>NC_140579.1:1014779501-1017257501 GCF_964204655.1 Triturus cristatus | reverse complement strand
CCGTTCTAGTTTGAACCCAGCCATATGCAAATCAGTCTTGACCCTGTGCCTCATGGGAACAGTCCAGCCCGAACTGCCAAGCCAAGTCCTCACTGGACTGGAAACAAGCATCCTAGGACCGGTTTCGGGGTTTCACCCCTCTTCAGTCAGGATAGCTTGATTCCAGTGGCATGGAGAGCAAGGGACCCTCATCTGGGCATACCCTTCCCACTCGGGGTGACAAATGCAAAAACAACAATTGATGGACAGAATGCAGAACAATGTCATACATTCACCCCAGTACAGAGATCTGGGCCTAAATCCATCGATTTTTTGCTCACCATGCCGTTCCAGTTTGAACCCAGCCATGTGCAAATCAGTCTTGACCCTGTGCCTCATGGGAACAGTCTAGCCCAAACTGCCAAGCCAGGTCCTCACTGGACTGGAAACAAGCATCCTAGGACCGGTTTCGGGGTTTCACCCCTTTTCAGCCAGGATAGCTTGATTCCAGTGGCATGGAGAGCAAGGGACCCACGTCTGGGCATACCCTTCCCACTCGGGGTGACAAATGCAAAAACAACAATTGATGGACAGAATGTAGAACAATGTCATACATTCACCACAGTACAGAGATCTGGGCCTAAATCCATCGTTTTTTTGCTCACCATGCCGTTCCAGATCGAACCCAGCCATATGCAAATCATTCTTGACCCTGTGCCTCATGGGAACAGTCAGCCCGAACTGCCAAGCCAGGTACTCACTGGACTGGAAACAAGCATCCTAGGACGGGTTTCGGGGTTTCACCCCTCTTCAGCCAGGATAGATTGATTCCAGTGGCATGGAGAGCAAGGGACCCACGTCTGGGCATACCCTTCCCACTCGGGGTGACAAATGCAAAAACAACAATTGATGGACAGAATGCAGAACAATGTCATACATTCACCCCAGTACAGAGATCTGGGCCTAAATCCATCGATTTTTTTGCTCACCATGCCGTTCCAGTTTGAACCCAGCCATATGCACATCAGTCTTGACCCTGTGCCTCATGGGAACAGTCCAGCCCGAACTGCCAAGCCAAGTCCTCACTGGACTGGAAACAAGCATCCTAGGACCGGTTTCGGGGTTTCACCCCTCTTCAGTCAGGATAGCTTGATTCAAGTGGCATGGAGAGCAAGGGACCCACATCTGGGCATACCCTTCCCACTCGGGGTGACAAATGCAAAAACAACAATTGATGGACAGAATGCAGAACAATGTCATACATTCACCCCAGTACAGAGATCTGGGCCTAAATCCATCGATTTTTTACTCACCATGCCGTTCCAGTTTGAACCCAGCCATGTGCAAATCAGTCTTGACCCTGTGCCTCATGGGAACAGTCTAGCCCAAACTGCCAAGCCAGGTCCTCACTGGACTGGAAACAAGCATCCTAGGACCGGTTTCGGGGTTTCACCCCTTTTCAGCCAGGATAGCTTGATTCCAGTGGCATGGAGAGCAAGGGACCCACGTCTGGGCATACCCTTCCCACTCGGGGTGACAAATGCAAAAACAACAATTGATGGACAGAATGTAGAACAATATCATACATTCACCACAGTACAGAGATCTGGGCCTAAATCCATCGTTTTTTTGCTCACCATGCCGTTCCAGATCGAACCCAGCCATATGCAAATCAGTCTTGACCCTGTGCCTCATGGGAACAGTCCAGCCCGAAGTGCCAAGCCAGGTCCTCACTGGACTGGAAACAAGCATCCCAGGACCGGTTTCGGGGTTTCACCCCTCTTCAGCCAGGATAGCTTGATTCCAGTGGCATGGAGAGCAAGGGACCCACGTATGGGCATACCCTTCCCACTCGGGGTGACAAATGCAAAAACAACAATTGATGGACAGAATGCAAAACAATGTGATACATTCACCCCAGTACAGAGATCTGGGCCTAAATCCATCGTTTTTTTGCTCACCATGCCGTTCCAGTTTGAACCCAGCCATATGCAAATCAGTCTTGACCCTGTGCCTCATGGGAACAGTCCAGCCCGAACTGCCAAGCCAGGTCCTCACTGGACTGGAAACAAGCATCCTAGGACCGGTTTCGGGGTTTCACCCCTCTTCAGCCAGGATAGCTTGATTCCAGTGGCATGGAGAGCAAGGGACCCACGTCTGGGCATACCCTTCCCACTCGGGGTGACAAATGCAAAAACAACAATTGATGGACAGAATGCAGAACAATGTCATACATTCACCCCAGTACAGAGATCTGGGCCTAAATCCATCGTTTTTTTGCTCACCATGCCGTTCCAGTTTTAACCCAGCCATATGCAAATCAGTCTTGACCCTGTGCCTCATGGGAACAGTCCAGCCCAAACTGCCAAGCCAGGTCCTCACTGGACTGGAAACAAGCATCCTAGGACCGGTTTCGGGGTTTCACCCCTCTTCTGCCAGGATAGCTTGATTCCAGTGGCATGGAGAGCAAGGGACCCACGTCTGGGCATACCCTTCCCACTCGGGGTGACAAATGCAAAAACAACAATTGATGGACAGAATGCAGAACAATGTCATACATTCACCCCATTACAGAGATCTGGGCCTAAATCCATCGTTTTTTTGCTCACCATGCCGTTCCAGTTTGAACCTATCCATATGCAAATCAGTCTTGACCCTGTGCCTCATGGGAACAGTCCAGCCCGAACTGCCAAGCCAGGTCCTCACTGGACTGGAAACAAGCATCCTAGGACCGGTTTCGGGGTTTCACCCCTCTTCAGCCAGGAAAGCTTGATTCCAGTGGCATGGAGAGCAAGGGACCCACGTCTGGGCATACCCTTCCCACTCGGGGTGACAAATGCAAAAACAACAATTGATGGACAGAATGCAGAACAATGTCATACATTCACCCCAGTACAGAGATCTGCGTCTAAATCTATCGATTTTTTGCTCACCATGCCGTTCCAGTTTGAACCCAGCCATATGCAAATCAGTCTTGACCCTGTGCCTCATGGGAACATTCCAGCCCGAACTGCCAAGCCAGATCCTCACTGGACTGGAAACAAGCATCCTAGGACCGGTTTCGGGGTTTCACCCCTCTTCAGCCAGGATAGCTTGATTCCAGTGGCATGGAGAGCAAGGGACCCACGTCTGGGCATACCCTTCCCACTCGGGGTGACAAATGCAAAATCAACAATTGATGGAGAGAATGCAGAACAATGTCATACATTCACCCCAGTACAGAGATCTGGCCTAAATCCATCGTTTTTTTGCTCACCATGCCGTTCCAGTTTGAACCCAGCCATATGCAAATCAGTCTTGACCCTGTGCCTCATGGGAACAGTCCAGCCCGAAATGCCAAGCCAGGTCCTCACTGGACTGGAAACAAGCATCCTATGACCGGTTTCGGGGTTTCACCCCTCTTCAGCCAGCATAGCTTGATTCCAGTGGCATGGAGAGCAAGGGACCCACGTCTGGGCATACCCTTCCCACTCGGGGTTACAAATGCAAAAACAACAATTGATGGACAGAATGCAGAACAATGTCATACATTCACCCCAGTACAGAGATCTGGGCCTAAATCCATCGGTTTTTTGCTCACCATGCCGTTCCAGTTCGAACCCAGCCATATGCAAATCAGTCTTGACCCTGTGCCTCATGGGAACAGTCCAGCCCGAAGTGCCAAGCCAGGTCCTCACTGGACTGGAAACAAGCATCCTAGGACCGGTTTCGGGGTTTCACCCCTCTTCAGCCAGGATAGCTTGATTCCAGTGGCATGGAGAGCAAGGGACCCACGTCTGGGCATACCCTTGCCACTCGGGGTGACAAATGCAAAAACAACAATTGATGGACAGAATGCAGAACAATGTCATACATTCACCCCAGTACAGAGATCTGGGCCTAAATCCATCGTTTTTTTGCTCACCATGCCGTTCCAGTTTGAACCCAGCCATATGCAAATCAGTCTTGACCCTGTGCCTCATGGGAACAGTCCAGCCCGAACTGCCAAGCCAGGTCCTCACTGGACTGGAAGCAAGTATCCTAGGACCGGTTTCGGGGTTTCACCCCTCTTCAGCCAGGATAGCTTGATTCCAGTGGCATGGAGAGCAAGGGACCCACGTCTGGGCATACCCTTCCCACTCGGGGTGACAAATGCAAAAACAACAATTGATGGACAGAATGCAGAACAATGTCATACATTCACCCCAGTACAGAGATCTGGGCCTAAATCCATCGTTTTTTTGCTCACCATGCCGTTCCAGTTTGAACCCAGCCATATGCAAATCAGTCTTGACCCTGTGCCTCATGGGAACAGTCCAGCCCGAACTGCCAAGCCAGGTCCTCACTGGACTGGAAACAAGCATCCTAGGACCGGTTTCAGGGTTTCACCCCTCTTCAGCCAGGATAGCTTGATTCCAGTGGCATGGAGAGCAAGGGACCCACGTCTGGGCATACCCTTCCCACTCGGGGTGACAAATGCAAAAACAACAATTGATGGACAGAATGCAGAACAATGTCATACATTCACCCCAGTACAGAGATCTGGGCCTAAATCCATCGTTTTTTTGCTCACCATGCCGTTCCAGTTTGAACCCAGCCATATGCAAATCAGTCTTGACCCTGTGCCTCATGGGAACAGTCCAGCCTGAACTGCCTAGCCAGGTCCTCACTGGACTGGAAACAAGCATCCTAGGACCGGTTTCGGGGTTTCACCCCTCTTCTGCCAGGATAGCTTGATTCCAGTGGCATGGAGAGCAAGGGACCCACATCTGGGCATACCCTTCCCACTCGGGGTGACAAATGCAAAAACAACAATTGATGGACAGAATGCAGAACAATGTCATACATTCACCCCAGTACAGAGATCTGGGCCTAAATCCATCGTTTTTTTGCTCACCATGCCGTTCCAGTTTGAACCCATCCATATGCAAATCAGTCTTGACCCTGTGCCTCATGGGAACAGTCCAGCCCGAACTGCCAAGCCAGGTCCTCACTGGACTGGAAACAAGCATCCTAGGACTGGTTTCAGGGTTTCACCCCTCTTCAGCCAGGATAGCTTGATTCCAGTGGCATGGAGAGCAAGGGACCCACGTCTGGGCATACCCTTCCCACTCGGGGTGACAAATGCAAAAACAACAATTGATGGACAGAATGCAGAACAATGTCATACATTCACCCCAGTACAGAGATCTGGGCCTAAATCCATTGTTTTTTTGCTCACCATGCAGTTCCAGTTTGAACCCAGCCATATGCAAATCAGTCTTGACCCTGTGCCTCATGGGAACAGTCCAGCCCGAACTGCCAAGCCAGTTCCTCACTGGACTGGAAACAAGCATCCTAGGACCGGTTTCGGGGTTTCACCCCTCTTCAGCCAGGATAGCTTGATTCCAGTGGCATGGAGAGCAAGGGACCCACGTCTGGGCATACCCTTCCCACTCGGGGTGACAAATGCAAAAACAACAATTGATGGACAGAATGCAGAACAATGTCATACATTCACCCCAGTACAGAGATCTGGGCCTAAATCCATCATTTTTTTGCTCACCATGCCGTTCCAGATTGAACCCAGCCATATGCAAATCAGTCTTGACCCTGTGCCTCATGGGAACAGTCCAGCCCGAACTGCCAAGCCAGGTCCTCACTGGACTGGAAACAAGCATCCTAGGACCGGTTTCAGGGTTTCACCCCTCTTCAGCCAGGATAGCTTGATTCTAGTGGCATGGAGAGCAAGGGACCCACGTCTGGGCATACCCTTCCCACTCGGGGTGACAAATGCAAAAACAACAATTGATGGACAGAATGCAGAACAATGTCATACATTCACCCCAGTACAGAGATCTGGGCCTAAATCCATCGTTTTTTTGCTCACCATGCCGTTCCAGTTTTAACCCAGCCATATGCAAATCAGTCTTGACCCTGTGCCTCATGGGAACAGTCCAGCTCAAACTGCCAAGCCAGGTCCTCACTGGACTGGAAACAAGCATCCTAGGACCGGTTTCGGGGTTTCACCCCTCTTCTGCCAGGATAGCTTGATTCCAGTGGCATGGAGAGCAAGGGACCCACGTCTGGGCATACCCTTCCCACTCGGGGTGACAAATGCAAAAACAACAATTGATGGACAGAATGCAGAACAATGTCATACATTCACCCCAGTACAGAGATCTGGGCCTAAATCCATCGTTTTTTTGCTCACCATGCCGTTCCAGTTTGAACCCATCCATATGCAAATCAGTCTTGACCCTGTGCCTCATGGGAACAGTCCAGCCCGAACTGCCAAGCCAGGTCCTCACTGGACTGGAAACAAGCATCCTAGGACCGGTTTCGGGGTTTCACCCCTCTTCAGCCAGGAAAGCTTGATTCCAGTGGCATGGAGAGCAAGGGACCCACGTCTGGGCATACCCTTCCCACTCGGGGTGACAAATGCAAAAACAACAATTGATGGACAGAATGCAGAACAATGTCATACATTCACCCCAGTACAGAGATCTGGGTCTAAATCTATCGATTTTTTGCTCACCATGCCGTTCCAGTTTGAACCCAGCCATATGCAAATCAGTCTTGACCCTGTGCCTCATGGGAACATTCCAGCCCGAACTGCCAAGCCAGGTCCTCACTGGACTGGAAACAAGCATCCTAGGACCGGTTTTGGGGTTTTACCCCTCTTCAGCCAGGATAGCTTGATTCCAGTGGCATGGAGAGCAAGGGACCCACGTCTGGGCATACCCTTCCCACTCGGGGTGACAAATGCAAAAACAACAATTGATGGACAGAATGCAGAACAATGTCATACATTCACCCCAGTACAGAGATCTGGCCTAAATCCATCGTTTTTTTGCACACCATGCCGTTCCAGTTTGAACCCAGCCATATGCAAATCAGTCTTGACCCTGTGCCTCATGGGAACAGTCCAGCCCGAAATGCCAAGCCAGGTCCTCACTGGACTGGAAACAAGCATCCTATGACCGGTTTCGGGGTTTCACCCCTCTTCAGCCAGCATAGCTTGATTCCAGTGGCATGGAGAGCAAGGGACCCACGTCTGGGCATACCCTTCCCACTCGGGGTGACAAATGCAAAAACAACAATTGATGGACAGAATGCAGAACAATGTCATACATTCACCCCAGTACAGAGATCTGGGCCTAAATCCATCGTTTTTTTGCTCACCATGCCGTTCCAGTTTGAACCCAGCCATATGCAAATCAGTCTTGACCCTGTGCCTCATGGGAACAGTCCAGCCCGAACTGCCAAGCCAGGTCCTCACTGGACTGGAAGCAAGCATCCTAGGACCGGTTTCGGGGTTTCACCCCTCTTCAGCCTGGATAGCTTGATTCCAGTGGCATGGAAAGCAAGCGACCCACGTCTGGGCATACCCTTCCCACTCGGGGTGACAAATGCAAAAACAACAATTGATGGACAGAATGCAGAACAATGTCATACATTCACCCCAGTACAGAGATCTGGGCCTAAATCCATCGTTTTTTTGCTCACCATGCCGTTCCAGTTTGAACCCAGCCATATGCAAATCAGTCTTGACCCTGTGCCTCATGGGAACAGTCCAGCCTGAACTGCCAAGCTAGGTCCTCACTGGACTGGAAACAAGCATCCTAGGACCGGTTTCAGGGTTTCACCCCTCTTCAGCCAGGATAGCTTGATTCCAGTGGCATGGAGAGCAAGGGACCCACGTCTGGGCATACCCTTCCCACTCGGGGTGACAAATGCAAAAACAACAATTGATGGACAGAATGCAGAACAATGTCATACATTCACCCCAGTACAGAGATCTGGGCCTAAATCCATCATTTTTTTGCTCACCATGCCGTTCCAGTTTGAACCCAGCCATATGCAAATCAGTCTTGACCCTGTGCCTCATGGGAACAGTCCAGCCCGAACTGCCAAGCCAGGTCCTCACTGGACTGGAAACAAGCATCCTAGGACCGGTTTCAGGGTTTCACCCCTCTTCAGCCAGAATAGCTTGATTCCAGTGGCATGGAGAGCAAGGGACCCACGTCTGGGCATACCCTTCCCACTCGGGGTGACAAATGCAAAAACAACAATTGATGGACAGAATGCAGAACAATGTCATACATTCACCCCAGTACAGAGATCTGGGCCTAAATCCATCGTTTTTTTGCTCACCATGCCGTTCCAGTTTTAACCCAGCCATATGCAAATCAGTCTTGACCCTGTGCCTCATGGGAACAGTCCAGCCCAAACTGCCAAGCCAGGTCCTCACTGGACTGGAAACAAGCATCCTAGGACCGGTTTCGGGGTTTCACCCCTCTTCTGCCAGGATAGCTTGATTCCAGTGGCATGGAGAGCAAGGGACCCACGTCTGGGCATACCCTTCCCACTCGGGGTGACAAATGCAAAAACAACAATTGATGGACAGAATGCAGAACAATGTCATACATTCACCCCAGTACAGAGATCTGGGCCTAAATCCATCGTTTTTTTGCTCACCATGCCGTTCCAGTTTGAACCCATCCATATGCAAATCAGTCTTGACCCTGTGCCTCATGGGAACAGTCCAGCCCGAACTGCCAAGCCAGGTCCTCACTGGACTGGAAACAAGCATCCTAGGACCGGTTTCGGGGTTTCACCCCTCTTCAGCCAGGAAAGCTTGATTCCAGTGGCATGGAGAGCAAGGGACCCACGTCTGGGCATACCCTTCCCACTCGGGGTGACAAATGCAAAAACAACAATTGATGGACAGAATGCAGAACAATGTCATACATTCACCCCAGTACAGAGATCTGGGTCTAAATCTATCGATTTTTTGCTCACCATGCCGTTCCAGTTTGAACCCAGCCATATGCAAATCAGTCTTGACCCTGTGCCTCATGGGAACATTCCAGCCCGAACTGCCAAGCCAGGTCCTCACTGGACTGGAAACAAGCATCCTAGGACCGGTTTTGGGGTTTCACCCCTCTTCAGCCAGGATAGCTTGATTCCAGTGGCATGGAGAGCAAGGGACCCACGTCTGGGCATACCCTTCCCACTCGGGGTGACAAATGCAAAAACAACAATTGATGGACAGAATGCAGAACAATGTCATACATTCACCCCAGTACAGAGATCTGGCCTAAATCCATCGTTTTTTTGCTCACCATGCCGTTCCAGTTTGAACCCAGCCATATGCAAATCAGTCTTGACCCTGTGCCTCATGGGAACAGTCCAGCCCGAAATGCCAAGCCAGGTCCTCACTGGACTGGAAACAAGCATCCTATGACCGGTTTCGGGGTTTCACCCCTCTTCAGCCAGCATAGCTTGATTCCAGTGGCATGGAGAGCAAGGGACCCACGTCTGGGCATACCCTTCCCACTCGGGGTGACAAATGCAAAAACAACAATTGATGGACAGAATGCAGAACAATGTCATACATTCACCCCAGTACAGAGATCTGGGCCTAAATCCATCGTTTTTTTGCTCACCATGCCGTTCCAGTTTGAACCCAGCCATATGCAAATCAGTCTTGACCCTGTGCCTCATGGGAACAGTCCAGCCCGAACTGCCAAGCCAGGTCCTCACTGGACTGGAAGCAAGCATCCTAGGACCGGTTTCGGGGTTTCACCCCTCTTCAGCCTGGATAGCTTGATTCCAGTGGCATGGAAAGCAAGCGACCCACGTCTGGGCATACCCTTCCCACTCGGGGTGACAAATGCAAAAACAACAATTGATGGACAGAATGCAGAACAATGTCATACATTCACCCCAGTACAGAGATCTGGGCCTAAATCCATCGTTTTTTTGCTCACCATGCCGTTCCAGTTTGAACCCAGCCATATGCAAATCAGTCTTGACCCTGTGCCTCATGGCAACAGTCCAGCCTGAACTGCCAAGCTAGGTCCTCACTGGACTGGAAACAAGCATCCTAGGACCGGTTTCAGGGTTTCACCCCTCTTCAGCCAGGATAGCTTGATTCCAGTGGCATGGAGAGCAAGGGACCCATGTCTGGGCATACCCTTCCCACTCGGGGTGACAAATGCAAAAACAACAATTGATGGACAGAATGCAGAACAATGTCCTACATTCACCCCAGTACAGAGATCTGGGCCTAAATCCATCGGTTTTTTGGTCACCATGCCGTTCCAGTTTGAACCCAGCCATATGCAAATCAGTCTTGACCCTGTGCCTCATGGGAACAGTCCAGCCTGAACTGCCTAGCCAGGTCCTCACTGGACTGGAAACAAGCATCCTAGGACCGGTTTCGGGGTTTCACCCCTCTTTTGCCAGGATAGCTTGATTCCAGTGGCATGGAGAGCAAGGGACCCACGTCTGGGCATACCCTTCCCACTCGGGGTGACAAATGCAAAAACAACAATTGATGGACAGAATGCAGAACAATGTCATACATTCACCCCAGTACAGAGATCTGGGCCTAAATCCATCGTTTTTTTGCTCACCATGCCGTTCCAGTTTGAACCCATCCATATGCAAATCAGTCTTGACCCTGTGCCTCATGGGAACAGTCCAGCCCGAACTGCCAAGCCAGGTCCTCACTGGACTGGAAACAAGCATCCTAGGACCGGTTTCGGGGTTTCACCCCTCTTCAGCCAGGATAGCTTGATTCCAGTGGCATGGAGAGCAAGGGACCCACGTCTGGGCATACCCTTCCCACTCGGGGTGACAAATGCAAAAACAACAATTGATGGACAGAATGCAGAACAATGTCATACATTCACCCCAGTACAGAGATCTGGGCCTAAATCCATTGTTTTTTTGCTCACCATGCCGTTCCAGTTTGAATCCAGCCATATGCAAATCAGTCTTGACCCTATGCCTCATGGGAACAGTCCAGCCCGAACTGCCAAGCCAGGTCCTCACTGGACTGGAAACAAGCATCCTAGGACCGGTTTCGGGGTTTCACCCCACTTCAGCCAGGATAGCTTGATTCCAGTGGCATGGAGAGGAAGGGACCCACGTCTGGGCATACCCTTCCCACTCGGGGTGACAAATGCAAAAACAACAATTGATGGACAGAATGCAGAACAATGTCATACATTCACCCCAGTACAGAGATCTGGGCCTAAATCCATTGTTTTTTGGCTCACCATGCCGTTCCAGTTTGAACCAGCCATATGCAAATCAGTCTTGACCCTGTGCCTTCTGGGAACAGTCCAGCCCGAACTGCCAAGCCAGGTCCTCACTGGACTGGAAACAAGCATCCTAGGACCGGTTTCGGGGTTTCACCCCTCTTCAGCCAGAATAGCTTGATTCCAGTGGCATGGAGAGCAAGGGACCCACGTCTGGGCATACCCTTCCCACTCGGGGTGACAAATGCAAAAACAACAATTGATGGACAGAATGCAGAACAATGTCATACATTCACCCCAGTACAGAGATCTGGGCCTAAATCCATCGTTTTTTTGCTCACCATGCCGTTCCAGTTTGAACCCAGCCATATGCAAATCAGTCTTGACCCTGTGCCTCATGGGAACAGTCCAGCCCGAACTGCCAAGCGAGGTCCTCACTGGACTGGAAACAAGCATCCAGGACCGGTTTCGGGGTTTCACCCCTCTTCAGCCAGGATAGCTTGATTCCAGTGGCATGGAGAGCAAGGGACCCACGTCTGGGCATACCCTTCCCACTCGGGGTGACAAATGCAAAAACAACAGTTGATGGACAGAATGCAGAACAATGCCATACATTCACCCCAGTACAGAGATCTGGGCCTAAATCCATCGTTTTTTTGCTCACCATGCCGTTCCAGTTTGAACCCAGCCATATGCAAATCAGTCTTGACCCTGTGCCTCATGGGAACAGTCCAGCCCGAACTGCCAAGCCAGGTCCTCACTGGACTGGAAACAAGCATCCTAGGACCGGTTTCGGGGTTTCACCCCTCTTCAGCCAGGATAGCTTGATTCCAGTGGCATGGAGAGCAAGGGACCCACGTCTGGGCATACCCTTCCCACTCGGGGTGACAAATGCAAAAACAACAATTGATGGACAGAATGCAGAACAATGTCATACATTCACCCCAGTACAGAGATCTGGGCCTAAATCCATCGTTGTTTTGCTCACCATGCCGTTCCAGTTTGAACCCAGCCATATGCAAATCAGTCTTGACCCTATGCCTCATGGGAACAGTCCAGCCCGAACTGCCAAGCCAGGTCCTCACTGGACTGGAAACAAGCATCCTAGGACCGGTTTCGGGGTTTCACCCCACTTCAGCCAGGATAGCTTGATTCCAGTGGCATGAAGAGGAAGGGACCCACGTCTGGGCATACCCTTCCCACTCGGGGTGACAAATGCAAAAACAACAATTGATGGACAGAATGCAGAACAATGTCATACATTCACCCCAGTACAGAGATCTGGGCCTAAATCCATAGTTTTTTGGCTCACCATGCCGTTCCAGTTTGAACCAGCCATATGCAAATCAGTCTTGACCCTATGCCTCATGGGAACAGTCCAGCCTGAACTGCCAAGCCAGGTCCTCACTGGACTGGAAACAAGCATCCTAGGACCGGTTTCGGGGTTTCACCCCTCTTCAGCCAGGATAGCTTGATTCCAGTGGCATGGAGAGCAAGGGACCCACGTCTGGGCATACCCTTCCCACTCGGGGTGACAAATGCAAAAACAATTGATGGACAGAATGCAGAAAAATGTCATACATTCACCCCAGTACAGAGATCTGGGCCTAAATCCATCGTTTTTTGGCTCACCATGCCGTTCCAGTTTGAACCAGCCATATGCAAATCAGTCTTGACCCTGTGCCTCATGGGAACAGTCCAGCCCGAACTGCCAAGCCAGGTCCTCACTGGACTGGAAACAAGCATCCTAGGACCGGTTTCGGGGTTTCACCCCTCTTCAGCCAGGATAGCTTGATTCCAGTGGCATGGAGAGCAAGGGACCCACGTCTGGGCATACCCTTCCCACTCGGGGTGACAAATGCAAAAACAACAATTGATGGACAGAATGCAGAACAATGTCATACATTCACCCCAGTACAGAGATCTGGGCCTAAATCCATCGTTTTTTTGCTCACCATGCCGTTCCAGTTTGAACCCAGTCATATGCAAATCAGTCTTGACCCTGTGCCTCATGGGAACAGTCCAGCCCGAACTGCCAAGCCAGGTCCTCACTGGACTGGAAACAAGCATCCTAGGACCGATTTCGGGGTTTCACCCCCTTCAGCCAGGATAGCTTGATTCCAGTGGCATGGAGAGCAAGGGACCCACGTCTGGGCATACCCTTCCCACTCGGGGTGACAAATGCAAAAACAACAATTGATGGACAGAATGCAGAACAATGTCATACATTCACCCCAGTACAGAGATCTGGGCCTAAATCCATCGTTTTTTTGCTCACCATGCCGGTCCAGTTTGAACCCAGCCATATGCAAATCAGTCTTGACCCTGTGCCTCATGGGAACAGTCAGCCCGAATTGCCAAGCCAGGTCCTCACTGGACTGGAAACAAGCATCCTAGGACCGGTTTCGGTGTTTCACCCCTCTTCAGCCAGGATAGCTTGATTCCAGTGGCATGGAGAGCAAGGGACCCACGTCTGGGCATACACTTCCCACTCGGGGTGCCAAATGCAAAAACAACAATTGATGGACAGAATGCAGAACAATGTCATACATTCACCCCAGTACAGAGATCTGGGCTGAAATCCATCGTTTTTTTGCTCACAATGCCGTTCCAGTTTGAACCCAGCCATATGCAAATCAGTCTTGACCCTGTGCCTCATGGGAACAGTCCAGCCCGAACTGCCAAGCCAGGTCCTCACTGGACTGGAAACAAGCATCCTAGGACCGGTTTCGGGGTTTCACCACTCTTCAGCCAGGATAGCTTGATTCCAGTGGCATGGAGAGCAAGGGACCCACGTCTGGGCATACCCTTCCCACTCGGATTGACAAATGCAAAAACAACAATTGATGGACAGAATGCAGAACAATGTCATACATTCACCCCAGTACAGAGATCTGGGCCTAAATCCATCGTTTTTTTGCTCACCATGCCGGTCCAGTTTGAACCCAGCCATATGCAAATCAGTCTTGACCCTGTGCCTCATGGGAACAGTCAGCCCGAATTGCCAAGCCAGGTCCTCACTGGACTGGAAACAAGCATCCTAGGACCGGTTTCGGTGTTTCACCCCTCTTCAGCCAGGATAGCTTGATTCCAGTGGCATGGAGAGCAAGGGACCCACGTCTGGGCATACCCTTCCCACTCGGGGTGACAAATGCAAAAACAACAATTGATGGACAGAATGCAGAACAATGTCATACATTCACCCCAGTACAGAGATCTGGGCCTAAATCCATCGTTTTTTTGCTCACCATGCCGTTCCGGTTTGAACCCAGCCATATGCAAATCAGTCTTGACCCTGTGCCTCATGGGAACAGTCCAGCCCGAACTGCCAAGCCAGGTCCTCACTGGACTGGAAACAAGCATCCTAGGACCGGTTTCGGGGTTTCACCCCTCTTCAGCCAGGATAGCTTGATTCCAGTGGCATGGAGAGCAAGTGACCAACGTCTGGGCATACCCTTCCCACTCGGGGTGACAAATGCAAAAACAACAATTGATGGACAGAATGCAGAACAATGTCATACATTCACCCCAGTACAGAGATCTGGACCTAAATCCATCGTTTTTTTGCTCACCATGCCGTTCCAGTTTGAACCCAGCCATATGCAAATCAGTCTTGACCCTGTGCCTCATGGGAACAGTCCAGCCCGAACTGCCAAGCCAGGTCCTCACTGGACTGGAAACAAGCATCCTAGGACCGGTTTCGGGGGTTCACCCCTCTTCAGCCAGGATAGCTTGATTCCAGTGGCATGGAGAGCAAGGGACCCACGTCTGGGCATACCCTTCCCACTCGGGGTGACAAATGCAAAAACAACAATTGATGGACAGAATGCAGAACAATGTCATACATTCACACCAGTACAGAGATCTGGGCCTAAATCCATCGTTTTTTTGCTCACCATGCCGTTCCAGTTTGAACCCAGCCATATGCAAATCAGTCTTGACCCTATGCCTCATGGGAACAGTCCAGCCCGAACTGCCAAGCCAGGTCCTCACTGGACTGGAAACAAGCATCCTAGGACCGGTTTCGGGGTTTCACCCCACTTCAGCCAGGATAGCTTGATTCCAGTGGCATGGAGAGGAAGGGACCCACGTCTGGGCATACCCTTCCCACTCGGGGTGACAAATGCAAAAACAATTGATGGACAGAATGCAGAAAAATGTCATACATTCACCCCAGTACAGAGATCTGGGCCTAAATCCATCGTTTTTTGGCTCACCATGCCGTTCCAGTTTGAACCAGCCATATGCAAATCTTTCTTGACCCTGTGCCTCATGGGAACAGTCCAGCCCGAACTGCCAAGCCAGGTCCTCACTGGACTGGAAACAAGCATCCTAGGACCGGTTTCGGGGTTTCACCCCTCTTCAGCCAGGATAGCTTGATTCCAGTGGCATGGAGAGCAAGGGACCCACGTCTGGGCATACCCTTCCCACTCGGGGTGACAAATGCAAAAACAACAATTGATGGACAGAATGCAGAACAATGTCATACATTCACCCCAGTACAGAGATCTGGGCCTAAATCCATCGTTTTTTTGCTCACCATGCCGTTCCAGTTTGAACCCAGTCATATGCAAATCAGTCTTGACCCTGTGCCTCATGGGAACAGTCCAGCCCGAACTGCCAAGCCAGGTCCTCACTGGACTGGAAACAAGCATCCTAGGACCGATTTCGGGGTTTCACCCCCCTTCAGCCAGGATAGCTTGATTCCAGTGGCATGGAGAGCAAGGGACCCACGTCTGGGCATACCCTTCCCACTCGGGGTGACAAATGCAAAAACAACAATTGATGGACAGAATGCAGAACAATGTCATACATTCACCCCAGTACAGAGATCTGGGCCTAAATCCATCGTTTTTTTGCTCACCATGCCGGTCCAGTTTGAACCCAGCCATATGCAAATCAGTCTTGACCCTGTGCCTCATGGGAACAGTCAGCCCGAATTGCCAAGCCAGGTCCTCACTGGACTGGAAACAAGCATCCTAGGACCGGTTTCGGTGTTTCACCCCTCTTCAGCCAGGATAGCTTGATTCCAGTGGCATGGAGAGCAAGGGACCCACGTCTGGGCATACACTTCCCACTCGGGGTGCCAAATGCAAAAACAACAATTGATGGACAGAATGCAGAACAATGTCATACATTCACCCCAGTACAGAGATCTGGGCTGAAATCCATCGTTTTTTTGCTCACCATGCCGTTCCAGTTTGAACCCAGCCATATGCAAATCAGTCTTGACCCTGTGCCTCATGGGAACAGTCCAGCCCGAACTGCCAAGCCAGGTCCTCACTGGACTGGAAACAAGCATCCTAGGACCGGTTTCGGGGTTTCACCCCACTTCAGCCAGGATAGCTTGATTCCAGTGGCATGGAGAGGAAGGGACCCACGTCTGGGCATACCCTTCCCACTCGGGGTGACAAATGCAAAAACAATTGATGGACAGAATGCAGAACAATGTCATACATTCACCCCAGTACAGAGATCTGGGCCTAAATCCATCGTTTTTTGGCTCACCATGCAGTTCCAGTTTGAACCAGCCATATGCAAATCAGTCTTGACCCTGTGCCTCATGGGAACAGTCCAGCCCGAACTGCCAAGCCAGGTCCTCACTGGACTGGAAACAAGCATCCTAGGACCGGTTTCGGGGTTTCACCCCTCTTCAGCCAGGATAGCTTGATTCCAGTGGCATGGAGAGCAAGGGACCCACGTCTGGGCATACCCTTCCCACTCGGGGTGACAAATGCAAAAACAACAATTGATGGACAGAATGCAGAACAATGTCATACATTCACCCCTGTACAGAGATCTGGGCTGAAATCCATTGTTTTTTTGCTCACCATGCCGTTCCAGTTTGAACCCAGCCATATGCAAATCAGTCTTGACCCTGTGCCTCATGGGAACAGTCCAGCCCGAACTGCCAAGCCAGGTCCTCACTGGACTGGAAACAAGCATCCTAGGACCGGTTTCGGGGTTTCACCCCCCTTCAGCCAGGATAGCTTGATTCCAGTGGCATGGAGAGCAAGGGACCCACGTCTGGGCATACCCTTCCCACTCGGGGTGACAAATGCAAAAACAACAATTGATGGACAGAATGCAGAACAATGTCATACATTCACCCCAGTACAGAGATCTGGGCCTAAATCCATCGTTTTTTTGCTCACCATGCCGGTCCAGTTTGAACCCAGCCATATGCAAATCAGTCTTGACCCTGTGCCTCATGGGAACAGTCAGCCCGAATTGCCAAGCCAGGTCCTCACTGGACTGGAAACAAGCATCCTAGGACCGGTTTCAGTGTTTCACCCCTCTTCAGCCAGGATAGCTTGATTCCAGTGGCATGGAGAGCAAGGGACCCACGTCTGGGCATACACTTCCCACTCGGGGTGCCAAATGCAAAAGCAACAATTGATGGACAGAATGCAGAACAATGTCATACATTCACCCCAGTACAGAGATCTGAGCTGAAATCCATTGTTTTTTTGCTCACCATGCTGTTCCAGTTTGAACCCAGCCATATGCAAATCAGTCTTGACCCTGTGCCTCATGGGAACAGTCCAGCCCAAACTGCCAAGCCAGGTCCTCACTGGACTGGAAACAAGCATCCTAGGACCGGTTTCGGGGTTTCACCCCTCTTCAGCCAGGATAGCTCGATTCCAGTGGCATGGAGAGCAAGGGACCAACGTCTGGGCATACCCTTCCCACTCGGGGTGACAAATGCAAAAACAACAATTGATGGACAGAATGCAGAACAATGTCATGCATTCACCCCAGTACAGAGATCTGGGCCTAAATCCATCCTTTTTTTGCTCACCATGCCGTTCCAGTTTGAACCCAGCCATATGCAAATCAGTCTTGACCCTGTGCCTCATGGGAACAGTCCAGCCCGAACTGCCAAGCCAGGTCCTCACTGGACTGGAAACAAGCATCCTAGGACCGGTTTCGGGGTTTCACCCCTCTTCAGCCAGGATAGCTTGATTCCAGTGGCATGGAGAGCAAGGGACCCACGTCTGGGCATACCCTTCCCACTCGGGGTGACAAATGCAAAAGCAACAATTGATGGACAGAATGCAGAACAATGTCATACATTCACCCCAGTACAGAGATCTGGGCCTAAATCCATCGTTTTATTGCTCACCATGACGTTCCAGTTTGAACCCAGCCATATGCAAATCAGTCTTGACCCTGTGCCTCATGGGAACAGTCCAGCCCGAACTGCCAAGCCAGGTCCTCACTGGACTGGAAACAAGCATCCTAGGACCGGTTTCGGGGTTTCACCCCTCTTCAGCCAGGATAGCTTGATTCCAGTGGCATGGAGAGCAAGGGACCCACGTCTGGGCATACCCTTCCCACTCGGGGTGACAAATGCAAAAACAACAATTGATGGACAGAATGCAGAACAATGTCATACATTCACCCCAGTACAGAGATCTGGGCCTAAATCCATCGTTTTTTTGCTCACCATGCCGTTCCAGTTTGAACTCAGCCACATGCAAATCAGTCTTGACCCTGTGCCTCATGGGAACAGTCCAGCCCGAACTGCCAAGCCAGGTCCTCACTGGACTGGAAACAAGCATCCTAGGACCGGTTTTGGGGTTTCACCCCTCTTCAGCCAGGATAGCTTGATTCCAGTGGCATGGAGAGTAAGGGACACACGTCTCGGCATACCCTTCCCACTCGGGGTGACAAATGCAAAAACAACAATTGATAGACAGAATGCAGAACAATGTCATACATTCACCCCAGTACAGAGATCTGGGCCTAAATCCATCGTTTTTTTGCTCACCATGCCGTTCCAGTTTGAATCCATCCATATGCAAATCAGTCTTGACCCTGTGCCTCATGGGAACAGTCCAGCCCGAACTGCCAAGCCAGGTCCTCACTGGACTGGAAACAAGCATCCTAGGATCGGTTTCGGGGTTTCACCCTCTTCAGCCAGGATAGCTTGATTCCAGTGGCATCGAGAGCAAGGGACCCACGTCTGGGCATACCCTTCCCACTCGGGGTGACAAATGCAAAAACAACAATTGATGGACAGAATGCAGAACAATGTCATACATTCACCCCAGTACAGAGATCTGGGCCTAAATCCGTCGTTTTTTTGCTCACCATGCCGTTCCAGTTTGAACCCAGCCATATGCAAATCAGTCTTGACCCTGTGCCTTAATGGGAACAGTCCAGCCCGAACTGCCAAGCCAGGTCCTCACTGGACTGGAAACAAGCATCCTAGGACCGGTTTCGGGGTTTCACCCCTCTTCAGCCAGGATAGCTTGATTCTAGTGGCATGGAGAGCAAGGGACCCACGTCTGGGCATACCCTTCCCACTCGGGGTGACAAATGCAAAAACAACAATTGATGGACAGAATGAAGAACAATGTCATACATTCACCCTAGTACAGAGATCTGGGCCTTAATCCATTGTTTTTTTGCTCACCATGCCGTTCCAGTTTGAACCCAGCCATATGCAAATCAGTCTTGACCCTGTGCCTCATGGGAACAGTCCAGACCGAACTGCCAAGCCAGGTCCTCACTGGACTGAAAACAAGCATTCTAGGACCGGTTTCGGGGTTTCAGCCCTCTTCAGCACAGATAGCTTGATTCCAGTGGCATGGAGAGCAAGGGACCCACGTCTGGGCATACCCTTCCCACTCGGGGTGACAAATGCAAAAACATCAATTGATGGACAGAATGCAGAACAATGTCATACATTCACCCCAGTACAGAGATCTGGGCCTAAATCCATCGTTTTTTGGCTCACCATGCCGTTCCAGTTTGAACCAGCCATATGCAAATCAGTCTTGACCCTGTGCCTCATGGGAACAGTCCAGCCCGAACTGCCAAGCCAGGTCCTCACTGGACTGGAAACAAGCATCCTAGGACCGGTTTCAGGGTTTCACCACTCTTCAGCCAGGATAGCTTGATTCCAGTGGCATGGAGAGCAAGGGACCCACGTCTGGGCATACCCTTCCCACTCGGGGTGACAAATGCAAAAACAATTGATGGACAGAATGCAGAACAATGTCATACATTCGCCCCAGTACAGAGATCTGGGCCTAAATCCATCGTTTTTTTGCTCACCATGCCGTTCCAGTTTGAACCCAGTCATATGCAAATCAGTCTTGACCCTGTGCCTCATGGGAACAGTCCAGCCCGAACTGCCAAGCCAGGTCCTCACTGGACTGGAAACAAGCATCCTAGGACCGGTTTCGGGGTTTCACCTCTCTTCAGCCAGGATAGCTTGATTCCAGTGGCATGGAGAGCAAGGGACCCACGTCTGGGCATACACTTCCCACTCGGGTGACAAATGCAAAAACAACAATTGATGGACAGAATGCAGAACAATGTCATACATTCACCCCAGTACAGAGATCTGGGCCTAAATCCATCGTTTTTTTGCTCACCATGCCGTTCCAGTTTGAACCCAGCCATATGCAAATCTGTCTTGACCCTATGCCTCATGGGAACAGTCCAGCCCGAACTGCCAAGCCAGGTCCTCACTGGACTGTAAACAAGCATCCTAGGACCGGTTTCGGGGTTTCACCCCACTTCAGCCAGGATAGCTTGATTCCAGTGGCATGGAGAGGAAGGGACCCACGTCTGGGCATACCCTTCCCACTCGGGGTGACAAATGCAAAAACAACAATTGATGGACAGAATGCAGAACAATGTCATACATTCACCCCAGTACAGAGATCTGGGCCTAAATCCATCGTTTTTTGGCTCATCATGCCGTTCCAGTTTGAACCAGCCATATGCAAATCAGTCTTGACCCTGTGCCTCATGGGAACAGTCCAGCCCGAACTGCCAAGCCAGGTCCTCACTGGACTGGAAACAAGCATCCTAGGACCGGTTTCGGGGTTTCACCCCTCTTCAGCCAGGATAGCTTGATTCCAGTGGCATGGAGAGCAAGGGACCCACGTCTGGGCATACCCTTCCCACTCGGGGTGACAAATGCAAAAACAACAATTGATGGACAGAATGCAGAACAATGTCATACATTCACCCCAGTACAGAGATCTGGGCCTAAATCCATCGTTTTTTTGCTCACCATGCCATTCCAGTTTGAACCCAGTCATATACAAATCAGTCTTGACCCTGTGCCTCATGGGAACAGTCCAGCCCGAACTGCCAAGCCAGGTCCTCACTGGACTGGAAACAAGCATCCTAGGACCGGTTTCGGGGTTTCACCACTCTTCAGCCAGGCTAGCTTGATTCCAGTGGCATGGAGAGCAAGGGACCCACGTCTGGGCATACCCTTCCCACTCGGGGTGACAAATGCAAAAACAACAATTGATGGACAGAATGCAGAACAATGTCATACATTCACCCCAGTACAGAGATCTGGGCCTAAATCCATCGTTTTTTTGCTCACCATGCCGGTCCAGTTTGAACCCAGCCATATGCAAATCAGTCTTGACCCTGTGCCTCATGGGAACAGTCAGCCCGAATTGCCAAGCCAGGTCCTCACTGGACTGGAAACAAGCATCCTAGGACCGGTTTCGGTGTTTCACCCCTCTTCAGCCAGGATAGCTTGATTCCAGTGGCATGGAGAGCAAGGGACCCACGTCTGGGCATACCCTTCCCACTCGGGGTGACAAATGCAAAAACAACAATTGATGGACAGAATGCAGAACAATGTCATACATTCACCCCAGTACAGAGATCTGGGCCTAAATCCATCGTTTTTTTGCTCACCATGCCGTTCCGGTTTGAACCCAGCCATATGCAAATCAGTCTTGACCCTGTGCCTCATGGGAACAGTCCAGCCCGAACTGCCAAGCCAGGTCCTCACTGGACTGGAAACAAGCATCCTAGGACCGGTTTCGGGGTTTCACCCCTCTTCAGCCAGGATAGCTTGATTCCAGTGGCATGGAGAGCAAGGGACCAACGTCTGGGCATACCCTTCCCACTCGGGGTGACAAATGCAAAAACAACAATTGATGGACAGAATGCAGAACAATGTCATACATTCACCCCAGTACAGAGATCTGGACCTAAATCCATTGTTTTTTTGCTCACCATGCCGTTCCAGTTTGAACCCAGCCATATGCAAATCAGTCTTGACCCTGTGCCTCATGGGAACAGTCCAGCCCGAACTGCCAAGCCAGGTCCTCACTGGACTGGAAACAAGCATCCTAGGACCGGTTTCGGGGTTTCACCTCTCTTCAGCCAGGATAGCTTGATTCCAGTGGCATGGAGAGCAAGGGACCCACGTCTGGGCATACCCTTCCCACTCGGGGTGACAAATGCAAAAACAACAATTGATGGACAGAATGCAGAACAATGTCATACTTTCACCCCAGTACAGAGATCTGGGCCTAAATCCATCGTTTTTTTGCTCACCATGCCGTTCCAGTTTGAACCCAGCCATATGCAAATCTGTCTTGACCCTATGCCTCATGGGAACAGTCCAGCCCGAACTGCCAAGCCAGGTCCTCACTGGACTGTAAACAAGCATCCTAGGACCGGTTTCGGGGTTTCACCCCACTTCAGCCAGGATAGCTTGATTCCAGTGGCATGGAGAGGAAGGGACCCACGTCTGGGCATACCCTTCCCACTCGGGGTGACAAATGCAAAAACAACAATTGATGGACAGAATGCAGAACAATGTCATACATTCACCCCAGTACAGAGATCTGGGCCTAAATCCATCGTTTTTTGGCTCATCATGCTGTTCCAGTTTGAACCAGCCATATGCAAATCAGTCTTGACCCTGTGCCTCATGGGAACAGTCCAGCCCGAACTGCCAAGCCAGGTCCTCACTGGACTGGAAACAAGCATCCTAGGACCGGTTTCGGGGTTTCACCCCTCTTCAGCCAGGATAGCTTGATTCCAGTGGCATGGAGAGCAAGGGACCCACGTCTGGGCATACCCTTCCCACTCGGGGTGACAAATGCAAAAACAACAATTGATGGACAGAATGCAGAACAATGTCATACATTCACCCCAGTACAGAGATCTGGGCCTAAATCCATCGTTTTTTTGCTCACCATGCCATTCCAGTTTGAACCCAGTCATATACAAATCAGTCTTGACCCTGTGCCTCATGGGAACAGTCCAGCCCGAACTGCCAAGCCAGGTCCTCACTGGACTGGAAACAAGCATCCTAGGACCGGTTTCGGGGTTTCACCACTCTTCAGCCAGGCTAGCTTGATTCCAGTGGCATGGAGAGCAAGGGACCCATGTCTGGGCATACCCTTCCCTTCGGGGTGACAAATGCAAAAACAACAATTGATGGACAGAATGCAGAACAATGTCATACATTCACCCCAGTACAGAGATCTGGGCCTAAATCCATCGTTTTTTTGCTCACCATGCCGGTCCAGTTTGAACCCAGCCATATGCAAATCAGTCTTGACCCTGTGCCTCATGGGAACAGTCAGCCCGAATTGCCAAGCCAGGTCCTCACTGGACTGGAAACAAGCATCCTAGGACCGGTTTCGGTGTTTCACCCCTCTTCAGCCAGGATAGCTTGATTCCAGTGGCATGGAGAGCAAGGGACCCACGTCTGGGCATACCCTTCCCACTCGGGGTGACAAATGCAAAAACAACAATTGATGGACAGAATGCAGAACAATGTCATACATTCACCCCAGTACAGAGATCTGGGCCTAAATCCATCGTTTTTTTGCTCACCATGCCGTTCCGGTTTGAACCCAGCCATATGCAAATCAGTCTTGACCCTGTGCCTCATGGGAACAGTCCAGCCCGAACTGCCAAGCCAGGTCCTCACTGGACTGGAAACAAGCATCCTAGGACCGGTTTCGGGGTTTCACCCCTCTTCAGCCAGGATAGCTTGATTCCAGTGGCATGGAGAGCAAGGGACCAACGTCTGGGCATACCCTTCCCACTCGGGGTGACAAATGCAAAAACAACAATTGATGGACAGAATGCAGAACAATGTCATACATTCACCCCAGTACAGAGATCTGGACCTAAATCCATTGTTTTTTTGCTCACCATGCCGTTCCAGTTTGAACCCAGCCATATGCAAATCAGTCTTGACCCTGTGCCTCATGGGAACAGTCCAGCCCGAACTGCCAAGCCAGGTCCTCACTGGACTGGAAACAAGCATCCTAGGACCGGTTTCGGGGTTTCACCCCTCTTCAGCCTGGATAGCTTGATTCCAGTGGCATGGAGAGCAAGGGACCCACGTCTGGGCATACCCTTCCCACTCGGGGTGACAAATGCAAAAACAACTATTGATAGACAGAATGCAGAACAATGTCATACATTCACCCCAGTACAGAGATCTGGGCCTAAATCCATCGTTTTTTTGCTCACCATGCCGTTCCAGTTTGAATCCATCCATATGCAAATCAGTCTTGACCCTGTGCCTCATGGGAACAGTCCAGCCCGAACTGCCAAGCCAGGTCCTCACTGGACTGGAAACAAGCATCCTAGGATCGGTTTCGGGGTTTCACCCTCTTCAGCCAGGATAGCTTGATTCCAGTGGCATGGAGAGCAAGGGACCCACGTCTGGGCATACCCTTCCCACTCGGGGTGACAAATGCAAAAACAACAATTGATGGACAGAATGCAGAACAATGTCATACATTCACCCCAGTACAGAGATCTGGGCCTAAATCCATCGTTTTTTTGCTCACCATGCCGTTCCAGTTTGAATCCATCCATATGCAAATCAGTCTTGACCCTGTGCCTCATGGGAACAGTCCAGCCCGAACTGCCAAGCCAGGTCCTCACTGGACTGGAAACAAGCATCCTAGGATCGGTTTCGGGGTTTCACCCTCTTCAGCCAGGATAGCTTGATTCCAGTGGCATGGAGAGCAAGGGACCCACGTCTGGGCATACCCTTCCCACTCGGGGTGACAAATGCAAAAACAACAATTGATGGACAGAATGAAGAACAATGTCATACATTCACCCTAGTACAGAAATCTGGGCCTAAATCCATTGTTTTTTTGCTCACCATGCCGTTCCAGTTTGAACCCAGCCATATGCAAATCAGTCTTGACCCTGTGCCTCATGGGAACAGTCCAGCCCGAACTGCCAAGCCAGGTCCTCACTGGACTGAAAACAAGCATTCTAGGACCGGTTTCGGGGTTTCACCCCTCTTCAGCCAGGATAGCTTGATTCCATTGGCATGGAGAGCAAGGGACCCATGTCTGGGCATACCCTTCCCACTCGGGGTGACAAATGCAAAAACATCAATTGATGGACAGAATGCAGAACAATGTCATACATTCACCCCAGTACAGAGATCTGGGCCTAAATCCATCGTTTTTTGGCTCACCATGCCGTTCCAGTTTGAACCAGCCATATGCAAATCAGTCTTGACCCTGTTCCTCATGGGAACAGTCCAGCCCGAACTGCCAAGCCAGGTCCTCACTGGACTGGAACCAAGCATCCTAGGACCGGTTTCGGGGTTTCACCCCTCTTCAGCCAGGATAGCTTGATTCCAGTGGCATGGAGAGCAAGGGGCACACGTCTGGGCATACCCTTCCCACTCGGGGTGACAAATGCAAAATAACAATTGATGGACAGAATGCAGAACAATGTCATACATTCACCCCAGTACAGAGATCTGGGCCTAAATCCATCGTTTTTTTGCTCACCATGCCATTCCAGTTTGAAACCAGTCATATGCAAATCAGTCTTGACCCTGTGCCTCATGGGAACCGTCCAGCCCGAACTGCCAAGCCAGGTCCTCACTGGACTGGAAACAAGCATCCTAGGACCGGTTTCGGGGTTTCACCTCTCTTCAGCCAGGATAGCTTGATTCCAGTGGCATGGAGAGCAAGGGACCCACGTCTGGGCATACCATTCCCACTCGGGGTGACAAATGCAAAAACAACAATTGATGGACAGAATGCAGAACAATGTCATACATTCACCCCAGTACAGAGATCTGGGCCTAAATCCATCGTTTTTTTGCTCACCATGCCGTTCCAGTTTGAACCCAGCCATATGCAAATCAGTCTTGACCCTATGCCTCATGGGAACAGTCCAGCCCGAACTGCAAAGCCAGGTCCTCACTGGACTGGAAACAAGCATCCTAGGACCGGTTTCGGGGTTTCACCCCACTTCACCCAGGATAGCTTGATTCCAGTGGCATGGAGAGGAAGGGACCCACGTCTGGGCATGCCCTTACCACTCGTGGTGACAAATGCAAAAACAACAATTGATGGACAGAATGCAGAACAATGTCATACATTCACCCCAGTACAGAGATCTGGGCCTAAATCCATCGTTTTTTGGCTCACCATGCCGTTCCAGTTTGAACCAGCCATATGCAAATCAGTCTTGACCCTGTTCCTCATGGGAACAGTCCAGCCCGAACTGCCAAGCCAGGTCCTCACTGGACTGGAAACAAGCATCCTAGGACCGGTTTCGGGGTTTCACCCCTCTTCAGCCAGGATAGCGTGATTCCAGTGGCATGGAGAGCAAGGGACCCACGTCTGGGCATACCCTTCCCACTCGGGGTGACAAATGCAAAAACAACAATTGATGGACAGAATGCAGAACAATGTCATACATTCACCCCAGTACAGAGATCTGGGCCTAAATCCATCGTTTTTTTGCTCACCATGCCATTCCAGTTTGAACCCAGTCATATACAAATCAGTCTTGACCCTGTGCCTCATGGGAACAGTCCAGCCCGAACTGCCAAGCCAGGTCCTCACTGGACTGGAAACAAGCATCCTAGGACCGGTTTCGGGGTTTCACCACTCTTCAGCCAGGCTAGCTTGATTCCAGTGGCATGGAGAGCAAGGGACCCATGTCTGGGCATACCCTTCCCTTCGGGGTGACAAATGCAAAAACAACAATTGATGGACAGAATGCAGAACAATGTCATACATTCACCCCAGTACAGAGATCTGGGCCTAAATCCATCGTTTTTTTGCTCACCATGCCGGTCCAGTTTGAACCCAGCCATATGCAAATCAGTCTTGACCCTGTGCCTCATGGGAACAGTCAGCCCGAATTGCCAAGCCAGGTCCTCACTGGACTGGAAACAAGCATCCTAGGACCGGTTTCGGTGTTTCACCCCTCTTCAGCCAGGATAGCTTGATTCCAGTGGCATGGAGAGCAAGGGACCCACGTCTGGGCATACCCTTCCCACTCGGGGTGACAAATGCAAAAACAACAATTGATGGACAGAATGCAGAACAATGTCATACATTCACCCCAGTACAGAGATCTGGGCCTAAATCCATCGTTTTTTTGCTCACCATGCCGTTCCGGTTTGAACCCAGCCATATGCAAATCAGTCTTGACCCTGTGCCTCATGGGAACAGTCCAGCCCGAACTGCCAAGCCAGGTCCTCACTGGACTGGAAACAAGCATCCTAGGACCGGTTTCGGGGTTTCACCCCTCTTCAGCCAGGATAGCTTGATTCCAGTGGCATGGAGAGCAAGGGACCAACGTCTGGGCATACCCTTCCCACTCGGGGTGACAAATGCAAAAACAACAATTGATGGACAGAATGCAGAACAATGTCATACATTCACCCCAGTACAGAGATCTGGACCTAAATCCATTGT
The DNA here is from genome assembly GCF_964204655.1 of Triturus cristatus. Taxonomy (NCBI): domain Eukaryota; kingdom Metazoa; phylum Chordata; class Amphibia; order Caudata; family Salamandridae; genus Triturus; species Triturus cristatus. The sequence continues at coordinate 1,017,230,017 of NC_140579.1, read as the reverse complement.
TTTTTTGCTCACCATGCCGTTCCAGTTTGAACCCAGCCATATGCAAATCAGTCTTGACCCTGTGCCTCATGGGAACAGTCCAGCCCGAACTGCCAAGCCAGGTCCTCACTGGACTGGAAACAAGCATCCTAGGACCGGTTTCGGGGTTTCACCTCTCTTCAGCCAGGATAGCTTGATTCCAGTGGCATGGAGAGCAAGGGACCCACGTCTGGGCATACCCTTCCCACTCGGGGTGACAAATGCAAAAACAACAATTGATGGACAGAATGCAGAACAATGTCATACATTCACCCCAGTACAGAGATCTGGGCCTAAATCCATCGTTTTTTTGCTCACCATGCCGTTCCAGTTTGAACCCAGCCATATGCAAATCAGTCTTGACCCTGTGCCTCATGGGAACAGTCCAGCCCGAACTGCCAAGCCAGGTCCTCACTGGACTGGAAACAAGCATCCTAGGACCGGTTTCGGGGTTTCACCCCTCTTCAGCCAGGATAGCTTGATTCCAGTGGCATGGAGAGCAAGGGACCCACGTCTGGGCATACCCTTCCCACTCGGGGTGACAAATGCAAAAACAACAATTGATGGACAGAATGCAGAACAATGTCATACATTCACCCCAGTACAGAGATCTGGGCCTAAATCCATCGTTTTTTTGCTCACCATGCCGTTCCAGTTTGAATCCATCCATATGCAAATCAGTCTTGACCCTGTGCCTCATGGGAACAGTCCAGCCCGAACTGCCAAGCCAGGTCCTCACTGGACTGGAAACAAGCATCCTAGGATCGGTTTCGGGGTTTCACCCTCTTCAGCCAGGATAGCTTGATTCCAGTGGCATGGAGAGCAAGGGACCCACGTCTGGGCATACCCTTCCCACTCGGGGTGACAAATGCAAAAACAACAATTGATGGACAGAATGCAGAACAATGTCATACATTCACCCCAGTACAGAGATCTGGGCCTAAATCCATCGTTTTTTTGCTCACCATGCCATTCCAGTTTGAACCCAGTCATATACAAATCAGTCTTGACCCTGTGCCTCATGGGAACAGTCCAGCCCGAACTGCCAAGCCAGGTCCTCACTGGACTGGAAACAAGCATCCTAGGACCGGTTTCGGGGTTTCACCACTCTTCAGCCAGGCTAGCTTGATTCCAGTGGCATGGAGAGCAAGGGACCCATGTCTGGGCATACCCTTCCCTTCGGGGTGACAAATGCAAAAACAACAATTGATGGACAGAATGCAGAACAATGTCATACATTCACCCCAGTACAGAGATCTGGGCCTAAATCCATCGTTTTTTTGCTCACCATGCCGGTCCAGTTTGAACCCAGCCATATGCAAATCAGTCTTGACCCTGTGCCTCATGGGAACAGTCAGCCCGAATTGCCAAGCCAGGTCCTCACTGGACTGGAAACAAGCATCCTAGGACCGGTTTCGGTGTTTCACCCCTCTTCAGCCAGGATAGCTTGATTCCAGTGGCATGGAGAGCAAGGGACCCACGTCTGGGCATACCCTTCCCACTCGGGGTGACAAATGCAAAAACAACAATTGATGGACAGAATGCAGAACAATGTCATACATTCACCCCAGTACAGAGATCTGGGCCTAAATCCATCGTTTTTTTGCTCACCATGCCGTTCCGGTTTGAACCCAGCCATATGCAAATCAGTCTTGACCCTGTGCCTCATGGGAACAGTCCAGCCCGAACTGCCAAGCCAGGTCCTCACTGGACTGGAAACAAGCATCCTAGGACCGGTTTCGGGGTTTCACCCCTCTTCAGCCAGGATAGCTTGATTCCAGTGGCATGGAGAGCAAGGGACCAACGTCTGGGCATACCCTTCCCACTCGGGGTGACAAATGCAAAAACAACAATTGATGGACAGAATGCAGAACAATGTCATACATTCACCCCAGTACAGAGATCTGGACCTAAATCCATTGTTTTTTTGCTCACCATGCCGTTCCAGTTTGAACCCAGCCATATGCAAATCAGTCTTGACCCTGTGCCTCATGGGAACAGTCCAGCCCGAACTGCCAAGCCAGGTCCTCACTGGACTGGAAACAAGCATCCTAGGACCGGTTTCGGGGTTTCACCCCTCTTCAGCCTGGATAGCTTGATTCCAGTGGCATGGAGAGCAAGGGACCCACGTCTGGGCATACCCTTCCCACTCGGGGTGACAAATGCAAAAACAACTATTGATAGACAGAATGCAGAACGATGTCATACATTCACCCCAGTACAAAGATCTGGGCCTAAATCAATCGTTTTTTTGCTCACCATGCCGTTCCAGTTTGAATCCATCCATATGCAAATCAGTCTTGACCCTGTGCCTCATGGGAACAGTCCAGCCCGAACTGCCAAGCCAGGTCCTCACTGGACTGGAAACAAGCATCCTAGGATCGGTTTCGGGGTTTCACCCTCTTCAGCCAGGATAGCTCTATTCCAGTGGCATCGAGAGCAAGGGGCCCACGTCTGGGCATACCCTTCCCACTCGGGGTGACAAATGCAAAAATTGAAATTGAAATTGAAATTGAAATAGATTTATTGAGCGCGGTTGCTGCCCAAGGGCGTCCAAGCGCTGGTATGATCGGGGAGACATACTGAGTGACAGATTAGAGCTCGGAGGCTTTGGTGAATAGCCAGGTTTTCAATTTTTTTCTAAATGATAGTAGGTGCGGATTTGAGCGGAGTGGGAGGGGGAGGGAATTCCAGAGTTTGGCTGTGTTCAGTGCGAACAACCTGCCCCCGGATCTGGCTCTTTTCACTCTAGGCACCTTTGCCAGGAAGGCCTCAGTGGAGCGGAGGTTCCTGTTAGGATGGTAGGGGGTGACGAGGTTGCTGTTGATTGCAGGTCCCGTTTTCCAAAAGGCCTGATGCGCAATGCACAGTGCCTTGAATGTCACTCTGTACTTGACTGGTAGCCAGTGAAGACTTTTTAGCGCAGGTCTAGCTGACTGGGCTCGTGGGATCTGTAAAAGGGTGCGTGCTGCGCAGTTTTGCACCACCTGGAGTTTCCGGAGAGTCATCTCGGGGGCCCCAACATACAGGGCATTATTTGAGTCCAGGCGGGACTGGATCAGGCCTTGAACTGCCACCTTCTTGGCTTCTAGGGGCAAAAGAGGGAGAACTTTCCTCAGGGTTTTGAGGATGCCAAAGCAGGTGGCGGACAGCTTGGTAGCCTGGGTGGAGAAGGAGAGCTTCCTGTCCAACCATACTCCCAGGCTCTTGACGTTTTCCTTGGGGGTAGGGGGGGTGCCCAGAGCTTGGGGCCACAGGGAGGCGAAGGGTATAGGCGAGGCTGGGCCTAAGAGCAAGAGCTCAGTTTTATCGCCGTTTAGTTTAAGGGAGGAGTTGGTCATCCATTCCTTAACATCTTCTAGGCAACTCAGCAGGCCTCCATGGGGAAGGCTGCTGGTCTCTTGGGCCAATGACACCACTAGCTGAGTGTCGTCGGCGTACGACACAATTTTAATGCCGTACGGTTTGACAATCCCAGCCAATGGTTTCATGTAGATATTGAATAGCACAGGGCTCAGAGAGGAGCCCTGTGGTACTCCGCAACTGAGAGGCTTGCTGGTTGATGTTATATCGCCGTCGAAGATCTGGAAGGATCTGTCGGACAGGAAGGAGTCGAACCACCTGAGTGCGTCGCCTGAGACTCCAATGACCCGGAGACGGTTCAGCAAGGTGACATAGCTGACCGTGTCGAAGGCGGCACTTAGATCAAGGAGGATCACTGCCACTGATCCTCCTTGGTCCAGAACCATTCGGGATTCCTCGGCGACCGCAAGTAGGGCGGTTTCGGTGCCGTGTTTCGGCCTGAAACCTGTCTGGGATACGTCCAGTAGGGAGTGGTTTTCGATGAACTGGACCAGGTGGGCGTTGATGTATTTTTCCAGTACCTTGCCAGCCCAAGGGAGGAGTGAAATGGGACGATAGTTGGAATGATCATCGGGATCCAAGTTCGGTTTTTTCAGTAACGCCCGTACCATTGCTTGCTTCCATGTTGTAGGAACGACACATGATGCTATAGATGTGTTTAGGAGTGCCAAGATAGCAGGCAAGGTGACTTCGTGTGCTTGCATCAGGACTTCTGGTGGGGCTGGGTCGCGTGGGGAGCCTGATTTAACTTGGCGTGCCATTTTGCCGAGGGTGTCGAGGTCCAAGGGGGGGAAGCGATCTAGGGTTGGCTGATCAGGGGGGGGGAGGATTCTAGGAGAGAGTGGGTTGGCTGTCTCCAGGGTAGCAGCTCCCGTTTGGAAGGTGGAGTAAATTTTCAGGACTTTGTTGTGGAAAAATTCCGCGAGCTCATTGCATTGATCTTGGGTTTTGCTTGGAGGGGGGGCAGTCGAGACACTTGTGCAGCGCTTTAGTATCTGAAATATTTCCCTGGGCTTAGATTTAGCCTCTAGGATTTTATCAGAGTAAAAGGTCATTTTTGCCTTCCTGATCCCCTCTCTATATGCTTTAATCGCCTCTCTGTAGGCTACCTTTTTTTCCGGGAGGAAATCCAGACGCCAGGCTCTCTCTCGCTGCCTACAGCAGCGTTTTAGTTCTCTTAGGGAGTCGGAGAACCAGGGAGCGGACTTGTTCATTCTCTTAGATGATGATTTCCGGAGGGGAAGGGTCATATCTAGTGAGTTAAGGATCCAGCTGACATAATTTTCGTTTGCTACATTGGGGTTTGAGCAAGGGGGCGGGCGGGTAGAGGCCAAGTTGTACCTCCAGGGTTCCAGTTGGAGTTTTGACCAGTTCCTCCTAATAGTTGTCCGGGGGGGTAGCTGGGGAACCTTGTGGATGGCCCACACAATCGGAATCAGAAAGTGGTCTGACCATGGGAGGGGGATGGGAGTGTCAACAGTTAGCTCGCTGCAGCTACTGAAAATTGGGTCGAGCAGATTGCCCTTCTCATGTGTTGGAGCTGTGACCAGCTGATACAGCTGGAGAGCTCCAAGATCGTCTATTAACTCTTTGGCAATCAAGTCTGTAGAGGAGTTAAAGTGGAGATTCAGATCTCCTAGGACTGTGTAATTAGCCGCAGATAAAGTTCTTTTTGCTATAATCTCTGGGAGCGACCTATGGAACAGTTTTGTTGGAGCCGGGGGACGGTAGATCAGCGTGCCTGAGAAGGAAGTGTTGGCGTTGAACTCTATGCAGAATTCCATGCTTTCGCACTCGGGGATACTATCTGCTAAGGTGCGGCAACGGTACTGGGTTTTGAGAATGATAGCCAGACCGCCGCCTCTTCCTGCTGGTCTGTCCAATCTAACTATGTAGTAGTCACTGGGTAAAGCTGCGATTATGTCTGGATCAGATTGGGCGGAGAGCCAGGTCTCTGTTAAAAAGATAGCATCAGGCTTGCGCTCCTCTAGCAGCAAGTGCATTTGAGTGCTATGCTTTGGCAGTGAACGACAATTTAATGTAAACATGCAGTATTTTTGAACCAAGGCGCTTGCCAGGGTGTTTCGGAAGGAGTGTTTACATTCGTAGCAGTAGGGGGGGAGGGAGGTGGCTGCAAAAGTGCGGGGGCATAGGGCAGTGACTCTGCTACCTATAAGACGTAAAGCCGAAGGGCTATAAGTCCTGACGGGGGAAGCGGGGACAGCAGGGGGGGTGGTCCCTGGTCCCGTACGGTCGCGGACGAGCGCAGATGAGCTTGCCTTAAGCGCGCCTTCGGCGCGCAGTCGGCGCGCCCGCTGAGCTCGTCCGCTGCGCTTCCTGTGGAAATACATATATAGGGTGAGGGGGCGTGGCCTCGAAGTGGGCGTGTCCTGTCGGACCGAGGAGGAAGGCGGGAGAGGGGAAACAACAATTGATGGACAGAATGCAGAACAATGTCATACATTCACCCCAGTACAGAGATCTGGGCCTAAATCCATCGTTTTTTTGCTCACCATGCCGTTCCAGTTTGAACCCAGCCATATGCAAATCAGTCTTGACCCTGTGCCTTAATGGGAACAGTCCAGCCCGAACTGCCAAGCCAGGTCCTCACTGGACTGGAAACAAGCATCCTAGGACCGGTTTCGGGGTTTCACCCCTCTTCAGCCAGGATAGCATGATTCTAGTGGCATGGAGAGCAAGGGACCCACGTCTGGGCATACCCTTCCCACACGGGGTGACAAATGCAAAAACAACAATTGATGGACAGAATGAAGAACAATGTCATACATTCACCCTAGTACAGAGATCTGGGCCTAAATCCATTGTTTTTTTGCTCACCATGCCGTTCCAGTTTGAACCCAGCCATATGCAAATCAGTCTTGACCCTGTGCCTCATGGGAACAGTCCAGACCGAACTGCCAAGCCAGGTCCTCACTGGACTGAAAACAAGCATTCTAGGACCGGTTTCGGGGTTTCAGCCCTCTTCAGCACGGATAGCTTGATTCCAGTGGCATGGAGAGCAAGGGACCCACGTCTGGGCATACCCTTCCCACTCGGGGTGACAAATGCAAAAACATCAATTGATGGACAGAATGCAGAACAATGTCATACATTCACCCCAGTACAGAGATCTGGGCCTAAATCCATCGTTTTTTGGCTCACCATGCCGTTCCAGTTTGAACCAGCCATATGCAAATCAGTCTTGACCCTGTGCCTCATGGGAACAGTCCAGCCCGAACTGCCAAGCCAGGTCCTCACTGGACTGGAAACAAGCATCCTAGGACCGGTTTCAGGGTTTCACCACTCTTCAGCCAGGATAGCTTGATTCCAGTGGCATGGAGAGCAAGGGACCCACGTCTGGGCATACCCTTCCCACTCGGGGTGACAAATGCAAAAACAATTGATGGACAGAATGCAGAACAATGTCATACATTCACCCCAGTACAGAGATCTGGGCCTAAATCCATCGTTTTTTTGCTCACCATGCCGTTCCAGTTTGAACCCAGTCATATGCAAATCAGTCTTGACCCTGTGCCTCATGGGAACAGTCCAGCCCGAACTGCCAAGCCAGGTCCTCACTGGACTGGAAACAAGCATCCTAGGACCGGTTTCGGGGTTTCACCTCTCTTCAGCCAGGATAGCTTGATTCCAGTGGCATGGAGAGCAAGGGACCCACGTCTGGGCATACCCTTCCCACTCGGGGTGACAAATGCAAAAACAACAATTGATGGACAGAATGCAGAACAATGTCATACATTCACCCCAGTACAGAGATCTGGGCCTAAATCCATCGTTTTTTTGCTCACCATGCCGTTCCAGTTTGAACCCAGCCATATGCAAATCTGTCTTGACCCTATGCCTCATGGGAACAGTCCAGCCCGAACTGCCAAGCCAGGTCCTCACTGGACTGGAAACAAGCATCCTAGGACCGGTTTCGGGGTTTCACCCCACTTCAGCCAGGATAGCTTGATTCCAGTGGCATGGAGAGGAAGGGACCCACGTCTGGGCATACCCTTCCCACTCGGGGTGACAAATGCAAAAACAACAATTGATGGACAGAATGCAGAACAATGTCATACATTCACCCCAGTACAGAGATCTGGGCCTAAATCCATCGTTTTTTGGCTCACCATGCCGTTCCAGTTTGAACCAGCCATATGCAAATCAGTCTTGACCCTGTGCCTCATGGGAACAGTCCAGCCCGAACTGCCAAGCCAGGTCCTCACTGGACTGGAAACAAGCATCCTAGGACCATTTTCGGGGTTTCACCCCTCTTCAGCCAGGATAGCTTGATTCCAGTGGCATGGAGAGCAAGGGACCCACGTTTGGGCATACCCTTCCCACTCGGGGTGACAAATGCAAAAACAACAATTGATGGACAGAATGCAGAACAATGTCATACATTCACCCCAGTACAGAGATCTGGGCCTAAATCCATCGTTTTTTTGCTCACCATGCCGTTCCAGTTTGAACCCAGTCATATGCAAATCAGTCTTGACCCTGTGCCTCATGGGAACAGTCCAGCCCGAACTGCCAAGCCAGGTCCTCACTGGACTGGAAACAAGCATCCTAGGACCGGTTTCGGGGTTTCACCACTCTTCAGCCAGGCTAGCTTGATTCCAGTGGCATGGAGAGCAAGGGACCCACGTCTGGGCATACCCTTCCCACTCGGGGTGACAAATGCAAAAACAACAATTGATGGACAGAATGCAGAACAATGTCATACATTCACCCCAGTACAGAGATCTGGGCCTAAATCCATCGTTTTTTTGCTCACCATGCCGTTCCGGTTTGAACCCAGCCATATGCAAATCAGTCTTGACCCTGTGCCTCATGGGAACAGTCCAGCCCGAACTGCCAAGCCAGGTCCTCACTGGACTGGAAACAAGCATCCTTTAGGACCGGTTTCGGGGTTTCACCGCTCTTCAGCCAGGATAGCTTGATTCCAGTGGCATGGAGAGCAAGGGACCAACGTCTGGGCATACCCTTCCCACTCGGGGTGACAAATGCAAAAACAACAATTGATGGACAGAATGCAGAACAATGTCATACATTCACCCCAGTACAGAGATCTGGACCTAAATCCATCGTTTTTTTGCTCACCATGCCGTTCCAGTTTGAACCCAGCCATATGCAAATCAGTCTTGACCCTGTGCCTCATGGGAACAGTCCAGCCCGAACTGCCAAGCCAGGTCCTCACTGGACTGGAAACAAGCATCCTAGGACCGGTTTCGGGGTTTCACCCCTCTTCAGCCAGGATAGCTTGATTCCAGTGGCATGGAGAGCAAGGGACCCACGTCTGGGCATACCCTTCCCACTCGGGGTGACAAATGCAAAAACAACAATTGATGGACAGAATGCAGAACAATGTCATACATTCACCCCAGTACAGAGATCTGGGCCTAAATCCATCGTTTTTTTGCTCACCATGCCGTTCCAGTTTGAATCCATCCATATGCAAATCAGTCTTGACCCTGTGCCTCATGGGAACAGTCCAGCCCGAACTGCCAAGCCAGGTCCTCACTGGACTGGAAACAAGCATCCTAGGATCAGTTTCGGGGTTTCACCCTCTTCAGCCAGGATAGCTTGATTCCAGTGGCATGGAGAGCAAGGGACCCACGTCTGGGCATACCCTTCCCACTCGGGGTGACAAATGCAAAAACAACAATTGATGGACAGAATGAAGAACAATGTCATACATTCACCCTAGTACAGAGATCTGGGCCTAAATCCATTGTTTTTTTGCTCACCATGCCGTTCCAGTTTGAACCCAGCCATATGCAAATCAGTCTTGACCCTGTGCCTCATGGGAACAGTCCAGCCCGAACTGCCAAGCCAGGTCCTCACTGGACTGAAAACAAGCATTCTAGGACCGGTTTCGGGGTTTCACCCCTCTTCAGCCAGGATAGCTTGATTCCAGTGGCATGGAGAGCAAGGGACCCATGTCTGGGCATACCCTTCCCACTCGGGGTGACAAATGCAAAAACATCAATTGATGGACAGAATGCAGAACAATGTCATACATTCACCCCAGTACAGAGATCTGGGCCTAAATCCATCGTTTTTTGGCTCACCATGCCGTTCCAGTTTGAACCAGCCATATGCAAATCAGTCTTGACCCTGTTCCTCATGGGAACAGTCCAGCCCGAACTGCCAAGCCAGGTCCTCACTGGACTGGAACCAAGCATCCTAGGACCGGTTTCGGGGTTTCACCCCTCTTCAGCCAGGATAGCTTGATTCCAGTGGCATGGAGAGCAAGGGGCACACGTCTGGGCATACCCTTCCCACTCGGGGTGACAAATGCAAAATAACAATTGATGGACAGAATGCAGAACAATGTCATACATTCACCCCAGTACAGAGATCTGGGCCTAAATCCATCGTTTTTTTGCTCACCATGCCATTCCAGTTTGAAACCAGCCATATGCAAATCAGTCTTGACCCTGTGCCTCATGGGAACAGTCCAGCCCGAACTGCCAAGCCAGGTCCTCACTGGACTGGAAACAAGCATCCTAGGACCGGTTTCGGGGTTTCACCCCTCTTCAGCCAGGATAGCTTGATTCCAGTGGCATGGAGAGCAAGGGACCCACGTCTGGGCATACCCTTCCCACTCGGGGTGACAAATGCAAAAACAACAATTGATGGACAGAATGCAGAACAATGTCAAACATTCACCCCAGTACAGAGATCTGGGCCTAAATCCATCGTTTTTTTGCTCACCATGCCGTTCCAGTTTGAACGCAGCCATATGCAAATCAGTCTTGACCCTGTGCCTCATGGGAACCGTCCAGCCCGAACTGCCAAGCCAGGTCCTCCCTGGGCTGGAAACAAGCATCCTAGGACCGGTTTCGGGGTTTCACCCCTCTTCAGCCAGGATAGCTTGATTCCAGTGGCATGGAGAGCAAGGGACCCACGTCTGGGCATACCCTTCCCACTCGGGGTGACAAATGCAAAAGCAACAATTGATCGACAGAATGCAGAACAATGTCATACATTCACCCCAATACAGAGATCTGGGCCTAAATCCATTGTTTTTTTGCTCACCATGCCGTTCCAGTTTGAACCCAGCCATATGCAAATCAGTCTTGACCCTGTGCCTCATGGGAACAGTCCAGCCCGAACTGCCAAGTCAGGTCCTCACTGGACTGGAAACAAGCATCCTAGGACCGGTTTCGGGGTTTCACCCCTCTTCAGCCAGGATAGCTTGATTCCAGTGGCATGGAGAGCAAGGGACCAACGTCTGGGCATACCCTTCCCACGCGGGGTGACAAATGCAAAAACAACAATTGATGGACAGAATGCACACAATGACATACATTCACCCCAGTACAGAGATCTGGGCCTAAATCCATCGTTTTTTTGCTCACCATGCCGTTCCAGTTTGAACCCAGCCATATGCAAATCAGTCTTGACCCTGTGCCTCATGGGAACAGTCCAGCCCGAACTGCCAAGCCAGGTCCTCACTGGACTGGAAACAAGCATCCTAGGACCGGTTTCGGGGTTTCACCCCTCTTCAGCCAGGATAGCTTGATTCCAGTGGCATGGAGAGCAAGGGACCAACGTCTGGACATACCCTTCCCACGCGGGGTGACAAATGCAAAAACAACAATTGATGGACAGAATGCAGAACAATGACATACATTCACCCCAGTACAGAGATCTGGGCCTAAATCCATCGTTTTTTTGCTCACCATGCCGTTCCAGTTTGAACCCAGCCATATGCAAATCAGTCTTGACCCTGTGCCTCATGGGAACAGTCCAGCCCGAACTGCCAAGCCAGGTCCTCACTGGACTGGAAACAAGCATCCTAGGACCGGTTTCGGGGTTTCACCCCTCTTCAGCCAGGATAGCTTGATTCCAGTGGCATGGAGAGCAAGGGACCCACGTCTGGGCATACCCTTCCCACTCGGGGTGACAAATGCAAAAACAACAATTGATGGACAGAATGCAGAACAATGTCAAACATTCACCCCAGTACAGAGATCTGGGCCTAAATCCATCGTTTTTTTGCTCACCATGCCGTTCCAGTTTGGACGCAGCCATATGCAAATCAGTCTTGACCCTGTGCCTCATGGGAACCGTCCAGCCCGAACTGCCAAGCCAGGTCCTCACTGGGCTGGAAACAAGCATCCTAGGACCGGTTTCGGGGTTTCACCCCTCTTCAGCCAGGATAGCTTGATTCCAGTGGCATGGAGAGCAAGGGACCCACGTCTGGGCATACCCTTCCCACTCGGGGTGACAAATGCAAAAACAACAATTGATGGACAGAATGCAGAACAATGTCATACATTCACCCCAGTACAGAGATCTGGGCCTAAATCCATCGTTTTTTTGCTCACCATGCCGTTCCAGTTTGAACCCAGCCATATGCAAATCAGTCTTGACCCTGTGCCTCATGGGAACAGTCCAGCCCGAACTGCCAAGCCAGGTCCTCACTGGACTGGAAACAAGCATCCTAGGACCGGTTTCGGGGTTTCACCCCTCTTCAGCCAGGATAGCTTGATTCCAGTGGCATGGAGAGCAAGGGACCCACGTCTGGGCATACCCTTCCCACTCGGGGTGACAAATGCAAAAACAACAATTGATGGACAGAATGCAGAACAATGTCATACATTCACCCCAGTACAGAGATCTGGGCCTAAATCCATCGTTTTTTTGCTCACCATGCCGTTCCAGTTTGAATCCATCCATATGCAAATCAGTCTTGACCCTGTGCCTCATGGGAACAGTCCAGCCCGAACTGCCAAGCCAGGTCCTCACTGGACTGGAAACAAGCATCCTAGGATCGGTTTCGGGGTTTCACCCTCTTCAGCCAGGATAGCTTGATTCCAGTGGCATGGAGAGCAAGGGACCCACGTCTGGGCATACCCTTCCCACTCGGGGTGACAAATGCAAAAACAACAATTGATGGACAGAATGCAGAACAATGTCATACATTCACCCCAGTACAGAGATCTGGGCCTAAATCCATCGTTTTTTTGCTCACCATGCCATTCCAGTTTGAACCCAGTCATATACAAATCAGTCTTGACCCTGTGCCTCATGGGAACAGTCCAGCCCGAACTGCCAAGCCAGGTCCTCACTGGACTGGAAACAAGCATCCTAGGACCGGTTTCGGGGTTTCACCACTCTTCAGCCAGGCTAGCTTGATTCCAGTGGCATGGAGAGCAAGGGACCCATGTCTGGGCATACCCTTCCCTTCGGGGTGACAAATGCAAAAACAACAATTGATGGACAGAATGCAGAACAATGTCATACATTCACCCCAGTACAGAGATCTGGGCCTAAATCCATCGTTTTTTTGCTCACCATGCCGGTCCAGTTTGAACCCAGCCATATGCAAATCAGTCTTGACCCTGTGCCTCATGGGAACAGTCAGCCCGAATTGCCAAGCCAGGTCCTCACTGGACTGGAAACAAGCATCCTAGGACCGGTTTCGGTGTTTCACCCCTCTTCAGCCAGGATAGCTTGATTCCAGTGGCATGGAGAGCAAGGGACCCACGTCTGGGCATACCCTTCCCACTCGGGGTGACAAATGCAAAAACAACAATTGATGGACAGAATGCAGAACAATGTCATACATTCACCCCAGTACAGAGATCTGGGCCTAAATCCATCGTTTTTTTGCTCACCATGCCGTTCCGGTTTGAACCCAGCCATATGCAAATCAGTCTTGACCCTGTGCCTCATGGGAACAGTCCAGCCCGAACTGCCAAGCCAGGTCCTCACTGGACTGGAAACAAGCATCCTAGGACCGGTTTCGGGGTTTCACCCCTCTTCAGCCAGGATAGCTTGATTCCAGTGGCATGGAGAGCAAGGGACCAACGTCTGGGCATACCCTTCCCACTCGGGGTGACAAATGCAAAAACAACAATTGATGGACAGAATGCAGAACAATGTCATACATTCACCCCAGTACAGAGATCTGGACCTAAATCCATTGTTTTTTTGCTCACCATGCCGTTCCAGTTTGAACCCAGCCATATGCAAATCAGTCTTGACCCTGTGCCTCATGGGAACAGTCCAGCCCGAACTGCCAAGCCAGGTCCTCACTGGACTGGAAACAAGCATCCTAGGACCGGTTTCGGGGTTTCACCCCTCTTCAGCCTGGATAGCTTGATTCCAGTGGCATGGAGAGCAAGGGACCCACGTCTGGGCATACCCTTCCCACTCGGGGTGACAAATGCAAAAACAACTATTGATAGACAGAATGCAGAACGATGTCATACATTCACCCCAGTACAAAGATCTGGGCCTAAATCAATCGTTTTTTTGCTCACCATGCCGTTCCAGTTTGAATCCATCCATATGCAAATCAGTCTTGACCCTGTGCCTCATGGGAACAGTCCAGCCCGAACTGCCAAGCCAGGTCCTCACTGGACTGGAAACAAGCATCCTAGGATCGGTTTCGGGGTTTCACCCTCTTCAGCCAGGATAGCTCTATTCCAGTGGCATCGAGAGCAAGGGACCCACGTCTGGGCATACCCTTCCCACTCGGGGTGACAAATGCAAAAACAACAATTGATGGACAGAATGCAGAACAATGTCATACATTCACCCCAGTACAGAGATCTGGGCCTAAATCCATCGTTTTTTTGCTCACCATGCCGTTCCAGTTTGAACCCAGCCATATGCAAATCAGTCTTGACCCTGTGCCTTAATGGGAACAGTCCAGCCCGAACTGCCAAGCCAGGTCCTCACTGGACTGGAAACAAGCATCCTAGGACCGGTTTCGGGGTTTCACCCCTCTTCAGCCAGGATAGCTTGATTCTAGTGGCATGGAGAGCAAGGGACCCACGTCTGGGCATACCCTTCCCACACGGGGTGACAAATGCAAAAACAACAATTGATGGACAGAATGAAGAACAATGTCATACATTCACCCTAGTACAGAGATCTGGGCCTAAATCCATTGTTTTTTTGCTCACCATGCCGTTCCAGTTTGAACCCAGCCATATGCAAATCAGTCTTGACCCTGTGCCTCATGGGAACAGTCCAGACCGAACTGCCAAGCCAGGTCCTCACTGGACTGAAAACAAGCATTCTAGGACCGGTTTCGGGGTTTCAGCCCTCTTCAGCACGGATAGCTTGATTCCAGTGGCATGGAGAGCAAGGGACCCACGTCTGGGCATACCCTTCCCACTCGGGGTGACAAATGCAAAAACATCAATTGATGGACAGAATGCAGAACAATGTCATACATTCACCCCAGTACAGAGATCTGGGCCTAAATCCATCGTTTTTTGGCTCACCATGCCGTTCCAGTTTGAACCAGCCATATGCAAATCAGTCTTGACCCTGTGCCTCATGGGAACAGTCCAGCCCGAACTGCCAAGCCAGGTCCTCACTGGACTGGAAACAAGCATCCTAGGACCGGTTTCAGGGTTTCACCACTCTTCAGCCAGGATAGCTTGATTCCAGTGGCATGGAGAGCAAGGGACCCACGTCTGGGCATACCCTTCCCACTCGGGGTGACAAATGCAAAAACAATTGATGGACAGAATGCAGAACAATGTCATACATTCACCCCAGTACAGAGATCTGGGCCTAAATCCATCGTTTTTTTGCTCACCATGCCGTTCCAGTTTGAACCCAGTCATATGCAAATCAGTCTTGACCCTGTGCCTCATGGGAACAGTCCAGCCCGAACTGCCAAGCCAGGTCCTCACTGGACTGGAAACAAGCATCCTAGGACCGGTTTCGGGGTTTCACCTCTCTTCAGCCAGGATAGCTTGATTCCAGTGGCATGGAGAGCAAGGGACCCACGTCTGGGCATACCCTTCCCACTCGGGGTGACAAATGCAAAAACAACAATTGATGGACAGAATGCAGAACAATGTCATACATTCACCCCAGTACAGAGATCTGGGCCTAAATCCATCGTTTTTTTGCTCACCATGCCGTTCCAGTTTGAACCCAGCCATATGCAAATCTGTCTTGACCCTATGCCTCATGGGAACAGTCCAGCCCGAACTGCCAAGCCAGGACCTCACTGGACTGGAAACAAGCATCCTAGGACCGGTTTCGGGGTTTCACCCCACTTCAGCCAGGATAGCTTGATTCCAGTGGCATGGAGAGGAAGGGACCCACGTCTGGGCATACCCTTCCCACTCGGGGTGACAAATGCAAAAACAACAATTGATGGACAGAATGCAGAACAATGTCATACATTCACCCCAGTACAGAGATCTGGGCCTAAATCCATCGTTTTTTGGCTCACCATGCCGTTCCAGTTTGAACCAGCCATATGCAAATCAGTCTTGACCCTGTGCCTCATGGGAACAGTCCAGCCCGAACTGCCAAGCCAGGTCCTCACTGGACTGGAAACAAGCATCCTAGGACCATTTTCGGGGTTTCACCCCTCTTCAGCCAGGATAGCTTGATTCCAGTGGCATGGAGAGCAAGGGACCCACGTTTGGGCATACCCTTCCCACTCGGGGTGACAAATGCAAAAACAACAATTGATGGACAGAATGCAGAACAATGTCATACATTCACCCCAGTACAGAGATCTGGGCCTAAATCCATCGTTTTTTTGCTCACCATGCCGTTCCAGTTTGAACCCAGTCATATGCAAATCAGTCTTGACCCTGTGCCTCATGGGAACAGTCCAGCCCGAACTGCCAAGCCAGGTCCTCACTGGACTGGAAACAAGCATCCTAGGACCGGTTTCGGGGTTTCACCACTCTTCAGCCAGGCTAGCTTGATTCCAGTGGCATGGAGAGCAAGGGACCCACGTCTGGGCATACCCTTCCCACTCGGGGTGACAAATGCAAAAACAACAATTGATGGACAGAATGCAGAACACCCCAGTACAGAGATCTGGGCCTAAATCCATCGTTTTTTTGCTCACCATGCCGTTCCGGTTTGAACCCAGCCATATGCAAATCAGTCTTGACCCTGTGCCTCATGGGAACAGTCCAGCCCGAACTGCCAAGCCAGGTCCTCACTGGACTGGAAACAAGCATCCTTTAGGACCGGTTTCGGGGTTTCACCGCTCTTCAGCCAGGATAGCTTGATTCCAGTGGCATGGAGAGCAAGGGACCAACGTCTGGGCATACCCTTCCCACTCGGGGTGACAAATGCAAAAACAACAATTGATGGACAGAATGCAGAACAATGTCATACATTCACCCCAGTACAGAGATCTGGACCTAAATCCATCGTTTTTTTGCTCACCATGCCGTTCCAGTTTGAACCCAGCCATATGCAAATCAGTCTTGACCCTGTGCCTCATGGGAACAGTCCAGCCCGAACTGCCAAGCCAGGTCCTCACTGGACTGGAAACAAGCATCCTAGGACCGGTTTCGGGGTTTCACCCCTCTTCAGCCAGGATAGCTTGATTCCAGTGGCATGGAGAGCAAGGGACCCACGTCTGGGCATACCCTTCCCACTCGGGGTGACAAATGCAAAAACAACAATTGATGGACAGAATGCAGAACAATGTCATACATTCACCCCAGTACAGAGATCTGGGCCTAAATCCATCGTTTTTTTGCTCACCATGCCGTTCCAGTTTGAATCCATCCAAATGCAAATCAGTCTTGACCCTGTGCCTCATGGGAACAGTCCAGCCCGAACTGCCAAGCCAGGTCCTCACTGGACTGGAAACAAGCATCCTAGGATCGGTTTCGGGGTTTCACCCTCTTCAGCCAGGATAGCTTGATTCCAGTGGCATGGAGAGCAAGGGACCCACGTCTGGGCATACCCTTCCCACTCGGGGTGACAAATGCAAAAACAACAATTGATGGACAGAATGAAGAACAATGTCATACATTCACCCTAGTACAGAGATCTGGGCCTAAATCCATTGTTTTTTTGCTCACCATGCCGTTCCAGTTTGAACCCAGCCATATGCAAATCAGTCTTGACCCTGTGCCTCATGGGAACAGTCCAGCCCGAACTGCCAAGCCAGGTCCTCACTGGACTGAAAACAAGCATTCTAGGACCGGTTTCGGGGTTTCACCCCTCTTCAGCCAGGATAGCTTGATTCCAGTGGCATGGAGAGCAAGGGACCCATGTCTGGGCATACCCTTCCCACTCGGGGTGACAAATGCAAAAACATCAATTGATGGACAGAATGCAGAACAATGTCATACATTCACCCCAGTACAGAGATCTGGGCCTAAATCCATCGTTTTTTGGCTCACCATGCCGTTCCAGTTTGAACCAGCCATATGCAAATCAGTCTTGACCCTGTTCCTCATGGGAACAGTCCAGCCCGAACTGCCAAGCCAGGTCCTCACTGGAACCAAGCATCCTAGGACCGGTTTCGGGGTTTCACCCCTCTTCAGCCAGGATAGCTTGATTCCAGTGGCATGGAGAGCAAGGGGCACACGTCTGGGCATACCCTTCCCACTCGGGGTGACAAATGCAAAATAACAATTGATGGACAGAATGCAGAACAATGTCATACATTCACCCCAGTACAGAGATCTGGGCCTAAATCCATCGTTTTTTTGCTCACCATGCCATTCCAGTTTGAAACCAGCCATATGCAAATCAGTCTTGACCCTGTGCCTCATGGGAACAGTCCAGCCCGAACTGCCAAGCCAGGTCCTCACTGGACTGGAAACAAGCATCCTAGGACCGGTTTCGGGGTTTCACCCCTCTTCAGCCAGGATAGCTTGATTCCAGTGGCATGGAGAGCAAGGGACCCACGTCTGGGCATACCCTTCCCACTCGGGGTGACAAATGCAAAAACAACAATTGATGGACAGAATGCAGAACAATGTCAAACATTCACCCCAGTACAGAGATCTGGGCCTAAATCCATCGTTTTTTTGCTCACCATGCCGTTCCAGTTTGAACGCAGCCATATGCAAATCAGTCTTGACCCTGTGCCTCATGGGAACCGTCCAGCCCGAACTGCCAAGCCAGGTCCTCACTGGGCTGGAAACAAGCATCCTAGGACCGGTTTCGGGGTTTCACCCCTCTTCAGCCAGGATAGCTTGATTCCAGTGGCATGGAGAGCAAGGGACCCACGTCTGGGCATACCCTTCCCACTCGGGGTGACAAATGCAAAAGCAACAATTGATCGACAGAATGCAGAACAATGTCATACATTCACCCCAATACAGAGATCTGGGCCTAAATCCATTGTTTTTTTGCTCACCATGCCGTTCCAGTTTGAACCCAGCCATATGCAAATCAGTCTTGACCCTGTGCCTCATGGGAACAGTCCAGCCCGAACTGCCAAGTCAGGTCCTCACTGGACTGGAAACAAGCATCCTAGGACCGGTTTCGGGGTTTCACCCCTCTTCAGCCAGGATAGCTTGATTCCAGTGGCATGGAGAGCAAGGGACCAACGTCTGGGCATACCCTTCCCACGCGGGGTGACAAATGCAAAAACAACAATTGATGGACAGAATGCAGAACAATGACATACATTCACCCCAGTACAGAGATCTGGGCCTAAATCCATCGTTTTTTTGCTCACCATGCCGTTCCAGTTTGAACCCAGCCATATGCAAATCAGTCTTGACCCTGTGCCTCATGGGAACAGTCCAGCCCGAACTGCCAAGCCAGGTCCTCACTGGACTGGAAACAAGCATCCTAGGACCGGTTTCGGGGTTTCACCCCTCTTCAGCCAGGATAGCTTGATTCCAGTGGCATGGAGAGCAAGGGACCCACGTCTGGGCATACCCTTCCCACTCGGGGTGACAAATGCAAAAACAACAATTGATGGACAGAATGCAGAACAATGTCAAACATTCACCCCAGTACAGAGATCTGGGCCTAAATCCATCGTTTTTTTGCTCACCATGCCGTTCCAGTTTGAACGCAGCCATATGCAAATCAGTCTTGACCCTGTGCCTCATGGGAACCGTCCAGCCCGAACTGCCAAGCCAGGTCCTCACTGGGCTGGAAACAAGCATCCTAGGACCGGTTTCGGGGTTTCACCCCTCTTCAGCCAGGATAGCTTGATTCCAGTGGCATGGAGAGCAAGGGACCCACGTCTGGGCATACCCTTCCCACTCGGGGTGACAAATGCAAAAGCAACAATTGATCGACAGAATGCAGAACAATGTCATACATTCACCCCAATACAGAGATCTGGGCCTAAATCCATTGTTTTTTTGCTCACCATGCCGTTCCAGTTTGAACCCAGCCATATGCAAATCAGTCTTGACCCTGTGCCTCATGGGAACAGTCCAGCCCGAACTGCCAAGCCAGGTCCTCACTGGACTGAAAACAAGCATTCTAGGACCGGTTTCGGGGTTTCACCCCTCTTCAGCCAGGATAGCTTGATTCCAGTGGCATGGAGAGCAAGGGACCCATGTCTGGGCATACCCTTCCCACTCGGGGTGACAAATGCAAAAACATCAATTGATGGACAGAATGCAGAACAATGTCATACATTCACCCCAGTACAGAGATCTGGGCCTAAATCCATCGTTTTTTGGCTCACCATGCCGTTCCAGTTTGAACCAGCCATATGCAAATCAGTCTTGACCCTGTTCCTCATGGGAACAGTCCAGCCCGAACTGCCAAGCCAGGTCCTCACTGGACTGGAACCAAGCATCCTAGGACCGGTTTCGGGGTTTCACCCCTCTTCAGCCAGGATAGCTTGATTCCAGTGGCATGGAGAGCAAGGGGCACACGTCTGGGCATACCCTTCCCACTCGGGGTGACAAATGCAAAATAACAATTGAAGGACAGAATGCAGAACAATGTCATACATTCACCCCAGTACAGAGATCTGGGCCTAAATCCATCGTTTTTTTGCTCACCATGCCATTCCAGTTTGAAACCAGTCATATGCAAATCAGTCTTGACCCTGTGCCTCATGGGAACCGTCCAGCCCGAACTGCCAAGCCAGGTCCTCACTGGACTGGAAACAAGCATCCTAGGACCGGTTTCGGGGTTTCACCTCTCTTCAGCCAGGATAGCTTGATTCCAGTGGCATGGAGAGCAAGGGACCCACGTCTGGGCATACCATTCCCACTCGGGGTGACAAATGCAAAAACAACAATTGATGGACAGAATGCAGAACAATGTCATACATTCACCCCAGTACAGAGATCTGGGCCTAAATCCATCGTTTTTTTGCTCACCATGCCGTTCCAGTTTGAACCCAGCCATATGCAAATCAGTCTTGACCCTATGCCTCATGGGAACAGTCCAGCCCGAACTGCAAAGCCAGGTCCTCACTGGACTGGAAACAAGCATCCTAGGACCGGTTTCGGGGTTTCACCCCACTTCACCAAGGATAGCTTGATTCCAGTGGCATGGAGAGGAAGGGACCCACGTCTGGGCATACCCTTCCCACTCGTGGTGACAAATGCAAAAACAACAATTGATGGACAGAATGCAGAACAATGTCATACATTCACCCCAGTACAGAGATCTGGGCCTAAATCCATCGTTTTTTGGCTCACCATGCCGTTCCAGTTTGAACCCGCCATATGCAAATCAGTCTTGACCCTGTGCCTCATGGGAACAGTGCAGCCCGAACTGCCAAGCCAGGTCCTCACTGGACTGGAAACAAGCACCCTAGGACCGGTTTCGGGGTTTCACCCCTCTTCAGCCAGGATAGCTTGATTCCAGTGGCATGGAGAGCAAGGGACCCACGTCTGGGCATACCCTTCCCACTCGGGGTGACAAATGCAAAAACAACAATTGATGGACAGAATGCAGAACAATGTCATACATTCACCCGAGTACAGAGATCTGGGCCTAAATCCATAGTTTTTTTGCTCACCATGCCGTTCCAGTTTGAACCCAGCCATATGCAAATCAGTCTTGACCCTGTGCCTCATGGGAACAGTCCAGCCCGAACTGCCAAGTCAGGTCCTCACTGGACTGGAAACAAGCATCCTAGGACCGGTTTCGGGGTTTCACCCCTCTTCAGCCAGGATAGCTTGATTCCAGTGGCATGGAGAGCAAGGGACCAACGTCTGGGCATACCCTTCCCACGCGGGGTGACAAATGCAAAAACAACAATTGATGGACAGAATGCAGAACAATGACATACATTCACCCCAGTACAGAGATCTGGGCCTAAATCCATCGTTTTTTTGCTCACCATGCCGTTCCAGTTTGAACCCAGCCATATGCAAATCAGTCTTGACCCTGTGCCTCATGGGAACAGTCCAGCCCGAACTGCCAAGCCAGGTCCTCACTGGACTGGAAACAAGCATCCTAGGACCGGTTTCGGGGTTTCACCCCTCTTCAGCCAGGATAGCTTGATTCCAGTGGCATGGAGAGCAAGGGACCCACGTCTGGGCATACCCTTCCCACTCGGGGTGACAAATGCAAAAACAACAATTGATGGACAGAATGCAGAACAATGTCATACATTCACCCCAGTACAGAGATCTGGGCCTAAATCCATCGTTTTTTTGCTCACCATGCCGTTCCAGTTTGAACGCAGCCATATGCATATCAGTCTTGACCCTGTGCCTCATGGGAACCGTCCAGCCCGAACTGCCAAGCCAGGTCCTCACTGGACTGGAAACAAGCATCCTAGGACCGGTTTCGGGGTTTCACCCCTCCTCAGCCAGGATAGCTTGATTCCAGTGGCATGGAGAGCAAGGGACCCACGTCTGGGCATACCCTTCCCACTCGGGGTGACAAATGCAAAAGCAACAATTGATCGACAGAATGCAGAACAATGTCATACATTCACCCCAATACAGAGATCTGGGCCTAAATCCATCGTTTTTTTGCTCACCATGACGTTCCAGTTTGAACCCAGCCATATGCAAATCAGTCTTGACCCTGTGCCTCATGGGAACAGTCCAGCCCGAACTGCCAAGCCAGGTCCTCACTGGACTGGAAACAAGCATCCTAGGACCGGTTTCGGGGTTTCACCCCTCTTCAGCCAGGATAGCTTGATTCCAGTGGCATGGAGAGCAAGGGACCCACGTCTGGGCATACCCTTCCCACTCGGGGTGACAAATGCAAAAACAACAATTGATGGACAGAATGCAGAACAATGTCATACATTCACCCCAGTACAGAGATCTGGGCCTAAATCCATCTTTTTTTGCTCACCATGCCGTTCGAGTTTGAACCCAGCCATATGCAAATCAGTCTTGACCCTGTGCCTCATGGGAACAGTCCAGCCTGAACTGCCAAGCCAGGTCCTCACTGGACTGGAAACAAGCATCCTAGGACCGGTTTCGGGGTTTCTCCCCTCTTCAGCCAGGATAGCTTGATTCCAGTGGCATGGAGAGCAAGGGACCCACGTCTGGCCATACCCTTCCCACTCGGGGTGACAAATGCAAAAACAACAATTGATGGACAGAATGCAGAACAATGTCATACATTCACCCGAGTACAGAGATCTGGGCCTAAATCCATCGTTTTTTTGCTCACCATGCCGTTCCAGTTTGAATCCATCCATATGCAAATCAGTCTTGACCCTGTGCCTTAATGGGAACAGTCCAGCCCGAAGTGCCAAGCCAGGTCCTCACTGGACTGGAAACACGCATCCTAGGACCAGTTTCGGGGTTTCACCCCTCTTCAGCCAGGATAGCTTGATTCTAGTGGCATGGAGAGCAAGGGACCCACGTCTGGGCATACCCTTCCCACTCGGGGTGACAAATGCAAAAACAACAATTGATGGACAGAATGAAGAACAATGTCATACATTCACCCTAGTACAGAGATCTGGGCCTAAATCCATTGTTTTTTTGCTCACCATGCCGTTCCAGTTTGAACCCAGCCATATGCAAATCAGTCTTGACCCTGTGCCTCATGGGAACAGTCCAGCCCGATCTGCCAAGCCAGGTCCTCACTGGACTGAAAACAAGCATTCTAGGACCGGTTTCGGGGTTTCACCTCTCTTCAGCCAGGATAGCTTGATTCCAGTGGCATGGAGAGCAAGGGACCCACGTCTGGGCATACCCTTCCCACTCGGGGTGACAAATGCAAAAACATCAATTGATGGACAGAATGCAGAACAATGTCATACGTTCACCCCAGTACAGAGATCTGGGCCTAAATCCATCGTTTTTTGGCTCACCATGCCGTTCCAGTTTGAACCAGCCATATGCAAATCAGTCTTGACCCTGTGCCTCATGGGAAAAGTCCAGCCCGAACTGCCAAGCCAGGTCCTCACTGGACTGGAAACAAGCATCCTAGGACCGGTTTCGGGGTTTCACCCCTCTTCAGCCAGGATAGCTTGATTCCAGTGGCATGGAGAGCAAGGGACCCACGTCTGGGCATACCCTTCCCACTCGGGGTGACAAATGCAAAACAACAATTGATGGACAGAATGCAGAACAATGTCATACATTCACCCCAGTACAGAGATCTGGGCCTTAATCCATCGTTTTTTTGCTCACCATGCCGTTCCAGTTTGAAACCAGTCATATGCAAATCAGTCTTGACCCTGTGCCTCATGGGAACAGTCCAGCCCGAACTGCCAAGCGAGGTCCTCACTGGACTGGAAACAAGCATCCTAGGACCGGTTTCGGGGTTTCACCTCTCTTCTGCCATAATAGCTTGATTCCAGTGGCATGGAGAGCAAGGGACCCACGTCTGGGCATACCCTTCCCACTCGGGGTGACAAATGCAAAAACAACAATTGATGGACAGAATGCAGAACAATGTCATACATTCACCCCAGTACAGAGATCTGGGCCTAAATCCATCATTTTTTTGCTCACCATGCCGTTCCAGTTTGAACCCAGCCATATGCAAATCAGTCTTGACCCTATGCCTCATGGGAACAGTCCAGCCCGAACTGCCAAGCCAGGTCCTCACTGGACTGGAAACAAGCATCCTAGGACTGGTTTCGGGGTTTCACCCCACTTCAGCCAGGATAGCTTGATTCCAGTGGCATGGAGAGGAAGGGACCCACGTCTGGGCATACCCTTCCCACTCGGGGTGACAAATGCAAAAACAACAATTGATGGACAGAATGCAGAACAATGTCATACATTCACCCCAGTACAGAGATCTGGGCCTAAATCCATCGTTTTTTGGCTCACCATGCCAATCCAGTTTGAACCAGCCATATGCAAATCAGTCTTGACCCTGTGCCTCATGGGAACAGTCCAGCCCGAACTGCCAAGCCAGGTCCTCACTGGACTGGAAACAAGCATCCTAGGACCGGTTTCGGGGTTTCACCCCTCTTCAGCCAGGATAGCTTGATTCCAGTGGCATGGAGAGCAAGGGACCCACTTCTGGGCATACCCTTTCCACTCGGGGTGACAAATGCAAAAACAACAATTGATGGACAGAATGCAGAACAATGTCATACATTCACCCCAGTACAGAGATCTGGGCCTAAATCCATCGTTTTTTTGCTCACCATGCCGTTCCAGTTTGAACCCAGTCATATGCAAATCAGTTTTGACCCTGTGCCTCATGGGAACAGTCCAGCCCGAACTGCCAAGCCAGGTCCTCACTGGACTGGAAACAAGCATCCTAGGACCGGTTTCGGGGTTTCACCCCTCTTCAGCCAGGATAGCTCGATTCCAGTGGCATGGAGAGCAAGGGACCCACGTCTGGGCATACCCTTCCCACTCGGGGTGACAAATGCAAAAACAACAATTGATGGACAGAATGCAGAACAATGTCATACATTCACCCCAGTACAGAGATCTGGGCCTAAATCCATCGTTTTTTTGCTCACCATGCCGGTCCAGTTTGAACCCAGCCATATGCAAATCAGTCTTGACCCTGTGCCTCATGGGAACAGTCAGCCCGAATTGCCAAGCCAGGTCCTCACTGGACTGGAAACAAGCATCCTAGGACCGGTTTCGGTGTTTCACCCCTCTTCAGCCAGGATAGCTTGATTCCAGTGGCATGGAGAGCAAAGGACCCACGTCTGGGCATACCCTTCCCACTCGGGGTGACAAATGCAAAAACAACAATTGATGGACAGAATGCAGAACGATGTCATACATTCACCCCAGTACAGAGATCTGGGCCTAAATCCATCGTTTTTTTGCTCACCATGCCGTTCCAGTTTGAACCCAGCCATATGCAAATCAGTCTTGACCCTGTGCCTCATGGGAACAGTCCAGCCCGAACTGCCAAGCCAGGTCCTCACTGGACTGGAAACAAGCATCCTAGGACCGGTTTCGGGGTTTCACCCCTCTTCAGCCAGGATAGCTTGATTCCAGTGGCATGGAGAGCAAGGGACCCACGTCTGGGCATACCCTTCCCACTCGGGGTGACAAATGCAAAAACAACAATTGATGGACAGAATGCAGAACAATGATATACATTCACCCCAGTACAGAGATCTGGGCCTAAATCCATCGTTTTTTTGCTCACCATGCGTTCCAGTTTGAACCCAGCCATATGCAAACCAGTCTTGACCCTGTGCCTCATGGGAACAGTCCAGCCCGAACTGCCAAGCCAGGTCCTCACTGGACTGGAAACAAGCATCCTAGGACCGGTTTCGGGGTTTCACCCCTCTTCAGCCAGGATAGCTTGATTCCAGTGGCATGGAGAGCAAGGGACCCACGTCTGGGCATACCCTTCCCACTCGGGGTGACAAACGCAAAAACAACAATTGATGGACAGAATGCAGAACAATGTCATACATTCACCCAAGTACAGAGATCTGGGCCTAAATCCATCGCTTTTTTGCTCACCATGCCGTTCCAGTTTGAACCCAGCCATATGCAAATCAGTCTTGACCCTGTGCCTCATGGGAACAGTCCAGCCCGAACTGCCAAGCCAGGTCCTCACTGGACTGAAAACAAACATCCTAGGACCGGTTTCGGGGTTTCACCCCTCTTCAGCCAGGATAGCTTGATTCCAGTGGCATGGAGAGCAAGGGACCCACGTCTGGGCATACCCTTCCCACTCGGGGTGACAAATGCAAAAGCAACAATTGATCGACAGAATGCAGAACAATGTCATACATTCACCCCAATACAGAGATCTGGGCCTAAATCCATCGTTTTTTTGCTCACCATGACGTTCCAGTTTGAACCCAGCCATATGCAAATCAGTCTTGACCCTGTGCCTCATGGGAACAGTCTAGCCCGAACTGCCAAGCCAGGTCCTCACTGGACTGGAAACAAGCATCCTAGGACCGGTTTCGGGGTTTCACCCCTCTTCAGCCAGGATAGCTTGATTCCAGTGGCATGGAGAGCAAGGGACCCACGTCTGGGCATACCCTTCCCACTCGGAATGACAAATGCAAAAACAACAATTGATGGACAGAATGCAGAACAATGTCATACATTCACCCCAGTACAGAGATCTGGGCCTAAATCCATCGTTTTTTTGCTCACCATGCCGTTCCAGTTTGAACCCAGCCATATGCAAATCAGTCTTGACCCTGTGCCTCATGGGAACAGTCCAGCCCGAACTGCCAAGCCAGGTCCTCACTGGACTGAAAACAAACATCCTAGGACCGGTTTCGGGGTTTCACCCCTCTTCAGCCAGGATAGCTTGATTCCAGTGGCATGGAGAGCAAGGGACCCACGTCTGGGCATACCCTTCCCACTCGGGGTGACAAATGCAAAAGCAACAATTGATCGACAGAATGCAGAACAATGTCATACATTCACCCCAATACAGAGATCTGGGCCTAAATCCATCGTTTTTTTGCTCACCATGACGTTCCAGTTTGAACCCAGCCATATGCAAATCAGTCTTGACCCTGTGCCTCATGGGAACAGTCCAGCCCGAACTGCCAAGCCAGGTCCTCACTGGACTGGAAACAAGCATCCTAGGACCGGTTTCGGGGTTTCACCCCTCTTCAGCCAGGATAGTTTGATTCCAGTGGCATGGAGAGCAAGGGACCCATGTCTGGGCATACCCTTCCCACTCGGGGTGACAAATGCAAAAACAACAATTGATGGACAGAATGCAGAACAATGTCATACATTCACCCCAGTACAGAGATCTGGGCCTAAATCCATCGTTTTTTTGCTCACCATGCCGTTCCAGTTTGAACCCAGCCATATGCAAATCAGTCTTGACCCTGTGCCTCATGGGAACAGTCCAGCCTGAACTGCCAAGCCAGGTCCTCACTGGACTGGAAACAAGCATCCTAGGACCGGTTTCGGGGTTTCACCCCTCTTCAGCCAGGATAGCTTGATTCCAGTGGCATGGAGAGCAAGGGATCCACGTCTGGGCATACCCTTCCCACTCGGGGTGACAAATGCAAAAACAACAATTGATGGACAGAATGCAGAACAATGTCATACATTCACCCCAGTACAGAGATCTGGGCCTAAATCCATCGTTTTTTTGCTCACCATGCCGTTCCAGTTTGAACCCAGCCATATGCAAATCAGTCTTGACCCTGTGCCTCATGGGAACAGTCCAGCCTGAACTGCCAAGCCAGGTCCTCACTGGACTGGAAACAAGCATCCTAGGACCGGTTTCGGGGTTTCACCCCTCTTCAGCCAGGATAGCTTGATTCCAGTGGCATGGAGAGCAAAAACCCACGTCTGGGCATACCCTTCCCACTTGGGGTGACAAATGCAAAAACAACAATTGATGGACAGAATGCAGAACAATGTCATACATTCACCCCAGTACAGAGATCTGGGCCTAAATCCATTGTTTTTTTGCTCACCATGCCGTACCAGTTTGAACCCAGACATATGCAAATCAGTCTTGACCCTGTGCCTCATGGGAACAGTCCAGCCCGAACTGCCAAGCCAGGTCCTCACTGGACTGGAAACAAGCATCCTAGGACCGGTTTCGGGGTTTCACCCCTCTTCAGCCAGGATAGCTTGATTCCAGTGGCAAGGAGAGCAAGGGACCCACGTCTGGGCATACCCTTCCCACTCGGGGTGACAAATGCAAAAACAACAATTGATGGACAGAATGCAGAACAATGTCATACATTCACCCCAGTACAGAGATCTGGGCCTAAATCCATCGTTTTTTTGCTCACCATGCCGTTCCAGTTTGAACCCAGCCATATGCAAATCAGTCTTGACCCTGTGCCTCATGGCAACAGTCCAGCCCGAACTGCCAAGCCAGGTCCTCACTGGACTGAAAACAAACATCCTAGGACCGGTTTCGGGGTTTCACCCCTCTTCAGCCAGGATAGCTTGATTCCAGTGGCATGGAGAGCAAGGGACCAACGTCTGGGCATACCCTTCCCACTCGGGGTGACAAATGCAAAAGCAACAATTGATCGACAGAATGCAGAACAATGTCATACATTCACCCCAATACAGAGATCTGGGCCTAAATCCATCGTTTTTTTGCTCACCATGACGTTCCCGTTTGAACCCAGCCATATGCAAATCAGTCTTGACCCTGTGCCTCATGGGAACAGTCCAGCCCGAACTGCCAAGCCAGGTCCTCACTGGACTGGAAACAAGCATCCTAGGACCGGTTTCGGGGTTTCACCCCTCTTCAGCCAGGATAGCTTGATTCCAGTGGCATGGAGAGCAAGGGACCCATGTCTGGGCATACCCTTCCCACTCGGGGTGACAAATGCAAAAACAACAATTGATGGACAGAATGCAGAACAATGTCATACATTCACCCCAGTACAGAGATCTGGGCCTAAATCCATCGTTTTTTTGCTCACCATGCCGTTCCAGTTTGAACCCAGCCATATGCAAATCAGTCTTGACCCTGTGCCTCATGGGATGGGAACAGTCCAGCCTGAACTGCCAAGCCAGGTCCTCACTGGACTGGAAACAAGCATCCTAGGACCGGTTTCGGGGTTTCACCCCTCTTCAGCCAGGATAGCTTGATTCCAGTGGCATGGAGAGCAAGGGACCCACGTCTGGGCATACCCTTCCCACTCGGGGTGACAAATGCAAAAACAACAATTGATGGACAGAATGCAGAACAATGTCATACATTCACCCCAGTACAGAGATCTGGGCCTAAATCCATCGTTTTTTTGCTCACCATGCCGTTCAAGTTTGAATCCATCCATATGCAAATCAGTCTTGACCCTGTGCCTTAATGGGAACAGTCCAGCCCGAACTGCCAAGCCAGGTCCTCACTGGACTGGAAACAAGCATCCTAGGACCGGTTTCGGGGTTTCACCCCTCTTCAGCCAGGATAGCTTGATTCTAGTGGCATGGAGAGCAAGGGACCCACGTCTGGGCATACCCTTCCCACTCGGGGTGACAAATGCAAAAACAACAATTGATGGACAGAATGAAGAACAATGTCATACATTCACCCTAGCACAGAGATCTGGGCCTAAATCCATTGTTTTTTTGCTCACCATGCGTTCCAGTTTGAACCCAGCCATATGCAAATCAGTCTTGACCCTGTGCCTCATGGGAACAGTCCAGCCCGAACTGCCAAGCCAGGTCCTCACTGGACTGAAAACAAGCATTCTAGGACCGGTTTCGGGTTTCACCACTCTTCAGCCAGGATAGCTTGATTCCAGTGGCATGGAGAGCAAGGGACCCACGTCTGGGCATACCCTTCCCACTCGGGGTGACAAATGCAAAAACATCAATTGATGGACAGAATGCAGAACAATGTCATACGTTCACCCCAGTACAGAGATCTGGGCCTAAATCCATCGTTTTTTGGCTCACCATGCCGTTCCAGTTTGAACCAGCCATATGCAAATCAGTCTTGACCCTGTGCCTCATGGGAACAGTCCAGCCCGAACTGCCAAGCCAGGTCCTCACTGGACAGGAAACAAGCATCCTAGGACCGGTTTCGGGGTTTCACCCCTCTTCAGCCAGGATAGCTTGATTCCAGTGGCATGGAGAGCAAGGGACCCACGTCTGGGCATACCCTTCCCACTCGGGGTGACAAATGCAAAACAACAATTGATGGACAGAATGCAGAACAATGTCATACATTCACCCCAGTACAGAGATCTGGGCCTAAATCCATCGTTTTTTTGCTCACCATGCCGTTCCAGTTTGAAACCAGTCATATGCAAATCAGTCTTGACCCTGTGCCTCATGGGAACAGTCCAGCCCGAACTGCCAAGCCAGGTCCTCACTGGACTGGAAACAAGCATCCTAGGTCCGGTTTCGGGGTTTCACCTCTCTTCAGCCATAATAGCTTGATTCCAGTGGCATGGAGAGCAAGGGACCCACGTCTGGGCATACCCTTCCCACTCGGGGTGACAAATGCAAAAACAACAATTGATGGACAGAATGCAGAACAATGTCATACACTCACCCCAGTACAGAGATCTGGGCCTAAATCCATCATTTTTTTGCTCACCATGCCGTTCCAGTTTGAACCCAGCCATATGCAAATCAGTCTTGACCCTATGCCTCATGGGAACAGTCCAGCCCGAACTGCCAAGCCAGGTCCTCACTGGACTGGAAACAAGCATCCTAGGACTGGTTTCGGGGTTTCACCCCACTTCAGCCAGGATAGCTTGATTCCAGTGGCATGGAGAGGAAGGGACCCACGTCTGGGCATACCCTTCCCACTCGGGGTGACAAATGCAAAAACAACAATTGATGGACAGAATGCAGAACAATGTCATACATTCACCCCAGTACAGAGATCTGGGCCTAAATCCATCGTTTTTTGGCTCACCATGCCGTTCCAGTTTGAACCAGCCATATGCAAATCAGTCTTGACCCTGTGCCTCATGGGAACAGTCCAGCCCGAACTGCCAAGCCAGGTCCTCACTGGACTGGAAACAAGCATCCTAGGACCGGTTTCGGGGTTTCACCCCTCTTCAGCCAGGATAGCTTGATTCCAGTGGCATGGAGAGCAAGGGACCCACGTCTGGGCATACCCTTCCCACTCGGGGTGACAAATGCAAAAACAACAATTGATAGACAGAATTCAGAACAATGTCATACATTCACCCCAGTACAGAGATCTGGGCCTAAATCCATCGTTTTTTTGCTCACCATGCCGGTCCAGTTTGAACCCAGCCATATGCAAATCAGTCTTGACCCTGTGCCTCATGAGAAAAGTCAGCCCGAATTGCCAAGCCAGGTCCTCACTGGACTGGAAACAAGTATCCTAGGACCAGTTTCGGTGTTTCACCCCTCTTCAGCCAGGATAGCTTGATTCCAGTGGCATGGAGAGCAAGGGACCCACGTCTGGGCATACCCTTCCCACTCGGGGTGACAAATGCAAAAACAACAATTGATGGACAGAATGCAGAACAATGTCATACATTCACCCCAGTACAGAGATCTGGGCCTAAATCCATCGTTTTTTTGCTCACCATGCCGTTCCAGTTTGAACCCAGCCATATGCAAATCAGTCTTGACCCTATGCCTCATGGGAACAGTCCAGCCCGAACTGCCAAGCCAGGTCCTCACTGGACTGGAAACAAGCATCCTAGGACCGGTTTCGGGGTTTCACCCCTCTTCAGCCAGGATAGCTCGATTCCAGTGGCATGGAGAGCAAGGGACCCACGTCTGGGCATACCCTTCCCACTCGGGGTGACAAATGCAAAAACAACAATTGATGGACAGAATGCAGAACAATGTCATACATTCACCCCAGTACAGAGATCTGGGCCTAAATCCATCGTTTTTTTGCTCACCATGCCGGTCCAGTTTGAACCCAGCCATATGCAAATCAGTCTTGACCCTGTGCCTCATGGGAACAGTCAGCCCGAATTGCCAAGCCAGGTCCTCACTGGACTGGAAACAAGCATCCTAGGACCGGTTTCGGTGTTTCACCCCTCTTCAGCCAGGATAGCTTGATTCCAGTGGCATGGAGAGCAAGAGACCCACGTCTGGGCATACCCTTCCCACTCGGGGTGACAAATGCAAAAACAACAATTGATGGACAGAATGCAGAACAATGTCATACATTCACCCCAGTACAGAGATCTGGGCCTAAATCCATCGTTTTTTTGCTCACCATGCCGTTCCAGTTTGAACCCAGCCATATGCAAATCAGTCTTGACCCTGTGCCTCATGGGAACAGTCCAGCCCGAACTGCCAAGCCAGGTCCTCACTGGACTGGAAACAAGCATCCTAGGACCGGTTTCGGGGTTTCACCCCTCTTCAGCCAGGATAGCTTGATTCCAGTGGCATGGAGAGCAAGGGACCAACGTCTGGGCATACCCTTCCCACTCGGGGTGACAAATGCAAAAACAACAATTGATGGACAGAATGCAGAACAATGACATACATTCACCCCAGTACAGAGATCTGGGCCTAAATCCATCGTTTTTTTGCTCACCATGCCGTTCCAGTTTGAACCCAGCCATATGCAAATCAGTCTTGACACTGTGCCTCATGGGAACAGTCCAGCCCGAACTGCCAAGCCAGGTCCTCACTGGACAGGAAACAAGCATCCTAGGACCGGTTTCGGGGTTTCACCCCTCTTCAGCCAGGATAGTTTGATTCCAGTGGCATCGAGAGCAAGGGACCCACGTCTGGGCATACCCTTCCCACTCGGGGTGACAAATGCAAAAACAACAATTGATGGACAGAATGCAGAACAATGTCATACATTCACCCCAGTACAGAGATCTGGGCCTAAATCCATCGTTTTTTTGCTCACCATGCCGTTCCAGTTTGAACCCAGCCATATGCAAATCAGTCTTGACCCTGTGCCTCATGGGAACAGTCCAGCCCGAACTGCCAAGCCAGGTCCTCACTGGACTGGAAACAAACATCCTAGGACCGGTTTCGGGGTTTCACCCCTCTTCAGCCAGGATAGCTTGATTCCAGTGGCATGGAGAGCAAGGGACCCACGTCTGGGTATACCCTTCCCACTCGGGGTGACAAATGCAAAAGCAACAATTGATCGACAGAATGCAGAACAATGTCATACATTCACCCCAATACAGAGATCTGGGCCTAAATCCATCGTTTTTTTGCTCACCATGACGTTCCAGTTTGAACCCAGCCATATGCAAATCAGTCTTGACCCTGTGCCTCATGGGAACAGTCCAGCCCGAACTGCCAAGCCAGGTCCTCACTGGACTGGAAACAAGCATCCTAGGACCGGTTTCGGGGTTTCACCCCTCTTCAGCCAGGATAGCTTGATTCCAGTGGCATGGAGAGCAAGGGACCCACGTCTGGGCATACCCTTCCCACTCGGGGTGACAAATGCAAAAACAACAATTGATGGACAGAATGCAGAACAATGTCATACATTCACCCCAGTACAGAGATCTGGGCCTAAATCCATCGTTTTTTTGCTCACCATGCCGTTCCAGTTTGAATCCATCCATATGCAAATCAGTCTTGACCCTGTGCCTTAATGGGAACAGTCCAGCCCGAACTGCCAAGCCAGGTCCTCACTGGACTGGAAACAAGAATCCTAGGACCGGTTTCGGGGTTTCACCCCTCTTCAGCGAGGATAGCTTGATTCTAGTGGCATGGAGAGCAAGGGACCCACGTCTGGGCATACCCTTCCCACTCGGGGTGACAAATGCAAAAACAACAATTGATGGACAGAATGAAGAACAATGTCATACATTCACCCTAGTACAGAGATCTGGGCCTAAATCCATTGTTTTTTTGCTCACCATGCCGTTCCAGTTTGAACCCAGCCATATGCAAATCAGTCTTGACCCTGTGCCTCATGGGAACAGTCCAGCCCGAACTGCCAAGCCAGGTCCTCACTGGACTGAAAACAAGCATTCTAGGACCGGTTTCGGGGTTTCACCCCTCTTCAGCCAGGATAGCTTGATTCCAGTGGCATGGAGAGCAAGGGACCCACGTCTGGGCATACCCTTCCCACTCGGGGTGACAAATGCAAAAACATCAATTGATGGACAGAATGCAGAACAATGTCATACATTCACCCCAGTACAGAGATCTGGGCCTAAATCCATCGTTTTTTTGCTCACCATGCCGTTCCAGTTGGAACCCAGCCATATGCAAATCAGTCTTGACCCTGTGCCTCATGGGAACAGTCCAGCCCGAACTGCCAAGCCAGGTCCTCACTGGACTGGAAACAAACATCCTAGGACCGGTTTCGGGGTTTCACCCCTCTTCAGCCAGGATAGCTTGATTCCAGTGGCATGGAGAGCAAGGGACCCACGTCTGGGTATACCCTTCCCACTCGGGGTGACAAATGCAAAAGCAACAATTGATCG
Organism: Triturus cristatus; assembly: GCF_964204655.1. Lineage (NCBI taxonomy): Eukaryota > Metazoa > Chordata > Amphibia > Caudata > Salamandridae > Triturus > Triturus cristatus. The sequence goes on along the minus strand of NC_140579.1, from coordinate 1,017,195,729 downwards.
ACAGAATCCAGAACAATGTCATACATTCACCCCAATACAGAGATCTGGGCCTAAATCCATCGTTTTTTTGCCCACCATGACGTTCCAGTTTGAACCCAGCCATATGCAAATCAGTCTTGACCCTGTGCCTCATGGGAACAGTCCAGCCCGAACTGCCAAGCCAGGTCCTCACTGGACTGGAAACAAGCATCCTAGGACCGGTTTCGGGGTTTCACCCCTCTTCAGCCAGGATAGCTTGATTCCAGTGGCATGGAGAGCAAGGGACCCACGTCTGGGCATACCCTTCCCACTCGGGGTGACAAATGCAAAAACAACAATTGATGGACAGAATGCAGAACAATGTCATACATTCACCCCAGTACAGAGATCTGGGCCTAAATCCATCGTTTTTTTGCTCACCATGCCGTTCCAGTTTGAACCCAGCCATATGCAAATCAGTCTTGACCCTGTGCCTCATGGGAACAGTCCAGCCTGAACTGCCAAGCCAGGTCCTCACTGGACTGGAAACAAGCATCCTAGGACCGGTTTCGGGGTTTCACCCCTCTTCAGCCAGGATAGCTTGATTCCAGTGGCATGGAGAGCAAGGGACCCACGTCTGGGCATACCCTTCCCACTCGGGGTGACAAATGCAAAAACAACAATTGATGGACAGAATGCAGAACAATGTCATACATTCACCCCAGTACAGAGATCTGGGCCTAAATCCATCGTTTTTTTGCTCACCATGCCGTTCCAGTTTGAATCCATCCATATGCAAATCAGTCTTGACCCTGTGCCTTAATGGGAACAGTCCAGCCCGAACTGCCAAGCCAGGTCCTCACTGGACTGGAAACAAGAATCCTAGGACCGGTTTCGGGGTTTCACCCCTCTTCAGCCAGGATAGCTTGATTCTAGTGGCATGGAGAGCAAGGGACCCACGTCTGGGCATACCCTTCCCACTCGGGGTGACAAATGCAAAAACAACAATTGATGGACAGAATGAAGAACAATGTCATACATTCACCCTAGTACAGAGATCTGGGCCTAAATCCATTGTTTTTTTGCTCACCATGCCGTTCCAGTTTGAACCCAGCCATATGCAAATCAGTCTTGACCCTGTGCCTCATGGGAACAGTCCAGCCCGAACTGCCAAGCCAGGTCCTCACTGGACTGAAAACAAGCATTCTAGGACCGGTTTCGGGGTTTCACCCCTCTTCAGCCAGGATAGCTTGATTCCAGTGGCATGGAGAGCAAGGGACCCACGTCTGGGCATACCCTTCCCACTCGGGGTGACAAATGCAAAAACATCAATTGATGGACAGAATGCAGAACAATGTCATACATTCACCCCAGTACAGAGATCTGGGCCTAAATCCATCGTTTTTTTGCTCACCATGCCGTTCCAGTTGGAACCCAGCCATATGCAAATCAGTCTTGACCCTATGCCTCATGGGAACAGTCCAGCCTGAACTGCCAAGCCAGGTCCTCACTGGACTGGAAACAAGCATCCTAGGACCGGTTTCGGGGTTTCACCCCTCTTCAGCCAGGATAGCTTGATTCCAGTGGCATGGAGAGCAAGGGACCCACGTCTGGGCATACCCTTCCCACTCGGGGTGACAAATGCAAAAACAACAATTGATGGACAGAATGCAGAACAATGTCATACATTCACCCCAGTACAGAGATCTGGGCCTAAATCCATCGTTTTTTTGCTCACCATGCCGTTCCAGTTTGAATCCATCCATATGCAAATCAGTCTTGACCCTGTGCCTCATGGGAACAGTCCAGCCCGAACTGCCAAGCCAGGTCCTCACTGGACTGAAAACAAGCATTCTAGGACCGGTTTCGGGGTTTCACCCCTCTTCAGCCAGGATAGCTTGATTCCAGTGGCATGGAGAGCAAGGGACCCACGTCTGGGCATACCCTTCCCACTCGGGGTGACAAATGCAAAAACATCAATTGATGGACAGAATGCAGAACAATGTCATACATTCACCCCAGTACAGAGATCTGGGCCTAAATCCATCGTTTTTTGGCTCACCATGCCGTTCCAGTTTGAACCAGCCATATGCAAATCAGTCTTGACCCTGTGCCTCATGGGAACAGTCCAGCCCGAACTGCCAAGCCAGGTCCTCACTGGACTGGAAACAAGCATCCTAGGACCGGTTTCGGGGTTTCACCCCTCTTCAGCCAGGATAGCTTGATTCCAGTGGCATGGAGAGCAAGGGACCCACGTCTGGGCATACCCTTCCCACTCGGGGTGACAAATGCAAAACAACAATTGATAGACAGAATGCAGAACAATGTCATACATTCACCCCAGTACAGAGATCTGGGCCTAAATCCATCGTTTTTTTGCTCACCATGCCGTTCCAGTTTGAAACCAGTCATATGTAAATCAGTCTTGACCCTGTGCCTCATGGGAACAGTCCAGCCCGAACTGCCAAGCCAGGTCCTCACTGGACTGGAAACAAGCATCTTAGGACCGGTTTCGGGGTTTCACCTCTCTTCAGCCATAATAGCTTGATTCCAGTGGCATGGAGAGCAAGGGACCCACGTCTGGGCATACCCTTCCCACTCGGGGTGACAAATGCAAAAACAACAATTGATGGACAGAATGCAGAACAATGTCATACATTCACCCCAGTACAGAGATCTGGGCCTAAATCCATCATTTTTTTGCTCACCATGCCGTTCCAGTTTGAACCCAGCCATATGCAAATCAGTCTTGACCCTATGCCTCATGGGAACAGTCCAGCCCGAACTGCCAAGCCAGGTCCTCACTGGACTGGAAACAAGCATCCTAGGACCGGTTTCGGGGTTTCACCCCACTTCAGCCAGGATAGCTTGATTCCAGTGGCATGGAGAGGAAGGGACCCACGTCTGGGCATACCCTTCCCACTCGGGGTGACAAATGCAAAAACAACAATTGATGGACAGAATGAAGAACAATGTCATACATTCACCCCAGTACAGAGATCTGGGCCTAAATCCATCCTTTTTTGGCTCACCATGCCGTTCCAGTTTGAACCAGCCATATGCAAATCAGTCTTGACCCTGTGCCTCATGGGAACAGTCCAGCCTGAACTGCCAAGCCAGGTCCTCACTGGACTGGAAACAAGCATCCTAGGACCGGTTTCAGGGTTTCACCCCTCTTCAGCCAGGATAGCTTGATTCCAGTGGCATGGAGAGCAAGGGACCCACGTCTGGGCATACCCTTCCCACTCGGGGTGACAAATGCAAAAACAACAATTGATGGACAGAATGCAGAACAATGTCATACATTCACCCCAGTACAGAGATCTCGGCCTAAATCCATTGTTTTTTTGCTCACCATGACGTTCCAGTTTGAACCCAGCCATATGCAAATCAGTCTTGACCCTGTGCCTCATGGGAACAGTCCAGCCCGAACTGCCAAGCCAGGTCCTCACTGGACTGGAAACAAGCATCCTAGGACCGGTTTCGGGGTTTCACCCCTCTTCAGCCAGGATAGCTTGATTCCAGTGGCATGGAGAGCAAGGGACCCACGTCTGGGCATACCCTTCCCACTCGGGGTGACAAATGCAAAAACAACAATTGATGGACAGAATGCAGAACAATGTCATACATTCACCCCAGTACAGAGATCTGGGCCTAAATCCATCGTTTTTTTGTTCACCATGCCGTTCCAGTTTGAACCCAGCCATATGCAAATCAGTCTTGACCCTGTGCCTCATGGGAACAGTCCAGCCTGAACTGCTTAGCCAGGTCCTCACTGGACTGGAAACAAGCATCCTAGGACCGGTTTCGGGGTTTCACCCCTCTTCAGCCAGGATAGCTTGATTCCAGTGGCATGGAGAGCAAGGGACCCACGTCTGGGCATACCCTTCCCACTCGGGGTGACAAATGCAAAAACAACAATTGATGGACAGAATGCAGAACAATGTCATACATTCACCCCAGTACAGAGATCTGGGCCTAAATCCATCGTTTTTTTGCTCACCATGCCGTTCCAGTTTGAATCCATCCATATGCAAATCAGTCTTGACCCTGTGCCTTCATGGGAACAGTCCAGCCCGAACTGCCAAGCCAGGTCCTCACTGGACTGGAAACAAGAATCCTAGGACCGGTTTCGGGGTTTCACCCCTCTTCAGCCAGGATAGCTTGATTCTAGTGGCATGGAGAGCAAGGGACCCACGTCTGGGCATACCCTTCCCACTCGGGGTGACAAATGCAAAAACAACAATTGATGGACAGAATGAAGAACAATGTCATACATTCACCCTAGTACAGAGATCTGGGCCTAAATCCATTGTTTTTTTGCTCACCATGCCGTTCCAGTTTGAACCCAGCCATATGCAAATCAGTCTTGACCCTGTGCCTCATGGGAACAGTCCAGCCCGAACTGCCAAGCCAGGTCCTCACTGGACTGAAAACAAGCATTCTAGGACCGGTTTCGGGGTTTCACCCCTCTTCAGCCAGGATAGCTTGATTCCAGTGGCATGGAGAGCAAGGGACCCACGTCTGGGCATACCCATCCCACTCGGGGTGACAAATGCAAAAACATCAATTGATGGACAGAATGCAGAACAATGTCATACATTCACCCCAGTACAGAGATCTGGGCCTAAATCCATCGTTTTTTTGCTCACCATGCCGTTCCAGTTGGAACCCAGCCATATGCAAATCAGTCTTGACCCTATGCCTCATGGGAACAGTCCAGCCTGAACTGCCAAGCCAGGTCCTCACTGGACTGGAAACAAGCATCCTAGGACCGGTTTCGGGGTTTCACCCCTCTTCAGCCAGGATAGCTTGATTCCAGTGGCATGGAGAGCAAGGAACCCACGTCTGGGCATACCCTTCCCACTCAGGGTGACAAATGCAAAAACAACAATTGATGGACAGAATGCAGAACAATGTCATACATTCACCCCAGTACAGAGATCTGGGCCTAAATCCATCGTTTTTTTACTCACCATGCCGTTCCAGTTTGAATCCATCCATATGCAAATCAGTCTTGACCCTGTGCCTTAATGGGAACAGTCCAGCCCGAACTGCCAAGCCAGGTCCTCACTGGACTGGAAACAAGCATCCTAGGACCGGTTTCGGGGTTTCACCCCTCTTCAGCCAGGATAGCTTGATTCTAGTGGCATGGAGAGCAAGGGACCCACGTCTGGGCATACCCTTCCCACTCGGGGTGACAAATGCAAAAACAACAATTGATGGACAGAATGAAGAACAATGTCATACATTCACCCTAGTACAGAGATCTGGGCCTAAATCCATTGTTTTTTTGCTCACCATGCCGTTCCAGTTTGAACCCAGCCATATGCAAATCAGTCTTGACCCTGTGCCTCATGGGAACAGTCCAGCCCGAACTGCCAAGCCAGGTCCTCACTGGACTGAAAACAAGCATTCTAGGACCGGTTTCGGGGTTTCACGCCTCTTCAGCCAGGATAGCTTGATTCCAGTGGCATGGAGAGCAAGGGACCCACGTCTGGGCATACCCTTCCCACTCGGGGTGACAAATGCAAAAACAACAATTGATGGACAGAATGCAGAACAATGTCATACATTCACCCCAGTACAGAGATCTGGGCCTAAATCCATCGTTTTTTTGCTCACCATGACGTTCCAGTTTGAACCCAGCCATATGCAAATCAGTCTTGACCCTATGCCTCATGGGAACAGTCCAGCCCGAACTGCCAAGCCAGGTCCTCACTGGACTGGAAACAAGCATCCTAGGACCGGTTTCGGGGTTTCACCCCACTTCAGCCAGGATAGCTTGATTCCAGTGGCATGGAGAGGAAGGGACCCACGTCTGGGCATACCCTTCCCACTCAGGGTGACAAATGCAAAAACAACAATTGATGGACAGAATGCAGAACAATGTCATACATTCACCCCAGTACAGAGATCTGGGCCTAAATCCATCCTTTTTTGGCTCACCATGCCGTTCCAGTTTGAACCAGCCATATGCAAATCAGTCTTGACCCTGTGCCTCATGGGAACAGTCCAGCCTGAACTGCCAAGCCAGGTCCTCACTGGACTGGAAACAAGCATCCTAGGACTGGTTTCAGGGTTTCACCCCTCTTCAGCCAGGATAGCTTGATTCCAGTGGCATGGAGAGCAAGGGACCCACGTCTGGGCATACCCTTCCCACTCGGGGTGACAAATGCAAAAACAACAATTGATGGACAGAATGCAGAACAATGTCATACATTCACCCCAGTACAGAGATCTGGGCCTAAATCCATCGTTTTTTTGCTCACCATGACGTTCCAGTTTGAACCCAGCCATATGCAAATCAGTCTTGACCCTGTGCCTCATGGGAACAGTCCAGCCCGAACTGCCAAGCCAGGTCCTCACTGGACTGGAAACAAGCATCCTAGGACCGGTTTCGGGGTTTCACCCCTCTTCAGCCAGGATAGCTTGATTCCAGTGGCATGGAGAGCAAGGGACCCACGTCTGGGCATACCCTTCCCACTCGGGGTGACAAATGCAAAAACAACAATTGATGGACAGAATGCAGAACAATGTCATACATTCACCTCAGTACAGAGATCTGGGCCTAAATCCATCGTTTTTTTGCTCACCATGCCGTTCCAGTTTGAACCCAGCCATATGCAAATCAGTCTTGACCCTGTGCCTCATGGGAACAGTCCAGCCTGAACTGCCAAGCCAGGTCCTCACTGGACTGGAAACAAGCATCCTAGGACCGGTTTCGGGGTTTCACCCCTCTTCAGCCAGGATAGCTTGATTCCAGTGGCATGGAGAGCAAGGGACCCACGTCTGGGCATACCCTTCCCACTCGGGGTGACAAATGCAAAAACAACAAATGATGGACAGAATGCAGAACAATGTCATACATTCACCCCAGTACAGAGATCTGGGCCTAAATCCATCGTTTTTTTGCTCACCATGCCGTTCCAGTTTGAATCCATCCATATGCAAATCAGTCTTGACCCTGTGCCTTCATGGGAACAGTCCAGCCCGAACTGCCAAGCCAGGTCCTCACTGGACTGGAAACAAGAATCCTAGGACCGGTTTCGGGGTTTCACCCCTCTTCAGCCAGGATAGCTTGATTCTAGTGGCATGGAGAGCAAGGGACCCACGTCTGGGCATACCCTTCCCACTCGGGGTGACAAATGCAAAAACAACAATTGATGGACAGAATGAAGAACAATGTCATACATTCACCCTAGTACAGAGATCTGGGCCTAAATCCATTGTTTTTTTGCTCACCATGCCGTTCCAGTTTGAACCCAGCCATATGCAAATCAGTCTTGACCCTGTGCCTCATGGGAACAGTCCAGCCCGAACTGCCAAGCCAGGTCCTCACTGGACTGAAAACAAGCATTCTAGGACCGGTTTCGGGGTTTCACCCCTCTTCAGCCAGGATAGCTTGATTCCAGTGGCATGGAGAGCAAGGGACCCACGTCTGGGCATACCCTTCCCACTCGGGGTGACAAATGCAAAAACATCAATTGATGGACAGAATGCAGAACAATGTCATACATTCACCCCAGTACAGAGATCTGGGCCTAAATCCATCGTTTTTTTGCTCACCATGCCGTTCCAGTTGGAACCCAGCCATATGCAAATCAGTCTTGACCCTATGCCTCATGGGAACAGTCCAGCCTGAACTGCCAAGCCAGGTCCTCACTGGACTGGAAACAAGCATCCTAGGACCGGTTTCGGGGTTTCACCCCTCTTCAGCCAGGATAGCTTGATTCCAGTGGCATGGAGAGCAAGGAACCCACGTCTGGGCATACCCTTCCCACTCGGGGTGACAAATGCAAAAACAACAATTGATGGACAGAATGCAGAACAATGTCATACATTCACCCCAGTACAGAGATCTGGGCCTAAATCCATCGTTTTTTTGCTCACCATGCCGTTCCAGTTTGAATCCATCCATATGCAAATCAGTCTTGACCCTGTGCCTTAATGGGAACAGTCCAGCCCGAACTGCCAAGCCAGGTCCTCACTGGACTGGAAACAAGCATCCTAGGACCGGTTTCGGGGTTTTACCCCTCTTCAGCCAGGATAGCTTGATTCTAGTGGCATGGAGAGCAAGGGACCCACGTCTGGGCATACCCTTCCCACTCGGGGTGACAAATGCAAAAACAACAATTGATGGACAGAATGAAGAACAATGTCATACATTCACCCTAGTACAGAGATCTGGGCCTAAATCCATTGTTTTTTTGCTCACCATGCCGTTCCAGTTTGAACCCAGCCATATGCAAATCAGTCTTGACCCTGTGCCTCATGGGAACAGTCCAGCCCGAACTGCCAAGCCAGGTCCTCACTGGACTGAAAACAAGCATTCTAGGACCGGTTTCGGGGTTTCACGCCTCTTCAGCCAGGATAGCTTGATTCCAGTGGCATGGAGAGCAAGGGACCCACGTCTGGGCATACCCTTCCCACTCGGGGTGACAAATGCAAAAACATCAATTGATGGACAGAATGCAGAACAATGTCATACATTCACCCCAGTACAGAGATCTGGGCCTAAATCCATCGTTTTTTGGCTCACCATGCCGTTCCAGTTTGAACCAGCCATATGCAAATCAGTCTTGACCCTGTGCCTCATGGGAACAGTCCAGCCCGAACTGCCAAGCCAGGTCCTCACTGGACTGGAAACAAGCATCCTAGGACCGGTTTCGGGGTTTCACCCCTCTTCAGCCAGGATAGCTTGATTCCAGTGGCATGGAGAGCAAGGGACTCACGTCTGGGCATACCCTTCCCACTCGGGGTGACAAATGCAAAACAACAATTGATAGACAGAATGCAGAACAATGTCATACATTCACCCCAGTACAGAGATCTGGGCCTAAATCCATCGTTTTTTTGCTCACCATGCCGTTCCAGTTTGAAACCAGTCATATGCAAATCAGTCTTGACCCTGTGCCTCATGGGAACAGTCCAGTCCGAACTGCCAAGCCAGGTCCTCACTGGACTGGAAACAAGCATCCTAGGACTGGTTTCGGGGTTTCACCTCTCTTCAGCCATAATAGCTTGATTCCAGTGGCATGGAGAGCAAGGGACCCACGTCTGGGCATACCCTTCCCACTCGGGGTGACAAATGCGAAAACAACAATTGATGGACAGAATGCAGAACAATGTCATACATTCACCCCTGTACAGAGATCTGGGCCTAAATCCATCATTTTTTTGCTCACCATGCCGTTCCAGTTTGAACCCAGCCATATGCAAATCAGTCTTGACCCTATGCCTCATGGGAACAGTCCAGCCCGAACTGCCAAGCCAGGTCCTCACTGGACTGGAAAAAAGCATCCTAGGACCGGTTTCGGGGTTTCACCCCACTTCAGCCAGAATAGCTTGATTCCAGTGGCATGGAGAGGAAGGGACCCACGTCTGGGCATACCCTTCCCACTCGGGGTGACAAATGCAAAAACAACAATTGATGGACAGAATGCAGAACAATGTCATACATTCACCCCAGTACAGAGATCTGGGCCTAAATCCATCCTTTTTTGGCTCACCATGCCGTTCCAGTTTGAACCAGCCATATGCAAATCAGTCTTGACCCTGTGCCTCATGGGAACAGTCCAGCCCGAACTGCCAAGCCAGGTCCTCACTGGACTGGAAACAAGCATCCTAGGACCGGTTTCGGGGTTTCACCCCTCTTCAGCCAGGATAGCTTGATTCCAGTGGCATGGAGAGCAAGGGACCCACGTCTGGGCATACCCTTCCCACTCGGGGTGACAAATGCAAAAACAACAATTGATGGACAGAATGCAGAACAATGTCATACATTCACCCCAGTACAGAGATCTGGGCCTAAATCCATCGTTTTTTTGCTCACCATGCCGGTCCAGTTTGAACCCAGCCATATGCAAATCAGTCTTGACCCTGTGCCTCATGGGAACAGTCAGCCCGAATTGCCAAGCCCTTTTCCTCACTGGACTGGAAACAAGCATCCTAGGACCGGTTTCGGTGTTTCACCCCTCTTCAGCCAGGATAGCTTGATTCCAGTGGCATGGAGAGCAAGGGACCCACGTCTGGGCATACCCTTCCCACTCGGGGTGACAAATGCAAAAACAACAATTGATGGACAGAATGTAGAACAATGTCATACATTCACCCCAGTACAGAGATCTGGGCCTAAATCCATCGTTTTTTTGCTCACCATGCCGTTCCAGTTTGAACCCAGCCATATGCAAATCAGTCTTGACCCTGTGCCTCATGGGAACAGTCCAGCCCGAACTGCCAAGCCAGGTCCTCACTGGACTGAAAACAAGCATTCTAGGACCGGTTTCGGGGTTTCACCCCTCTTCAGCCAGGATAGCTTGATTCCAGTGGCATGGAGAGCAAGGGACCCACGTCTGGGCATACCCTTCCCACTCGGGGTGACAAATGCAAAAACATCAATTGATGGACAGAATGCAGAACAATGTCATACATTCACCCCAGTACAGAGATCTGGGCCTAAATCCATCGTTTTTTTGCTCACCATGCCGTTCCAGTTGGAACCCAGCCATATGCAAATCAGTCTTGACCCTATGCCTCATGGGAACAGTCCAGCCTGAACTGCCAAGCCAGGTCCTCACTGGACTGGAAACAAGCATCCTAGGACCGGTTTCGGGGTTTCACCCCTCTTCAGCCAGGATAGCTTGATTCCAGTGGCATGGAGAGCAAGGAACCCACGTCTGGGCATACCCTTCCCACTCGGGGTGACAAATGCAAAAACAACAATTGATGGACAGAATGCAGAACAATGTCATACATTCACCCCAGTACAGAGATCTGGGCCTAAATCCATCGTTTTTTTGCTCACCATGCCGTTCCAGTTTGAATCCATCCATATGCAAATCAGTCTTGACCCTGTGCCTTAATGGGAACAGTCCAGCCCGAACTGCCAAGCCAGGTCCTCACTGGACTGGAAACAAGCATCCTAGGACCGGTTTCGGGGTTTCACCCCTCTTCAGCCAGGATAGCTTGATTCTAGTGGCATGGAGAGCAAGGGACCCACGTCTGGGCATACCCTTCCCACTCGGGGTGACAAATGCAAAAACAACAATTGATGGACAGAATGAAGAACAATGTCATACATTCACCCTAGTACAGAGATCTGGGCCTAAATCCATTGTTTTTTTGCTCACCATGCCGTTCCAGTTTGAACCCAGCCATATGCAAATCAGTCTTGACCCTGTGCCTCATGGGAACAGTCCAGCCCGAACTGCCAAGCCAGGTCCTCACTGGACTGAAAACAAGCATTCTAGGACCGGTTTCGGGGTTTCACGCCTCTTCAGCCAGGATAGCTTGATTCCAGTGGCATGGAGAGCAAGGGACCCACGTCTGGGCATACCCTTCCCACTCGGGGTGACAAATGCAAAAACATCAATTGATGGACAGAATGCAGAACAATGTCATACATTCACCCCAGTACAGAGATCTGGGCCTAAATCCATCGTTTTTTGGCTCACCATGCCGTTCCAGTTTGAACCAGCCATATGCAAATCAGTCTTGACCCTGTGCCTCATGGGAACAGTCCAGCCCGAACTGCCAAGCCAGGTCCTCACTGGACTGGAAACAAGCATCCTAGGACCGGTTTCGGGGTTTCACCACTCTTCAGCCAGGATAGCTTGATTCCAGTGGCATGGAGAGAAAGGGACCCACGTCTGGGCATACCCTTCCCACTCGGGGTGACAAATGCAAAACAACAATTGATAGACAGAATGCAGAACAATGTCATACATTCACCCCAGTACAGAGATCTGGGCCTAAATCCATCGTTTTTTTGCTCACCATGCCGTTCCAGTTTGAAACCAGTCATATGCAAATCAGTCTTGACCCTGTGCCTCATGGGAACAGTCCAGCCCGAACTGCCAAGCCAGGTCCTCACTGGACTGGAAACAAGCATCCTAGGACTGGTTTCGGGGTTTCACCTCTCTTCAGCCATAATAGCTTGATTCCAGTGGCATGGAGAGCAAGGGACCCACGTCTGGGCATACCCTTCCCACTCGGGGTGACAAATGCAAAAACAACAATTGATGGACAGAATGCAGAACAATGTCATACATTCACCCCAGTACAGAGATCTGGGCCTAAATCCATCATTTTTTTGCTCACCATGCCGTTCCAGTTTGAACCCAGCCATATGCAAATCAGTCTTGACCCTATGCCTCATGGGAACAGTCCAGCCCGAACTGCCAAGCCAGGTCCTCACTGGACTGGAAACAAGCATCCTAGGACCGGTTTCGGGGTTTCACCCCACTTCAGCCAGAATAGCTTGATTCCAGTGGCATGGAGAGGAAGGGACCCACGTCTGGGCATACCCTTCCCACTCGGGGTGACAAATGCAAAAACAACAATTGATGGACAGAATGCAGAACAATGTCATACATTCACCCCAATACAGAGATCTGGGCCTAAATCCATCCTTTTTTGGCTCACCATGCCGTTCCAGTTTGAACCAGCCATATGCAAATCAGTCTTGACCCTGTGCCTCATGGGAACAGTCCAGCCCGAACTGCCAAGCCAGGTCCTCACTGGACTGGAAACAAGCATCCTAGGACCGGTTTCGGGGTTTCACCCCTCTTCAGCCAGGATAGCTTGATTCCAGTGGCATGGAGAGCAAGGGACCCACGTCTGGGCATACCCTTCCCACTCGGGGTGACAAATGCAAAAACAACAATTGATGGACAGAATGCAGAACAATGTCATACATTCACCCCAGTACAGAGATCTGGGCCTAAATCCATCGTTTTTTTGCTCACCATGCCGGTCCAGTTTGAACCCAGCCATATGCAAATCAGTCTTGACCCTGTGCCTCATGGGAACAGTCAGCCCGAACTGCCAAGCCAGGTGCTCACTGGACTGGAAACAAGCATCCTAGGACCGGTTTCGGGGTTTCACCCCTCTTCAGCCAGGATAGCTTGATTCCAGTGGCATGGAGAGCAAGGGACCCACGTCTGGGCATACCCTTCCCACTTGGGCTGACAAATGCAAAAACAACAATTGATGGACAGAATGCAGAACAATGTCATACATTCACCCCAGTACAGAGATCTTGGCCTAAATCCATCGTTTTTTTGCTCACCATGCCGTTCCAGTTTGATCCCAGCCATATGAAAATCAGTCTTGACCCTGTGCCTCATGGGAACAGTCCAGCCCGAACTGCCAAGCCAGGTCCTCACTTGACTGGAAACAAGCATCCTAGGACCGGTTTCGGGGTTTCACCCCTCTTCAGCCAGGATAGCTTGATTCCAGTGGCATGGAGAGCAAGGGACCCACGTCTGGGCATACCCTTCCCACTCGGGGTGACAAATGCAAAAACAACAATTGATGGACAGAATGCAGAACAATGTCATACATTCACCCCAGTACAGAGATCTGGACCTAAATCCATCGTTTTTTTGCTCACCATGCCGTTCCAGTTTGAACCCAGCCATATGCAAATCAGTCTTGACCCTGTGCCTCATGGGAACAGTCCAGCCCGAACTGCCAAGCCAGGTCCTCACTGGACTGAAAACAAGCATTCTAGGACCGGTTTCGGGGTTTCACCCCTCTTCAGCCAGGATAGCTTGATTCCAGTGGCATGGAGAGCAAGGGACCCACGTCTGGGCATACCCTTCCCACTCGGGGTGACAAATGCAAAAACATCAATTGATGGACAGAATGCAGAACAATGTCATACATTCACCCCAGTACAGAGATCTGGGCCTAAATCCATCGTTTTTTTGCTCACCATGCCGTTCCAGTTGGAACCCAGCCATATGCAAATCAGTCTTGACCCTATGCCTCATGGGAACAGTCCAGCCTGAACTGCCAAGCCAGGTCCTCACTGGACTGGAAACAAGCATCCTAGGACCGGTTTCGGGGTTTCACCCCTCTTCAGCCAGGATAGCTTGATTCCAGTGGCATGGAGAGCAAGGAACCCACGTCTGGGCATACCCTTCCCACTCGGGGTGACAAATGCAAAAACAACAATTGATGGACAGAATGCAGAACAATGTCATACATTCACCCCAGTACAGAGATCTGGGCCTAAATCCATCGTTTTTTTGCTCACCATGCCGTTCCAGTTTGAATCCATCCATATGCAAATCAGTCTTGACCCTGTGCCTTAATGGGAACAGTCCAGCCCGAACTGCCAAGCCAGGTCCTCACTGGACTGGAAAAAAGCATCCTAGGACCGGTTTCGGGGTTTCACCCCTCTTCAGCCAGGATAGCTTGATTCTAGTGGCATGGAGAGCAAGGGACCCACGTCTGGGCATACCCTTCCCACTCGGGGTGACAAATGCAAAAACAACAATTGATGGACAGAATGAAGAACAATGTCATACATTCACCCTAGTACAGAGATCTGGGCCTAAATCCATTGTTTTTTTGCTCACCATGCCGTTCCAGTTTGAACCCAGCCATATGCAAATCAGTCTTGACCCTGTGCCTCATGGGAACAGTCCAGCCCGAACTGCCAAGCCAGGTCCTCACTGGACTGAAAACAAGCATTCTAGGACCGGTTTCGGGGTTTCACCCCTCTTCAGCCAGGATAGCTTGATTCCAGTGGCATGGAGAGCAAGGGACCCACGTCTGGGCATACCCTTCCCACTCGGGGTGACAAATGCAAAAACATCAATTGATGGACAGAATGCAGAACAATGTCATACATTCACCCCAGTACAGAGATCTGGGCCTAAATCCATCGTTTTTTGGCTCACCATGCCGTTCTAGTTTGAACCAGCCATATGCAAATCAGTCTTGACCCTGTGCCTCATGGGAACAGTCCAGCCCGAACTGCCAAGCCAGGTCCTCACTGGACTGGAAACAAGCATCCTAGGACCGGTTTCGGGGTTTTACCCCTCTTCAGCCAGGATAGCTTGATTCCAGTGGCATGGAGAGCAAGGGACCCACGTCTGGGCATACCCTTCCCACTCGGGGTGACAAATGCAAAACAACAATTGATAGACAGAATGCAGAACAATGTCATACATTCACCCCAGTACAGAGATCTGGGCCTAAATCCATCGTTTTTTTGCTCACCATGCCGTTCCAGTTTGAAACCAGTCATATGCAAATCAGTCTTGACCCTGTGCCTCATGGGAACAGTCCAGCCCGAACTGCCAAGCCAGGTCCTCACTGGACTGGAAACAAGCATCCTAGGACTGGTTTCGGGGTTTCACCTCTCTTCAGCCATAATAGCTTGATTCCAGTGGCATGGAGAGCAAGGGACCCACGTCTGGGCATACCCTTCCCACTCGGGGTGACAAATGCAAAAACAACAATTGATGGACAGAATGCAGAACAATGTCATACATTCACCCCAGTACAGAGATCTGAGCCTAAATCCATCATTTTTTTGCTCAGCATGCCGTTCCAGTTTGAACCCAGCCATATGCAAATCAGTCTTGACCCTATGCCTCATGGGAACAGTCCAGCCCGAACTGCCAAGCCAGGTCCTCACTGGACTGGAAACAAGCATCCTAGGACCGGTTTCGGGGTTTCACCCCACTTCAGCCAGAATAGCTTGATTCCAGTGGCATGGAGAGGAAGGGACCCACGTCTGGGCATACCCTTCCCACTCGGGGTGACAAATGCAAAAACAACAATTGATGGACAGAATGCAGAACAATGTCATACATTCACCCCAGTACAGAGATCTGGGCCTAAATCCATCGTTTTTTTGCTCACCATGCCGTTCCAGTTTGAATCCATCCATATGCAAATCAGTCTTGACCCTGTGCCTTAATGGGAACAGTCCAGCCCGAACTGCCAAGCCAGGTCCTCACTGGACTGGAAACAAGCATCCTAGGACCGGTTTCGGGGTTTCACCCCTCTTCAGCCAGGATAGCTTGATTCTAGTGGCATGGAGAGCAAGGGACCCACGTCTGGGCATACCCTTCCCACTCGGGGTGACAAATGCAAAAACAACAATTGATGGACAGAATGAAGAACAATGTCATACATTCACCCTAGTACAGAGATCTGGGCCTAAATCCATTGTTTTTTTGCTCACCATGCCGTTCCAGTTTGAACCCAGCCATATGCAAATCAGTCTTGACCCTGTGCCTCATGGGAACAGTCCAGCCCGAACTGCCAAGCCAGGTCCTCACTAGACTGAAAACAAGCATTCTAGGACCGGTTTCGGGGTTTCACCCCTCTTCAGCCAGGATAGCTTGATTCCAGTGGCATGGAGAGCAAGGGACCCACGTCTGGGCATACCCTTCCCACTTGGGGTGACAAATGCAAAAACATCAATTGATGGACAGAATGCAGAACAATGTCATACATTCACCCCAGTACAGAGATCTGGGCCTAAATCCATCGTTTTTTGGCTCACCATGCCGTTCCACTTTGAACCAGCCATATGCAAATCAGTCTTGACCCTGTGCCTCATGGGAACAGTCCAGCCCGAACTGCCAAGCCAGGTCCTCACTGGACTGGAAACAAGCATCCTAGGACCGGTTTCGGGGTTTCACCCCTCTTCAGCCAGGATAGCTTGATTCCAGTGGCATGGAGAGCAAGGGACCCACGTCTGGGCATACCCTTCCCACTCGGGGTGACAAATGCAAAACAACAATTGATAGACAGAATGCAGAACAATGTCATACATTCACCCCAGTACAGAGATCTGGGCCTAAATCCATCGTTTTTTTGCTCACCATGCCGTTCCAGTTTGAAACCAGTCATATGCAAATCAGTCTTGACCCTGTGCCTCATGGGAACAGTCCAGCCCGAACTGCCAAGCCAGGTCCTCACTGGACTGGAAACAAGCATCCTAGGACTGGTTTCGGGGTTTCACCTCTCTTCAGCCATAATAGCTTGATTCCAGTGGCATGGAGAGCAAGGGACCCACGTCTGGGCATACCCTTCCCACTCGGGGTGACAAATGCAAAAACAACAATTGATGGACAGAATGCAGAACAATGTCATACATTCACCCCAGTACAGAGATCTGGGCCTAAATCCATCATTTTTTTGCTCACCATGCCGTTCCAGTTTGAACCCAGCCATATGCAAATCAGTCTTGACCCTATGCCTCATGGGAACAGTCCAGCCCGAACTGCCAAGCCAGGTCCTTACTGGACTGGAAACAAGCATCCTAGGACCGGTTTCGGGGTTTCACCCCACTTCAGCCAGAATAGCTTGATTCCAGTGGCATGGAGAGGAAGGGACCCACGTCTGGGCATACCCTTCCCACTCGGGGTGACAAATGCAAAAACAACAATTGATGGACAGAATGCAGAACAATGTCATACATTCACCCCAGTACAGAGATCTGGGCCTAAATCCATCCTTTTTTGGCTCACCATGCCGTTCCAGTTTGAACCAGCCATATGCAAATCAGTCTTGACCCTGTGCCTCATGGGAACAGTCCAGCCCGAACTGCCAAGCCAGGTCCTCACTGGACTGGAAACAAGCATCCTAGGACCGGTTTCGGGGTTTCACCCCTCTTCAGCCAGGATAGCTTGATTCCAGTGGCATGGAGAGCAAGGGACCCACGTCTGGGCATACCCTTCCCACTCGGGGTGACAAATGCAAAAACAACAATTGATGGACAGAATGCAGAACAATGTCATACATTCACCCCAGTACAGAGATCTGGGCCTAAATCCATCGTTTTTTTGCTCACCATGCCGGTCCAGTTTGAACCCAGCCATATGCAAATCAGTCTTGACCCTGTGCCTCATGGGAACAGTCAGCCCGAATTGCCAAGCCCTTTTCCTCACTGGACTGGAAACAAGCATCCTAGGACCGGTTTCGGTGTTTCACCCCTCTTCAGCCAGGATAGCTTGATTCCAGTGGCATGGAGAGCAAGGGACCCACGTCTGGGCATACCCTTCCCACTCGGGGTGACAAATGCAAAAACAACAATTGATGGACAGAATGCAGAACAATGTCATACATTCACCCCAGTACAGAGATCTGGGCCTAAATCCATCGTTTTTTTGCTCACCATGCCGTTCCAGTTTGAACCCAGCCATATGCAAATCAGTCTTGACCCTGTGCCTCATGGGAACAGTCCAGCCCGAACTGCCAAGCCAGGTCCTCACTGGACTGGAAACAAGCATCCTAGGACCGGTTTTGGGGTTTCACCCCTCTTCAGCCAGGATAGCTTGATTCCAGTGGCATGGAGAGCAAGGGACCCACGTCTGGGCAAACCCTTCCCACTCGGGGTGACAAATGCAAAAACAACACTTGATGGACAGAATGCAGAACAATGTCATACATTCACCCCAGTACAGAGATCTGGGCCTAAATCCATCGTTTTTTTGCTCACCATGCCGTTCCAGTTTGAACCCAGCCATATGCAAATCAGTCTTGACCCTGTGCCTCATGGGAACAGTCCAGCCCGAACTGCCAAGCCAGGTCCTCACTGGACTGGAAACAAGCATCCTAGGACCGGTTTCGGGGTTTCACCCCTCTTCAGCCAGGATAGCTCGATTCCAGTGGCATGGAGAGCAAGGGACCCACGTCTGGGCATACCCTTCCCACTCGGGGTGACAAATGCAAAAACAACAATTGATGGACAGAATGCAGAACAATGTCATACATTCACCCCAGTACAGAGATCTGGGCCTAAATCCATCGTTTTTTTGCTCACCATGCCGTTCCAGTTTGAACCCAGCCATATGCAAATCAGTCTTGACCGTGTGCCTGATGGGAACAGTCCAGCCCGAACTGCCAAGCCAGGTCCTCACTGGACTGGAAACAAGCATCCTAGGACCGGTTTCGGGGTTTCACCCCTCTTCAGCCAGGATAGCTTGATTCCAGTGGCATGGAGAGCAAGGGACCCACGTCTGGGCATACCCTTCCCACTCGGGGTGACAAATGCAAAAACAACAATTGATAGACAGAATGCAGAAAAATGTCATACATTCACCCCAGTACAGAGATCTGGGCCTAAATCCATCGTTTTTTTGCTCACCATGCCGTTCCAGTTTGAACCCAGCCATATGAAAATCAGTCTTGACCCTGTGCCTCATGGGAACAGTCCAGCCCGAACTGCCAAGCCAGGTCCTCACTGGACTGGAAACAAGCATCCTAGGACCGGTTTCGGGGTTTCACCCCTCTTCAGCCAGGATAGCTTGATTCCAGTGGCATGGAGAGCAAGGGACCCACGTCTGGGCATACCCTTCCCACTCGGGGTGACAAATGCAAAAACAACAATTGATGGACAGAATGCAGAAAAATGTCATACATTCACCCCAGTACAGAGATCTGGGCCTAAATCCATCGTTTTTTTGCTCACCATGCCGTTCCAGTTTGAACCCAGCCATATGAAAATCAGTCTTGACCCTGTGCCTCATGGGAACAGTCCAGCCCGAACTGCCAAGCCAGGTCCTCACTGGACTGGAAACAAGCATCCTAGGACCGGTTTCGGGGTTTCACCCCTCTTCAGCCAGGATAGCTTGATTCCAGTGGCATGGAGAGCAAGGGACCCACGTCTGGGCATACCCTTCCCACTCGGGGTGACAAATGCAAAAACAACAATTGATGGACAGAATGCAGAACAATGTCATACATTCACCCCAGTACAGAGATCTGGGCCTAAATCCATCGTTTTTGTGCTCACCATGCCGTTCCAGTTTGAACCCAGCCATATGCAAATCAGTCTTGACCCTGTGCCTCATGGGAACAGTCCAGCCCGAACTGCCAAGCCAGGTCCTCACTGGACTGGAAACAAGCATCCTAGGACCGGTTTCGGGGTTTCACCCCTCTTCAGCCAGGATAGCTTGATTCCAGTGGCATGGAGAGCAAGGGACCCACGTCTGGGCATACCCTTCCCACTCGGGGTGACAAATGCAAAAGCAACAATTGATGGACAGAATGCAGAGCAATGTCATTCATTCACCCCAGTACAGAGATCTGGGCCTAAATCCATCGTTTTTTTGCTCACCATGCCGTTCCAGTTTGAACCCAGCCATATGCAAATCAGTCTTGACCCTGTGCCTCATGGGAACAGTCCAGCCTGAACTGCCAAGCCAGGTCCTCACTGGACTGGAAACAAGCATCCTAGGACCGGTTTCGGGGTTTCACCCCTCTTCAGCCAGGATAGCTTGATTCCAGTGGCATGGAGAGCAAGGGACCCACGTCTGGGCATACCCTTCCCACTCGGGGTGACAAATGTAAAAACAACAATTGATGGACAGAATGCAGAACAATGTCATACATTCACCCCAGTACAGAGATCTGGGCCTAAATCCATCGTTTTTTTGCTCACCATGCCGTTCCAGTTTGAATCCATCCATATGCAAATCAGTCTTGACCCTGTGCCTCATGGGAACAGTCCAGCCTGAACTGCCAAGCCAGGTCCTCACTGGACTGGAAACAAGCATCCTAGGATCGGTTTCGGGGTTTCACCCTCTTCAGCCAGGATAGCTTGATTCCAGTGGCATGGAGAGCAAGGGACCCACGTCTGGGCATACCCTTCCCACTCGGGGTGACAAATGCAAAAACAATTGATGGACAGAATGCAGAACAATGTCATACATTCACCCCAGTACAGAGATCTGGGCCTAAATCCATCGTTTTTTTGCTCACCATGCCGTTCCAGTTTGAACCCAGTCATATGCAAATCAGTCTTGACCCTGTGCCTCATGGGAACAGTCCAGCCCGAACTGCCAAGCCAGGTCCTCACTGGACTGGAAACAAGCATCCTAGGACCGGTTTCGGGGTTTCACCTCTCTTCAGCCAGGATAGCTTGATTCCAGTGGCATGGAGAGCAAGGGACCCACGTCTGGGCATACCCTTCCCACTCGGGGTGACAAATGCAAAAACAACAATTGATGGACAGAATGCAGAACAATGTCATACATTCACCCCAGTACAGAGATCTGGGCCTAAATCCATCGTTTTTTTGCTCACCATGCCGTTCCAGTTTGAACCCAGCCATATGCAAATCAGTCTTGACCCTGTGCCTCATGGGAACAGTCCAGCCCGAACTGCCAAGCCAGGTCCTCACTGGACTGAAAAAAAGCATTCTAGGACCGGTTTCGGGGTTTCACCCCTCTTCAGCCACGATAGCTTGATTCCAGTGGCATGGAGAGCAAGGGACCCATGTCTGGGCATACCCTTCCCACTCGGGGTGACAAATGCAAAAACATCAATTGATGGACAGAATGCAGAACAATGTCATACATTCACCCCAGTACAGAGATCTGGGCCTAAATCCATTGTTTTTTTGCTCACCATGCCGTTCCAGTTTGAACCCAGCCATATGCAAATCAGTCTTGACCCTGTGCCTCATGGGAACAGTCCAGCCCGAACTGCCAAGCCAGGTCCTCACTGGACTAGAAACAAGCATCCTAGGACCGGTTTCGGGGTTTCACCCCTCTTCAGCCAGGATAGCTCGATTCCAGTGGCATGGAGAGCAAGGGACCCACGTCTGGGCATACCCTTCCCACTCGGGGTGACAAATGCAAAAACAACAATTGATGGACAGAATGCAGAACAATGTCATACATTCACCCCAGTACAGAGATCTGGGCCTAAATCCATCGTTTTTTTGCTCACCATGCCGTTCCAGTTTGAACCCAGCCATATGCAAATCAGTCTTGACCCTGTGCCTCATGGGAACAGTCCAGCCCGAACTGCCAAGCCAGGTCCTCACTGGACTGGAAACAAGCATCCTAGGACAGGTTTCGGGGTTTCACCCCTCTTCAGCCAGGATAGCTTGATTCCAGTGGCATGGAGAGCAAGGGACCCACGTCTGGGCATACCCTTCCCACTCGGGGTGACAAATGCAAAAACAACAATTGATAGACAGAATGCAGAAAAATGTCATACATTCACCCCAGTACAGAGATCTGGGCCTAAATCCATCGTTTTTTTGCTCACCATGCCGTTCCAGTTTGAACCCAGCCATATGAAAATCAGTCTTGACCCTGTGCCTCATGGGAACAGTCCAGCCCGAACTGCCAAGCCAGGTCCTCACTGGACTGGAAACAAGCATCCTAGGACCGGTTTCGGGGTTTCACCCCTCTTCAGCCAGGATAGCTTGATTCCAGTGGCATGGAGAGCAAGGGACCCACGTCTGGGCATACCCTTCCCACTCGGGGTGACAAATGCAAAAACAACAATTGATGGACAGAATGCAGAAAAATGTCATACATTCACCCCAGTACAGAGATCTGGGCCTAAATCCATCGTTTTTTTGCTCACCATGCCGTTCCAGTTTGAACCCAGCCATATGAAAATCAGTCTTGACCCTGTGCCTCATGGGAACAGTCCAGCCCGAACTGCCAAGCCAGGTCCTCACTGGACTGGAAACAAGCATCCTAGGACCGGTTTCGGGGTTTCACCCCTCTTCAGCCAGGATAGCTTGATTCCAGTGGCATGGAGAGCAAGGGACCCACGTCTGGGCATACCCTTCCCACTCGGGGTGACAAATGCAAAAACAACAATTGATGGACAGAATGCAGAACAATGTCATACATTCACCCCAGTACAGAGATCTGGGCCTAAATCCATCGTTTTTGTGCTCACCATGCCGTTCCAGTTTGAACCCAGCCATATGCAAATCAGTCTTGACCCTGTGCCTCATGGGAACAGTCCAGCCCGAACTGCCAAGCCAGGTCCTCACTGGACTGGAAACAAGCATCCTAGGACCGGTTTCGGGGTTTCACCCCTCTTCAGCCAGGATAGCTTGATTCCAGTGGCATGGAGAGCAAGGGACCCACGTCTGGGCATACCCTTCCCACTCGGGGTGACAAATGCAAAAGCAACAATTGATGGACAGAATGCAGAGCAATGTCATTCATTCACCCCAGTACAGAGATCTGGGCCTAAATCCATCGTTTTTTTGCTCACCATGCCGTTCCAGTTTGAACCCAGCCATATGCAAATCAGTCTTGACCCTGTGCCTCATGGGAACAGTCCAGCCTGAACTGCCAAGCCAGGTCCTCACTGGACTGGAAACAAGCATCCTAGGACCGGTTTCGGGGTTTCACCCCTCTTCAGCCAGGATAGCTTGATTCCAGTGGCATGGAGAGCAAGGGACCCACGTCTGGGCATACCCTTCCCACTCGGGGTGACAAATGTAAAAACAACAATTGATGGACAGAATGCAGAACAATGTCATACATTCACCCCAGTACAGAGATCTGGGCCTAAATCCATCGTTTTTTTGCTCACCATGCCGTTCCAGTTTGAATCCATCCATATGCAAATCAGTCTTGACCCTGTGCCTCATGGGAACAGTCCAGCCTGAACTGCCAAGCCAGGTCCTCACTGGACTGGAAACAAGCATCCTAGGATCGGTTTCGGGGTTTCACCCTCTTCAGCCAGGATAGCTTGATTCCAGTGGCATGGAGAGCAAGGGACCCACGTCTGGGCATACCCTTCCCACTCGGGGTGACAAATGCAAAAACAACAATTGATGGACAGAATGCAGAACAATGTCATACATTCACCCCAGTACAGAGATCTGGGCCAAAATCCATCGTTTTTTTGCTCACCATGCCGTTCCAGTTTGAACCCAGCCATATGCACATCAGTCTTGACCCTGTGCCTTAATGGGAACAGTCCAGCACGAACTGCCAAGCCAGGTCCTCACTGGACTGGAAACAAGCATCCTAGGACCGGTTTCGGGGTTTCACCCCTCTTCAGCCAGGATAGCTTGATTCTAGTGGCATGGAGAGCAAGGGACCCACGTCTGGGCATACCCTTCCCACTCGGGGTGACAAATGCAAAAACAACAATTGATGGACAGAATGCAGAACAATGTCATACATTCACCCTAGTACAGAGATCTGGGCCTAAATCCATTGTTTTTTTGCTCACCATGCCGTTCCAGTTTGAACCCAGCCATATGCAAATCAGTCTTGACCCTGTGCCTCATGGGAACAGTCCAGCCCGAACTGCCAAGCCAGGTCCTCACTGGACTGAAAAAAAGCATTCTAGGACCGGTTTCGGGGTTTCACCCCTCTTCAGCCACGATAGCTTGATTCCAGTGGCATGGAGAGCAAGGGACCCATGTCTGGGCATACCCTTCCCACTCGGGGTGACAAATGCAAAAACATCAATTGATGGACAGAATGCAGAACAATGTCATACATTCACCCCAGTACAGAGATCTGGGCCTAAATCCATTGTTTTTTTGCTCACCATGCCGTTCCAGTTTGAACCCAGCCATATGCAAATCAGTCTTGACCCTGTGCCTCATGGGAACAGTCCAGCCCGAACTGCCAAGCCAGGTCCTCACTGGACTGGAAACAAGCATCCTAGGACCGGTTTCGGGGTTTCACCCCTCTTCAGCCAGGATAGCTCGATTCCAGTGGCATGGAGAGCAAGGGACCCACGTCTGGGCATACCCTTCCCACTCGGGGTGACAAATGCAAAAACAACAATTGATGGACAGAATGCAGAACAATGTCATACATTCACCCCAGTACAGAGATCTGGGCCTAAATCCATCGTTTTTTTGCTCACCATGCCGTTCCAGTTTGAACCCAGCCATATGCAAATCAGTCTTGACCCTGTGCCTCATGGGAACAGTCCAGCCCGAACTGCCAAGCCAGGTCCTCACTGGACTGGAAACAAGCATCCTAGGACAGGTTTCGGGGTTTCACCCCTCTTCAGCCAGGATAGCTTGATTCCAGTGGCATGGAGAGCAAGGGACCCACGTCTGGGCATACCCTTCCCACTCAGGGTGACAAATGCAAAAGCAACAATTGATGGACAGAATGCAGAGCAATGTCATTCATTCACCCCAGTACAGAGATCTGGGCCTAAATCCATCGTTTTTTTGCTCACCATGACGTTCCAGTTTGAACCCAGCCATATGCAAATCAGTCTTGACCCTGTGCCTCATGGGAACAGTCCAGCCCGAACTGCCAAGCCAGGTCCTCACTGGACTGGAAACAAGCATCCTAGGACCGGTTTCGGGGTTTCACCCCTCTTCAGCCAGGATAGCTTGATTCCAGTGGCATGGAGAGCAAGGCACCCACGTCTGGGCATACCCTTCCCACTCGGGGTGACAAATGCAAAAACAACAATTGATGGACAGAATGCAGAACAATGTCATACATTCACCCCAGTACAGAGATCTGGGCCTAAATCCATCGTTTTTTTGCTCATCATGCCGTTCCAGTTTGAACCCAGCCATATGCAAATCAGTCTTGACCCTGTGCCTCATGGGAACAGTCCAGCCTGAACTGCCAAGCCAGGTCCTCACTGGACTGGAAACAAGCATCCTAGGACCGGTTTCGGGGTTTCACCCCTCTTCAGCCAGGATAGCTTGATTCCAGTGGCATGGAGAGCAAGGGACCCACGTCTGGGCATACCCTTCCCACTCGGGGTGACAAATGTAAAAACAACAATTGATGGACAGAATGCAGAACAATGTCATACATTCACCCCAGTACAGAGATCTGGGCCTAAATCCATCGTTTTTTTGCTCACCATGCCGTTCCAGTTTGAATCCATCCATATGCAAATCAGTCTTGACCCTGTGCCTCATGGGAACAGTCCAGCCTGAACTGCCAAGCCAGGTCCTCACTGGACTGGAAACAAGCATCCTAGGATCGGTTTCGGGGTTTCACCCTCTTCAGCCAGGATAGCTTGATTCCAGTGGCATGGAGAGCAAGGGACCCATGTCTGGGCATACCCTTCCCACTCGGGGGTGACAAATGCAAAAACAACAATTGATGGACAGAATGCAGAACAATGTCATACATTCACCCCAGTACAGAGATCTGGGCCTAAATCCATCGTTTTTTTGCTCACCATGCCGTTCCAGTTTGAACCCAGCCATATGCAAATCAGTCTTGACCCTGTGCCTCATGGGAACAGTCCAGCCCGAACTGCCAAGCCAGGTCCTCACTGGACTGAAAACAAGCATTCTAGGACCGGTTTCGGGGTTTCACCCCTCTTCAGCCAGGATAGCTTGATACCAGTGGCATGGAGAGCAAGGGACCCATGTCTGGGCATACCCTTCCCACTCGGGGTGACAAATGCAAAAACATCAATTGATGGACAGAATGCAGAACAATGTCATACATTCACCCCAGTACAGAGATCTGGGCCTAAATCCATCGTTTTTTTGCTCACCATGCCGTTCCAGTTTGAACCCAGCCATATGCAAATCAGTCTTGACCCTGTGCCTCATGGGAACAGTCCAGCCCGAACTGCCAAGCCAGGTCCTCACTGGACTGGAAACAAGCATCCTAGGACCGGTTTCGGAGTTTCACCCCTCTTCAGCCAGGATAGCTCGATTCCAGTGGCATGGAGAGCAATGGACCCACGTCTGGGCATACCCTTCCCACTCGGGGTGACAAATGCAAAAACAACAATTGATGGACAGAATGCAGAACAATGTCATACATTCACCCCAGTACAGAGATCTGGGCCTAAATCCATCGTTTTTTTGCTCACCATGCCGTTCCAGTTTGAACCCAGCCATATGCAAATCAGTCTTGACCCTGTGCCTCATGGGAACAGTCCAGCCCGAACTGCCAAGCCAGGTCCTCACTGGACTGGAAACAAGCATCCTAGGACCGGTTTCGGGGTTTCACCCCTCTTCAGCCAGGATAGCTTGATTCCAGTGGCATGGAGAGCAAGGGACCCACGTCTGGGCATACCCTTCCCACTCGGGGTGACAAATGCAAAAGCAACAATTGATGGACAGAATGCAGAACAATGTCATACATTCACCCCAGTACAGAGATCTGGGCCTAAATCCATCGTTTTTTTGCTCACCATGCCGTTCCAGTTTGAACCCAGCCATATGCAAATCAGTCTTGACCCTGTGCCTCATGGGAACAGTCCAGCCCGAACTGCCAAGCCAGGTCCTCACTGGACTGGAAACAAGCATCCTAGGACCGGTTTCGGGGTTTCACCCCTCTTCAGCCAGGATAGCTTGATTCCAGTGGCATGGAGAGCAAGGGACCCACGTCTGGGCATACCCTTCCCACTCGGGGTGACAAATGCAAAAACAACAATTGATGGACAGAATGCAGAACAATGTCATACATTCACCCCAGTACAGAGATCTGGGCCTAAATCCATCGTTTTTTTGCTCACCATGCCGTTCCAGTTTGAATCCATCCATATGCAAATCAGTCTTGACCCTGTTCCTCATGGGAACAGTCCAGCCCGAACTGCCAAGCCAGTTCCTCACTGGACTGGAAACAAGCATCCTAGGATCGGTTTCGGGGTTTCACCCTCTTCAGCCAGGATAGCTTGATTCCAGTGGCATGGAGAGCAAAGGACCCACGTCTGGGCATACCCTTCCCACTCGGGGTGACAAATGCAAAAACAACAATTGATGGA
Organism: Triturus cristatus; assembly: GCF_964204655.1. Taxonomy (NCBI): domain Eukaryota; kingdom Metazoa; phylum Chordata; class Amphibia; order Caudata; family Salamandridae; genus Triturus; species Triturus cristatus. The sequence goes on along the minus strand of NC_140579.1, from coordinate 1,017,168,525 downwards.
CAGAATGCAGAACAATGTCATACATTCACCCCAGTACAGAGATGTGGGCCTAAATCCATCGTTTTTTTTGCTCACCGTGCCGTTCCAGTTTGAACCCAGCCATATGCAAATCAGTCTTGACCCTGTGCCTTAATGGGAACAGTCCAGCCCGAAATGCCAAGCCAGGTCCTCACTGGACTGGAAAAAAGCATCCTAGGACCGGTTTCAGGGTTTCACCCCTCTTCAGCCAGGATAGCTTGATTCTAGTGGCATGGAGAGCAAGGGACCCACGTCTGGGCATACCCTTCCCACTCGGGGTGACAAATGCAAAAACAACAATTGATGGACAGAATGCAGAACAATGTCATACATTCACCCTAGTACAGAGATCTGGGCCTAAATCCATTGTGTTTTTGCTCACCATGCTGTTCCAGTTTGAACCCAGCCATATGCAAATCAGTCTTGACCCTGTGCCTCATGGGAACAGTCCAGCCCGAACTGCCAAGCCAGGTCCTCACTGGACTGAAAACAAGCATTCTAGGACCGGTTTCGGGGTTTCACCCCTCTTCAGCCAGGATAGCTTGATTCCAGTGGCATGGAGAGCAAGGGACCCACGTCTGGGCATACCCTTCCCACTCGGGGTGACAAATGCAAAAACATCAATTGATGGACAGAATGCAGAACAATGTCATACATTCACCCCAGTACAGAGATCTGGGCCTAAATCCATCGTTGTTTTGCTCACCATGCCGTTCCAGTTTGAACCCAGCCATATGCAAATCAGTCTTGACCCTGTGCCTCATGGGAACAGTCTAGCCCGAACTGCCAAGCCAGGTCCTCACTGGACTGCAAACAAGCATCCTAGGACCGGTTTCGGGGTTTCACCCCTCTTCAGCCAGGATAGCTTGATTCCAGTGGCATGGAGAGCAAGGGACCCACGTCTGGGCATACCCTTCCCACTCGGGGTGACAAATGCAAAAACAACAATTGATGGACAGAATGCAGAACAATGTCATACATTCACCCCAGTACAGAGATCTGGGCCTAAATCCATCGTTGTTTTGCTCACCATGCCGTTCCAGTTCTAACCCAGCCATATGCAAATCAGTCTTGACCCTGTGCCTCATGGGAACAGTCCAGCCCGAACTGCCAAGCCAGGTCCTCACTGGACGGGAAACAAGCATCCTAGGATCGGTTTCGGGGTTTCACCCCTCTTCAGCCAGGATAGCTTGATTCCAGTGGCATGGAGAGCAAGGGACCCACGTCTGGGCATACCCTTCCCACTCGGGGTGACAAATGCAAAAACAACAATTGATGGACAGAATGCAGAACAATGTCATACATTCACCCCAGTACAGAGATCTGGGCCTAAATCCATCGTTTTTTTGCTCACCATGCCGTTCCAGTTTGAACCCAGCCATATGCAAATCAGTCTTGATCCTGTGCCTCATGGGAACAGTCCAGCCCGAACTGCCAAGCCAGGTCCTCACTGGACTGGAAACAAGCATCCTAGGACCTGTTTCGGGGTTTCACCCCTCTTCAGCCAGGATAGCTTGATTCCAGTGGCATGGAGAGCAAGGGACCCACGTCTGGGCATACCCTTCCCACTCGTGGTGACAAATGCAAAAACAACAATTGATGGGCAGAATGCAGAACAATGTCATACATTCACCCCAGTACAGAGATCTGGGCCTAAATCCATCGTTTTTTTGCTCACCATGCCGTTCCAGTTTGAACCCAGCCATATGCAAATCAGTCTTGACCCTGTGCCTCATGGGAACAGTCCAGCCCGAACTGCCAAGCCAGGTCCTCACTGGACTGGAAACAAGCATCCTAGGACCGGTTTCGGGGTTTCACCCCTCTTCAGCCAGGATAGCTCGATTCCAGTGGCATGGAGAGCAAGGGACCCACGTCTGGGCATACCCTTCCCACTCGGGGTGACAAATGCAAAAACAACAATTGATGGACAGAATGCAGAACAATGTCATACATTCACCCCAGTACAGAGATCTGGGCCTAAATCCATCTTTTTTTGCTCACCATGCCGTTCCAGTTTGAACCCAGCCATATGCAAATCAGTCTTGACCCTGTGCCTCATGGGAACAGTCCAGCCCGAACTGCCAAGCCAGGTCCTCACTGGACTGGAAACAAGCATCCTAGGACAGGTTTCGGGGTTTCACCCCTCTTCAGCCAGGATAGCTTGATTCCAGTGGCATGGAGAGCAAGGGACCCACGTCTGGGCATACCCTTCCCACTCGGGGTGACAAATGCAAAAGCAACAATTGATGGACAGAATGCAGAGCAATGTCATTCATTCACCCCAGTACAGAGATCTGGGCCTAAATCCATCGTTTTTTTGCTCACCATGACGTTCCAGTTTGAACCCAGCCATATGCAAATCAGTCTTGACCCTGTGCCTCATGGGAACAGTCCAGCCCGAACTGCCGAGCCAGGTCCTCACTGGACTGGAAACAAGCATCCTAGGACCGGTTTCGGGGTTTCACCCCTCTTCAGCCAGGATAGCTTGATTCCAGTGGCATGGAGAGCAAGGTACCCACGTCTTGGCATACCCTTCCCACTCGGGGTGACAAATGCAAAAACAACAATTGATGGACAGAATGCAGAACAATGTCATACATTCACCCCAGTACAGAGATCTGGGCCTAAATCCATCGTTTTTTTGCTCATCATGCCGTTCCAGTTTGAACCCAGCCATATGCAAATCAGTCTTGACCCTGTGCCTCATGGGAACAGTCCAGCCTGAACTGCCAAGCCAGGTCCTCACTGGACTGGAAACAAGCATCCTAGGACCGGTTTCGGGGTTTCACCCCTCTTCAGCCAGGATAGCTTGATTCCAGTGGCATGGAGAGCAAGGGACCCACGTCTGGGCATACCCTTCCCACTCGGGGTGACAAATGTAAAAACAACAATTGATGGACAGAATGCAGAACAATGTCATACATTCACCCCAGTACAGAGATCTGGGCCTAAATCCATCGTTTTTTTGCTCACCATGCCGTTCCAGTTTGAATCCATCCATATGCAAATCAGTCTTGACCCTGTGCCTCATGGGAACAGTCCAGCCTGAACTGCCAAGCCAGGTCCTCACTGGACTGGAAACAAGCATCCTAGGATCGGTTTTGGGGTTTCACCCTCTTCAGCCAGGATAGCTTGATTCCAGTGGCATGGAGAGCAAGGGACCCACGTCTGGGCATACCCTTCCCACTCGGGGGTGACAAATGCAAAAACAACAATTGATGGACAGAATGCAGAACAATGTCATACATTCACCCCAGTACAGAGATCTGGGCCTAAATCCATCGTTTTTTTGCTCACCATGCCGTTCCAGTTTGAACCCAGCCATATGCAAATCAGTCTTGACCGTGTGCCTTAATGGGAACAGTCCAGCCCGAACTGCCAAGCCAGGTCCTCACTGGACTGGAAACAAGCATCCTAGGACCGGTTTCGGGGTTTCACCCCTCTTCAGCCAGGATAGCTTGATTCTAGTGGCATGGAGAGCAAGGGACCCACGTCTGGGCATACCCTTCCCACTCGGGGTGACAAATGCAAAAACAACAATTGATGGACAGAATGCAGAACAATGTCATACATTCACCCTAGTACAGAGATCTGGGCCTAAATCCATTGTTTTTTGCTCACCATGCCGTTCCAGTTTGAACCCAGCCATATGCAAATCAGTCTTGACCCTGTGCCTCATGGGAACAGTCCAGCCCGAACTGCCAAGCCAGGTCCTCACTGGACTGAAAACAAGCATTCTAGGACCGGTTTCGGGGTTTCACCCCTCTTCAGCCAGGATAGCTTGATACCAGTGGCATGGAGAGCAAGGGACCCATGTCTGGGCATACCCTTCCCACTCGGGGTGACAAATGCAAAAACATCAATTGATGGACAGAATGCAGAACAATGTCATACATTCACCCCAGTACAGAGATCTGGGCCTAAATCCATCGTTTTTTTGCTCACCATGCCGTTCCAGTTTGAACCCAGCCATATGCAAATCAGTCTTGACCCTGTGCCTCATGGGAACAGTCCAGCCCGAACTGCCAAGCCAGGTCCTCACTGGACTGGAAACAAGCATCCTAGGACCGGTTTCGGAGTTTCACCCCTCTTCAGCCAGGATAGCTCGATTCCAGTGGCATGGAGAGCAATGGACCCACGTCTGGGCATACCCTTCCCACTCGGGGTGACAAATGCAAAAACAACAATTGATGGACAGAATGCAGAACAATGTCATACATTCACCCCAGTACAGAGATCTGGGCCTAAATCCATCGTTTTTTTGCTCACCATGCCGTTCCAGTTTGAACCCAGCCATATGCAAATCAGTCTTGAACCTGTGCCTCATGGGAACAGTCCAGCCCGAACTGCCAAGCCAGGTCCTCACTGGACTGGAAACAAGCATCCTAGGACCGGTTTCGGGGTTTCACCCCTCTTCAGCCAGGATAGCTTGATTCCAGTGGCATGGAGAGCAAGGGACCCACGTCTGGGCATACCCTTCCCACTCGGGGTGACAAATGCAAAAGCAACAATTGATGGACAGAATGCAGAACAATGTCATACATTCACCCCAGTACAGAGATCTGGGCCTAAATCCATCGTTTTTTTGCTCACCATGCCGTTCCAGTTTGAACCCAGCCATATGCAAATCAGTCTTGACCCTGTGCCTCATGGGAACAGTCCAGCCCGAACTGCCAAGCCAGGTCCTCACTGGACTGGAAACAAGCATCCTAGGACCGGTTTCGGGGTTTCACCCCTCTTCAGCCAGGATAGCTTGATTCCAGTGGCATGGAGAGCAAGGGACCCACGTCTGGGCATACCCTTCCCACTCGGGGTGACAAATGCAAAAACAACAATTGATGGACAGAATGCAGAACAATGTCATACATTCACCCCAGTACAGAGATCTGGGCCTAAATCCATCGTTTTTTTGCTCACCATGCCGTTCCAGTTTGAACCCAGCCATATGCAAATCAGTCTTGACCCTGTGCCTCATGGGAACAGTCCAGCCTGAACTGCCAAGCCAGGTCCTCACTGGACTGGAAACAAGCATCCTAGGACCGGTTTTGGGGTTTCACCCCTCTTCAGCCATGATAGCTTGATTCCAGTGGCATGGAGAGCAAGGGACCCACGTCCGGGCATACCCTTCCCACTCGGGGTGACAAATGCAAAAACAACAATTGATTGACAGAATGCAGAACAATGTCATACATTCACCCCAGTACAGAGATCTGGGCCTAAATCCATCGTTTTTTTGCTCACCATGCCGTTCCAGTTTGAATCCATCCATATGCAAATCAGTCTTGACCCTGTTCCTCATGGGAACAGTCCAGCCCGAACTGCCAAGCCAGGTCCTCACTGGACTGGAAACAAGCATCCTAGGATCGGTTTCGGGGTTTCACCCTCTTCAGCCAGGATAGCTTGATTCCAGTGGCATGGAGAGCAAGGGACCCACGTCTGGGCATACCCTTCCCACTCGGGGTGACAAATTCAAAAACAACAATTGATGGACAGAATGCAGAACAATGTCATACATTCACCCCAGTACAGAGATCTGGGCCTAAATCCATCGTTTTTTTTGCTCACCATGCCGTTCCAGTTTGAACCCAGCCATATGCAAATCAGTCTTGACCCTGTGCCTTAATGGGAACAGTCCAGCCCGAACTGCCAAGCCAGGTCCTCACTGGACTGGAAAAAAGCATCCTAGGACCGGTTTCAGGGTTTCACCCCTCTTCAGCCAGGATAGCTTGATTCTAGTGGCATGGAGAGCAAGGGACCCACGTCTGGGCATACCCTTCCCACTCGGGGTGACAAATGCAAAAACAACAATTGATGGACAGAATGCAGAACAATGTCATACATTCACCCTAGTACAGAGATCTGGGCCTAAATCCATTGTTTTTTTGCTCACCATGCTGTTCCAGTTTGAACCCAGCCATATGCAAATCAGTCTTGACCCTGTGCCTCATGGGAACAGTCCAGCCCGAACTGCCAAGCCAGGTCCTCACTGGACTGAAAACAAGCATTCTAGGACCGGTTTCGGGGTTTCACCCCTCTTCAGCCAGGATAGCTTGATTCCAGTGGCATGGAGAGCAAGGGACCCACGTCTGGGCATACCCTTCCCACTCGGGGTGACAAATGCAAAAACATCAATTGATGGACAGAATGCAGAACAATGTCATACATTCACCCCAGTACAGAGATCTGGGCCTAAATCCATCGTTGTTTTGCTCACCATGCCGTTCCAGTTTGAACCCAGCCATATGCAAATCAGTCTTGACCCTGTGCCTCATGGGAACAGTCTAGCCCGAACTGCCAAGCCAGGTCCTCACTGGACTGCAAACAAGCATCCTAGGACCGGTTTCGGGGTTTTACCCCTCTTCAGCCAGGATAGCTTGATTCCAGTGGCATGGAGAGCAAGGGACCCACGTCTGGGCATACCCTTCCCACTCGGGGTGACAAATGCAAAAACAACAATTGATGGACAGAATGCAGAACAATGTCATACATTCACCCCAGTACAGAGATCTGGGCCTAAATCCATCGTTGTTTTGCTCACCATGCCGGTCCAGTTCTAACCCAGCCATATGCAAATCAGTCTTGACCCTGTGCCTCATGGGAACAGTCCAGCCCGAACTGCCAAGCCAGGTCCTCACTGGACGGGAAACATGCATCCTTGTATCGGTTTCGGGGTTTCACCCCTCTTCAGCAAGGATAGCTTGATTCCAGTGGCATGGAGAGCAAGGGACCCACGTCTGGGCATACCCTTCCCACTCGGGGTGACAAATGCAAAAACAACAATTGATGGACAGAATGCAGAACAATGTCATACATTCACCCCAGTACAGAGATCTGGGCCTAAATCCATCGTTGTTTTGCTCACCATGCCGTTCCAGTTTGAACCCAGCCATATGCAAATCAGTCTTGACCCTGTGCCTCATGGGAACAGTCTAGCCCGAACTGCCAAGCCAGGTCCTCACTGGACTGCAAACAAGCATCCTAGGACCGGTTTCGGGGTTTTACCCCTCTTCAGCCAGGATAGCTTGATTCCAGTGGCATGGAGAGCAAGGGACCCACGTCTGGGCATACCCTTCCCACTCGGGGTGACAAATGCAAAAACAACAATTGATGGACAGAATGCAGAACAATGTCATACATTCACTCCAGTACAGAGATCTGGGCCTAAATCCATCGTTGTTTTGCTCACCATGCCGTTCCAGTTCTAACCCAGCCATATGCAAATCAGTCTTGACCCTGTGCCTCATGGGAACAGTCCAGCCCGAACTGCCAAGCCAGGTCCTCACTGGACGGGAAACAAGCATCCTAGGATCGGTTTCGGGGTTTCACCCCTCTTCAGCCAGGATAGCTTGATTCCAGTGGCATGGAGAGCAAGGGACCCACGTCTGGGCATACCCTTCCCACTCGGGGTGACAAATGCAAAAACAACAATTGATGGACAGAATGCAGAACAATGTCATACATTCACCCCAGTACAGAGATCTGGGCCTAAATCCATTGTTTTTTTGCTCACCATGCCGTTCCAGTTTGAACCCAGCCATATGCAAATCAGTCTTGACCCTGTGCCTCATGGGAACAGTCCAGCCCGAACTGCCAAACCAGGTCCTCACTGGACTGGAAACAAGCATCCTAGGACCGGTTTCGGGGTTTCACCCCTCTTCAGCCAGGATAGCTTGATTCCAGTGGCATGGAGAGCAAGGGACCCACGTCTGGGCATACCCTTCCCACTCGGGGTGACAAATGCAAAAACAACAATTGATGGACAGAATGCAGAACAATGTCATACATTCACCCCAGTACAGAAATCTGGGCCTAAATCCATCGTTGTTTTGCTCACCATGCCGTTCCAGTTTGAACCCAGCCATATGCAAGTCAGTCTTGACCCTGTGCCTCATGGGAACAGTCCAGCCCGAACTGCCAAGCCAGGTCCTCACTGGACTGGAAACAAGCATCCTAGGACCGGTTTCGGGGTTTCACCCCTCTTCAGCCAGGATAGCTTGATTCCAGTGGCATGGAGAGCAAGGGACCCATGTCTGGGCATACCCTTCCCACTCGGGGTGACAAATGCAAAAACAACAATTGATGGACAGAATGCAGAACAATGTCATACATTCACCCCAGTACAGAGATCTGGGCCTAAATCCATCGTTTTTTTGCTCACCATGCCGTTCCAGTTTGAACCCAGCCATATGCAAATCAGTCTTGACCCTGTGCCTCATGGGAACAGTCAGCCCGAACTGCCAAGCCAGGTCCTCACTGGACTGCAAACAAGCATCCTAGGACCGGTTTCGGGGTTTCACCCCTCTTCAGCCAGGATAGCTTGATTCCAGTGGCATGGAGAGCAAGGGACCCACGTCTGGGCATACCCTTCCCACTCGGGGTGACAAATGCAAAAACAACAATTGATGGACAGAATGCAGAACAATGTCATACATTCACCCCAGTACAGAGATCTGGGCCTAAATCCATCGTTGTTTTGCTCACCATGCCGTTCCAGTTCTAACCCAGCCATATGCAAATCAGTCTTGACCCTGTGCCTCATGGGAACAGTCCAGCCCAAACTGCCAAGCCAGGTCCTCACTGGACGGGAAACAAGCATCCTAGGATCGGTTTCGGGGTTTCACCCCTCTTCAGCCAGGATAGCTTGATTCCAGTGGCATGGAGAGCAAGGGACCCACGTCTGGGCATACCCTTCCCACTCGGGGTGACAAATGCAAAAACAACAATTGATGGACAGAATGCAGAACAATGTCATACATTCACCCCAGTACAGAGATCTGGGCCTAAATCCATCGTTTTTTTGCTCACCATGCCGTTCCAGTTTGAACCCAGCCATATGCACATCAGTCTTGATCCTGTGCCTCATGGGAACAGTCCAGCCCGAACTGCCAAGCCAGGTCCTCACTGGACTGGAAACAAGCATCCTAGGACCTGTTTTGGGGTTTCACCCCTCTTCAGCCAGGATAGCTTGATTCCAGTGGCATGGAGAGCAAGGGACCCACGTCTGGGCATACCCTTCCCACTCGGGGTGACAAATGCAAAAACAACAATTGATGGGCAGAATGCAGAACAATGTCATACATTCACCCCAGTACAGAGATCTGGGCCTAAATCCATCGTTTTTTTGCTCACCATGCCGTTCCAGTTTTAACCCAGCCATATGCAAATCAGTCTTGACCCTGTGCCTCATGGGAACAGTCCAGCCCGAAATGCCAAACCAGGTCCTCACTGGACTGGAAACAAGCATCCTAGGACCGGTTTCGGGGTTTCACCCCTCTTCAGCCAGGATAGCTTGATTCCAGTGGCATGGAGAGCAAGGGACCCACGTCTGGGCATACCCTTCCCACTCGGGGTGACAAATGCAAAAACAACAATTGATGGACAGAATGCAGAACAATGTCATACATTCACCCCAGTACAGAAATCTGGGCCTAAATCCATCGTTGTTTTGCTCACCATGCCGTTCCAGTTTGAACCCAGCCATATGCAAATCAGTCTTGACCCTGTGCCTCATGGGAACAGTCCAGCCCGAACTGCCAAGCCAGGTCCTCACTGGACTGGAAACAAGCATCCTAGGACCGGTTTCGGGGTTTCACCCCTCTTCAGCCAGGATAGCTTGATTCCAGTGGCATGGAGAGCAAGGGACCCACGTCTGGGCATACCCTTCCCACTCGGGGTGACAAATGCAAAAACAACAATTGATGGACAGAATGCAGAACAATGTCATACATTCACCCCAGTACAGAGATCTGGGCCTAAATCCATCGTTTTTTTGCTCACCATGCCGTTCCAGTTTGAACCCAGCCATATGCAAATCAGTCTTGACCCTGTGCCTCATGGGAACAGTCCAGCCTGAACTGCCAAGCCAGGTCCTCACTGGACTGGAAACAAGCATCCTAGGACCGGTTTCGGGGTTTCACCCCTCTTCAGCCAGGATAGCTTGATTCCAGTGGCATGGAGAGCAAGGGACCCATGTCTGGGCATACCCTTCCCACTCGGGGTGACAAATGCAAAAACAACAATTGATGGACAGAATGCAGAACAATGTCATACATTCACCCCAGTACAGAGATCTGGGCCTAAATCCATCGTTTTTTTGCTCACCATGCCGTTCCAGTTTGAACCCAGCCATATGCAAATCAGTCTTGACCCTGTGCCTCATGGGAACAGTCAGCCCGAACTGCCAAGCCAGGTCCTCACTGGACTTGAAACAAGCATCCTAGGACCGGTTTCGGGGTTTCACCCCTCTTCAGCCAGGATAGCTTGATTCCAGAGGCATGAAGAGCAAGGGACCCACGTCTGGGCATACCCTTCCCACTCGGGGTGACAAATGCAAAAACAACAATTGATGGACAGAATGCAGAACAATGTCATACATTCACCCCAGTACAGAGATCTGGGCCTATATCCATTGTTTTTTTGCTCACCATGCCGTTCCAGTTTGAACCCATCGATATGCAAATCAGTCTTGACCCTGTGCCTCATGGGAACAGTCCAGCCCGAACTGCCAAGCCAGGTCCTCACTGGACTGGAAACAAGCATCCTAGGACCGGTTTCAGGGTTTCACCCCTCTTCAGCCAGGATAGCTTGATTCCAGTGGCATGGAGAGCAAGGGACCCACGTCTGGGCATACCCTTCCCACTCGGGGTGACAAATGCAAAAACAACAATTGATGGACAGAATGCAGAACAATGTCATACATTCACCCCAGTACAGAGATCTGGGCCTAAATCCATCGTTTTTTTGCTCACCATGCCGTTCCAGTTTGAACCCAGCCATATGCAAATCAGTCTTGACCCTGTGCCTCATGGGAACAGTCCAGCCCGAACTGCCAAGCCAGGTCCTCACTGGACTGGAAACAAGCATCCTAGGACCGGTTTCGGGGTTTCACCCCTCTTCAGCCAGGATAGCTTGATTCCAGTGGCATGGAGAGCAAGGGACCCCCGTCTGGGCATAGCCTTCCCACTCGGGGTGACAAATGCAAAAACAACAATTGATGGACAGAATGCAGAACAATGTCATACATTCACCCCAGTACAGAGATCTGGGCCTAAATCCATCGTTTTTTTGCTCACCATGACGTTCCAGTTTGAACCCAGCCATATGCAAATCAGTCTTGACCCTGTGCCAAATGGGAACAGTCCAGCCCGAACTGCCAAGCCAGGTCCTCACTGGACTGGAAACAAGCATCCTAGGACCGGTTTCGGGGTTTCACCCCACTTCAGCCAGGATAGCTTGATTCCAGTGGCATGGAGAGCAAGGGACCCACGTCTGGGCATACCCTTCCCACTCGGGGTGACAAATGCAAAAACAACAATTGATGGACAGAATGCAGAACAATGTCATACATTCACCCCAGTACAGAGATCTGGGCCTAAATCCATCGTTTTTTTGCTCACCATGCCGTTCCAGTTTGAACCCAGCCATATGCAAATCAGTTTTGACCCTGTGCCTCATGGGAACAGTCCAGCCTGAACTGCCAAGCCAGGTCCTCACTGGACTGGAAACAAGCATCCTAGGACCGGTTTCGGGGTTTCACCCCTCTTCAGCCAGGATAGCTTGATTCCAGTGGCATAGAGAGCAAGGGACCCACGTCTGGGCATACCCTTCCCACTCGGGGTGACAAATGCAAAAACAACAATTGATGGACAGAATGCAGAACAATGTCATACATTCACCCCAGTACAGAGATCTGGGCCTAAATCCATCGTTTTTTTGCTCACCATGCCGTTCCAGTTTGAACCCAGCCATATGCAAATCAGTCTTGACCCTGTGCCTCATGGGAACAGTCAGCCCGAACTGCCAAGCCAGGTCCTCACTGGACTGCAAACAAGCATCCTAGGACCGGTTTCGGGGTTTCACCCCTCTTCAGCCAGGATAGCTTGATTCCAGTGGCATGGAGAGCAAGGGACCCACGTCTGGGCATACCCTTCCCACTCGGGGTGACAAATGCAAAAACAACAATTGATGGACAGAATGCAGAACAATGTCATACATTCACCCCAGTACAGAAATCTGGGCCTAAATCCATCGTTGTTTTGCTCACCATGCCGTTCCAGTTTGAACCCAGCCATATGCAAATCAGTCTTGACCCTGTGCCTCATGGGAACAGTCCAGCCCGAACTGCCAAGCCAGGTCCTCACTGGACTGGAAACAAGCATCCTAGGACCGGTTTCGGGGTTTCACCCCTCTTCAGCCAGGATAGCTTGATTCCAGTGGCATGGAGAGCAAGGGACCCATGTCTGGGCATACCCTTCCCACTCGGGGTGACAAATGCAAAAACAACAATTGATGGACAGAATGCAGAACAATGTCATACATTCACCCCAGTACAGAGATCTGGGCCTAAATCCATCGTTTTTTTGCTCACCATGCCGTTCCAGTTTGAACCCAGCCATATGCAAATCAGTCTTGACCCTGTGCCTCATGGGAACAGTCAGCCCGAACTGCCAAGCCAGGTCCTCACTGGACTGCAAACAAGCATCCTAGGACCGGTTTCGGGGTTTCACCCCTCTTCAGCCAGGATAGCTTGATTCCAGTGGCATGGAGAGCAAGGGACCCATGTCTGGGCATACCCTTCCCACTCGGGGTGACAAATGCAAAAACAACAATTGATGGACAGAATGCAGAACAATGTCATACATTCACCCCAGTAGAGAGATCTGGGCCTAAATCCATCGTTTTTTTGCTCACCATGCCGTTCCAGTTTGAACCCAGCCATATGCAAATCAGTCTTGACCCTGTGCCTCATGGGAACAGTCAGCCCGAACTGCCAAGCCAGGTCCTCACTGGACTGCAAACAAGCATCCTAGGACCGGTTTCGGGGTTTCACCCCTCTTCAGCCAGGATAGCTTGATTCCAGTGGCATGGAGAGCAAGGGACCCACGTCTGGGCATACCCTTCCCACTCGGGGTGACAAATGCAAAAACAACAATTGATGGACAGAATGCAGAACAATGTCATACATTCACCCCAGTACAGAGATCTGGGCCTAAATCCATCGTTGTTTTGCTCACCATGCCGTTCCAGTTCTAACCCAGCCATATGCAAATCAGTCTTGACCCTGTGCCTCATGGGAACAGTCCAGCCCGAACTGCCAAGCCAGGTCCTCACTGGACGGGAAACAAGCATCCTAGGATCGGTTTCGGGGTTTCACCCCTCTTCAGCCAGGATAGCTTGATTCCAGTGGCATGGAGAGCAAGGGACCCACGTCTGGGCATACCCTTCCCACTCGGGGTGACAAATGCAAAAACAACAATTGATGGACAGAATGCAGAACAATGTCATACATTCACCCCAGTACAGAGATCTGGGCCTAAATCCATCGTTTTTTTGCTCACCATGCCGTTCCAGTTTGAACCCAGCCATATGCACATCAGTCTTGATCCTGTGCCTCATGGGAACAGTCCAGCCCGAACTGCCAAGCCAGGTCCTCACTGGACTGGAAACAAGCATCCTAGGACCTGTTTTGGGGTTTCACCCCTCTTCAGCCAGGATAGCTTGATTCCAGTGGCATGGAGAGCAAGGGACCCACGTCTGGGCATACCCTTCCCACTCGGGGTGACAAATGCAAAAACAACAATTGATGGGCAGAATGCAGAACAATGTCATACATTCACCCCAGTACAGAGATCTGGGCCTAAATCCATCGTTTTTTTGCTCACCATGCCGTTCCAGTTTTAACCCAGCCATATGCAAATCAGTCTTGACCCTGTGCCTCATGGGAACAGTCCAGCCCGAACTGCCAAACCAGGTCCTCACTGGACTGGAAACAAGCATCCTAGGACCGGTTTCGGGGTTTCACCCCTCTTCAGCCAGGATAGCTTGATTCCAGTGGCATGGAGAGCAAGGGACCCACGTCTGGGCATACCCTTCCCACTCGGGGTGACAAATGCAAAAACAACAATTGATGGACAGAATGCAGAACAATGTCATACATTCACCCCAGTACAGAAATCTGGGCCTAAATCCATCGTTGTTTTGCTCACCATGCCGTTCCAGTTTGAACCCAGCCATATGCAAATCAGTCTTGACCCTGTGCCTCATGGGAACAGTCCAGCCCGAACTGCCAAGCCAGGTCCTCACTGGACTGGAAACAAGCATCCTAGGACCGGTTTCGGGGTTTCACCCCTCTTCAGCCAGGATAGCTTGATTCCAGTGGCATGGAGAGCAAGGGACCCACGTCTGGGCATACCCTTCCCACTCGGGGTGACAAATGCAAAAACAACAATTGATGGACAGAATGCAGAACAATGTCATACATTCACCCCAGTACAGAGATCTGGGCCTAAATCCATCGTTTTTTTGATCACCATGCCGTTCCAGTTTGAACCCAGCCATATGCAAATCAGTCTTGACCCTGTGCCTCATGGGAACAGTCCAGCCTGAACTGCCAAGCCAGGTCCTCACTGGACTGGAAACAAGCATCCTAGGACCGGTTTCGGGGTTTCACCCCTCTTCAGCCAGGATAGCTTGATTCCAGTGGCATGGAGAGCAAGGGACCCATGTCTGGGCATACCCTTCCCACTCGGGGTGACAAATGCAAAAACAACAATTGATGGACAGAATGCAGAACAATGTCATACATTCACCCCAGTACAGAGATCTGGGCCTAAATCCATCGTTTTTTTGCTCACCATGCCGTTCCAGTTTGAACCCAGCCATATGCAAATCAGTCTTGACCCTGTGCCTCATGGGAACAGTCAGCCCGAACTGCCAAGCCAGGTCCTCACTGGACTTGAAACAAGCATCCTAGGACCGGTTTCGGGGTTTCACCCCTCTTCAGCCAGGATAGCTTGATTCCAGTGGCATGAAGAGCAAGGGACCCACGTCTGGGCATACCCTTCCCACTCGGGGTGACAAATGCAAAAACAACAATTGATGGACAGAATGCAGAACAATGTCATACATTCACCCCAGTACAGAGATCTGGGCCTATATCCATTGTTTTTTTGCTCACCATGCCGTTCCAGTTTGAACCCATCGATATGCAAATCAGTCTTGACCCTGTGCCTCATGGGAACAGTCCAGCCCGAACTGCCAAGCCAGGTCCTCACTGGACTTGAAACAAGCATCCTAGGACCGGTTTCGGGGTTTCACCCCTCTTCAGCCAGGATAGCTTGATTCCAGTGGCATGGAGAGCAAGGGACCCACGTCTGGGCATACCCTTCCCACTCGGGGTGACAAATGCAAAAACAACAATTGATGGACAGAATGCAGAACAATGTCATACATTCACCCCAGTACAGAGATCTGGGCCTAAATCCATCGTTTTTTTGCTCACCATGCCGTTCCAGTTTGAACCCAGCCATATGCAAATCAGTCTTGACCCTGTGCCTCATGGGAACAGTCCAGCCCGAACTGCCAAGCCAGGTCCTCACTGGACTGGAAACAAGCATCCTAGGACCGGTTTCGGGGTTTCACCCCTCTTCAGCCAGGATAGCTTGATTCCAGTGGCATGGAGAGCAAGGGACCCCCGTCTGGGCATAGCCTTCCCACTCGGGGTGACAAATGCAAAAACAACAATTGATGGACAGAATGCAGAACAATGTCATACATTCACCCCAGTACAGAGATCTGGGCCTAAATCCATCGTTTTTTTGCTCACCATGACGTTCCAGTTTGAACCCAGCCATATGCAAATCAGTCTTGACCCTGTGCCTCATGGGAACAGTCCAGCCCGAACTGCCAAGCCAGGTCCTCACTGGACTGGAAACAAGCATCCTAGGACCGGTTTTGGGGTTTCACCACACTTCAGCCAGGATAGCTTGATTCCAGTGGCATGGAGAGCAAGGGACCCACGTCTGGGCATACCCTTCCCACTCGGGGTGACAAATGCAAAAACAACAATTGATGGACAGAATGCAGAACAATGTCATACATTCACCCCAGTACAGAGATCTGGGCCTAAATCCATCGTTTTTTTGCTCACCATGCCGTTCCAGTTTGAACCCAGCCATATGCAAATCAGTTTTGACCCTGTGCCTCATGGGAACAGTCCAGCCTGAACTGCCAAGCCAGGTCCTCACTGGACTGGAAACAAGCATCCTAGGACCGGTTTCGGGGTTTCACCCCTCTTCAGCCAGGATAGCTTGATTCCAGTGGCATAGAGAGCAAGGGACCCACGTCTGGGCATACCCTTCCCACTCGGGGTGACAAATGCAAAAACAACAATTGATGGACAGAATGCAGAACAATGTCATACATTCACCCCAGTACAGAGATCTGGGCCTAAATCCATGTTTTTTTTGCTAATCATGGCGTTCCAGTTTGAACCCAGCCATATGCAAATCAGTCTTGACCCTGTGCCTCATGGGAACAGTCAGCCCGAACTGCCAAGCCAGGTGCTCACTGGACTGGAAACAAGCATCCTAGGACCGGTTTCGGGGTTTCACCCCTCTTCAGCCAGGATAGCTTGATTCCAGTGGCATGGAGAGCAAGGGACCCACGTCTGGGCATACCCTTCCCACTTGGGGTGACAAATGCAAAAACAACAATTGATGGACAGAATGCAGAACAATGTCATACATTCACCCCTGTACAGAGATCTGGGCCTAAATCCATCGTTTTTTTGCTCACCATGCCGTTCCAGTTTGAACCCAGCCATATGCAAATCAGTCTTGACCCTGTGCCTCATGGGAACAGTCCAGCCCAAACTGCCAAGCCAGGTCCTCACTGGACTGGAAACAAGCATCCTAGGACCGGTTTCGGGGTTTCACCCCTCTTCAGCCAGGATAGCTTGATTCCAGTGGCATGGAGAGCAAGGGACCCACGTCTGGGCATACCCTTCCCACTCGGGGTGACAAATGCAAAAACAACAATTGATGGACAGAATGCAGAACAATGTCATACATTCACCCCAGTACAGAGATCTGGGCCTAAATCCATCGTTGTTTGCTCACCATGCCGTTCCAGTTTGAACCCAGCCATATGCAAATCAGTCTTGACCCTGTGCCTCATGGGAACAGTCCAGCCCGAACTGCCAAGCCAGGTCCTCACTGGACTGGAAACAAGCATCCTAGGACCGGTTTCAGGGTTTCACCCCTCTTCAGCCAGGATAGCTTGATTCCAGTGGCATGGAGAGCAAGGGACCCACGTCTGGGCAAACCCTTCCCACTCGGGGTGACAAATGCAAAAACAACAATTGATGGACAGAATGCAGAACAATGTCATACATTCAACCCAGTACAGAGATATGGGCCTAAATCCATCATTTTTTTGCTCACCATGCCGTTCCAGTTTGAACCCAGCCATATGCAAATCAGTCTTGACCTTGTGCCTCATGGGAACAGTCAGCCCGAACTGCCAAGCCAGGTCCTCACTGGACTGGAAACAAGCATCCTAGGACCGGTTTCGGGGTTTCACCCCTCTTCAGCCAGGATAGCTTGATTCCAGTGGCATGGAGAGCAAGGGACCCACGTCTGGGCATACCCTTCCCACTCGGGGTGACAAATGCAAAAACAACAATTGATGGACAGAATGCAGAACAATGTCATACATTCACCCCAGTACAGAGATCTGGGCCTAAATCCATCGTTTTTTTGCTCACCATGCCGTTCCAGTTTGAACCCAGCCATATGCAAATCAGTGTTGACCCTGTGCCTCATGGGAACAGTCCAGCCTGAACTGCCAAGCCAGGTCCTCACTGGACTGGAAACAAGCATCCTAGGACCGGTTTCGGGGTTTCACCCCTCTTCAGCCAGGATAGCTTGATTCCAGTGGCATGGAGAGCAAGGGACCCACGTCTGGGCATACCCTTCCCACTAGGGGTGACAAATGCAAAAGCAACAATTGATGGACAGAATGCAGAACAATGTCATACATTCACCCCAGTACAGAGATCTGGGCCTAAATCCATCGTTTTTTTGCTCACCATGCCGTTCCAGTTTGAACCCAGCCATATGCAAATCAGTGTTGACCCTGTGCCTCATGGGAACAGTCCAGCCTGAACTGCCAAGCCAGGTCCTCACTGGACTGGAAACAAGCATCCTAGGACCGGTTTCGGGGTTTCACCCCTCTTCAGCCAGGATAGCTTGATTCCAGTGGCATGGAGAGCAAGGGACCCACGTCTGGGCATACCCTTCCCTCTCGGGGTGACAAATGCAAAAACAACAATTGATGGACAGAATGCAGAACAATGTCATACATTCACCCCAGTACAGAGATCTGGGCCTAAATCCATCGTTTTTTTGCTCACCATGCCGTTCCAGTTTGAACCCAGCCATATGCAAATCAGTCTTGACCCTGTGCCTCATGGGAACAGTCCAGCCCGAACTGCCAAGCCAGGTCCTCACTGGACTGGAAACAAGCATCCTAGGACCGGTTTCAGGGCTTCACCCCTCTTCAGCCAGGATAGCTTGATTCCAGTGGCATGGAGAGCAAGGGACCCACGTCTGGGCATACTCTTCCCACTCGGGGTGACAAATGCAAAAACAACAATTGATGGACAGAATGCAGAACAATGTCATACATTCACCCCAGTAGAGAGATCTGGGCCTAAATCCATCGTTTTTTTGCTCACCATGACGTTCCAGTTTGAACCCAGCCATATGCAAATCAGTCTTGACCCTGTGCCTCATGGGAACAGTCCAGCCCGAACTGCCAAGCCAGGTCCTCACTGGACTGGAAACAAGCATCCTAGGACCGGTTTTGGGGTTTCAGCCCTCTTCAGCCAGGATAGCTTGATTCCAGTGACATGGAGAGCAAGGGACCTACGTCTGGGCATACCCTTCCCACTCGGGGTGACAAATGCAAAAACAACAATTGATGGACAGAATGCAGAACAATGTCATACATTCACCCCAGTACAGAGATCTGGGCCTAAATCCATCGTTTTTTTGCTCACCATGCCGTTCCAGTTTGAACCCAGCCATATGCAAATCAGTCTTGACCCTGTGCCTCATGGGAACAGTCCAGCCTAAACTGCCAAGCCAGGTCCTCACTGGACTGGAAACAAGCATCCTAGGACCGGTTTCGGGGTTTCACCCCTCTTCAGCCAGGATAGCTTGATTCCAGTGGCATGGAGAGCAAGGGACCCATGTCTGGGCATACCCTTCCCACTCGGGGTGACAAATGCAAAAACAACAATTGATGGACAGAATGCAGAACAATGTCATACATTCACCCCAGTACAGAGATCTGGGCCTAAATCCATCGTTTTTTTGCTCACCATGCCGTTCCAGTTTGAACCCAGCCATATGCAAATCAGTCTTGACCCTGTGCCTCATGGGAACAGTCAGCCCGAACTGCCAAGCCAGGTCCTCACTGGACTTGAAACAAGCATCCTAGGACCGGTTTCGGGGTTTCACCCCTCTTCAGCCAGGATAGCTTGATTCCAGTGGCATGAAGAGCAAGGGACCCACGTCTGGGCATACCCTTCCCACTCGGGGTGACAAATGCAAAAACAACAATTGATGGACAGAATGCAGAACAATGTCATACATTCACCCCAGTACAGAGATCTGGGCCTAAATCCATCGTTTTTTTGCTCACCATGCCGTTCCAGTTTGAACCCAGCCATATGCAAATCAGTCTTGACCCTGTGCCTCATGGGAACAGTCCAGCCCGAACTGCCAAGCCAGGTCCTCACTGGACAGGAAACAAGCATCCTAGGACCGGTTTCGGGGTTTCACCCCTCTTCAGCCAGGATAGCTTGATTCCAGTGGCATGGAGAGCAAGGGACCCACGTCTGGGCATACCCTTCCCACTCAGGGTGACAAATGCAAAAACAACAATTGATGGACAGAATGCAGAACAATGTCATACATTCACCCCAGTACAGAGATCTGGGCCTAAATCCATCGTTTTTTTGCTCACCATGCCGTTCCAGTTTGAACCCAGCCATATGCAAATCAGTCTTGACCCTGTGCCTCATGGGAACAGTCCAGCCCGAACTGCCAAGCCAGGTCCTCACTGGACTGGAAACAAGCATCCTAGGACCGGTTTCGGGGTTTCACCCCTCTTCAGCCAGGATAGCTTGATTCCAGTGGCATGGAGAGCAAGGGACCCACGTCTGGGCATACCCTTCCCACTCGGGGTGACAAATGCAAAAACAACAATTGATGGACAGAATGCAGAACAATGTCATACATTCACCCCAGTACAGAGATCTGGGCCTAAATCCATCGTTGTTTGTTCACCATGCCGTTCCAGTTTGAACCCAGCCATATGCAAATCAGTCTTGACCCTGTGCCTCATGGGTACAGTCCAGCCCGAACTGCCAAGCCAGGTCCTCACTGGACTGGAAACAATCCATCCTAGGACCGGTTTCAGGGTTTCACCCCTCTTCAGCCAGGATAGCTTGATTCCAGTGGCATGGAGAGCAAGGGACCCACGTCTGGGCAAACCCTTCCCACTCGGGGTGACAAATGCAAAAACAACAATTGATGGACAGAATGCAGAACAATGTCATACATTCAACCCAGTACAGAGATATGGGCCTAAATCCATCATTTTTTTGCTCACCATGCCGTTCCAGTTTGAACCCAGCCATATGCAAATCAGTCTTGACCTTGTGCCTCATGGGAACAGTCAGCCCGAACTGCCAAGCCAGGTCCTCACTGGACTGGAAACAAGCATCCTAGGACCGGTTTCGGGGTTTCACCCCTCTTCAGCCAGGATAGCTTGATTCCAGTGGCATGGAGAGCAAGGGACCCACGTCTGGGCATACCCTTCCCACTCGGGGTGACAAATGCAAAAACAACAATTGATGGACAGAATGCAGAACAATGTCATACATTCACCCCAGTACAGAGATCTGGGCCTAAATCCATGTTTTTTTTGCTAACCATGGCGTTCCAGTTTGAACCCAGCCATATGCAAATCAGTCTTGACCCTGTGCCTCATGGGAACAGTCAGCCCGAACTGCCAAGCCAGGTGCTCACTGGACTGGAAACAAGCATCCTAGGACCGGTTTCGGGGTTTCACCCCTCTTCAGCCAGGATAGCTTGATTCCAGTGGCATGGAGAGCAAGGGACCCACGTCTGGGCATACCCTTCCCACTTGGGGTGACAAATGCAAAAACAACAATTGATGGACAGAATGCAGAACAATGTCATACATTCACCCCTGTACAGAGATCTGGGCCTAAATCCATCGTTTTTTTGCTCACCATGCCGTTCCAGTTTGAACCCAGCCATATGCAAATCAGTCTTGACCCTGTGCCTCATGGGAACAGTCCAGCCCAAACTGCCAAGCCAGGTCCTCACTGGACTGGAAACAAGCATCCTAGGACCGGTTTCGGGGTTTCACCCCTCTTCAGCCAGGATAGCTTGATTCCAGTGGCATGGAGAGCAAGGGACCCACGTCTGGGCATACCCTTCCCACTCGGGGTGACAAATGCAAAAACAACAATTGATGGACAGAATGCAGAACAATGTCATACATTCACCCCAGTACAGAGATCTGGGCCTAAATCCATCGTTGTTTGCTCACCATGCCGTTCCAGTTTGAACCCAGCCATATGCAAATCAGTCTTGACCCTGTGCCTCATGGGAACAGTCCAGCCCGAACTGCCAAGCCAGGTCCTCACTGGACTGGAAACAAGCATCCTAGGACCGGTTTCAGGGTTTCACCCCTCTTCAGCCAGGATAGCTTGATTCCAGTGGCATGGAGAGCAAGGGACCCACGTCTGGGCAAACCCTTCCCACTCGGGGTGACGAATGCAAAAACAACAATTGATGGACAGAATGCAGAACAATGTCATACATTCAACCCAGTACAGAGATATGGGCCTAAATCCATCATTTTTTTGCTCACCATGCTGTTCCAGTTTGAACCCAGCCATATGCAAATCAGTCTTGACCTTGTGCCTCATGGGAACAGTCAGCCCGAACTGCCAAGCCAGGTCCTCACTGGACTGGAAACAAGCATCCTAGGACCGGTTTCGGGGTTTCACCCCTCTTCAGCCAGGATAGCTTGATTCCAGTGGCATGGAGAGCAAGGGACCCACGTCTGGGCATACCCTTCCCACTCGGGGTGACAAATGCAAAAACAACAATTGATGGACAGAATGCAGAACAATGTCATACATTCACCCCAGTACAGAGATCTGGGCCTAAATCCATCGTTTTTTTGCTCACCATGCCGTTCCAGTTTGAACCCAGCCATATGCAAATCAGTCTTGACCTTGTGCCTCATGGGAACAGTCAGCCCGAACTGCCAAGCCAGGTCCTCACTGGACTGGAAACAAGCATCCTAGGACCGGTTTCGGGGTTTCACCCCTCTTCAGCCAGGATAGCTTGATTCCAGTGGCATGGAGAGCAAGGGACCCACGTCTGGGCATACCCTTCCCACTCGGGGTGACAAATGCAAAAACAACAATTGATGGACAGAATGCAGAACAATGTCATACATTCACCCCAGTACAGAGATCTGGGCCTAAATCCATCGTTTTTTTGCTCACCATGCCGTTCCAGTTTGAACCCAGCCATATGCAAATCAGTGTTGACCCTGTGCCTCATGGGAACAGTCCAGCCTGAACTGCCAAGCCAGGTCCTCACTGGACTGGAAACAAGCATCCTAGGACCGGTTTCGGGGTTTCACCCCTCTTCAGTCAGGATAGCTTGATTCCAGTGGCATGGAGAGCAAGGGACCCACGTCTGGGCATACCCTTCCCACTCGGGGTGACAAATGCAAAAGCAACAATTGATGGACAGAATGCAGAACAATGTCATACATTCACCCCAGTACAGAGATCTGGGCCTAAATCCATCGTTTTTTTGCTCACCATGCCGTTCCAGTTTGAACCCAGCCATATGCAAATCAGTCTTGACCCTGTGCCTCATGGGAACAGTCCAGCCTGAACTGCCAAGCCAGGTCCTCACTGGACTGGAAACAAGCATCCTAGGACCGGTTTCGGGGTTTCACCCCTCTTCAGCCAGGATAGCTTGATTCCAGTGGCATGGAGAGCAAGGGACCCACGTCTGGGCATACACTTCCCACTCGGGGTGACAAATGCAAAAACAACAATTGATGGACAGAATGCAGAACAATGTCATACATTCACCCCAGTACAGAGATCTGGGCCTAAATCCATCGTTTTTTTGCTCACCATGCCGTTCCAGTTTGAACCCAGCCATATGCAAATCAGTCTTGACCCTGTGCCTCATGGGAACAGTCCAGCCCGAACTGCCAAGCCAGGTCCTCACTGGACAGGAAACAAGCATCCTAGGACCGGTTTCGGGGTTTCACCCCTCTTCAGCCAGGATAGCTTGATTCCAGTGGCATGGAGAGCAAGGGACCCACGTCTGGGCATACCCTTCCCACTCAGGGTGACAAATGCAAAAACAACAATTGATGGACAGAATGCAGAACAATGTCATACATTCACCCCAGTACAGAGATCTGGGCCTAAATCCATCGTTTTTTTGCTCACCATGCCGTTCCAGTTTGAACCCAGCCATATGCAAATCAGTCTTGACCCTGTGCCTCATGGGAACAGTCCAGCCCGAACTGCCAAGCCAGGTCCTCACTGGACTGGAAACAAGCATCCTAGGACCGGTTTCGGGGTTTCACCCCCCTTCAGCCAGGATAGCTTGATTCCAGTGGCATGGAGAGCAAGGGACCCACGTCTGGGCATACCCTTCCCACTCGGGGTGACAAATGCAAAAACAACAATTGATGGACAGAATGCAGAACAATGTCATACATTCACCCCAGTACAGAGATCTGGGCCTAAATCCATCGTTGTTTGTTCACCATGCCGTTCCAGTTTGAACCCAGCCATATGCAAATCAGTCTTGACCCTGTGCCTCATGGGAACAGTCCAGCCCGAACTGCCAAGCCAGGTCCTCACTGGACTGGAAACAATCCATCCTAGGACCGGTTTCAGGGTTTCACCCCTCTTCAGCCAGGATAGCTTGATTCCAGTGGCATGGAGAGCAAGGGACCCACGTCTGGGCAAACCCTTCCCACTCGGGGTGACAAATGCAAAAACAACAATTGATGGACAGAATGCAGAACAATGTCATACATTCAACCCAGTACAGAGATATGGGCCTAAATCCATCATTTTTTTGCTCACCATGCCGTTCCAGTTTGAACCCAGCCATATGCAAATCAGTCTTGACCTTGTGCCTCATGGGAACAGTCAGCCCGAACTGCCAAGCCAGGTCCTCACTGGACTGGAAACAAGCATCCTAGGACCGGTTTCGGGGTTTCACCCCTCTTCAGCCAGGATAGCTTGATTCCAGTGGCATGGAGAGCAAGGGACCCACGTCTGGGCATACCCTTCCCACTCGGGGTGACAAATGCAAAAACAACAATTGATGGACAGAATGCAGAACAATGTCATACATTCACCCCAGTACAGAGATCTGGGCCTAAATCCATGTTTTTTTTGCTAACCATGGCGTTCCAGTTTGAACCCAGCCATATGCAAATCAGTCTTGACCCTGTGCCTCATGGGAACAGTCAGCCCGAACTGCCAAGCCAGGTGCTCACTGGACTGGAAACAAGCATCCTAGGACCGGTTTCGGGGTTTCACCCCTCTTCAGCCAGGATAGCTTGATTCCAGTGGCATGGAGAGCAAGGGACCCACGTCTGGGCAAACCCTTCCCACTCGGGGTGACAAATGCAAAAACAACAATTGATGGACAGAATGCAGAACAATGTCATACATTCAACCCAGTACAGAGATATGGGCCTAAATCCATCATTTTTTTGCTCACCATGCCGTTCCAGTTTGAACCCAGCCATATGCAAATCAGTCTTGACCTTGTGCCTCATGGGAACAGTCAGCCCGAACTGCCAAGCCAGGTCCTCACTGGACTGGAAACAAGCATCCTAGGACCGGTTTCGGGGTTTCACCCCTCTTCAGCCAGGATAGCTTGATTCCAGTGGCATGGAGAGCAAGGGACCCACGTCTGGGCATACCCTTCCCACTCGGGGTGACAAATGCAAAAACAACAATTGATGGACAGAATGCAGAACAATGTCATACATTCACCCCAGTACAGAGATCTGGGCCTAAATCCATGTTTTTTTTGCTAACCATGGCGTTCCAGTTTGAACCCAGCCATATGCAAATCAGTCTTGACCCTGTGCCTCATGGGAACAGTCAGCCCGAACTGCCAAGCCAGGTGCTCACTGGACTGGAAACAAGCATCCTAGGACCGGTTTCGGGGTTTCACCCCTCTTCAGCCAGGATAGCTTGATTCCAGTGGCATGGAGAGCAAGGGACCCACGTCTGGGCATACCCTTCCCACTTGGGGTGACAAATGCAAAAACAACAATTGATGGACAGAATGCAGAACAATGTCATACATTCACCCCTGTACAGAGATCTGGGCCTAAATCCATCGTTTTTTTGCTCACCATGCCGTTCCAGTTTGAACCCAGCCATATGCAAATCAGTCTTGACCCTGTGCCTCATGGGAACAGTCCAGCCCAAACTGCCAAGCCAGGTCCTCACTGGACTGGAAACAAGCATCCTAGGACCGGTTTCGGGGTTTCACCCCTCTTCAGCCAGGATAGCTTGATTCCAGTGGCATGGAGAGCAAGGGACCCACGTCTGGGCATACCCTTCCCACTCGGGGTGACAAATGCAAAAACAACAATTGATGGACAGAATGCAGAACAATGTCATACATTCACCCCAGTACAGAGATCTGGGCCTAAATCCATCGTTGTTTGCTCACCATGCCGTTCCAGTTTGAACCCAGCCATATGCAAATCAGTCTTGACCCTGTGCCTCATGGGAACAGTCCAGCCCGAACTGCCAAGCCAGGTCCTCACTGGACTGGAAACAAGCATCCTAGGACCGGTTTCAGGGTTTCACCCCTCTTCAGCCAGGATAGCTTGATTCCAGTGGCATGGAGAGCAAGGGACCCACGTCTGGGCAAACCCTTCCCACTCGGGGTGACGAATGCAAAAACAACAATTGATGGACAGAATGCAGAACAATGTCATACATTCAACCCAGTACAGAGATATGGGCCTAAATCCATCATTTTTTTGCTCACCATGCCGTTCCAGTTTGAACCCAGCCATATGCAAATCAGTCTTGACCTTGTGCCTCATGGGAACAGTCAGCCCGAACTGCCAAGCCAGGTCCTCACTGGACTGGAAACAAGCATCCTAGGACCGGTTTCGGGGTTTCACCCCTCTTCAGCCAGGATAGCTTGATTCCAGTGGCATGGAGAGCAAGGGACCCACGTCTGGGCATACCCTTCCCACTCGGGGTGACAAATGCAAAAACAACAATTGATGGACAGAATGCAGAACAATGTCATACATTCACCCCAGTACAGAGATCTGGGCCTAAATCCATCGTTTTTTTGCTCACCATGCCGTTCCAGTTTGAACCCAGCCATATGCAAATCAGTCTTGACCTTGTGCCTCATGGGAACAGTCAGCCCGAACTGCCAAGCCAGGTCCTCACTGGACTGGAAACAAGCATCCTAGGACCGGTTTCGGGGTTTCACCCCTCTTCAGCCAGGATAGCTTGATTCCAGTGGCATGGAGAGCAAGGGACCCACGTCTGGGCATACCCTTCCCACTCGGGGTGACAAATGCAAAAACAACAATTGATGGACAGAATGCAGAACAATGTCATACATTCACCCCAGTACAGAGATCTGGGCCTAAATCCATCGTTTTTTTGCTCACCATGCCGTTCCAGTTTGAACCCAGCCATATGCAAATCAGTGTTGACCCTGTGCCTCATGGGAACAGTCCAGCCTGAACTGCCAAGCCAGGTCCTCACTGGACTGGAAACAAGCATCCTAGGACCGGTTTCGGGGTTTCACCCCTCTTCAGCCAGGATAGCTTGATTCCAGTGGCATGGAGAGCAAGGGACCCACGTCTGGGCATTCCCTTCCCACTCGGGGTGACAAATGCAAAAGCAACAATTGATGGACAGAATGCAGAACAATGTCATACATTCACCCCAGTACAGAGATCTGGGCCTAAATCCATCGTTTTTTTGCTCACCATGCCGTTCCAGTTTGAACCCAGCCATATGCAAATCAGTGTTGACCCTGTGCCTCATGGGAACAGTCCAGCCTGAACTGCCAAGCCAGGTCCTCACTGGACTGGAAACAAGCATCCTAGGACCGGTTTCGGGGTTTCACCCCTCTTCAGCCAGGATAGCTTGATTCCAGTGGCATGGAGAGCAAGGGACCCACGTCTGGGCATACACTTCCCACTCGGGGTGACAAATGCAAAAACAACAATTGATGGACAGAATGCAGAACAATGTCATACATTCACCCCAGTACAGAGATCTGGGCCTAAATCCATCGTTTTTTTGCTCACCATGCCGTTCCAGTTTGAACCCAGCCATATGCAAATCAGTCTTGACCCTGTGCCTCATGGGAACAGTCCAGCCCGAACTGCCAAGCCAGGTCCTCACTGGACTGGAAACAAGCATCCTAGGACCGGTTTCGGGGCTTCACCCCTCTTCAGCCAGGATAGCTTGATTCCAGTGGCATGGAGAGCAAGGGACCCACGTCTGGGCATACTCTTCCCACTCGGGGTGACAAACGCAAAAACAACAATTGATGGACAGAATGCAGAACAATGTCATACATTCACCCCAGTAGAGAGATCTGGGCCTAAATCCATCGTTTTTTTGCTCACCATGCCGTTCCAGTTTGAACCCAGCCATATGCAAATCAGTCTTGACCCTGTGCCTCATGGGAACAGTCCAGCCTAAACTGCCAAGCCAGGTCCTCACTGGACTGGAAACAAGCATCCTAGGACCGGTTTCGGGGTTTCACCCCTCTTCAGCCAGGATAGCTTGATTCCAGTGGCATGGAGAGCAAGGGACCCATGTCTGGGCATACCCTTCCCACTCGGGGTGACAAATGCAAAAACAACAATTGATGGACAGAATGCAGAACAATGTCATACATTCACCCCAGTACAGAGATCTGGGCCTAAATCCATCGTTTTTTTGCTCACCATGCCGTTCCAGTTTGAACCCAGCCATATGCAAATCAGTCTTGACCCTGTGCCTCATGGGAACAGTCAGCCCGAACTGCCAAGCCAGGTCCTCACTGGACTTGAAACAAGCATCCTAGGACCGGTTTCGGGGTTTCACCCCTCTTCAGCCAGGATAGCTTGATTCCAGTGGCATGAAGAGCAAGGGACCTACGTCTGGGCATACCCTTCCCACTCGGGGTGACAAATGCAAAAACAACAATTGATGGACAGAATGCAGAACAATGTCATACATTCACCCCAGTACAGAGATCTGGGCCTAAATCCATCGTTTTTTTGCTCACCATGCCGTTCCAGTTTGAACCCAGCCATATGCAAATCAGTCTTGACCCTGTGCCTCATGGGAACAGTCCAGCCCGAACTGCCAAGCCAGGTCCTCACTGGACAGGAAACAAGCATCCTAGGACCGGTTTCGGGGTTTCACCCCTCTTCAGCCAGGATAGCTTGATTCCAGTGGCATGGAGAGCAAGGGACCCACGTCTGGGCATACCCTTCCCACTCAGGGTGACAAATGCAAAAACAACAATTGATGGACAGAATGCAGAACAATGTCATACATTCACCCCAGTACAGAGATCTGGGCCTAAATCCATCGTTTTTTTGCTCACCATGCCGTTCCAGTTTGAACCCAGCCATATGCAAATCAGTCTTGACCCTGTGCCTCATGGGAACAGACCAGCCCGAACTGCCAAGCCAGGTCCTCACTGGACTGGAAACAAGCATCCTAGGACCGGTTTCGGGGTTTCACCCCTCTTCAGCCAGGATAGCTTGATTCCAGTGGCATGGAGAGCAAGGGACCCGCGTCTGGGCATACCCTTCCCACTCGGGGTGACAAATGCAAAAACAACAATTGATGGACAGAATGCAGAACAATGTCATACATTCACCCCAGTACAGAGATCTGGGCCTAAATCCATCGTTGTTTGCTCACCATGCCGTTCCAGTTTGAACCCAGCCATATGCAAATCAGTCTTGACCCTGTGCCTCATGGGAACAGTCCAGCCCGAACTGCCAAGCCAGGTCCTCACTGGACTGGAAACAAGCATCCTAGGACCGGTTTCAGGGTTTCACCCCTCTTCAGCCAGGATAGCTTGATTCCAGTGGCATGGAGAGCAAGGGACCCACGTCTGGGCAAACCCTTCCCACTCGGGGTGACAAATGCAAAAACAACAATTGATGGACAGAATGCAGAACAATGTCATACATTCAACCCAGTACAGAGATATGGGCCTAAATCCATCATTTTTTTGCTCACCATGCCGTTCCAGTTTGAACCCAGCCATATGCAAATCAGTCTTGACCTTGTGCCTCATGGGAACAGTCAGCCCGAACTGCCAAGCCAGGTCCTCACTGGACTGGAAACAAGCATCCTAGGACCGGTTTCGGGGTTTCACCCCTCTTCAGCCAGGATAGCTTGATTCCAGTGGCATGGAGATCAAGGGACCCACGTCTGGGCATACCCTTCCCACTCGGGGTGACAAATGCAAAAACAACAATTGATGGACAGAATGCAGAACAATGTCATACATTCACCCCAGTACAGAGATCTGGGCCTAAATCCATGTTTTTTTTGCTAACCATGGCGTTCCAGTTTGAACCCAGCCATATGCAAATCAGTCTTGACCCTGTGCCTCATGGGAACAGTCAGCCCGAACTGCCAAGCCAGGTGCTCACTGGACTGGAAACAAGCATCCTAGGACCGGTTTCGGGGTTTCACCCCTCTTCAGCCAGGATAGCTTGATTCCAGTGGCATGGAGAGCAAGGGACCCACGTCTGGGCATACCCTTCCCACTTGGGGTGACAAATGCAAAAACAACAATTGATGGACAGAATGCAGAACAATGTCATACATTCACCCCTGTACAGAGATCTGGGCCTAAATCCATTGTTTTTTTGCTCACCATGCCGTTCCAGTTTGAACCCAGCCATATGCAAATCAGTCTTGACCCTGTGCCTCATGGGAACAGTCCAGCCCAAACTGCCAAGCCAGGTCCTCACTGGACTGGAAACAAGCATCCTAGGACCGGTTTCGGGGTTTCACCCCTCTTCAGCCAGGATAGCTTGATTCCAGTGGCATGGAGAGCAAGGGACCCACGTCTGGGCATACCCTTCCCACTCGGGGTGACAAATGCAAAAACAACAATTGATGGACAGAATGCAGAACAATGTCATACATTCACCCCAGTACAGAGATCTGGGCCTAAATCCATCGTTGTTTGCTCACCATGCCGTTCCAGTTTGAACCCAGCCATATGCAAATCAGTCTTGACCCTGTGCCTCATGGGAACAGTCCAGCCCGAACTGCCAAGCCAGGTCCTCACTGGACTGGAAACAAGCATCCTAGGACCGGTTTCAGGGTTTCACCCCTCTTCAGCCAGGATAGCTTGATTCCAGTGGCATGGAGAGCAAGGGACCCACGTCTGGGCAAACCCTTCCCACTCGGGGTGACAAATGCAAAAACAACAATTGATGGACAGAATGCAGAACAATGTCATACATTCAACCCAGTACAGAGATATGGGCCTAAATCCATCATTTTTTTGCTCACCATGCCGTTCCAGTTTGAACCCAGCCATATGCAAATCAGTCTTGACCTTGTGCCTCATGGGAACAGTCAGCCCGAACTGCCAAGCCAGGTCCTCACTGGACTGGAAACAAGCATCCTAGGACCGGTTTCGGGGTTTCACCCCTCTTCAGCCAGGATAGCTTGATTCCAGTGGCATGGAGAGCAAGGGACCCACGTCTGGGCATACCCTTCCCACTCGGGGTGACAAATGCAAAAACAACAATTGATGGACAGAATGCAGAACAATGTCATACATTCACCCCAGTACAGAGATCTGGGCCTAAATCCATCGTTTTTTTGCTCACCATGCCGTTCCAGTTTGAACCCAGCCATATGCAAATCAGTGTTGACCCTGTGCCTCATGGGAACAGTCCAGCCCGAACTGCCAAGCCAGGTCCTCACTGGACTGGAAACAAGCATCCTAGGACCGGTTTCGGGGTTTCACCCCTCTTCAGCCAGGATAGCTTGATTCCAGTGGCATGGAGAGCAAGGGACCCACGTCTGGGCATACCCTTCCCACTCGGGGTGACAAATGCAAAAGCAACAATTGATGGACAGAATGCAGAACAATGTCATACATTCACCCCAGTACAGAGATCTGGGCCTAAATCCATCGTTTTTTTGCTCACCATGCCGTTCCAGTTTGAACCCAGCCATATGCAAATCAGTCTTGACCCTGTGCCTCATGGGAACAGTCCAGCCCGAACTGCCAAGCCAGGTCCTCACTAGACTGGAAACAAGCATCCTAGGACCGGTTTCGGGGTATCACCCCTCTTCAGCCAGGATAGCTTGATTCCAGTGGCATGGAGAGCAAGGGACCCACGTCTGGGCATACCCTTCCCACTCGGGGTGACAAATGCAAAAACAACAATTGATGGACAGAATGCAGAACAATGTCATACATTCACCCCAGTACAGAGATCTGGGCCTAAATCCATCGTTTTTTTGCTCACCATGCCGTTCCAGTTTGAACCCAGCCATATGCAAATCAGTCTTGACCCTGTGCCTCATGGGAACAGTCCAGCCCGAACTGCCAAGCCAGGTCCTCACTGGACTGGAAACAAGCATCCTAGGACCGGTTTCGGGGCTTCACCCCTCTTCAGCCAGGATAGCTTGATTCCAGTGGCATGGAGAGCAAGGGACCCACGTCTGGGCATACTCTTCCCACTCGGGGTGACAAATGCAAAAACAACAATTGATGGACAGAATGCAGAACAATGTCATACATTCACCCCAGTAGAGAGATCTGGGCCTAAATCCATCGTTTTTTTGCTCACCATGACGTTCCAGTTTGAACCCAGCCATATGCAAATCAGTCTTGACCCTGTGCCTCATGGGAACAGTCCAGCCCGAACTGCCAAGCCAGGTCCTCACTGGACTGGAAACAAGCATCCTAGGACCGGTTTCGGGGTTTCAGCCCTCTTCAGCCAGGATAGCTTGATTCCAGTGGCATGGAGAGCAAGGGACCTACGTCTGGGCATACCCTTCCCACTCGGGGTGACAAATGCAAAAACAACAATTGATGGACAGAATGCAGAACAATGTCATACATTCACCCCAGTACAGAGATCTGGGCCTAAATCCATCGTTTTTTTGCTCACCATGCCGTTCCAGTTTGAACCCAGCCATATGCAAATCAGTCTTGACCCTGTGCCTCATGGGAACAGTCCAGCCTGAACTGCCAAGCCAGGTCCTCACTGGACTGGAAACAAGCATCCTAGGACCGGTTTCGGGGTTTCACCCCTCTTCAGCCAGGATAGCTTGATTCCAGTGGCATGGAGAGCAAGGGACCCATGTCTGGCATACCCTTCCCACTCGGGGTGACAAATGCAAAAACAACAATTGATGGACAGAATGCAGAACAATGTCATACATTCACCCCAGTACAGAGATCTGGGCCTAAATCCATCGTTTTTTTGCTCACCATGCCGTTCCAGTTTGAACCCAGCCATATGCAAATCAGTCTTGACCCTGTGCCTCATGGGAACAGTCAGCCCGAACTGCCAAGCCAGGTCCTCACTGGACTTGAAACAAGCATCCTAGGACCGGTTTCGGGGTTTCACCCCTCTTCAGCCAGGATAGCTTGATTCCAGTGGCATGAAGAGCAAGGGACCCAAGTCTGGGCATACCCTTCCCACTCGGGGTGACAAATGCAAAAACAACAATTGATGGACAGAATGCAGAACAATGTCATACATTCACCCCAGTACAGAGATCTGGGCCTAAATCCATCGTTTTTTTGCTCACCATGCCGTTCCAGTTTGAACCCAGCCATATGCAAATCAGTCTTGACCCTGTGCCTCATGGGAACAGTCCAGCCCGAACTGCCAAGCCAGGTCCTCACTGGACAGGAAACAAGCATCCTAGGACCGGTTTTGGGGTTTCACCCCTCTTCAGCCAGGATAGCTTGATTCCAGTGGCATGGAGAGCAAGGGACCCACGTCTGGGCATACCCTTCCCACTCAGGGTGACAAATGCAAAAACAACAATTGATGGACAGAATGCAGAACAATGTCATACATTCACCCCAGTACAGAGATCTGGGCCTAAATCCATCGTTTTTTTGCTCACCATGCCGTTCCAGTTTGAACCCAGCCATATGCAAATCAGTCTTGACCCTGTGCCTCATGGGAACAGTCCAGCCCGAACTGCCAAGCCAGGTC
The DNA here is from genome assembly GCF_964204655.1 of Triturus cristatus. Classification (NCBI taxonomy): domain Eukaryota; kingdom Metazoa; phylum Chordata; class Amphibia; order Caudata; family Salamandridae; genus Triturus; species Triturus cristatus. The sequence continues at coordinate 1,017,135,339 of NC_140579.1, read as the reverse complement.
CTCACTGGACTGGAAACAAGCATCCTAGGACCGGTTTCGGGGTTTCACCCCTCTTCAGCCAGGATAGCTTGATTCCAGTGGCATGGAGAGCAAGGGACCCACGTCTGGGCATACCCTTCCCACTCGGGGTGACAAATGCAAAAACAACAATTGATGGACAGAATGCAGAACAATGTCATACATTCAACCGAGTACAGAGATCTGGGCCTAAATCCATCGTTTTTTTGCTCACCATGCCGTTCCAGTTTGAACCAAGCCATATTCAAATCAGTCTTGACCCTGTGCCTCATGGGAACAGTCAGCCCGAACTGCCAAGCCAGGTCCTCACTGGACTGGAAACAACCATCCAAGGACCGGTTTCGGGGTTTCACCCCTCTTCAGCCAGGATAGCTTGATTCCAGTGGCATGGAGAGCAAGGGACCCACGTCTGGGCATAGCCTTCCCACTCGGGGTGACAAATGCAAAAACAACAATTGATGGACAGAATGCAGAACAATGTCATACATTCACCCCAGTACAGAGATCTGGGCCTAAATCCATCGTTTTTTTGCTCACCATGCCGTTCCAGTTTGAACCCAGCCATATGCAAATCAGTCTTGACCCTGTGCCTCATGGGAACAGTCCAGCCCGAACTGCCAAGCCAGATCCTCACTGGACTGGAAACAAGCATCCTAGGACCGGTTTCGGGGTTTCACCCCTCTTCAGCCAGGATAGCTTGATTCCAGTGGCATGGAGAGCAAGGGACCCACGTCTGGGCATACCCTTCCCACTCGGGGTGACAAATGCAAAAACAACAATTGATGGACAGAATGCAGAACAATGTCATACATTCACCCCAGTACAGAGATCTGGGCCTAAATCCATCATTGTTTTGCTCACCATGCCGTTCCAGTTTGAACCCAGCCATATGCAAATCAGTCTTGACCCTGTGCCTCATGGGAACAGTCCAGCCCGAACTGCCAAGCCAGGTCCTCACTGGACTGGAAACAAGCATCCTAGGACCGGTTTCGGGGTTTCACCCCTCTTCAGCCAGGATAGCTTGATTCCAGTCGCATGGAGAGCAAGGGACCCACGTCTGGGCATACCCTTCCCACTCGGGGTGACAAATGCAAAAACAACAATTGATGGACAGAATGCAGAACAATGTCATACATTCACCCCAGTACAGAGATCTGGGCCTAAATCCATCGTTTTTTTGCTCACCATGCTGTTCCAGTTTGAACCCAGCCATATGCAAATCAGTCTTGACCCTGTGCCTCATGGGAACAGTCTAGCCCGAACTGCCAAGCCAGGTCCTCACTGGACTGGAAACAAGTATCCTAGGACCGGTTTCGGGGTTTCACCCCTCTTCAGCCAGGATAGCTTGATTCCAGTGGCATGGAGAGCAAGGGACCCACGTCTGGGCAAACCCTTCCCACTCGGGGTGACAAATGCAAAAACAACAATTGATGGACAGAATGCAGAACAATGTCATACATTCACCCCAGTACAGAGATCTGGGCCTAAATCCATCGTTTTTTTGCTCACCATGACGTTCCAGTTTGAACCCAGCCATATGCAAATCAGTCTTGACCCTGTGCCTCATGGGAACAGTCCAGCCCGAACTGCCAAGCCAGGTCCTCACTGGACTGGAAACAAGCATCCTAGGACCGGTTTCGGGGTTTCACCCCACTTCAGCCAGGATAGCTTGATTCCAGTGGCATGGAGAGCAAGGGACCGACGTCTGGGCATACCCTTCCCACTCGGGGTGACAAATGCAAAAACAACAATTGATGGACAGAATGCAGAACAATGTCATACATTCACCCCAGTACAGAGATCTGGGCCTAAATCCATCGTTTTTTTGCTCACTATGCCGTTCCAGTTTGAACCCAGCCATATGCAAATCAGTTTTGACCCTGTGCCTCATGGGAACAGTCCAGCCTGAACTGCCAAGCCAGGTCCTCACTGGACTGGAAACAAGCATCCTAGGACCGGTTTTGGGGTTTCACTCCTCTTCAGCCAGGATAGCTTGATTCCAGTGGCATGGAGAGCAAGGGACCCACGTCTGGGCATACCCTTCCCACTCGGGGTGACAAATGCAAAAACAACCATTGATGGACAGAATGCAGAACAATGTCATACATTCACCCCAGTACAGAGATCTGGGCCTAAATCCATCGTTTTTTTGCTCACCATGCCGTTCCAGTTTGAACCCAGCCATATGCAAATCAGTCTTGACCCTGTGCCTCATGGGAACAGTCAGCCCGAACTGCCAAGCCAGGTGCTCACTGGACTGGAAACAAGCATCCTAGGACCGGTTTCGGGGTTTCACCCCTCTTCAGCCAGGATAGCTTGATTCCAGTGGCATGGAGAGCAAGGGACCCACGTCTGGGCATACCCTTCCCACTTGGGCTGACAAATGCAAAAACAACAATTGATGGACAGAATGCAGAACAATGTCATACATTCACCCCAGTACAGAGATCTTGGCCTAAATCCATCGTTTTTTTGCTCACCATGCCGTTCCAGTTTGATCCCAGCCATATGAAAATCAGTCTTGACCCTGTGCCTCATGGGAACAGTCCAGCCCGAACTGCCAAGCCAGGTCCTCACTTGACTGGAAACAAGCATCCTAGGACCGGTTTCGGGGTTTCACCCCTCTTCAGCCAGGATAGCTTGATTCCAGTGGCATGGAGAGCAAGGGACCCACGTCTGGGCATACCCTTCCCACTCGGGGTGACAAATGCAAAAACAACAATTGATGGACAGAATGCAGAACAATGTCATACATTCACCCCAGTACAGAGATCTGGGCCTAAATCCATCGTTTTTTTGCTCACCATGCCGTTCCAGTTTGAACCCAGCCATATGCAAATCAGTCTTGACCCTGTGCCTCATTGGAACAGTCCAGCCCGAACTGCCAAGCCAGGTCCTCACTGGACTGTAAACAAGCATCCTAGGACCGGTTTCGGGGTTTCACCCCTCTTCAGCCAGGATAGCTTGATTCCAGTGGCATGGAGAGCAAGGGACCCACGTCTGGGCATACCCTTCCCACTCGGGGTGACAAATGCAAAAACAACAATTGATGGACAGAATGCAGAACAATGTCATACATTCACCCCAGTACAGAGATCTGGGCCTAAATCCATCCTTTTTTTGCTCACCATGCCGTTCCAGTTTGAACCCAGCCATATGCAAATCAGTCTTGACCTTGTGCCTCATGGGAACAGTCAGCCCGAACTGCCAAGCCAGGTCCTCACTGGACTGGAAACAAGCATCCTAGGACCGGTTTCGGGGTTTCACCCCTCTTCAGCCAGGATAGCTTGATTCCAGTGGCATGGAGAGCAAGGGACCCACGTCTGGGCATACCCTTCCCACTCGGGGTGACAAATGCAAAAACAACAATTGATGGACAGAATGCAGAACAATGTCATACATTCACCCCAGTACAGAGATCTGGGCCTAAATCCATCGTTTTTTTGCTCACCATGCCGTTCCAGTTTGAACCCAGCCATATGCAAATCAGTCTTGACCCTGTGCCTCATGGGAACAGTCCAGCTCGAACTGCCAAGCCATGTCCTCACTGGACTGGAAACAAGCATCCTAGGACCGGTTTCGGGGTTTCACCCCTCTTCAGCCAGGATAGCTTGATTCCAGTGGCATGGAGAGCAAGGGACCCACGTCTGGGCATACCCTTCCCACTCGGGGTGACAAATGCAAAAACAACAATTGATGGACAGAATGCAGAACAATGTCATACATTCACCCCAGTACAGAGATCTGGGCCTAAATCCATTGTTTTTTTGCTCACCATGCCGTTCCAGTTTGAACCCAGCCATATGCAAATCAGTCTTGACCTTGTGCCTCATGGGAACAGTCAGCCCGAACTGCCAAGCCAGGTCCTCACTGGACTGGAAACAAGCATCCTAGGACCGGTTTCGGGGTTTCACCCCTCTTCAGCCAGGATAGCTTGATTCCAGTGGCATGGAGAGCAAGGGACCCACGTCTGGGCATACCCTTCCCACTCGGGGTGACAAATGCAAAAACAACAATTGATGGACAGAATGCAGAACAATGTCATACATTCACCCCAGTACAGAGATCTGGGCCTAAATCCATCGTTTTTTTGCTCACCATGCCGTTCCAGTTTGAACCCAGCCATATGCAAATCAGTCTTGACCCTGTGCCTCATGGGAACAGTCCAGCTCGAACTGCCAAGCCATGTCCTCACTGGACTGGAAACAAGCATCCTAGGACCGGTTTCGGGGTTTCACCCCTCTTCAGCCAGGATAGCTTGATTCCAGTGGCATGGAGAGCAAGGGACCCACGTCTGGGCATACCCTTCCCACTCGGGGTGACAAATGCAAAAACAACAATTGATGGACAGAATGCAGAACAATGTCATACATTCACCCCAGTACAGAGATCTGGGCCTAAATCCATTGTTTTTTTGCTCACCATGCCGTTCCAGTTTGAACCCAGCCATATGCAAATCAGTCTTGACCTTGTGCCTCATGGGAACAGTCAGCCCGAACTGCCAAGCCAGGTCCTCACTGGACTGGAAACAAGCATTCTAGGACCGGTTTCGGGGTTTCACCCCTCTTCAGCCAGGATAGCTTGATTCCAGTGGCATGGAGAGCAAGGGACCCACGTCTGGGCATACCCTTCCCACTCGGGGTGACAAATGCAAAAACATCAATTGATGGACAGAATGCAGAACAATGTCATACATTCACCCCAGTACAGAGATCTGGGCCTAAATCCATTGTTTTTTTGCTCACCATGCCGTTCCAGTTTGAACCCAGCCATATGCAAATCAGTCTTGACCCTGTGCCTCATGGGAACAGTCCAGCCCGAACTGCCAAGCCAGGTCCTCACTGGACTGGAAACAAGCATCCTAGGACCGGTTTCGGGGTTTCATCCCTCTTCAGCCAGGATAGCTTGATTCCAGTCGCATGGAGAGCAAGGGACCCACGTCTGGGCATACCCTTCCCACTCGGGGTGACAAATGCAAAAACAACAATTGATGGACAGAATGCAGAACAATGTCATACATTCACCCCAGTACAGAGATCTGGGCCTAAATCCATCGTTTTTTTGCTCACCATGCTGTTCCAGTTTGAACCCAGCCATATGCAAATCAGTCTTGACCCTGTGCCTCATGGGAACAGTCTAGCCCGAACTGCCAAGCCAGGTCCTCACTGGACTGGAAACAAGTATCCTAGGACCGGTTTCGGGGTTTCACCCCTCTTCAGCCAGGATAGCTTGATTCCAGTGGCATGGAGAGCAAGGGACCCACGTCTGGGCAAACCCTTCCCACTCGGGGTGACAAATGCAAAAACAACAATTGATGGACAGAATGCAGAACAATGTCATACATTCACCCCAGTACAGAGATCTGGGCCTAAATCCATCGTTTTTTTGCTCACCATGACGTTCCAGTTTGAACCCAGCCATATGCAAATCAGTCTTGACCCTGTGCCTCATGGGAACAGTCCAGCCCGAACTGCCAAGCCAGGTCCTCACTGGACTGGAAACAAGCATCCTAGGACCGGTTTCGGGGTTTCACCCCACTTCAGCCAGGATAGCTTGATTCCAGTGGCATGGAGAGCAAGGGACCGACGTCTGGGCATACCCTTCCCACTCGGGGTGACAAATGCAAAAACAACAATTGATGGACAGAATGCAGAACAATGTCATACATTCACCCCAGTACAGAGATCTGGGCCTAAATCCATCGTTTTTTTGCTCACTATGCCGTTCCAGTTTGAACCCAGCCATATGCAAATCAGTTTTGACCCTGTGCCTCATGGGAACAGTCCAGCCTGAACTGCCAAGCCAGGTCCTCACTGGACTGGAAACAAGCATCCTAGGACCGGTTTTGGGGTTTCACCCCTCTTCAGCCAGGATAGCTTGATTCCAGTGGCATGGAGAGCAAGGGACCCACGTCTGGGCATACCCTTCCCACTCGGGGTGACAAATGCAAAAACAACCATTGATGGACAGAATGCAGAACAATGTCATACATTCACCCCAGTACAGAGATCTGGGCCTAAATCCATCGTTTTTTTGCTCACCATGCCGTTCCAGTTTGAACCCAGCCATATGCAAATCAGTCTTGACCCTGTGCCTCATGGGAACAGTCAGCCCGAACTGCCAAGCCAGGTGCTCACTGGACTGGAAACAAGCATCCTAGGACCGGTTTCGGGGTTTCACCCCTCTTCAGCCAGGATAGCTTGATTCCAGTGGCATGGAGAGCAAGGGACCCACGTCTGGGCATACCCTTCCCACTTGGGCTGACAAATGCAAAAACAACAATTGATGGACAGAATGCAGAACAATGTCATACATTCACCCCAGTACAGAGATCTTGGCCTAAATCCATCGTTTTTTTGCTCACCATGCCGTTCCAGTTTGATCCCAGCCATATGAAAATCAGTCTTGACCCTGTGCCTCATGGGAACAGTCCAGCCCGAACTGCCAAGCCAGGTCCTCACTTGACTGGAAACAAGCATCCTAGGACCGGTTTCGGGGTTTCACCCCTCTTCAGCCAGGATAGCTTGATTCCAGTGGCATGGAGAGCAAGGGACCCACGTCTGGGCATACCCTTCCCACTCGGGGTGACAAATGCAAAAACAACAATTGATGGACAGAATGCAGAACAATGTCATACATTCACCCCAGTACAGAGATCTGGGCCTAAATCCATCGTTTTTTTGCTCACCATGCCGTTCCAGTTTGAACCCAGCCATATGCAAATCAGTCTTGACCCTGTGCCTCATTGGAACAGTCCAGCCCGAACTGCCAAGCCAGGTCCTCACTGGACTGTAAACAAGCATCCTAGGACCGGTTTCGGGGTTTCACCCCTCTTCAGCCAGGATAGCTTGATTCCAGTGGCATGGAGAGCAAGGGACCCACGTCTGGGCATACCCTTCCCACTCGGGGTGACAAATGCAAAAACAACAATTGATGGACAGAATGCAGAACAATGTCATACATTCACCCCAGTACAGAGATCTGGGCCTAAATCCATCCTTTTTTTGCTCACCATGCCGTTCCAGTTTGAACCCAGCCATATGCAAATCAGTCTTGACCTTGTGCCTCATGGGAACAGTCAGCCCGAACTGCCAAGCCAGGTCCTCACTGGACTGGAAACAAGCATCCTAGGACCGGTTTCGGGGTTTCACCCCTCTTCAGCCAGGATAGCTTGATTCCAGTGGCATGGAGAGCAAGGGACCCACGTCTGGGCATACCCTTCCCACTCGGGGTGACAAATGCAAAAACAACAATTGATGGACAGAATGCAGAACAATGTCATACATTCACCCCAGTACAGAGATCTGGGCCTAAATCCATCGTTTTTTTGCTCACCATGCCGTTCCAGTTTGAACCCAGCCATATGCAAATCAGTCTTGACCCTGTGCCTCATGGGAACAGTCCAGCTCGAACTGCCAAGCCATGTCCTCACTGGACTGGAAACAAGCATCCTAGGACCGGTTTCGGGGTTTCACCCCTCTTCAGCCAGGATAGCTTGATTCCAGTGGCATGGAGAGCAAGGGACCCACGTCTGGGCATACCCTTCCCACTCGGGGTGACAAATGCAAAAACAACAATTGATGGACAGAATGCAGAACAATGTCATACATTCACCCCAGTACAGAGATCTGGGCCTAAATCCATTGTTTTTTTGCTCACCATGCCGTTCCAGTTTGAACCCAGCCATATGCAAATCAGTCTTGACCTTGTGCCTCATGGGAACAGTCAGCCCGAACTGCCAAGCCAGGTCCTCACTGGACTGGAAACAAGCATTCTAGGACCGGTTTCGGGGTTTCACCCCTCTTCAGCCAGGATAGCTTGATTCCAGTGGCATGGAGAGCAAGGGACCCACGTCTGGGCATACCCTTCCCACTCGGGGTGACAAATGCAAAAACATCAATTGATGGACAGAATGCAGAACAATGTCATACATTCACCCCAGTACAGAGATCTGGGCCTAAATCCATTGTTTTTTTGCTCACCATGCCGTTCCAGTTTGAACCCAGCCATATGCAAATCAGTCTTGACCCTGTGCCTCATGGGAACAGTCCAGCCCGAACTGCCAAGCCAGGTCCTCACTGGACTGGAAACAAGCATCCTAGGACCGGTTTCGGGGTTTCATCCCTCTTCAGCCAGGATAGCTTGATTCCAGTGGCATGGAGAGCAAGGGACCCACGTCTGGGCATACCCTTCCCACTCGGGGTGACAAATGCAAAAGCAACAATTGATGGACAGAGTGCAGAACAATGTCATACATTCACCCCAGTACAGAGATCTGGGCCTAAATCCATCATTTTTTTGCTCACCATGCCGTTCCAGTTTGAACCCAGCCATATGCAAATCAGTCTTGACCCTGTGCCTCATGGGAACAGTCCAGCCTGAACTGCCAAGCCAGGTCCTCACTGGACTGGAAACAAGCATCCTAGGACCGGTTTCAGGGTTTCACCCCTCTTCAGCCAGGATAGCTTGATTCCAGTGGCATGGAGAGCAAGGGACCCACGTCTGGGCATACCCTTCCCACTCGGGGTGACAAATGCAAAAACAACAATTGATGGACAGAATGCAGAACAATGTCATACATTCACCCCAGTACAGAGATCTGGGCCTAAATCCATCGTTTTTTTGCTCACCAAGCCGTTCCAGTTTGAAACCAGCCATATGCAAATCAGTCTTGACCCTGTGCCTCATGGGAACAGTCAGCCCGAACTGCCAAGCCAGGTCCTCACTGGACTGGAAACAAGCATCCTAACACCGGTTTCGGGGTTTCACCCCTCTTCAGCCAGGATAGCTTGATTCCAGTGGCATGAAGAGCAAGGGACCCACGTCTGGGCATACCCTTCCCACTCAGGGTGACAAATGCAAAAACAACAATTGATGGACAGAATGCAGAACAATGTCATACATTCACCCCAGTACAGAGAACTGGGCCTAAATCCATCGTTTTTTTGCTCACCATGCCGTTCCAGTTTGAACCCAGCCATATGCAAATCAGTCTTGACCCTGTGCCTCATGGGAACAGTCCAGCCCGAACTGCCAAGCCAGGTCCTCACTGGACTGGAAACAAGCATCCTAGGACCGGTTTCGGGGTTTCACCCCTCTTCAGCCAGGATAGCTTGATTCCAGTGGCATGGAGAGCAAGGGACCCACGTCTGGGCATACCCTTCCCACTCAGGGTGACAAATGCAAAAACAACAATTGATGGACAGAATGCAGAACAATGTCATACATTCACCCCAGTACAGAGATCTGGGCCTAAATCCATCGTTTTTTTGCTCACCATGCCGTTCCAGTTTGAACCCAGCCATATGCAAATCAGTCTTGACCCTGTGCCTCATGGGAACAGTCCAGCCCGAACTGCCAAGCCAGGTCCTCACTGGACTGGAAACAAGCATCCTAGGACCGGTTTCGGGGTTTCACCCCTCTTCAGCCAGGATAGCTTGATTCCAGTGGCATGGAGAGCAAGGGACCCACGTCTGGGCATACCCTTCCCACTCGGGGTGACAAATGCAAAAACAACAATTGATGGACAGAATGCAGAACAATGTCATACATTCAACCGAGTACAGAGATCTGGGCCTAAATCCATCGTTTTTTTGCTCACCATGCCGTTCCAGTTTGAACCCAGCCATATTCAAATCAGTCTTGACCCTGTGCCTCATGGGAACAGTCAGCCCGAACTGCCAAGCCAGGTCCTCACTGGACTGGAAACAACCATCCTAGGACCGGTTTCGGGGTTTCACCCCTCTTCAGCCAGGATAGCTTGATTCCAGTGGCATGGAGAGCAAGGGACCCACGGCTGGGCATAGCCTTCCCACTCGGGGTGACAAATGCAAAAACAACAATTGATGGACAGAATGCAGAACAATGTCATACATTCACCCCAGTACAGAGATCTGGGCCTAAATCCATCGTTTTTTTGCTCACCATGCCGTTCCAGTTTGAACCCAGCCATATGCAAATCAGTCTTGACCCTGTGCCTCATGGGAACAGTCTAGCCCGAACTGCCAAGCCAGGTCCTCACTGGACTGGAAACAAGTATCCTAGGACCGGTTTCGGGGTTTCACCCCTCTTCAGCCAGGATAGCTTGATTCCAGTGGCATGGAGAGCAAGGGACCCACGTCTGGGCAAACCCTTCCCACTCGGGGTGACAAATGCAAAAACAACAATTGATGGACAGAATGCAGAACAATGTCATACATTCACCCCAGTACAGAGATCTGGGCCTAAATCCATCGTTTTTTTGCTCACCATGACGTTCCAGTTTGAACCCAGCCATATGCAAATCAGTCTTGACCCTGTGCCTCATGGGAACAATCCAGCCCGAACTGCCAAGCCAGGTCCTCACTGGACTGGAAACAAGCATCCTAGGACCGGTTTCGGGGTTTCACCCCACTTCAGCCAGGATAGCTTGATTCCAGTGGCATGGAGAGCAAGGGACCGACGTCTGGGCATACCCTTCCCACTCGGGGTGACAAATGCAAAAACAACAATTGATGGACAGAATGCAGAACAATGTCATACATTCACCCCAGTACAGAGATCTGGGCCTTAATCCATCGTTTTTTTGCTCACCATGCCGTTCCAGTTTGAACCCAGCCATATGCAAATCAGTTTTGACCCTGTGACTCATGGGAACAGTCCAGCCTGAACTGCCAAGCCAGGTCCTCACTGGACTGGAAACAAGCATCCTAGGACCGGTTTCGGGGTTTCACCCCTCTTCAGCCAGGATAGCTTGATTCCAGTGGCATGGAGAGCAAGGGACCCACGTCTGGGCATACCCTTCCCACTCGGGGTGACAAATGCAAAAACAACAATTGATGGACAGAATGCAGAACAATGTCATACATTCACCCCAGTACAGAGATCTGGGCCTAAATCCATCGTTTTTTTGCTCACCATGCCGTTCCAGTTTGAACCCAGCCATTTGCAAATCAGTCTTGACCCTGTGCCTCATGGGAACAGTCAGCCCGAACTGCCAAGCCAGGTGCTCACTGGACTGGAAACAAGCATCCTAGGACCGGTTTCGGGGTTTCACCCCTCTTCAGCCAGGATAGCTTGATTCCAGTGGCATGGAGAGCAAGGGACCCACGTCTGGGCATACCCTTCCCACTTGGGCTGACAAATGCAAAAACAACAATTGATGGACAGAATGCAGAACAATGTCATACATTCACCCCAGTACAGAGATCTTGGCCTAAATCCATCGTTTTTTTGCTCACCATGCCGTTCCAGTTTGATCCCAGCCATATGCAAATCAGTCTTGACCCTGTGCCTCATGGGAACAGTCCAGCCCGAACTGCCAAGCCAGGTCCTCACTTGACTGGAAACAAGCATCCTAGGACCGGTTTCGGGGTTTCACCCCTCTTCAGCCAGGATAGCTTGATTCCAGTGGCATGGAGAGCAAGGGACCCACGTCTGGGCATACCCTTCCCACTCGGGGTGACAAATGCAAAAACAACGATTGATGGACAGAATGCAGAACAATGTCATACATTCACCCCAGTACAGAGATCTGGGCCTAAATCCATCGTTTTTTTGCTCACCATGCCGTTCCAGTTTGAACCCAGCCATATGCAAATCAGTCTTGACCCTGTGCCTCATTGGAACAGTCCAGCCCGAACTGCCAAGCCAGGTCCTCACTGGACTGGAAACAAGCATCCTAGGACCGGTTTCGGGGTTTCACCCCTCTTCAGCCAGGATAGCTTGATTCCAGTGGCATGGAGAGCAAGGGACCCACGTCTGGGCATACCCTTCCCACTCGGGGTGACAAATGCAAAAACAACAATTGATGGACAGAATGCAGAACAATGTCATACATTCACCCCAGTACAGAGATCTGGGCCTAAATCCATCGTTTTTTTGCTCACCATGCCGTTCCAGTTTGAACCCAGCCATATGCAAATCAGTCTTGACCTTGTGCCTCATGGGAACAGTCAGCCCGAACTGCCAAGCCAGGTACTCACTGGACTGGAAACAAGCATCCTAGGACCGGTTTCGGGGTTTCACCCCTCTTCAGCCAGGATAGCTTGATTCCAGTGGCATGGAGAGCAAGGGACCCACGTCTGGGCATACCCTTCCCACTCGGGGTGACAAATGCAAAAACAACGATTGATGGACAGAATGCAGAACAATGTCATACATTCACCCCAGTACAGAGATCTGGGCCTAAATCCATCGTTTTTTTGCTCACCATGCCGTTCCAGTTTGAACCCAGCCATATGCAAATCAGTCTTGACCCTGTGCCTCATTGGAACAGTCCAGCCCGAACTGCCAAGCCAGGTCCTCACTGGACTGGAAACAAGCATCCTAGGACCGGTTTCGGGGTTTCACCCCTCTTCAGCCAGGATAGCTTGATTCCAGTGGCATGGAGAGCAAGGGACCCACGTCTGGGCATACCCTTCCCACTCGGGGTGACAAATGCAAAAACAACAATTGATGGACAGAATGCAGAACAATGTCATACATTCACCCCAGTACAGAGATCTGGGCCTAAATCCATCGTTTTTTTGCTCACCATGCCGTTCCAGTTTGAACCCAGCCATATGCAAATCAGTCTTGACCTTGTGCCTCATGGGAACAGTCAGCCCGAACTGCCAAGCCAGGTACTCACTGGACTGGAAACAAGCATCCTAGGACCGGTTTCGGGGTTTCACCCCTCTTCAGCCAGGATAGCTTGATTCCAGTGGCATGGAGAGCAAGGGACCCACGTCTGGGCATACCCTTCCCACTCGGGGTGACAAATGCAAAAACAACAATTGATGGACAGAATGCAGAACAATGTCATACATTCACCCCAGTACAGAGATCTGGGCCTAAATCCATCGTTTTTTTGCTCACCATGCCGTTTTAGTTTGAACCCAGCCATATGCAAATCAGTCTTGACCCTGTGCCTCATGGGAACAGTCCAGCTCGAACTGCCAAGCCAGGTCCTCACTGGACTGGAAACAAGCATCCTAGGACCGGTTTCGGGGTTTCACCCCTCTTCAGCCAGGATAGCTTGATTCCAGTGGCATGGAGAGCAAGGGACCCACGTCTGGGCATACTCTTCCCACTCGGGGTGACAAATGCAAAAACAACAATTGATGGACAGAATGCAGAACAATGTCATACATTCACCTCAGTACAGAGATCTGGGCCTAAATCCATCGTTTTTTTGCTCACCATTCCGTTCCAGTTTGAACCCAGCCATATGCAAATCAGTCTTGACCTTGTGCCTCATGGGAACAGTCAGACCGAACTGCCAAGCCAGGTCCTCACTGGACTGGAAACAAGCATCCTAGGACCGGTTTCGGGGTTTCACCCCTCTTCAGCCAGGATAGCTTGATTCCAGTGGCATGGAGAGCAAGGGACCCACGTCTGGGCATACCCTTCCCACTCGGGGTGACAAATGCAAAAACAACAATTGATGGACAGAATGCAGAACAATGTCATACATTCACCCCAGTACAGAGATCTGGGCCTAAATCCATCGTTTTTTTGCTCACCATGCCGTTCCAGTTTGAACCCAGCCATATGCAAATCAGTCTTGACCCTGTGCCTCATGGGAACAGTCCAGCCCGAACTGCCAAGCCAGGTCCTCACTGGACTGGAAACAAGCATCCTAGGACCGGTTTCGGGGTTTCATCCCTCTTCAGCCAGGATAGCTTGATTCCAGTGGCATGGAGAGCAAGGGACCCACGTCTGGGCATACCCTTCCCACTCGGGGTGACAAATGCAAAAGCAACAATTGATGGACAGAATGCAGAACAATGTCATACATTCACCCCAGTACAGAGATCTGGGCCTAAATCCATCATTTTTTTGCTCACCATGCCGTTCCAGTTTGAACCCAGCCATATGCAAATCAGTCTTGACCCTGTGCCTCATGGGAACAGTCCAGCCTGAACTGCCAAGCCAGGTCCTCACTGGACTGGAAACAAGCATCCTAGGACCGGTTTCGGGGTTTCACCCCTCTTCAGCCAGGATAGCTTGATTCCAGTGGCATGGAGAGCAAGGGACCCACGTCTGGGCATACCCTTCCCACTCGGGGTGACAAATGCAAAAATAACAATTGATGGACAGAATGCAGAACAATGTCATACATTCACCCCAGTACAGAGATCTGGGCCAAAATCCATCGTTTTTTTGCTCACCATGCCGTTCCAGTTTGAACCCAGCCATATGCAAATCAGTCTTGACCTTGTGCCTCATGGGAACAGTCAGACCGAACTGCCAAGCCAGGTCCTCACTGGACTGGAAACAAGCATCCTAGGACCGGTTTCGGGGTTTCACCCCTCTTCAGCCAGGATAGCTTGATTCCAGTGGCATGGAGAGCAAGGGACCCACGTCTGGGCATACCCTTCCCACTCGGGGTGACAAATGCAAAAACAACAATTGATGGACAGAATGCAGAACAATGTCATACATTCACCCCAGTACAGAGATCTGGGCCTAAATCCATTGTTTTTTTGCTCACCATGCCGTTCCAGTTTGAACCCAGCCATATGCAAATCAGTCTTGACCCTGTGCCTCATGGGAACAGTCCAGCCCGAACTGCCAAGCCAGGTCCTCACTGGACTGGAAACAAGCATCCTAGGACCGGTTTCGGGGTTTCACCCCTCTTCAGCCAGGATAGCTTGATTCCAGTGGCATGGAGAGCAAGAGACCCACGTCTGGGCATACCCTTCCCACTCGGGGTGACAAATGCAAAAACAACAATTGATGGACAGAATGCAGAACAATGTCATACATTCACCCCAGTACAGAGATCTGGGCCTAAATCCATCATTTTTTTGCTCACCATGCCGTTCCAGTTTGAACCCAGCCATATGCAAATCAGTCTTGACCCTGTGCCTCATGGGAACAGTCCAGCCTGAACTGCCAAGCCAGGTCCTCACTGGACTGGAAACAAGCATCCTAGGACCGGTTTCAGGGTTTCACCCCTCTTCAGCCAGGATAGCTTGATTCCAGTGGCATGGAGAGCAAGGGACCCATGTCTGGGCATACCCTTCCCACTCGGGGTGACAAATGCAAAAACAACAATTGATGGACAGAATGCAGAACAATGTCATACATTCACCCCAGTACAGAGATCTGGGCCTAAATCCATCGTTTTTTTGCTCACCATGCCGTTCCAGTTTGAACACAGCCATATGCAAATCAGTCTTGACCCTGTGCCTCATGGGAACAGTCCAGCCCGAACTGCCAAGCCAGGTCCTCACTGGACTGGAAACAAGCATCCTAGGACCGGTTTCGGGGTTTCACCCCTCTTCAGCCAGGATAGCTTGATTCCAGTGGCATGGAGAGCAAGGGACCCACGTCTGGGCATACCCTTCCCACTCGGGGTGACAAATGCAAAAACAACAATTGATGGACAGAATGCAGAACAATGTCATACATTCACCCCAGTACAGAGATCTGGGCCTAAATCCATCGTTTTTTTGCTCACCATGCCGTTCCAGTTTGAACCCAGCCATATGCAAATCAGTCTTGACCCTGTGCCTCATGGGAACAGTCCAGCCCGAACTGCCAAACCAGGTCCTCACTGGACTGGAAACAAGCATCCTAGGACCGGTTTCGGGGTTTCACCCCTCTTCAGCCAGGATAGCTTGATTCCAGTGGCATGGAGAGCAAGGGACCCACGTCTGGGCATACCCTTCCCACTCGGGGTGACAAATGCAAAAACAACAATTGATGGACAGAATGCAGAACAATGTCATACATTCACCCCAGTACAGAGATCTGGGCCTAAATCCATCGTTTTTTTGCTCACCATGCCGTTCCAGTTTGAACCCAGCCATTTGCAAATCAGTCTTGACCCTGTGCCTCATGGGAACAGTCCAGCCCGAACTGCCAAGCCAGGTCCTCACTGGACTGGAAACAAGCATCCTAGGACCGGTTTCGGGGTTTCAGCCCTCTTCAGCCAGGATAGCTTGATTCCAGTGGCATGGAGAGCAAGGGACCTACGTCTGGGCATACCCTTCCCACTCGGGGTGACAAATGCAAAAACAACAATTGATGGACAGAATGTAGAACAATGTCATACATTCACCCCAGTACAGAGATCTGGGCCTAAATCCATCGTTTTTTTGCTCACCATGCCGTTCCAGTTTGAACCCAGCCATATGCAAATCAGTCTTGACCCTGTGCCTCATGGGATCAGTCCAGCCTGAACTGCCAAGCCAGGTCCTCACTGGACTGGAAACAAGCATCCTAGGACCGGTTTCAGGGTTTCACCCCTCTTCAGCCAGGATAGCTTGATTCCAGTGGCATGGAAAGCAAGGGACCCATGTCTGGGCATACCCTTCCCACTCGGGGTGACAAATGCAAAAACAACAATTGATGGACAGAATGCAGAACAATGTCATACATTCACCCTAGTACAGACCCTTCCCACTCGGGGTGACAAAAGCAAAAACAACAATTGATGGACAGAATGCAGAACAATGTCATACATTCACCCCAGTACAGAGATCTGGGCCTAAATCCATCGTTTTTTTGCTCACCATGCCGTTCCAGTTTGAACCCAGCCATATGCAAATCAGTCTTGACCCTGTGCCTCATGGGAACAGTCCTGCCCGAACTGCCAAGCCAGGTCCTCACTGGACTGGAAACAAGCATCCTAGGATCGGTTTCGGGGTTTCACCCCTCTTCAGCCAGGATAGCTTGATTCCAGTGGCATGGAGAGCAAGGGACCCACGTCTGGGCATACCCTTCCCACTCGGGGTGACAAATGCAAAAACAACAATTGATGGACAGAATGCAGAACAATGTCATACATTCACCCCAGTACAGAGATCTGGGCCTAAATCCATCGTTTTTTTGCTCACCATGCCGTTCCAGTTTGAACCCAGCCATACGCAAATCAGTCTTGACCCTGTGCCTCATGGGAACAGTCCAGCCCGAACTGCCAAGCCAGGTCCTCACTGGACTGGAAACAAGCATCCTAGGACCGATTTCGGGGTTTCACCCCTCTTCAGCCAGGATAGCTTGATTCCAGTGGCATGGAGAGCAAGGGACCCACGTCTGGGCATACCCTTCCCACTCGGGGTGACAAATGCAAAAACAACAATTGATGGACAGAATGCAGAACAATGTCATACATTCACCCCAGTACAGAGATCTGGGCCTAAATCCATCGTTTTTTTGCTCACCATGCCGTTCCAGTTTGAACCCAGCCATTTGCAAATCAGTCTTGACCCTGTGCCTCATGGGAACAGTCCAGCCCGAACTGCCAAGCCAGGTCCTCACTGGACTGGAAACAAGCATCCTAGGACCGGTTTCGGGGTTTCAGCCCTCTTCAGCCAGGATAGCTTGATTCCAGTGGCATGGAGAGCAAGGGACCTACGTCTGGGCATACCCTTCCCACTCGGGGTGACAAATGCAAAAACAACAATTGATGGACAGAATGTAGAACAATGTCATACATTCACCCCAGTACAGAGATCTGGGCCTAAATCCATCGTTTTTTTGCTCACCATGCCGTTCCAGTTTGAACCCAGCCATATGCAAATCAGTCTTGACCCTGTGCCTCATGGGATCAGTCCAGCCTGAACTGCCAAGCCAGGTCCTCACTGGACTGGAAACAAGCATCCTAGGACCGGTTTCAGGGTTTCACCCCTCTTCAGCCAGGATAGCTTGATTCCAGTGGCATGGAGAGCAAGGGACCCATGTCTGGGCATACCCTTCCCACTCGGGGTGACAAATGCAAAAACAACAATTGATGGACAGAATGCAGAACAATGTCATACATTCACCCCAGTACAGAGATCTGGGCCTAAATCCATTGTTTTTTTGCTCACCATGCCGTTCCAGTTTGAACCCATCCATATGCAAATCAGTCTTGACCCTGTGCCTCATGGGAACAGTCCAGCCCGAACTGCCAAGCCAGGTCCTCACTGGACTGGAAACAAGCATCCTAGGACCGGTTTCGGGGTTTCACCCCTCTTCAGCCAGGATAGCTTGATTCCAGTGGCATGGAGAGCAAGGGACCCACGTCTGGGCATACCCTTCCCACTCGGGGTGACAAATGCAAAAACAACAATTGATGGACGGAATGCAGAACAATGTCATACATTCACCCCAGTACAGAGATCTAAGCCTAAATCCATCGTTTTTTTGCTCACCATGCCGTTCCAGTTTGAACTCAGCCATATGCAAATCAGTCTTGACCCTGTGCCTCATGGGAACAGTCCAGCCCGAACTGCCAAGCCAGGTCCTCACTGGACTGGAAACAAGCATCCTAGGACCGGTTTCGGGGTTTCACCCCTCTTCAGCCAGGATAGCTTGATTCCAGTGGCATGGAGAGCAAGGGACCCACGTCTGGGCATACCCTTCCCACTCGGGGTGACAAATGCAAAAATAACAATTGATGGACAGAATGCAGAACAATGTCATACATTCACCCCAGTACAGAGATCTGGGCCTAAATCCATCGTTTTTTTGCTCACCATGCCGTTTTAGTTTGAACCCAGCCATATGCAAATCAGTCTTGACCCTGTGCCTCATGGGAACAGTCCAGCTCGAACTGCCAAGCCAGGTCCTCACTGGACTGGAAACAAGCATCCTAGGACCGGTTTCGGGGTTTCACCCCTCTTCAGCCAGGATAGCTTGATTCCAGTGGCATGGAGAGCAAGGGACCCACGTCTGGGCATACCCTTCCCACTCGGGGTGACAAATGCAAAAACAACAATTGATGGACAGTATGCAGAACAATGTCATACATTCACCCCAGTACAGAGATCTGGGCCTAAATCCATCGTTTTTTTGCTCACCATGCCGTTCCAGTTTGAACCCAGCCATATGCAAATCAGTCTTGACCTTGTGCCTCATGGGAACAGTCAGACCGAACTGCCAAGCCAGGTCCTCACTGGACTGGAAACAAGCATCCTAGGACCGGTTTCGGGGTTTCACCCCTCTTCAGCCAGGATAGCTTGATTCCAGTGGCATGGAGAGCAAGGGACCCACGTCTGGGCATACCCTTCCCACTCGGGGTGACAAATGCAAAAACAACAATTGATGGACAGAATGCAGAACAATGTCATACATTCACCCCAGTACAGAGATCTGGGCCTAAATCCATCGTTTTTTTGCTCACCATGCCGTTCCAGTTTGAACCCAGCCATATGCAAATCAGTCTTGACCCTGTGCCTCATGAGAACAGTCCAGCCCGAACTGCCAAGCCAGGTCCTCACTGGACTGGAAACAAGCATCCTAGGACCGGTTTCGGGGTTTCATCCCTCTTCAGCCAGGATAGCTTGATTCCAGTGGCATGGAGAGCAAGGGACCCACGTCTGGGCATACCCTTCCCACTCGGGGTGACAAATGCAAAAGCAACAATTGATGGACAGAATGCAGAACAATGTCATACATTCACCCCAGTACAGAGATCTGGGCCTAAATCCATCATTTTTTTGCTCACCATGCCGTTCCAATTTGAACCCAGCCATATGCAAATCAGTCTTGACCCTGTGCCTCATGGGAACAGTCCAGCCTGAACTGCCAAGCCAGGTCCTCACTGGACTGGAAACAAGCATCCTAGGACCGGTTTCGGGGTTTCACCCCTCTTCAGCCAGGATAGCTTGATTCCAGTGGCATGGAGAGCAAGGGACCCACGTCTGGGCATACCCTTCCCACTCGGGGTGACAAATGCAAAAACAACAATTGATGGACAGAATGCAGAACAATGTCATACATTCACCCCAGTACAGAGATCTGGGCCTAAATCCATCGTTTTTTTGCTCACCATGCCGTTCCAGTTTGAACCCAGCCATATGCAAATCAGTCTTGACCCTGTGCCTCATGGGAACAGTCCAGCCCGAACTGCCAAACCAGGTCCTCACTGGACTGGAAACAAGCATCCTAGGACCGGTTTCGGGGTTTCACCCCTCTTCAGCCAGGATAGCTTGATTCCAGTGGCATGGAGAGCAAGGGACCCACGTCTGGGCATACCCTTCCCACTCGGGGTGACAAATGCAAAAACAACAATTGATGGACAGAATGCAGAACAATGTCATACATTCACCCCAGTACAGAGATCTGGGCCTAAATCCATCGTTTTTTTGCTCACCATGCCGTTCCAGTTTGAACCCAGCCATTTGCAAATCAGTCTTGACCCTGTGCCTCATGGGAACAGTCCAGCCCGAACTGCCAAGCCAGGTCCTCACTGGACTGGAAACAAGCATCCTAGGACCGGTTTCGGGGTTTCAGCCCTCTTCAGCCAGGATAGCTTGATTCCAGTGGCATGGAGAGCAAGGGACCTACGTCTGGGCATACCCTTCCCACTCGGGGTGACAAATGCAAAAACAACAATTGATGGACAGAATGTAGAACAATGTCATACATTCACCCCAGTACAGAGATCTGGGCCTAAATCCATCGTTTTTTTGCTCACCATGCCGTTCCAGTTTGAACCCAGCCATATGCAAATCAGTCTTGACCCTGTGCCTCATGGGATCAGTCCAGCCTGAACTGCCAAGCCAGGTCCTCACTGGACTGGAAACAAGCATCCTAGGACCGGTTTCAGGGTTTCACCCCTCTTCAGCAGGATAGCTTGATTCCAGTGGCATGGAGAGCAAGGGACCCATGTCTGGGCATACCCTTCCCACTCGGGGTGACAAATGCAAAAACAACAATTGATGGACAGAATGCAGAACAATGTCATACATTCACCCTAGTACAGACCCTTCCCACTCGGGGTGACAAAAGCAAAAACAACAATTGATGGACAGAATGCAGAACAATGTCATACATTCACCCCAGTACAGAGATCTGGGCCTAAATCCATCGTTTTTTTGCTCACCATGCCGTTCCAGTTTGAACCCAGCCATATGCAAATCAGTCTTGACCCTGTGCCTCATGGGAACAGTCCTGCCCGAACTGCCAAGCCAGGTCCTCACTGGACTGGAAACAAGCATCCTAGGACCGGTTTCGGGGTTTCACCCCTCTTCAGCCAGGATAGCTTGATTCCAGTGGCATGGAGAGCAAGGGACCCACGTCTGGGCATACCCTTCCCACTCGGGGTGACAAATGCAAAAACAACAATTGATGGACAGAATGCAGAACAATGTCATACATTCACCCCAGTACAGAGATCTGGGCCTAAATCCATCTTTTTTTGCTCACCATGCCGTTCCAGTTTGAACCCAGCCATATGCAAATCAGTCTTGACCCTGTGCCTCATGGGAACAGTCCAGCCCGAACTGCCAAGCCAGGTCCTCACTGGACTGGAAACAAGCATCCTAGGACCGATTTCGGGGTTTCACCCCTCTTCAGCCAGGATAGCTTGATTCCAGTGGCATGGAGAGCAAGGGACCCACGTCTGGGCATACCCTTCCCACTCGGGGTGACAAATGCAAAAACAACAATTGATGGACAGAATGCAGAACAATGTCATACATTCACCCCAGTACAGAGATCTGGGCCTAAATCCATCGTTTTTTTGCTCACCATGCCGTTCCAGTTTGAACCCAGCCATTTGCAAATCAGTCTTGACCCTGTGCCTCATGGGAACAGTCCAGCCCGAACTGCCAAGCCAGGTCCTCACTGGACTGGAAACAAGCATCCTAGGACCGGTTTCGGGGTTTCAGCCCTCTTCAGCCAGGATAGCTTGATTCCAGTGGCATGGAGAGCAAGGGACCTACGTCTGGGCATACCCTTCCCACTCGGGGTGACAAATGCAAAAACAACAATTGATGGACAGAATGTAGAACAATGTCATACATTCACCCCAGTACAGAGATCTGGGCCTAAATCCATCGTTTTTTTGCTCACCATGCCGTTACAGTTTGAACCCAGCCATATGCAAATCAGTCTTGACCCTGTGCCTCATGGGATCAGTCCAGCCTGAACTGCCAAGCCAGGTCCTCACTGGACTGGAAACAAGCATCCTAGGACCGGTTTCAGGGTTTCACCCCTCTTCAGCCAGGATAGCTTGATTCCAGTGGCATGGAGAGCAAGGGACCCATGTCTGGGCATACCCTTCCCACTCGGGGTGACAAATGCAAAAACAACAATTGATGGACAGAATGCAGAACAATGTCATACATTCACCCCAGTACAGAGATCTGGGCCTAAATCCATTGTTTTTTTGCTCACCATGCCGTTCCAGTTTGAACCCATCCATATGCAAATCAGTCTTGACCCTGTGCCTCATGGGAACAGTCCAGCCCGAACTGCCAAGCCAGGTCCTCACTGGACTGGAAACAAGCATCCTAGGACCGGTTTCGGGGTTTCACCCCTCTTCAGCCAGGATAGCTTGATTCCAGTGGCATGGAGAGCAAGGGACCCACGTCTGGGCATACCCTTCCCACTCGGGGTGACAAATGCAAAAACAACAATTGATGGACGGAATGCAGAACAATGTCATACATTCACCCCAGTACAGAGATCTAAGCCTAAATCCATCGTTTTTTTGCTCACCATGCCGTTCCAGTTTGAACTCAGCCATATGCAAATCAGTCTTGACCCTGTGCCTCATGGGAACAGTCCAGCCCGAACTGCCAAGCCAGGTCCTCACTGGACTGGAAACAAGCATCCTAGGACCGGTTTCGGGGTTTCACCCCTCTTCAGCCAGGATAGCTTGATTCCAGTGGCATGGAGAGCAAGGGACCCACGTCTGGGCATACCCTTCCCACTCGGGGTGACAAATGCAAAAACAACAATTGATGGACAGAATGCAGAACAATGTCATACATTCACCCTAGTACAGACCCTTCCCACTCGGGGTGACAAAAGCAAAAACAACAATTGATGGACAGAATGCAGAACAATGTCATACATTCACCCCAGTACAGAGATCTGGGCCTAAATCCATCGTTTTTTTGCTCACCATGCCGTTCCAGTTTGAACCCAGCCATATGCAAATCAGTCTTGACCCTGTGCCTCATGGGAACAGTCCAGCCCGAACTGCCAAGCCAGATCCTCACTGGACTGGAAACAAGCATCCTAGGACCGGTTTCGGGGTTTCACCCCTCTTCAGCCAGGATAGCTTGATTCCAGTGGCATGGAGAGCAAGGGACCCACGTCTGGGCATACCCTTCCCACTCGGGGTGAAACATGCAAAAACAACAATTGATGGACAGAATGCAGAACAATGTCATACATTCAACCCAGTACAGAGATCTGGGCCTAAATCCATCGGTTTTTTGCTCACCATGCCGTTCCAGTTTGAACCCAGCCATATGCAAATCAGTCTTGACCCTGTGCCTCATGGGAACAGTCCAGCCCGAACTGCCAAGCCAGGTCCTCACTGGACTGGAAACAAGCATCCTAGGACCGGTTTCGGGGTTTCACCCCTCTTCAGCTAGGATAGCTTGATTCCAGTGGCATGGAGAGCAAGGGACCCACGTCTGGGGATACCCTTCCCACTCGGGGTGACAAATGCAAAAACAACAATTGATGGACAGAATGCAGAACAATGTCATACATTCACCCCAGTACAGAGATCTGGGCCTAAATCCATCGTTTTTTTGCTCACCATGCAGTTCCAGTTTGAACCCAGCCATATGCAAATCAGTCTTGACCCTGTGCCTCATGGGATCAGTCCAGCCTGAACTGCCAAGCCAGGTCCTCACTGGACTGGAAACAAGCATCCTAGGACCGGTTTCAGGGTTTCACCCCTCTTCAGCCAGGATAGCTTGATTCCAGTGGCATGGAGAGCAAGGGACCCATGTCTGGGCATACCCTTCCCACTCGGGGTGACAAATGCAAAAACAACAATTGATGGACAGAATGCAGAACAATGTCATACATTCACCCCAGTACAGAGATCTGGGCCTAAATCCATTGTTTTTTTGCTCACCATGCCGTTCCAGTTTGAACCCATCCATATGCAAATCAGTCTTGACCCTGTGCCTCATGGGAACAGTCCAGCCCGAACTGCCAAGCCAGGTCCTCACTGGACTGGAAACAAGCATCCTAGGACCGGTTTCGGGGTTTCACCCCTCTTCAGCCAGGATAGCTTGATTCCAGTGGCATGGAGAGCAAGGGACCCACGTCTGGGCATACCCTTCCCACTCGGGGTGACAAATGCAAAAACAACAATTGATGGACGGAATGCAGAACAATGTCATACATTCACCCCAGTACAGAGATCTAAGCCTAAATCCATCGTTTTTTTGCTCACCATGCCGTTCCAGTTTGAACTCAGCCATATGCAAATCAGTCTTGACCCTGTGCCTCATGGGAACAGTCCAGCCCGAACTGCCAAGCCAGGTCCTCACTGGACTGGAAACAAGCATCCTAGGACCGGTTTCGGGGTTTCACCCCTCTTCAGCCAGGATAGCTTGATTCCAGTGGCATGGAGAGCAAGGGACCCACGTCTGGGCATACCCTTCCCACTCGGGGTGACAAATGCAAAAACAACAATTGATGGATAGAATGCAGAACAATGTCATACATTCACCCTAGTACAGACCCTTCCCACTCGGGGTGACAAAAGCAAAAACAATTGATGGACAGAATGCAGAACAATGTCATACATTCACCCCAGTACAGAGATCTGGGCCTAAATCCATCGTTTTTTTGCTCACCATGCCGTTCCAGTTTGAACCCAGCCATATGCAAATCAGTCTTGACCCTGTGCCTCATGGGAACAGTCCAGCCCGAACTGCCAAGCCAGATCCTCACTGGACTGGAAACAAGCATCCTAGGACCGGTTTCGGGGTTTCACCCCTCTTCAGCCAGGATAGCTTGATTCCAGTGGCATGGAGAGCAAGGGACCCACGTCTGGGCATACCCTTCCCACTCGGGGTGAAACATGCAAAAACAACAATTGATGGACAGAATGCAGAACAATGTCATACATTCAACCCAGTACAGAGATCTGGGCCTAAATCCATCGGTTTTTTGCTCACCATGCCGTTCCAGTTTGAACCCAGCCATATGCAAATCAGTCTTGACCCTGTGCCTCATGGGAACAGTCCAGCCCGAACTGCCAAGCCAGGTCCTCACTGGACTGGAAACAAGCATCCTAGGACCGGTTTCGGGGTTTCACCCCTCTTCAGCTAGGATAGCTTGATTCCAGTGGCATGGAGAGCAAGGGACCCACGTCTGGGGATACCCTTCCCACTCGGGGTGACAAATGCAAAAACAACAATTGATGGACAGAATGCAGAACAATGTCATACATTCACCCCAGTACAGAGATCTGGGCCTAAATCCATCGTTTTTTTGCTCACCATGCAGTTCCAGTTTGAACCCAGCCATATGCAAATCAGTCTTGACCCTGTGCCTCA
This sequence comes from Triturus cristatus, assembly GCF_964204655.1. NCBI lineage: Eukaryota > Metazoa > Chordata > Amphibia > Caudata > Salamandridae > Triturus > Triturus cristatus. The sequence goes on along the minus strand of NC_140579.1, from coordinate 1,017,110,107 downwards.
TGGGAACAGTCAGCCCGAACTGCCAAGCCAGGTCCTCACTGGACTGGAAACAAGCATCCTAGGACCGGTTTCAGGGTTTCACCCCTCTTCAGCAAGGATATCTTGATTCCAGTGGCATGGAGAGCAAGGGACCCACGTCTGGGCATACCCTTCCCACTCGGGGTGACAAATGCAAAAACAACAATCGATGGACAGAATGCAGAACAATGTCATACATTCACCCCAGTACAGAGATCTGGGCCTAAATCCAAAATTTTTTTTGCTCACCATGCCGTTCCAGTTTGAACCCAGCCATATGCAAATCAGTCTTGACCCTGTGCCTCATGGGAACAGTCCAGCCCGAACTGCCAAGCCAGGTCCTCACTGGACTGGAAACAAGCATCCTAGGACCGGTTTCGGGGTTTCACCCCTCTTCAGCCAGGATAGCTTGATTCCAGTGGCATGGAGAGCAAGGGACCCATGTCTGGGCATACCCTTCCCACTCGGGGTGACAAATGCAAAAACAACAATTGATGGACAGAATGCAGAACAATGTGATACATTCACCCCAGTACAGAGATCTGGGCCTAAATCCATCGTTTTTTTGCTCACCATGCCGTTCCAGTTTGAACCCAGCCATATGCAAATCAGTCTTGACCCTGTGCCTCATGGGAACAGTCCAGCCCGAACTGCCAAGCCAGGTCCTCACTGGACTGGTTTCACCCCTCTTCAGCCAGGATAGCTTGATTCCAGTGGCATGGAGAGCAAGGGACCCACGTCTGGGCATACCCTTCCCACTCGGGGTGACAAATGCAAAAACAACAATTGATGGACAGAATGCAGAACAATGTCATACATTCACCCCAGTACAGAGATCTGGGCCTAAATCCATCGTTTTTTTGCTCACCATGCCGTTCCAGTTTGAACCCAGCCATATGCAAATCAGTCTTGACCCTGTGCCTCATGGGAACAGTCCAGCCCGAACTGCCAAGCCAGGTCTTCACTGGACTGGAAACAAGCATCCTAGGACCGGTTTCGGGGTTTCACCCCTCTTCAGCCAGGATAGCTTGATTCCAGTGGCATGGAGAGCAAGGGACCCACGTCTGGGCATACCCTTCCCACTCGGGGTGACAAATGCAAAAACAACAATTGATGGACGGAATGCAGAACAATGTCATACATTCACCCCAGTACAGAGATCTAAGCCTAAATCCATCGTTTTTTTGCTCACCATGCCGTTCCAGTTTGAACTCAGCCATATGCAAATCAGTCTTGACCCTGTGCCTCATGGGAACAGTCCAGCCCGAACTGCCAAGCCAGGTCCTCACTGGACTGGAAACAAGCATCCTAGGACCGGTTTCGGGGTTTCACCCCTCTTCAGCCAGGATAGCTTGATTCCAGTGGCATGGAGAGCAAGGGACCCACGTCTGGGCATACCCTTCCCACTCGGGGTGACAAATGCAAAAACAACAATTGATGGACAGAATGCAGAACAATGTCATACATTCACCCTAGTACAGACCCTTCCCACTCGGGGTGACAAAAGCAAAAACAACAATTGATGGACAGAATGCAGAACAATGTCATACATTCACCCCAGTACAGAGATCTGGGCCTAAATCCATCGTTTTTTTGCTCACCATGCCGTTCCAGTTTGAATCCAGCCATATGCAAATCAGTCTTGACCCTGTGCCTCATGGGAACAGTCCTGCCCGAACTGCCAAGCCAGGTCCTCACTGGACTGGAAACAAGCATCCTAGGACCGGTTTCGGGGTTTCACCCCTCTTCAGCCAGGATAGCTTGATTCCAGTGGCATGGAGAGCAAGGGACCCACGTCTGGGCATACCCTTCCCACTCGGGGTGACAAATGCAAAAACAACAATTGATGGACAGAATGCATAACAATGTCATACATTCACCCCAGTACAGAGATCTGGGCCTAAATCCATCGTTTTTTTGCTCACCATGCCGTTCCAGTTTGAACCCAGCCATATGCAAATCAGTCTTGACCCTGTGCCTCATGGGAACAGTCCAGCCCGAACTGCCAAGCCAGGTCCTCACTGGACTGGAAACAAGCATCCTAGGACCGATTTCGGGGTTTCACCCCTCTTCAGCCAGGATAGCTTGATTCCAGTGGCATGGAGAGCAAGGGACCCACGTCTGGGCATACCCTTCCCACTCGGGGTGACAAATGCAAAAACAACAATTGATGGACAGAATGCAGAACAATGTCATACATTCACCCCAGTACAGAGATCTGGGCCTAAATCCATCGTTTTTTTGCTCACCATGCCGTTCCAGTTTGAACCCAGCCATTTGCAAATCAGTCTTGACCCTGTGCCTCATGGGAACAGTCCAGCCCGAACTGCCAAGCCAGGTCCTCACTGGACTGGAAACAAGCATCCTAGGACCGGTTTCGGGGTTTCAGCCCTCTTCAGCCAGGATAGCTTGATTCCAGTGGCATGGAGAGCAAGGGACCTACGTCTGGGCATACCCTTCCCACTCGGGGTGACAAATGCAAAAACAACAATTGATGGACAGAATGTAGAACAATGTCATACATTCACCCCAGTACAGAGATCTGGGCCTAAATCCATCGTTTTTTTGCTCACCATGCCGTTCCAGTTTGAACCCAGCCATACGCAAATCAGTCTTGACCCTGTGCCTCATGGGATCAGTCCAGCCTGAACTGCCAAGCCAGGTCCTCACTGGACTGGAAACAAGCATCCTAGGACCGGTTTCAGGGTTTCACCCCTCTTCAGCCAGGATAGCTTGATTCCAGTGGCATGGAGAGCAAGGGACCCATGTCTGGGCATACCCTTCCCACTCGGGGTGACAAATGCAAAAACAACAATTGATGGACAGAATGCAGAACAATGTCATACCTTCACCCCAGTACAGAGATCTGGGCCTAAATCCATTGTTTTTTTGCTCACCATGCCGTTCCAGTTTGAACCCATCCATATGCAAATCAGTCTTGACCCTGTGCCTCATGGGAACAGTCCAGCCCGAACTGCCAAGCCAGGTCCTCACTGGACTGGAAACAAGCATCCTAGGACCGGTTTCGGGGTTTCACCCCTCTTCAGCCAGGATAGCTTGATTCCAGTGGCATGGAGAGCAAGGGACCCACGTCTGGGCATACCCTTCCCACTCGGGGTGACAAATGCAAAAACAACAATTGATGGACGGAATGCAGAACAATGTCATACATTCACCCCAGTACAGAGATCTAAGCCTAAATCCATCGTTTTTTTGCTCACCATGCCGTTCCAGTTTGAACTCAGCCATATGCAAATCAGTCTTGACCCTGTGCCTCATGGGAACAGTCCAGCCCGAACTGCCAAGCCAGGTCCTCACTGGACTGGAAACAAGCATCCTAGGACCGGTTTCGGGGTTTCACCCCTCTTCAGCCAGGATAGCTTGATTCCAGTGGCATGGAGAGCAAGGGACCCACGTCTGGGCATACCCTTCTCACTCGGGGTGACAAATGCAAAAACAACAATTGATGGACAGAATGCAGAACAATGTCATACATTCACCCTAGTACAGACCCTTCCCACTCGGGGTGACAAAAGCAAAAACAACAATTGATGGACAGAATGCAGAACAATGTCATACATTCACCCCAGTACAGAGATCTGGGCCTAAATCCATCGTTTTTTTGCTCACCATGCCGTTCCCGTTTGAACCCAGCCATATGCAAATCAGTCTTGACCCTGTGCCTCATGGGAACAGTCCAGCCCGAACTGCCAAGCCAGATCCTCACTGGACTGGAAACAAGCATCCTAGGACCGGTTTCGGGGTTTCACCCCTCTTCAGCCAGGATAGCTTGATTCCAGTGGCATGGAGAGCAAGGGACCCACGTCTGGGCATACCCTTCCCACTCGGGGTGAAACATGCAAAAACAACAATTGATGGACAGAATGCAGAACAATGTCATACATTCAACCCAGTACAGAGATCTGGGCCTAAATCCATCGGTTTTTTGCTCACCATGCCGTTCCAGTTTGAACCCAGCCATATGCAAATCAGTCTTGACCCTGTGCCTCATGGGAACAGTCCAGCCCGAACTGCCAAGCCAGGTCCTCACTGGACTGGAAACAAGCATCCTAGGACCGGTTTCGGGGTTTCACCCCTCTTCAGCTAGGATAGCTTGATTCCAGTGGCATGGAGAGCAAGGGACCCACGTCTGGGGATACCCTTCCCACTCGGGGTGACAAATGCAAAAACAACAATTGATGGACAGAATGCAGAACAATGTCATACATTCACCCCAGTAAAGAGATCTGGGCCTAAATCCATCGTTTTTTTGCTCACCATGCCGTTCCAGTTTGAACCCAGCCATATGCAAATCAGTCTTGACCCTGTGCCTCATGGGAACAGTCAGCCCGAACTGCCAAGCCAGGTCCTCACTGGACTGGAAACAAGCATCCTAGGACCGGTTTCAGGGTTTCACCCCTCTTCAGCAAGGATATCTTGATTCCAGTGGCATGGAGAGCAAGGGACCCACGTCTGGGCATACCCTTCCCACTCGGGGTGACAAATGCAAAAACAACAATCAATGGACAGAATGCAGAACAATGTCACACATTCACCCCAGTACAGAGATCTGGGCCTAAATCCAAAATTTTTTTTGCTCACCATGCCGTTCCAGTTTGAACCCAGCCATATGCAAATCAGTCTTGACCCTGTGCCTCATGGGAACAGTCCAGCCCGAACTGCCAAGCCAGGTCCTCACTGGACTGGAAACAAGCATCCTAGGACCGGTTTCGGGGTTTCACCCCTCTTCAGCCAGGATAGCTTGATTCCAGTGGCATGGAGAGCAAGGGACCCACGTCTGGGCATACCCTTCCCACTCGGGGTGACAAATGCAAAAACAACAATTGATGGACAGAATGCAGAACAATGTCATACATTCACCCCAGTACAGAGATCTGTGCCTAAATCCATCGTTTTTTTGCTCACCATGCCGTTCCAGTTTGAACCCAGCCATATGCAAATCAGTCTTAACCCTGTGCCTCATGGGAACAGTCAGCCCGAACTGCCAAGCCAGGTCCTCACTGGACTGGAAACAAGCATCCTAGGACCGGTTTCGGGGTTTCACCCATCTTCAGCCAGGATAGCTTGATTCCAGTGGCATGGAGAGCAAGGGACCCACGTCTGGGCATACCCTTCCCACTCGGGGTGACAAATGCAAAAACAACAATTGATGGACAGAATGCAGAACAATGTCATAAATTCACCCCAGTACAGAGATCTGGGCCTAAATCCATCGTTTTTTTGCTCACCATGCCGTTCCAGTTTGAACCCAGCCATATGCAAATCAGTCTTGACCCTGTGCCTCATGGGAACAGTCCAGCCCGAACCGCAAAGCCAGGTCCTCACTGGACTGGAAACAAGCATCCTAGGACCGGTTTCGGGGTTTCACCCCTCTTCAGCCAGGATAGGTTGATTCCAGTGGCATGGAGAGCAAGGGACCCATGTCTGGGCATACCCTTCCCACTCGGGGTGACAAATGCAAAAACAACAATTGATGGACAGAATGCAGAACAATGTCATACATTCACCCCAGTACAGAGATCTGGGCCTAAATCCATCGTTTTTTTGCTCACCATGCCGTTCCAGTTTGAACCCAGCCATATGCAAATCAGTCTTGACCCTGTGCCTCATGGGAACAGTCCAGCCCGAACTGCCAAGCCAGGTCCTCACTGGACTGGAACCAAGCATCCTAGGACCGGTTTCGGGGTTTCGCCCCTCTTCAGCTAGGATAGCTTGATTCCAGTGGCATGGAGAGCAAGGGACCCACGTCTGGGCATACCCTTCCCACTCGGGGTGACAAATGCAAAAACAACAATTGATGGACAGAATGCAGAACAATGTCATACATTCACCCCAGTACAGAGATCTGGGCCTAAATCCATCGTTTTTTTGCTCACCATTCCGTTCCAGTTTGAACCCAGCCATATGCAAATCAGTCTTGACCCTGTGCCTCATGGGAACAGTCCAGCCCGAACTGCCAAGCCAGGTCCTCACTGGACTGGAAACAAGCATCCTAGGACCGGTTTCGGGGTTTCACCCCTCTTCAGCCAGGATAGCTTGATTCCAGTGGCATGGAGAGCAAGGGACCCACGTCTGGGCATACCCTTCCCACTCGGGGTGACAAATGCAAAAACAACAATTGATGGACAGAATGCAGAACAATGTCATAAATTCACCCCAGTACAGAGATCTGGGCCTAAATCCATCGTTTTTTTGCTCACCATGCCGTTCCAGTTTGAACCCAGCCATATGCAAATCAGTCTTGACCCTGTGCCTCATGGGAACAGTCCAGCCCGAACCGCAAAGCCAGGTCCTCACTGGACTGGAAACAAGCATCCTAGGACCGGTTTCGGGGTTTCACCCCTCTTCAGCCAGGATAGGTTGATTCCAGTGGCATGGAGAGCAAGGGACCCATGTCTGGGCATACCCTTCCCACTCGGGGTGACAAATGCAAAAACAACAATTGATGGACAGAATGCAGAACAATGTCATACATTCACCCCAGTACAGAGATCTGGGCCTAAATCCATCGTTTTTTTGCTCACCATGCCGTTCCAGTTTGAACCCAGCCATATGCAAATCAGTCTTGACCCTGTGCCTCATGGGAACAGTCCAGCCCGAACTGCCAAGCCAGGTCCTCACTGGACTGGAACCAAGCATCCTAGGACCGGTTTCGGGGTTTCGCCCCTCTTCAGCTAGGATAGCTTGATTCCAGTGGCATGGAGAGCAAGGGACCCACGTCTGGGCATACCCTTCCCACTCGGGGTGACAAATGCAAAAACAACAATTGATGGACAGAATGCAGAACAATGTCATACATTCACCCCAGTACAGAGATCTGGGCCTAAATCCATCGTTTTTTTGCTCACCATTCCGTTCCAGTTTGAACCCAGCCATATGCAAATCAGTCTTGACCCTGTGCCTCATGGGAACAGTCCAGCCCGAACTGCCAAGCCAGGTCCTCACTGGACTGGAAACAAGCATCCTAGGACCGGTTTCGGGGTTTCACCCCTCTTCAGCCAGGATAGCTTGATTCCAGTGGCATGGAGAGCAAGGGACCCACGTCTGGGCATACCCTTCCCACTCGGGGTGACAAATGCAAAAACAACAATTGATGGACAGAATGCAGAACAATGTCATACATTCACCCCAGTACAGAGATCTGGGCCTAAATCCATTGTTTTTTTGCTCACCATGCCGTTCCAGTTTGAACCCAGCCATATGCAAATCAGTCTTGACCCTGTGCCTCATGGGAACAGTCCAGCCCGAACTGCCAAGCCAGGTCCTCACTGGACTGGAAACAAGCATCCTAGGACCGGTTTCGGGGTTTCACCCCTCTTCAGCCAGGATAGCTTGATTCCAGTGGCATGGAGAGCAAGGGACCCACGTCTGGGCATACCCTTCCCACTCGGGGTGACAAATGCAAAAACAACAATTGATGGACAGAATGCAGAACAATGTCATACATTCACCCCAGTACAGAGATCTGGGCCTAAATCCATTGTTTTTTTGCTCACCATGCCGTTCCAGTTTGAACCCAGCCATATGCAAATCAGTCTTGACCCTGTGCCTCATGGGAACAGTCCAGCCCGAACTGCCAAGCCAGGTCCTCACTGGACTGGAAACAAGCATCCTAGGACCGGTTTCGGGGTTTCACCCCTCTTCAGCCAGGATAGCTTGATTCCAGTGGCATGGAGAGCAAGGGACCCACGTCTGGGCATACCCTTCCCACTCGGGGTGACAAATGCAAAAACAACAATTGATGGACAGAATGCAGAACAATGTCATACATTCACCCCAGTACAGAGATCTGGGCCTAAATCCATTGTTTTTTTGCTCACCATGCCGTTCCAGTTTGAACCCAGCCATATGCAAATCAGTCTTGACCCTGTGCCTCATGGGAACAGTAAATGTAAATGTAAATGTAAATGTATGTGTCTTGTAAAGCGCACTGCTGCCCTGAGGCGTCCTGGCGCTGTAGACCGCTGGGGAACCCGTCCTGGCTATCCCTGTGAGATGGTCCCTCCAGGGTATCTCCAAGGTGAAACCAGGCATCCCCGGCGAATGTGGGGGGCCGTTGTGGAGATGAGGCAAGCTAATGCCCAGAGTTGCCGAGTGTGTTCCTGGTTAGAGTAGGTACCGAGGCGAGAATTATCGAGTCCGTTTTTGACACTGGTCCACGACCCTGCCGCGTCGGGAATTGAACCCTGGTCCCTGGCCGATTCTCTGCTTACGGATCTGCCGCCTCTAACCAGTGAGCCACACCTCTCCACAACAGTCAGCCCGAACTGCCAAGCCAGGTCCTCACTGGACTGGAAACAAGCATCCTAGGACCGGTTTCGGGGTTTCACCCCTCTTCATCCAGGATAGCTTGATTCCAGTGGCATGGAGAGCAAGGGACCCACGTCTGGGCATACCCTTCCCACTCGGGGTGACAAATGCAAAAACAACAATTGATGGACAGAATGCAGAACAATGTCATACATTCACCCCAGTACAGAGATCTGGGCCTAAATCCATTGTTTTTTTGCTCACCATGCCGTTCCAGTTTGAACCCAGCCATATGCAAATCAGTCTTGACCCTGTGCCTCATGGGAACAGTCCAGCCCGAACTGCCAAGCCAGGTCCTCACTGGACTGGAAACAAGCATCCTAGGACCGGTTTCGGGGTTTCACCCCTCTTCAGCCAGGATAGCTTGATTCCAGTGGCATGGAGAGCAAGGGACCCACGTCTGGGCATACCCTTCCCACTCGGGGTGACAAATGCAAAAACAACAATTGATGGACAGAATGCAGAACAATGTCATACATTCACCCCAGTACAGAGATCTGGGCCTAAATCCATTGTTTTTTTGCTCACCATGCCGTTCCAGTTTGAACCCAGCCATATGCAAATCAGTCTTGACCCTGTGCCTCATGGGAACAGTAAATGTAAATGTAAATGTAAATGTATGTGTCTTGTAAAGCGCACTGCTGCCCTGAGGCGTCCTGGCGCTGTAGACCGCTGGGGAACCCGTCCTGGCTATCCCTGTGAGATGGTCCCTCCAGGGTATCTCCAAGGTGAAACCAGGCATCCCCGGCGAATGTGGGGGGCCGTTGTGGAGATGAGGCAAGCTAATGCCCAGAGTTGCCGAGTGTGTTCCTGGTTAGAGTAGGTACCGAGGCGAGAATTATCGAGTCCGTTTTTGACACTGGTCCACGACCCTGCCGCGTCGGGAATTGAACCCTGGTCCCTGGCCGATTCTCTGCTTACGGATCTGCCGCCTCTAACCAGTGAGCCACACCTCTCCACAACAGTCAGCCCGAACTGCCAAGCCAGGTCCTCACTGGACTGGAAACAAGCATCCTAGGACCGGTTTCGGGGTTTCACCCCTCTTCATCCAGGATAGCTTGATTCCAGTGGCATGGAGAGCAAGGGACCCAGGTCTGGGCATACCCTTCCCACTCGGGGTGACAAATGCAAAAACAACAATTGATGGACAGAATGCAGAACAATGTCATACATTCACCCCAGTACAGAGATCTGGGCCTAAATCCATCGTTTTTTTGCTCACCATGCCGTTCCAGTTTGAACCCAGCCATATGCAAATCAGTCTTGACCCTGTGCCTCATGGGAACAGTCCAGCCCGAACTGCCAAGCCAGGTCCTCACTGGACTGGAAACAAGCATCCTAGGACCGGTTTCGGGGTTTCACCCCTCTTCAGCCAGGATAGCTTGATTCCAGTGGCATGGAGAGCAAGGGACCCATGTCTGGGCATACCCTTCCCACTCGGGGTGACAAATGCAAAAACAACAATTGATGGACAGAATGCAGAACAATGTCATACATTCACCCCAGTACAGAGATCTGTGCCTAAATCCATCGTTTTTTTGCTCACCATGCCGTTCCAGTTTGAACCCAGCCATATGCAAATCAGTCTTGACCCTGTGCCTCATGGGAACAGTCAGCCCGAACTGCCAAGCCAGGTCCTCACTGGACTGGAAACAAGCATCCTAGGACCGGTTTCGGGGTTTCACCCCTCTTCAGCCAGGATAGCTTGATTCCAGTGGCACGGAGAGCAAGGGACCCACGTCTGGGCATACCCTTCCCAGTCGGGGTGACAAATGCAAAAACAACAATTGATGGACAGAATGCAGAACAATGTCATACATTCACCCCAGTACAGAGATCTGGGCCTAAATCCATCATTTTTTTGCTCACCATGCCGTTCCAGTTTGAACCCAGCCATATGCAAATCAGTCTTGACCCTGTGCCTCATGGGAACAGTCCAGCCCGAACTGCCAAGCCAGGTCCTCACTGGACTGGAAACAAGCATCCTAGGACCGGTTTCGGGGTTTCACCCCTCTTCAGCCAGGATAGCTTGATTCCAGTGGCATGGAGAGCAAGGGACCCACGTCTGGGCATACCCTTCCCACTCGGGGTGACAAATGCAAAAACAACAATTGATGGACAGAATGCAGAACAATGTCATACATTCACCCCAGTACAGAGATCTGGGCCTAAATCCATTGTTTTTTTGCTCACCATGCCGTTCCAGTTTCAACCCAGCCACATGCAAATCAGTCTTGACCCTGTGCCTCATGGGAACAGTCAGCCCGAACTGCCAAGCCAGGTCCTCACTGGACTGGAAACAAGCATCCTAGGACCGGTTTCGGGGTTTCACCCCTCTTCAGCCAGGATAGCTTGATTCCAGTGGCAAGGAGAGCAAGGGACCCACGTCTGGGCATACCCTTCCCACTCGGGGTGACAAATGCAAAAACAACAATTGATGGACAGAATGCAGAACAATGTCATACATTCACCCCAGTACAGAGATCTGGGCCTAAATCCATCTTTTTTTTGCTCACCATGCCGTTCCAGTTTGAACCTAGCCATATGCAAATCAGTCTTGACCCTGTGCCTCATGGGAACAGTCCAGCCCGAACTGCCAAGCCAGATCCTCACTGGACTGGAAACAAGCATCATAGGACCGGTTTCGGGGTTTCACCCCTCTTCAGCCAGGATAGCTTGATTCCAGTGGCATGGAGAGCAAGGGACCCACGTCTGGGCATACCCTTCCCACTCGGGGTGACAAATGCAAAAACAACAATTGATGGACGGAATGCAGAACAATGTCATACATTCACCCCAGTACAGAGATCTGGGCCTAAATCCATCGTTTTTTTGCTCACCATGCCGTTTCAGTTTGAACCCAGCCATATGCAAATCAGTCTTGACCCTGTGCCTCATGGGAACAGTCCAGCCCGAACTGCCAAGCCAGGTCCTCACTGGACTGGAAACAAGCATCCTAGGACCGGTTTCGGGGTTTCACCCCTCTTCAGCCAGGATAGCTTGATTCCAGTGGCATGGAGAGCAAGGGACCCACGTCTGGGCATACCCTTCCCACTCGGGGTGACAAATGCAAAAACAACAATTGATGGACAGAATGCAGAACAATGTCATACATTCACCCCAGTACAGAGATCTGGGCCTAAATCCATTGTTTTTTTGCTCACCATGCCGTTCCAGTTTGAACCCAGCCATATGCAAATCAGTCTTGACCCTGTGCCTCATGGGAACAGTCCAGCCCGAACTGCCAAGCCAGGTCTTCACTGGACTGGAAACAAGCATCCTAGGACTGGTTTCGGGGTTTCACCCCTCTTCAGCCAGGATAGCTGGATTCCAGTGGCATGGAGAGCAAGGGACCCACGTCTGGGCATACCCTTCCCAGTCGGGGTGACAAATGCAAAAATAACAATTGATGGACAGAATGCAGAACAATGTCATACATTCACCCCAGTACAGAGATCTGGGCCTAAATCCATCGTTTTTTTGCTCACCATGCCGTTCCAGTTTGAACCCAGCCATATGCAAATCAGTCTTGACGCTGTGCCTCATGGGAACAGTCAGCCCGAACTGCCAAGCCAGGTCCTCACTGGACTGGAAACAAGCATCCTAGGACCGGTTTCGGGGTTTCACCCCTCTTCAGCCAGGATAGCTTGATTCCAGTGGAATGGAGAGCAAGGGACCCACGTCTGGGCATACCCTTCCCACTCGGGGTGACAAATGCAAAAACAACAATTGATGGACAGAATGCAGAACAATGTCATACATTCACCCCAGTACAGAGATCTGGGCCTAAATCCATCATTTTTTTGCTCACCATGCCGTTCCAGTTTGAACCCAGCCATATGCAAATCAGTCTTGACCCTGTGCCTCATGGGAACAGTCCACCCCGAACTGCCAAGCCAGGTCCTCACTGGACTGGAAACAAGCATCCTAGGACCGGTTTCGGGGTTTCACCCCACTTCAGCCAGGATAGCTTGATTCCAGTGGCATGGAGAGCAAGGGACCCACGTCTGGGCATACCCTTCCCACTCGGGGTGACAAATGCAAAAACAACAATTGATGGACAGAATGCAGAACAATGTCATACATTCACCCCAGTACAGAGATCTGGGCCTAAATCCATTGTTTTTTTGCTCACCATGCCGTTCCAGTTTGAACCCAGCCATATGCAAATCAGTCTTGACCGTGTGCCTCATGGGAACAGTCAGCCCGAACTGCCAAGCCAGGTCCTCACTGGACTGGAAACAAGCATCCTAGGACCGGTTTCGGGGTTTCACCCCTCTTCAGCCAGGATAGCTTGATTCCAGTGGCATGGAGAGCAAGGGACCCACGTCTGGGCATACCCTTCCCACTCAGGGTGACAAATGCAAAAACAACAATTGATGGACAGAATGCAGAACAATGTCATACATTCACCCCAGTACAGAGATCTGGGCCTAAATCCATTGTTTTTTTGCTCACCATGCCGTTCCAGTTTGAACCCAGCCATATGCAAATCAGTCTTGACCCTGTGCCTCATGGGAACAGTCCAGCCCGAACTGCCAAGCCAGGTCCTCACTGGACTGGAAACAAGCATCCTAGGACTGGTTTCGGGGTTTCACCCCTCTTCAGCCAGGATAGCTTGATTCCAGTGGCATGGAGAGCAAGGGACCCCCGTCTGGGCATACCCTTCCCACTCGGGGTGACAAATGCAAAAATAACAATTGATGGACAGAATGCAGAACAATGTCATACATTCACCCCAGTACAGAGATCTGGGCCTAAATCCATTGTTTTTTTGCTCACCATGCCGTTCCAGTTTGAACCCAGCCATATGCAAATCAGTCTTGACCCTGTGCCTCATGGGAACAGTCAGCCTGAACTGCCAAGCCAGGTCCTCACTGGACTGGAAACAAGCATCCTAGGACCGGTTTCGGGGTTTCACCCCTCTTCAGCCAGGATAGCTTGATTCCAGTGACATGGAGAGCAAGGGACCCACGTCTGGGCATACCCTTCCCACTCGGGGTGACAAATGCAAAAACAACAATTGATGGACAGAATGCAGAACAATGTCATACATTCACCCCAGTACAGAGATCTGGGCCTAAATCCATCGTTTTTTTGCTCACCATGCCGTTCCAGTTTGAACCCAGCCATATGCAAATCAGTCTTGACCCTGTGCCTCATGGGAACAGTCCAGCCCGAACTGCCAAGCCAGGTCCTCACTGGACTGGAAACAAGCATCCTAGGACCGGTTTTGGGGTTTCACCCCTCTTCAGCCAGGATAGCTTGATTCCAGTGACATGGAGAGCAAGGGACCCACGTCTGGGCATACCCTTCCCACTCGGGGTGACAAATGCAAAAACAACAATTGATGGACAGAATGCAGAACAATGTCATACATTCACCCCAGTACAGAGATCTGGGCCTAAATCCATTGTTTTTTTGCTCACCATGCGGTTCCAGTTTGAACCCAGCCATATGCAAATCAGTCTTGACCCTGTGCCTCATGGGAACAGTCCAGCCCGAACTGCCAAGCCAGGTCCTCACTGGACTGGAAACAAGCATCCTAGGACCGGTTTCGGGGTTTCACCCCTCTTCAGCCAGGATAGCTTGATTCCAGTGGCATGGAGAGCAAGGGACCCACGTCTGGGCATACCCTTCCCACTCGGGGTGACAAATGCAAAAACAACAATTGATGGACAGAATGCAGAACAATGTCATACATTCACCCCAGTACAGAGATCTGGGCCTAAATCCATCGTTTTTTTGCTCACCATGCCGTTCCAGTTTGAACCCAGCCATATGCAAATCAGTCTTGACCGAGTGCCTCATGGGAACAGTCCAGCCCGAACTGCCAAGCCAGGTCCTCACTGGACTGGAAACAAGCATCCTAGGACCGGTTTCGGGGTTTCACCCCTCTTCAGCCAGGATAGCTTGATTCCAGTGGCATGGAGAGCAAGGGACCCACGTCTGGGCATACCCTTCCCACTCGGGGTGACAAATGAAAAAACAACAATTGATGGACAGAATGCAGAACAATGTCATACATTCACCCCAGTACAGAGATCTGGGCCTAAAACCATTGTTTTTTTGCTCACCATGCCGTTCCAGTTTGAACCCAGCCATATGCAAATCAGTCTTGACCCTGTGCCTCATGGGAACAGTCCAGCCCGAACTGCCAAGCCAGGTCCTCACTGGACTGGAAACAAGCATCCTAGGACCGGTTTCGGGGTTTCACCCCTCTTCAGCCAGGATAGCTTGATTCCAGTGGCATGGAGAGCAAGGGACCCACGTCTGGGCATATCCTTCCCACTCGGGGTGACAAATGCAAAAACAACAATTGAATGACAGAATGCAGAACACTGTCATACATTCACCCCAGTACAGAGATCTGGGCCTAAATCCATTGTTTTTTTGCTCACCATGCCATTCCAGTTTGAACCCAGCCATATGCAAATCAGTCTTGACCCTGTGCCTCATGGGAACAGTCAGCCCGAACTGCCAAGCCAGGTCCTCACTGGACTGGAAACAAGCATCCTAGGACCGGTTTCGGGGTTTCACCCCTGTTCAGCCAGGATAGCTTGATTCCAGTGGCATGGAGAGCAAGGGACCCACGTCTGGGCATACCCTTCCCACTCGGGGTGACAAATGCAAAAACAACAATTGATGGACAGAATGCAGAACAATGTCATACATTCACCCCAGTACAGAGATCTGGGCCTAAATCCATCGTTTTTTTGCTCACCATGCTGTTCCAGTTTGAACCCAGCCATATGCAAATCAGTCTTGACCCTGTACCTCATGGGAACAGTCCAGCCCGAACTGCCAAGCCAGGTCCTCACTGGACTGGAAACAAGCATCCTAGGACCGGTTTCGGGGTTTCACCCCTCTTCAGCCAGGATAGCTTGATTCCAGTGGCATGGAGAGCAAGGGACCCACGTCTGGGCATACCCTTCCCACTCGGGGTGACAAATACAAAAACAACAATTGATGGACAGAATACAGAACAATGTCATACATTCACCCCAGTACAGAGATCTGGGCCTAAATCCATCGTTTTTTTGCTCACCATGCCGTTCCAGTTTGAACCCAGCCATATGCGAATGAGTCTTGACCCTGTGCCTCATGGGAACAGTCCAGCCCGAACTGCCAAGCCAGGTCCTCACTGGACTGGAAAGAAGCATCCTAGGACCGGTTTCGGGGTTTCACCCCTCTTCAGCCAGGATAGCTTGATTCCAGTGGCATGGAGAGCACGGGACCCACGTCTGGGCATACCCTTCCCACTCGGGGTGACAAATGCGAAAACAACAATTGATGGACAGAATGCAGAACAATGTCATACATTCACCCCAGTACAGAGATCTGGGCCTAAATCCATCGTTTTTTTGCTCACCATGCCGTTCCAGTTTGAACCCAGCCATATGCAAATCAGTCTTGACCCTGTGCCTCATGGGAACAGTCCAGCCCGAACTGCCAAGCCAGGTCCTCACTGGACTGGAAACAAGCATCCTAGGACCGGTTTCGGGGTTTCACCCCTCTTCAGCCAGGATAGCTTGATTCCAGTGGCATGGAGAGCAAGGGACCCACGTCTGGGCATTCCCTTCCCACTCGGGGTGACAAATGCAAAAACAACAATTGATGGACAGAATTCAGAACAATGTCATACATTCACCCCAATACAGAGATCTGGGCCTAAATCCATCGTTTTTTTGCTCACCATGCCGTTCCAGTTTGAACCCAGCCATATGCAAATCAGTCTTGACCCTGTGCCTCATGGGAACAGTCCAGCCCGAACTGCCAAGCCAGGTCCTCACTGGACTGGAAACAAGCATCCTAGGACCGGTTTCGGGGTTTCACCCCTCTTCAGCCAGGATAGCTTGATTCCAGTGGCATGGAGAGCAAGGGACCCACGTCTGGGCATACCCTTCCCACTCGGGGTGACAAATACAAAAACAACAATTGATGGACAGAATACAGAACAATGTCATACATTCACCCCAGTACAGAGATCTGGGCCTAAATCCATCGTTTTTTTGCTCACCATGCCGTTCCAGTTTGAACCCAGCCATATGCAAATCAGTCTTGACCCTGTGCCTCATGGGAACAGTCCAGCCCGAACTGCCAAGCCAGGTCCTCACTGGACTGGAAACAAGCATCCTAGGACCGGTTTCGGGGTTTCACCCCTCTTCAGCCAGGATAGCTTGATTCCAGTGGCATGGAGAGCAAGGGACCCACGTCTGGGCATACCCTTCCCACTCGGGGTGACAAATACAAAAACAACAATTGATGGACAGAATACAGAACAATGTCATACATTCACCCCAGTACAGAGATCTGGGCCTAAATCCATCGTTTTTTTGCTCACCATGCCGTTCCAGTTTGAACCCAGCCATATGCGAATGAGTCTTGACCCTGTGCCTCATGGGAACAGTCCAGCCCGAACTGCCAAGCCAGGTCCTCACTGGACTGGAAAGAAGCATCCTAGGACCGGTTTCGGGGTTTCACCCCTCTTCAGCCAGGATAGCTTGATTCCAGTGGCATGGAGAGCAAGGGACCCACGTCTGGGCATACCCTTCCCACTCGGGGTGACAAAAGCGAAAACAACAATTGATGGACAGAATGCAGAACAATGTCATACATTCACCCCAGTACAGAGATCTGGGCCTAAATCCATCGTTTTTTTGCTCACCATGCCGTTCCAGTTTGAACCCAGCCATATGCAAATCAGTCTTGACCCTGTGCCTCATGGGAACAGTCCAGCCCGAACTGCCAAGCCAGGTCCTCACTGGACTGGAAACAAGCATCCTAGGACCAGTTTCGGGTTTCACCCCTCTTCAGCCAGGATAGCTTGATTCCAGTGGCATGGAGAGCAAGGGACCCACGTCTGGGCATACCCTTCCCACTCGGGGTGACAAATGCAAAAACAACAATTGATGGACAGAATGCAGAACAATGTCATACATTCACCCCAGTACAGAGATCTGGGCCTAAATCCATTGTTTTTTTGCTCACCATGCCGTTCCAGTTTGAACCCAGCCATATGCAAATCAGTCTAGACCCTGTGCCTCATGGGAACAGTCCAGCCCGAACTGCCAAGCCAGGTCCTCACTGGACTGGAAACAAGCATCCTAGGACCATGTAGGAGAGTGGCATCGACTGCATAGTTGCCCCCAACTTTTTGCTGATGTTTTGACTGTTGTTATGACTTTAGCCAGGCTGTGGCCCTGCTATCCAGGACCCCAGCCTATCTGCTTCCTCTGGTAAACTATGTGAGTACCCTAGGTACCAACCAATTGGATGCTGGGCATGCCCTACCAGTCCCTTGTAGATGGTACCCTAGGTACCCAGGGCATGGGTCCCCCAGTAGGCCTACCAGGGCTGCAGCACTTATTGTGCCACCCTGGGACAGCCACCCAAACTGACACCACCAGGCCACTACTGTAGCCTGGGTAAGGTGGTGCTAGCACCCCTTACAGGGACGTAGGTATCCTATGTCCCATACCATACAACACATATACTCTCATAGGTCACCCCTATGGCAGGCCCTGGTAATCCTACAGGGCTGGGTGCTGAGGTATGTGTGAGGGGGGACCCCTACGTGAGTAGGACCTCTCTGCAACCTCCGTAAAAACGTTACTGGGTTGTTTGTAGTGTAGCCATACCATATACTCTTAACCGCATTATAAGTTATTGCGTCATCGCTGTAACTTAGGAATGGCTACACAGAACCATATCGTGTTTGGTGTCAAACATGAAGGAATCATACCCCCAGTCCAGCCATGGGCATGGGGGCACGATTCCCCCTTGCTAGGAGGGTGATATGGGAAAAGCGGTAGAATTTGGACACCAATTTAAAAGTGCACATGTACCACAAAATGGCTACTGTTCGCCACCTACACGACTCTGGCTGGCTGTTGCTGGGGAAAACCCCAGCCTCGCCATCTGGACAATAGGGCTCCTGTGGCAGGGAGGTGCCAGCACCTCCCCAGACAGGATATGTGGATTGGAACAGGGTGGGTGCACCAAATGTCCTTTCAGAGTTGCACGTAGGCAGCTGCAGAGCCCCAATTCTGCATACACCGCCTGGAACCGGTTCAGGGGCGTCCTGCCCCTCGCCCAGGCGGGAAACACACAAAGGGGAGTGGGTGTAGCCACCCTTTCCCGCCTCTACTCTGATTGGTAGGCTCTCTTTTGGACCATCCCCTAATCTTGGGGATATATGGGAATAACTTTGCCCTAGAGCCTTAGATTCGTACAGGACTTCACAGAACTGACCTTCGACGAGCTGCTGCCCAGCTGACTGAAGAAATCTCCCTTGGGATAAAGGAGTTATCCCCCTGCTTGGCAGGCACCTAAAAGACTACAAGATACCCGGTTGGAACTTCGTTGCTCTCACAACCTTCGACACCTTCCAGCAACCTCGAGGTGGGTCTCCAGTGCATCCCAGCGTCCTGTGAGTGTGCCCAGCAAGTCTGAGCACCCTGGACCACGTGGGTGTCGAGATCCCCGCATACCCCGAGACACCGGCCACCTCTTGTCCAGCACACGACCCCGACCAGTGGGGAAGTTGTGCTTTGGCCCCTTCTTGAGCCAACCTTCAAGCAGCATTTGTGCTGACTCTCAGCTCCCTGGCCCGCTCCGGTGGCCCGTGGGAGCCCTTTTACGCACTCCATTTTGCTGCCTTCCGCGGTCCCTTGTCTCTCGACTTGTGGGCCCTAGCGGAGGACAATCTTCTTTTCTAAGAGTTCCCCTGGTTGCTCCAGGCCTGCTCTACGCTCCCTGCAAAGGAGAGCACCCTCAGACCTCGTGGGTCTGTACCAGCAGCTGCTTTGTTCATCTTGCGTGGGTTGCGGTTGCCAATGCTTAGTGGATCCAATCGGGACACTAACACCGCAGCGACCCTCAGCCAACGTGGGACAGTCGCCCTCCAGAAGCTGGCCTTCCTTGAAGCCTCCCGGAGCCCGTGACTGCAGAGCCCAGCTGTACCTTCCACACCTGAAGCACCCGACATCCACGAGCTCCTTCCTGTGAGCTCCCTGGTCACTGTGCTGTGACCCAGACTCTGTCCCCTCTGCTTTCAGGTTCATCTTTGTCTTTTCTTCAACTTTAATCTTCACGACTTCAACGACACTTCCAGCTAGCAGCAGTTTGGACTCCTTTTCCATAGAAAATCAGCCCGCGACCCGACACCAGAATCGACCTATGCACCCGGCTTCCCTGGGGCAGGTAACAGTGGTACTTCGGTACTTCCGTGGTGGTGGGCTCTCCAAAGCCTTAAGTCTCAAGCCTTAACTTTGTACTGTTGTTAGAAGTGTCCTTAAACCTTAATTATTCAACCGCGACATTCTCCATAGGCTAACTTTGCGATCCCGATAGCAACTTCTCGCACTGCACACGCCTCCCGTGGGTCCCCTTCCTCTTAACTGTGGGTGGATTCTTAAGGGGCCAGCGATCCTGAATGCCCTAGGCATTGCCTGTAGAATTGTCGTGGTTCTTATACCACTATTTTAGTATATGGTTTGGTCCCCCCCTGGGGCCCATTGATTTCTGTGCTATTTATTGTGTTTATAAATGCTTGTTTAAAGTGTAACTTTGCCACTAGCCACATAAAGTGACTGTGGGATTCTGTCTAGAATAAATACATATATTTTATATATATACCTGTGTGGGCTACTCTTTCATTTGGTTATTCAAGAGGTTATTATGGTAAAACAATAAGCTTAACACTCCTTCAAGACTTAGCCTGAAGGCTGCTCTCCACAGCTACCACTAGGATAGCTTTCTTTAAAGGTTGTCTTAAACCTATCATCAATAGGAGTCGAATTGGACTGGTGCAAGGTGTCCCTATAACTAGGAACAGCATATGCCAGGCCTACTTCTCACATTGGTGTGCAGCGGTTGGATTCAAGCTTGCCATTGTTTTACCAGATAACAAATTGAATTTCTAAAGTGAAAGCCACAAGGTACCAAAGGTACATATAAATTCAAGTTAGAATACAATAAGTTCTACTGAACTTGGAGTTGTGTGTAGAGGGTTTAGCACACCTTGACTACAACTCAAGAGAGGGTTCAGTAGGCCACACTTAGTGTAGGTAGATACATCACTACACTAAACATGTCTTCAGGTGGCACTAAGGCTATGGAAGGACCCCAGAGGGTCCCTATAGATAAGTATGATAATTTCACCTTTGCAGAGCTCAGGGAAATGTGCACCCTTAGAAAACTGAAGACAAACAAAGGTGCCAACACAAAACGTCTCAGGGAAATCCTGCTCATAGCAGACTTTATGGAGTCCATAGGGTACAGAGAGACGGACAGAGTGGGTGGGCACCCCTCAGAAGAGGACGCTCCCAGAGGGGAATCTGATGAGGAACAGGAAGAGGATGAAAATCCTGACCTGGAAGAAACAGACCACTCACAGCATGGAGGTGATGGCTCAAGAGGCACTCCCTCCACCCTTAAAAGGAGAGTGGTGGATCCAAGAAGGAACAGATCCCCCTCAGTGGGATCCAACCATTCTAGGAGATCCAAAGGGTCCTCTGCCTCTTCTCAGAGAAGAGAATCCTCTCATGAGAGGAAATGCAGACTGATCAAATTTGAGCAGGCTAAGCTTGAGCTTAAAAGAGAACAGTTAGCATTGGACAGGGAAACCCTGGAGCTTCAGAAAGCTTCAAGAAAGTGGGGTCTAGAGATCCCTGGTGGCAGTAAGGAAACCCCTAGAGTTAGAGAGAAAGTCCCTGACAATAGGAACCTCCACAAGATTGTGCCCCCCTATCAGAATGGGGATGATATCCACAAATGGATATCTGCTCTTGAAAGGGCCTGTAGAGTACAGAGGGTCCCAGTAGAGCAGTGGGCAGCAATCCTGTGGCTCTCCTTTTCAGATAAAGGAAGAGACAAGCTCCTCTCTGTAAGAGAAGAGGATGCTGATGACTATTATATCTTGAAGGATGCTTTAATAGATGGGTTTGGCTTAACCACTGATCAGTACAAACTTAAGTTCAGAGACACCCAGAAAGCACAAAATCAGGATTGGGTAGACTTTGTGGATTGTGCAACCAAGGCACTGGAAGGTTGGTTAACTGGCAGCAAAGTAGATGATTATACAGGATTATACAATCTCATAATGAGGGAGCAGATCCTTAACAATTGTCAGAACCAGCTCTTACATCAGCACCTGGTTGACTCTGATCTGACCTCTCCCCAAGAATTGGGAAAGAAGGCAGACAAATGGGTCAGAACCAGGATTAAGCAAAAGGTCCAGCCCTTGGGAGGTGCAACTAAAAAAGAAGATGCCAAAAACTCTGACAAGGGTGGGGAAAAGGGAAAAGACCAGCAGTCTTCAACAGGCCCCCAAAAAGCAGCATCTGAGACTACCAAGAAAAACAAATCCAAACAACCAAGGAAGCCATGGTGTAAGTACTGTAAACAGACTACCCATTGGACTTCAGACTGTAATAAGGCCAAAGACTCCACAAGCACCACACCTGCCCCTAAGGCTCCTGTTCCCCCTAGTACAGTTACAGGTGTTGGTGCACAGAACAAGGGCATAGTAGGGTTGACCCTGGGATCTGGAGAGGACTCTGGCCTAGTCAGAACTCCTACTCAGGCTGTGCTAGTTTGTGATGGGGACTTGTCCCTGTTTGTGAGCCCCAGTGGTCTGGGCAAATACAGACAACAGCCAACCATAAATGGAAGGGAGTCACTAGCTTACAGGGATACAGGGGCCAGTGTCACTATGGTGACTAAGGACCTTGTGGACCCTGACCAGATCATACTTGGAGAGATATACCAAGTGACCAATGCTAGCAACGTTAGTACAGACCATGCTCTAGCTGTTGTGAACTTCTCCTGGGGAGGGGTAACTGGCCTCAAGAAAGTTGTGGTGAGTGCAGACCTACCTGTTGAATGTTTACTAGGGAATGATTTGGAGACCTCAGCATGGGCTGAGGTGGAGCTAAGTACCCATGCAGCAATGTTGGGTATACCAGCAGAAGTATTTGCCCTGACAAGGTCAAAAGCAAAGCTGACAGGAACTGAACAGGCCTTGGATCCTGGAAAAATGGACCAAGGGCCTTCCAAGAGGAGGAGTAGCAGGGGTAAGGCCGAGCCTTCCCCCCAGGATCAGTCTGTAGAAACTCTTTTAGCAGAAGAGGATCTAGCTCCTGAAGAAGGAACTGCCCCAGAGGAACTGGAACCTGATCAGGTTGAGTTCTTGGGGGCAGGGGGACCTTCTAGGGCAGACTTGAGCCTGGAGCAGCAGAGCTGCCCCACTCTTGACCCCCTCAGACAGCAAGCTGCTGCTGAGGCTGCAGGGGATGCCAGTGGAACCCATAAGATTTATTGGGATGAAGGGCTCCTTTACTCTGAGGGTCGAGACCCCAAGCCTGGTGCAGCCAGGAGGTTGGTCATACCTCAGAAGTTTAGGAGCTTCCTGCTCACACTGGCCCATGATATCCCCTTAGCAGGACACCTGGGCCAAAATAAGACTTGGGACAGAATTGTCCCACACTTTCATTGGCCCCACATGAGTGAAGACTGTAAGAGCTTTTGCAGCTCTTGCATTACATGCCAAGCAAGTGGCAAGGCAGGTAAATCCACAAAGGCCCCCCTGATACCATTGCCTGTGGTGGGGGTGCCCTTTGAGCGGGTGGGGATTGACATCATTGGTCCCTTAGACCCACCAACAGCATCTGGGCACAGGTTCATTTTAGTGGTAGTGGATCATGCCACTAGATACCCAGAAGCTATTCCCCTTAGGACCATCACAGCTCCTGTGGTGGCAAGGGCCCTCCTTGGAGTCTTCTCCAGGGTGGGGTTCCCTAAGGAGGTATTGTCTGACAGAGGTACAAACTTTATGAGTAGTTACCTGAAGGCAATGTGGAAGGAGTGTGGGGTTAACTATAAGTTCACCACCCCTTACCATCCTCAATGCAATGGTCTTGTTGAAAGGTTCAACAAGACCTTAAAGGGTATGATTAAAGGACTACCAGAAAAGCTTAGGCGAAAATGGGATGTTCTTCTGCCCTGCCTTCTCTTTGCATACAGAGAGGTGCCACAGAAGGGGGTTGGCTACAGCCCCTTTGAACTTCTGTTTGGCCATCCTGTTAGAGGGCCACTTTGTCTAGTGAAGGAGGGATGGGAGCAACCTCTCAAACCCCCTAAACAGGACATAGTGGACTACGTACTTGGTCTCCGCTCCCGGATGGCTGAGTATATGAAGAAGGCAACTAAAAACCTGGAGGCAAGTCAGGAATTACAGAAAGCCTGGCATGACCAAAAGGCTGTCCTGGTGGTGTACCAGCCAGGACAGAAGGTATGGGTGTTGGAGCCAGTGGCCCCAGCAGCTCTCCAAGATAAGTGGAGTGGACCCCATACCATTTTGGAGAAAAAGGGAGAGGTTACCTACCTGGTAGACCTTGGCACTCCCAGAAGTCCCCACCGGGTACTTCATGTGAATAGATTGAAAGCATATGTGGACAGGGCTGACATGGGCTTGCTCATGGCAACAGATGAGGGACAGGAGGAAGAGAGTGACCCTCTCCCAGACCTGCTCTCTCAGAACCCTGACGATGGGTCAGTTGATGGAGTAGCCTTGGCAGGCAGCCTCACTGACCAGCAGCAAGCAGATTGTAGACAGGTTCTACAAAGATACAGACATGTTTTCTCTGACTCCTAGTCAGACCACCTGGTGCACTCACGAAGTGGACACTGGGGACAGTCTGCCTGTCAAGAATAAGATCTACAGGCAACCTGACCATGTCAGGGACTGCATACGGACTGAACTCCAAAAGATGTTGGAGTTGGCAGTAATTGAGCCCTCAGATAGCCCTTGGGCTAGCCCAGTAGTCCTAGTACCAAAACCTCACACCCAGAGTGGTAAGAGAGAGATGAGGTTCTGTGTAGACTACAGAGGTCTCAATGCAGTCACTAAGACTGATGTTCATCCAATTCCCAGAGCAGATGAGCTCATAGATAGGTTGGCCTCAGCCAAATATCTGAGCACATTTGATCTGACAGCTGGCTACTGGCAGATAAGGTTAGCTGAGTCTGCAAAAGCCAAAACTGCATTTTCTACCCCTAGTGGGCATTATCAATTTATTGTGATGCCCTTTGGTTTGAAAAATGCACCTGCCACTTTTCAAAGGTTGGTGAACCAAGTCCTCTCAGGCCTGGAAGACTTTAGTGCAGCATATCTGGATGATATTGCTGTCTTTAGCTCCACCTGGGAAGATCACCTGATCCACCTGAGGGAAGTTTTAGAAGCCCTGCAGAAGGCTGGGCTCACTATCAAGGCTACTAAGTGCCAGATAGGGCAGAGTCAGGTTGTATACCTGGGACACCTTGTAGGAGGAGGCCAGGTTCAACCTTTACAGAGCAAAATCCAGACCATCATGGACTGGGTTGCTCCAACCACCCAGACTCAGGTTCGAGCTTTCTTGGGCCTGACTGGTTATTATAGGAGATTTGTGAAAGGATATGGATCCATAGTGGCCCCCTTGAATGATCTCACCTCCAAGAGGATGCCCAAAAAGGTTCAGTGGACTGTCAGCTGTCAGAAAGCTTTTGATGACCTTAAACAGGCAATGTGCTCTGCTCCAGTGCTCCAAAGCCCCAACTACTCCAAAGAATTCATAGTTCAAACTGATGCTTCAGAGGTGGGGGTAGGTGCTGTGTTATCACAACTGAATGAGGAGGGCCAGGATCAACCAGTAGCTTTTATTAGCAGAAGGTTGACCCCCAGAGAGAAACGTTGGTCAGCCATAGAGAGGGAGGCCTTTGCTGTGGTCTGGGCCCTGAAGAAGCTGAGGCCATACTTGTTTGGTACTCACTTCATTGTTCAGACAGACCATAAGCCCCTCCTATGGCTAAAACAGATGAAGGGTGAAAACCCCAAACTACTCAGGTGGTCCATTTCCCTACAGGGGATGGACTATACAGTGGAACATAGACCTGGGAGCAACCATGCCAATGCAGATGGCCTCTCCAGATATTTCCACTTAGAACATGAAGACTCAACTGGTCAAGGTTAGTTTAATGTCCCTGCGTTTGGGGGGGGGGGGGTTGTGTAGGAGAGTGGCATTGACTGCATAGTTGCCCCCAACTTTTTGCTGATGTTTTGACTGTTGTTATGACTTTAGCCAGGCTGTGGCCCTGCTATCCAGGACCCCAGCCTATCTGCTTCCTCTGGTAAACTATGTGAGTACCCTAGGTACCAACCAATTGGATGCTGGGCATGCCCTACCAGTCCCTTGTAGATGGTACCCTAGGTACCCAGGGCATGGGTCCCCCAGTAGGCCTACCAGGGCTGCAGCACTTATTGTGCCACCCTGGGACAGCCACCCAAACTGACACCACCAGGCCACTACTGTAGCCTGGGTAAGGTGGTGCTA
Organism: Triturus cristatus; assembly: GCF_964204655.1. Taxonomy (NCBI): domain Eukaryota; kingdom Metazoa; phylum Chordata; class Amphibia; order Caudata; family Salamandridae; genus Triturus; species Triturus cristatus. The sequence continues at coordinate 1,017,084,386 of NC_140579.1, read as the reverse complement.
GCACCCCTTACAGGGACGTAGGTATCCTATGTCCCATACCATACAACACATATACTCTCATAGGTCACCCCTATGGCAGGCCCTGGTAATCCTACAGGGCTGGGTGCTGAGGTATGTGTGAGGGGGGACCCCTACGTGAGTAGGACCTCTCTGCAACCTTCGTAAAAACGTTACTGGGTTGTTTGTAGGGTAGCCATACCATATACTCTTAACCGCATTATAAGTTATTGCGTCATCGCTGTAACTTAGGAATGGCTACACAGAACCATATCGTGTTTGGTGTCAAACATGAAGGAATCATACCCCCAGTCCAGCCATGGGCATGGGGGCACGATTCCCCCTTGCTAGGAGGGTGATATGGGAAAAGCGGTAGAATTTGGACACCAATTTAAAAGTGCACATGTACCACAAAATGGCTACTGTTCGCCACCTACACGACTCTGGCTGGCTGTTGCTGGGGAAAACCCCAGCCTCGCCATCTGGACAATAGGGCTCCTGTGGCAGGGAGGTGCCAGCACCTCCCCAGACAGGATATGTGGATTGGAACAGGGTGGGTGCACCAAATGTCCTTTCAGAGTTGCACGTAGGCAGCTGCAGAGCCCCAATTCTGCATACACCGCCTGGAACCGGTTCAGGGGCATCCTGCCCCTCGCCCAGGCGGGAAACACACAAAGGGGAGTGGGTGTAGCCACCCTTTCCCGCCTCTACTCTGATTGGTAGGCTCTCTTTTGGACCATCCCCTAATCTTGGGGATATATGGGAATAACTTTGCCCTAGAGCCTTAGATTCGTACAGGACTTCACAGAACTGACCTTCGACGAGCTGCTGCCCAGCTGACTGAAGAAATCTCCCTTGGGATAAAGGAGTTATCCCCCTGCTTGGCAGGCACCTAAAAGACTACAAGATACCCGGTTGGAACTTCGTTGCTCTCACGACCTTCGACGCCTTCCAGCAACCTCGAGGTGGGTCTCCAGTGCATCCCAGCGTCCTGTGAGTGTGCCCAGCAAGTCTGAGCACCCTGGACCACGTGGGTGTCGAGATCCCCGCATACCCCGAGACACCGGCCACCTCTTGTCCAGCACACGACCCCGACCAGTGGGGAAGTTGTGCTTTGGCCCCTTCTTGAGCCAACCTTCAAGCAGCATTTGTGCCAACTCTCAGCTCCCTGGCCCGCTCCGGTGGCCCGTGGGAGCCCTTTTACGCACTCCATTTTGCTGCCTTCCGCGGTCCCTTGTCTCTTGAGTTGTGGGCCCTGGCGGAGGACAATCTTCTTTTCTAAGAGTTCCCCTGGTTGCTCCAGGCCTGCTCTACGCTCCCTGCAAAGGAGAGCACCCTCAGACCTCGTGGGTCTGCACCAGCAGCTGCTTTGTTCATCTTGCGCGGGTTGCGGTTGCCAATGCTTAGTGGATCCAATCGGGACACTAACACCGCAGCGACCCTCAGCCGACGTGGGACAGTCACCCTCCAGAAGCTGGCCTTCCTTGAAGCCTCCCGGAGCCCGTGACTGCAGAGCCCAGCTGTACCTTCCACACCTGAAGCACCCGACATCCACGAGCTCCTTCCTGTGAGCTCCCTGGTCACTGTGCTGTGACCCAGACTCTGTCCCCTCTGCTTTCAGGTTCATCTTTGTCTTTTCTTCAACTTTAATCTTCACGACTTCAACGACACTTCCAGCTAGCAGCAGTTTGGACTCCTTTTCCATAGAAAATCAGCCCGCGACCCGACACCAGAATCGACCTATGCACCCGGCTTCCCTGGGGCAGGTAACAGAGGTACTTCGGTACTGCCGTGGTGGTGGGCTCTCCAAAGCCTTAAGTCTCAAGCCTTAACTTTGTACTGTTGTTAGAAGTGTCCTTAAACCTTAATTATTCAACCGCGACATTCTCCATAGGCTAACATTGCGATCCCGATAGCAACTTCTCGCACTGCACACGCCTCCCGTGGGTCCCCTTCCTCTTAACTGTGGGTGGATTCTTAAGGGGCCAGCGATCCTGAATGCCCTAGGCATTGCCTGTAGAATTGTCGTGGTTCTTATACCACTATTTTAGTATATGGTTTGGTCCCCCCCTGGGGCCCATTGATTTCTGTGCTATTTATTGTGTTTATAAATGCTTGTTTAAAGTGTAACTTTGCCACTAGCCACATAAAGTGACTGTGGGATTCTGTCTAGAATAAATACATATATTTTATATATATACCTGTGTGGGCTACTCTTTCATTTGGTTATTCAAGAGGTTATTATGGTAAAACAATAAGCTTAACACTCCTTCAAGACTTAGCCTGAAGGCTGCTCTCCACAGCTACCACTAGGATAGCTTTCTTTAAAGGTTGTCTTAAACCTATCATCAATAGGAGTCGAATTGGACTGGTGCAAGGTGTCCCTATAACTAGGAACAGCATATGCCAGGCCAACTTCTCACAGACCGGTTTCGGGGTTTCACCCCTCTTCAGCCAGGATAGCTTGATTCCAGTGGCATGGAGAGCAAGGGACCCACGTCTGGGCATACCCTTCCCACTCGGGGTGACAAATGCAAAAACAACAATTGATGGACAGAATGCAGAACAATGTCATACATTCACCCCAGTACAGAGATCTGGGCCTAAATCCATTGTTTTTTTGCTCACCATGCCGTTCCAGTTTGAACCCAGCCATATGCAAATCAGTCTTGACCCTGTGCCTCATGGGAACAGTCCAGCCCGAACTGCCAAGCCAGGTCCTCACTGGACTGGAAACAAGCATCCTAGGACCGGTTTCGGGGTTTCACCCCTCTTCAGCCAGGACAGCTTGATTCCAGTGGCATGGAGAGCAAGGGACCCACGTCTGGGCATACCCTTCCCACTCGGGGTGACAAATGCAAAAACAACAATTGATGGACAGAATGCAGAACAATGTCATACATTCACCCCAGTACAGAGATCTGGGCCTAAATCCATCGTTTTTTTGCTCACCATGCCGTTCCAGTTTGAACCCAGCCATATGCAAATCAGTCTTGACCCTGTGCCTCATGGGAACAGTCCAGCCCGAACTGCCAAGCCAGGTCCTCACTGGACTGGAAACAAGCATCCTAGGACCGGTTTCGGGGTTTCACCCCTCTTCAGCCAGGATAGCTTGATTCCAGTGGCATGGAGAGCAAGGGACCCACGTCTGGGCATACCCTTCCCACTCGGGGTGACAAATGCAAAAACAACAATTGATGGACAGAATGCAGAACAATGTCATATATTCACCCCAGTACAGAGATCTGGGCCTAAATCCATCGTTTTTTTGCTCACCATGCTGTTCCAGTTTGAACCCAGCCATATGCAAATCAGTCTTGACCCTGTGCCTCATGGGAACAGTCCAGCCTGAACTGCCAAGCCAGGTCCTCACTGGACTGGAAACAAGCATCCTAGGACCGGTTTCGGGGTTTCACCCCTCTTCAGCCAGGATAGCTTGATTCCAGTGGCATGGAGAGCAAGGGACCCACGTCTGGGCATACCCTTCCCACTCGGGGTGACAAATACAAAAACAACAATTGATGGACAGAATACAGAACAATATCATACATTCACCCCAGTACAGAGATCTGGGCCTAAATCCATCGTTTTTTTGCTCACCATGCCGTTCCAGTTTGAACCCAGCCATATGCGAATGAGTCTTGACCCTGTGCCTCATGGGAACAGTCCAGCCCGAACTGCCAAGCCAGGTCCTCACTGGACTGGAAAGAAGCATCCTAGGACCGGTTTCGGGGTTTCACCCCTCTTCAGCCAGGATAGCTTGATTCCAGTGGCATGGAGAGCAAGGGACCCACGTCTGGGCATACCCTTCCCACTCGGGGTGACAAATGCGAAAACAACAATTGATGGACAGAATGCAGAACAATGTCATACATTCACCCCAGTACAGAGATCTGGGCCTAAATCCATCGTTTTTTTGCTCACCATGCCGTTCCAGTTTGAACCCAGCCATATGCAAATCAGTCTTGACCCTGTGCCTCATGGGAACAGTCCAGCCCGAACTGCCAAGCCAGGTCCTCACTGGACTGGAAACAAGCATCCTAGGACCGGTTTCGGGGTTTCACCCCTCTTCAGCCAGGATAGCTTGATTCCAGTGGCATGGAGAGCAAGGGACCCAGGTCTGGGCATACCCTTCCCACTCGGGGTGACAAATGCAAAAATAACAATTGATGGACAGAATGCAGAACAATGTCATACATTCACCCCAGTACAGGGATCTGGGCCTAAATCCATCGTTTTTTTGCTCACCATGCCGTTCCAGTTTGAACCCAGCCATATGCAAATCAGTCTTGACCCTGTGCCTCATGGGAACAGTCCAGCCCGAACTGCCAAGCCAGGTCCTCACTGGACTGGAAACAAGCATCCTAGGACCAGTTTCGGGGTTTCACCCCTCTTCAGCCAGGATAGCTTGATTCCAGTGGCATGGAGAGCAAGGGACCCACGTCTGGGCATACCCTTCCCACTCGGGGTGACAAATGCAAAAACAACAATTGATGGACAGAATGCAGAACAATGTCATAGATTCACCCCAGTACAGAGATCTGGGCCTAAATCCATTGTTTTTTTGCTCACCATGCCGTTCCAGTTTGAACCCAGCCTTATGCAAATCAGTCTTGACCCTGTGCCTCATGGGAACAGTCCAGCCCGAACTGCCAAGCCAGGTCCTCACTGGACTGGAAACAAGCATCCTAGGACCGGTTTCGGGGTTTCACCCCTCTTCAGCCAGGATAGCTTGATTCCAGTGGCATGGAGAGCAAGGGACCCACGTCTGGGCATACCCTTCCCACTCGGGGTGACAAATGCAAAAACAACAATTGAATGACAGAATGCAGAACAATGTCATACATTCACCCCAGTACAGAGATCTGGGTCTAAATCCATTGTTTTTTTGCTCACCATGCCGTTCCAGTTTGAACCCAGCCATATGCAAATCAGTCTTGACCCTGTGCCTCATGGGAACAGTCAGCCCGAACTGCCAAGCCAGGTCCTCACTGGACTGGAAACAAGCATCCTAGGACCGGTTTCGGGGTTTCACCCCTGTTCAGCCAGGATAGCTTGATTCCAGTGGCATGGAGAGCAAGGGACCCACGTCTGGGCATACCCTTCCCACTCGGGGTGACAAATGCAAAAACAACAATTGATGGACAGAATGCAGAACAATGTCATACATTCACCCCAGTACAGAGATCTGGGCCTAAATCCATCGTATTTTGCTCACCATGCTGTTCCAGTTTGAACCCAGCCATATGCAAATCAGTCTTGACCCTGTGCCTCCTGGGAACAGTCCAGCCTGAACTGCCAAGCCAGGTCCTCACTGGACTGGAAACAAGCATCCTAGGACCGGTTTCGGGGTTTCACCCCTCTTCAGCCAGGATAGCTTGATTCCAGTGGCATGGAGAGCAAGGGACCCACGTCTGGGCATACCCTTCCCACTCGGGGTGACAAATACAAAAACAACAATTGATGGACAGAATACAGAACAATATCATACATTCACCCCAGTACAGAGATCTGGGCCTAAATCCATCGTTTTTTTGCTCACCATGCCGTTCCAGTTTGAACCCAGCCATATGCGAATGAGTCTTGACCCTGTGCCTCATGGGAACAGTCCAGCCCGAACTGCCAAGCCAGGTCCTCACTGGACTGGAAAGAAGCATCCTAGGACCGGTTTCGGGGTTTCACCCCTCTTCAGCCAGGATAGCTTGATTCCAGTGGCATGGAGAGCAAGGGACCCACGTCTGGGCATACCCTTCCCACTCGGGGTGACAAATGCGAAAACAACAATTGATGGACAGAATGCAGAACAATGTCATACATTCACCCCAGTACAGAGATCTGGGCCTAAATCCATCGTTTTTTTGCTCACCATGCCGTTCCAGTTTGAACCCAGCCATATGCAAATCAGTCTTGACCCTGTGCCTCATGGGAACAGTCCAGCCCGAACTGCCAAGCCAGGTCCTCACTGGACTGGAAACAAGCATCCTAGGACCGGTTTCGGGGTTTCACCCCTCTTCAGCCAGGATAGCTTGATTCCAGTGGCATGGAGAGCAAGGGACCCACGTCTGGGCATACCCTTCCCACTCGGGGTGACAAATGCAAAAACAACAATTGATGGACAGAATGCAGAACAATGTCATACATTCACCCCAGTACAGAGATCTGGGCCTAAATCCATTGTTTTTTTGCTCACCATGCCGTTCCAGTTTGAACCCAGCCATATGCAAATCAGTCTTGACCCTGTGCCTCATGGGAACAGTCCAGCCCGAACTGCCAAGCCAGGTCCTCACTGGACTGGAAACAAGCATCCTAGGACCGGTTTCGGGGTTTCACCCCTCTTCAGCCAGGATAGCTTGATTCCAGTGGCATGGAGAGCAAGGGACCCAGGTCTGGGCATACCCTTCCCACTCGGGGTGACAAATGCAAAAACAACAATTGATGGACAGAATGCAGAACAATGTCATACATTCACCCCAGTACAGGGATCTGGGCCTAAATCCATCGTTTTTTTGCTCACCATGCCGTTCCAGTTTGAACCCAGCCATATGCAAATCAGTCTTGACCCTGTGCCTCATGGGAACAGTCCAGCCCGAACTGCCAAGCCAGGTCCTCACTGGACTGGAAACAAGCATCCTAGGACCGGTTTCGGGGTTTCACCCCTCTTCAGCCAGGATAGCTTGATTCCAGTGGCATGGAGAGCAAGGGACCCACGTCTGGGCATACCCTTCCCACTCGGGGTGACAAATGCAAAAACAACAATTGATGGACAGAATGCAGAACAATGTCATAGATTCACCCCAGTACAGAGATCTGGGCCTAAATCCATTGTTTTTTTGCTCACCATGCAGTTCCAGTTTGAACCCAGCCTTATGCAAATCAGTCTTGACCCTGTGCCTCATGGGAACAGTCCAGCCCGAACTGCCAAGCCAGGTCCTCACTGGACTGGAAACAAGCATCCTAGGACCGGTTTCGGGGTTTCACCCCTCTTCAGCCAGGATAGCTTGATTCCAGTGGCATGGAGAGCAAGGGACCCACGTCTGGGCATACCCTTCCCACTCGGGGTGACAAATGCAAAAACAACAATTGAATGACAGAATGCAGAACAATGTCATACATTCACCCCAGTACAGAGATCTGGGCCTAAATCCATTGTTTTTTTGCTCACCATGCCGTTCCAGTTTGAACCCAGCCATATGCAAATCAGTCTTGACCCTGTGCCTCATGGGAACAGTCAGCCCGAACTGCCAAGCCAGGTCCTCACTGGACTGGAAACAAGCATCCTAGGACCGGTTTCGGGGTTTCACCCCTGTTCAGCCAGGATAGCTTGATTCCAGTGGCATGGAGAGCAAGGGACCCACGTCTGGGCATACCCTTCCCACTCGGGGTGACAAATACAAAAACAACAATTGATGGACAGAATACAGAACAATATCATACATTCACCCCAGTACAGAGATCTGGGCCTAAATCCATCGTTTTTTTGCTCACCATGCCGTTCCAGTTTGAACCCAGCCATATGCGAATGAGTCTTGACCCTGTGCCTCATGGGAACAGTCCAGCCCGAACTGCCAAGCCAGGTCCTCACTGGACTGGAAAGAAGCATCCTAGGACCGGTTTCGGGGTTTCACCCCTCTTCAGCCAGGATAGCTTGATTCCAGTGGCATGGAGAGCAAGGGACCCACGTCTGGGCATACCCTTCCCACTCGGGGTGACAAATGCGAAAACAACAATTGATGGACAGAATGCAGAACAATGTCATACATTCACCCCAGTACAGAGATCTGGGCCTAAATCCATTGTTTTTTTGCTCACCATAACGTTCCAGTTTGAACCCAGCCATATGCAAATCAGTCTTGACCCTGTGCCTCATGGGAACAGTCCAGCCCGAACTGCCAAGCCAGGTCCTCACTGGACTGGAAACAAGCATCCTAGGACCAGTTTCGGGGTTTCACCCCTCTTCAGCCAGGATAGCTTGATTCCAGTGGCATGGAGAGCAAGGGACCCACGTCTGGGCATACCCTTCCCACTCGGGGTGACAAATGCAAAAACAACAATTGATGGACAGAATGCTGAACAATGTCATACATTCACCCCAGTACAGAGATCTGGGCCTAAATCCATCGTTTTTTTGCTCACCATGCCGTTCCAGTTTGAACCCAGCCATATGCAAATCAGTCTTGACCCTGTGCCTCATGGGAACAGTCCAGCCCGAACTGCCAAGCCAGGTCCTCACTGGACTGGAAACAAGCATCCTAGGACCGGTTTCGGGGTTTCACCCCTCTTCAGCCAGGATAGCTTGATTCCAGTGGCATGGAGAGAAAGGGACCCACGTCTGGGCATACCCTTCCCACTCGGGGTGACAAATGCAAAAACAACAATTGATGGACAGAATGCAGAACAATGTCATACATTCACCCCAGTACAGAGATCTGGGCCTAAATCCATTGTTTTTTTGCTCACCATGCCGTTCCAGTTTGAACCCAGCCATATGCAAATCAGTCTTGACCCTGTGCCTCATGGGAACAGTCCAGCCCGAACTGCCAAGCCAGGTCCTCACTGGACTGGAAACAAGCATCCTAGGACCGGTTTCGGGGTTTCACCCCTCTTCAGCCAGGATAGCTTGATTCCAGTGGCATGGAGAGCAAGGGACCCACGTCTGGGCATACCCTTCCCACTCGGGGTGACAAATGCAAAAACAACAATTGAATGACAGAATGCAGAACAATGTCATACATTCACCCCAGTACAGAGATCTGGGCCTAAATCCATTGTTTTTTTGCTCACCATGCCGTTCCAGTTTGAACCCAGCCATATGCAAATCAGTCTTGACCCTGTGCCTCATGGGAACAGTCAGCCCGAACTGCCAAGCCAGGTCCTCACTGGACTGGAAACAAGCATCCTAGGACCGGTTTCGGGGTTTCACCCCTGTTCAGCCAGGATAGCTTGATTCCAGTAGCATGGAGAGCAAGGGACCCACGTCTGGGCATACCCTTCCCACTCGGGGTGACAAATACAAAAACAACAATTGATGGACAGAATACAGAACAATATCATACATTCACCCCAGTACAGAGATCTGGGCCTAAATCCATCGTTTTTTTGCTCACCATGCCGTTCCAGTTTGAACCCAGCCATATGCGAGTGAGTCTTGACCCTGTGCCTCATGGGAACAGTCCAGCCCGAACTGCCAAGCCAGGTCCTCACTGGACTGGAAAGAAGCATCCTAGGACCGGTTTCAGGGTTTCACCCCTCTTCAGCCAGGATAGCTTGATTCCAGTGGCATGGAGAGCAAGGGACCCACGTCTGGGCATACCCTTCCCACTCGGGGTGACAAATGCGAAAACAACAATTGATGGACAGAATGCAGAACAATGTCATACATTCACCCCAGTACAGAGATCTGGGCCTAAATCTATCGTTTTTTTGCTCACCATGCCGTTCCAGTTTGAACCCAGCCATATGCAAATCAGTCTTGACCCTGTGCCTCATGGGAACAGTCCAGCCCGAACTGCCAAGCCAGGTCCTCACTGGACTGGAAACAAGCATCCTAGGACCGGTTTCGGGGTTTCACCCCTCTTCAGCCAGGATAGCTTGATTCCAGTGGCATGGAGAGCAAGGGACCCACGTCTGGGCATACCCTTCCCACTCGGGGTGACAAATGCAAAAACAACAATTGATGGACAGAATGCAGAACAATGTCATACATTCACCCCAGTACAGAGATCTGGGCCTAAATCCATTGTTTTTTTGCTCACCATGCCGTTCCAGTTTGAACCCAGCCATATGCAAATCAGTCTTGACCCTGTGCCTCATGGGAACAGTCCAGCCCGAACTGCCAAGCCAGGTCCTCACTGGACTGGAAACAAGCATCCTAGGACCAGTTTCGGGGTTTCACCCCTCTTCAGCCAGGATAGCTTGATTCCAGTGACATGGAGAGCAAGGGACCCACGTCTGGGCATACCCTTCCCACTCGGGGTGACAAATGCAAAAACAACAATTGATGGACAGAATGCAGAACAATGTCATACATTCACCCCAGTACAGAGATCTGGGCCTAAATCCATCGTTTTTTTGCTCACCATGCCGTTCCAGTTTGAACCCAGCCATATGCAAATCAGTCTTGACCCTGTGCCTCATGGGAACAGTCCAGCCCAAACTGCCAAGCCAGGTCCTCACTGGACTGGAAACAAGCATCCTAGGACCGGTTTCGGGGTTTCACCCCTCTTCAGCCAGGATAGCTTGATTCCAGTGGCATGGAGAGAAAGGGACCCACGTCTGGGCATACCCTTCCCACTCGGGGTGACAAATGCAAAAACAACAATTGATGGACAGAATGCAGAATAATGTCATACATTCACCCCAGTACAGAGATCTAGGCCTAAATCCATTGTTTTTTTGCTCACCATGCCGTTCCAGTTTGAACCCAGCCATATGCAAATCAGTCTTGACCCTGTGCCTCATGGGAACAGTCCAGCCCGAACTGCCAAGCCAGGTCCTCACTGGACTGGAAACAAGCATCCTAGGACCGGTTTCGGGGTTTCACCCCTCTTCAGCCAGGATAGCTTGATTCCAGTGGCATGGAGAGCAAGGGACCCACGTCTGGGCATACCCTTCCCACTCGGGGTGACAAATGCAAAAACAACAATTGAATGACAGAATGCAGAACAATGTCATACATTCACCCCAGTACAGAGATCTGGGCCTAAATCCATTGTTTTTTTGCTCACCATGCCGTTCCAGTTTGAACCCAGCCATATGCAAATCAGTCTTGACCCTGTGCCTCATGGGAACAGTCCAGCCCGAACTGCCAAGCCAGGTCCTCACTGGACTGGAAACAAGCATCCTAGGACCGGTTTCGGGGTTTCACCCCTCTTCAGCCAGGATAGCTTGATTCCAGTGGCATGGAGAGAAAGGGACCCACGTCTGGGCATACCCTTCCCACTCGGGGTGACAAATGCAAAAACAACAATTGATGGACAGAATGCAGAACAATGTCATACATTCACCCCAGTACAGAGATCTAGGCCTAAATCCATTGTTTTTTTGCTCACCATGCCGTTCCAGTTTGAACCCAGCCATATGCAAATCAGTCTTGACCCTGTGCCTCATGGGAACAGTCCAGCCCGAACTGCCAAGCCAGGTCCTCACTGGACTGGAAACAAGCATCCTAGGACCGGTTTCGGGGTTTCACCCCTCTTCAGCCAGGATAGCTTGATTCCAGTGGCATGGAGAGCAAGGGACCCACGTCTGGGCATACCCTTCCCACTCGGGGTGACAAATGCAAAAACAACAATTGAATGACAGAATGCAGAACAATGTCATACATTCACCCCAGTACAGAGATCTGGGCCTAAATCCATTGTTTTTTTGCTCACCATGCCGTTCCAGTTTGAACCCAGCCATATGCAAATCAGTCTTGACCCTGTGCCTCATGGGAACAGTCAGCCCGAACTGCCAAGCCAGGTCCTCACTGGACTGGAAACAAGCATCCTAGGACCGGTTTCGGGGTTTCACCCCTGTTCAGCCAGGATAGCTTGATTCCAGTGGCATGGAGAGCAATGGACCCACGTCTGGGCATACCTTTCCCACTCGGGGTGACAAATGCAAAAACAACAATTGATGGACAGAATGCAGAACAATGTCATACATTCACCCCAGTACAGAGATCTGGGCCTAAATCCATCGTTTTTTTGCTCACCATGCCGTTCCAGTTTGAACCCAGCCATATGCAAATCAGTCTTGACCCTGTGCCTCATGGGAACAGTCCAGCCCGAACTGCCAAGCCAGGTCCTCACTGGACTGGAAACAAGCATCCTAGGACCGGTTTCGGGGTTTCACCCCTCTTCAGCCAGGATAGCTTGATTCCAGTGGCATGGAGAGCAAGGGACCCACGTCTGGGCATACCCTTCCCACTCGGGGTGACAAATGCAAAAACAACAATTGATGGACAGAATGCAGAACAATGTCATACATTCACCCCAGTACAGAGATCTGGGCCTAAATCCATCATTTTTTTGCTCACCATGCCGTTCCAGTTTGAACCCAGCAATATGCAAATCAGTCTTGACCCTGTGCCTCATGGGAACAGTCCAGCCCGAACTGCCAAGCCAGGTCCTCACTGGACTGGAAACAAGCATCCTAGGACCAGTTTCGGGGTTTCACCCCTCTTCAGCCAGGATAGCTTGATTCCAGTGGCATGGAGAGCAAGGGACCCACGTCTGGGTATACCCTTCCCACTCGGGGTGACAAATGCAAAAACAACAATTGATGGACAGAATGCAGAACAATGTCATACATTCACCCCAGTACAGAGATCTGGGCCTTTATCCATTGTTTTTTTGCTCACCATGCCATTCCAGTTTGAACCCAGCCATATGCAAATCAGTCTTGACCCTGTGCCTCATGGGAACAGTCCAGCCCGAACTGCCAAGCCAGGTCATCACTGGACTGGAAACAAGCATCCTAGGACTGGTTTCGGGGTTTCACCCCTCTTCAGCCAGGATAGCTTGATTCCAGTGGCATGGAGAGCAAGGGACCCACGTCTGGGCATACCCTTCCCACTCGGGGTGACAAATTCAAAAATAAAAATTGATGGACAGAATGCAGAACAATGTCATACATTCACCCCAGTACAGAGATCTGGGCCTAAATCCATTGTTTTTTTCCTCACCATGCCGTTCCAGTTTGAACCCAGCCATATGCAAATCAGTCTTGACCCTGTGCCTCATGGGAACTGTCAGCCCGAACTGCCAAGCCAGGTCCTCACTGGACTGGAAACAAGCATCCTAGGACCGGTTTCGGGGTTTCACCCCTCTTCAGCCAGGATAGCTTGATTCCAGTGGCATGGAGAGCAAGGGACCCACGTCTGGGCATACCCTTCCCACTCGGGGTGACAAATGCAAAAACAACAATTGATGGACAGAATGCAGAACAATGTCATACATTCACCCCAGTACAGAGATCTGGGCCTAAATCCATCGTTTTTTTGCTCACCATGCCGTTCCAGTTTGAACCCAGCCATATGCAAATCAGTCTTGACCCTGTGCCTCATGGGAACAGTCCAGCCCGAACTGCCAAGCCAGGTCCTCACTGGACTGGAAACAAGCATCCTAGGACCGGTTTCGGGGTTTCACCCCTCTTCAGCCAGGATAGCTTGATTCCAGTGGCATGGAGAGCAAGGGACCCACGTCTGGGCATACCCTTCTCACTCGGGGTGACAAATGCAAAAACAACAATTGATGGACAGAATGCAGAACAATGTCATACATTCACCCCAGTACAGAGATCTGGGCCTAAATCCATTGTTTTTTTGCTCACCATGCCGTACCAGTTTGAACCCAGCCATATGCAAATCAGTCTTGAGCCTGTGCCTCATGGGAACAGTCCAGCCCGAACTGCCAAGCCAGGTCCTCACTGGACTGGAAACAAGCATCCTAGGACCGGTTTCGGGGTTTCACCCCTCTTCAGCCAGGATAGCTTGATTCCAGTGGCATGGAGAGCAAGGGACCCACGTCTGGGCATACCCTTCCCACTCGGGGTGACAAATGCAAAAACAACAATTGATGGACAGAATGCAGAACAATGTCATACATTCACCCCAGTACAGAGATCTGGGCCTAAATCCATCGTTTTTTTGCTCACCAGGCCGTTCCAGTTTGAACCCAGCCATATGCAAATCAGTCTTGACCCTGTGCCTCATGGGAACAGTCCAGCCCGAACTGCCAAGCCAGGTCCTCACTGGACTGGAAACAAGCATCCTAGGACCGGTTTCGGGGTTTCACCCCTCTTCAGCCAGGATAGCTTGATTCCAGTGGCATGGAGAGCAAGGGACCCACGTCTGGGCATACCCTTCCCACTCGGGGAGACAAATGCAAAAACAACAATTGAATGACAGAATGCAGAACAATGTCATACATTCACCCCAGTACAGAATTCTGGGCCTAAATCCATTGTTTTTTTGCTCACCATGCCGTTCCAGTTTGAACCCAGCCATATGCAAATCAGTCTTGACCCTGTGCCTCATGGGAACAGTCAGCCCGAACTGCCAAAACAGGTCCTCACTGGACTGGAAACAAGCATCCTAGGACCGGTTTCGGGGTTTCACCCCTCTTCAGCCAGGATAGCTTGATTCCAGTGGCATGGAGAGCAAGGGACCCACGTCTGGGCATACCCTTCCCACTCGGGGTGACAAATGCAAAAACAACAATTGATGGACAGAATGCAGAACAATGTCATACATTCACCCCAGTACAGAGATCTGGGCCTAAATCCATCGTTTTTTTGCTCACCATGCCGTTCCAGTTTGAACCCAGCCATATGCAAATCAGTCTTGACCCTGTGCCTCATGGGAACAGTCCAGCCCGAACTGCCAAGCCAGGTCCTCACTGGACTGGAAACAAGCCTCCTAGGACCGGTTTCGGGGTTTCACCCCTCTTCAGCCAGGATAGCTTGATTCCAGTGGCATGGAGAGCAAGGGACCCACGTCTGGGCATACCCTTCCCACTCGGGGTGACAGATGCAAAAACAACAATTGATGGACAGAATGCAGAACAATGTCATACATTCACCCCAGTACAGAGATCTGGGCCTAAATCCATCGTTTTTTTGCTCACCATGCCGTTCCAGTTTGAACCCAGCCATATGCAAATCAGTCTTGACCCTGTGCCTCATGGGAACAGTCCAGCCCGAACTGCCAAGCCAGGTCCTCACTGGACTGGAAACAAGCATCCTAGGACTGGTTTCGGGGTTTCACCCCTCTTCAGCCAGGATAGCTTGATTCCAGTGGCATGGAGAGCAAGGGACCCACGTCTGGGCATACCCTTCCCACTCGGGGTGACAAATGCAAAAATAAAAATTGATGGACAGAATGCAGAACAATGTCATAAATTCACCCCAGTACAGAGATCTGGGCCTAAATCCATTGTTTTTTGCTCACCATGCCGTTCCAGTTTGAACCCAGCCATATGCAAATCAGTCTTGACCCTGTGCCTCATGGGAACTGTCAGCCCGAACTGCCAAGCCAGGTCCTCACTGGACTGGAAACAAGCATCCTAGGACCGGTTTCGGGGTTTCCCCCCTCTTCAGCCAGGATAGCTTGATTCCAGTGGCATGGAGAGCAAGGGACCCACGTCTGGGCATACCCTTCCCACTCGGGGTGACAAATGCAAAAACAACAGTTGATGGACAGAATGCAGAACAATGTCATACATTCACCCCAGTACAGAGATCTGGGCCTAAATCCATCGTTTTTTTGCTCACCATGCCGTTCCAGTTTGAACCCAGCCATATGCAAATCAGTCTTGACCCTGTGCCTCATGGGAACAGTCCAGCCCGAACTGCCAAGCCAGGTCCTCACTGGACTGGAAACAAGCATCCTAGGACCGGTTTCGGGGTTTCACCCCTCTTCAGCCAGGATAGCTTGATTCCAGTGGCATGGAGAGCAAGGGACCCACGTCTGGGCATACCCTTCCCACTCGGGGTGACAAATGCAAAAACAACAATTGATGGACAGAATGCAGAACAATGTCATACATTCACCCCAGTACAGAGATCTGGGCCTAAATCCATTGTTTTTTTGCTCACCATGCCGTTCCAGTTTGAACCCAGCCATATGCAAATCAGTCTTGACCCTTTGCCTCATGGGAACAGTCCAGCCCGAACTGCCAAGCCAGGTCCTCACTGGACTGGAAACAAGCATCCTAGGACCGGTTTCGGGGTTTCACCCCTCTTCAGCCAGGATAGCTTGATTCCAGTGGCATGGAGAGCAAGGGACCCACGTCTGGGCATACCCTTCCCACTCGGGGTGACAAATGCAAAAACAACAATTGATGGACAGAATGCAGAACAATGTCATACATTCACCCCAGTACAGAGATCTGGGCCTAAATCCATCATTTTTTTGCTCACCATGCCGTTCCAGTTTGAACCCAGCCATATGCAAATCAGTCTTGACCCTGTGCCTCATGGGAACAGTCCAGCCCGAACTGCCAAGCCAGGTCCTCACTGGACTGGAAACAAGCATCCTAGGACCGGTTTCGGGGTTTCACCCCTCTTCAGCCAGGATAGCTTGATTCCAGTGGCATGGAGAGCAAGGGACCCACGTCTGGGCATACCCTTCCCACTCGGGGTGACAAATGCAAAAACAACAATTGATGGACAGAATGCAGAACAATGTCATACATTCACCCCAGTACAGAGATCTGGGCCTAAATCCATTGTTTTTTTGCTCACCATGCCGTACCAGTTTGAACCCAGCCATATGCAAATCAGTCTTGACCCTGTGCCTCATGGGAACAGTCCAGCCCGAACTGCCAAGCCAGGTCCTCACTGGACTGGAAACAAGCATCCTAGGACCGGTTTCGGGGTTTCACCCCTCTTCAGCCAGGATAGCTTGATTCCAGTGGCATGGAGAGCAAGGGACCCACGTCTGGGCATACCCTTCCCACTCGGGGTGACAAATGCAAAAACAACAATTGATGGACAGAATGCAGAACAATGTCATACATTCACCTCAGTACAGAGATCTGGGCCTAAATCCATCGTTTTTTTGCTCACCATGCCGTTCCAGTTTGAACCCAGCCATATGCAAATCAGTCTTGACCCTGTGCCTCATGGGAACAGTCCAGCCCGAACTGCCAAGCCAGGTCCTCACTGGACTGGAAACAAGCATCCTAGGACCGGTTTCGGGGTTTCACCCCTCTTCAGCCAGGATAGCTTGATTCCAGTGGCATGGAGAGCAAGGGACCCACGTCTGGGCATACCCTTCCCACTCGGGGTGACAAATGCAAAAACAACAATTGAATGACAGAATGCAGAACAATGTCATACATTCACCCCAGTACAGAGATCTGGGCCTAAATCCATTGTTTTTTTGCTCACCATGCCGTTCCAGTTTGAACCCAGCCATATGCAAATCAGTCTTGACCCTTTGCCTCATGGGAACAGTCCAGCCCGAACTGCCAAGCCAGGTCCTCACTGGACTGGAAACAAGCATCCTAGGACCGGTTTCGGGGTTTCACCCCTCTTCAGCCAGGATAGCTTGATTCCAGTGGCATGGAGAGCAAGGGACCCACATCTGGGCATACCCTTCCCACTCGGGGTGACAATTCAAAAACAACAATTGATGGACAGAATGCAGAACAATGTCATACATTCACCCCAGTACAGAGATCTGGGCCTAAATCCATTGTTTTTTTGCTCACCATGCCGTACCAGTTTGAACCCAGCCATATGCAAATCAGTCTTGACCCTGTGCCTCATGGGAACAGTCCAGCCCGAACTGCCAAGCCAGGTCCTCACTGGACTGGAAACAAGCATCCTAGGACCGGTTTCGGGGTTTCACCCCTCTTCAGCCAGGATAGCTTGATTCCAGTGGCATGGAGAGCAAGGGACCCACGTCTGGGCATACCCTTCCCACTCGGGGTGACAAATGCAAAAACAACAATTGATGGACAGAATGCAGAACAATGTCATACATTCACCCCAGTACAGAGATCTGGGCCTAAATCCATCGTTTTTTTGCTCACCATGCCGTTCTAGTTTGAACCCAGCCATATGCAAATCAGTCTTGACCCTGTGCCTCATGGGAACAGTCCAGCCCGAACTGCCAAGCCAGGTCCTCACTGGACTGGAAACAAGCATCCTAGGACCGGTTTCGGGGTTTCACCCCTCTTCAGCCAGGATAGCTTGATTCCAGTGGCATGGAGAGCAAGGGACCCACGTCTGGGCATACCCTTCCCACTCGGGGTGACAAATGCAAAAACAACAATTGAATGACAGAATGCAGAACAATGTCATACATTCACCCCAGTACAGAATTCTGGGCCTAAATCCATTGTTTTTTTGCTCACCATGCCGTTCCAGTTTGAACCCAGCCATATGCAAATCAGTCTTGACCCTGTGCCTCATGGGAACAGTCAGACCGAACTGCCAAAACAGGACCTCACTGGACTGGAAACAAGCATCCTAGGACCGGTTTCAGGGTTTCACCCCTCTTCAGCCAGGATAGCTTGATTCCAGTGGCATGGAGAGCAAGGGACCCACGTCTGGGTATACCCTTCCCACTCGGGGTGACAAATGCAAAAACAACAATTGATGGACAGAATGCAGAACAATGTCATACATTCACCCCAGTACAGAGATCTGGGCCTAAATCCATCGTTTTTTTGCTCACCATGCCGTTCCAGTTTGAACCCAGCCATATGCAAATAAGTCTTGACCCTGTGCCTCATGGGAACAGTCCAGCCCGAACTGCCAAGCCAGGTCCTCACTGGACTGGAAACAAGCCTCCTAGGACCGGTTTCGGGGTTGCACCCCTCTTCAGCCAGGATAGCTTGATTCCAGTGGCATAGAGAGCAAGGGACCCACGTCTGGGCATACCCTTCCCACTCGGGGTGACAAATGCAAAAACAACAATTGATGGACAGAATGCAGAACAATGTCATACATTCACCCCAGTACAGAGATCTGGGCCTAAATCCATCATTTTTTTGCTCACCATGCCGTTCCAGTTTGAACCCCGCAATATGCAAATCAGTCTTGACCCTGTGCCTCATGGGAAGAGTCAGCCCGAACTGCCAAGCCAGGTCCTCACTGGACTGGAAACAAGCATCCTAGGACCGGTTTCGGGGTTTCACCCCTCTTCAGCCAGGATAGCTTGATTCCAGTGGCATGGAGAGCAAGGGACCCACGTCTGGGCATACCCTTCCCACTCGGGGTGACAAATGCAAAAACAACAATTGATGGACAGAATGCAGAACAATGTCATACATTCACCCCAGTACAGAGATCTGGGCCTAAAGCCATCGTTTTTTTGCTCACCATGCCGTTCTAGTTTGAACCCAGCCATATGCAAATCAGTCTTGACCCTGTGCCTCATGGGAACAGTCCAGCCCGACCTGCCAAGCCAGGTCCTCACTAGACTTGAAACAAGGATCCTTGGACCAGTTTCGGGGTTTCACCCCTCTTCAGCCAGGATAGCTTGATTCCAGTGGCATGGAGAGCAAGGGACCCACGTCTGGGCCTACCATTCCCACTCGGGGTGACAAATGCAAAAATAACAATTGATGGACAGAATGCAGAACAATGTCATACATTCACCCCAGTACAGAGATCTGGGCCTAAATCCATTGTTTTTTTGCTCACCATGCCGTTCCAGTTTGAACCCAGCCATATGCAAATCAGTCTTGACCCTGTGCCTCATGGGAACAGTCAGCCCGAACTGCCAAGCCAGGTCCTCACTGGACTGGAAACAAGCATCCTAGGACCGGTTTCGGGGTTTCACCCCTCTTCAGCCAGGATAGCTTGATTCCAGTGGCATGGAGAGCAAGGGACCCACGTCTGGGCATACCCTTCCCACTCGGGGTGACAAATGCAAAAACAACAATTGATGGACAGAATGCAGAACAATGTCATACATTCACCCCAGTACAGAGATCTGGGCCTAAATCCATCGTTGTTTTGCTCACCATGCCGTTCCAGTTTGAACCCAGCCATATGCAAATCAGTCTTGACCCTGTGCCTCATGGGAACAGTCCAGCCCGAACTGCCAAGCCAGGTCCTCACTGGACTGGAAACAAGCATCCTAGGACCAGTTTCGGGGTTTCACCCCTCTTCAGTCAGGATAGCTTGATTCCAGTGGCATGGAGAGCAAGGGACCTATGTCTGGGTATACCCTTCCCACTCGGGGTGACAAATGCAAAAGCAACAATTGATGGACAGAATGCAGAACAATGTCATACATTCACCCCAGTACAGAGATCTGGGCCTTAATCCATTGTTTTTTTGCTCACCATGCCGTTCCAGTTTGAACCCAGCCATATGCAAATCAGTGTTGACCCTGTGCCTCATGGGAACAGTCCAGCCCGAACTGCCAAGCCAGGTCCTCACTGGACTGGAAACAAGCATCCTAGGACTGGTTTCGGGGTTTCACCCCTCTTCAGCCAGGATAGCTTGATTCCAGTGGCATGGAGAGCAAGGGACCCACGTCTGGGCATACCCTTCCCACTCGGGGTGACAAATGCAAAAATAACAATTGATGGACAGAATGCAGAACAATGTCATACATTCACCCAAGTACAGAGATCTGGGCCTAAATCTATTGTTTTTTTGCTCACCATGCCGTTCCAGTTTGAACCCAGCCATATGCAAATCAGTCTTGACCCTGTGCCTCATGGGAACAGTCCAGCCCGAACTGCCAAGCCAGGTCCTCACTGGACTGGAAACAAGCATCCTAGGACCGGTTTCGGGGTTTCACCCCTCTTCAGCCAGGATAGCTTGATTCCAGTGGCATGGAGAGCAAGGGACCCACGTCTGGGCATACCCTTCCCACTCGGGGTGACAAATGCAAAAACAACAATTGATGGACAGAATGCAGAACAATGTCATACATTCACCCCAGTACAGAGATCTGGGCCTAAATCCATCGTTTTTTTGCTCACCATGCCGTTCCAGTTTGAACCCAGCCATATGCAAATCAGTCTTGACCCTGTGCCTCATGGGAACAGTCCAGCCCGAACTGCCAAGCCAGGTCCTCACTGGACTGGAAACAAGCATCCTAGGACCAGTTTTGGGGTTTCACCCCTCTTCAGCCAGGATAGCTTGATTCCAGTGGCATGGAGAGCAAGGGACCCACGTCTGGGTATACCCTTCCCACTCGGGGTGACAAATGCAAAAACAACAATTGATGGACAGAATGCAGAACAATGTCATACATTCACCCCAGTACAGAGATCTGGGCCTTAATCCATTGTTTTTTTGCTCACCATGCCGTTCCAGTTTGAACCCAGCCATATGCAAATCAGTGTTGACCCTGTGCCTCATGGGAACAGTCCAGCCCGAACTGCCAAGCCAGGTCCTCACTGGACTGGAAACAAGCATCCTAGGACTGGTTTCGGGGTTTCACCCCTCTTCAGCCAGGATAGCTTGATTCCAGTGGCATGGAGAGCAAGGGACCCACGTCTGGGCATACCCTTCCCACTCGGGGTGACAAATGCAAAAACAACAATTGATGGACAGAATGCAGAACAATGTCATACATTCATCCCAGTACAGAGATCTGGGCCTAAATCCATCGTTTTTTTGCTCACCATGCCGTTCCAGTTTGAACCCAGCCATATGCAAATCAGTCTTGACCCTTTGCCTCATGGGAACAGTCCAGCCCGAACTGCCAAGCCAGGTCCTCACTGGACTGTAAACAAGCATCCTAGGACCGGTTTCGGGGTTTCACCCCTCTTCAGCCAGGATAGCTTGATTCCAGTGGCATGGAGAGCAAGGGACCCACGTCTGGGCATACCCTTCCCACTCGGGGTGACAAATGCAAAAACAACAATTGAATGACAGAATGCAGAACAATGTCATACATTTACCCCAGTACAGAAATCTGGGCCTAAATCCATTGTTTTTTTGCTCACCATGCCGTTCCAGTTTGAACCCAGCCATATACAAATCAGTCTTGACCCTGTGCCTCATGGGAACAGTCAGCCCGAACTGCCAAGCCAGGTCCTCACTGGACTGGAAACAAGCATCCTAGGACCGGTTTCGGGGTTTCACCCCTCTTCAGCCAGGATAGCTTGATTCCAGTGGCATGGAGAGCAAGGGACCCACGTCTGTACATACCCTTCCCACTCGGGGTGACAAATGCAAAAACAACAATTGATGGACAGAATGCAGAACAATGTCATACATTCACCCCAGTACAGAGATCTGGGCCTAATTCCATCGTTTTTTTGCTCACCATGCCGTTCCAGTTTGAACCCAGCCATATGCAAATCAGTCTTGACCCTGTGCCTCATGGGAACAGTCCAGCCCGAACTGCCAAGCCAAGTCCTCACTTGACTGGAAACAAGCATCCTAGGACCGGTTTCGGGGTTTCACCCCTCTTCAGCCAGGATAGCTTGATTCCAGTGGCATGGAGAGCAAGGGACCCACGTCTGGGCATACCCTTCCCACTCGGGGTGACAAATGCAAAAACAACAATTGATGGACAGAATGCTGAACAATGTCATACATTCACCCCAGTACAGAGATCTGGGCCTAAATCCATCATTTTTTTGCTCACCATGCCGTTCCAGTTTGAACCCAGCAATATGCAAATCAGTCTTGACCGTGTGCCTCATGGGAAGAGTCAGCCCGAACTGCCAAGCCAGGTCCTCACTGGACTGGAAACAAGCATCCTAGGATCGGTTTCGGGGTTTCCCCCCTCTTCAGCCAGGATAGCTTGATTCCAGTGGCATGGAGAGCAAGGGACCCACGTCTGGGCATACCCTTCCCACTCGGGGTTTACAAATGCAAAAACAACAATTGATGGACAGAATGCAGAACAATGTCATACATTCACCCCAGTACAGAGATCTGGGCCTAAATCCATCGTTTTTTTGCTCACCATGCCGTTCCAGTTTGAACCCAGCCATATGCAAATCAGTCTTGACCCTGTGCCTCATGGGAACAGTCCAGCCCGAACTGCCAAGCCAAGTCCTCACTAGACTGGAAACAAGCATCCTAGGACCGGTTTTGGGGTTTCACCCCTCTTCAGCCAGGATAGCTTGATTCCAGTGGCATGGAGAGCAAGGGACCCACGTCTGGGCATACCCTTCCCACTCGGGGTGACAAATGCAAAAACAACAATTGATGGACAGAATGCAGAACAATGTCATACATTCACCCCAGTACAGAGATCTGGGCCTAAATCCATCGTTTTTTTGCTCACCATGCCGTTCCAGTTTGAACCCAGCCATATGCAAATCAGTCTTGACCCTGTGCCTCATGGGAACAGTCAGCCCGAACTGCCTAGCCAGGTCCTCACTGGACTGGAAACAAGCATCCTAGGACCGGTTTCGGGGTTTCACCGCTCTTCAGCCAGGATAGCTTGATTCCAGTGGCATGGAGAATAAGGGACCCACGTCTGGGCATACCCTTCCCACTCGGGGTGACAAATGCAAAAACAACAATTGATGGACAGAATCCAGAACAATGTCATACATTCACCCCAGTACAGAGATCTGTGCCTAAATCCATCGTTTTTTTGCTCACCATGCCGTTCCAGTTTGAACCCAGCAATATGCAAATCAGTCTTGACCCTGTGCCTCATGGGAAGAGTCAGCCCGAACTGCCAAGCCAGGTCCTCACTGGACTGGAAACAAGCATCCTAGGACCGGTTTCGGGGTTTCACCCCTCTTCAGCCAGGATAGCTTGATTCCAGTGGCATGGAGAGCAAGGGACCCACGTCTGGGCATACCCTTCCCACTCGGGGTGACAAATGCAAAAACAACAATTGATGGACAGAATGCAGAACAATGTCATACATTCACCCCAGTACAGAGATCTGGGCCTAAATCCATCGTTTTTTTGCTCACCATGCCGTTCCAGTTTGAACCCAGCCATATGCAAATCAGTCTTGACCCTGTGCCTCATGGGAACAGTCCAGCCCGAACTGCCAAGCCAGGTCCTCACTTGACTGGAAACAAGCATCCTAGGACCGGTTTCGGGGTTTCACCCCTCTTCAGCCAGGATAGCTTGATTCCAGTGGCATGGAGAGCAAGGGACCCACGTCTGGGCATACCCTTCCCACTCGGGGTGACAAATGCAAAAACAACAATTGATGGACAGAATGCTGAACAATGTCATACATTCACCCCAGTACAGAGATCTGGGCCTAAATCCATCATTTTTTTGCTCACCATGCCGTTCCAGTTTGAACCCAGCAATATGCAAATCAGTCTTGACCGTGTGCCTCATGGGAAGAGTCAGCCCGAACTGCCAAGCCAGGTCCTCACTGGACTGGAAACAAGCATCCTAGGATCTGTTTCGGGGTTTCCCCCCTCTTCAGCCAGGATAGCTTGATTCCAGTGGCATGGAGAGCAAGGGACCCACGTCTGGGCATACCCTTCCCACTCGGGGTTTACAAATGCAAAAACAACAATTGATGGACAGAATGCAGAACAATGTCATACAGTCACCCCAGTACAGAGATCTGGGCCTAAATCCATCGTTTTTTTGCTCACCATGCCGTTCCAGTTTGAACCCAGGCATATGCAAATCAGTCTTGACCCTGTGCCTCATGGGAACAGTCCAGCCCGAACTGCCAAGCCAGGTCCTCACTAGACTGGAAACAAGCATCCTAGGACCGGTTTCGGGGTTTCACCCCTCTTCAGCCAGGATAGCTTGATTCCAGTGGCATGGAGAGCAAGGGACCCACGTCTGGGCATACCCTTCCCACTCGGGGTTACAAATGCAAAAACAACAATTGATGGACAGAATGCAGAACAATGTCATACATTCACCCCAGTACAGAGATCTGGGCCTAAATCCATCGTTTTTTTGCTCACCATGCCGTTCCAGTTTGAACCCAGCCATATGCAAATCAGTCTTGACCCTGTGCCTCATGGGAACAGTCAGCCCGAACTGCCTAGCCAGGTCCTCACTGGACTGGAAACAAGCATCCTAGGACCGGTTTCGGGGTTTCACCGCTCTTCAGCCAGGATAGCTTGATTCCAGTGGCATGGAGAATAAGGGACCCACGTCTGGGCATACCCTTCCCACTCGGGGTGACAAATGCAAAAACAACAATTGATGGACAGAATCCAGAACAATGTCATACATTCACCCCAGTACAGAGATCTGTGCCTAAATCCATCGTTTTTTTGCTCACCATGCCGTTCCAGTTTGAACCCAGCAATATGCAAATCAGTCTTGACCCTGTGCCTCATGGGAAGAGTCAGCCCGAACTGCCAAGCCAGGTCCTCACTGGACTGGAAACAAGCATCCTAGGACCGGTTTCGGGGTTTCACCCCTCTTCAGCCAGGATAGCTTGATTCCAGTGGCATGGAGAGCAAGGGACCCACGTCTGGGCATACCCTTCCCACTCGGGGTGACAAATGCAAAAACAACAATTGATGGACAGAATGCAGAACAATGTCATACATTCACCCCAGTACAGAGATCTGGGCCTAAATCCATCGTTTTTTTGCTCACCATGCCGTTCCAGTTTGAACCCAGCCATATGCAAATCAGTCTTGACCCTGTGCCTCATGGGAACAGTCCAGCCCGAACTGCCAAGCCAGGTCCTCACTGGACTGGAAACAAGCATCCTAGGACCGGTTTCGGGGTTTCACCCCTCTTCAGCCAGGATAGCTTGATTCCAGTGGCATGGAGAGCAAGGGACCCACGTCTGGGCATACCCTTCCCACTCGGGGTGACAAATGCAAAAACAACAATTGATGGACAGAATGCAGAACAATATCATACATTCACCCCAGTACAGAGATCTGGGCCTAAATCCATCGTTTTTTTGCTCACCATGCCGTTCCAGTTTGAACCCAGCCATATGCAAATCAGTCTTGACCCTGTGCCTCATGGGAACAGTCCAGCCCGAACTGCCAAGCCAGATCCTCACTGGACTGGAAACAAGCATCCTAGGACCGGTTTCGGGGTTTCACCCCTCTTCAGCCAGGATAGCTTGATTCCAGTGGCATGGAGAGCAAGGGACCCACGTCTGGGCATACCCTTCCCACTCGGGGTGACAAATGCAAAAACAACAATTGATGGACAGAATGCAGAACAATGTCATACATTCACCCCAGTACAGAGATCTGGGCCTAAATCCATCGTTTTTTTGCTCACCATGCCGTTCCAGTTTGAACCCAGCCATATGCAAATCAGTCTTGACCCTGTGCCTCATGGGAACAGTCCAGCCCGAACTGCCAAGCCAGGTCCTCACTGGACTGGAAACAAGCATCCTAGGACCGGTTTCGGGGTTTCACCCCTCTTCAGCCAGGATAGCTTGATTCCAGTGGCATGGAGAGCAAGGGACCCACGTCTGGGCATACCCTTCCCACTCGGGGTGACAAATGCAAAAACAACAATTGATGGACAGAATGCAGAACAATGTCATACATTCACCCCAGTACAGAGATCTGGGCCTAAATCCATCGTTTTTTTGCTCACCATGCCGTTGCAGTTTGAACCCAGCCATATGCAAATCAGTCTTGACCCAGTGCCTCATGGGAACAGTCCAGCCCGAACTGCCAAGCCAGGTCCTCACTGGACTGGAAACAAGCATCCTAGGACCGGTTTCGGGGTTTCACCCCTCTTCAGCCAGGATAGCTTGATTCCAGTGGCATGGAGAGCAAGGGACCCACGTCTGGGCATACCCTTCCCACTCAGGGTGACAAATGCAAAAACAACAATTGATGGACAGAATGCAGAACAATGTCATACATTCACCCCAGTACAGAGATCTGGGCCTAAATCCATCGTTTTTTTGCTCACCATGCCGTTCCAGTTTGAACCCAGCCATATGCAAATCAGTCTTGACCCTGTGCCTCATGGGAACAGTCAGCCCGAACTGCCAAGCCAGGTCCACACTGGACTGGAAACAAGCATCCTAGGACCGGTTTCGGGGTTTCACCCCTCTTCAGCCAGGATAGCTTGATTCCAGTGGCATGGAGAGCAAGGGACCCACGTCTGGGCATAACCTTCCCACTCGGGGTGACAAATGCAAAAACAACAATTGATGGACAGAATGCAGAACAATGTCATACATTCACCCCAGTACAGAGATCTGGGCCTAAATCCATCATTTTTTTGCTCACCATGCCGTTCCAGGTTGAACCCAGCCATATGCAAATCAGTCTTGACCCTGTGCCTCATGGGAACAGTCCAGCCCGAACTGCCAAGCCAGATCCTCACTGGACTGGAAACAAGCATCCTAGGACCGGTTTCGGGGTTTCACCCCTCTTCAGCCAGGATAGCTTGATTCCAGTGGCATGGAGAGCAAGGGACCCACGTCTGGGCATACCCTTCCCACTCGGGGTGACAAATGCAAAAACAACAATTGATGGACAGAATGCAGAACAATGTCATACATTCACCCCAGTACAGAGATCTGGGCCTAAATCCATCGTTTTTTTGCTCACCATGCCGTTCCAGTTTGAACCCAGCCATATGCAAATCAGTCTTGACCCTGTGCCTCATGGGAACAGTCCAGCCCGAACTGCCAAGCCAGGTCCTCACTGGACTGGAAACAAGCATCCTAGGACCGGTTTCGGGGTTTCACCCCTCTTCAGCCAGGATAGCTTGATTCCAGTGGCATGGAGAGCAAGGGACCCACGTCTGGGCATACCCTTCCCACTCAGGGTGACAAATGCAAAAACAACAATTGATGGACAGAATGCAGAACAATGTCATACATTCACCCCAGTACAGAGATCTGGGCCTAAATCCATTGTTTGTTTGCTCACCATGCCGTTCCAGTTTGAACCCAGCCATATGCAAATCAGTCTTGACCCTGTGCCTCATGGGAACAGTCAGCCCGAACTGCCAAGCCAGGTCCTCACTGGACTGGTAACAAGCATCCTAGGACCGGTTTCGGGGTTTCACCCCTCTTCAGCCAGGATAGCTTGATTCCAGTGGCATGGAGAGCAAGGGACCCACGTCTGGGCATACCCTTCCCACTCGGGGTGACAAATGCAAAAACAACAATTGATGGACAGAATGCAGAACAATGTCATACATTCACACAGGTACAGAGATCTGTGCCTAAATCCATTGTTTTTTTGCTCACCATGCCGTTCTAGTTTGAACCCAGCCATATGCAAATCAGTCTTGACCCTGTGCCTCATGGGAACAGTCCAGCCCGAACTGCCAAGCCAGATCCTCACTGGACTGGAAACAAGCATCCTAGGACCGGTTTCGGGGTTTCACCCATCTTCAGCCAGGATAGCTTGATTCCAGTGGCATGGAGAGCAAGGGACCCACGTCTGGGCATACCCTTCCCACTCGGGGTGACAAATGCAAAAACAACAATTGATGGACAGAATGCAGAACAATGTCATACATTCACCCCAGTACAGAGATCTGGGCCTAAATCCATCGTTTTTTTGCTCACCATGCCGTTCCAGTTTGAACCCAGCCATATGCAAATCAGTCTTGACCCTGTGCCTCATGGGAACAGTCCAGCCCGAACTGCCAAGCCAGGTCCTCACTGGACTGGAAACAAGCATCCTAGGACCGGTTTTGGGGTTTCACCCCTCTTCAGCCAGGATAGCTTGATTCCAGTGGCATGGAGAGCAAGGGACCCACGTCTGGGCATACCCTTCCCACTCGGGGTGACAAATGCAAAAACAACAATTGATGGACAGAATGCAGAACAATGTCATACATCCACCCCAGTACAGAGATCTGGGCCTAAATCCATTGTTTTTTTGCTTACCATGCCGTTCCAGTTTGAACCCAGCCATATGCAAATCAGTCTTGACCCTGTGCCTCATGGGAACAGTCAGCCCGAACTGCCAAGCCAGGTCCTCACTGGACTGGAAACAAGCATCCTAGGACCGGTTTCGGGGTTTCACCCCTCTTCAGCCAGGATAGCTTGATTCCAGTGGCATGGAGAGCAAGGGACCCACATCTGGGCATACCCTTCCCACTCGGGGTGACAAATGCAAAAACAACAATTGATGGACAGAATGCAGAACAATGTCATACATTCACCCCAGTACAGAGATCTGGGCCTAAATCCATCGTTTTTTTGCTCACCATGCCGTTCCAGTTTGAACCCAGCCATATGCAAATCAGTCTTGACCCTGTGCCTCATGGGAACAGTCCAGCCCGAACTGCCAAGCCAGGTCCTCACTGGACTGGAAACAAGCATCCTAGGACCGGTTTCGGGGTTTCACCCCTCTTCAGCCAAGATAGCTTGATTCCAGTGGCATGGAGAGCAAGGGACCCACGTCTGGGCATTCCCTTCCCACTCGGGGTGACAAATGCAAAAACAACAATTGATGGACAGAATGCAGAACAATGTCATACATTCACCCCAGTACAGAGATCTGGGCCTAAATCCATCGTTTTTTTGCTCACCATGCCTTTCCAGTTTTAACCCAGCCATATGCAAATCAGTCTTGACCCTGTGCCTCATGGGAACAGTCAGCCCGAACTGCCAAGCCAGGTCCTCACTGGACTGGAAACAAGCACCCTAGGACCGGTTTCGGGGTTTCACCCCTCTTCAGCCAGGATAGCTTGATTCCAGTGGCATGGAGAGCAAGGGACCCACGTCTGGGCATACCCTTCCCACTCGGGGTGGCAAATGCAAAAACAACAATTGATGGACAGAATGCAGAACAATGTCATACATTCACCCCAGTACAGAGATCTGGGCCTAAATCCATCATTTTTTTGCTCACCATGCCGTTCCAGTTTGAACCCAGCCATATGCAAATCAGTCTTGACCCTGTGCCTCATGGGAACAGTCCAGCCCGAACTGCCAAGCCAGGTCCTCACTGGACTGGAAACAAGCATCCTAGGACCGGTTTCGGGGTTTCACCCCTCTTCAGCCAGGATAGCTTGATTCCAGTGGCATGGAGAGCAAGGGACCCACATCTGGGCATACCCTTCCCACTCGGGGTGACAATTCAAAAACAACAATTGATGGACAGAATGCAGAACAATGTCATACATTCACCCCAGTACAGAGATCTGGGCCTAAATCCATTGTTTTTTTGCTCACCATGCCGTACCAGTTTGAACCCAGCCATATGCAAATCAGTCTTGACCCTGTGCCTCATGGGAACAGTCCAGCCCGAACTGCCAAGCCAGGTCCTCACTGGACTGGAAACAAGCATCCTAGGACCGGTTTCGGGGTTTCACCCCTCTTCAGCCAGGATAGCTTGATTCCAGTGGCATGGAGAGCAAGGGACCCACGTCTGGGCATACCCTTCCCACTCGGGGTGACAAATGCAAAAACAACAATTGATGGACAGAATGCAGAACAATGTCATACATTCACCCCAGTACAGAGATCTGGGCCTAAATCCATCGTTTTTTTGCTCACCATGCCGTTCTAGTTTGAACCCAGCCATATGCAAATCAGTCTTGACCCTGTGCCTCATGGGAACAGTCCAGCCCGAACTGCCAAGCCAGGTCCTCACTGGACTGGAAACAAGCATCCTAGGACCGGTTTCGGGGTTTCACCCCTCTTCAGCCAGGATAGCTTGATTCCAGTGGCATGGAGAGCAAGGGACCCACGTCTGGGCATACCCTTCCCACTCGGGGTGACAAATGCAAAAACAACAATTGAATGACAGAATGCAGAACAATGTCATACATTCACCCCAGTACAGAATTCTGGGCCTAAATCCATTGTTTTTTTGCTCACCATGCCGTTCCAGTTTGAACCCAGCCATATGCAAATCAGTCTTGACCCTGTGCCTCATGGGAACAGTCAGACCGAACTGCCAAAACAGGACCTCACTGGACTGGAAACAAGCATCCTAGGACCGGTTTCAGGGTTTCACCCCTCTTCAGCCAGGATAGCTTGATTCCAGTGGCATGGAGAGCAAGGGACCCACGTCTGGGTATACCCTTCCCACTCGGGGTGACAAATGCAAAAACAACAATTGATGGACAGAATGCAGAACAATGTCATACATTCACCCCAGTACAGAGATCTGGGCCTAAATCCATCGTTTTTTTGCTCACCATGCCGTTCCAGTTTGAACCCAGCCATATGCAAATAAGTCTTGACCCTGTGCCTCATGGGAACAGTCCAGCCCGAACTGCCAAGCCAGGTCCTCACTGGACTGGAAACAAGCCTCCTAGGACCGGTTTCGGGGTTGCACCCCTCTTCAGCCAGGATAGCTTGATTCCAGTGGCATAGAGAGCAAGGGACCCACGTCTGGGCATACCCTTCCCACTCGGGGTGACAAATGCAAAAACAACAATTGATGGACAGAATGCAGAACAATGTCATACATTCACCCCAGTACAGAGATCTGGGCCTAAATCCATCATTTTTTTGCTCACCATGCCGTTCCAGTTTGAACCCCGCAATATGCAAATCAGTCTTGACCCTGTGCCTCATGGGAAGAGTCAGCCCGAACTGCCAAGCCAGGTCCTCACTGGACTGGAAACAAGCATCCTAGGACCGGTTTCGGGGTTTCACCCCTCTTCAGCCAGGATAGCTTGATTCCAGTGGCATGGAGAGCAAGGGACCCACGTCTGGGCATACCCTTCCCACTCGGGGTGACAAATGCAAAAACAACAATTGATGGACAGAATGCAGAACAATGTCATACATTCACCCCAGTACAGAGATCTGGGCCTAAAGCCATCGTTTTTTTGCTCACCATGCCGTTCTAGTTTGAACCCAGCCATATGCAAATCAGTCTTGACCCTGTGCCTCATGGGAACAGTCCAGCCCGACCTGCCAAGCCAGGTCCTCACTAGACTTGAAACAAGGATCCTTGGACCAGTTTCGGGGTTTCACCCCTCTTCAGCCAGGATAGCTTGATTCCAGTGGCATGGAGAGCAAGGGACCCACGTCTGGGCCTACCATTCCCACTCGGGGTGACAAATGCAAAAATAACAATTGATGGACAGAATGCAGAACAATGTCATACATTCACCCCAGTACAGAGATCTGGGCCTAAATCCATTGTTTTTTTGCTCACCATGCCGTTCCAGTTTGAACCCAGCCATATGCAAATCAGTCTTGACCCTGTGCCTCATGGGAACAGTCAGCCCGAACTGCCAAGCCAGGTCCTCACTGGACTGGAAACAAG
The DNA here is from genome assembly GCF_964204655.1 of Triturus cristatus. NCBI lineage: Eukaryota > Metazoa > Chordata > Amphibia > Caudata > Salamandridae > Triturus > Triturus cristatus. The sequence goes on along the minus strand of NC_140579.1, from coordinate 1,017,052,839 downwards.
CATCCTAGGACCGGTTTCGGGGTTTCACCCCTCTTCAGCCAGGATAGCTTGATTCCAGTGGCATGGAGAGCAAGGGACCCACGTCTGGGCATACCCTTCCCACTCGGGGTGACAAATGCAAAAACAACAATTGATGGACAGAATGCAGAACAATGTCATACATTCACCCCAGTACAGAGATCTGGGCCTAAATCCATCGTTGTTTTGCTCACCATGCCGTTCCAGTTTGAACCCAGCCATATGCAAATCAGTCTTGACCCTGTGCCTCATGGGAACAGTCCAGCCCGAACTGCCAAGCCAGGTCCTCACTGGACTGGAAACAAGCATCCTAGGACCAGTTTCGGGGTTTCACCCCTCTTCAGTCAGGATAGCTTGATTCCAGTGGCATGGAGAGCAAGGGACCTATGTCTGGGTATACCCTTCCCACTCGGGGTGACAAATGCAAAAGCAACAATTGATGGACAGAATGCAGAACAATGTCATACATTCACCCCAGTACAGAGATCTGGGCCTTAATCCATTGTTTTTTTGCTCACCATGCCGTTCCAGTTTGAACCCAGCCATATGCAAATCAGTGTTGACCCTGTGCCTCATGGGAACAGTCCAGCCCGAACTGCCAAGCCAGGTCCTCACTGGACTGGAAACAAGCATCCTAGGACTGGTTTCGGGGTTTCACCCCTCTTCAGCCAGGATAGCTTGATTCCAGTGGCATGGAGAGCAAGGGACCCACGTCTGGGCATACCCTTCCCACTCGGGGTGACAAATGCAAAAATAACAATTGATGGACAGAATGCAGAACAATGTCATACATTCACCCAAGTACAGAGATCTGGGCCTAAATCTATTGTTTTTTTGCTCACCATGCCGTTCCAGTTTGAACCCAGCCATATGCAAATCAGTCTTGACCCTGTGCCTCATGGGAACAGTCCAGCCCGAACTGCCAAGCCAGGTCCTCACTGGACTGGAAACAAGCATCCTAGGACCGGTTTCGGGGTTTCACCCCTCTTCAGCCAGGATAGCTTGATTCCAGTGGCATGGAGAGCAAGGGACCCACGTCTGGGCATACCCTTCCCACTCGGGGTGACAAATGCAAAAACAACAATTGATGGACAGAATGCAGAACAATGTCATACATTCACCCCAGTACAGAGATCTGGGCCTAAATCCATCGTTTTTTTGCTCACCATGCCGTTCCAGTTTGAACCCAGCCATATGCAAATCAGTCTTGACCCTGTGCCTCATGGGAACAGTCCAGCCCGAACTGCCAAGCCAGGTCCTCACTGGACTGGAAACAAGCATCCTAGGACCAGTTTTGGGGTTTCACCCCTCTTCAGCCAGGATAGCTTGATTCCAGTGGCATGGAGAGCAAGGGACCCACGTCTGGGTATACCCTTCCCACTCGGGGTGACAAATGCAAAAACAACAATTGATGGACAGAATGCAGAACAATGTCATACATTCACCCCAGTACAGAGATCTGGGCCTTAATCCATTGTTTTTTTGCTCACCATGCCGTTCCAGTTTGAACCCAGCCATATGCAAATCAGTGTTGACCCTGTGCCTCATGGGAACAGTCCAGCCCGAACTGCCAAGCCAGGTCCTCACTGGACTGGAAACAAGCATCCTAGGACTGGTTTCGGGGTTTCACCCCTCTTCAGCCAGGATAGCTTGATTCCAGTGGCATGGAGAGCAAGGGACCCACGTCTGGGCATACCCTTCCCACTCGGGGTGACAAATGCAAAAACAACAATTGATGGACAGAATGCAGAACAATGTCATACATTCATCCCAGTACAGAGATCTGGGCCTAAATCCATCGTTTTTTTGCTCACCATGCCGTTCCAGTTTGAACCCAGCCATATGCAAATCAGTCTTGACCCTTTGCCTCATGGGAACAGTCCAGCCCGAACTGCCAAGCCAGGTCCTCACTGGACTGTAAACAAGCATCCTAGGACCGGTTTCGGGGTTTCACCCCTCTTCAGCCAGGATAGCTTGATTCCAGTGGCATGGAGAGCAAGGGACCCACGTCTGGGCATACCCTTCCCACTCGGGGTGACAAATGCAAAAACAACAATTGAATGACAGAATGCAGAACAATGTCATACATTTACCCCAGTACAGAAATCTGGGCCTAAATCCATTGTTTTTTTGCTCACCATGCCGTTCCAGTTTGAACCCAGCCATATACAAATCAGTCTTGACCCTGTGCCTCATGGGAACAGTCAGCCCGAACTGCCAAGCCAGGTCCTCACTGGACTGGAAACAAGCATCCTAGGACCGGTTTCGGGGTTTCACCCCTCTTCAGCCAGGATAGCTTGATTCCAGTGGCATGGAGAGCAAGGGACCCACGTCTGTACATACCCTTCCCACTCGGGGTGACAAATGCAAAAACAACAATTGATGGACAGAATGCAGAACAATGTCATACATTCACCCCAGTACAGAGATCTGGGCCTAATTCCATCGTTTTTTTGCTCACCATGCCGTTCCAGTTTGAACCCAGCCATATGCAAATCAGTCTTGACCCTGTGCCTCATGGGAACAGTCCAGCCCGAACTGCCAAGCCAAGTCCTCACTTGACTGGAAACAAGCATCCTAGGACCGGTTTCGGGGTTTCACCCCTCTTCAGCCAGGATAGCTTGATTCCAGTGGCATGGAGAGCAAGGGACCCACGTCTGGGCATACCCTTCCCACTCGGGGTGACAAATGCAAAAACAACAATTGATGGACAGAATGCTGAACAATGTCATACATTCACCCCAGTACAGAGATCTGGGCCTAAATCCATCATTTTTTTGCTCACCATGCCGTTCCAGTTTGAACCCAGCAATATGCAAATCAGTCTTGACCGTGTGCCTCATGGGAAGAGTCAGCCCGAACTGCCAAGCCAGGTCCTCACTGGACTGGAAACAAGCATCCTAGGATCGGTTTCGGGGTTTCCCCCCTCTTCAGCCAGGATAGCTTGATTCCAGTGGCATGGAGAGCAAGGGACCCACGTCTGGGCATACCCTTCCCACTCGGGGTTTACAAATGCAAAAACAACAATTGATGGACAGAATGCAGAACAATGTCATACATTCACCCCAGTACAGAGATCTGGGCCTAAATCCATCGTTTTTTTGCTCACCATGCCGTTCCAGTTTGAACCCAGCCATATGCAAATCAGTCTTGACCCTGTGCCTCATGGGAACAGTCCAGCCCGAACTGCCAAGCCAAGTCCTCACTAGACTGGAAACAAGCATCCTAGGACCGGTTTTGGGGTTTCACCCCTCTTCAGCCAGGATAGCTTGATTCCAGTGGCATGGAGAGCAAGGGACCCACGTCTGGGCATACCCTTCCCACTCGGGGTGACAAATGCAAAAACAACAATTGATGGACAGAATGCAGAACAATGTCATACATTCACCCCAGTACAGAGATCTGGGCCTAAATCCATCGTTTTTTTGCTCACCATGCCGTTCCAGTTTGAACCCAGCCATATGCAAATCAGTCTTGACCCTGTGCCTCATGGGAACAGTCAGCCCGAACTGCCTAGCCAGGTCCTCACTGGACTGGAAACAAGCATCCTAGGACCGGTTTCGGGGTTTCACCGCTCTTCAGCCAGGATAGCTTGATTCCAGTGGCATGGAGAATAAGGGACCCACGTCTGGGCATACCCTTCCCACTCGGGGTGACAAATGCAAAAACAACAATTGATGGACAGAATCCAGAACAATGTCATACATTCACCCCAGTACAGAGATCTGTGCCTAAATCCATCGTTTTTTTGCTCACCATGCCGTTCCAGTTTGAACCCAGCAATATGCAAATCAGTCTTGACCCTGTGCCTCATGGGAAGAGTCAGCCCGAACTGCCAAGCCAGGTCCTCACTGGACTGGAAACAAGCATCCTAGGACCGGTTTCGGGGTTTCACCCCTCTTCAGCCAGGATAGCTTGATTCCAGTGGCATGGAGAGCAAGGGACCCACGTCTGGGCATACCCTTCCCACTCGGGGTGACAAATGCAAAAACAACAATTGATGGACAGAATGCAGAACAATGTCATACATTCACCCCAGTACAGAGATCTGGGCCTAAATCCATCGTTTTTTTGCTCACCATGCCGTTCCAGTTTGAACCCAGCCATATGCAAATCAGTCTTGACCCTGTGCCTCATGGGAACAGTCCAGCCCGAACTGCCAAGCCAGGTCCTCACTTGACTGGAAACAAGCATCCTAGGACCGGTTTCGGGGTTTCACCCCTCTTCAGCCAGGATAGCTTGATTCCAGTGGCATGGAGAGCAAGGGACCCACGTCTGGGCATACCCTTCCCACTCGGGGTGACAAATGCAAAAACAACAATTGATGGACAGAATGCTGAACAATGTCATACATTCACCCCAGTACAGAGATCTGGGCCTAAATCCATCATTTTTTTGCTCACCATGCCGTTCCAGTTTGAACCCAGCAATATGCAAATCAGTCTTGACCGTGTGCCTCATGGGAAGAGTCAGCCCGAACTGCCAAGCCAGGTCCTCACTGGACTGGAAACAAGCATCCTAGGATCTGTTTCGGGGTTTCCCCCCTCTTCAGCCAGGATAGCTTGATTCCAGTGGCATGGAGAGCAAGGGACCCACGTCTGGGCATACCCTTCCCACTCGGGGTTTACAAATGCAAAAACAACAATTGATGGACAGAATGCAGAACAATGTCATACAGTCACCCCAGTACAGAGATCTGGGCCTAAATCCATCGTTTTTTTGCTCACCATGCCGTTCCAGTTTGAACCCAGGCATATGCAAATCAGTCTTGACCCTGTGCCTCATGGGAACAGTCCAGCCCGAACTGCCAAGCCAGGTCCTCACTAGACTGGAAACAAGCATCCTAGGACCGGTTTCGGGGTTTCACCCCTCTTCAGCCAGGATAGCTTGATTCCAGTGGCATGGAGAGCAAGGGACCCACGTCTGGGCATACCCTTCCCACTCGGGGTTACAAATGCAAAAACAACAATTGATGGACAGAATGCAGAACAATGTCATACATTCACCCCAGTACAGAGATCTGGGCCTAAATCCATCGTTTTTTTGCTCACCATGCCGTTCCAGTTTGAACCCAGCCATATGCAAATCAGTCTTGACCCTGTGCCTCATGGGAACAGTCAGCCCGAACTGCCTAGCCAGGTCCTCACTGGACTGGAAACAAGCATCCTAGGACCGGTTTCGGGGTTTCACCGCTCTTCAGCCAGGATAGCTTGATTCCAGTGGCATGGAGAATAAGGGACCCACGTCTGGGCATACCCTTCCCACTCGGGGTGACAAATGCAAAAACAACAATTGATGGACAGAATCCAGAACAATGTCATACATTCACCCCAGTACAGAGATCTGTGCCTAAATCCATCGTTTTTTTGCTCACCATGCCGTTCCAGTTTGAACCCAGCAATATGCAAATCAGTCTTGACCCTGTGCCTCATGGGAAGAGTCAGCCCGAACTGCCAAGCCAGGTCCTCACTGGACTGGAAACAAGCATCCTAGGACCGGTTTCGGGGTTTCACCCCTCTTCAGCCAGGATAGCTTGATTCCAGTGGCATGGAGAGCAAGGGACCCACGTCTGGGCATACCCTTCCCACTCGGGGTGACAAATGCAAAAACAACAATTGATGGACAGAATGCAGAACAATGTCATACATTCACCCCAGTACAGAGATCTGGGCCTAAATCCATCGTTTTTTTGCTCACCATGCCGTTCCAGTTTGAACCCAGCCATATGCAAATCAGTCTTGACCCTGTGCCTCATGGGAACAGTCCAGCCCGAACTGCCAAGCCAGGTCCTCACTGGACTGGAAACAAGCATCCTAGGACCGGTTTCGGGGTTTCACCCCTCTTCAGCCAGGATAGCTTGATTCCAGTGGCATGGAGAGCAAGGGACCCACGTCTGGGCATACCCTTCCCACTCGGGGTGACAAATGCAAAAACAACAATTGATGGACAGAATGCAGAACAATATCATACATTCACCCCAGTACAGAGATCTGGGCCTAAATCCATCGTTTTTTTGCTCACCATGCCGTTCCAGTTTGAACCCAGCCATATGCAAATCAGTCTTGACCCTGTGCCTCATGGGAACAGTCCAGCCCGAACTGCCAAGCCAGATCCTCACTGGACTGGAAACAAGCATCCTAGGACCGGTTTCGGGGTTTCACCCCTCTTCAGCCAGGATAGCTTGATTCCAGTGGCATGGAGAGCAAGGGACCCACGTCTGGGCATACCCTTCCCACTCGGGGTGACAAATGCAAAAACAACAATTGATGGACAGAATGCAGAACAATGTCATACATTCACCCCAGTACAGAGATCTGGGCCTAAATCCATCGTTTTTTTGCTCACCATGCCGTTCCAGTTTGAACCCAGCCATATGCAAATCAGTCTTGACCCTGTGCCTCATGGGAACAGTCCAGCCCGAACTGCCAAGCCAGGTCCTCACTGGACTGGAAACAAGCATCCTAGGACCGGTTTCGGGGTTTCACCCCTCTTCAGCCAGGATAGCTTGATTCCAGTGGCATGGAGAGCAAGGGACCCACGTCTGGGCATACCCTTCCCACTCGGGGTGACAAATGCAAAAACAACAATTGATGGACAGAATGCAGAACAATGTCATACATTCACCCCAGTACAGAGATCTGGGCCTAAATCCATCGTTTTTTTGCTCACCATGCCGTTGCAGTTTGAACCCAGCCATATGCAAATCAGTCTTGACCCAGTGCCTCATGGGAACAGTCCAGCCCGAACTGCCAAGCCAGGTCCTCACTGGACTGGAAACAAGCATCCTAGGACCGGTTTCGGGGTTTCACCCCTCTTCAGCCAGGATAGCTTGATTCCAGTGGCATGGAGAGCAAGGGACCCACGTCTGGGCATACCCTTCCCACTCAGGGTGACAAATGCAAAAACAACAATTGATGGACAGAATGCAGAACAATGTCATACATTCACCCCAGTACAGAGATCTGGGCCTAAATCCATCGTTTTTTTGCTCACCATGCCGTTCCAGTTTGAACCCAGCCATATGCAAATCAGTCTTGACCCTGTGCCTCATGGGAACAGTCAGCCCGAACTGCCAAGCCAGGTCCACACTGGACTGGAAACAAGCATCCTAGGACCGGTTTCGGGGTTTCACCCCTCTTCAGCCAGGATAGCTTGATTCCAGTGGCATGGAGAGCAAGGGACCCACGTCTGGGCATAACCTTCCCACTCGGGGTGACAAATGCAAAAACAACAATTGATGGACAGAATGCAGAACAATGTCATACATTCACCCCAGTACAGAGATCTGGGCCTAAATCCATCATTTTTTTGCTCACCATGCCGTTCCAGGTTGAACCCAGCCATATGCAAATCAGTCTTGACCCTGTGCCTCATGGGAACAGTCCAGCCCGAACTGCCAAGCCAGATCCTCACTGGACTGGAAACAAGCATCCTAGGACCGGTTTCGGGGTTTCACCCCTCTTCAGCCAGGATAGCTTGATTCCAGTGGCATGGAGAGCAAGGGACCCACGTCTGGGCATACCCTTCCCACTCGGGGTGACAAATGCAAAAACAACAATTGATGGACAGAATGCAGAACAATGTCATACATTCACCCCAGTACAGAGATCTGGGCCTAAATCCATCGTTTTTTTGCTCACCATGCCGTTCCAGTTTGAACCCAGCCATATGCAAATCAGTCTTGACCCTGTGCCTCATGGGAACAGTCCAGCCCGAACTGCCAAGCCAGGTCCTCACTGGACTGGAAACAAGCATCCTAGGACCGGTTTCGGGGTTTCACCCCTCTTCAGCCAGGATAGCTTGATTCCAGTGGCATGGAGAGCAAGGGACCCACGTCTGGGCATACCCTTCCCACTCAGGGTGACAAATGCAAAAACAACAATTGATGGACAGAATGCAGAACAATGTCATACATTCACCCCAGTACAGAGATCTGGGCCTAAATCCATTGTTTGTTTGCTCACCATGCCGTTCCAGTTTGAACCCAGCCATATGCAAATCAGTCTTGACCCTGTGCCTCATGGGAACAGTCAGCCCGAACTGCCAAGCCAGGTCCTCACTGGACTGGTAACAAGCATCCTAGGACCGGTTTCGGGGTTTCACCCCTCTTCAGCCAGGATAGCTTGATTCCAGTGGCATGGAGAGCAAGGGACCCACGTCTGGGCATACCCTTCCCACTCGGGGTGACAAATGCAAAAACAACAATTGATGGACAGAATGCAGAACAATGTCATACATTCACACAGGTACAGAGATCTGTGCCTAAATCCATTGTTTTTTTGCTCACCATGCCGTTCTAGTTTGAACCCAGCCATATGCAAATCAGTCTTGACCCTGTGCCTCATGGGAACAGTCCAGCCCGAACTGCCAAGCCAGATCCTCACTGGACTGGAAACAAGCATCCTAGGACCGGTTTCGGGGTTTCACCCATCTTCAGCCAGGATAGCTTGATTCCAGTGGCATGGAGAGCAAGGGACCCACGTCTGGGCATACCCTTCCCACTCGGGGTGACAAATGCAAAAACAACAATTGATGGACAGAATGCAGAACAATGTCATACATTCACCCCAGTACAGAGATCTGGGCCTAAATCCATCGTTTTTTTGCTCACCATGCCGTTCCAGTTTGAACCCAGCCATATGCAAATCAGTCTTGACCCTGTGCCTCATGGGAACAGTCCAGCCCGAACTGCCAAGCCAGGTCCTCACTGGACTGGAAACAAGCATCCTAGGACCGGTTTTGGGGTTTCACCCCTCTTCAGCCAGGATAGCTTGATTCCAGTGGCATGGAGAGCAAGGGACCCACGTCTGGGCATACCCTTCCCACTCGGGGTGACAAATGCAAAAACAACAATTGATGGACAGAATGCAGAACAATGTCATACATCCACCCCAGTACAGAGATCTGGGCCTAAATCCATTGTTTTTTTGCTTACCATGCCGTTCCAGTTTGAACCCAGCCATATGCAAATCAGTCTTGACCCTGTGCCTCATGGGAACAGTCAGCCCGAACTGCCAAGCCAGGTCCTCACTGGACTGGAAACAAGCATCCTAGGACCGGTTTCGGGGTTTCACCCCTCTTCAGCCAGGATAGCTTGATTCCAGTGGCATGGAGAGCAAGGGACCCACATCTGGGCATACCCTTCCCACTCGGGGTGACAAATGCAAAAACAACAATTGATGGACAGAATGCAGAACAATGTCATACATTCACCCCAGTACAGAGATCTGGGCCTAAATCCATCGTTTTTTTGCTCACCATGCCGTTCCAGTTTGAACCCAGCCATATGCAAATCAGTCTTGACCCTGTGCCTCATGGGAACAGTCCAGCCCGAACTGCCAAGCCAGGTCCTCACTGGACTGGAAACAAGCATCCTAGGACCGGTTTCGGGGTTTCACCCCTCTTCAGCCAAGATAGCTTGATTCCAGTGGCATGGAGAGCAAGGGACCCACGTCTGGGCATTCCCTTCCCACTCGGGGTGACAAATGCAAAAACAACAATTGATGGACAGAATGCAGAACAATGTCATACATTCACCCCAGTACAGAGATCTGGGCCTAAATCCATCGTTTTTTTGCTCACCATGCCTTTCCAGTTTTAACCCAGCCATATGCAAATCAGTCTTGACCCTGTGCCTCATGGGAACAGTCAGCCCGAACTGCCAAGCCAGGTCCTCACTGGACTGGAAACAAGCACCCTAGGACCGGTTTCGGGGTTTCACCCCTCTTCAGCCAGGATAGCTTGATTCCAGTGGCATGGAGAGCAAGGGACCCACGTCTGGGCATACCCTTCCCACTCGGGGTGGCAAATGCAAAAACAACAATTGATGGACAGAATGCAGAACAATGTCATACATTCACCCCAGTACAGAGATCTGGGCCTAAATCCATCATTTTTTTGCTCACCATGCCGTTCCAGTTTGAACCCAGCCATATGCAAATCAGTCTTGACCCTGTGCCTCATGGGAACAGTCCAGCCCGAACTGCCAAGCCAGGTCCTCACTGGACTGGAAACAAGCATCCTAGGACCGGTTTCGGGGTTTCACCCCTCTTCAGCCAGGATAGCTTGATTCCAGTGGCATGGAGAGCAAGGGACCCACATCTGGGCATACCCTTCCCACTCGGGGTGACAAATGCAAAAACAACAATTGATGGACAGAATGCAGAACAATGTCATACATTCACCCCAGTACAGAGATCTGGGCCTAAATCCATCGTTTTTTTGCTCACCATGCCGTTCCAGTTTGAACCCAGCCATATGCAAATCAGTCTTGACCCTGTGCCTCATGGGAACAGTCCAGCCCGAACTGCCAAGCCAGGTCCTCACTGGACTGGAAACAAGCATCCTAGGACCGGTTTCGGGGTTTCACCCCTCTTCAGCCAAGATAGCTTGATTCCAGTGGCATGGAGAGCAAGGGACCCACGTCTGGGCATACCCTTCCCACTCGGGGTGACAAATGCAAAAACAACAATTGATGGACAGAATGCAGAACAATGTCATACATTCACCCCAGTACAGAGATCTGGGCCTAAATCCATCGTTTTTTTGCTCACCATGCCTTTCCAGTTTGAACCCAGCCATATGCAAATCAGTCTTCACCCTGTGCCTCATGGGAACAGTCAGCCCGAACTGCCAAGCCAGGTCCTCACTGGACTGGAAACAAGCATCCTAGGACCGGTTTCGGGGTTTCACCCCTCTTCAGCCAGGATAGCTTGATTCCAGTGGCATGGAGAGCAAGGGACCCACGTCTGGGCATACCCTTCCCACTCGGGGTGACAAATGCAAAAACAACAATTGATGGACAGAATGCAGAACAATGTCATACATTCACCCCAGTACAGAGATCTGGGCCTAAATCCATCGTTTTTTTGCTCACCATGCCGCTCCAGTTTGAACCCATCCATATGCAAATCAGTCTTGACCCTGTGCCTCATGGGAACATTCCAGCCCGAACTGCCAAGCCAGGTCCTCACTGGACTGGAAACAAGCATCCTAAGACCGGTTTCGGGGTTTCACCCCTCTTCAGCCAGGATAGCTTGATTCCAGTGGCATGGAGAGCAAGGGACCCACGTCTGGGCATACCCTTCCCACTCGGGGTGACAAATGCAAAAACAACAATTGATGGACAGAATGCAGAACAATGTCATACATTCACCCCAGTACAGAGATCTGGGCCTAAATCCATCGTTTTTTTGCTCACCATGCCGTTCCAGTTTGAACCCAGCCATATGCAAATCAGTCTTGACCCTGTGCCTCATGGGAACAGTCCAGCCCGAACTGCCAAGCCAGGTCCTCACTGGACTGGAAACAAGCATCCTAGGACCGGTTTCGGGGTTTCACCCCTCTTCAGCCAGGATAGCTTGATTCCAGTGGCATGGAGAGCAAGGGACCCACGTCTGGGCATACCCTTCCCACTCGGGGTGACAAATGCAAAAACAACAATTGATGGACAGAATGCAGAACAATGTCATACATTCACCCCAGTACAGAGATCTGGGCCTAAATCCATCGTTTTTTTGCTCACCATGCCGTTGCAGTTTGAACCCAGCCATATGCAAATCAGTCTTGACCCAGTGCCTCATGGGAACAGTCCAGCCCGAACTGCCAAGCCAGGTCCTCACTGGACTGGAAACAAGCATCCTAGGACCGGTTTCGGGGTTTCACCCCTCTTCAGCCAGGATAGCTTGATTCCAGTGGCATGGAGAGCAAGGGACCCACGTCTGGGCATACCCTTCCCACTCAGGGTGACAAATGCAAAAACAACAATTGATGGACAGAATGCAGAACAATGTCATACATTCACCCCAGTACAGAGATCTGGGCCTAAATCCATCGTTTTTTTGCTCACCATGCCGTTCCAGTTTGAACCCAGCCATATGCAAATCAGTCTTGACCCTGTGCCTCATGGGAACAGTCAGCCCGAACTGCCAAGCCATGTCCACACTGGACTGGAAACAAGCATCCTAGGACCGGTTTCGGGGTTTCACCCCTCTTCAGCCAGGATAGCTTGATTCCAGTGGCATGGAGAGCAAGGGACCCACGTCTGGGCATAACCTTCCCACTCGGGGTGACAAATGCAAAAACAACAATTGATGGACAGAATGCAGAACAATGTCATACATTCACCCCAGTACAGAGATCTGGGCCTAAATCCATCATTTTTTTGCTCACCATGCCGTTCCAGTTTGAACCCAGCCATATGCAAATCAGTCTTGACCCTGTGCCTCATGGGAACAGTCCAGCCCGAACTGCCAAGCCAGATCCTCACTGGACTGGAAACAAGCATCCTAGGACCGGTTTCGGGGTTTCACCCCTCTTCAGCCAGGATAGCTTGATTCCAGTGGCATGGAGAGCAAGGGACCCACGTCTGGGCATACCCTTCCCACTCGGGGTGACAAATGCAAAAACAACAATTGATGGACAGAATGCAGAACAATGTCATACATCCACCCCAGTACAGAGATCTGGGCCTAAATCCATTGTTTTTTTGCTTACCATGCCGTTCCAGTTTGAACCCAGCCATATGCAAATCAGTCTTGACCCTGTGCCTCATGGGAACAGTCAGCCCGAACTGCCAAGCCAGGTCCTCACTGGACTGGAAACAAGCATCCTAGGACCGGTTTCGGGGTTTCACCCCTCTTCAGCCAGGATAGCTTGATTCCAGTGGCATGGAGAGCAAGGGACCCACATCTGGGCATACCCTTCCCACTCGGGGTGACAAATGCAAAAACAACAATTGATGGACAGAATGCAGAACAATGTCATACAATCACCCCAGTACAGAGATCTGGGCCTAAATCCATCGTTTTTTTGCTCACCATGCCGTTCCAGTTTGAACCCAGCCATATGCAAATCAGTCTTGACCCTGTGCCTCATGGGAACAGTCCAGCCCGAACTGCCAAGCCAGGTCCTCACTGGACTGGAAACAAGCATCCTAGGACCGGTTTCGGGGTTTCACCCCTCTTCAGCCAAGATAGCTTGATTCCAGTGGCATGGAGAGCAAGGGACCCACGTCTGGGCATTCCCTTCCCACTCGGGGTGACAAATGCAAAAACAACAATTGATGGACAGAATGCAGAACAATGTCATACATTCACCCCAGTACAGAGATCTGGGCCTAAATCCATCGTTTTTTTGCTCACCATGCCTTTCCAGTTTTAACCCAGCCATATGCAAATCAGTCTTGACCCTGTGCCTCATGGGAACAGTCAGCCCGAACTGCCAAGCCAGGTCCTCACTGGACTGGAAACAAGCACCCTAGGACCGGTTTCGGGGTTTCACCCCTCTTCAGCCAGGATAGCTTGATTCCAGTGGCATGGAGAGCAAGGGACCCACGTCTGGGCATACCCTTCCCACTCGGGGTGGCAAATGCAAAAACAACAATTGATGGACAGAATGCAGAACAATGTCATACATTCACCCCAGTACAGAGATCTGGGCCTAAATCCATCATTTTTTTGCTCACCATGCCGTTCCAGTTTGAACCCAGCCATATGCAAATCAGTCTTGACCCTGTGCCTCATGGGAACAGTCCAGCCCGAACTGCCAAGCCAGGTCCTCACTGGACTGGAAACAAGCATCCTAGGACCGGTTTCGGGGTTTCACCCCTCTTCAGCCAGGATAGCTTGATTCCAGTGGCATGGAGAGCAAGGGACCCACATCTGGGCATACCCTTCCCACTCGGGGTGACAAATGCAAAAACAACAATTGATGGACAGAATGCAGAACAATGTCATACATTCACCCCAGTACAGAGATCTGGGCCTAAATCCATCGTTTTTTTGCTCACCATGCCGTTCCAGTTTGAACCCAGCCATATGCAAATCAGTCTTGACCCTGTGCCTCATGGGAACAGTCCAGCCCGAACTGCCAAGCCAGGTCCTCACTGGACTGGAAACAAGCATCCTAGGACCGGTTTCGGGGTTTCACCCCTCTTCAGCCAAGATAGCTTGATTCCAGTGGCATGGAGAGCAAGGGACCCACGTCTGGGCATACCCTTCCCACTCGGGGTGACAAATGCAAAAACAACAATTGATGGACAGAATGCAGAACAATGTCATACATTCACCCCAGTACAGAGATCTGGGCCTAAATCCATCGTTTTTTTGCTCACCATGCCGTTCCAGTTTGAACCCAGCCATATGCAAATCAGTCTTGACCCTGTGCCTCATGGGAACAGTCCAGCCCGAACTGCCAAGCCAGGTCCTCACTGGACTGGAAACAAGCATCCTAGGACCGGTTTCGGGGTTTCACCCCTCTTCAGCCAGGATAGCTTGATTCCAGTGGCATGGAGAGCAAGGGACCCACGTCTGGGCATACCCTTCCCACTCGGGGTGACAAATGCAAAAACAACAATTGATGGACAGAATGCAGAACAATGTCATACATTCACCCCAGTACAGAGATCTGGGCCTAAATCCATCGTTTTTTTGCTCACCATGCCGTTGCAGTTTGAACCCAGCCATATGCAAATCAGTCTTGACCCAGTGCCTCATGGGAACAGTCCAGCCCGAACTGCCAAGCCAGGTCCTCACTGGACTGGAAACAAGCATCCTAGGACCGGTTTCGGGGTTTCACCCCTCTTCAGCCAGGATAGCTTGATTCCAGTGGCATGGAGAGCAAGGGACCCACGTCTGGGCATACCCTTCCCACTCAGGGTGACAAATGCAAAAACAACAATTGATGGACAGAATGCAGAACAATGTCATACATTCACCCCAGTACAGAGATCTGGGCCTAAATCCATCGTTTTTTTGCTCACCATGCCGTTCCAGTTTGAACCCAGCCATATGCAAATCAGTCTTGACCCTGTGCCTCATGGGAACAGTCAGCCCGAACTGCCAAGCCAGGTCCACACTGGACTGGAAACAAGCATCCTAGGACCGGTTTCGGGGTTTCACCCCTCTTCAGCCAGGATAGCTTGATTCCAGTGGCATGGAGAGCAAGGGACCCACGTCTGGGCATAACCTTCCCACTCGGGGTGACAAATGCAAAAACAACAATTGATGGACAGAATGCAGAACAATGTCATACATTCACCCCAGTACAGAGATCTGGGCCTAAATCCATCATTTTTTTGCTCACCATGCCGTTCCAGTTTGAACCCAGCCATATGCAAATCAGTCTTGACCCTGTGCCTCATGGGAACAGTCCAGCCCGAACTGCCAAGCCAGATCCTCACTGGACTGGAAACAAGCATCCTAGGACCGGTTTCGGGGTTTCACCCCTCTTCAGCCAGGATAGCTTGATTCCAGTGGCATGGAGAGCAAGGGACCCACGTCTGGGCATACCCTTCCCACTCGGGGTGACAAATGCAAAAACAACAATTGATGGACAGAATGCAGAACAATGTCATACATTCACCCCAGTACAGAGATCTGGGCCTAAATCCATCGTTTTTTTGCTCACCATGCCGTTCCAGTTTGAACCCAGCCATATGCAAATCAGTCTTGACCCTGTGCCTCATGGGAACAGTCCAGCCCGAACTGCCAAGCCAGGTCCTCACTGGACTGGAAACAAGCATCCTAGGACCGGTTTCGGGGTTTCACCCCTCTTCAGCCAGGATAGCTTGATTCCAGTGGCATGGAGAGCAAGGGACCCACGTCTGGGCATACCCTTCCCACTCAGGGTGACAAATGCAAAAACAACAATTGATGGACAGAATGCAAAACAATGTCATACATTCACCCCAGTACAGAGATCTGGGCCTAAATCCATTGTTTGTTTGCTCACCATGCCGTTCCAGTTTGAACCCAGCCATATGCAAATCAGTCTTGACCCTGTGCCTCATGGGAACAGTCAGCCCGAACTGCCAAGCCAGGTCCTCACTGGACTGGTAACAAGCATCCTAGGACCGGTTTCGGGGTTTCACCCCTCTTCAGCCTGGATAGCTTGATTCCAGTGGCATGGAGAGCAAGGGACCCACGTCTGGGCATACCCTTCCCACTCGGGGTGACAAATGCAAAAACAACAATTGATGGACAGAATGCAGAACAATGTCATACATTCACACAGGTACAGAGATCTGTGCCTAAATCCATTGTTTTTTTGCTCACCATGCCGTTCTAGTTTGAACCCAGCCATATGCAAATCAGTCTTGACCCTGTGCCTCATGGGAACAGTCCAGCCCGAACTGCCAAGCCAGATCCTCACTGGACTGGAAACAAGCATCCTAGGACCGGTTTCGGGGTTTCACCCATCTTCAGCCAGGATAGCTTGATTCCAGTGGCATGGAGAGCAAGGGACCCACGTCTGGGCATACCCTTCCCACTCGGGGTGACAAATGCAAAAACAACAATTGATGGACAGAATGCAGAACAATGTCATACATTCACCCCAGTACAGAGATCTGGGCCTAAATCCATCGTTTTTTTGCTCACCATGCCGTTCCAGTTTGAACCCAGCCATATGCAAATCAGTCTTGACCCTGTGCCTCATGGGAACAGTCCAGCCCGAACTGCCAAGCCAGGTCCTCACTGGACTGGAAACAAGCATCCTAGGACCGGTTTTGGGGTTTCACCCCTCTTCAGCCAGGATAGCTTGATTCCAGTGGCATGGAGAGCAAGGGACCCACGTCTGGGCATACCCTTCCCACTCGGGGTGACAAATGCAAAAACAACAATTGATGGACAGAATGCAGAACAATGTCATACATCCACCCCAGTACAGAGATCTGGGCCTAAATCCATTGTTTTTTTGCTTACCATGCCGTTCCAGTTTGAACCCAGCCATATGCAAATCAGTCTTGACCCTGTGCCTCATGGGAACAGTCAGCCCGAACTGCCAAGCCAGGTCCTCACTGGACTGGAAACAAGCATCCTAGGACCGGTTTCGGGGTTTCACCCCTCTTCAGCCAGGATAGCTTGATTCCAGTGGCATGGAGAGCAAGGGACCCACATCTGGGCATACCCTTCCCACTTGGGGTGACAAATGCAAAAACAACAATTGATGGACAGAATGCAGAACAATGTCATACATTCACCCCAGTACAGAGATCTGGGCCTAAATCCATCGTTTTTTTGCTCACCATGCCGTTCCAGTTTGAACCCAGCCATATGCAAATCAGTCTTGACCCTGTGCCTCATGGGAACAGTCCAGCCCGAACTGCCAAGCCAGGTCCTCACTGGACTGGAAACAAGCATCCTAGGACCGGTTTCGGGGTTTCACCCCTCTTCAGCCAAGATAGCTTGATTCCAGTGGCATGGAGAGCAAGGGACCCACGTCTGGGCATTCCCTTCCCACTCGGGGTGACAAATGCAAAAACAACAATTGATGGACAGAATGCAGAACAATGTCATACATTCACCCCAGTACAGAGATCTGGGCCTAAATCCATCGTTTTTTTGCTCACCATGCCTTTCCAGTTTTAACCCAGCCATATGCAAATCAGTCTTGACCCTGTGCCTCATGGGAACAGTCAGCCCGAACTGCCAAGCCAGGTCCTCACTGGACTGGAAACAAGCACCCTAGGACCGGTTTCGGGGTTTCACCCCTCTTCAGCCAGGATAGCTTGATTCCAGTGGCATGGAGAGCAAGGGACCCACGTCTGGGCATACCCTTCCCACTCGGGGTGGCAAATGCAAAAACAACAATTGATGGACAGAATGCAGAACAATGTCATACATTCACCCCAGTACAGAGATCTGGGCCTAAATCCATCATTTTTTTGCTCACCATGCCGTTCCAGTTTGAACCCAGCCATATGCAAATCAGTCTTGACCCTGTGCCTCATGGGAACAGTCCAGCCCGAACTGCCAAGCCAGGTCCTCACTGGACTGGAAACAAGCATCCTAGGACCGGTTTCGGGGTTTCACCCCTCTTCAGCCAGGATAGCTTGATTCCAGTGGCATGGAGAGCAAGGGACCCACATCTGGGCATACCCTTCCCACTCGGGGTGACAAATGCAAAAACAACAATTGATGGACAGAATGCAGAACAATGTCATACATTCACCCCAGTACAGAGATCTGGGCCTAAATCCATCGTTTTTTTGCTCACCATGCCGTTCCAGTTTGAACCCAGCCATATGCAAATCAGTCTTGACCCTGTGCCTCATGGGAACAGTCCAGCCCGAACTGCCAAGCCAGGTCCTCACTGGACTGGAAACAAGCATCCTAGGACCGGTTTCAGGGTTTCACCCCTCTTCAGCCAAGATAGCTTGATTCCAGTGGCATGGAGAGCAAGGGACCCACGTCTGGGCATACCCTTCCCACTCGGGGTGACAAATGCAAAAACAACAATTGATGGACAGAATGCAGAACAATGTCATACATTCACCCCAGTACAGAGATCTGGGCCTAAATCCATCGTTTTTTTGCTCACCATGCCTTTCCAGTTTGAACCCAGCCATATGCAAATCAGTCTTCACCCTGTGCCTCATGGGAACAGTCAGCCCGAACTGCCAAGCCAGGTCCTCACTGGACTGGAAACAAGCATCCTAGGACCGGTTTCGGGGTTTCACCCCTCTTCAGCCAGGATAGCTTGATTCCAGTGGCATGGAGAGCAAGGGACCCACGTCTGGGCATACCCTTCCCACTCGGGGTGACAAATGCAAAAACAACAATTGATGGACAGAATGCAGAACAATGTCATACATTCACCCCAGTACAGAGATCTGGGCCTAAATCCATCGTTTTTTTGCTCACCATGCCGTTCCAGTTTGAACCCAGCCATATGCAAATCAGTCTTGACCCTGTGCCTCATGGGAACAGTCCAGCCCGAACTGCCAAGCCAGGTCCTCACTGGACTGGAAACAAGCATCCTAGGACCGGTTTCGGGGTTTCACCCCTCTTCAGCCAGGATAGCTTGATTCCAGTGGCATGGAGAGCAAGGGACCCACGTCTGGGCATACCCTTCCCACTCGGGGTGACAAATGCAAAAACAACAATTGATGGACAGAATGCAGAACAATGTCATACATTAACCCCAGTACAGAGATCTGGGCCTAAATCCATTGTTTTTTTGCTCACCATGCCGTTCCAGTTTGAACCCAGCCATATGCAAATCAGTCTTGACCCTGTGCCTCATGGGAACAGTCCAGCCCGAACTGCCAAGCCAGGTCCTCACTGGACTGGAAACAAGCATCCTAGGACCGGTTTTGGGGTTTCACCCCTCTTCAGCCAGGATAGCTTGATTCCAGTGGCATGGAGAGCAAGGGACCCACGTCTGGGCATACCCTTCCCACTCGGGGTGACAAATGCAAAAACAACAATTGATGGACAGAATGCAGAACAATGTCATACATTCACCCCAGTACAGAGATCTGGGACAAAATCCATCGTTTTTTTGCTAACCATGCCGTTCCAGTTTGAACCCAGCCATATGCAAATCAGTCTTGACCCTGTGCCTCATAGGAACAGTCCAGCCCGAACTGCCAAGCCAGGTCCTCACTGGACTGGAAACAAGCATCCTAGGACCGGTTTCGGGGTTTCACCCCTCTTCAGCCAGCATAGCTTGATTCCAGTGGCATGGAGAGCAAGGGACCCACGTCTGGGCATACCCTTCCCACTCGGGATGACAAATGCAAAAACAACAATTGATGGACAGAATGCAGAACAATGTCATACATTCACCCCAGTACAGAGATCTGGGCCTAAATCCATTGTTTTTTTGCTCACCATGCCGTTCCAGTTTGAACCCAGCCATATGCAAATCAGTCTTGACCCTGTGCCTCATGGGAACAGTCCAGCCCAAACTGCCAAGCCAGGTCCTCACTGGACTGGAAACAAGCATCCTAGGACCGGTTTCGGGGTTTCACCCCTCTTCAGCCAGGATAGCTTGATTCCAGTGGCATGGAGAGCAAGGGACCCACGTCTGGGCATACCCTTCCCACTCGGGGTGACAAATGCAAAAACAACAATTGAAGGACAGAATGCAGAACAATGTCATACATTCACCCCAGTACAGAGATCTGGGCCTAAATCCATCATTTTTTTGCTCACCATGCCGTTCCAGTTTGAACCCAGCCATATGCAAATCAGTCTTGACCCTGTGCCTCATGGGAACAGTCCAGCCCGAACTGCCAAGCCAGGTCCTCACTGGACTGGAAACAAGCATCCTAGGACCGGTTTTGGGGTTTCACCCCTCTTCAGCCAGGATAGCTTGATTCCAATGGCATGGAGAGCAAGGGACCCACGTCTGGGCATACCCTTCCCACTCGGGGTGACAAATGCAAAAACAACAATTGATGGAGAGAATGCAGAACAATGTCATACATTCACCCCAGTACAGAGATCTGGGCCTAAATCCATCGTTTTTTTGCTCACCATGCCGTTCCAGTTTGAACCCAGCCATATGCAAATCAGTCTTGACCCTGTGCCTCATGGGAACAGTCCAGCCCGAACTGCCAAGCCAGGTCCTCACTGGACTGGAAACAAGCATCCTAGGACCGGTTTCGGGGTTTCACCCCTCTTCAGCCAAGATAGCTTGATTCCAGTGGCATGGAGAGCAAGGGACCCACGTCTGGGCATACCCTTCCCACTCGGGGTGACAAATGCAAAAACAACAATTGATGGACAGAATGCAGAACAATGTCATACATTCACCACAGTACAGAGATCAGGGCCTAAATCCATTGTTTTTTTGCTCACCATGCCGTTCCAGTTTGAACCCAGCCATATGCAAATCAGTCTTGACCCTGTGCCTCATGGGAACAGTCCAGCCCGAACTGCCAAGCCAGGTCCTCACCAGACTGGAAACAAGCATCCTAGGACCGGTTTCAGGGTTTCACCCCTCTTCAGCCAGGATAGCTTGATTCCAGTGGCATGGAGAGCAAGGGACCCACGTCTGGGCATACCCTTCCCACTCGGGGTGACAAATGCAAAAACAACAATTGATGGACAGAATGCAGAACAATGTCATACATTCACCCCAGTACAGAGATCTGGGCCTAAATCCATTGTTTTTTTGCTCACCATGCCGTTCCAGTTTGAACCCAGCCATATGCAACTCAGTCTTGACCCTGTGCCTCATGGGAACAGTCAGCCCGAACTGCCAAGCCAGGTCCTCACTGGACTGGAAACAAGCATCCTAGGACCGGTTTTGGGGTTTCACTCCTCTTCAGCCAGGATAGCTTGATTCCAGTGGCATGGAGAGCAAGGGACCCACGTCTAAGCATACCCTTCCCACTCGGGGTGACAAATGCAAAAACAACAATTGATGGACAGAATGCAGAACAATGTTATACATTCACCCCAGTACAGAGATCTGGGCCTAAATCCATCGTTTTTTTGCTCACCATGCCGTTCCAGTTTGAACCCAGCCATTTGCAAATCAGTCTTGACCCTGTGCCTCATGGGAACAGTCCAGCCCGAACTGCCAAGCCAGGTCCTCACTGGACTGGAAACAAGCATCCTAGGACCGGTTTCGGGGTTTCACCCCTCTTCAGCCAGGATAGCTTGATTCCAGTGGCATGGAGAGCAAGGGACCCACGTCTGGGCATACCCTTCCCACTCGGGGTGACAAATGCAAAAACAACAATTGATGGACAGAATGCAGAACAATGTCATACATTCACCCCAGTACAGAGATCTGGGCCTAAATCCATCGTTTTTTTGCTCACCATGCCGTTCCAGTTTGAACCCAGCCATATGCAAATCAGTCTTGACCCTGTGCCTCATAGGAACAGTCCAGCCCGAACTGCCAAGCCAGGTCCTCACTGGACTGGAAACAAGCATCCTAGGACCGGTATCGGGGTTTCACCCCTCTTCAGCCAGCATAGCTTGATTCCAGTGGCATGGAGAGCAAGGGACCCACGTCTGGGCATACCCTTCCCACTCGGGATGACAAATGCAAAAACAACAATTGATGGACAGAATGCAGAACAATGTCATACATTCACCCCAGTACAGAGATCTGGGCCTAAATCCATTGTTTTTTTGCTCACCATGCCGTTCCAGTTTGAACCCAGCCATATGCAAATCAGTCTTGACCCTGTGCCTCATGGGAACAGTCCAGCCCGAACTGCCAAGCCAGGTCCTCACTGGACTGGAAACAAGCATCCTAGGACCGGTTTCGGGGTTTCACCCCTCTTCAGCCAGGATAGCTTGATTCCAGTGGCATTGAGAGCAAGGGACCCACGTCTGGGCATACCCTTCCCACTCGGGGTGACAAATGCAAAAACAACAATTGATGGACAGAATGCAGAACAATGTCATACATTCACCCCAGTACAGAGATCTGGGCCTAAATCCATCGTTTTTTTGCTCACCATGCTGTTCCAGTTTGAACCCAGCCATATGCAAATCAGTCTTGACCCTGTGCCTCATGGGAACAGTCCAGCCCGAACTGCCAAGCCAGGTCCTCACTGGACTGGAAACAAGCATCCTAGGACCGGTTTCGGGGTTTCACCCCTCTTCAGCCAGGATAGCTTGATTCCAGTGGCATGGAGAGCAAGGGACCCACGTCTGGGCATACCCTTCCCACTCGGGGTGACAAATGCCAAAACAACAATTGATGGACAGAATGCAGAACAATATCATACATTCACCCCAGTACAGAGATCTGGGCCTAAATCCATCGTTTTTTTGCTCACCATGCCGTTCCAGTTTGAACCCAGCCATATTCAAATCAGTCTTGACCCTGTGCCTCATGGGAACAGTCCAGCCCGAACTGCCAAGCCAGTTCCTCACTAGACTGGAAACAAGCATCCTAGGACCGGTTTCAGGGTTTCACCCCTCTTCAGCCAGGATAGCTTGATTCCAGTGGCATGGAGAGCAAGGGACCCACGTCTGGGCATACCCTTCCCACTCGGGGTGACAAATGCAAAAACAACAATTGATGGACAGAATGCAGAACAATGTCATACATTCACCCCAGTACAGAGATCTGGGCCTAAATCCATTGTTTTTTTGCTCACCATGCCGTTCCAGTTTGAACCCAGCCATATGCAACTCAGTCTTGACCCTGTGCCTCATGGGAACAGTCAGCCCGAACTGCCAAGCCAGGTCTTCACTGGACTGGAAACAAGCATCCTAGGACCGGTTTTGGGGTTTCACTCCTCTTCAGCCAGGATAGCTTGATTCCAGTGGCATGGAGAGCAAGGGACCCACGTCTGGGCATACCCTTCCCACTCGGGGTGACAAATGCAAAAACAACAATTGATGGACAGAATGCAGAACAATGACATACATTCACCCCAGTACAGAGATCTGGGCCTAAATCCATTGTTTTTTTGCTCACCATGCCTTTCCAGTTTGAACCCAGCCATATGCAAATCAGTCTTGACCCTGTGCCTCATGGGAACAGTCAGCCCAAACTGCCAAGCCAGGTCCTCACTGGACTGGAAACAAGCATCCTAGGACCGGTTTTGGGGTTTCACCCCTCCTCAGCCAGGATAGCTTGATTCCAGTGGCATGGAGAGCAAGGGACCCACGTCTGGGCATACCCTTCCCACTCGGGGTGACAAATGCAAAAACAACAATTGATGGACAGAATGCAGAACAATGTCATACATTCACCCCAGTACAGAGATCTGGGCCTAAATCCATCGTTTTTTTGCTCACCATGCCGTTCCAGTTTGAACCCAGCCATATGCAAATCAGTCTTGACCCTGTGCCTCATGGGAACAGTCCAGCCCGAACTGCCAAGCCAGGTCCTCACTGGACTGGAAACAAGCATCCTAGGACCGGTTTCGGGGTTTCACCCCTCTTCAGCCAGGATAGCTTGATTCCAGTGGCATGGAGAGCAAGGGACCCACGTCTGGGCATACCCTTCCCACTCGGGGTGACAAATGCAAAAACAACAATTGATGGACAGAATGCAGAACAATATCATACATTCACCCCAGTACAGAGATCTGGGCCTAAAGCCATCGTTTTTTTGCTCACCATGCCTTTCCAGTTTGAACCCAGCCATATGCAAATCAGTCTTGACCCTGTGCCTCATGGGAACAGTCAGCCCGAACTGCCAAGCCAGGTCCTCACTGGACTGGAAACAAGCATCCTAGGACCGGTTTCAGGGTTTCACCCCTCTTCAGCCAGGATAGCTTGATTCCAGTGGCATGGAGAGCAAGGGACCCACGTCTGGGCATACCCTTCCCACTCGGGGTGACAAATGCAAAAACAACAATTGATGGACAGAATGCAGAACAATGTCATACATTCACACCAGTACAGAGATCTGTGCCTAAATCCATCGTTTTTTTGCTCACCATGCCGTTCTAGTTTGAGCCCAGCCATATGCAAATCAGTCTTGACCCTGTGCCTCATGGGAACAGTCCAGCCCGAACTGCCAAGCCAGATCCTCACTGGACTGGAAACAAGCATCCTAGGACCGGTTTCGGGGTTTCACCCATCTTCAGCCAGGATAGCTTGATTCCAGTGGCATGGAGAGCAAGGGACCCACGTCTGGGCATACCCTTCCCACTCGGGGTGACAAATGCAAAAACAACAATTGATGGACAGAATGCAGAACAATGTCATACATTCACCCCAGTACAGAGATCTGGGCCTAAATCCATCGTTTTTTTGCTCACCATGCTGTTCCAGTTTGAACCCAGCCATATGCAAATCAGTCTTGACCCTGTGCCTCATGGGAACAGTCCAGCCCGAACTGCCAAGCCAGGTCCTCACTGGACTGGAAACAAGCATCCTAGGACCGGTTTTGGGGTTTCACCCCTCTTCAGCCAGGATAGCTTGATTCCAGTGGCATGGAGAGCAAGGGACCCACGTCTGGGCATACCCTTCCCACTCGGGGTGACAAATGCAAAAACAACAATTGATGGACAGAATGCAGAACAATGTCATACATTCACCCCAGTACAGAGATCTGGGCCTAAATCCATTGTTTTTTTGCTTACCATGCCGTTCCAGTTTGAACCCAGCCATATGCAAATCAGTCTTGACCCTGTGCCTCATGGGAACAGTCAGCCCGAACTGCCAAACCAGGTCCTCACTGGACTGGAAACAAGCATCCTAGGACCGGTTTCGGGGTTTCACCCCTCTTCAGCCAGGATAGCTTGATTCCAGTGGCATGGAGAGCAAGGGACCCACATCTGGGCATACCCTTCCCACTCGGGGTGACAAATGCAAAAACAACAATTGATGGACAGAATGCAGAACAATGTCATACATTCACCCCAGTACAGAGATCTGGGCCTAAATCCATCGTTTTTTTGCTCACCATGCCGTTCCAGTTTGAACCCAGCCATATGCAAATCAGTCTTGACCCTGTGCCTCATGGGAACAGTCCAGCCCGAACTGCCAAGCCAGGTCCTCACTAGACTGGAAACAAGCATCCTAGGACCGGTTTCGGGGTTTCACCCCTCTTCAGCCAGGATAGCTTGATTCCAGTGGCATGGAGAGCAAGGGACCCACGTCTGGGCATACCCTTCCCACTCGGGGTGACAAATGCAAAAACAACAATTGATGGACAGAATGCAGAACAATGTCATACATTCACCCCAGTACAGGGATCTGGGACAAAATCCATCGTTTTTTTGCTAACCATGCCGTTCCAGTTTGAACCCAGCCATATGCAAATCAGTCTTGACCCTGTGCCTCATAGGAACAGTCCAGCCCAAACTGCCAAGCCAGGTCCTCACTGGACTGGAAACAAGCATCCTAGGACCGGTTTCGGGGTTTCACCCCTCTTCAGCCAGCATAGCTTGATTCCAGTGGCATGGAGAGCAAGGGACCCACGTCTGGGCATACCCTTCCCACTCGGGATGACAAATGCAAAAACAACAATTGATGGACAGAATGCAGAACAATGTCATACATTCACCCCAGTACAGAGATCTGGGCCTAAATCCATTGTTTTTTTGCTCACCATGCCGTTCCAGTTTGAACCCAGCCATATGCAAATCAGTCTTGACCCTGTGCCTCATGGGAACAGTCCAGCCCGAACTGCCAAGCCAGGTCCTCACTGGACTGGAAACAAGCATCCTAGGACCGGTTTCGGGGTTTCACCCCTCTTCAGCCAGGATAGCTTGATTCCAGTGGCATGGAGAGCAAGGGACCCACGTCTGGGCATACCCTTCCCACTCGGGGTGACAAATGCAAAAACAACAATTGAAGGACAGAATGCAGAACAATGTCATACATTCACCCCAGTACAGAGATCTGGGCCTAAATCCATCATTTTTTTGCTCACCATGCCGTTCCAGTTTGAACCCAGCCATATGCAAATCAGTCTTGACCCTGTGCCTCATGGGAACAGTCCAGCCCGAACTGCTAAGCCAGGTCCTCACTGGACTGGAAACAAGCATCCTAGGACCGGTTTTGGGGTTTCACCCCTCTTCAGCCAGGATAGCTTGATTCCAATGGCATGGAGAGCAAGGGAACCACGTCTGGGCATACCCTTCCCACTCGGGGTGACAAATGCAAAAACAACAATTGATGGACAGAATGCAGAACAATGTCATACATTCACCCCAGTACAGAGATCTGGGCCTAAATCCATCGTTTTTTTGCTCACCATGCCGTTCCAGTTTGAACCCAGCCATATGCAAATCAGTCTTGACCCTGTGCCTCATGGGAACAGTCCAGCCCGAACTGCCAAGCCAGGTCCTCACTGGACTGGAAACAAGCATCCTAGGACCGGTTTCGGGGTTTCACCCCTCTTCAGCCAAGATAGCTTGATTCCAGTGGCATGGAGAGCAAGGGACCCACGTCTGGGCATACCCTTCCCACTCGGGGTGACAAATGCAAAAACAACAATTGATGGACAGAATGCAGAACAATGTCATACATTCACCACAGTACAGAGATCAGGGCCTAAATCCATTGTTTTTTTGCTCACCATGCCGTTCCAGTTTGAACCCAGCCATATGCAAATCAGTCTTGACCCTGTGCCTCATGGGAACAGTCCAGCCCGAACTGCCAAGCCAGTTCCTCACTAGACTGGAAACAAGCATCCTAGGACCGGTTTCAGGGTTTCACCCCTCTTCAGCCAGGATAGCTTGATTCCAGTGGCATGGAGAGCAAGGGACCCACGTCTGGGCATACCCTTCCCACTCGGGGTGACAAATGCAAAAACAACAATTGATGGACAGAATGCAGAACAATGTCATACATTCACCCCAGTACAGAGATCTGGGCCTAAATCCATTGTTTTTTTGCTCACCATGCCGTTCCAGTTTGAACCCAGCCATATGCAACTCAGTCTTGACCCTGTGCCTCTTGGGAACAGTCAGCCCGAACTGCCAAGCCAGGTCCTCACTGGACTGGAAACAAGCATCCTAGGACCGGTTTTGGGGTTTCACTCCTCTTCAGCCAGGATAGCTTGATTCCAGTGGCATGGAGAGCAAGGGACCCACGTCTGGGCATACCCTTCCCACTCGGGGTGACAAATGCAAAAACAACAATTGATGGACAGAATGCAGAACAATGTTATACATTCACCCCAGTACAGAGATCTGGGCCTAAATCCATCGTTTTTTTGCTCACCATGCCGTTCCAGTGTGAACCCAGCCATATGCAAATCAGTCTTGACCCTGTGCCTCATGGGAACAGTCCAGCCCGAACTGCCAAGCCAGGTCCTCACTGGACTGGAAACAAGCATCCTAGGACCGGTTTCGGGGTTTCACCCCTCTTCAGCCAGGATAGCTTGATTCCAGTGGCATGGAGAGCAAGGGACCCACGTCTGGGCATACCCTTCCCACTCGGGGTGACAAATGCAAAAACAACAATTGATGGACAGAATGCAGAACAATGTCATACATTCACCCCAGTACAGAGATCTGGGCCTAAATCCATCGTTTTTTTGCTCACCATGCCGTTCCAGTTTGAACCCAGCCATATGCAAATCAGTCTTGACCCTGTGCCTCATAGGAACAGTCCAGCCCGAACTGCCAAGCCAGGTCCTCACTGGACTGGAAACAAGCATCCTAGGACCGGTATCGGGGTTTCACCCCTCTTCAGCCAGCATAGCTTGATTCCAGTGGCATGGAGAGCAAGGGACCCACGTCTGGGCATACCCTTCCCACTCGGGATGACAAATGCAAAAACAACAATTGATGGACAGAATGCAGAACAATGTCGTACATTCACCCCAGTACAGAGATCTGGGCCTAAATCCATTGTTTTTTTGCTCACCATGCCGTTCCAGTTTGAACCCAGCCATATGCAAATCAGTCTTGACCCTGTGCCTCATGGGAACAGTCCAGCCCGAACTGCCAAGCCAGGTCCTCACTGGACTGGAAACAAGCATCCTAGGACCGGTTTCGGGGTTTCACCCCTCTTCAGCCAGGATAGCTTGATTCCAGTGGCATGGAGAGCAAGGGACCCACGTCTGGGCATACCCTTCCCACTCGGGGTGACAAATGCAAAAACAACAATTGATGGACAGAATGCAGAACAATGTCATACATTCACCCCAGTACAGAGATCTGGGCCTAAATCCATCGTTTTTTTGCTCACCATGCCGTTCCAGTTTGAACCCAGCCATATGCAAATCAGTCTTGACCCTGTGCCTCATGGGAACAGTCCAGCCCGAACTGCCAAGCCAGGTCCTCACTGGACTGGAAACAAGCATCCTAGGACCGGTTTCGGGGTTTCACCCCTCTTCAGCCAGGATAGCTTGATTCCAGTGGCATGGAGAGCAAGGGACCCACGTCTGGGCATACCCTTCCCACTCGGGGTGACAAATGCAAAAACAACAATTGATGGACAGAATGCAGAACAATATCATACATTCACCCCAGTACAGAGATCTGGGCCTAAATCCATCGTTTTTTTGCTCACCATGCCGTTCCAGTTTGAACCCAGCCATATGCAAATCAGTCTTGACCCTGTGCCTCATGGGAACAGTCCAGCCCGAACTGCCAAGCCAGTTCCTCACTAGACTGGAAACAAGCATCCTAGGACCGGTTTCAGGGTTTCACCCCTCTTCAGCCAGGATAGCTTGATTCCAGTGGCATGGAGAGCAAGGGACCCACGTCTGGGCATACCCTTCCCACTCGGGGTGACAAATGCAAAAACAACAATTGATGGACAGAATGCAGAACAATGTCATACATTCACCCCAGTACAGAGATCTGGGCCTAAATCCATTGTTTTTTTGCTCACCATGCCGTTCCAGTTTGAACCCAGCCATATGCAACTCAGTCTTGACCCTGTGCCTCATGGGAACAGTCAGCCCGAACTGCCAAGCCAGGTCTTCACTGGACTGGAAACAAGCATCCTAGGACCGGTTTTGGGGTTTCACTCCTCTTCAGCCAGGATAGCTTGATTCCAGTGGCATGGAGAGCAAGGGACCCACGTCTGGGCATACCCTTCCCACTCGGGGTGACAAATGCAAAAACAATTGATGGACAGAATGCAGAACAATGACATACATTCACCCCAGTACAGAGATCTGGGCCTAAATCCATCGTTTTTTTGCTCACCATGCCTTTCCAGTTTGAACCCAGCCATATGCAAATCAGTCTTGACCCTGTGCCTCATGGGAACAGTCAGCCCGAACTGCCAAGCCAGGTCCTCACTGGACTGGAAACAAGCATCCTAGGACCGGTTTTGGGGTTTCACCCCTCCTCAGCCAGGATAGCTTGATTCCAGTGGCATGGAGAGCAAGGGACCCACGTCTGGGCATACCCTTCCCACTCGGGGTGACAAATGCAAAAACAACAATTGATGGACAGAATGCAGAACAATGTCATACATTCACCCCAGTACAGAGATCTGGGCCTAAATCCATCGTTTTTTTGCTCACCATGCCGTTCCAGTTTGAACCCAGCCATATGCAAATCAGTCTTGACCCTGTGCCTCATGGGAACAGTCCAGCCCGAACTGCCAAGCCAGGTCCTCACTGGACTGGAAACAAGCATCCTAGGACCGGTTTCGGGGTTTCACCCCTCTTCAGCCAGGATAGCTTGATTCCAGTGGCATGGAGAGCAAGGGACCCACGTCTGGGCATACCCTTCCCACTCGGGGTGACAAATGCAAAAACAACAATTGATGGACAGAATGCAGAACAATATCATACATTCACCCCAGTACAGAGATCTGGGCCTAAATCCATCGTTTTTTTGCTCACCATGCCTTTCCAGTTTGAACCCAGCCATATGCAAATCAGTCTTGACCCTGTGCCTCATGGGAACAGTCAGCCCGAACTGCCAAGCCAGGTCCTCACTGGACTGGAAACAAGCATCCTAGGACCGGTTTCGGGGTTTCACCCCTCTTCAGCCAGGATAGCTTGATTCCAGTGGCATGGAGAGCAAGGGACCCACGTCTGGGCATACCCTTCCCACTCGGGGTGGCAAATGCAAAAACAACAATTGATGGACAGAATGCAGAACAATGTCATACATTCACCCCAGTACAGAGATCTGGGCCTAAATCCATCATTTTTTTGCTCACCATGCCGTTCCAGTTTGAACCCAGCCATATGCAAATCAGTCTTGACCCTGTGCCTCATGGGAACAGTCCAGCCCGAACTGCCAAGCCAGGTCCTCACTGGACTGGAAACAAGCATCCTAGGACCGGTTTCGGGGTTTCACCCCTCTTCAGCCAGGATAGCTTGATTCCAGTGGCATGGAGAGCAAGGGACCCACGTCTGGGCATACCCTTCCCACTCGGGGTGACAAATGCAAAAACAACAATTGATGGACAGAATGCAGAACAATGTCATACATTCACCCCAGAACAGAGATCTGGGCCTAAATCCATCGTTTTTTTGCTCACCATGCCGTTCCAGTTTGAACCCAGCCATATGCAAATCAGTCTTGACCCTGTGCCTCATGGGAACAGTCCAGCCCGAACTGCCAAGCCAGGTCCTCACTGGACTGGAAACAAGCATCCTAGGACCGGTTTCGGGGTTTCACCCCTCTTCAGCCAAGATAGCTTGATTCCAGTGGCATGGAGAGCAAGGGACCCACGTCTGGGCATACCCTTCCCACTCGGGGTGACAAATGCAAAAACAACAATTGATGGACAGAATGCAGAACAATGTCATACATTCACCCCAGTACAGAGATCTGGGCCTAAATCCATCGTTTTTTTGCTCACCATGCCTTTCCAGTTTGAACCCAGCCATATGCAAATCAGTCTTCACCCTGTGCCTCATGGGAACAGTCAGCCCGAACTGCCAAGCCAGGTCCTCACTGGACTGGAAACAAGCATCCTAGGACCGGTTTCGGGGTTTCACCCCTCTTCAGCCAGGATAGCTTGATTCCAGTGGCATGGAGAGCAAGGGACCCACGTCTGGGCATACCCTTCCCACTCGGGGTGACAAATGCAAAAACAACAATTGATGGACAGAATGCAGAACAATGTCATACATTCACCCCAGTACAGAGATCTGGGCCTAAATCCATCGTTTTTTTGCTCACCATGCCGTTCCAGTTTGAACCCAGCCATATGCAAATCAGTCTTGACCCTGTGCCTCATGGGAACAGTCCAGCCCGAACTGCCAAGCCAGGTCCTCACTGGACTGGAAACAAGTATCCTAGGACCGGTTTCGGGGTTTCACCCCTCTTCAGCCAGGATAGCTTGATTCCAGTGGCATGGAGAGCAAGGGACCCACGTCTGGGCATACCCTTCCCACTCGGGGTGACAAATGCAAAAACAACAATTGATGGACAGAATGCAGAACAATATCATACATTCACCCCAGTACAGAGATCTGGGCCTAAATCCATTGTTTTTTTGCTCACCATGCCGTTCCAGTTTGAACCCAGCCATATGCAAATCAGTCTTGACCCTGTGCCTCATGGGAACAGTCCAGCCCGAACTGCCAAGCCAGGTCCTCACTGGACTGGAAACAAGCATCCTAGGACCGGTTTCGGGGTTTCACCCCTCTTCAGCCAGGATAGCTTGATTCCAGTGGCATGGAGAGCAAGGGACCCACGTCTGGGCATACCCTTCCCACTCGGGGTGACAAATGCAAAAACAACAATTGATGGACAGAATGCAGAACAATGTCATACATTCACCCCAGTACAGAGATCTGGGCCTAAATCCATTGTTTTTTTGCTCACCATGCCGTTCCAGTTTGAACCCAGCCATATGCAAATCAGTCTTGACCCTGTGCCTCATGGGAACAGTCCAGCCCGAACTGCCAAGCCAGGTCCTCACTGGACTGGAAACAAGCATCCTAGGACCGGTTTCGGGGTTTCACCCCTCTTCAGCCAGGATAGCTTGATTCCAGTGGCATGGAGAGCAAGGGACCCACGTCTGGGCATACCCTTCCCACTCGGGGTGACAAATGCAAAAACAACAATTGATGGACAGAATGCAGAACAATGTCATACATTCACCCCAGTACAGAGATCTGGGACAAAATCCATCTTTTTTTGCTAACCATGCCGTTCCAGTTTGAACCCAGCCATATGCAAATCAGTCTTGACCCTGTGCCTCATAGGAACAGTCCAGCCCGAACTGCCAAGCCAGGTCTTCACTGGACTGGAAACAAGCATCCTAGGACCGGTTTCGGGGTTTCACCCCTCTTCAGCCAGCATAGCTTGATTCCAGTGGCATGGAGAGCAAGGGACCCACGTCTGGGCATACCCTTCCCACTCGGGATGACAAATGCAAAAACAACAATTGATGGACAGAATGCAGAACAATGTCATACATTCACCCCAGTACAGAGATCTGGGCCTAAATCCATTGTTTTTTTGCTCACCATGCCGTTCCAGTTTGAAACCAGCCATATGCAAATCAGTCTTGACCCTGTGCCTCATGGGAACAGTCCAGCCCGAACTGCCAAGCCAGGTCCTCACTGGACTGGAAACAAGCATCCTAGGACCGGTTTCGGGGTTTCACCCCTCTTCAGCCAGGATAGCTTGATTCCAGTGGCATGGAGAGCAAGGGACCCACGTCTGGGCATACCCTTCCCACTCGGGGTGACAAATGCAAAAACAACAATTGAAGGACAGAATGCAGAACAATGTCATACATTCACCCCAGTACAGAGATCTGGGCCTAAATCCATCATTTTTTTGCTCACCATGCCGTTCCAGTTTGAACCCAGCCATATGCAAATCAGTCTTGACCCTGTGCCTCATGGGAACAGTCAGCCCGAACTGCCAAGCCAGGTCCTCACTGGACTGGAAACAAGCATCCTAGGACCGGTTTTGGGGTTTCACCCCTCCTCAGCCAGGATAGCTTGATTCCAGTGGCATGGAGAGCAAGGGACCCACGTCTGGGCATACCCTTCCCACTCGGGGTGACAAATGCAAAAACAACAATTGATGGACAGAATGCAGAACAATGTCATACATTCACCCCAGTACAGAGATCTGGGCCTAAATCCATCGTTTTTTTGCTCACCATGCCGTTCCAGTTTGAACCCTAGCCATATGCAAATCAGTCTTGACCCTGTGCCTCATGGGAACAGTCCAGCCCGAACTGCCAAGCCAGGTCCTCACTGGACTGGAAACAAGCATCCTAGGACCGGTTTCGGGGTTTCACCCCTCTTCAGCCAGGATAGCTTGATTCCAGTGGCATGGAGAGCAAGGGACCCACGTCTGGGCATACCCTTCCCACTCGGGGTGACAAATGCAAAAACAACAATTGATGGACAGAATGCAGAACAATATCATACATTCACCCCAGTACAGAGATCTGGGCCTAAATCCATCGTTTTTTTGCTCACCATGCCTTTCCAGTTTGAACCCAGCCATATGCAAATCAGTCTTGACCCTGTGCCTCATGGGAACAGTCAGCCCGAACTGCCAAGCCAGGTCCTCACTGGACTGGAAACAAGCATCCTTGGACCGGTTTCGGGGTTTCACCCCTCTTCAGCCAGGATAGCTTGATTCCAGTGGCATGGAGAGCAAGGGACCCACGTCTGGGCATACCCTTCCCACTCGGGGTGGCAAATGCAAAAACAACAATTGATGGACAGAATGCAGAACAATGTCATACATTCACCCCAGTACAGAGATCTGGGCCTAAATCCATCATTTTTTTGCTCACCATGCCGTTCCAGTTTGAACCCAGCCATATGCAAATCAGTCTTGACCCTGTGCCTCATGGGAACAGTCCAGCCCGAACTGCCAAGCCAGGTCCTCACTGGACTGGAAACAAGCATCCTAGGACCGGTTTCGGGGTTTCACCCCTCTTCAGCCAGGATAGCTTGATTCCAGTGGCATGGAGAGCAAGGGACCCACGTCTGGGCATACCCTTCCCACTCGGGGTGACAAATGCAAAAACAACAATTGATGGACAGAATGCAGAACAATGTCATACATTCACCCCAGAACAGAGATCTGGGCCTAAATCCATCGTTTTTTTGCTCACCATGCCGTTCCAGTTTGAACCCAGCCATATGCAAATCAGTCTTGACCCTGTGCCTCATGGGAACAGTCCAGCCCGAACTGCCAAGCCAGGTCCTCACTGGACTGGAAACAAGCATCCTAGGACCGGTTTCGGGGTTTCACCCCTCTTCAGCCAAGATAGCTTGATTCCAGTGGCATGGAGAGCAAGGGACCCACGTCTGGGCATACCCTTCCCACTCGGGGTGACAAATGCAAAAACAACAATTGATGGACAGAATGCAGAACAATGTCATACATTCACCCCAGTACAGAGATCTGGGCCTAAATCCATCGTTTTTTTGCTCACCATGCCTTTCCAGTTTGAACCCAGCCATATGCAAATCAGTCTTCACCCTGTGCCTCATGGGAACAGTCAGCCCGAACTGCCAAGCCAGGTCCTCACTGGACTGGAAACAAGCATCCTAGGACCGGTTTCGGGGTTTCACCCCTCTTCAGCCAGGATAGCTTGATTCCAGTGGCATGGAGAGCAAGGGACCCACGTCTGGGCATACCCTTCCCACTCGGGGTGACAAATGCAAAAACAACAATTGATGGACAGAATGCAGAACAATGTCATACATTCACCCCAGTACAGAGATCTGGGCCTAAATCCATCGTTTATTTGCTCACCATGCCGTTCCAGTTTGAACCCAGCCATATGCAAATCAGTCTTGACCCTGTGCCTCATGGGAACAGTCCAGCCCGAACTGCCAAGCCAGGTCCTCACTGGACTGGAAACAAGTATCCTAGGACCGGTTTCGGGGTTTCACCCCTCTTCAGCCAGGATAGCTTGATTCCAGAGGCATGGAGAGCAAGGGATCCACGTCTGGGCATACCCTTCCCACTCGGGGTGACAAATGCAAAAACAACAATTGATGGACAGAATGCAGAACAATGTCATACATTCACCCCAGTACAGAGATCTGGGCCTAAATCCATTGTTTTTTTGCTCACCATGCCGTTCCAGTTTGAACCCAGCCATATGCAAATCAGTCTTGACCCTGTGCCTCATGGGAACAGTCCAGCCCGAACTGCCAAGCCAGGTCCTCACTGGACTGGAAACAAGCATCCTAGGACCGGTTTCGGGGTTTCACCCCTCTTCAGCCAGGATAGCTTGATTCCAGTGGCATGGAGAGCAAGGGACCCACGTCTGGGCATACCCTTCCCACTCGGGGTGACAAATGCAAAAACAACAATTGATGGACAGAATGCAGAACAATGTCATACATTCACCCCAGTACAGAGATCTGGGACAAAATCCATCGTTTTTTTGCTAACCATGCCGTTCCAGTTTAAACCCAGCCATATGCAAATCAGTCTTGACCCTGTGCCTCATAGGAACAGTCCAGCCCGAACTGCCAAGCCAGGTCCTCACTGGACTGGAAACAAGCATCCTAGGACCGGTTTCGGGGTTTCACCCCTCTTCAGCCAGGATAGCTTGATTCCAGTGGCATGGAGAGCAAGGGACCCACGTCTGGGCATACCCTTCCCACTCGGGATGACAAATGCAAAAACAACAATTGATGGACAGAATGCAGAACAATGTCATACATTCACCCCAGTACAGAGATCTGGGCCTAAATCCATTGTTTTTTTGCTCACCATGCCGTTCCAGTTTGAAACCAGCCATATGCAAATCAGTCTTGACCCTGTGCCTCATGGGAACAGTCCAGCCCGAACTGCCAAGCCAGGTCCTCACTGGACTGGAAACAAGCATCCTAGGACCGGTTTCGGGGTTTCACCCCTCTTCAGCCAGGATAGCTTGATTCCAGTGGCATGGAGAGCAAGGGACCCACGTCTGGGCATACCCTTCCCACTCGGGGTGACAAATGCAAAAACAACAATTGAAGGACAGAATGCAGAACAATGTCATACATTCACCCCAGTACAGAGATCTGGGCCTAAATCCATCATTTTTTTGCTCACCATGCCGTTCCAGTTTGAACCCAGCCATATGCAAATCAGTCTTGACCCTGTGCCTCATGGGAACAGTCCAGCCCGAACTGCCAAGCCAGGTCCTCACTGGACTGGAAACAAGCATCCTAGGACCGGTTTTGGGGTTTCACCCCTCTTCAGCCAGGATAGCTTGATTCCAATGGCATGGAGAGCAAGGGACCCACGTCTGGGCATACCCTTCCCACTCGGGGTGACAAATGCAAAAACAATAATTGATGGACAGAATGCAGAACAATGTCATACATTCACCCCAGTACAGAGATCTGGGCCTAAATCCATCGTTTTTTTGCTCACCATGCCGTTCCAGTTTGAACCCAGCCATATGCAAATCAGTCTTGACCCTGTGCCTCATGGGAACAGTCCAGCCCGAACTGCCAAGCCAGGTCCTCACTGGACTGGAAACAAGCATCCTAGGACCGGTTTCGGGGTTTCACCCCTCTTCAGCCAAGATAGCTTGATTCCAGTGGCATGGAGAGCAAGGGACCCACGTCTGGGCATACCCTTCCCACTCGGGGTGACAAATGCAAAAACAACAATAGATGGACAGAATGCAGAACAATGTCATACATTCACCCCAGTACAGAGATCTGGGCCTAAATCCATCGTTTTTTTGCTCACCATGCCGTTCCAGTTTGAACCCAGCCATATGCAAATCAGTCTTGACCCTGTGCCTCATGGGAACAGTCCAGCCCGAACTGCCAAGCCAGGTCCTCACTGGACTGGAAACAAGCATCCTAGGACCGGTTTCGGGGTTTCACCCATCTTCAGCCAGGATAGCTTGATTCCAGTGGCATGGAGAGCAAGGGACCCACGTATGGGCATACCCTTCCCACTCGGGGTGACAAATGCAAAAACAACAATTGATGGACAGAATGCAGAACAATGTCATACATTCACCACAGTACAGAGATCAGGGCCTAAATCCATTGTTTTTTTGCTCACCATGCCGTTCCAGTTTGAACCCAGCCATATGCAAATCAGTCTTGACCCTGTGCCTCATGGGAACAGTCCAGCCCGAACTGCCAAGCCAGTTCCTCACTAGACTGGAAACAAGCATCCTAGGACCGGTTTCAGGGTTTCACCCCTCTTCAGCCAGGATAGCTTGATTCCAGTGGCATGGAGAGCAAGGGACCCACGTCTGGGCATACCCTTCCCACTCGGGGTGACAAATGCAAAAACAACAATTGATGGACAGAATGCAGAACAATGTCATACATTCACCCCAGTACAGAGATCTGGGCCTAAATCCATTGTTTTTTTGCTCACCATGCCGTTCCAGTTTGAACCCAGCCATATGCAACTCAGTCTTGACCCTGTGCCTCATGGGAACAGTCAGCCCGAACTGCCAAGCCAGGTCCTCACTGGACTGGAAAAAAGCATCCTAGGACCGGTTTTGGGGTTTCACTCCTCTTCAGCCAGGATAGCTTGATTCCAGTGGCATGGAGAGCAAGGGACCCACGTCTGGGCATACCCTTCCCACTCGGGGTGACAAATGCAAAAACAACAATTGATGGACA
The DNA here is from genome assembly GCF_964204655.1 of Triturus cristatus. Classification (NCBI taxonomy): domain Eukaryota; kingdom Metazoa; phylum Chordata; class Amphibia; order Caudata; family Salamandridae; genus Triturus; species Triturus cristatus. The sequence continues at coordinate 1,017,015,150 of NC_140579.1, read as the reverse complement.
GAATGCAGAACAATGTTATACATTCACCCCAGTACAGAGATCTGGGCCTAAATCCATCGTTTTTTTGCTCACCATGCCGTTCCAGTTTGAACCCAGCCATATGCAAATCAGTCTTGACCCTGTGCCTCATGGGAACAGTCCAGCCCGAACTGCCAAGCCAGGTCCTCACTGGACTGGAAACAAGCATCCTAGGACCGGTTTCGGGGTTTCACCCCTCTTCAGCCAGGATAGCTTGATTCCAGTGGCATGGAGAGCAAGGGACCCACGTCTGGGCATACCCTTCCCACTCGGGGTGACAAATGCAAAAACAACAATTGATGGACAGAATGCAGAAAAATGTCATACATTCACCCCAGTACAGAGATCTGGGCCTAAATCCATCGTTTTTTTGCTCACCATGCCGTTCCAGTTTGAACCCAGCCATATGCAAATCAGTCTTGACCCTGTGCCTCATAGGAACAGTCCAGCCCGAACTGCCAAGCCAGGTCCTCACTGGACTGGAAACAAGCATCCTAGGACCGGTTTCGGGGTTTCACCCCTCTTCAGCCAGCATAGCTTGATTCCAGTGGCATGGAGAGCAAGGGACCCACGTCTGGGCATACCCTTCCCACTCGGGGTGACAAATGCAAAAACAACAATTGATGGACAGAATGCAGAACAATGTTATACATTCACCCCAATACAGAGATCTGGGCCTAAATCCATCGTTTTTTTGCTCACCATGCCGTTCCAGTTTGAACCCAGCCATATGCAAATCAGTCTTGACCCTGTGCCTCATGGGAACAGTCCAGCCCGAACTGCCAAGCCAGGTCCTCACTGGACTGGAAACAAGCATCCTAGGACCGGTTTCGGGGTTTCACCCCTCTTCAGCCAGGATAGCTTGATTCCAGTGGCATTGAGAGCAAGGGACCCACGTCTGGGCATACCCTTCCCACTCGGGGTGACAAATGCAAAAACAACAATTGATGGACAGAATGCAGAACAATGTCATACATTCACCCCAGTACAGAGATCTGGGCCTAAATCCATTGTTTTTTTGCTCACCATGCCGTTCCAGTTTGAACCCAGCCATATGCAAATCAGTCTTGACCCTGTGCCTCATGGGAACAGTCCAGCCCGAACTGCCAAGCAAGGTCCTCACTGGACTGGAAACAAGCATCCTTGGACCGGTTTCGGGGTTTCACCCCTCTTCAGCCAGGATAGCTTGATTCCAGTGGCATGGAGAGCAAGGGACCCACGTCTGGGCATACCCTTCCCACTCGGGGTGACAAATGCAAAAACAACAATTGATGGACAGAATGCAGAACAATGTCATACATTCACCCCAGTACAGAGATCTGGGCCTAAATCCATTGTTTTTTTGCTCACCATGCCGTTCCAGTTTGAACCCAGCCATATGCAAATCAGTCTTGACCCTGTGCCTCATGGGAACAGTCAGCCCGAACTGCCAAGCCAGGTCCTCACTGGACTGGAAACAAGCATCCTAGGACCGGTTTCGGGGTTTCACCCCTCTTCAGCCAGGATAGCTTGATTCCAGTGGCATGGAGAGCAAGGGACCCACGTCTGGGCATACCCTTCCCACTCGGGGTGACAAATGCAAAAACAACAATTGATGGACAGAATGCAGAACAATGTCATACATTCACCCCAGTACAGAGATCTGGGCCTAAATCCATCGTTTTTTTGCTCACCATGCCGTTCCAGTTTGAACCCAGCCATATGCAAATCAGTCTTGACCCTGTGCCTCATGGGAACAGTCCAGCCCGAACTGCCAAGCCAGGTCCTCACTGGACTGGAAACAAGCATCCTAGGACCGGTTTCGGGGTTTCACCCCTCTTCAGCCAAGATAGCTTGATTCCAGTGGCATGGAGAGCAAGGGACCCACGTCTGGGCATACCCTTCCCACTCGGGGTGACAAATGCAAAAACAACAATTGATGGACAGAATGCAGAACAATGTCATACATTCACCCCAGTACAGAGATCTGGGCCTAAATCCATCGTTTTTTTGCTCACCATTCCTTTCCAGTTTGAACCCAGCCATATGCAAATCAGTCTTGACCCTGTGCCTCATGGGAACAGTCAGCCCGAACTGCCAAGCCAGGTCCTCACTGGACTGGAAACAAGCATCCTATGACCGGTTTTGGGGTTTCACCCCTCCTCAGCCAGGATAGCTTGATTCCAGTGGCATGGAGAGCAAGGGACCCACGTCTGGGCATACCCTTCCCACTCGGGGTGACAAATGCAAAAACAACAATTGATGGACAGAATGCAGAACAATGTCATACATTCACCCCAGTACAGAGATCTGGGCCTAAATCCATCGTTTTTTTGCTCACCATGCCGTTCCAGTTTGAACCCAGCCATATGCAAATCAGTCTTGACCCTGTGCCTCATGGGAACAGTCCAGCCAGAACTGCCAAGCCAGGTCCTCACTGGACTGGAAACAAGCATCCTAGGACCGGTTTCGGGGTTTCACCCCTCTTCAGCCAGGATAGCTTGATTCCAGTGGCATGGAGAGCAAGGGACCCACGTCTGGGCATACCCTTCCCACTCGGGGTGACAAATGCAAAAACAACAATTGATGGACAGAATGCAGAACAATGTCATACATTCACCCCAGTACAGAGATCTGGGCCTAAATCCATTGTTTTTTTGCTCACCATGCCGTTCCAGTTTGAACCCAGCCATATGCAACTCAGTCTTGACCCTGTGCCTCATGGGAACAGTCAGCCCGAACTGCCAAGCCAGGTCCTCACTGGACTGGAAACAAGCATCCTAGGACCGGTTTTGGGGTTTCACTCCTCTTCAGCCAGGATAGCTTGATTCCAGAGGCATGGAGAGCAAGGGACCCACGTCTGGGCATACCCTTCCCACTCGGGGTGACAAATGCAAAAACAACAATTGATGGACAGAATGCAGAACAATGTTATACATTCACCCCAGTACAGAGATCTGGGCCTAAATCCATCGTTTTTTTGCTCACCATGCCGTTCCAGTTTGAACCCAGCCAAATGCAAATCAGTCTTGACCCTGTGCCTCATGGGAACAGTCCAGCCCGAACTGCCAAGCCAGGTCCTCACTGGACTGGAAACAAGCATCCTAGGACCGGTTTCGGGGTTTCACCCCTCTTCAGCCAGGATAGCTTGATTCCAGTGGCATGGAGAGCAAGGGACCCACGGCTGGGCATACCCTTCCCACTCGGGGTGACAAATGCAAAAACAACAATTGATGGACAGAATGCAGAACAATGTCATACATTCACCCCAGTACAGAGATCTGGGCCTAAATCCATCGTTTTTTTGCTCAACATGCCGTTCCAGTTTGAACCCAGCCATATGCAAATCAGTCTTGACCCTGTGCCTCATGGGAACAGTCCAGCCCGAACTGCCAAGCCAGGTCCTCACTGGACTGAAAACAAGCATCCTAGGACCGGTTTCGGGGTTTCACCCCTCTTCAGCCAGGATAGCTTGATTCCAGTGGCATGGAGAGCAAGGGACCCACGTCTGGGCATATCCTTCCCACTCGGGATGACAAATGCAAAAACAACAATTGATGGACAGAATGCAGAACAATGTCATACATTCACCCCAGTACAGAGATCTGGGCCTAAATCCATTGTTTTTTTGCTCACCATGCCGTTCCAGTTTGAACCCAGCCATATGCAAATCAGTCTTGACCCTGTGCCTCATGGGAACAGTCCAGCCCGAACTGCCAAGCCAGGTCCTCACTGGACTGGAAACAAGCATCCTAGGACCGGTTTCGGGGTTTCACCCCTCTTCAGCCAGGATAGCTTGATTCCAGTGGCATGGAGAGCAAGGGACACACGTCTGGGCATACCCTTCCCACTCGGGGTGACAAATGCAAAAACAACAATTGATGGACAGAATGCAGAACAATGTCATACATTCACCCCAGTACAGAGATCTGGGCCTAAATCCATTGTTTTTTTGCTCACCATGCCGTTCCAGTTTGAACCCAGCCATATGCAAATCAGTCTTGACCCTGTGCCTCATGGGAACAGTCCAGCCCGAACTGCCAAGCCAGGTCCTCACTGGACTGGAAACAAGCATCCTAGGACCGGTTTCGGGGTTTCACCCCTCTTCAGCCAAGATAGCTTGATTCCAGTGGCATGGAGAGCAAGGGACCCACGTCTGGGCATACCCTTCCCACTCGGGGTGACAAATGCAAAAACAACAATTGATGGACAGAATGCAGAACAATGTCATACATTCACCCCAGTACAGAGATCTGGGCCTAAATCCATCGTTTTTTTGCTCACCATGCCTTTCCAGTTTGAACCCAGCCATATGCAAATCAGTCTTGACCCTGTGCCTCATGGGAACAGTCAGCCCGAACTGCCAAGCCAGGTCCTCACTGGACTGGAAACAAGCATCCTAGGACCGGTTTTGGGGTTTCACCCCTCCTCAGCCAGGATAGCTTGATTCCAGTGGCATGGAGAGCAAGGGACCCACGTCTGGGCATACCCTTCCCACTCGGGGTGACAAATGCAAAAACAACAATTGATGGACAGAATGCAGAACAATGTCATACATTCACCCCAGTACAGAGATCTGGGCCTAAATCCATCGTTTTTTTGCTCACCATGCCGTTCCAGTTTGAACCCAGCCATATGCAAATCAGTCTTGACCCTGTGCCTCATGGGAACAGTCCAGCCCGAACTGCCAAGCCAGGTCCTCACTGGACTGGAAACAAGCATCCTAGGACCGGTTTCGGGGTTTCACCCCTCTTCAGCCAGGATAGCTTGATTCCAGTGGCATGGAGAGCAAGGGACCCACGTCTGGGCATACCCTTCCCACTCGGGGTGACAAATGCAAAAACAACAATTGATGGACAGAATGCAGAACAATATCATACATTCACCCCAGTACAGAGATCTGGGCCTAAATCCATTGTTTTTTTGCTCACCATGCCGTTCCAGTTTGAACCCAGCCATATGCAAATCAGTCTTGACCCTGTGCCTCATGGGAACAGTCCAGCCCGAACTGCCAAGCCAGGTCCTCACTGGACTGGAAACAAGCATCCTAGGACCGGTTTCGGGGTTTCACCCCTCTTCAGCCAGGATAGCTTGATTCCAGTGGCATGGAGAGCAAGGGACCCACGTCTGGGCATACCCTTCCCACTCGGGGTGACAAATGCAAAAACAACAATTGATGGACAGAATGCAGAACAATGTCATACATTCACCCCAGTACAGAGATCAGGGCCTAAATCCATTGTTTTTTTGCTCACCATGCCATTCCAGTTTGAACCCAGCCATATGCAAATCAGTCTTGACCCTGTGCCTCATGGGAACAGTCCAGCCAGAACTGCCAAGCCAGGTCCTCACTGGACTGGAAACAAGCATCCTAGCACCGGTTTCGGGGTTTCACCCCTCTTCAGCCAGGATAGCTTGATTCCAGTGGCATGGAGAGCAAGGGACCCACGTCTGGGCATACCCTTCCCACTCGGGGTGACAAATGCAAAAACAACAATTGATGGACAGAATGCAGAACAATGTCATACATTCACCCCAGTACAGAGATCTGGGCCTAAATCCATTGTTTTTTTGCTCACCATGCCGTTCCAGTTTGAACCCAGCCATATGCAACTCAGTCTTGACCCTGTGCCTCATGGGAACAGTCAGCCCGAACTGCCAAGCCAGGTCCTCACTGGACTGGAAACAAGCATCCTAGGACCGGTTTTGGGGTTTCACTCCTCTTCAGCCAGGATAGCTTGATTCCAGAGGCATGGAGAGCAAGGGACCCACGTCTGGGCATACCCTTCCCACTCGGGGTGACAAATGCAAAAACAACAATTGATGGACAGAATGCAGAACAATGTTATACATTCACCCCAGTACAGAGATCTGGGCCTAAATCCATCGTTTTTTTGCTCACCATGCCGTTCCAGTTTGAACCCAGCCATATGCAAATCAGTCTTGACCCTGTGCCTCATGGGAACAGTCCAGCCCGAACTGCCAAGCCAGGTCCTCACTGGACTGGAAACAAGCATCCTAGCACCGGTTTCGGGGTTTCACCCCTCTTCAGCCAGGATAGCTTGATTCCAGTGGCATGGAGAGCAAGGGACCCACGGCTGGGCATACCCTTCCCACTCGGGGTGACAAATGCAAAAACAACAATTGATGGACAGAATGCAGAACAATGTCATACATTCACCCCAGTACAGAGATCTGGGCCTAAATCCATCGTTTTTTTGCTCAACATGCCGTTCCAGTTTGAACCCAGCCATATGCAAATCAGTCTTGACCCTATGCCTCATGGGAACAGTCCAGCCCGAACTGCCAAGCCAGGTCCTCACTGGACTGGAAACAAGCATCCTAGGACCGGTTTCGGGGTTTCACCCCTCTTCAGCCAGGATAGCTTGATTCCAGTGGCATGGAGAGCAAGGGACCCACGTCTGGGCATATCCTTCCCACTCGGGATGACAAATGCAAAAACAACAATTGATGGACAGAATGCAGAACAATGTCATACATTCACCCCAGTACAGAGATCTGGGCCTAAATCCATTGTTTTTTTGCTCACCATGCCGTTCCAGTTTGAACCCAGCCATATGCAAATCAGTCTTGACCCTGTGCCTCATGGGAACAGTCCAGCCCGAACTGCCAAGCCAGGTCCTCACTGGACTGGAAACAAGCATCCTAGGACCGGTTTCGGGGTTTCACCCCTCTTCAGCCAGGATAGCTTGATTCCAGTGGCATGGAGAGCAAGGGACCCACGTCTGGGCATACCCTTCCCACTCGGGGTGACAAATGCAAAAACAACAATTGATGGACAGAATGCAGAACAATGTCATACATTCACCCCAGTACAGAGATCTGGGCCTAAATCCATTGTTTTTTTGCTCACCATGCCGTTCCAGTTTGAACCCAGCCATATGCAAATCAGTCTTGACCCTGTGCCTCATGGGAACAGTCAGCCCGAACTGCCAAGCCAGGTCCTCACTGGACTGGAAACAAGCATCCTAGGACCGGTTTCGGGGTTTCACCCCTCTTCAGCCAGGATAGCTTGATTCCAGTGGCATGGAGAGCAAGGGACCCACGTCTGGGCATACCCTTCCCACTCGGGGTGACAAATGCAAAAACAACAATTGATGGACAGAATGCAGAACAATGTCATACATTCACCCCAGTACAGAGATCTGGGCCTAAATCCATCGTTTTTTTGCTCACCATGCCGTTCCAGTTTGAACCCAGCCATATGCATATCAGTCTTGACCCTGTGCCTCATGGGAACAGTCCAGCCCGAACTGCCGAACCAGGTCCTCACTGGACTGGAAACAAGCATCCTAGGACCGGTTTCGGGGTTTCACCCCTCTTCAGCCAGGATAGCTTGATTCCAGTGGCATGGAGAGCAAGGGACCCACGTCTGGGCATACCCTACCCACTCGGGGTGACAAATGCAAAAACAATTGATGGACAGAATGCAGAACAATGTCATACATTCACCCCAGTACAGAGATCTGGGCCTAAATCCATCGTTTTTTTGCTCACCATGCCGTTCCAGTTTGAACCCAGCCATATGCAAATCAGTCTTGACCCTGTGCCTCATGGGAACAGTCCAGCCCGAACTGCCAAGCCAGGTTCTCAATGGACTGGAAACAAGCATCCTAGGACCGGTTTTGGGGTTTCACCCCTCTTCAGCCAGGATAGCTTGATTCCAGTGGCATGGAGAGCAAGGGACCCACGTCTGGGCATACCCTTCCCACTCGGGGTGACAAATGCAAAAACAACAATTGATGGACAGAATGCAGAACAATGTCATACATTCACCCCAGTACAGAGATCTGGGCCTAAATCCATCGTTTTTTTGCTCACCATGCCGTTCCAGTTTGAACCCAGCCATCTGCAAATCAGTCTTGACCCTGTGCCTCATAGGAACAGTCCAGCCCGAACTGCCAAGCCAGGTCCTCACTGGACTGGAAACAAGCATCCTAGGACCGGTTTCGGGGTTTCACCCCTCTTCAGCCAGGATAGCTTGATTCCAGTGGCATGGAGAGCAAGGGACCCACGTCTGGGCATACCCTTCCCACTCGGAGTGACAAATGCAAAAACAACAATTGATGGACAGAATGCAGAACAATGTCATACATTCACCCCAGTACAGAGATCTGGGCCTAAATCCATCGTTTTTTTGCTCACCATGCCGTTCCAGTTTGAACCCAGCCATCTGCAAATCAGTCTTGACCCTGTGCCTCATAGGAACAGTCCAGCCCGAACTGCCAAGCCAGGTCCTCACTGGACTGGAAACAAGCATCCTAGGACCGGTTTCGGGGTTTCACCCCTCTTCAGCCAGGATAGCTTGATTCCAGTGGCATGGAGAGCAAGGCACCCACGTCTGGGAATACCCTTCCCACTCGGGGTGACAAATGCAAAAACAACAATTGATGGACAGAATGCAGAACAATGTCATACATTCACCCCAGTACAGAGATCTGGGCCTAAATCCATCGTTTTTTTGCTCACCATGCCGTTCCAGTTTGAACCCAGTCATATGCAAATCAGTCTTGACCCTGTGCCTCATGGGAACAGTCCAGCCCGAACTGCCAAGCCAGGTCCTCACTGGACTGGAAACAAGCATCCTAGGACCGGTTTCGGGGTTTCACCCCTCTTCAGCCAGGATTGCTTGATTCCAGTGGCATGGAGAGCAAGGGACCCACGTCTGGGCATACCCTTCCCACTCGGGGTGACAAATGCAAAAAAAAAATAGATGGACAGAATGCAGAACAATGTCATACATTCACCCCAGTACAGAGATCTGGGCCTAAATCCATCGTTTTTTAGCTCACCATGCCTTTCCAGTTTGAACCCAGCCATATGCAAATCAGTCTTGACCCTGTGCCTCATGGGAACAGTCAGCCCGAACTGCCAAGCCAGGTCCTCCCTGGACTGGAAACAAGCATCCTAGGACCGGTTTCGGGGTTTCACCCCTCTTCAGCCAGGATAGCTTGATTCCAGTGGCATGGAGAACAAGGGACCCACGTCTGGGCATACCCTTCCCACTCGGGGTGACAAATGCAAAAACAACAATTGATGGACAGAATGCAGAACAATATCATACATTCACCCCAGTACAGAGATCTGGGCCTAAATCCATCGTTTTTTTGCTCACCATGCCGTTCCAGTTTGAACCCAGCAATATGCAAATCAGTCTTGACCCTGTGCCTCATGGGAACAGTCCAGCCCGATCTGCCAAGCCAGGTCCTCACTGGACTGGAAACAAGCATCCTAGGACCGGTTTCGGGGTTTCACCCCTCTTCAGCCAGGATAGCTTGATTCCAGTGGCACGGAGAGCAAGGGACCCACGTCTGGGCATACCCTTCCCACTCGGGGTGACAAATGCAAAAACAACAATTGATGGACAGAATGCAGAACAATGTCATACATTCACCCCAGTACAGAGATCTGGGCCTAAATCCATTGTTTTTTTGCTCACCATGCCGTTCCAGTTTGAACCCAGCCATATGCAAATCAGTCTTGACCCTGTGCCTCATGGGAACAGTCCAGCCCGAACTGCCAAGCCAGGTCCTCACTGGACTGGAAACAAGCATCCTAGGACCGGTTTCGGGGTTTCATCCCTCTTCAGCCAGGATAGCTTGATTCCAGTGGCATGGAGAGCAAGGGACCCACGTCTGGGCATACCCTTCCCACTCGGGGTGACAAATGCAAAACCAACAATTGATGGACAGAATGCAGAACAATGTCATACATTCACCCCAGTACAGAGATCTGGGCCTAAATCCATTGTTTTTTTGCTCACCATGCCGTTCCAGTTTGAACCCAGCCATATGCAAATCAGTCTTGACCCTGTGCCTCATGGGAACAGTCCAGCCCGAACTGCCAAGCCAGGTCCTCACTGGACTGGAAACAAGCATCCTAGGACCGGTTTTGGGGTTTCACCCCTCTTCAGCCAGGATAGCTTGATTCCAGTGGCATGGAGAGCAAGGGACCCACGTCTGGGCATACCCTTCCCACTCGGGGTGACAAATGCAAAAACAACAATTGATGGACAGAATGCAGAACAATGTCATACATTCACCCCAGTACAGAGATCTGGGCTAAATCCATCGTTTTTTTGCTCACCATGCCGTTCCAGTTTGAACCCAGCCATATGCAAATCAGTCTTGACCCTGTGCCTCATGGGAACAGTCCAGCCCGAACTGCCAAGCCAGGTCCTCACTGGACTGGAAACAAGCATCCTAGGACCGGTTTCGGGGTTTCACCCCTCTTCAGCCAGGATAGCTTGATTCCAGTGGCATGGAGAGCAAGGGACCCACGTCTGGGCATACCCTTCCCACTCGGTGTGACAAATGCAAAAACAACAATTGATGGACAGAATGCAGAACAATGTCATACATTCACCCCAGTACAGAGATCTGGGCCTAAATCCATTGTTTTTTTGCTCACCATGCCGTTCCAGTTTGAACCCAGCCATATGCAAATCAGTCTTGACCCTGTGCCTCATGGGAACAGTCCAGCCCGAACTGCCAAGCCAGGTCCTCACTGGACTGGAAACAAGCATCCTAGGACCGGTTTCGGGGTTTCACCCCTCTTCAGCCAGGATAGCTTGATTCCAGTGGCATGGAGAGCAAGGGACCCACGTCTGGGCATACCCTTCCCACTCGGGGTGACAAATGCAAAAACAACAATTGATGGACAGAATGCAGAACAATGTCATACATTCACCCCAGTACAGAGATCTGGGCCTAAATCCATTGTTTTTTTGCTCACCATGCCGTTCCAGTTTGAACCCAGCCATATGCAAATCAGTCTTGACCCTGTGCCTCATGGGAACAGTCAGCCCGAACTGCCAAGCCAGGTCCTCAATGGACTGGAAACAAGCATCCTAGGACTGGTTTTGGGGTTTCACCCCTCTTCAGCCAGGATAGCTTGATTCCAGTGGCATGGAGAGCAAGGGACCCACGTCTGGGCATACCCTTCCCACTCGGGGTGACAAATGCAAAAACAACAATTGATGGACAGAATGCAGAACAATGTCATACATTCACCCCAGTACAGAGATCTGGGCCTAAATCCATCGTTTTTTTGCTCACCATGCCGTTCCAGTTTGAACCCAGCCATATGCAAATCAGTCTTGACCCTGTGCCTCATGGGAACAGTCCAGCCCGAACTGCCAAGCCAGGTCCTCACTGGACTGGAAACAAGCATCCTAGGACCGGTTTCGGGGTTTTACCCCTCTTCAGCCAGGATAGCTTGATTCCAGTGGCATGGAGAGCAAGGGACCCACGTCTGGGCATACCCTTCCCACTCGGGTGACAAATGCAAAAACAACAATTGATGGACAGAATGCAGAACAATGTCATACATTCACCCCAGTACAGAGATCTGGGCCTAAATCCATCGTTTTTTTGCTCACCATGCCGTTCCAGTTTGAACCCAGCCATCTGCAAATCAGTCTTGACCCTGTGCCTCATAGGAACAGTCCAGCCCGAACTGCCAAGCCAGGTCCTCACTGGACTGGAAACAAGCATCCAAGGACCGGTTTCGGGGTTTCACCCCTCTTCTGCCAGGATAGCTTGATTCCAATGGCATGGAGAGCAAGGGACCTACGTCTGGGCATACCCTTCCCACTCGGGGTGACAAATGCAAAAACAACAATTGATGGACAGAATGCAGAACAATGTCATACATTCACCCCAGTACAGAGATCTGGGCCTAAATCCATCGTTTTTTTGCTCACCATGCCGTTCCAGTTTGAACCCAGTCATATGCAAATCAGTCTTGACCCTGTGCCTCATGGGAACAGTCCAGCCCGAACTGCCAAGCCAGGTCCTCACTGGACTGGAAACAAGCATCCTAGGACCGGTTTCGGGGTTTCACCCCTCTTCAGCCAGGATTGCTTGATTCCAGTGGCATGGAGAGCAAGGGACCCACGTCTGGGCATACCCTTCCCACTCGGGGTGACAAATGCAAAAAAAAAATAGATGGACAGAATGCAGAACAATGTCATACATTCACCCCAGTACAGAGATCTGGGCCTAAATCCATCGTTTTTTTGCTCACCATGCCTTTCCAGTTTGAACCCAGCCATATGCAAATCAGTCTTGACCCTGTGCCTCATGGGAACAGTCAGCCCGAACTGCCAAGCCAGGTCCTCACTGGACTGGAAACAAGCATCCTAGGACCGGTTTCGGGGTTTCACCCCTCTTCAGCCAGGATAGCTTGATTCCAGTGGCATGGAGAGCAAGGGACCCACGTCTGGGCATACCCTTCCCACTCGGGGTGACAAATGCAAAAACAACAATTGATGGACAGAATGCAGAACAATATCATACATTCACCCCAGTACAGAGATCTGGGCCTAAATCCATCGTTTTTTTGCTCACCATGCCGTTCCAGTTTGAACCCAGCAATATGCAAATCAGTCTTGACCCTGTGCCTCATGGGAACAGTCCAGCCCGAACTGCCAAGCCAGGTCCTCACTGGACTGGAAACAAGCATCCTAGGACGGGTTTCGGGGTTTCACCCCTCTTCAGCCAGGATAGCTTGATTCCAGTGGCACGGAGAGCAAGGGACCCACGTCTGGGCATACCCTTCCCACTCGGGGTGACAAATGCAAAAACAACAATTGATGGACAGAATGCAGAACAATGTCATACATTCACCCCAGTACAGAGATCTGGGCCTAAATCCATTGTTTTTTTGCTCACCATGCCGTTCCAGTTTGAACCCAGCCATATGCAAATCAGTCTTGACCCTGTGCCTCATGGGAACAGTCCAGCCCGAACTGCCAAGCCAGGTCCTCACTGGACTGGAAACAAGCATCCTAGGACCGGTTTCGGGGTTTCACCCCTCTTCAGCCAGGATAGCTTGATTCCAGTGGCATGGAGAGCAAGGGACCCACGTCTGGGCATACCCTTCCCACTCGGGGTGACAAATGCAAAAACAACAATTGATGGACAGAATGCAGAACAATGTCATACATTCACCCCAGTACAGAGATCTGGGCCTAAATCCATCGTTTTTTTGCTCACCATGCCGTTCCAGTTTGAACCCAGCCATATGCAAATCAGTCTTGACCCTGTGCCTCATGGGAACAGTCCAGCCCGAACTGCCAAGCCAGGTCCTCACTGGACTGGAAACAAGCATCCTAGGACCGGTTTCGGGGTTTCACCCCTCTTCAGCCAGGATAGCTTGATTCCAGTGGCATGGAGAGCAAGGGACCCACGTCTGGGCATACCCTTCCCACTCGGTGTGACAAATGCAAAAACAACAATTGATGGACAGAATGCAGAACAATGTCATACATTCACCCCAGTACAGAGATCTGGGCCTAAATCCATTGTTTTTTTGCTCACCATGCCGTTCCAGTTTGAACCCAGCCATATGCAAATCAGTCTTGACCCTGTGCCTCATGGGAACAGTCCAGCCCGAACTGCCAAGCCAGGTCCTCACTGGACTGGAAACAAGCATCCTAGGACCGGTTTCGGGGTTTCACCCCTCTTCAGCCAGGATAGCTTGATTCCATTGGCATGGAGAGCAAGGGACCCACGTCTGGGCATACCCTTCCCACTCGGGGTGACAAATGCAAAAACAACAATTGATGGACAGAATGCAGAACAATGTCATACATTCACCCCAGTACAGAGATCTGGGCCTAAATCCATTGTTTTTTTGCTCACCATGCCGTTCCAGTTTGAACCCAGCCATATGCAAATCAGTCTTGACCCTGTGCCTCATGGGAACAGTCAGCCCGAACTGACAAGCCAGGTCCTCACTGGACTGGAAACAAGCATCCTAGGACCGGTTTCGGGGTTTCACCCCTCTTCAGCCAGGATAGCTTGATTCCAGTGGCATGGAGAGCAAGGGACCCACGTCTGGGCATACCCTTCCCACTCGGGGTGACAAATGCAAAAACAACAATTGATGGACAGAATGCAGAACAATGTCATACATTCACCCCAGTACAGAGATCTGGGCCTAAATCCATCGTTTTTTTGCTCACCATGCCGTTCCAGTTTGAACCCAGCCATATGCAAATCAGTCTTGACCCTGTGCCTCATGGGAACAGTCCAGCCCGAACTGCCAAGCCAGGTCCTCACTGGACTGGAAACAAGCATCCTAGGACCGGTTTTGGGGTTTCACCCCTCTTCAGCCAGGATAGCTTGATTCCAGTGGCATGGAGAGCAAGGGACCCACGTCGGGGCATACCCTTCCCACTCGGGGTGACAAATGCAAAAACAACAATTGATGGACAGAATGCAGAACAATGTCATACATTCACCCCAGTACAGAGATCTGGGCCTAAATCCATCGTTTTTTTGCTCACCATGCCGTTCCAGTTTGAACCCAGCCATATGCAAATCAGTCTTGACCCTGTGCCTCATGGGAACAGTCCAGCCCGAACTGCCAAGCCAGGTCCTCACTGGACTGGAAACAAGCATCCTAGGACCGGTTTCGGGGTTTCACCCCTCTTCAGCCAGGATAGCTTGATTCCAGTGGCATGGAGAGCAAGGGACCCACGTCTGGGCATACCCTTCCCACTCGGGGTGACAAATGCAAAAACAACAATTGATGGACAGAATGCAGAACAATGTCATACATTCACCCCAGTACAGAGATCTGGGCCTAAATCCATCGTTTTTTTGCTCACCATGCCGTTCCAGTTTGAACCCAGCCATATGCAAATCAGTCTTGACCCTGTGCCTCATGGGAACAGTCCAGCCCGAACTGCCAAGCCAGGTCCTCACTGGACTGGAAACAAGCATCCTAGGACCAGTTTCGGGGTTTCACCCCTCTTCAGCCAGGATAGCTTGATTCCAGTGGCATGGAGAGCAAGGGACCCACGTCTGGGCATACCCTTCCCACTCGGGGTGACAAATGCAAAAACAACAATTGATGGACAGAATGCAGAACAATGTCATACATTCACCCCAGTACAGAGATCTGGGCCTAAATCCATCGTTTTTTTGCTCACCATGCCGTTCCAGTTTGAACCTAGCCATATGCAAATCAGTCTTGACCCTGTGCCTCATAGGAACAGTCCAGCCCGAACTGCCAAGCCAGATCCTCACTGGACTGGAAACAAGCATCCTAGGACCGGTTTTGGGGTTTCACCCCTCTTCAGCCAGGATAGCTTGATTCCAGTGGCATGGAGAGCAAGGGACCCACGTCTGGGCATACCCTTCCCACTCGGGGTGACAAATGCATAAACAATAATTGATGGACAGAATGCAGAACAATGTCCTACATTCACCCCAGTACAGAGATCTGGGCCTAAATCCATCGTTTTTTTGCTCACCATGCCGTTCCAGTTTGAACCCAGCCATATGCAAATCAGTCTTGACCCTGTGCCTCATGGGAACAGTCCAGCCCGAACTGCCAAGCCAGGTCCTCACTGGACTGGAAACAAGCATCCTAGGACCGGTTTCATGGTTTCACCCCTCTTCAGCCAGGATAGCTTGATTCCAGTGGCATGGAGAGCAAGGGACCCACGTCTGGGCATACCCTTCCCACTCGGGGTGACAAATGCAACAACAACAATTGATGGACAGAATGCAGAACAATGTCATACATTCACCCCAGTATAGAGATCTGGGCCTAAATCCATCGTTTTTTTGCTCACCATGCCGTTCCAGTTTGAACCCAGCCATATGCAAATCAGTCTTGACCCTGTGCCTCATGGGAACAGTCCAGCCCGAACTGCCAAGCCAGGTCCTCACTGGACTGGAAACAAGCATCCTAGGACCGGTTTTGGGGTTTCACCCCTCTTCAGCCAGGATTGCTTGATTCCAGTTGCATGGAGAGCAAGGGACCCACGTCTGGCCATACCCTTCCCACTCGGGGTGACAAATGCAAAAACAACAATTGATGGACAGAATGCAGAACAATGTCATACATTCACCCCAGTACAGAGATCTGGGCCAAAATCCATCGTTTTTTTGCTCACCATGCCGTTCCAGTTTGAACCCAGCCATGTGCAAATCAGTCTTGACCCTGTGCCTCATGGAAACAGTCCAGCCCGAACTGCCAAGCCAGGTCCTCACTGGACTGGAAACAAGCATCCTAGGACCGGTTTCGGGGTTTCACCCCTCTTCAGCCAGGATAGCTTGATTCCAGTGGCATGGAGAGCAAGGGACCCACGTCTGGGCATACCCTTCCCACTCGGGGTGACAAATGCAAAAACAACAATTGATGGACAGAATGCAGAACAATGTCATACATTCACCCCAGTACAGAGATCTGGGCCTAAATCCATTGTTTTTTTGCTCACCATGCCGTTCCAGTTTGAAACCAGCCATATGCAAATCAGTCTTGACCCTGTGCCTCATGGGAACAGTCCAGCCCGAACTGCCAAGCCAGGTCCTCACTGGACTGGAAACAAGCATCCTAGGACTGGTTTTGGGGTTTCACCCCTCTTCAGCCAGGATAGCTTGATTCCAGTGGCATGGAGAGCAAGGGACCCACGTCTGGGCATACCCTTCCCACTCGGGGTGACAAATGCAAAAATAACAATTGATGGACAGAATGCAGAACAATGTCATACATTCACCCCAGTACAGAGATCTGGGCCTAAATCCATTGTTTTTTTGCTCACCATGCCGTTCCAGTTTGAACCCAGACATATGCAAATCATTCTTGACCCTGTGCCTCATGGGAACAGTCAGCCCGAACTGCCAAGCCAGGTCCTCACTGGACTGGAAAAAAGCATCCTAGGACCGGTTTCGGAGTTTCACCCCTCTTCAGCCAGGATAGCTTGATTCCAGTGGCATGGAGAGCAAGGGACCCACGTCTGGGCATACCCTTCTCACTCGGGGTGACAAATGCAAAAAGAACAATTGATGGACAGAATGCAGAACAATGTCATACATTCACCCCAGTACAGAGATCTGGGCCTAAATCCATCGTTTTTTTGCTCACCATGCCGTTCCAGTTTGAACCCAGCCATATGCAAATCAGTCTTGACCCTGTGCCTCATGGGAACAGTCCAGCCCGAACTGCCAAGCCAGGTCCTCACTGGACTGGAAACAAGCATCCTAGGACCGGTTGCGGGGTTTCACCCCTCTTCAGCCAGGATAGCTTGATTCCAGTGGCATGGAGAGCAAGGGACCCACGTATGGGCATACCCTTCCCACTCGGGGTGACAAATGCAAAAACAACAATTGATGGACAGAATGCAGAACAATGTCATACATTCACCCCAGTACAGAGATCTGGGCCTAAATCCATTGTTTTTTTGCTCACCATGCCGTTCCAGTTTGAACCCAGCCATATGCAAATCAGTCTTGACCCTGTGCCTCATGGGAACAGTCCAGCCTGAACTGCCAAGCCAGGTCCTCACTGGACTGGAAACAAGCATCCTAGGACCGGTTTCGGGGTTTCACCCCTCTTCAGCCAGGATAGCTTGATTCCAGTGGCATGGAGAGCAAAGGACCCATGTCTGGGCATACCCTTCCCACTCGGGGTGACAAATGCAAAAACAACAATTGATGGACAGAATGCAGAACAATGTCATACATTCACCCCAGTATAGAGATCTGGGCCTAAATCCATCGTTTTTTTGCTCACCATGCCGTTCCAGTTTGAACCCAGCCATATGCAAATCAGTCTTGACCCTGTGCCTCATGGGAACAGTCCAGCCCGAACTGCCAAGCCAAGTCCTCACTGGACTGGAAACAAGCATCCTAGGACCGGTTTCGGGGTTTCACCCCTCTTCAGCCAGGATAGCTTGATTCCAGTGGCATGGAGAGCAAGGGACCCACGTCTGGGCATACCCTTCCCACTCGGGGTGACAAATGCAAAAACAACAATTGATGGACAGAATGCAGAACAATGTCATACATTCACCCCAGTACAGAGATCTGGGCCTAAATCCATTGTTTTTTGCTCACCATGCCGTTCCAGTTTGAACCCAGCCATGTGCAAATCAGTCTTGACCCTGTGCCTCATGGGAACAGTCCAGCCCGAACTGCCAAGCCAGGTCCTCACTGGACTGGAAACAAGCATCCTAGGACCGGTTTCGGGGTTTCACCCCTCTTCAGCCAGGATAGCTTGATTCCAGTGGCATGGAGAGCAAGGGACCCACGTCTGGGCATACCCTTCCCACTCGGGGTGACAAATGCAAAAAAAACAATTGATGGACAGAATGCAGAACAATGTCATACATTCACCCCAATACAGAGATCTGGGCCTAAATCCATTGTTTTTTTGATCACCATGCCGTTCCAGTTTGAACCCAGCCATATGCAAATCAGTCTTGACCCTGTGCCTCATGGGAACAGTCAGCCCGAACTGCCAAGCCAGGTCCTCACTGGACTGGAAACAGGCATCCTAGGACCGGTTTCGGGGTTTCACCCCTCTTCAGCCAGGATAGCTTGATTCCAGTGGCATGGAGAGCAAGGGACCCACGTCTGGGCATACCCTTCCCACTCGGGGTGACAAATGCAAAAACAACAATTGATGGACAGAATGCAGAACAATGTCATACATTCACCCGAGTACAGAGATCTGGGCCTAAATCCATCGTTTTTTTGCTCACCATGCCGTTCCAGTTTGAACCCAGCCATATGCAAATCAGTCTTGACCCTGTGCCTCATGGGAACAGTCCAGCCCGAACTGCCAAGCCAGGTCCTCACTGGACTGGAAACAAGCATCCTAGGACCGGTTTCGGGGTTTCACCCCTCTTCAGCCAGGATAGCTTGATTCCAGTGGCATGGAGAGCAAGAGACCCACGTCTGGGCATTCCCTTCCCACTCGGGGTGACAAATGCAAAAACAACAATTGATGGACAGAATGCAGAACAATGTCATACATTCACCCCAGTACAGAGATCTGGGCCTAAATCCATCGTTTTTTTGCTCACCATGCCGTTCCAGTTTGAACCCAGCCATAGGCAAATCAGACTTGACCCTGTGCCTCATGGGAACAGTTCAGCCCGAACTGCCAAGCCAGGTCCTCACTGGACTGGAAACAAGCATCCTAGGACCGGTTTCGGGGTTTCACCCCTCTTCAGCCAGGATAGCTTGATTCCAGTGGCATGGAGAGCAAGGGACCCACGTCTGGGCATACCCTTCCCACTGGGGTGACAAATACAAAAACAACAATTGATGGACAGAATGCAGAACAATGTCATACATTCACCCCAGTACAGAGATCTGGGCCTAAATCCATCGTTTTTTTGCTCACCATGCTGTTCCAGTTTGAACCCAGCCATATGCAAATCAGTCTTGACCCTGTGCCTCATGGGAACAGTCCAGCCCGAACTGCCAAGCCAGGTCCTCACTGGACTGGAAACAAGCATCCTAGGACCGGTTTCAGGGTTTTACCCCTCTTCAGCCAGGATAGCTTGATTCCAGTGGCATGGAGAGCAAGGGACCCACGTCTGGGCATACCCTTCCCACTCGGGGTGACAAATGCATAAACAACAATTGATGGACAGAATGCAGAACAATGTCATACATTCACCCCAGTACAGAGATCTGGGCCTAAATCCATCGTTTTTTTGCTCACCATGCCGTTCCAGTTTGAACCCAGCCATATGCAAATCAGTCTTGACCCTGTGCCTCATGGGAACAGTCCAGCCCGAACTGCCAAGCCAGGTCCTCACTGGACTGGAAACAAGCATCCTAGGACCGGTTTCATGGTTTCACCCCTCTTCAGCCAGGATAGCTTGATTCCAGTGGCATGGAGAGCAAGGGACCCACGTCTGGGCATACCCTTCCCACTCGGGGTGACAAATGCAAAAACAACAATTGATGGACAGAATGCAGAACAATGTCATACATTCACCCCAGTATAGTGATCTGGGCCTAAATCCATCGTTTTTTTGCTCACCATGCCGTTCCAGTTTGAACCCAGCCATATGCAAATCAGTCTTGACCCTGTGCCTCATGGGAACAGTCCAGCCCGAACTGCCAAGCCAGGTCCTCACTGGACTGGAAACAAGCATCCTAGGACCGGTTTCGGGGTTTCACCCCTCTTCAGCCAGGATTGCTTGATTCCAGTTGCATGGAGAGCAAGGGACCCACGTCTGGGCATACCCTTCCCACTCGGGGTGACAAATGCAAAAACAACAATTGATGGACAGAATGCAGAACAATGTCATACATTCACCCCAGTACAGAAATCTGGGCCTAAATCCATCGTTTTGTTGCTCACCATGCAGTTCCAGTTTGAACCCAGCCATATGCAAATCAGTCTTGACCCTGTGCCTCATGGGAACAGTCCAGACTGAACTGCCAAGCCAGGTCCTCACTGGACTGTAAACAAGCATCCTAGGACCGGTTTCGGGGTTTCACCCCTCTTCAGCCAGGATAGCTTGATTCCAGAGGCATGGAGAGCATGGGACCCACGTCTGGGCATACCCTTCCCACTCGGGGTGACAAATGCAAAAACAACAATTGATGGACAGAATGCAGAACAATGTCATACATTCACCCCAGTACAGAGATCTGGGCCAAAATCCATCGTTTTTTTGCTCACCATGCCGTTCCAGTTTGAACCCAGCCATGTGCAAATCAGTCTTGACCCTGTGCCTCATGGAAACAGTCCAGCCCGAACTGCCAAGCCAGGTCCTCACTGGACTGGAAACAAGCATCCTAGGACCGGTTTCGGGGTTTCACCCCTCTTCAGCCAGGATAGCTTGATTCCAGTGGCATGGAGAGCAAGGGACCCACGTCTGGGCATACCCTTCCCACTCGGGGTGACAAATGCAAAAACAACAATTGATGGACAGAATGCAGAACAATGTCATACATTCACCCCAGTACAGAGATCTGGGCCTAAATCCATTGTTTTTTTGCTCACCATGCCGTTCCAGTTTGAAACCAGCCATATGCAAATCAGTCTTGACCCTGTGCCTCATGGGAACAGTCCAGCCCGAACTGCCAAGCCAGGTCCTCACTGGACTGGAAACAAGCATCCTAGGACTGGTTTTGGGGTTTCACCCCTCTTCAGCCAGGATAGCTTGATTCCAGTGGCATGGAGAGCAAGGGACCCACGTCTGGGCATACCCTTCCCACTCGGGGTGACAAATGCAAAAATAACAATTGATGGACAGAATGCAGAACAATGTCATACATTCACCCCAGTACAGAGATCTGGGCCTAAATCCATTGTTTTTTTGCTCACCATGCCGTTCCAGTTTGAACCCAGACATATGCAAATCATTCTTGACCCTGTGCCTCATGGGAACAGTCAGCCCGAACTGCCAAGCCAGGTCCTCACTGGACTGGAAAAAAGCATCCTAGGACCGGTTTCGGAGTTTCACCCCTCTTCAGCCAGGATAGCTTGATTCCAGTGGCATGGAGAGCAAGGGACCCACGTCTGGGCATACCCTTCTCACTCGGGGTGACAAATGCAAAAAGAACAATTGATGGACAGAATGCAGAACAATGTCATACATTCACCCCAGTACAGAGATCTGGGCCTAAATCCATCGTTTTTTTGCTCACCATGCCGTTCCAGTTTGAACCCAGCCATATGCAAATCAGTCTTGACCCTGTGCCTCATGGGAACAGTCCAGCCCGAACTGCCAAGCCAGGTCCTCACTGGACTGGAAACAAGCATCCTAGGACCGGTTGCGGGGTTTCACCCCTCTTCAGCCAGGATAGCTTGATTCCAGTGGCATGGAGAGCAAGGGACCCACGTATGGGCATACCCTTCCCACTCGGGGTGACAAATGCAAAAACAACAATTGATGGACAGAATGCAGAACAATGTCATACATTCACCCCAGTACAGAGATCTGGGCCTAAATCCATTGTTTTTTTGCTCACCATGCCGTTCCAGTTTGAACCCAGCCATATGCAAATCAGTCTTGACCCTGTGCCTCATGGGAACAGTCCAGCCCGAACTGCCAAGCCAGGTCCTCACTGGACTGGAAACAAGCATCCTAGGACCGGTTTCGGGGTTTCACCCCTCTTCAGCCAGGATAGCTTGATTCCAGTGGCATGGAGAGCAAAGGACCCATGTCTGGGCATACCCTTCCCACTCGGGGTGACAAATGCAAAAACAACAATTGATGGACAGAATGCAGAACAATGTCATACATTCACCCCAGTATAGAGATCTGGGCCTAAATCCATCGTTTTTTTGCTCACCATGCCGTTCCAGTTTGAACCCAGCCATATGCAAATCAGTCTTGACCCTGTGCCTCATGGGAACAGTCCAGCCCGAACTGCCAAGCCAAGTCCTCACTGGACTGGAAACAAGCATCCTAGGACCGGTTTCGGGGTTTCACCCCTCTTCAGCCAGGATAGCTTGATTCCAGTGGCATGGAGAGCAAGGGACCCACGTCTGGGCATACCCTTCCCACTCGGGGTGACAAATGCAAAAACAATAATTGATGGACAGAATGCAGAACAATGTCATACATTCACCCCAGTACAGAGATCTGGGCCTAAATCCATTGTTTTTTTGCTCACCATGCCGTTCCAGTTTGAACCCAGCCATGTGCAAATCAGTCTTGACCCTGTGCCTCATGGGAACAGTCCAGCCCGAACTGCCAAGCCAGGTCCTCACTGGACTGGAAACAAGCATCCTAGGACCGGTTTCGGGGTTTCACCCCTCTTCAGCCAGGATAGCTTGATTCCAGTGGCATGGAGAGCAAGGGACCCACGTCTGGGCATACCCTTCCCACTCGGGGTGACAAATGCAAAAAAAACAATTGATGGACAGAATGCAGAACAATGTCATACATTCACCCCAATACAGAGATCTGGGCCTAAATCCATTGTTTTTTTGATCACCATGCCGTTCCAGTTTGAACCCAGCCATATGCAAATCAGTCTTGACCCTGTGCCTCATGGGAACAGTCAGCCCGAACTGCCAAGCCAGGTCCTCACTGGACTGGAAACAGGCATCCTAGGACCGGTTTCGGGGTTTCACCCCTCTTCAGCCAGGATAGCTTGATTCCAGTGGCATGGAGAGCAAGGGACCCACGTCTGGGCATACCCTTCCCACTCGGGTGACAAATGCAAAAACAACAATTGATGGACAGAATGCAGAACAATGTCATACATTCACCCGAGTACAGAGATCTGGGCCTAAATCCATCGTTTTTTACTCACCATGCCGTTCCAGTTTGAACCAAGCCATATGCAAATCAGTCTTGACCCTGTGCCTCATGGGAACAGTCCAGCCCGAACTGCCAAGCCAGGTCCTCACTGGACTGGAAACAAGCAGCCTAGGACCGGTTTCGGGGTTTCACCCCTCTTCAGCCAGGATAGCTTGATTCCAGTGGCATGGAGAGCAAGAGACCCACGTCTGGGCATACCCTTCCCACTCGGGGTGACAAATGCAAAAACAACAATTGATGGACAGAATGCAGAACAATGTCATACATTCACCCCAGTACAGAGATCTGGGCCTAAATCCATCGTTTTTTTGCTCACCATGCCGTTCCAGTTTGAACCCAGCCATAGGCAAATCAGACTTGACCCTGTGCCTCATGGGAACAGTTCAGCCCGAACTGCCAAGCCAGGTCCTCACTGGACTGGAAACAAGCATCCTAGGACCGGTTTCGGGGTTTCACCCCTCTTCAGCCAGGATAGCTTGATTCCAGTGGCATGGAGAGCAAGGGACCCACGTCTGGGCATACCCTTCCCACTCGGGGTGACAAATACAAAAACAACAATTGATGGACAGAATGCAGAACAATGTCATACATTCACCCCAGTACAGAGATCTGGGCCTAAATCCATCGTTTTTTTGCTCACCATGCTGTTCCAGTTTGAACCCAGCCATATGCAAATCAGTCTTGACCCTGTGCCTCATGGGAACAGTCCAGCCCGAACTGCCAAGCCAGGTCCTCACTGGACTGGAAACAAGCATCCTAGGACCGGTTTCAGGGTTTTACCCCTCTTCAGCCAGGATAGCTTGATTCCAGTGGCATGGAGAGCAAGGGACCCACGTCTGGGCATACCCTTCCCACTCGGGGTGACAAATGCAAAAACAACAATTGATGGACAGAATGCAGAACAATGTCATACATTCACCCCAGTACAGAGATCTGGGCCGAAATCCATTGTTTTTTTGCTCACCATGCCGTTCCAGTTTGAACCCAGCCATATGCAAATCAGTCTTGACCCTGTGCCTCATGGGAACAGTCCAGCCTGAACTGCCAAGCCAGGTCCTCACTGGACTGGAAACAAGCATCCTAGGACCGGTTTCGGGGTTTCACCCCTCTTCAGCCAGGATAGCTTGATTCCAGTGGCATGGAGAGCAAGGGACCCACGTCTGGGCATACCCTTCCCAGTCGGGGTGACAAATGCAAAAACAACAATTGATGGACAGAATGCAGAACAATGTCATACATTCACCCCAGTACAGAGATCTGGGCCTAAATCCATCGTTTTTTTGCTCACCATGCCGTTCCAGTTTGAACCCAGCCATATGCAAATCAGTCTTGACCCTGTGCCTCATGGGAACAGTCCAGCCCGAACTGCCAAGCCAGGTCCTCACTGGACTGGAAACAAGCATCCTAGGACCAGTTTCGGGGTTTCACCCCTCTTCAGCCAGGATAGCTTGATTCCAGTGGCATGGAGAGCAAGGGACCCACGTCTGGGCATACCCTTCCCACTCGGGGTGACAAATGAAAAAACAACAATTGATGGACAGAATGCAGAACAATGTCATACATTCACCCCAGTACAGAGATCTGGGCCTAAATCCATCGTTTTTTTGCTCACCATGCCGTTCCAGTTTGAACCTAGCCATATGCAAATCAGTCTTGACCCTGTGCCTCATAGGAACAGTCCAGCCCGAACTGCCAAGCCAGATCCTCACTGGACTGGAAACAAGCATCCTAGGACCGGTTTCGGGGTTTCACCCCTCTTCAGCCAGGATAGCTTGATTCCAGTGGCATGGAGAGCAAGGGACCCACGTCTGGGCATACCCTTCCCACTCGGGGTGACAAATGCATAAACAACAATTGATGGACAGAATGCAGAACAATGTCATACATTCACCCCAGTACAGAGATCTGGGCCTAAATCCATCGTTTTTTTGCTCACCATGCCGTTCCAGTTTGAACCCAGCCATATGCAAATCAGTCTTGACCCTGTGCCTCATGGGAACAGTCCAGCCCGAACTGCCAAGCCAGGTCCTCACTGGACTGGAAACAAGCATCCTAGGACCGGTTTCATGGTTTCACCCCTCTTCAGCCAGGATAGCTTGATTCCAGTGGCATGGAGAGCAAGGGACCCACGTCTGGGCATACCCTTCCCACTCGGGGTGACAAATGCAAAAACAACAATTGATGGACAGAATGCAGAACAATGTCATACATTCACCCCAGTATAGAGATCTGGGCCTAAATCCATCGTTTTTTTGCTCACCATGCCGTTCCAGTTTGAACCCAGCCATATGCAAATCAGTCTTGACCCTGTGCCTCATGGGAACAGTCCAGCCCGAACTGCCAAGCCAGGTCCTCACTGGACTGGAAACAAGCATCCTAGGACCGGTTTCGGGGTTTCACCCCTCTTCAGCCAGGATAGCTTGATTCCAGTGGCATGGAGAGCAAGGGACCCACGTCTGGGCATACCCTTCCCACTCGGGGTGACAAATGCAAAAACAACAATTGATGGACAGAATGCGGAACAATGTCATACATTCACCCCAGTACAGAGATCTGGGCCTAAATCCATTGTTTTTTTACTCACCATGCCGTTCCAGTTTGAACCCAGCCATGTGCAAATCAGTCTTGACCCTGTGCCTCATGGGAACAGTCCAGCCCGAACTGCCAAGCCAGGTCCTCACTGGACTGGAAACAAGCATCCTAGGACCAGTTTCGGGGTTTCACCCCTCTTCAGCCAGGATAGCATGATTCCAGTGGCATGGAGAGCAAGGGACCCACGTCTGGGCATACCCTTCCCACTCGGGGTGACCAATGCAAAAAAAACAATTGATGGACAGAATGCAGAACAATGTCATACATTCACCCCAATACAGAGATCTGGGCCTAAATCCATTGTTTTTTTGATCACCATGCCGTTCCAGTTTGAACCTAGCCATATGCAAATCAGTCTTGACCCTGTGCCTCATGGGAACAGTCAGCCCGAACTGCCAAGCCAGGTCCTCACTGGACTGGAAACAAGCATCCTAGGACCGGTTTCGGGGTTTCACCCCTCTTCAGCCAGGATAGCTTGATTCCAGTGGCATGGAGAGCAAGAGACCCACGTCTGGGCATACCCTTCCCACTCGGGGTGACAAATGCAAAAACAACAATTGATGGATAGAATGCAGAACAATGTCATACATTCACCCCAGTACAGAGATCTGGGCCTAAATCCATCGTTTTTTTGCTCACCATGCCGTTCCAGTTTGAACCCAGCCATAGGCAAATCAGACTTGACCCTGTGCCTCATGGGAACAGTTCAGCCCGAACTGCCAAGCCAGGTCCTCACTGGACTGGAAACAAGCATCCTAGGACCGGTTTCGGGGTTTCACCCCTCTTCAGCCAGGATAGCTTGATTCCAGTGGCATGGAGAGCAAGGGACCCACGTCTGGGCATACCCTTCCCACTCGGGGTGACAAATACAAAAACAACAATTGATGGACAGAATGCAGAACAATGTCATACATTCACCCCGGTACAGAGATCTGGGCCTAAATCCATCGTTTTTTTGCTCACCATGCTCTTCCAGTTTGAACCCAGCCATATGCAAATCAGTCTTGACCCTGTGCCTCATGGGAACAGTCCAGCCCGAACTGCCAAGCCAGGTCCTCACTGGACTGGAAACAAGCATCCTAGGACCGGTTTCGGGGTTTCACCCCTCTTCAGCCAGGATAGCTTGATTCCAGTGGCATGGAGAGCAAGGGACCCACGTCTGGGCATACCCTTCCCACTCGGGGTGACAAATGCAAAAACAACAATTGATGGACAGAATGCAGAACAATGTCATACATTCACCCCAGTACAGAGATCTGGGCCGAAATCCATTGTTTTTTTGCTCACCATGCCGTTCCAGTTTGAACCCAGCCATATGCAAATCAGTCTTGACCCTGTGCCTCATGGGAACAGTCCAGCCTGAACTGCCAAGCCAGGTCCTCACTGGACTGGAAACAAGCATCCTAGGACCGGTTTCGGGGTTTCACCCCTCTTCAGCCAGGATAGCTTGATTCCAGTGGCATGGAGAGCAAGGGACCCACGTCTGGGCATACCCTTCCCAGTCGGGGTGACAAATGCAAAAACAACAATTGATGGACAGAATGCAGAACAATGTCATACATTCACCCCAGTACAGAGATCTGGGCCTAAATCCATTGTTTTTTTGCTCACCATGCCGTTCCATTTTGAACCCAGCCATATGCAAATCAGTCTTGACCCTGTGCCTCATGGGAACAGTCCAGCCCGAACTGCCAAGCCAGGTCCTCACTGGACTGGAAACAAGCATCCTAGGACCGGTTTCGGGGTTTCACCCCTCTTCAGCCAGGATAGCTTGATTCCAATGGCATGGAGAGCAAGGGACCCACGTCTGGGCATACCCTTCCCACTCGGGGTGACAAAGGCAAAAACAACAATTGATGGACAGAATGCAGAACAATGTCATACATTCACCCCAGTACAGAGATCTGGGCCTAAATCCATCGTTTTTTTGCTCACCATGCCGTTCCAGTTTGAACCCAGCCATATGCAAATCAGTCTTGACCCTGTGCCTCATGGGAACAGTCCAGCCTGAACTGCCAAGCCAGGTCCTCACTGGACTGGAAACAAGCATCCTAGGACCGGTTTCGGGGTTTCACCCCTCTTCAGCCAGGATAGCTTGATTCCAGTGACATGGAGAGCAAGGGACCCACGTCTGGGCATACCCTTCCCACTCGGGGTGACAAATGCAAAAACAACAATTGATGGACAGAATGCAGAACAATGTCATACATTCACCCTAGTACAGAGATCTGGGCCTAAATCCATTGTTTTTTTGCTCACCATGCCGTTCCAGTTTGAACCCAGCCATATGCAAATCAGTCTTGACCCTGTGCCTCATGGGAACAGTCCAGCCCGAACTGCTAAGCCAGGTCCTCACTGGACTGGAAACAAGCATCCTAGGACCGGTTTCGGGGTTTCACCCCTCTTCAGCCAGGATAGCTTGATTCCAGTGGCATGGAGAGCAAGGGACCCACGTCTGGGCATACCCTTCCCACTCGGGGTGACAAATGCAAAAACAACAATTGATGGACAGAATGCAGAACAATGTCATACATGCACCCCAGTACAGAAATCTGGGCCTAAATCCATCGTTTTGTTGCTCACCATGCAGTTCCAGTTTGAACCCAGCCATATGCAAATCAGTCTTGACCCTGTGCCTCATGGGAACAGTCCAGACTGAACTGCCAAGCCAGGTCCTCACTGGACTGTAAACAAGCATCCTAGGACCGGTTTCGGGGTTTCACCCCTCTTCAGCCAGGATAGCTTGATTCCAGTGGCATGGAGAGCAAGGGACCCACGTCTGGGCATACCCTTCCCACTCGGGGTGACAAATGCAAAAACAACAATTGATGGACAGAATGCAGAACAATGTCATACATTCACCCCAGTACAGAGATCTGGGCCTAAATCCATCGTTTTTTTGCTTACCATGCCGTTCCAATTTGAACCCATCCATATGCAAATCAGTCTTGACCCTGTGCCTCATGGGAACAGTCCAGCCCGAACTGCCAAGCCAGGTCCTCACTGGACCGGAAACAAGCATCCTAGGACCGGTTTCGGGGTTTCACCCCTCTTCAGCCAGGATAGCTTGATTCCAGTGTCATGGAGAGCAAGGGACCCACGTCTGGGCATACCCTTCCCACTCGGGGTGACAAATGCAAAAACAACAATTGATGGACAGAATGCAGAACAATGTCATACATTCACCCCAGTACAGAGATCTGGGCCTAAATCCATCGTTTTTTTGCTCACCATGCTGTTCCAGTTTGAACCCAGCCATATGCAAATCAGTCTTGACCCTGTGCCTCATGGGAACAGTCCAGCCCGAACTGCCAAGCCAGGTCCTCACTGGACTGGAAACAAGCATCCTAGGACCGGTTTCAGGGTTTTACCCCTCTTCAGCCAGGATAGCTTGATTCCAGTGGCATGGAGAGCAAGGGACCCACGTCTGGGCATACCCTTCCCACTCGGGGTGACAAATGCATAAACAACAATTGATGGACAGAATGCAGAACAATGTCATACATTCACCCCAGTACAGAGATCTGGGCCTAAATCCATCGTTTTTTTGCTCACCATGCCGTTCCAGTTTGAACCCAGCCATATGCAAATCAGTCTTGACCCTGTGCCTCATGGGAACAGTCCAGCCCGAACTGCCAAGCCAGGTCCTCACTGGACTGGAAACAAGCATCCTAGGACCGGTTTCATGGTTTCACCCCTCTTCAGCCAGGATAGCTTGATTCCAGTGGCATGGAGAGCAAGGGACCCACGTCTGGGCATACCCTTCCCACTCGGGGTGACAAATGCAAAAACAACAATTGATGGACAGAATGCAGAACAATGTCATACATTCACCCCAGTATAGAGATCTGGGCCTAAATCCATCGTTTTTTTGCTCACCATGCCGTTCCAGTTTGAACCCAGCCATATGCAAATCAGTCTTGACCCTGTGCCTCATGGGAACAGTCCAGCCCGAACTGCCAAGCCAGGTCCTCACTGGACTGGAAACAAGCATCCTAGGACCGGTTTCGGGGTTTCACCCCTCTTCAGCCAGGATTGCTTGATTCCAGTTGCATGGAGAGCAAGGGACCCACGTCTGGGCATACCCTTCCCACTCGGGGTGACAAATGCAAAAACAACAATTGATGGACAGAATGCAGAACAATGTCATACATTCACCCCAGTACAGAAATCTGGGCCTAAATCCATCGTTTTGTTGCTCACCATGCAGTTCCAGTTTGAACCCAGCCATATGCAAATCAGTCTTGACCCTGTGCCTCATGGGAACAGTCCAGACTGAACTGCCAAGCCAGGTCCTCACTGGACTGTAAACAAGCATCCTAGGACCGGTTTCGGGGTTTCACCCCTCTTCAGCCAGGATAGCTTGATTCCAGAGGCATGGAGAGCATGGGACCCACGTCTGGGCATACCCTTCCCACTCGGGGTGACAAATGCAAAAACAACAATTGATGGACAGAATGCAGAACAATGTCATACATTCACCCCAGTACAGAGATCTGGGCCAAAATCCATCGTTTTTTTGCTCACCATGCCGTTCCAGTTTGAACCCAGCCATGTGCAAATCAGTCTTGACCCTGTGCCTCATGGAAACAGTCCAGCCCGAACTGCCAAGCCAGGTCCTCACTGGACTGGAAACAAGCATCCTAGGACCGGTTTCGGGGTTTCACCCCTCTTCAGCCAGGATAGCTTGATTCCAGTGGCATGGAGAGCAAGGGACCCACGTCTGGGCATACCCTTCCCACTCGGGGTGACAAATGCAAAAACAACAATTGATGGACAGAATGCAGAACAATGTCATACATTCACCCCAGTACAGAGATCTGGGCCTAAATCCATTGTTTTTTTGCTCACCATGCCGTTCCAGTTTGAAACCAGCCATATGCAAATCAGTCTTGACCCTGTGCCTCATGGGAACAGTCCAGCCCGAACTGCCAAGCCAGGTCCTCACTGGACGGGAAACAAGCATCCTAGGACTGGTTTTGGGGTTTCACCCCTCTTCAGCCAGGATAGCTTGATTCCAGTGGCATGGAGAGCAAGGGACCCACGTCTGGGCATACCCTTCCCACTCGGGGTGACAAATGCAAAAATAACAATTGATGGACAGAATGCAGAACAATGTCATACATTCACCCCAGTACAGAGATCTGGGCCTAAATCCATTGTTTTTTTGCTCACCATGCCGTTCCAGTTTGAACCCAGACATATGCAAATCATTCTTGACCCTGTGCCTCATGGGAACAGTCAGCCCGAACTGCCAAGCCAGGTCCTCACTGGACTGGAAAAAAGCATCCTAGGACCGGTTTCGGAGTTTCACCCCTCTTCAGCCAGGATAGCTTGATTCCAGTGGCATGGAGAGCAAGGGACCCACGTCTGGGCATACCCTTCTCACTCGGGGTGACAAATGCAAAAAGAACAATTGATGGACAGAATGCAGAACAATGTCATACATTCACCCCAGTACAGAGATCTGGGCCTAAATCCATCGTTTTTTTGCTCACCATGCCGTTCCAGTTTGAACCCAGCCATATGCAAATCAGTCTTGACCCTGTGCCTCATGGGAACAGTCCAGCCCGAACTGCCAAGCCAGGTCCTCACTGGACTGGAAACAAGCATCCTAGGACCGGTTGCGGGGTTTCACCCCTCTTCAGCCAGGATAGCTTGATTCCAGTGGCATGGAGAGCAAGGGACCCACGTATGGGCATACCCTTCCCACTCGGGGTGACAAATGCAAAAACAACAATTGATGGACAGAATGCAGAACAATGTCATACATTCACCCCAGTACAGAGATCTGGGCCTAAATCCATTGTTTTTTTGCTCACCATGCCGTTCCAGTTTGAACCCAGCCATATGCAAATCAGTCTTGACCCTGTGCCTCATGGGAACAGTCCAGCCCGAACTGCCAAGCCAGGTCCTCACTGGACTGGAAACAAGCATCCTAGGACCGGTTTCGGGGTTTCACCCCTCTTCAGCCAGGATAGCTTGATTCCAGTGGCATGGAGAGCAAAGGACCCATGTCTGGGCATACCCTTCCCACTCGGGGTGACAAATGCAAAAACAACAATTGATGGACAGAATGCAGAACAATGTCATACATTCACCCCAGTATAGAGATCTGGGCCTAAATCCATCGTTTTTTTGCTCACCATGCCGTTCCAGTTTGAACCCAGCCATATGCAAATCAGTCTTGACCCTGTGCCTCATGGGAACAGTCCAGCCCGAACTGCCAAGCCAAGTCCTCACTGGACTGGAAACAAGCATCCTAGGACCGGTTTCGGGGTTTCACCCCTCTTCAGCCAGGATAGCTTGATTCCAGTGGCATGGAGAGCAAGGGACCCACGTCTGGGCATACCCTTCCCACTCGGGGTGACAAATGCAAAAACAACAATTGATGGACAGAATGCAGAACAATGTCATACATTCACCCCAGTACAGAGATCTGGGCCTAAATCCATTGTTTTTTTGCTCACCATGCCGTTCCAGTTTGAACCCAGCCATGTGCAAATCAGTCTTGACCCTGTGCCTCATGGGAACAGTCCAGCCCGAACTGCCAAGCCAGGTCCTCACTGGACTGGAAACAAGCATCCTAGGACCGGTTTCGGGGTTTCACCCCTCTTCAGCCAGGATAGCTTGATTCCAGTGGCATGGAGAGCAAGGGACCCACGTCTGGGCATACCCTTCCCACTCGGGGTGACAAATGCAAAAAAAACAATTGATGGACAGAATGCAGAACAATGTCATACATTCACCCCAATACAGAGATCTGGGCCTAAATCCATTGTTTTTTTGATCACCATGCCGTTCCAGTTTGAACCCAGCCATATGCAAATCAGTCTTGACCCTGTGCCTCATGGGAACAGTCAGCCCGAACTGCCAAGCCAGGTCCTCACTGGACTGGAAACAGGCATCCTAGGACCGGTTTCGGGGTTTCACCCCTCTTCAGCCAGGATAGCTTGATTCCAGTGGCATGGAGAGCAAGGGACCCACGTCTGGGCATACCCTTCCCACTCGGGGTGACAAATGCAAAAACAACAATTGATGGACAGAATGCAGAACAATGTCATACATTCACCCGAGTACAGAGATCTGGGCCTAAATCCATCGTTTTTTACTCACCATGCCGTTCCAGTTTGAACCAAGCCATATGCAAATCAGTCTTGACCCTGTGCCTCATGGGAACAGTCCAGCCCGAACTGCCAAGCCAGGTCCTCACTGGACTGGAAACAAGCAGCCTAGGACCGGTTTCGGGGTTTCACCCCTCTTCAGCCAGGATAGCTTGATTCCAGTGGCATGGAGAGCAAGAGACCCACGTCTGGGCATACCCTTCCCACTCGGGGTGACAAATGCAAAAACAACAATTGATGGACAGAATGCAGAACAATGTCATACATTCACCCCAGTACAGAGATCTGGGCCTAAATCCATCGTTTTTTTGCTCACCATGCCGTTCCAGTTTGAACCCAGCCATAGGCAAATCAGACTTGACCCTGTGCCTCATGGGAACAGTTCAGCCCGAACTGCCAAGCCAGGTCCTCACTGGACTGGAAACAAGCATCCTAGGACCGGTTTCGGGGTTTCACCCCTCTTCAGCCAGGATAGCTTGATTCCAGTGGCATGGAGAGCAAGGGACCCACGTCTGGGCATACCCTTCCCACTCGGGGTGACAAATACAAAAACAACAATTGATGGACAGAATGCAGAACAATGTCATACATTCACCCCAGTACAGAGATCTGGGCCTAAATCCATCGTTTTTTTGCTCACCATGCTGTTCCAGTTTGAACCCAGCCATATGCAAATCAGTCTTGACCCTGTGCCTCATGGGAACAGTCCAGCCCGAACTGCCAAGCCAGGTCCTCACTGGACTGGAAACAAGCATCCTAGGACCGGTTTCAAAGTTTTACCCCTCTTCAGCCAGGATAGCTTGATTCCAGTGGCATGGAGAGCAAGGGACCCACGTCTGGGCATACCCTTCCCACTCGGGGTGACAAATGCAAAAACAACAATTGATGGACAGAATGCAGAACAATGTCATACATTCACCCCAGTACAGAGATCTGGGCCGAAATCCATTGTTTTTTTGCTCACCATGCCGTTCCAGTTTGAACCCAGCCATATGCAAATCAGTCTTGACCCTGTGCCTCATGGGAACAGTCCAGCCTGAACTGCCAAGCCAGGTCCTCACTGGACTGGAAACAAGCATCCTAGGACCGGTTTCGGGGTTTCACCCCTCTTCAGCCAGGATAGCTTGATTCCAGTGGCATGGAGAGCAAGGGACCCACGTCTGGGCATACCCTTCCCAGTCGGGGTGACAAATGCAAAAACAACAATTGATGGACAGAATGCAGAACAATGTCATACATTCACCCCAGTACAGAGATCTGGGCCTAAATCCATCGTTTTTTTGCTCACCATGCCGTTCCAGTTTGAACCCAGCCATATGCAAATCAGTCTTGACCCTGTGCCTCATGGGAACAGTCCAGCCCGAACTGCCAAGCCAGGTCCTCACTGGACTGGAAACAAGCATCCTAGGACCAGTTTCGGGGTTTCACCCCTCTTCAGCCAGGATAGCTTGATTCCAGTGGCATGGAGAGCAAGGGACCCACGTCTGGGCATACCCTTCCCACTCGGGGTGACAAATGAAAAAACAACAATTGATGGACAGAATGCAGAACAATGTCATACATTCACCCCAGTACAGAGATCTGGGCCTAAATCCATCGTTTTTTTGCTCACCATGCCGTTCCAGTTTGAACCTAGCCATATGCAAATCAGTCTTGACCCTGTGCCTCATAGGAACAGTCCAGCCCGAACTGCCAAGCCAGATCCTCACTGGACTGGAAACAAGCATCCTAGGACCGGTTTCGGGGTTTCACCCCTCTTCAGCCAGGATAGCTTGATTCCAGTGGCATGGAGAGCAAGGGACCCACGTCTGGGCATACCCTTCCCACTCGGGGTGACAAATGCATAAACAATAATTGATGGACAGAATGCAGAACAATGTCATACATTCACCCCAGTACAGAGATCTGGGCCTAAATCCATCGTTTTTTTGCTCACCATGCCGTTCCAGTTTGAACCCAGCCATATGCAAATCAGTCTTGACCCTGTGCCTCATGGGAACAGTCCAGCCCGAACTGCCAAGCCAGGTCCTCACTGGACTGGAAACAAGCATCCTAGGACCGGTTTCATGGTTTCACCCCTCTTCAGCCAGGATAGCTTGATTCCAGTGGCATGGAGAGCAAGGGACCCACGTCTGGGCATACCCTTCCCACTCGGGGTGACAAATGCAAAAACAACAATTGATGGACAGAATGCAGAACAATGTCATACATTCACCCCAGTATAGAGATCTGGGCCTAAATCCATCGTTTTTTTGCTCACCATGCCGTTCCAGTTTGAACCCAGCCATATGCAAATCAGTCTTGACCCTGTGCCTCATGGGAACAGTCCAGCCCGAACTGCCAAGCCAGGTCCTCACTGGACTGGAAACAAGCATCCTAGGACCGGTTTCGGGGTTTCACCCCTCTTCAGCCAGGATAGCTTGATTCCAGTGGCATGGAGAGCAAGGGACCCACGTCTGGGCATACCCTTCCCACTCGGGGTGACAAATGCAAAAACAACAATTGATGGACAGAATGCGGAACAATGTCATACATTCACCCCAGTACAGAGATCTGGGCCTAAATCCATTGTTTTTTTGCTCACCATGCCGTTCCAGTTTGAACCCAGCCATGTGCAAATCAGTCTTGACCCTGTGCCTCATGGGAACAGTCCAGCCCGAACTGCCAAGCCAGGTCCTCACTGGACTGGAAACAAGCATCCTAGGACCAGTTTCGGGGTTTCACCCCTCTTCAGCCAGGATAGCATGATTCCAGTGGCATGGAGAGCAAGGGACCCACGTCTGGGCATACCCTTCCCACTCGGGGTGACCAATGCAAAAAAAACAATTGATGGACAGAATGCAGAACAATGTCATACATTCACCCCAATACAGAGATCTGGGCCTAAATCCATTGTTTTTTTGATCACCATGCCGTTCCAGTTTGAACCTAGCCATATGCAAATCAGTCTTGACCCTGTGCCTCATGGGAACAGTCAGCCCGAACTGCCAAGCCAGGTCCTCACTGGACTGGAAACAAGCATCCTAGGACCGGTTTCGGGGTTTCACCCCTCTTCAGCCAGGATAGCTTGATTCCAGTGGCATGGAGAGCAAGAGACCCACGTCTGGGCATACCCTTCCCACTCGGGGTGACAAATGCAAAAACAACAATTGATGGACAGAATGCAGAACAATGTCATACATTCACCCCGGTACAGAGATCTGGGCCTAAATCCATCGTTTTTTTGCTCACCATGCTCTTCCAGTTTGAACCCAGCCATATGCAAATCAGTCTTGACCCTGTGCCTCATGGGAACAGTCCAGCCCGAACTGCCAAGCCAGGTCCTCACTGGACTGGAAACAAGCATCCTAGGACCGGTTTCGGGGTTTCACCCCTCTTCAGCCAGGATAGCTTGATTCCAGTGGCATGGAGAGCAAGGGACCCACGTCTGGGCATACCCTTCCCACTCGGGGTGACAAATGCAAAAACAACAATTGATGGACAGAATGCAGAACAATGTCATACATTCACCCCAGTACAGAGATCTGGGCCGAAATCCATTGTTTTTTTGCTCACCATGCCGTTCCAGTTTGAACCCAGCCATATGCAAATCAGTCTTGACCCTGTGCCTCATGGGAACAGTCCAGCCTGAACTGCCAAGCCAGGTCCTCACTGGACTGGAAACAAGCATCCTAGGACCGGTTTCGGGGTTTCACCCCTCTTCAGCCAGGATAGCTTGATTCCAGTGGCATGGAGAGCAAGGGACCCACGTCTGGGCATACCCTTCCCAGTCGGGGTGACAAATGCAAAAACAACAATTGATGGACAGAATGCAGAACAATGTCATACATTCACCCCAGTACAGAGATCTGGGCCTAAATCCATTGTTTTTTTGCTCACCATGCCGTTCCATTTTGAACCCAGCCATATGCAAATCAGTCTTGACCCTGTGCCTCATGGGAACAGTCCAGCCCGAACTGCCAAGCCAGGTCCTCACTGGACTGGAAACAAGCATCCTAGGACCGGTTTCGGGGTTTCACCCCTCTTCAGCCAGGATAGCTTGATTCCAATGGCATGGAGAGCAAGGGACCCACGTCTGGGCATACCCTTCCCACTCGGGGTGACAAAGGCAAAAACAACAATTGATGGACAGAATGCAGAACAATGTCATACATTCACCCCAGTACAGAGATCTGGGCCTAAATCCATCGTTTTTTTGCTCACCATGCCGTTCCAGTTTGAACCCAGCCATATGCAAATCAGTCTTGACCCTGTGCCTCATGGGAACAGTCCAGCCTGAACTGCCAAGCCAGGTCCTCACTGGACTGGAAACAAGCATCCTAGGACCGGTTTCGGGGTTTCACCCCTCTTCAGCCAGGATAGCTTGATTCCAGTGACATGGAGAGCAAGGGACCCACGTCTGGGCATACCCTTCCCACTCGGGGTGACAAATGCAAAAACAACAATTGATGGACAGAATGCAGAACAATGTCATACATTCACCCTAGTACAGAGATCTGGGCCTAAATCCATTGTTTTTTTGCTCACCATGCCGTTCCAGTTTGAACCCAGCCATATGCAAATCAGTCTTGACCCTGTGCCTCATGGGAACAGTCCAGCCCGAACTGCTAAGCCAGGTCCTCACTGGACTGGAAACAAGCATCCTAGGACCGGTTTCGGGGTTTCACCCCTCTTCAGCCAGGATAGCTTGATTCCAGTGGCATGGAGAGCAAGGGACCCACGTCTGGGCATACCCTTCCCACTCGGGGTGACAAATGCAAAAACAACAATTGATGGACAGAATGCAGAACAATGTCATACATGCACCCCAGTACAGAAATCTGGGCCTAAATCCATCGTTTTGTTGCTCACCATGCAGTTCCAGTTTGAACCCAGCCATATGCAAATCAGTCTTGACCCTGTGCCTCATGGGAACAGTCCAGACTGAACTGCCAAGCCAGGTCCTCACTGGACTGGAAACAAGCATCCTAGGACCGGTTTCGGGGTTTCACCCCTCTTCAGCCAGGATTGCTTGATTCCAGTTGCATGGAGAGCAAGGGACCCACGTCTGGGCATACCCTTCCCACTCGGGGTGACAAATGCAAAAACAACAATTGATGGACAGAATGCAGAACAATGTCATACATTCACCCCAGTACAGAAATCTGGGCCTAAATCCATCGTTTTGTTGCTCACCATGCAGTTCCAGTTTGAACCCAGCCATATGCAAATCAGTCTTGACCCTGTGCCTCATGGGAACAGTCCAGACTGAACTGCCAAGCCAGGTCCTCACTGGACTGTAAACAAGCATCCTAGGACCGGTTTCGGGGTTTCACCCCTCTTCAGCCAGGATAGCTTGATTCCAGAGGCATGGAGAGCATGGGACCCACGTCTGGGCATACCCTTCCCACTCGGGGTGACAAATGCAAAAACAACAATTGATGGACAGAATGCAGAACAATGTCATACATTCACCCCAGTACAGAGATCTGGGCCAAAATCCATCGTTTTTTTGCTCACCATGCCGTTCCAGTTTGAACCCAGCCATGTGCAAATCAGTCTTGACCCTGTGCCTCATGGAAACAGTCCAGCCCGAACTGCCAAGCCAGGTCCTCACTGGACTGGAAACAAGCATCCTAGGACCGGTTTCGGGGTTTCACCCCTCTTCAGCCAGGATAGCTTGATTCCAGTGGCATGGAGAGCAAGGGACCCACGTCTGGGCATACCCTTCCCACTCGGGGTGACAAATGCAAAAACAACAATTGATGGACAGAATGCAGAACAATGTCATACATTCACCCCAGTACAGAGATCTGGGCCTAAATCCATTGTTTTTTTGCTCACCATGCCGTTCCAGTTTGAAACCAGCCATATGCAAATCAGTCTTGACCCTGTGCCTCATGGGAACAGTCCAGCCCGAACTGCCAAGCCAGGTCCTCACTGGACTGGAAACAAGCATCCTAGGACTGGTTTTGGGGTTTCACCCCTCTTCAGCCAGGATAGCTTGATTCCAGTGGCATGGAGAGCAAGGGACCCACGTCTGGGCATACCCTTCCCACTCGGGGTGACAAATGCAAAAATAACAATTGATGGACAGAATGCAGAACAATGTCATACATTCACCCCAGTACAGAGATCTGGGCCTAAATCCATTGTTTTTTTGCTCACCATGCCGTTCCAGTTTGAACCCAGACATATGCAAATCATTCTTGACCCTGTGCCTCATGGGAACAGTCAGCCCGAACTGCCAAGCCAGGTCCTCACTGGACTGGAAAAAAGCATCCTAGGACCGGTTTCGGAGTTTCACCCCTCTTCAGCCAGGATAGCTTGATTCCAGTGGCATGGAGAGCAAGGGACCCACGTCTGGGCATACCCTTCTCACTCGGGGTGACAAATGCAAAAAGAACAATTGATGGACAGAATGCAGAACAATGTCATACATTCACCCCAGTACAGAGATCTGGGCCTAAATCCATCGTTTTTTTGCTCACCATGCCGTTCCAGTTTGAACCCAGCCATATGCAAATCAGTCTTGACCCTGTGCCTCATGGGAACAGTCCAGCCCGAACTGCCAAGCCAGGTCCTCACTGGACTGGAAACAAGCATCCTAGGACCGGTTGCGGGGTTTCACCCCTCTTCAGCCAGGATAGCTTGATTCCAGTGGCATGGAGAGCAAGGGACCCACGTATGGGCATACCCTTCCCACTCGGGGTGACAAATGCAAAAACAACAATTGATGGACAGAATGCAGAACAATGTCATACATTCACCCCAGTACAGAGATCTGGGCCTAAATCCATTGTTTTTTTGCTCACCATGCCGTTCCAGTTTGAACCCAGCCATATGCAAATCAGTCTTGACCCTGTGCCTCATGGGAACAGTCCAGCCCGAACTGCCAAGCCAGGTCCTCACTGGACTGGAAACAAGCATCCTAGGACCGGTTTCGGGGTTTCACCCCTCTTCAGCCAGGATAGCTTGATTCCAGTGGCATGGAGAGCAAAGGACCCATGTCTGGGCATACCCTTCCCACTCGGGGTGACAAATGCAAAAACAACAATTGATGGACAGAATGCAGAACAATGTCATACATTCACCCCAGTATAGAGATCTGGGCCTAAATCCATCGTTTTTTTGCTCACCATGCCGTTCCAGTTTGAACCCAGCCATATGCAAATCAGTCTTGACCCTGTGCCTCATGGGAACAGTCCAGCCCGAACTGCCAAGCCAAGTCCTCACTGGACTGGAAACAAGCATCCTAGGACCGGTTTCGGGGTTTCACCCCTCTTCAGCCAGGATAGCTTGATTCCAGTGGCATGGAGAGCAAGGGACCCACGTCTGGGCATACCCTTCCCACTCGGGGTGACAAATGCAAAAACAACAATTGATGGACAGAATGCAGAACAATGTCATACATTCACCCCAGTACAGAGATCTGGGCCTAAATCCATTGTTTTTTTGCTCACCATGCCGTTCCAGTTTGAACCCAGCCATGTGCAAATCAGTCTTGACCCTGTGCCTCATGGGAACAGTCCAGCCCGAACTGCCAAGCCAGGTCCTCACTGGACTGGAAACAAGCATCCTAGGACCGGTTTCGGGGTTTCACCCCTCTTCAGCCAGGATAGCTTGATTCCAGTGGCATGGAGAGCAAGGGACCCACGTCTGGGCATACCCTTCCCACTCGGGGTGACAAATGCAAAAAAAACAATTGATGGACAGAATGCAGAACAATGTCATACATTCACCCCAATACAGAGATCTGGGCCTAAATCCATTGTTTTTTTGATCACCATGCCGTTCCAGTTTGAACCCAGCCATATGCAAATCAGTCTTGACCCTGTGCCTCATGGGAACAGTCAGCCCGAACTGCCAAGCCAGGTCCTCACTGGACTGGAAACAGGCATCCTAGGACCGGTTTCGGGGTTTCACCCCTCTTCAGCCAGGATAGCTTGATTCCAGTGGCATGGAGAGCAAGGGACCCACGTCTGGGCATACCCTTCCCACTCGGGGTGACAAATGCAAAAACAACAATTGATGGACAGAATGCAGAACAATGTCATACATTCACCCGAGTACAGAGATCTGGGCCTAAATCCATCGTTTTTTACTCACCATGCCGTTCCAGTTTGAACCAAGCCATATGCAAATCAGTCTTGACCCTGTGCCTCATGGGAACAGTCCAGCCCGAACTGCCAAGCCAGGTCCTCACTGGACTGGAAACAAGCAGCCTAGGACCGGTTTCGGGGTTTCACCCCTCTTCAGCCAGGATAGCTTGATTCCAGTGGCATGGAGAGCAAGAGACCCACGTCTGGGCATACCCTTCCCACTCGGGGTGACAAATGCAAAAACAACAATTGATGGACAGAATGCAGAACAATGTCATACATTCACCCCAGTACAGAGATCTGGGCCTAAATCCATCGTTTTTTTGCTCACCATGCCGTTCCAGTTTGAACCCAGCCATAGGCAAATCAGACTTGACCCTGTGCCTCATGGGAACAGTTCAGCCCGAACTGCCAAGCCAGGTCCTCACTGGACTGGAAACAAGCATCCTAGGACCGGTTTCGGGGTTTCACCCCTCTTCAGCCAGGATAGCTTGATTCCAGTGGCATGGAGAGCAAGGGACCCACGTCTGGGCATACCCTTCCCACTCGGGGTGACAAATACAAAAACAACAATTGATGGACAGAATGCAGAACAATGTCATACATTCACCCCAGTACAGAGATCTGGGCCTAAATCCATCGTTTTTTTGCTCACCATGCTGTTCCAGTTTGAACCCAGCCATATGCAAATCAGTCTTGACCCTGTGCCTCATGGGAACAGTCCAGCCCGAACTGCCAAGCCAGGTCCTCACTGGACTGGAAACAAGCATCCTAGGACCGGTTTCAAAGTTTTACCCCTCTTCAGCCAGGATAGCTTGATTCCAGTGGCATGGAGAGCAAGGGACCCACGTCTGGGCATACCCTTCCCACTCGGGGTGACAAATGCAAAAACAACAATTGATGGACAGAATGCAGAACAATGTCATACATTCACCCCAGTACAGAGATCTGGGCCTAAATCCATTGTTTTTTTGCTCACCATGCCGTTCCAGTTTGAACCCAGCCATGTGCAAATCAGTCTTGACCCTGTGCCTCATGGGAACAGTCCAGCCCGAACTGCCAAGCCAGGTCCTCACTGGACTGGAAACAAGCATCCTAGGACCGGTTTCGGGGTTTCACCCCTCTTCAGCCAGGATAGCTTGATTCCAGTGGCATGGAGAGCAAGGGACCCACGTCTGGGCATACCCTTCCCACTCGGGGTGACAAATGCAAAAACAACAATTGATGGACAGAATGCAGAACAATGTCATACATTCACCCTAGTACAGACCCTTCCCACTCGGGGTGACAAAAGCAAAAACAACAATTGATGGACAGAATGCAGAACAATGTCATACATTCACCCCAGTACAGAGATCTGGGCCTAAATCCATCGTTTTTTTGCTCACCATGCTGTTCCAGTTTGAACCCAGCCATATGCAAATCAGTCTTGACCCTGTGCCTCATGGGAACAGTCCAGCCCGAACTGCCAAGCCAGGTCCTCACTGGACTGGAAACAAGCATCCTAGGACCGGTTTCAAAGTTTTACCCCTCTTCAGCCAGGATAGCTTGATTCCAGTGGCATGGAGAGCAAGGGACCCACGTCTGGGCATACCCTTCCCACTCGGGGTGACAAATGCAAAAACAACAATTGATGGACAGAATGCAGAACAATGTCATACATTCACCCCAGTACAGAGATCTGGGCCGAAATCCATTGTTTTTTTGCTCACCATGCCGTTCCAGTTTGAACCCAGCCATATGCAAATCAGTCTTGACCCTGTGCCTCATGGGAACAGTCCAGCCTGAACTGCCAAGCCAGGTCCTCACTGGACTGGAAACAAGCATCCTAGGACCGGTTTCGGGGTTTCACCCCTCTTCAGCCAGGATAGCTTGATTCCAGTGGCATGGAGAGCAAGGGACCCACGTCTGGGCATACCCTTCCCAGTCGGGGTGACAAATGCAAAAACAACAATTGATGGACAGAATGCAGAACAATGTCATACATTCACCCCAGTACAGAGATCTGGGCCTAAATCCATCGTTTTTTTGCTCACCATGCCGTTCCAGTTTGAACCCAGCCATATGCAAATCAGTCTTGACCCTGTGCCTCATGGGAACAGTCCAGCCCGAACTGCCAAGCCAGGTCCTCACTGGACTGGAAACAAGCATCCTAGGACCAGTTTCGGGGTTTCACCCCTCTTCAGCCAGGATAGCTTGATTCCAGTGGCATGGAGAGCAAGGGACCCACGTCTGGGCATACCCTTCCCACTCGGGGTGACAAATGAAAAAACAACAATTGATGGACAGAATGCAGAACAATGTCATACATTCACCCCAGTACAGAGATCTGGGCCTAAATCCATCGTTTTTTTGCTCACCATGCCGTTCCAGTTTGAACCTAGCCATATGCAAATCAGTCTTGACC
This sequence comes from Triturus cristatus, assembly GCF_964204655.1. Taxonomy (NCBI): domain Eukaryota; kingdom Metazoa; phylum Chordata; class Amphibia; order Caudata; family Salamandridae; genus Triturus; species Triturus cristatus. The sequence goes on along the minus strand of NC_140579.1, from coordinate 1,016,971,887 downwards.
CTGTGCCTCATAGGAACAGTCCAGCCCGAACTGCCAAGCCAGATCCTCACTGGACTGGAAACAAGCATCCTAGGACCGGTTTCGGGGTTTCACCCCTCTTCAGCCAGGATAGCTTGATTCCAGTGGCATGGAGAGCAAGGGACCCACGTCTGGGCATACCCTTCCCACTCGGGGTGACAAATGCATAAACAACAATTGATGGACAGAATGCAGAACAATGTCATACATTCACCCCAGTACAGAGATCTGGGCCTAAATCCATCGTTTTTTTGCTCACCATGCCGTTCCAGTTTGAACCCAGCCATATGCAAATCAGTCTTGACCCTGTGCCTCATGGGAACAGTCCAGCCCGAACTGCCAAGCCAGGTCCTCACTGGACTGGAAACAAGCATCCTAGGACCGGTTTCATGGTTTCACCCCTCTTCAGCCAGGATAGCTCGATTCCAGTGGCATGGAGAGCAAGGGACCCACGTCTGGGCATACCCTTCCCACTCGGGGTGACAAATGCAAAAACAACAATTGATGGACAGAATGCAGAACAATGTCATACATTCACCCCAGTATAGAGATCTGGGCCTAAATCCATCGTTTTTTTGCTCACCATGCCGTTCCAGTTTGAACCCAGCCATATGCAAATCAGTCTTGACCCTGTGCCTCATGGGAACAGTCCAGCCCGAACTGCCAAGCCAGGTCCTCACTGGACTGGAAACAAGCATCCTAGGACCGGTTTCGGGGTTTTACCCCTCTTCAGCCAGGATAGCTTGATTCCAGTGGCATGGAGAGCAAGGGACCCACGTCTGGGCATACCCTTCCCACTCGGGGTGACAAATGCAAAAACAACAATTGATGGACAGAATGCGGAACAATGTCATACATTCACCCCAGTACAGAGATCTGGGCCTAAATCCATTGTTTTTTTGCTCACCATGCCGTTCCAGTTTGAACCCAGCCATGTGCAAATCAGTCTTGACCCTGTGCCTCATGGGAACAGTCCAGCCTGAACTGCCAAGCCAGGTCCTCACTGGACTGGAAACAAGCATCCTAGGACCGGTTTCGGGGTTTCACCCCTCTTCAGCCAGGATAGCTTGATTCCAGTGGCATGGAGAGCAAGGGACCCACGTCTGGGCATACCCTTCCCAGTCGGGGTGACAAATGCAAAAACAACAATTGATGGACAGAATGCAGAACAATGTCATACATTCACCCCAGTACAGAGATCTGGGCCTAAATCCATCGTTTTTTTGCTCACCATGCCGTTCCAGTTTGAACCCAGCCATATGCAAATCAGTCTTGACCCTGTGCCTCATGGGAACAGTCCAGCCTGAACTGCCAAGCCAGGTCCTCACTGGACTGGAAACAAGCATCCTAGGACCGGTTTCGGGGTTTCACCCCTCTTCAGCCAGGATAGCTTGATTCCAGTGGCATGGAGAGCAAGGGACCCACGTCTGGGCATACCCTTCCCAGTCGGGGTGACAAATGCAAAAACAACAATTGATGGACAGAATGCAGAACAATGTCATACATTCACCCCAGTACAGAGATCTGGGCCTAAATCCATCGTTTTTTTGCTCACCATGCCGTTCCAGTTTGAACCCAGCCATATGCAAATCAGTCTTGACCCTGTGCCTCATGGGAACAGTCCAGCCCGAACTGCCAAGCCAGGTCCTCACTGGACTGGAAACAAGCATCCTAGGACCAGTTTCGGGGTTTCACCCCTCTTCAGCCAGGATAGCTTGATTCCAGTGGCATGGAGAGCAAGGGACCCACGTCTGGGCATACCCTTCCCACTCGGGGTGACAAATGAAAAAACAACAATTGATGGACAGAATGCAGAACAATGTCATACATTCACCCCAGTACAGAGATCTGGGCCTAAATCCATCGTTTTTTTGCTCACCATGCCGTTCCAGTTTGAACCTAGCCATATGCAAATCAGTCTTGACCCTGTGCCTCATAGGAACAGTCCAGCCCGAACTGCCAAGCCAGATCCTCACTGGACTGGAAACAAGCATCCTAGGACCGGTTTCGGGGTTTCACCCCTCTTCAGCCAGGATAGCTTGATTCCAGTGGCATGGAGAGCAAGGGACCCACGTCTGGGCATACCCTTCCCACTCGGGGTGACAAATGCATAAACAACAATTGATGGACAGAATGCAGAACAATGTCATACATTCACCCCAGTACAGAGATCTGGGCCTAAATCCATCGTTTTTTTGCTCACCATGCCGTTCCAGTTTGAACCCAGCCATATGCAAATCAGTCTTGACCCTGTGCCTCATGGGAACAGTCCAGCCCGAACTGCCAAGCCAGGTCCTCACTGGACTGGAAACAAGCATCCTAGGACCGGTTTCATGGTTTCACCCCTCTTCAGCCAGGATAGCTTGATTCCAGTGGCATGGAGAGCAAGGGACCCACGTCTGGGCATACCCTTCCCACTCGGGGTGACAAATGCAAAAACAACAATTGATGGACAGAATGCAGAACAATGTCATACATTCACCCCAGTATAGAGATCTGGGCCTAAATCCATCGTTTTTTTGCTCACCATGCCGTTCCAGTTTGAACCCAGCCATATGCAAATCAGTCTTGACCCTGTGCCTCATGGGAACAGTCCAGCCCGAACTGCCAAGCCAGGTCCTCACTGGACTGGAAACAAGCATCCTAGGACCGGTTTCGGGGTTTTACCCCTCTTCAGCCAGGATAGCTTGATTCCAGTGGCATGGAGAGCAAGGGACCCACGTCTGGGCATACCCTTCCCACTCGGGGTGACAAATGCAAAAACAACAATTGATGGACAGAATGCGGAACAATGTCATACATTCACCCCAGTACAGAGATCTGGGCCTAAATCCATTGTTTTTTTGCTCACCATGCCGTTCCAGTTTGAACCCAGCCATGTGCAAATCAGTCTTGACCCTGTGCCTCATGGGAACAGTCCAGCCCGAACTGCCAAGCCAGGTCCTCACTGGACTGGAAACAAGCATCCTAGGACCAGTTTCGGGGTTTCACCCCTCTTCAGCCAGGATAGCATGATTCCAGTGGCATGGAGAGCAAGGGACCCACGTCTGGGCATACCCTTACCACTCGGGGTGACCAATGCAAAAAAAACAATTGATGGACAGAATGCAGAACAATGTCATACATTCACCCCAATACAGAGATCTGGGCCTAAATCCATTGTTTTTTTGATCACCATGCCGTTCCAGTTTGAACCTAGCCATATGCAAATCAGTCTTGACCCTGTGCCTCATGGGAACAGTCAGCCCGAACTGCCAAGCCAGGTCCTCACTGGACTGGAAACAAGCATCCTAGGACCGGTTTCGGGGTTTCACCCCTCTTCAGCCAGGATAGCTTGATTCCAGTGGCATGGAGAGCAAGAGACCCACGTCTGGGCATACCCTTCCCACTCGGGGTGACAAATGCAAAAACAACAATTGATGGATAGAATGCAGAACAATGTCATACATTCACCCCAGTACAGAGATCTGGGCCTAAATCCATCGTTTTTTTGCTCACCATGCCGTTCCAGTTTGAACCCAGCCATAGGCAAATCAGACTTGACCCTGTGCCTCATGGGAACAGTTCAGCCCGAACTGCCAAGCCAGGTCCTCACTGGACTGGAAACAAGCATCCTAGGACCGGTTTCGGGGTTTCACCCCTCTTCAGCCAGGATAGCTTGATTCCAGTGGCATGGAGAGCAAGGGACCCACGTCTGGGCATACCCTTCCCACTCGGGGTGACAAATACAAAAACAACAATTGATGGACAGAATGCAGAACAATGTCATACATTCACCCCGGTACAGAGATCTGGGCCTAAATCCATCGTTTTTTTGCTCACCATGCTCTTCCAGTTTGAACCCAGCCATATGCAAATCAGTCTTGACCCTGTGCCTCATGGGAACAGTCCAGCCCGAACTGCCAAGCCAGGTCCTCACTGGACTGGAAACAAGCATCCTAGGACCGGTTTCGGGGTTTCACCCCTCTTCAGCCAGGATAGCTTGATTCCAGTGGCATGGAGAGCAAGGGACCCACGTCTGGGCATACCCTTCCCACTCGGGGTGACAAATGCAAAAACAACAATTGATGGACAGAATGCAGAACAATGTCATACATTCACCCCAGTACAGAGATCTGGGCCGAAATCCATTGTTTTTTTGCTCACCATGCCGTTCCAGTTTGAACCCAGCCATATGCAAATCAGTCTTGACCCTGTGCCTCATGGGAACAGTCCAGCCTGAACTGCCAAGCCAGGTCCTCACTGGACTGGAAACAAGCATCCTAGGACCGGTTTCGGGGTTTCACCCCTCTTCAGCCAGGATAGCTTGATTCCAGTGGCATGGAGAGCAAGGGACCCACGTCTGGGCATACCCTTCCCAGTCGGGGTGACAAATGCAAAAACAACAATTGATGGACAGAATGCAGAACAATGTCATACATTCACCCCAGTACAGAGATCTGGGCCTAAATCCATTGTTTTTTTGCTCACCATGCCGTTCCATTTTGAACCCAGCCATATGCAAATCAGTCTTGACCCTGTGCCTCATGGGAACAGTCCAGCCCGAACTGCCAAGCCAGGTCCTCACTGGACTGGAAACAAGCATCCTAGGACCGGTTTCGGGGTTTCACCCCTCTTCAGCCAGGATAGCTTGATTCCAATGGCATGGAGAGCAAGGGACCCACGTCTGGGCATACCCTTCCCACTCGGGGTGACAAAGGCAAAAACAACAATTGATGGACAGAATGCAGAACAATGTCATACATTCACCCCAGTACAGAGATCTGGGCCTAAATCCATCGTTTTTTTGCTCACCATGCCGTTCCAGTTTGAACCCAGCCATATGCAAATCAGTCTTGACCCTGTGCCTCATGGGAACAGTCCAGCCTGAACTGCCAAGCCAGGTCCTCACTGGACTGGAAACAAGCATCCTAGGACCGGTTTCGGGGTTTCACCCCTCTTCAGCCAGGATAGCTTGATTCCAGTGACATGGAGAGCAAGGGACCCACGTCTGGGCATACCCTTCCCACTCGGGGTGACAAATGCAAAAACAACAATTGATGGACAGAATGCAGAACAATGTCATACATTCACCCTAGTACAGAGATCTGGGCCTAAATCCATTGTTTTTTTGCTCACCATGCCGTTCCAGTTTGAACCCAGCCATATGCAAATCAGTCTTGACCCTGTGCCTCATGGGAACAGTCCAGCCCGAACTGCTAAGCCAGGTCCTCACTGGACTGGAAACAAGCATCCTAGGACCGGTTTCGGGGTTTCACCCCTCTTCAGCCAGGATAGCTTGATTCCAGTGGCATGGAGAGCAAGGGACCCACGTCTGGGCATACCCTTCCCACTCGGGGTGACAAATGCAAAAACAACAATTGATGGACAGAATGCAGAACAATGTCATACATGCACCCCAGTACAGAAATCTGGGCCTAAATCCATCGTTTTGTTGCTCACCATGCAGTTCCAGTTTGAACCCAGCCATATGCAAATCAGTCTTGACCCTGTGCCTCATGGGAACAGTCCAGACTGAACTGCCAAGCCAGGTCCTCACTGGACTGTAAACAAGCATCCTAGGACCGGTTTCGGGGTTTCACCCCTCTTCAGCCAGGATAGCTTGATTCCAGTGGCATGGAGAGCAAGGGACCCACGTCTGGGCATACCCTTCCCACTCGGGGTGACAAATGCAAAAACAACAATTGATGGACAGAATGCAGAACAATGTCATACATTCACCCCAGTACAGAGATCTGGGCCTAAATCCATCGTTTTTTTGCTTACCATGCCGTTCCAATTTGAACCCATCCATATGCAAATCAGTCTTGACCCTGTGCCTCATGGGAACAGTCCAGCCCGAACTGCCAAGCCAGGTCCTCACTGTGCCGGAAACAAGCATCCTAGGACCGGTTTCGGGGTTTCACCCCTCTTCAGCCAGGATAGCTTGATTCCAGTGTCATGGAGAGCAAGGGACCCACGTCTGGGCATACCCTTCCCACTCGGGGTGACAAATGCAAAAACAACAATTGATGGACAGAATGCAGAACAATGTCATACATTCACCCCAGTACAGAGATCTGGGCCTAAATCCATCGTTTTTTTGCTCACCATGCCGTTCCAGTTTGAACCCAGCCATATGCAAATCAGTCTTGACCCTGTGCCTCATGGGAACAGTCCAGCCCGAACTGCCAAGCCAGGTCCTCACTGGACTGAAAACAAGCATTCTAGGACCTGTTTCGGGGTTTCACCCCTCTTCAGCCAGGATAGCTCGATTCCAGTGGCATGGAGAGCAAGGGACCCACGTCTGGGCATACCCTTCCCACTCGGGGTGACAAATGCAAAAACAACAATTGATGGACAGAATGCAGAACAATGTCATATATTCACCCCAGTACAGAGATCTGGGCCTAAATCCATTGTTTTTTTTGCTCACCATGCCGTTCCAGTTTGAACCCAGCCATATGCAAATCAGTCTTGACCCTGTGCCTCATGGGAACAGTCCAGCCCGAACTGCCAAGCCAGGTCCTCACTGGACTGGAAACAAGCATCCTAGGACCGGTTTCGGGGTTTCACCCCTCTTCAGCCAGGATAGCTTGATTCCAGTGGCATGGAGAGCAAGAGACCCACGTCTGGGCATACCCTTCCCACTCGGGGTGACAAATGCAAAAACAACAATTGATGGACAGAATGCAGAACAATGTCATACATTCACCCCAGTACAGAGATCTGGGCCTAAATCCATCATTTTTTTGCTCACCATGCCGTTCCAGTTTGAACCCAGCCATAGGCAAATCAGACTTGACCCTGTGCCTCATGGGAACAGTTCAGCCCGAACTGCCAAGCCAGGTCCTCACTGGACTGGAAACAAGCATCCTAGGACCGGTTTCGGGGTTTCACCCCTCTTCAGCCAGGATAGCTTGATTCCAGTGGCATGGAGAGCAAGGGACCCACGTCTGGGCATACCCTTCCCACTCGGGGTGACAAATGCAAAAACAACAATTGATGGACAGAATGCAGAACAATGTCATACATTCACCCCAGTACAGAGATCTGGGCCTAAATCCATCGTTTTTTTGCTCACCATGCCGTTCCAGTTTGAACCCAGCCATATGCAAATCAGTCTTGACCCTGTGCCTCATGGGAACAGTCCAGCCCGAACTGCCAAGCCAGGTCCTCACTGGACAGGAAACAAGCATCCTAGGACCAGTTTTGGGGTTTCACCCCTCTTCAGCCAGGATAGCTTGATTCCAGTGGCATGGAGAGCAAGGGACCCACGTCTGGGCATACCCTTCCACTCGGGGTGACAAATGCAAAAACAACAATTGATGGACAGAATGCAGAACAATGTCATACATTCACCCTAGTACAGAGTTCTGGGCCTAAATCCATTGTTTTTTTGCTCACCATGCCGTTCCAGTTTGAACCCAGCCATATGCAAATCAGTCTTGACCCTGTGCCTCATGGGAACAGTCCAGCCCGAACTGCCAAGCCAGGTCCTCACTGGACTGAAAACAAGCATTCTAGGACCTGTTTCGGGGTTTCACCCCTCTTCAGCCAGGATAGCTCGATTCCAGTGGCATGGAGAGCAAGGGACCCACGTCTGGGCATACCCTTCCCACTCGGGGTGACAAATGCAAAAACAACAATTGATGGACAGAATGCAGAACAATGTCATATATTCACCCCAGTACAGAGATCTGGGCCTAAATCCATCGTTATTTTGCTCACCATGCCGTTCCAGTTTGAACCCAGCCATATGCAAATCAGTCTTGGCCCTGTGCCTCATGGGAACAGTCCAGCCTGAACTGCCAAGCCAGGTCCTCACTGGACTGGAAACAAGCATCCTAGGACCGGTTTTGGGGTTTCACCCCTCTTCAGCCAGGATAGCTTGATTCCAGTGGCATGGAGAGCAAGGGACCCACGTCTGGGCATACCCTTCCCACTCGGGGTGACAAATGCAAAAACAACAATTGATGGACAGAATGCAGAACAATGTCATACATTCACCCCAGTACAGAGATCTGGGCCTAAATCCATTGTTTTTTTTGCTCACCATGCCGTTCCAGTTTGAACCCAGCCATATGCAAATCAGTCTTGACCCTGTGCCTCATGGGAACAGTTCAGCCCGAACTGCCAAGCCAGGTCCTCACTGGACTGGAAACAAGCATCCTAGGACCGGTTTCGGGGTTTCACCCCTCTTCAGCCAGGATAGCTTGATTCCAGTGGCATGGAGAGCAAGAGACCCACGTCTGGGCATACCCTTCCCACTCGGGGTGACAAATGCAAAAAAAATTGATGGACAGAATGCAGAACAATGTCATACATTCACCCCAGTACAGAGATCTGGGCCTAAATCCATCGTTTTTTTGCTCACCATGCCGTTCCAGTTTGAACCCAGCCATAGGCAAATCAGACTTGACCTTGTGCCTCATCGGAACAGTTCAGCCCGAACTGCCAAGCCAGGTCCTCACTGGACTGGAAACAAGCATCCTAGGACCGGTTTCGGGGTTTCACCCCTCTTCAGCCAGGATAGCTTGATTCCAGTGGCATGGAGAGCAAGGGACCCACGTCTGGGCATACCCTTCCCACTCGGGGTGACAAATGCAAAAACAACAATTGATGGACAGAATGCAGAACAATGTCATACATTCACCCCAGTACAGAGATCTGGGCCTAAATCCATCGTTTTTTTGCTCACCATGCCATTCCAGTTTGAACCCAGCCATATGCAAATCAGTCTTGACCCTGTGCCTCATGGGAACAGTCCAGCCCGAACTGCCAAGCCAGGTCCTCACTGGACAGGAAACAAGCATCCTAGGACCGGTTTCGTGGTTTCACCCCTCTTCAGCCAGGATAGCTTGATTCCAGTGGCATGGAGAGCAAGGGACCCACGTCTGGGCATACCCTTCCCACTCGGGGTGACAAATGCAAAAACAACAATTGATGGACAGAATGCAGAACAATGTCATACATTCACCCCAGTACAGAGATCTGGGCCTAAATCCATAGTTTTTTTGCTCACCATGCCGTTCCAGTTTGAACCCAGCCATATGCAAATCAGTCTTGACTCTGTGCCTCATGGGAACAGTCCAGCCGGAACTGCCAAGCCAGGTCCTCACTGGACTGGAAACAAGCATCCTAGGACCGGTTTCGGGGATTCACCCCTCTTTAGCCAGGATAGCTTGATTTCAGTGGCATGGAGAGCAAGGGACCCACGTCTGGGCATACCCTTCCCACTCGGGGTGACAAATGCAAAAACAACAATTGTTGGACAGAATGCAGAACAATGTCATACATTCACCCCAGTACAGAGATCTGAGCCTAAATCTATCGTTTTTTTGCTCACCATGCCGTTCCAGTTTGAACCCAGCCATATGCAAATCAGTCTTGACCCTGTGCCTCATGGGAACATTCCAGCCCGAACTGCCAAGCCAGGTCCTCACTGGACTGGAAACAAGCATCCTAGGACCGGTTTCGGGGTTTCACCCCTCTTCAGCCAGGATAGCTTGATTCCAGTGGCATGGAGAGCAAGGGACCCACGTCTGGGCATACCCTTCAAACTCGGGGTGACAAATGCAAAAACAACAATTGATGGACAGAATGCAGAACAATGTCATACATTCACCCCAGTACAGAGATCTGGGCCTAAATCCATTGTTTTTTGCTCACCATGCCGTTCCAGTTTGAACCCAGCCATATGCAAATCAGTCTTGACCCTGTGCCTCATGGGAACAGTCCAGCCCGAACTGCCAAGCCAGGTCCTCACTGGACTGGAAACAAGCATCCTAGGACCGGTTTCGGGGTTTCACCCCTCTTCAGCCAGGATAGCTTGATTCCAGTGGCATGGAGAGCAAGGGACCCACGTCTGGGCATACCCTTCCCACTCGGGGTGACAAATGCAAAAAGAACAATTGATGGACAGAATGCAGAACAATGTCATACATTCACCCCAGTACAGAGATCTGGGCCTAAATCCATCGTTTTTTTGCTCACCATGCAGTTCCAGTTTGAACCCAGCCATATGCAAATCCGTCTTGACCCTGTGCCTCATGGGAACAGTCCAGCCCGAACTGCCAAGCCAGGTCCTCACTAGACTGGAAACAAGCATCCTAGGACCGGTTTCGGGGTTTCACCCCTCTTCAGCCAGGATAGCTTGATTCCAGTGGCATGGAGAGCAAGGGACCCACGTCTGGGCATACCCTTCCCACTCGGGGTGACCATTGCAAAAACAACAATTGATGGACAGAATGCAGAACAATGTCATACATTCACCCCAGTACAGAGATCTGGGCCTAAATCCATCGTTTTTTTGCTCACCATGCCGTTCCAGTTTGAACCCAGCCATATGCAAATCAGTCTTGACCCTGTGCCTCATGGGAACAGTCCAGCCCGAACTGCCAAGCCAGGTCCTCACTGGACTGGAAACAAGCATCCTAGGACCGGTTTCGGGGTTTCACCCCTCTTCAGCCAGGATAGCTTGATTCCAGTGGCATGGAGAGCAAGAGACCCACGTCTGGGCATACCCTTCCCACTCGGGGTGACAAATGCAAAAACAACAATTGATGGACAGAATGCAGAACAATGTCATATATTCACCCCAGTACAGAGATCTGGGCCTAAATCCATCGTTTTTTTGCTCACCATGCCGTTCCAGTTTGAACCCAGCCATAGGCAAATCAGACTTGACCCTGTGCCTCATGGGAACAGTTCAGCCCGAACTGCCAAGCCAGGTCCTCACTGGACTGGAAACAAGCATCCTAGGACCAGTTTCGGGGTTTCACCCCTCTTCAGTCAGGATAGCTTGATTCCAGTGGCATGGGGAGCAAGGGACCCACGTCTGGGCATACCCTTCCAACTCGGGGTGACAAATGCAAAAACAACAATTGATGGACAGAATGCAGAACAATGTCATACATTCACCCCAGTACAGAGATCTGGGCCTAAATCCATCGTTTTTTTGCTCACCATGCCATTCCAGTTTGAACCCAGCCATATGCAAATCAGTCTTGACCCTGTGCCTCATGGGAACAGTCCAGCCCGAACTGCCAAGCCAGGTCCTCACTGGACTGGAAACAAGCATCCTAGGACCGGTTTCGGGGTTTCACCCCTCTTCAGCCAGGATAGCTTGATTCCAGTGGCATGGAGAGCAAGGGACCCGCGTCTGGGCATACCCTTCCCACTCGGGGTGACAAATGCAAAAACAACAATTGATGGACAGAATGCAGAACAATGTCATACATTCACCCCAGTACAGAGATCTGGGCCTAAATCCATCGTTTTTTTGCTCACCATGCCGCTCCAGTTTGAACCCATCCATATGCAAATCAGTCTTGACCCTGTGCCTCATGGGAACATTCCAGCCCGAACTGCCAAGCCAGGTCCTCACTGGACTGGAAACAAGCATCCTAAGACCGGTTTCGGGGTTTCACCCCTCTTCAGCCAGGATAGCTTGATTCCAGTGGCATGGAGAGCAAGGGACCCACGTCTGGGCATACCCTTCCCACTCGGGGTGACAAATGCAAAAACAACAATTGATGGACAGAATGCAGAACAATGTCATACATTCACCCCAGTACAGAGATCTGGGCCTAAATCCATCATTTTTTTGCTCACCATGCAGTTCCAGTTTGAACCCAGCCATATGCAAATCAGTCTTGACCCTGTGCCTCATGGGAACAGTCCAGCCTGAACTGCCAAGCCAGGTCCTCACTAGACTGGAAACAAGCATCCTAGGACCGGTTTCGGGGTTTCACCCCTCTTCAGCCAGGATAGCTTGATTCCAGTGGCATGGAGAGCAAGGGACCCACGTCTGGGCATACCCTTCCCACTCGGGGTGACAATTGCAAAAACAACAATTGATGGACAGAATGCAGAACAATGTCATACATTCACCCCAGTACAGAGATCTGGGCCTAAATCCATCGTTTTTTTGCTCACCATGCCGTTCCAGTTTGAACCCAGCCATATGCAAATCAGTCTTGACCTTGTGCCTCATAGGAACAGTCCAGCCCGAACTGCCAAGCCAGGTCCTCACTGGACTGGAAACAAGCATCCTACGACCGGTTTCGGGGTTTCACCCCTCTTCAGCCAGGATAGCTTGATTCCAGTGGCATGGAGAGCAAGGGACCCACGTCTGGGCATACCCTTCCCACTCGGGGTGACAAATGCAAAAACAACAATTGATGGACAGAATGCAGAACAATGTCATACATTCACCCCAGTACAGAGATCTGGGCCTAAATCCATCGTTTTTTTGCTCACCATGCCGTTCCAGTTTGAACCCAGCCATATGCAAATCAGTCTTGACCCTGTGCCTCATGGGAACAGTCCAGCCCGAACTGCCAAGCCAGGTCCTCACTGGACTGGAAACAAGCATCCTAGGACCGGTTTCGGGGTTTCACCCCTCTTCAGCCAGGATAGCTTGATTCCAGTGGCATGGAGAGCAAGAGACCCACGTCTGGGCATACCCTTCCCACTCGGGGTGACAAATGCAAAAACAACAATTGATGGACAGAATGCAGAACAATGTCATACATTCACCCCAGTACAGAGATCTGGGCCTAAATCCATCATTTTTTTGCTCACCATGCCGTTCCAGTTTGAACCCAGCCATAGGCAAATCAGACTTGACCCTGTGCCTCATGGGAACAGTTCAGCCCGAACTGCCAAGCCAGGTCCTCACTGGACTGGAAACAAGCATCCTAGGACCGGTTTCGGGGTTTCACCCCTCTTCAGCCAGGATAGCTTGATTCCAGTGGCATGGAGAGCAAGGGACCCACGTCTGGGCATACCCTTCCCACTCGGGGTGACAAATGCAAAAACAACAATTGATGGACAGAATGCAGAACAATGTCATACATTCACCCCAGTACAGAGATCTGGGCCTAAATCCATCGTTTTTTTGCTCACCATGCCGTTCCAGTTTGAACCCAGCCATATGCAAATCAGTCTTGACCCTGTGCCTCATGGGAACAGTCCAGCCCGAACTGCCAAGCCAGGTCCTCACTGGACAGGAAACAAGCATCCTAGGACCAGTTTTGGGGTTTCACCCCTCTTCAGCCAGGATAGCTTGATTCCAGTGGCATGGAGAGCAAGGGACCCACGTCTGGGCATACCCTTCCACTCGGGGTGACAAATGCAAAAACAACAATTGATGGACAGAATGCAGAACAATGTCATACATTCACCCTAGTACAGAGTTCTGGGCCTAAATCCATTGTTTTTTTGCTCACCATGCCGTTCCAGTTTGAACCCAGCCATATGCAAATCAGTCTTGACCCTGTGCCTCATGGGAACAGTCCAGCCCGAACTGCCAAGCCAGGTCCTCACTGGACTGAAAACAAGCATTCTAGGACCTGTTTCGGGGTTTCACCCCTCTTCAGCCAGGATAGCTCGATTCCAGTGGCATGGAGAGCAAGGGACCCACGTCTGGGCATACCCTTCCCACTCGGGGTGACAAATGCAAAAACAACAATTGATGGACAGAATGCAGAACAATGTCATATATTCACCCCAGTACAGAGATCTGGGCCTAAATCCATCGTTATTTTGCTCACCATGCCGTTCCAGTTTGAACCCAGCCATATGCAAATCAGTCTTGGCCCTGTGCCTCATGGGAACAGTCCAGCCTGAACTGCCAAGCCAGGTCCTCACTGGACTGGAAACAAGCATCCTAGGACCGGTTTTGGGGTTTCACCCCTCTTCAGCCAGGATAGCTTGATTCCAGTGGCATGGAGAGCAAGGGACCCACGTCTGGGCATACCCTTCCCACTCGGGGTGACAAATGCAAAAACAACAATTGATGGACAGAATGCAGAACAATGTCATACATTCACCCCAGTACAGAGATCTGGGCCTAAATCCATTGTTTTTTTTGCTCACCATGCCGTTCCAGTTTGAACCCAGCCATATGCAAATCAGTCTTGACCCTGTGCCTCATGGGAACAGTTCAGCCCGAACTGCAAAGCCAGGTCCTCACTGGACTGGAAACAAGCATCCTAGGACCGGTTTCGGGGTTTCACCCCTCTTCAGCCAGGATAGCTTGATTCCAGTGGCATGGAGAGCAAGAGACCCACGTCTGGGCATACCCTTCCCACTCGGGGTGACAAATGCAAAAACAACAATTGATGGACAGAATGCAGAACAATGTCATACATTCACCCCAGTACAGAGATCTGGGCCTAAATCCATCATTTTTTTGCTCACCATGCCGTTCCAGTTTGAACCCACCCATAGGCAAATCAGACTTGACCCTGTGCCTCATGGGAACAGTTCAGCCCGAACTGCCAAGCCAGGTCCTCACTGGACTGGAAACAAGCATCCTAGGACCGGTTTCGGGGTTTCACCCCTCTTCAGCCAGGATAGCTTGATTCCAGTGGCATGGAGAGCAAGGGACCCACGTCTGGGCATACCCTTCCCACTCGGGGTGACAAATGCAAAAACAACAATTGATGGACAGAATGCAGAACAATGTCATACATTCACCCCAGTACAGAGATCTGGGCCTAAATCCATCGTTTTTTTGCTCACCATGCCGTTCCAGTTTGAACCCAGCCATATGCAAATCAGTCTTGACCCTGTGCCTCATGGGAACAGTCCAGCCCGAACTGCCAAGCCAGGTCCTCACTGGACAGGAAACAAGCATCCTAGGACCAGTTTTGGGGTTTCACCCCTCTTCAGCCAGGATAGCTTGATTCCAGTGGCATGGAGAGCAAGGGACCCACGTCTGGGCATACCCTTCCACTCGGGGTGACAAATGCAAAAACAACAATTGATGGACAGAATGCAGAACAATGTCATACATTCACCCTAGTACAGAGTTCTGGGCCTAAATCCATTGTTTTTTTGCTCACCATGCCGTTCCAGTTTGAACCCAGCCATATGCAAATCAGTCTTGACCCTGTGCCTCATGGGAACAGTCCAGCCCGAACTGCCAAGCCAGGTCCTCACTGGACTGAAAACAAGCATTCTAGGACCTGTTTCGGGGTTTCACCCCTCTTCAGCCAGGATAGCTCGATTCCAGTGGCATGGAGAGCAAGGGACCCACGTCTGGGCATACCCTTCCCACTCGGGGTGACAAATGCAAAAACAACAATTGATGGACAGAATGCAGAACAATGTCATACATTCACCCCAGTACAGAGATCTGGGCCTAAATCCATCGTTTTTTTGCTCACCATGCCGTTCCAGTTTGAACCCAGCCATATGCAAATCAGTCTTGACCCTGTGCCTCATGGGAACAGTCCAGCCCGAACTGCCAAGCCAGGTCCTCACTGGACAGGAAACAAGCATCCTAGGACCAGTTTTGGGGTTTCACCCCTCTTCAGCCAGGATAGATTGATTCCAGTGGCATGGAGAGCAAGGGACCCACGTCTGGGCATACCCTTCCCACTCGGGGTGATAAATGCAAAAACAACAATTGATGGACAGAATGCAGAACAATGTCATACATTCACCCCAGTACAGAGATCTGGGCCTAAATCCATCGTTTTTTTGCTCACCATGCCATTCCAGTTTGAACCCAGCCATATGCAAATCAGTCTTGACCCTGTGCCTCATGGGAACAGTCCAGCCCGAACTGCCAAGCCAGGTCCTCACTGGACAGGAAACAAGCATCCTAGGACCGGTTTCGTGGTTTCACCCCTCTTCAGCCAGGATAGCTTGATTCCAGTGGCATGGAGAGCAAGGGACCCACGTCTGGGCATACCCTTCCCACTCGGGGTGACAAATGCAAAAACAACAATTGATGGACAGAATGCAGAACAATGTCATACATTCACCCCAGTACAGAGATCTGGGCCTAAATCCATAGTTTTTTTGCTCACCATGCCGTTCCAGTTTGAACCCAGCCATATGCAAATCAGTCTTGACCCTGTGCCTCATGGGAACAGTCCAGCCGGAACTGCCAAGCCAGGTCCTCACTGGACTGGAAACAAGCATCCTAGGACCGGTTTCGGGGATTCACCCCTCTTTAGCCAGGATAGCTTGATTTCAGTGGCATGGAGAGCAAGGGACCCACGTCTGGGCATACCCTTCCCACTCGGGGTGACAAATGCAAAAACAACAATTGTTGGACAGAATGCAGAACAATGTCATACATTCACCCCAGTACAGAGATCTGAGCCTAAATCTATCGTTTTTTTGCTCACCATGCCGTTCCAGTTTGAACCCAGCCATATGCAAATCAGTCTTGACCCTGTGCCTCATGGGAACATTCCAGCCCGAACTGCCAAGCCAGGTCCTCACTGGACTGGAAACAAGCATCCTAGGACCGGTTTCGGGGTTTCACCCCTCTTCAGCCAGGATAGCTTGATTCCAGTGGCATGGAGAGCAAGGGACCCACGTCTGGGCATACCCTTCAAACTCGGGGTGACAAATGCAAAAACAACAATTGATGGACAGAATGCAGAACAATGTCATACATTCACCCCAGTACAGAGATCTGGGCCTAAATCCATTGTTTTTTGCTCACCATGCCGTTCCAGTTTGAACCCAGCCATATGCAAATCAGTCTTGACCCTGTGCCTCATGGGAACAGTCCAGCCCGAACTGCCAAGCCAGGTCCTCACTGGACTGGAAACAAGCATCCTAGGACCGGTTTCGGGGTTTCACCCCTCTTCAGCCAGGATAGCTTGATTCCAGTGGCATGGAGAGCAAGGGACCCACGTCTGGGCATACCCTTCCCACTCGGGGTGACAAATGCAAAAAGAACAATTGATGGACAGAATGCAGAACAATGTCATACATTCACCCCAGTACAGAGATCTGGGCCTAAATCCATCGTTTTTTTGCTCACCATGCAGTTCCAGTTTGAACCCAGCCATATGCAAATCCGTCTTGACCCTGTGCCTCATGGGAACAGTCCAGCCCGAACTGCCAAGCCAGGTCCTCACTAGACTGGAAACAAGCATCCTAGGACCGGTTTCGGGGTTTCACCCCTCTTCAGCCAGGATAGCTTGATTCCAGTGGCATGGAGAGCAAGGGACCCACGTCTGGGCATACCCTTCCCACTCGGGGTGACCATTGCAAAAACAACAATTGATGGACAGAATGCAGAACAATGTCATACATTCACCCCAGTACAGAGATCTGGGCCTAAATCCATCGTTTTTTTGCTCACCATGCCGTTCCAGTTTGAACCCAGCCATATGCAAATCAGTCTTGACCCTGTGCCTCATGGGAACAGTCCAGCCCGAACTGCCAAGCCAGGTCCTCACTGGACTGGAAACAAGCATCCTAGGACCGGTTTCGGGGTTTCACCCCTCTTCAGCCAGGATAGCTTGATTCCAGTGGCATGGAGAGCAAGAGACCCACGTCTGGGCATACCCTTCCCACTCGGGGTGACAAATGCAAAAACAACAATTGATGGACAGAATGCAGAACAATGTCATATATTCACCCCAGTACAGAGATCTGGGCCTAAATCCATCGTTTTTTTGCTCACCATGCTGTTCCAGTTTGAACCCAGCCATAGGCAAATCAGACTTGACCCTGTGCCTCATGGGAACAGTTCAGCCCGAACTGCCAAGCCAGGTCCTCACTGGACTGGAAACAAGCATCCTAGGACCAGTTTCGGGGTTTCACCCCTCTTCAGCCAGGATAGCTTGATTCCAGTGGCATGGGGTGCAAGGGACCCACGTCTGGGCATACCCTTCCAACTCGGGGTGACAAATGCAAAAACAACAATTGATGGACAGAATGCAGAACAATGTCATACATTCACCCCAGTACAGAGATCTGGGCCTAAATCCATCGTTTTTTTGCTCACCATGCCATTCCAGTTTGAACCCAGCCATATGCAAATCAGTCTTGACCCTGTGCCTCATGGGAACAGTCCAGCCCGAACTGCCAAGCCAGGTCCTCACTGGACTGGAAACAAGCATCCTAGGACCGGTTTCGGGGTTTCACCCCTCTTCAGCCAGGATAGCTTGATTCCAGTGGCATGGAGAGCAAGGGACCCGCGTCTGGGCATACCCTTCCCACTCGGGGTGACAAATGCAAAAACAACAATTGATGGACAGAATGCAGAACAATGTCATACATTCACCCCAGTACAGAGATCTGGGCCTAAATCCATCGTTTTTTTGCTCACCATGCCGCTCCAGTTTGAACCCATCCATATGCAAATCAGTCTTGACCCTGTGCCTCATGGGAACATTCCAGCCCGAACTGCCAAGCCAGGTCCTCACTGGACTGGAAACAAGCATCCTAAGACCGGTTTCGGGGTTTCACCCCTCTTCAGCCAGGATAGCTTGATTCCAGTGGCATGGAGAGCAAGGGACCCACGTCTGGGCATACCCTTCCCACTCGGGGTGACAAATGCAAAAACAACAATTGATGGACAGAATGCAGAACAATGTCATACATTCACCCCAGTACAGAGATCTGGGCCTAAATCCATTGTTTTTTGCTCACCATGCCGTTCCAGTTTGAACCCAGCCATATGCAAATCAGTCTTGACCCTGTGCCTCATGGGAACAGTCCAGCCCGATCTGCCAAGCCAGGTCCTCACTGGACTGGAAACAAGCATCCTAGGACCGGTTTCGGGGTTTCACCCCTCTTCAGCCAGGATAGCTTGAATCCAGTGGCATGGAGAGCAAGGGACCCACGTCTGGGCATACCCTTCCCACTCGGGGTGACAAATGCAAAAACAACAATTGATGGACAGAATGCAGAACAATGTCATACATTCACCCCAGTACAGAGATCTGGGCCTAAATCCATCATTTTTTTGCTCACCATGCAGTTCCAGTTTGAACCCAGCCATATGCAAATCAGTCTTGACCCTGTGCCTCATGGGAACAGTCCAGCCTGAACTGCCAAGCCAGGTCCTCACTAGACTGGAAACAAGCATCCTAGGACCGGTTTCGGGGTTTCACCCCTCTTCAGCCAGGATAGCTTGATTCCAGTGGCATGGAGAGCAAGGGACCCACGTCTGGGCATACCCTTCCCACTCGGGGTGACAATTGCAAAAACAACAATTGATGGACAGAATGCAGAACAATGTCATACATTCACCCCAGTACAGAGATCTGGGCCTAAATCCATCGTTTTTTTGCTCACCATGCCGTTCCAGTTTGAACCCAGCCATATGCAAATCAGTCTTGACCTTGTGCCTCATAGGAACAGTCCAGCCCGAACTGCCAAGCCAGGTCCTCACTGGACTGGAAACAAGCATCCTACGACCGGTTTCGGGGTTTCACCCCTCTTCAGCCAGGATAGCTTGATTCCAGTGGCATGGAGAGCAAGGGACCCACGTCTGGGCATACCCTTCCCACTCGGGGTGACAAATGCAAAAACAACAATTGATGGACAGAATGCAGAACAATGTCATACATTCACCCCAGTACAGAGATCTGGGCCTAAATCCATCGTTTTTTTGCTCACCATGCCGTTCCAGTTTGAACCCAGCCATATGCAAATCAGTCTTGACCCTGTGCCTCATGGGAACAGTCCAGCCCGAACTGCCAAGCCAGGTCCTCACTGGACTGGAAACAAGCATCCTAGGACCGGTTTCGGGGTTTCACCCCTCTTCAGCCAGGATAGCTTGATTCCAGTGGCATGGAGAGCAAGAGACCCACGTCTGGGCATACCCTTCCCACTCGGGGTGACAAATGCAAAAACAACAATTGATGGACAGAATGCAGAACAATGTCATACATTCACCCCAGTACAGAGATCTGGGCCTAAATCCATCATTTTTTTGCTCACCATGCCGTTCCAGTTTGAACCCAGCCATAGGCAAATCAGACTTGACCCTGTGCCTCATGGGAACAGTTCAGCCCGAACTGCCAAGCCAGGTCCTCACTGGACTGGAAACAAGCATCCTAGGACCGGTTTCGGGGTTTCACCCCTCTTCAGCCAGGATAGCTTGATTCCAGTGGCATGGAGAGCAAGGGACCCACGTCTGGGCATACCCTTCCCACTCGGGGTGACAAATGCAAAAACAACAATTGATGGACAGAATGCAGAACAATGTCATACATTCACCCCAGTACAGAGATCTGGGCCTAAATCCATCGTTTTTTTGCTCACCATGCCGTTCCAGTTTGAACCCAGCCATATGCAAATCAGTCTTGACCCTGTGCCTCATGGGAACAGTCCAGCCCGAACTGCCAAGCCAGGTCCTCACTGGACAGGAAACAAGCATCCTAGGACCAGTTTTGGGGTTTCACCCCTCTTCAGCCAGGATAGCTTGATTCCAGTGGCATGGAGAGCAAGGGACCCACGTCTGGGCATACCCTTCCACTCGGGGTGACAAATGCAAAAACAACAATTGATGGACAGAATGCAGAACAATGTCATACATTCACCCTAGTACAGAGTTCTGGGCCTAAATCCATTGTTTTTTTGCTCACCATGCCGTTCCAGTTTGAACCCAGCCATATGCAAATCAGTCTTGACCCTGTGCCTCATGGGAACAGTCCAGCCCGAACTGCCAAGCCAGGTCCTCACTGGACTGAAAACAAGCATTCTAGGACCTGTTTCGGGGTTTCACCCCTCTTCAGCCAGGATAGCTCGATTCCAGTGGCATGGAGAGCAAGGGACCCACGTCTGGGCATACCCTTCCCACTCGGGGTAACAAATGCAAAAACAACAATTGATGGACAGAATGCACAACAATGTCATATATTCACCCCAGTACAGAGATCTGGGCCTAAATCCATCGTTATTTTGCTCACCATGCCGTTCCAGTTTGAACCCAGCCATATGCAAATCAGTCTTGGCCCTGTGCCTCATGGGAACAGTCCAGCCTGAACTGCCAAGCCAGGTCCTCACTGGACTGGAAACAAGCATCCTAGGACCGGTTTTGGGGTTTCACCCCTCTTCAGCCAGGATAGCTTGATTCCAGTGGCATGGAGAGCAAGGGACCCACGTCTGGGCATACCCTTCCCACTCGGGGTGACAAATGCAAAAACAACAATTGATGGACAGAATGCAGAACAATGTCATACATTCACCCCAGTACAGAGATCTGGGCCTAAATCCATTGTTTTTTTTGCTCACCATGCCGTTCCAGTTTGAACCCAGCCATATGCAAATCAGTCTTGACCCTGTGCCTCATGGGAACAGTTCAGCCCGAACTGCCAAGCCAGGTCCTCACTGGACTGGAAACAAGCATCCTAGGACCGGTTTCGGGGTTTCACCCCTCTTCAGCCAGGATAGCTTGATTCCAGTGGCATGGAGAGCAAGAGACCCACGTCTGGGCATACCCTTCCCACTCGGGGTGACAAATGCAAAAACAACAATTGATGGACAGAATGCAGAACAATGTCATACATTCACCCCAGTACAGAGATCTGGGCCTAAATCCATCATTTTTTTGCTCACCATGCCGTTCCAGTTTGAACCCAGCCATAGGCAAATCAGACTTGACCCTGTGCCTCATGGGAACAGTTCAGCCCGAACTGCCAAGCCAGGTCCTCACTGGACTGGAAACAAGCATCCTAGGACCGGTTTCGGGGTTTCACCCCTCTTCAGCCAGGATAGCTTGATTCCAGTGGCATGGAGAGCAAGGGACCCACGTCTGGGCATACCCTTCCCACTCGGGGTGACAAATGCAAAAACAACAATTGATGGACAGAATGCAGAACAATGTCATACATTCACCCCAGTACAGAGATCTGGGCCTAAATCCATCGTTTTTTTGCTCACCATGCCGTTCCAGTTTGAACCCAGCCATATGCAAATCAGTCTTGACCCTGTGCCTCATGGGAACAGTCCAGCCCGAACTGCCAAGCAAGGTCCTCACTGGACAGGAAACAAGCATCCTAGGACCAGTTTTGGGGTTTCACCCCTCTTCAGCCAGGATAGCTTGATTCCAGTGGCATGGAGAGCAAGGGACCCACGTCTGGGCATACCCTTCCACTCGGGGTGACAAATGCAAAAACAACAATTGATGGACAGAATGCAGAACAATGTCATACATTCACCCTAGTACAGACTTCTGGGCCTAAATCCATTGTTTTTTTGCTCACCATGCCGTTCCAGTTTGAACCCAGCCATATGCAAATCAGTCTTGACCCTGTGCCTCATGGGAACAGTCCAGCCCGAACTGCCAAGCCAGGTCCTCACTGGACTGAAAACAAGCATTCTAGGACCTGTTTCGGGGTTTCACCCCTCTTCAGCCAGGATAGCTCGATTCCAGTGGCATGGAGAGCAAGGGACCCACGTCTGGGCATACCCTTCCCACTCGGGGTGACAAATGCAAAAACAACAATTGATGGACAGAATGCAGAACAATGTCATATATTCACCCCAGTACAGAGATCTGGGCCTAAATCCATCGTTATTTTGCTCACCATGCCGTTCCAGTTTGAACCCAGCCATATGCAAATCAGTCTTGGCCCTGTGCCTCATGGGAACAGTCCAGCCTGAACTGCCAAGCCAGGTCCTCACTGGACTGGAAACAAGCATCCTAGGACCGGTTTTGGGGTTTCACCCCTCTTCAGCCAGGATAGCTTGATTCCAGTGGCATGGAGAGCAAGGGACCCACGTCTGGGCATACCCTTCCCACTCGGGGTGACAAATGCAAAAACAACAATTGATGGACAGAATGCAGAACAATGTCATACATTCACCCCAGTACAGAGATCTGGGCCTAAATCCATTGTTTTTTTTGCTCACCATGCCGTTCCAGTTTGAACCCAGCCATATGCAAATCAGTCTTGACCCTGTGCCTCATGGGAACAGTTCAGCCCGAACTGCCAAGCCAGGTCCTCACTGGACTGGAAACAAGCATCCTAGGACCGGTTTCGGGGTTTCACCCCTCTTCAGCCAGGATAGCTTGATTCCAGTGGCATGGAGAGCAAGAGACCCACGTCTGGGCATACCCTTCCCACTCGGGGTGACAAATGCAAAAACAATTGATGGACAGAATGCAGAACAATGTCATACATTCACCCCAGTACAGAGATCTGGGCCTAAATCCATCGTTTTTTTGCTCACCATGCCGTTCCAGTTTGAACCCAGCCATAGGCAAATCAGACTTGACCTTGTGCCTCATCGGAACAGTTCAGCCCGAACTGCCAAGCCAGGTCCTCACTGGACTGGAAACAAGCATCCTAGGACCGGTTTCGGGGTTTCACCCCTCTTCAGCCAGGATAGCTTGATTCCAGTGGCATGGAGAGCAAGGGACCCACGTCTGGGCATACCCTTCCCACTCGGGGTGACAAATGCAAAAACAACAATTGATGGACAGAATGCAGAACAATGTCATACATTCACCCCAGTACAGAGATCTGGGCCTAAATCCATCGTTTTTTTGCTCACCATGCCATTCCAGTTTGAACCCAGCCATATGCAAATCAGTCTTGACCCTGTGCCTCATGGGAACAGTCCAGCCCGAACTGCCAAGCCAGGTCCTCACTGGACAGGAAACAAGCATCCTAGGACCGGTTTCGGGGTTTCACCCCTCTTCAGCCAGGATAGCTTGATTCCAGTGGCATGGAGAGCAAGGGACCCACGTCTGGGCATACCCTTCCCACTCGGGGTGACAAATGCAAAAACAACAATTGATGGACAGAATGCAGAACAATGTCATACATTCACCCCAGTACAGAGATCTGGGCCTAAATCCATCGTTTTTTTGCTCACCATGCCGCTCCAGTTTCAACCCATCCATATGCAAATCAGTCTTGACCCTGTGCCTCATGGGAACAGTCCAGCCCGAACTGCCAAGCCAGGTCCTCACTGGACTGGAAACAAGCATCCTAGGACCGGTTTCGTGGTTTCACCCCTCTTCAGCCAGGATAGCTTGATTCCAGTGGCATGGAGAGCAAGGGACCCACGTCTGGGCATACCCTTCCCACTCGGGGTGACAAATGCAAAAACAACAATTGATGGACAGAATGCAGAACAATGTCATACATTCACCCCAGTACAGAGATCTGGGCCTAAATCCATAGTTTTTTTGCTCACCATGCCGTTCCAGTTTGAACCCAGCCATATGCAAATCAGTCTTGACCCTGTGCCTCATGGGAACAGTCCAGCCCGAACTGCCAAGCCAGGTCCTCACTGGACTGGAAACAAGCATCCTAGGACCGGTTTCGGGGATTCACCCCTCTTTAGCCAGGATAGCTTGATTTCAGTGGCATGGAGAGCAAGGGACCCACGTCTGGGCATACCCTTCCCACTCGGGGTGACAAATGCAAAAACAACAATTGTTGGACAGAATGCAGAACAATGTCATACATTCACCCCAGTACAGAGATCTGAGCCTAAATCTATCGTTTTTTTGCTCACCATGCCGTTCCAGTTTGAACCCAGCCATATGCAAATCAGTCTTGACCCTGTGCCTCATGGGAACATTCCAGCCCGAACTGCCAAGCCAGGTCCTCACTGGACTGGAAACAAGCATCCTAGGACCGGTTTCGGGGTTTCAGCCCTCTTCAGCCAGGATAGCTTGATTCCAGTGGCATGGAGAGCAAGGGACCCACGTCTGGGCATACCCTTCAAACTCGGGGTGACAAATGCAAAAACAACAATTGATGGACAGAATGCAGAACAATGTCATACATTCACCCCAGTACAGAGATCTGGGCCTAAATCCATTGTTTTTTGCTCACCATGCCGTTCCAGTTTGAACCCAGCCATATGCAAATCAGTCTTGACCCTGTGCCTCATGGGAACAGTCCAGCCCGAACTGCCAAGCCAGGTCCTCACTGGACTGGAAACAAGCATCCTAGGACCGGTTTCGGGGTTTCACCCCTCTTCAGCCAGGATAGCTTGATTCCAGTGGCATGGAGAGCAAGGGACCCACGTCTGGGCATACCCTTCCCACTCGGGGTGACAAATGCAAAAACAACAATTGATGGACAGAATGCAGAACAATGTCATACATTCACCCCAGTACAGAGATCTGGGCCTAAATCCATCGTTTTTTTGCTCACCATGCAGTTCCAGTTTGAACCCAGCCATATGCAAATCCGTCTTGACCCTGTGCCTCATGGGAACAGTCCAGCCCGAACTGCCAAGCCAGGTCCTCACTAGACTGGAAAACAAGCATCCTAGGACCGGTTTCGGGGTTTCACCCCTCTTCAGCCAGGATAGCTTGATTCCAGTGGCATGGAGAGCAAGGGACCCACGTCTGGGCATACCCTTCCCACTCGGGGTGACCATTGCAAAAACAACAATTGATGGACAGAATGCAGAACAATGTCATACATTCACCCCAGTACAGAGATCTGGGCCTAAATCCATCGTTTTTTTGCTCACCATGCCGTTCCAGTTTGAACCCAGCCATATGCAAATCAGTCTTGACCCTGTGCCTCATGGGAACAGTCCAGCCCGAACTGCCAAGCCAGGTCCTCACTGGACTGGAAACAAGCATCCTAGGACCGGTTTCGGGGTTTCACCCCTCTTCAGCCAGGATAGCTTGATTCCAGTGGCATGGAGAGCAAGAGACCCACGTCTGGGCATACCCTTCCCACTCGGGGTGACAAATGCAAAAACAACAATTGATGGACAGAATGCAGAACAATGTCATATATTCACCCCAGTACAGAGATCTGGGCCTAAATCCATCGTTTTTTTGCTCACCATGCCGTTCCAGTTTGAACCCAGCCATAGGCAAATCAGACTTGACCCTGTGCCTCATGGGAACAGTTCAGCCCGAACTGCCAAGCCAGGTCCTCACTGGACTGGAAACAAGCATCCTAGGACCGGTTTCGGGGTTTCACCCCTCTTCAGCCAGGATAGCTTGATTCCAGTGGCATGGGGAGCAAGGGACCCACGTCTGGGCATACCCTTCCAACTCGGGGTGACAAATTCAAAAACAACAATTGATGGACAGAATGCAGAACAATGTCATACATTCACCCCAGTACAGAGATCTGGGCCTAAATCCATCGTTTTTTTGCTCACCATGCCATTCCAGTTTGAACCCAGCCATATGCAAATCAGTCTTGACCCTGTGCCTCATGGGAACAGTCCAGCCCGAACTGCCAAGCCAGGTCCTCACTGGACTGGAAACAAGCATCCTAGGACCGGTTTCGGGGTTTCACCCCTCTTCAGCCAGGATAGCTTGATTCCAGTGGCATGGAGAGCAAGGGACCCGCGTCTGGGCATACCCTTCCCACTCGGGGTGACAAATGCAAAAACAACAATTGATGGACAGAATGCAGAACAATGTCATACATTCACCCCAGTACAGAGATCTGGGCCTAAATCCATCGTTTTTTTGCTCACCATGCCGCTCCAGTTTGAACCCATCCATATGCAAATCAGTCTTGACCCTGTGCCTCATGGGAACATTCCAGCCCGAACTGCCAAGCCAGGTCCTCACTGGACTGGAAACAAGCATCCTAAGACCGGTTTCGGGGTTTCACCCCTCTTCAGCCAGGATAGCTTGAATCCAGTGGCATGGAGAGCAAGGGACCCACGTCTGGGCATACCCTTCCCACTCGGGGTGACAAATGCAAAAACAACAATTGATGGACAGAATGCAGAACAATGTCATACATTCACCCCAGTACAGAGATCTGGGCCTAAATCCATCATTTTTTTGCTCACCATGCAGTTCCAGTTTGAACCCAGCCATATGCAAATCAGTCTTGACCCTGTGCCTCATGGGAACAGTCCAGCCTGAACTGCCAAGCCAGGTCCTCACTAGACTGGAAACAAGCATCCTAGGACCGGTTTCGGGGTTTCACCCCTCTTCAGCCAGGATAGCTTGATTCCAGTGGCATGGAGAGCAAGGGACCCACGTCTGGGCATACCCTTCCCACTCGGGGTGACAATTGCAAAAACAACAATTGATGGACAGAATGCAGAACAATGTCATACATTCACCCCAGTACAGAGATCTGGGCCTAAATCCATCGTTTTTTTGCTCACCATGCCGTTCCAGTTTGAACCCAGCCATATGCAAATCAGTCTTGACCTTGTGCCTCATAGGAACAGTCCAGCCCGAACTGCCAAGCCAGGCCCTCACTGGACTGGAAACAAGCATCCTACGACCGGTTTCGGGGTTTCACCCCTCTTCAGCCAGGATAGCTTGATTCCAGTGGCATGGAGAGCAAGGGACCCACGTCTGGGCATACCCTTCCCACTCGGGGTGACAAATGCAAAAACAACAATTGATGGACAGAATGCAGAACAATGTCATACATTCACCCCAGTACAGAGATCTGGGCCTAAATCCATCGTTTTTTTGCTCACCATGCCGTTCCAGTTTGAACCCAGCCATATGCAAATCAGTCTTGACCCTGTGCCTCATGGGAACAGTCCAGCCCGAACTGCCAAGCCAGGTCCTCACTGGACTGGAAACAAGCATCCTAGGACAGGTTTCGGGGTTTCACCCCTCTTCAGCCAGGATAGCTTGATTCCAGTGGCATGGAGAGCAAGAGACCCACGTCTGGGCATACCCTTCCCACTCGGGGTGACAAATGCAAAAACAACAATTGATGGACAGAATGCAGAACAATGTCATACATTCACCCAAGTACAGAGATCTGGGCCTAAATCCATCGTTTTTTTGCTCACCATGCCGTTCCAGTTTGAACCCAGCCATAGGCAAATCAGACTTGACCCTGTGCCTCATGGGAACAGTTCAGCCCGAACTGCCAAGCCAGGTCCTCACTGGACTGGAAACAAGCATCCTAGGACCGGTTTCGGGGTTTCACCCCTCTTCAGCCAGGATAGCTTGATTCCAGTGGCATGGAGAGCAAGGGACCCACGTCTGGGCATACCCTTCCCACTCGGGGTGACAAATGCAAAAACAACAATTGATGGACAGAATGCAGAACAATGTCATACATTCACCCCAGTACAGAGATCTGGGCCTAAATCGATCGTTTTTTTGCTCACCATGCCATTCCAGTTTGAACCCAGCCATATGCAAATCAGTCTTGACCCTGTGCCTCATGGGAACAGTCCAGCCCGAACTGCCAAGCCAGGTCCTCACTGGACTGGAAACAAGCATCCTAGGACCGGTTTCGGGGTTTCACCCCTCTTCAGCCAGGATAGCTTGATTCCAGTGGCATGGAGAGCAAGGGTCCCACGTCTGGGCATACCCTTCCCACTCGGGGTGACAAATGCAAAAACAACAATTGATGGACAGAATGCAGAACAATGTCATACATTCACCCCAGTACAGAGATCTGGGCCTAAATCCATCGTTTTTTTGCTCACCATGCCGCTCCAGTTTGAACCCATCCATATGCAAATCAGTCTTGACCCTGTGCCTCATGGGAACAGTCCAGCCCGAACTGCCAAGCCAGGTCCTCACTGGACTGGAAACAAGCATCCTAGGACCGGTTTCGTGGTTTCACCCCTCTTCAGCCAGGATAGCTTGATTCCAGTGGCATGGAGAGCAAGGGACCCACGTCTGGGCATACCCTTCCCACTCGGGGTGACAAATGCAAAAACAACAATTGATGGACAGAATGCAGAACAATGTCATACATTCACCCCAGTACAGAGATCTGGGCCTAAATCCATAGTTTTTTTGCTCACCATGCCGTTCCAGTTTGAACCCAGCCATATGCAAATCAGTCTTGACCCTGTGCCTCATGGGAACAGTCCAGCCCGAACTGCCAAGCCAGGTCCTCACTGGACTGGAAACAAGCATCCTATGACCGGTTTCGCGGATTCACCCCTCTTTAGCCAGGATAGCTTGATTTCAGTGGCATGGAGAGCAAGGGACCCACATCTGGGCATACCCTTCCCACTCGGGGTGACAAATGCAAAAACAACAATTGATGGACAGAATGCAGAACAATGTCATACATTCACCCCAGTACAGAGATCTGGGCCTAAATCTATCGTTTTTTTGCTCACCATGCCGTTCCAGTTTGAACCCAGCCATATGCAAATCAGTCTTGACCCTGTGCCTCATGGGAACATTCCAGCCCGAACTGCCAAGCCAGGTCCTCACTGGACTGGAAACTAGCATCCTAGGACCGGTTTCGGGGTTTCACCTCTCTTCAGCCAGGATAGCTTGATTCCAGTGGCATGGAGAGCAAGGGACCCACGTCTGGGCATACCCTTCCCACTCGGGGTGACAAATGCAAAAACAACAATTGATGGACAGAATGCAGAACAATGTCATACATTCACCCCAGTACAGAGATCTGGGCCTAAATCCATCGTTTTTTGCTCACCATGCCGTTCCAGTTTGAACCCAGCCATATGCAAATCAGTCTTGACCCTGTGCCTCATGGGAACAGTCCAGCCCGAACTGCCAAGCCAGGTCCTCACTGGACTGGAAACAAGCATCCTAGGACCGGTTTCGGGGTTTCACCCCTCTTCAGCCAGGATAGCTTGATTCCAGTGGCATGGAGAGCAAGGGACCCACGTCTGGGCATACCCTTCCCACTCGGGGTGACAAATGCAAAAACAACAATTGATGGACAGAATGCAGAACAATGTCATACATTCACCCCAGTACAGAGATCTGGGCCTAAATCCATCGTTTTTTTGCTCACCATGCAGTTCCAGTTTGAACCCAGCCATATGCAAATCAGTCTTGACCCTGTGCCTCATGGGAACAGTCCAGCCCGAATTGCCAAGCCAGGTCCTCACTAGACTGGAAACAAGCATCCTAGGACCGGTTTCGGGGTTTCACCCCTCTTCAGCCAGGATAGCTTGATTCCAGTGGCATGGAGAGCAAGGGACCCACATCTGGGCATACCCTTCCCACTCGGGGTGACAATTGCAAAAACAACAATTGATGGACAAAATGCAGAACAATGTCATACATTCACCCCAGTACAGAGATCTGGGCCTAAATCCATCGTTTTTTTGCTCACCATGTCGTTCCAGTTTGAACCCAGCCATATGCAAATCAGTCTTGACCTTGTGCCTCATAGGAACAGTCCAGCCCGAACTGCCAAGCCAGGTCCTCACTGGACTGGAAACAAGCATCCTACGACCGGTTTCGGGGTTTCACCCCTCTTCAGCCAGGATAGCTTGATTCCAGTGGCATGGAGAGCAAGGGACCCACGTCTGGGCATACCCTTCCCACTCGGGGTGACAAATGCAAAAACAACAATTGATGGACAGAATGCAGAACAATGTCATACATTCACCCCAGTACAGAGATCTGGGCCTAAATCCATCGTTTTTTTGCTCACCATGCCGTTCCAGTTTGAACCCATCCATATGCAAATCAGTCTTGACCCTGTGCCTCATGGGAACAGTCCAGCCCGAACTGCCAAGCCAGGTCCTCACTGGACTGGAAACAAGCATCCTAGGACCGGTTTCGGGGTTTCACCCCTCTTCAGCCAGGATAGCTTGATTCCAGTGGCATGGAGAGCAAGGGACCTACGTCTGGGCATACCCTTCCCACTCGGGGTGACAATTGCAAAAACAACAATTGATGGACAGAATGCAGAACAATGTCATACATTCACCCCAGTACAGAGATCTGGGCCTAAATCCATCGTTTTTTTGCTCACCATGCCGTTCCAGTTTGAACCCAGCCATATGCAAATCAGTCTTGACCCTGTGCCTCATGGGAACAGTCCAGCCCGAACTGCCAAGCCAGGTCCTCACTGGACTGGAAACAAGCATCCTACGACCGGTTTCGGGGTTTCAGCCCTCTTCAGCCAGGATAGCTTGATTCCAGTGGCATGGAGAGCATGGAGAGCAAGGGACCCACGTCTGGGCATACCCTTCCCACTCGGGGTGACAATTGCAAAAACAACAATTGATGGACAGAATGCAGAACAATGTCATACATTCACCCCAGTACAGAGATCTGGGCCTAAATCCATCGTTTTTTTGCTCACCATGCCGTTCCAGTTTGAACCCAGCCATATGCAAATCAGTCTTGACCATTGCATATGCACTGTGACAAAGATATGGATCCCAGATTGTAATATGTATGGCATAGCACTGTGCTTTATAACATAGGCCTCGAGGAAGGCACGTTAGATGGGGCAATATAACCCGTGCGAAGGCAAGTGTGGCATGACATATTCACGGGGTGGTGTTACTGTGCACATGGGCTAGAGAGTGTCATAGCTTACGCACTAGCTGGTGGAATACAACACAGAGGTGTGTGGCACTCGGCGGGCACTGGTGGGTGTAACACAGCATTGGGCTCAGCCAGGAGCACGCTGTGACTCTCAAGTGAGGTTTGTCTCCTTTCCAGAGAGTAAAATAAAAAGTATTACATATCCAGCGGTGGATGTGTGTTTTATTAACCGTGAGGGTGTTTCTTGCATAGTTTGGTTGAATTTTTGTCGAATCCCCTTTGAATGGCTTGGTGTGCATGTGTATTAAATGTGCCCGTCAATAGCTACCCATGTTTGTATAAATAAACGACAAGGGTGTCTACTTGGAGAGTACCCACCAGTGGGGGCGCTGGGATTAGGCACGGTAGGGTGTCAGACATATCAGAGCTTCACTAGCGGTGTGAATACATTCTACGTGGATTCATTGTATGCATAGTCGCCTTTTAATGAATATCACGCAAATCGTCATGGTGATAGGTACATACGGTTTGTCCAGCATGTCCTAGGTGTTTCTATAAATATATATTTAAAAAAAAAAAAAAACAAAGGCCGGCCCCGGGGGATGGGGTCCCCGGGGCCATAAGTGACCTGAGGAGGGGGGCAACACAGCCCCCCTCCTAAAGAATAAAAAAATTAAAAAAAAGGCCATGACCTGGGGGTTGGGGTCCCCGGGGCCGATTAAGGCCTTGGGAGGGCCAAATTAATTTTTTTCAACAAAAAATATTAGGTTGCAGGCCCTGGGGGATGGCGTCCCCAGGGCTAATAAATTCGAAAAAGAAAGGGGGCCACACAGCCCTCCTTCTTAAAAATAAATAAATAAAAGACCGGCATCGCGCCGGAGGCCACACCCCCTCCTTGCAGCACTCTGCAAACGCGCCCCCTGGCCAGTTGTAAGTTGAGGAATTAATTCCCCTTCAATACTGAGGGTCCCTGAGGGCCAACTAGCCCAACAGGTATCTCCAGTATGTGCCAGGGTGCTGCGTTGCAGACAGGTGTTCTGAGGCCATGCCCCTTTTTACACCTCCATGCAACGCAGCTCTGTGGCGCTTACTGGAGGTACCTAGTGGGCTAGTTTGACCCTAGGGACCCTTAGGATTCAAGGGGACTTAATCTCTCAACTCAGAACGCCCACAGGCCCTGTGGCGCGTTTTTAAGTTGGGGAAATAATTCCCTTTCAATCCTGAGGGACCCTGGGGTCCAACTAGCCCACCAGGTGCTTCCAGTAAGCACCACTGCTCTGCGTTGCAGAGAGGTGGTGCAGGCCGTGCCACTTTTTACACCTCTCCGCAACGCAGCTCTGTGGCGCTTACTGGAGGTACCTAGTGGTCTAGTTGGACCCTAGGGACCCTCAGGATTCAAGGGGACTTAATCTCCCAACTTAAAACGGCTACAGGGCGTGTTTGCACAGTGGGGAAGGGAGGGGACGGGGCATGAGGTGACGTGTTCAAACACGCCCTGTGGTGCGTTTTAAGAGGTAGTTTTAATCCCCTGCCCTATTATATACTAGGGGCTTACAGAGGAGGTCATGCTAATCACAGGGGGACCCCAACACATAGTGTGCCCTAGTGTATGTAGGTGTTTTCACTGTATTCTGAGTGTCTTTTAACATAGCACTGGCTCTAGGACTGGTTAGTCAGACTCAGTTACCACCAGTATCCGTCTGAAAAAGTTGAGGGTATAGGATGATTTTGCAACAAGGCTTGTTTCTGCTCTTCTGTTTGTTCTTTCTGCACGTTATACTTCTTTCTGCACTATTCTTCGTCTTTGAGGTCTTCTGTTGCTTCCTTCTGCATTTCCTTTTTTTCTTTCTGTGCGTTTTTCCTTCTTCCTTCACATGTCCTATCTCTGTAGGCATAGCTAGAAATTAGCATTTAAAAAACCTTTGAAATTCACTGAAAAAAACATAGGTTTCAGGCACGTTATAGCTAGGAATTAGCATTTAAAAAACCTTAGAAATTCACTGAAAAAACCATAGGTTTCAGGGGCGTTATATTTAGCTGGACTTTTCACTCGTACAAAACCATAGAAATTCCCCCGTTATAGTTAGTTCAGCTAACTATAACTCGCGCGCCCGCAATGCACTGCTGATGACGTCACATATTACATCACTCATGACATGGTCAGTGACATCACTCATGACATCACTGATGACATCACTGATGACATCATCCTTGTGATAGAGTGGCAGACCTCCTCTCCCCCTAATATAACCTTTGATACACACATTCAAAAATAGAAATTAAAATTTTCAAAACAATGGACATACCAATACCAGTTACAACAACCTATTCAGTAATTGTAAGATCCACATCCACATCCACTCATTCACCAACAGTCCTATACAGTCACTCATACATGTACTCACTCATCATATGTACTCATACACCTATACATCCTGTTACACAACGCCACTCATCCATAAAGTTACTCACACACATAGTCACTATGCTAATAAAGAATCAGACATCCATTTACCTGCATATACAGTTATACACACACCACCACACTTACTTCTACAGAAACTTACACATACTTAGTCTTTTTAACAATCACTTATAGAAACACATACTTATTCATACAGGAACTCTTTCAGTATCTCACTCTCACATATACTAACTTATATACACCAATAGTCATATATACTAGTTTAAAACATATGTAGTTACTCATAGAGACACTATTGAGACAGTCATTCACTCACTAACACACCCATGCACACACTCATCCACCCATACAGTCCTGCACACATGCTGTCTTCAACACATACAAACAGTGAGTCACTCATTCATGCACCTATGCACTACGTAATACCCCCCACCGAACCATACAGACATCAGACACTTATACTGATACTCAAAAAACCAACTAATAACCTATATAGACACTCATGTAGCTACTCACCAACCCATGCAGCCACTTATACACAAAGTGAGAGACTGATACAGATATTTACATATTTAAACATTACTCACTAAGCCATGTATTCACTAAGATACACTTAATCAGTCAGTTATACAATCAATTTTTCAAAAACAAATC
This sequence comes from Triturus cristatus, assembly GCF_964204655.1. Classification (NCBI taxonomy): domain Eukaryota; kingdom Metazoa; phylum Chordata; class Amphibia; order Caudata; family Salamandridae; genus Triturus; species Triturus cristatus. The sequence goes on along the minus strand of NC_140579.1, from coordinate 1,016,937,889 downwards.
ATCCATTTAGACACTTATATACCCATTTATTCTTCCATCGACCTTGAGATATACATATATAAAACATATGTAATTTTCAGAAAAACACACATTCACTGGATGATGTCATCAGTGATTTCATCAGTGATGTCATTTGAGATGTCATCAGTGATGTCATGAGTGATGTCACTGACCATGTCATGAGTGATGTAATATGTGACGTCATCAGTAGTGCATTGCGGGCGCGCGAGTTATAGTTAGCTGAACTAACTATAACGGGGAAATTTCTATGGTTTTGTACGAGTGAAAAGTCCAGCTAACTATAACGCCCCTGAAACCGATGGTTTTTTCAGTGAATATATATATATATATTCACTGAAAAAACCATAGGTTTCACAAACGTTATAGTTAGGAATTAGCATTTAAAAAAACTTGCAAATTCACTGAAAAAACCATAGGTTTCACACACGTTATAGTTAGCTGGAAATTTCACTCGAAAAAAACCATTGAAATTCCACCGTTATAGTTAGTTCAGCTAACTATAACTCGTGCTCCCGCAATCCACTGCTGATGACGTCACATATTACATCACTCATGACATGGTCAGTGACATCACTGATGACATCACTGATGACATCTTAAATGACATCACTGATGACATCACTGATGACATCATGCAGTGACTGTGTGTTTCTGTAAAATTTAAATATGTTTTATATATTTATAGTGAAAGGCCTGTGGAAGAATGAGCGGCTGTACAAGTGTGTGAATGGATGATTTTCTCCGTGCGTAATTGACTGGAAAAGTGAGTGATTAAATGTATCTTACTGCAGTCTAGTGACTAAACTGTGTGTATGTCTTCATGTTTCTGTCTGTTGGTGTATAGGTGGCTGCATGTTTTTGTGAATAGCTATATGAGTGTCTATATGGGTTATCGATTGGTTGTCTGAGTATCTGTATGGGTGCTTGAGTGTTTGTGTGGGTAGGCTGTGTGTGACTAGATGTGTGAGTGGGTGATTCCATAGGTGCATGGTTTTAACAGTGCATCTGTGATGAACTGTATGGTTGAGTGAATGTATGTATGGGTGTGTTAGGGATTGCATGTATATCTCAGTGGTACATTTGTGACTAACTACATATGTGAAAGGCAGTATATATGCATGTAAGAGTATATAAGTGGGTATATGTGAGAGTGTGTGATTGTGAGAGTGGCTGTATAGATGAGTGTGTGCTTGTATCAATGATTGTATAAGAGTGTAAGAATGTGGTACTATTTTTATGAGTAAGTGAACTTGTGTGTGTATAACTGCATAGGTGAGTAAATGGGAGTGTGATTAATTATTTGCATGACTGACTAGGTGTGACAGTACCTCTATGGATGATTGGTGGTGTGTGAGTGTCTATGTAGGTGCATAAATGCATATGATAGTCTTGTACGGAGTGACTGTAAGTATGAGTGACTGTACATATGAATGAGTGGAGGAGTATGTAAACCTAAGAGTTAATAAGTGGGTATGTAGTTATTGGTATTGGAGTATCTATGGTTTTGAGAATGGACGTCTGAAATTTTGAGTTTGTGTATCAACGGTTAAATTAGGGTGTGAGTAGATGCAGTAATTTATCACATTGATGATGTCATCAGTGATGTCATCAGTGATGTCATTTGAGATGTCATCAGTGATGTCATCAGTGATGTCACTGACCATGTCATGAGTGATGTAATATGTGACGTCATCAGCAGTGGATTGCGGGCGCGCGAGTTATAGTTAGCTGAACTAACTATAACAGTGGAATTTCAATGGTTTTTTTCGAGTGAAATTTCCAGCTAACTATAACGTGTGTGAAACCTATGGTTTTTTCAGTGAATTTGCAAGGTTTTTTAAATGCTAATTCCTCTAACTATAACGTTTGTGAAACCTATGGTTTTTTTCTGTGAATTTCAAAGGTTTTTTAATGCTAATTTATGAATGTTTTATTATATTTTTTATATATTTCTTTTACAAAAAGTTACCTATTTATATAGTTATAGATTACCTGTATCCTTTAATTTGGAATGGCTCAGCTTTTAAAAAAAAAAAAAATGGGATAAAGTTAAACAGCATAGTTAATATCTTCTATTAACTCATAAACACTTTAATTCTTTCTTTTTTTTTTTAAAGGGTTTTCACCGTGCGCGCTCGGTGCACGCACTACGTACGCATGCATACGTTCTCCTTGTGCGCATACGTACCTTCTCCACGTACATATGCGTACGTCATGCATGCTCCGCGCGCGTGCAACGTTCACGCATGCGCGCGTGCTTCGTACGTGCTCGGTGCGCATGCGTACGTTCTCCGTGTGCACGTACGTACGTTCTCCACATACGCATGCGTACGTTGTGCGTGCTCCGCGCGCTACGTTCGCTCATGCGCGCGTGCTACGTTCACGCATGCGCGCTACATTCGTGCATACGCGTGTGCTACGCACGCTAAGTTTGCGCATGCGCGTGCTATGTCTGCGCATGCGCGCGTGCTGAGCGCATGCGCCGTTCGCGCTCCGTGCGCGCACGGAGCGCACACGGCATGTCATGTGATTAACAAAGAACAGTTTTCATTGGTTCATAGTACTTTCACTTCCAGATTCTTCCAACACCACACCCAGGCAAGTCATGTGATTAGGAAACAACACTTTTCATTGGTTCATAGTAGTTTCAGTTCCAGATTCTTCCAATACCACACCCACTCCCCTCATTATTACTTCTGATTCCCTGGGAGAAGGAGCTGATCTGTTTTTGTGATACAATGGCAGAGCAGCAGCCATCTTCCAGTAGTGAGCAGGAGACTCTTGTGCCACAGAGGCAGAGGAAGCAGAAAGACTCTTTCATATGGCAGTTTTTCACTTTTCCTGAGGGGCAGAAGAAGGTTAATGCTCCCAAAGTCACCTGCACTATTTGTAAGCGGACCTTATCACGTGGAAATGCTAATAAGAAATACTCTTTTAGTATTCACACGATGTTAAGGCACGTTGAAGGAGTACATCCTGTGGCTTTTGCTCAAGCTGCTAGTGAAAACTCTCCAGCAGCTCAGCCGAGCACATCTGCAGCAGCTCAGCCGAGCACATCATTGGCAGCTCAGCCGAGCACTTCATCTGCGGTGGCGCCTTCACCTACTTCTGTACCTCTTGATATACGCCCTGCTTTTCGGAGGCTGTATACACGGTGCATTGACTGTCATGCTTTTATTTCTTTTGGTGAAACCAGTATTGATCTAATTGAGAGGAAGATAGAGCAGCACTCATGCACCCGGCCATAGTTTTTTTCATTTTTTCGTTTTTCTGTTCCTCTGTCCCTACATTAACACAAGGGCTCTTTTTAGAGCCACCCAAAAACTAAACACAAAAACTTGTTTTTTAAATCTATTTTTCCATTTTTCTTTTGCCTGCGTGCACCGTGCGCGCACGTCATTTTTAAATTTTTTTATTAATCGTTTTTTTCACCCTTTGTGATCCTTCAGGGACTCCCTGACAAAGACTAGGGGGTCAGGAAGTCTCTACCCTGCCCCCTTTCCATGTTCTCAACCTTTGTTTTAAATTGAAACACATTTCTATTGCTTGCAAAATTCAACCCTTTCCAAATGATTCCTACTTCTAACATGACTTCTACCTGCTAGCACAGCAACAGATCATGGAATACTGGTGTGACCAGAGAGGTCAGAACTTCAGCACACAATGGGGCAGATTTACAAGCCCCTTGCACTTCTTTTGCGTCACTTTTAACATGGCTCAAGGGGCTTGTAAATCTGCCCCAATGTTTCTAATCCAAAGAGCAAGAGTGCTTAACTTTTCAAAACTAACAGCAAATCCAAAGTAATGTTCTATACCCAAAAACTCTCAAAAAAGATAACGGCTCGTTTTAGAGCCAACCACCGTCAAAACACTTAATTTTTTTTTTATTCTTTTTTTTACGGGCATGAGGATTAGAAAAGGGGGTAAGGGAAAGTGAGAAATGGAGAGTGAGGGGATGGAGGGATTTAGGAAACTGGAGTGAGAGAAAGGGAGTCAGGATGTCAATGAGCAAAACAGAGTGAGGGAGATTGAAGGAAAGAATGCAAAAAGGAGAAGGGGTGTGAGATACAGACAGGAGGAAGTGAAGTAGGAGAATAGGAGTGACTATGAGTAAAGGATAGTGACAGTTACGGAAGGTGAGGGAAGGAGAACGACGGAGAAGGTTAAAAAATTAACATAGATAGAAAATGAATGATGGAGAGAGGAAGAGTGGTAGAAACAGAGGGGCAGATTTATAACAAACTAACGCAGCACGGTGCAGCAAGTAATTTTGCTGCGCCATGCTGCGTTAGTTTCAAAGCACAGAGATGCAACATATTTACAAGAATTTGTCGCATCTCTATGCTTCCCCTGCGCTGGTGCACAAACTGCAGCCATGCGCCGACGCAAGCTCCCTTACACCATGGTACAAGGATGCCTGCTTGGTGGGGAGATTGTTCTTGTGCAGGAAGGGACACCTTCCTGCACAAAAACAATCACAAGAGGCGTTTTCCTCTTTCAATGCGTGCTGTAGCATGCAGCACGCACTGAAAGAGGAAAAAATGAAGAGAAATGAAAACATTTCTCCTTATTGTGCCTCGCTACACCACCTCTAGGGTGGCATAGCATTCACACACAACTTCAGACTTATGATTTTTCGTAAATCAGAAGAAGTGTGTAGTTCTATGAGTGTTGCGTGGGAACACCCACAACAACACCCATAGAATGCCCCTTCAACGCACAGTGCTGCGTGTGAAGTGGCTGTATTTACGAGGAGAGGAAAAGTCACACACAGTGGCTTTTCCTCTCCTTGTAAATAAGGAGGAGCCCCCTGCACCACCAGTACGTCATGAAAAGTAACGTAGTGATGGCGCAGGGGGCTTTTAAAACTGCCCCAGAGATGTTAAGGAAATTAAGGGTAAGACAGACAAAGGGAGAGAGACAGAAACAGAGAGTGAGAGGAAGGAACTGAGAAGGAGTAAGGCAGTTAAAATGACTGAGACATATGGAGACAGGGAGAGAAACATGGTTGAAAAAATAGTGATGGAGGCAGTAAACCTAGGGGATTAGTAGAGAAGGAGTGAGGGAGTTACGAAAGAGTAGTAAAGCAAGAAGAGAGAGGAAAGAGGAATGAGAAAAGCAGAGTGAGGAGAGGTGAAGAAAAGGGAGCATGAAAGAGAAGGTGTGAGAAATACAGATATTTTAAACTTACCTGACCAACAAAATAACTTAATTAGAAATAAATGTTTTTTTTTAATTGCAAGTAAAATGGATTACCTTTCCAAAATTTTGTTTCAAGATCTGAAAAAAGAAAAAAAGTATTAATATTCAACAATACATTTTATTAAACAGTACATGTTTTTTCATATTTAACAAAGCTAATTTTTGCCCTTTTTTGCTGTTTTCAGAATATATTGAATTTCACTGAAAATAGTGATATCAATTGTATTCATCATTTAACAGCGGGCAAAAAAAAAAAACAATCTGAAAGATTGTTTAAAAAAGCCCTGAATGTATCCTCACTAAAACAGACCTTGATAGAAATATCACAAATATATTAAAAATACATTCTAAGAACAATAACTATTTGCAATAAATAACCTCTGTAAATCTTGCTGCTTAAGCACGTACACCAAAATAATATCCGTCAAAGAAGTCCACAATTGTTACCTTTACCCTTCCATGAGGCCAAATGGTAATTTTAAAATCTTTTTTAAGTGAAATATCCAATGTTAATCCTATAAAATTGAAATAATGGTTTCTTTAGATGCTGGAATTTGTATCTAAAATTTTGGTTTTAGAAAAATTAAGTAACAATTTGGTAAATCATAAGGCAAACGTTGCTTGAAAATCAATTGAGAATCATTACACAGTGGCCATCCTTTTTCACATTTAAGATAAACTGTGTAATGACCAGAAGTTATAGAAGGTCCATCATGAAAAATTATTGCAACTGCAACAAAAGTTTTACCTGATATTGATAATTGATTTCCTACAAACTTCTTTAGTAAAGTTTCCAATTTTGTTCCATCTGCTCTACAACGTTGCATCATTAAAATTACATACTGTCCATATTTCTTAAAAAATAACGTTGATAACATTTCTGATTTACATTGAGAACCTTCCATGTTGTGATTAGCATCTTTAACTAATTTACTAAAATTCACTGATTTACTCTCTGGTAATGTTAAATATATGAACCTTTCAGAATCAACATTACTAATGCATGTGTTCATACAGTTTTCACAACAGTGTTCCCATTTATATGAGACACCAAATATATTTTCTATTTCTACCCCTTCATCTTCCAGTACCATAAGCATATACATTAAAAATTCCTGTGCATCTTGCTGGACATCTTGTGTAAAGTGTGTACATCCAGAACATACATCTAAAAGATTTCTAACATCAGAAGCACTTTCTATTTTACTTTTATCATTACTCAGCTTCTCATAAAGGAGACTCAGCAGAGAACAGAATCATTTTCCATGATTTAGTATTATCTGCTGTTGCAAAATTTCAAGATAAAATACAACATTCAGCACTACATTTGCGTAGCAGTTGACACCAGAGCTATTTTCAAAATGACAACCAACAACCTCTTCAACACTGTCCTTTTTCTTTTTGCTTGCAGTCACATCACTCTCTTTTTGTTTTCTCTTCTGTACATCCTCATTACAGATATTCTCAAATCTCCTTTTCCGACAAACAACACGTTTTTCAAACACAGGATACTGACCTAAATGAGGAACATAGCTTCTTCTTAATCTATTATACTCCTTTACACAGTTTGCATCAGCACTAACTTTTGAGTCATCAAAGTCTATCATGAATAAACCAGATATTTTTTTCACGCGTGACAAAGCAACATATGCCATACCTTCTTTAAACACACTAGATCCAATGTTTACAAAAGCACTATCTACAGTTAATCCTTGAGATTTGTGAATAATTACAGCATATGCTAGAGAAAATGGAAACTGCTTCCTACGTACATATAAGTCTTTTACTAGCAAAAAACGAACTGAACAGCGACTAATGTCTTTTACCTCTTCAACATGATCAAATTTTATTTTTAAAAATTCAATTCCATCTTTTTTCTGGTACTTTACAAAACCCACAACTTTACCCATAGCTCCGTTCTCTAAACCTTTTTCTACATCCAAATTACGTCTTAAAATTACTCGACAGTTCATACATACATAAAGATTCTTTTCCAAACCAGCTGTTTTTGATATGTTTTTCTCTAGAGAATCCAATTTAGTTGTCAATTTGCTTGTCAATATAATAGTTATTCCTTCATGCTGTATTTTATCCACAGCTTCCAGTTTTATAATCTCTTCATTTTCCAATTTCAAAAGTTCTTGATTGAATATAGAGCATTCATGTAGTGTTGACATTAAGTAGATTACAGTATTTTTTTCAGCAATTTTCTTGTATATTTTCTCTGGAACTATTTGTTCTGTTGGAAACACATTACATAGCAATCGACTCTGTAAAGCTTTTCTTCCATGTTCTGTGAGTAGTCCAATTCTGATATCTTTGAGAATACTTGCATAATCCTCACCATTGGCTTGCCTCATATTGGTAATGAGTTCTTTACACTCAAAGTATGTCCAAATATTCACATTACCTAAACTTCCTAACAACTTTTTTGTGTCTTCATGTGTAAGTGTATGGAATACTGGTTGTCCTTTAACTGGAGTGAGCTGCAAAAGATCCCCAAAAACTATGACGTGTTTTCCTCCAAAGAAGACGTCATAGTCTGTCTTTAGGATTTGCTGCATTCTTAAATGCACAAAGGCAAGCATTAAGTTTGATACCATGCTTACCTCATCAATAATGAGTACTTTCATTTTCTTCAATACTCTTGAAACTTCAAAACATGCTTCTCCTGTTAGCTTGTGGTATTGTATTTTGTTCTCATGCTCTACTGGTAACATTAGCAAACGATGTAAGGTAACTCCTTTTATGTTATACACTGCTAACACAGTTGGAGCAGTAACAACACAAGACAAAGTTGAATCCGTTTTGTTCTGTAGGTAGCTTCTAATTACTTTAATTAAGAAACTTTTTCCAGTTCCTGCTTGTCCACTCACATACATTCTGATTGGTTTAAAAGATGTGCATGAGCACTCTTTATTTTCATGTAGTAATCCGTGATCAATTTTTTTTCTGACTTCCTCATAAATTTGTTTTTGTTCATCATTCAGTTGTTGTTCCATATTTGGTAAGTTTATTAAATCTTCCTGAGCTTGATTCATAGCTGTTTTCACTTCAGTCATGGCTATTGCAGCTTCATTTTCTACGATTGGTTGTCCTAGAGGATCTTGACTGAACGTCCCAGAACTTTGACTGTCTTGAGAACTGTCTCTAGCTACTTCAGCTGCAATTGTTGCTTCTTGTTCAATTTCTTCATTTAACATTTGAACATAAGTTGTGAAAGTACTGCATTCTATGCTATCTTTGCAAGCATTAAAGGAATCTTCATAGCTCTGAAAATCTCCAAGTAGTTCTTCCTCTGAACGCAATGGTTTAAACAGCTGTAAAAGTGCCAAGTAGTAAAATTCCTTTTTGTCAGTAGTGTCGCAACTCAGCTTCCGGTGATTAATCAAACTTCCTTTTGTTTGCTTCACCAAACATCCTTCCTCACCAGTGACTTTATATTTTCCATTGTTGATGTCTTTTGTGGTATTCCGTTTAAAAATGTAGTTCTGCAGCACTTTATAGAGACACATGTTCTCAAGATGATGACTTCTTTGTGGGTAATATGTGTCCAACATGTTTGTTCTTAAAATGTCTGTACTTTCTGGTTCGTACTCAGCTAAATATTCAATTTCTCGAATAGATTTCAGTACCCGATTTCGCATTCCTGCAAGGTCTAAACTTACCCAAATTATTCTTCTGGATTTGGAGTACAGACTCGCAGATGATAACCTATCTGAACATTCGTATGATCCAATTTCTCGATGCGATAACATCTTTAAACTGAAACTGTATAGCTTTTTACTGACAGTCTTCTCGTGAGAAATCTCTTCCCACATTTCTTTCAATTCCGTTTTCTCAGATTTTGTGATGTAAGATGTGACATACCGAGCAACAGCAATAGAATTGTCAGCTACATATTGAATATCCATGTTAGCATTCCACATGGATAAAATGACTGGGTTGTAGTCATTTATGTATTTCGAATCTTCTTTTCTTCTTAGGTTGTAGGTATTTTTCGGCGATTTTCTTGTAATAGTATGTCGCACACCTGACATAAAACTGTTTACTCTTCCTTTTGAAAGAACAGGTCGTGGAAATCCAAATCGACATTTTGTGTAGAATTTATCTTTACTTTTGTACTTTCGTCGACAGTATTTTCCACACCGATGACTTTGGAAACGTAAAACTTGCTCTTTTAAGTTGTTTTCTTCTGTGCTTTTAGGTATAGCACATGTTGTATATTCTTCAATGAAAGATAAAACTGCTTCATCAGCATCTGTTCCAAATTTTGGGGCATCCTTGATCCACAACAGCATATGAATATGTGGAGCACCTCTTGCTTGGTACTCTTTTCTCCAAAAGAAATCCACAACTTCTCCAAGAGGTGGACTTTTTTTATTGCAGATGAAGGACATCATAGCCTCAAATCTATGATTGAAATATCTGCAAACATTAACCGGATCCAATGAGCACAATTCTCCTGCTGTATTGGATGTTTTCAATATTTGAATTTGCCTATCGAAGAAAATCCAGTAAATCATCCCAAGCATACTCAGCACAGCTTAGGGTAAGAGACCATGTAGGAGTTCCTAAATTCCGTAACATGCATTTCAATTCTCCATGGCGTCGGTACCAATATTCATTAGTCCCACGCTGACAAGCCATCAAATTAATCAATTGAGATTCCAAATTATCATCTCGCTGTTGCACTTTGTTCGTAAAATCCTTTGCAGACACATTATGTAGATGTACTCCAGTTTTCAAAATGTGATTTACTGCATAAGATAGTGCAGACAAGTCACTTTCAAATAAAAGATGGAACAAATAAGGAATACTTTGACGAAATCTTGGATCTTCTGCATATAATCTTGTAGTCCGATACTCAGAAGCAGGAATCTGTACTGGACGTTCATCATATCATCCACCTTTTCCTGTAGGAAACAGCTGGGGAAAACAATGAGCTTTCAAGCTCTCCTCCCATACACTCACAGGAGTTCCTTGTGCTTTTTTCATCTGAAAGAGATCAATAGTGTTTCCCATAACTTCTTTAGAATGAAGAGGATGTATGCTGAAATGTTCATACATTTCTTCTTCTTTTGACTTATCCACTTTTTCAATTTGCCCAGTTGGTATTCCTGTGTCTGGTAGTAATTCTGCTTCATCTTCATCCATATAAATTGTTTCATACCATTTATTATTTCTTTTCAAATATAAATTTGCTCTTTGTACTTTTCGTACATCCACCAGCTCCTGACAAATTTTCTTATTCTTTGTAGGTACACCATTAACCAGAATAACTAATGGTTCAGTTTCCAAACTATCTGCATCAATTGTTTCAATATTTTTTTTCAAATCCAATGGCAAATAGACAACTCTTTCTTTTAAACCTCTTTGTAAATCTGAAGGAGGTAATTTACCTGTTTTTGGCTCCATATGCACTATCGTCTGAAACGGATGGACACATTGAATGAGTATAGACTCATACGTATTTAAATCAGAAAGTTCTGCAGGAATATCAACCAATTCTAAATTATTATGTACAGCTCTAGCTGGCATTCTATTTTCTTCTAACTTGTTATAACAGTATTTTCGAATACGCTGATCTTCACCCAAATCAAAACAATTTTCCATATGTTGCAAAATCCTTCCACTTATAATTATCTTCATTTTCACTTTTTTTATAGAGATCAACATTCCTTGTTTGAATTTTATAATGGCTTCTCCGGCAACAAATACAAGTAATATTTGGTCTTTCATTAGAGATGATAGTAAATTTTGTCATTTCATCTCCAAAATTTTTACTAACAGTGAGTTCTACATTCTCTTCCACATTTTCCTCAATAACTGTGTCATTTCCTGCACTTTCTTGCTCTGGACTAAAGTAACAAAACTGAATATCATCAGTAACCTTCACTACATCTGATACAGATCCACGGAACAGAGCATTGTTCAACTCATTTAACTTTAGTGCTGGACTTTTAGCAAAATACAATGTTCTCACAAACTTTCTCATTTCAGTATGATGTACTGCCAATATCCTAAAATGGTGAAAAACACTTTGACAAACTTTCCTAGAAAGACAAGCCAGAGAATGTCCTTGCAAACCAGTATTCTCTCTCACTCTGCATGGATCTAGTCTTTGAAGCACCTTAATCTTCTGTTTAACACTCTTTTTACTATATTCTCTTAGGAAGTCACGTAATTTATCAATAGATTCCTGTCGCACAGTGCAAATACTACTACATTTCCAAGTGTACACTGGGGCTTTAGGACGTCTCCCCATAACATCATCAGCTAACACTTCTTCCTCATTTCTTGGAACCATCTTCTCCTTTTCCATTATACAACCATATTTAACTTCATAAGCTCGACCATTGGTGTCAACTGCATGCAACAAACGATTACTTTGAAGATAACTCTCTTCATTAAAAAATGGTTCAGTACTTGAACTATGCTTCCATTCTCCTAAGATCACTTTACAAAAGTTATTTTTTTTCACTACTCTTTTCCTTTTGCTTTGTGACTTCATTGCTTTGACTAATTTTTCGAATCTATGCATCCTGTTCAAAATTAAAATGAATAGTTTTCTTTTTATTTCCAAAGCCTTTGCAACAATTGTTTCAATATATTTCTTTCTCTTATAAAATTTGGTTTTCTTCTTATATTTTTTCACATCCTTTAGCAAATTTAACATCACTCTTCTCTGAAACATTTTTCGACGAATGTTTTTAAAATCTATTTTTCGTGTTAAGTCACTCTTTCTTACTTCTGATTCTACATTAGCTTTTAGTATTTTCTGTCGAGTCTGTTGTTGTTTTGTACTTGAAACACTATTTGCAGTGGATATATTTTTAACATTTTTTCTTTGTTTGAAGATATTTTTAAAAAAATCCTTAGTCTGCTTACCAGAAGACTTTTTCTTTTTTCCAACATGAGGTTCTTCAACTATTTTTTTTGTCCAGTTGTCTTCAAATATAAATGTTGTTGTTGTTCTTTTCTCTTTCTTGACTTTATAGGCATCTTTAATTAATTTCACTGTTGTTCAGCAATACCTGAAAGAAACTAAAAACAAAATACCTTTATGTAATTTTAATACATTACGATTTTTTATTTGTGCTGTTCAAATTCTATCATATGAGCTGTCCCTTTCCTACAACTGCAAGTCTTACAGAACAATACCAACACGTATTAAATCTCTAACATCAATTCCTGTGTGCACACAGACTCATGGTGTGATTCTATGCAGAAAACGATATATGATTGGCAATTTCAAAGCATATTTACTACTGTGGTAGAGTAAGTGATAATTACTGTGACAGCCTGTCACATTTTCGTTATATTTTAGAGAGGCAGAAAAGAGCACATGTCCTAACAGCTACTTTAGACCATCAGCATGTGTTACAGGGTGAGTGATTAGAGTAGAGCAAAGGAAATGAGCCTTGGTGACGTTGAATGTGTTAGCGTTACACACTGCTATCTGAAATACCACACAGAGCTGAGTAGTAAGCATGGGAGTGTAGGAGAAGCTGCTGCCTGTGTACTAAGAGTGTGTTTCTGGAGACTGTGTATTGTCAGGTGCAAGAGAGATCTGCATGGACACTTGCACAACTGCATGAAGACTGCAGAGATGTATGTAAGAGTACATGTGTGGTAAGGGTTAATTGGAGTTTTGAACATGTTAAAACTACCTCACCCATTGCAGGAGTGGAAGGAAAATCTACCATGTTGATTTCAAATGTGTTAGCATTTGCCTCTCATTTGTGAGATAGTGATTTCTGCTGAATGCTATCCATCACAGTTGAAGAAAACAAGCTGCCCCTTTCCTGCGAGTGCAAATCTTACAGAACAACAGCAACACAAATTAAATCTCTGAGAACAATTCCTGTGTGCAGACAGACTCATGGTGTGATTCTAGGCACAAAACTATTTTTGATTGGCAATTTCAAAGCACATTTACTACTGTGGTAGAGTACGTGATAATTACTATAGCAGCCTGACACATTTTCCTTATATTTTAGAGAGGCAGAAAAGAGCGCATGTCCTAACAGCTACTTGAGACCATCAGCATGTGTTACAGGGTGAGTGATTAGAGTAGAGCAAAGGAAATGAGCCTTGGTGACGTTGAATGTGTTAGCGTTACACACTGCTATCTGAAATACCACACAGAGCTGAGTAGTAAGCATGGGAGTGTAGGAGAAGCTGCTGCCTGTGTACTAAGAGTGTGTTTCTGGAGACTCTGTATTGTCAGGTGCAAGAGAGATCTGCATGGACGCTTGCACAACTGCATGAAGACTGCAGAGATGTATGTAAGAGTACATGTGTGGTAAGGATTAATTTGAGTTTTGAACATGTAAAAACTACCTCACCCATTGCAGGAGTGGAAGGAAAATCTACAAAGTTGATTTCAAATGTGTTAGCATTTGCCTCTCATTTGTGAGATAGTGATTTCTGCTGAATGCTATCCATCACAGTTGAAGAAAACAAGCTGCCCCTTTCCTGCGAGTGCAAATCTTACAAAACAACAGCAACACAAATTAAATTCTGAGAACAATTCCTGTGTGCAGACAGACTCATGGTGTGATTCTAGGCACAAAATGATTTTTGATTGGCAATTTCAAAGCACATTTACTACTGTGGTAGAGTAAGTGATAATTACTATAGCAGCCTGACACATTTTCCTTATATTTTAGAGAGGCAGAAAAGACCACATGTCCTAACAGCTACTTGAGACCATCAGCATGTGTTACAGGGTGAGTGATTAGAGTAGAGCAAAGGAAATGAGCCTTGGTGACGTTGAATGTGTTAGCGTTACACACTGCTGTCTGAAATACCACACAGAGCTGAGTAGTAAGCATAGGAGTGTAGGAGAAGCTGCTGCCTGTGTACTAAGAGTGTGTTTCTGGAGACTTTGTATTGTCAGGTGCAAGAGAGATCTGCATGGACGCTTGCACAACTGCATGAAGACTGCAGAGATGTATGTAAGAGTACATGTGTGGTAAAGGTTATTTGGAGTTTTGAACATGTAAAAACTACCTCACCCATTGCAGGAGTGGAAGGAAAAGCTACCATGTTGATTTCAAATGTGTTATCATTTGCCTCTCATTTGTGAGATAGTGATTTCTGCTGAATGCTAACCATCACAGTTCAAGAAAACAAGCTGCCCCTTTCCTGTGAGTGCAAGTCTAACAGAGCAAGAGCAACACGAATTAAATCTCTGAGAACAATTCCTGTGTGCAGACAGACTCATGGTGTGATTCTAGGCACAAAACAGTATTGCTGGCTGATACCAGAACACCTTAAATTATGGTGAAGACATACTCCATAATATCTTACAAGTTCAAGGCAGTTAAATATCTTCCTTAACATAAAATGTAAAACACAACTTTAAAAGTGGAAGGAAAATGTACCATGTTAATTTCAAATGTGTTTGCATTTGCCTCTCATTTGTGAGGTAGTGATTTCTGCTGAATGCTAACCATCACAGTTCAAGAAAACAAGCTGCCCCTTTCCTGCGAGTGCAAGTCTAACAGAGCAAGAGCAACACATATTAAATCTCTGAGAACAATTCCTGTGTGCAGACAGACTCATGGTGTGATTCTAGGCACAAAACAGTATTGCTGGCTGATACCAGAACACCTTAAATTATGGTGAAGACATACTCCATAATATCTTACAAGTTCAAGGCAGTTAAATATCTTCCTTAACATAAAATGTAAAACACAATTTTAAAAGTGGAAGCAAAATGTACCATGCTAATGTCAAATGTGTTTACATTTGCCTCTCATTTGTGAGGTAGTGATTTCTGCTGAATGCTAACCATCACAGTTCAAGAAAACAAGCTGCCCCTTTCCTGCGAGTGCAAGTCTAACAGAGCAAGAGCAACACAAATTAAATCTCTGAGAACAATTCCTGTGTGCAGACAGACTCATGGTGTGATTCTAGGCACAAAACAGTATTGCTGAGTAATACCAGAACACCTTAAATTATGGTGAAGACATACTCCATAATATCTTACAAGTTCAAGGCAGTTAAATATCTTCCTTAACATAAAATGTAAAACACAACTTTAAAAGTGGAAGGAAAATGTACCATGCTAATTTCAAATGTGTTTGCATTTGCCTCTCATTTGTGAGGTAGTGATTTCTGCTGAATGCTAACCATCACAGTTCAAGAAAACAAGCTGCCCCTTTCCGCGAGTGCAAGTCTAACAGAGCAAGAGCAACACAAATTAAATACCTGAGAACAATTCCTGTGTGAAAACAGACTCATGGTGTGATTCTAGGCACAAAACAGTATTCCTGGGTAATACCAGTACACCTTAACTTATGGTGAAGACATACTCCATATTATCTCACAAGTTCAAGGCAGTTAAATATCTTCCAAAACATATAATGTAAAACACAACTTTAAAAGAAGAAACACATTTCTATTATTTATATCAAAATACACCACATACATCCCCTCTCAAATTCATAACTCACCTTTAAAAGTAGATAGTTGAGAAAGAAATGTGGCACTCACACAGCAGATTATCAGAGCCAGAATCTCTGAACTGTACTCCTCTCTTTTTTCACACATATACATGTTAACTTCAAATCACAATGTTTCTCACATTTTTTCAAATGGAAACACACATTTCTATTGGTTGCAAATTTCAACCTTTTTCCAAATCATTCCTACCCCCAACATGACTTCTGCCTGCTACCATAGCAACAGGTCATGGAACACTGGTGTGAGCACAGAGGTCAAAAGTTCAGCACACAATGTTTCAAATCCAAAGAACAAGAGTGCTTGACTTTTCAAACCTAACAGCAAATCCAAACTAATGTTCTGTGGGAACACATTTTTCACAACCAATACAAAACATGCTTTTATAAATGTAAACATACAGCCTAGTTTTTAGTGTAGACTGGTTTGAAACAGCCAATGAGTTCTTTTCATTAAAAAAAAGTATGTATGCCTCCATTTTACAACTATCTTTCATTTCTTATTGCCATTCTACTGAAAGACACCTTCTGAGTGCATCCAGATCTCCTTGGAAGATGTTCACAGTGTGGATTATAGGTCACAGCTATGTCTTCTGGAGTGAAAAGTTTGCAGAAAAAAGACCTTGCTTTGCCAAATGTAGACATTAAATGGATTGGTCAGAGAGGGTTAAAGTGGCACCAATTAATACCTTTGGTGAAAACCTTTCTACATCTCCCACAGCCTAACCTTATTATTGTGCACTGTGGTGGAAATGACCTAGGCACTTTAACTGGGGTAGGTCTGGAAATGCTTATTAAGGACACCTTTGTGCAATTGATGTCACTTTTTCCACAAACTGCCTTTGTATATTCTAATATATGCCAAAGGCAAAAGTGGAACTGGTCCAACCAACATTGTCCGCAGATTGACAAAGCAAGAAAGCACGTCAATAAGTCTGTTTCTGCTTTCCTCAGAGACTATGGTATGGGTTCTATATACCACAACAACTTGCGTTACAACATGCAAGGCATTTATAGAGGAGACGGTGTACATTTCAATGATGAAGGGAACAGAGTCTTCCTCTTGAACTTTAGACTCTGCATCGGTACTTACTTGTAGGTACCAACAAACACTCAATAAACACAACGGCTCTTTTTAGAGCCACCTAATATCTAAACACTTAATCTTAATTTTTAAATCTTGGTTTTTTTACATTTTTTTACCGTGCCCGCACGGTGCGTGCACCCCGCGAATTAAAAAAAAAAATTAAAATCTTTTTTTGGGCCCTTCGGGGTCCCACTGTGACCCCCTGACAAAGGCTAGGGGGTCAGGAACTCCCTACCCTGCCCCCTGTTCACATTCTCCACCTTTCCTTTTCATTGTTACAGACAAAATGGCAGCCGACACTTCCTGATTTCGACCGATGTTGACTGACATCTAACAACCAATCAGAATTACGCTTGCGCACGGCACCGTGTGCGCACTGTGCGCGCACGGTGCGTGCGTATAGATATTTATATGCTTTTAAATGCTATTTTCTCAGGAACTGCTGAACAGATTGACACCAGACCTGCAAAAGGCACTTCACTGACCTGAGGACTACCTCTCTGCCAAATTTCAAGTAATTCTGTTCAGCCGTTCGGGCTGTAACTTCGACTAAAGGTCCTATGGAAAAATGCATGGGGAAAACGCGTTTTGGGACCCCCTTTTTTCTCGGCCCCCGCTTGACGAATCACCCCGAGACTTTCAGGGTAGGAGCTGAGCGGAGCGCCCCATTAGTTTTGAAAATTTCGCGAGGATTCGTCAACCGGCGCCAAAGTTATTCAAAATAGAATTTTGAGATTTCCTATGGAAACTCGGTCCTAACTATAACTATCTACTGGCGACTGCCAGTAGGTAATAGTAATATATATATATATATTACCTACTGGCGGTCGCCAGTAGGTAGTTATAGTTAGGACCTATTTTCCATAGGAAATCCGCAACATTCTATTCCCAATAAGTCTGGCGCCGGTTAACGAATCTTCACGAAATTTTCCAAACTTTTGGCCAGCTCCGGTCCACTCCTATCCTGAAAGTTTTGTGGTGATTCATCAAGCGGGGGCTCAGAAAAAAGGGGGGTCCCAAAACGCGTTTTCCCCATTCAATTTCCCGTAGGACCTTTTGACGCAGCTACAGCCCGAACTGCTGAACGGAATTGCACCAAATTTGGCAAAGAGGTAGTCCTCAGTTCAGACTCGTGCCTTTTGCACAAATGGTGTAAATCTGTTCAGTGGTTCCTGAGAAAATTAGGGTAAAAAAGTTAGTGATATCTATGGCCTCAGAGGATCCGCGCACCCTACCCGCACTGTAAGCGCATCCTCCCCGAACCAAGCGCGCACCCTCCCGATCACGCGCTGAATGCTAATTGGCTGTCGAGTGTCTCTCTACATTCATAACCAGGAACTGTTGGCAGCCATTTTGTGCCTCGGTAGAAGCGAGGCTGAAGAAGTAAGGGGAATAAGTGTGTAAAACATATAAAGGGGGCAGAGTGGAAATACTCTGACCCTCTAAAGCTGCTTAGGGGGTCCCAGATGGATCCCTGGGGCCCCCTTTAAAAAAAAAAAAAACAGCAAAATGCGCGCAGGGTGCGCGCATTGTATCGCATTGGGTGCACGGTTTCTAACGCGTTGGGTGCGTGGATCCAAGGAAAAAAATTGAAATTGGTTTTTAAACATCAAGCTTAAGTGTTTTGTTGTTGAGTGGCTCTAAAAAGAGCCGTTGTGTTCATTGAGAGTTTTTGGTACTTATAAGTAAGTACCTATACAGAGTCAAAAGTTGTTGAGGAAGACTCTGTTTCCTTCATCAGTAAAGTGTACTCCATCTCTACTATACATCTCATGCATATGAAAGCGCAGATTGTTATTGAAAATGAACCCCATTCTATAGTCTCGGAGAAAAGCAGAAACAGATTTATTCACATGTTTCCTAGCTTTCTCAATTTGTGGACAAAAATGATTGGACCAGTTCCATTTCTGCCTTTGGCATATGTTAGAATACACAAACACAGTTTTGGGGAAAAGTGAAATCAGTTCTGCAAAGGTGTCCTTCATAAGCATTTCCAGACATACCCCAGTCAAAGTGCCTAGGTCATTGCCACCACAGTGCACTATTATGAGGTCAGGGTGTTAGATATGCATGAAGGATTTAACCCTCTCTGTCCAATCCATTTAATGTCTACATTTGGCAAACCTAGGTGTTTGTGAATGCCTTTGTTTTGTGCATACCTTTGGCTCCAGAAAATATAGCTTTGTCCCACAATTCACACTGTAAGCATCTTGAAGGGAGGTCTGGATGCACTCAGATGGTCTCTGTAAATGAAATGGCAGTTTGGAAAGTAAGATTTTTCTAAAATGGTGGCTAAGATGCAGTTTTGAAAAAAGACGAAATCATTGGTTGTTTGACAACCTTCTACACTGAAAGGTAGGCTGCATGTTTCTGTTTTTTAAACGCATGATTCTTATTGGTTAACAAAAACTGATTGAAAGGAACATTATATATGATAAGCTGATATGTTGAATAGTCAAGCACACTTGCTGTTTTGATTAGCAACATTGTGTGCTGAACTTGTGACCTGTGTGCTCAGTACAGTGTTCCATGACCTGTTTCTATGGTAACAGGTAGAAGGCAGATTGGGGGAAGGGTTCAAATATATGTAATTTGCAAACGGTTGAAATGTTTAACCAATAGAAATGTATGTTTGCTTTTGAATTTATGTGGGAAGGAATGTGATTTGATGTTTACATGTATATGTGAATGAGAAGGAAACTTTGGCATTCTTTGGTTTTGCTGACAGGTGCACAGTGCAGAGATTCTGTATAAGAAAATCTGGTGTGTGACTGAGATACTTCTTAATCTACAAAACAACTTGAAAGGTGAGTTCTTTAATTGAGAGGAGGTGTATAAGGTCTATTATGATTTTAATCATACTAATGTATTTCAGCTGCTAAAGTGCAGGGAATATTTTTTTTGTCTACAATCTTATTGACAGTGTGTGTGTGAGCATTTGTGTTTTTCATGTGTGTACAGGGAGATAACTGTGCTGTTTTTATATTTTGGTACAATTAGAAATCAGTGATTCTTTATGAATTTGCAAAATGAGTCATGTTTCTACACTAAAATGTAGTACTCCTTCTAGATGAAGAAATGTGTTTTGGTATAGTGGAAGGGATAGTGTTGTTTGTCTAGAATCACACAGTGAGTCTGTGTGCATTTGGGAACCACTGTGAGAGAAGCATTTGGTAACATCATGTATTTGCTGACAGATAACTCTTTTGAAACCTGTCATGTTGTCAAGTTTTAGTAGCATTAGAAGCCAGTCTTTGCTTATGCATTGATAAAATGAGTCATGCTTTGACACTAACGTGCAGTGCTTTAATATGTACATTGTGTGAAGTCCCCTTACCCCTTCCACAGTAGTGAATGAGTTTTGGTAAGCTGCCAGGGATAGTGTTGCTTGTCTAGAATCACATTATGAGTCTGTGTGCATTCGGGTAAGGATTGTGAGGGAAGCATTCGGTAACATCGTGTATTTGCTGACAGATAACTGTTTTTAAAACCTGTCTTGTTGTCAAGTTTTAGTAGCATTAGAAGGCAGTTTATGCTTATGCTTTGATTAAATGAGTCAGGCTTTAACACTAAAGTGCAGTCCTGAAATATGTAGATTGTGTGCAGTCCCCTTACCCCTTCCACAGTAGTGAATGAGTTTTGGTAAACTCCTAGGGATAGTGTTGCTTGTCTAGAATCACACTGTGAGTCTGTGTGCATTTGGGTAACCAGTGTGAGAGAAGCATTTGGTAACATCATGTATTTGCTGACAGATAATTGTTTTGAAACCTGTCATGTTGTAAAGTTTTGGTAGCATTACAAGCCAGTTTTTGTTATGCATTGATAAAATGAGTTAGGCTTTGACACTATAGTGCAGTACTGAAATATATAGATTGTGTGCAGTCTCCTTACCCCTTCCACAGTAGTGAATGAGTTTTGATAACCTGCTAGGGATAGTGTTGCTTGTCTAGAATCACACTGTGAGTCTGTGTGCATTCGGGTAAGGATTGTGAGAGAAGCATTCGGTAACATTGTGTATTTGCTTACAGATAACTGTTTTAAAACCTGTCTTGTTGTCAAGTTTCAGTAGCATTAGAAGGCAGTTTTTGCTTATGCTTTGATTAAATGAGCCAGGCTTTGACACTAAAGTGCACTACTGAAATATGTAGATTGTGTGCAGTCCCCTTACCCCTTCCACAGTAGTGAATGAGTTTTGTTAAACTGCTAGGGATAGTGTTGCTTGTCTAGAATCACACTGTGAGTCTGTGTGCATTTGGGTAACCATTGTGAGAGAAGCATTTGGTAACATCTTGTATTTGCTGACAGATAACTGTTTTAAAACCTGTCATGTTGTCAAGTTTTAGTAGCATTAGAAGCCAGTTTTTGTTATGCATTGACAAAATGAGTTGGGCTTTGACACTATAGTGCAGTACTGAAATATATAGATTGTGTGCAGCCCCCTTACCCCTTCCATTGTAGTGAATGAATTTTGGCAAACTCCTAGGGATAGTGTTGCTTGTCTAGAATCACACAGTGAGTCTGTGTGCATTTGGGTAACCATTGTGAGAGAAGCATTTGGTAACATCATGTATTTGCTGACAGATAACTCTTTTGAAACCTGTCATGTTGTCAAGTTTTAGTAGCATTACAAGCCAGTCTTTGCTTATGCATTGATAACGTGAGTCAGGCTTTGACACTAAAGTGCAGTACTGAAATATGTAGATTGTGTGCAGTCCCCTTACCCCTTCCACAGTAGTGAATGAGTTTTGGTAAACTCCTAGGGATAGTGTTGCTTGTCTAGAAGCACACTGTGAGTCTGTGTGCATTTGGGTAACCATTTTGAGAGAAGCATTTGAACCAGGCACTCTCCTTGCAGTACTCTAATCATTCAGTCAGTACCCAAGTACTCATGCACTGTGCCAGGCCTTAGCACATGGACTGCTTCAAACGCCTATACACTATGCATGCAGTCCTCTAACCACCTACACACTTGTCTTTCACAACTTCAATGCCCCAGTCAGTATACATACACTTCCAGTAAACACTCTGTGTCTCCCCTTGCACTCTTCTAGTGACCCATTCAGCACCATGTTCTAATCCATTCACTGCGCCAAAACCCAAATAATTATAAATTCACCCAGGCACTCTCTTTGCAGTACTTTAGTCATTCAGTCAGTATCCAAGTACTCATGGTGCGAGCCAGGCCTTACAATATGGACTGCTTTAAACACCTTTACAGTATGCATACAGGCTTCTAGTCACCTACACACTTGTCTTTCAGTTTTTTAATTAACTAGTCAGTATCTATATATTTGAATAAATATCCTGTCACTCATCTTTCACTCATCCAGTGACTGATTCAGTACCATGTACTATTCTCTTCACTGCGCCAAAACTGAAAATTTACAAGTTTTACCCAGGCACTCTCCTAGCAGTAGTCTAATGATTTAGTCAGTTTCCAGGTACTCATGTTGTGAACCATGCATTACCACATAGACTGCTTCAAATGTCTGTGCAGTATGCATGCAGTCTTCTAACATACTATACACTTTTCTTTAACAGCTTCAATTCCCCAGTCAGTATCCATGTACTTCCAGCAAACATTCTGACACTCCCCTTGCACTGTTCCAGTGACTTATACAGCACCATGTAGTAATGCATTCACTGTGCCAAAACTGAAACACCTATAAATGTATCCAGGTACGCTTCTTGCAATAGTCTAATCATTCAGTCCGTACCTATGTAGTAATGGAGTGACGCAGGCCTTAGCACATGGACTGTTTCAAACGCCTATGCACTATGCATGCAGTTCTCTAACCACCTACACACTTGTCTTTTACACCTTCAATTCCCCAGTCAGTATAGATACACTCTAGTAAACACCTTATCACTCCCCTTGCACTCCTCCAGTGACCCATTCAGCACCATGTACTAATCCATTCACTGTGCCAAAACCCAAACACTTATAAATTCACCCAGGCACTCTCCTTGCAGTACTCTAATCATTCAGTCAGCACCCAAGTACTCATGCAGTGAGCCAGGCGTTAGCACATGAACTGCTTCAAACGCCTATTCACTATACATGCAGTCCTCTAACCACCTACACACTTGTTTTTCACACCTTCAATTCCCCAGTCAGTATTTATGCACTTCCACGTAGTTTTGGAGTGATACAAGTGTTACTCTATGGACTGTTTCAAATGTCTATCCAGTATGCATGTAGGTCTCTAGCCACCTACACACTTGTCTTTCAAATCTTCAAAAACCCAGATGGTATTCATACAGTTCCCGCAAACACCCTGTCACTCCCCTTATACTTCTCCAGTGACTTATTCACCACTATGTACTAATGTATTTACTGCACAAAAATAAAAATACTTATAAATTCATCCTGCTACTCTCCTTGCAATGCTCAAAACATTCAGTCAGTATCCAAGCACTATTGAACTGAGACAGGCCTTAACATATGGATGGATTCAAACACATGTCCACTATGCATGTAGGTCTCTAATCACCTACACACTTGTGTTTTACACCATCAATAGCCATGTCAGTATTCATACACTTCTAGCAACCACCCTGTCACTCACCCAGTGTGTCTCCTTATAGTGCTGTAATCATTCAGTCAGTTAGCATGTAGTCTTTTAGTGAGGTAGGCTTTAGGGCATGAACTGCTTCAAAGTAGTATGCACTTTGCATGTAGTGTCTTAACCATTGTTACAATTGTGCTTCAGGGCTATAGTTTATTAGTCATTTTTTATATAAAATGTGTTTCTACAGTAATAGAGTAGTATAAATTTGTAAGTTATTAATATACATTTTTTTGTGATTCTTTTTTACAGATACTGTTTTTCAACGTTAAAATAGAGAAATCATGCCAAAAAGAAAAAGAAAAGAACAGAGACAGGAGGATTACTTGAAGAAACATCAACCACAAGTATTGAATGTACAAGATAATGTGGCTAAAAGGAAAAAATCTTCTGGTAAGATCACAAAGCAATTTATTAAAAATGTTTGTAGGACCAAACAGAATGAACAGAATGCTGGAACTACTGAAAATGATTCAACTAAGAAAAAAATTCAAAATAAGAGGAAAAGCAAAAAAGCAAATGGTAAGTCAAAGGAGACAAAGTATGGTAAAAGAAGGCAAAATCAGTATAAGGAATTACGCAAAAAAATATTTTACAAGAGAGTAGTGCATAATTTGCTGAAAGATGTGAAGAAATATAAAAAGAGAGCTCTATTTTATAAAAAGAAGAAGCATATTGAAAACATTGTTGAAAAGGCTTTTGAAGTAAAAAGGAAACTATTAATTTTAGTATTAAACAGAATTCGGTCACTATATAAACCAATCCATGTAATGAAGGCCAAAAGTAGGAGGAAAAGAGTAATTAATAAAAAAAAAAATTGTGATTTTTTTTGGGAGAATGGAAACACAGTTCAGAGCCTTTTTTTAATGAAGAGAGTTATTTACAGAGTGAAAAGTTATTGTATGCGGTTGACACCAGTGGTAGAGGTTATGAGGTTTGAGATGGTTGTCAAATTGAGAAAGAGAAAATGGTTGAAAGAAATGCAGAAGAAGTGATAGCTGATGAAGTTTTAGGGAGACGTCCTAAACACCCTGTGTACACTTGGGATTGCATTAGTATTTGCAGTGTACAACAGGAATCTATTGAAAAATTATGTAGTTTTTTACGAGCATATACTAAAAAAAGTATTAAACAAAAGATTAAGGTGTTGCAAGGACTAGACCCTTGCAGAGTGAGAAAAAATACTGGTTTGCAAGGTCACTCTCTGGCTTGTCTTTCTAGGAAAGTTTGTCAAAGTGTTTTTCACCATTTCAGGATGCTGGCAGTACATCATACTCAAATGCGGAAGTTAGTGAGAAGATTGTATTATGCAAAAAGTCCAGCACTAAAGTTAAATGAGTTGAACAGTGCTCTTTTGCGTGGGTCAGTATCAGATGTGAAGAAGGTTTGTGATGATATTGAGTTTTGTTACTTTGGTCCTCAGCAAGAGAGTGCAGAAACTGACACATTAGTAGAACAAAATGTTGAAGACAATATAGAACCCGTAATTACAAAAAAATTTGAGGATGAAATCACAAAGTTTAAGGTAATTTCAGGTGAAAGACCAAATGTTTCTTGTATTTCTTGTCGGTGAAGTCACTATAAAAATCAGACTAGGGGTGTCAATCTGTATTTAAAAAGTGAAATAGAAGATAATGATAAGTGGATGGAATTTACAACTTATTTGTTGATAGAGGATTGTTTTGATTTGGGATCTGAGCAGCGTATTTGCAAATATTGTTATAACAAATTAGATGAGAATAAAATGCCTGCTAGAGCTGTTCATAATAATCTAGAGTTGGTTGCTATTCCTCCAGAGCTGATGGATTTAAATACGTATGAGTCTATTCTCATTCAATGTGTTCATCTGTTTCAGGCTATTGTTCGTATGGAGCCTAAAACAGGTAAATTACCTCCATCAGAGTTGCCAAGAGGATTGAAAGGAAGAGTTGTGTATTTACCATCAGATTTAAGGAAAAATATTGAAACTATTGGTGTAGACCATGCAGAAAATGAGCCACTAGTCATTCTAGTAAATGGTGTTCCTACTAAGAATAAGAAAATTTGGCAAGAGTTAGTGGATGTTAGAAAAGTGCAAAAGGCGTCATTGTATCTGTTAAAAAATAATGAGTACTATAGAAATGTGTTTGTTGGAGAAGAAGAAATAGATTTAGCAGAAGATACTGAAACATTAAGTGGACAAATAGAAAAAGTGGACATGTCCAGATGTGAAGAAATCTATGAACATTACAGTGTACATCCACTTCATTCCAAAGAGGTGATGGGGAATACAATTGAGTTGTTTCAAATGAAAAAAGCAACAGGAAGTCCCAAGAGTGTATGGGAAGAGAGCTTGGAAGCTCGTTGTTTCCCGCAGTTGTTTCCAACAGGAAAAGGTGGACGATATGATGAACATCCTGTGCAGATTCCTTCATCTGAATATCGGACAACAAGATTATATGCAGAAGATCCAAGATTTCGACAATGTATCCCTTATATGTTTCATCTTCTGTTTGAAAGTGACTTGTCTGTACTTTCATATGCAGTAAATCACATTTTAAAAACTGGAATGCATCTTCAAAATGTAACTGCAAAGGATTTTATGGATAAAGTGCTTCAGAGAGATGATCATTTAGAATCTCAGTTGATTAATCTGATGGCATGTCAGCGTAGGACTAATGAATATTGGTACCGTCGACATGGAGAACTGAAATGTATGCTACGGAACTTGGGAACTCCTACATGGTTTGTTACACTGAGCTGTGCTGAGTATGCTTGAGATGATTTACTTGAATTTCTTTGAGAGGCAAATCCCAATATAAAAAATATTGAATACAAGACACCTAGAGAATTGTGCTCTTTGGATCCTGTCAATCATAGATTTGAAGCTATGATGTCTTTCATCTGCAATAAAAAGAATCCTCCTCTTGGCGAAGTTGTGGATTTCTTTTGGAGAAAGGAGTATCAAGCAAGAGGTGCTCCTCATATACATATGTTGTTATGGATCAAGGACGCCCCCAAATTTGGAACAGATTCAGATGAAACTGTATTGTCTTTCATTGAAGATTATGCTACATGTGCTGTACCCAATAGCAGAGAAGATAAAAACTTAAAACAAGTCTTACAATTCCAAAGCCACAGGTGTGGAAAATACTGTCGACAAAAGTACAAGTCAAAGGATAAGTTCTATACTAAATGTCGTTTTGGATTTCCACACCCTGTATTATCCAAAGGAAGAGTGAACAGTTTTATGTCAGCTCTGCGACATACCATCACAAGAAAGTCTCAGAAAAATACCTACAACTTAAGAAGAAGCGAAGAAGCAAAATACATAAATGACTACAATTCAGTTATTTTATCCATATTCAGTATGTTGCGGACAATTCCATTGCTCTTGCTCGATATGTAACGTCCTACATTACTAAATCAGAAAAGACTGAATTGAAAGAAATGTGGGAAGAGATTTCTCACGAGAAGACTCTAAGTAAGAAATTATACAGTTTCAGTTTGAAGATGTTATCGCATCGTGAAATTGAAGGATATGAATGTTCAGATCGGTTATCATCTGCGAGTCTATATTCCAAAAGTAGAAGAATCATTTGGGTTAGTCTAGGTCTTGCAGGAATGCGAAATAGGGTACTGAAATCTGTTCAAGAAATTGAATATATAGCAGAAAAAGAACCAGAAAGTACAGATATTTTGAAAACGAATATGTTGGACACATACTACCCAAAGAGAAGTCATCATCTTGAGAACATGTGCCTCTATGAAGTGCTGCAAAACTACAATTTTAAATGGAATACTGCAGAGAACATCAACGATGGAAAATATGCAGTGATTGGTTCCGAAGGATGTCTGGTGAAACAAAGTAAAGGAAATTTAATTAATCACAGGAAACTGAGTTGCGACACTGCTGACAAAAGGGAATTTTACTATTTAGCCCCTTTGCAAATGTTCAAACCATGGCGTTCAGAACTGGAATTACTTGGAGATTTTCACAGCTATGAAGATTCATTTAATTCTTCTAAAGATAGCATACAATGCAGTGCTTTTGCAAATTATGTGAAAACGTTGAATGATGCAATTGATCAAGAAGCTACAATTGCAGCTGAGATTGCTTGAGACAGTTCTCAAGACAGTCAAAGTTCTGCTGCACTGAGTCAAGATCCACGAGGACAACCAATTGTTGAAAATGAAGCAGCAATTGCAATGAATGAGGTGGAAACAGCAATCTATCAAGCTCAAGAAGATGTAATACAGTTAGGAAACTTGGAAGAACAACTAAATGTTGAACAGAAACAAATATATCAGCAAGTGAAAGAGCAGATTGACCATGGATTACTTCATGAAAAGAGAGGGTGCTCATGTACATCATTTCAACCTATCCGAATGTATGTGAGTGATCAAGCTGGAACAGGAAAAAGTTTCTTAATTAAAGTAATTACTAGTTATCTGCAGAAAACAACTGAGTCGCATTTGTCTTGTGTTGTCACTGCTCCAACTGGTTTGGCAGCACATAACATTAAAGGAATTACTTTACATCATTTACTGATGCTGGCAGTAGAGCATGAGAACAAATTGGAATACCACAAGCTATCTGGAGAAGCTTGTTGTGAAGTTTCAAGAGTCCTGTAGAAAATGAAACTTCTTATTATTGATGAGGTGAGCATGGTTTCAAACTTGATGCATGCTTTTGTGCATTTAAGAATGCAGCAAATTCTTAAAACAGAGTATGATGTGTTATTTGGAGGAAAACATGTCATAGTTTTTGGAGATCTACTGCAACTGACTCAGGTAAAAGGACAACTGGTATTTAAAACACTTGCCCATGAAGATACCAGAAAGTCTCTTGGCAGTGTTGGTAATGTGAACATTTGGAGTAATTTTGAATACAAAGAACTGACAACAAATATGCGACAGGCAAATGATGCTGAATATGGAAGTATTCTTCAAGATATAAGAATTGGAATTCTTTCAAAACAAGGCAAACAAGCTTTGGAGAGTCGATTACTTTGCAATGTGTTTCCAAATGAAAATGCAGTTCCTGCAAAAGTATACATGAAAATTGCTCAAAATAAATCAGTGATTCGCTTAATGCCAACACTGCGCGAGTGTACCATATTCAACGAAGAACTATTGAAACTGGAAAATGAAGAAATTGTAAAAATGGAAGCCATCGATAAAATACAGCATGAAGGAATCACTATTATTTTGACAGAAAAGTTGAAAAAAAAACTGGATTGTTTAGAAAAAAAAATATCTAAAACAGTTGGTTTAGAAAAGACACTATGTGTGTGTAAACTGTCGGGTAATTTTAAGGCGTAATTTGGATGTAGAGAAAGGTTTAGATAATGGTGCAATGGGTAAAGTGATGGATTTTGTTAATTTTCAGAAAAAATAAGGAATTGAATTTTTAAAAATTAAATTTGATTAGATTGAAGAAGTTAAAGAAATTGGTCGTTGTTCAGTTTGTTTTTTGCTTGTTAAAGATTTCTATGTCCGTAGGAAACAATTTCCATTTTCTCTGGCATATGCAGTGACTATTCATAAATCTCAAGGATTAAGTGTAGACAGTGCTTTGTTGAACATTGAATCTACCGTATTTAAAGAGGGTATGGCATATGTTGCTTTGTCGCGAGTCAGGACATTATCTGGTTTGTTTTTGATTGATTTTGATGAGACAAAGGTTACTGTAGATGCAAACTGTGTAAAAGAGTATAATAGGTGAAGAAGGTGTATGCTCCAAATTTAGGTCAATGTCCGGTATTTGAAAAGCATGTGGTTGGTCGAAAAAGAAGGTTTGAGAATATCTGTGCTGAAGGTGTCGAGAAGGGAAAGGAACAAGATAATGTTGTGATTGCAAGTAAAAAGAAATTGGACACTGTTGAAGAGATTGTTGGTTAGCAGTTTGAAAATAGTTCAGGTGTCAACTGCTATGCTAATGTAGTGGTCAATGTTGTTTTTTATCTTGAAGGTTTGCAAGAACAAATTATGCAGAATCGGCAAAAAAGATGTTGTTCTCTGTTGCATTCTGTTTATGAAAAGTTGACAACAGATCCAAGTAAAATACAATCTGTTTCAGATGTTCGTAATCTTTTGGATGTGTGTTCTGGTTCTACACAATTTTCACAAAATATCCAACAAGATGCTCGGAAATTTTTAATGTATATGCTTACCATTTTTGAAAATGAAGGTGTAGAAATAGAAAATATTTTTGGCCTTTCTTACAAATGGGAACATTATTGTGAAAATTGCATGTATACATGTAGCACCAATGTAGACACTGAGAGATTTCTGTATTTAACATTACCAGACTGTAAATCAGTGTCTTTCAATAAATTAGTTAAAGGTGCAAATCAACACATGGAGTGTAGCCAATGTAAATCAGAAATGTTATCCACATTATTTTTAACAAAATATGGCAAATACATAATTTTAATGATGCAACGTTGTACAGCTGATGGAAGAAAATTGGATACTTTAATAAAGTAATTTGTAGCAGAAAAACTATCAATATCAGGAAGGACTTTTGTAGCAATTGCTATAATTTTCCATGATGGTCCTTCCACCACATCTGGACATTACACTGCCTATCTAAAATGTGACAAAGGCTGGACACTTTGTAAGGATTCCCAGTTGGTTTTCAAACAATGTTTGCCTAGGGAATTACAAAATTCCCACCTAATATTTTTAAAGTCAAAGTTTTAGGAAGATAATTCATTCTCTGAGGGATTTAATATTATAATTTAATAGGACTACCATTGGACAATTTACATAAAAAAGGAGTGCAAAAATACCTTTTGGCCTCAAGGAAAGGTATATGTTTGAATTATGGACTTTTTGGTGGTCAGTCGTAAGCATTTCATATATGTGTGATTTGTATTTTCTGGTATTTTACTGAGAATAGCATGTTGTTTTTTTTTAACAATCTTTCTGATTGTTTTTTTTTGCCCGCTTTTAAGTGATGAGTACGATTGAAATCACTATTTCTAGTGAAATTCAATATATTCTGAGAACATCGAAAAAGGCAAACAAATTACTTTGTGGAAATTATGCTGTGTTGTAAAAATGTATTATTACATGTGATAACTTTTCTTTCACAGATCCTAATTTTAAAACAAACAATTTACATCAATTTAGATTGCAAAGAAAATCTGAAAAAAATGTATACCATTTTTTATTTCTATTACTGTTAAGGTAAGTTTAACTAAGTATCAATATGCAGACTGGAGAGATCTGCAAGAAGCTACAAAGTTTAAACACGTTTTTAAAAACACTCTGTTTATACCTATGTAGTTTTGAAATCTGACCGTAATCGGATATCATGTGACCTGCAAAAAAAGAGATTTGAGGGGTTCATAATATTTCCCATTGTACCTATTGAAGGCCGCAATCATTTCAATCATTCTTCTTTGAACATCTTTGCAGACAAAACTCTGTGCTTACCTTCTATCATTAGCAAGCATTTTTAAAAACAGAAATATGTCACTTTTTGTAACATAGTTATTGCGCAAGACACTCTTTCATATTTACAAAGAGAGGAAAAGTCACTCTGTGCACTTTTTCTACTCCATGTAAATACAGCCTCATCATACACACCACTTTGCGTTGAAAGGGTGTTCTATAAGTGTTTTTGTGCATGATTGCACTGAATACTCATAGAACAAGACACATCTCTAGATTTATCATAAATCATAAATCTCGATATGTGTGTGAATGCTGCACCATTCTAAAATTGGTGTAGGAAAGCACAACAAGGAGAATTGTTTTCATTTCTCCACATTTTTATATCTTCAATGCATGCTAAAATGTTCAGCATACATTGAAGGAGAAAAATGCGTTTTCTCATTGTTTTTTTGCAGGAAGGTGTGTCTTCCTGCACAAAAACAAACAGCACATGACACAGATATCCTTGAACTATGGTGCAAGGGTGCCTGTTTCACCACATGGCTGCAGTTTAAGCAGCCGTGCAGAGAGAAGCATAGATTTGCAACATATTTATGTACATATGTTGCATCCCTGTGCTTCGGAAGTACTACAGCACACTGCAGTTAAAGAGGTTACTGTGCGATGCTGCAGCGCTTCCTCATAGTTCTTCACTTATACATTCACCATACCCTACTAATGCATTAATTCAGTCAATTTCGTACTACACATACATTCATCTAAACTTTCACTCACTAACAAAGAAATATAGCTCTTTTTTTAAACAAGGAAAGGTAGTTCTTAGAAGAACTTTTTTTTTTCTTCTTTCTTCTTTTCTTCAATTTTTTTTGTGGTTTTTCTGGAAAAAAAAGGAAAAAACAGAACAGGAGGAACAAAACAATGAACTTCAGGGGAAAAAAACTAGCAATGGTGACTTTCTTGCCTACGGCAGATCAGATCGATAGACTGCTCCCCGTAGCATAAAGTCGCATTGCATTTACCGCAGAGCACTTTAAAAAATTGGAATTGTGGACGGGTGTCCAAATTTTGTGCTGAAGGATGCACTCTTGAAGTGCTCGGCTGCGATGAGTCGGTAGTAGCAGGAGTGACTCTCATCCTTCGGCATTCCTCCCGAGCAAGATTTACAGGATGAAGGGTCCTTAGATGTTTCATCATGTTAGCTGTTCAGCATAAGTATATTTTTTGTTAGGATCCCCTCGAGACAGCACTCTCTGGCAGATCTTGCATGTCACCAAGGTGGCATTGGTCTTTGTTTGCCCCTCAGGATAGGTAAAAAATGTCCACACCACAGATGAAAAACGTGGTGGGCGTGGTGGCTCTTCCAAAAAATCATCCTCAGATGTATGAGGAAATGCAGGAGATGCCTGCTGCCCTGAAGCCATTGTTTGTTCTGAAAAAAGTTTGAGCTAAGTAAAAACTTAGTCAAAAAAGCTTCTTCTCTGCAAAGAGATGCTCTTCCAAAGAAGCTCAAAGAAGAGTGATTGAAATGGGTGGGGTCTTTCAATAGTTAGAACAGGAAGTGTAATGAACCAATCAAATCTCTTTTTTTGCAGGTCACATGGGATCTGCGCACCCTGCGCTTACGCAGCACGCACCCAGCGCGCATCCGCGAAATTGAATTTAAAAGGAATATAGGATTAGATGTAAAAATATATTTTTAAGAGTAGTTTAGAGTTTGTCTTCAATTAATATTCACATGAAATACATATATATATGTTTTTTTAAATGTTAAATATTTTGCGGGATCCGCGCACCCACCACGTCATACACGCATATGACGCATCGCGGAAGCGTGGAAGCGTTGCTTAACGTAATCGTACGTGCCGCGCATCAAACACGTACCCAACGCATACCGTGCACAGATGCTTTCGCGTAGGGATCGAGGACGGTGCCCATAGAGTGCGCGGATCCCAAAAAAATGGGGAAAAAAAATACAAAATAAAGTTTTGAAAATATAATTTAAAAAATATTTTTAAAAATATAAAAAAATATTTTTAAAAAACCCAATAAAAAGAAATAATATTTTTGAATTTTTAAAAGAATTAATTGAAAAAATAAGTTAAAAATGGTGATACAAAAGTATTTAAAAAAAAGATAATTAATGAAATTGACACACTGAAATTGAAAAATATAGAAATCCAATGAAAATCATAGGTTTCACACACGTTATAGATAGGAATTAGCATTTACAAAACCTTTGAAATTCACTGAAAAAACTATAGGTTTCATGCACGTTATAGTTAGGAATTGGCATTTAAAAAACCTTTGAAATTCACTGAAAAAACCATAGGTTTCAGGGACGTTATAGTTAGGAATTGGCATTTAAAAAACCTTAGAAATTCACTGAAAAAACCATAGGTTTCAGGGGCGTTATAGTTAGCTGGACATTTCCCTCGTACAAAACCCTAGACATTCCCCCGTTATAGTTAGTTCAGCTAACTATAACTCGTGCCCCCGCAATGCACTGCTGATGACGTCACATATTACATCACTCATCACTCATCACTCACTCATGACATGGTCAGTGACATCACTGATGACATCACTGATGACATCTCAAATGACATCACTGAAGGTTAATTGGCTGCCAACACTCTGAATCAGGAAGTGTTGGCAGCCATCTTGTGCCTCGGAAGAACCAAGGCACAAGAAACCCCCCAAAAAAGTCCCAAAACGCGAAAAGGGGGCAGGGTAGAAACATCCTGACCCTAGGCCTGCTCAGGGGGTCCCACAAGCACCCCCAAGGCCAAAAATATATATATATTTTTTTTAAACGGGAGGATGCGTGCTGGATACGCGCATCCTGCCGATAGAAAAAAAATGTAGCATATTCACTACATATGCTAATTTGCCCCCGGGGGGGCCAAACCCCGGGGGCATATTGAAAAATTAAGTGTGGGGGGTCCCAATCCCCCCACACTGCCCTGGGGACCGCCGACCCCGGGGCACTAACATAAAATAGGAGGGGGGCTCATGGCCCCCCCGCAGCCCCAGGGACCACCACCCACTGGGGCTTGTTTAAAATGGGTGGGGGGGCTCTCAGGCCCCCCCGGCCCTGGGGACTGCCTCCCCTGGGGCAACTTTAAAGTGTGGGAGGGGGCCGCACGGCCCTCCTTCTGGAGCCTTGTACAGGTCCTGGGGACCGCCACCCCCCAGGGCTGGCTCCTGCAGTGTTCCGGGGTGCCACCCCCGGGGCACTGCTGTTTGCAATGGCAGGGCGGGAGCCTCGCGGCTCCCATCCTGCCATTGCAAACTGCTTTGCTTCATTGAAGTGAGAGCAGGGAAACCTGCTCTCGCGTCAATGAAGCAAAGCAGATTGCTTTTCCACATGGGGAGCAGCATGTTAGCTGCTCCCCATGTGGAAAAGCAATGCCGGCTCCCGCAGGACGCGGGGAGTCGTCTGGGACCGTGGGGGGATTGGGGACCACCCACACCCCCAATGAAGAGGGCCAGCCCTGGGGGATGGGGTCCTCAGGGCTAGTAGTAGCCCGGGAGGGGGGCCACGCAGCCCCCCTACTAAAAACATTTTTTAAAAATTGCAAAAAAAAAAAAAACGGCTCCGGGGGATGGGGTCCCCAGGGCCATAAGTGGCCACAGGAGGGGTGCAAGGCAGCCCCCCTCCAAAATCAAATATTAAAAATAAATTTGCCCAGGGATGGGGTCCCCGGGTATATTATGGCCTCGGGAGGGGACCACGCGGCCCCCTTCCCGATTTCTTTTTTTTTTTTTAAAACACAAATTGGGGGCAGGCCGTGGGGGATGGGGTCTCCAGGGCAAACAAATTAGAAAAGGAAGAGGGGCTACACAGCTCCCGTTCTAAAAAAAACAAATACGGGATCGGGCCGGAGGGCACGCCCCCTCCTTGCACCACTGCAGGAACCTCCAGTATGCGCCAGGAGGCTGCGTTGCAGAGAGGTATAATGAGGCCATGCCCCTTTTTACACCTCTCTGCAACGCAGCTCCGTGGGCCTTTCTGTTGTAAAAAGGGGCGTGGCCTCTGAACACCTCTCTGCAACGCAGCTCCCTGGCGCATACTGTAGGTACCTGTTTGGCTAGTTGGACCTCAGGATTTAAGTGGACTTAATCTGACAACTTAAAACATGCCACGGGGCCCGATTGCACAGTGGTGAAGGTAGGGGGCGGTGCCTGAGGTGATATGTGTGCAAACACACCCTGTGGCGCGTTTTAAGTTGGGGAATTAATTCCTCTTCAATCCAGAGGTCCCCTAGGGGCCAACTAGCCCACCAGGTACCTCCAGTAAGCGCCACGGAGATACATTGCAGAGTGTTATAAAAAGGGACGTGGCCTCTGAACATCTCTCTGCAACGCAGCTCCCTGGCGCATACTGGAGGTACCTGGTGGGCTAGTTGGCCCCCAGGGAACCGCAGGATTGAAGAGGAATTAATTCCCCAACATAAAACGCGCCACAGGATATCTTTGCACAGGTCACCTCAGGCCCCGCCCCCTTCCTTCACCATTGTACAAATATTCCTCTAAAATCAGCCGAACAACAAATTCCAATTTACTCAACAGTTTTCAGGAGATAACCCAGTGCTGCATCTTTTAGACCAGCACTGACCCTGAAAAGTAATTCTAAGCATACTTAACAGTAACTTGTATTTCCTTCCATAGGAATCTTTTGTGTGGTTTTCAGCAGAAAAGTTTCTGCGTCCATTTTTGAAACATACAAATATTCCTCTAAAATCAGCCGAACTACAAATTCCGATTTACTCACCTGTTATCAGGAGAGAACCCAGTGCTGCATCTTTTAGCCCAGCACTGACCCTGAAAAGTAATTCTAAGCGTACTTACCAGTAACTTGTATTTCCTTCCATAGGAATCTTTTGTGTGGTTTTCACCAGAAAAGATTCTGTGTCCATTTTTGAAACGTACAAATATTCCTCTAAAATCAGGCAAACGCCGAATTCTGATTTACTCACCTGTTATCAGGAGAGAACTCAGTGCTGCATCTGTTAGCCCAGCACTGACCCTGAAAAGTAATTCTAAGCATACTTAGCAGTAACTTTTATTTCCTTCCATAGGAATCCATTGGGTGGTTTTCACCAGAAAAGTTTCTAAGTGTCCATTTTTTGAAACGTACAAATATTCCTCTAAAATCAGTCGAACTACGAATTCCGATTTACTCACCTGTTATCAGGAGAGAACCCAGAGCTGCATCTTTTAGCCCAGCACTGACCATGACAAGTAATTCTAAGCGTACTTACCAGTAACTTGTATTTCCTTCCATAGGAATGCATTGTGTGGTTTTCACCACAAAAGTTTCTAAGTGTCCATTTTTGAAACATACAAATATTCCTCTTCAATCAGCCGAACTACGAATTCCGATTTACTCACCTGTTATCAGGAGAGAACCCAGTGCTGCATCTTTTATCCCAGCGCTGACCCTGGAAAGTAATTCTAAGCATACTTACCAGCAACTTGTATTTCCTTCCATAGGAATCCATTAAGTGGTTTTCAGCAGAAAAGTTTCCAAGTGTCGATTTTTGAAACGTACAAATACTCCTCTAAAATCAGCCGAATTACGAATGCCGAATTACTGACCTGTTATCAGGAGAGAACCCATTGCTGCATCTTTTAGACCAGCACTGACCCTGAAAAGAAATTCAAGCGTACTTACCAGTAACTTGGATTTCCTTCCATAGGAATGGATTGTGTGATTTTCAGCAGAAAAGTTTCCAAGTGTCCATTTTTGAAACGTAGAAATATTCCTCTACAATCAGCCGAAGTACGAATTCCGAGTTACTCACCTGTTATCAGGAGAGAACCCAGTGCTGCATCTTTTAGCTCAGCACTGACCCTGAAAAGTAATTCTAAGCGTGCTTACCAGTAACTTGTATTTCCTTCCATATTAATCCATTGTGTGGTTTTCAGCAGAAAAGTTTCCAAGTGTCCATTTTTGAAAAGTACAAATATTCCTCTAAAATCGGCCGAACTAAGAATTCCGATTTACTCACCTGTTATAGGAGAGAACCCAGTGCTGCATCTTTTAGCCCAGCACTGACCCTGAAAAGTAATTCTAAGCGTACTCACCAGTAACTTGTATTTCCTTCCTTAGGAATGCATTTTGTGGTTTTCACCAGTAAAGTTTTTAAGTGTCCATTTTTAAAACATACAAATATTCCTCCTAAATCAGCCGAACTACGAATTCCGATTTACTCACCTGTTATCAGGAGAGAACCCAGTGCTGCATCTTTTAGCCCAGCACTGACCCTGAAAAGTAATTCTAAGCGTACTTACCAGTAACTTGTATTTCCTTCCATAGGAATCCATTGTGTGGTTTTCAGCAGAAAAGTTTCTCTGTCGATTTTTGAAACTTACAAATATTCCTCTAAAATCAGTCGAACTACGAATTCCTTTTTATTCACCTGTTATCAGGTGAGAACCGATTGATGCATCTTTTAGACCAGCACTGACCCTGAAAAGTAATTCAAGCGTACTTACCAGTAACTTGGATTTCCTTCCATAGGAATGCATTGTGTGGTTTTCAGCAGAAAAGTTTCCAAGAGTCCATTTTTGAAACGTACAAATATTCCTCTACAATCAGCCGAACTGCGAATTCCGATTTACTCACCTGTTATCAGGAGAGAACCCAGTGCTGCATCTTTTAGCTCAGCACTGACCCTGAAAAGTAATTCTAAGCGTACTTACCAGTAACTAGTATTTCCTTTCATAGGAATCCATTGTGTGGTTTTCAGCAGAAAAGTTTCCAAGTGTCCGTTTTTGAAACGTACAAATATTCCTCTAAAATCGGCCGAACTACGAATTCCTATTTACTCACCTGTTATAGGAGAGAACCCAGTGCTGCATCTTTTAGCCCAGCACTGACCCTGAAAAGTAATTCTAAGCGTACTTACCAGTAACTTGTATTTCCTTCCTTAGGAATGCATTGTGTGGTTTTCACCAGAAAAGTTTCTCTGTCGATTTTTGAAACTTACAAATATTCCTCTAAAATCAGTCGAAACTACGAATTCCTTTTTATTCACTGGTTATCAGGTGAGAACCCAGTGCTGCTTCTTTTAGACCAGCACTGACCCTGAAAAGTAATTCTAAGCGTACTTAACAGTAACTTGTATTTCCTTCCATAGGAATCCATTGTGTGGTTTTCAGCAGAAAAGTTCTGTGTCCATTTTTGAAACGTACAAATATTCCTCTAAAATCAGCCAAACGACAAATTCTGATTTACTCACCTGGTATCAGGAGAGAACTCAGTGCTGCATCTTGTAGCCCAGCACTGACCCTGAAAAGTAATTCTAAGCATACTTAGCAGTAACTTGTATTTCCTTCCATAGGAATCCATTGGGGGGTTTTCACCAGAAAAGTTTCTAAGTGTCCATTTTTTGAAACGTACAAATATTCCTCTAAAATCAGTCGAACTACGAATTCCGATTTACTCACCTGTTATCAGGAGAGAACCCAGAGCTGCATCTTTTAGCCCAGCACTGACCATGAAAAGTAATTCTAAGCGTACTTACCAGTAACTTGTATTTCCTTCCATAGGAATCCATTGTGTGGTTTTCACCACAAAAGTTTCTAAGTGTCCATTTTTGAAACGTACAAATATTCCTCTTCAATCAGCCGAACTACGAATTCCGATTTACTCACCTGTTATCAGGAGAGAACCCAGTGCTGCATCTTTTATCCCAGCACTGAACCTGGAAAGTAATTCTAAGCGTACTTACCAGCAACTTGTATTTCCTTCCATAGGAATCTATTAAGTGGTTTTCAGCAGAAAAGTTTCCAAGTGTCGATTTTTGAAACGTACAAATACTCCTCTAAAATCAGCCGAATTACGAATGCCGAATTACTGACCTGTTATCAGGAGAGAACCCATTGCTGCATCTTTTAGACCAGCACTGACCCTGAAAAGAAATTCAAGCGTACTTACCAGTAACTTGGATTTCCTTCCATAGGAATGCATTGTGTGGTTTTCAGCAGAAAAGTTTCCAAGTGTCCATTTTTGAAAAGTAGAAATATTCCTCTACAATCAGCTGAACTACGAATTCTGAGTTACTCACCTGTTATCAGGAGAGAACCCAGTGCTGCATCGTTTAGCTCAGCACTGACCCTGAAAAGTAATTCTAAGCGTACTTACCAGTAACTTGTATTTTACTTCCATGGGAATCCATTGTGTGGTTTTCAGCAGAAAAGTTTCCAAGTGTCCATTTTTGAAAAGTACAAATATTCCTCTAAAATCGGCCGAACTACGAATTCCGATTTACTCACCTGTTATAGGAGAGAACCCAGTGCTGCATCATTTAGCCCAGCACTGAATCTGAAAAGTAATTCTAAGCGTACTTACCAGTAATTTGTATTTCCTTCCATAGGAATCCATTGTGTGGTTTTCAGCAGAAAAGTTTCTCTGTCGATTTTTGAAACTTACAAATATTCCTCTAAAATCAGTCGAACTATGAATTGCTTTTTATTCACCTGTTATCAGGTGAGAACCCAGAGCTGCATCTTTTAGCCCAGCACTGACCCTGAAAAGTAATTCTAAGCGTACTTACCAATAATTTGTATTTCCTTCCTTAGGAATGCATTGTGTGGTTTTCACCAGAAAAGTTTCTAAGTGTCCATTTTTTAAACGTACAAATATTCCTCCTAAATCAGCCGAACAACGAATTCCGATTTACTCACCTTTTATCAGGAGAGAACCCAGTGCTGCATCTTTTAGCCCAGCACTGACCCTGAAAAGTAATTCTAAGCGTACTTACCTGTAACTTGTATTTCCTTACACAGGAATCCATTGTGTGGTTTTCAGCAGAAAAGTTTCCAAGTGTCCATTTTTGAAACGTAGAAATATTCCTCTACAATCAGCCGAACTACGAATTCCGATTTACTCACCTGTTATCAGGAGAGAACCCAGTGCTGCATCGTTTAGCTCAGCTCTGACCCTGAAAAGTAATTCTAAGCATACTTACCAGTAACTTGTATTTCCTTCCATAGGAATCCATTGTGTGGTTTTCAGCAGAAAAGTTTCCAAGTGTCCATTTTTGAAAAGTACAAATATTCCTCTAAAATCGGCCGAACTACGAATTCCGATTTACTCACCTGTTATAGGAGAGAACCCAGTGCTGCATCTTTTAGCCCAGCACTGACCCTGAAAAGTAATTCTAAGCGTACTTACCAGTAACTTGTATTTCCTTCCTTAGGAATGCATTGTGTGGTTTTCACAAGTAAAGTTTTTAAGTGTTCAGTTTTGAAACATACAAATATTCCTCCAAAATCAGCCGAACTACGAATTCCGATTTACTCACCTGTTATCAGGAGAGAACCCAGTGCTGCATCTTTTAGCCCAGCACTGACCCTGAAAAGTAACTCTAAGCGTACTTACCAGTAACTTGTATTTCCTTCCATAGGAATCCATTGTGTGGTTTTCAGCAGAAAAGTTTCTCTGTCGATTTTTGAAACTTACAAATATTCCTCTAAAATCAGTCGAACTACGAATTCCTTTTTATTCACCTATTATCAGGTGAGAACCCAGAGCTGCATCTTTAAGCCCAGCACTGACCCTGAAAAGTTATTCTAAGCGTACTTACCAGTAACTTGGATTTCCTTCCATAGGAATGCATTGTGTGGTTTTCAGCAGAAAAGTTTCCAAGTGTCCATTTTTGAAACGTACAAATATTCCTCTACAATCAGCCGAACTGCGAATTCCGATTTACTCACCTGTTATCAGGAGAGAACCCAGTGCTGCATCTTTTAGCTCAGCACTGACCCTGAAAAGTAATTCTAAGCGTACTTACCAGTAACTTGGATTTCCTTCCATAGGAATGCATTGTGTGGTTTTCAGCAGAAAATGTTCAAGTGTCCATATTTGAAACGTACAAATATTCCTCTACAATTAGCCGAACTGCGAATTCCGATTTACTCACCTGTTATAGGAGAGAACCCAGTGCTGCATCATTTAGCTCAGCACTGAATCTGAAAAGTAATTCTAAGCGTACTTACCAGTAATTTGTATTTCCTTCCATAGGAATCCATTGTGTGGTTTTCAGCAGAAAAGTTTCTCTGTCGATTTTTGAAACTTACAAATATTCCTCTAAAATCAGTCGAACTATGAATTGCTTTTTATTCACCTGTTATCAGGTGAGAACCCAGAGCTGCATCTTTTAGCCCAGCACTGACCCTGAAAAGTAATTCTAAGCGTACTTACCAATAATTTGTATTTCCTTCCTTAGGAATGCATTGTGTGGTTTTCACCAGAAAAGTTTCTAAGTGTCCATTTTTTAAACGTACAAATATTCCTCCTAAATCAGCCGAACTACGAATTCCGATTTACTCACCTGTTATAGGAGAGAACCCAGTGCTGCATCATTTAGCCCAGCACTGAATCTGAAAAGTAATTCTAAGCGTACTTACCAGTAATTTGTATTTCCTTCCATAGGAATCCATTGTGTGGTTTCCAGCAGAAAAGTTTCTCTGTCGATTTTTGAAACGTACAAATATTCCTCTAAAATCAGTCGAACTATGAATTGCTTTTTATTCACCTGTTATCAGGTGAGAACCCAGAGCTGCATCTTTTAGCCAAGCACTGACCCTGGAAAGTAATTCTAAGCGTACTTACCAGTAACTTGTATTTCCTTCCTTAGGAATGCATTGTGTGGTTTTCACCACAAAAGTTTCTAAGTGTCCATTTTTGAAACATACAAATATTCCTCTTCAATCAGCCGAACTACGAATTCCGATTTACTCACCTGTTATCAGGAGAGAACCCAGTGCTGCATCTTTTATCCCAGCACTGACCCTGAAAAGGAATTCTAAGCGTACTTACCAGTAACTTGTATTTCCTTCCATAGGAATCCATTGTGTGGTTTTCAGCAGAAAAGTTTCTCTGTCGATTTTTGGAACGTACAAATATTCCTCTAAAATCAGTCGAACTACGAATTCCTTTTTATTCACCTGTTATCAGGTGAGAACCCAGTGCTGCATCTTTTAGCCAAGCACTGACCCTGGAAAGTAATTCTAAGCGTACTTACCAGTAACTTGTATTTCCTTCCATAGGAATCCATTGTGTGGTTTTCACCAGAAAAGTTTCCAGGTGTCCATTTTTAAATGTACAAATATTCCTCTAAAGTCAGTTGAACTATGAATTCCGATTTACTCACCTGTTATCAGGAGAGAACCCAGTGCTGCATCTTCTATCCCAGCACTGACCCTGGAAAGTAATTCTAAGCGTGCTTACCAGTAACTTGTATTTCCTTCTATAGGAATGCATTGTGTGGTTTTCAGAAGAAAAGTTTCCAAGTGTCGATTTGTGAAACGTACAAATACTCCTCTAAAATCAGCCGAATTACAAATTCCGATTTACTCACCTGTTATCAGGAGAGAACCCAGAGCTGCATCTTTTAGACCAGTACTGACCCCGAAAAGTAATTCAAGCGTACTTACCAGTAACTTGTATTTCCTTCCATAGGAATGCATTGTGTGGTTTTCAGCAGAAAAGTTTCCAAGTGTCCATTTTTGAAACGTACAAATATTCCTCTAAAATCAGCCGAACTACGAATTCCGACTTTCTCACCTGTTATCAGTAGAGAACCCAGTGCTGCATCTTTTAGACCAGCACAGACCCTGAAAAGTAATTCTAAGCGTATTTACAAGTAACTTGTATTTCCTTCCATAGGAATCCATTGTGTGGTTTTCAGCAGAAAAGTTTCTGTGTCCATTTTTGAAACGTACAAATATTCCTCTAAAATCAGCTAAACTACGAATTCCGATTTACTCACCTGTTATCAGGAGAGAACCCAGTGCTGCATCTTTTAGCACAGCAGTGACCCTGGAAAGTAATTCTAAGCATACTTAGCAGTAACTTGTATTTCCTTCCATAGGAATCCATTGGGTGGTTTTCACCAGAAAAGTTTCTAAGTGTCCATTTTTTGAAACGTACAAATATTCCTCTAAAATCAGTCGAACCACGAATTCTGATTTACTCACCTGTTATCAGGAGAGAACACAGAGTTGCATCTTTTAGCCCCGCACTGACCCTGAAAAGTAATTCTAAGCGTACTTACCAGTAACTTGTATTTCCTTCCATAGGAATGCATTATGTGGTTTTCACCACAAAAGTTTCTAAGTGTCCATTTTTGAAACATACAAATATTCCTCTTCAATCAGCCGAACTACGAATTCCGATTTACTCACCTGTTATCAGGAGAGAACCCAGTGCTGCATCTTTTATCCCAGCACTGACCCTGAAAAGGAATTCTAAGCGTACTTACCAGTAACTTGTATTTTCTTCCATAGGAATCCATTGTGTGGTTTTCACCAGAAAAGATTCTGTGTCCATTTTTGAAACGTACAAATATTCCCCTAAAATCAGCCGAACTACGAATTTCGATTTACTCCCTGTTATCTGGAGAGAACCCAGTGCTGCATCTTTTAGCACAACAGTGACCCTGGAAAGTAATTCTAAGCGTACTTACCAGTAACTTGTATTTCCTTCCATAGGAATCCATTGTGTAGTTT
Organism: Triturus cristatus; assembly: GCF_964204655.1. NCBI lineage: Eukaryota > Metazoa > Chordata > Amphibia > Caudata > Salamandridae > Triturus > Triturus cristatus. Next base: position 1,016,894,630 of record NC_140579.1, on the reverse strand, counting down.
TAAGCAGAAAAGTTTCCAAGTGTCCATTTTTGAAACGTACAAATATTCCTCAAGAACAGCAGAACAACGAATTCTGATTTACTTACCTGTTATCAGGAGAGAACCCAGTGCTGCATCTTTTAGCTCAGCAGTGACCCTGGAAAGTAATTCTAAGTGTACTTACCAGTAACTTCTATTTCCTTCCATAGGAATCCATTGTGTGGTTTTCAGCAGAAAAGTTTCCAAGTGTCGATTTTTGAAACGTACAAATACTCCTCTAAAATCAGCAGAATTACGAATGCCGATTTACTCACCTGTTATCAGGAGAGAACCCAGTGCTGCATAGTTTAGACCAGTACTGACCCTGAAAAGTAATTCTAAGCGTACTTACCAGTAACTTGTATTTCCTTCCATAGGAATCCATTGTGTGGTTTTCAGCAGAAAAGTTTCTGTGTCCATTTTTGAAACGTACAAATATTCCTCTAAAATCAGCCAAACTACGAATTCTGATTTACTCACCTGTTATCAGAAGAGAACTCAGTGCTGCATCTTTTAGCCTAGCACTGACCCTGAAAAGTAATTCTAAGCATACTTAGCAGTAACTTGTATTTCCTTCCATAGGAATCCATTGGGTGGTTTTCACCAGAAAAGTTTCAGTGTGTCCATTTTTTGAAACGTACAAATATTCCTCTAAAATCAGTCGAACCACGAATTCTGATTTACTCACCTGTTATCAGGAGAGAACCCAGAGTTGCATCTTTTAGCCCCGCACTGACCCTGAAAAGTAATTCTAAGCGTACTTACCAGTAACTTGTATTTCCTTCCATAGGAATGCATTATGTGGTTTTCACCACAAAAGTTTCTAAGTGTCCATTTTTGAAACATACAAATATTCCTCTTCAATCAGCCGAACTACGAATTCTGATTTACTCACCTGTTATCAGGAGAGAACCCAGTGCTGCATCTTTTATCCCAGCACTGACCCTGAAAAGTAATTCTAAGCGTACTTACCAGTAACTTGTATTTTCTTCCATAGGAATACATTGTGTGGTTTTCACCAGAAAAGATTCTTTGTCCATTTTTGAAACGTACAAATATTCCCCTAAAATCAGCCGAACTACGAATTTCGATTTACTCCCTGTTATCAGGAGAGAACCCAGTGCTGCATCTTTTAGCACAACAGTGACCCTGGAAAGTAATTCTAAGCGTCCTTACCAGTAACTTGTATTTCCTTCCATAGGAATCCATTGTGTAGTTTTAAGCAGAAAAGTTTCCAAGTGTCCATTTTTGAAACGTACAAATATTCCTCAAGAACAGCAGAACAACGAATTCTGATTTACTTACCTGTTATCAGGAGAGAACCCAGTGCTGCATCTTTTAGCTCAGCAGTGACCCTGGAAAGTAATTCTAAGTGTACTTACCAGTAACTTCTATTTCCTTCCATAGGAATCCATTGTGTGGTTTTCAGCAGAAAAGTTTCCAAGTGTCGATGTTTGAAACGTACAAATACTCCTCTAAAATCAGCAGAATTACGAATGCCGATTTACTCACCTGTTCTCAGGAGAGAACCCAGTGCTGCATAGTTTAGACCAGTACTGACCCTGAAAAGTAATTCTAAGCATACTTACCAGTAACTTGTATTTCCTTCCATAGGAATCCATTGTGTGGTTTTCACCAGAAAAGTTTCTAGGTGTCCATTTTTGAAACGTACAAATATTCCTCTAAAATCAGCTTAACTACGAATTCCGATTTACTTACCTGTTATCAGGAGAGAACCGAGTGCTGCATCTTTTAGCCCAGCACTGACCCTGGCAAGTAATTCTAAGAGTCCTTACCAGTAACTTATATTTCCTTCCATAGGAATCCATTGTGTGGTTTTCACCAGAAGTTTCCAGGTGTCCATTTTTGAAACGTACAAATATTCCTCTAAAGTCAGTCGAACTATGAATTCCGATTTACTCGCCTGTTATCAGGAGAGAACCCAGTGCTGCATCTTTTAGCCCAGCACTGACCCTGAAAAGTAATTATAAGCGTACTTACCAATAACTTGTATTTCCTTCCATAGGAATGCATTGTGTGGTTTTCAGCAGAAAAGTTTCCAAGTGTCGATTTTTGAAACGTACAAATACTCCTCTAAAATCAGCAGAATTACGAAGGCCGATTTACTCACCTGTTATCAGGAGATAACCCAGTGCTGCATCTTTTAGACCAGCACTGACCCTGAAAAGTAATTCTAAGCGTATTTACAAGTAACTTGTATTTCCTTCCATAGGAATCCATTGTGTGTTTTTCACCAGAAAAGTTTCTAAGTGTCCATTTTTGAAACGTACAAATATTCCAATAAAATCAGCCGAACTACGAATTCCGATTTTCTCACCTGTTATCAGGAGAGAACCCAGCGCTGCATCGTTTAGCCCAGCAGTGACCCTGGAAAGGAATTCTAAGCGTACTTACAAGTAACTTGTATTTCCTTCCTTATGAATGCATTGTGTGGTTTTCACCAGAAAAGTTTCTAAATGTCCATTTTTTAAACGTTCAAATATTACTCCTAAATCAGCCGAACTACGAATTCTGATTTACTCACCTATTATCAGGAGAGAACCCAGTGCTGCATCTTTTAGCCCAGCACTGACCCTGAAAAGTAATTCTAAGCGTACTTACCAGTAACTTGTATTTCCTTCCATAGGAATCCATTGTGTGGTTTTCAGCAGAAAAGTTTCTCTGTCGATTTATGAAAAGTACAAATATTCCTCTAAAATCAGTCGAACTATGAATTCCGATTTACTCACCTGTTATCAGGAGAGAACCCAGTGCTGCATCTTTTAGACAGCACTGACCCTGAAAAGTAATTCAGCCATACTTACCAGTAAATTGTATTTCCTTCCATAGGAATCCATTGTGTGGTTTTCACCAGAAAAGATTCTGTGTCCATTTTTGAAACGTACAGATATTCCCCTAAATTCAGCCAAACTACGAATTCTGATTTACTCACCTGTTATCAGGAGAGAACCCAGTGCTGCATCTTTTAGCCCAGCAGTGACCGTGGAAAGTAATTCTAAGCGTACTTACCAGTAACTTCTATTTCCTTCCATAGGAATCCATTGTGTGGTTTTCAGCAGAAAAGTTTCCAATGTCGATTTTTGAAACGTACAAATTCTCCTCTAAAATCAGCAGAACTACGAATGCCGATTTACTCACCTGTTATCTGGAGAGAACCCAGTGCTGCATCTTTTAGACCAGCACTGACCCTGAAAAGTAATTCAAGCGTACTTACCAGTATCTTGTATTTCCTTCCATAGGAATGCATTGTGTGGTTTTCAGCAGAAAAGATTCTGTGTCCATTTTTGAAACTTACAAATATTCCTCTAAAATCAGCCAAACTACGAATTCCGATTTACTCACCTGTTATCAGGAGAGAACTCAGTGCTGCATCTTTTAGACTAGCACTGACCCTAAAAAGTAATTCTAAGCATACTTACCAGTAACTTGTATTTCCTTCCCTAGGCATGCATTGTGTGGTTTTCACCAGAAAAGATTCTAAGTGTCCATTTTTGAAACGTATAAATATTCCTCTTAAATCAGCCGAACTACGAATTCCAATTTAATCACCTGTTATCAGGAGAGAACCCAGTGCTGCATCTTTTAGCCCAGCACTGACCCTGAAAAGTAATTCTAAGCGTACTTACCAGTAACTTGTATTTCCTTCCATAGGAATGCATTGTGTGGTTTTCACCATAAGTTTCTAAGTGTCCATTTTTGAAATGTACAAATATTCCTCTTAAATCAGCCGAAATACGAATTCTGATTTATTCACCTGTGATCAGGAGAGAAACCAGTGCTGCATCTATTATCCCAGCACTGACCCTGGAAAGTAATTCTACGCGTACTTACTAGTAACTTGTATTTCCTTCCATAGGAATCCATTGTGTGGTTTTCAGCAGAAAAGTTTCCAAGTGTAGATTTTTGAAACGTACAAATAGTCCCCTAAACTCAGCCGAATTACGAATGCCGAATTACTGACCTGTTATCAGGAGAGAACCCATTGCTGCATCTTTTAGACCAGCACTGACCCTGAAAAGTAATTCAAGCGTACTTACCAGTAACTTGTATTTCCTTCCATAGGAATGCATTGTGTGGTTTTCAGCAGAAAAGTTTCCAAGTGTCCATTTTTGAAACGTACAAATATTCCTCTAAAATCAGCCGAACTACGAATTCTGATTTACTCACCTGTTATCAGGAGAGAACCCAGTGCTGCATCTTTTAGCCCAGCACTGACCCTGAAAAGTAATTCTAAGCGTACTTACCAGTAACTTGTATTTCCTTCCATAGGAATCCATTGTGTGTTTTTCAGCAGAAAAGTTTCTCTTTCGATTTTTGAAACATACAAATATTCCTCTAAAATCAGTCGAACTACGAATTCCGATTTACTTACCTGTTATCAGGAGAGAACCGAGTGCTGCATCTTTTAGCCCAGCACTGACCCTGGCAAGTAATTCTAAGAGTCCTTACCAGTAACTTATATTTCCTTCCATAGGAATCCATTGTGTGGTTTTCACCAGAAGTTTCCAGGTGTCCATTTTTGAAACGTACAAATATTCCTTTAAAGTCAGTCGAACTATGAATTCCGATTTACTCGCCTGTTATCAGGAGAGAACCCAGTGCTGCATCTTTTATCCCAGCACTGACCCTGGAAAGTAATTCTACGCGTACTTACCAGTAACTTGTATTTCCTTCCATAGGAATCCATTGTGTGGTTTTCACCAGAAAAGTTTCTAGGTGTCCATTTTTGAAACGTACAAATATTCCTCTAAAATCAGCCGTACTACGAATTCCGATTTACTCACCTGTTATCAGGAGAGAACCCAGTGCTGCATCTTTTAGCCCAGCACTGACACTGAAAAGTAATTCTAAGCGTACTTACCAGTAACTTGTATTTCCTTCCATAGGAATCCATTGTGTGTTTTTCAGCAGAAAAGTTTCCAAATGTCGATTTTTGAAACGTACAAATACTCCTCTAAAATCAGCAGAACTACGAATGCCGATTTACTCACCTGTTATCTGGAGAGAACCCAGTGCTGCATCTTTTAGACCAGCACTGACCCTGAAAAGTAATTCAAGCGTACTTACCAGTATCTTGTATTTCCTTCCATAGGAATGCATTGTGTGGTTTTCAGCAGAAAAGATTCTGTGTCCATTTTTGAAACTTACAAATATTCCTCTAAAATCAGCCAAACTACGAATTCCGATTTACTCACCTGTTATCAGGAGAGAACTCAGTGCTGCATCTTTTAGACTAGCACTGACCCTAAAAAGTAATTCTAAGCATACTTACCAGTAACTTGTATTTCCTTCCCTAGGCATGCATTGTGTGGTTTTCAGCAGAAAAGTTTTCAAGTGTCCATTTTTGAAATGTACAAATATTCCTCTAAAATCAGTCGAACTACGAATTCCGATTTACTCACCTGTTATCAGGAGAGAACCGAGTGCTGCATCTTTTAGCCCAGCACTGACCCTGGCAAGTAATTCTAAGAGTCCTTACCAGTAACTTATATTTCCTTCCATAGGAATCCATTGTGTGGTTTTCACCAGAAGTTTCCAGGTGTCCATTTTTGAAACGTACAAATATTCCTCTAAAGTCAGTCGAACTATGAATTCCGATTTACTCGCCTGTTATCAGGAGAGAACCCAGTGCTGCATCTTTTAGCCCAGCACTGACCCTGAAAAGTAATTATAAGCGTACTTACCAATAACTTGTATTTCCTTCCATAGGAATGCATTGTGTGGTTTTCAGCAGAAAAGTTTCCAAGTGTCGATTTTTGAAACATACAAATACTCCTCTAAAATCAGCAGAATTACGAAGGCCGATTTACTCACCTGTTATCAGGAGATAACCCAGTGCTGCATCTTTTAGACCAGCACTGACCCTGAAAAGTAATTCTAAGCGTATTTACAAGTAACTTGTATTTCCTTCCATAGGAATCCATTGTGTGTTTTTCACCAGAAAAGTTTCTAAGTGTCCATTTTTGAAACGTACAAATATTCCAATAAAATCAGCCGAACTACGAATTCCGATTTACTCACCTGTTATCAGGAGAGAACCCAGCGCTGCATCGTTTAGCCCAGCAGTGACCCTGGAAAGGAATTCTAAGCGTACTTACAAGTAACTTGTATTTCCTTCCTTATGAATGCATTGTGTGGTTTTCACCAGAAAAGTTTCTAAATGTCCATTTTTTAAACGTTCAAATATTACTCCTAAATCAGCCGAACTACGAATTCTGATTTACTCACCTATTATCAGGAGAGAACCCAGTGCTGCATCTTTTAGCCCAGCACTGACCCTGAAAAGTAATTCTAAGCGTACTTACCAGTAACTTGTATTTCCTTCCATAGGAATCTATTGTGTGGTTTTCAGCAGAAAAGTTTCTCTGTCGATTTTTGAAAAGTACAAATATTGCTCTAAAATCAGTCGAACTATGAATTCCGATTTACTCACCTGTTATCAGGAGAGAACCCAGTGCTGCATCTTTTAGACAGCACTGACCCTGAAAAGTAATTCAAGCATACTTACCAGTAAATTGTATTTCCTTCCATAGGAATCCATTGTGTGGTTTTCACCAGAAAAGATTCTGTGTCCATTTTTGAAACGTACAGATATTCCCCTAAATTCAGCCAAACTACGAATTCTGATTTACTCACCTGTTATCAGGAGAGAACCCAGTGCTGCATCTTTTAGCCCAGCAGTGACCGTGGAAAGTAATTCTAAGCGTACTTACCAGTAACTTCTATTTCCTTCCATAGGAATCCATTGTGTGGTTTTCAGCAGAAAAGTTTCCAAATGTCGATTTTTGAAACGTACAAATACTCCTCTAAAATCAGCAGAACTACGAATGCCGATTTACTCACCTGTTATCTGGAGAGAACCCAGTGCTGCATCTTTTAGACCAGCACTGACCCTGAAAAGTAATTCAAGCGTACTTACCAGTATCTTGTATTTCCTTCCATAGGAATGCATTGTGTGGTTTTCAGCAGAAAAGATTCTGTGTCCATTTTTTGAAACTTACAAATATTCCTCTAAAATCAGCCAAACTACGAATTCCGATTTACTCACCTGTTATCAGGAGAGAACTCAGTGCTGCATCTTTTAGACTAGCACTGACCCTAAAAAGTAATTCTAAGCATACTTACCAGTAACTTGTATTTCCTTCCCTAGGCATGCATTGTGTGGTTTTCACCAGAAAAGATTCTAAGTGTCCATTTTTGAAACGTACAAATATTCCTCTTAAATCAGCCGAACTACGAATTCCAATTTAATCACCTGTTATCAGGAGAGAACCCAGTGCTGCATCTTTTAGCCCAGCACTGACCCTGAAAAGTAATTCTAAGCGTACTTACCAGTAACTTGTATTTCCTTCCATAGGAATGCATTGTGTGGTTTTCACCATAAGTTTCTAAGTGTCCATTTTTGAAATGTACAAATATTCCTCTTAAATCAGCCGAAATACGAATTCTGATTTATTCACCTGTGATCAGGAGAGAAACCAGTGCTGCATCTATTATCCCAGCACTGACCCTGGAAAGTAATTCTACGCGTACTTACTAGTAACTTGTATTTCCTTCCATAGGAATCCATTGTGTGGTTTTCAGCAGAAAAGTTTCCAAGTGTAGATTTTTGAAACGTACAAATAGTCCTCTAAACTCAGCCGAATTACGAATGCCGAATTACTGACCTGTTATCAGGAGAGAACCCATTGCTGCATCTTTTAGACCAGCACTGACCCTGAAAAGTAATTCAAGCGTACTTACCAGTAACTTGTATTTCCTTCCATAGGAATGCATTGTGTGGTTTTCAGCAGAAAAGTTTCCAAGTGTCCATTTTTGAAACGTACAAATATTCCTCTAAAATCAGCCGAACTACGAATTCTGATTTACTCACCTGTTATCAGGAGAGAACCCAGTGCTGCATCTTTTAGCCCAGCACTGACCCTGAAAAGTAATTCTAAGCGTACTTACCAGTAACTTGTATTTCCTTCCATAGGAATCCATTGTGTGTTTTTCAGCAGAAAAGTTTCTCTTTCGATTTTTGAAACATACAAATATTCCTCTAAAATCAGTCGAACTACGAATTCCGATTTACTTACCTGTTATCAGGAGAGAACCGAGTGCTGCATCTTTTAGCCCAGCACTGACCCTGGCAAGTAATTCTAAGAGTCCTTACCAGTAACTTATATTTCCTTCCATAGGAATCCATTGTGTGGTTTTCACCAGAAGTTTCCAGGTGTCCATTTTTGAAACGTACAAATATTCCTTTAAAGTCAGTCGAACTATGAATTCCGATTTACTCGCCTGTTATCAGGAGAGAACCCAGTGCTGCATCTTTTATCCCAGCACTGACCCTGGAAAGTAATTCTACGCGTACTTACCAGTAACTTGTATTTCCTTCCATAGGAATCCATTGTGTGGTTTTCACCAGAAAAGTTTCTAGGTGTCCATTTTTGAAACGTACAAATATTCCTCTAAAATCAGCCGTACTACGAATTCCGATTTACTCACCTGTTATCAGGAGAGAACCCAGTGCTGCATCTTTTAGCCCAGCACTGACTCTGAAAAGTAATTCTAAGCATACTTACCACTAACTTGTATTTCCTTCCATATGAGTGCATTGTGTGGTTTTCACCAGAAGTTTCTAAGTGTCCATTTTTGAAACGTACAAATATTCCTCTTAAATCAGCCGAACTACGAATTCTGATGTATTCACCTGTGATCAGGAGAGAAACCAGTGCTGCATCTATTATCCCAGCACTGACCCTGGAAAGTAATTCTACGCGTACGTACCAGTAACTTGTATTTCCTTCCATAGGAATCCATTGTGTGGTTTTCAGCAGAAAAGTTTCCAAGTGTAGATTTTTGAAATGTACAAATACTCCTCTAAACTCAGCCGAATTACGAATGCCGAATTACTGACCTGTTATCAGGAGAGAACCAATTGCTGCATCTTTTAGACCAGCACTGACCCTGGAAAGTAATTCTACGCGTACGTACCAGTAACTTGTATTTCCTTCCATAGGAATCCATTGTGTGGTTTTCAGCAGAAAAGTTTCCAAGTGTAGATTTTTGAAACGTACAAATATTCCTCTAAAATCAGTCGAACTACGAATTCCGATTTACTTACCTGTTATCAGGAGAGAACCGAGTGCTGCATCTTTTAGCCCAGCACTGACCCTGGAAAGTGATTCTAAGTGTCCTTACCAGTAACTTATATTTCCTTCCATAGGAATCCATTGTGTGGTTTTCACCAGAAGTTTCCAGGTGTCTATTTTTGAAACGTACAAATATTCCTCTAAAGTCAGTCGAACTATGAATTCCGATTTACTCACCTGTTATCAGGAGAGAACCCAGTGCTGCATCGTTTTTCCCAGCACTGACCATGGAAAGTAATTCTAAGCGTACTTACCAGTAACTTGTATTTCCTTCCATAGGAATCCATTGTGTGGTTTTCACCAGAAAAGTTTCTAAGTGTCCATTTTTGAAACGTACAAATATTCCTCTAAAATCAGCCGAACTACGAATTCCGATTTACTCACCTGTTATCAGGAGAGAACCCATTGCTGCATATTTTAGACCATCACTGACCCTGAAAAGTAATTCAAGCGTACTTACCAGTAACTTGTATTTCCTTCCATAGGAATGCACTGTGTGGTTTTCAGCAGAAAAGTTTCCAAGTGTCCATTTTGAAACGTACAAATATTCCTCTAAAATCAGCCGAACTACGAATTCCGATTTACTCACCTGTCATCAAGAGAGAACGCAGTGATGCATCTTTTAGCCCAGCACTGACCCTGAAAAGTAATTCTAAGCGTACTTACCAGTAACTTGTATTTTCTTCCATAGGAATCCATTGTGTGGTTTTCACCAGAAAAGATTCTGTGTCCATTTTTGAAACGTACAAATATTCCCCTAAAATCAGCCGAACTACGAATTTCGATTTACTCCCTGTTATCAGGAGAGAACCCAGTGCTGCATCTTTTAGCACAACAGTGACCCTGGAAAGTAATTCTAAGCGTACTTACCAGTAACTTGTATTTCCTTCCATAGGAATCCATTGTGTAGTTTTAAGCAGAAAAGTTTCCAAGTGTCCGTTTTTGAAACGTACAAATATTCCTCAAGAACAGCAGAACAACAAATTCTGATTTACTTACCTGTTATCAGGAGAGAACCCAGTGCCGCATCTTTTAGCTCAGCAGTGACCCTGGAAAGTAATTCTAAGTGTACTTACCAGTAACTTCTATTTCCTTCCATAGGAATCCATTGTGTGGTTTTCAGCAGAAAAGTTTCCAAGTGTCGATTTTTGAAACGTACAAATACTCCTCTAAAATCAGCAGAATTACGAATGCCGATTTACTCACCTGTTATCAGGAGAGAACCCAGTGCTGCATAGTTTAGACCAGTACTGACCCTGAAAAGTAATTCTAAGAGTACTTACCAGTAACTTGTATTTCCTTCCATAGGAATCCATTGTGTGGTTTACACCAGAAAAGTTTCTAGGTGTCCATTTTTGAAACGTGCAAATATTCCTCTAAAATCAGCTTAACTACGAATTCCGATTTACTCACCTGTTATCAGGAGAGAAACCAGTGCTGCATCTTTCAGCCCAGCACTGACCCTGAAAAGTAATTCTAAGCATACTTACCAGTAACTTGTATTTCCTTCCCCAAGCATGCATTGTGTCGTTTTCACCAGAAAAGATTCTAAGTGTCCATTTTTGAAACGTACAAATATTCCTCTTAAATCAGCCGAACTACAAATTCTGATTTACTCACCTGTTATCAGGAGAGAACCCAGTGCTGCATCTTTTAGCCCAGCACTGACCCTGAAAAGTAATTCTAAGCGTACTTACCAATAACTTGTATTTCCTTCCATAGGAATGCATTGTGTGGTTTTCACCAGAAGTTTCTAAGTGTCCATTTTTGAAACGTACAAATATTCCTCTTAAATCAGCCGAACTACGAACTTTGATTTATTCACCTGTTATCAGAAGAGAACCCAGTGCTGCATCTTTTATCCCAGCAGTGACCCTGGAAAGTAATTCTAAGCGTACTTACCAGTAACTTGTATTTCCTTCCATAGGAATCCATTGTGTGGTTTTCAGCAGAAAAGTTTCCAAGTGTAGATTTTTGAAACGTACAAATACTCCTCTAAACTCAGCCGAATTACGAATGCCGAATTACTGAACTGTTATCAGGAGAGAACCTATTGCTGCATCTTTTAGACCAGCACTGACCCTGAAAAGTAATTCAAGCGTACTTACCAGTAACTTGTATTTCCTTCCATAGGAATGCATTGTGTGGTTTTCAGCAGAAAAGTTTCCAAGTGTCCATTTTTTAAACGTACAAATGTTCCTCTAAAATCGGCCGAACTACGAACTCCGATTTACTCACCTGTTATCAGGAGAGAACCCAGTGCTGCATCTTTTAGCCCAGCACTGACACTGAAAAGTAATTCTAAGCGTACCTACCAGTAGCTTGTATTTTCTTCCATAGGAATCTATTGTGTGGTATTCAGCTGAAAAGTTTCCAAGTGTCCATTTTTGAAACGTACCAAAATTCCTCAAAAACAGCCGAACTACGAATTCCGATTTACTCACCTGTTATCAGGAGAGAACCCAGTACTGCATCTTTTAGCCCAGCAATGACCATGAAAAGTAATTCTAAGCGTACTTACCAGTAACTTGTATTTCCTTCCATAGGAATCCATTGTGTGGTTTTCAGCAGAAAAGTTTCTCTGTCGATTTTTGAAAAGTACAAATATTCCTCTAAAATCAGTCGAACTATGAATTCCGATTTACTCACTTGTTATCAGGAGAGAACCCAGTGCTGCATCTTTTAGACAGGCACTGACCCTGGAAAGTAATTCTAAGTGTACTTACCAGTAACTTCTATTTCCTTCCATAGGAATCCATTGTGTGGTTTTCAGCAGAAAAGTTTCCAAGTGTCGATTTTTGAAACTTACAAATACTCCTCTAAAATCATCAGAATTACGAATGCCGATTTACTCACCTGTTATCAAGAGAGAACCCAGTGCTGCATCTTTTAGACCAGCACTGACCCTGAAAAGTAATTCTAAGCGTACTTACCAAAAACTTGAATATCCTTCCATAGGAATCCATTGTGTAGTTTTCAGCAGAAAAGTTTCCAACTGTCCATTTTTGAAACATACAAATATTCCTCAAAAACAGCCGAACTACGAATTCCGATTTACTCACCTGTTATCAGGAGAGAACCCAGTGCTGCATCTTTTAGCCCAGCAGTGACCCTGGAAAGTAATTCTAAGCATACTTACCAGTAACTTCTATTTCCTTCCATAGGAATCCATTGTGTGGTTTTCAGCAGAAAAGTTTCTAATTGTCCATTTTTGAAATGTACAAATAATACTCCTAAATCAGCCGAACTACGAATTCTGATTTACTCACCTGTTATCAGGAGAGTACCCGGTGCTGCATCTTTTAAACTAGCACTTACCCTGGAAAGTAATATTAAGTGTACTTACCTGTAACTTGTATTTCCTTCCTTAGGAATGCATTGTGTGGTTTTCACCAGAAAAGATTCTAAGTGTCCATTTTTGAAACATACAAATATTCCTCTTAAATCAGCCGAACTACGAATTCCGATTTACTCACGTGTTCTCAGGAGAGAACCCAGTGCTGCATCTTTTAGCACAGCAGTGACCCTGGAAAGTAATTCTAAGCATACTTACCAGTAACTTGTATTTCCTTCCATAGGAATGCATTGTGTGGTTTTCAGCAGAAAAGTTTCCAAGTGTTCATTTTTTAAACGTACAAATGTTCCTCTAAAATCGGCCGAACTACGAATTCCGATTTACTCACCTGTTATCAGGAGAGAACCCAGTGCTGCATCTTTTAGCCCAGCACTGACCCTGAAAAGTAATTCTAAGCGTACCTACCAGTAGCTTGTATTTTCTTCCATAGGAATCCATTGTGTGGTTTTCAGCTGAAAAGTTTCCAAGTGTCCATTTTTGAAACGTACAAATATTCCTCTAAAATCAGCCGAACTACGAATTCCGATTTACTCACCTGTTATCAGGAGAGAACCCAGTGCTGCATCTTTTAGCCCAGCACTGACCCTGAAAAGTAATTCTAAGCGTACCTACCAGTAGCTTGTATTTTCTTCCATAGGAATCCATTGTGTGGTTTTCAGCTGAAAAGTTTCCAAGTGTCCATTTTTGAAACGTACAAATATTCCTCTAAAATCAGCCGAACTACGAATTCCGATTTACTCACCTGTTATCAGGAGAGAACCCAGTGCTACATCTTTTAGCCCAGCACTGATCCTGAAAGGTAATTCTAAGCGTACTTACCAGTAACTTGTACATCCTTCCTTATGAATGCATTGTGTGGTTTTCACAAGAAAAGTTTCTAAGTGTCCATTTTTGAAACGTACAAATATTACTCCTAAATCAGCCGAACTACGAATTCTGATTTACTCACCTGTTATCAGGAGAGAACCCAGTACTGCATCTTTTAGCCCAGCAATGACCAAGAAAAGTAATTCTAAGCGTACTTACCAGTAACTTGTATTTCCTTCCATAGGAATCCATTGTGTGGTTTTCAGCAGAAAAGTTTCTCTGTCGATTTTTGAAAAGTACAAATATTCCTCTAAAATCAGTCGAACTATGAATTCCGATTTACTCACCTGTTATCAGGAGAGAACCCAGTGCTGCATCTTTTAGACAGCACTGACCCTGAAAAGTAATTCAAGCATACTTACAAGTAACTTGTATTTCCTTCCATAGGAATCCATTGTGTGGGTTTCAGCTGAAAAGTTTCCAAGTGTCCATTTTTGAAACATACAAATATTCCTCTTAAATCAGCCGAACTACGAATTCCGATTTACTCACGTGTTATCAGGAGAGAACCCAGTGCTGCATCTTTTAGCACAGCAGTGACCCTGGAAAGTAATTCTAAGCGTACTTACCAGTAACTTGTATTTCCTTCCATAGGAATCCATTGTGTAGTTTTAAGCAGAAAAGTTTCCAAGTGTCCATTTTTGAAACGTACAAATATTCCTCAAAAACAGCCGAACAACGAATTCCGATTTACTTACCTGTTATCAGGAGAGAACCCAGTGCTGCATCTTTTAGCCCAGCAGTGACCCTGGAAAGTAATTCTAAGCGTACTTACCAGTAACTTCTATTTCCTTTCATAGGAATCCATTGTGTGGTTTTCAGCAGAAAAGTTTCCAAATGTCGATTTTTGAAACGTACAAATACTCCTCTAAAATCAGCAGAACAACGAATGCCGATTTACTCACCTGTTATCTGGAGAGAACCCAGTGCTGCATCTTTTAGACCAGCAGTGACCCTGAAAAGTAATTCAAGCGTACTTACCAGTAACTTGTATTTCCTTCCATAGGAATGCATTGTGTGGTTTTCAGCAGAAAAGATTCTGTGTCTATTTTGAAACGTACAAATATTCCTCTAAAATCAGCCAAACTACGAATTCCGATTTACTCACCTGTTATCAGGAGAGAACTCAGTGCTGCATCTTTTAGACTAGCACTGACCCTGGAAAGTAATTCTAAGCGTACTTACCAGTAACTTGTATTTCCTTCCATAGGAATCCATTGTGTTGTTTTCACCAGAAAAGTTTCTAGGTGTCCATTTTTGAAACGTACAAATATTCCTCTTAAATCAGCCGAACTACGAATTCCGATTTACTCACCTGTTATCAGGAGAGAACCCAGTGCTGCATCTTTTAGCCCAGCACTGACGCTGAAAAGTAATTCTAAGCGTACTTACTTGTATTTCCTTCCATAGGAATGCATTGTGTGGTTTTCACCAGAAATTTCTAAGTGTTCATTTTTGAAATGTACAAATATTCCTCTTAAATCAGCCGAACTATGAATTCTGATTTATTCACCTGTGATCAGGAGAGAAACCAGTGCTTCATCTATTATCCCAGCACTGACCCTGGAAAGTAATTCTACGCGTACTTACCAGTAACTTGTATATCCTTCCATAGGAATCCATTGTGTGGTTTTCAGCAGAAAAGTTTCCAAGTGTAGATTTTTGAAACGTACAAATACTCCTCTAAACTCAGCCGAATTATGAATGCCGAATTACTGACCTGTTATCAGGAGAGAACCCATTGCTGCATCTTTTAGACCAGCACTGACCCTGAAAAGTAATTCAAGCGTACTTACCAGTAACTTGTATTTCCTTCCATAGGAATGCATTGTGTGGTTTTCACCAGAAAAGTTTCCAAGTGTCCATTTTGAAACGTACAAATATTCCTCTAAAATCAGCCGAACTACGAATTCCGATTTACTCACCTGTTATCAGGAGAGAACCCAGTGCTGCATCTTTCAGCCCAGCACTGACCCTGAAAAGTAATTCTAAGCGTACTTACCAGTAACTTGTATTTTCTTCCATAGGAATCCATTGTGTGGTTTTCAGCAGAAAAGTTTCCAAGTGTCCATTTTTGAAACGTACAAATATTCCTCTAAAATCAGCCGAACTACGAATTCTGATTTACTCACCTGTTATCAGGAGAGAACCCAGTGCTACATCTTTTAGCCCAGCATTGACCCTGGAAAGTAATTCTAAGTGTACTTACCAGTAACTTGTATTTCGTTCCTTATGAATGCATTGTGTGGTTTTCACCAGAAAAGTTTCTAAGTGTCCATTTTTAAAACGTACAAATAATACTCCTAAATCAGCCGAACTACGAATTCTGATTTACTCACCTGTTATCAGGAGAAAACTCAGTGCTGCATCTTTTAGCCCAGCACTGACCCTGAAAAGTAATTCTAAGCGTACTTACCAGTAACTTGTATTTCCTTCCATAGGAATCCATTGTGTGTTTTTCAGCAGAAAAATTTCTCTGTCGATTTTTGAAACGTACAAATATTCCTATAAAATCAGTCGAACTACGAATTCCGATTTACTTACCTGTTATCAGGAGAGAACCCAGTGCTACATCTTTTAGCCCAGCATTGACCCTGGAAAGTAATTCTAAGCGTACTTACCAGTAACTTGTATTTCCTTTCTTATGAATGCATTGTGTGGTTTTCACCAGAAAAGTTTCTAAGTGTCCATTTTTGAAACGTACAAATAATACTCCTAAATCAGCCGAACTACGAATTCTGATTTACTCACCTGTTATCAGGAGAAAACCCAGTGCTGCATCTTTTAGCCCAGCACTGACCCTGAAAAGTAATTCTAAGCATCCTTACCAGTAACTTGTATGTCCTTCCATAGGAATCCATTGTGTGGTTTTCACCAGAAAAGTTTCCAGGTGTCCATTTTTGAAACGTTCAAATATTCCTCTAAAGTCAGTCGAACTATGAATTCCGATTTACTCGCCTGTTATCAGGAGAGAACCCAGTGCTGCATCTTTCATCCCAGCACTGACCCTGGAAAGTAATTCTAAGCGTACTTACCAGTAACTTGTATTTCCTTCCATAGGAATCCATTGTGTGGTTTTCAGCAGAAAAGTTTCCAAGTGTCCATTTTTGAAACGTACAAATATTCCTCTAAAATCAGCCGAACTACGAATTCCGATTTACTCACCTGTTATCAGGAGAGAACCCAGTGCTGCATCTTTCAGCCCAGCACTGACCCTGAAAAGTAATTCTAAGCGTACTTACCAGTAACTTGTATTTCCTTCCATAGGAATCCATTGTGTGGTTTTCAGCAGAAAAGTTTCCAAGTGTCCATTTTTGAAACGTACAAATATTCCTCTAAAATCAGCCGAACTACGAATTCTGATTTACTCACCTGTTATCAGGAGAGAACCCAGTGCTGCATCTTTTATCCCAGCACTGACCCTGGAAAGTAATTCTAAGCGTACTTACCAGTAACTTGTATTTCCTTCCATAGGAATCCATTGTGTGGTTTTCAGCAGAAAAGTTTCCAAGTGTCCATTTTTGAAACGTACAAATATTCCTCTAAAATCAGCCGAACTACGAATTCCGATTTACTCACCTGTTATCAGGAGAGAACCCAGTGCTGCATCTTTCAGCCCAGCACTGACCCTGAAAAGTAATTCTAAGCATACTTACCAGTAACTTGTATTTTCTTCCATAGGAATCCATTGTGTGGTTTTCAGCAGAAAAGTTTCCAAGTGTCCATTTTTGAAACGTACAAATATTCCTCTAAAATCAGCCGAACTACGAATTCTGATTTACTCACCTGTTATCAGGAGAGAACCCAGTGCTGCATCTTTTAGACAGCACTGACCCTGAAAAGTAATTCAGCCATACTTACCAGTAAATTGTATTTCCTTCCATAGGAATCCATTGTGTGGTTTTCACCAGAAAAGATTCTGTGTCCATTTTTGAAACGTACAGATATTCCCCTAAATTCAGCCAAACTACGAATTCTGATTTACTCACCTGTTATCAGGAGAGAACCCAGTGCTGCATCTTTTAGCCCAGCAGTGACCGTGGAAAGTAATTCTAAGCGTACTTACCAGTAACTTCTATTTCCTTCCATAGGAATCCATTGTGTGGTTTTCAGCAGAAAAGTTTCCAAATGTCGATTTTTGAAACGTACAAATACTCCTCTAAAATCAGCAGAACTACGAATGCCGATTTACTCACCTGTTATCTGGAGAGAACCCAGTGCTGCATCTTTTAGACCAGCACTGACCCTGAAAAGTAATTCAAGCGTACTTACCAGTATCTTGTATTTCCTTCCATAGGAATGCATTGTGTGGTTTTCAGCAGAAAAGATTCTGTGTCCATTTTTGAAACGTACAAATAATACTCCTAAATCAGCCGAACTACGAATTCTGATTTACTCACCTGTTATCAGGAGAAAACCCAGTGCTGCATCTTTTAGCCCAGCACTGACCCTGAAAAGTAATTCTAAGCATCCTTACCAGTAACTTGTATGTCCTTCCATAGGAATCCATTGTGTGGTTTTCACCAGAAAAGTTTCCAGGTGTCCATTTTTGAAACGTTCAAATATTCCTCTAAAGTCAGTCGAACTATGAATTCCGATTTACTCGCCTGTTATCAGGAGAGAACCCAGTGCTGCATCTTTTATCCCAGCACTGACCCTGGAAAGTAATTCTAAGCGTACTTACCAGTAACTTGTATTTCCTTCCATAGGAATCCATTGTGTGGTTTTCAGCAGAAAAGTTTCCAAGTGTCCATTTTTGAAACGTACAAATATTCCTCTAAAATCAGCCGAACTACGAATTCCGATTTACTCACCTGTTATCAGGAGAGAACCCAGTGCTGCATCTTTCAGCCCAGCACTGACCCTGAAAAGTAATTCTAAGCGTACTTACCAGTAACTTGTATTTCCTTCCATAGGAATCCATTGTGTGGTTTTCAGCAGAAAAGTTTCCAAGTGTCCATTTTTGAAACGTACAAATATTCCTCTAAAATCAGCCGAACTACGAATTCTGATTTACTCACCTGTTATCAGGAGAGAACCCAGTGCTGCATCTTTTATCCCAGCACTGACCCTGGAAAGTAATTCTAAGCGTACTTACCAGTAACTTGTATTTCCTTCCATAGGAATCCATTGTGTGGTTTTCAGCAGAAAAGTTTCCAAGTGTCCATTTTTGAAACGTACAAATATTCCTCTAAAATCAGCCGAACTACGAATTCCGATTTACTCACCTGTTATCAGGAGAGAACCCAGTGCTGCATCTTTCAGCCCAGCACTGACCCTGAAAAGTAATTCTAAGCATACTTACCAGTAACTTGTATTTTCTTCCATAGGAATCCATTGTGTGGTTTTCAGCAGAAAAGTTTCCAAGTGTCCATTTTTGAAACGTACAAATATTCCTCTAAAATCAGCCGAACTACGAATTCTGATTTACTCACCTGTTATCAGGAGAGAACCCAGTGCTGCATCTTTTAGACAGCACTGACCCTGAAAAGTAATTCAGCCATACTTACCAGTAAATTGTATTTCCTTCCATAGGAATCCATTGTGTGGTTTTCACCAGAAAAGATTCTGTGTCCATTTTTGAAACGTACAGATATTCCCCTAAATTCAGCCAAACTACGAATTCTGATTTACTCACCTGTTATCAGGAGAGAACCCAGTGCTGCATCTTTTAGCCCAGCAGTGACCGTGGAAAGTAATTCTAAGCGTACTTACCAGTAACTTCTATTTCCTTCCATAGGAATCCATTGTGTGGTTTTCAGCAGAAAAGTTTCCAAATGTCGATTTTTGAAACGTACAAATACTCCTCTAAAATCAGCAGAACTACGAATGCCGATTTACTCACCTGTTATCTGGAGAGAACCCAGTGCTGCATCTTTTAGACCAGCACTGACCCTGAAAAGTAATTCAAGCGTACTTACCAGTATCTTGTATTTCCTTCCATAGGAATGCATTGTGTGGTTTTCAGCAGAAAAGATTCTGTGTCCATTTTTGAAACTTACAAATATTCCTCTAAAATCAGCCAAACTACGAATTCCGATTTACTCACCTGTTATCAGGAGAGAACTCAGTGCTGCATCTTTTAGACTAGCACTGACCCTAAAAAGTAATTCTAAGCATACTTACCAGTAACTTGTATTTCCTTCCCTAGGCATGCATTGTGTGGTTTTCACCAGAAAAGATTCTAAGTGTCCATTTTTGAAACGTACAAATATTCCTCTTAAATCAGCCGAACTACGAATTCCAATTTAATCACCTGTTATCAGGAGAGAACCCAGAGCTGCATCTTTTAGCCCAGCACTGACCCTGAAAAGTAATTCTAAGCGTACTTACCAGTAACTTGTATTTCCTTCCATAGGAATGCATTGTGTGGTTTTCACCATAAGTTTCTAAGTGTCCATTTTTGAAATGTACAAATATTCCTCTTAAATCAGCCGAAATACGAATTCTGATTTATTCACCTGTGATCAGGAGAGAAACCAGTGCTGCATCTATTATCCCAGCACTGACCCTGGAAAGTAATTCTACGCGTACTTACTAGTAACTTGTATTTCCTTCCATAGGAATCCATTGTGTGGTTTTCAGCAGAAAAGTTTCCAAGTGTAGATTTTTGAAACGTACAAATAGTCCTCTAAACTCAGCCGAATTACGAATGCCGAATTACTGACCTGTTATCAGGAGAGAACCCATTGCTGCATCTTTTAGACCAGCACTGACCCTGAAAAGTAATTCAAGCGTACTTACCAGTAACTTGTATTTCCTTCCATAGGAATGCATTGTGTGGTTTTCAGCAGAAAAGTTTCCAAGTGTCCATTTTTGAAACGTACAAATATTCCTCTAAAATCAGTCGAACTACGAATTCCGATTTACTTACCTGTTATCAGGAGAGAACCGAGTGCTGCATCTTTTAGCCCAGCACTGACCCTGGCAAGTAATTCTAAGAGTCCTTACCAGTAACTTATATTTCCTTCCATAGGAATCCATTGTGTGGTTTTCACCAGAAGTTTCCAGGTGTCCATTTTTGAAACGTACAAATATTCCTTTAAAGTCAGTCGAACTATGAATTCCGATTTACTCGCCTGTTATCAGGAGAGAACCCAGTGCTGCATCTTTTATCCCAGCACTGACCCTGGAAAGTAATTCTACGCGTACTTACCAGTAACTTGTATTTCCTTCCATAGGAATCCATTGTGTGGTTTTCACCAGAAAAGTTTCTAGGTGTCCATTTTTGAAACGTACAAATATTCCTCTAAAATCAGCCGTACTACGAATTCCGATTTACTCACCTGTTATCAGGAGAGAACCCAGTGCTGCATCTTTTAGCCCAGCACTGACACTGAAAAGTAATTCTAAGCGTACTTACCAGTAACTTGTATTTCCTTCCATAGGAATCCATTGTGTGGTTTTCACCAGAAAAGATTCTGTGTCCATTTTTGAAACGTACAGATATTCCCCTAAATTCAGCCAAACTACGAATTCTGATTTACTCACCTGTTATCAGGAGAGAACCCAGTGCTGCATCTTTTAGCCCAGCAGTGACCGTGGAAAGTAATTCTAAGCGTACTTACCAGTAACTTCTATTTCCTTCCATAGGAATCCATTGTGTGGTTTTCAGCAGAAAAGTTTCCAAATGTCGATTTTTGAAACGTACAAATACTCCTCTAAAATCAGCAGAACTACGAATGCCGATTTACTCACCTGTTATCTGGAGAGAACCCAGTGCTGCATCTTTTAGACCAGCACTGACCCTGAAAAGTAATTCAAGCGTACTTACCAGTATCTTGTATTTCCTTCCATAGGAATGCATTGTGTGGTTTTCAGCAGAAAAGATTCTGTGTCCATTTTTGAAACTTACAAATATTCCTCTAAAATCAGCCAAACTACGAATTCCGATTTACTCACCTGTTATCAGGAGAGAACTCAGTGCTGCATCTTTTAGACTAGCACTGACCCTAAAAAGTAATTCTAAGCATACTTACCAGTAACTTGTATTTCCTTCCCTAGGCATGCATTGTGTGGTTTTCAGCAGAAAAGTTTTCAAGTGTCCATTTTTGAAATGTACAAATATTCCTCTAAAATCAGTCGAACTACGAATTCCGATTTACTCACCTGTTATCAGGAGAGAACCCAGTGCTGCATCTTTTAGCCCAGCACTGACACTGAAAAGTAATTCTAAGCGTACTTACCAGTAACTTGTATTTCCTTCCATAGGAATCCATTGTGTGTTTTTCAGCAGAAAAGTTTCTCTGTCGATTTTTGAAACGTACAAATATTCCTCTAAAATCAGTCGAACTACGAATTCCGATTTACTTACCTGTTATCAGGAGAGAACCGAGTGCTGCATCTTTTAGCCCAGCACTGACCCTGGCAAGTAATTCTAAGAGTCCTTACCAGTAACTTATATTTCCTTCCATAGGAATCCATTGTGTGGTTTTCACCAGAAGTTTCCAGGTGTCCATTTTTGAAACGTACAAATATTCCTCTAAAGTCAGTCGAACTATGAATTCCGATTTACTCGCCTGTTATCAGGAGAGAACCCAGTGCTGCATCTTTTAGCCCAGCACTGACCCTGAAAAGTAATTATAAGCGTACTTACCAATAACTTGTATTTCCTTCCATAGGAATGCATTGTGTGGTTTTCAGCAGAAAAGTTTCCAAGTGTCGATTTTTGAAACGTACAAATACTCCTCTAAAATCAGCAGAATTACGAAGGCCGATTTACTCACCTGTTATCAGGAGATAACCCAGTGCTGCATCTTTTAGACCAGCACTGACCCTGAAAAGTAATTCTAAGCGTATTTACAAGTAACTTGTATTTCCTTCCATAGGAATCCATTGTGTGTTTTTCACCAGAAAAGTTTCTAAGTGTCCATTTTTGAAACGTACAAATATTCCAATAAAATCAGCCGAACTACGAATTCCGATTTACTCACCTGTTATCAGGAGAGAACCCAGCGCTGCATCGTTTAGCCCAGCAGTGACCCTGGAAAGGAATTCTAAGCGTACTTACAAGTAACTTGTATTTCCTTCCTTATGAATGCATTGTGTGGTTTTCACCAGAAAAGTTTCTAAATGTCCATTTTTTAAACGTTCAAATATTACTCCTAAATCAGCCGAACTACGAATTCTGATTTACTCACCTATTATCAGGAGAGAACCCAGTGCTGCATCTTTTAGCCCAGCACTGACCCTGAAAAGTAATTCTAAGCGTACTTACCAGTAACTTGTATTTCCTTCCATAGGAATCCATTGTGTGGTTTTCAGCAGAAAAGTTTCTCTGTCGATTTTTGAAAAGTACAAATATTGCTCTAAAATCAGTCGAACTATGAATTCCGATTTACTCACCTGTTATCAGGAGAGAACCCAGTGCTGCATCTTTTAGACAGCACTGACCCTGAAAAGTAATTCAAGCATACTTACCAGTAAATTGTATTTCCTTCCATAGGAATCCATTGTGTGGTTTTCACCAGAAAAGATTCTGTGTCCATTTTTGAAACGTACAGATATTCCCCTAAATTCAGCCAAACTACGAATTCTGATTTACTCACCTGTTATCAGGAGAGAACCCAGTGCTGCATCTTTTAGCCCAGCAGTGACCGTGGAAAGTAATTCTAAGCGTACTTACCAGTAACTTCTATTTCCTTCCATAGGAATCCATTGTGTGGTTTTCAGCAGAAAAGTTTCCAAATGTCGATTTTTGAAACGTACAAATACTCCTCTAAAATCAGCAGAACTACGAATGCCGATTTACTCACCTGTTATCTGGAGAGAACCCAGTGCTGCATCTTTTAGACCAGCACTGACCCTGAAAAGTAATTCAAGCGTACTTACCAGTATCTTGTATTTCCTTCCATAGGAATGCATTGTGTGGTTTTCAGCAGAAAAGATTCTGTGTCCATTTTTTGAAACTTACAAATATTCCTCTAAAATCAGCCAAACTACGAATTCCGATTTACTCACCTGTTATCAGGAGAGAACTCAGTGCTGCATCTTTTAGACTAGCACTGACCCTAAAAAGTAATTCTAAGCATACTTACCAGTAACTTGTATTTCCTTCCCTAGGCATGCATTGTGTGGTTTTCACCAGAAAAGATTCTAAGTGTCCATTTTTGAAACGTACAAATATTCCTCTTAAATCAGCCGAACTACGAATTCCAATTTAATCACCTGTTATCAGGAGAGAACCCAGTGCTGCATCTTTTAGCCCAGCACTGACCCTGAAAAGTAATTCTAAGCGTACTTACCAGTAACTTGTATTTCCTTCCATAGGAATGCATTGTGTGGTTTTCACCATAAGTTTCTAAGTGTCCATTTTTGAAATGTACAAATATTCCTCTTAAATCAGCCGAAATACGAATTCTGATTTATTCACCTGTGATCAGGAGAGAAACCAGTGCTGCATCTATTATCCCAGCACTGACCCTGGAAAGTAATTCTACGCGTACTTACTAGTAACTTGTATTTCCTTCCATAGGAATCCATTGTGTGGTTTTCAGCAGAAAAGTTTCCAAGTGTAGATTTTTGAAACGTACAAATAGTCCTCTAAACTCAGCCGAATTACGAATGCCGAATTACTGACCTGTTATCAGGAGAGAACCCATTGCTGCATCTTTTAGACCAGCACTGACCCTGAAAAGTAATTCAAGCGTACTTACCAGTAACTTGTATTTCCTTCCATAGGAATGCATTGTGTGGTTTTCAGCAGAAAAGTTTCCAAGTGTCCATTTTTGAAACGTACAAATATTCCTCTAAAATCAGCCGAACTATGAATTCTGATTTACTCACCTGTTATCAGGAGAGAACCCAGTGCTGCATCTTTTAGCCCAGCACTGACCCTGAAAAGTAATTCTAAGCGTACTTACCAGTAACTTGTATTTCCTTCCATAGGAATCCATTGTGTGTTTTTCAGCAGAAAAGTTTCTCTTTCGATTTTTGAAACATACAAATATTCCTCTAAAATCAGTCGAACTACGAATTCCGATTTACTTACCTGTTATCAGGAGAGAACCGAGTGCTGCATCTTTTAGCCCAGCACTGACCCTGGCAAGTAATTCTAAGAGTCCTTACCAGTAACTTATATTTCCTTCCATAGGAATCCATTGTGTGGTTTTCACCAGAAGTTTCCAGGTGTCCATTTTTTAAACGTACAAATATTCCTTTAAAGTCAGTCGAACTATGAATTCCGATTTACTCGCCTGTTATCAGGAGAGAACCCAGTGCTGCATCTTTTATCCCAGCACTGACCCTGGAAAGTAATTCTACGCGTACTTACCAGTAACTTGTAATTCCTTCCATAGGAATCCATTGTGTGGTTTTCACCAGAAAAGTTTCTAGGTGTCCATTTTTGAAACGTACAAATATTCCTCTAAAATCAGCCGTACTACGAATTCCGATTTACTCACCTGTTATCAGGAGAGAACCCAGTGCTGCATCTTTTAGCCCAGCACTGACTCTGAAAAGTAATTCTAAGCATACTTACCACTAACTTGTATTTCCTTCCATATGAGTGCATTGTGTGGTTTTCACCAGAAGTTTCTAAGTGTCCATTTTTGAAACGTACAAATATTCCTCTTAAATCAGCCGAACTACGAATTCTGATGTATTCACCTGTGATCAGGAGAGAAACCAGTGCTGCATCTATTATCCCAGCACTGACCCTGGAAAGTAATTCTACGCGTACGTACCAGTAACTTGTATTTCCTTCCATAGGAATCCATTGTGTGGTTTTCAGCAGAAAAGTTTCCAAGTGTAGATTTTTGAAATGTACAAATACTCCTCTAAACTCAGCCGAATTACGAATGCCGAATTACTGACCTGTTATCAGGAGAGAACCAATTGCTGCATCTTTTAGACCAGCACTGACCCTGGAAAGTAATTCTACGCGTACGTACCAGTAACTTGTATTTCCTTCCATAGGAATCCATTGTGTGGTTTTAAGCAGAAAAGTTTCCAAGTGTAGATTTTTGAAACGTACAAATATTCCTCTAAAATCAGTCGAACTACGAATTCCGATTTACTTACCTGTTATCAGGAGAGAACCGAGTGCTGCATCTTTTAGCCCAGCACTGACCCTGGAAAGTGATTCTAAGTGTCCTTACCAGTAACTTATATTTCCTTCCATAGGAATCCATTGTGTGGTTTTCACCAGAAGTTTCCAGGTGTCTATTTTTGAAACGTACAAATATTCCTCTAAAGTCAGTCGAACTATGAATTCCGATTTACTCACCTGTTATCAGGAGAGAACCCAGTGCTGCATCGTTTTTCCCAGCACTGACCATGGAAAGTAATTCTAAGCGTACTTACCAGTAACTTGTATTTCCTTCCATAGGAATCCATTGTGTGGTTTTCACCAGAAAAGTTTCTAAGTGTCCATTTTTGAAACGTACAAATATTCCTCTAAAATCAGCCAAACTACGAATTCCGATTTACTCACCTGTTATCAGGAGAGAACCCATTGCTGCATATTTTAGACCATCACTGACCCTGAAAAGTAATTCAAGCGTACTTACCAGTAACTTGTATTTCCTTCCATAGGAATGCACTGTGTGGTTTTCAGCAGAAAAGTTTCCAAGTGTCCATTTTGAAACGTACAAATATTCCTCTAAAATCAGCCGAACTACGAATTCCGATTTACTCACCTGTCATCAAGAGAGAACGCAGTGATGCATCTGTTAGCCCAGCACTGACCCTGAAAAGTAATTCTAAGCGTACTTACCAGTAACTTGTATTTTCTTCCATAGGAATCCATTGTGTGGTTTTCACCAGAAAAGATTCTGTGTCCATTTTTGAAACGTACAAATATTCCCCTAAAATCAGCCGAACTACGAATTTCGATTTACTCCCTGTTATCAGGAGAGAACCCAGTGCTGCATCTTTTAGCACAACAGTGACCCTGGAAAGTAATTCTAAGCGTACTTACCAGTAACTTGTATTTCCTTCCATAGGAATCCATTGTGTAGTTTTAAGCAGAAAAGTTTCCAAGTGTCCGTTTTTGAAACGTACAAATATTCCTCAAGAACAGCAGAACAACAAATTCTGATTTACTTACCTGTTATCAGGAGAGAACCCAGTGCCGCATCTTTTAGCTCAGCAGTGACCCTGGAAAGTAATTCTAAGTGTACTTACCAGTAACTTCTATTTCCTTCCATAGGAATCCATTGTGTGGTTTTCAGCAGAAAAGTTTCCAAGTGTCGATTTTTGAAACGTACAAATACTCCTCTAAAATCAGCAGAATTACGAATGCCGATTTACTCACCTGTTATCAGGAGAGAACCCAGTGCTGCATAGTTTAGACCAGTACTGACCCTGAAAAGTAATTCTAAGCGTACTTACCAGTAACTTGTATTTCCTTCCATAGGAATCCATTGTGTGGTTTACACCAGAAAAGTTTCTAGGTGTCCATTTTTGAAACGTGCAAATATTCCTCTAAAATCAGCTTAACTACGAATTCCGATTTACTCACCTGTTATCAGGAGAGAACCCAGTGCTGCATCTTTCAGCCCAGCACTGACCCTGAAAAGTAATTCTAAGCATACTTACCAGTAACTTGTATTTCCTTCCCCAAGCATGCATTGTGTCGTTTTCACCAGAAAAGATTCTAAGTGTCCATTTTTGAAACGTACAAATATTCCTCTTAAATCAGCCGAACTACAAATTCTGATTTACTCACCTGTTATCAGGAGAGAACCCAGTGCTGCATCTTTTAGCCCAGCACTGACCCTGAAAAGTAATTCTAAGCGTACTTACCAATAACTTGTATTTCCTTCCATAGGAATGCATTGTGTGGTTTTCACCAGAAGTTTCTAAGTGTCCATTTTTGAAACGTACAAATATTCCTCTTAAATCAGCCGAACTACGAACTTTGATTTATTCACCTGTTATCAGAAGAGAACCCAGTGCTGCATCTTTTATCCCAGCAGTGACCCTGGAAAGTAATTCTAAGCGTACTTACCAGTAACTTGTATTTCCTTCCATAGGAATCCATTGTGTGGTTTTCAGCAGAAAAGTTTCCAAGTGTAGATTTTTGAAACGTACAAATACTCCTCTAAACTCAGCCGAATTACGAATGCCGAATTACTGAACTGTTATCAGGAGAGAACCTATTGCTGCATCTTTTAGACCAGCACTGACCCTGAAAAGTAATTCAAGCGTACTTACCAGTAACTTGTATTTCCTTCCATAGGAATGCATTGTGTGGTTTTCAGCAGAAAAGTTTCCAAGTGTCCATTTTTTAAACGTACAAATGTTCCTCTAAAATCGGCCGAACTACGAACTCCGATTTACTCACCTGTTATCAGGAGAGAACCCAGTGCTGCATCTGTTAGCCCAGCACTGACCCTGAAAAGTAATTCTAAGCGTACCTACCAGTAGCTTGTATTTTCTTCCATAGGAATCTATTGTGTGGTATTCAGCTGAAAAGTTTCCAAGTGTCCATTTTTGAAACGTACCAAAATTCCTCAAAAACAGCCGAACTACGAATTCCGATTTACTCACCTGTTATCAGGAGAGAACCCAGTACTGCATCTTTTAGCCCAGCAATGACCATGAAAAGTAATTCTAAGCGTACTTACCAGTAACTTGTATTTCCTTCCATAGGAATCCATTGTGTGGTTTTCAGCAGAAAAGTTTCTCTGTCGATTTTTGAAAAGTACAAATATTCCTCTAAAATCAGTCGAACTATGAATTCCGATTTACTCACTTGTTATCAGGAGAGAACCCAGTGCTGCATCTTTTAGACAGGCACTGACCCTGGAAAGTAATTCTAAGTGTACTTACCAGTAACTTCTATTTCCTTCCTTAGGAATCCATTGTGTGGTTTTCAGCAGAAAAGTTTCCAAGTGTCGATTTTTGAAACTTACAAATACTCCTCTAAAATCATCAGAATTACGAATGCCGATTTACTCACCTGTTATCAAGAGAGAACCCAGTGCTGCATCTTTTAGACCAGCACTGACCCTGAAAAGTAATTCTAAGCGTACTTACCAAAAACTTGAATATCCTTCCATAGGAATCCATTGTGTAGTTTTCAGCAGAAAAGTTTCCAACTGTCCATTTTTGAAACGTACAAATATTCCTCAAAAACAGCCGAACTACGAATTCCGATTTACTCACCTGTTATCAGGAGAGAACCCAGTGCTGCATCTTTTAGCCCAGCAGTGACCCTGGAAAGTAATTCTAAGCATACTTACCAGTAACTTCTATTTCCTTCCATAGGAATCCATTGTGTGGTTTTCAGCAGAAAAGTTTCTAATTGTCCATTTTTGAAATGTACAAATAATACTCCTAAATCAGCCGAACTACGAATTCTGATTTACTCACCTGTTATCAGGAGAAAACCCAGTGCTGCATCTATTATCCCAGCACTGACCCTGGAAAGTAATTCTACGCGTACTTACCAGTAACTTGTATATCCTTCCATAGGAATCCATTGTGTGGTTTTCAGCAGAAAAGTTTCCAAGTGTAGATTTTTGAAACGTACAAATACTCCTCTAAACTCAGCCGAATTATGAATGCCGAATTACTGACCTGTTATCAGGAGAGAACCCATTGCTGCATCTTTTAGACCAGCACTGACCCTGAAAAGTAATTCAAGCGTACTTACCAGTAACTTGTATTTCCTTCCATAGGAATGCATTGTGTGGTTTTCAGCAGAAAAGTTTCCAAGTGTCCATTTTGAAACGTACAGATATTCCTCTAAAATCAGCCGAACTACGAATTCCGATTTACTCACCTGTTATCAGGAGAGTACCCGGTGCTGCATCTTTTAAACTAGCACTGACCCTGGAAAGTAATTTTAAGTGTACTTACCTGTAACTTGTATTTCCTTCCTTAGGAATGCATTGTGTGGTTTTCACCAGAAAAGATTCTAAGTGTCCATTTTTGAAACATACAAATATTCCTCTTAAATCAGCCGAACTACGAATTCCGATTTACTCACGTGTTCTCAGGAGAGAACCCAGTGCTGCATCTTTTAGCACAGCAGTGACCCTGGAAAGTAATTCTAAGCATACTTACCAGTAACTTGTATTTCCTTCCATAGGAATGCATTGTGTGGTTTTCAGCAGAAAAGTTTCCAAGTGTTCATTTTTTAAACGTACAAATGTTCCTCTAAAATCGGCCGAACTACGAATGCCGATTTACTCACCTGTTATCAGGAGAGAACCCAGTGCTGCATCTTTTAGCCCAGCACTGACCCTGAAAAGTAATTCTAAGCGTACCTACCAGTAGCTTGTATTTTCTTCCATAGGAATCCATTGTGTGGTTTTCAGCTGAAAAGTTTCCAAGTGTCCATTTTTGAAACGTACAAATATTCCTCTAAAATCAGCCGAACTACGAATTCCGATTTACTCACCTGTTATCAGGAGAGAACCCAGTGCTACATCTTTTAGCCCAGCACTGATCCTGAAAGGTAATTCTAAGCGTACTTACCAGTAACTTGTACATCCTTCCTTATGAATGCATTGTGTGGTTTTCACAAGAAAAGTTTCTAAGTGTCCATTTTTGAAACGTACAAATATTACTCCTAAATCAGCCGAACTACGAATTCTGATTTACTCACCTGTTATCAGGAGAGAACCCAGTACTGCATCTTTTAGCCCAGCAATGACCAAGAAAAGTAATTCTAAGCGTACTTACCAGTAACTTGTATTTCCTTCCATAGGAATCCATTGTGTGGTTTTCAGCAGAAAAGTTTCTCTGTCGATTTTTGAAAAGTACAAATATTCCTCTAAAATCAGTCGAACTATGAATTCCGATTTACTCACCTGTTATCAGGAGAGAACCCAGTGCTGCATCTTTTAGACCAGCACTGACCCTGAGAAGTAATTCAGGCGTACTTACCAGTAACTTGTATTTCCTTCCATGGGAATCCATTGTGTGGTTTTCAGCAGAAAAGTTTCCAGGTGTCCATTTTTGAAATGTTCAAATATTCCTCTAAAATCAGCCGAACTACGAATTCCGATTTACTCACGTGTTATCAGGAGAGAACCCAGTGCTGCATCTTTTAGCACAGCAGTGACCCTGGAAAGTAATTCTAAGCGTACTTACCAGTAACTTGTATTTCCTTCCATAGGAATCCATTGTGTAGTTTTAAGCAGAAAAGTTTCCAAGTGTCCATTTTTGAAACGTACAAATATTCCTCAAAAACAGCCGAACAACGAATTCCGATTTACTTACCTGTTATCAGGAGAGAACCCAGTGCCGCATCTTTTAGCTCAGCAGTGACCCTGGAAAGTAATTCTAAGTGTACTTACCAGTAACTTCTATTTCCTTCCATAGGAATCCATTGTGTGGTTTTCAGCAGAAAAGTTTCCAAGTGTCGATTTTTGAAACGTACAAATACTCCTCTAAAATCAGCAGAATTACGAATGCCGATTTACTCACCTGTTATCAGGAGAGAACCCAGTGCTGCATAGTTTAGACCAGTACTGACCCTGAAAAGTAATTCTAAGCGTACTTACCAGTAACTTGTATTTCCTTCCATAGGAATCCATTGTGTGGTTTACACCAGAAAAGTTTCTAGGTGTCCATTTTTGAAACGTGCAAATATTCCTCTAAAATCAGCTTAACTACGAATTCCGATTTACTCACCTGTTATCAGGAGAGAACCCAGTGCTGCATCTTTCAGCCCAGCACTGACCCTGAAAAGTAATTCTAAGCATACTTACCAGTAACTTGTATTTCCTTCCCCAAGCATGCATTGTGTCGTTTTCACCAGAAAAGATTCTAAGTGTCCATTTTTGAAACGTACAAATATTCCTCTTAAATCAGCCGAACTACAAATTCTGATTTACTCACCTGTTATCAGGAGAGAACCCAGTGCTGCATCTTTTAGCCCAGCACTGACCCTGAAAAGTAATTCTAAGCGTACTTACCAATAACTTGTATTTCCTTCCATAGGAATGCATTGTGTGGTTTTCACCAGAAGTTTCTAAGTGTCCATTTTTGAAACGTACAAATATTCCTCTTAAATCAGCCGAACTACGAACTTTGATTTATTCACCTGTTATCAGAAGAGAACCCAGTGCTGCATCTTTTATCCCAGCAGTGACCCTGGAAAGTAATTCTAAGCGTACTTACCAGTAACTTGTATTTCCTTCCATAGGAATCCATTGTGTGGTTTTCAGCAGAAAAGTTTCCAAGTGTAGATTTTTGAAACGTACAAATACTCCTCTAAACTCAGCCGAATTACGAATGCCGAATTACTGAACTGTTATCAGGAGAGAACCTATTGCTGCATCTTTTAGACCAGCACTGACCCTGAAAAGTAATTCAAGCGTACTTACCAGTAACTTGTATTTCCTTCCATAGGAATGCATTGTGTGGTTTTCAGCAGAAAAGTTTCCAAGTGTCCATTTTTTAAACGTACAAATGTTCCTCTAAAATCGGCCGAACTACGAACTCCGATTTACTCACCTGTTATCAGGAGAGAACCCAGTGCTGCATCTGTTAGCCCAGCACTGACCCTGAAAAGTAATTCTAAGCGTACCTACCAGTAGCTTGTATTTTCTTCCATAGGAATCTATTGTGTGGTATTCAGCTGAAAAGTTTCCAAGTGTCCATTTTTGAAACGTACCAAAATTCCTCAAAAACAGCCGAACTACGAATTCCGATTTACTCACCTGTTATCAGGAGAGAACCCAGTACTGCATCTTTTAGCCCAGCAATGACCATGAAAAGTAATTCTAAGCGTACTTACCAGTAACTTGTATTTCCTTCCATAGGAATCCATTGTGTGGTTTTCAGCAGAAAAGTTTCTCTGTCGATTTTTGAAAAGTACAAATATTCCTCTAAAATCAGTCGAACTATGAATTCCGATTTACTCACTTGTTATCAGGAGAGAACCCAGTGCTGCATCTTTTAGACAGGCACTGACCCTGGAAAGTAATTCTAAGTGTACTTACCAGTAACTTCTATTTCCTTCCTTAGGAATCCATTGTGTGGTTTTCAGCAGAAAAGTTTCCAAGTGTCGATTTTTGAAACTTACAAATACTCCTCTAAAATCATCAGAATTACGAATGCCGATTTACTCACCTGTTATCAAGAGAGAACCCAGTGCTGCATCTTTTAGACCAGCACTGACCCTGAAAAGTAATTCTAAGCGTACTTACCAAAAACTTGAATATCCTTCCATAGGAATCCATTGTGTAGTTTTCAGCAGAAAAGTTTCCAACTGTCCATTTTTGAAACGTACAAATATTCCTCAAAAACAGCCGAACTACGAATTCCGATTTACTCACCTGTTATCAGGAGAGAACCCAGTGCTGCATCTTTTAGCCCAGCAGTGACCCTGGAAAGTAATTCTAAGCATACTTACCAGTAACTTCTATTTCCTTCCATAGGAATCCATTGTGTGGTTTTCAGCAGAAAAGTTTCTAATTGTCCATTTTTGAAATGTACAAATAATACTCCTAAATCAGCCGAACTACGAATTCTGATTTACTCACCTGTTATCAGGAGAAAACCCAGTGCTGCATCTATTATCCCAGCACTGACCCTGGAAAGTAATTCTACGCGTACTTACCAGTAACTTGTATATCCTTCCATAGGAATCCATTGTGTGGTTTTCAGCAGAAAAGTTTCCAAGTGTAGATTTTTGAAACGTACAAATACTCCTCTAAACTCAGCCGAATTATGAATGCCGAATTACTGACCTGTTATCAGGAGAGAACCCATTGCTGCATCTTTTAGACCAGCACTGACCCTGAAAAGTAATTCAAGCGTACTTACCAGTAACTTGTATTTCCTTCCATAGGAATGCATTGTGTGGTTTTCAGCAGAAAAGTTTCCAAGTGTCCATTTTGAAACGTACAGATATTCCTCTAAAATCAGCCGAACTACGAATTCCGATTTACTCACCTGTTATCAGGAGAGTACCCGGTGCTGCATCTTTTAAACTAGCACTGACCCTGGAAAGTAATTTTAAGTGTACTTACCTGTAACTTGTATTTCCTTCCTTAGGAATGCATTGTGTGGTTTTCACCAGAAAAGATTCTAAGTGTCCATTTTTGAAACATACAAATATTCCTCTTAAATCAGCCGAACTACGAATTCCGATTTACTCACGTGTTCTCAGGAGAGAACCCAGTGCTGCATCTTTTAGCACAGCAGTGACCCTGGAAAGTAATTCTAAGCATACTTACCAGTAACTTGTATTTCCTTCCATAGGAATGCATTGTGTGGTTTTCAGCAGAAAAGTTTCCAAGTGTTCATTTTTTAAACGTACAAATGTTCCTCTAAAATCGGCCGAACTACGAATGCCGATTTACTCACCTGTTATCAGGAGAGAACCCAGTGCTGCATCTTTTAGCCCAGCACTGACCCTGAAAAGTAATTCTAAGCGTACCTACCAGTAGCTTGTATTTTCTTCCATAGGAATCCATTGTGTGGTTTTCAGCTGAAAAGTTTCCAAGTGTCCATTTTTGAAACGTACAAATATTCCTCTAAAATCAGCCGAACTACGAATTCCGATTTACTCACCTGTTATCAGGAGAGAACCCAGTGCTACATCTTTTAGCCCAGCACTGATCCTGAAAGGTAATTCTAAGCGTACTTACCAGTAACTTGTACATCCTTCCTTATGAATGCATTGTGTGGTTTTCACAAGAAAAGTTTCTAAGTGTCCATTTTTGAAACGTACAAATATTACTCCTAAATCAGCCGAACTACGAATTCTGATTTACTCACCTGTTATCAGGAGAGAACCCAGTACTGCATCTTTTAGCCCAGCAATGACCAAGAAAAGTAATTCTAAGCGTACTTACCAGTAACTTGTATTTCCTTCCATAGGAATCCATTGTGTGGTTTTCAGCAGAAAAGTTTCTCTGTCGATTTTTGAAAAGTACAAATATTCCTCTAAAATCAGTCGAACTATGAATTCCGATTTACTCACCTGTTATCAGGAGAGAACCCAGTGCTGCATCTTTTAGACCAGCACTGACCCTGAGAAGTAATTCAGGCGTACTTACCAGTAACTTGTATTTCCTTCCATGGGAATCCATTGTGTGGTTTTCAGCAGAAAAGTTTCCAGGTGTCCATTTTTGAAATGTTCAAATATTCCTCTAAAATCAGCCGAACTACGAATTCCGATTTACTCACGTGTTATCAGGAGAGAACCCAGTGCTGCATCTTTTAGCACAGCAGTGACCCTGGAAAGTAATTCTAAGCGTACTTACCAGTAACTTGTATTTCCTTCCATAGGAATCCATTGTGTAGTTTTAAGCAGAAAAGTTTCCAAGTGTCCATTTTTGAAACGTACAAATATTCCTCAAAAACAGCCGAACAACGAATTCCGATTTACTTACCTGTTATCAGGAGAGAACCCAGTGCTGCATCTTTTAGCCCAGCAGTGACCCTGGAAAGTAATTCTAAGCGTACTTACCAGTAACTTCTATTTCCTTTCATAGGAATCCATTGTGTGGTTTTCAGCAGAAAAGTTTCCAAATGTCGATTTTTGAAACGTACAAATACTCCTCTAAAATCAGCAGAACAACGAATGCCGATTTACTCACCTGTTATCTGGAGAGAACCCAGTGCTGCATCTTTTAGACCAGCAGTGACCCTGAAAAGTAATTCAAGCGTACTTACCAGTAACTTGTATTTCCTTCCATAGGAATGCATTGTGTGGTTTTCAGCAGAAAAGATTCTGTGTCTATTTTGAAACGTACAAATATTC
Organism: Triturus cristatus; assembly: GCF_964204655.1. Taxonomy (NCBI): domain Eukaryota; kingdom Metazoa; phylum Chordata; class Amphibia; order Caudata; family Salamandridae; genus Triturus; species Triturus cristatus. Next base: position 1,016,859,559 of record NC_140579.1, on the reverse strand, counting down.
CTCTAAAATCAGCCAAACTACGAATTCCGATTTACTCACCTGTTATCAGGAGAGAACTCAGTGCTGCATCTTTTAGACTAGCACTGACCCTGGAAAGTAATTCTAAGCGTACTTACTTGTATTTCCTTCCATAGGAATGCATTGTGTGGTTTTCACCAGAAATTTCTAAGTGTTCATTTTTGAAATGTACAAATATTCCTCTTAAATCAGCCGAACTATGAATTCTGATTTATTCACCTGTGATCAGGAGAGAAACCAGTGCTTCATCTATTATCCCAGCACTGACCCTGGAAAGTAATTCTACGCGTACTTACCAGTAACTTGTATATCCTTCCATAGGAATCCATTGTGTGGTTTTCAGCAGAAAAGTTTCCAAGTGTAGATTTTTGAAACGTACAAATACTCCTCTAAACTCAGCCGAATTATGAATGCCGAATTACTGACCTGTTATCAGGAGAGAACCCATTGCTGCATCTTTTAGACCAGCACTGACCCTGAAAAGTAATTCAAGCGTACTTACCAGTAACTTGTATTTCCTTCTATAGGAATGCATTGTGTGGTTTTCACCAGAAAAGTTTCCAAGTGTCCATTTTGAAACGTACAAATATTCCTCTAAAATCAGCCGAACTACGAATTCCGATTTACTCACCTGTTATCAGGAGAGAACCCAGTGCTGCATCTTTCAGCCCAGCACTGACCCTGAAAAGTAATTCTAAGCGTACTTACCAGTAACTTGTATTTTCTTCCATAGGAATCCATTGTGTGGTTTTCAGCAGAAAAGTTTCCAAGTGTCCATTTTTGAAACGTACAAATATTCCTCTAAAATCAGCCGAACTACGAATTCTGATTTACTCACCTGTTATCAGGAGAGAACCCAGTGCTACATCTTTTAGCCCAGCATTGACCCTGGAAAGTAATTCTAAGTGTACTTACCAGTAACTTGTATTTCGTTCCTTATGAATGCATTGTGTGGTTTTCACCAGAAAAGTTTCTAAGTGTCCATTTTTAAAACGTACAAATAATACTCCTAAATCAGCCGAACTACGAATTCTGATTTACTCACCTGTTATCAGGAGAAAACTCAGTGCTGCATCTTTTAGCCCAGCACTGACCCTGAAAAGTAATTCTAAGCGTACTTACCAGTAACTTGTATTTCCTTTCATAGGAATCCATTGTGTGGTTTTCAGCAGAAAAGTTTCCAAATGTCGATTTTTGAAACGTACAAATACTCCTCTAAAATCAGCAGAACAACGAATGCCGATTTACTCACCTGTTATCTGGAGAGAACCCAGTGCTGCATCTTTTAGACCAGCAGTGACCCTGAAAAGTAATTCAAGCGTACTTACCAGTAACTTGTATTTCCTTCCATAGGAATGCATTGTGTGGTTTTCAGCAGAAAAGATTCTGTGTCTATTTTGAAACGTACAAATATTCCTCTAAAATCAGCCAAACTACGAATTCCGATTTACTCACCTGTTATCAGGAGAGAACTCAGTGCTGCATCTTTTAGACTAGCACTGACCCTGGAAAGTAATTCTAAGCGTACTTACCAGTAACTTGTATTTCCTTCCATAGGAATCCATTGTGTTGTTTTCACCAGAAAAGTTTCTAGGTGTCCATTTTTGAAACGTACAAATATTCCTCTTAAATCAGCCGAACTACGAATTCCGATTTACTCACCTGTTATCAGGAGATAACCCAGTGCTGCATCTTTTAGCCCAGCACTGATGCTGAAAAGTAATTCTAAGCGTACTTACTTGTGTTTCCTTCCATAGGAATGCATTGTGTGGTTTTCACCAGAAATTTCTAAGTGTTCATTTTTGAAATGTACAAATATTCCTCTTAAATCAGCCGAACTATGAATTCTGATTTATTCACCTGTGATCAGGAGAGAAACCAGTGCTTCATCTATTATCCCAGCACTGACCCTGGAAAGTAATTCTACGCGTACTTACCAGTAACTTGTATATCCTTCCATAGGAATCCATTGTGTGGTTTTCAGCAGAAAAGTTTCCAAGTGTAGATTTTTGAAACGTACAAATACTCCTCTAAACTCAGCCGAATTATGAATGCCGAATTACTGACCTGTTATCAGGAGAGAACCCATTGCTGCATCTTTTAGACCAGCACTGACCCTGAAAAGTAATTCAAGCGTACTTACCAGTAACTTGTATTTCCTTCCATAGGAATGCATTGTGTGGTTTTCACCAGAAAAGTTTCCAAGTGTCCATTTTGAAACGTACAAATATTCCTCTAAAATCAGCCGAACTACGAATTCCGATTTACTCACCTGTTATCAGGAGAGAACCCAGTGCTGCATCTTTCAGCCCAGCACTGACCCTGAAAAGTAATTCTAAGCGTACTTACCAGTAACTTGTATTTTCTTCCATAGGAATCCATTGTGTGGTTTTCAGCAGAAAAGTTTCCAAGTGTCCATTTTTGAAACGTACAAATATTCCTCTAAAATCAGCCGAACTACGAATTCTGATTTACTCACCTGTTATCAGGAGAGAACCCAGTGCTACATCTTTTAGCCCAGCATTGACCCTGGAAAGTAATTCTAAGTGTACTTACCAGTAACTTGTATTTCGTTCCTTATGAATGCATTGTGTGGTTTTCACCAGAAAAGTTTCTAAGTGTCCATTTTTAAAACGTACAAATAATACTCCTAAATCAGCCGAACTACGAATTCTGATTTACTCACCTGTTATCAGGAGAAAACTCAGTGCTGCATCTTTTAGCCCAGTACTGACTATGGAAAGTAATTCAAGCGTACTTACCAGTAACTTGTATTTCCTTCCATAGGCATGCATTGTGTGGTTTTCACCAGAAAAGATTCTAAGTGTCCATTTTTGAAACGTACAAATATTCCTTTTAAATCAGCCAAACTACGAATTCCGATTTACTCACCTGTTATCAGGAGAGAACCCAGTGCTGCATCTTTTAGACCAGCACTGACCCTGAAAAGTAATTCAAGTAATTGTTCTGCATTCTGTCCATCAATTGTTATTTTTGCATTTGTCACCCCGAGTGGGAAGGGTATGCTCAGACGTGAGTCCCTTGCTCTCCATGCCACTGGAATCAGGCTATCCTGGCTGATGAGGGCTGAAAGCCCGAAACCGGTCCTAGGATGCTTGTTTCCAGTCCAGGGAGGACCTGGCTTGGCAGTTCGGGCTGGACTGTTCCCATGGGGCACAGGGTCAAGACTGATTTGCATATGGCTGGGTTCAAACTGGAATGGCATGGTGAGCAAAAAAACGATGGATTTAGGCCCAGATCTCTGTACTGGGGTGAATGTATGACATTGTTCTGCATTCTGTCCATCAATTGTTATTTTTGCATTTGTCACCCCGAGTGGGAAGGGTATGCTCAGACGTGAGTCCCTTGCTCTCCATGCCACTGGAATCAGGCTATCCTGGCTGATGAGGGCTGAAAGCCCGAAACCGGTCCTAGGATGCTTGTTTCCAGTCCAGGGAGGACCTGGCTTGGCAGTTCGGGCTGGACTGTTCCCATGGGGCACAGGGTCAAGACTGATTTGCATATGGCTGGGTTCAAACTGGAATGGCATGGTGAGCAAAAAAACGATGGATTTAGGCCCAGATCTCTGTACTGGGGTGAATGTATGACATTGTTCTGCATTCTGTCCATCAATTGTTATTTTTGCATTTGTCACCCCGAGTGGGAAGGGTATGCTCAGACGTGAGTCCCTTGCTCTCCATGCCACTGGAATCAGGCTATCCTGGCTGATGAGGGCTGAAAGCCCGAAACCGGTCCTAGGATGCTTGTTTCCAGTCCAAGGAGGTCCTGGCTTGGCAGTTCGGGCTGGACTGTTCCCATGGGGCACAGGGTCAAGACTGATTTGCATATGGCTGGGTTCAAACTGGAATGGCATGGTGAGCAAAAAAACGATGGATTTAGGCCCAGATCTCTGTACTGGGGTGAATGTATGACATTGTTCTGCATTCTGTCCATCAATTGTTATTTTTGCATCTTTTAGCCCAGCACTGACCCTGAAAAGTAATTCTAAGCGTACTTACCAGTAACTTGTATTTCCTTCCATAGGAATCCATTGTGTGTTTTTCAGCAGAAAAATTTCTCTGTCGATTTTTGAAACGTACAAATATTCCTATAAAATCAGTCGAACTACGAATTCCGATTTACTTACCTGTTATCAGGAGAGAACCCAGTGCTATATCTTTTAGCCCAGCATTGACCCTGGAAAGTAATTCTAAGCGTACTTACCAGTAACTTGTATTTCCTTTCTTATGAATGCATTGTGTGGTTTTCACCAGAAAAGTTTCTAAGTGTCCATTTTTGAAACGTACAAATAATACTCCTAAATCAGCCGAACTACGAATTCTGATTTACTCACCTGTTATCAGGAGAAAACCCAGTGCTGCATCTTTTAGCCCAGCACTGACCCTGAAAAGTAATTCTAAGCATCCTTACCAGTAACTTGTATGTCCTTCCATAGGAATCCATTGTGTGGTTTTCACCAGAAAAGTTTCCAGGTGTCCATTTTTGAAACGTTCAAATATTCCTCTAAAGTCAGTCGAACTATGAATTCCGATTTACTCGCCTGTTATCAGGAGAGAACCCAGTGCTGCATCTTTTATCCCAGCACTGACCCTGGAAAGTAATTCTAAGCGTACTTACCAGTAACTTGTATTTCCTTCCATAGGAATCCATTGTGTGGTTTTCAGCAGAAAAGTTTCCAAGTGTCCATTTTTGAAACGTACAAATATTCCTCTAAAATCAGCCGAACTACGAATTCCGATTTACTCACCTGTTATCAGGAGAGAACCCAGTGCTGCATCTTTCAGCCCAGCACTGACCCTGAAAAGTAATTCTAAGCGTACTTACCAGTAACTTGTATTTTCTTCCATAGGAATCCATTGTGTGGTTTTCAGCAGAAAAGTTTCCAAGTGTCCATTTTTGAAACGTACAAATATTCCTCTAAAATCAGCCGAACTACGAATTCTGATTTACTCACCTGTTATCAGGAGAGAACCCAGTGCTACATCTTTTAGCCCAGCATTGACCCTGGAAAGTAATTCTAAGCGTACTTACCAGTAACTTGTATTTCGTTCCTTATGAATGCATTGTGTGGTTTTCACCAGAAAAGTTTCTAAGTGTCCATTTTTAAAACGTACAAATAATACTCCTAAATCAGCCGAACTACGAATTCTGATTTACTCACCTGTTATCAGGAGAAAACTCAGTGCTGCATCTTTTAGCCCAGCACTGACCCTGAAAAGTAATTCTAAGCGTACTTACCAGTAACTTGTATTTCCTTCCATAGGAATCCATTGTGTGTTTTTCAGCAGAAAAGTTTCTCTGTCGATTTTTGAAACGTACAAATATTCCTATAAAATCAGTCGAACTACGAATTCCGATTTACTTACCTGTTATCAGGAGAGAACCCAGTGCTACATCTTTTAGTCCAGCATTGACCCTGGAAAGTAATTCTAAGCGTACTTACCAGTAACTTGTATTTCCTTCCTTATGAATGCATTGTGTGGTTTTCACCAGAAAAGTTTCTAAGTGTCCATTTTTGAAACGTACAAATAATACTCCTAAATCAGCCGAACTACGAATTCTGATTTACTCAGCTGTTATCAGGAGAAAACCCAGTGCTGCATCTTTTAGCCCAGCACTGAGCCTGAAAAGTAATTCTAAGCATCCTTACCAGTAACTTGTATGTCCTTCCATAGGAATCCATTGTGTGGTTTTCACCAGAAAAGTTTCCAGGTGTCCATTTTTGAAACGTTCAAATATTCCTCTAAAGTCAGTCGAACTATGAATTCCGATTTACTCGCCTGTTATCAGGAGAGAACCCAGTGCTGCATCTTTTATCCCAGCACTGACCCTGGAAAGTAATTCTAAGCGTACTTACCAGTAACTTGTATTTCCTTCCATAGGAATCCATTGTGTGGTTTTCAGCAGAAAAGTTTCCAAGTGTCCATTTTTGAAACGTACAAATATTCCTCTAAAATCAGCCGAACTACGAATTCCGATTTACTCACCTGTTATCAGGAGAGAACCCAGTGCTACATCTTTTAGCCCAGCACTGACCCTGAAAAGTAATTCTAAGCGTACTTACCAGTAACTTGTATTTCCTTCCTTATGAATGCATTGTGTGGTTTTCACCAGAAAAGTTTCTAAGTGTCTATTTTTGAAACGCACAACTACTCCTCTAAACTCAGCCGAATTACGAATGCCGAATTACTGACCTGTTATCAGGAGAGAACCCATTGCTGCATCTTATAGACCAGCACTGACCCTGAAAAGTAATTCAAGTGTACTTACCAGTAACTTGTATTTCCTTCCATAGGAATGCATTGTGTGGTTTTCAGCAGAAAAGTTTCCAAGTGTCCATTTTGAAACATACAAATATTCCTCTAAAATCAGCCGAACTACGAATTCCGATTTACTCACCTGTTATCAGGAGAGAACCCAGTGCTGCATCTTTCAGCCCAGCACTGACCCTGAAAAGTAATTCTAAGCATACTTACCAGTAACTTGTATTTTCTTCCATAGGAATCCATTGTGTGGTTTTCAGCAGAAAAGTTTCCAAGTGTCCATTTTTGAAACGTACAAATATTCCTCTAAAATCAGCCGAACTACGAATTCTGATTTACTCACCTGTTATCAGGAGAGATCCCAGTGCTACATCTTTTAGCCCAGCATTGACCCTGGAAAGTAATTCTAAGCGTACTTACCAGTAACTTGTATTTCCTTCCTTATGAATGCATTGTGTGGTTTTCACCAGAAAAGTTTCTAAGTGTCCATTTTTGAAATGTACAAATAATACTCCTAAATCAGCCGAACTACGAATTCTGATTTACTCACCTGTTATCAGGAGAAAACCCAGTGCTGCATCTTTTAGCCCAGCACTGACCCTGAAAAGTAATTCCAAGCGTACTTACCAGTAACTTGTATTTCCTTCCATAGGAATCCATTGTGTGTTTTTCAGCAGAAAAGTTTCTCTGTCGATTTTTGAAACGTACAAATATTCCTATAAAATCAGTCGAACTACGAATTCTGATTTACTCACCTGTTATCAGGAGAGAACCCAGTGCTGCATCTTTTATCCCAGCACTGACCCTGGAAAGTAATTCTAAGCGTACTTACCAGTAACTTGTATTTCCTTCCATAGGAATCCATTGTGTGGTTTTCAGCAGAAAAGTTTCCAAGTGTCCATTTTGAAACTTACAAATATTCCTCTAAAATCAGCCGAACTACGAATTCCGATTTACTCACCTGTTATCAGGAGAGAACCCAGTGCTGCATCTTTTAGACCAGCACTGACCCTGAAAAGTAATTCTAAGCGTATTTAAAAGTAACTTGTATTTCCTTCCATAGGAATCCATTGTGTGGTTTTCACCAGAAAAGTTTCTAAGTGTCCATTTTTGAAACGTACAAATATTCCTCTAAAATCAGCCGAACTACGAATTCCGATTTACTCACCTGTTATCAGGAGAGAACCCAGTGCTGCATCTTTTAACCCAGCACTGACCCTGAAAAGTAATTCTAAGCGTATTTACCAGTAACTTGTATTTCCTTCCATAGGAATCCATTGTGTGGTTTTCAGCAGAAAAGTTTCTCTGTCGATTTTTGAAATGTACAAATATTCCTCTAAAATCAGTCGAACTATGAATTCCGATTTACTCAACTGTTATCAGGAGAGAACCCAGTGCTGCATATTTTAGACCAGCACTGACCCTGAAAAGTATTCCAAGCATACTTACCAGTAATTTGTATTTCCTTCCATAGTAATCCATTGTGTGGTTTTCACCAGAAAAGATTCTGTGTCCATTTTTGAAACGTACAAATATTCCCCTAAAATCAGCCAAACTATGAATTCAGATTTACTCACCTGTTATCAGGAGAGAACCCAGTGCTGCATATTTTAGACCAGCACTGACCCTGAAAAGTATTTCAAGCATGCTTACCAGTAACTTGTATTTCCTTCCATAGGAATCCAGTGTGTGGTTTTCACCAGAAAAGATTCTGTGTCCATTTTTGAAACGTACAAATATTCCCCTAAAATCAGCCAAACTACGAATTTCGATTTACTCCCTGTTATCAGGAGAGAACTCAGTGCTGCATCTTTTAGACTAGCACTGACCCTGAAAAGTAATTCTAAGTGTACTTACCTGTAACTTGTATTTCCTTCCATAGGAATGCATTGTGTGGTTTTCACCAGAAAAGATTCTAAGTGTCCATTTTTGAAACATACAAATATTCTTCTTAAATCAGCCGAACTACGAATTCCGATTTACTCGTGTTATCAGGAGAGATCCCAGTGCTGCATCTTTTAGCCCAGCAGTGACCCTGGAAAGTAATTCTAAGTGTACTTACCAGTAGCTTGTATTTCCTTCCATAGGAATCCATTGTGTAGTTTTCAGCAGAAAAGATTCCAAGTGTCCATTTTTGAAACGTACAAATATTCCTCAAAAACAGCCGAACTACGAATTCCGATTTACTCACCTGTTATCAGGAGAGAACCCAGTGCTGCATCTTTTAGCCCAGCAGTCACCCTGGAAAGTAATTCTAAGCGTACTTACCAGTAACTTCTATTTCCTTCCATAGGAATCCATTGTGTGGTTTTCAGCAGAAAAGTTTCCAAGTGTCGATTTTTGAAACGTACAAATACTCCTCTAAAATCAGCAGAATTACGAATGCCGATTTACTCACCTGTTATCAGGAGAGAACCCAGTACTGCATCTTTTAGACCAGCACTGACTCTGAAAAGTAATTCAAGCGTACTTACCAGTAACTTGTATTTCCTTCCATAGGAATGCATTGTGTGCTTTCAGCAGAAAAGATTCTGTGTCCATTTTTGAAACGTACAAATATTCCTCTAAAATCAGCCAAACTACGAATTCCGATTTACTCACCTGTTATCTGGAGAGAACTCAGTGCTGCATCTTTTAGAATAGCACTGACCTTGAAAAGTAATTCTGAGCGTACTTACCAGTCAATTGGATTTCCTTCCAGAGGAATCCATTGTGTGGTTTTCACCAGAAAAGTTTCTAGGTGTCCATTTTTGAAACGTACAAATATTCCTCTAAAATCAGCCGAACTACGAATTACGATTTACTCTCCTGTTATCAGGAGAGAACCCAGTGCTACATCTTTTAGCCCAGCACTGACCCTGAAAAGTAATTCTAAGCGTACTTACCAGTAACTTGTGTTTCCTTCCCTAGGCATGCATTGTTTGGTTTTCACCAGAAAAGATTCTAAGTGTCCATTTTTGAAACGTACAAATAGTCCTCTTAAATCAGCCGAACTACGAATTCCGATTTACTCACCTGTTATCAGGAGAGAACCCAGTGCTGCATCTTTTATCCAGCACTGACGCTGGAAAGTAATTCTAAGCGTACTTACCAGTAACTTGTATTTCCTTCCATAGGAATCCATTGTGTGTTTTTCAGCAGAAAAGTTTCTCTGTCGATTTTTGAAACGTACAAAGATTCCTCTAAAATTAGTCGAACTACGAATTTCGATTTACTTACCTGTTATCAGGAGAGAACCGAGTGCTGCATCTTTTAGCCCAGCACTGACCCTGGAAAGAAATTCTAAGCGTCCTTACCAGTAACTTGTATGTCCTTCCATAGGAATCCATTGTGTGGTTTTCACCAGAAAAGTTTCCAGGTGTGCATTTTTGAAACGTTCAAATATTCCTCTAAAGTCAGTCGAACTATGAATTCCGATTTACTCGCCTGTTATCAGGAGAGAACCCAGTGCTGCATCTTTTATCCCAGCACTGACCCTGGAAAGTAATTCTAAGCGTATTTAAAAGTAACTTGTATTTCCTTCCATAGGAACCCATTGTGTGGTTTTCAGCAGAAAAGTCTCTCTGTCGATTTTTGAAATGTACAAATATTCCTCTAAAATCAGTTGAACTATGAATTCCGATTCACTCACCTGTTATCAGGAGAGAACCCAGTGCTGCATATTTTAGACCAGCACTGACCCTGAAAAGTAATTCAAGCATACTTACCAGTAACTTGTATTTCCTTCCATAGGAATCCATTGTGTGGTTTTCACCAGAAAAGATTCTGTGTCCATTTTTGAAATGTACAAATATTCCCCTAAAATCAACCAAACTACGAATTTCAATTTACTCCCTGTTATCAGGAGAGAACTCAGTGCTGCATCTTTTAGACTAGCACTGACCCTGAAAAGTAATTCTAAGTGTACTTACCTGTGACTTGTATTTCCTTCCATAGGAATGCATTGTGTGGTTTTCACCAGAAAAGATTCTAAGTGTCCATTTTTGAAACATACAAATATTCCTCTTAAATCAGCCGCACTACGAATTCCTATTTACTCGTGTTATCAGGAGAGATCCCAGTGCTGCATCTTTTAGCCCAGCAGTGACCCTGGAAAGTAATTCTAAGTGTACTTACCAGTAGCTTGTATTTCCTTCCATAGGAATCCATTGTGTAGTTTTCAGCAGAAAAGATTCCAAGTGTCCATTTTTGAAAAGTACAAATATTCCTCAAAAACAGCCGAACTACGAATTCCGATTTACTCACCTGTTATCAGGAGAGAACCCAGTGCTGCACCTTTTAGCCCAGCAGTGACCCTGGAAAGTAATTCTAAGTGTACTTACCAGTAACTTCTATTTCCTTCCATAGGAATCCATTGCGTGGTTTTCAGCAGAAAAGTTTCCAAGTGTCGATTTTTGAAACGTACAAATACTCCTCTAAAATCAGCAGAATTACGAATGCCGATTTACTCACCTGTTATCAGGAGAGAACCCAGTACTGCATCTTTTAGACCAGCACTGACTCTGAAAAGTAATTCAAGCGTATTTACCAGTAACTTGTATTTCCTTCCATAGGAATGCATTGTGTGCTTTCAGCAGAAAAGATTCTGTGTCCATTTTTGAAACGTACAAATATTCCTCTAAAATCAGCCAAACTACGAATTCCGATTTACTCACCTGTTATCTGGAGAGAACTCAGTGCTGCATCTTTTAGAATAGCACTGACCTTGAAAAGTAATTCTGAGCGTACTTACCAGTCAATTGGATTTCCTTCCAGAGGAATCCATTGTGTGGTTTTCACCAGAAAAGTTTCTAGGTGTCCATTTTTGAAACGTACAAATATTCCTCTAAAATCAGCCGAACTACGAATTACGATTTACTCTCCTGTTATCAGGAGAGAACACAGTGCTACATCTTTTAGCCCAGCACTGACCCTGAAAAGTAATTCTAAGCGTACTTACCAGTAACTTGTGTTTCCTTCCCTAGGCATGCATTGTTTGGTTTTCACCAGAAAAGATTCTAAGTGTCCATTTTTGAAACGTACAAATATTCCTCTTAAATCAGCCGAACTACGAATTCTGATTTACTCACCTGTTATCAGGAGAGAACCCAGTGCTGCATCTTTTATCCAGCACTGACCCTGGAAAGTAATTCTAAGCGTACTTACCAGTAACTTGTATTTCCTTCCATAGGAATCCATTGTGTGTTTTTCAGCAGAAAAGTTTCTCTGTCGATTTTTGAAACGTACAAATATTCCTCTAAAATTAGTCGAACTACGAATTTCGATTTACTTACCTGTTATCAGGAGAGAACCGAGTGTTGCATCTTTTAGCCCAGCACTGACCCTGGAAAGTAATTCTAAGCGTCCTTACCAGTAACTTGTATTTCCTTCCATAGGAATCCATTGTGTGTTTTTCAGCAGAAAAGTTTCTCTGTCGATTTTTGAAATGTACAAATATTCCTCTAAAATTAGTCGAACTATGAATTCCGATTTACTCGCCTGTTATCAGGAGAGAACCCAGTGCTGCATCTTTTATTCCAGCACTGACCCTGGAAAGTAATTCTAAGCGTATTTAAAAGTAACTTGTATTTCCTTCCATAGGAACCCATTGTGTGGTTTTCAGCAGAAAAGTCTCTCTGTCGATTTTTGAAATGTTCAAATATTCCTCTAAAATCAGTCGAACTATGAATTCCGATTTACTCACCTGTTATCAGGAGAGAACCCAGTGCTGCATATTTGAGACCAGCACTGACCCTGAAAAGTATTTCAAGCATACTTACCAGTAACTTGTATTTCCTTCCATAGGAATCCATTGTGTGGTTTTCACCAGAAACGATTCTGTGTCCATTTTTGAAACGTACAAATATTCCCCTAAAATCAGCCAAACTACGAATTTCGATTTACTCCCTGTTATCAGGAGAGAACTCAGTGTTGCATCTTTTTGACTAGCACTGACCCTGAAAAGTAATTCTAAGTGTACTTACCTGTAACTTGTATTTCCTTCTATAGGAATGCATTGTGTGGTTTTCACCAGAAAAGATTCTAAGTGTTCATTTTTGAAACATACAAATATTCCTCTTAAATCAGCCGAACTACGAATTCCGATTTACTCACATGTTATCAGGAGAGAACCCAGTGCTGCATCTTTTAGCCCAGCAGTGACCCTGGAAAGTAATTCTAAGTGTACTTACCAGTAGCTTGTATTTCCTTCCATAGGAATCCATTGTGTAGTTTTCAGCAGAAAAGTTTCCAAGTGTCCATTTTTGAAACGTACAAATATTCCTCAAAAACAGCCGAACTACGAACTACGATTTACTCACCTGTTATCAGGAGAGAACCCAGTGCTGCATCTTTTAGCCCAGCAGTGACCCTGGAAAGTAATTCTAAGCGTACTTACCAGTAACTTCTATTTCCTTCCATAGGAATCCATTGTGTGGTTTTCAGCAGAAAAGTTTCCCTGTCGATTTTTGAAACGTACAAATATTCCTCTAAAATCAGTCGAACTGCGAATTCCGATTTACTTACCTGTTATCAGGAGAGAACCGAGTGCTGCATCTTTTAGCCCAGCACTGACCCTGGAAAGTAATTCTAAGCGTCCTTACCAGTAACTTGTATGTCCTTCCATAGGAATCCATTGTGTGGTTTTCACCAGAAAAGTTTCCAGGTGTCCATTTTTGAAACTTTCAAATATTCCTCTAAAGTCAGTCGAACTATGAATTCCGATTTACTTGCCTGTTATCAGGAGAGAACCCAGTGCTGCATCTTTTATCGCCGCACTGACCCTGGAAAGTAATTCTAAGCGTATTTAAAAGTAACTTGTATTTCCTTCCATAGGAATCCATTGAGTGGTTTTCAGCAGAAAAGTCTCTCTGTCGATTTTTGAAATGTACAAATATTCCTCTAAAATCAGTCGAACTATGAATTCCGATTCACTCACCTGTTATCAGGAGAGAACCCAGTGCTGCATATTTTAGACCAGCACTGACCCTGAAAAGTAATTCAAGCATACTTACCAGTAACTTGTATTTCCTTCCATAGGAATCCATTGTGTGGTTTTCACCAGAAAAGATTCTGTGTCCATTTTTGAAACGTACAAATATTCCCCTAAAATCAGCCAAACTACGAATTTTGATTTACTCCCTGTTATCAGGAGAGAACTCAGTGCTGCATCTTTTAGACTAGCACTGACCCTGAAAAGTAATTCTAAGTGTACTTACCTGTAACTTGTATTTCATTCCATAGGAATGCTTTGTGTGGTTTTCACCAGAAAAGATTCTAAGTGTCCATTTTTGAAACATACAAATATTCCTCTTAAATCAGCCGAACTACGAATTCCGATTTAATTAACTGTTATCAGGAGAGAACCCAGTGCTGCATCTTTTAGCCCAGCACTGACCCTGAAAAGTAATTCTAAGCGTACTTACCTGTAACTTGTATTTCCTTCCATAGGAATGCATTGTGTGGTTTTCACCAGAAAAGATTCTTAGTGTCCATTTTTTAAACATACAAATATTCCTCTTAAATCAGCCGAACTACGAATTCCGATTTACTCACGTGTTATCAGGAGAGAACCCAGTGCTGCATCTTTTAGCCGAGCAGTGACCCTGGAAAGTAATTCTAAGCGTACTTACCAGTAACTTCTATTTCCTTCCATAGGAATCCATTGTGTGGGTTTCAGCAGAAAAGTTTCCAAGTGTCGATTTTTAAAACGTACAAATACTCCTCTAAAATCAACAGAATTACGAATGCCGATTTACTCACCTGTTATCAGGAGAGAACCCAGTGCTGCATCTTTTAGACCAGCACTGACCCTGAAAAGTAAGTCAAGCGTACTTACTATTAACTTGTATTTCCTTCCATAGGAATGCTTTGTGTGGTTTTCACCAGAAAAGATTCTAATTGTCCATTTTTGAAACATACAAATATTCCTCTTAAATCAGCCAAACTACGAATTCAGATTTACTCACGTGTTATCTGGAGAGAACCCAGTGCTGCATCTTTTAGCCCAGCAGTGACCCTGGAAAGTAATTCTAAGCGTACTTACCAGTAGCTTGTATTTCCTTCCATAGGAATCCATTGTGTAGTTTTCAGCAGAAAAGTTTCCAAGTGTCCATTTTCGAAACGTACAAATATTCCTCAAAAACAGCCGAACTACGAATTCCGATTTACTCACCTGTTATCAGGAGAGAACCCAGTGCTGCATCTTTTAGCCCAGCAGTGACCCTGGAAAGTAATTCTAAGCGTACTTACCAGTTACTTCTATTTCCTTCTTAGGAATCCATTGTGTGGTTTTCAGTAGAAAAGTTTCCAAGTGTCGATTTTTGAAACGTACAAATACTCCTCTAAAATCAGCAGAATTACGAATGCCGATTTACTCATCTGTTATCAGGAGAGAACCCAGTGCTGCATCTTTTAGACCAGCACTGACTCTGAAAAGTAATTCAAGCGTACTTACCAGTAACTTGTATTTCCTTCCATAGGAATGCATTGTGTGCTTTCAGCAGAAAAGATTCTGTGTCCATTTTTGAAACTTACAAATATTCCTCTAAAATCAGCCAAACTACGAATTCCAATTTACTCACCTGTTATCAAGAGAGAACTCAGTGCTGCATCTTTTAGACTAGCACTGACCCTGAAAAGTAATTCTAAGCGTACTTACCAGTAACTTGGATTTCCTTCCATAGGAATCCATTGTGTGGTTTTCACCAGAAAAGTTTCTAGGTGTCCATTTTTGAAACGTACAAATATTCCTCTAAAATCAGCCAAACTACAAATTCCGATTTACTCACCTGTTATCAGGAGAGAACCCAGTGCTACATCTTTTAGCCCAGCACTGACCCTGAAAAGAAATTCTAAGCGTACTTACCAGTAACTTGTATTTCCTTCCCTAGGCATGCATTGTTTGGTTTTCACCAGAAAAGATTCTAAGTGTCCATTTTTGAAACGTACAAATATTCCTCTTAAATCAGCCGAACTGAGAATTCCGATTTACTCACCTGTTATCAGGAGAGAACCCAGTGCTGCATCTTTTATCCAGCACTGACCCTGGAAAGTAATTCTAAGCGTACTTGCCAGTAACTTGTATTTCCTTCCATAGGAATCCATTGTGTGTTTTTCAGCAGAAAAGTTTCCCTGTCGATTTTTGAAACGTACAAATATTCCTCTAAAATCAGTCGAACTACGAATTCCGATTTACTTACCTGTTATCAGGAGAGAACCGAGTGCTGCATCTTTTAGACCAGCACTGACCCTGGAAAGTAATTCTAAGCGTCCTTACCAGTAACTTGTATGTCCTTCCATAGGAATCCATTGTGTGGTTTTCACCAGAAAGGTTTCCAAGTGTCCATTTTTGAAACTTTCAAATATTCCTCTAAAGTCAGTCGAACTATGAATTTCGATTTACTCAACTGTTATCAGGAGAGAACCCAGTGCTGCATCTTTTATCCCCGCACTGACCCTGGAAAGTGATTCTAAGCGTATTTAAAAGTAACTTGTATTTCCTTCCATAGGAATTCATTGTGTGGTTTTCAGCAGAAAAGTCTCTCTGTCGATTTTTGAAATGTACAAATATTCCTATAAAATCAGTCGAACTATGAATTCCGATTCACTCACCTGTTATCAGGAGAGAACCCAGTGCTGCATATTTTAGACCAGCACTGACCCTGAAAAGTAATTCAAGCATACTTACCAGGAACTTGTATTTCCTTCCAGAGGAATGCATTGTGTGGTTTTCAGCAGAAAAGATTCTTTGTCCATTTTTGAAACGTACAAATATTCCCCTGAAATCAGCCAAACTACGAATTTTGATTTACTCCCTGTTATCAGGAGAGAACTCAGTGCTGCATCTTTTAGACTAGCACTGACCCTGAAAAGTAATTCTAAGTGTACTTACCTGTGACTTGTATTTCCTTCCATAGGAATGCATTGTGTGGTTTTCACCAGAAAAGATTCTAAGTGTCCATTTTTGAAACATACAAATATTCCTCTTAAATCAGCCGAACTACGAATTCCGATTTACTTAACTGTTATCAGGAGAGAACCCAGTGCTGCATCTTTTAGCCCAGCACTGACCCTGAAAAGCAATTCTAAGCGTACTTACCTGTAACTTGTATTTCCTTCCATAGGAATGCATTGTGTGGTTTTCACCAGAAAAGTTTCTTAGTGTCAATTTTTTAAACATACAAATATTCCTCTTAAATCAGCCGAACTACGAATTCCGATTTACTCACGTGTTATCAGGAGAGAACCCAGTGCTGCATCTTTTAGCCGAGCAGTGACCCTAGAGAGTAATTCTAAGCGTACTTACCAGTAACTTCTATTTCCTTCCATAGGAATCCATTGTGTGGGTTTCAGCAGAAATGTTTCCAAGTGTCGATTTTTAAAACGTACAAATACTCCTCTAAAATCAGCAGAATTACGAATGCCGATTTACTCACCTGTTATCAGGAGAGAACCCAGTGCTGCATCTTTTAGACCAGCACTGACCCTGAAAAGTAAGTCAAGCGTACTTACCATTAACTTGTATTTCCTTCCATAGGAATGCATTGTGTGGTTTTCAGCAGAAAAGATTCTGTGTCCATTTTTGAAACGTACAAATATTCCCCTGAAATCAGCCAAACTACGAATTTTGATTTACTCCCTGTTATCAGGAGAGAACTCAGTGCTGCATCTTTTAGACTAGCACTGACCCTGAAAAGTAATTCTAAGTGTACTTACCTGTAACTTGTATTTCATTCCATAGGAATGCTTTGTGTGGTTTTCACCAGAAAAGATTCTAAGTGTCCATTTTTGAAACATACAAATATTCCTCTTAAATCAGCCGAACTACGAATTCAGATTTACTCACGTGTTATCCGGAGAGAACCCAGTGCTGCATCTTTTAGCCCAGCAGTGACCCTGGAAAGTAATTCTAAGCGTACTTACCAGTAGCTTGTATTTCCTTCCATAGGAATCCATTGTGTAGTTTTCAGCAGAAAAGTTTCCAAGTGTCCATTTTTGAAACGTACAAATATTCCTCAAAAACTGCCGAACTACGAATTCCGATTTACTCACCTGTTATCAGGAGAGAACCCAGTGCTGCATCTTTTAGCCCAGCAGTGACCCTGGAAAGTAATTCTAAGCGTACTTACCAGTAACTTCTATTTCCTTCTTAGGAATCCATTGTGTGGTTTTCAGTAGAAAAGTTTCCAAGTGTCGATTTTTGAAACGTACAAATACTCATCTAAAATCAGCAGAATTACGAATGCCGATTTACTCATCTGTTATCAGGAGAGAACCCAGTGCTGCATCTTTTAGACCAGCACTGACTCTGAAAAGTAATTCAAGCGTACTTACCAGTAACTTGTATTTCCTTCCATAGGAATGCATTGTGTGCTTTCAGCAGAAAAGATTCTGTGTCCATTTTTGAAACGTACAAATATTCCTCTAAAATCAGACAAACTACGAATTCCGATTTACTCACCTGTTATCAGGAGAGAACTCAGTGCTGCATCTTTTAGACTAGCACTGACCCTGAAAAGTAATTCTAAGCGTACTTACCAGTCAATTGGATTTCCTTCCAGAGGAATCCATTGTGTGGTTTTCACCAGAAAAGTTTCTAGGTGTCCATTTTTGAAACGTACAAATATTCCTCTAAAATCAGCCGAACTACGAATTCCGATTTGCTCACCTGTTATCAGGAGAGAACCGAGTGCTGCATCTTTTAGCCCAGCACTGACCCTGAAAAGTAATTCTAAGCGTACTTACCAGTAACTTGTATTTCCTTCCATAGGAATTCATTGTGTGGTTTTCACAAGTAAAGTTTCTAAGTGTCCATTTTTGAAACGTACAAATATTCCTCTTAAATCAGCCGAACTACGAATTCCGATTTACTCACCTGTTATCAGGAGAGAACCCAGTGCTGCATCTTTTATCCCAGCACTGACCCTGGAAAGTAATTCTAAGCGTACTTACCAGTAACTTGTATTTCCTTCCATAGGAATCCATTGTGTGGTTTTTAGCAGAAAAGTTTCCAAGTGTCGATTTTTGAAACGTACAAATACTCCGCTAAACTCAGCCGAATTACAAATGCCGAATTACTGACCTGTTATCAGGAGAGAACCCATTGCTGCATCTTTTAGACCAGCACTGACCCTGAAAAGTAGTTCAAGCGTACTTACCAGTAACTTGTATTTCCTTCCATAGGAATCAATTGTGTGGTTTTCAGCAGAAAAGTTTCTCTGTCGATTTTTGAAACGTACAAATATTCCTCTAATGTCGGTCGAACTATGAATTCCGATTTACTCACCTGTTATCAGGAGAGAACCCAGTGCTGCATCTTTTAGACCGGCACTGACCCTGAAATGTAATTATAAGCGTGTTTACAAGTAACTTGTATTTCATTCCATAGGAAATCATTGTGTGGTTTTCACCAGAAAAGTTTCTAAGTGTCCATTTTTGAAACGTACAAATATTCCTCTAAAATCAGCCGAACTACGAATTCCGATTTACTCACCTGTTATCAGGGGAGAACACAGTGCTACATCTTTTAGCCCAGCACTGACCCTGAAAAGTAAATCTAAGTGTACTTACCAGTAACTTGTATTTACTTCCTTATAAATGCATTGTGTGGTTTTCACCAGAAAAGTTTCTAAGTGTCCATTTTTGAAACATACATATATTACTCCTAAATCAGCCGAACTACGAATTCCGATTTACTCACCTGTTATCAGGAGAGAACCCGGTGCTGCATCTTTTAGCCCAGCACTGACCCTGAAAAGTAATTCTAAGCGTACTTACCAGTAACTTGTATTTCCTTTTATAGGAATCCATTGTGTGGTTTTCAGCAGAAAAGTTTCTCTGTCTATTTTTGAAACATACAAATATTCCTCTAAAATCAGTCGAACTACGAATTCCGATTTACTTACCTGTTATCAGGAGAGAACCGAATGCTGCATCTTTTAGCCCAGCACTGACCCTGAAAAGTAATTCTAAGCGTACTTACCAGTAACTTGTATTTCCTTCCTTAGGAATGCATTGTGTAGTTTTCACCAGAAAAGTTTCTAAGTGTCAATTTTTGAAACGTACAAATATTCCTCTAATATCAGCCAAACTACAAATTCCGATTTACTCACCTGTTATCAGGAGAGAACCCAGTGCTGCATCTTTTAGCCCAGCACTGACCCTGAAAAGTAATTCTAAGCGTACTTACCAGTAACTTGTATTTCCTTCCATAGGAATCCATTGTGTGGTTTTCAGCAGAAAAGTTTCCAAGTGTTGATTTTTGAAACGTACAAATACTCCTCTAAAATCAGCTGAATTACGAATGCCGATTTACTCAGCTCTTATCAGGAGAGAACCCAGTGCTGCATCTTTTAGACAAGCACTGACCCTGAAAAGTAATTCAAGTATACTTACTAGTAACTTGTATTTCCTTCCATAGGAATCCATTGTGTGGTTTTCACCAGAAAAGATTCTGTGTCCATTTTTGAAACGTACAAATATTTCCCTAAAATCAGCCAAACTACGAATTTCGATTTACTCACCTGTTATCAGGAGAGAACTCAGTGCTGCATCTTTTAGACTAGCACTGACCCTGAAAAGTAATTCTAAGCGTACTTATCTATAACTTGTATTTCCTTCCATAGGAATCCATTGTGTGGTTTTCAGCAGAAATGTTTCCAAGTGTCGATTTTTGAAACGTACAAATACTCCTCTAAAATCAGCAGAATTATGAATGCCGATTTACTCACCTGTTATCAAGAGAGAACCCAGTGCTGCATCTTTTAGACCAGCATTGACCCTGAAAACTAATTCTAAGCATACTTACCAGTAACTTGTATTTCCTTCCATAGGAATCCATCGTGTGGTTTTCACCAGAAAAGTTTCTAAGTGTCCATTTTTTGAAACGTACAAATATTCCTCTTAAATCAGCCGAACTACGAATTCCGATTTACTCACCTGTTATCAGGAGAGAACCCAGTGCTGCATCTTTTATCCCAGCACTGACCCTGAAAAGTAGTTCAAGCGTACTTACCAGTAACTTGTATTTCCTTCCATAGGAATGCATTGTGTGGTTTTCAGCAGAAAAGTTTCCAAGTGTCCATTTTTGAAACGTACAAATATTCCTCTAAAATCCGCCGAACTACGAATTCCGATTTACTCACCTGTTATCAGGAGTGATCCAAGTGCTGCATCTTTTTGCTCAGCACTGACCCAGAAAAGTAATTCTAAGCGTACTTACCAGTAACTTGTATTTCCTTCCATAGGAATCCATTGTGTGGTTTTCAGCAGAAAAGTTTCCAAGTGTCCATTTTTGAAACATACAAATATTCCTCTAAAATCAGCCGAACTACGAATTCCGATTTACTCACCTGTTATCAGGAGAGAACCCAGTGCTGCATCTGTTAGCCCAGCACTGAGCCTGAAAAGTAATTCTAAGCATACTTACCAGTAACTTGTATTTCCTTCCTTAGGAATGCATTGTGTGGTTTTCACCAGAAAAGTTTCTAAGTGTCCATTTTTGAAACGTACAAATATTCCTCTAAAATCAGCCAAACTACGAATTTCGATTTACTCACCTGTTATCAGGAAAGAACTCAGTGCAGCATCTTTTAGCCCAGCACTGACCCTGAAAAGTATTTAAAGCATACTTACCAGTAACTTGTATTTCCTTCCATAGGAATGCATTGTGTGGTTTTCACCAGAAAAGATTCTGTGTCCATTTTTGAAACATACAAATATTCCTCTAAAATCAGCCAAACTACGAATTTCGATTTACTCACCTGTTATCAGGAAAGAACTCAGTGCTGCATCTTTTAGCCCAGCACTGACCCTGAAAAGTAATTCTAAGCGTACTTACCATTAACTTCTATTTCCTTCCATAGGAATCCATTGTGTGGTTTTTAGCAGAAAAGTTTCCAAATGTTGATTTTTGAAACATACAAATACTCCTCTAAAATCAGCTGAATTACGAATGCCGATTTACTCAGCTCTTAACAGGAGAGAACCCAGTGCTGCATCTTTTAGACAAGCACTGACCCTGAAATGTAATTCAAGTATATTTACCAGTAACTTGTATTTCCTTCCATAGAAATCCATTGTGTGGTTTTAACCTGAAAAGATTCTGTGTCCATTTTTGAAACGTACAAATATTTCCCTAAAATCAGCCAAACTACAAATTTCGATTTACTCACCTGTTATCAGGAGAGAACTCAGTGCTGCATCTTTTAGACTAGCACTGACCCTGAAAAGTAATTCTAAGCGTACTTATCTATAACTTGTATTTCCTTCCATAGGAATCCATCGTGTGGTTTTCACCAGAAAAGTTTCTAAGTGTCCATTTTTTGAAACGTACAAATATTCCTCTTAAATCAGCCGAACTACGAATTCCGATTTACTCACCTGTTATCAGGAGAGAACCCAGTGCTGCATCTTTTCTCCCAGCACTGACCCTGAAAAGTAGTTCAAGCGTACTTACCAGTAACTTGTATTTCCTTCCATAGGAATGCATTGTGTGGTTTTCAGCAGAAAAGTTTCCAAGTGTCCATTTTTGAAACGTACAAATATTCCTCTAAAATCCGCCGAACTACGAATTCCGATTTACTCACCTGTTATCAGAAGTGATCCAAGTGCTGCATCTTTTTGCTCAGCACTGACCCAGAAAAGTAATTCTAAGCGTACTTACCAGTAACTTGTATTTCCTTCCATAGGAATCCATTGTGTGGTTTTCAGCAGAAAAGTTTCCAAGTGTCCATTTTTGAAACATACAAATATTCCTCTAAAATCAGCCGAACTACGAATTCCGATTTACTCACCTGTTATCAGGAGAGAACCCAGTGCTGCATCTGTTAGCCCAGCACTGACGCTGAAAAGTAATTCTAAGCATACTTACCAGTAACTTGTATTTCCTTCCTTAGGAATGCATTGTGTGGTTTTCACCAGAAAAGTTTCTAAGTGTCCATTTTTGAAACGTACAAATATTCCTCTAAAATCAGCCAAACTACGAATTTCGATTTACTCACCTGTTATCAGGAAAGAACTCAGTGCAGCATCTTTTAGCCCAGCACTGATCCTGAAAAGTAATTAAAGCATACTTACCAGTAACTTGTATTTCCTTCCATAGGAATGCATTGTGTGGTTTTCACCAGAAAAGATTCTGTGTCCATTTTTGAAACGTTCAAATATTCCTCTAAAATCAGCCAAACTACGAATTTCGATTTACTCACCTGTTATCAGGAAAGAACTCAGTGCTGCATCTTTTAGCCCAGCACTGACCCTGAAAAGTAATTCTAAGCGTACTTACCAGTAACTTCTATTTCCTTCCATAGGAATCCATTGTGTGGTTTTTAGCAGAAAAGTTTCCAAGTGTCGATTTTTGAAACGTACAAATACTCCTTTAAAATCAGGAGAATTATGAATGCCGATTTACTCACCTGTTATCAGGAGAGAACCCAGTGCTGCATCTTTTAGACCAGCACTGACCCTGAAAAGTAATTCAAGCGTACTTACCAGTAACTTGTATTTCCTTCCATAGGAATGCATTGTGTGGTTTTCAGCAGAAAAGATTCTGTGTCCATTTTTGAAACGTACAAATACTCCTTTAAAATCATGAGAATTATGAATGCCGATTTACTCACCTGTTATCAGGAGAGAACTCAGTGCTGCATCTTTTAGCCCAGCACTGACCCTGAAAAGTAATTCTAAGCATACTTACCAGTAACTTGTATTTCCTTCTCTAGGCATGCATTGTGTGGTTTTCACCAGAAAAGATTCTAAGTGTCCATTTTTGAAACGTACAAATATTCCTTTTAAATCAGCCAAACTACGAATTCCGATTTACTCACCTGTTATCAGGAGAGAACCCAGTGCTGCATCTTTTAGACCAGCACTGACCCTGAAAAGTAATTCAAGCGTACTTACCAGTAACTTGTATTTCCTTCCATAGGAATCCATTGTGTGGTTTTCAGCAGAAAAGATTCTGTGTCCATTTTTGAAGCGTACAAATATTCCTCTAAAATCAGCCAAACTACGAATTTCGATTTACTCACCTGTTATCAGGAGAGAACTCAGTGCTGCATCTTTTAGCCCAGCACTGACCCTGAAAAGTAATTCTAAGCATACTTACCAGTAACTTGTATTTCCTTCCCTAGGCATGCATTGTGTGGTTTTCACCAGAAAAGATTCTAAGTGTCCATTTTTGAAACGTACAAATATTACTTTTAAATCAGCCGAACTACAAATTCCGATTTACTCACCTGTTATCAGGAGAGAACCCATTGCTGCATCTTTTAGACCAGCACTGACCCTGAAAAGTAATTCAAGCGTACTTACAATTAACTTGTGTTTCCTTCCATAGGAATGCATTGTGTGGTTTTCTGCAGAAAAGTTTCCAAGTGTCCATTTTTAAAACGTACAAATATTCCTCTAAAATCAGCCGAACTACGAATTCCGATTTACTCACCTGTTATCAGGAGAGAACTCAGTGCTGCATCTTTTAGCCCAGCACTGACTATGGAAAGTAATTCAAGCGTACTTACCAGTAACTTGTATTTCCTTCCATAGGAATCCATTGTGTGGTTTTCACCAGAAAAGATTCTGTGTCCATTTTTGAAACGTACAAATATTCCTCTAAAATCAGCCAAACTACGAATTTCGATTTACTCACCTGTTATCAGGAAATAACTCAGTGCTGCATCTTTAGCCCAGCACTGACCCTGAAAAGTAATTCTAAGCGTACTTACCAGTAACTTCTATTTCCTTCCATAGGAATCCATTGTGTGGTTTTTAGCAGAAAAGTTTCCAAGTGTCGATTTTTGAAACGTACAAATACTCCTTTAAAATCAGGAGAATTACGAATGCCGATTTACTCACCTGTTATCAGGAGAGAACCCAGTGCTGCATCTTTTAGACCAGCACTGACCCTGAAAAGTAATTCAAGCGTACTTACCAGTAACTTGTATTTCCTTCCATAGGAATGCATTCTGTGGTTTTCAGCAGAAAAGTTTCTAAGTGTCCATTTTTTGAAACGTACAAATATTCCTCTTAAATCAGCCGAACTACGAATTCCGATTTACTCACCTGTTATCAGGAGAGAACCCAGTGCTGCATCTTTTATCCCAGCACTGACCCTGAAAAGTAGTTCAAGCGTACTTACCAGTAACTTGTATTTCCTTCCATATGAATGCATTGTGTGGTTTTCAGCAGAAAAGTTTCCAAGTGTCCATTTTTGAAACGTACAAATATTCCTCTAAAATCCGCCGAACTACGAATTCCGATTTACTCACCTGTTATCAGAAGTGATCCAAGTGCTGCATCTTTTTGCTCAGCACTGACCCAGAAAAGTAATTCTAAGCGTACTTACCAGTAACTTGTATTGCCTTCCATAGGAATCCATTGTGTGGTTTTCAGCAGAAAAGTTTCCAAGTGTCCATTTTTGAAACATACAAATATTCCTCTAAAATCAGCCGAACTACGAATTCCGATTTACTCACCTGTTATCAGGAGAGAACCCAGTGCTGCATCTGTTAGCCCAGCACTGACCCTGAAAAGTAATTCTAAGCATACTTACCAGTAACTTGTATTTCCTTCCTTAGGAATGCATTGTGTGGTTTTCACCAGAAAAGTTTCTAAGTGTCCATTTTTGAAACGTACAAATATTCCTCTAAAATCAGCCAAACTACGAATTTCGATTTACTCACCTGTTATCAGGAAAGAACTCAGTGCTGCATCTTTTAGCCCAGCACTGACCCTGAAAAGTAATTCTAAGCGTACTTACCATTAACTTCTATTTCCTTCCATAGGAATCCATTGTGTGGTTTTTAGCAGCAAAGTTTCCAAATGTTGATTTTTGAAACATACAAATACTCTTCTAAAATCAGCTGAATTACGAATGCCGATTTACTCAGCTCTTAACAGGAGAGAACCCAGTGCTGCATCTTTTAGACAAGCACTGACCCTGAAAAGTAATTCAAGTATATTTACCAGTAACTTGTATTTCCTTCCATAGGAATCCATTGTGTGGTTTTAACCAGAAAAGATTCTATGTCCATTTTTGAAACGTACAAATATTTCCCTAAAATCAGCCAAACTACAAATTTCGATTTACTCACCTGTTATCAGGAGAGAACTCAGTGCTGCATCTTTTAGACTAGCACTGACCCTGAAAAGTAATTCTAAGCGTACTTATCTATAACTTGTATTTCCTTCCATAGGAATCCATCGTGTGGTTTTCACCAGAAAAGTTTCTAAGTGTCCATTTTTTGAAACGTACAAATCTTCCTCTTAAATCAGCCGAACTACGAATTCCGATTTACTCACCTGTTATCAGGAGAGAACCCAGTGCTGCATCTTTTATCCCAGCACTGACCCTGAAAAGTAGTTCAAGCGTACTTACCAGTAACTTGTATTTCCTTCCATAGGAATGCATTGTGTGGTTTTCAGCAGAAAAGTTTCCAAGTGTCCATTTTTGAAACGTACAAATATTCCTCTAAAATCAGCCAAACTATGAATTCCGATTTACTCACCTGTTATCAGGACAGAAACCAGTGCTGCATCTTTTAGACCAACACTGACCCTGAAAAGTAATTCAAGCGTACTTACCAGTAACTTGTATTTCCTTCCTTATGACCGCATTGTGTGGTTTTCACCAGAAAAGTTTCCAAGTGTCCATTTTTAAAACGTACAAATATTCCTCTAAAATCAGCCGAACTACGAATTCCGATTTACTCACATGTTATCAGGAGAGAACTCAGTGCTGCATCTTTTAGCCCAGCACTGACTATGGAAAGTAATTCAAGCGTACTTACCAGTAACTTGTATTTCCTTCCATAGGAATCCATTGTGTGGTTTTTAGCAGAAAAGTTTCCAAGTGTCGATTTTTGAAACATACAAATACTCCTTTAAAATCAGGAGAATTATGAATGCCGATTTACTCACCTGTTATCAGGAGAGAACCCAGTGCTGCATCTTTTAGCAAAGCACTGACCCTGAAAAGTAATTCTAAGCATACTTACCAGTAACTTGTATTTCCCTCCCTAGGCATGCATTGTGTGGTTTTCACCAGAAAAGATTCTAAGTGTCCATTTTTGAAACGTACAAATATTCCTTTTAAATCAGCCGAACTACAAATTCCGATTTACTCACCTGTTATCAGGAGAGAACCCAGTGCTGCATCTTTTAGCCCAGCACTGACCCTGAAAAGTAAATCTAAGCGTACTTACCAGTAACTTGTATTTCCTTCCTTATGACCGCATTGTGTGGTTTTCACCAGAAAAGTTTCCAAGTGTCCATTTTTAAAACGTACAAATATTCCTCTAAAATCAGCCGAACTACGAATTCCGATTTACTCACATGTTATCAGGAGAGAACTCAGTGCTGCATCTTTTAGCCCAGCACTGACTATGGAAAGTAATTCAAGCGTACTTACCAGTAACTTGTATTTCCTTCCATAGGAATCCATTGTGTGGTTTTCACCAGAAAAGATTCTGTGTCCATTTTTGAAACGTACAAATATTCCTCTAAAATCAGCCAAACTACGAATTTCGATTTACTCACCTGTTATCAGGAGAGAACTCAGTGCTGCATCTTTTAGCCCAGCACTGAAACTGAAAAGTAATTCTAAGCATACTTACCAGTAACTTGTATTTCCTTCCCTAGGCATGCATTGTGTGGTTTTCACCAGAAAAGATTCTAAGTGTCCATTTTTGAAATGTACAAATATTCCTTTTAAATCAGCCGAACTACAAATTCCGATTTACTCACCTGTTAACAGGAGAGAACCCAGTGCTGCATCTTTTAGCCCAGCACTGACCCTGAAAAGTAAATCTAAGCATACTTACCAGTAACTTGTATTTACTTCCATAGGAATGCATTGTGTGGTTTTCAGCAGAAAAGTTTCCAAGTGTCCATTTTTAAAACATACAAATATTCCTCTAAAATCAGCCGAACTACAAATTCCGATTTACTCACCTGTTATCAGGAGAGAACCCAATGCTGCATCTTTTAGCCCAGAACTGAACCTGAAAAGTAATTCTAAGCGTACTTACCAGTAACTTGTATTTTCTTCCATGGGAATCCATTGTGTGGTTTTCAGCAGAAAAGTTTACAAGTGTCCATTTTTTAAATGTACAAATATTCCTCTAAAATCAGCCGAACTACGAATTCCGATTTACTCACCTGTTATCAGGAGAGAACACAGTGCTGCATCTTTTAGACCAGCACTGACCCTGAAAAGTAATTCAAGCGTACTTACCAGTAACTTGTATTTCCTTCCATAGGAATGCATTGTGTGGTTTTCAGCAGAAAAGATTCTGTGTCCATTTTTGAAACGTACAAATATTCCTCTAAAATCAGCCAAACTACGAATTCCGATTTACTCACCTGTTATCAGGAGAGAACCCAGTGCTGCATTTTTTATCCCAGCACTGACCCTGGAAAGTAATTCTAAGCGTACTTACCAGTAACTTGTATTTCCTTCCTTAGGAATCCATTGAGTGGTTTTCAGCAGAAAAGTTTCCAAGTGTCGATTTTTGAAACGTACAAATACTCCTCTAAAATCAGCCGAATTATGAATGCCGAATTACTGACCTGTTATCAGGAGAGAACCCATTGCTGCATCTTTTAGACCAGCACTGACCTTAAAAAGTAGTTCAAGCGTACTTACCAGTAACTTGTATTTCCTTCCATAGGAATGCATTGTGTGGTTTTCAGCAGAAAAGTTTCCAAGTGTCCATTTTTGAAACGTACAAATATTCCTCTAAAATCCGCCGAACTACGAATTCCGATTTACTCACCTGTTATCAGGAGAGAACCCATTGCTGCATCTTTTAGACCAGCACTGACCTTAAAAAGTAGTTCAAGCATACTTACCAGTAACTTGTATTTCCTTCCATAGGAATCCATTGTGTGGTTTTCAGCAGAAAAGTTTCTAAGTGTCCATTTTTGAAACGTACAAATATTCCTCTAAAATCAGCCAAACTAGGAATTTCAATTTACTCACCTGTTATCAGGAAAGAACTCAGCGCTGCATCTTTTAGCCCAGCACTGACCCTGAAAAGTAATTAAAGCGTACTTACCAGTAACTTGTATTTCCTTCCATAGGAATCCATTGTGTGGTTTTCACCAGAAAAGATTCTGTGTCCATTTTTGAAACGTACAAATATTCCTCTAAAATCAGCCAAATTACGAATTTCGATTTACTCACCTGTTATCAGGAAAGAACCCAGTGCTGCATCTTTTAGCCCAGCACTGACCCTTGAAAGTAATTATAAGCGTACATACCAGTAACTTGTATTTCCTTCCATAGGAATCCATTGTGTGGATTTTACCTGAAAAGTTTTCAAGTGTCCATTTTTGAAACGTACAAATATTCCTCTAAAGTCAGTCGAACTATGAATTCCGATTTACTCACCTGTTATCAGGAGAGAACCCAGTGCTGCATCTTTTAGACCAGCACTGACCCTGAAAAGTAATTCAAGCGCACTTACCAGTAACTTGTATTTCCTTCTATAGGAATGCATTGTGTGGTTTTCAGCAGAAAAGATTCTGTGTCCATTTTTGAAACGTACAAATATTCCTCTAAAATCAGTCGAACTAAGAATTCCGATTTACTCACCTGTTATCAGGAGAGAACCCAGTGCTGCATCTTTTAGCCCAGCACTGACCCTTGAAAGTAATTATAAGCGTACATACCAGTAACTTGTATTTCCTTCCATAGGAATCCATTGTGTGGTTTTTACCTGAAAAGTTTTCAAGTGTCCATTTTTGAAACGTACAAATATTCCTCTAAAGTCAGTCGAACTATGAATTCCGATTTACTCACCTGTTATCAGGAGAGAACCCAGTGCTGCATCTTTTAGACCAGCACTGACCCTGAGAAGTAATTCAGGCGTACTTACCAGTAACTTGTATTTCCTTCCATGGGAATCCATTGTGTGGTTTTCAGCAGAAAAGTTTCCAGGTGTCCATTTTTGAAACGTTCAAATATTCCTCTAAAATCAGCCGAACTACGAATTCCAATTTACTCACCTGTTATCAGGAGAGAACTCAGTGCTGCATCTTTTAGACTAGCACTGATCCTGAAAAGTAATTCAAGCGTACTTATCAGCAACTTGTATTTCCTTCCATAGGAATCCATTGTGTGGTTTTCACCAGAAAAGATTCTGTGTCCATTTTTGAAACGTACAAATATCCCTCTAAAATCAGCCAAACAACGAATTTCGATTTACTCACCTGTTATCAGGAGAGAACTCAGTGCTGCATCTTTTAGACTAGCACTGACCCTGGAAAGTAATTCTAAGCGTACTTACCAGTAATTGTATTTCCTTCCATAGGAATCCATTGTGTGGTTTTTACTTGAAAAGTTTTCAAGTGTCCATTTTTGAAACGTACGAATATATCTCTTAAATCAGCCGAACTACAAATTCCGATTTACTCACCTGTTATCAGGAGAGAACCCAGTGCTGCATCTTTTAGGACAGCACTGACCCTGGAACGTAATTCTAAGCGTACTTACCAGTAACTTGTATTTACTTCCATAGGAATCCATTGAGTGGTTTTCAGCAGAAAAGTTTCCAAGTGTCCATTTTTGAAACGTACAAATATTCCTCTAAAATCAGCCGAACTACGAATTTCGATTTGCTCACCTGTTATCAGGAGAGAACCCAATGCTGCATCTTTTAGCCCAGCACTGAACCTGAAAAGTAATTCTAAGCGTACTTACCAGTAACTTGTATTTTCTTCCATAGGAATCCATTGTGTGGTTTTCACCAGAAAAGTTTCCAAGTGTCCATTTTTGAAATGTACAAATATCCCTCGAAAATCAGCCAAACTACGAATTTCGATTTACTCACCTGTTATCAGAAAAGAACTCAGCGCTGCATCTTTTAGCCCAGTACTGACCCTGAAAAGTAATTCTAAGCATACTTACCAGTAACTTGTATTTCCTTCCCTAGGCATGCATTGTGTGGTTTTCACCAGAAAAGATTCTAAGTGTCCATTTTTGAAATGTACAAATATTCCTTTTAAATCAGCCGAACTACAAATTCCGATTTACTCACCTGTTAACAGGAGAGAACCCAGTGCTGCATCTTTTAGCCCAGCACTGACCCTGAAAAGTAAATCTAAGCATACTTACCAGTAACTTGTATTTCCTTCCTTATGAATGCATTGTGTGGTTTTCACCAGAAAAGTTTCTAAGTGTCCATTTTTGAAACGTACAAATATTACTCCTAAATCAGCCGAACTACGAATTCCGATTTACTCACCTGTTATCAGGAGAGAACCCATTGCTGCATCTTTTAGACCAGCACTGACCCTGAAAAGTAATTAAAGCGTACTTACCAGTAACTTGAATTTACTTCCATAGGAATGCATTGTGTGGTTTTCAGCAGAAAAGTTTCCAAGTGTCCATTTTTAAAACGTACAAATATTCCTCTAATATCAGCCGAACTACAAATTCCGATTTACTCACCTGTTATCAGGAGAGAACCCAATGCTGCATCTTTTAGCCCAGAACTGAACCTGAAAAGTAATTCTAAGCGTACTTACCAGTAACTTGTATTTTCTTCCATGGGATTCCATTGTGTGGTTTTCAGCAGAAAAGTTTACAAGTGTCCATTTTTTAAATGTACAAATATTCCTCTAAAATCAGCCGAACTACGAATTCCGATTTACTCACCTGTTATCAGGAGAAAACCCAGTGCTGCATCTTTTAGACCAGCACTGACCCTGAAAAGTAATTCAAGCGTACGTACCAGTAACTTGTATTTCCTTCCATAGGAATGCATTGTGTGGTTTTCAGCAGAAAAGATTCTGTGTCCATTTTTGAAACGTACAAATATTCCTCTAAAATCAGCCAAACTACGAATTCCGATTTACTCACCTGTTATCAGGAGAGAACCCAGTGCTGCATCTTTTATCCCAGCACTGACCCTGGAAAGTAATTCTAAGCATACTTACCAGTAACTTGTATTTCCTTCCCTAGGCATGCATTGTGTGGTTTTCAGTAGAAAAGTTTCCAAGTGTCCATTTTTGAAACGTACAAATATTCCTCTAAAATCCGCTGAACTACGAATTCCGATTTACTCACCTGTTATCAGGAGAGATCCAAGTGCTGCATCTTTTTGCTCAGCACTGACCCAGAAAAGTAATTCTAAGCGTACTTACCAGTAACTTGTATTTCCTTCCATAGGAATCCATTGTGTGGTTTTCACCAGAAAAGATTCTAAGTGTCCATTTTTGAAACATACAAATATTCCTCTAAAATCAGCCAAACTATGAATTCCGATTTACTCACCTGTTATCAGGACAGAAACCAGTGCTGCATCTTTTAGACCAGCACTGACCCTGAAAAGTAATTCAAGCGTACTTACCAGTAACTTGTATTTCCTTCCATAGGAATGCATTGTGTGGTTTTCAGCAGAAAAGATTCTGTGTCGATTTTTGAAACGTACAAATATTCCTCTAAAATCAGCCAAACTACGAATTTCGATTTACTCACCTGTTATCAGGAGAGAACTCAGTGCTGCATCTTTTAGCCCAGCACTGACCCTGAAAAGTAATTCTAAGCATACTTACCAGTAACTTGTATTTCCTTCCCTAGGCATGCATTGTGTGGTTTTCACCAGAAAAGATTCTAAGTGTCCATTTTTGAAACGTACAAATATTCCTTTTAAATCAGCCAAACTACGAATTCCGATTAACTCACCTGTTATCAGGAGAGAACCCAGTGCTGCATCTTTTAGACCAGCACTGACCCTGAAAAGTAATTCAAGCGTACTTACCAGTAACTTGTATTTCCTTCCATAGGAATGCATTGTGTGGTTTTCAGCAGAAAAGATTCTGTGTCCATTTTTGAAACGTACAAATATTCCTCTAAAATCAGCCAAACTACGAATTTCGATTTACTCACCTGTTATCAGGAGAGAACTCAGTGCTGCATCTTTTAGCCCAGCACTGACCCTGAAAAGTAATTCTAAGCATACTTACCAGTAACTTGTATTTCCCTCCCTAGGCATGCATTGTGTGGTTTTCACCAGAAAAGATTCTAAGTGTCCATTTTTGAAACGTACAAATATTCCTTTTAAATCAGCCGAACTACAAATTCCGATTTACTCACCTGTTATCAGGAGAGAACCCAGTGCTACATCTTTTAGCCCAGCACTGACCCTGAAAAGTAAATCTAAGCGTACTTACCAGTAACTTGTATTTCCTTCCTTATGACCGCATTGTGTGGTTTTCACCAGAAAAGTTTCCAAGTGTCCATTTTTAAAACGTACAAATATTCCTCTAAAATCAGCCGAACTACGAATTCCGATTTACTCACCTGTTATCAGGAGAGAACTCAGTGCTGCATCTTTTAGCCCAGTACTGACTATGGAAAGTAATTCAAGCGTACTTACCAGTAACTTGTATTTCCTTCCATAGGCATGCATTGTGTGGTTTTCACCAGAAAAGATTCTAAGTGTCCATTTTTGAAACGTACAAATATTCCTTTTAAATCAGCCAAACTACGAATTCCGATTTACTCACCTGTTATCAGGAGAGAACCCAGTGCTGCATCTTTTAGACCAGCACTGACCCTGAAAAGTAATTCAAGCGTACTTACCAGTAACTTGTATTTCCTTCCATAGGAATGCATTGTGTGGTTTTCAGCAGAAAAGATTCCAAGTGTCCATTTTTAAAACGTACAAATATTCCTCTAAAATCAGCAAAACTACGAATTCCGATTTACTCACCTGTTATCAGGAGAGAACCCAGTGCTGCATCTTTTAGACCAGCACTGACCCTGAAAAGTAATTCAAGCGTACTTACCAGTAACTTGTATTTCCTTCCATAGGAATGCATTGTGTGGTTTTCAGCAGAAAAGATTCCAAGTGTCCATTTTTAAAACGTACAAATATTCCTCTAAAATCAGCCGAACTACGAATTCCGATTTACTCACCTGTTATCAGGAGAGAACTCAGTGCTGCATCTTTTAGCCCAGCACTGACTATGGAAAGTAATTCAAGCGTACTTACCAGTAACTTGTATTTCCTTCCATAGGAATCCATTGTGTAGTTTTCACCAGAAAAGATTCTGTGTCCATTTTTGAAACGTACAAATAGTCCTCTAAAATCAGCCAAACTTTGAATTTCGATTTACTCACCTGTTATCAGGAGAGAACTCAGTGCTGCATCTTTTAGCCCAGCACTGAAACTGAAAAGTAATTCTAAGCATACTTACCAGTAACTTGTATTTCCTTCCCTAGGCATGCATTGTGTGGTTTTCACCAGAAAAGATTCTAAGTGTCCATTTTTGAAATGTACAAATATTCCTTTTAAATCAGCCGAACTACAAATTCCGATTTACTCACCTGTTAACAGGAGAGAACCCAGTGCTGCATCTTTTAGCCCAGCACTGACCCTGAAAAGTACATCTAAGCATACTTACCAGTAACTTGTATTTCCTTCCTTATGAATGCATTGTGTGGTTTTCACCAGAAAAGTTTCCAAGTGTCCATTTTTAAAACATACGAATATTCCTCTAAAATCAGCCGAACTACAAATTCCGATTTACTCACCTGTTTTCAGGAGAGAACCCAATGCTGCATCTTTTAGCCCAGAACTGAACCTGAAAAGTAATTCTAAGCGTACTTACCAGTAACTTGTATTTTCTTCCATGGGAATCCAATGTGTGGTTTTCAGCAGAAAAGTTTACAAGTGTCCTTTTTTTAAATGTACAAATATTCCTCTAAAATCAGCCGAACTACGAATTCCGATTTACTCACCTGTTATCAGGAGAGAACCCAGTGCTGCATCTTTTAGACCAGCACTGACCCTGAAAAGTAATTCAAGCGTACTTACCAGTAACTTGTATTTCCTTCCATAGGAATGCATTGTGTGGTTTTCAGCAGAAAAGATTCTGTGTCCATTTTTGAAACGTACAAATATTCCTCTAAAATCAGCAAAACTACGAATTCCGATTTACTCACCTGTTATCAGGAGAGAACCCAGTGCTGCATCTTTTATCCCAGCACTGACCCTGGAAAGTAATTCTAAGCGTACTTACCAGTAACTTGTATTTCCTTCCTTAGGAATCCATTGAGTGGTTTTCAGCAGAAAAGTTTCCAAGTGTCGATTTTTGAAACGTACAAATACTCCTCTAAAATCAGCCGAATTATGAATGCCGAATTACTGACCTGTTATCGGGAGAGAACCCATTGCTGCATCTTTTAGACCAGCACTGACCCTAAGAAGTAGTTCAAGCGTACTTACCAGTAACTTGTATTTCCTTCCATAGGAATGCATTGTGTGGTTTTCAGCAGAAAAGTTTCCAAGTGTCCATTTTTGAAACGTACAAATATACCTCTAAAATCCGCCGAACTACGAATTCCGATTTACTCACCTGTTATCAGGAGAGAACCCATTGCTGCATCTTTTAGACCAGCACTGACCCTAAAAAGTAGTTCAAGCATACTTACCAGTAACTTGTATTTCCTTCCATAGGAATTCATTGTGTGGTTTTCAGCAGAAAAGTTTCTAAGTGTCCATTTTTGAAACGTACAAATATTCCTCTAAAATCAGCCAAACTACGAATTTCAATTTACTCACCTGTTATCAGGAAAGAACTCAGTGCTGCATCTTTTAGCCCAGCACTGACCCTGAAAAGTAATTAAAGCGTACTTACCAGTAACTTGTATTTCCTTCCATAGGAATCCATTGTGTGGTTTTCACCAGAAAAGATTCTGTGTCCATTTTTGAAACGTACAAATATTCCTCTAAAATCAGCCAAACTACGAATTTCGATTTACTCACCTGTTATCAGGAAAGAACCCAGTGCTGCATCTTTTAGCCCAGCACTGACCCTTGAAAGTAATTATAAGCGTACATACCAGTAACTTGTATTTCCTTCCATAGGAATCCATTGTGTGGTTTTTACCTGAAAAGTTTTCAAGTGTCCATTTTTGAAACGTACAAATATTCCTCTAAAGTCAGTCGAACTATGAATTCCGATTTACTCACCTGTTATCAGGAGAGAACCCAGTGCTGCATCTTTTAGACCAGCACTGACCCTGAAAAGTAATTCAAGCGCACTTACCAGTAACTTGCATTTCCTTCCATAGGAATGCATTGTGTGGTATTCAGCAGAAAAGATTCTGTGTCCATTTTTGAAACGTACAAATATTCCTCTAAAATCAGTCGAACTAAGAATTCCGATTTACTCACCTGTTATCAGGAGAGAACCCAGTGCTGCATCTTTTAGCCCAGCACTGACCCTTGAAAGTAATTATAAGCGTACATACCAGTAACTTGTATTTCCTTCCATAGGAATCCATTGTGTGGTTTTTACCTGAAAAGTTTTCAAGTGTCCATTTTTGAAACGTACAAATATTCCTCTAAAGTCAGTCGAACTATGAATTCCGATTTACTCACCTGTTATCAGGAGAGAACCCAGTGCTGCATCTTTTAGACCAGCACTGACCCTGAGAAGTAATTCAGGCGTACTTACCAGTAACTTGTATTTCCTTCCATGGGAATCCATTGTGTGGTTTTCAGCAGAAAAGTTTCCAGGTGTCCATTTTTGAAACGTTCAAATATTCCTCTAAAATCAGCCGAACTACGAATTCCAATTTACTCACCTGTTATCAGGAGAGAACTCAGTGCTGCATCTTTTAGACTAGCACTGATCCTGAAAAGTAATTCAAGCGTACTTACCAGCAACTTGTATTTCCTTCCATAGGAATCCATTGTGTGGTTTTCACCAGAAAAGATTCTGTGTCCATTTTTGAAACGTACAAATATTCCTCTAAAATCAGTCAAACTACGAATTTCGATTTACTCACCTGTTATCAGGAAAGAACCCAGTGCTGCATCTTTTAGCCCAGCACTGACCCTTGAAAGTAATTATAAGCGTACATACTAGTAACTTGTATTTCCTTCCATAGGAATCCATTGTGTGGTTTTTACCTGAAAAGTTTTCAAGTGTCCATTTTTGAAACGTACAAATATTCCTCTAAAGTCAGTCGAACTATGAATTCCGATTTACTCACCTGTTATCAGGAGAGAACCCAGTGCTGCATCTTTTAGACCAGCACTGACCCTGAAAAGTAATTCAAGCGCACTTAACAGTAACTTGCATTTCCTTCCATAGGAATGCATTGTGTGGTATTCAGCAGAAAAGATTCTGTGTCCATTTTTGAAACGTACAAATATTCCTCTAAAATCAGTCGAACTAAGAATTCCGATTTACTCACCTGTTATCAGGAGAGAACCCAGTGCTGCATCTTTTAGCCCAGCACTGACCCTTGAAAGTAATTATAAGCGTACATACCAGTAACTTGTATTTCCTTCCATAGGAATCCATTGTGTGGTTTTTACCTGAAAAGTTTTCAAGTGTCCATTTTTTAAACGTACAAATATTCCTCTAAAGTCAGTCGAACTATGAATTCCGATTTACTCACCTGTTATCAGGAGAGAACCCAGTGCTGCATCTTTTAGACCAGCACTGACCCTGAGAAGTAATTCAGGCGTACTTACCAGTAACTTGTATTTCCTTCCATGGGAATCCATTGTGTGGTTTTCAGCAGAAAAGTTTCCAGGTGTCCATTTTTGAAACGTTCAAATATTCCTCTAAAATCAGCCGAACTACGAATTCCAATTTACTCACCTGTTATCAGGAGAGAACTCAGTGCTGCATCTTTTAGACTAGCACTGATCCTGAAAAGTAATTCAAGCGTACTTACCAGCAACTTGTATTTCCTTCCATAGGAATCCATTGTGTGGTTTTCACCAGAAAAGATTCTGTGTCCATTTTTGAAACGTACAAATATCCCTCTAAAATCAGCCAAACAACGAATTTCGATTTACTCACCTGTTATCAGGAGAGAACTCAGTGCTGCATCTTTTAGACTAGCACTGACCCTGGAAAGTAATTCTAAGCGTACTTACCAGTAATTGTATTTCCTTCCATAGGAATCCATTGTGTGGTTTTTACTTGAAAAGTTTTCAAGTGTCCATTTTTGAAACGTACGAATATTCCTCTTAAATCAGCCAAACTACGAATTCCGATTTACTCACCTGTTATCAGGAGAGAACCCAGTGCTGCATCTTTTAGGACAGCACTGACCCTGGAACGTAATTCTAAGCGTACTTACCAGTAACTTGTATTTACTTCCATAGGAATCCATTGAGTGGTTTTCAGCAGAAAAGTTTCCAAGTGTCCATTTTTGAAACATACAAATATTCCTCTAAAATCAGCCGAACTACGAATTTCGATTTACTCACCTGTTATCAGGAAAGAACTCAGTGCTGCATCTTTCAGCCCAGCACTGACCCTGAAAAGTAATTATAAGCGTACTTACCAGTAACTTCTATTTCTATGCTGCATCTTTTAGCCCAGCACTGACCCTGAAAAGTAAATCTAAGCGTACTTACCAGTAACTTGTATTTCCTTCCTTATGAATGCATTGTGTGGTTTTCACCAGAAAAGTTTCTAAGTGTCCATTTTTAAAACGTACAAATATTCCTATAAAATCAGCCGAACTACGAATTTCGATTTACTCACCTGTTATCAGGAGAGAACCCAATGCTGCATCTTTTAGCCCAGCACTGAACCTGAAAAGTAATTCTAAGCGTACTTACCAGTAACTTGTATTTTCTTCCATAGGAATCCATTGTGTGGTTTTCACCAGAAAAGTTTCTAAGTGTCCATTTTTGAAATGTACAAATATCCCTCGAAAATCAGCCAAACTACGAATTTCGATTTACTCACCTGTTATCAGGAAAGAACTCAGCGCTGCATCTTTTAGCCCAGCACTGTCCCTGAAAAGTAATTCTAAGCATACTTACCAGTAACTTGTATTTCCTTCCCTAGGCATGCATTGTGTGGTTTTCACCAGAAAAGATTCTAAGTGTCTATTTTTGAAACGTACAAATATTCCTTTTAAATCAGCCGAACTACAAATTCCGATTTACTCACCTGTTAACAGGAGAGAACCCAGTGCTGCATCTTTTAGCCCAGCACTGACCCTGAAAAGTAAATCTAAGCATACTTACCAGTAACTTGTATTTCCTTCCTTATGAATGCATTGTGTGGTTTTCACCAGAAAAGTTTCTAAGTGTCCATTTTTGAAACGTAAAAATATTACTCCTAAATCAGCCGAACTACGAATTCCGATTTACTCACCTGTTATCAGGAGAGAATCCAGTGCTGCATCTTTTAGACCAGCACTGACCCTGAAAAGTAATTCAAGCGTACTTACCAGTAACTTGTATTTACTTCCATAGGAATGCATTGTGTGGTTTTCAGCAGAAAAGTTTCCAAGTGTCCATTTTTAAAATGTACAAATATTCCTCTAAAATCAGCCGAACTACAAATTCCGATTTACTCACCTGTTATCAGGAGAGAACCCAATGCTGCATCTTTTAGCCCAGAACTGAACCTGAAAAGTAATTCTAAGCTTACTTACCAGTAACTTGTATTTTCTTCCATGGGAATCCATTGTGTGGTTTTCAGCAGAAAAGTTTACAAGTGTCCATTTTTTAAATGTACAAATATTCCTCTAAAATCAGCTGAACTACGAATTCCGATTTACTCACCTGTTATCAGGAGAGAACCCAGTGCTGCATCTTTTAGACCAGCACTGACCCTGAAAAGTAATTCAAGCGTACGTACCAGTAACTTGTATTTCCTTCCATAGGAATGCATTGTGTGGTTTTCAGCAGAAAAGATTCTGTGTCCATTTTTGAAACGTACAAATATTCCTCTAAAATCAGCCAAACTACGAATTCCGATTTACTCACCTGTTATCAGGAGAGAACCCAGTGCTGCATCTTTTATCCCAGCACTGACCCTGGAAAGTAATTCTAAGCATACTTACCAGTAACTTGTATTTCCTTCCCTAGGCATGCATTGTGTGGTTTTCAGCAGAAAAGTTTCCAAGTGTCCATTTTTGAAACGTACAAATATTCCTCTAAAATCCGCTGAACTACAATTTCCGATTTACTCACCTGTTATCAGGAGAGATCCAAGTGCTGCATCTTTTTGCTCAGCACTGACCCAGAAAAGTAATTCTAAGCGTACTTACCAGTAACTTGTATTTCCTTCCATAGGAATCCATTGTGTGGTTTTCACCAGAAAAGATTCTAAGTGTCCATTTTTGAAACGTACAAATATTCCTTTTAAATCAGCCAAACTACGAATTCCGATTTACTCACCTGTTATCAGGAGAGAACCCAGTGCTGCATCTTTTAGAACAGCACTGACCCTGAAAAGTAATTCAAGCGTACTTACCAGTAACTTGTATTTCCTTCCATAGGAATGCATTGTGTGGTTTTCAGCAGAAAAGATTCTGTGTCCATTTTTGAAACGTACAAATATTCCTCTAAAATCAGCCAAACTATGAATTCCGATTTACTCACCTGTTATCAGGACAGAAACCAGTGCTGCATCTTTTAGACCAGCACTGACCCTGAAAAGTAATTCAAGCGTACTTACCAGTAACTTGTATTTCCTTCCATAGGAATGCATTGTGTGGTTTTCAGCAGAAAAGATTCTGTGTCGATTTTTGAAACGTACAAATATTCCTCTAAAATCAGCCAAACTACGAATTTCGATTTACTCACCTGTTATCAGGAGAGAACTCAGTGCTGCATCTTTTAGCCCAGCACTGACCCTGAAAAGTAATTCTAAGCATACTTACCAGTAACTTGTATTTCCTTCCCTAGGCATGCATTGTGTGGTTTTCACCAGAAAAGATTCTAAGTGTCCATTTTTGAAACGTACAAATATTCCTTTTAAATCAGCCAAACTACGAATTCCAATTTACTCAACTGTTATCAGGAGAGAACCCAGTGCTGCATCTTTTAGACCAGCACTGACCCTGAAAAGTAATTCAAGCGTACTTACCAGTAACTTGTATTTCCTTCCATAGGAATGCATTGTGTGGTTTTCAGCAGAAAAGATTCTGTGTCCATTTTTGAAACGTACAAATATTCCTCTAAAATCAGCCAAACTACGAATTTCGATTTACTCACCTGTTATCAGGAGAGAACTCAGTGCTGCATCTTTTAGCCCAGCACTGACCCTGAAAAGTAATTCTAAGCATACTTACCAGTAACTTGTATTTCCCTCCCTAGGCATGCATTGTGTGGTTTTCACCAGAAAAGATTCTAAGTGTCCATTTTTGAAACGTACAAATATTCCTTTTAAATCAGCCGAACTACAAATTCCGATTTACTCACCTGTTATCAGGAGAGAACCCAGTGCTGCATCTTTTAGCCCAGCACTGACCCTGAAAAGTAAATCTAAGCGTACTTACCAGTAACTTGTATTTCCTTCCTTATGACCGCATTGTGTGGTTTTCACCAGAAAAGTTTCCAAGTGTCCATTTTTAAAACGTACAAATATTCCTCTAAAATCAGCCGAACTACGAATTCCGATTTACTCACCTGTTATCAGGAGAGAACTCAGTGCTACATCTTTTAGCCCAGCACTGACTATGGAAAGTAATTCAAGCGTACTTACCAGTAACTTGTATTTCCTTCCATAGGAATCCATTGTGTGGTTTTCACCAGAAAAGATTCTGTGTCCATTTTTGAAACGTACAAATATTCCTCTAAAATCAGCCAAACTACGAATTTCGATTTACTCACCTGTTATCAGGAGAGAACTCAGTGCTGCATCTTTTAGCCCAGAACTGAAACTGAAAAGTAATTCTAAGCATACTTACCAGTAACTTGTATTTCCTTCCCTAGGCATGCATTGTGTGGTTTTCACCAGAAAAGATTCTAAGTGTCCATTTTTGAAATGTACAAATATTCCTTTTAAATCAGCCGAACTACAAATTCCGATTTACTCACCTGTTAACAGGAGAGAACCCAGTGCTGCATCTTTTAGCCCAGCACTGACCCTGAAAAGTAAATCTAAGCGTACTTACCAGTAACTTGTATTTTCTTCCATAGGAATCCATTGTGTGGTTTTCACCAGAAAAGTTTCTAAGGCTACAATTTTTGAAATGTACAAATATCCCTCGAAAATCAGCCAAACTACGAATTTCGATTTACTCACCTGTTATCAGGAAAGAACTCAGCGCTGCATCTTTTAGCCCAGCACTGACCCTGAAAAGTAATTCTAAGCATACTTACCAGTAACTTGTATTTCCTTCCCTAGGCATGCATTGTGTGGTTTTCACCAGAAAAGATTCTAAGTGTCCATTTTTGAAATGTACAAATATTCCTTTTAAATCAGCCGAACTACAAATTCCGATTTACTCACCTGTTAA
Organism: Triturus cristatus; assembly: GCF_964204655.1. Lineage (NCBI taxonomy): Eukaryota > Metazoa > Chordata > Amphibia > Caudata > Salamandridae > Triturus > Triturus cristatus. The sequence goes on along the minus strand of NC_140579.1, from coordinate 1,016,818,039 downwards.
CAGGAGAGAACCCAGTGCTGCATCTTTTAGCCCAGCACTGACCCTGAAAAGTAAATCTAAGCATACTTACCAGTAACTTGTATTTCCTTCCTTATGAATGCATTGTGTGGTTTTCACCAGAAAAGTTTCTAAGTGTCCATTTTTGAAACGTACAAATATTACTCCTAAATCAGCCGAACTACGAATTCCGATTTACTCACCTGTTATCAGGAGAGAACCCATTGCTGCATCTTTTAGACCAGCACTGACCCTGAAAAGTAATTCAAGCGTACTTACCAGTAACTTGTATTTACTTCCATAGGAATGCATTGTGTGGTTTTCAGCAGAAAAGTTTCCAAGTGTCCATTTTTAAAACGTACAAATATTCCTCTAAAATCAGCCGAACTACAAATTCCGATTTACTCACCTGTTATCAGGAGAGAACCCAATGCTGCATCTTTTAGCCCAGAATGAACCTGAAAAGTAATTCTAAGCGTACTTACCAGTAACTTGTATTTTCTTCCATGGGAATCCATTGTGTGGTTTTCAGCAGAAAAGTTTACAAGTGTCCATTTTTTAAATGTACAAATATTCCTCTAAAATCAGCCGAACTACGAATTCCGATTTACTCACCTGTTATCAGGAGAGAACCCAGTGCTGCATCTTTTAGACCAGCACTGACCCTGAAAAGTAATTCAAGCGTACGTACCAGTAACTTGTATTTCCTTCCATAGGAATGCATTGTGTGGTTTTCAGCAGAAAAGATTCTGTGTCCATTTTTGAAACGTACAAATATTCCTCTAAAATCAGCCAATCTACGAATTCCGATTTACTCACCTGTTATCAGGAGAGAACCCAGTGCTGCATCTTTTATCCCAGCACTGACCCTGGAAAGTAATTCTAAGCATACTTACCAGTAACTTGTATTTCCTTCCCTAGGCATGCATTGTGTGGTTTTCAGCAGAAAAGTTTCCAAGTGTCCATTTTTGAAACGTACAAATATTCCTCTAAAATCCGCTGAACTACGAATTCCGATTTACTCACCTGTTATCAGGAGAGATCCAAGTGCTGCATCTTTTTGCTCAGCACTGACCCAGAAAAGTAATTCTAAGCGTACTTACCAGTAACTTGTATTTCCTTCCATAGGAATCCATTGTGTGGTTTTCACCAGAAAAGATTCTAAGTGTCCATTTTTGAAACGTACAAATATTCCTTTTAAATCAGCCAAACTACGAATTCCGATTTACTCACCTGTTATCAGGAGAGAACCCAGTGCTGCATCTTTTAGACCAGTACTGACCCTGAAAAGTAATTCAAGCGTACTTACCAGTAACTTGTATTTCCTTCCATAGGAATGCATTGTGTGGTTTTCAGCAGAAAAGATTCTGTGTCCATTTTTGAAACGTACAAATATTCCTCTAAAATCAGCCAAACTACGAATTTTGATTTACTCACCTGTTATCAGGTGAGAACTCAGTGCTGCATCTTTTAGCCCAGCACTGACCCTGAAAAGTAATTCTAAGCATACTTACCAGTAACTTGTATTTCCCTCCCTAGGCATGCATTGTGTGGTTTTCACCAGAAAAGATTCTAAGTGTCCATTTTTGAAACGTACAAATATTCCTTTTAAATCAGCCGAACTACAAATTCCGATTTACTCACCTGTTATCAGGAGAGAACCCAGTGCTGCATCTTTTAGCCCAGCACTGACCCTGAAAAGTAAATCTAAGCGTACTTACCAGTAACTTGTATTTCCTTCCTTATGACCGCATTGTGTGGTTTTCACCAGAAAAGTTTCCAAGTGTCCATTTTTAAAACGTACAAATATTCCTCTAAAATCAGCCGAACTACGAATTCCGATTTACTCACCTGTTATCAGGAGAGAACTCAGTGCTGCATCTTTTAGCCCAGCACTGACTATGGAAAGTAATTCAAGCGTACTTACCAGTAACTTGTATTTCCTTCCATAGGAATCCATTGTGTGGTTTTCACCAGAAAAGATTCTGTGTCCATTTTTGAAACGTACAAATATTCCTCTAAAATCAGCCAAACTACGAATTTCGATTTACTCACCTGTTATCAGGAGAGAACTCAGTGCTGCATCTTTTAGCCCAGCACTGAAACTGAAAAGTAATTCTAAGCATACTTACCAGTAACTTGTATTTACTTCCCTAGGCATGCATTGTGTGGTTTTCACCAGAAAAGATTCTAAGTGTCCATTTTTGAAATGTACAAATATTCCTTTTAAATCAGCCGAACTACAAATTCCGATTTACTCACCTGTTAACAGGAGAGAACCCAGTGCTGCATCTTTTAGCCCAGCACTGACCCTGAAAAGTAAATCTAAGCATACTTACCAGTAACTTGTATTTCCTTCCTTATGAATGCATTGTGTGGTTTTCACCAGAAAAGTTTCCAAGTGTCCATTTTTGAAACGTACAAATATTACTCCTAAATCAGCCGAACTACGAATTCTGATTTACTCACCTGTTATCAGGAGAGAACCCATTGCTGCATCTTTTAGACCAGCACTGACCCTGAAAAGTAATTCAAGCGTACTTACCAGTAACTTGTATTTACTTCCATAGGAATGCATTGTGTGGTTTTCAGCAGAAAAGTTTCCAAGTGTCCATTTTTAAAACATACAAATATTCCTCTAAAATCAGCCGAACTACAAATTCCGATTTACTCACCTGTTATCAGGAGAGAACCCAATGCTGCATCTTTTAGCCCAGAACTGAACCTGAAAAGTAATTCTAAGCGTACTTACCAGTAACTTGTATTTTCTTCCATGGGAATCCATTGTGTGGTTTTCAGCAGAAAAGTTTACAAGTGTCCATTTTTTAAATGTACAAATATTCCTCTAAAATCAGCCGAACTACGAATTCAGATTTACTCACCTGTTATCAGGAGAGAACCCAGTGCTGCATCTTTTAGACCAGCACTGACCCTGAAAAGTAATTCAAGCGTACTTACCAGTAACTTGTATTTCCTTCCATAGGAATGCATTGTGAGGTTTTCAGCAGAAAAGATTCTGTGTCCATTTTTGAAACGTACAAATATTCCTCTAAAATCAGCCAAACTACGAATTCCGATTTACTCACCTGTTATCAGGAGAGAACCCAGTGCTGCATCTTTTATCCCAGCACTGACCCTGGAAAGTAATTCTAAGCATACTTACCAGTAACTTGTATTTCCTTCCCTAGGCATGCATTGTGTGGTTTTCAGCAGAAAAGTTTCCAAGTGTCCATTTTTGAAACGTACAAATATTCCTCTAAAATCCGCTGAACTACGAATTCCGATTTACTCACCTGTTATCAGGAGAGATCCAAGTGCTGCATCTTTTTGCTCAGCACTGACCCAGAAAAGTAATTCTAAGCGTACTTACCAGTAACTTGTATTTCCTTCCATAGGAATCCATTGTGTGGTTTTCACCAGAAAAGATTCTAAGTGTCCATTTTTGAAACGTACAAATATTCCTTTTAAATCAGCCAAACTACGAATTCCGATTTACTCACCTGTTATCAGGAGAGAACCCAGTGCTGCATCTTTTAGACCAGTACTGACCCTGAAAAGTAATTCAAGCGTACTTACCAGTAACTTGTATTTCCTTCCATAGGAATGCATTGTGTGGTTTTCAGCAGAAAAGATTCTGTGTCCATTTTTGAAACGTACAAATATTCCTCTAAAATCAGCCAAACTATGAATTCCGATTTACTCACCTGTTATCAGGACAGAAACCAGTGCTGCATCTTTTAGACCAGCACTGACCCTGAAAAGTAATTCAAGCGTACTTACAAGTAACTTGTATTTCCTTCCATAGGAATGCATTGTGTGGTTTTCAGCAGAAAAGATTCTGTGTCGATTTTTGAAACGTACAAATATTCCTCTAAAATCAGCCAAACTACGAATTTTGATTTACTCACCTGTTATCAGGAGAGAACTCAGTGCTGCATCTTTTAGCCCAGCACTGACCCTGAAAAGTAATTCTAAGCATACTTACCAGTAACTTGTATTTCCTTCCCTAGGCATGCATTGTGTGGTTTTCACCAGAAAAGATTCTAAGTGTCCATTTTTGAAACGTACAAATATTCCTTTTAAATCAGCCAAACTACGAATTCCGATTTACTCACCTGTTATCAGGAGAGAACCCAGTGCTGCATCTTTTAGACCAGCACTGACCCTGAAAAGTAATTCAAGCGTACTTACCAGTAACTTGTATTTCCTTCCATAGGAATGCATTGTGTGGTTTTCAGCAGAAAAGATTCTGTGTCCATTTTTGAAACGTACAAATATTCCTCTAAAATCAGCCAAACTACGAATTTCGATTTACTCACCTGTTATCAGGAGAGAACTCAGTGCTGCATCTTTTAGCCCAGCACTGACCCTGAAAAGTTATTCTAAGCATACTTACCAGTAACTTGTATTTCCCTCCCTAGGCATGCATTGTGTGGTTTTCACCAGAAAAGATTCTAAGTGTCCATTTTTGAAACGTACAAATATTCCTTTTAAATCAGCCGAACTACAAATTCCGATTTACTCACCTGTTATCAGGAGAGAACCCAGTGCTGCATCTTTTAGCCCAGCACTGACCCTGAAAAGTAAATCTAAGCGTACTTACCAGTAACTTGTATTTCCTTCCTTATGACCGCATTGTGTGGTTTTCACCAGAAAAGTTTCCAAGTGTCCATTTTTAAAACGTACAAATATTCCTCTAAAATCAGCCGAACTACGAATTCCGATTTACTCACCTGTTATCAGGAGAGAACTCAGTGCTGCATCTTTTAGCCCAGCACTGACTATGGAAAGTAATTCGAGCGTACTTACCAGTAACTTGTATTTCCTTCCATAGGCATCCATTGTGTGGTTTTCACCAGAAAAGATTCTGTGTCCATTTTTGAAACGTACAAATATTCCTCTAAAATCAGCCAAACTACGAATTTCGATTTACTCACCTGTTATCAGGAGAGAACTCAGTGCTGCATCTTTTAGCCCAGCACTGAAACTAAAAAGTAATTCTAAGCATACTTACCAGTAACTTGTATTTACTTCCCTAGGCATGCATTGTGTGGTTTTCACCAGAAAAGATTCTAAGTGTCCATTTTTGAAATGTACAAATATTCCTTTTAAATCAGCCGAACTACAAATTCCGATTTACTCACCTGTTAACAGGAGAGAACCCAGTGCTGCATCTTTTAGCCCAGCACTGACCCTGAAAAGTAAATCTAAGCATACTTACCAGTAACTTGTATTTCCTTCCTTATGAATGCATTGTGTGGTTTTCACCAGAAAAGTTTCCAAGTGTCCATTTTTGAAACGTACAAATATTACTCCTAAATCAGCCGAACTACGAATTCTGATTTACTCACCTGTTATCAGGAGAGAACCCATTGCTGCATCTTTTAGACCAGCACTGACCCTGAAAAGTAATTCAAGCGTACTTACCAGTAACTTGTATTTACTTCCATAGGAATGCATTGTGTGGTTTTCAGCAGAAAAGTTTCCAAGTGTCCATTTTTAAAACGTACAAATATTCCTCTAAAATCAGCCGAACTACAAATTCCGATTTACTCACCTGTTATCAGGAGAGAACCCAATGCTGCATCTTTTAGCCCAGAACTGAACCTGAAAAGTAATTCTAAGCGTACTTACCAGTAACTTGTATTTTCTTCCATGGGAATCCATTGTGTGGTTTTCAGCAGAAAAGTTTACAAGTGTCCATTTTTTAAATGTACAAATATTCCTCTAAAATCAGCCGAACTACGAATTCAGATTTACTCACCTGTTATCAGGAGAGAACCCAGTGCTGCATCTTTTAGACCAGCACTGACCCTGAAAAGTAATTCAAGCGTACTTACCAGTAACTTGTATTTCCTTCCATAGGAATGCATTGTGTGGTTTTCAGCAGAAAAGATTCTGTGTCCATTTTTGAAACGTACAAATATTCCTCTAAAATCAGCCAAACTACGAATTCCGATTTACTCACCTGTTATCAGGAGAGAACCCAGTGCTGCATCTTTTATCCCAGCACTGACCCTGGAAAGTAATTCTAAGCGTTCTTACCAGTAACTTGTATTTCCTTCCTTAGGAATCCATTGAGTGGTTTTCAGCAGAAAAGTTTCGAAGTGTCGATTTTTGAAACGTACAAATACTCCTCTAAAATCAGCCGAATTATGAATGCCGAATTACTGACCTGTTATCGGGAGAGAACCCATTGCTGCATCTTTTAGACCAGCACTGACCCTAAAAAGTAGTTCAAGCGTATCTACCAGTAACTTGTATTTCCTTCCATAGGAATGCATTGTGTGGTTTTCAGCAGAAAAGTTTCCAAGTGTCCATTTTTGAAACGTACAAATATTCCTCTAAAATCCGCCGAACTACGAATTCCGATTTACTCACCTGTTATCAGGAGAGAACCCATTGCTGCATCTTTTAGACCAGCACTGACCCTAAAAAGTAGTTCAAGCATACTTACCAGTAACTTGTATTTCCTTCCATAGGAATCCATTGTGTGGTTTTCAGCAGAAAAGTTTCTAAGTGTCCATTTTTGAAACGTACAAATATTCCTCTAAAATCAGCCAAACTACGAATTTCAATTTACTCACCTGTTATCAGGAAAGAACTCAGCGCTGCATCTTTTAGCCCAGCACTGACCCTGAAAAGTAATTAAAGCGTACTTACCAGTAACTTGTATTTCCTTCCATAGCGATCCATTGTGTGGTTTTCACCAGAAAAGATTCTGTGTCCATTTTTGAAACGTACAAATATTCCTCTAAAATCAGCCAAACTACGAATTTCGATTTACTCACCTGTTATCAGGAAAGAACCCAGTGCTGCATCTTTTAGCCCAGCACTGACCCTTGAAAGTAATTATAAGCGTACATACCAGTAACTTGTATTTTCTTCCATAGGAATCCATTGTGTGGTTTTTACCTGAAAAGTTTTCAAGTGTCCATTTTTGAAACGTACAAATATTCCTCTAAAGTCAGTCGAACTATGAATTCCGATTTACTCACCTGTTATCAGGAGAGAACCCAGTGCTGCATCTTTTAGACCAGCACTGACCCTGAAAAGTAATTCAAGCGCACTTACCAGTAACTTGCATTTCCTTCCATAGGAATGCATTGTGTGGTATTCAGCAGAAAAGATTCTGTGTCCATTTTTGAAACGTACAAATATTCCTCTAAAATCAGTCGAACTAAGAATTCCGATTTACTCACCTGTTATCAGGAGAGAACCCAGTGCTGCATCTTTTAGCCCAGCACTGACCCTTGAAAGTAATTATAAGCGTACATACCAGTAACTTGTATTTCCTTCCATAGGAATCCATTGTGTGGTTTTTACCTGAAAAGTTTTCAAGTGTCCATTTTTGAAACGTACAAATATTCCTCTAAAGTCAGTCGAACTATGAATTCCGATTTACTCACCTGTTATCAGGAGAGAACCCAGTGCTGCATCTTTTAGACCAGCACTGACCCTGAGAAGTAATTCAGGCGTACTTACCAGTAACTTGTATTTCCTTCCATGGGAATCCATTGTGTGGTTTTCAGCAGAAAAGTTTCCAAGTGTCCATTTTTGAAACGTACAAATATCCCTCTAAAATCAGCCAAACAACGAATTTCGATTTACTCACCTGTTATCAGGAGAGAACTCAGTGCTGCATCTTTTAGACTAGCACTGACCCTGGAAAGTAATTCTAAGCGTACTTACCAGTAATTGTATTTCCTTCCATAGGAATCCATTGTGTGGTTTTTACTTGAAAAGTTTTCAAGTGTCCATTTTTGAAACGTACGAATATTCCTCTTAAATCAGCCGAACTACGAATTCCGATTTACTCACCTGTTATCAGGAGAGAACCCAGTGCTGCATCTTTTAGGACAGCACTGACCCTGGAACGTAATTCTAAGCGTACTTACCAGTAACTTGTATTTACTTCCATAGGAATCTATTGAGTGGTTTTCAGCAGAAAAGTTTCCAAGTGTCCATTTTTGAAACGTACAAATATTCCTCTAAAATCAGCCGAACTACGAATTTCGATTTACTCACCTGTTATCAGGAAAGAACTCAGTGCTGCATCTTTCAGCCCAGCACTGACCCTGAAAAGTAATTATAAGCGTACTTACCAGTAACTTCTATTTCTATGCTGCATCTTTTAGCCCAGCACTGACCCTGAAAAGTAAATCTAAGCGTACTTACCAGTAACTTGTATTTCCTTCCTTATGAATGCATTGTTTGGTTTTCACCAGAAAAGTTTCTAAGTGTCCATTTTTAAAACGTACAAATATTCCTATAAAATCAGCCGAACTACGAATTTCGATTTACTCACCTGTTATCAGGAGAGAACCCAATGCTGCATCTTTTAGCCCAGCACTGAACCTGAAAAGTAATTCTAAGCGTACTTACCAGTAACTTGTATTTTCTTCCATAGGAATCCATTGTGTGGTTTTCACCAGAAAAGTTTCTAAGTGTCCATTTTTGAAATGTACAAATATCCCTCGAAAATCAGCCAAACTACGAATTTCGATTTACTCACCTGTTATCAGGAAAGAACTCAGCGCTGCAGCTTTTAGCCCAGCACTGACCCTGAAAAGTAATTCTAAGCATACTTACCAGTAACTTGTATTTCCTTCCCTAGGCATGCATTGTGTGGTTTTCACCAGAAAAGATTCTAAGTGTCCATTTTTGAAACGTACAAATATTCCTTTTAAATCAGCCGAACTACAAATTCCGATTTACTCACCTGTTAACAGGAGAGAACCCAGTGCTGCATCTTTTAGCCCAGCACTGACCCTGAAAAGTAAATCTGAGCATACTTACCAGTAACTTGAATTTCCTTCCTTATGAATGCATTGTGTGGTTTTCACCAGAAAAGTTTCTAAGTGTCCATTTTTGAAACGTACAAATATTACTCCTAAATCAGCCGAACTACGAATTCCGATTTACTCACCTGTTATCAGGAGAGAACCCATTGCTGCATCTTTTAGACCAGCACTGACCCTGAAAAGTAATTCAAGCGTACTTACCAGTAACTTGTATTTACTTCCATAGGAATGCATTGTGTGGTTTTCAGCAGAAAAGTTTCCAAGTGTCCATTTTTAAAACGTACAAATATTCCTCTAAAATCAGCCGAACTACAAATTCCGATTTACTCACCTGTTATCAGGAGAGAACCCAATGCTGCATCTTTTAGCCCAGAACTGAACCTGAAAAGTAATTCTAAGCGTACTTACCAGTAACTTGTATTTTCTTCCATGGGAATCCATTGTGTGGTTTTCAGCAGAAAAGTTTACAAGTGTCCATTTTTTAAATGTACAAATATTCCTCTAAAATCAGCCGAACTACGAATTCCGATTTACTCACCTGTTATCAGGAGGGAACCCAGTGCTGCATCTTTTAGACCAGCACTGACCCTGAAAAGTAATTCAAGCGTACGTAACAGTAACTTGTATTTCCTTCCATAGGAATGCATTGTGTGGTTTTCAGCAGAAAAGATTCTGTGTCCATTTTTGAAACGTACAAATATTCCTCTAAAATCAGCCAAACTACGAATTCCGATTTACTCACCTGTTATCAGGAGAGAACCCAGTGCTGCATCTTTTATCCCAGCACTGACCCTGGAAAGTAATTCTAAGCATACTTACCAGTAACTTGTATTTCCTTCCCTAGGCATGCATTGTGTGGTTTTCAGTAGAAAAGTTTCCAAGTGTCCATTTTTGAAACGTACAAATATTCCTCTAAAATCCGCTGAACTACGAATTCCGATTTACTCACCTGTTATCAGGAGAGATCCAAGTGCTGCATCTTTTTGCTCAGCACTGACCCAGAAAAGTAATTCTAAGCGTACTTACCAGTGACTTGTATTTCCTTCCATAGGAATCCATTGTGTGGTTTTCACCAGAAAAGATTCTAAGTGTCCATTTTTGAAACGTACAAATATTCCTTTTAAATCAGCCAAACTACGAATTCCGATTTACTCACCTGTTATCAGGAGAGAACCCAGTGCTGCATCTTTTAGACCAGCACTGACCCTGAAAAGTAATTCAAGCGTACTTACCAGTAACTTGTATTTCCTTCCATAGGAATGCATTGTGTGGTTTTCAGCAGAAAAGATTCTGTGTCCATTTTTGAAACGTACAAATATTCCTCTAAAATCAGCCAAACTATGAATTCCGATTTACTCACCTGTTATCAGGACAGAAACCAGTGCTGCATCTTTTAGACCAGCACTGACCCTGAAAAGTAATTCAAGCGTACTTACCAGTAACTTGTATTTCCTTCCATAGGAATGCATTGTGTGGTTTTCAGCAGAAAAGATTCTGTGTCGATTTTTGAAACGTACAAATATTCCTCTAAAATCAGCCAAACTACGAATTTCGATTTACTCACCTGTTATCAGGAGAGAACTCAGTGCTGCATCTTTTAGCCCAGCACTGACCCTGAAAAGTAATTCTAAGCATACTTACCAGTAACTTGTATTTCCTTCCCTAGGCATGCATTGTGTGGTTTTCACCAGAAAAGATTCTAAGTGTCCATTTTTGAAACGTACAAATATTCCTTTTAAATCAGCCAAACTACGAATTCCGATTTACTCACCTGTTATCAGGAGAGAACCCAGTGCTGCATCTTTTAGACCAGCACTGACCCTGAAAAGTAATTCAAGCGTACTTACCAGTAACTTGTATTTCCTTCCATAGGAATGCATTGTGTGGTTTTCAGCAGAAAAGATTCTGTGTCCATTTTTGAAACGTACAAATATTCCTCTAAAATCAGCCGAACTACGAATTCCGATTTACTCACCTGTTATCAGGAGAGAACTCAGTGCTGCATCTTTTAGCCCAGCACTGACTATGGAAAGTAATTCAAGCGTACTTACCAGTAACTTGTATTTCCTTCCATAGGAATCCATTGTGTGGGTTTCACCAGAAAAGATTCCGTGTCCATTTTTGAAACGTACAAATATTCCTCTAAAATCAGCCAAACTACGAATTTCGATTTACTCACCTGTTATCAGGAGAGAACTCAGTGCTGCATCTTTTAGCCCAGCACTGAAACTGAAAAGTAATTCTAAGCATACTTACCAGTAACTTGTATTTCCTTCCCTAGGCATGCATTGTGTGATTTTCACCAGAAAAGATTCTAAGTGTCAATTTTTGAAATGTACAAATATTCCTTTTAAATCAGCCGAACTACAAATTCCGATTTACTCACCTGTTAACAGGAGAGAACCCAGTGCTGCATCTTTTAGCCCAGCACTGACCCTGAAAAGTAAATCTAAGCATACTTACCAGTAACTTGTATTTCCTTCCTTATGAATGCATTGTGTGGTTTTCACCAGAAAAGTTTCCAAGTGTCCATTTTTGAAACGTACAAATATTACTCCTAAATCAGCTGAACTACGAATTCTGATTTACTCACCTGTTATCAGGAGAGAACCCAGTGCTGCATCCTTTAGCCCAGCACTGACCCCGAAAAGTAATTCTAAGCGTACTTACCAGTAACTTGTATTTCCTTCCATAGGAATCCATTGTGTGGTTTTCAGCAGAAAAGTTTCCAAGTGTCCATTTTTGAAACGTTCAAATATTCCTCTAAAATCAGCCGAACTACGAATTCCAATTTACTCACCTGTTATCAGGAGAGAACTCAGTGCTGCATCTTTTAGACTAGCACTGATCCTGAAAAGTAATTCAAGCGTACTTACCAGCAACTTGTATTTCCTTCCATAGGAATCCATTGTGTGGTTTTCACCAGAAAAGATTCTGTGTCCATTTTTGAAACGTACAAATATCCCTCTAAAATCAGCCAAACAACGAATTTCGATTTACTCACCTGTTATCAGGAGAGAACTCAGTGCTGCATCTTTTAGACTAGCACTGACCCTGGAAAGTAATTCTAAGCGTACTTACCAGTAATTGTATTTCCTTCCATAGGAATCCATTGTGTGGTTTTTACTTGAAAAGTTTTCAAGTGTCCATTTTTGAAACGTACGAATATTCCTCTTAAATCAGCTGAACTACGAATTCCGATTTACTCACCTGTTATCAGGAGAGAACCCAGTGCTGCATCTTTTAGGACAGCACTGACCATGGAACGTAATTCTAAGCGTACTTACCAGTAACTTGTATTTACTTTCATAGGAATCCATTGAGTGGTTTTCAGCAGAAAAGTTTCCAAGTGTCCATTTTTGAAACGTACAAATATTCCTCTAAAATCAGCCGAACTACGAATTTCGATTTACTCACCTGTTATCAGGAAAGAACTCAGTGCTGCATCTTTCAGCCCAGCACTGACCCTGAAAAGTAATTATCAGCGTACTTACCAGTAACTTCTATTTCTATGCTGCATCTTTTAGCCCAGCACTGACCCTGAAAAGTAAATCTAAGCGTACTTACCAGTAACTTGTATTTCCTTCCTTATGAATGCATTGTGTGGTTTTCACCAGAAAAGTTTCTAAGTGTCCATTTTTAAAACGTACAAATATTCCTATAAAATCAGCCGAACTACGAATTTCGATTTACTCACCTGTTATCAGGAGAGAACCCAATGCTGCATCTTTTAGCCCAGCACTGAACCTAAAAAGTAATTCTAAGCGTACTTACCAGTAACTTGTATTTTCTTCCATAGGAATCCATTGTGTGGTTTTCACCAGAAAAGTTTCTAAGTGTCCATTTTTGAAATGTACAAATATCCCTCGAAAATCAGCCAAACTACGAATTTCGATTTACTCACCTGTTATCAGGAAAGAACTCAGCGCTGCATCTTTTAGCCCAGCACTGACCCTGAAAAGTAATTCTAAGCATACTTACCAGTAACTTGTATTTCCTTCCCTAGGCATGCATTGTGTGGTTTTCACCAGAAAAGATTCTAAGTGTCCATTTTTGAAACGTACAAATATTCCTTTTAAATCAGCCGAACTACAAATTCCGATTTACTCACCTGTTAACAGGAGAGAACCCAGTGCTGCATCTTTTAGCCCAGCACTGACCCTGAAATGTAAATCTAAGCATACTTACCAGTAACTTGTATTTCCTTCCTTATGAATGCATTGTGTGGTTTTCACCAGAAAAGTTTCTAAGTGTCCATTTTTGAAACGTACAAATATTACTCCTAAATCAGCAGAACTACGAATTCCGATTTACTCACCTGTTATCAGGAGAGAACCCATTGCTGCATCTTTTAGACCAGCACTGACCCTGAAAAGTAATTCAAGCGTACTTACCAGTAACTTTTATTTACTTCCATAGGAATGCATTGTGTGGTTTTCAGCAGAAAAGTTTCCAAGTGTCCATTTTTAAAACGTACAAATATTCCTCTAAAATCAGCCGAACTACAAATTCCGATTTACTCACCTGTTATCAGGAGAGAACCCAATGCTGCATCTTTTAGCCCAGGACTGAACCTGAAAAGTAATTCTAAGCGTACTTACCAGTAACTTGTATTTTCTTCCATGGGAATCCATTGTGTGGTTTTCAGCAGAAAAGTTTACAAGTGTCCATTTTTTAAATGTACAAATATTCCTCTAAAATCAGCCGAACTACGAATTCCAATTTACTCACCTGTTATCAGGAGAGAACCCAGTGCTGCATCTTTTAGACCAGCACTGACCCTGAAAAGTAATTCAAGCGTACGTACCAGTAACTTGTATTTCCTTCCATAGGAATGCATTGTGTGGTTTTCAGCAGAAAAGATTCTGTGTCCATTTTTGAAACGTACAAATATTCCTCTAAAATCAGCCAAACTACGAATTCCGATTTACTCACCTGTTATCAGGAGAGAACCCAGTGCTGCATCTTTTATCGCAGCACTGACCCTGGAAAGTAATTCTAAGCATACTTACCAGTAACTTGTATTTCCTTCCCTAGGCATGCATTGTGTGGTTTTCAGCAGAAAAGTTTCCAAGTGTCCATTTTTGAAACGTACAAATATTCCTCTAAAATCCGCTGAACTACGAATTCTGATTTACTCACCTGTTATCAGGAGAGATCCAAGTGCTGCATCTTTTTGCTCAGCACTGACCCAGAAAAGTAATTCTAAGCGTACTTACCAGTAACTTGTATTTCCTTCCATAGGAATCCATTGTGTGGTTTTCAGCAGAAAAGATTCTGTGTCGATTTTTGAAACGTACAAATATTCCTCTAAAATCAGCCAAACTACGAATTTCGATTTACTCACCTGTTATCAGGAGAGAAATCAGTGCTGCATCTTTTAGCCCAGCACTGACCCTGAAAAGTAATTCTAAGCATACTTACCAGTAACTTGTATTTCCTTCCCTAGGCATGCATTGTGTGGTTTTCACCAGAAAAGATTCTAAGTGTCCATTTTTGAAACGTACAAATATTCCTTTTAAATCAGCCAAACTACGAATTCCGATTTACTCACCTGTTATCAGGAGAGAACCCAGTGCTGCATCTTTTAGACCAGCACTGACCCTGAAAAGTAATTCAAGCGTACTTACCAGTAACTTGTATTTCCTTCCATAGGAATGCATTGTGTGGTTTTCAGCAGAAAAGATTCTGTGTCCATTTTTGAAACGTACAAATATTCCTCTAAAATCAGCCAAACTACGAATTTCGATTTACTCACCTGTTATCAGGAGAGAACTCAGTGCTGCATCTTTTAGCCCAGCACTGACCCTGAAAAGTTATTTTAAGCATACTTACCAGTAACTTGTATTTCCCTCCCTAGGCATGCATTGTGTGGTTTTCACCAAAAAAGATTCTAAGTGTCCATTTTTGAAACGTACAAATATTCCTTTTAAATCAGCCGAACTACAAATTCCGATTTACTCACCTGTTATCAGGAGAGAACCCAGTGCTGCATCTTTTAGCCCAGCACTGACCCTGAAAAGTAAATCTAAGCGTACTTACCAGTAACTTGTATTTCCTTCCTTATGACCGCATTGTGTGGTTTTCACCAGAAAAGTTTCCAAGTGTCCATTTTTAAAACGTACAAATATTCCTCTAAAATCAGCCGAACTACGAATTCCGATTTACTCACCTGTTATCAGGAGAGAACTCAGTGCTGCATCTTTTAGCCCAGCACTGACTATGGAAAGTAATTCAATCGTACTTACCAGTAACTTGTATTTCCTTCCATAGGAATCCATTGTGTGGTTTTCACCAGAAAAGATTCTGTGTCCATTTTTGAAACGTACAAATATTCCTCTAAAATCAGCCAAACTACGAATTTCGATTTACTCACCTGTTATCAGGAGCGAACTCAGTGCTGCATCTTTTAGCCCAGCACTGAAACTGAAAAGTAATTCTAAGCATACTTACCAGTAACTTGTATTTCCTTCCCTAGGCATGCATTGTGTGGTTTTCACCAGAAAAGATTCTAAGTGTCCATTTTTGAAATGTACAAATATTCCTTTTAAATCAGCCGAACTACAAATTCCGATTTACTCACCTGTTATCAGGAGAGAACCCAATGCTGCATCTTTTAGCCCAGAACTGAACCTGAAAAGTAATTCTAAGCGTACTTACCAGTAACTTGTATTTCCTTCCTTAGGAATGCATTGTGTGGTTTTCAGCAGAAAAGATTCTGTGTCCATTTTTGAAACGTACAAATATTCCTCTAAAATCAGCCAAACTACGAATTCCGATTTACTCACCTGTTATCAGGAGAGAACCCAGTGCTGCATCTTTTATCCCAGCACTGACCCTGGAAAGTAATTCTAAGCGTACTTACCAGTAACTTGTATTTCCTTCCATAGGAATGCATTGTGTGGTTTTCAGCAGAAAAGATTCTGTGTCCATTTTTGAAACGTACAAATATTCCTCTAAAATCAGCCAAACTACGAATTCCGATTTACTCACCTGTTATCAGGAGAGAACCCAGTGCTGCATCTTTTATCCCAGCACTGACCCTGGAAAGTAATTCTAAGCGTACTTACCAGTAACTTGTATTTCCTTCCTTAGGAATCCATTGAGTGGTTTTCAGCAGAAAAGTTTTCAAGTGTCGATTTTTGAAAAGTACAAATATTCCTCTAAAATCCGCCGAACTACGAATTCCGATTTACTCACCTGTTATCAGGAGAGAACCCATTGCTGCATCTTTTAGACCAGCACTGACCCTAAAAAGTAGTTCAAGCATACTTACCAGTAACTTGTATTTCCTTCCATAGGAATCCATTGTGTGGTTTTCAGCAGAAAAGTTTCTAAGTGTCCATTTTTGAAACGTACAAATATTTCTCTAAAATCAGCCAAACTACGAATTTCAATTTACTCACCTGTTATCAGGAAAGAACTCAGCGCTGCATCTTTTAGCCCAGCACTGACCCTGAAAAGTAATTAAAGCGTACTTACCAGTAACTTGTATTTCCTTCCATAGGAATCCATTGTGTGGTTTTCACCAGAAAAGATTATGTGTCCATTTTTGAAACGTACAAATATTCCTCTAAAATCAGCCAAACTACGAATTTCGATTTACTCACCTGTTATCAGGAAAGAACCCAGTGCTGCATCTTTTAGCCCAGCACTGACCCTTGAAAGTAATTTAAGCGTACATACCAGTAACTTGTATTTCCTTCCATAGGAATCCATTGTGTGGTTTTTACCTGAAAAGTTTTCAAGTGTCCATTTTTGAAACGTACAAATATTCCTCTAACGTCAGTCGAACAATGAATTCCGATTTACTCACCTGTTATCAGGAGAGAACCCAGTGCTGCATCTTTTAGACCAGCACTGACCCTGAAAAGTAATTCAAGCTCACTTACCAGTAACTTGCATTTCCTTCCATAGGAATGCATTGTGTGGTTTTCAGCAGAAAAGATTCTGTGTCCATTTTTGAAACGTACAAATATTCCTCTAAAATCAGTCGAACTAAGAATTCCGATTTACTCACCTGTTATCAGGAGAGAACCCAGTGCTGCATCTTTTAGCCCAGCACTGACCCTTGAAAGTAATTATAAGCGTACATACCAGTAACTTGTATTTCCTTCCATAGGAATCCATTGTGTGGTTTTTACCTGAAAAGTTTTCAAGTGTCCATTTTTGAAACGTACAAATATTCCTCTAAAGTCAGTCGAACTATTAATTCCGATTTACTCACCTGTTATCAGGAGAGAACCCAGTGCTGCATCTTTTAGACCAGCACTGACCCTGAGAAGTAATTCAAGCGTACTTACCAGTAACTTGTATTTCTTTCCATAGGAATCCATTGTGTGGTTTTCACCAGAAAAGATTATGTGTCCATTTTTGAAACGTGCAAATATTCCTCTAAAATCAGCCAAACTACGAATTTCGATTTACTCACCTGTTATCAGGAGAGAACTCAGTGCTGCATCTTTTAGACTAGCACTGACCCTGGAAAGTAATTCTAAGCGTACTTACCAGTAATTGTATTTCCTTCCATAGAAATCCATTGTGTGGTTTTTACTTGAAAAGTTTTCAAGTGCCCATTTTTGAAACGTAAAAATATTCCTCTTAAATCAGCCGAACTACGAATTCCAATTTACTCACCTGTTATCAGGAGAGAACCTAGTGCTGCATCTTTTAGCCCAGCACTGACCCTTGAAAGTAATTATAAACGTACATACCAGTAACTTGTATTTCCTTCCATAGGAATCCATTGTGTGGTTTTTACCTGAAAAGTTTTCAAGTGTCCATTTTTGAAACGTACAAATATTCCTCTAAAGTCAGTCGAACTATGAATTCCGATTTACTCACCTGTTATCAGGAGAGAACCCAGTGCTGCATCTTTTAGACCAGCACTGACCCTGAGAAGTAATTCAAGCGTACTTACCAGTTACTTGTATTTCTTTCCATAGGAATCCATTGTGTGGTTTTCACCAGAAAAGATTCTGTGTCCATTTTTGAAACGTTCAAATATTCCCCTAAAATCAGCCGAACTACGAATTCCAATTTACTCACCTGTTATCAGGAGAGAACTCAGTGCTGCTTCTTTTAGACTAGCACTGACCCTGAAAAGTAATTCAAGCGTACTTACCAGCAACTTGTATTTCCTTCCATAGGAATCCATTGTGTGGTTTTCACCAGAAAAGATTCTGTGTCCATTTTTGAAATGTACAAATATCCCTCTAAAATCAGCCAAACTACGAATTTCGATTTACTCACCTGTTATCAGGAGAGAACTCATTGCTGCATCTTTTAGACTAGCACTGACCCTGGAAAGTAATTCTAAGCGTACTTACCAGTAATTGTATTTCCTTCCATAGGAATCCATTGTGTGGTTTTTACTTGAAAAGTTTTCAAGTGTCCATTTTTGAAACGTACAAATATTCCTCTTAAATCAGCCGAACTACGAATTCCGATTTACTCACCTGTTATCAGGAGAGAACCCAGTGCTGCATCTTTTAGCCCAGCACTGACCCTGGAATGTAATTCTAAGCGTACTTACCAGTAACTTGTATTTCCTTCCATAGGAATCCATTGTGTGGTTTTCAGCAGAAAAGTTTCCAGGTGTCCATTTTTGA
Organism: Triturus cristatus; assembly: GCF_964204655.1. Classification (NCBI taxonomy): domain Eukaryota; kingdom Metazoa; phylum Chordata; class Amphibia; order Caudata; family Salamandridae; genus Triturus; species Triturus cristatus. The sequence goes on along the minus strand of NC_140579.1, from coordinate 1,016,799,627 downwards.
AACGTTCAAATATTCCTCTAAAATCAGCCGAACTACGAATTCCGATTTACTCACCTGTTATCGGGAGAGAACCCAGTGCTACATCTTTTAGGACAGCACTGACCCTGGAAAGTAATTCTAAGCGTACTTACCAGTAACTTGTATTTACTTCCATAGCAATCCATTGAGTGGTTTTCAGCAGAAAAGTTTCCAAGTGTCCATTTTTGAAACGTACAAATATTCCTCTAAAATCAGCCGAACTACGAATTCCTATTTACTCACCTGTTATCAGGAGAGGACCCAGTGCTGCATCTTTTAGCCCAGCACTGAACCTGAAAAGTAATTCTAAGCGTACTTACCAGTAACTTGTATTTTCTTCCAAGGGAATCCATTGTGTGGTTTTCAGCAGAAAAGTTTCCAAGTGTCCATTTTTAAAATGTACAAATATTTCTCTAAAATCAGCTGAACTACAAATTCCGATTAACTCACCTGTTATCAGGAGAGAACCCAGTGCTACATCTTTTAGCCCAGCACTGACCCTGAAAAGTCATTCTAAGCTTACTTACCAGTAACTTGTATTTCCCTCCTTATGAATGCATTGTGTGGTTTTCACCTGAAAAGTTTCTAAGTGTCCATTTTTGAAACGTACAAATATTACTCCTAAATCAGCTGAACTACGAATTCTGATTTACTCACCTGTTATCAGGAGAGAACTCAGTGCTGCATCTTTTAGCCCAGCACTGACCCCGAAAAGTAATTCTAAGCGTACTTACCAGTAACTTGTATTTCCTTCCACAGGAATCCATTGTGTGGTTTTCAGCAGAAAAGTTTCCAAGTGTCCATTTTTGAAACGTACAAATATTCTTTTAAAATCAGTCGAACTATGAATTCCGATTTACTCACCTGTTATCAGGAGAGAACCCAGTGCTACATCTTTTAGCCCAGCACTGACCCTGAAAAGTCATTCTAAGCGTACTTACCATTAACTTGTATTTCCCTCCTTATGAATGCATTGTGTGGTTTTCACCTGAAAAGTTTCTAAGTGTCCATTTTTGAAACGTACAAATATTACTCCTAAATCAGCTGAACTACGAATTCTGATTTACTCACCTGTTATCAGGAGAGAACCCAGTGCTGCATCTTTTAGCCCAGCACTGACCCTTGAAAGTAATTATAAACGTACATACCAGTAACTTGTATTTCCTTCCATAGGAATCCATTGTGTGGTTTTTACCTGAAAATTTTTCAAGTGTCCATTTTTGAAACGTACAAATATTCCTCTAAAGTCAGTGGAAATATGAATTCCGATTTACTCACCTGTTATCAGGAGAGAACCCAGTGCTGCATCATTTAGACCGGCACTGACCCTGAGAAGTAATTCAAGCATACTTACCAGTAACTTGTATTTCTTTCCATAGGAATCCATTGTGTGGTTTTCACCAGAAAAGATTCTGTGTCCATTTTTGAAATGTACAGATATTCCTCTAAAATCAGCCAGACTACGAATTTCGATTTACTCACCTGTTATCAGGAGAAAACTCAGTGCTGTATCTTTTAGACTAGCACTGACCCTTAAAAGTAATTCAAGCGTACTTACCAGCAACTTGTATTTCCTTCCATAGGAATCCATTGTGTGGTTTTCACCAGAAAAGATTATGTGTTCATTTTTGAAACGTACAAATATTCCTCTAAAATCAGCCAAACTACGAATTTCGATTTACTCACCTGTTATCAGGAGAGAACTCAGTGCTGCATCTTTTAGACTAGCACTGACCCTGGAAAGTAATTCTAAGCGTACTTACCAGTAATTGTATTTCCTTCCATAGGAATCCATTGTGTGGTTTTTACTTGAAAAGTTTTCAAGTGTCCATTTTTGAAACGTACAAATATTCCTCTTAAATCAGCCGAACTACGAATTCCAATTTACTCACCTGTTATCAGGAGAGAACCCAGTGCTGCATCTTTTAGCCCAGCACTGACCCTTGAAAGTAATTATAAACGTACATACCAGTAACTTGTATTTCCTTCCATAGGAATCCATTGTGTGGTTTTTACCTGAAAAGTTTTCAAGTGTCCATTTTTGAAACGTACAAATATTCCTCTAAAGTCAGTCGAACTATGAATTCCGATTTACACACCTGTTATCAGGAGAGAACCCAGTGCTGCATCTTTTAGACCAGCACTGACCCTGAGAAGTAATTCAAGCGTACTTACCAGTAACTTGTATTTCTTTCCATAGGAATCCATTGTGTGGTTTTCACCAGAAAAGATTCTGTGTCCATTTTTGAAACGTACAAATATTCCTCTAAAATCAGCCAGACTACGAATTTCGATTTACTCACCTGTTTTCAGGAGAGAACTCAGTGCTGCATCTTTTAGACTAGCACTGACCCTGGAAAGTAATTCTAAGCGTACTTACCAGTAATTGTATTTCCTTCCATAGGAATCCGTTGTGTGGTTTTTACTTGAAAAGTTTTCAAGTGTCCATTTTTGAAACGTACAAATATTCCTCTTAAATCAGCCGAACTACGATTTCCGATTTACTCACCTGTTATCAGGAGAGAACCCAGTGCTGCATCTTTTAGCCCAGCACTGACCCTGGAACGTAATTCTAAGCGTACTTACCAGTAACTTGTATTTCTTTCCATAGGAATCCATTGTGTGGTTTTCACCAGAAAAGATTCTGTGTCCATTTTTGAAACGTACAAATATTCCTCTAAAATCAGCCAGACTACGAATTTCGATTTACTCACCTGTTTTCAGGAGAGAACTCAGTGCTGCATCTTTTAGACTAGCACTGACCCTGGAAAGTAATTCTAAGCGTACTTACCAGTAATTGTATTTCCTTCCATAGGAATCCGTTGTGTGGTTTTTACTTGAAAAGTTTTCAAGTGTCCATTTTTGAAACGTACAAATATTCCTCTTAAATCAGCCGAACTACGATTTCCGATTTACTCACCTGTTATCAGGAGAGAACCCAGTGCTGCATCTTTTAGCCCAGCACTGACCCTGGAACGTAATTCTAAGCGTACTTACCAGTAACTTGTATTTCCTTCCATAGGAATCCATTGTGTGGTTTTCAGCAGAAAAGTTTCCAGGTGTCCATTTTTGAAACGTTCAAATATTCCTCTAAAATCAGCCGAACTACGAATTCCAATTTACTCACCTGTTATCAGGAGAGAACTCAGTGCTGCATCTTTTAGACTAGCACTGACCCTGAAAAGTAATTCAAGCGTACTTACCAGCAACTTGTATTTCCTTCCATAGGAATCCATTGTGTGGTTTTCACCGAAAAGATTCTGTGTCCATTTTTGAAATGTACAAATATCCCTCTAAAATCAGCCAAACTACGAATTTTGATTTACTCACCTGTTATCAGGAGAGAACTCAGTGCTGCATCTTTTAGACTAGCACTGACCCTGGAAAGTAATTCTAAGCGTACTTACCAGTAATAGTATTTCCTTCCATAGGAATCCATTGTGTGGTTTTCAGCAGAAAAGTTTCCAGGTGTCCATTTTTGAAACGTTCAAATATTCCTCTAAAATCAGCTGAACTACGAATTCCGATTTACTCACCTGTTATCGGGAGAGAACCCAGTGCTACATCTTTTAGGACAGCACTGACCCTGGAAAGTAATTCTAAGCGTACTTACCAGTAACTTGTATTTACTTCCATAGGAATCCATTGAGTGGTTTTCAGCAGAAAAGTTTCCAAGTGTCCATTTTTGAAACGTACAAATATTCCTCTAAAATCAGCCGAACAACGAATTCCGATTTACTCACCTGTTATCAGGAGAGGACCCAGTGCTGCATCTTTTAGCCCAGCACTGAACCTGGAAAGTCATTCTAAGCGTACTTACCAGTAACTTGTATTTTCTTCCATAGGAATCCATTGTGTGGTTTTCAGCAGAAAAGTTTCCAAGTGTCCATTTTTGAAACGTACAAATATTCCTCTAAAATCAGCCGAACTACGAATTCCGATTTACTCACCTGTTATCAGGAGAGAACCCAGTGCTACATTTTTTAGCCCAGCACTGACCCTAATAAGTAATTCTAAGCGTACTTACCAGTAACTTGTATTTCCTTCCTTATAAATGCATTGTGTGGTTTTCACCAGAAAAGTTTCTAAGTGTCCATTTTTGAAGCATACAAATATTACTCCTAAATCAGCCGAACTACGAATTCCGATTTACTCACCTGTTATCAGGAGAGAACCCAGTGCTGCATCTTTTAGCCCAGCACTGACTCTGAAAAGTAATTCTAAGCGTACTTACTAGTAACTTGTATTTCCTTCCATAGGAATACATTGTGTGGTTTTCACCAGAAAAGATTCTGTGTCCATTTTTGAAACATACAAATATTCCCCTAAAATCAGCCAAACTACGAATTTCGATTTACTCACAGTTATCAGGAGAGAACTGAGTGCTGCATCTTTTAGACTAGCACTGGCCCTGAAAAGTAATTCTAAGTGTACTTACCTGTAACTTGTATTTCCTTCCATAGGAATGCATTGTGTGGTTTTCACCAGAAAAGATTCTAAGTGTCCATGTTTGAAACATACAAATATTCCTCTTAAATCAGCCGAACTACGAATTCCGATTTACTCACGTGTTATCAGGAGAGAACCCAGTGCTGCATCGTTTAGCGCAGCAGTGACCCTGAAAAGTAATTAACGCGTACTTACCAGTAACTTGTATTTCCTTCCATAGGAATCCATTGTGTGGTTTTCACCAGAAAAGATTCTGTGTCCATTTTTTAACTGTACAAGTATTCCTCTAAAATCAGCCAAACTACGAATTTCGATTTACTCACCTGTTATCAGGAAAGAACTCAGTGCTGCATCTTTCAGCCCAGCACTGACCCTGAAAAGTAATTCTAAGCGTACTGACCAGAAACTTCTATTTCCTTCCATAGAAATCCATTGTATGGTTTTCAGCAGAAAAGTTTCCAAGTATCGATTTTTGAAACGTACAAATACTCCTTTAAAATCAGGAGAATTACGAATGCCGATTTACTCACCTGTTATCGGGAGAGAACCCAGTGCTGCATCTTTTAGACCTGCACTGACCCTGAAAAGTAATTCAAGCGTACTTACCAGTAACTTGTATTTCCTTCCATAGGAATGCATTGTGTGGTTTTCAGCAGAAAAGTTTTCAAGTGTCCATTTTTGAAATGTACAAATATTCCTCTAAAATCAGCCGAACTACGAATTCCGATTTACTCACCTGTTATCAGGAGAGAACCCAGTGCTACATCTTTTAGCCCAGCACTGACCCTGAAAAGTAATTCTAAGCGTACTTACCAGTAACTTGTATTTCCCTCCTTATGAATGCATTGTGTGGTTTTCAGCAGAAAAGTTTCTAAGTGTCCATTTCTGAAACATACAAATATTACTCCTAAATCAGCTGAACTACAAATTCTGATTTACTCACCTGTTATCAGGAGAGAACCCAGTGCTGCATCTTTTAGCCCAGCACTGACCCCGAAAAGTAATTCTAAGCGTACTTACCAGTAACTTGTATTTCCTTCCATAGGAATCCATTGTGTGGTTTTCAGCAGAAAAGTTTCCAAGTGTCCATTTTTGAAATGTACAAATATTCCTCTAAAATCAGTCGAACTATGAATTCTGATTTACTCACCTGTTATCAGGAGAGAACCCAGTGCTGCATCTTTTAAACCAGCACTGACCCTGAGAAGCAATTCAAGCATACTTACCAGTAACTTGTATTTCTTTCCATTGGAATCCATTGTGTGGTTTTCAGCAGAAAAGTTTCCAGGTGTCCATTTTTGAAACGTTCAAATATTCCTCTAAAATCAGCTGAACTACGAATTCCGATTTACTCACCTGTTATCGGGAGAGAACCCAGTGCTACATCTTTTAGGACAGCACTGACCCTGGAAAGTAATTCTAAGCGTACTTACCAGTAACTTGTATTTACTTCCATAGGAATCCATTGAGTGGTTTTCAGCAGAAAAGTTTCCAGGTGTCCATTTTTGAAACGTACAAATATTCCTCTAAAATCAGCCAAACTACGAATTCCGATTTACTCACCTGTTATCAGGAGAGGACCCAGTGCTGCATCTTTTAGCCCAGCACTGAACCTGGAAAGTAATTCAAGCGTACTAACCAGCAACTTGTATTTCCTTCCATAGGAATCCATTGTGTGGTTTTCACCAGAAAAGATTCTGTGTCCATTTTTGAAATGTACAAATATCCCTCTAAAATCAGCCGAACTATGAATTCCGATTTACTCACCTGTTATCAGGAGAGAACCCAATACTGCATCTTTTAGACTAGCACTGACCCTGGAAAGTAATTCTAAGCGTACTTACCAGTAATTGTATTTCCTTCCATAGGAATCCATTGTGTGGTTTTTACTTGAAAAGTTTTCAAGTGTCCATTTTTGAAACGTACAAATATTCCTCTTAAATCAGCCGAACTACGAATTCCGATTTACTCACCTGTTATCAGGAGAGAACCCAGTGCTGCATCTTTTAGCCCAGCACTGACCCTGGAATGTAATTCTAAGCGTACTTACCCGTAACTTGTATTTCCTTCCATAGGAATCCATTGTGTGGTTTTCAGCAGAAAAGTTTCCAGGTGTCCATTTTTGAAACGTTCAAATATTCCTCTAAAATCAGCCGAACTACGAATTCCGATTTACTCACCTGTTATCAGGAGAGAACCCAGTGCTGCATCTTTTAGCCCAGCACTGACCCTGGAATGTAATTCTAAGCGTACTTACCAGTAACTTGTATTTCCTTCCATAGGAATCCATTGTGTGGTTTTCAGCAGAAAAGTTTCCAGGTGTCCATTTTTGAAACGTTCAAATATTCCTCTAAAATCAGCCGAACTACGAATTCCGATTTACTCACCTGTTATCGGGAGAGAACCCAGTGCTACATCTTTTAGGACAGCACTGACCCTGGAAAGTAATTCTAAGCGTACTTACCAGTAACTTGTATTTACTTCCATAGGAATCCATTGAGTGGTTTTCAGCATAAAAGTTTCCAAGTGTCCATTTTTGAAACGTACAAATATTCCTCTAAAATCAGCCGAACTACGAATTCCGATTTACTCACCTGTTATCAGGAGAGGACCCAGTGCTGCATCTTTTAGCCCAGCACTGAACCTGGAAAGTCATTCTAAGCGTACTTACCAGTAACTTGTATTTTCTTCTATAGGTATCCATTGTGTGGTTTTCAGCAGAAAAGTTTCCAAGTGTCCATTTTTGAAATGTACAAATATTCCTCTAAAATCAGCCGAACTACGAATTTCGATTTACTCACCTGTTATCAGGAGAGAACCCAATGCTGCATCTTTTAGCCCAGCACTGAACCTGAAAAGTAATTCTAAGCATACTTACCAGTAACTTGTATTTTCTTCCATGGGAATCCATTGTGTGGTTTTCAGCAGAAAAGTTTCCAAGTGTCCATTTTTGAAATGTTCAAATATTTCTCTAAAATCAGCTGAACTACGAATTCCGATTTACTCACCTGTTATCAGGAGAGAACCCACTGCTACATCTTTTAGCCCAGCACTGACCCTGGAAAGTAATTCTAAGCGTACTTACCAGTAATTGTATTTCCTTCCATAGGAATCCATTGTGTGGTTTTTACTTGAAAAGTTTTCAAGTGTCCATTTTTGAAACGTACAAATATTCCTCTTAAATCAGCTGAACTACGAATTCCAATTTACTGACCTGTTATCAGGAGAGAACCCAGTGCTGCATCTTTTAGCCCAGCACTGACCCTTGAAAGTAATTATAAGCGTACATACCAGTAACTTGTATTTCCTTCCATAGGAATCCATTGTGTGGTTTTTACCTGAAAAGTTTTCAAGTGTCCATTTTTGAAACGTACAAATATTCCTCTAAAATCAGCCAGACTACGAATTTCGATTTACTCACCTGTTATCAGGAGAGAACTCAGTGCTGCATCTTTTAGACTAGCACTGACCCTGGAAAGTAATTCTAAGCGTACTTACCAGTAATTGTATTTCCTTCCATAGGAATCCGTTGTGTGGTTTTTACTTGAAAAGTTTTCAAGTGTCCATTTTTTAAACGTACAAATATTCCTCTTAAATCAGCCAAACTACAATTTCCGATTTACTCACCTGTTATCAGGAGAGAACCTAGTGCTGCATCTTTTAGCCCAGCACTGACCCTGGAACGTAATTCTAAGCGTACTTACCAGTAACTTGTATTTCCTTCCATAGGAATCCATTGTGTGGTTTTCAGCAGAAAAGTTTCCAGGTGTCCATTTTTTAAACGTTCAAATATTCCTCTAAAATCAGCCGAACTACGAATTCCAATTTACTCACCTGTTATCAGGAGAGAACTCAGTGCTGCATCTTTTAGACTAGCACTGACCCTGAAAAGTAATTCAAGCGTACTAACCAGCAACTTGTATTTCCTTCCATAGGAATCCATTGTGTGGTTTTCACCAGAAAAGATTCTGTGTCCATTTTTGAAATGTACAAATATCCCTCTAAAATAAGCCAAACTATGAATTTCGATTTACTCACCTGTTATCAGGAGAGAACTCAGTGCTGCATCTTTTAGACTAGCACTGACCCTGGAAAGTAATTCTAAGCGTACTTACCAGTAATTGTATTTCCTTCCATAGGAATCCATTGTGTGGTTTTTACTTGAAAAGTTTTCAAGTGTCCATTTTTGAAACGTACAAATATTCCTCTTAAATCAGCCGAACTACGAATTCCGATTTACTCACCTGTTATCAGGAGAGAACCCAGTGCTGCATCTTTTAGCCCAGCACTGACCCTGGAATGTAATTCTAAGCGTACTTACCAGTAATTGTATTTCCTTCGATAGGAATCCGTTGTGTGGTTTTCAGCAGAAAAGTTTCCAGGTGTCCATTTTTGAAACGTTCAAATATTCCTCTAAAATCAGCCGAACTACGATTTCCGATTTACTCACCTGTTATCGGGAGAGAACCCAGTGCTACATCTTTTAGGACAGCACTGACCCTGGAAAGTAATTCTAAGCGTACTTACCAGTAACTTGTATTTACTTCCATAGGAATCCATTGAGTGGTTTTCAGCAGAAAAGTTTCCAGGTGTCCATTTTTGAAACGTACAAATATTCCTCTAAAATCAGCCGAACTACGAATTCCGATTTACTCACCTGTTATCAGGAGAGGACCCAGTGCTGCATCTTTTAGCCCAGCACTGAACCTGGAAAGTAATTCAGGCATACTAACCAGCAACTTGTATTTCCTTCCATATGAATCCATTGTGTGGTTTTCACCAGAAAAGATTCTGTGTCCATTTTTGAAATGTACAAATATCCCTCTAAAATCAGCCGAACTATGAATTCCGATTTACTCACCTGTTATCAGGAGAGAACCCAATGCTGCATCTTTTAGACTAGCACTGACCCTGGAAAGTAATTCTAAGCGTACTTACCAGTAATTGTATTTCCTTCCATAGGAATCCATTGTGTGGTTTTTACTTGAAAAGTTTTCAAGTGTCCACTTTTGAAACGTACAAATATTCCTCTTAAATCAGCCGAACTACGAATTCCGATTTACTCACCTGTTATCAGGAGAGAACCCAGTGCTGCATCTTTTAGCCCAGCACTGACCCTGGAATGTAATTCTAAGCATACTTACCAGTAACTTGTATTCCCTTCCATAGGAATCCATTGTGTGGTTTTCAGCAGAAAAGTTTCCAGGTGTCCATTTTTGAAAAGTTCAAATATTCCTCTAAAATCAGCCGAACTACGAATTCCGATTTACTCACCTGTTATCAGGAGAGGACCCAGTGCTGCATCTTTTAGCCCAGCACTGAACATGGAAAGTCATTCTAAGCGTACTTACCAGTAACTTGTATTTTCTTCTATAGGTATCCATTGTGTGGTTTTCAGCAGAAAAGTTTCCAAGTGTCCATTTTTGAAATGTACAAATATTTCTCTAAAATCAGCTGAACTACGAATTCCGATTTACTCACCTGTTATTAGGAGAGAACCCAGTGCTGCATCTTTTAGACCAGCACTGACCCTGAGAAGTAATTCAAGCGTACTTACCAGTAACTTGTATTTCCCTCCTTATGAATGCATTGTGTGGTTTTCACCTGAAAAGTTTCGAAGTGTCCATTTTTGAAACGTACAAATATTACTCCTAAATCAGCTGAACTACGAATTCTGATTTACTCACCTGTTATCAGGAGAGAACTCAGTGCTGCATCTTTTAGCCCAGCACTGACCCCGAAAAGTAATTCTAAGCGTACTTACCAGTAACTTGTATTTCCTTCCATAGGAATCCACTGTGGTTTTCAGCAGAAAAGTTTCCAAGTGTCCATTTTTGAAACGTACAAATATTCCTCTAAAATCAGTCAAACTACGAATTCCGATTTACTCACCTGTTATCAGGAGAGAACCCAGTGCTGCATCTTTTAGCCCAGCACTGACCCTTGAAAGTAATTATAAGCGTACATACCAGTAACTTGTATTTCCTTCCATAGGAATCCATTGTGTGGTTTTTACCTGAAAAGTTTTCAAGTGTCCATTTTTGAAACGTACAAATATTCCTCTAAAGTCAGTCGAACTATTAATTCCGATTTACTCACCTGTTATCAGGAGAGAACCCAGTGCTGCATCTTTTAGACCAGCACTGACCCTGAGAAGTAATTCAAGCGTACTTACCAGTAACTTGTATTTCTTTCCATAGGAATCCATTGTGTGGTTTTCACCAGAAAAGATTATGTGTCCATTTTTGAAACGTACAAATATTCCTCTAAAATCAGCCAAACTACGAATTTCGATTTACTCACCTGTTATCAGGAGAGAACTCAGTGCTGCATCTTTTAGACTAGCACTGACCCTGGAAAGTAATTCTAAGCGTACTTACCAGTAATTGTATTTCCTTCCATAGGAATCCATTGTGTGGTTTTTACTTGAAAAGTTTTCAAGTGCCCATTTTTGAAACGTAAAAATATTCCTCTTAAATCAGCCAAACTACGAATTCCAATTTACTCACCTGTTATCAGGAGAGAACCTAGTGCTGCATCTTTTAGCCCAGCACTGACCCTTGAAAGTAATTATAAACGTACATACCAGTAACTTGTATTTCCTTCCATAGGAATCCATTGTGTGGTTTTTACCTGAAAAGTTTTCAAGTGTCCATTTTTGAAACGTACAAATATTCCTCTAAAGTCAGTCGAACTATGAATTCCGATTTACTCACCTGTTATCAGGAGAGAACCCAGTGCTGCATCTTTTAGACCAGCACTGACCCTGAGAAGTAATTCAAGCGTACTTACCAGTAACTTGTATTTCTTTCCATAGGAATCCATTGTGTGGTTTTCACCAGAAAAGATTCTGTGTCCATTTTTGAAACGTACAAATATTCCTCTAAAATCAGCCAGACTACGAATTTCGATTTACTCACCTGTTATCAGGAGAGAACTCAGTGCTGCATCTTTTAGACTAGCACTGACCCTGGAAAGTAATTCTAAGCGTACTTACCAGTAATTGTATTTCCTTCCATAGGAATCCGTTGTGTGGTTTTTACTTGAAAAGTTTTCAAGTGTCCATTTTTGAAACGTACAAATATTCCTCTTAAATCAGCCGAACTACGATTTCCGATTTACTCACCTGTTATCAGGAGAGAACCCAGTGCTGCATCTTTTAGCCCAGCACTGACCCTGGAACGTAATTCTAAGCGTACTTACCAGTAACTTGTATTTCCTTCCATAGGAATCCATTGTGTGGTTTTCAGCAGAAAAGTTTCCAGGTGTCCATTTTTGAAACGTTCAAATATTCCTCTAAAATCAGCCGAACTACGAATTCCAATTTACTCACCTGTTATCAGGATTGAACTCAGTGCTGCTTCTTTTAGACTAGCACTGACCCTGAAAAGTAATTCAAGCGTACTTACCAGCAACTTGTATTTCCTTCCATAGGAATCCATTGTGTGGTTTTCACCAGAAAAGATTCTGTGTCCATTTTTGAAATGTACAAATATCCCTCTAAAATCAGCCAACCTACGAATTTCGATTTACTCACCTGTTATCAGGAGAGAACTCATTGCTGCATCTTTTAGACTAGCACTGACCCTGGAAAGTAATTCTAAGCGTACTTACCAGTAATTGTATTTCCTTCCATAGGAATCCATTGTGTGGTTTTTACTTGAAAAGTTTTCAAGTGTCCATTTTTGAAACGTACAAATATTCCTCTTAAATCAGCCGAACTACGAATTCCGATTTACTCACCTGTTATCAGGAGAGAACCCAGTGCTGCATCTTTTAGCCCAGCACTGACCCTGGAATGTAATTCTAAGCGTACTTACCAGTAACTTGTATTTCCTTCCATAGGAATCCATTGTGTGGTTTTCAGCAGAAAAGTTTCCAGGTGTCCATTTTTGAAACGTTCAAATATTCCTCTAAAATCAGCCGAACTACGAATTCCGATTTACTCACCTGTTATCGGGAGAGAACCCAGTGCTACATCTTTTAGGACAGCACTGACCCTGGAAAGTAATTCAAAGCGTACTTACCAGTAACTTGTATTTACTTCCATAGCAATCCATTGAGTGGTTTTCAGCAGAAAAGATTCCAAGTGTCCATTTTTGAAACGTACAAATATTCCTCTAAAATCAGCCGAACTACGAATTCCTATTTACTCACCTGTTATCAGGAGAGGACCCAGTGCTGCATCTTTTAGCCCAGCACTGAACCTGGAAAGTCATTCTAAGCGTACTTACCAGTAACTTGTATTTTCTTCTATAGGTATCCATTGTGTGGTTTTCAGCAGAAAAGTTTCCAAGTGTCCATTTTTGAAACGTACAAATATTCCTCTAAAATCAGCCGAACTACGAATTCCGATTTACTCACCTGTTATCAGGAGAGAACCCAATGCTGCATCTTTTAGCCCAGCACTGAACCTGAAAAGTAATTCTAAGCGTACTTACCAGTAACTTGTATTTTCTTCCATGGGAATCCATTGTGTGGTTTTCAGCAGAAAAGTTTCCAAGTGTCCATTTTTAAAATGTACAAATATTTCTCTAAAATCAGCTGAACTACAAATTCCGATTTACTCACCTGTTATCAGGAGAGAACCCAGTGCTACATCTTTTAGCCCAGCACTGACCCTGAAAAGTCATTCTAAGCGTACTTACCAGTAACTTGTATTTCCCTCCTTATGAATGCATTGTGTGGTTTTCACCTGAAAAGTTTCTAAGTGTCCATTTTTGAAACGTACAAATATTACTCCTAAATCAGCTGAACTACGAATTCTGATTTACTCACCTGTTATCAGGAGAGAACTCAGTGCTGCATCTTTTAGCCCAGCACTGACCCCGAAAAGTAATTCTAAGCGTACTTACCAGTAACTTGTATTTCCTTCCACAGGAATCCATTGTGTGGTTTGCAGCAGAAAAGTTTCCAAGTGTCCATTTTTGAAACGTACAAATATTCTTTTAAAATCAGTCGAACTATGAATTCCGATTTACTCACCTGTTATCAGGAGAGAACCCAGTGCTGCATCTTTTAGCCCAGCACTGACCCTTGAAAGTAATTATAAGCGTACATACCAGTAACTTGTATTTCCTTCCATAGGAATCCATTGTGTGTTTTTTACCTGAAAAGTTTTCAAGTGTCCATTTTTGAAACGTACAAATATTCCTCTAAAGTCAGTCGAACTATGAATTCCGATTTACTCACCTGTTATCAGGAGAGAACCCAGTGCTGCATCTTTTAGACCGGCACTGACCCTGAGAAGTAATTCAAGCATACTTACCAGTAACTTGTATTTCTTTCCATAGGAATCCATTGTGTGGTTTTCACCAGAAAAGATTCTGTGTCCATTTTTGAAATGTACAGATATTCCTCTAAAATCAGCCAGACTACGAATTTCGATTTACTCACCTGTTATCAGGAGAAAACTCAGTGCTGCATCTTTTAGACTAGCACTGACCCTTAAAAGTAATTCAAGCGTACTTACCAGCAACTTGTATTTCCTTCCATAGGAATCCATTGTGTGGTTTTCACCAGAAAAGATTATGTGTCCATTTTTGAAACGTACAAATATTCCTCTAAAATCAGCCAAACTACGAATTTCGATTTACTCACCTGTTATCAGGAGAGAACTCAGTGCTGCATCTTTTAGACTAGCACTGACCCTGGAAAGTAATTCTAAGCGTACTTACCAGTAATTGTATTACCTTCCATAGGAATCCATTGTGTGGTTTTTACTTGAAAAGTTTTCAAGTGTCCATTTTTGAAACGTACAAATATTCCTCTTAAATCAGCCGAACTACGAATTCCAATTTACTCACCTGTTATCAGGAGAGAACCCAGTGCTGCATCTTTTAGCCCAGCACTGACCCTTGAAAGTAATTATAAACGTACATACCAGTAACTTGTATTTCCTTCCATAGGAATCCATTGTGTGGTTTTTACCTGAAAAGTTTTCAAGTGTCCATTTTTGAAATGTACAAATATTCCTCTAAAGTCAGTCGAACTATGAATTCCGATTTACACACCTGTTATCAGGAGAGAACCCAGTGCTGCATCTTTTAGACCAGCACTGACCCTGAGAAGTAATTCAAGCGTACTTACCAGTAACTTGTATTTCTTTCCATAGGAATCCATTGTGTGGTTTTCACCAGAAAAGATTCTGTGTCCATTTTTGAAACGTACAAATATTCCTCTAAAATCAGCCAGACTACGAATTTCGATTTACTCACCTGTTATCAGGAGAGAACTCAGTGCTGCATCTTTTAGACTAGCACTGACCCTGGAAAGTAATTCTAAGCGTACTTACCAGTAATTGTATTTCCTTCCATAGGAATCCGTTGTGTGGTTTTTACTTGAAAAGTTTTCAAGTGTCCATTTTTGAAACGTACAAATATTCCTCTTAAATCAGCCGAACTACGATTTCCGATTTACTCACCTGTTATCAGGAGAGAACCCAGTGCTGCATCTTTTAGCCCAGCACTGACCCTGGAACGTAATTCTAAGCGTACTTACCAGTAACTTGTATTTCCTTCCATAGGAATCCATTGTGTGGTTTTCAGCAGAAAAGTCTCCAGGTGTCCATTTTTGAAACGTTCAAATATTCCTCTAAAATCAGCCGAACTACGAATTCCAATTTACTCACCTGTTATCAGGAGAGAACTCAGTGCTGCATCTTTTAGACTAGCACTGACCCTGAAAAGTAATTCAAGCGTACTTACCAGCAACTTGTATTTCCTTCCATAGGAATCCATTGTGTGGTTTTCACCAGAAAAGATTCTGTGTCCATTTTTGAAATGTACAAATATCCCTCTAAAATCAGCCAAACTACGAATTTTGATTTACTCACCTGTTATCAGGAGAGAACTCAGTGCTGCATCTTTTAGACTAGCACTGACCCTGGAAACTAATTCTAAGCGTACTTACCAGTAATTGTATTTCCTTCCATAGGAATCCATTGTGTGGTTTTCAGCAGAAAAGTTTCCGGGTGTCCATTTTTGAAACGTTCAAATATTCCTCTAAAATCAGCTGAACTACGAATTCCGATTTACTCACCTGTTATCGGGAGAGAACCCAGTGCTACATCTTTTAGGACAGCACTGACCCTGGAAAGTAATTCTAAGCGTACTTACCAGTAACTTGTATTTACTTCCATAGGAATCCATTGAGTGGTTTTCAGCAGAAAAGTTTCCAAGTGTCCATTTTTGAAACGTACAAATATTCCTCTAAAATCAGCCGAACTACGAATTCCGATTTACTCACCTGTTATCAGGAGAGGACCCAGTGCTGCATCTTTTAGCCCAGCACTGAACCTGGAAAGTCATTCTAAGCGTACTTACCAGTAACTTGTATTTTCTTCCATAGGAATCCATTGAGTGGTTTTCAGCAGAAAAGTTTCCAAGTGTCCATTTTTGAAACGTACAAATATTCCTCTAAAATCAGCCGAACTACGAATTCCGATTTACTCACCTGTTATCAGGAGAGAACCCAGTGCTACATTTTTTAGCCCAGCACTGACCCTAATAAGTAATTCTAAGCGTACTTACCAGTAACTTGTATTTCCTTCCTTATAAATGCATTGTGTGGTTTTCACCAGAAAAGTTTCTAAGTGTCCATTTTTGAAGCATACAAATATTACTCCTAAATCAGCCGAACTACGAATTCCGATTTACTCACCTGTTATCAGGAGAGAACCCAGTGCTGCATCTTTTAGCCCAGCACTGACTCTGAAAAGTAATTCTAAGCGTACTTACCAGTAACTTGTATTTCCTTCCATAGGAATACATTGTGTGGTTTTCACCAGAAAAGATTCTGTGTCCATTTTTGAAACATACAAATATTCCCCTAAAATCAGCCAAACTACGAATTTTGATTTACTCACAGTTATCAGGAGAGAACTGAGTGCTGCATCTTTTAGACTAGCACTGGCCCTGAAAAGTAATTCTAAGTGTACTTACCTGTAACTTGTATTTCCTTCCATAGGAATGCATTGTGTGGTTTTCACCAGAAAAGATTCTAAGTGTCCATTTTTGAAACATACAAATATTCCTCTTAAATCAGCCGAACTACGAATTCCGATTTACTCACCTGTTATCAGGAGAGAACCCAGTGCTGCATCTTTTAGCCCAGCACTGACCCTGGAATGTAATTCTAAGCGTACTTACCAGTAACTTGTATTTCCTTCCATAGAAATCCATTGTGTGGTTTTCAGCAGAAAAGTTTCCAGGTGTCCATTTTTGAAATGTTCAAATATTCCTCTAAAATCAGCCGAACTACGAATTCCGATTTACTCACCTGTTATCGGGAGAGAACCCAGTGCTACATCTTTTAGGACAGCACTGACCCTGGAAAGTAATTCTAAGCGTACTTACCAGTAACTTGTATTTACTTCCATAGCAATCCATTGAGTGGTTTTCAGCAGAAAAGTTTCCAAGTGTCCATTTTTGAAACGTACAAATATTCCTCTAAAATCAGCCGAACTACGAATTCCGATTTACTCACCTGTTATCAGGAGAGGACCCAGTGCTGCATCTTTTAGCCCAGCACTGAACCTGGAAAGTCATTCTAAGCGTACTTACCAGTAACTTGTATTTTCTTCTATAGGTATCCATTGTGTGGTTTTCAGCAGAAAAGTTTCCAAGTGTCCATTTTTGAAATGTACAAATATTTCTCTAAAATCAGCTGAACTACGAATTCCGATTTACTCACCTGTTATCAGGAGAGAACCCAGTGCTACATCTTTTAGCCAAGCACTGACCCTGAAAAGTAATGCTAAGCGTACTTACCAGTAACTTGTATTTCCCTGCTTATGAATGCATTGTGTGGTTTTCACCTGAAAAGTTTCTAAGTGTCCATTTTTGAAAAGTACAAATATTACTCCTAAATCAGCTGAACTACGAATTCCGATTTACTCACGTGTTATCAGGAGAGAACCCAGTGCTGCATCGTTTAGCCCAACAGTGACCCTGAAAAGTAATTAAAGCGTACTTACCAGTAACTTGTATTTACTTCCATAGGAATCCATTGTGTGGTTTTCACCAGAAAAGATTCTGTGTCCATTTTTTAAATGTACAAATGTTCCTCTAAAATCAGCCAAACTACGAATTTCGATTTACTCACCTGTTATCAGGAAAGAACTCAGTGCTGCATCTTTCAGCCCAGCACTGACCCTGAAAAGTAATTCTAAGCGTACTGACCAGTAACTTCTATTTCCTTCCATAGGAATCCATTGTTTGGTTTTCAGCAGAAAAGTTTCCAAGTGTCGATTTTTGAAACGTACAAATACTCCTCTAAAATCAGCAGAATTACGAATGCCGATTTACTCACCTGTTATCAGGAGAGAACCCAATGCTGCATCTTTTAGCCCAGCACTGAACCTGAAAAGTAATTCTAAGCGTACTTACCAGTAACTTGTATTTTCTTCCATGGGAATCCATTGTGTGGTTTTCAGCAGAAAAGTTTCCAAGTGTCCATTTTTGAAACGTACAAATATTCCTCTAAAATCAGTCGAACTACGAATTCCGATTTACTCACCTGTTATCAGGAGAGAACCCAATGCTGCATCTTTTAGCCCAGCACTGACCCTTGAAAGTATTTATAAGCGTACATACCAGTAACTTGTATTTCCTTCCATAGGAATCCATTGTGTGGTTTTTACCTGAAAAGTTTTCAAGTGTCCATTTTTGAAACGTACAAATATTCCTCTAAAGTCAGTCGAACTATGAATTCCGATTTACTCACCTGTTATCAGGAGAGAACCCAGTGCTGCATCGTTTAGCGCAGCAGTGACCCTGAAAAGTAATTAAAGCGTACTTACCAGTAACTTGTATTTCCTTCCATAGGAATCCATTGTGTGGTTTTCACCAGAAAAGATTCTGTGTCCATTTTTTAACTGTACAAATATTCCTCTAAAATCAGCCAAACTACGAATTTCGATTTACTCACCTGTTATCAGGAAAGAACTCAGTGCTGCATCTTTCAGCCCAGCACTGACCCTGAAAAGTAATTCTAAGCGTACTGACAAGTAACTTCTATTTCCTTCCATAGAAATCCATTGTATGGTTTTCAGCAGAAAAGTTTCCAAGTATCGATTTTTGAAACGTACAAATACTCCTTTAAAATCAGGAGAATTACGAATGCCGATTTACTCACCTGTTATCGGGAGAGAACCCAGTGCTGCATCTTTTAGACCTGCACTGACCCTGAAAAGTAATTCAAGCGTACTTACCAGTAACTTGTATTTCCTTCCATAGGAATGCATTGTGTGGTTTTCAGCAGAAAAGTTTTCAAGTGTCCATTTTTGAAATGTACAAATATTCCTCTAAAATCAGCCGAACTACGAATTCCGATTTACTCACCTGTTATCAGGAGAGAACCCAGTGCTACATCTTTTAGCCCAGCACTGACCCTGAAAAGTAATTCTAAGCGTACTTACCAGTAACTTGTATTTCCCTCCTTATGAATGCATTGTGTGGTTTTCAGCAGAAAAGTTTCTAAGTGTCCATTTCTGAAACATACAAATATTACTCCTAAATCAGCTGAACTACAAATTCTGATTTACTCACCTGTTATCAGGAGAGAACCCAGTGCTGCATCTTTTAGCCCAGCACTGACCCTGAGAAGCAATTCAAGCATACTTACCAGTAACTTGTATTTCTTTCCATAGGAATCCATTGTGTGGTTTTCACCAGAAAAGATTCTGTGTCCATTTTTGAAACGTACAAATATTCCTCTAAAATCAGCCAAACTACGAATTCCGATTTTCTCACCTGTTATCAGGAGAGTACCCAGTGCTGCATCTTTTAGCCCAGCACTGACCCTTGAAAGTAATTATAAGCGTACATACCAGTAACTTGTATTTCGTCCATAGGAATCCTTTGTGTGGTTTTTACCTGAAAAGTTTTCAAGTGTCCATTTTTGAAACGTACAAATATTCTTCTTAAATCAGCCGAACTACGATTTCCGATTTACTCACCTGTTATCAGGAGAGAACCCAGTGCTGCATCTTTTAGCCCAGCACTGACCCTGGAACGTAATTCTAAGCGTACTTTTCAGTAACTTGTATTTCCTTCCATAGGAATCCATTGTGTGGTTTTCAGCAGAAAAGTTTCCAGGTGTCCATTTTTGAAACGTTCAAATATTCCTCTAAAATCAGCCGAACTACGAATTCCAATTTACTCACCTGTTATCAGGAGAGAACTCAGTGCTGCATCTTTTAGACTAGCACTGACCCTGAAAAGTAATTCAAGCGTACTTACCAGCAACTTGTATTTCCTTCCATAGGAATCCATTGTGTGGTTTTCACTAGAAAAGATTCTGTGTCCATTTTTGAAATGTACAAATATCCCTCTAAAATCAGCCAAACTACGAATTCCGATTTACTCAGCTGTTATCAGGAGAGAACCCAGTGCTGCATCTTTTAGCCCAGCACTGACCCTGGAATGTAATTCTAAGCGTACTTACCAGTAATTGTATTTCCTTCCATAGGAATCCATTGTGTGGTTTTCAGCAGAAAAGTTACCAGGTGTCCATTTTTGAAACATTCAAATATTCCTCTAAAATCAGCCGAACTACGAATTCCGATTTACTCTCCTGTTATCAGGAGAGAACCCAGTGCTGCATCTTTTAGACCAGCACTAACCCTGAGAAGTAATTCAAGCGTACTTACCAGTAACTTGTATTTCTTTCCATAGGAATCCATTGTGTGGTTTTCACCAGAAAAGATTCTGTGTCCATTTTTGAAACGTACAAATATTCCTCTAAAATCAGCCAGACTACGAATTTCGATTTACTCACCTGTTATCAGGAGAGAACTCAGTGCTGCATCTTTTAGACTAGCACTGACCCTGGAAAGTAATTCTAAGCGTACTTACCAGTAATTGTATTTCCTTCCATAGGAATCCGTTGTGTGGTTTTTACTTGAAAAGTTTTCAAGTGTCCATTTTTGAAACGTACAAATATTCCTCTTAAATCAGCCAAACTACGATTTCCGATTTACTCACCTGTTATCAGGAGAGAACCCAGTGCTGCATCTTTTAGCCCAGCACTGACCCTGGAACGTAGTTCTAAGCGTACTTACCAGTAACTTGTATTTCCTTCCATAGGAATCCATTGTGTGGTTTTCAGCAGAAAAGTTTCCAGGTGTCCATTTTTTAAACGTTCAAATATTCCTCTAAAATCAGCCGAACTACGAATTCCAATTTACTCACCTGTTATCAGGAGAGAACTCAGTGCTGCATCTTTTAGACTAGCACTGACCCTGAAAAGTAATTCAAGCGTACTAACCAGCAACTTGTATTTCCTTCCATAGGAATCCATTGTGTGGTTTTCACCAGAAAAGATTCTGTGTCCATTTTTGAAATGTACAAATATCCCTCTAAAATAAGCCAAACTATGAATTTCGATTTACTCACCTGTTATAAGTGGAGAACTCAGTGCTGCATCTTTTAGACAAGCACTGACCCTGGAAAGTAATTCTAAGCGTACTTACCAGTAATTGTATTTCCTTCCATAGGAATCCATTGTGTGGTTTTTACTTGAAAAGTTTTCAAGTGTACATTTTCAAACGTACAAATATTCCTCTTAAATCAGCCGAACTACGAATTCCGATTTACTCACCTGTTATCAGGAGAGAACCCAGTGCTGCATCTTTTAGCCCAGCACTGACCCTGGAATGTAATTCTAAGCGTACTTACCAGTAATTGTATTTCCTTCCATAGGAATCCGTTGTGTGGTTTTCAGCAGAAAAGTTTCCAGGTGTCCATTTTTGAAACGTTCAAATATTCCTCTAAAATCAGCCGAACTACGATTTCCGATTTACTCACCTGTTATCGGGAGAGAACCCAGTGCTACATCTTTTAGGACAGCACTGACCCTGGAAATTAATTCTAAGCGTACTTACCAGTAACTTGTATTTATTTCCATAGGAATCCATTGAGTGGTTTTCAGCAGAAAAGTTTCCAGGTGTCCATTTTTGAAACGTACAAATATTCCTCTAAAATCAGCCGAACTACGAATTCCGATTTACTCACCTGTTATCAGGAGAGGACCCAGTGCTGCATCTTTTAGCCCAGCACTGAACCTGGAAAGTAATTCAAGCGTACTAACCAGCAACTTGTATTTCCTTCCATATGAATCCATTGTGTGGTTTTCACCAGAAAAGATTCTGTGTCCATTTTTGAAATGTACAAATATCCCTCTAAAATCAGCCGAACTATGAATTCCGATTTACTCACCTGTTATCAGGAGAGAACCCAATGCTGCATCTTTTAGACTAGCACTGACCCTGGAAAGTAATTCTAAGCGTACTTACCAGTAATTGTATTTCCTTCCATAGGAATCCATTGGGTGGTTTTTACTTGAAAAGTTTTCAAGTGTCCATTTTTGAAACGTACAAATATTCCTCTTAAATCAGCCGAACTACGAATTCCGATTTACTCACCTGTTATCAGGAGAGAACCCAGTGCTGCATCTTTTAGCCCAGCACTGACCCTGGAATGTAATTCTAAGCGTACTTACCAGTAATTGTATTTCCTTCCATAGGAATCCGTTGTGTGGTTTTCAGCAGAAAAGTTTCCAGGTGTCCATTTTTGAAACGTTCAAATATTCCTCTAAAATCAGCCGAACTACGATTTCCGATTTACTCACCTGTTATCGGGAGAGAACCCAGTGCTACATCTTTTAGGACAGCACTGACCCTGGAAATTAATTCTAAGCGTACTTACCAGTAACTTGTATATATTTCAATAGGAATCCATTGAGTGGTTTTCAGCAGAAAAGTTTCCAGGTGTCCATTTTTGAAACGTACAAATATTCCTCTAAAATCAGCCGAACTACGAATTCCGATTTACTCACCTGTTATCAGGAGAGGACCCAGTGCTGCATATTTTAGCCCAGCACTGAACCTGGAAAGTAATTCAAGCGTACTAACCAGCAACTTGTATTTCCTTCCATATGAATCCATTGTGTGGTTTTCACCAGAAAAGATTCTGTGTCCATTTTTGAAATGTACAAATATCCCTCTAAAATCAGCCGAACTATGAATTCCGATTTACTCACCTGTTATCAGGAGAGAACCCAGTGCTGCATCTTTTAGCCCAGCACTGACCCTGGAATGTAATTCTAAGCGTACTTACCAGTAACTTGTATTTCCTTCCATAGGAATCCATTGTGTGGTTTTTACTTGAAAAGTTTTCAAGTGTCCATTTTTGAAACGTACAAATATTCCTCTTAAATCAGCCGAACTACGAATTCCGATTTACTCACCTGTTATCAGGAGAGAACCCAGTGCTGCATCTTTTAGCCCAGCACTGACCCTGGAAAGTAATTCTAAGCGTACTTACCAGTAACTTGTATTTACTTCCATAGGAATCCATTGAGTGGTTTTCAGCAGAAAAGATTCCAAGTGTCCATTTTTGAAACGTACAAATATTCCTCTAAAATCAGCAGAACTACGAATTCCGATTTACTCACCTGTTATCAGGAGAGGACCCAGTGCTGCATCTTTTAGCCCAGCACTGAACCTGGAAAGTCATTCTAAGCGTACTTACCAGTAACTTGTATTTTCTTCTATAGGTATCCATTGTGTGGTTTTCAGCAGAAAAGTTTCCAAGTGTCCATTTTTGAAACGTACAAATATTCCTCTAAAATCAGCCGAACTACGAATTCCGATTTACTCACCTGTTATCAGGAGAGAACCCAATGCTGCATCTTTTAGCCCAGCACTGAACCTGAAAAGTAATTCTAAGCGTACTTACCAGTAACTTGTATTTTCTTCCATGGGAATCCATTGTGTGGTTTTCAGCAGAAAAGTTTCCAAGTGTCCATTTTTGAAATGTACAAATATTTCTCTAAAATCAGCTGAACTACGAATTCCGATTTACTCACCTGTTATCAGGAGAGAACCCAGTGCTACATCTTTTAGCCAAGCACTGACCCTGAAAAGTAATTCTAAGCGTACTTACCAGTAACTTGTATTTCCCTCCTTATGAATGCATTGTGTGGTTTTCACCTGAAAAGTTTCTAAGTGTCCATTTTTGAAACGTACAAATATTACTCCTAAATCAGCTGAACTACGAATTCTGATTTACTCACCTGTTATCAGGAGAGAACTCAGTGCTGCATCTTTTAGCCCAGCACTGACCCTGAAAAGTAATTCTAAGCGTACTTACCAGTAACTTGTATTTCCTTCCATAGGAATCCATTGTGTGGTTTTCAGCAGAAAAGTTTTCAAGTGTCTATTTTTGAAACGTACAAATATTCCTCTTAAATCAGCCGAACTACGAATTCCAATTTACTCACCTGTTATCAGGAGAGAACCCAGTGCTGCATCTTTTAGCCCAGCACTGACCCTTGAAAGTAATTATAAACGTACATACCAGTAACTTGTATTTCCTTCCATAGGAATCCATTGTGTGGTTTTTACCTGAAAAGTTTTCAAGTGTCCATTTTTGAAACGTACAAATATTCCTCTAAAGTCAGTCGAACTATGAATTCCGATTTACTCACCTGTTATCAGGAGAGAACCCAGTGCTGCATCTTTTAGACCAGCACTGACCCTGAGAAGTAATTCAAGCGTACTTACCAGTAACTTGTATTTCTTTCCATAGGAATCCATTGTGTGGTTTTCACCAGAAAAGATTCTGTGTCCATTTTTGAAACGTACAAATATTCCTCTAAAATCAGCCAGACTACGAATTTCGATTTACTCACCTGTTATCAGGAGAAAACTCAGTGCTGCATCTTTTAGACTAGCACTGACCCTGGAAAGTAATTCTAAGCGTACTTACCAGTAATTGTATTTCCTTCCATAGGAATCCGTTGTGTGGTTTTTACTTGAAAAGTTTTCAAGTGTCCATTTTTGAAACGTACAAATATTCCTCTTAAATCAGCCGAACTACGATTTCCGATTTACTCACCTGTTATCAGGAGAGAACCCAGTGCTGCATCTTTTAGCCCAGCACTGACCCTGGAATGTAATTCTAAGCGTACTTACCAGTAATTGTATTTCCTTCCATAGGAATCCGTTGTGTGGTTTTCAGCAGAAAAGTTTCCAGGTGTCCATTTTTGAAACGTTCAAATATTCCTCTAAAATCAGCCGAACTACGATTTCCGATTTACTCACCTGTTATCGGGAGAGAACCCAGTGCTACATCTTTTAGGACAGCACTGACCCTGGAAAGTAATTCTAAGCGTACTTACCAGTAACTTGTATTTACTTCCATAGGAATCCATTGAGTGGTTTTCAGCAGAAAAGTTTCCAGGTGTCCATTTTTGAAACGTACAAATATTCCTCTAAAATCAGCCGAACTACGAATTCCGATTTACTCACCTGTTATCAGGAGAGGACCCAGTGCTGCATCTTTTAGCCCAGCACTGAACCTGGAAAGTAATTCAAGCGTACTAACCAGCAACTTGTATTTCCTTCCATATGAATCCATTGTGTGGTTTTCACCAGAAAAGATTCTGTGTCCATTTTTGAAATGTACAAATATCCCTCTAAAATCAGCCGAACTATGAATTCCGATTTACTCACCTGTTATCAGGAGAGAACCCAATGCTGCATCTTTTAGACTAGCACTGACCCTGGAAAGTAATTCTAAGCGTACTTACCAGTAATTGTATTTCCTTCCATAGGAATCCATTGTGTGGTTTTTACTTGAAAAGTTTTCAAGTGTCCATTTTTGAAACGTGCACATATTCCTCTTAAATCAGCTGAACTACGAATTCCGATTTACTCACCTGTTATCAGGAGAGAACCCAGTGCTGCATCTTTTAGCCCAGCACTGACCCTGGAATGTAATTCTAAGCGTACTTACCAGTAACTTGTATTTCCTTCCATAGGAATCCATTGTGTGGTTTTCAGCAGAAAAGTTTCCAGGTGTCCATTTTTGAAACGTTCAAATATTCCTCTAAAATCAGCCGAACTACGAATTCCGATTTCCTCACCTGTTATCGGGAGAGAACCCAGTGCTACATCTTTTAGGACAGCACTGACCCTGGAAAGTAATTCTAAGCGTACTTACCAGTAACTTGTATTTACTTCCATAGCAATCCATTGAGTGGTTTTCAGCAGAAAAGTTTCCAAGTGTCCATTTTTGAAACGTACAAATATTCCTCTAAAATCAGCCGAACTAAAAATTCCGATTTACTCACCTGTTATCAGGAGAGGACCCAGTGCTGCATCTTTTAGCCCAGCACTGAACCTGGAAAGTCATTCTAAGATTACTTACCAGTAACTTGTATTTTCTTCTATAGGTATCCATTGTGTGGTTTTCAGCAGAAAAGTTTCCAAGTGTCCATTTTTGAAACGTACAAATATTCCTCTAAAATCAGCCGAACTACGAATTCCGATTTACTCACCTGTTATCAGGAGAGAACCCAATGCTGCATCTTTTAGCCCAGCACTGAACCTGAAAAGTAATTCTAAGCGTACTTACCAGTAACTTGTATTTTCTTCCATGGGAATCCATTGTGTGGTTTTCAGCAGAAAAGTTTCCAAGTGTCCATTTTTGAAATGTACAAATATTTCTCTAAAATCAGCTGAACTGCGAATTCTGATTTACTCACCTGTTATCAGGAGAGAACCCAGTGCTACATCTTTTAGCCAAGCACTGACCCTGAAAAGTAATTCTAAGCGTACTTACGAGTAACTTGTATTTCCCTGCTTATGAATGCATTGTGTGGTTTTCACCTGATAAGTTTCTAAGTGTCCATTTTTGAAACGTACAAATATTACTCCTAAATCAGCTGAACTACGAATTCTGATTTACTCACCTGTTATCAGGAGAGAACTCAGTGCTGCATCTTTTAGCCCAGCACTGACCCCGAAAAGTAATTCTAAGCGTACTTACCAGTAACTTGTATTTCCTTCCATAGGAATCCATTGTGTGGTTTTCAGCAGAAAAGTTTTCAAGTGTCCATTTTTGAAACGTACAAATATTCCTCTTAAATCAGCCGAACTACGAATTCCAATTTACTCACCTGTTATCAGGAGAGAACCCAGTGCTGCATCTTTTAGCCCAGCACTGACCCTTGAAAGTAATTATAAACGTACATACCAGTAACTTGTATTTCCTTCCATAGGAATCCATTGTGTGGTTTTTACCTGAAAAGTTTTCAAGTGTCCATTTTTGAAACGTACAAATATTCCTCTAAAGTCAGTCGAACTATGAATTCCGATTTACTCACCTGTTATCAGGAGAGAACCCAGTGCTGCATCTTTTAGACCAGCACTGACCCTGAGAAGTAATTCAAGCGTACTTACCAGTAACTTGTATTTCTTTCCATAGGAATCCATTGTGTGGTTTTCACCAGAAAAGATTCTGTGTCCATTTTTGAAACGTACAAATATTCCTCTAAAATCAGCCAGACTACGAATTTCGATTTACTCACCTGTTATCAGGAGAGAACTCAGTGCTGCATCTTTTCGACTAGCACTGACCCTGGAAAGTAATTCTAAGCGTACTTACCAGTAATTGTATTTCCTTCCATAGGAATCCGTTGTGTGGTTTTTACTTGAAAAGTTTTCAAGTGTCCATTTTTGAAACGTACAAATATTCCTCTTAAATCAGCCGAACTACGATTTCCGATTTACTCACCTGTTATCAGGAGAGAACCCAGTGCTGCATCTTTTAGCCCAGCACTGACCCTGGAACGTAATTCTAAGCGTACTTACCAGTAACTTGTATTTCCTTCCATAGGAATCCATTGTGTGGTTTTCAGCAGAAAAGTTTCCAGGTGTCCATTTTTGAAACGTTCAAATATTCCTCTAAAATCAGCCTAACTACAAATTCCAATTTACTCACCTGTTATCAGGAGAGAACTCAGTGCTGCTTCTTTTAGACTAGCACTGACCCTGAAAAGTAATTCAAGCGTACTTACCAGCAACTTGTATTTCCTTCCATAGGAATCCATTGTGTGGTTTTCACCAGAAAAGATTCTGTGTCCATTTTTGAAATGTACAAATATCCCTCTAAAATCAGCCAAACTACGAATTTCGATTTACTCACCTGTTATCAGGAGAGAACTCATTGCTGCATCTTTTAGACTAGCACTGACCCTGGAAAGTAATTCTAAGCGTACTTACCAGTAATTGTATTTCCTTCCATAGGAATCCATTGTGTGGTTTTTACTTGAAAAGTTTTCAAGTGTCCATTTTTGAAACGTACAAATATTCCTCTTAAATCAGCCGAACTACGAATTCCGATTTACTCACCTGTTATCAGGAGAGAACCCAGTGCTGCATCTTTTAGCCCAGCACTGACCCTGGAATGTAATTCTAAGCGTACTTACCAGTAATTGTATTTCCTTCCATAGGAATCCGTTGTGTGGTTTTCAGCAGAAAAGTTTCCAGGTGTCCATTTTTGAAACGTTCAAATATTCCTCTAAAATCAGCCGAACTACGATTTCCGATTTACTAACCTGTTATCGGGAGAGAACCCAGTGCTACATCTTTTAGGACAGCACTGACCCTGGTAATTAATTCTAAGCGTACTTACCAGTAACTTGTATTTATTTAAATAGGAATCCATTGAGTGGTTTTCAGCAGAAAAGTTTCCAGGTGTCCATTTTTGAAACGTACAAATATTCCTCTAAAATCAGCCGAACTACGAATTCCGATTTACTCACCTGTTATCAGGAGAGGACCCAGTGCTGCATCTTTTAGCCCAGCACTGAACCTGGAAAGTAATTCAAGCGTACTAACCAGCAACTTGTATTTCCTTCCATATGAATCCATTGTGTGGTTTTCACCAGAAAAGATTCTGTGTCCATTTTTGAAATGTACAAATATCCCTCTAAAATCAGCCGAACTATGAATTCCGATTTACTCACCTGTTATCAGGAGAGAACCCAATGCTGCATCTTTTAGACTAGCACTGACCCTGGAAAGTAATTCTAAGCGTACTTACCAGTAATTGTATTTCCTTCCATAGGAATCCATTGTGTGGTTTTTACTTGAAAAGTTTTCAAGTGTCCATTTTTGAAACGTACAAATATTCCTCTTAAATCAGCCGAACTACGAATTCCGATTTCTTCACCTGTTATCAGGAGAGAACCCAGTGCTGCATCTTTTAGCCCAGCACTGACCCTGGAATGTAATTCTAAGCGTACTTACCAGTAACTTGTATTTCCTTCCATAGGAATCCATTGTGTGGTTTTCAGCAGAAAAGTTTCCAGGTGTCCATTTTTGAAACGTTCAAATATTCCTCTAAAATCAGCCGAACTACGAATTCCGATTTACTCACCTGTTATCGGGAGAGAACCCAGTTCTACATCTTTTAGGACAGCACTGACCCTGGAAAGTAATTCTAAGCGTACTTACCAGTAACTTGTATTTACTTCCATAGGAATCCATTGAGTGGTTTTCAGCAGAAAAGTTTCCAAGTGTCCATTTTTGAAATGTACAAATATTTCTCTAAAATCAGCTGAACTACGAATTCCGATTTACTCACCTGTTATCAGGAGAGAACCCAGTGCTACATCTTTTAGCCAAGCACTGACCCTGAAAAGTAATTCTAAGCGTACTTACCAGTAACTTGTATTTCCCTCCTTATGAATGCATTGTGTGGTTTTCACCTGAAAAGTTTCTAAGTGTCCATTTTTGAAACGTACAAATATTACTCCTAAATCAGCTGAACTACGAATTCTGATTTACTCACCTGTTATCAGGAGAGAACTCAGTGCTGCATCTTTTAGCCCAGCACTGACCTTGAAAAGTAATTCTAAGCGTACTTACCAGTAACTTGTATTTCCTTCCATAGGAATCCATTGTGTGGTTTTCAGCAGAAAAGTTTTCAAGTGTCTATTTTTGAAACGTACAAATATTCCTCTTAAATCAGCCGAACTACGAATTCCAATTTACTCACCTGTTATCCGGAGAGAACCCAGTGCTGCATCTTTTAGCCCAGCACTGACCCTTGAAAGTAATTATAAACGTACATACCAGTAACTTGTATTTCCTTCCATAGGAATCCATTGTGTGGTTTTTACCTGAAAAGTTTTCAAGTGTCCATTTTTGAAACGTACAAATATTCCTCTAAAGTCAGTCGAACTATGAATTCCGATTTACACACCTGTTATCAGGAGAGAACCCAGTGCTGCATCTTTTAGACCAGCACTGACCCTGAGAAGTAATTCAAGCGTACTTACCAGTAACTTGTATTTCTTTCCATAGGAATCCATTGTGTGGTTTTCACCAGAAAAGATTCTGTGTCCATTTTTGAAACGTACAAATATTCCTCTAAAATCAGCCAGACTACGAATTTCGATTTACTCACCTGTTATCAGGAGAGAACTCAGTGCTGCATCTTTTAGACTAGCACTGACCCTGGAAAGTAATTCTAAGCGTACTTACCAGTAATTGTATTTCCTTCCATAGGAATCCGTTGTGTGGTTTTTACTTGAAAAGTTTTCAAGTGTCCATTTTTGAAACGTACAAATATTCCTCTTAAATCAGCCGAACTACGATTTCCGATTTACTCACCTGTTATCAGGAGAGAACCCAGTGCTGCATCTTTTAGCCCAGCACTGACCCTGGAATGTAATTCTAAGCGTACTTACCAGTAATTGTATTTCCTTCCATAGGAATCCATTGAGTGGTTTTCAGCAGAAAAGTTTCCAGGTGTCCATTTTTGAAACGTACAAATATTCCTCTAAAATCAGCCGAACTACGAATTCCGATTTACTCACCTGTTATCAGGAGAGGACCCAGTGCTGCATCTTTTAGCCCAGCACTGAACCTGGAAAGTAATTCAAGCGTACTAACCAGCAACTTGTATTTCCTTCTATATGAATCCATTGTGTGGTTTTCACCAGAAAAGATTCTGTGTCCATTTTTGAAATGTACAAATATCCCTCTAAAATCAGCCGAACTATGAATTCCGATTTACTCACCTGTTATCAGGAGAGAACCCAATGCTGCATCTTTTAGACTAGCACTGACCCTGGAAAGTAATTCTAAGCGTACTTACCAGTAATTGTATTTCCTTCCATAGGAATCCATTGTGTGGTTTTTACTTGAAAAGTTTTCAAGTGTCCATTTTTGAAACGTGCACATATTCCTCTTAAATCAGCTGAACTACGAATTCCGATTTACTCACCTGTTATCAGGAGAGAACCCAGTGCTGCATCTTTTAGCCCAGCACTGACCCTGGAATGTAATTCTAAGCGTACTTACCAGTAACTTGTATTTCCTTCCATAGGAATCCATTGTGTGGTTTTCAGCAGAAAAGTTTCCAGGTGTCCATTTTTGAAACGTTCAAATATTCCTCTAAAATCAGCCGAACTACGAATTCCGATTTCCTCACCTGTTATCGGGAGAGAACCCAGTGCTACATCTTTTAGGACAGCACTGACCCTGGAAAGTAATTCTAAGCATACTTACCAGTAACTTGGATTTACTTCCATAGCAATCCATTGAGTGGTTTTCAGCAGAAAAGTTTCCAAGTGTCCATTTTTGAAACGTACAAATATTCCTCTAAAATCAGCCGAACTACAAATTCCGATTTACTCACCTGTTATCAGGAGAGGACCCTGTGCTGCATCTTTTAGCCCAGCACTGAACCTGGAAAGTCATTCTAAGATTACTTACCAGTAACTTGTATTTTCTTCTATAGGTATCCATTGTGTGGTTTTCAGCAGAAAAGTTTCCAAGTGTCCATTTTTGAAACGTACAAATATTCCTCTAAAATCAGCCGAACTACGAATTCCGATTTACTCACCTGTTATCAGGAGAGAACCCAATGCTTCATCTTTTAGCCCAGCACTGAACCTGAAAAGTAATTCTAAGCGTACTTACCAGTAACTTGTATTTTCTTCCATGGGAATCCATTGTGTGGTTTTCAGCAGAAAAGTTTCCAAGTGTCCATTTTTGAAATGTACAAATATTTCTCTAAAATCAGCTGAACTGCGAATTCTGATTTACTCACCTGTTATCAGGAGAGAACCCAGTGCTACATCTTTTAGCCAAGCACTGACCCTGAAAAGTAATTCTAAGCGTACTTACCAGTAACGTGTATTTCCCTCCTTATGAATGCATTGTGTGGTTTTCACCTGAAAAGTTTCTAAGTGTCCATTTTTGAAACGTACAAATATTACTCCTAAATCAGCTGAACTACGAATTCTGATTTACTCACCTGTTATCAGGAGAGAACTCAGTGCTGCATCTTTTAGCCCAGCACTGACCCCGAAAAGTAATTCTAAGCGTACTTACCAGTAACTTGTATTTCCTTCCATAGGAATCCATTGTGTGGTTTTCAGCAGAAAAGTTTTCAAGTGTCCATTTTTGAAACGTACAAATATTCCTCTTAAATCAGCCGAACTACGAATTCCAATTTACTCACCTGTTATCAGGAGAGAACCCAGTGCTGCATCTTTTAGCCCAGCACTGACCCTTGAAAGTAATTATAAACGTACATACCAGTAACTTGTATTTCCTTCCATAGGAATCCATTGTGTGGTTTTTACCTGAAAAGTTTTCAAGTGTCCATTTTTGAAACGTACAAATATTCCTCTAAAGTCAGTCGAACTATGAATTCCGATTTACTCACCTGTTATCAGGAGAGAACCCAGTGCTGCATCTTTTAGACCAGCACTGACCCTGAGAAGTAATTCAAGCGTACTTACCAGTAAATTGTATTTCTTTCCATAGGAATCCATTGTGTGGTTTTCACCAGAAAAGATTCTGTGTCCATTTTTGAAACGTACAAATATTCCTCTAAAATCAGCCAGACTACGAATTTCGATTTACTCACCTGTTATCAGGAGAGAACTCAGTGCTGCATCTTTTAGACTAGCACTGACCCTGGAAAGTAATTCTAAGCGTACTTACCAGTAATTGTATTTCCTTCCATAGGAATCCGTTGTGTGGTTTTTACTTGAAAAGTTTTCAAGTGTCCATTTTTGAAACGTACAAATATTCCTCTTAAATCAGCCGAACTACGATTTCCGATTTACTCACCTGTTATCAGGAGAGAACCCAGTGCTGCATCTTTTAGCCCAGCACTGACCCTGGAACGTAATTCTAAGCGTACTTACCAGTAACTTGTATTTCCTTCCATAGAAATCCATTGTGTGGTTTTCAGCAGAAAAGTTTCCAGGTGTCCATTTTTGAAACGTTCAAATATTCCTCTAAAATCAGCCTAACTACAAATTCCAATTTACTCACCTGTTATCAGGAGAGAACTCAGTGCTGCTTCTTTTAGACTAGCACTGACCCTGAAAAGTAATTCAAGCGTACTTACCAGCAACTTGTATTTCCTTCCATAGGAATCCATTGTGTGGTTTTCACCAGAAAAGATTTTGTGTCCATTTTTGAAATGTACAAATATCCCTCTAAAATCAGCCAAACTACGAATTTCGATTTACTCACCTGTTATCAGGAGAGAACTCATTGCTGCATCTTTTAGACTAGCACTGACCCTGGAAAGTAATTCTAAGCGTACTTACCAGTAATTGTATTTCCTTCCATAGGAATCCATTGTGTGGTTTTTACTTGAAAAGTTTTCAAGTGTCCATTTTTGAAACGTACAAATATTCCTCTTAAATCAGCCGAACTACGAATTCCGATTTACTCACCTGTTATCAGGAGAGAACCCAGTGCTGCATCTTTTAGCCCAGCACTGACCCTGGAATGTAATTCTAAGCGTACTTACCAGTAATTGTATTTCCTTCCATAGGAATCCGTTTTGTGGTTTTCAGCAGAAAAGTTTCCAGGTGTCCATTTTTGAAACGTTCAAATATTCCTCTAAAATCAGCCGAACTACGATTTCCGATTTACTCACCTGTTATCAGGAGAGAACCCAATGCTGCATCTTTTAGACTAGCACTGACCCTGGAAAGTAATTCTAAGCGTACTTACCAGTAATTGTATTTCCTTCCATAGGAATCCATTGTGTGGTTTTTACTTGAAAAGTTTTCAAGTGTCCATTTTTGAAACGTACAAATATTCCTCTTAAATCAGCCGAACTACGAATTCCGATTTCTTCACCTGTTATCAGGAGAGAACCCAGTGCTGCATCTTTTAGCCCAGCACTGACCCTGGAATGTAATTCTAAGCGTACTTACCAGTAACTTGTATTTCCTTCCATAGGAATCCATTGTGTGGTTTTCAGCAGAAAAGTTTCCAAGTGTCCATTTTTGAAACGTACAAATATTCCTCTCAAATCAGCCAAACTGCGAATTCCGATTTACTCACCTGTTATCAGGAGAGAACCCAGTGCTGCATCTTTTAGCCTAGCACTGAACCTGGAAAGTAATTCAAGCGTACTAACCAGCAACTTGTATTTCCTTCCATATAAATCCATTGTGTGGTTTTCACCAGAAAAGATTCTGTGTCCATTTTTGAAATGTACAAATATCCCTCTAAAATCAGCCGAACTATGAATTCCGATTTACTCACCTGTTATCAGGAGAGAACCCAATGCTGCATCTTTTAGACTAGCACTGACCCTGGAAAGTAATTCTAAGCGTACTTACCAGTAATTGTATTTCCTTCCATAGGAATCCATTGTGTGGTTTTTACTTGAAAAGTTTTCAAGTGTCCATTTTTGAAACGTACAAATATTCCTCTTAAATCAGCCGAACTACGAATTCCGATTTCTTCACCTGTTATCAGGAGAGAACCCAGTGCTGCATCTTTTAGCCCAGCACTGACCCTGGAATGTAATTCTAAGCGTACTTACCAGTAACTTGTATTTCCTTCCATAGGAATCCATTGTGTGGTTTTCAGCAGAAAAGTTTCCAGGTGTCCATTTTTGGAACGTTCAAATATTCCTCTAAAATCAGCCGAACTACGAATTCCGATTTACTCACCTGTTATCGGGAGAGAACCCAGTTCTACATCTTTTAGGACAGCACTGACCCTGGAAAGTAATTCTAAGCGTACTTACCAGTAACTTGTATTTACTTCCATAGGAATCCATTGAGTGGTTTTCAGCAGAAAAGTTTCCAAGTGTCCATTTTTGAAACGTACAAATATTCCTCTAAAATCAGCCGAACTACGAATTCCGATTTACTCACCTGTTATCAGGAGAGGACCCAGTGCTGCATCTTTTAGCCCAGCACTGAACCAGGAAAGTCATTCTAAGCGTACTTACCAGTAACTTGTATTTTCTTCTATAGGTATCCATTGTGTGGTTTTCAGCAGAAAAGTTTCCAAGTGTCCATTTTTGAAACGTACAAATATTCCTCTAAAATCAGCCGAACTACGAATTCCGATTTACTCACCTGTTATCAGGAGAGAACCCACTGCTGCATCTTTTAGCCCAGCACTGAACCTGAAAAGTAATTCTAAGCGTACTTACCAGTAACTTGTATTTTCTTCCATGGGAATCCATTGTGTGGTTTTCAGCAGAAAAGTTTCCAAGTGTCCATTTTTGAAATGTGCAAATATTTCTCTAAAATCAGCTGAACTACGAATTCCGATTTACTCACCTGTTATCAGGAGAGAACCCAGTGCTACATCTTTTAGCCAAGCACTGACCCTGAAAAGTAATTCTAAGCGTACTTACCAGTAACTTGTATTTCCCTCCTTATGAATGCATTGTGTGGTTTTCACCTGAAAAGTTTCTAAGTGTCCATTTTTGAAACGTACAAATATTACTCCTAAATCAGCTGAACTACGAATTCTGATTTACTCACCTGTTATCAGGAGAGAACTCAGTGCTGCATCTTTTAGCCCAGCACTGACCCTGAAAAGTAATTCTAAGCGTACTTACCAGTAACTTGTATTTCCTTCCATAGGAATCCATTGTGTGGTTTTCAGCAGAAAAGTTTTCAAGTGTCCATTTTTGAAACGTACAAATATTCCTCTTAAATCAGCCGAACTACGAATTCCAATTTACTCACCTGTTATCAGGAGAGAACCCAGTGCTGCATCTTTTAGCCCAGCACTGACCCTTGAAAGTAATTATAAACATACATACCAGTAACTTGTATTTCCTTCCATAGGAATCCATTGTGTGTTTTTTACCTGAAAAGTTTTCAAGTGTCCATTTTTGAAACGTACAAATATTCCTCTAAAGTCAGTCGAACTATGAATTCCGATTTACTCACCTGTTATCAGGAGAGAACCCAGTGCTGCATCTTTTAGACCAGCACTGACCCTGAGAAGTAATTCAAGCGTACTTACCAGTAACTTGTATTTCTTTCCATAGGAATCCATTGTGTGGTTTTCACCAGAAAAGATTCTGTGTCCATTTTTGAAACGTACAAATATTCCTCTAAAATCAGCCAGACTACGAATTTCGATTTACTCACCTGTTATCAGGAGAGAACTCAGTGCTGCATCTTTTAGACTAGCACTGACCCTGGAAAGTAATTCTAAGCGTACTTACCAGTAATTGTATTTCCTTCCATTGGAATCCGTTGTGTGGTTTTTACTTGAAAAGTTTTCAAGTGTCCATTTTTGAAACGTACAAATATTCCTCTTAAATCAGCCGAACTACGATTTCCGATTTACTCACCTGTTATCAGGAGAGAACCCAGTGCTGCATCTTTTAGCCCAGCACTGACCCTGGAATGTAATTCTAAGCGTACTTACCAGTAATTGTATTTCCTTCCATAGGAATCCGTTGTGTGGTTTTCAGCAGAAAAGTTTCCAGGTGTCCATTTTTGAAACGTTCAAATATTCCTCTAAAATCAGCCGAACTACGATTTCCGATTTACTCACCTGTTATCGGGAGAGAACCCAGTGCTACATCTTTTAGGACAGCACTGACCCTGGAAAGTAATTCTAAGCGTACTTACCAGTAACTTGTATTTACTTCTATAGGAATCCATTGAGTGGTTTTCAGCAGAAAAGTTTCCAGGTGTCCATTTTTGAAACGTACAAATATTCCTCTAAAATCAGCCGAACTACGAATTCCGATTTACTCACCTGTTATCAGGAGAGGACCCAGTGCTGCATCTTTTAGCCCAGCACTGAACCTGGAAAGTAATTCAAGCGTACTAACCAGCAACTTGTATTTCCTTCCATATGAATCCATTGTGTGGTTTTCACCAGAAAAGATTCTGTGTCCATTTTTGAAATGTACAAATATCCCTCTAAAATCAGCCGAACTATGAATTCCGATTTACTCACCTGTTATCAGGAGAGAACCCAATGCTGCATCTTTTAGACTAGCACTGACCCTGGAAAGTAATTCTAAGCGTACTTACCAGTAATTGTATTTCCTTCCATAGGAATCCATTGTGTGGTTTTTACTTGAAAAGTTTTCAAGTGTCCATTTTTGAAACGTGCACATATTCCTCTTAAATCAGCCGAACTACGAATTCCGATTTACTCACCTGTTATCAGGAGAGAACCCAGTGCTGCATCTTTTAGCCCAGCACTGACCCTGGAATGTACTTCTAAGCGTACTTACCAGTAACTTGTATTTCCTTCCGTAGGAATCCATTGTGTGGTTTTCAGCAGAAAAGTTTCCAGGTGTCCATTTTTGAAACGTTCAAATATTCCTCTAAAATCAGCCGAACTACGAATTCCGATTTCCTCACCTGTTATCGGGAGAGAACCCAGTGCTACATCTTTTAGGACAGCACTGACCCTGGAAAGTAATTCTAAGCGTACTTACCAGTAACTTGTATTTACTTCCATAGCAATCCATTGAGTGGTTTTCAGCAGAAAAGTTTCCAAGTGTCCATTTTTGAAACGTACAAATATTCCTCTAAAATCAGCCGAACTACGAATTCCGATTTACTCACCTGTTATCAGGAGAGGACCCAGTGCTGCATCTTTTAGCCCAGCACTGAACCTGGAAAGTCATTCTAAGCGTACTTACCAGTAACTTGTATTTTCTTCTATAGGTATCCATTGTGTGGTTTTCAGCAGAAAAGTTTCCAAGTGTCCATTTTTGAAACGTACAAATATTCCTCTAAAATCAGCCGATTTACGAATTCCGATTTACTCACCTGTTATCAGGAGAGAACCAAATGCTGCATCTTTTAGCCCAGCACTGAACCTGAAAAGTAATTCTAAGCGTACTTACCAGTAACTTGTATTTTCTTCCATGGGAATCCATTGTGTGGTTTTCAGCAGAAAAGTTTCCAAGTGTCCATTTTTGAAATGTACAAATATTTCTCTAAAATCAGCTGAACTACGAATTCAGATTTACTCACCTGTTATCAGGAGAGAACCCAGTGCTACAACTTTTAGCCAAGCACTGACCCTGAAAAGTAATTCTAAGCGTACTTACCAGTAACTTGTATTTCCCTCCTTATGAATGCATTGTGTGGTTTTCACCTGAAAAGTTTCTAAGTGTCCATTTTTGAAACGTACAAATATTACTCCTAAATCAGCTGAACTACGAATTCTGATTTACTCACCTGTTATCAGGAGAGAACCCAGTGCTGCATCTTTTAGCCCAGCACTGACCCTTGAAAGTAATTATAAACGTACATACCAGTAACTTGTATTTCCTTCCATAGGAATCCATTGTGTGGTTTTTACCTGAAAAGTTTTCAAGTGTCCATTTTTGAAACGTACAAATATTCCTCTAAAGTCAGTCGAACTATGAATTCCGATTTACTCACCTGTTATCAGGAGAGAAACCAGTGCTGCATCTTTTAGACCAGCACTGACCCTGAGAAGTAATTCAAGCGTACTTACCTGTAACTTGTATTTCTTTCCATAGGAATCCATTGTGTGGTTTTCACCAGAAAAGATTCTGTGTCCATTTTTGAAACGTACAAATATTCCTCTAAAATCAGCCAGACTACGAATTTCGATTTACTCACCTGTTATCAGGAGAGAACTCAGTGCTGCATCTTTTAGACTAGCACTGACCCTGGAAAGTAATTCTAAGCGTACTTACCAGTAATTGTATTTCCTTCCATAGGAATCCGTTGTGTGGTTTTTACTTGAAAAGTTTTCAAGTGTCCATTTTTGAAACGTACAAATATTCCTCTTAAATCAGCCGAACTACGATTTCCGATTTACTCACCTGTTATCAGGAGAGAACCCAGTGCTGCATCTTTTAGCCCAGCACTGACCCTGGAACGTAATTCTATGCGTACTTACCAGTAACTTGTATTTCCTTCCATAGGAATCCATTGTGTGGTTTTCAGCAGAAAAGTTTCCAGGTGTCCATTTTTGAAACGTTCAAATATTCTTCTAAAATCAGCCGAACTACAAATTCCAATTTACTCACCTGTTATCAGGAGAGAACTCAGTGCTGCTTCTTTTAGACTAGCACTGACCCTGAAAAGTAATTCAAGCGTACTTACCAGCAACTTGTATTTCCTTCCATAGGAATCCATTGTGTGGTTTTCACCAGAAAAGATTCTGTGTCCATTTTTGAAATGTACAAATATCCCTCTAAAATCAGCCAAACTACGAATTTCGATTTACTCACCTGTTATCAGGAGAGAACTCATTGCTGCATCTTTTAGACTAGCACTGACCCTGGAAAGAAATTCTAAGCGTACTTACCAGTAATTGTATTTCCTTCCATAGGAATCCATTGTGTGGTTTTTACTTGAAAAGTTTTCAAGTGTCCATTTTTGAAACGTACAAATATTCCTCTTAAATCAGCCGAACTGCGAATTCCGATTTACTCACCTGTTATCAGGAGAGAACCCAGTGCTGCATCTTTTAGCCCAGCACTGACCCTGGAATGTAATTCTAAGCGTACTTACCAGTAACTTGTATTTCCTTCCATAGGAATCCATTGTGTGGTTTTCAGCAGAAAAGTTTCCAGGTGTCCATTTTTGAAATGTACAAATATTCCTCTAAAATCAGCCGAACTACGAATTCCGATTTACTCACCTGTTTTCAGGAGAGGACCCAGTGCTGCATCTTTTAGCCCAGCACTGAACCTGGAAAGTCATTCTAAGCGTACTTACCAGTAACTTGTATTTTCTTCTATAGGTATCCATTGTGTGGTTTTCAGCAGAAAAGTTTCCAAGTGTCCATTTTTGAAACGTACAAATATTCCTCTAAAATCAGCCGAACTACGAATTCCGATTTACTCACCTGTTATCAGGAGAGAACCCAATGCTGCATCTTTTAGCCCAGCACTGAACCTGAAAAGTAATTCTAAGCGTACTTACCAGTAACTTGTATTTTCTTCCATGGGAATCCATTGTGTGGTTTTCAGCAGAAAAGTTTCCAAGTGTCCATTTTTGAAATGTACAAATATTTCTCTAAAATCAGCTGAACTACGAATTCTGATTTACTCACCTGTTATCAGGAGAGAACCCAGTGCTACATCTTTTAGCCAAGCACTGACCCTGAAAAGTAATTCTAAGCGTACTTACCAGTAACTTGTATTTCCCTCCTTATGAATGCATTGTGTGGTTTTCACCTGAAAAGTTTCTAAGTGTCCATTTTTGAAACGTACAAATATTACTCCTAAATCAGCTGAACTACGAATTCTGATTTACTCACCTGTTATCAGGAGAGAACTCAGTGCTGCATCTTTTAGCCCAGCACTGACCCCGAAAAGTAATTCTAAGCGTACTTACCAGTAACTTGTATTTCCTTCCATAGGAATCCATTGTGTGGTTTTCAGCAGAAAAGTTTTCAAGTGTCCATTTTTGAAACGTACAAATATTCCTCTTAAATCAGCCGAACTACGAATTCCAATTTACTCACCTGTTATCAGGAGAGAACCCAGTGCTGCATCTTTTAGCCCAGCACTGACCCTTGAAAGTAATTATAAATGTACATACCAGTAACTTGTATTTCCTTCCATAGGAATCCATTGTGTGGTTTTTACCTGAAAAGTTTTCAAGTGTCCATTTTTGAAACGTACAAATATTCCTCTAAAGTGAGTCGAACTATGAATTCCGATTTACTCACCTGTTATCAGGAGAGAACCCAGTGCTGCATCTTTTAGACCAGCACTGACCCTGAGAAGTAATTCAAGCGTACTTACCAGTAACTTGTATTTCTTTCCATAGGAATCCATTGTGTGGTTTTCACCAGAAAAGATTCTGTGTCCATTTTTGAAACGTACAAATATTCCTCTAAAATCAGCCAGACTCCGAATTTCGATTTACTCACCTGTTATCAGGAGAGAACTCAGTGCTGCATCTTTTAGACTAGCACTGACCCTGGAAAGTAATTCTAAGCGTACTTACCAGTAATTGTATTTCCTTCCATAGGAATCCATTGTGTGGTTTTTACTTGAAAAGTTTTCAAGTGTCCATTTTTGAAACGTACAAATATTCCTCTTAAATCAGCCGAACTACGAATTCCGATTTACTCACCTGTTATCAGGAGAGAACCCAGTGCTGCATCTTTTAGCCCAGCACTGACCCTGGAATGTAATTCTAAGCGTACTTACCAGTAACTTGTATTTCCTTCCATAGAAATCCATTGTGTGGTTTTCAGCAGAAAAGTTTCCAGGTGTCCATTTTTGAAATGTTCAAATATTCCTCTAAAATCAGCCGAACTACGAATTCCGATTTACTCACCTGTTATCGGGAGAGAACCCAGTGCTACATCTTTTAGGACAGCACTGACCCTGGAAAGTAATTCTAAGCGTACTTACCAGTAACTTGTATTTACTTCCATAGCAATCCATTGAGTGGTTTTCAGCAGAAAAGTTTCCAAGTGTCCATTTTTGAAACGTACAAATATTCCTCTAAAATCAGCCGAACTACGAATTCCGATTTACTCACCTGTTATCAGGAGAGGACCCAGTGCTGCATCTTTTAGCCCAGCACTGAACCTGGAAAGTCATTCTAAGCGTACTTACCAGTAACTTGTATTTT
Organism: Triturus cristatus; assembly: GCF_964204655.1. Taxonomy (NCBI): domain Eukaryota; kingdom Metazoa; phylum Chordata; class Amphibia; order Caudata; family Salamandridae; genus Triturus; species Triturus cristatus. The sequence goes on along the minus strand of NC_140579.1, from coordinate 1,016,758,461 downwards.
CTTCTATAGGTATCCATTGTGTGGTTTTCAGCAGAAAAGTTTCCAAGTGTCCATTTTTGAAATGTACAAATATTTCTCTAAAATCAGCTGAACTACGAATTCCGATTTACTCACCTGTTATCAGGAGAGAACCCAGTGCTACATCTTTTAGCCAAGCACTGACCCTGAAAAGTAATGCTAAGCGTACTTACCAGTAACTTGTATTTCCCTCCTTATGAATGCATTGTGTGGTTTTCACCTGAAAAGTTTCTAAGTGTCCATTTTTGAAAAGTACAAATATTACTCCTAAATCAGCTGAACTACGAATTCTGATTTACTCACCTGTTATCAGGAGAGAACTCAGTGCTGCATCTTTTAGCCCAGCACTGACACCGAAAAGTAATTCTAAGCGTACTTACCAGTAACTTGTATTTCCTTCCATAGGAATCCATTGTGTGGTTTTCAGCAGAAAAGTTTTCAAGTGTCCATTTTTGAAACGTACAAATATTCCTCTTAAATCAGCCGAACTACAAATTCCAATTTACTCACCTGTTATCAGGAGAGAACCCAGTGCTGCATCTTTTAGCCCAGCACTGACCCTTGAAAGTAATTATAAACGTACATACCAGTAACTTGTATTTCCTTCCATAGGAATCCATTGTGTGGTTTTTACCTGAAAAGTTTTCAAGTGTCCATTTTTGAAACGTACAAATATTCCTCTAAAGTCAGTCGAACTATGAATTCCGATTTACTCACCTGTTATCAGGAGAGAACCCAGTGCTGCATCTTTTAGACCAGCACTGACCCTGAGAAGTAATTCAAGCGTACTTACCAGTAACTTGTATTTATTTTCATAGGAATCCATTGTGTGGTTTTCACTAGAAAAGATTCTGTGTCCATTTTTGAAACGTACAAATATTCCTCTAAAATCAGCCAGACTACGAATTTCGATTTACTCACCTGTTATCAGGAGAGAACTCAGTGCTGCATCTTTTAGACTAGCACTGACCCTGGAAAGTAATTCTAAGCGTACTTACCAGTAATTGTATTTCCTTCCATAGGAATCCGTTGTGTGGTTTTTACTTGAAAAGTTTTCAAGTGTCCATTTTTGAAACGTACAAATATTCCTCTTAAATCAGCCGAACTACGATTTCCGATTTACTCACCTGTTATCAGGAGAGAACCCAGTGCTGCATCTTTTAGCCCAGCACTGACCCTGGAACGTAATTCTAAGCGTACTTACCAGTAACTTGTATTTCCTTCCATAGGAATCCATTGTGTGGTTTTCAGCAGAAAAGTTTCCAGGTGTCCATTTTTGAAACGTTCAAATATTCCTCTAAAATCAGCCGAACTACAAATTCCAATTTACTCACCTGTTATCAGGAGAGAACTCAGTGCTGCTTCTTTTAGACTAGCACTGACCCTGAAAAGTAATTCAAGCGTACTTACCAGCAACTTGTATTTCCTTCCATAGGAATCCATTGTGTGGTTTTCACCAGAAAAGATTCTGTGTCCATTTTTGAAATGTACAAATATCCCTCTAAAATCAGCCAAACTACGAATTTCGATTTACTCACCTGTTATCAGGAGAGAACTCATTGCTGCATCTTTTAGACTAGCACTGACCCTGGAAAGTAATTCTAAGCGTACTTACCAGGAATTGTATTTCCTTCCATAGGAATCAATTGTGTGGTTTTTACTTGAAAAGTTTTCAAGTGTCCATTTTTGAAACGTACAAATATTCCTCTTAAATCAGCCGAACTACGAATTCCGATTTACTCACCTGTTATCAGGAGAGAACCCAGTGCTGCATCTTTTAGCCCAGCACTGACCCTTGAAAGTAATTATAAGCGTACATACCAGTAACTTGTATTTCCTTCCATTGGAATCCATTGTGTGGTTTTTACCTGAAAAGTTTTCAAGTGTCCATTTTTGAAACGTACAAATATTCCTCTAAAGTCAGTCGAACTATGAATTCCGATTTACTCACCTGTTATCAGGAGAGAACCCAGTGCTACATCTTTTAGGACAGCACTGACCCTGGAAAGTAATTCTAAGCGTACTTACCAGTAACTTGTATTTACTTCCATAGCAATCCATTGAGTGGTTTTCAGCAGAAAAGTTTCCAAGTGTCCATTTTTGAAACGTACAAATATTCCTCTAAAATCAGCCGAACTACGAATTCCTATTTACTCACCTGTTATCAGGAGAGGACCCAGTGCTGCATCTTTTAGCCCAGCACTGACCCTGGAAAGTCATTCTAAGCGTACTTACCAGTAACTTGTATTTTCTTCTATAGGTATCCATTGTGTGGTTTTCAGCAGAAAAGTTTCCAAGTGTCCATTTTTGAAACGTACAAATATTCCTCTAAAATCAGCCGAACTACGAATTCCGATTTACTCACCTGTTATCAGGAGAGAACCCAATGCTGCATCTTTTAGCCCAGCACTGAACCTGAAAAGTAATTCTAAGCGTACTTACCAGTAACTTGTATTTTCTTCCATGGGAATCCATTGTGTGGTTTTCAGCAGAAAAGTTTCCAAGTGTCCATTTTTGAAACGTACAAATATTCCTCTAAAATCAGTCGAACTACGAATTCCGATTTACTCACCTGTTATCAGGAGAGAACCCAATGCTGCATCTTTTAGCCCAGCACTGACCCTTGAAAGTATTTATAAGCGTACATACCAGTAACTTGTATTTCCTTCCATAGGAATCCATTGTGTGGTTTTTACCTGAAAAGTTTTCAAGTGTCCATTTTTGAAACGTACAAATATTCCTCTAAAGTCAGTCGAACTATGAATTCCGATTTACTCACCTGTTATCAGGAGAGAACCCAGTGCTGCATCTTTTAGACCAGCACTGACCCTGAGAAGTAATTCAAGCATACTTACCAGTAACTTGTATTTCTTTCCATAGGAATCCATTGTGTGGTTTTCACCAGAAAAGATTCTCTGTCCATTTTGAAATGTACAGATATTCCTCTAAAATCAGCCAGACTACGAATTTCGATTTACTCACCTGTTATCAGGAGAAAACTCAGTGCTGCATCTTTTAGACTAGCACTGACCCTTAAAAGTAATTCAAGCGTACTTACCAGCAACTTGTATTTCCTTCCATAGGAATCCATTGTGTGGTTTTCACCAGAAAAGATTATGTGTCCATTTTTGAAACGTACAAATATTCCTCTAAAATCAGCCAAACTACGAATTTCGATTTACTCACCTGTTGTCAGGAGAGAACTCAGTGCTGCATCTTTTAGACTAGCACTGACCCTGGAAAGTAATTCTAAGCGTACTTACCAGTAATTGTATTTCCTTCCATAGGAATCCATTGTGTGGTTTTTACTTGAAAAGTTTTCAAGTGTCCATTTTTGAAACGTACAAATATTCCTCTTAAATCAGCCGAACTACGAATTCCAATTTACTCACCTGTTATCAGGAGAGAACCCAGTGCTGCATCTTTTAGCCCAGCACTGACCCTGAAAAGTAATTCTAAGCGTACTTACCAGTAACTTCTATTTCCTTCCATAGGAATCCATTGTATGGTTTTCAGCAGAAAAGTTTCCAAGTGTCGATTTTTGAAACGTACAAATACTCCTTTAAAATCAGGAGAATTACGAATGCCGATTTACTCACCTGTTATCGGGAGAGAACCCAGTGCTGCATCTTTTAGACCTGCACTGACCCTGAAAATTAATTCAAGCGTACTTACCAGTAACTTGTATTTCCTTCCATAGGAATGCATTGTGTGGTTTTCAGCAGAAAAGTTTTCAAGTGTCCATTTTTGAAATGTACAAATATTCCTCTAAAATCAGCCGAACTACGAATTCCGATTTACTCACCTGTTATCAGGAGAGAACCCAGTGCTACATCTTTTAGCCCAGCACTGACCCTGAAAAGTAATTCTAAGCGTACTTACCAGTAACTTGTATTTCCCTCCTTATGAATGCATTGTGTGGTTTTCAGCAGAAAAGTTTCTAAGTGTCCATTTCTGAAACATACAAATATTACTCCTAAATCAGCTGAACTACAAATTCTGATTTACTCACCTGTTATCAGGAGAGAACCCAGTGCTGCATCTTTTAGCCCAGCACTGACCCCGAAAAGTAATTCTAAGCGTACTTACCTGTAACTTGTATTTCCTTCCATAGGAATCCATTGTGTGGTTTTCAGCAGAAAAGTTTCCAAGTGTCCATTTTTGAAATGTACAAATATTCCTCTAAAATCAGTCGAACTATGAATTCTGATTTACTCACCTGTTATCAGGAGAGAACCCAGTGCTGCATCTTTTAGACCAGCACTGACCCTGAGAAGCAATTCAAGCGTACTTACCAGTAACTTGTATTTCTTTCCATAGGAATCCATTGTGTGGTTTTCACCAGAAAAGATTCTGTGTCCATTTTTGAAACGTACAAATATTCCTCTAAAATCAGCCAGACTACGAATTTCGATTTACTCACGTGTTATCAGGAGAGAACTCAGTGCTGCATCTTTTAGACTAGCACTGACCCTGAAAAGTAATTCAAGCGTACTTACCAGCAACTTGTTTTTCCTTCCATAGGAATCCATTGTGTGGTTTTCAGCAGAAAAGTTTCCAGGTGTCCATTTTTGAAACGTTCAAATATTCCTCTAAAATCAGCCGAACTACGAATTCCGATTTACTCACCTGTTATCGGGAGAGAACCCAGTGCTACATCTTTTAGGACAGCACTGACCCTGGAAAGTAATTCTAAGCGTACTTACCAGTAACTTGTATTTACTTCCATAGGAATCCATTGAGTGGTTTTCAGCAGAAAAGTTTCCAAGTGTCCATTTTTGAAACGTACAAATATTCCTCTAAAATCAGCCGAACTACGAATTCCGATTTACTCACCTGTTATCAGGAGAGGACCCAGTGCTGCATCTTTTAGCCCAGCACTGAACCTGGAAAGTCATTCTAAGCGTACTTACCAGTAACTTGTATTTTCTTCCATAGGAATCCATTGTGTGGTTTTCAGCAGAAAAGTTTCCAAGTGTCCATTTTTGAAACGTACAAATATTCCTCTAAAATCAGCCGAACTACGAATTCCGATTTACTCACCTGTTATCAGGAGAGAACCCAGTGCTACATTTTTTAGCCCAGCACTGACCCTGATAAGTAATTCTAAGCGTACTTACCAGTAACTTGTATTTCCTTCCTTATGAATGCATTGTGTGGTTTTCACCAGAAAAGTTTGTAAGTGTCCATTTTTGAAGCATACAAATATTACTCCTAAATCAGCCGAACTACGAATTCCGATTTACTCACCTGTTATCAGGAGAGAACCCAGTGCTGCATCTTTTAGCCCAGCACTGACTCTGAAAAGTAATTCTAAGCGTACTTACCAGTAACTTGTATTTCCTTCCATAGGAATCCATTGTGTGGTTTTCACCAGAAAAGATTCTGTGTCCATTTTTGAAACATACAAATATTCCCCTAAAATCAGCCAAACTACGAATTTCGATTTACTCACAGTTATCAGGAAAGAACTCAGTGCTGCATCTTTTAGACTAGCACTGGCCCTGAAAAGTAATTCTAAGTGTACTTACCTGTAACTTGTATGTCCTTCCATAGGAATGCATTGTGTGGTTTTCACCAGAAAAGATTCTAAGTGACCATTTTTGAAACATACAAATATTCCTCTTAAATCAGCCGAACTACGAATTCCGATTTACTCACGTGTTATCAGGAGAGAACCCAGTGCTGCATCGTTTAGCCCAACAGTGACCCTGAAAAGTAATTAAAGCGTACTTACCAGTAACTTGTATTTACTTCCATAGGAATCCATTGTGTGGTTTTCACCAGAAAAGATTCTGTGTCCATTTTTTAAATGTACAAATGTTCCTCTAAAATCAGCCAAACTACGAATTTCGATTTACTCACCTGTTATCAGGAAAGAACTCAGTGCTGCATCTTTCAGCCCAGCACTGACCCTGAAAAGTAATTCTAAGCGTACTGACCAGTAACTTCTATTTCCTTCCATAGGAATCCATTGTGTGGTTTTCAGCAGAAAAGTTTCCAAGTGTCGATTTTTGAAACGTACAAATACTCCTCTAAAATCAGCAGAATTATGAATGCCGATTTACTCACCTGTTATCGGGAGAGAACCCAGTGCTGCATCTTTTAGACCTGCACTGACCCTGAAAAGTAATTCAAGCGTACTTACCAGTAACTTGTATTTCCTTCCATAGGAATGCATTGTGTGGTTTTCAGCAGAAAAGTTTTCAAGTGTCCATTTTTGAAATGTACAAATATTCCTCTAAAATCAGCCGAACTACGAATTCCGATTTACTCACCTGTTATCAGGAGAGAACCCAGTGCTACATCTTTTAGCCCAGCACTGACCCTGAAAAGTAATTCTAAGCGTACTTACCAGTAACTTGTATTTCCCTCCTTATGAATGCATTGTGTGGTTTTCAGCAGAAAAGTTTCTAAGTGTCCGTTTTTGAAACGTACAAATATTACTCCTAAATCAGCTGAACTACGAATTCTGATTGACTCACCTGTTATCAGGAGAGAACCCAGTGCTGCATCTTTTAGCCCAGCACTGACCCCGAAAAGTAATTCTAAGCGTACTTACCAGTAACTTGTATTTCCTTCCATAGGAATCCATTGTGTGGTTTTCAGCAGAAAAGTTTCCAAGTGTCCATTTTTGAAATGTACAAATATTCCTCTAAAATCAGTCGAACTACGAATTCCAATTCACTCACCTGTTATCAGGAGAGAACCCAGTGCTGCATCTTTTAGCCCAGCACTGACCCTTTAAAGTAATTATAAGCGTACATACCAGTAACTTGTATTTCCTTCCATAGGAATCCATTGTGTGGTTTTTACCTGAAAAGTTTTCAAGTGTCCATTTTTGAAACGTACAAATATTCCTCTAAAGTCAGTCGAACTATGAATTCCGATTTACTCACCTGTTATCAGGAGAGAACCCAGTGCTGCATCTTTTAGACCAGCACTGACCCTGAGAAGTAATTCAAGCGTACTTACCAGTAACTTGTATTTCTTTCCATAGGAATCCATTGTGTGGTTTTCACCAGAAAAGATTCTGTGTCCATTTTTGAAACGTACAAATATTCCTCTAAAATCAGCCAGACTACGAATTTCGATTTACTCACCTGTTATCAGGAGAGATCTCAGTGCTGCATCTTTTAGACTAGCACTGACCCTGAAAAGTAATTCAAGCGTACTTACCAGCAACTTGAATTTCCTTCCATAGTAATCCATTGTGTGGTTTTCACCAGAAAAGATTCTGTGTCCATTTTTCAAACGTACAAATATTCCTCTAAAATCCGCAAACTACGAATTTCGATTTACTCACCTGTTATCAGGAGAGAACTCAGTGCTGCATCTTTTAGACTAGCACTGACCCTGGAAAGTAATTCTAAGCGTACTTACCAGTAATTGTATTTCCTTCCATAGGAATCCATTGTGTGGTTTTTACTTGAAAAGTTTTCAAGTGTCCATTTTTGAAACGTACAAATATTCCTCTTAAATCAGCCGAACTACGAATTCCGATTTACTCACCTGTTATCAGGAGAGAACCCAGTGCTGCATCTTTTAGCCCAGCACTGACCCTGAAAAGTAAATCTAAGCGTACTTACCAGTAACTTGTATTTCCTTCCTTATGAATGCATTGTGTGGTTTTCACCAGAAAAGTTTCTAAGTGTCCATTTTTAAAACGTACAAATATTCCTCTAAAATCAGCCAAACTACGAATTCCGATTTACTCACCTGTTATCAGGAGAGAACCCAATGCTGCATCTTTTATCCCAGCACTGAAGCTGAAAAGTTATTCTAAGCGTACTTACCAGTAACTTGTATTTCCCTCCTTATGAATGCATTGTGTGGTTTTCACCAGAAAAGTTTCTAAGTGTCCATTTTTGAAACGTACAAATATTACTCCTAATTCAGCTGAACTACGAATTCTGATTTACTCACCTGTTATCAGGAGAGAACCCAGTGCTGCATCTTTTAGCCCAGCACTGACCCCGAAAAGTAATTCTAAGCGTACTTACCAGTAACTTGTATTTCCTTCCATAGGAATCCATTGTGTGGTTTTCAGCAGAAAAGTTTCCAAGTGTCCATTTTTGAAACGTACAAATATTCCTCTAAAATCAGTCGAACTACGAATTCCGATTTTCTCACCTGTTATCAGGAGAGTACCCAGTGCTGCATCTTTTAGCCCAGCACTGACCCTTGAAAGTAATTATAAGCGTACATACCAGTAACTTGTATTTCTTTCCATAGGAATCCATTGTGTGGTTTTCACCAGAAAAGATTCTGTGTCCATTTTTGAAACGTACAAATATTCCTCTAAAATCAGCCAGACTACGAATTTCGATTTACTCACCTGTTATCAGGAGAGAACTCAGTGCTGCATCTTTTAGACTAGCACTGACCCTGAAAAGTAATTCTAAGTGTACTTACCTGTAACTTGTATTTCCTTCAATAGGAATGCATTGTGTGGTTTTCGCCAGAAAAGATTCTAAGTGTCCATTTTTGAAACATACAAATATTCCTCTTAAATCAGCCGAACTACGAATTCCGATTTACTCACGTGTTATCAGGAGAGAACCCAGTGCTGCATCGTTTAGCCCAACAGTGACCCTGAAAAGTAATTAAAGCGTACTTACCAGTAACTTGTATTTACTTCCATAGGAATCCATTGTGTGGTTTTCACCAGAAAAGATTCTGTGTCCATTTTTTAAATGTACAAATGTTCCTCTAAAATCAGCCAAACTACGAATTTCGATTTACTCACCTGTTATCAGGAAAGAACTCAGTGCTGCATCTTTCAGCCCAGCACTGACCCTGAAAAGTAATTCTAAGCGTACTGACCAGTAACTTCTATTTCCTTCCATAGGAATCCATTGTTTGGTTTTCAGCAGAAAAGTTTCCAAGTGTCGATTTTTGAAACGTACAAATACTCCTCTAAAATCAGCAGAATTACGAATGCCGATTTACTCACCTGTTATCAGGAGAGAACCCAATGCTGCATCTTTTAGCCCAGCACTGAACCTGAAAAGTAATTCTAAGCGTACTTACCAGTAACTTGTATTTTCTTCCATGGGAATCCATTGTGTGGTTTTCAGCAGAAAAGTTTCCAAGTGTCCATTTTTGAAACGTACAAATATTCCTCTAAAATCAGTCGAACTACGAATTCCGATTTACTCACCTGTTATCAGGAGAGAACCCAATGCTGCATCTTTTAGCCCAGCACTGACCCTTGAAAGTATTTATAAGCGTACATACCAGTAACTTGTATTTCCTTCCATAGGAATCCATTGTGTGGTTTTTACCTGAAAAGTTTTCAAGTGTCCATTTTTGAAACGTACAAATATTCCTCTAAAGTCAGTCGAACTATGAATTCCGATTTACTCACCTGTTATCAGGAGAGAACCCAGTGCTGCATCTTTTAGACCAGCACTGACCCTGAGAAGTAATTCTAAGCATACTTACCAGTAATTGTATTTCCTTCCATAGGAATCCATTGTGTGGTTTTTACTTGAAAAGTTTTCAAGTGTCCATTTTTGAAACGTACAAATATTCCTCTTAAATCAGCCGAACTACGAATTCCGATTTACTCACCTGTTATCAGGAGAGAACCCAGTGCTGCATCTTTTAGCCCAGCACTGACCCTGGAATATAATTCTAAGCTTACTTACCAGTAATTGTATTTCCTTCCATAGGAATCCATTGTGTGGTTTTCAGCAGAAAAGTTTCCAGGTGTCCATTTTTGAAACGTTCAAATATTCCTCTAAAATCAGCCGAACTACGAATTCCGATTTACTCACCTGTTATCAGGAGAGGACCCAGTGCTGCATCTTTTAGCCCAGCACTGAACCTGGAAAGTCATTCTAAGCGTACTTACCAGTAACTTGTATTTTCTTCCATAGGAATCCATTGTGTGGTTTTCAGCAGAAAAGTTTCCAAGTGTCCATTTTTGAAACGTACAAATATTCCTCTAAAATCAGCCGAACTACGAATTCCGATTTACTCACCTGTTATCAGGAGAGAACCCAGTGCTACATTTTTTAGCCCAGCACTGACCCTGATAAGTAATTCTAAGCGTACTTACCAGTAACTTGTATTTCCTTCCTTATGAATGCATTGTGTGGTTTTCACCAGAAAAGTTTGTAAGTGTCCATTTTTGAAGCATACAAATATTACTCCTAAATCAGCCGAACTACGAATTCCGATTTACTCACCTGTTATCAGGAGAGAACCCAGTGCTGCATCTTTTAGCCCAGCAATGACTCTGAAAAGTAATTCTAAGCGTACTTACCAGTAACTTGTATTTCCTTCCATAGGAATCCATTGTGTGGTTTTCACCAGAAAAGATTCTGTGTCCATTTTTGAAACATACAAATATTCCCCTAAAATCAGCCAAACTACGAATTTCGATTTACTCACAGTTATCAGGAAAGAACTCAGTGCTGCATCTTTTAGACTAGCACTGGCCCTGAAAAGTAATTCTAAGTGTACTTACCTGTAACTTGTATGTCCTTCCATAGGAATGCATTGTGTGGTTTTCACCAGAAAAGATTCTAAGTGACCATTTTTGAAACATACAAATATTCCTCTTAAATCAGCCGAACTACGAATTCCGATTTACTCACGTGTTATCAGGAGAGAACCCAGTGCTGCATCGTTTAGCCCAACAGTGACCCTGAAAAGTAATTAAAGCGTACTTACCAGTAACTTGTATTTACTTCCATAGGAATCCATTGTGTGGTTTTCACCAGAAAAGATTCTGTGTCCATTTTTTAAATGTACAAATGTTCCTCTAAAATCAGCCAAACTACGAATTTCGATTTACTCACCTGTTATCAGGAAAGAACTCAGTGCTGCATCTTTCAGCCCAGCACTGACCCTGAAAAGTAATTCTAAGCGTACTGACCAGTAACTTCTATTTCCTTCTATAGGAATCCATTGTGTGGTTTTCAGCAGAAAAGTTTCCAAGTGTCGATTTTTGAAACGTACAAATACTCCTCTAAAATCAGCAGAATTATGAATGCCGATTTACTCACCTGTTATCGGGAGAGAACCCAGTGCTGCATCTTTTAGACCTGCACTGACCCTGAAAAGTAATTCAAGCGTACTTACCAGTAACTTGTATTTCCTTCCATAGGAATGCATTGTGTGGTTTTCAGCAGAAAAGTTTTCAAGTGTCCATTTTTGAAATGTACAAATATTCCTCTAAAATCAGCCGAACTACGAATTCCGATTTACTCACCTGTTATCAGGAGAGAACCCAGTGCTACATCTTTTAGCCCAGCACTGACCCTGAAAAGTAATTCTAAGCGTACTTACCAGTAACTTGTATTTCCCTCCTTATGAATGCATTGTGTGGTTTTCAGCAGAAAAGTTTCTAAGTGTCCGTTTTTGAAACGTACAAATATTACTCCTAAATCAGCTGAACTACGAATTCTGATTGACTCACCTGTTATCAGGAGAGAACCCAGTGCTGCATCTTTTAGCCCAGCACTGACCCCGAAAAGTAATTCTAAGCGTACTTACCAGTAACTTGTATTTCCTTCCATAGGAATCCATTGTGTGGTTTTCAGCAGAAAAATTTCCAAGTGTCCATTTTTGAAATGTACAAATATTCCTCTAAAATCAGTCGAACTACGAATTCCAATTCACTCACCTGTTATCAGGAGAGAACCCAGTGCTGCATCTTTTAGCCCAGCACTGACCCTTTAAAGTAATTATAAGCGTACATACCAGTAACTTGTATTTCCTTCCATAGGAATCCATTGTGTGGTTTTTACCTGAAAAGTTTTCAAGTGTCCATTTTTGAAACGTACAAATATTCCTCTAAAGTCAGTCGAACTATGAATTCCGATTTACTCACCTGTTATCAGGAGAGAACCCAGTGCTGCATCTTTTAGACCAGCACTGACCCTGAGAAGTAATTCAAGCGTACTTACCAGTAACTTGTATTTCTTTCCATAGGAATCCATTGTGTGGTTTTCACCAGAAAAGATTCTGTGTCCATTTTTGAAACGTACAAATATTCCTCTAAAATCAGCCAGACTACGAATTTCGATTTACTCACCTGTTATCAGGAGAGATCTCAGTGCTGCATCTTTTAGACTAGCACTGACCCTGAAAAGTAATTCAAGCGTACTTACCAGCAACTTGAATTTCCTTCCATAGTAATCCATTGTGTGTTTTTCACCAGAAAAGATTCTGTGTCTATTTTTCAAACGTACAAATATTCCTCTAAAATCCGCAAACTACGAATTTCGATTTACTCACCTGTTATCAGGAGAGAACTCAGTGCTGCATCTTTTAGACTAGCACTGACCCTGGAAAGTAATTCTAAGCGTACTTACCAGTAATTGTATTTCCTTCCATAGGAATCCATTGTGTGGTTTTTACTTGAAAAGTTTTCAAGTGTCCATTTTTGAAACGTACAAATATTCCTCTTAAATCAGCCGAACTACGAATTCCGATTTACTCACCTGTTATCAGGAGAGAACCCAGTGCTGCATCTTTTAGCCCAGCACTGACCCTGAAAAGTAAATCTAAGCGTACTTACCAGTAACTTGTATTTCCTTCCTTATGAATGCATTGTGTGGTTTTCACCAGAAAAGTTTCTAAGTGTCCATTTTTAAAACGTACAAATATTCCTCTAAAATCAGCCAAACTACGAATTCCGATTTACTCACCTGTTATCAGGAGAGAACCCAATGCTGCATCTTTTATCCCAGCACTGAAGCTGAAAAGTTATTCTAAGCGTACTTACCAGTAACTTGTATTTCCCTCCTTATGAATGCATTGTGTGGTTTTCACCAGAAAAGTTTCTAAGTGTCCATTTTTGAAACGTACAAATATTACTCCTAATTCAGCTGAACTACGAATTCTGATTTACTCACCTGTTATCAGGAGAGAACCCAGTGCTGCATCTTTTAGCCCAGCACTGACCCCGAAAAGTAATTCTAAGCGTACTTACCAGTAACTTGTATTTCCTTCCATAGGAATCCATTGTGTGGTTTTCAGCAGAAAAGTTTCCAAGTGTCCATTTTTGAAACGTACAAATATTCCTCTAAAATCAGTCGAACTACGAATTCCGATTTTCTCACCTGTTATCAGGAGAGTACCCAGTGCTGCATCTTTTAGCCCAGCACTGACCCTTGAAAGTAATTATAAGCGTACATACCAGTAACTTGTATTTACTTCCATAGGAATCCATTGTGTGGTTTTCACCAGAAAAGATTCTGTGTCCATTTTTTAAATGTACAAATGTTCCTCTAAAATCAGCCAAACTACGAATTTCGATTTACTCACCTGTTATCAGGAAAGAACTCAGTGCTGCATCTTTCAGCCCAGCACTGACCCTGAAAAGTAATTCTAAGCGTACTGACCAGTAACTTCTATTTCCTTCCATAGGAATCCATTGTTTGGTTTTCAGCAGAAAAGTTTCCAAGTGTCGATTTTTGAAACGTACAAATACTCCTCTAAAATCAGCAGAATTACGAATGCCGATTTACTCACCTGTTATCGGGAGAGAACCCAGTGCTGCATCTTTTAGACCTGCACTGACCCTGAAAAGTAATTCAAGCGTACTTACCAGTAACTTGTATTTCCTTCCATAGGAATGCATTGTGTGGTTTTCAGCAGAAAAGTTTTCAAGTGTCCATTTTTGAAACGTACAAATATTCCTCTAAAATCAGCCGAACTACGAATTCCGATTTACTCACTTGTTATCAAGAGAGAACCCAGTGCTACATCTTTTAGCCCAGCACTGACCCTGAAAAGTAATTCTAAGCGTACTTACCAGTAACTTGTATTTCCCTCCTTATGAATGCATTGTGTGGTTTTCAGCAGAAAAGTTTCGAAGTGTCCGTTTTTGAAACGTACAAATATTACTCCTAAATCAGCTGAACTACGAATTCTGATTTACTCACCTGTTATCAGGAGAGAACCCAGTGCTGCATCTTTTAGCCCAGCACTGACCCTGAAAAGTAATTCTAAGCGTACTTACCAGTAACTTGTATTTCCTTCCATAGGAATCCATGGTGTGGTTTTCAGCAGAAAAGTTTCCAAGTGTCCATTTTTGAAATGTACAAATATTCCTCTAAAATCAGTCGAACTACAAATTCCAATTTACTCACCTGTTATCAGGAGAGAACCCAGTGCTGCATCTTTTAGCCCAGCACTGACCCTTGAAAGTAATTATAAGCGTACATACCAGTAACTTGTATTTCCTTCCATAGGAATCCATTGTGTGGTTTTTACCTGAAAAGTTTTCAAGTGTCCATTTTTGAAACGTACAAATATTCCTCTAAAGTCAGTCGAACTATAAATTCCGATTTACTCACCTGTTATCAGGAGAGAACCCAGTGCTGCATCTATTAGACCAGCACTGACCCTGAGAAGTAATTCAAGCGTACTTACCAGTAACTTGTATTTCTTTCCATAGGAATCCATTGTGTGGTTTTCACCAGAAAAGATTCTGTGTCCATTTTTGAAACGTACAAATATTCCTCTAAAATCAGCCAGACTACGAATTTCGATTTACTCACCTGTTATCAGGAGAGATCTCAGTGCTGCATCTTTTAGACTAGCACTGACCCTGAAAAGTAATTCAAGCGTACTTACCAGCAACTTGTATTTCCTTCCATAGGAATCCATTGTGTGGTTTTCACCAGAAAAGTTTCTAAGTCTCCATTTTTGAAACGTACAAATATTCCTCTAAAATCACCCAAACTACGAATTTCGATTTACTAACCTGTTATCAGGAAAGAACTCAGAGCTGCATCTTTTAGCCCAGCACTGACCCTGAAAAGTAATTAAAGCGTACTTACCAGTAACTTGTATTTCCTTCCATAGGAATCCATTGTGTGGTTTTCACCAGAAAAGATTCTGTGTCCATTTTTGAAACGTACAAATATTCCTCTAAAATCAGCCAAACTACGAATTTCAATTTACTCACCTGTTATCAGGAAAGAACTCAGTGCTGCATCTTTTAGCCCAGCACTGACCCTGAAAAGTGATTCTAAGCGTACTTACCAGTAACTTCTATTTCCTTCCATAGGAATCCATTGTGTGGTTTTCAGCCGAAAAGTTTCCAAGTGTCGATTTTTGAAACGTACAAATACTCCTCTAAAATCAGCAGAATTACGAATGCCGATTTACTCACCTGTTTTCAAGAGAGAACCCAGTGCTGCATCTTTTAGACCAGCACTGACCCTGAAAAGTAATTCTAAGCATACTTACCAGTAATTTGTATTTCCTTCCATAGGAATCCATCGTGTGGTTTTCACCAGAAAAGTTTCTAAGTGTCCATTTTTTGAAACGTACAAATATTCCTCTAAAATCAGCCAAACTACGAATTTCGATTTACTCACCTGTTATCAGGAGAGAACTCAGTGCTGCATCTTTTAGACTAGCACTGACCTTGAAAAGTAATTCTAAGCGTACTTATCTATAACTTGTACTTCCTTCCATAGGAATCCATTGTGTGGTTTTCAGCAGAAAAGTTTCCAAGTGTCGATTTTTGAAACGTACAAATACTCCTCTAATATCAGCAGAATTACGAATGCTGATTTACTCACCTGTTATCAAGAGAGAACCCAGTGCTGCATTTTTTAGACCAGCACTGACCCTGAAAAGTAATTCTAAGCGTACTTACCAGTAACTTGTATTTCCTTCCATAGGAATCCATTGTGTGGTTTTCAGCAGAAAAGTTTCCATGTGTCCATTTTTGAAATGTACAAATATTCCTCTAAAATCAGTCGAACTACGAATTCCAATTTACTCACCTGTTATCAGGAGAGAACCCAGTGCTGCATCTTTTAGCCCAGCACTGACCCTTGAAAGTAATTATAAGCGTACATACCAGTAACTTGTATTTCCTTCCATAGGAATCCATTGTGTGGTTTTTACCTGAAAAGTTTTCAAGTGTCCATTTTTGAAACGTACAAATATTCCTCTAAAGTCAGTCGAACTATGAATTCCAATTTACTCACCTGTTATCAGGAGAGAACCCAGTGCTGCATCTTTTAGACCAGCACTGACCCTGAGAAGTAATTCAAGCGTACTTACCAGTAACTTGTATTTCTTTCCATAGGAATCCATTGTGTGGTTTTCACCAGAAAAGATTCTGTGTCCATTTTTGAAACGTACAAATATTCCTCTAAACCAGCCAGACTACGAATTTCGATTTACTCACCTGTTATCAGGAGAGATCTCAGTGCTGCATCTTTTAGACTAGCACTGACCCTGAAAAGTAATTCAAGCGTACTTACCAGCAACTTGTATTTCCTTCCATAGTAATCCATTGTGTGGTTTTCACCAGAAAAGATTCTGTGTCCATTTTTCAAACGTACAAATATTCCTCTAAAATCCGCAAACTACGAATTTCGATTTACTCACCTGTTATCAGGAGAGAACTCAGTGCTGCATCTTTTAGACTAGCACTGACCCTGGAAAGTAATTCTAAGCGTACTTACCAGTAATTGTATTTCCTTCCATAGGAATCCATTGTGTGGTTTTTACTTGAAAAGTTTTCAAGTGTCCATTTTTGAAACGTACAAATATTCCTCTTAAATCAGCCGAACTACGAATTCCGATTTACTCACCTGTTATCAGGAGAGAACCCAGTGCTGCATCTTTTAGCCCAGCACTGACCCTGAAAAGTAAATCTAAGCGTACTTACCAGTAACTTGTATTTCCTTGCTTATGAATGCATTGTGTGGTTTTCACCAGAAAAGTTTCTAAGTGTCCATTTTTAAAACGTACAAATATTCCTCTAAAATCAGCCGAACTACGAATTCCGATTTACTCACCTGTTATCAGGAGAGAACCCAATGCTGCATCTTTTAGCCCAGCACTGAAGCCGAAAAGTAATTCTAAGCGTACTTGCCAGTAACTTGTATTTCCCTCCTTATGAATGCATTGTGTGGTTTTCACCAGAAAAGTTTCTAAGTGTCCATTTTTGAAACGTACAAATATTACTCCTAAATCAGCTGAACTACGAATTCTGATTTACTCACCTGTTATCAGGAGAGAACCCAGTGCTGCATCTTTTAGCCCAGCACTGACCCTGGAAAGTAATTCTAAGCGTACTTACCAGTAACTTGTATTTCCTTCCATAGGAATCCATTGTGTGGTTTTTACCTGAAAAGTTTTCAAGTGTCCATTTTTGAAACGTACAAATATTCCTCTAAAGTCAGTCGAACTATGAATTCCGATTTACTCACCTGTTATCAGGAGAGAACCCAGTGCTGCATCTTTTAGCCCAGCACTGACCCTGAAAAGTAATTAAAGCGTACTTACCAGTAACTTGTATTTCCTTCCATAGGAATCCATTGTGTGGTTTTCACCAGAAAAGATTCTGTGTCCATTTTTGAAACGTACAAATATTCCTCTAAAATCAGCCAAACTACGAATTTCGATTTACTCACCTGTTATCAGGAAAGAACTCAGTGCTGCATCTTTTAGCCCAGCACTGACCCTGAAAAGTGATTCTAAGCGTACTTACCAGTAACTTCTATTTCCTTCCATAGGAATCCATTGTGTGGTTTTCAGCCGAAAAGTTTCCAAGTGTCGATTTTTGAAACGTACAAATACTCCTCTAAAATCAGCAGAATTACGAATGCCGATTTACTCACCTGTTTTCAAGAGAGAACCCAGTGCTGCATCTTTTAGACCAGCACTGACCCTGAAAAGTAATTCTAAGCATACTTACCAGTAATTTGTATTTCCTTCCATAGGAATCCATCGTGTGGTTTTCACCAGAAAAGTTTCTAAGTGTCCATTTTTTGAAACGTACAAATATTCCTCTAAAATCAGCCAAACTACGAATTTCGATTTACTCACCTGTTATCAGGAGAGAACTCAGTGCTGCATCTTTTAGACTAGCACTGACCTTGAAAAGTAATTCTAAGCATACTTATCTATAACTTGTACTTCCTTCCATAGGAATCCATTGTGTGGTTTTCAGCAGAAAAGTTTCCAAGTGTTGATTTTTGAAACGTACAAATACTCCTCTAATATCAGCAGAATTACGAATGCCGATTTACTCACCTGTTATCAAGAGAGAACCCAGTGCTGCATCTTTTAGACCAGCACTGACCCTGAAAAGTAATTCTAAGCGTACTTACCAGTAACTTGTATTTCCTTCCTTAGGACTGCACTGTGTGGTTTTCACCAGAAAATTTTCTAAGTGTCCATTTTTGAAACGTACAAATATTCCTCTAAAATCAGCCAAACTACGAATTTCAATTTACTCACCTGTTATCAGGAACGAACTCAGTGCTGCATCTTTTAGCCCAGCACTGACCCTGAAAAGTAATTAAAGCGTACTTACCAGTAACTTGTATTTCCTTCCATAGGAATCCATTGTGTGGTTTTCACCAGAAAAGATTATGTGTCCATTTTTGAAACGTACAAATATTCCTCTAGAATCAGCCAAACTACGAATTTCGATTTACTCACCTGTTATCAGGAAAGAACTCAGTGCTGCATCTTTTAGCCCAGCACTGACCCTGAAAAGTAATTCTAAGCGTACTTACCAGTAACTTATATTTCCTTCCATAGGAATCCATTGTGTGGTTTTCAGCAGAAAAGTTTCCAAGTGTCGATTTTTGAAACGTACAAATACTCCTCTAAAATCAGCAGAATTACGAATGCCGATTTACTCACCTGTTATCAAGAGAGAACCCAGTGCTGCATCTTTTAGACCAGCACTGACCCTGAAAAGTAATTCTAAGCATACTTACCAGTAATTTGTATTTCCTTCCATAGGAATCCATCGTGTGGTTTTCACCAGAAAAGTTTCTAAGTGTCCATTTTTTGAAACGTACAAATATTCCTCTAAAATCAGCCAAACTACGAATTTCGATTTACTCACCTGTTATCATGAGAGAACTTAGTGCTGCATCTTTTAGACTAGCACTGACCTTGAAAAGTAATTCTAAGCGTACTTATCTATAACTTGTACTTCCTTCCATAGGAATCCATTGTGTGGTTTTCAGCAGAAAAGTTTCCAAGTGTCGATTTTTGAAACGTACAAATACTCCTCTAATATCAGCAGAATTACGAATGCCGATTTACTCACCTGTTATCAAGAGAGAACCCAGTGCTGCATCTTTTAGACCAGCACTGACCCTGAAAAGAATTTCTAAGCGTACTTACCAGTAACTTGTATTTCCTTCCTTATGAATGCATTGTGTGGTTTTCACCAGAAAAGTTTCTAAGTGTCCATTTTTAAAATGTACAAATATTCCTCTAAAATCAGCCGAACTACGAATTCCGATTTACTAACCTGTTATCAGGAGAGAACCCAATGCTGCATCTTTTAGCCCAGCACTGAACCTGAAAAGTAATTCTAAGCATACTTACCAGTAACTTGTATTTTCTTCCATGGGAATCCATTGTGTGGTTTTCAGCAGAAAAGTTTTCAAGTGTCCATTTTTGAAATGTACAAATATTCCTCTAAAATCAGCCGAACTACGAATTCCGATTTACTCACCTGTTATCAGGAGAGAACCCAGTGCTACATCTTTCAGCCCAGCACTGACCCTGATAAGTAATTCTAAGCGTACTTACCATTAAATTGTATTTCCCTCCTTATGAATGCATTGTGTGGTTTTCACCAGAAAAGTTTCTAAGTGTCCATTTTTGAAACGTACAAATATTACTCCTAAATCAGCTGAACTACGAATTCTGATTTACTCACCTGTTATCAGGAGAGAACCCAGTGCTGCATCTTTTAGCCCAGCACTGACCCCGAAAAGTAATTCTAAGCGTACTTACCAGTAACTTGGATTTCCTTCCATAGGAATCCATTGTGTTGTTTTCAGCAGAAAAGTTTCCAAGTGTCCATTTTTGAAACGTACAAATATTCCTCTAAAATCAGTCGAACTACGAATTCCGATTTACTCACCTGTTATCAGGAGAGAACCCAGTGCTGCATCTTTTAGCCCAGCACTGACCCTTGAAAGTAATTATAAGCGTACATACCAGTAACTTGTATTTCTTTCCATAGGAATCCATTGTGTGGTTTTTACTTGAAAAGATTCAGTGTCCATTTTTGAAACGTACAAATATTCCTCTAAAATCAGCCAAACTACGAATTTCGATTTACTCACCTGTTATCAGGAGAGAACTCAGTGCTTCATCTTTTAGACTAGCACTGACCCTGGAAAGTAATTCTAAGCGTACTTACCAGTAATTGTATTTCCTTCCATAGGAATCCATTGTGTGGTTTTTACTTGAAAAGTTTTCAAGTGTCCATTTTTAAAACGTACAAATATTCCTCTAAAATCAGCCGAACTACGAATTCCGATTTACTCACCTGTTATCAGGAGAGAACCCAATGCTGCATCTTTTAGCCCAGCACTGAAGCCAAAAAGTAATTCTAAGCGTACTTACCAGTAACTTGTATTTTCTTCCATGGGAATCCATTGTGTGGTTTTCAGCAGAAAAGTTTTCAAGTGTCCATTTTTGAAATGTACAAATATTCCTCTAAAATCAGCCGAACTACGAATTCCGATTTACTCACCTGTTATGATGAGAGAACCCAGTGCTACATCCTTTAGCCCAGCACTGACCCTGAAAAGTAATTCTAAGCGTACTTACCAGTAACTTGTATTTCCCTCCTTATGAATGCATTGTGTGGTTTTCACCAGAAAAGTTTCTAAGTGTCCATTTTTGAAACGTACAAATATTACTCCTAAATCAGCTGAACTACGAATTCTGATTTACTCACCTGTTATCAGGAGAGAACCCAGTGCTGCATCATTTAGCCCAGCACTGACCCCGAAAAGTAATTCTAAGCGTACTTGCCAGTAACTTGTATTTCCTTCCATAGGAATCCATTGTGTGGTTTTCAGCGGAAAAGTTTCAAAGTGTCCATTTTTGAAACGTACAAATATTCCTCTAAAATCAGTCGAACTACGAATTCTGATTTTCTCACCTGTTATCAGGAGAGTACCCAGTGCTGCATCTTTTAGCCCAGCACTGACCCTTGAAAGTAATTATAAGCGTACATACCAGTAACTTGTATTTCTTTCCATAGGAATCCATTGTGTGGTTTTCACCAGAAAAGATTCTGTGTCCATTTTTGAAACGTACAAATATTCCTCTAAAATCAGCCAGACTACGAATTCCGATTTACTCACCTGTTATCAGGAGAGAACCCAGTGCTACATCTTTTAGCCCAGCACTGACCCTGACAAGTAATTAAAGCATAGTTACTAGTAACTTGTATTTCCTTCCTTAGGAATCCATTGAGTGGTTTTCAGCAGAAAAGTTTCCAAGTGTCGATTTTTGAAACGTACAAATACTCCTCTAAAATCAGCCGAATTATGAATGCCGAATTACTGACCTGTTATCAGGAGAGAACCCATTGCTGCATCTTTTAGACCAGCACTGACCCTGAAAAGTAACTCAAGCGTACTTACCAGTAACTTGTACTTCCTTCTATAGGAATGCATTGTGTGGTTTTCAGCAGAAAAGTTTCCAAGTGTCCATTTTTGAAACGTACAAATATTCCTCTAAAATCAGCCAAACTACGAATTTCAATTTACTCACCTGTTATCAGGAAAGAACTCAGTGCTGCATCTTTTAGCCCAGCACTGACCCTGAAAAGTAATTAAAGCGTACTTACCAGTAACTTGTATTTCCTTCCATAGGAATCCATCGTGTGGTTTTCACCAGAAAAGTTTCTAAGTGTCCATTTTTTGAAACGTACAAATATTCCTCTTAAATCAGCCGAACTACGAATTCCGATTTACTCACCTGTTATCAGGAGAGAACCCAGTGCTGCATCTTTTATCCCAGCACTGACCCTGAAAAGTAATTCTAAGTGTACTTATCAGTAACTTGTATTTCCTTCCATAGGAATCCATTGTGTCGTTTTCACCAGAAAAGATTCTGTGTCCATTTTTGAAACGTACAAATATTCCTCTAAAATCAGCCAAACTACGAATTTCGATTTACTCACCTGTTATCAGGAAAGAACTCAGTGCTGCATCTTTTAGTCCAGCACTGACCCTGAAAAGTAATTCTAAGCCTACTTACCAGTAACTTCTATTTCCTTCCATAGGAATCCATTGTGTGGTTTTCAGCAGAAAAGTTTCCAAGTGTCGATTTTTGAAACGTACAAATACTCCTCTAAAATCAGCAGAATTACGAATGCCGATTTACTCACCTGTTATCAAGAGAGAACCCAGTGCTGCATCTTTTAGACCAGCACTGACCCTGAAAAGTAATTCTAAGCATACTTACCAGTAACTTGTATTTCCTTCCACAGGAATCCATCGTGTGGTTTTCACCAGAAAAGTTTCGAAGTGTCCATTTTTTGAAACGTACAAATATTCCTCTTAAATCAGCCGAACTACGAATTCCGATTTACTCACGTGTTATCAGGAGAGAACCCAGTGCTGCATCGTTTAGCCCAGCAGTGACCCTGGAAAGTAATTCTAAGCGTACTTACCAGTAACTTGAATATCCTTCCATAGGAATCCATTGTGTAGTTTTCAGCAGAAAAGTTTCCAACTGTCCATTTTTGAAACGTAGAAATATTCCTCAAAAACAGCCGAACTACGAATTCCGATTAACTCACCTGTTATCAGGAGAGAACCCAGTGCTGCATCTTTTAGCCCAGCACTGACCCTGAAAAGTAATTAAAGCGTACTTACCAGTAACTTGTATTTCCTTCCATAGGAATCCATTGTGTGGTTTTCAGCAGAAAAGTTTCCAAGTGTCGATTTTTGAAACGTACAAATACTCCTCTAAAATCAGCAGAATTACGAATGCCGATTTACTCACCTGTTATCAAGAGAGAACCCAGTGCTGCATCTTTTAGACCAGCACTGACGCTGGAAAGTAAGTCTAAGCGTACTTACCAGTAACTTGTATTTCCTTCCTCAGGAATCCATTGAGTGGTTTTCAGCAGAAAAGTTTCCAAGTGTCGATTTTTGAAACGTACAAATACTCCTCTAAAATCAGCCGAATTATGAATGCCGAATTACTGACCTGTTATCAGGAGAGAACCCATTGCTGCATCTTTTAGACCAGCACTGACCCTGAAAAGTAACTCAAGCGTACTTACCAGTAACTTGTACTTCCTTCCATAGGAATGCATTGTGTGGTTTTCAGCAGAAAAGTTTCCAAGTGTCCATTTTTGAAACGTACAAATATTCCTCTAAAATCAGCCAAACTACGAATTTCAATTTACTCACCTGTTATCAGGAAAGAACTCAGTGCTGCATCTTTTAGCCCAGCACTGACCCTGAAAAGTAATTAAAGCGTACTTACCAGTAACTTGTATTTCCTTCCATAGGAATCCAGCGTGTGGTTTTCACCAGAAAAGTTTCTAAGTGTCCATTTTTTGAAACGTACAAATATTCCTCTTAAATCAGCCGAACTACGAATTCCGATTTACTCACCTGTTATCAGGAGAGAACCCATTGCTGCATCTTTTATCCCAGCACTGACCCTGGAAAGTAATTCTAAGCGTACTTACCAGTAACTTGTATTTCCTTCCTTAGGAACCCATTGAGTGGTTTTCAGCAGAAAAGTTTCCAAGTGTCGATTTTTGAAATGTACCAATACTCCTCTAAAATCAGCCGAATTATGAATGCCGAATTACTGACCTGTTATCAGGAGAGAACCCATTGCTGCATCTTTTAGACCAGCACTGACCCTGAAAAGTAATTCAAGCGTACTTACCAGTAACTTGTACTTCCTTCCATAGGAATGCATTGTGTGGTTTTCAGCAGAAAAGTTTCCAAGTGTCCATTTTTGAAACGTACAAATATTCCTCTAAAATCAGCCGAACTACGAATTCCGATTTACTCACCTGTTATCAGGAGAGAACCCAGTGCTGCATCTTTTTGCTCAGCACTGACCCTGAAAAGTAATTCTAAGTGTACTTATCAGTAACTTGTATTTCCTTCCATAGGAATCCATTGTGTCGTTTTCACCAGAAAAGATTCTGTGTCCATTTTTGAAATGTGCAAATATTCCTCTAAAATCAGCCAAACTACGAATTTCGATTTACTCACCTGTTATCAGGAAAGAACTCAGTGCTGCATCTTTTAGTCCAGCACTGACCCTGAAAAGTAATTCTAAGCGTACTTACCAGTAACTTCTATTTCCTTCCATAGGAATCCATTGTGTGGTTTTCAGCAGAAAAGTTTCCAAGTGTCGATTTTTGAAACGTACAAATACTCCTCTAAAATCAGCAGAATTACGAATGCCGATTTACTCACCTGTTATCAAGAGAGAACCCAGTGCTGCATCTTTTAGACCAGCACTGACCCTGAAAAGTAATTCTAAGCATACTTACCAGTAACTTGTATTTCCTTCCATAGGAATCCATCGTGTGGTTTTCACCAGAAAAGTTTCTAAGTGTCCATTTTTTGAAACGTACAAATATTCCTCTTAAATCAGCCGAACTACGAATTCCGATTTACTCACGTGTTATCAGGAGAGAACCCAGTGCTGCATCGTTTAGCCCAGCAGTGACCCTGGAAAGTAATTCTAAGCGTACTTACCAGTAACTTGAATATCCTTCCATAGGAATCCATTGTGTAGTTTTCAGCAGAAAAGTTTCCAACTGTCCATTTTTGAAACGTAGAAATATTCCTCAAAAACAGCCGAACTACGAATTCCGATGTACTCACCTGTTATCAGGAGAGAACCCAGTGCTACATCTTTTAGACCAGCACTGACCCTGAAAAGTAATTCTAAGCATACTTACCAGTAACTTGTATTTCCTTCCATAGGAATCCATTGTGTGGTTTTCACCAGAAAAGATTCTGTGTCCATTTTTGAAACGTTCAAATATTCCTCTAAAATCAGCCAAACTACGAATTTCGATTTACTCACCTGTTATCAGGAAAGAACTCAGTGCTGAATCTTTTAGCCCAGCACTGACCCTGAAAAGTAATTCTAAGCGTACTTACCAGTAACTTCTATTTCCTTCCATAGGAATCCATTGTGTGGTTTTCAGCAGAAAAGTTTCCAAGTGTCGATTTTTGAAACGTACAAATACTCCTCTAAAATCAGCAGAATTACGAATTCTGATTTACTTACCTGTTATCAGGAGAGAACCCAGTGCTGCATATTTTATCTCAGCACTGACCCTGGAAAGTAATTCTAAGCGTACTTACCAGTAACTTGTATTTCCTTCCTTAGGAATCCATTGAGTGGTTTTCAGCAGAAAAGTTTCCAAGTGTCGATTTTTGAAACGTACAAATACTCCTCTAAAATCAGCAGAATTACGAATACCGATTAACTCACCTGTTATCAAGAGAGAACCCAGTGCTGCATCTTTTAGACCAGCACTGACCCTGAAAAGTAATTCTAAGCATACATACCAGTAACTTGTATTTCCTTCCATAGGAATCCATCGTGTGGTTTTCACCAGAAAAGTTTCTAAGTGTCCCTTTTTTGAAACGTACAAATATTCCTCTTAAATCAGCCGAACTACGAATTCTGATTTACTTACCTGTTATCAGGAGAGAACCCAGTGCTGCATCTTTTATCCCAGCACTGACCCTGGAAAGTAATTCTAAGCGTACTTACCAGTAACTTGTATTTCCTTCCTTAGGAATCCATTGAGTGGTTTTCAGCAGAAAAGTTTCCAAGTGTCGATTTTTGAAACGTACAAATACTCCTCTAAAATCAGCCGAATTATGAATGCCGAATTACTGACCTGTTATCAGGAGAGAACCCATTGCTGCATCTTTTAGACCAGCACTGACCCTGAAAAGTAACTCAAGCGTACTTACCAGTAACTTGTACTTCCTTCCATAGGAATCCATCGTGTGGTTTTCACCAGAAAAGTTTCTAAGTGTCCATTTTTTGAAACGTACAAATATTCCTCTTAAATCAGCCGAACTACGAATTCCGATTTACTCACCTGTTATCAGGAGAGAACCCAGTGCTGCATCTTTTATCCCAGCACTGACCCTGAAATGTAATTCTAAGTGTACTTATCAGTAACTTGTATTTCCTTCCATAGGAATCCATTGTGTCGTTTTCACCAGAAAAGATTCTGTGTCCATTTTTGAAACGTACAAATATTCCTCTAAAATCAGCCAAACTACGAATTTCGATTTACTCACCTGTTATCAGGAAAGAACTCAGTGCTGCATCTTTTAGTCCAGCACTGACCCTGAAAAGTAATTCTAAGCGTACTTACCAGTAACTTCTATTTCCTTCCATAGGAATCCATTGTGTGGTTTTCAGCAGAAAAGTTTCCAAGTGTCGATTTTTGAAACGTACAAATACTCCTCTAAAATCAGCAGAATTACGAATGCCGATTTACTCACCTGTTATCAAGAGAGAACCCAGTGCTGCATCTTTTAGACCAGCACTGACCCTGAAAAGTAATTCTAAGGATACTTACCAGTAACTTGTATTTCCTTCCATAGGAATCCATCGTGTGGTTTTCACCAGAAAAGTTTCTAAGTGTCCATTTTTTGAAACGTACAAATATTCCTCTTAAATCAGCCGAACTACGAATTCCGATTTACTCACCTGTTATCAGGAGAGAACCCAGTGCTGCATCGTTTAGCCCAGCAGTGACCCTGGAAAGTAATTCTAAGCATACTTACCAGTAACTTGAATATCCTTCCATAGGAATCCATTGTGTAGTTTTCAGCAGAAAAGTTTCCAACTGTCCATTTTTGAAACGTAGAAATATTCCTCTAAAATCAGCCAAACTACGAATTTCAATTTACTCACCTGTTATCAGGAAAGAACCCAGTGCTGCATCTTTTAGCCCAGCACTGACCCTGAAAAGTAATTAAAGCGTACTTACCAGTAACTTGTATTTCCTTCCATAGGAATCCATTGTGTGGTTTTCAGCAGAAAAGTTTCCAAGTGTCGATTTTTGAAACGTACAAATACTCCTCTAAAATCAGCAGAATTACGAATGCCGATTTACTCACCTGTTATCAGGAGAGAACCCAGTGCTGCATCTTTTATCCCAGCACTGACCCTGAAAAGTAATTCTAAGTGTACTTATCAGTAACTTGTATTTCCTTCCATAGGAATCCATTGTGTCGTTTTCACCAGAAAAGATTCTGTGTCCATTTTTGAAACGTACAAATATTCCTCTAAAATCAGCCAAACTACGAATGCCGATTTACTCACCTGTTATCAAGAGAGAACCCAGTGCTGCATCTTTTAGACCAGCACTGACCCTGAAAAGTAATTCTAAGCATACTTACCAGTAACTTGTATTTCCTTCCATAGGAATCCATCGTGTGGTTTTCACCAGAAAAGTTTCGAAGTGTCCATTTTTTGAAACGTACAAATATTCCTCTTAAATCAGCCGAACTACGAATTCCGATTTACTCACGTGTTATCAGGAGAGAACCCAGTGCTGCATCGTTTAGCCCAGCAGTGACCCTGGAAAGTAATTCTAAGCGTACTTACCAGTAACTTGAATATCCTTCCATAGGAATCCATTGTGTAGTTTTCAGCAGAAAAGTTTCCAACTGTCCATTTTTGAAACGTAGAAATATTCCTCAAAAACAGCCGAACTACGAATTCCGATTAACTCACCTGTTATCAGGAGAGAACCCAGTGCTACATCTTTTAGACCAGCACTGACCCTGAAAAGTAATTCTAAGCATACTTACCAGTAAGTTGTATTTCCTTCCATAGGAATCCATCGTGTGGTTTTCACCAGAAAAGTTTCTAAGTGTCCATTTTTTGAAACGTACAAATATTCCTCTTAAATCAGCCGAACTACGAATTCCGATTTACTCACGTGTTATCAGGAGAGAACCCAGTGCTGCATCGTTTAGCCCAGCAGTGACCCTGGAAAGTAATTCTAAGCATACTTACCAGTAACTTGAGTATCCTTCCATAGGAATCCATTGTGTAGTTTTCAGCAGAAAAGTTTCCAACTGTCCATTTTTGAAACGTAGAAATATTCCTCTAAAATCAGCCAAACTACGAATTTCAATTTACTCACCTGTTATCAGGAAAGAACCCAGTACTGCATCTTTTAGCCCAGCACTGACCCTGAAAAGTAATTAAAGCGTACTTACCAGTAACTTGTATTTCCTTCCATAGGAATCCATTGTGTGGTTTTCAGCAGAAAATTTCCAAGTGTCGATTTTTGAAACGTACAAATACTCCTCTAAAATCAGCAGAACTACGAATGCCGATTTACTCACCTGTTATCAAGAGAGAACCCAGTGCTGCATCTTTTAGACCAGCACTGACGCTGGAAAGTAAGTCTAAGCGTACTTACCAGTAACTTGTATTTCCTTCCTCAGGAATCCATTGAGTGGTTTTCAGCAGAAAAGTTTCCAAGTGTCGATTTTTGAAACGTACAAATACTCCTCTAAAATCAGCCGAATTATGAATGCCGAATTACTGACCTGTTATCAGGAGAGAACCCATTGCTGCATCTTTTAGACCAGCACTGACCCTGAAAAGTAACTCAAGCGTACTTACCAGTAACTTGTACTTCCTTCCATAGGAATGCATTGTGTGGTTTTCAGCAGAAAAGTTTCCAAGTGTCCATTTTTGAAACATACAAATATTCCTCTAAAATCAGCCAAACTACGAATTTCAATTTACTCACCTGTTATCAGGAAAGAACTCAGTGCTGCATTTTTTAGCCCAGCACTGACCCTGAAAAGTAATTAAAGCGTACTTACCAGTAACTTGTATTTCCTTCCATAGGAATCCATCGTGTGGTTTTCACCAGAAAAGTTTCTAAGTGTCCATTTTTTGAAACGTACAAATATTCCTCTTAAATCAGCCGAACTACGAATTCCGATTTACTCACCTGTTATCAGGAGAGAACCCATTGCTGCATCTTTTATCCCAGCACTGACCCTGGAAAGTAATTCTAAGCGTACTTACCAGTAACTTGTATTTCCTTCCTTAGGAACCCATTGAGTGGTTTTCAGCAGAAAAGTTTCCAAGTGTCGATTTTTGAAATGTACCAATACTCCTCTAAAATCAGCCGAATTATGAATGCCGAATTACTGACCTGTTATCAGGAGAGAACCCATTGCTGCATCTTTTAGACCAGCACTGACCCTGAAAAGTAATTCAAGCGTACTTACCAGTAACTTGTACTTCCTTCCATAGGAATGCATTGTGTGGTTTTCAGCAGAAAAGTTTCCAAGTGTCCATTTTTGAAACGTACAAATATTCCTCTAAAATCAGCCGAACTACGAATTCCGATTTACTCACCTGTTATCAGGAGAGAACCCAGTGCTGCATCTTTTTGCTCAGCACTGACCCTGAAAAGTAATTCTAAGTGTACTTATCAGTAACTTGTATTTCCTTCCATAGGAATCCATTGTGTCGTTTTCACCAGAAAAGATTCTGTGTCCATTTTTGAAATGTACAAATATTCCTCTAAAATCAGCCAAACTACGAATTTCGATTTACTCACCTGTTATCAGGAAAGAACTCAGTGCTGCATCTTTTAGTCCAGCACTGACCCTGAAAAGTAATTCTAAGCGTACTTACCAGTAACTTCTATTTCCTTCCATAGGAATCCATTGTGTGGTTTTCAGCAGAAAAGTTTCCAAGTGTCGATTTTTGAAACGTACAAATACTCCTCTAAAATCAGCAGAATTACGAATGCCGATTTACTCACCTGTTATCAAGAGAGAACCCAGTGCTGCATCTTTTAGACCAGCACTGACCCTGAAAAGTAATTCTAAGCATACTTACCAGTAACTTGTATTTCCTTCCATAGGAATCCATCGTGTGGTTTTCACCAGAAAAGTTTCTAAGTGTCCATTTTTTGAAACGTACAAATATTCCTCTTAAATCAGCCGAACTACGAATTCCGATTTACTCACGGTGTATCAGGAGAGAACCCAGTGCTGCATCGTTTAGCCCAGCAGTGACCCTGGAAAGTAATTCTAAGCGTACTTACCAGTAACTTGAATATCCTTCCATAGGAATCCATTGTGTAGTTTTCAGCAGAAAAGTTTCCAACTGTCCATTTTTGAAACGTAGAAATATTCCTCAAAAACAGCCGAACTACGAATTCCGATGTACTCACCTGTTATCAGGAGAGAACCCAGTGCTACATCTTTTAGACCAGCACTGACCCTGAAAAGTAATTCTAAGCATACTTACCAGTGACTTGTATTTCCTTCCATAGGAATCCATTGTGTGGTTTTCACCAGAAAAGATTCTGTGTCCATTTTTGAAACGTTCAAATATTCCTCTAAAATCAGCCAAACTACGAATTTCGATTTACTCACCTGTTATCAGGAAAGAACTCAGTGCTGAATCTTTTAGCCCAGCACTGACCCTGAAAAGTAATTCTAAGCGTACTTACCAGTAACTTCTATTTCCTTCCATAGGAATCCATTGCGTGGTTTTCAGCAGAAAAGTTTCCAAGTGTCGATTTTTGAAACGTACAAATACTCCTCTAAAATCAGCAGAATTACGAATTCTGATTTACTTACCTGTTATCAGGAGAGAACCCAGTGCTGCATATTTTATCTCAGCACTGACCCTGGAAAGTAATTCTAAGCGTACTTACCAGTAACTTGTATTTCCTTCCTTAGGAATCCATTGAGTGGTTTTCAGCAGAAAAGTTTCCAAGTGTCGATTTTTGAAACGTACAAATACTCCTCTAAAATCAGCAGAATTACGAATACCGATTAACTCACCTGTTATCAAGAGAGAACCCAGTGCTGCATCTTTTAGACCAGCACTGACCCTGAAAAGTAATTCTAAGCATACATACCAGTAACTTGTATTTCCTTCCATAGGAATCCATCGTGTGGTTTTCACCAGAAAAGTTTCTAAGTGTCCCTTTTTTGAAACGTACAAATATTCCTCTTAAATCAGCCGAACTACGAATTCTGATTTACTTACCTGTTATCAGGAGAGAACCCAGTGCTGCATCTTTTATCCCAGCACTGACCCTGGAAAGTAATTCTAAGCGTACTTACCAGTAACTTGTATTTCCTTCCTTAGGAATCCATTGAGTGGTTTTCAGCAGAAAAGTTTCCAAGTGTCGATTTTTGAAACGTACAAATACTCCTCTAAAATCAGCCGAATTATGAATGCCGAATTACTGACCTGTTATCAGGAGAGAACCCATTGCTGCATCTTTTAGACCAGCACTGACCCTGAAAAGTAACTCAAGCGTACTTACCAGTAACTTGTACTTCCTTCCATAGGAATGCATTGTGTGGTTTTCAGCAGAAAAGTTTCCAAGTGTCCATTTTTGAAACGTACAAATAGTCCTCTAAAATCAGCCAAACTACGAATTTCAATTTACTCACCTGTTATCAGGAAAGAACTCAGTGCTGCATCTTTTAGCCCAGCACTGACCCTGAAAAGTAATTAAAGCGTACTTACCAGTAACTTGTATTTCTTTCCATAGGAATCCATCATGTGGTTTTCACCAGAAAAGTTTCTAAGTGTCCATTTTTTGAAACGTACAAATATTCCTCTTAAATCAGCCGAACTACGAATTCCGATTTACTCACCTGTTATCAGGAGAGAACCCAGTGCTGCATCTTTTATCCCAGCACTGACCCTGAAAAGTAATTCTAAGTGTACTTATCAGTAACTTGTATTTCCTTCCATAGGAATCCATTGTGTCGTTTTTACCAGAAAAGATTCTGTGTCCATTTTTGAAACGTACAAATATTCCTCTAAAATCAGCCAAACTACGAATTTCGATTTACTCACCTGTTATCAGGAAAGAACTCAGTGCTGCATCTTTTAGTCCAGCACTGACCCTGAAAAGTAATTCTAAGCGTACTTACCAGTAACTTCTATTTCCTTCCATAGGAATCCATTGTGTGGTTTTCAGCAGAAAAGTTTCCAAGTGTTGATTTTTGAAACGTACAAATACTCCTCTAAAATCAGCAGAATTACGAATGCCGATTTACTCACCTGTTATCAAGAGAGAACCCAGTGCTGCATCTTTTAGACCAGCACTGACCCTGAAAAGTAATTCTAAGGATACTTACCAGTAACTTGTATTTCCTTCCATAGGAATCCATCGTGTGGTTTTCACCAGAAAAGTTTCTAAGTGTCCATTTTTTGAAACGTACAAATATTCCTCTTAAATCAGCCGAACTACGAATTCCGATTTACTCACGTGTTATCAGGAGAGAACCCAGTGCTGCATCGTTTAGCCCAGCAGTGACCCTGGAAAGTAATTCTAAGCGTACTTACCAGTAACTTGAATATCCTTCCATAGGAATCCATTGTGTAGTTTTCAGCAGAAAAGTTTCCAACTGTCCATTTTTGAAACGTAGAAATATTCCTCAAAAACAGCCGAACTACGAATTCTGATTAACTCACCTGTTATCAGGAGAGAACTCAGTGCTACATCTTTTAGACCAGCACTGACCCTGAAAAGTAATTCTAAGCATACTTACCAGTAACTTGTATTTCCTTCCATAGGAATCCATCGTGTGGTTTTCACCAGAAAAGTTTCTAAGTGTCCATTTTTTGAAACGTACAAATATTCCTCTTAAATCAGCCGAACTACGAATTCCGATTTACTCACGTGTTATCAGGAGAGAACCCAGTGCCTCATCGTTTAGCCCAGCAGTGACCCTGGAAAGTAATTCTAAGCATACTTACCAGTAACTTGAATATCCTTCCATAGGAATCCATTGTGTAGTTTTCAGCAGAAAAGTTTCCAACTGTCCATTTTTGAAACGTAGAAATATTCCTCTAAAATCAGCCAAACTACGAATTTCAATTTACTCACCTGTTATCAGGAAAGAACCCAGTGCTGCATCTTTTAGCCCAGCACTGACCCTGAAAAGTAATTAAAGCGTACTTACCAGTAACTTGTATTTCCTTCCATAGGAATCCATTGTGTGGTTTTCAGCAGAAATGTTTCCAAGTGTCGATTTTTGAAACGTACAAATACTCCTCTAAAATCAGCAGAATTACGAATGCCGATTTACTCACCTGTTATCAAGAGAGAACCCAGTGCTGCATCTTTTAGACCAGCACTGACCCTGAAAAGTAATTCTAAGCATACATGCCAGTAACTTGTATTTCCTTCCATAGGAATCCATCGTGTGGTTTTCACCTTAAAAGTTTCTAAGTGTCCATTTTTTGAAACGTACAAATATTCCTCTTAAATCAGCCGAACTACGAATTCCGATTTACTCACCTGTTATCAGGAGAGAACCCAGTGCTGCATCTTTTATCCCAGCACTGACCCTGGAAAGTAATTCTAAGCGTACTTACCAGTAACTTGTATTTCCTTCCTTAGGAATCCATTGAGTGGTTTTCAGCAGAAAAGTTTCCAAGTGTCCATTTTTGAAACGTACAAATATTCCTCTAAAATCAGCCAAACTACGAATTTCAATTTACTCACCTGTTATCAGGAAAGAACTCAGTGCTGCATCTTTTAGCCCAGCACTGACCCTGAAAAGTAATTAAAGCGTACTTACCAGTAACTTGTATTTCCTTCCATAGGAATCCATCGTGTGGTTTTCACCAGAAAAGTTTCTAAGTGTCCATTTTTTGAAACGTACACATATTCCTCTTAAATCAGCCGAACTACGAATTCTGATTTACTCACCTGTTATCAGGAGAGAACCCAGTGCTGCATCTTTAATCCCAGCACTGACTCTGGAAAGTAATTCTAAGCGTACTTACCAGTAACTTGTATTTCCTTCCTTAGGAATCCATTGAGTGGTTTTCAGCAGAAAAGTTTCCAAGTGTCGATTTTTGAAACGTACCAATACTCCTCTAAAATCAGCCGAATTATGAATGCCGAATTACTGACCTGTTATCAGGAGAGAACCCATTGCTGCATCTTTTAGACCAGCACTGACCCTGAAAAGTAATTCAAGCATACTTACCAGTAACTTGTACTTCCTTCCATAGGAATGCATTGTGTGGTTTTCAGCAGAAAAGTTTCCAAGTGTCCATTTTTGAAACGTACAAATATTCCTCTAAAATCAGCCGAACTACGAATTCCGATTTACTCACCTGTTATCAGGAGAGAACCCAGTGCTGCATCTTTTTGCTCAGCACTGACCCTAAAAAGTAATTCTAAGTGTACTTATCAGTAACTTGTATATCCTTCCATAGGAATCCATTGTGTGGTTTTCACCAGAAAAGATTCTGTGTCCATTTTTGAAACGTACAAATATTCCTCTAAAATCAGCCAAACTACGAATTTCGATTTACTCACCTGTTATCAGGAAAGAACTCAGTGCTGCATCTTTTAGTCCAGCACTGACCCTGAAAAGTAATTCTAAGCGTACTTACCAGTAACTTCTATTTCCTTCCACAGGAATCCATTGTGTGGTTTTCAGCAGAAAAGTTTCCAAGTGTCGATTTTTGAAACGTACAAATACTCCTCTAAAATCAGCAGAATTACGAATGCCGATTTACTCACCTGTTATCAAGAGAGAACCCAGTGCTGCATCTTTTAGACCAGCACTGACCCTGAAAAGTAATTCTAAGCATACTTACCAGTAACTTGTATTTCCTTCCATAGGAATCCATCGTGTGGTTTTCACCAGAAAAGTTTCTAAGTGTCCATTTTTTGAAACGTACAAATATTCCTCTTAAATCAGCCGAACTACGAATTCTGATTTACTCACCTGTTATCAGGAGACAACCCAGTGCTGCATCTTTTATCCCAGCACTGACCCTGGAAAGTAATTCTAAGCGTACTTACCAGTAACTTGTATTTCCTTCCGTAGGAATCCATTGAGTGGTTTTCAGCAGAAAAGTTTCCAAGTGTCGATTTTTGAAATGTACAAATACTCCTCTAAAATCAGCAGAATTATGAATTCCGAATTACTGACCTGTTATCAGGAGAGAACCCAGTGCTGCATCTTTTAGCCCAGCACTGACCCTGGAAAGTAATTCTAAGCGTACATACCAGTAACTTGTATTTCCTTCCATAGAAATGCATTGTGTGGTTTTCAGCAGAAAAGTTTCCAAGTGTCAATTTTTGAAACGTACAAATATTCCTCTTAAATCAGCCGAACTACGAATTCCGATTTACTCACCTGTTATCAGGAGAGAACCCAGTGCTGCATATTTTATCCCAGCACTGACTCTGGAAAGTAATTCTAAGCGTACTTACCAGTAACTTGTATTTCCTTCCTTAGGAATCCATTGAGTGGTTTTCAGCAGAAAAGTTTCCAAGTGTCGATTTTTGAAACGTACCAATACTCCTCTAAAATCAGCCGAATTATGAATGCCGAATTACTGACCTGTTATCAGGAGAGAACCCATTGCTGCATCTTTTAGACCAGCACTGACCCTGAAAAGTAATTCAAGCGTACTTACCAGTAACTTGTACTTCCTTCCATAGGAATGCATTGTGTGGTTTTCAGCAGAAAAGTTTCCAAGTGTCCATTTTTGAAACGTACAAATATTCCTCTAAAATCAGCCGAACTACGAATTCCGATTTACTCACCTGTTATCAGGAGAGAACCCAGTGCTACATCTTTTTGCTCAGCACTGACCCTGAAAAGTAATTCTAAGCATACTTACCAGTAACTTGTATTTCCTTCCATAGGAATCCATTGTGTGGTTTTCACCAGAAAAGATTCTGTGTCCATTTTTGAAACATTCAAATATTCCTCTAAAATCAGCCAAACTACGAATTTCGATTTACTCACCTGTTATCAGGAAAGAACTCAGTGCTGAATCTTTTAGCCCAGCACTGACCCTGAAAAGTAATTCTAAGCGTACTTACCAGTAACTTCTATTTCCTTCCATAGGAATCCATTGTGTGGTTTTCAGGAGAAAAGTTTCCAAGTGTCGATTTTTGAAACGTACAAATACTCCTCTAAAATCAGCAGAATTACGAATGCCGATTTACTCACCTGTTCTCAAGAGAGAACCCAGTGCTGCATCTTTTAGACCAGCACTGACGCTGAAAAGTAATTCTAAGCATACATACCAGTAACTTGTATTTCCTTCCATAGGAATCCATCGTGTGGTTTTCACCAGAAAAGTTTCTAAGTGTCCATTTTTTGAAACGTACAAATATTCCTCTTAAATCAGCCGAACTACGAATTCCGATTTACTCACCTGTTATCAGGAGAGAACCCAGTGCTGCATATTTTATCCCAGCACTGACCCTGGAAAGTAATTCTAAGCGTACTTACCAGTAACTTGTATTTCCTTCCTTAGGAATCCATTGAGTGGTTTTCAGCAGAAAAGTTTCCAAGTGTCGATTTTTGAAACGTACAAATACTCCTCTAAAATCAGCAGAATTACGAATACCGATTAACTCACCTGTTATCAAGAGAGAACCCAGTGCTGCATCTTTTATACCAGCACTGACCCTGAAAAGTAATTCTAAGCATACATACCAGTAACTTGTATTTCCTTCCATAGGAATCCATCGTGTGGTTTTCACCGGAAAAGTTTCTAAGTGTCCCTTTTTTGAAACGTACAAATATTCCTCTTAAATCAGCCGAACTACGAATTCTGATTTACTTACCTGTTATCAGGAGAGAACCCAGTGCTGCATCTTTTATCCCAGCACTGACCCTGGAAAGTAATTCTAAGCGAACTTACCAGTAACTTGTATTTCCTTCCTTAGGAATCCATTGAGTGGTTTTCAGCAGAAAAGTTTCCAAGTGTCGATTTTTGAAACGTACAAATACTCCTCTAAAATCAGCCGAATTATGAATGCCGAATTACTGACCTGTTATCAGGAGAGAACCCATTGCTGCATCTTTTAGACCAGCACTGACCCTGAAAAGTAACTCAAGCGTACTTACCAGTAACTTGTACTTCCTTCCATAGGAATGCATTGTGTGGTTTTCAGCAGAAAAGTTTCCAAGTGTCCATTTTTGAAACGTACAAATAGTCCTCTAAAATCAGCCAAACTACGAATTTCAATTTACTCACCTGTTATCAGGAAAGAACTCAGTGCTGCATCTTTTAGCCCAGCACTGACCCTGAAAAGTAATTGAAGCGTACTTACCAGTAACTTGTATTTCCTTCCATAGGAATCCATCGTGTGGTTTTCACCAGAAAAGTTTCTAAGTGTCCATTTTTTGAAACGTACAAATATTCCTCTTAAATCAGCCGAACTACGAATTCCGATTTACTCACCTGTTATCAGGAGAGAACCCAGTGCTGCATCTTTTATCCCAGCACTGACCCTGAAAAGTAATTCTAAGTGTACTTATCAGTAACTTGTATTTCCTTCCATAGGAATCCATTGTGTCGTTTTCACCAGAAAAGATTCTGTGTCCATTTTTGAAACGTACAAATATTCCTCTAAAATCAGCCAAACTACGAATTTCGATTTACTCACCTGTTATCAGGAAAGAACTCAGTGCTGCATCGTTTAGCCCAGCAGTGACCCTGGAAAGTAATTCTAAGCGTAC
Source organism: Triturus cristatus (assembly GCF_964204655.1). Classification (NCBI taxonomy): domain Eukaryota; kingdom Metazoa; phylum Chordata; class Amphibia; order Caudata; family Salamandridae; genus Triturus; species Triturus cristatus. The sequence goes on along the minus strand of NC_140579.1, from coordinate 1,016,721,127 downwards.
TTACCAGTAACTTGAATATCCTTCCATAGGAATCCATTGTGTAGTTTTCAGCAGAAAAGTTTCCACCTGTCCATTTTTGAAACGTAGAAATATTCCTCAAAAACAGCCGAACTACGAATTCCGATTAACTCACCTGTTATCAGGAGAGAACCCAGTGCTACATCTTTTAGACCAGCACTGACCCTGAAAAGTAATTCTAAGCATACTTACCAGTAACTTGTATTTCCTTCCATAGGAATCCATCGTGTGGTTTTCACCAGAAAAGTTTCTAAGTGTCCATTTTTTGAAACGTACAAATATTCCTCTTAAATCAGCCGAACTACGAATTCCGATTTACTCACGTGTTATCAGGAGAGAACCCAGTGCTACATCTTTTAGACCAGCACTGACCCTGAAAAGTAATTCTAAGCATACTTACCAGTAACTTGTATTTCCTTCCATAGGAATCCATCGTGTGGTTTTCACCAGAAAAGTTTCTAAGTGTCCATTTTTTGAAACGTACAAATATTCCTCTTAAATCAGCCGAACTACGAATTCTGATTTACTCACCTGTTATCAGGAGACAACCCAGTGCTGCATCTTTTATCCCAGCACTGACCCTGGAAAGTAATTCTAAGCGTACTTACCAGTAACTTGTATTTCCTTCCGTAGGAATCCATTGAGTGGTTTTCAGCAGAAAAGTTTCCAAGTGTCGATTTTTGAAATGTACAAATACTCCTCTAAAATCAGCAGAATTATGAATTCCGAATTACTGACCTGTTATCAGGAGAGAACCCAGTGCTGCATCTTTTAGCCCAGCACTGACCCTGGAAAGTAATTCTAAGCGTACATACCAGTAACTTGTATTTCCTTCCATAGAAATGCATTGTGTGGTTTTCAGCAGAAAAGTTTCCAAGTGTCAATTTTTGAAACGTACAAATATTCCTCTTAAATCAGCCGAACTACGAATTCCGATTTACTCGCCTGTTATCAGGAGAGAACCCAGTGCTGCATCTTTTATCCCAGCACTGACCCTGGAAAGTAATTCTAAGCGTACTTACCAGTAACTTGTATTTCCTTCCTTAGGAATCCATTGAGTGGTTTTCAGCAGAAAAGTTTCCAAGTGTCCATTTTTGAAACGTACAAATATTCCTCTAAAATCAGCCAAACTACGAATTTCAATTTACTCACCTGTTATCAGGAAAGAACTCAGTGCTGCATCTTTTAGCCCAGCACTGACCCTGAAAAGTAATTAAAGCGTACTTACCAGTAACTTGTATTTCCTTCCATAGGAATCCATCGTGTGGTTTTCACCAGAAAAGTTTCTAAGTGTCCATTTTTTGAAACGTACAAATATTCCTCTTAAATCAGCCGAACTACGAATTCCGATTTACTCACCTGTTATCAGGAGAGAACCCAGTGCTGCATCTTTAATCCCAGCACTGACTCTGGAAAGTAATTCTAAGCGTACTTACCAGTAACTTGTATTTCCTTCCTTAGGAATCCATTGAGTGGTTTTCAGCAGAAAAGTTTCCAAGTGTCGATTTTTGAAACGTACCAATACTCCTCTAAAATCAGCCGAATAATGAATGCCGAATTACTGACCTGTTATCAGGAGAGAACCCATTGCTGCATCTTTTAGACCAGCACTGACCCTGAAAAGTAACTCAAGCGTACTTACCAGTAACTTGTACTTCCTTCCATAGGAATGCATTATGTGGTTTTCAGCAGAAAAGTTTCCAAGTGTCCATTTTTGAAACGTACAAATATTCCTCTAAAATCAGCCAAACTACGAATTTCAATTTACTCACCTGTTATCAGGAAAGAACTCAGTGCTGCATCTTTTAGCCCAGCACTGACCCTGAAAAGTAATTAAAGCGTACTTACCAGTAACTTGTGTTTCCTTCCATAGGAATCTATCGTGTGGTTTTCACCAGAAAAGTTTCTAAGTGTCCATTTTTTGAAACGTACAAATATTCCTCTTAAATCAGCCGAACTACGAATTCCGATTTACTAACCTGTTATCAGGAGAGAACCCAGTGCTGCATCTTTTATCCCAGCACTGACCCTGGAAAGTAATTCTAAGCGTACTTACCAGTAACTTGTATTTCCTTCCTTACGAATCCATTGAGTGGTTTTCAGCAGAAAAGTTTCCAAGTGTCCATTTTTGAAACGTACAAATATTCCTCTAAAATCAGCCAAACTACGAATTTCAATTTACTCACCTGTTATCAGGAAAGAACTCAATGCTGCATCTTTTAGCCCAGCACTGACCCTGAAAAGTAATTAAAGCGTACTTACCAGTAACTTGTGTTTCCTTCCATAGGAATCCATTGTGTGGTTTTCACCAGAAAAGTTTCTAAGTGTCCATTTTTTGAAACGTACAAATATTCCTCTAAAATCAGCCGAACTACGAATTCCGATTTACTCACCTGTTATCAGGAGAGAACCCAGTGCTGCATCTTTTTGCTCAGCACTGACCCTGAAAAGTAATTCTAAGTGTACTTATCAGTAACTTGTATTTCCTTCCATAGGAATCCATTGTGTCGTTTTCACCAGAAAAGATTCTAAGTGTCCATTTTTTGAAACGTACAAATATTCCTCTAAAATCAGCCAAACTACGAATTTCGATTTACTCACCTGTCATCAGGAAAGAACTCAGTGCTGCATCTTTTAGTCCAGCACTGACCCTGAAAAGTAATTCTAAGCGTACTTACCAGTAACTTCTATTTCCTTCCACAGGAATCCATTGTGTGGTTTTCAGCAGAAAAGTTTCCAAGTGTCGATTTTTGAAACGTACAAATACTCCTCTAAAATCAGCAGAATTACGAATGCCGATTTACTCACCTGTTATCAAGAGAGAACCCAGTGCTGCATCTTTTAGACCAGCACTGACCCTGAAAAGTAATTCTAAGCATACTTACCAGTAACTTGTATTTCCATCCATAGGAATCCATCGTGTGGTTTTCACCAGAAACGTTTCTAAGTGTCCATTTTTTTTAAACGTACAAATATTCCTCTTAAATCAGCCGAACTACGAATTCCGATTTACTCACGTGTTATCAGGAGAGAACCCAGTGCTGCATCGTTTAGCCCAGCAGTGACCCTGGAAAGTAATTCTAAGCGTACTTACCAGTAACTTGAATATCCTTCCATAGGAATCCATTGTGTAGTTTTCAGCAGAAAAGTTTCCAACTTTCCATTTTTGAAATGTAGAAATATTCCTCAAAAACAGCCGAACTGCGAATTCCGATTTACTCACCTGTTATCAGGAGAGAACCCAGTGCTGCATCTTTTAGACCAGCACTGACCCTGAAAAGTAATTCTAAGCATACTTACCAGTAACTTGTATTTCCTTCCATAGGAATCCATTGTGTGGTTTTCACCAGAAAAGTTTTTAAGTGTCCATTTTTTGAAACGTACAAATATTCCTCTAAAATCAGCCAAACTACGAATTTCGATTTACTCACCTGTTATCAGGAAAGAACTCAGTGCTGCATCTTTTAGCCCAGCACTGACCCTGAAAAGTAATTCTAAGCGTACTTACCAGTAACTTCTATTTCCTTCCATAGGAATCCATTGTGTGGTTTTCAGCAGAAAAGTTTCCAAGTGTCGATTTTTGAAACGTACAAATACTCCTCTAAAATCAGCAGAATTACGAATGCCGATTTACTCACCTGTTATCAAGAGAGAACCCAGTGCTGCATCTTTTATCCCAGCACTGACCCTGGAAAGTAATTCTAAGCGTACTTACCAGTAACTTGTATTTCCTTCCTTAGGAATCCATTGAGTGGTTTTCAGCAGAAAAGTTTCCAAGTGTCGATTTTTGAAACGTACAAATATTCCTCTAAAATCAGCCAAACTACGAATTTCAATTTACTCACCTGTTATCAGGAAAGAACCCAGTGCTGCATCTTTTAGCCCAGCACTGACCCTGAAAAGTAATTAAAGCGTACTTACCAGTAACTTGTATTTCCTTCCATAGGAATCCATTGTGTGGTTTTCACCAGAAAAGATTCTGTGTCCATTTTTGAAACGTACAAATATTCCTCTAAAATCAGCCAAACTACGAATTTCGATTTACTCACCTGTTATCAGGAAAGAACTCAGTGCTGCATCTTTTAGCCAAGCACTGACCCTGAAAAGTAATTCTAAGCGTACTTACCAGTAACTTCTATTTCCTTCCAAAGGAATCCATTGTGTGGTTTTCAGCAGAAAAGTTTCCAAGTGTCGATTTTTGAAACGTACAAATACTCCTCTAAAATCAGCAGAATTACGAATGCCGATTTACTCACCTGTTATCAAGAGAGAACCCAGTGCTGCATCTTTTAGACCAGCACTGACCCTGAAAAGTAATTCTAAGCATACATACCAGTAACTTGTAATTCCTTCCATAGGAATCCATCGTGTGGTTTTCACCTTAAAAGTTTCTAAGTGTCCATTTTTTGAAAAGTACAAATATTCCTCTTAAATCAGCCGAACTACGAATTCCGATTTACTCACCTGTTATCAGGAGAGAACACAGTGCTGCATCTTTTATCCCAGCACTGACCCTGGAAAGTAATTCTAAGCGTACTTACCAGTAACTTGTATTTCCTTCCTTAGGAATCCATTGAGTGGTTTTCAGCAGAAAAGTTTCCAAGTGTCGATTTTTGAAACGTACCAATACTCCTCTAAAATCAGCCGAATTATGAATGCCGAATTACTGACCTGTTATCAGGAGAGAACCCATTGCTGCATCTTTTAGACCAGCACTGACCCTGAAAAGTAACTCAAGCGTACTTACCAGTAACTTGTACTTCCTTCCATAGGAATGCATTGTGTGGTTTTCAGCAGAAAAGTTTCCAAGTGTCCATTTTTTAAACGTACAAATATTCCTCTAAAATCAGCCAAACTACGAATTTCAATTTACTCACCTGTTATCAGGAAAGAACTCAGTGCTGCATCTTTTAGCCCAGCACTGACCCTGAAAAGTAATTAAAGCGTACTTACCAGTAACTTGTATTTCCTTCCATAGGAATCCATCGTGTGGTTTTCACCAGAAAAGTTTCTAAGTGTCCATTTTTTGAAACGTACAAATATTCCTCTTAAATCAGCCGAACTACGAATTCCGATTTACTCACGTGTTATCAGGAGAGAACCCAGTGCTGCATCGTTTAGCCCAGCAGTGACCCTGGAAAGTAATTCTAAGCATACTTACCAGTAACTTGAATATCCTTCCATAGGAATCCATTGTGTAGTTTTCAGCAGGAAAGTTTCCAACTGTCCATTTTTGAAACGTACAAATATTCCTCAAAAACAGCCGAACTACGAATTCCGATTTACTCACCTGTTATCAGGAGAGAACCCAGTGCTGCATCTTTTAGCCCAGCACTGACCCTGGAACGTAATTCTAAGCTACCTTACCAGTAACTCGTATTTCCTTCCATAGCAATCCATTGTGTGGTTTTCAGCAGAAAAGTTTCCAGGTGTCCATTTTTGAAACGTTCAAATATTCCTCTAAAATCAGCCGAACTACGAATTCCGATTTACTAACCTGTTATCGGGAGAGAACCCAGTGCTTCATCTTTTAGGACAGCACTGACCCTGGAGAGTAATTCTAAGCGTACTTACCAGTAACTTGTATTTCCTTCCATAGGAATCCATTGTGTGGTTTTCACTAGAAAAGATTCTGTGTCCATTTTTGAAATGGACAAATATTCCTCAAAAATCAGCCAAACTACGAATTTCGATTTACTCACCTGTCATCAGGAAAGAACTCTGTGCTGCATCTTTTAGCCCAGCACTGACTCTGAAAAGTAATTCTAAGCGTACTTACCAGTAACTTCTATTTCCTTCCATAGGAATCCATTGTGTGGTTTTCAACAGAAAAGTTTCCAAGTGTCGATTTTTGAAACGTACAAATATTCCTCTTAAATCTGCCGAACTACGAATTCCGATTTACTCACCTGTTATCAGGAGAGAACACAGTGCTGCATCTTTTTGCTCAGCACTGACCCTGAAAAGTAATTCTAAGCGTACTTATCAGTAACTTGTATTTCCTTCCATAGGAATCCATTGTGTGGTTTTCAGCAGAAAAGTTTCCAAGTGTCCATTTTTGAAACGTACAAATATTCCACTAAAATCAGCAGAACTACGAATTCCGATTTACTCAACTGTTATCAGGAGAGAACACAGTGCTGCATCTTTTAGCCCAGCACTGACCCTGAAAAGTAATTTTAAGCGTACTTACCAGTAACTTGTATTTCCTTCCTTAGGCATGCATTGTGTGGTTTTCACCAGAAAAGTTTCTAAGAGTCCATTTTTGAAACGTACAAATATTCCTCTAAAATCAGCCAAACTACGAATTTCGATTTACTCACCTGTTATCAGGAAAGAACTCAGTGCTGCATCTTTTAGCCGAGCACTGACCCTGAAAAGTAATTAAAGCGTACTTACCAGTAACTTCTATTTCCTTCCATAGGAATCCATTGTGTGGTTTTCAGCAGAAAAGTTTCCAAGTGTCGATTTTTGAAACGTACAAATACTCCTCTAAAATCAGCAGAATTACGAATGCCGATTTACTCACCTGTTATCAAGAGAGAACCCAGTGCTGCATCTTTTAGACCAGCACTGACCCTGGAAAGTAATTCTAAGCGTACTTACCAGTAACTTGTATTTCCTTCCATAGGAATCCTTTGAGTGGTTTTCAGCAGAAAAGTTTCCAAGTGTCCATTTTTGAAACGTACAAATACTCCTCTAAAATCAGCCAAATTATGAATTCCGAATTACTGACCTGTTATCAGGAGAGAACCCAGTGCTGCATCTTTTAGCCCAGCACTGACCCTGGAAAGTAATTCTAAGCGTACTTACCAGTAACTTGTATTTCCTTCCATAGGAATGCATTGTGTGGTTTTCAGCAGAAAAGTTTCCAAGTGTCCATTTTTGAAACGTACAAATATTCCTCTAAAACTCAGCCGATCTACGAATTCCAATTTACTCACCTGTTATCAGGAGAGAACTCAGTGCTGCATCTTTTAGCCCAGCACTGACCCTGGAAAGTAATTCTAAGCGTACTTACCAGTAACTTGTATTTCCTTCCTTAGGAATGCATTGTGTGGTTTTCAGCAGAAAAGTTTCCAAGTGTCCATTTTTGAAACGTACAAATATTCCTCTAAAATCAGCCGAACTACGAATTCCGATTTACTCATGTGTTATCAGGAGAGAACCCAGTGCTGCATCGTTTAGCCCAGCAGTGACTCTGGAAAGTAATTCTAAGCGTACTTACCAGTAACTTGAATATCCTTCCATAGGAATGCATTGTGTGGTTTTCAGCAGAAAAGTTTCCAAGTGTCCATTTTTGAAACGTACAAATATTCCTCTAAAATCAGCCGAACTACGAATTCCGATTTACTCACGTGTTATCAGTAGAGAACCCAGTGCTGCATCTTTTAGCCCACCAGTGACCCTGGAAAGTAATTCTAAGCATACTTACCAGTAACTTCTATTTCCTTCCATAGGAATCCATTGTGTGGTTTTCAGCAGAAAAGTTTCTAAGTGTCCATTTTTGAAATGTACAAATATTACTCCTAAATCAGCCGAACTACGAATTCCGATTTACTCACCTGTTATCAAGAGAGAACCCAGTGCTGCATCTTTTAGCCCAGCACTGACCCTGAAAAGTAATTCTAAGTGTACTTACCAGTAACTTGTATTTCCTTCCATAGGAATCCATTGTGTGGTTTTCAGCAGAAAAGTTTCTCCGTTTATTTTTGAAATGTACAAATATTCCTCTAAAATCAGTCGAACTATGAATTCCGATTTACTCAGCTGTTATCAGGAGAGAACCCAGTGCTGCATCTTTTAGACAAGCACTGACCCTGAAAAGTAATTCAAGTATACTTACCAGTAACTTGTATTTCCTTCCATAGGAATCCATTGTGTGGTTTTCACCAGAAAAGATTCTGTGTCCATTTTTGAAACGTACAAATATTCCCCTAAAATCAGCCAAACTACGAATTTCGATTTACTCACCTGTTATCAGGAGAGATCTCAGTGCTGCATCTTTTAGACTAGCACTGACCCTGAAAAGTAATTCTAAGCGTACTTATCTATAACTTGTATTTCCTTCCATAGGAATCCATTGTGTGGTTTTCAGCAGAAAAGTTTCCAAGTGTCGATTTTTGAAACGTACAAATACTCCTCTAATATCAGCAGAATTACGAATGCCGATTTACTCACCTGTTATCAAGAGAGAACCCAGTGCTGCATCTTTTAGACCAGCACTGACCCTGAAAAGTAATTCTAAGCATACTTACCAGTAACTTGTATTTCCTTCCATAGGAATCCATTGTGTGGTTTTCACCAGAAAAGTTTTTAAATGTCCATTTTTTGAAACGTACAAATATTCCTCTTAAATCAGCCGAACTACGAATTCCAATTTACTAACCTGTTATCGGGAGAGAACCCAGTGCTTCATCTTTTAGGACAGCACTGACCCTGGAAAGTAATTCTAAGCGTACTTACCAGTAACTTGTATTTACTTCCATAGGAATCCATTGAATGGTTTTCAGCAGAAAAGTTTCCAAGGGTCCATTTTTGAAACGTACAAATATTCCTCTAAAATCAGCCGAACTACGAATTCCGATTTACTCATCTGTTATCAGGAGAGGACCCAGTGCTGCATCTTTTAGCCCAGCACTGAACCTAGAAAGTCATTCTAAGCGTACTTACAAGTAACTTGTATTTTCTTCCATAGGAATCCATTGTGTGGTTTCAGCAGAAAAGTTTCCAAGTGTCCATTTTTGAAATGTACAAATATTCCTCTAAAATCAGCCGAACTACGAATTCCGATTTACTCACCTGTTATCAGGAGAGAACCCAGTGCTACATCTTTTAGCCCAGCACTGACCCTGATAAGTAATTCTAAGCGTACTTACCAGTAACTTGTATTTCCTTCCTTATGAATGCATTGTGTGGTTGTCACCAGAAAAGTTTCTAAGTGTCCATTTTTGAAGCATACAAATATTACTCCTAAATCAGCCGAACTACGAATTCCGATTTACTCACCTGTTATCAGGAGAGAACCCAGTGCTGCATCTTTTAGCCCAGCACTGACTCTGAAAAGTAATTCTAAGCGTACTTACCAGTAACTTGTATTTCCTTCCATAGGAATCGATTGTGTGGTTTTCACCAGAAAAGATTCTAAGTGTCCATTTTTGAAACATACAAATATTCCACTTACATCAGCCGAACTACGAATTCCGATTTACTCACGTGTTATCAGGAGAGAACCCAGTGCTGCATCGTTTAGCCCAGCAGTGACCCTGGAAAGTAATTCTAAGCGTTCTTACCAGTAACTTGAATATCCTTCCATAGGAATCCATTGTGTAGTTTTCAGCAGAAAAGTTTCCAACTGTCCATTTTTGAAACGTACAAATATTCCTCAAAAACAGCCGAACCACGAATTCCGATTTACTCACCTGTTATCAAGCGAGAACCCAGTGCTGCATGTTTTAGCCCAGCAGTAACCCTGGAAAGTAATTCTAAGCATACTTACCAGTAACTTCTATTTCCTTCCATAGGAATCCATTGTGTGGTTTTCAGCAGAAAAGTTTCTAAGTGTCCATTTTTTAAATGTACAAATATTCTCCTAAATCAGCCGAACTACGAATTCCGATTTACTCACCTGTTATCAGGAGAGAACCCAGTGCTGCATCTTTTAGCCCAGCACTGACCCTGAAAAGTAATTCTAAGCGTACTTACCAGTAACTTGTATTTCCTTCCATAGGAATCCATTGTGTGGTTTTCAGCAGAAAAGTTTCTCCGTCGATTTTTGAAATGTACAAATATTCCTCTAAAATCAGTCGAACTATGAATTCCGATTTACTCAGCTGTTATCAGGAGAGAACCCAGTGCTGCATCTTTTAGACAAGCACTGACCCTGAAAAGTAATTCAAGTATACTTACCAGTAACTTGTATTTCCCTCCATAGGAATCCATTGTGTGGTTTTCACCTGAAAAGATTCTGTGTCCATTTTTGAAACGTACAAATATTCCCCTAAAATCAGCCAAACTATGAATTTCGATTTACTCACCTGTTATCAGGAGAGAACTCAGTGCTGCATCTTTTAGACTAGCACTGACCCTGGAAAGTAATTCTAAGCGTACTTATCTATAACTTGTATTTCCTTCCATAGGAATCCATTGTGTGGTTTTCAGCAGAAAAGTTTCCAAGTGTCGATTTTTGAAACGTACAAATACTCCTCTAATATCAGCAGAATTACGAATGCCGATTTACTCACCTGTTATCAAGAGAGAACCCAGTGCTGCATCTTTTAGACCAGCACTGACCCTGAAAAGTAATTCTAAGCATACTTACCAGTAACTTGTATTTCCTTCCATAGGAATCCATTGTGTGGTTTTCACCAGAAAAGTTTCTATGTGTCCATTTTTGAAACGTACAAATATTCCTCTAAAATCAGCCAAACTACGAATTTCGATTTACTCACCTATCAGGAAAGAACTCAGTGCTGCATCTTTTAGCCCAGCACTGACCCTGAAAAGTAATTAAAGCGTACTTACCAGTAACTTGTATTTCCTTCCATAGGAATCCATTGTGTGGTTTTCACTAGAAAAGATTCTGTGTCCATTTTTGAAATGGACAAATATTCCTCAAAAATCAGCCAAACTACGAATTTCGATTTACTCACCTGTCATCAGGAAAGAACTCTGTGCTGCATCTTTTAGCCCAGCACTGACTCTGAAAAGTAATTCTAAGCGTACTTACCAGTAACTTCTATTTCCTTCCATAGGAATCCATTGTGTGGTTTTCAGCAGAAAAGTTTCCAAGTGTCGATTTTTGAAACGTACAAATATTCCTCTTAAATCTGCCGAACTACGAATTCCGATTTACTCACCTGTTATCAGGAGAGAACACAGTGCTGCATCTTTTTGCTCAGCACTGACCCTGAAAAGTAATTCTAAGCGTACTTATCAGTAACTTGTATTTCCTTCCATAGGAATCCATTGTGTGGTTTTCAGCAGAAAAGTTTCCAAGTGTCCATTTTTGAAACGTACAAATATTCCACTAAAATCAGCAGAACTACGAATTCCGATTTACTCAACTGTTATCAGGAGAGAACACAGTGCTGCATCTTTTAGCCCAGCACTGACCCTGAAAAGTAATTTTAAGCGTACTTACCAGTAACTTGTATTTCCTTCCTTAGGAATGCATTGTGTGGTTTTCACCAGAAAAGTTTCTAAGAGTCCATTTTTGAAACGTACAAATATTCCTCTAAAATCAGCCAAACTACGAATTTCGATTTACTCACCTGTTATCAGGAAAGAACTCAGTGCTGCATCTTTTAGCCGAGCACTGACCCTGAAAAGTAATTAAAGCGTACTTACCAGTAACTTCTATTTCCTTCCATAGGAATCCGTTGTGTGGTTTTCAGCAGAAAAGTTTCTGTGTCCATTTTTGAAACATACAAATATTCCTCTAAAATTAGCCAAACTACGAATTCCGATTTACTCACCAGTTATCAGGAGAGAACCCAGTGCTGCTTCTTTTAGGCCAGCACTGACCCTGAAAAGTAATTCTAAGCGTACTTACCAGTAACTTGTATTTCCTTCCTTATGAATGCATTGTGTGGTTTTCACGAGAAAAGTTTCTAAGCTTCCATTTTTTAAATGTACAAATATTCTTCCTAAATCATCCGAACTACGAAGTCCAATTAACTCACCTGTTATCAGGAGAGAACCCAGTGCTGCATCTTTTAGCTCAGCACTGACCCTGAAAAGTAATTCTAAGCGTACTTACCAGTAACTTGTATTTCCTTTCATAGGAATCCATTGTGTGGATTTCAGCAGAAAAGTTTCTCTGTCAATTTTTGAAAAGTACAAATATTCCTCTAAAATCAGTCGAACTATGAATTCCGATTTACTCACCTGTTATCAGGAGAGAACCCAGTGCTGCATCTTTTAGACCAGCACTGACCCTGAAAAGTAATTCAAGCATACTTACCAGTAACTTGAATTTCCTTCCATAGGAATCCATTGTGTGGTTTTCACCAGAAAAGATTCTGTGTCCATATTTGAAACGTACAAATATTCCTCTAAAATCAGCCAAACTACGAATTTTGATTTACTCACCTGTTTACAGGCGAGAACTCAGTGCTGCATCTTTTAGGATAGCACTGACCCTCAAAAGTAATTCTAAGCGTACTTACCAGTAACTTGCATTTCCTTTCATAGGAATGCATTGTGTGGTTTTCAGCAGAAAAGTTTCCAAGTGTCCATTTTTGAAACGTACAAATATTCCTCTAAAATCTGCCGAACTACGAATTCCGATTTACTCACCTGTTATCAGGAGAGAACCCAGTGCTGCATCTTTTAGCCCAGCACTGACCCTGAAAAGTAATTCTAAGTTTACTTACCAGTAACTTGTATTTTCTTCCATAGGAATCCATTTTGTGGTTTTCAGCAGAAAAGTTTCAAAGTGTCCATTTTTGAAACGTACAAATATTCCTCTAAAATCAGCAAAACTACGAATTCCGATTTACTCACCTGTTATCAGGAGAGAACCCAGTGCTGCATCTTTTCACCCATCACTGACCCTGAAAAGTAATTCTAAGCGTACTTACCAGTGACTTGTATTTCCTTCCATAGGAATCCATTGTGTGTTTTTCAGCAGAAAAGTTTCTCTGTCGATTTTTGAAATGTACAAATATTCCTCTAAAATCAGTCGAACTACGAATTCCGATTTACTCACCTGTTATCAGGAGAGAACCCAGTGCTGCATCTCTTATCCCAGCACTGACCCTGGAAAGTAATTCTAAGCGTACTTACCAGTAACTTGTATTTCCTTCCATAGGAATCCATTGTGTGGTTTTCAGCAGAAAAGTTCCCAAGTGTCCATTTTTGAAACGTACAAATATTCCTCTAAAATCAGCCAAACTACGAATTCCGATTTACTCACCAGTTATCAGGAGAGAACCCAGTGCTGCATCTTTTATTCCAGCACTGACCCTGGAAAGTAATTCTAAGCGTACTTACCAGTAACATGTATTTCCTTCCATAGGAATCCGTTGTGTGGTTTTCAGCAGAAAAGGTTCCAAGTGTCCATTTTTGAAACATACAAATATTCCTCTAAAATTAGCCAAACTACGAATTCCGATTTACTCACCAGTTATCAGGAGAGAACCCAGTGCTGCTTCTTTTAGACCAGCACTGACCCTGAAAAGTAATTCTAAGCGTACTTACCAGTAACTTCTATTTCCTACCTTATGAATGCATTGTGTGGTTTTCACGAGAAAAGTTTCTAAGTTTCCATTTTTGAAATGTACAAATATTCTTCCTAAATCATCCGAACTACGAATTCCAATTAACTCACCTGTTATCAGGAGAGAACCCAGTGCTGCATTTATAGCTCAGCACTGACCCTGAAAAGTAATTCTAAGCGTACTTACCAGTAACTTGTATTTCCTTCCATAGGAATCCATTGTGTGGATTTCAGCAGAAAAGTTTCTCTGTCGATTTTTGAAAAGTACAAATATTCCTCTAAAATCAGTCGAACTATGAATTCCGATTTACTCACCTGTTATCAGGAGAGAACCGAGTGCTGCATCTTTTAGCCCAGCACTGACCCTAGAACGTAATTCTAAGCGTCCTTACCAGTAACTTGTATTTCCTTCCATAGGAATCCATTGTGTGGTTTTCAGCAGAAAAGTTTCCAAGTGTCCATTTTTGAAACGTATAAATATTCCTCTAAAATCAGCCGAACTACGAATTCTGATTCACTCACCTGTTATCCGGATTGAACCCAGTGCTGAATCTTTTAGCCCAGCACTGAAACTGAAAAGTAATTCAAGCGTACTTACCAGTAACTTGTATTTCCTTCCATAGGAATCAATTGTGTGGTTTTCACTAGAAAAGTTTCTAAGTGTCCATTTTTGAAACGTACAAATATTCCTCTAAAATCAGCCGAACTACGAATTCCGATTTACTCACCAGTTATCAGGAGAGAACCCAGTGCTGCATCTTTTATCCCAGCACTGACCCTGGAAAGTAATTCTAAGCGTACTTACCAGTAACATGTATTTCCTTCCATAGGAATCCGTTGTGTGGTTTTCAGCAGAAAAGGTTCCAAGTGTCCATTTTTGAAACATACAAATATTCCTCTAAAACTTGCCAAACTACGAATTCCGATTTACTCACCAGTTATCAGGAGAGAACCCAGTGCTGCATCTTTTAGGCCAGCACTGACCCTGAAAAGTAATTCTAAGCGTACTTACCAGTAACTTGTATTTCCTTCCTTATGAATGCATTGTGTGGTTTTCACGAGAAAAGTTTCTAAGCTTCCATTTTTGAAATGTACAAATATTCTTCCTAAATCATCCGAACTACGAAGTCCAATTAACTCACCTGTTATCAGGAGAGAACCCAGTGCTGCATCTTTTAGCTCAGCAATGACCCTGAAAAGTAATTCTAAGCGTACTTACCAGTAACTTGTATTTCCTTCCATAGGAATCCATTGTGTGGATTTCAGCAGAAAAGTTTCTCTGTCAATTTTTGAAAAGTACAAATATTGCTCTAAAATCAGCCGAACTACGAATTCTGATTTACTCACCTGTTATCCGGATTGAACCCAGTGCTGCATCTTTTAGCCCAGCACTGAAACTGAAAAGTAATTCAAGAGTACTTACCAGTAACTTGTATTTCTTTCCATAGGAATCCATTGTGTGGTTTTCAGCAGAAAAGTTTCCAAGTGCCCATTTTTGAAACGTACAAATATTCCTCTAAAATCAGCCGAACTACGAATTCCGATTTACTCACCTGTTATCAGGAGAGAACCCAGTGCTACATCTTTTAGCCCAGCACTGACCCTGAAAAGTAGTTCTAAGCGTACTTACAAGTAACTTGTATTTCCTTCCTTATGAATGCATTGTGTGGTTTTCACCAGAAAAGTTTCTAAGTTTCAATTTTTGAAATGTACAAATATTCCTCCTAAATCATCCGAACAACGAATTCCGATTAACTCACCTTTTATCAGGAGAGAACCCAGTGCTGCATCTTTTATCCCAGCACTGACCCTGGAAAGTAATTCTAAGCGTACTTACCAGTAACTTGTATTTCCTTCCATAGGAATCCATTGTGTGGTTTTCAGCAGAAAAGATTCCAAGTGTCCATTTTTGAAACATACAAATATTCCTCTAAAATTAGCCAAACTACGAATTCCGATTTACTCACCAGTTATCAGGAGAGAACCCAGTGCTGCTTCTTTTAGGCCAGCACTGACCCTGAAAAGTAATTCTAAGCGTACTTACCAGTAACTTGTATTTCCTTCCTTATGAATGCATTGTGTGGTTTTCACGAGAAAAGTTTCTAAGCTTCCATTTTTGAAATGTACAAATATTCTTCCTAAATCATCCGAACTACGAAGTCCAATTAACTCACCTGTTATCAGGAGAGAACCCAGTGCTGCATCTTTTAGCTCAGCACTGACCCTGAAAAGTAATTCTAAGCGTACTTACCAGTAACTTGTATTTCCTTTCATAGGAATCCATTGTGTGGATTTCAGCAGAAAAGTTTCTCTGTCAATTTTTGAAAAGTACAAATATTCCTCTAAAATCAGTCGAACTATGAATTCCGATTTACTCACCTGTTATCAGGAGAGAACCCAGTGCTGCATCTTTTAGACCAGCACTGACCCTGAAAAGTAATTCAAGCATACTTACCAGTAACTTGAATTTCCTTCCATAGGAATCCATTGTGTGGTTTTCACCAGAAAAGATTCTGTGTCCATATTTGAAACGTACAAATATTCCTCTAAAATCAGCCAAACTACGAATTTTGATTTACTCACCTGTCTACAGGCGAGAACTCAGTGCTGCATCTTTTAGGATAGCACTGACCCTCAAAAGTAATTCTAAGCGTACTTACCAGTAACTTGCATTTCCTTCCATAGGAATGCATTGTGTGGTTTTCAGCAGAAAAGTTTCCAAGTGTCCATTTTTGAAACGTACAAATATTCCTCTAAAATCTGCCGAACTACGAATTCCGATTTACTCACCTGTTATCAGGAGAGAACCCAGTGCTGCATCTTTTAGCCCCGCACTGACCCTGAAAAGTAATTCTAAGTTTACTTACCAGTAACTTGTATTTTCTTCCATAGGAATCCATTGTGTGGTTTTCAGCAGAAAAGTTTCAAAGTGTCCATTTTTGAAACGTACAAATATTCCTCTAAAATCAGCAAAACTACGAATTCCGATTTACTCACCTGTTATCAGGAGAGAACCCAGTGCTGCATCTTTTCACCCATCACTGACCCTGAAAAGTAATTCTAAGCGTACTTACCAGTGACTTGTATTTCCTTCCATAGGAATCCATTGTGTGTTTTTCAGCAGAAAAGTTTCTCTGTCGATTTTTGAAATGTACAAATATTCCTCTAAAATCAGTCGAACTACGAATTCCGATTTACTCACCTGTTATCAGGAGAGAACCCAGTGCTGCATCTCTTATCCCAGCACTGACCCTGGAAAGTAATTCTAAGCGTACTTACCAGTAACTTGTATTTCCTTCCATAGGAATCCATTGTGTGGTTTTCAGCAGAAAAGTTCCCAAGTGTCCATTTTTGAAACGTACAAATATTCCTCTAAAATCAGCCAAACTACGAATTCCGATTTACTCACCAGTTATCAGGAGAGAACCCAGTGCTGCATCTTTTATTCCAGCACTGACCCTGGAAAGTAATTCTAAGCGTACTTACCAGTAACATGTATTTCCTTCCATAGGAATCCGTTGTGTGGTTTTCAGCAGAAAAGGTTCCAAGTGTCCATTTTTGAAACATACAAATATTCCTCTAAAATTAGCCAAACTACGAATTCCGATTTACTCACCAGTTATCAGGAGAGAACCCAGTGCTGCTTCTTTTAGACCAGCACTGACCCTGAAAAGTAATTCTAAGCGTACTTACCAGTAACTTCTATTTCCTACCTTATGAATGCATTGTGTGGTTTTCACGAGAAAAGTTTCTAAGTTTCCATTTTTGAAATGTACAAATATTCTTCCTAAATCATCCGAACTACGAATTCCAATTAACTCACCTGTTATCAGGAGAGAACCCAGTGCTGCATTTATAGCTCAGCACTGACCCTGAAAAGTAATTCTAAGCGTACTTACCAGTAACTTGTATTTCCTTCCATAGGAATCCATTGTGTGGATTTCAGCAGAAAAGTTTCTCTGTCGATTTTTGAAAAGTACAAATATTCCTCTAAAATCAGTCGAACTATGAATTCCGATTTACTCACCTGTTATCAGGAGAGAACCGAGTGCTGCATCTTTTAGCCCAGCACTGACCCTAGAACGTAATTCTAAGCGTCCTTACCAGTAACTTGTATTTCCTTCCATAGGAATCCATTGTGTGGTTTTCAGCAGAAAAGTTTCCAAGTGTCCATTTTTGAAACGTATAAATATTCCTCTAAAATCAGCCGAACTACGAATTCTGATTCACTCACCTGTTATCCGGATTGAACCCAGTGCTGAATCTTTTAGCCCAGCACTGAAACTGAAAAGTAATTCAAGCGTACTTACCAGTAACTTGTATTTCCTTCCATAGGAATCAATTGTGTGGTTTTCACTAGAAAAGTTTCTAAGTGTCCATTTTTGAAACGTACAAATATTCCTCTAAAATCAGCCGAACTACGAATTCCCATTTACTCACCTGTTATCAGGAGAGAACCCAGTGCTACATCTTTTAGCCCAGCACTGACCCTGAAAAGTAGTTCTAAGCGTACTTACCAGTAACTTGTATTTCCTTCCTTATGAATGCATTGAGTGGTTTTCACCAGAAAAGTTTCTAAGATTCAATTTTTGAAATGTACAAATAGTCCTCCTAAATCAACCGAACTACGAATTCCGATTAACTCACCTGTTATCAGGAGAGAACCCAGTGCTGCATCTTTTATCCCAGCACTGACCCTGGAAAGTAATTCCAAGCGTACTTACCAGTAAATTGTATTTCCTTCCATAGGAATCCATTGTGTGGTTTTCAGCAGAAAAGTTTCCATGTGTCCATTTTTGAAACGTACAAATATTCCTCTAAAATCAGCCGAACTACGAATTCCGATTTACTCAACTGTTATCAGGAGAGAACCCAGTGCTGCATCTTTTAGCCTGGCACTGACCCTGAAAAGTAATTCTAATCGTACTTACCTGTAACTTGCATTTCCTTCCATAGGAATGCATTGTGTGGTTTTCACCAGAAAAGATTCTAAGTGTCCATTTTTGAAACATACAAATATTCCTCTTAAATCAGCCGAACTACGAATTCCGATTTACTCACGTGTTATCAGGAGAGAACCCAGTGCTGCATCTTTTAGCACAGCAGTGACCCTGGAAAGTAATTCTAAGCGTACTTACCAGTAAGTTGTATTTCCTTCCATAGGATTCCATTGTGTAGTTTTCAGCAAAAAAGTTTCCAAGTGTCCATTTTTGAAACGTACAAATATTCCTCAAAAACAGCCGAACTACGAATTCCGATTTACTTAACTGTTATCAGGAGAGATCCCAGTGCTGCATCTTTTAGCCCAGCACTGACCCTGAAAAGTAATTCTAAGTGTACTTACCTGTAACTTGTATTTCCTTCCATAGGAATGCATTGTGTGGTTTTCACCAGAAAAGATTCTTAGTGTCCATTTTTAAAACATACAAATATTCCTCTTAAATCAGCCGAACTACTAATTCCGATTTACTCACGTGTTATTAGGGGAAAACCCAGTGCTGCATCTTTTAGCCGAGCAGTGACCCTGGAAAGTAATTCTAAGCGTACTTACCAGGAACTTCTATTTCCTTCCATAGGAATCCATTGTGTGGTTTTCAGCAGAAAAGTTTCCAAGTGTCGATTTTTGAAACGTACAAATACTCCTCTAAAAGCAGCAGAATTACGAATGCTGATTTACTCACCTGTTATCAGAAGAGAACCCAGTGCTGCATCTTTTAGACCAGCACTGACCCTGAAAAGTAATTCAAGCGTACTTACCAGTAACTTGTATTTTCTTCCATAGGAATGCATTGTGTGGTCTTCAGCAGAAAAGATTCTGTGTCCATTTTTGAAACGTACAAATATTCCTCTAAAATCAGCCAAACTACGAATTCCGATTTACTCACATGTTATCAGGAGAGAACTCAGTGCTGCATCTTTTAGACTAGCACTGACCCTGAAAAGTAATTCTAAGCGTACTTACCAGTAACTTGTATTTCCTTCCATAGGAATCCATTGTGTGGTTTTCACCAGAAAAGTTTCTAGGTGTCCATTTTTGAAACGTACAAATATTCCTCTAAAATCAGCCGAACTACGAATTCTGATTTACTCACCTGTTATCAGGAGACAACCCAGTGATGCATCTTTTAGCCCAGCACTGACCCTGAAAAGTAATTCTAAGCATACTTACCAGTAACTTGTATTTCCTTCCCTAGGCTTGCATTGTGTGGTTTTCACCAGAAAAGATTCTAAGTGTCCATTTTTGAAATGTACAAATATTCCTCTTAAATTAGCCGAACTACGAATTCCGATTTACTCACCTGTTATCAGGAGAGAACCCAGTGCTGCATCTTTTAGACCAGCACTGACCCTGAAAAGTAATTCTAAGCGTACTTACCAGTAACTTGTATTTCATTCCTTATGAATGCATTGTGTGGTTTTCACCAGAAAAGTTTCTAAGTGTCCAATTTTGAAACGTACAAATATTCCTCTAAAGTCAGTCGAACTATGAATTCCGATTTACTCACCTGTTATCAGGAGAGAACCCAGTGCTGCATCTTTTATCTCAGCACTGACCCTGGAAAGTAATTCTAAGCGTACTTACCAGTAACTTGTATTTCCTTTAGTAGGAATCCATTGGGTAGTTTTCAGCAGAAAAGTTTCCAAGTGTCCATTTTTGAAACTTACAAATATTCCTCTAAAATCAGCCGAACTACGAATTCCGATTTACTCACCTGTTATCAGGAGAGAACACAGTGCTGCATCTTTTAGACCAGCACTAACCCTGAAAAGTAATTCTAAGCATATTTACAAGTAACTTGTATTTCCTTCCATAGGAATCCATTGTGTGGTTTTCACCAGAAAAGTTTCTAAGTGTCCATTTTTGAAACGTACAAATATTCCTCTAAAATCAGCCGAACTACGAATTCCACTTTACTCACCTGTTATCAGGAGAGAACCCAGAACTACATCTGTTAGCCCTGCACTGACCCTGAAAAGTAAATCTAAGCGTACTTACCAGTAACTTGTATTTCCTTCCTTATGAATGCATTATGTGGTTTTCACCAGAAAAGTTTCTAAGTGTCCATTTTTGAAACATAAAAATATTCCTCTTAAATCAGCCGAACTACGAATTCCGATTTACTCACGTGTTATCAGGAGAGAACCCAGTGCTGCATCTTTTAGCCCAGCAGTGACCCTGTAAAGTAATTCTAAGCGTACTTACCAGTAACTTGTATTTCCTTCCATAGGAATCCATTGTGTAGTTTTCAGCAGAAAAGTTTCCAAGTGTCCATTTTTGAAACGTACAAATACTCCTCTAAAATCAGCAGAATTACGAATGCCGATTTAATCACCTGTTATCAGGAGAGAACCCAGTGCTGCTTCATTTAGACCAGCACTGACCCTGAAAAGTAATTCAAGCGTACTTACCAGTAACTTGTATTTCCTTCCATAGGAATGCATTGTGTGGTTTTCAGCAGAAAAGATTCTGTGTCCATTTTTGAAACATACATATATTCCCCTAAAATCAGCCAAACTACGAATTTCGATTTACTCACCTGTTATCAGGAGAGAACTCAGTGCTGCATCTTTTAGCCCAGCAGTGACCCTGTAAAGTAATTCTAAGCGTACTTACCAGTAACTTGTATTTCCTTCCATAGGAAACCATTGTGTAGTTTTCAGCAGAAAAGTTTCCAAGTGTCCATTTTTGAAACGTACAAATATTCCTCAAAAACAGCCGAACTACGAATTCCGATTTACTTACCTGTTATCAGGAGAGAACCCAGTGCTGCATCTTTTAGCCCAGCAGTGACCCTGTAAAGTAATTCTAAGCGTACTTACCAGTAACTTATATTTCCTTCCATAGGAATCCATTGTGTAGTTTTCAGCAGAAAAGTTTCCAAGTGTCCATTTTTGAAACGTACAAATACTCCTCTAAAATCAGCAGAATTACGAATGCCGATTTAATCACCTGTTATCAGGAGAGAACCCAGTGCTGCTTCATTTAGACCAGCACTGACCCTGAAAAGTAATTCAAGCGTACTTACCAGTAACTTGTATTTCCTTCCATAGGAATGCATTGTGTGGTTTTCAGCAGAAAAGATTCTGTGTCCATTTTTGAAACATACATATATTCCCCTAAAATCAGCCAAACTACGAATTTCGATTTACTCACCTGTTATCAGGAGAGAACTCAGTGCTGCATCTTTTAGCCCAGCAGTGACCCTGTAAAGTAATTCTAAGCGTACTTACCAGTAACTTGTATTTCCTTCCATAGGAAACCATTGTGTAGTTTTCAGCAGAAAAGTTTCCAAGTGTCCATTTTTGAAACGTACAAATATTCCTCAAAAACAGCCGAACTACGAATTCCGATTTACTTACCTGTTATCAGGAGAGAACTCAGTGCTGCATCTTTTAGACTAGCACTGACCCTGAAATGTAATTCTAAACGTACTTACCTGTAACTTGTATTTCCTTCCATAGGAATGCATTGTGTGGTTTTCACCAGAAAAGATTTTAAGTGTCAATTTTTGAAACGTACAAATATTCCTCAAAAACAGCCGAACTACGAATTCCGATTTACTCACCTGTTATCAGGAGAGAACCCAGTGCTGCCTCTTTTAGCCCAGCAGTGACCCTGGAAAGTAATCCTAAGTGTACTTGCCAGTAACTTCTATTTCCTTCCATAGGAATCCATTGTGTGGTTTTCAGCAGAAAAGTTTCCAAGTGTCGATTTTTTAAATGTACAAATACTCCTCTAAAATCAGCAGAATTACGAATGCCGATTTACTCACCTGTTATCAGGAGAGAACCCAGTGCTGCATCTCTTAGACCAGCACTGACCCTGAAAAGTAATTCAAGCATACTTACCAGTAACTTGTATTTCCCTCCATAGGAATGCATTTTGTGGTTTTCACCAGAAAAGTTTCTAGGTGTCCATTTTTGAAACGTACAAATATTCCTCTATATTCAGCCGAACTACGAATTCCGATTTACTCACCTGTTATCAGGAGAGAACCGAGTGCTGCATCTTTTAGCCCAGCACTGACCCTGGAAAGTAATTCTAAGCGTACTTACCAGTAACTTGTATTTCCTTCCATAGGAATCCATTGTGTGGTTTTCACCAGAAAAGTTTCCAGGTGTCCATTTTTGAAACGTCTAAATATTCCTCTAAAGTCAGTCGAACTATGAATTCCGATTTACTCACCTGTTATCAGGAGAGAACCCAGTGCTGCATCTTTTATCCCAGCACTGACCCTGGAAAGTAATTCAAGCGTACTTACCTGTAATTTGTATTTCCTTCCATAGGAATGCATTGTGTGGTTTTCACCAGAAAAGATTCTAAGTGTCCTTTTTTAAACGTACAAATATTCCCCTAAAATCAGCCAAACTACGAATTTCGATTTACTCGTCTGTTATCAGGAGAGAACCCAGTGCTGCATCTTTTATCCCAGCACTGACCCTGGAAAGTAATTCTAAGCGTACTTACCAGTAACTTGTATTTCCTTTAGTGGGAATCCATTGGGTAGTTTTCAGCAGAAAAGTTTCCAAGTGTCCATTTTTTAAACTTACAAATATTCCTCTAAAATCAGCCGAACTACGAATTCTGATTTACTCACCTGTTATCAGGAGAGAACCCAGTGCTGCATCTTTTAGACCAGCAGTGACCCTGGAAAGTAATTCTAAGCGTACTTGCCAGTAACTTCTATGTCCTTCCATAGGAATCAATTATGTGGTTTTCAGCAGAAAAGTTTCCAAGTGTCGATTTTTGAAACGTACAAATATTCCTCTAAAGTCAGCCAAACTACGAATTCCAATGTACTCACCTGTTATCAGGAGAGAACTCAGCGCTGCATCTTTTAGACTAGCACTGACCCTGAAAAGTAATTCTAAGCGTACTTACCAGTAACTTGTATTTCCTTCCATAGGAATCCATTGTGTGGTTTTCACCAGAAAAGATTCTAGGTGTCCATTTTTGAAACGTACAAATATTCCTCTATATTCAGCCGAACTACGAATTCCGATTTACTCACCTGTTATCAGGAGAGAACCGAGTGCTGCATCTTTTAGCCCAGCACTGACCCTGGAAAGTAATTCTAAGCGTACTTACCAGTAACTTGTATTTCCTTCCATAGGAATCCATTGTGTGGTTTTCACCAGAAAAGTTTCCAGGTGTCCATTTTTTAAACGTACAAATATTTCTCTAAAGTCAGTCGAACTATGAATTCCAATTTACTCACCTGTTATCAGGAGAGAACCCAGTGCTGCATCTCTTAGACCAGCACTGACCCTGAAAAGTAATTCAAGAATACTTACCAGTAACTTGTATTTCCTTCCATAGGAATGCATTTTGTGGTTTTCACCAGAAAAGTTTCTAGGTGTCCATTTTTGAAACGTACAAATATTCCTCTATATTCAGCCGAACTACGAATTCCGATTTACTCACCTGTTATCAGGAGAGAACCGAGTGCTGCATCCTTTATCCCAGCACTGACCCTGGAAAGTAATTCTAAGCGTACTTACCAGTAACTTGTATTTCCTTCCATAGGAATCCATTGTGTTTTTTTCACCAGAAAAGTTTCCAGGTGGCCATTTTTGAAACGTCTAAATATTCCTCTAAAGTATGAATTCCGATTTACTCACCTGTTATCAGGAGAGAACCCAGTGCTGCATCTTTTATCCCAGCACTGACCCTGGAAAGTAATTCAAGCGTACTTACCAGTAACTTGTATTTCCTTCCATAGGAATCCATTGTGTGGTTTTCAGCAGAAAAGATTCTGTGTCCATTTTTGAAACGTACAAATATTCCCCTAAAATCAGCCAAACTTCGAATTTCGATTTACTAACCTGTTATCAGGAGAAAACTCAGTGCTGCATCTTTTAGACTAGCACTGACCCTGAAAAGTAATTCTAAGCGTACTTACCTGTAATTTGTATTTCCTTCCATAGGAATGCATTGTGTGGTTTTCACCAGAAAAGATTCTAAGTGTCCATTTTTGAAATGTACAAATATTCCCCTAAAATCAGCCAAACTACGAAATTCGGTTTACTCGTCTGTTATCAGGAGAGAACCCAGTGCTGCATCTGTTATCCCAGCACTGACCCTGGAAAGTAATTCTAAGCGTACTTACCAGTAACTTGTATTTCCTTTAGTAGGAATCCATTGGGTAGTTTTCAGCAGAAAAGTTTCCAAGTGTCCATTTTTGAAACTTACAAATATTCCTCTAAAATCAGCCGAACTACGAATTCCGATTTACTCACCTGTTATCAGGAGAGAACCCAGTGCTGCATCTCTTAGACCAGCACTGACCCTGAAAAGTAATTCAAGAATACTTACCAGTAACTTGTATTTCCTTCCATAGGAATGCATTTTGTGGTTTTCACCAGAAAAGTTTCTAGGTGTCCATTTTTGAAACGTACAAATATTCCTCTATATTCAGCCGAACTACGAATTCCGATTTACTCACCTGTTATCAGGAGAGAACCGAGTGCTGCATCTTTTAGCCCAGCACTGACCCTGGAAAGTAATTCTAAGCGTACTTACCAGTAACTTGTATTTCCTTCCATAGGAATCCATTGTGTGGTTTTCACCAGAAAAGTTTCCAGGTGGCCATTTTTGAAACGTCTAAATATTCCTCTAAAGTATGAATTCCGATTTACTCACCTGTTATCAGGAGAGAACCCAGTGCTGCATCTTTTATCCCAGCACTGACCCTGGAAAGTAATTCAAGCGTACTTACCAGTAACTTGTATTTCCTTCCATAGGAATCCATTGTGTGGTTTTCAGCAGAAAAGATTCTGTGTCCATTTGTGAAACGTACAAATATTCCCCTAAAATCAGCCAAACTACGAATTTCGATTTACTAACCTGTTATCAGGAGAGAACTCAGTGCTGCATCTTTTAGACTTGCACTGACCCTGAAAAGTAATTCTAAGCGTACTTACCTGTAATTTGTATTTCCTTCCATAGGAATGCATTGTGTGGTTTTCACCAGAAAAGATTCTAAGTGTCCATTTTTGAAACGTACAAATATTCCCCTAAAATCAGCCAAACTACGAAATTCGGTTTACTCGTCTGTTATCAGGAGAGAACCCAGTGCTGCATCTTTTATCCCAGCACTGACCCTGGAAAGTAATTCTAAGCGTACTTACCAGTAACTTGTATTTCCTTTAGTAGGAATCCATTGGGTAGTTTTCAGCAGAAAAGTTTCCAAGTGTCCATTTTTGAAACTTACAAATATTCCTCTAAAATCAGCCGAACTACGAATTCTGATTTACTCACCTGTTATCAGGAGAGAACCCAGTGCTGCATCTTTTAGACCAGCAGTGACCCTGGAAAGTAATTCTAAGCGTACTTGCCAGTAACTTCTATTTCCTTCCATAGGAATCCATTGTGTGGTTTTCAGCAGAAAAGTTTCCAAGTGTCGATTTTTGAAACGTACAAATATTCCTCTAAAGTCAGCCAAACTACGAATTACAATTTACTCACCTGTTATCAGGAGAGAACTCAGCGCTGCATCTTTTAGAATAGCACTGACCCTGAAAAGTAATTCTAAGCGTACTTACCAGTAACTTGTATTTCCTTCCATAGGAATCCATTGTGTGGTTTTCACCAGAAAAGATTCTAGGTGTCCATTTTTGAAATGTACAAATATTCCTCTATATTCAGCCGAACTACGAATTCCGATTTACTCACCTGTTATCAGGAGAGAACCCAGTGCTGCATCTTTTAGCCCAGCACTGACCCTGGAAAGTAATTCTAAGCGTACTTACCAGTAACTTGTATTTCCTTCCATATGAATCCATTGTGTGGTTTTCACCTGAAAAGTTTCCAGGTGTCCATTTTTGAAACGTACAAATATTCCTCTAAAGTCAGTCAAACTATGAATTCCGATTTACTCACCTGTTATCAGGAGAGAACCCAGTGCTGCATCTTTTATCCCAGCACTGACCCTGGAAAGTAATTCTAAGCGTACTTACCAGTAACTTGTATTTCCTTCCACAGGAATCCATTCTGTGGTTTTCAGCAGAAAAGTTTCTCTGTCGATTTTTAAAACGTACAAATACTCCTCTAAAATCAGCAGAATTACGAATGCCGATTTAATCACCTGTTATCAGGAGACAACCCAGTGCTGCATCTTTTAGACGAGCACTGACCCTGAAAAGTAATTCAAGCGTACTTACCAGTAACTTGTATTTCCTTCCATAGGAATGCATTGTGTGGTTTTCAGCAGAAAAGATTCTGTGTCCATTTTTGAAACGTACATATATTCCCCTAAAATCAGCCAAACTACGAATTTCGATTTACTCACCTGTTATCAGGAGAGAACTCAGTGCTGCATCTTTTAGACTAGCACTGACCCTGAAAAGTAATTCTAAGCGTACTTACCTGTAACTTCTATTTCCTTCCATAGGAATGCATTGTGTGGTTTTCAGCAGAAAAGTTTCCAAGTGTCGATTTTTGAAACGTACAAATACTCCTCTAAAATCAGCAGATTTACGAATGCCGATTTACTCACCTGTTATCAGGAGAGAACCCAGTGCTGCATCTCTTAGACCAGCACTGACCCTGAAAATTAATTCAAGCATACTTACCAGTAACTTGTATTTCCTTCCATAGGAATGCATTGTGTGCTTTCAGCAGAAAAGGTTCTGTGTCCATTTTTGAAACGGACAAATATTCCTCTAAAATCAGCCAAACTACGAATTCCAATTTACTCACCTGTTATCAGGAGAGAACTCAGCGCTGCATCTTTTACACCAGCACTGACCCTGAAAAGTAATTCTAAGCGTACTTACCAGTAACTTGTATTTCCTTCCATGGGAATCCATTGTGTGGTTTTCACCAGAAAAGTTTCTAGGTGTCCATTTTTGAAACGTACAAAAATTCCTCTAAAGTCAGTCAAACTATGAATTCCGATTTACTCACCTGTTATCAGGAGAGAACCCAGTGCTGCATCTTTTATCCCAGCACTGACCCTGGATAGTAATTCTAAGCATACTTACCAGTAACTTGTATTTCCTTCCATAGGAATCCATTGTGTGGTTTTCAGCAGAAAAGTTTCTCTGTCGATTTTTGAAATGTACAAATACTCCTCTAAAGTCAGCAGAATTACGAATGCCGATTTACTCACCTGTTATCAGGAGAGAACCCAGTGCTGCATCTCTTAGACCAGCACTGACCCTGAAAAGTAATTCAAGCATACTTACCAGTAACTTGTATTTCCTTCCATAGGAATGCATTGTGTGCTTTCAGCAGAAAAGGTTCTGTGTCCATTTTTGAAACGTACAAATATTCCTCTAAAATCAGCCAAACTACGAATTCCAATTTACTCACCTGTTATCAGGAGAGAACCAAGTGCTGCATCTTTTAGCCCAGCACTGACCCTGGAAAGTAATTCTAAGCGTACTTACCAGTAACTTGTATTTCCTTCCATAGGAATCCATTGTGTGGTTTTCACCAGAAAAGTTTCCAGGTGTCCATTTTTGAAAAGTACAAATATTCCTCTAAAGTCAGTTGAACTATGAATTCCGATTTACTCACCTGTTATCAGGAGAGAACCCAGTGTTGCATCTTTTATCCCAGCACTGACCCTGGAAAGTATTTCTAAGCGTACTTATCAGTAACTTGTATTTCCTTCTATAGGAATCCATTGTGTGGTTTTCAGCAGAAAAGTTTCTCTGTCGATTTTTGAAACGTACAAATACTCCTCTAAAATCAGCCGAACTACGAATTCTGATTTACTCACCTGTTATCAGGAGACAACCCAGTGCTGCATCTTTTAGCCCAGCACTGACCCTGAAAAGTAATTCTAAGCATACTTACCAGTAACTTGTATTTCCTTCCCTAGGCATGCATTGTGTGGTTTTCACCAGAAAAGATTCTAAGTGTCCATTTTTGAAACGTACAAATATTCCTCTTAAATCAGCCGAACTACGAATTCCGATTTACTCACCTGGTATCAGGAGAGAACCCAGTGCTGCATCTTTTAGCCCAGCACTGACCCTGAAAAGTAATTCTAAGCGTACTTACCAGTAACTTGCATTTCCTTCCATAGGAATGCATTGTGTGGTTTTCACCAGAAAAGTTTCTAAGTGTCCATTTTTGAAACGTACAAATATTCCTCTTAAATCAGCAGAACTGCGAATTCCAATTTATTCACCTGTTATCAGGAGAGAACCCAGTGCTGCATCTTTTATCCCAGCACTGACCCTGGAAAGTAATTCTAAGCGTACTTACCAGTAACTTGTATTTCCTTCCATAGGAATCCATTGTGTGATTTTCAGCAGAAAAGTTTCCAAGTGTCGATTTTTGAAACGTAGAAATACTCCTCTAAACTCAGCCGAATTACGAATGCCAAATTACTGACCTGTTATCAGGAGAGAACCGATTGCCGCATCTTTTAGACCAGCACTGACCCTGAAAAGTAATTCAAGCGTACTTACCAGTAACTTGTATTTCCTTCCATAGGAATGCATTGTGTGGTTTTCAGTAGAAAAGTTTCCAAGTGTCCATTTTTGAAACGTACAAATATTCCTCTAAAATCAGCCGAACTACGAATTCCGATTTACTCACCTGTTATCAGGAGAGAACCCAGTGCTGCATCTTTTAGCCCAGCACTGACCCTGAAAAGTAATTCTAAGCGTACTTGCCAGTAACTTGTATTTTCTTCCATAGGAATCCATTGTGTGGTTTTCAGTAGAAAAGTTTCCAAGTGTCCATTTTTGAAACGTACAAATATTCCTCTGAAATCAGCCGAACTACGAATTCCGATTTACTCACCTGTTATCAGGAGAGAACCCAGTGCTGCATCTTTTCGCCCAGCACTGACCCTGAAAAGTAATTCTAAGCGTACTTACCAGTAACTTGTATTTCCTTGCATAGGAATCCATTGTGTGTTTTTCAGCAGAAAAGTTTCTCTGTCGATTTTTGAAATGTACAAATATTCCTCTAAAATCAGTCAAACCATGAATTCTGATTTACTTACGTGTTATCAGGAGAGAACCGAGTGCTGCATCTTTTAGCCCAGCACTGACCCTGGAAAGTAATTCTAAGCGTCCTTACCAGTAACTTGTATTTCCTTCCATAGGAATCCATTGTGTGGTTTTCACCAGAAAAGTTTCCAGGTGTCCATTTTTGAAACATACAAATATTCCTCTTAAATCAGCCGAACTACGAATTCCGATTTACTCACCTGTTATCAGGAGAGAACCCAGTGCTGCATCTTTTAGCCCAGCAGTGACCCTGGAAAGTAATTCTAAGCGTACTTGCCAGTAACTTCTATTTCCTTCCATAGGAATGCATTATGTGGTTTTCAGCAGAAAAGTTTCCAAGTGTCGATTTTTGAAACGTACAAATACTCCTCTAAAATCAGCAGATTTACGAATGCCGATTTACTCACCTGTTATCAGGAGAGAACCCAGTGCTGCATCTCTTAGACCAGCACTGACCCTGAAAAGTAATTCAAGCATACTTACCAGTAACTTGTATTTCCTTCCATAGGAATGCATTGTGCGCTTTCAGCAGAAAAGGTTCTGTGTCCATTTTTGAAACGGACAAATATTCCTCTAAAATCAGCCAAACTACGAATTCCAATTTACTCACCTGTTATCAGGAGAGAACTCAGCGCTGCATCTTTTACACTAGTACTGAACCTGAAAAGTAATTCTAAGCGTACTTACCAGTAACTTGTATTTCCTTCCATGGGAATCCATTGTGTGGTTTTCACCAGAAAAGTTTCTAGGTGTCCATTTTTGAAACGTACAAAAATTCCTCTAAAGTCAGTCGAACTATGAATTCCGATTTACTCACCTGTTATCAGGAGAGAACCCAGTGCTGCATCTTTTATCCCAGCACTGACCCTGGAAAGTAATTCTAAGCATACTTACCAGTAACTTGTATTTCCTTCCATAGGAATCCATTGTGTGGTTTTCAGCAGAAAAGTTTCTCTGTCGATTTTTGAAACGTACAAATACTCCTCTAAAGTCAGCAGAATTACGAATGCCGATTTACTCACCTGTTATCAGGAGAGAACCCAGTGCTGCATCTCTTAGACCAGCACTGACCCTGAAAAGTAATTCAAGCATACTTACCAGTAACTTGTATTTCCTTCCATAGGAATGCATTGTGTGCTTTCAGCAGAAAAGGTTCGGTGTCCATTTTTGAAACGTACAAATATTCCTCTAAAATCAGCCAAACTACGAATTCCAATTTACTCACCTGTTATCAGGAGAGAACCAAGTGCTGCATCTTTTAGCCCAGCACTGACCCTGGAAAGTAATTCTAAGCGTACTTACCAGTAACTTGTATTTCCTTCCATAGGAATCCATTGTGTGGTTTTCACCAGAAAAGTTTCCAGGTGTCCATTTTTGAAAAGTACAAATATTCCTCTAAAGTCAGTTGAACTATGAATTCCGATTTACTCACCTGTTATCAGGAGAGAACCCAGTGTTGCATCTTTTATCCCAGCACTGACCCTGGAAAGTAATTCTAAGCGTCCTTACCAGTAACTTGTATTTCCTTCCATAGGAATCCATTGTGTGGTTTTCACCAGAAAAGTTTCCAGGTGTCCATTTTTGAAACGTACATATATTCCCCTAAAATCAGCCAAACTACGAAATTTCGATTTACTCACCTGTTATCAGGAGAGAACTCAGTGCTGCATCTTTTAGACTAGCACTGACCCTGAAAAGTAATTCTAAGCGTACTTACCTGTAACTTGTATTTCCTTCCATAGGAATGCATTGTGTGGTTTTCAGCAGAAAAGATTCTGTGTCCATTTTTGAAACGTACATATATTCCCCTAAAATCAGCCAAACTACGAATTTCGATTTACTCACCTGTTATCAGGAGAGAACTCAGTGCTGCATCTTTTAGACTAGCACTGACCCTGAAAAGTAATTCTAAGCGTACTTACCTGTAACTTCTATTTCCTTCCATAGGAATGCATTGTGTGGTTTTCAGCAGAAAAGTTTCCAAGTGTCGATTTTTGAAACGTACAAATACTCCTCTAAAATCAGCAGATTTACGAATGCCGATTTACTCACCTGTTATCAGGAGAGAACCCAGTGCTGCATCTCTTAGACCAGCACTGACCCTGAAAATTAATTCAAGCATACTTACCAGTAACTTGTATTTCCTTCCATAGGAATGCATTGTGTGCTTTCAGCAGAAAAGGTTCTGTGTCCATTTTTGAAACGGACAAATATTCCTCTAAAATCAGCCAAACTACGAATTCCAATTTACTCACCTGTTATCAGGAGAGAACTCAGCGCTGCATCTTTTACACCAGCACTGACCCTGAAAAGTAATTCTAAGCGTACTTACCAGTAACTTGTATTTCCTTCCATGGGAATCCATTGTGTGGTTTTCACCAGAAAAGTTTCTAGGTGTCCATTTTTGAAACGTACAAAAATTCCTCTAAAGTCAGTCGAACTATGAATTCCGATTTACTCACCTGTTATCAGGAGAGAACCCAGTGCTGCATCTTTTATCCCAGCACTGACCCTGGATAGTAATTCTAAGCATACTTACCAGTAACTTGTATTTCCTTCCATAGGAATCCATTGTGTGGTTTTCAGCAGAAAAGTTTCTCTGTCGATTTTTGAAATGTACAAATACTCCTCTAAAGTCAGCAGAATTACGAATGCCGATTTACTCACCTGTTATCAGGAGAGAACCCAGTGCTGCATCTCTTAGACCAGCACTGACCCTGAAAAGTAATTCAAGCATACTTACCAGTAACTTGTATTTCCTTCCATAGGAATGCATTGTGTGCTTTCAGCAGAAAAGGTTCTGTGTCCATTTTTGAAACGTACAAATATTCCTCTAAAATCAGCCAAACTACGAATTCCAATTTACTCACCTGTTATCAGGAGAGAACCAAGTGCTGCATCTTTTAGCCCAGCACTGACCCTGGAAAGTAATTCTAAGCGTACTTACCAGTAACTTGTATTTCCTTCCATAGGAATCCATTGTGTGGTTTTCACCAGAAAAGTTTCCAGGTGTCCATTTTTGAAAAGTACAAATATTCCTCTAAAGTCAGTTGAACTATGAATTCCGATTTACTCACCTGTTATCAGGAGAGAACCCAGTGTTGCATCTTTTATCCCAGCACTGACCCTGGAAAGTATTTCTAAGCGTACTTATCAGTAACTTGTATTTCCTTCTATAGGAATCCATTGTGTGGTTTTCAGCAGAAAAGTTTCTCTGTCGATTTTTGAAACGTACAAATACTCCTCTAAAATCAGCCGAACTACGAATTCTGATTTACTCACCTGTTATCAGGAGACAACCCAGTGCTGCATCTTTTAGCCCAGCACTGACCCTGAAAAGTAATTCTAAGCATACTTACCAGTAACTTGTATTTCCTTCCCTAGGCATGCATTGTGTGGTTTTCACCAGAAAAGATTCTAAGTGTCCATTTTTGAAACGTACAAATATTCCTCTTAAATCAGCCGAACTACGAATTCCGATTTACTCACCTGGTATCAGGAGAGAACCCAGTGCTGCATCTTTTAGCCCAGCACTTACCCTGAAAAGTAATTCTAAGCGTACTTACCAGTAACTTGCATTTCCTTCCATAGGAATGCATTGTGTGGTTTTCACCAGAAAAGTTTCTAAGTGTCCATTTTTGAAACGTACAAATATTCCTCTTAAATCAGCAGAACTGCGAATTCCAATTTATTCACCTGTTATCAGGAGAGAACCCAGTGCTGCATCTTTTATCCCAGCACTGACCCTGGAAAGTAATTCTAAGCGTACTTACCAGTAACTTGTATTTCCTTCCATAGGAATCCATTGTGTGATTTTCAGCAGAAAAGTTTCCAAGTGTCGATTTTTGAAACGTAGAAATACTCCTCTAAACTCAGCCGAATTACGAATGCCAAATTACTGACCTGTTATCAGGAGAGAACCGATTGCCGCATCTTTTAGACCAGCACTGACCCTGAAAAGTAATTCAAGCGTACTTACCAGTAACTTGTATTTCCTTCCATAGGAATGCATTGTGTGGTTTTCAGTAGAAAAGTTTCCAAGTGTCCATTTTTGAAACGTACAAATATTCCTCTAAAATCAGCCGAACTACGAATTCCGATTTACTCACCTGTTATCAGGAGAGAACCCAGTGCTGCATATTTTAGCCCAGCACTGACCCTGAAAAGTAATTCTAAGCGTACTTGCCAGTAACTTGTATTTTCTTCCATAGGAATCCATTGTCTGGTTTTCAGTAGAAAAGTTTCCAAGTGTCCATTTTTGAAACGTACAAATATTCCTCTGAAATCAGCCGAACTACGAATTCCGATTTACTCACCTGTTATCAGGAGAGAACCCAGTGCTGCATCTTTTCGCCCAGCACTGACCCTGAAAAGTAATTCTAAGCGTACTTACCAGTAACTTGTATTTCCTTGCATAGGAATCCATTGTGTGTTTTTCAGCAGAAAAGTTTCTCTGTCGATTTTTGAAATGTACAAATATTCCTCTAAAATCAGTCAAACCATGAATTCTGATTTACTTACGTGTTATCAGGAGAGAACCGAGTGCTGCATCTTTTAGCCCAGCACTGACCCTGGAAAGTAATTCTAAGCGTCCTTACCAGTAACTTGTATTTCCTTCCATAGGAATCCATTGTGTGGTTTTCACCAGAAAAGTTTCCAGGTGTCCATTTTTGAAACATACAAATATTCCTCTTAAATCAGCCGAACTACGAATTCCGATTTACTCACCTGTTATCAGGAGAGAACCCAGTGCTGCATCTTTTAGCCCAGCAGTGACCCTGGAAAGTAATTCTAAGCGTACTTGCCAGTAACTTCTATTTCCTTCCATAGGAATGCATTGTGTGGTTTTCAGCAGAAAAGTTTCCAAGTGTCGATTTTTGAAACGTACAAATACTCCTCTAAAATCAGCAGATTTACGAATGCCGATTTACTCACCTGTTATCAGGAGAGAACCCAGTGCTGCATCTCTTAGACCAGCACTGACCCTGAAAAGTAATTCAAGCATACTTACCAGTAACTTGTATTTCCTTCCTTAGGAATGCATTGTGCGCTTTCAGCAGAAAAGGTTCTGTGTCCATTTTTGAAACGGACAAATATTCCTCTAAAATCAGCCAAACTACGAATTCCAATTTACTCACCTGTTATCAGGAGAGAACCAAGTGCTGCATCTTTTAGCCCAGCACTGACCCTGGAAAGTAATTCTAAGCGTACTTACCAGTAACTTGTATTTCCTTCCATAGGAATCCATTGTGTGGTTTTCACCAGAAAAGTTTCCAGGTGTCCATTTTTGAAAAGTACAAATATTCCTCTAAAGTCAGTTGAACTATGAATTCCGATTTACTCACCTGTTATCAGGAGAGAACCCAGTGTTGCATCTTTTATCCCAGCACTGACCCTGGAAAGTAATTCTAAGCGTCCTTACCAGTAACTTGTATTTCCTTCCATAGGAATCCATTGTGTGGTTTTCACCAGAAAAGTTTCCAGGTGTCCATTTTTGAAACGTACATATATGCCCCTAAAATCAGCCAAACTACGAAATTTCGATTTACTCACCTGTTATCAGGAGAGAACTCAGTGCTGCATCTTTTAGACTAGCACTGACCCTGAAAAGTAATTCTAAGCGTACTTACCTGTAACTTGTATTTCCTTCCATAGGAATGCATTGTGTGGTTTTCACCAGAAAAGATTCTAAGTGTCCATTTTTGAAACATACAAATATTCCTCTTAAATCAGCCGAACTACGAATTCCGATTTACTCACCTGTTATCAGGAGAGAACCCAGTGCTGCATCTTTTAGCCCAGCAGTGACCCTGGAAAGTAATTCTAAGCGTACTTGCCAGTAACTTCTATTTCCTTCCATAGGAATGCATTGTGTGGTTTTCAGCAGAAAAGTTTCCAAGTGTCGATTTTTGAAACGTACAAATACTCCTCTAAAATCAGCAGATTTACGAATGCCGATTTACTCACCTGTTATCAGGAGAGAACCCAGTGCTGCATCTCTTAGACCAGCACTGACCCTGAAAAGTAATTCAAGCATACTTACCAGTAACTTGTATTTCCTTCCATAGGAATGCATTGTGCGCTTTCAGCAGAAAAGGTTCTGTGTCCATTTTTGAAACGGACAAATATTCCTCTAAAATCAGCCAAACTACGAATTCCAATTTACTCACCTGTTATCAGGAGAGAACTCAGCGCTGCATCTTTTAAACTAGCACTGACCCTGAAAAGTAATTCTAAGCGTACTTACCAGTAACTTGTATTTCCTTCCATGGGAATCCATTGTGTGGTTTTCACCAGAAAAGTTTCTAGGTGTCCATTTTTGAAACGTACAAAAATTCCTCTAAAGTCAGTCGAACTATGAATTCCGATTTACTCACCTGTTATCAGGAGAGAACCCAGTGCTGCATCTTTTATCCCAGCACTGACCCTGGAAAGTAATTCTAAGCATACTTACCAGTAACTTGTATTTCCTTCCATAGGAATCCATTGTGTGGTTTTCAGCAGAAAAGTTTCTCTGTCGATTTTTGAAACGTACAAATACTCCTCTAAAGTCAGCAGAATTACGAATGCCGATTTACTCACCTGTTATCAGGAGAGAACCCAGTGCTGCATCTCTTAGACCAGCACTGACCCTGAAAAGTAATTCAAGCATACTTACCAGTAACTTGTATTTCCTTCCATAGGAATGCATTGTGTGCTTTCAGCAGAAAAAGTTCCGTGTCCATTTTTGAAACGTACAAATATTCCTCTAAAATCAGCCAAACTACGAATTCCAATTTACTCACCTGTTATCAGGAGAGAACCAAGTGCTGCATCTTTTAGCCCAGCACTGACCCTGGAAAGTAATTCTAAGCGTACTTACCAGTAACTTGTATTTCCTTCCATAGGAATCCATTGTGTGGTTTTCACCAGAAAAGTTTCCAGGTGTCCATTTTTGAAAAGTACAAATATTCCTCTAAAGTCAGTTGAACTATGACTTCCGATTTACTCACCTGTTATCAGGAGAGAACCCAGTGTTGCATCTTTTATCCCAGCACTGACCCTGGAAAGTATTTCTAAGCGTACTTATCAGTAACTTGTATTTCCTTCCATAGGAATCCATTGTGTGGTTTTCAGCAGAAAAGTTTCTCTGTCGATTTTTGAAACGTACAAATACTCCTCTAAAATCAGCCGAACTATGAATTCTGATTTACTCACCTGTTATCAGGAGACAACCCAGTGCTGCATCTTTTAGCCCAGCACTGACCCTGAAAAGTAATTCTAAGCATACTTACCAATAACTTGTATTTCCTTCCCTAGGCATGCATTGTGTGGTTTTCACCAGAAAAGATTCTAAGTGTCCATTTTTGAAACGTACAAATATTCCTCTTAAATCAGCCGAACTACGAATTCCGATTTACTCACCTGGTATCAGGAGAGAACCCAGTGCTGCATCTTTTAGCCCAGCACTGACCCTGAAAAGTAATTCTAAGCGTACTTACCAGTAACTTGCATTTCCTTCCATAGGAATGCATTGTGTGGTTTTCACCAGAAAAGTTTCTAAGTGTCCATTTTTGAAACGTACAAATATTCCTCTTAAATCAGCCGAACTGCGAATTCCAATTTATTCACCTGTTATCAGGAGAGAACCCAGTGCTGCATCTTTTATCCCAGCACTGACCCTGGAAAGTAATTCTAAGCGTACTTACCAGTAACTTGTATTTCCTTCCATAGGAATCCATTGTGTGATTTTCAGCAGAAAAGTTTCCAAGTGTCGATTTTTGAAACGTAGAAATACTCCTCTAAACTCAGCCGAATTACGAATGCCAAATTACTGACCTGTTATCAGGAGAGAACCGATTGCCACATCTTTTAGACCAGCACTGACCCTGAAAAGTAATTCAAGCGTACTTACCAGTAACTTGTATTTCCTTCCATAGGAATGCATTGTGTGGTTTTCAGTAGAAAAGTTTCCAAGTGTCCATTTTTGAAACGTACAAATATTCCTCTAAAATCAGCCGAACTACGAATTCCGATTTACTCACCTGTTATCAGGAGAGAACCCAGTGCTGCATCTTTTAGCCCAGCACTGACCCTGAAAAGTAATTCTAAGCGTACTTGCCAGTAACTTGTATTTTCTTCCATAGGAATCCATTGTGTGGTTTTCAGCAGAAAGGTTTCCAAGTGTCGATTTTTGAAATGTACAAATACTCCTCTAAAATCAGCAGAATTACGAATGCCGATTTATTCACCTGTTATCAGGAGAGAACCCAGTGCTGCATCTTTTAGACCAGCACTGACCCTGAAAAGTAATTCAAGCGTACTTACCAGTAACTTGTATTTCCTTCCAACGGAATCCATTGTGTAGTTTTCAGCAGAAAAGTTTCCAAGTGTCCATTTTTGAAACGTACAAATATTCCTCAAAAACAGCCGTACTACGAATTCCGATTTACGTACCTGTTATCAGGAGAGAACCCAGTGCTGCATCTTTTAGACCAGCACTGACCCTGAAAAGTAATTCAAGCATACTTACCAGTAACTTGTATTTCCTTCCATAGGAATCCATTGTGTGGTTTTCACCAGAAAAGATTCTGTGTCCATTTTTGAAACGTACAAATATTCCTCTTAAATCAGCCGAACTACGAATTCCGATTTACTCACGTGTTATCAGGAGAGAACCCAGTGATGCATCTTTTAGCCCAGCAGTGACCCTGGAAAGTAATTATAAGCGTACTTACCAGTAACTTGTATTTCCTTCCATAGGAATCCATTGTGTAGTTTTCAGCAGAAAAGTTCCAAGTGTCCATTTTTGAAACGTACAAATACTCCTCTAAAAACAGCAGAATTACGAATGCCGATTTACTCACCTGTTATCAAGAGAGAACCCAGTGCTGCATCTTTTAGACCAGCACTGACCCTAAAAAGTAATTCAAGCGTACTTACCAGTAACTTGTATTTCCTTCCATAGGAATGCATTGTGTGTTTTCAGCAGAAAAGATTCTGTGTCCATTTTTGAAACGTACAAATATTCCTCTAAAATCAGCCAAACTACGAATTCCGATTTACTCACCTGTTATCAGGAGAGAACTCAGTGCTGCATCTTTTAGACTAGCACTGACCCTGAAAAGTAATTCTAAGCGTACTTACCAGTAACTTGTATTTCCTTCCAGAGGAATCCATTGTGTGGTTTTCACCAGAAAAGTTTCTAGGTGTCCATTTTTGAAACGTACAAATATTCCTCTAAAATCATCCGAACTACGAATTCCGATTTACTCACCTGTTATCAGGAGAGAACCCAGTGCTGCATCTTTTAGCCCAGCACTGACCCTGAAAAGTAATTCTAAGCGTACTTACCAGTAACTTGTATTTCCTTCCATAGGAATCCATTGTGTGTTTTTCAGCAGAAAAGTTTCTCTGTCCATTTTTGAAACATACAAATATTCCTCTAAAGTCAGTCGAACTATGAATTCCGATTTACTCACCTGTTATCAGGAGAGGACCCAGTGCTGCATCTTTTATCCCAGCACTGACCCAGAAAAGTAATTCAAGCGTACTTACCAGTAACTTGTATTTCCTTCCATAGGAATGCATTGTGTGGTTTTCAGCAGAAAATTTTCCTAGTGTCCATTGTTGAAACG
Organism: Triturus cristatus; assembly: GCF_964204655.1. Taxonomy (NCBI): domain Eukaryota; kingdom Metazoa; phylum Chordata; class Amphibia; order Caudata; family Salamandridae; genus Triturus; species Triturus cristatus. The sequence continues at coordinate 1,016,682,295 of NC_140579.1, read as the reverse complement.
TACAAATATTCCTCTAAAATCAGCAGAATTATGAATGTCGATTTATTCACCTGTTATCAGGAGAGAACCCAGTGCTGCATCTTTTAGACCAGCACTGACCCTGAAAAGTAATTCAAGCGTACTTACCAGTAACTTGCATTTCCTTCCAACGGAATCCATTGTGTAGTTTTCAGCAGAAAAGTTTCCAAGTGTCCATTTTTGAAACGTACAAATATTCCTCAAAAACAGCCAAACTACGAATTCCGATTTACTTACCTGTTATCAGGAGAGAACCCAGTGCTGCATCATTCAGACCAGCACTGACCCTGAAAAGTAATTTAAGCATACTTACCAGTAACTTGTATTTCCTTCCATAGGAATCTATTGTGTGGTTTTCACCAGAAAAGATTCTGTGTCCATTTTTGAAACGTACAAATATTCCTCTTAAATCAGCCGAACTACGAATTCCGATTTACTCACGTGTTATCAGGAGAGAACCCAGTGCTGCATCTTTTAGACTAGCACTGACCCTGAAAAGTAATTCTAAGCGTACTTACCAGTAACTTGTATTTTCTTCCATAGGAATCCATTGTGTGGTTTTCAGTAGAAAAGTTTCCAAGTGTCCATTTTTGAAACGTACAAATATTCCTCTAAAATCAGCCAAACTACGAATTCCGATTTACTCACCTGTTATCAGGAGAGAACCCAGTGCTGCATCTTTTATCCCAGCACTGACCCTGGAAAGTAATTCTAAGCGTCCTTACCAGTAACTTGTATTTCCTTCCATAGGAATCCATTGTGTGGTTTTCACCAGAAAAGTTTACAGGTGTCCATTTTTGAAACGTACAAATATTCCTCTAAAGTCAGTCGAACTATGAATTCCGATTTACTCACCTGTTATCAGGAGAGATCCCAGTGCTGCATCTTTTATCCCAGCACTGACCCTGGAAAGTAATTCTAAGCGTACTTACCAGTAGCGTGTATTTCCTTCCATAGGAATGCATTGTGTGGTTTTCAGCATAAAAGTTTCCAAGTGTTCATTTTTGAAACTTACAAATATTCCTCTAAAATCAGCCGAACTATGAATTTCGATTTACTCACCTGTTATCAGGAGAGAACTCAGAGCTGCATCTTTTAGACTAGCACTGACCCTGAAAAGTAATTCTAAGCGTACTTACCAGTAACTTGTATTTTCTTCCATAGGAATCCATTGTGTGGTTTTCAGTAGAAAAGTTTCCAAGTGTCCATTTTTGAAACGTACAAATATTCCTCTAAAATCAGCCAAACTACGAATTCCGATTTACTCACCTGTTATCAGGAGAGAACCCAGTGCTACATCTTTTAGCCCAGCACTGACCCTGAAAAGTAATTCTAAGCGTACTTACCAGTAACTTGTATTTCCTTCCTTATGAATGCATTGTGTGGTTTTCACCAGAAAAGTTTCTAAGTGTCCATTTTTGAAATGTACAAATATTACTCCTAAATCAGCCGAACTACGAATTCCGATTTACTCACCTGTTATCAGGAGAGAACCCAGTGCTGCATCTTTTAGACCAGCACTGACCCTGAAAAGTAATTCAAGCATACTTACCAGTAACTTGTATTTCCTTCCATAGGAATCCATTGTGTGGTTTTCACCAGAAAAGATTCTGTGTCCATTTTTGAAACGTACAAATATTCCCCTAAAATCAGCCAAACTACGAATTTCGATTTACTCACCTGTTATCAGGAGAGAACTCACTGCTGCATCTTTTAGACTAGCACTGACCCTGAAAAGTAATTCTAAGCGTACTTACCAGTAACTTGTATTTCCTTCCAAAGGAATCCATTGTGTGGTTTTCAGCAGAAAAGTTTCCAAGTGTCGATTTTTGAAACGTACAAATACTCCTCTAAAATCAGCAGAATTACGAATGCCGATTTATTCACCTGTTATCAGGAGAGAACCCAGTGCTGCATCTTTTAGACCAGCACTGACCCTGAAAAGTAATTCAAGCGTACTTACCAGTAACTTGTATTTCCTTCCAATGGAATCCATTGTGTAGTTTTCAGCAGAAAAGTTTCCAAGTGTCCATTTTTGAAACATACAAATATTCCTCAAAAACAGCCGAACTACGAATTCCGATTTACTTACCTGTTATCAGGAGAGAACCCAGTGCTGCATCTTTTAGACCAGCAGTGACCCTGAAAAGTAATTCAAGCATACTTACAAGTAACTTGTATTTCCTTCCATAGGAATCCATTGTGTGGATTTCACCAGAAAAGATTTTGTGTCCATTTTTGAAACGTACAAATATTCCTCTTAAATCAGCCGAACTACGAATTCCGATTTACTCACGTGTTATCAGGAGAGAACCCAGTGCTGCATCTTTTAGCCCAGCAGTGACCCTGGAAAGTAATTATAAGCGTACTTACCAGTAACTTGTATTTCCTTCCATAGGAATCCATTGTGTAGTTTTCAGCAGAAAAGTTCCAAGTGTCCATTTTTGAAACGTACAAATATTCCTCAAAAACAGCCGAACTACGAATTCCGATTTACTAACCTGTTATCAGGAGAGAACCTAGTGCTGCATCTTTTAGCCCAGCAGTGACCCTGGAAAGTAATTCTAAGCGTACTTACCAGTAACTTCTATTTCCTTCCAAAGGAATCCATTGTGTGGTTTTCAGCAGAAAAGTTTCCGAGTGTCGATGTTTGAAATGTACAAATACTCCTCCAAAATCAGCAGAATTACGAATGCCGATTTATTCACCTGTTATCAGGAGAGAACCCAGTGCTGCATCTTTTAGACCAGCACTGACCCTGAAAAGTAATTCAAGCGAACTTACCAGTAACTTGTATTTCCTTCCAACGGAATCCATTGTGTAGTTTTCAGCAGAAAAGTTTCCAAGTGTCCATTTTTGAAACGTACAAATATTCCTCAAAAACAGCCGAACTACAAATTCCGATTTACGTACCTGTTATCAGGAGAGAACCCAGTGCTGCATCTTTTAGACCAGCACTGACCCTGAAAAATAATTCAAGCATACTTACCAGTAACTTGTATTTCCTTCCATAGGAATCCATTGTGTGGTTTTCACCAGAAAAGATTCTGTGTCCATTTTTGAAACGTACAAATATTCCTCTTAAATCAGCCGAACTACGAATTCCGATTTACTCACGTGTTATCAGGAGAGAAACCAGTGATGCATCTTTTAGCCCAGCAGTGACCCTGGAAAGTAATTATAAGCGTACTTACCAGTAACTTGTATTTCCTTCCATAGGAATCCATTGTGTAGTTTTCAGCAGAAAAGTTCCAAGTGTCCATTTTTGAAACGTACAAATATTCCTCAAAAACAGCCGAACTACGAATTCCGATTTACTAACCTGTTATCAGGAGAGAACCCAGTGCTGCATCTTTTAGCCCAGCAGTGACCCTGGAAAGTAATTCTAAGCGTACTTACCAGTAACTTCTATTTCCTTCCAAAGGAATCCATTGTGTGGTTTTCAGCAGAAAAGTTTCCAAGTGTCGATTTTTGAAACGTACAAATACTCCTCCAAAATCAGCAGAATTACGAATGCCGATTTATTCACCTGTTATCAGGAGAGAACCCAGTGCTGCATCTTTTAGACCAGCACTGACCCTGAAAAGTAATTCAAGCGTACTTACCAGTAACTTGTATTTCCTTCCATAGGAATGCATTGTGTGTTTTCAGCAGAAAAGATTCTGAGTCCATTTTTGAAACGTACAAATATTCCTCTAAAAGCAGTCGAACTATGAATTCCGATTTACTCACCTGTTATCAGGAGAGAACCCAGTGCTGCATCTTTTATCCCAGCACTGACCCAGAAAAGTAATTCAAACGTACTTACCAGTAACTTGTATTTCCTTCCATAGGAATGCATTGTGTGGTTTTCAGCAGAAAAGTTTCCAAGTGTCCATTGTTGAAACGTACAAATATTCCTCTAAAATCAGCAGAATTACGAATGCCGATTTACTCACCTGTTATCAGGAGATAACACAGTGCTGCATCTTTTAGCCCAGCAGTGACCCTGGAAAGTAATTCTAAGCGTACTTACCAGTAACTTCTATTTCCTTCCACAGGAATCCATTGTGTGGTTTTCAGCAGAAAAGTTTCCAAGTGTCGATTTTTGAAACGTACAAATACTCCTCAAAAACAGCCGAACTACGAATTCCGATTTACTTACCTGTTATCAGGAGAGAACCCAGTGCTGCATCTTTTAGACCAGCACTGACCCTGAAAAGTAATTCAAGCATACTTACCAGTAACTTGTATTTCCTTCCATAGGAATGCATTGTGTGTTTTCAGCAGAAAAGATTCTGTGTCAATTTTTGAAACGTACAAATATTCCTCTAAAATCAGTCGAACTATGAATTCCGATTTACTCACCTGTTATCAGGAGAGAACCCAGTGCTGCATCTTTTATCCCAGCACTGACCCAGAAAAGTAATTCAAGCGTACTTACCAGTAACTTGTATTTCCTTCCATAGGAATGCATTGTGTGGTTTTCAGCAGAAAAGTTTCCAAGTGTCCATTGTTGAAACGTACAAATATTCCTCTAAAATCAGCAGAATTACGAATGCCGATTTACTCACCTGTTATCAGGAGAGAACCCAGTGCTGCATCTTTTAGCCCAGCACTGACCCTGAAAAGTAATTCAAGCATACTTACCAGTAACTTGTATTTCCTTCCATAGGAATCCATTGTGTGGTTTTCACCAGAAAAGTTTCTAGGTGTCCATTTTTGAAACGTACAAATATTCCTCTTAAATCAGCCGAACTACAAATTCCGATTTACTCACGTGTTATCAGGAGAGAACCCAGTGCTGCATCTTTTAGCCCAGCAGTGACCCTGGAAAGTAATTCTAAGCGTACTTACCAGTAATTTGTATTTCCTTTCATAGGAATCCATTGTGTAGTTTTCAGGAGAAAAGTTCCAAGTGTCCATTTTTGAAACGTACAAATATTCCTCAAAAACAGCCGAACTACGAATTCCGATTTACTAACCTGTTATCAGGAGAGAACCCAGTGCTGCATCTTTTAGCCCAGCAGTGACCCTGGAAAGTAATTCTAAGCGTACTTACCAGTAACTTCTATTTCCTTCCAAAGGAATCCATTGTGTGGTTTTCAGCAGAAATGTTTCCAAGTGTCGATTTTTGAAACGTACATATACTCCTCTAAAATCAGCAGAATTACGTATGCCGATTTATTCACCTGTTATCAGGAGAGAACCCAGTGCTGCATCTTTCAGACCAGCACTGACCCTGAAAAGTAATTCAAGCGTACTTACCAGTAACTTGTATTTCCTTCCAACGGAATCCATTCTGTAGTTTTCAGCAGAAAAGTTTCCAAGTGTCCATTTTTGAAACGTACAAATATTCCTCAAAAACAGCCGAACTACGAATTCCGATTTACTTACCTGTTATCAGGAGAGAACCCAGTGCTGCATCTTTTAGACCAGCACTGACCCTGAAAAGTAATTCAAGCATACTTACCAGTAACTTCTATTTCCTTCCATAGGAATCCATTGTGTGGTTTTCACCAGAAAAGATTCTGTGTCCATTTTTGAAACGTACAAATATTCCTCTTAAATCAGCCGAACTACGAATTCCGATTTACTCACGTGTTATCAGGAGAGAACCCAGTGCTGCATCTTTTAGCCCAGCAGTGACCCTGGAAAGTAATTCTAAGCGTACTTACCAGTAACTTGTATTTCCTTCCATAGGAATCCATTGTGTAGTTTTCAGCAGAAAAGTTCCAAGTGTCCATTTTTGAAACGTACAAATATTCCTCAAAAACAGCCGAACTACGAATTCCGATTTACTAACCTGTTATGAGGAGAGAACCCAGTGCTGCATCTTTTTGCCCAGCAGTGACCCTGGAAAGTAATTTTAAGCGTACTTATCAGTAACTTCTATTTCCTTCCAAAGGAATCCATTGTGTGGTTTTCAGCAGAAAAGTTTCCAAGTGTCGATTTTTGAAACGTACAAATACTCCTCTAATATCAGCAGAATTACGAATGCCGATTTACTCACCTGTTATCAGGAGAGAACCCATTGCTGCATCTTTTAGACCAGCACTGACCCTGAAAAGTAATTCAAGCGTACTTACCAGTAACTTGTATTTCCTTCCATAGGAATGCATTGTGTGTTTTTAGCAGAAAAGATTCTGTGTCCATTTTTGAAACATACAAATATTCCTCTAAAATCAGCCAAACTACGAATTCCGATTTACTCACCTGTTATCAGGAGAGAACTCAGTGCTGCATCTTTTAGACTAGCACTGACCCTGAAAAGTAATTCTAAGCGTACTTACCAGTAACTTGTATTTCCTTCCATAGGAATCCATTGTGTGGTTTTCAGCAGAAAAGTTTCTCTGTCGATTTTTGAAACGTACAAATATTCCTCTAAAATCAGTCGAACTATGAGTTCCGATTTACTCACCTGTTATCAGGAGAGAACCCAGTGCTGCATCTTTTATCCCAGCACTGACCCTGGAAAGTAATTCTAAGCATACTTAATAGTAACTTATATTTCCTTCCATAGGAATCCATTGGGTGGTTTTCAGTAGAAAAGTTTCCAAGTGTCCATTTTTGAAACATACAAATATTCCTCTAAAATTAGCCGAACTACAAATTCTGATTTACTTACCTGTTATCAGGAGAGAACCCAGTGCTGCATCTTTTAGCCCAGCACTGAACCTGAAAAGTCATTCTAAGCGTACTTACCAGTAACTTGTATTTTCTTCCATAGGAATCCATTGTGTGGTTTTCAGCAGAAAGGTTCCAAGTGTCCATTTTTGAAACGTACAAATATTCCTCTAAAATCAGCCGATCTACGAATTCCAATTTACTCACCTGTTATCAGGAGAGAACCCAGTGCTACATCTTTTAGCCCAGCACTGACCCTGATCAGTAATTCCAAGCGTACTTACCAGTAACTTGTATTTCCTTCCTTATGAATGCATTGTGTGGTTTTCAGCAGAAAAGTTTCCAAGTGTCCATTGTTGAAATGTACAAATATTACTCCTAAATCAGCCGAACTATGAATTCCGATTTACTTACCTGTTATCAGGAGAGAACCGAGTGCGGCATCTTTTAGCCCAGCACTGACCCTGGAAAGTAATTCTAAGCGTACTTACCAGTAACTTGTATTTCCTTCCATAGGAATCCATTGTGTGGTTTTCACCAGAAAAGTTTCCAGGTGTCCATTTTTGAAACGTACAAATATTCCTCTAAAGTCAGTCGAACTATGAATTCCGATTTACTCACCTGTTATCAGGAGAGAACCCAGTGCTGCATCTTTTATCCCAGCACTGACCCTGGAAAGTAATTCTAATCGTACTTACCAGTAACTTGTATTTCCTTCCATAGGAATCCATTGTGTGGTTTTCAGCAGAAAAGTTTCTCTGTCGATTTTTGAAACGTACAAATATTCCTCTAAAATCAGTCGAACTATGAGTTCCGATTTACTCACCTTGTTATCAGGAGAGAGCCCAGTGCTGCATCTTTTATCCCAGCACTGACCCAGAAAAGTAATTCTAAGCGTACTTACCAGTAACTTGTATTTCCTTCCATAGGAATCCATTGTGTGTTTTTCAGCAGAAAAGTTTCTCTGTCCATTTTTGAAACATACAAATATTCCTCTAAAGTCAGTCGAACTATGAATTCCGATTTACTCACCTTGTTATCAGGAGAGAGCCCAGTGCTGCATCTTTTATCCCAGCACTGAACCAGAAAAGTAATTCTAAGCGTACTTACCAGTAACTTGTATTTCCTTCCATAGGAATGCATTGTGTGGTTTTCACCAGAAAAGTTTCTAAGTGTCCATTTTTGAAACGTACAAATATTCCTCTTAAATCAGCCGAACTACGAATTCCGATTTACTCACCTGTTATCAGGAGAGAACCCAGTGCTGCATCTTTTAGCCCACCACTGACCATGGAAAGTAATTCTAAGCGTACTTACCAGTAACATGTATTTTCTTCCATAGGAATCCATTGTGTGGTTTTCAGCAGAAAAGTTTCCAAGTGTCGATTTTTGAAACGTACAAATACTCCTCTAAACTCAGCCGAATTACGAATGCCGAATTACTGACCTGTTATCAGGAGAGAACCCATTGCTGCATCTTTTAGACCAGCACTGACCCTGAAAAGTAATTCTAAGCGTACTTACCAGTAACTTGTATTTCCTTCCATAGGAATCCATTGTGTGTTTTTCAGCACAAAAGTTTCTCTGTCCATTTTTGAAACATACAAATATTCCTCTAAAGTCAGTCGAACTATGAATTCCGATTTACTCACCTGTTATCAGGAGAGAACCCAGTGCTGCATCTTTTATCCCAGCACTGACCCAGAAAATTAATTCTAAGCGTACTTACCAGTAACTTGTATTTCCTTCCGTAGGAAAGCATTGTGTGGTTTTCAGCAGAAAAGTTTCCAAGTGTCCATTTTTGAAACATACAAATATTCCTCTAAAATCAGCCGAACTACGAATTCCGATTTACTTTCCTGTTATCAGGAGAGAACCCAGTGCTGCATCTTTTAGCCCAGCACTGAACCTGAAAAGTCATTCTAAGCGTACTTACCAGTAACTTGTATTTTCTTCCATAGGAATCCATTGTGTGGTTTTCAGCAGAAAGGTTCCAAGTGTCCATTTTTGAAACGTACAAATATTCCTCTAAAATCAGCCGATCTACGAATTCCGATTTACTCACCTGTTATCAGGAGAGAACCCAGTGCTACATCTTTTAGCCCAGCACTGACCCTGATCAGTAATTCCAAGCGTACTTACCAGTAACTTGTATTTCCTTCCTTATGAATGCATTGTGTGGTTTTCAGCAGAAAAGTTTCCAAGTGTCCATTGTTGAAATGTACAAATATTACTCCTAAATCAGCCGAACTATGAATTCCGATTTACTTACCTGTTATCAGGAAAGAACCGAGTGCGGCATCTTTTAGCCCAGCACTGACCCTGGAAAGTAATTCTAAGCGTACTTACCATTAACTTGTATTTCCTTCCTTAGGAATCCATTGTGTGGTTTTCACCAGAAAAGTTTCCAGGTGTCCATTTTTGAAACGTACATATATTCCTCTAAAGTCAGTCGAACTATGAATTCCGATTTACTCACCTGTTATCAGCAGAGAACCCAGTGCTGCATCTTTTATCCCAGCACTGACCCTGGAAAGTAATTCTAAGCGTACTTACCAGTAACTTGTATTTCCTTCCATAGGAATCCATTGTGTGGTTTTCAGCAGAAAAGTTTCTCTGTCGATTTTTGAAACGTACAAATATTCCTCTAAAATCAGTCGAACTATGAGTTCCGATTTACTCACCTGTTATCAGGAGAGAACCCAGTGCTGCATCTTTTATCCCAGCACTGACCCTGGAAAGTAATTCTAAGCATACTTACTAGTAACTTGTATTTCCTTCCATAGGAATCCATTGGGTGGTTTTCAGCAGAAAAGTTTCCAAGTGTCCATTTTTGAAACTTACAAATATTACTCCTAAATCAGCCGAAATACGCATTCCGATTTACTCACCTGTTATCAGGAGAGAACCCAGTGCTGCATCTTTTATCCCAGCACTGACCCTGGAAAGTAATTCTAAGCATACTTACCAGTAACTTGTATTTCCTTCTATAGGAATCCATTGTGTGGTTTTCACCAGAAAAGATTCTGTGTCATTTTTTGAAACGTACAAATATTCCCCTAAAATCAGCCAAACTACAAATTCCGATTTACTCACCTGTTATCAGGAGAGAACCCAGTGCTGCATCTTTTAGCCCAGCACTGATTCTGAAAAGTAATTCTAAGCGTACTTACCAGTAACTTGTATTTCCTTCCATAGGAATCCATTGTGTGTTTTTCAGCAGAAAAGTTTCTCTGTCCATTTTTGAAACATACAAATATTCCTCTAAAGTCAGTCGAACTATGAATTCCGATTTACTCACCTGTTATCAGGAGAGAACCCAGTGCTGCATCTTTTATCCCAGCACTGACCCAGAAAAGTAATTCAAGCGTACTTACCAGTAACTTGTATTTCCTTCCATAGGAATCCATTGTGTGGTTTTCACCAGAAAAGATTCTGTGTCCATTTTTGAAACGTACAAATATTCCTCTTAAATCAGTCGAACTTCGAATTCCGATTTACTAACGTGTTATCAGGAGAGAACCCAGTGCTGCATCTTTTAGCCCAGCAGTGACCCTGGAAAGTAATTCTAAGCGTACTTACCAGTAACTTGTATTTCCTTCCATAGGAATCCATTGTGTAGTTTTCAGCAGAAAAGTTTCCAAGTGTCCATTTTTGAAATGTACAAATATTCCTCAAAAACAGCCGAACTACGAATTCCGATTTACTCACCTGTTATCAGGAGAGAACCCAGTGCTGCATCTTTTATCCCAGCACTGACCCAGAAAAGTAATTCAAGCGTACTTACCAGTAACTTGTATTTCCTTCCAAAGGAATCCATTGTGTGATTTTCAGCAGAAAAGTTTCTGTGTCCGTTTCTGAAACGTACAAATACTCCTCTAAAATCAGCCGAATTAGGAATTCCGATTTACTCAGCTGTTATCAGCAGAGAACACAGTGCTGCATCATTTAGGCCAGCACTGACCCTGAAAAGTAATTCTAAGTGTACTTACCAGTAACTTGTATTTCCTTCCATAGGAATGCATTGTTTGGTTTTCACCAGAAAAGTTTCTAAGTTTCCATTTTTGAAACGTACAAATATTCTTCTTAAATCAGCCGAACGACGAATTCCAATTTACTCACCTGTTATCAGGAGAGAACCCAGTGCTGCATCTTTTATCCCAGCACTGACCCTGGAAAGTAATTCTAAGCGTAGCTACCAGTAACTTGTATTTCCTTCCATAGGAATCCATTGTGTGGTTTTCAGCAGAAAAGTTTCCAAGTGTCAATTTTTGAAACGTACAAATACTCCTCTAAACTCAGCCAAATTACGAATGCCGAATTACTGACCTGTTATCAGGAGAGAACCCAGTGCTGCATCTTTTAGACCAGCACTGACCCTGAAAAGTAATTCAAGCGTACTTACCAGTAACTTGTATTTCCTTCCAACGGAATGCATTGTGTAGTTTTCAGCAGAAAAGTTTCCAAGTGTCCATTTTTGAAACGTACAAATATTCCTGAAAAACAGCCGAACTACGAATTCCGATTTACTTACCTGTTATCAGGAGAGAACCCAGTGCTGCATCTTTTAGACCAGCACTGACCCTGAAAAGTAATTCAAGCATACTTACCAGTAACTTGTATTTCCTTCCATAGGAATCCATTGTGTGGTTTTCACCAGAAAAGATTCTGTGTCCATTTTTGAAACGTACAAATATTCCTCCTAAATCAGCCGAACTACGAATTCCGATTTACTCACGTGTTATCAGGAGAGAACCCAGTGCTGCATCTTTTAGCCCAGCAGTGACCCTGGAAAGTAATTCTAAGCGTACTTACCAGTAACTTGTATTTCCTTCCATAGGAATCCATTGTGTAGTTTTCAGCAGAAAAGTTCCAACTGTCCATTTTTGAAACGTACAAATATTCCTCAAAAACAGCAGAATTACAAATGCCGATTTACTCACCTATTATCAGGAGAGAACCCAGTGCTGCATCTTTTAGACCAGCACTGACCCTGAAAAGTAATTCAAGCGTACTTACCAGTAACTTGTATTTCCTTCCATAGGAATGCATTGTGTGTTTTCAGCAGAAAAGATTCTGTGTCCATTTTTGAAACGTACAAATATTCCTCTGAAATCAGCCAAACTACGAATTCCGATTTACTCACCTTTTATCAGGAGAGAACTCAGTGCTGCATCTTTTAAACTAGCACTGACCCTGAAAAGTAATTCTAAGCGTACTTACCAGTTACTTGTATTTCCTTCCATAGGAATCCATTGTGTGGTTTTCACCAGAAAAGATTCTGTGTCCATTTTTGAAACGTACAAATACTCCTCTAAACTCAGCCGAATTACGAATGCCGAATTACTGACCTGTTATCAGGAGAGAACCCATTGCTGCATCTTTTAGACCAGCACTGACCCTGAAAAGTAATTCAAGCATACTTACCAGTAACTTGTATTTCCTTCCATAGGAATGCATTGTGTGGTTTTCAGCAGAAAAGTTTCCAAGTGTCCATTTTTGAAACGTACAAATATTCCTCAAAAATCAGCCGAAATACGAATTCCGATTTACTCACCTGTTATCAGGAGAGAACCCAGTGCTGCATGTTTTAGCCCAGCACTGACCCTGAAAAGTAATTCTAAGCGTACTTTCCAGTAACTTGTATTTTCTTCCTTATGAATGCATTGTGTGGTTTTCACCAGAAAAGTTTCTAAGTGTCCATTTTTGAAACGTACAAATATTACTCCTACATCAGCCGAACTACGAATTCCGATTTACTCACCTGTTATCAGGAGAGAACCCAGTGCTGCATCTTTTAGCCCAGCACTGACCCTGAAAAGTAATTCTAAGCGTACTTACCAGTAACTTGTATTTCCTTCCATAGGAATCCATTGTGTGTTTTTCAGCAGAAAAGTTTCTCTGTCCATTTTTGAAACGTACAAATATTCCTCTAAAATCAGCCAAACTACGAATTCCGATTTACTCACATGTTATCAGGAGAGAACTCAGTGCTGCATCTTTAAGACAAGCACTGACCCTGAAAAGTAATTCTAAGTGTACTTACCAGTAACTTGTATTTCCTTCCATAGGAATGCATTGTTTGGTTTTCACCAGAAAAGTTTCTAAGTTTCCATTTTTGAAACGTACAAATATTCTTCTTAAATCAGCCGAACGACGAATTCCAATTTACTCACCTGTTATCAGGAGAGAACCCAGTGCTGCATCTTTTATCCCAGCACTGACCCTGGAAAGTAATTCTAAGCGTAGTTACCAGTAACTTGTATTTCCTTCCATAGGAATCCATTGTGTGGTTTTCAGCAGAAAAGTTTCCAAGTGTCAATTTTTGAAACGTACAAATACTCCTCTAAACTCAGCCAAATTACGAATGCCGAATTACTGACCTGTTATCAGGAGAGAACCCAGTGCTGCATCTTTTAGACCAGCACTGACCCTGAAAAGTAATTCAAGCGTACTTACCAGTAACTTGTATTTCCTTCCAACGGAATGCATTGTGTAGTTTTCAGCAGAAAAGTTTCCAAGTGTCCATTTTTGAAACGTACAAATATTCCTGAAAAACAGCCGAACTACGAATTCCGATTTACTTACCTGTTATCAGGAGAGAACCCAGTGCTGCATCTTTTAGACCAGCACTGACCCTGAAAAGTAATTCAAGCATACTTACCAGTAACTTGTATTTCCTTCCATAGGAATCCATTGTGTGGTTTTCACCAGAAAAGATTCTGTGTCCATTTTTGAAACGTACAAATATTCCTCTTAAATCAGCCGAACTACGAATTCCGATTTACTCACGTGTTATCAGGAGAGAACCCAGTGCTGCATCTTTTAGCCCAGCAGTGACCCTGGAAAGTAATTCTAAGCGTACTTACCAGTAACTTGTATTTCCTTCCATAGGAATCCATTGTGTAGTTTTCAGCAGAAAAGTTCCAACTGTCCATTTTTGAAACGTACAAATATTCCTCAAAAACAGCCGAACTACGAATTCCGATTTACTAACCTGTTATCAGGAGAGGACCCAGTGCTGCATCTTTTAGCCCAGCAGTGACCCTGGAAAGTAATTCTAAGCGTACTTACCAGTAACTTGTATTTCCTTCTATAGGAATGCATTGTGTGGTTTTCAGCAGAAAAGTTACCAAGTAGCGATTTTTGAAACGTACAAATACTCCTCTAAAATCAGCAGAATTACGAATGCCGATTTACTCACCTGTTATCAGGAGAGAACCCAGTGCTGCATTTTTTAGACCAGCACTGACCCTGAATAGTAATTCAAGCGTACTTACCAGTAACTTGTATTTCCTTCCATAGGAATGCATTGTGTGTTTTCAGCAGAAAAGATTCTGTGTCCATTTTTGAAATGTACAAATATTCCTCTAAAATCAGCCAAACTACGAATTCCGATTTACTCAACTGTTATCAGGAGAGAACTCAGTGCTGCATCTTTTAGACTAGCACTGACCCTGAAGAGTAATTCTAAGCGTACTTACCAGTAACTTGTATTTCCTTCCATAGGAATCCATTGTGTGGTTTTCACCAGAAAAGTTTCTAGGTGTCCATTTTTGAAATGTACAAATATTCCTCTAAAATCATCCGAACTACGAATTCCGATTTACTCACCTGTTATCAGGAGAGAACCCAGTGCTGCATCTTTTAGCCCAGCACTGACCCTGAAAAGTAAATCTAAGCCTACTTAACAGTAACTTGGATTTCCTTCCATAGGAATCCATTGTGTGGTTTTCACCAGAAAAGTTTCTAGGTGTCCATTTTTGAAACATACAAATATTCCTCTAAAATCATCCGAACTACGAATTCCGATTTACTCACCTGTTATCAGGAGAGAACCCAGTGCTGCATCTTTTATCCCAGCACTGACCCAGAAAAGTAATTCAAGCGTACTTACCAGTAACTTGTATTTCCTTCCATAGGAATGCATTGTGTGGTTTTCAGCAGAAAAGTTTCCAAGTGTCCATTGTTGAAACGTACAAATACTCCTCTAAACTCAGCCGAATTACGAATGCCGAATTACTGACCGGTTATCAGGAGAGAACCCATTGCTGCATCTTTTAGACCAGCACTGACCCTGAAAAGAAATTCAAGCGTACTTACCAGTAACTTGTATTTCCTTCCGTAGGAATGCATTGTGTGGTTTTCAGCAGAAAAGTTTCCAAGTGTCCATTTTTGAAACATACAAATATTCCTCTAAAAGCAGCCGAACTACGAATTCCGATTTACTCACCTGTTATAAGGAGAGAACCCAGTGCTACATCTTTTAGCCCAGCACTGACCCTGATAAGTAATTCCAAGCGTACTTACCAGTAACTTGTATTTCCTTCCTTATGGATGCATTGTGTGGTTTTCACCAGAAAAGTTTCTAAGTGTCCATTTTTGAAACATACAAATATTACTCCCAAATCAGCCAAATTACGAATTCCGATTTACTCACCTGTTACCAGGAGGGAACCCAGTGCTGCATCTTCTAGCCCAGCACTGACCCTGAAAAGTAATTCTAAGCGTACTTACCAGTAACTTGTATTTCCTTCCTTAGTAATCCATTGTGTGGTTTTCAGCAGAAAAGTTTGTCTGTCGATTTTTGAAACGTACACATATTCCTCTATAATCAGCCGAACTATGAATTCCGATTTACTTACCTGTTATCAGGAGAGAACCGAGTGCTGCATCTTTTAGCCCAGCACTGACCCTGGAAAGTAATTGTAAGCATACTTACCAGTAACTTGTAGTTCCTTCCATAGGAATCCATTGTGTGGTTTTCACCAGAAAAGTTTCCAGGTGTCCATTTTTGAAACGTACAAATATTCCTCTAAAGTCAGTCGAACTATGAATTCCGATTTACTCACCTGTTATCAGGAGAGAACCCAGTGCTGCATCTTTTATCCCAGCACTGACCCTGGAAAGTAATTCTAAGCGTACTTACCAGTAACTTGTATTTCCTTCCATAGGAATCCATTGTGTGGTTTTCAGCAGAAAAGTTTCTCTGTAGATTTTTGAAACGTACAAATATTCCTCTAAAATCAGTCGAACTACGAATTCCGATTTACTTACCTGTTATCAGGAGAGAACCGAGTGCTGCATCTTTTAGCCCAGCACTGACCCTGGAAAGTAATTCTAAGCGTACTTACCAGTAACTTGTATTTCCTTCCATAGGAATCCATTGTGTGGTTTTCACCAGAAAAGTTTCTAAGTTTCCATTTTTGAAACGTACAAATATTCCTCTAAAATCAGTCGAACTACGAATTCCGATTTACTTACCTGTTATCAGGAGAGAACCGAGTGCTGCATCTTTTAGACTAGAACTGACCCTGAAAAGTAATTCTAAGTGTACTTACCAGTAACTTGTATTTCCTTCAATAGGAATGCATTGTGTGGTTTTCACCAGAAAAGTTTCTAAGTTTCCATTTTTGAAACGTACAAATATTCTTCTTAAATCAGCCGAACGACGAATTCCAATTTACTCACCTGTTATCAGGAGAGAACCCAGTGCTGCATCTTTTATCCCAGCACTGACCCTGGAAAGTAATTCTAAGCGTACTTACCAGTAACTTGTATTTCCTTCCATAGGAATCCATTTTGTGTGGTTTTCAGCAGAAAAGTTTCCAAGTGTCAATTTTTGAAACGTACAAATACTCCTCTAAACTCAGCCGAATTACGAATGCCGAATTACTGACCTGTTATCAGGAGAGAACCCAGTGCTGCATCTTTTAGACCAGCACTGACCCTGAAAAGTAATTCAAGCGTACTTACCAGTAACTTGTATTTCCTTCCAACGGAATCCATTGTGTAGTTTTCAGCAGAAAAGTTTCCAAGTGTCCATTTTTGAAACGTACAAATATTCCTCAAAAACAGCCGAACTACGAATTCCGATTTACTTACCTGTTATCAGGAGAGAACCCAGTGCTGCATCTTTTAGACCAGCACTGACCCTGAAAAGTAATTCAAGCATACTTACCAGTAACTTATATTTCCTTCCATAGGAATACATTGTGTGGTTTTCACCAGAAAAGATTCTGTGTCCATTTTTGAAACATACAAATATTCCTCTTAAATCAGCCGAACTACGAATTCCGATTTACTCACGTGTTATCAGGAGAGAACCCAGTGCTTCATCTTTTAGCCCAGCAGTGACCCTGGAAAGTAATTCTAAGCGTACTTACCAGTAACTTCTATTTCCTTCCAAAGGAATCCATTGTGTGGTTTTCAGGAGAAAAGTTTCCAAGTGTCGATTTTTGAAACGTACAAATACTCCTCTAAAATCAGCAGAATTACGAATGCCGATTTACTCACCTGTTATCAGGAGAGAACCCAGTGCTGCATCTTTTAGACCAGCACTGACCCTGAAAAGTAATTCAAGCGTACTTACCAGTAAATTGTATTTCCTTCCATAGGAATGCATTGTGTGTTTTCAGCAGAAAAGATTCTGTGTCCATTTTTGAAACGTACAAATATTCCTCTAAAATCAGCCAAACTACGAATTCCGATTTACTCACCTGTTATCAGGAGAGAACTCAGTGCTGCATCTTTTAGACTAGCACTGACCCTGAAGAGTAATTCTAAGCGTACTTACCAGTAACTTGTATTTCCTTCCATAGGAATCCATTGTGTGGTTTTCACCGGAAAAGTTTCTAGGTGTCCATTTTTGAAACGTACAAATATTCCTCTTAAATCAGCCGAACTACGAATTCTGGTTTACTCACCTGTTATCAGCAGAGATCCCAGTGCTGCATCTTTTAGCCCAAGACTGACCCTGAAAAGTAATTCTAAGCGTACTTACCAGTAACTTGTATTTCGTTCCATAGGAATCCATTGAGTGGTTTTCACCAGAAAAGTTTCTGTGTCGATTTTTTAAACATACAAATATTCCCCTAAAGTCAGTCGAACTATGAATTCCAATTTACTCAACTGTTATCAGGAGAGAACCCAGTGCTGCATCTTTTAGCCCAAGACTGACCCTGAAAAGTAATTCTAAGCGTACTTACCAGTAAGTTGTATTTTCTTCCATAGGAATCCATTGAGTGGTTTTCACCAGAAAAGTTTCTGTGTCGATTTTTTAAACGTACAAATATTCCTCTAAAATCAGCCAAACTACGAATTCCGATTTACTCAACTGTTATCAGGAGAGAACTCAGTGCTGCATCTTTTAGACTAGCACTGACCCTGAAGAGTAATTCTAAGCGTACTTACCAGTAACTTGTATTTCCTTCCATAGGAATCCATTGTGTGGTTTTCACCAGAAAAGTTTCTAGGTGTCCATTTTTGAAATGTACAAATATTCCTCTAAAATCATCCGAACTACGAATTCCGATTTACTCACCTGTTATCAGGAGAGAACCCAGTGCTGCATCTTTTAGCCCAGCACTGACCCTGAAAAGTAATTCTAAGCCTACTTAACAGTAACTTGGATTTCCTTCCATAGGAATCCATTGTGTGGTTTTCACCAGAAAAGTTTCTAGGTGTCCATTTTTGAAACATACAAATATTCCTCTAAAATCATCCGAACTACGAATTCCGATTTACTCACCTGTTATCAGGAGAGAACCCAGTGCTGCATCTTTTATCCCAGCACTGACCCAGAAAAGTAATTCAAGCGTACTTACCAGTAACTTGTATTTCCTTCCATAGGAATGCATTGTGTGGTTTTCAGCAGAAAAGTTTCCAAGTGTCCATTGTTGAAACGTACAAATACTCCTCTAAACTCAGCCGAATTACGAATGCCGAATTACTGACCGGTTATCAGGAGAGAACCCATTGCTGCATCTTTTAGACCAGCACTGACCCTGAAAAGAAATTCAAGCGTACTTACCAGTAACTTGTATTTCCTTCCGTAGGAATGCATTGTGTGGTTTTCAGCAGAAAAGTTTCCAAGTGTCCATTTTTGAAACATACAAATATTCCTCTAAAAGCAGCCGAACTACGAATTCCGATTTACTCACCTGTTATAAGGAGAGAACCCAGTGCTACATCTTTTAGCCCAGCACTGACCCTGATAAGTAATTCCAAGCGTACTTACCAGTAACTTGTATTTCCTTCCTTATGGATGCATTGTGTGGTTTTCACCAGAAAAGTTTCTAAGTGTCCATTTTTGAAACATACAAATATTACTCCCAAATCAGCCAAATTACGAATTCCGATTTACTCACCTGTTACCAGGAGGGAACCCAGTGCTGCATCTTCTAGCCCAGCACTGACCCTGAAAAGTAATTCTAAGCGTACTTACCAGTAACTTGTATTTCCTTCCTTAGTAATCCATTGTGTGGTTTTCAGCAGAAAAGTTTGTCTGTCGATTTTTGAAACGTACACATATTCCTCTATAATCAGCCGAACTATGAATTCCGATTTACTTACCTGTTATCAGGAGAGAACCGAGTGCTGCATCTTTTAGCCCAGCACTGACCCTGGAAAGTAATTGTAAGCATACTTACCAGTAACTTGTAGTTCCTTCCATAGGAATCCATTGTGTGGTTTTCACCAGAAAAGTTTCCAGGTGTCCATTTTTGAAACGTACAAATATTCCTCTAAAGTCAGTCGAACTATGAATTCCGATTTACTCACCTGTTATCAGGAGAGAACCCAGTGCTGCATCTTTTATCCCAGCACTGACCCTGGAAAGTAATTCTAAGCGTACTTACCAGTAACTTGTATTTCCTTCCATAGGAATCCATTGTGTGGTTTTCAGCAGAAAAGTTTCTCTGTAGATTTTTGAAACGTTCAAATATTCCTCTAAAATCAGTCGAACTACGAATTCCGATTTACTTACCTGTTATCAGGAGAGAACCGAGTGCTGCATCTTTTAGCCCAGCACTGACCCTGGAAAGTAATTCTAAGCGTACTTACCAGTAACTTGTATTTCCTTCCATAGGAATCCATTGTGTGGTTTTCACCAGAAAAGTTTCTAAGTTTCCATTTTTGAAACGTACAAATATTCCTCTAAAATCAGTCGAACTACGAATTCCGATTTACTTACCTGTTATCAGGAGAGAACCGAGTGCTGCATCTTTTAGACTAGCACTGACCCTGAAAAGTAATTCTAAGTGTACTTACCAGTAACTTGTATTTCCTTCAATAGGAATGCATTGTGTGGTTTTCACCAGAAAAGTTTCTAAGTTTCCATTTTTGAAACGTACAAATATTCTTCTTAAATCAGCCGAACGACGAATTCCAATTTACTCACCTGTTATCAGGAGAGAACCCAGTGCTGCATCTTTTATCCCAGCACTGACCCTGGAAAGTAATTCTAAGCGTACTTACCAGTAACTTGTATTTCCTTCCATAGGAATCCATTGTGTGGTTTTCACCAGAAAAGTTTCTAAGTTTCCATTTTTGAAACGTACAAATATTCCTCTAAAATCAGTCGAATTACGAATGCCGAATTACTGACCTGTTATCAGGAGAGAACCCAGTGCTGCATCTTTTAGACCAGCACTGACCCTGAAAAGTAATTCAAGCGTACTTACCAGTAACTTGTATTTCCTTCCAACGGAATCCATTGTGTAGTTTTCAGCAGAAAAGTTTCCAAGTGTCCATTTTTGAAACGTACAAATATTCCTCAAAAACAGCCGAACTACGAATTCCGATTTACTTACCTGTTATCAGGAGAGAACCCAGTGCTGCATCTTTTAGACCAGCACTGACCCTGAAAAGTAATTCAAGCATACTTACCAGTAACTTATATTTCCTTCCATAGGAATACATTGTGTGGTTTTCACCAGAAAAGATTCTGTGTCCATTTTTGAAACATACAAATATTCCTCTTAAATCAGCCGAACTACGAATTCCGATTTACTCACGTGTTATCAGGAGAGAACCCAGTGCTTCATCTTTTAGCCCAGCAGTGACCCTGGAAAGTAATTCTAAGCGTACTTACCAGTAACTTCTATTTCCTTCCAAAGGAATCCATTGTGTGGTTTTCAGGAGAAAAGTTTCCAAGTGTCGATTTTTGAAACGTACAAATACTCCTCTAAAATCAGCAGAATTACGAATGCCGATTTACTCACCTGTTATCAGGAGAGAACCCAGTGCTGCATCTTTTAGACCAGCACTGACCCTGAAAAGTAATTCAAGCGTACTTACCAGTAAATTGTATTTCCTTCCATAGGAATGAATTGTGTGTTTTCATCAGAAAAGATTCTGTGTCCATTTTTGAAACGTACAAATATTCCTCTAAAATCAGCCAAACTACGAATTCCGATTTACTCACCTGTTATCAGGAGAGAACTCAGTGCTGCATCTTTTAGACTAGCACTGACCCTGAAGAGTAATTCTAAGCGTACTTACCAGTAACTTGTATTTCCTTCCATAGGAATCCATTGTGTGGTTTTCACCGGAAAAGTTTCTAGGTGTCCATTTTTGAAACGTACAAATATTCCTCTTAAATCAGCCGAACTACGAATTCTGGTTTACTCACCTGTTATCAGCAGAGATCCCAGTGCTGCATCTTTTAGCCCAAGACTGACCCTGAAAAGTAATTCTAAGCGTACTTACCAGTAACTTGTATTTCGTTCCATAGGAATCCATTGAGTGGTTTTCACCAGAAAAGTTTCTGTGTCGATTTTTTAAACATACAAATATTCCCCTAAAGTCAGTCGAACTATGAATTCCAATTTACTCAACTGTTATCAGGAGAGAACCCAGTGCTGCATCTTTTAGCCCAAGACTGACCCTGAAAAGTAATTCTAAGCGTACTTACCAGTAAGTTGTATTTTCTTCCATAGGAATCCATTGAGTGGTTTTCACCAGAAAAGTTTCTGTGTCGATTTTTTAAACGTACAAATATTCCTCTAAAATCAGCCGAACCACGAATTCCGATTTACTCACCTGTTATCAGGAGAGAACCCAGTGCTGCATCTTTTAGCCCAGCACTGACCCTGAAAAGTAATTCTAAGCGTACTTAACAGTAACTTGTATTTCCTTCCATAGGAATCCATTGTGTGGTTTTCACTAGAAAAGATTCTGTGTCCCTATTTGAAACGT
Source organism: Triturus cristatus (assembly GCF_964204655.1). Taxonomy (NCBI): domain Eukaryota; kingdom Metazoa; phylum Chordata; class Amphibia; order Caudata; family Salamandridae; genus Triturus; species Triturus cristatus. Next base: position 1,016,660,692 of record NC_140579.1, on the reverse strand, counting down.
ACAAATATTCCTCTAAAATCAGCCAAACTACGAGTTCCGATTTACTCACCTGTTATCAGGAGAGAACTCAGTTCTGCATCTTTTAGACCAGCACTGACCCTGAAAAGTAATTCTAAGCGTACTTACCAGTAACTTGTATTTCCTTCTATAGGAATCTATTGAGTAGTTTTCACCATAAACGTTTCTAAGTGTCGACTTTTGAAACGTAAAAATACTCCTCTAAAATCAGCTGAATTACGAATTCCAATTTACTCACTTGTTATCAGGAGAGAACCCAGTGCTGCATCTTTTAGCCCAGCACTGACCCTGAAAAGAAATTCTAAGCATACTTACCAGTAAGTTGTATTTCCTTCCATAGGAATCCATTGTGTGCTTTTCAGCAGAAAAGTTTCGAAGTGTCGATTTTTTAAATGTGCAAATACGCCTCTAAAATCATCTGAATTCCGAATTCCGATGTACTCACCTGTTATCAGGAGAGAACCCAGTGCTGCATCTTTTAGCCCAGCACTGACCCTGGAAAGTAATTCTAAGCGTACTTACCAGTAACTTGTATTTCCTTCCCTAGGAATCCGTTGTGTGGTTTTCAGCAGAAAAGGTTCCAAGTGTCCATTTTTGAAACATACAAATATTCCTCTAAAATTAGCCGAACTACGAATTCCGATTTACTCACCTGTTATCAGGAGAGAACCAAGTGCTGCATCTTTTAGCCCAGCACTGACCCTGAAAAGTAATTCTAAGCGTACTTACCAGTAACTTGTATTTCCTATCATAGGAATTCATTGTGTGTTTTTCAGCAGAAAAGTTTCCCAGTCCATTTTTGAAACATACAAATATTCCTCTAAAGTCAGTCAAACTATGAATTCCGATTTACTCACCTGTTATCAGGAGAGAACCCAGTGCTGCATCTTTTATCCCAGCACTGACCCAGAAAAGTAATTCAAGCGTACTTACCAGTAACTTGTATTTCCTTCCATAGGAATGCATTGTGTGGTTTTCAGCAGAAAAGTTTCCAAGTGTCCATTGTTGAAACGTACAAATACTCCTCTAAACTCAGCCGAATTACGAATGCCGAATTACTGACCTGTTATCAGGAGAGAACCCATTGCTGCATCTTTTAGACCAGCACTGACCCTGAAAAGTAATTCAAGCGTACTTACCAGTAACTTGTATTTCCTTCCGTAGGAATGCATTGTGTGGTTTTCAGCAGAAAAGTTTCCAAGTGTCCATTTTTGAAACATACAAATATTCCTCTAAAATCAGCCGAACTACGAATTCCGATTTACTTACCTGTTATCAGGAGAGAACCCAGTGCTGCATCATTTAGCCCAGCACTGAACCTGAAAAGTCATTCTAAGCGTACTTACCAGTAACTTGTATTTCCTTCCTTATGGATGCATTGTGTGGTTTTCACCAGAAAAGTTTCTAAGTGTCCATTTTTAAAACATAAAAATATTACTCCTAAATCAGCCAAACTACGAATTCCGATTTACTCACCTGTTACCAGGAGGGAACCCAGTGCTGCATCTTCTAGCCCAGCACTGACCCTGAAAAGTAATTCTAAGCGTACTTACCAGTAACTTGTATTTCCTTCCATAGGAATCCATTGTGTGGTTTTCAGCAGAAAAGTTTGTCTGTCGATTTTTGAAACGTACAAATATTCCTCTATAATCAGCCGAACTATGAATTCCGATTTACTTACCTGTTATCAGGAGAGAACCGAGTGCTGCATCTTTTATCCCAGCACTGACCCTGGAAAGTAATTCTAAGCGTACTTACCAGCAACTTGTATTTCCTTCCATAGGAATCCATTGTGTGGTTTTCAGCAGAAAAGTTTCTCTGTCGATTTTTGAAACGTACAAATACTCCTCTTCAATCAGCAGAATTACGAATGCCGATTTACTCACCTGTTATCAGGAGAGAACCCAGCGCTGCATCTTTTAGACCAGCACTGACCCTAAAAAGTAATTCAAGCATACTTACCAGTAACTTGTATTTCTTTCCATAGGAATGCATTGAGTGCTTTCAGCAGAAAAGATTCTGTGTCCATTTTTGAAATGTACAAATATTCCTCTAAATTCAGCCAAACTACGAATTCCGATTTACTCACCTGTTATCAGGAGAGAGCTCAGCACTGCATCTTTTAGACCAACACTGAACCTGAAAAGTAATTCTAAGCGTACTTAGCAGTAACTTGTATTTGCTTCCATATGAATCCATTGTGTGGTTTTCACCAGAAAAGTTTCTAGGTGTCCATTTTTGAAACGTACAAATATTCCTCTATAATCAGCTGAACTACGAATTCCGATTTACTCACCTGTTATCAGGAGAGAACCGAGTGCTGCATCTTTTAGCCCAGAACAGACCCTGGAAGGTAATTCTAAGCGTACTTACCAGTAACTTGTATTTCCTTCCATAGGAATCCATTGTGTGGTTTTCACCAGAAAAGTTTCCAGGTGTCCATTTTTGAAACGTACAAATATTCCTCTGAAGTCAGTCGAACTATGAATTCCGATTTACTCACCTGTTGTCAGGAGAGAACCCAGTGCTGCATCTTTTATCCCAGCACTGACCCTGGAAATTAATTCTAAGCGTACTTACCAGTAACTTGTATTTCCTTCCATAGGAATCCATTGTGTGGTTTTCAGCAGAAAAGTTTCTCTGTCCATTTTTGAAAAGTACAAACATTCCTCTAAAATCAGTCGAACTACTAATTCCGATTTACTTACCTGTTATCAGGAGAGAACCGAGTGCTGCATCTTTTAGCCCAGCACTGACCCTGGAAAGTAATTCTGAGCGTACTTACCAGTAACTTGTATTTCCTTCCATAGGAATCCATTGTGTGGTTTTCAAAAGAAAAGTTTCCAGGTGTCCATTTTTGAAACGTACAAATATTCCTCTAAAGTCAGTCGAACTATGAATTCCGATTTACTCACCTGTTATCAGGAGAGAACCCAGTGCTGCATCTTTTATCCCAGCACTGACCCTGGAAAGTAATTCTAAGCATACTTACCAGTAACTTGTATTTCCTTCCGTAGGAATCCATTGGGTGGTTTTCAGCAGAAAAGTTTCCAAGTGTCCATTTTTGAAACTTACAAATATTCCTCTAAAATCAGCCGAACTACAAATTCCGATTTACTCACCTGTTATCAGGAGAGAACCCAGTGCTGCATCTTTTAGACCAGCAGTGACCCTGAAAAGTAATTCTAAGCGTATTTACAAGTAACTTGTATTTCCTTCCATAGGAATCCATTGTGTGGTTTTCAGCAGAAAAGTTTCCAAGTGTCGATTTTTGAAACGTACAAATACTCCTCTAAAATCAGCAGAATTACGAATGCCGATTTACTCACCTGTAATCAGGAGAGAACCCAGTGCTGCATCTTTTAGACCAGCACTGACCCTGAAAAGTAATTCAAGCTTACTTACCAGTAACTTATATTTACTTCCCTAGGAATGCATTGTGTGGTTTTCAGCAGAAAAGATTCTGTGTCCATTTTTGAAACATACAAATATTCCTCAAAAATCAGCCAAACTACGAATTCCGATTTACTCACCTGTTATCAGGAGAGAACTCAGTGCTGCATCTTTTTGCCCAGCACTGACCATGAAAATTAATTCTAAGCATACTTACCAGTAACTTGTATTTCCTTCCCTAGGCATGCATTGTGTGGTTTTCAACAGAAAAGATTCTAAGTGTCCATTTTTGAAACGTACAAATATTCCTCTTAAATCAGCCGAACTACGAATTCCGATTTACTTACCTGTTATCAGGAGAGAACCCAGTGCTGCATCTTTTAGACCAGCACTGACCCTGAAAAGTAATTAAAGCGTACTTACCAGTAACTTGTACTTCCTTCCATAGGAATGCATTGTGTGTTTTCAGCAGAAAAGATTCTGTGTCCATTTTTGAAACGTACAAATATTCCTCTAAAATCAGCCAAACTACGAATTCCGATTTACTCACCTGTTATCAGGAGAGAACTCAGTGCTGCATCTTTTAGACTAGCACTGACCCTGAAAAGTATTTCTAAGCGTACTTACCAGTAACTTGTATTTCCTTCCATAGGAATGCATTGTGTGGTTTTCACCCAAAAAGTTTCTAAGTGTCCATTTTTGAAACGTACAAATATTCTTCTTAAATCAGCCGAACTACGAATTCCGATTTACTCACCTGTTATCAGGAGAGAACCCAGTGCTGCATCTTTTATCCCAGCACTGACCCTGGAAAGTAATTCTAAGCGTACTTACCAGTAACTTGTATTTCCTTCCATAGGAATCCATTGTGTGGTTTTCAGCAGAAAAGTTTTTAAGTGTCGATTTTTGAAACGTACAAATAGTCCTCTAAACTCAGCCGATTTACGAATGCCGAATTACTGACCTGTTATCAGGAGAGAACACATTGCTGCATCTTTTAGACCAGCACTGACCCTGAAAAGTAATTCAAGCGTACTTACCAGTAACTTGTATTTCCTTCCATAGGAATCCATTGTGTGGTTTTCAGCAGAAAAGTTTCTAAGTGTCCATTTTTGAAACATACAAATATTACTCCTAAATCAGCCGAACTACGAATTCCGATTTACTCACCTGTTATCAGGAGGGAGCCCAGTGCTGCATCTTTTAGCCCAGCACTGACCCTGAAAAGTAATTCTAAGCGTACTTACCAGTAACTTGTATTTCCTTCCATAGGAATCCATTGTGTGGTTTTCAGCAGAAAAGTTTCTCTGTCGATATTTGAAACGTTCAAATATTCCTCTAAAAACAGCCGAACTACGAATTCCGATTTAATTACCTGTTATCAGGAGAGAACCCAGTGCTGCATCTTTTAGCCCAGCAGTGACCCTGGAAAGTAATTCTAAGCGTACTTACCAGTAACTTCTATTTCCTTCCATAGGAATCCATTGTGTGGTTTTCAGCAGAAAAGTTTCCAAGTGTCGATTTTTGAAACGTACAAATACTCCTCTAAAATCAGCAGAATTACGAATGCCGATTTACTCACCTGTTATCAGGAGAGAACCCAGTGCTGCATCTTTTAGACCAGCACTGACCCTGAAAAGTAATTCAAGCATACTTACCAGTAACTTGTATTTCCTTCCATAGGAATGCATTGTGTGCTTTCAGCAGAAAAGATTCTGTGTCCATTTTTGAAACGTACAAATATTCCTCTAAAATCAGCCAATATACGAATTCTGATTTACTCACCTGTTATCAGGAGAGAACTCAGCGCTGCATCTTTTAGACTAGCACTGACCCTGGAAAGTAATTCTAAGTGTACTTACCAGTAACTTGTATTTCCTTCCATAGGAATCCATTGTGTGGTTTTCACCAGAAAAGTTTCTAGGTGTCCATTTTTGAAACGTACAAATATTCCTCTATAATCAGCCGAACTACGAATTCCGATTTACTCACCTGTTATCAGGAGAGAACCGAGTGCTGCATCTTTTAGCCCAGCACTGACCCTGGAAAGTAATTCTAAGCATACTTACCAGTAACTTGTATTTCCTTCCATAGGAATCCATTGTGTGGTTTTCACCAGAAAAGTTTCCAGGTGTCCATTTTTGAAACATACAAATATTCCTCTAAAGTCAGTCGAACTATGAATTCCGATTTACTCACCTGTTATCAGGAGAGAACCCAGTCCTGCATCTTTTATCCCAGCACTGACCCTGGAAAGTAATTCTAAGCGTACTTACCAGTAACTTGTATTTCCTTCCATAGGAATCCATTGTGTTGTTTTCAGCAGAAAAGCTTCTCTGTCGATTTTTGAAACTTACAAATATTCCTCTAAAATCAGTCGAACTACGAATTCCGATTTACTTACCTGTTATCAGGAGAGAACCGAGTGCTGCATCTTTTAGCCCAGCACTGACCCTGGAAAGTAATTCTAAGCGTACTTACCAGTAACTTGTATTTCCTTCCATAGGAATCCATTGTGTGGTTTTCACCAGAAAAGTTTCCAGGTGTCCATTTTTGAAACATACAAATATTCCTCTAAAGTCAGTCGAACTATGAATTCCGATTTACTCACCTGTTATCAGGAGAGAACCCAGTCCTGCATCTTTTATCCCAGCACTGACCCTGGAAAGTAATTCTAAGCGTACTTACCAGTAACTTGTATTTCCTTCCATAGGAATCCATTGTGTTGTTTTCAGCAGAAAAGTTTCTCTGTCGATTTTTGAAACTTACAAATATTCCTCTAAAATCAGTCGAACTACGAATTCCGATTTACTTACCTGTTATCAGGAGAGAACCGAGTGCTGCATCTTTTAGCCCAGCACTGACCCTGGAAAGTAATTCTAAGCGTACTTACCAGTAACTTGTATTTCCTTCCATAGGAATCCATTGTGTGGTTTTCACCAGAAAAGTTTCCAGGTGTCCATTTTTGAAACGTAAAAATATTCATCTAAAGTCAGTCGAACTATGAATTCCGATTTACTCACCTTTTATCAGGAGAGAACCCAGTGCTGCATCTTTTATCCCAGCACTGACCCTGGAAAGTAATTCTAAGCGTACTTACCAGTAACTTGTATTTCCTTCCCTAGGCATGCATTGTGTGGTTTTCACCAGAAAAGATTCTAAGTGTCCATTTTTGAAACGTACAAATATTCCTCTTAAATCAGCCGAACTACGAATTCCAATTTATTCACCTGTTATCAGGAGAGAACCCAGTGCTGCATCTTTTCTCCCAGCACTGACCCTGGAAAGTAATTCTAAGCGTAGTTACCAGTAACTTGTATTTCCTTCCATAGGAATCCATTGTGTGGTTGTCAACAGAAAAGTTTCCAAGTGTCGATTTTTGAAACGTACAAATACTCCTCTAAACTCAGCCGAATTACGAATGCCGAATTACTGACCTGTTACCAGGAGAGAACCCATTGCTGCATCTTTTAGACCAGCACTGACCCTGAAAAGTAATTCAAGCGTACTTACCAGTAACTTGTATTTCCTTCCATAGGAATGCATTGTGTGGTTTTCAGCAGAAAAGTTTCCAAGTGTCCATTTTTGAAACGTACAAATATTCATCAAAAATCAGCCGAACTACGAATTCCGATTCACTCACCTGTTATCAGGAGAGAACCCAGTGCTGCATCTTTTATCCCAGCACTGACCCTGGAAAGTAATTCTAAGCGTACTTACCAGTAACTTCTATTTCCTTCCATAGGAATCCATTGTGTGGTTTTCAGCAGAAAAGTTTCCAAGTGTCGATTTTTGAAACGTACAAATACTCCTCTAAACTCAGCCGAATTGCGAATGCCGAATTACTGACCTGTTATCAGGAGAGAACCCATTGCTGCATCTTTTAGACCAGCAATGACCCTGAAAAGTAATTCAAGCGTACTTACCAGTAACTTGTATTTCCTTCCATAGGAATGCATTGTGTAGTTTTCAGCAGAAAAAGTTCCAAGTGTCCATTTTTGAAATGTACAAATATTCCTCTAAAATCAGCCGAACTACGAATTCCGATTTACTCACCTGTTATCAGGAGAGAATCCAGTGCTGCATCTTTTAGCCCAGCACTGAACCTGAGAAGTCATTCTAAGCGTACTTACCAGTAACTTGTATTTTCTTCCATAGGAATCCATTGTGTGGTTTTCAGCAGAAAAGTTTCCAAGTGTCCATTTTTGAAACATACAAATATTACTCCTAAATCAGCCGAACTACGAATTCCGATTTACTCACCTGTTATCAGGAGGGAACCTTAGTGCTGCATCTTTTAGCCCAGCACTGACCCTGAAAAGTAATTCTAAGCGTACTTACAAGTAAGTTGTATTTCCTTCTATAGGAATCCATTGTGTGGTTTTCAGCAGAAAAGTTTCTCTGTCGATTTTTGAAACGTTCAAATATTCCTCTAAAATCAGCCGAACTACGAATTCCGATTTACTTACCTGTTATCAGGAGAGAACCGAGTGCTGCATCTTTTTAGCCCAGCCGTGACCCTGGAAAGTAATTCTAAGCGTACTTACCAGTAACTTGTATTTCCTTCCATAGGAATGCATTGTGTGGTTTTCACCAGAAAAAGTTTCTAAGTGTCCATTTTTGAAACTTACAAATATTCCTCTAAAATCAGCCGAACTACGAATTCTGATTTACTCACCGGTTATCAGGTGAGAACCCAGTGCTGCATCTTTTAGACCAGCACTGACACTGAAAAGTAATTCTAAGCGTATTTACAAGTAACTTGTATTTCCTTCCATAGGAATCCATTGTGTGGTTTTCAGCAGAAAAGTTTCCAAGTGTCGATTTTTGAAACGTACAAATACTCCTCTAAAATCAGCAGAATTCCGAAAGCCGATTTACTCACCTGTAATCAGGAGAGAACCCAGTGCTGCATCTTTTAGACCAGCACTGACCGTGAAAAGTAATTCAAGCTTACTTACCAGTAACTTGCATTTCCTTCCCTAGGAATGCATTGTGTGGTTTTCAGCAGAAAAGATTCTGTGTCCATTTTTGAAACGTACAGATATTCCTCTAAAATCAGCCAAACTACGAATTCCGATTTACTCACCTGTTATCAGGAGAGAACCCAGTGCTGCATCTTTTTGCCCAGCACTGACCATGAAAATTAATTCTAAGCATACTTACCAGTAACTTGTATTTCCATCCCTAGGCATGCATTGTGTGGTTTTCACCAGAAAAGTTTCTAAGTGTCCATTTTTGAAACGTTCAAATATTCTTCTTAAATCAGCCGAACTACGAATTCCGATTTACTCACCTGTTATCAGGAGAGAACCCAGTGCTGCATCTTTTAGGCCAGCACTGAACCTGGAAAGTAATTCTAAGCGTAGTTACCAGTAACTTGTATTTCCTTCCATAGGAATCCATTGTGTGGTTGTCAACAGAAAAGTTTCCAAGTGTCGATTTTTGAAACGTACAAATACTCCTCTAAACTCAGCCGAATTACGAATGCCGAATTACTGACCTGTTACCAGGAGAGAACCCATTGCTGCATCTTTTAGACCAGCACTGACCCTGAAAAGTAATTCAAGCGTACTTACCAGTAACTTGTATTTCCTTCCATAGGAATGCATTGTGTGGTTTTCAGCAGAAAAGTTTCCAAGTGTCCATTTTTGAAACGTACAAATATTCATCAAAAATCAGCCGAACTACGAATTCCGATTCACTCACCTGTTATCAGGAGAGAACCCAGTGCTGCATCTTTTATCCCAGCACTGACCCTGGAAAGTAATTCTAAGCGTACTTACCAGTAACTTCTATTTCCTTCCATAGGAATCCATTGTGTGGTTTTCAGCAGAAAAGTTTCCAAGTGTCGATTTTTGAAACGTACAAATACTCCTCTAAACTCAGCCGAATTGCGAATGCCGAATTACTGACCTGTTATCAGGAGAGAACCCATTGCTGCATCTTTTAGACCAGCAATGACCCTGAAAAGTAATTCAAGCGTACTTACCAGTAACTTGTATTTCCTTCCATAGGAATGCATTGTGTAGTTTTCAGCAGAAAAAGTTCCAAGTGTCCATTTTTGAAATGTACAAATATTCCTCTAAAATCAGCCGAACTACGAATTCCGATTTACTCACCTGTTATCAGGAGAGAATCCAGTGCTGCATCTTTTAGCCCAGCACTGAACCTGAGAAGTCATTCTAAGCGTACTTACCAGTAACTTGTATTTTCTTCCATAGGAATCCATTGTGTGGTTTTCAGCAGAAAAGTTTCCAAGTGTCCATTTTTGAAACATACAAATATTACTCCTAAATCAGCCGAACTACGAATTCCGATTTACTCACCTGTTATCAGGAGGGAACCTTAGTGCTGCATCTTTTAGCCCAGCACTGACCCTGAAAAGTAATTCTAAGCGTACTTACAAGTAAGTTGTATTTCCTTCTATAGGAATCCATTGTGTGGTTTTCAGCAGAAAAGTTTCTCTGTCGATTTTTGAAACGTTCAAATATTCCTCTAAAATCAGCCGAACTACGAATTCCGATTTACTTACCTGTTATCAGGAGAGAACCGAGTGCTGCATCTTTTTAGCCCAGCCGTGACCCTGGAAAGTAATTCTAAGCGTACTTACCAGTAACTTGTATTTCCTTCCATAGGAATGCATTGTGTGGTTTTCACCAGAAAAAGTTTCTAAGTGTCCATTTTTGAAACTTACAAATATTCCTCTAAAATCAGCCGAACTACGAATTCTGATTTACTCACCGGTTATCAGGTGAGAACCCAGTGCTGCATCTTTTAGACCAGCACTGACACTGAAAAGTAATTCTAAGCGTATTTACAAGTAACTTGTATTTCCTTCCATAGGAATCCATTGTGTGGTTTTCAGCAGAAAAGTTTCCAAGTGTCGATTTTTGAAACGTACAAATACTCCTCTAAAATCAGCAGAATTCCGAAAGCCGATTTACTCACCTGTAATCAGGAGAGAACCCAGTGCTGCATCTTTTAGACCAGCACTGACCGTGAAAAGTAATTCAAGCTTACTTACCAGTAACTTGCATTTCCTTCCCTAGGAATGCATTGTGTGGTTTTCAGCAGAAAAGATTCTGTGTCCATTTTTGAAACGTACAGATATTCCTCTAAAATCAGCCAAACTACGAATTCCGATTTACTCACCTGTTATCAGGAGAGAACCCAGTGCTGCATCTTTTTGCCCAGCACTGACCATGAAAATTAATTCTAAGCATACTTACCAGTAACTTGTATTTCCATCCCTAGGCATGCATTGTGTGGTTTTCACCAGAAAAGTTTCTAAGTGTCCATTTTTGAAACGTTCAAATATTCTTCTTAAATCAGCCGAACTACGAATTCCGATTTACTCACCTGTTATCAGGAGAGAACCCAGTGCTGCATCTTTTAGGCCAGCACTGAACCTGAGAAGTCATTCTAAGCGTACTTACCAGTAACTTGTATTTTCTTCCATAGGAATAAATTGTGTGGTTTTCAACAGAAAAGTTTCCAAGTGCCCATTTTTGAAACATACAAATATTACTCCTAAATCAGCCGAACTACTAATTCCGATTTACTTACCTGTTATCAGGAGAGAACCGAGTGCTGCATCTTTTATCCCAGCACTGACCCTGGAAAGTAATTCTAAGCGTACTTACCAGTAACTTGTATTTCCTTCCATAGGAATCCATTGTGTTGTTTTCAGCAGAAAAGTTTCCAAGTGTCGATTTTTGAAATGTACAAATACTCCTCTAAACTCAGCCGAATTACGAATGCCGAATTACTGACCTGTTATCAGGAGAGAACCCATTGCTGCATCTTTTAGACCAGCACTGACCCTGAAAAGTAATTCAAGCGTACTTACCAGTAACTTGTATTTCCTTCCATAGGAATGCATTGTGTAGATTTCAGCAGAAAAGTTTCCAAGTGTCCATTTTTGAAATGTACAAATATTCCTGTAAAATCAGCCGAACTACGAATTCCAATTTATTCACCTGTTATCAGGAGAGAACTCAGTGCTGCATCTTTTAGAATAGCACTGACCCTGAAAAGTAATTTTAAGCGCACTTACCAGTAACTTGTATTTCCTTCCATAGGAATCCATTGTGTGTGTTTTTCACCAGAAAAGTTTCTAGGTGTCCATTTTTGAAACGTACAAATATTCCTCTTAAATCAGCCGATCTACGAATTCCGATTTACTCACCTGTTATCAGGAGAACACCCAGTGCTGCATCTTTTTGCCCAGCACTGACCATGAAAATTAATTCTAAGCATACTTACCAGTAACTTGTATTTCCTTCCCTAGGCATGCATTGTGTGGTTTTCACCAGAAAAGATTTTAAGGGTCCAGTTTTTGAAACGTACAAATATTCCTCTTAAATCAGCCGAACGACGAATTTCGATTTACTCACCTGTTATCAGGAGAGAACCCAGTGCTGCATCTTTTTTGCCCAGCACTGACCATGAAAATTAATTCTAAGCATACTTACCAGTATCTTGTATTTCCTTCCTTATGAATGCATTTTGTGGTTTTCACCAGAAAAGTTTCTAAGTGTCCATTTTTGAAACGTACAAATATTACTCCTAAATCAGCCGAACTACGAATTCCGATTTACTCACTGTTATCAGGAGAGAACCCAGTGCTGCATCTTTTAGCCCAGCACTGACCCTGAAAAGTAATTCTAAGCGTACTTACCAGTAACTTCTATTTCCTTCCATAGGAATCCATTGTGTGGTTTTCAGCAGAAAAGTTTCCAAGTGTCGATTTTTGAAACGTACATATACTCCTCTAAAATCAGCCAAACTACGAATTCCGATTTACTCACCTGTTATCAGGAGAGAACCCAGTGCTGCATCTTTTTGCCCAGCACTGACCATGAAAATTAATTCTAAGCATACTTACCAGTAACTTGTATTTCCTTCCCTAGGCATGCATTGTGTGGTTTTCACCAGAAAAGTTTCTAAGTGTCCATTTTTGAAACGTACAAATATTCTTCTTAAATCAGCCGAACTACGAATTCCGATTTACTCACCTGTTATCAGGAGAGAACTCAGTGCTGCATCTTTTAGAATAGCACTGACCCTGAAAAGTAATTTTAAGCGCACTTACCAGTAACTTGTATTTCCTTCCATAGGAATCCATTGTGTGTGTTTTTCACCAGAAAAGTTTCTAGGTGTCCATTTTTGAAACGTACAAATATTCCTCTTAAATCAGCCGATCTACGAATTCCGATTTACTCACCTGTTATCAGGAGAGAACCCAGTGCTGCATCTTTTTGCCCAGCACTGACCATGAAAATTAATTCTAAGCATACTTACCAGTAACTTGTATTTCCTTCCCTAGGCATGCATTGTGTGGTTTTCACCAGAAAAGATTCTAAGGGTCCAGTTTTTGAAACGTACAAATATTCCTCTTAAATCAGCCGAACTACGAATTTCGATTTACTCACCTGTTATCAGGAGAGAACCCAGTGCTGCATCTTTTTGCCCAGCACTGACCATGAAAATTAATTCTAAGCATACTTACCAGTATCTTGTATTTCCTTCCTTGTGAGTGCATTGTGTGGTTTTCACCAGAAAAGTTTCTAAGTGTCCATTTTTGAAACGTACAAATATTACTCCTAAATCAGCCGAACTACGAATTCCGATTTACTCACTGTTATCAGGAGAGAACCTAGTGCTGCATCTTTTAGCCCAGCACTGACCCTGAAAAGTAATTCTAAGCGTACTTACCAGTAACTTCTATTTCCTTCCATAGGAATCCATTGTGTGGTTTTCAGCAAAAAAGTTTCCAAGTGTCGATTTTTGAAACGTACATATACTCCTCTAAAATCAGCCAAACTACGAATTCCGATTTACTCACCTGTTATCAGGAGAGAACCCAGTGCTGCATCTTTTTGCCCAGCACTGACCATGAAAATTAATTCTAAGCATACTTACCAGTAACTTGTATTTCCTTCCCTAGGCATGCATTGTGTGGTTTTCACCAGAAAAGTTTCTAAGTGTCCATTTTTGAAACATACAAATATTCTTCTTAAATCAGCCGAACCATGAATTCCGATTTACTCACCTGTTATCAGGAGAGAACCCAGTTCTGCATCTTTTAGCCCAGCACTGAACCTGAGAAGTCATTCTAAGCGTACTTACCAGTAACTTGTATTTTCTTCCATAGGAATCCATTGTGTGGTTTTCAGCAGAAAAGTTTCCAAGTGTCCATTTTTGAAACATACAAATATTATTCCTAAATCAGCCGAACTACGAATTCCGATTTACTTACCTGTTATCAGGAGAGAACCGAGTGCTGCATCTTTTAGCCCAGCAGTGACCCTGGAAAGTAATTCTAAGCGTACTTACCAGTAACTTCTATTTTCTTCCATAGGAATCCATTGTGTGGTTTTCAGCAGAAAAGTTTCCAAGTGTCGATTTTTGAAACGTACATATACTCCTCTAAAATCAGCAGAATTACGAATGCCGATTTACTCACCTGTTATCAGGAGAGAACCCAGTGCTGCATCTTTTATCCCAGCACTGACCCTGGAAAGTAATTCTAAGCGTACTTACCAGTAACTGGTATTTCCTTCCGTAGGAATCCATTGGGTGGTTTTCAGCAGAAAAGATTCTAAGTGTCCATTTTTGAAACGTACAAATATTCCTCTTAAATCAGCCGAACTACGAATTCCAATTTATTCACCTGTTATGAGGAGAGAACCCAGTGCTGCATCTTTTATCCCAGCACTGACCCTGGAAAGTAATTCTAAGCGTACTTACCAGTAACTTGTATTTCCTTCCATAGGAATCCATTGTGTGGTTGTCAGCAGAAAAGTTTCCAAGTGTCGATTTTTGAGACGTACAAATACTCCTCTAAACTCAGCCAAATTACGAATGCCGAATTACTGACCTGTTATCAGGAGAGAACCCATTGCTGCATCTTTTAGACCAGCACTGACCCTGAAAAGTAATTTAAGCGTACTTACCAGTAACTTGTATTTCCTTCCATAGGAATGCATTGTGTGGTTTTCAGCAGAAAAGTTTCCAAGTGTCCATTTTTGAAACGTACAAATATTCCTCTAAAGTCAGTCGAACTATGAATTCCGATTTACTCACCTGTTATCAGGAGAGAACCCAGTGCTGCATCTTTTATCCCAGCACTGACCCTGATAAGTAATTCTAAGCATACTTACCAGTAACTGGTATTTCCTTCCGTAGGAATCCATTGGGTGGTTTTCACCAGAAAAGATTCTAAGTGTCCATTTTTGAAACGTACAAATATTCCTCTTAAATCAGCCGAACTACGAATTCCAATTTATTCACCTGTTATGAGGAGAGAACCCAGTGCTGCATCTTTTATCCCAGCACTGACCCTGGAAAGTAATTCTAAGCGTACTTACCAGTAACTTGTATTTCCTTCCATAGGAATGCATTGTGTGGTTGTCAGCAGAAAAGTTTCCAAGTGTCGATTTTTGAGACGTACAAATACTCCTCTAAACTCAGCCGAATTACGAATGCCGAATTACTGACCTGTTATCAGGAGAGAACCCATTGCTGCATCTTTTAGACCAGCACTGACCCTGAAAAGTAATTTAAGCGTACTTACCAGTAACTTGTATTTCCTTCCATAGGAATGCATTGTGTGGTTTTCAGCAGAAAAGTTTCCAAGTGTCCATTTTTGAAACGTACAAATATTCCTCAAAAATCAGCCGAACTACGAATACCGATTCACTCACCTGTTATCAGGAGAGAACCCAGTGCTGCATCTTTTATCCCAGCACTGACCCTGGAAAGTAATTCTAAGTGTACTTACCAGTAACTTGTATTTCCTTCCATAGGAATCCATTGTGTGGTTTTCAGCAGAAAAGTTTCCAAGTGTCCATTTTTGAAACGTAAAAATATTCCTCTAAAATCAGCCAAACTACGAATTCCGATTTACTCACCTGTTATCAGGAGAGAACTCAGTGCTGCATCTTGTAGAATAGCACTGACCCTGAAAAGTAATTTTAAGTGCACTTACCAGTAACTTGTATTTCCTTCCATAGGAATCCATTGTGTGTGTTTTTCACCAGAAAAGTTTCTAAGTGTCCATTTTTGAAACGTACAAATATTCCTCTTAAATCAGCCGATCTACAAATTCCGATTTACTCACCTGTTATCAGGAGAGAACCCAGTGCTGCATCTTTTTGCCCAGCACTGACCATGAAAATTAATTCTAAGCATACTTACCAGTAACTTGTATTTCCTTCCCTAGGCATGCATTGTGTGGTTTTCACCAGAAAAGATTTTAAGGGTCCAGTTTTTGAAACGTACAAATATTCCTCTTAAATCAGCCGAACTACGAATTTCGATTTACTCACCTGTTATCAGGAGAGAACCCAGTGCTGCATCTTTTTTGCCCAGCACTGACCATGAAAATTAATTCTAAGCATACTTACCAGTATCTTGTATTTCCTTCCTTATGAATGCATTGTGTGGTTTTCACCAGAAAAGTTTCTAAGTGTCCATTTTTGAAACGTACAAATATTACTCCTAAATCAGCCGAACTACGAATTCCGATTTACTCACTGTTATCAGGAGAGAACCCAGTGCTACATCTTTTAGCCCAGCACTGACCCTGAAAAGTAATTCTAAGCGTACTTACCAGTAACTTCTATTTCCTTCCATAGGAATCCATTGTGTGGTTTTCAGCAGAAAAGTTTCCAAGTGTCGATTTTTGAAACGTACATATACTCCTCTAAAATCAGCCAAACTACGAATTCCGATTTACTCACCTGTTATCAGGAGAGAACCCAGTGCTGCATCTTTTTGCCCAGCACTGACCATGAAAATTAATTCTAAGCATACTTACCAGTAACTTGTATTTCCTTCCCTAGGCATGCATTGTGTGGTTTTCACCAGAAAAGATTCTAAGTGTCCATTTTTGAAACTTACAAATATTCCTCTTAAATCAGCCGAACTACGAATTCCAATTTATTCACCTGTTATGAGGAGAGAACCCAGTGCTGCATCTTTTATCCCAGCACTGACCCTGGAAAGTAATTCTAAGCGTACTTACCAGTAACTTGTATTTCCTTCCATAGGAATCCATTGTGTGGTTGTCAGCAGAAAAGTTTCCAAGTGTCGATTTTTGAGACGTACAAATACTCCTCTAAACTCAGCCGAATTACGAATGCCGAATTACTGACCTGTTATCAGGAGAGAACCCATTGCTGCATCTTTTAGACCAGCACTGACCCTGAAAAGTAATTTAAGCGTACTTACCAGTAACTTGTATTTCCTTCCATAGGAATGCATTGTGTGGTTTTCAGCAGAAAAGTTTCCAAGTGTCCATTTTTGAAACGTACAAATATTCCTCAAAAATCAGCCGAACTACGAATGCCGAATTACTGACCTGTTATCAGGAGAGAACCCATTGCTGCATCTTTTAGACCAGCACTGACCCTGAAAAGTAATTCAAGCGTACTTACCAGTAACTTGTATTTCCTTCCATAGGAATGCATTGTGTAGTTTTCTGCAGAAAAGTTTCCAAGTGTCCATTTTTGAAACGTACAAATATTCCTCTAAAATCAGCCAAACTACGAATTCTGATTTACTCACCTGTTATCAGGAGAGAACTCAGTGCTGCATCTTTTAGAATAGCACTGACCCTGAAAAGTAATTTTAAGTGCACTTACCAGTAACTTGTATTTCCTTCCATAGGAATCCATTGTGTGTGTTTTTCACCAGAAAAGTTTCTAGGTGTCCATTTTTGAAACGTACAAATATTCCTCTTAAATCAGCCGATCTACGAATTCCGATTTACTCACCTGTTATCAGGAGAGAACCCAGTGCTGCATCTTTTTGCCCAGCACTGACCATGAAAATTAATTCTAAGCATACTTACCAGTAACTTGTATTTCCTTCCCTAGGCATGCATTGTGTGGTTTTCACCAGAAAAGATTTTAAGGGTCCAGTTTTTGAAACGTACAAATATTCCTCTTAAATCAGCCGAACTACGAATTTCGATTTACTCACCTGTTATCAGGAGAGAACCCAGTGCTGCATCTTTTTTGCCCAGCACTGACCATGAAAATTAATTCTAAGCATACTTACCAGTATCTTGTATTTCCTTCCTTATGAATGCATTGTGTGGTTTTCACCAGAAAAGTTTCTAAGTGTCCATTTTTGAAACGTACAAATATTACTCCTAAATCAGCCGAACTACGAATTCCGATTTACTCACTGTTATCAGGAGAGAACCCAGTGCTACATCTTTTAGCCCAGCACTGACCCTGAAAAGTAATTCTAAGCGTACTTACCAGTAACTTCTATTTCCTTCCATAGGAATCCATTGTGTGGTTTTCAGCAGAAAAGTTTCCAAGTGTCGATTTTTGAAACGTACATATACTCCTCTAAAATCAGCCAAACTACGAATTCCGATTTACTCACCTGTTATCAGGAGAGAACCCAGTGCTGCATCTTTTTGCCCAGCACTGACCATGAAAATTAATTCTAAGCATACTTACCAGTAACTTGTATTTCCTTCCCTAGGCATGCATTGTGTGGTTTTCACCAGAAAAGTTTCTAAGTGTCCATTTTTGAAACGTACAAATATTCTTCTGAAATCAGCCGAACTACGAATTCCGATTTACTCACCTGTTATCAGGAGAGAACCCAGTGCTGCATCTTTTAGCCCAGCAATGAACCTGAGAAGTCATTCTAAGCGTACTTACCAGTAACTTGTATTTTCTTCCATAGGAATCCATTGTGTGGTTTTCAGCAGAAACGTTTCCAAGTGTAAATTTTTGAAACGTACATATACT
Source organism: Triturus cristatus (assembly GCF_964204655.1). Classification (NCBI taxonomy): domain Eukaryota; kingdom Metazoa; phylum Chordata; class Amphibia; order Caudata; family Salamandridae; genus Triturus; species Triturus cristatus. The sequence continues at coordinate 1,016,642,501 of NC_140579.1, read as the reverse complement.
CCTCTAAAATCAGCAGAATTACGAATGCCGATTTACTCACCTGTGATCAGGAGAGAACCCAGTGCTGCATCTTTTAGACCAGCACTGACCCTGAAAAGTAATTCAAGCATACTTACCAGTAACTTGTATATCCTTCCATAGGAATGCATTGTGTGCTTTCAGCAGAAAAGATTCTATGTCCATTTTTGAAACGTACAAATATTCCTCTAAAATCAGCCAAACTACGAATTCCGATTTACTCACCTGTTATCAGGAGAGAACTCATCGTTGCATCTTTTAGACTAGCACTGACCCTGAAAAGTAATTCTAAGTGTACTTACCAGTAACTTGTATTTCCTTCCATAGGAATCCATTGTGTGGTTTTCACCAGAAAAGTTTCCAGGTGTCCATTTTTGAAAAGTACAAATATTCCTCTAAAGTCAGTCGAACTATGAATTCCGATTTACTCACCTGTTATCAGGAGAGAACCCAGTGCTGCATCTTTTATCCCAGCACTGACCCTGGAAAGTAATTCTAAGCGTACTTACCAGTAACTGGTATTTCCTTCCGTAGGAATCCATTGGGTGGTTTTCAGCAGAAAAGTTTCCAAGTGTCCTTTTTTTGAAACTTACAAATATTCCTCTAAAATCAGCCGAACTACGAATTCCGATTTACTCACCTGTTATCAGGAGAGATCCCAGTGCTGCATCTTTTAGTCCAGCACTGACCCTGATAAGTAATTCTAAGCATACTTACCAGTAACTTGTATTTCCTTCCCTAGGCATGCATTGTGTGGTTTTCACCAGAAAAGATTCTAAGTGTCCATTTTTGAAACGTACAAATATTCCTCCTAAATCAGCCGAACTACGAATTCCAATTTATTCACCTGTTATCAGGAGAGAACCCAGTGCTGCATCTTTTATCCCAGCACTGACCCTGGAAAGTAATTCTAAGCGTACTTACCAGTAACTTGTATTTCCTTCCATAGGAATCCATTGTGTGGTTGTCAGCAGAAAAGTTTCCAAGTGTTGATTTTTGAAACGTACAAATACTCCTCTAAACTCAGCCGAATTACGAATGCCGAATTACTGACCTGTTATCAGGAGAGAACCCATTGCTGCATCTTTTAGACCAGCACTGACCCTGAAAAGTAATTCAAGCGTACTTACCAGTAACTTGTATTTCCTTCCATAGGAATGCATTGTGTGGTTTTCAGCAGAAAAGTTTCCAAGTGTCCATTTTTGAAACGTACAAATATTCCTCAAAAATCAGCCGAACTACGAATACCGATTCACTCACCTGTTATCAGGAGAGAACCCAGTGCTGCATCTTTTATCCCAGCACTGACCCTGGAAAGTAATTCTAAGCGTACTTACCAGTAACTTGTATTTCCTTCCATAGGAATCATTGTGTGGTTTTCAGCAGAAAAGTTTCCAAGTGTCGATTTTTGAAACGTACAAATACTCCTCTAAACTCAGCCGAATTACGAATGCCGAATTACTGACCTGTTAACAGGAGAGAACCCATTGCTGCATCTTTTAGACCAGCACTGACCCTGAAAAGTAATTCAAGCGTACTTACCAGTAACTTGTATTTCCTTCCATAGGAATGCATTGTGTGTGTTTTTCACCAGAAAAGTTTCTAGGTGTCCATTTTTGAAACGTACAAATATTCCTCTTAAATCAGCCGATCTACGAATTCCGATTTACTCACCTGTTATCAGGAGAGAACCCAGTGCTGCATCTTTTTGCCCAGCACTGACCATGAAAATTAATTCTAAGCATACTTACCAGTAACTTGTATTTCCTTCCCTAGGCATGCATTGTGTGGTTTTCACCAGAAAAGATTTTAAGGGTCCAGTTTTTGAAACGTACAAATATTCCTCTTAAATCAGCCGAACTACGAATTTCGATTTACTCACCTGTTATCAGGAGAGAACCCAGTGCTGCATCTTTTTGCCCAGCACTGACCATGAAAATTAATTCTAAGCATACTTACCAGTATCTTGTATTTCCTTCCTTATGAATGCATTGTGTGGTTTTCACCAGAAAAGTTTCTAAGTGTCCATTTTTGAAACGTACAAATATTACTCCTAAATCAGCCGAACTACGAATTCCGATTTACTCACTGTTATCAGGAGAGAACCCAGTGCTGCATCTTTTAGCCCAGCACTGACCCTGAAAAGTAATTCTAAGCGTACTTACCAGTAACTTCTATTTCCTTCCATAGGAATCCATTGTGTGGTTTTCAGCAGAAAAGATTCCAAGTGTCGATTTTTGAAACGTACATATACTCCTCTAAAATCAGCCAAACTACGAATTCCGATTTACTCACCTGTTATCAGGAGAGAACCCAGTGTTGCATCTTTTTGCCCAGCACTGACCATGAAAATTAATTCTAAGCATACTTACCAGTAACTTGTATTTCCTTCCCTAGGCATGCATTGTGTGGTTTTCACCAGAAAAGTTTTTAAGTGTCCATTTTTGAAACGTACAAATATTCTTCTTAAATCAGCCGAACTACGAATTCCGATTTACTCACCTGTTATCAGGAGAGAACCCAGTGCTGCATCTTTTAGCCCAGCACTGAACCTGAGAAGTCATTCTAAGCATACTTACCAGTAACTTGTATTTTCTTCCATAGGAATCCATTGTGTGGTTTTCAGCAGAAACGTTTCCAAGTGTAAATTTTTGAAATGTACAAATATTCCTCTTAGATCAGCCGAACTACGAATTCCGATTTACTCACCTGTTATCAGCAAAGAACCCAGTGCTGCATCTTTAGCCCAGCACTGACCCTGGAAAGTAATTCTAAGTGTACTTACCAGTAACTTGTATTTCCTCCCTTAAGAATCCATTGTGTGATTTTCAGCAGAAAAGTTTCTAAGTGTCCATTTTTGAAACGTACAAATACTGCTCTAAAATCAGCCAAATTAGCAATTCCGATTTACTCACCAGTTATCAGGAGAGAACACAGTGCTGCATCATTTAGGCCAGCACTGACCCTGAAAAGTAATTCTAAGCGTACTTACCATTAACTTGTATTTCCTTCCATAGGAATCCATTGTGTGGTTTTCACCAGAAAAGATTTTAAGTGTCAATTTTTGAAACGTACAAATACTCCTCTAAAATCAGCCGAATTATGAATGCCGATTTACTCACCTGTTATCAGAAGAGAACCCAGTGCTGTATCTTTTAGCCCAGCACTGACCCTGAAAAGTAATTCTAAGCATACTTACCAGTAACTTGTATTAATTTCCATAGAAATCTATTGTGTGATTTTCAGCAGAAAAGTTTCTGTGTCCGTTTTTGAAACGTACAAATACTCCTCTAAAATCAGCCGAATTAGGAATTCCGATTTACTCACCTGTTATCAGGAGAGAACACAGTGCTGCATCTTTTAGCCCAGCACTGACCCTGAAAAGTAATTCTAAGCGTACTTACCAGTAACTTGTATTTCCTTCCATAGGAATCCATTGTGTGGTTTTCAGCAGAAACGTTTCCAAGTGTCCATTTTTGAAACGTACAAATATTCCTCTAAAATCAGCCGAATTACGACTTCCGATTTACTCACCTGTTATCAGGAGAGAACCCAGTGCTGCATCATTTAGGCCAGCACTGACCCTGAAAAGTAATTCTAAGCGTACTTACCAGTAACTTGTATTTCCTTCCATAGGAATCCATTGTGTGGTTTTCACCAGAAAAGATTTTAAGTGTCCATTTCTGAAACGTACAAATACTCCTCTAAAATCAGCCGAATTACGAATGCCGATTTACTCACCTGTTATCAGGAGAGTACCCAGTGCTGCATCTTTTAGCCCAGCACTGACCCTGAAAAGTAATTCTAAGCATACTTACCAGTAACTTGTATTAATTTCAATAGGAATCCATTGTGTGATTTTCAGCAGAAAAGTTTCTGTGTCCGTTTTTGAAACGTACAAATACTCCTCTAAAATCAGACGAATTAGGAATTCTGATTTACTCACCTGTTATCAGGAGAGAACACACTGCTGCATCTTTTAGCCCAGCACTGACCCTGAAAAGTAATTCTAAGCGTACTTACCAGTAACTTGTATTTCCTTCCATAGGAATCCATTGTGTGGTTTTCAGCAGAAACGCTTCCAAGTGTAAATTTTTGAAATGTACAAATATTCCTCTTAAATCAGCCGAACTATGAATTCCGATTTACTCACCTGTTATCAGCAGAGAACCCAGTGCTGCATAGTTAGCCCAGCACTGACCCTGGAAAGTAATTCTAAGCATACTTACCAGTAACTTGTATTTCCTTCTATAGGAATCCATTGTGTGGTTTTCAGCAGAAAAGTTTCCAAGTGTCGATTTTTTAAACGTACAAATACTCCTCTAAAATCAGCCGAATTACGAATGCCGATTTACCCACCTGTTATCAGGAGAGAACCCAGTGCTGCATCTTTTAGGCCAGCACTGACCCGTAAATTTAATTCTAAGCGTACTTACCAGTAAGTTGTATTTCGTTCCATAGTTATCCATTGTGTGGTTTTCAGCATAAAAGTTTCCAAGTGTCCATTTTTTAAACGTACAAATATTCCTCTAAAATCAGCCGAACTACGAATTCCGATTTACTCACCTGTTATCAGGAGAGAACCCAGTGCTGCATCTTTTAGCACAGCCCTGACCCTGAAAAGTTATTCTAAGCGTACTTAACAGTAACTTGTATTTCCTTCCATAGGAATCCATTGTGTGGTTTTCACTAGAAAAGATTCTGTGTCCCTTTTTGAAACGTACAAATATTCCTCTAAAATCAGCCAAACTACGAATTCCGATTTACTCACCTGTTATCAGGAGAGAACACAGTGCTGCATCATTTAGGCCAGCACTGACCCTGAAAAGTAATTCTAAGCGTACTTACCATTAACTTGTATTTCCTTCCATAGGAATCCACTGTGTGGTTTTCACCAGAAAAGATTTTAAGTGTCAATTTTTGAAACGTACAAATACTCCTCTAAAATCAGCCGAATTACGAATGCCGATTTACTCACCTGTTATCAGGAGAAAACCCAGTGCTGTATCTTTTAGCCCAGCACTGACCCTGAAAATTAATTCTAAGCGTACTTACCAGTAACTTGTATTAATTTCCATAGGAATCCATTGTGTGATTTTCAGCTGAAAAGTTTCCAAGTGTCCATTTTTGAAACGTACAAATATTCATCTAAAATCAGCCGAATTACGACTTCCGATTTACTCACCTGTTATCAAGAGAGAACCCAGTGCTGCATCATTTAGGCCAGCACTGACCCTGAAAAGTAATTCTAAGCGTACTTACAAGTAACTTGTATTTCCTTCCATAGGAATCCATTGTGTGGTTTTCACCAGAAAAGATTTTAAGTGTCCATTTCGGAAACGTACAAATACTCCTCTAAAATCAGCCGAATTACGAATGCCGATTTACTCACCTGTTATCAGGAGAGAACCCAGTGCTGCATCTTTTAGCCCCGCACTGACCCTGAAAAGTAATTCTAAGCATACTTACCAGTAACTTGTATTAATTTCCATAGGAATCCATTGTATGATTTTCAGCAGAAAAGTTTCTGTGTCCGTTTTTGAAACGTACAAATACTCCTCTAAAATCAGCCGAATTAGGAATTCCGATTTACTCACCTGTTATCAGGAGAGAACACAGTGCTGCATCATTTAGTCCAGCACTGACCCTGAAAAGTAATTCTATGAGTACTTACCAGTAACTTGTATTTCCTTCCATAGGAATCCATTGTGTGGTTTTCAGCAGAAACTTTTCCAAGTGTAAATTTTTGAAATGTACAAATATTCCTCTTAAATAAGCCGAACTACGAATTCCGATTTACTCACCTGTTATCAGCAGAGAACCCAGTGCTGCATCTTTAGCCCAGCACTGACCCTGGAAAGTAATTCTAAGCATACTTACCAGTAACTTGTATTTCCTTCCATAGGAATCCATTGTGTGGTTTTCAACAGAAAAGTTTGGAATGTGTCGATTTTTTAAACGTACAAATACTCCTCTAAAATCAGCCGAATTACGAATGCCGATTTACCCACCTGTTATCATGAGAGAGCACAATGCTGCATCTTTTAGCCCAACACTGACCCGTGAATGTAATTCTAAGCGTACTTACCAGTAACTTGTATTTCCTTCCATAGGAATCCATTGTGTGATTTTCACCAGAAAAGATTCTGTGTCCATATTTGTAACAGACAAATACTCCTCTAAAATCAGCCAAATTACGAATTCTGATTTACTCACCTGTTATCAGGAGAGAACCCAGTTCTGCATCATTTAGCTCACCACTGACCCTGGAAAGTAATTCTCAGCGTACTTACCAGTAAGTTGTATTTCGTTCCATAGGAATCCATTGTGTGGTTTTCAGCATAAAAGTTTCCAAGTGTCCATTTTTGAAACGTGCAAATATTCCTCTAAAATCAGCCGAACTACGAATTATGATTTACTCACCTGTTATCAGTAGAGAACTCAGTTCTGCATCTTTTAGACCAGCACTGACCCTGAAAAGTAATTCTAAGCGCACTTACCAGTAACTTGTATTTCCTTCTATAGGAATCCATTGTGTCATTTTCACCAGAAACGTTTCTAAGTGTCGACTTTTGAAACGTAAAAATACTCCTCTAAAATCAGCCGAATTACGAATTCCGATTTACTAACCTGTTATCAGGAGAGAACCCAGTGCTGCATCTTTTAGCCCAGCACTGACCCTGAAAAGTAATTCTAAGCGTACTTACCAGTAACTTGTATTTCCTTCCATAGGAATCCATTGTTTGCTTTTCAGCCGAAAAGTTTCTGTGTCTGTTTTTGAAACGTACAAATATTCCTCTCAAATCAGCCGAACTACGAATTCCGATTTACTCACCTGTTATCAGGAGAGATCCCAGTGCTGTAACTTTTAGCCCAGCACTGACCCTGAAAAGTAATTCTAAGAGTACTTACCAGTAACTTGTATTAATTTCCATAGGAATCCATTGTGTGATTTTCAGCAGAAAAGTTTCCAAGTGTCCATTTTTGAAACGTACAAATATTCCTCTAAAATCAGCCGAATTACGACTTCCGATTTACTCACCTGTTATCAGGAGAGAACCCAGTGCTGCATCATTTAGGCCAGCACTGACCCTGAAAAGTAATTCTAAGCGTACTTACCAGTAACTTGTATTTCCTTCCATAGGAATCCATTGTGTGGTTTTCACCAGAAAAGATTTTAATTGTCCGTTTCTGAAACGTACAAATACTCCTCTAAAATCAGCCGAATTACGAATGCCGATTTACTCACCTGTTATCAGGAGATAACACAGTGCTGCATCATTTAGGCCAGCACTGACCCTGAAAAGTAATTCTATAAGTACTTACCAGTAACTTGTATTTCCTTCCATAGGCATCCATTGTGTGGTTTTCACCAGAAAAGATTTTAAGTGTCCTTTTCTGAAACGTACAAATACTCCTCTAAAATCAGCCGAATTACGAATGCCGATTTACTCACCTGTTATCTGGAGAGAACCCAGTGCTGTATCTTTTAGCCCAGCACTGACCCTGAAAAGTAATTCTAAGCATACTTACCAGTAACTTGTATTAATTTCCATAGGAATCCATTGTGTGATTTTCAGCAGAAAAGTTTCTGTGTCCATTTCTGAAACGTACAAATACTCCTCTAAAATCAGCCGAATTACGAACGCCGATTTACTCACCTGTTATCAGGAGAGAACCCAGTGCTGCATCTTTTAGCCCAGCACTGACCCTGAAAAGTAATTCTAAGCATACTTACCAGTAACTTGTATTTCCTTCCATAGGAATCCATTGTGTGGTTTTCACCAGAAAAAATTTTAAGTGTCCATTTTTGAAACGTACAAATACTCCTCTAAAATCAGCCGAATTATGAATGCCAATTTATTCACCTGTTATCAGGAGAGGACCCAGTGCTGCATCTTTTAGCCCAGCACTGACCCTGAAATGTAATTCTAAGCGTACTTACCAGTAACTTGTATTTCCTTTCATAGGAATCCATTGTGTGGTTTTCAGCAGAAAAGATTCTATGTCCATATTTGAAACAGACAAATACTCCTCTAAAATCAGCCGAATTACGAATTCTGATTTACTCACCTGTTATCAGGTGAGAACCCAGTGCTGCATCTTTTAGCCCAGCACTGACCCTGAAAAGTAATTCTAAGCGTACTTACCAGTAACTTGTATTTCCTTCCATAGGAATCCATTGTTTGCTTTTCAGCAGAAAAGTTTCTGTGTCCGTTTTTGAAACGTACAAATATTCCTCTCAAATCAGCCGAACTACGAATTCCGATTTACTCACCTGTTATCAGGAGAGATCCCAGTGCTGCATCTTTTAGCCCAGCACTGCCCCTGAAAAGTAATTCTAAGCGTACTTACCAGTAACTTGTATTTCCTTCCATAGGAATCCATTGTGTGCTTTTCAGCAGAAAAGTTTCGAAGTGTCGATTTTTTTCATGTACAAATACTCCTCTTAAATCAGCTGAATTCCGAATTCCAATTTACTCACCTGTTATCAGGTGAGAACCCAGTGCTGCATCTTTTAGCCCAGCACTGACCCTGAAAAGTAAATCTAAGCATACTTACCAGTAAGTTGTATTTTCTTCCATAGGAATCCATTGTGTGGTTTTCAGCATAAAAGTTTCCAAGTGTCCATTTTTGAAACGTACAAATATTCCTCTAAAATCAGCCAAACTACGAATTCCGATTTACTCACCTGTTATCAGGAGAGAACTCAGTTCTGCATCTTTTAGACCAGCACTGACCCTGAAAAGTAATTCTAAGCGTACCTACCAGTAACTTGTATTTCCTTCTATAGGAATCCATTGTGTCGTTTTCACCAGAAACGTTTCTAAGTGTCGAATTTTGAAATGTAAAAATACTCCTCTAAAATCAGCCGAATCACGAATTCCGATTTACTCACCTGTTATCAGGTGAGAACCCAGTGCTGCATCTTTTAGCCCAGCACTGACCCTGAAAAGTAATTCTAAGCATACTTACCAGTAACTTGTATTTCCTTCCATAGGAATCCATTGTTTGCTTTTCAGCAGAAAAGTTTCTGTGTCCGTTTTTGAAACGTACAAATATTCCTCTCAAATCAGCCGAATTACAAATTCCGATTTACTCACCTGTTATCAGGAGAGAACCCAGTGCTGCATCTTTTAGCCCAGAACTGACCCTGAAAAGTAATTCTAAGCATACTTACCAGTAAGTTGTATTTCCTTCCATAGGAATCTATTGTGTGCTTTTCAGCAGAAAAGATTCGAAGTGTCGATTTTTTAAATGTACAAATACTCCTCTAAAATCAGCTGAATTACAAATTCTGATTTACTCACCTGTTATCAGGAGAGAACCCAGTGCTGCATCTTTTAGCCCAGAACTGACCCTGAAAAGTAATTCTAAGCATACTTACCAGTAAGTTGTATTTCCGTCCATAGGAATCCATTGTGTGCTTTTCAGCAGAAAAGTTTCGAAGTGTCGATTTTTTAAATGTACAAATACTCCTCTAAAATCAGCCGAATTACAAATTCCGATTTACTCACCTGTTATCAGGAGAGAACCCAGTGCTGCATCTTTTAGACCAGCACTGACCCTGAAACGTAATTCTAAGCGTACTTAAAAGTAAGTTGTATTTCTTTCCTTAGGAATCCATTGTGTGGTTTTCACTAGAAATGATTCTGTGTCCCTATTTGAAACGTACAAATATTCCGCTAAAATCAGCCAAACTACAAATTATGATTTACTCACCTGTTATCAGGAGAGAACTCAGTTCTGCATCTTTTAGACCAGCACTGACCTTGAAAAGTAATTCTAAGCGTACTTACCAGTAACTTGTATTTCCTTCTATAGGAATCCATTGTGTCGTTTTCACCAGAAACGTTTCTAAGTGTCGACTTTTGAAACGTAAAAATACTCCTCTAAAATCAGCCGAATTATGAATTCCGATTTACTAACCTGTTATCAGGAGAGAACCCAGTGCTGCATCTTTTAGCCCAGCACTGACCCTGAAAAGTAATTCTAAGCGTACTTACCAGTAACTTGTATTTCCTTCCATAGGAATCCATTGTTTGCTTTTCAGCAGAAAAGTTTCTGTGTACGTTTTTGAAACGTACAAATATTCCTCTCAAATCAGCCGAACTACGAATTCCGATTTACTCACCTGTTATCAGGAGATAACCCAGTGCTGCATCTTTTAGCCCAGCACTGAACCTGAGAAGTCATTCTAAGCGTACTTACCAGTAACTTGTATTTTCTTCCATAGGAATCCATTGTGTGGTTTTCAGCAGAAAAGTTTCCAAGTGTCCATTTTTGAAACGTACAAATATTACTCCTAAATCAGCCGAACTACGAATTCCGATTTACTTACCTGTTATCAGGAGAGAACCGAGTGCTGCATCTTTTAGCCCAGCAGTGACCCTGGAAAGTAATTCTAAGCGTACTTACCCGTAACTTCTATTTCCTTCCATAGGAATCCATTGTGTGGTTTTCAGCAGAAAAGTTACCAAGTGTCGATTTTTGAAACGTACATATACTCCTCTAAAATCAGCAGAATTACGAATGCCGATTTACTCACCTGTTATCAGGAGAGAACCCAGTGCTGCATCTTTTAGACCAGCACTGACCCTGAAAAGTAATTCAAGCATACTTACCAGTAACTTGTATATCCTTCCATAGGAATGCATTGTGTGCTTTCAGCAGAAAAGATTCTATGTCCATTTTTGAAACGTACAAATATTCCTCTAAAATCAGCCAAACTACGAATTCCAATTTACTCACCTGTTATCAGGAGAGAACTCATCGTTGCATCTTTTAGACTAGCACTGACCCTAAAAAGTAATTCTAAGTGTACTTACCAGTAACTTGTATTTCCTTCCATAGGAATCCATTGTGTGGTTTTCACCAGAAAAGTTTCCAGGTGTCCATTTTTGAAACGTACAAATATTCCTCTAAAGTCAGTCGAACTATGAATTCCGATTTACTCACCTGTTATCAGGACAGAACCCAGTGCTGCATCTTTTATCCCAGCACTGACCCTGGAAAGTAATTCTAAGCGTGCTTACCAGTAACTGGTATTTCCTTCCATAGGAATCCATTGTGTGGTTTTCACCAGAAAAGTTTCCAGGTGTCCATTTTTGAAACGTACAAATATTCCTCTAAAGTCAGTCGAACTATGAATTCCGATTTACTCACCTGTTATCAGGAGAGAACTCAGTGCTGCATCTTTTAGACTAGCACTGACCCTGAAAAGTAATTCTAAGCGCACATACCAGTAACTTGTATTAATTTCCATAGGAATCCATTGTGTGATTTTCAGCAGAAAAGATTTTAATTGTCCATTTCTGAAACGTACAAATACTCCTCTAAAATCAGCCGAATTACGAATGCCGATTTACTCACCTGTTATCAGGAGATAACACAGTGCTGCATCTTTTAGCCCAGCAGTGACCCTGGAAAGTAATTCTAAGCGTACTTACCAGTAACTTCTATTTCCTTCCACAGGAATCCATTGTGTGGTTTTCAGCAGAAAAGTTACCAAGTGTCGATTTTTGAAACGTACATATACTCCTCTAAAATCAGCAGAATTACGAATGCCGATTTACTCACCTGTTATCAGGAGAGAACCCAGTGCTGCATCTTTTAGACCAGCACTGACCCTGAAAAGTGATTCAAGCATACTTACCAGTAACTTGTATTTCCTTCCATAGGAATCCATTGTGTGGTTTTCACCAGAAAAGATTCTGTGTCCATTTTTGAAACGTACAAATATTCCTCTTAAATCAGCCGAACTACGAATTCCGATTTACTCACGTGTTATCAGGAGAGAACCCAGTGCTGCATCTTTTAGCCCAGCAGTGACCCTGGAAAGTAATTCTAAGCGTACTTACCAGTAACTTGTATTTCCTTCCATAGGAATCCATTGTGTAGTTTTCAGCAGAAAAGTTCCAACTGTCCATTTTTGAAACGTACAAATATTCCTCAAAAACAGCAGAATTACAAATGCCGATTTACTCACCTATTATCAGGAGAGAACCCAGTGCTGCATCTTTTAGACCAGCACTGACCCTGAAAAGTAATTCAAGCGTACTTACCAGTAACTTGTATTTCCTTCCATAGGAATGCATTGTGTGTTTTCAGCAGAAAAGTTTCCAGGTGTCCATTTTTGGAACGTACAAATATTCCTCTAAAGTCAGTCGAACTATGAATTCCGATTTACTCACCTGTTATCAGGAGAGAACTCAGTGCTGCATCTTTTAGACTAGCACTGACCCTGAAAAGTAATTCTAAGCGTACATACCAGTAACTTGTATTAATTTCCATAGGAATCCATTGTGTGATTTTCAGCAGAAAAGTTTCCAAGTGTCCATTTTTGAAACGTACAAATATTCCTCTAAAATCAGCCGAATTACGACTTCCGATTTACTCACCTGTTATCAGGAGAGAACCCAGTGCTGCATCATTTAGGCCAGCACTGACCCTGAAAAGTAATTCTAAGCGTACTTACCAGTAACTTGTATTTCCTTCCATAGGAATCCATTGTGTGGTTTTCACCAGAAAAGATTTTAATTGTCCATTTCTGAAACGTACAAATACTCCTCTAAAATCAGCCGAATTACGAATGCCGATTTACTCACCTGTTATCAGGAGATAACACAGTGCTGCATCTTTTAGCCCAGCAGTGACCCTGGAAAGTAATTCTAAGCGTACTTACCAGTAACTTCTATTTCCTTCCATAGGAATCCATTGTGTGGTTTTCAGCAGAAAAGTTACCAAGTGTCGATTTTTGAAACGTACATATACTCCTCTAAAATCAGCAGAATTACGAATGCCGATTTACTCACCTGTTATCAGGAGAGAACCCAGTGCTGCATCTTTTAGACCAGCACTGACCCTGAAAAGTGATTCAAGCATACTTACCAGTAACTTGTATATCCTTCCATAGGAATGCATTGTGTGCTTTCAGCAGAAAAGATTCTATGTCCATTTTTGAAACATACAAATATTCCTCTAAAATCAGCCAAACTACGAATTCCGATTTACTCACCTGTTATCAGGAGAGAACTCATCGTTGCATCTTTTAGACTAGCACTGACCCTGAAAAGTAATTCTAAGTGTACTTACCAGTAACTTGTTTTTCCTTCCATAGGAATCCATTGTGTGGTTTTCACCAGAAAAGTTTCCAGGTGTCCATTTTTGAAACGTACAAATATTCCTCTAAAGTCAGTCGAACTATGAATTCCGATTTACTCACCTGTTATCAGGAGAGAACCCAGTGCTGCATCTTTTATCCCAGCACTGACCCTGGAAAGTAATTCTAAGCGTGCTTACCAGTAACTGGTATTTCCTTCCGTAGGAATCCATTGGGTGGTTTTCAGCAGAAAAGTTTCCAAGTGTCCATTTTTGAAACTTACAAATATTCCTCTAAAATCAGCCGAACTACGAATTCCGATTTACTCACCTGTTATCAGGAGAGATCCCAGTGCTGCATCTTTTAGTCCAGCACTGACCCTGATAAGTAATTCTAAGCATACTTACCAGTAACTTGTATTTCCTTCCCTAGGCATGCATTATGTGGTTTTCACCAGAAAAGATTCTAAGTGTCCATTTTTGAAACGTACAAATATTCCTCTTAAATCAGCCGAACTACGAATTCCAATTTATTCACCTGTTATCAGGAGAGAACCCAGTGCTGCATCTTTTATCCCAGCACTGACCCTGGAAAGTAATTCTAAGCGTACTTACCAGTAACTTGTATTTCCTTCCATAGGAATCCATTGTGTGGTTGTCAGCAGAAAAGTTTCCAAGTTTCGATTTTTGAAACGTACAAATACTCCTCTAAACTCAGCCGAATTACGAATGCCGAATTACTGACCTGTTATCAGGAGAGAACCCATTGCTGCATCTTTTAGACCAGCACTGACCCTGAAAAGTAATTCAAGCGTACTTACCAGTAACTTGTATTTCATTCCATAGGAATGCATTGTGTGGTTTTCAGCAGAAAAGTTTCCAAGTGTCCATTTTTGAAACGTACAAATATTCCTCAAAAATCAGCCGAACTACGAATACCGATTCACTCACCTGTTATCAGGAGAGAACCCAGTGCTGCATCTTTTATCCCAGCACTGACCCTGGAAAGTAATTCTAAGCGTACTTACCAGTAACTTGTATTTCCTTCCATAGGAATCCATTGTGTGGTTTTCAGCAGAAAAGTTTCCAAGTGTCGATTTTTGAAACATACAAATACTCCTCTAAACTCAGCCGAATTACGAATGCCGAATTACTGACCTGTTATCAGGAGAGAACCCATTGCTGCATCTTTTAGACCAGCACTGACCCTGGTAAGTAATTCAAGCGTACTTACCAGTAACTTGTATTTCCTTACATAGGAATCCATTGTGTGGTTTTCACCAGAAAAGATTCTGTGTCCATTTTTGAAACGTACAAATATTCCTCTAAAATCAGCCAAACTACGAATTCCGATTTACTCACCTGTTATCAGGAGAGAACTCGGTGCTGCATCTTTTAGACTAGCACTGACATTGAAAAGTAATTCTAAGCGTACTTACCAGTAACTTGTATTTCCTTCCATAGGAATCCATTGTGTCGTTTTCACCAGAAAAGTTTCTAAGTGTCGACTTTTGAAACGTACAAATACTTCTCTAAAATCAGCCGAATTACGAATTCTGATTTACTCACCTGTTATCAGGAGAGAACCCTGTTCTGCATCATTTAGGCCAGCACTGACCCTGAAAAGTAATTCTAAGCGTACTTACCAGTAACTTGTATTTTCTTCCATAGGAATCCATTGTGTGGTTTTCACCAGAAAAGTTTCTAAGTGTCGACTTTTGAAACGTACAAATACTCCTCTAAAATCAGCCGAATTACGAATGCCGATTTACTCACCTGTTATCAGGAGAGAACCCAGTGCTGCATCTTTTAGACCAGCACTGACCCTGGTAAGTAATTCAAGCGTACTTACCAGTAACTTGCATTTCCTTACATAGGAATCCATTGTGTGGTTTTCACCAGAAAAGATTCTGTGTCCATTTTTGAAACATACAAATATTCCTCTAAGGTCAGTCGAACAATGAATTCCGATTTACTCACCTGTTATCAGGAGAGATCCCAGTGCTGCATCTTTTAGTCCAGCACTGACCCTGATAAGTAATTCTAAGCATACTTACCAGTAACTTGTATTTCCTTCCCTAGGCATGCATTATGTGGTTTTCACCAGAAAAGATTCTAAGTGTCCATTTTTGAAACGTACAAATATTCCTCTTAAATCAGCCGAACTACGAATTCCAATTTATTCACCTGTTATCAGGAGAGAACCCAGTGCTGCATCTTTTATCCCAGCACTGACCCTGGAAAGTAATTCTAAGCGTACTTACCAGTAACTTGTATTTCCTTCCATAGGAATCCATTGTGTGGTTGTCAGCAGAAAAGTTTCCAAGTGTCGATTTTTGAAACGTACAAATACTCCTCTAAACTCAGCCGAATTACGAATGCCGAATTACTGACCTGTTATCAGGAGAGAACCCATTGCTGCATCTTTTAGACCAGCACTGACCCTGAAAAGTAATTCAAGCGTACTTACCAGTAACTTGTATTTCCTTCCATAGGAATGCATTGTGTGGTTTTCAGCAGAAAAGTTTCCAAGTGTCCATTTTTGAAACGTACAAATATTCCTCAAAAATCAGCCGAACTACGAATACCAATTCACTCACCTGTTATCAGGAGAGAACTCAGTTCTGCATCTTTTAGACCAGCACTGACCTTGAAAAGTAATTCTAAGCGTACTTACCAGTAACTTGTATTTCCTTATATAGGAATCCATTGTGTCGTTTTCACCAGAAACGTTTCTAACTGTCGACTTTTGAAACGTAAAAATACTCCTCTAAAATCAGCCGAATTATGAATTCCGATTTACTAACCTGTTATCAGGAGAGAACCCAGTGCTGCATCTTTTAGCCCAGCACTGACCCTGAAAAGTAATTCTAAGCGTACTTACCAGTAACTTGTATTTCCTTCCATAGGAATCCATTGTTTGCTTTTCAGCAGAAAAGTTTCTGTGTACGTTTTTGAAACGTACAAATATTCCTCTCAAATCAGCCGAACTACGAATTCCGATTTACTCACCTGTTACCAGGAGATAACCCAGTGCTGCATCTTTTAGCCCAGCACTGAACCTGAGAAGTCATTCTAAGCGTACTTACCAGTAACTTGTATTTTCTTCCATAGGAATCCATTGTGTGGTTTTCAGCAGAAAAGTTTCCAAGTGTCCATTTTTGAAACGTACAAATATTACTCCTAAATCAGCCGAACTACGAATTCCAATTTACTTACCTGTTATCAGGAGAGAACCGAGTGCTGCATCTTTTAGCCCAGCAGTGACCCTAGAAAGTAATTCTAAGCGTACTTACCAGTAACTTCTATTTCGTTCCATAGGAATCCATTGTGTGGTTTTCAGCAGAAAAGTTACCAAGTGTCGATTTTTGAAACGTACATATACTCCTCTAAAATCAGCAGAATTACGAATGCCGATTTACTCACCTGTTATCAGGAGAGAACCCAGTGCTGCATCTTTTAGACCAGCACTGACCCTGAAAAGTAATTCAAGCATACTTACCAGTAACTTGTATATCCTTCCATAGGAATGCATTGTGTGCTTTCAGCAGAAAAGATTCTATGTCCATTTTTGAAACGTACAAATATTCCTCTAAAATCAGCCAAACTACGAATTCCGATTTACTCACCTGTTATCAGGAGAGAACTCATCGTTGCATCTTTCAGACTAGCACTGACCCTGAAAAGTAATTCTAAGTGTACTTACCAGTAACTTGTATTTCTTTCCATAGGAATCCATTGTGTGGTTTTCAGCAGAAAAGATTCTATGTCCATATTTGAAACAGACAAATACTCCTCTAAAATCAGCCGAATTACGAATTCTGATTTACTCACCTGTTATCAGGTGAGAACCCAGTGCTCCATCTTTTAGCCCAGCACTGACCCTGAAAAGTAATTCTAAGCGTACTTACCAGTAACTTGTATTTCCTTCCATAGGAATCCATTGTTTGCTTTTCAGCAGAAAAGTTTCTGTGTCCGTTTTTGAAACGTACAAATATTCCTCTCAAATCAGCCGAACTACGAATTCCGATTTACTCACCTGTTATCAGGAGAGATCCCAGTGCTGCATCTTTTAGCCCAGCACTGCCCCTGAAAAGTAATTCTAAGCGTACTTACCAGTAACTTGTATTTCCTTCCATAGGAATCCATTGTGTGCTTTTCAGCAGAAAAGTTTCGAAGTGTCGATTTTTTTAATGTACAAATACTCCTCTTAAATCAGCTGAATTCCGAATTCCAATTTACTCACCTGTTATCAGGTGAGAACCCAGTGCTGCATCTTTTAGCCCAGCACTGACCCTGAAAAGTAAATCTAAGCATACTTACCAGTAAGTTGTATTTTCTTCCATAGGAATCCATTGTGTGGTTTTCAGCATAAAAGTTTCCAAGTGTCCATTTTTGAAACGTACAAATATTCCTCTAAAATCAGCCAAACTACGAATTCCGATTTACTCACCTGTTATCAGGAGAGAACTCAGTTCTGCATCTTTTAGACCAGCACTGACCCTGAAAAGTAATTCTAAGCGTACCTACCAGTAACTTGTATTTCCTTCTATAGGAATCCATTGTGTCGTTTTCACCAGAAACGTTTCTAAGTGTCGAATTTTGAAATGTAAAAATACTCCTCTAAAATCAGCCGAATCACGAATTCCGATTTACTCACCTGTTATCAGGTGAGAACCCAGTGCTGCATCTTTTAGCCCAGCACTGACCCTGAAAAGTAATTCTAAGCATACTTACCAGTAACTTGTATTTCCTTCCATAGGAATCCATTGTTTGCTTTTCAGCAGAAAAGTTTCTGTGTCCGTTTTTGAAACGTACAAATATTCCTCTCAAATCAGCCGAATTACAAATTCCGATTTACTCACCTGTTATCAGGAGAGAACCCAGTGCTGCATCTTTTAGCCCAGAACTGACCCTGAAAAGTAATTCTAAGCATACTTACCAGTAAGTTGTATTTCCTTCCATAGGAATCTATTGTGTGCTTTTCAGCAGAAAAGATTCGAAGTGTCGATTTTTTAAATGTACAAATACTCCTCTAAAATCAGCTGAATTACAAATTCTGATTTACTCACCTGTTATCAGGAGAGAACCCAGTGCTGCATCTTTTAGCCCAGAACTGACCCTGAAAAGTAATTCTAAGCATACTTACCAGTAAGTTGTATTTCCGTCCATAGGAATCCATTGTGTGCTTTTCAGCAGAAAAGTTTCGAAGTGTCGATTTTTTAAATGTACAAATACTCCTCTAAAATCAGCCGAATTACAAATTCCGATTTACTCACCTGTTATCAGGAGAGAACCCAGTGCTGCATCTTTTAGACCAGCACTGACCCTGAAACGTAATTCTAAGCGTACTTAAAAGTAAGTTGTATTTCTTTCCTTAGGAATCCATTGTGTGGTTTTCACTAGAAATGATTCTGTGTCCCTATTTGAAACGTACAAATATTCCGCTAAAATCAGCCAAACTACAAATTATGATTTACTCACCTGTTATCAGGAGAGAACTCAGTTCTGCATCTTTTAGACCAGCACTGACCTTGAAAAGTAATTCTAAGCGTACTTACCAGTAACTTGTATTTCCTTCTATAGGAATCCATTGTGTCGTTTTCACCAGAAACGTTTCTAAGTGTCGACTTTTGAAACGTAAAAATACTCCTCTAAAATCAGCCGAATTATGAATTCCGATTTACTAACCTGTTATCAGGAGAGAACCCAGTGCTGCATCTTTTAGCCCAGCACTGACCCTGAAAAGTAATTCTAAGCGTACTTACCAGTAACTTGTATTTCCTTCCATAGGAATCCATTGTTTGCTTTTCAGCAGAAAAGTTTCTGTGTACGTTTTTGAAACGTACAAATATTCCTCTCAAATCAGCCGAACTACGAATTCCGATTTACTCACCTGTTATCAGGAGATAACCCAGTGCTGCATCTTTTAGCCCAGCACTGAACCTGAGAAGTCATTCTAAGCGTACTTACCAGTAACTTGTATTTTCTTCCATAGGAATCCATTGTGTGGTTTTCAGCAGAAAAGTTTCCAAGTGTCCATTTTTGAAACGTACAAATATTACTCCTAAATCAGCCGAACTACGAATTCCGATTTACTTACCTGTTATCAGGAGAGAACCGAGTGCTGCATCTTTTAGCCCAGCAGTGACCCTGGAAAGTAATTCTAAGCGTACTTACCAGTAACTTCTATTTCCTTCCATAGGAATCCATTGTGTGGTTTTCAGCAGAAAAGTTACCAAGTGTCGATTTTTGAAACGTACATATACTCCTCTAAAATCAGCAGAATTACGAATGCCGATTTACTCACCTGTTATCAGGAGAGAACCCAGTGCTGCATCTTTTAGACCAGCACTGACCCTGAAAAGTAATTCAAGCATACTTACCAGTAACTTGTATATCCTTCCATAGGAATGCATTGTGTGCTTTCAGCAGAAAAGATTCTATGTCCATTTTTGAAACGTACAAATATTCCTCTAAAATCAGCCAAACTACGAATTCCAATTTACTCACCTGTTATCAGGAGAGAACTCATCGTTGCATCTTTTAGACTAGCACTGACCCTGAAAAGTAATTCTAAGTGTACTTACCAGTAACTTGTATTTCCTTCCATAGGAATCCATTGTGTGGTTTTCACCAGAAAAGTTTCCAGGTGTCCATTTTTGAAACGTACAAATATTCCTCTAAAGTCAGTCGAACTCTGAATTCCGATTTACTCACCTGTTATCAGGACAGAACCCAGTGCTGCATCTTTTATCCCAGCACTGACCCTGGAAAGTAATTCTAAGCGTGCTTACCAGTAACTGGTATTTCCTTCCATAGGAATCCATTGTGTGGTTTTCACCAGAAAAGTTTCCAGGTGTCCATTTTTGAAACGTACAAATATTCCTCTAAAGTCAGTCGAACTATGAATTCCGATTTACTCACCTGTTATCAGGAGAGAACTCAGTGCTGCATCTTTTAGACTAGCACTGACCCTGAAAAGTAATTCTAAGCGCACATACCAGTAACTTGTATTAATTTCCATAGGAATCCATTGTGTGATTTTCAGCAGAAAAGATTTTAATTGTCCATTTCTGAAACGTACAAATACTCCTCTAAAATCAGCCGAATTACGAATGCCGATTTACTCACCTGTTATCAGGAGATAACACAGTGCTGCATCTTTTAGCCCAGCAGTGACCCTGGAAAGTAATTCTAAGCGTACTTACCAGTAACTTCTATTTCCTTCCACAGGAATCCATTGTGTGGTTTTCAGCAGAAAAGTTACCAAGTGTCGATTTTTGAAACGTACATATACTCCTCTAAAATCAGCAGAATTACGAATGCCGATTTACTCACCTGTTATCAGGAGAGAACCCAGTGCTGCATCTTTTAGACCAGCACTGACCCTGAAAAGTGATTCAAGCATACCTACCAGTAACTTGTATTTCCTTCCATGGGAATCCATTGTGTGGTTTTCACCAGAAAAGATTCTGTGTCCATTTTTGAAACGTACAAATATTCCTCTTAAATCAGCCGAACTACGAATTCCGATTTACTCACGTGTTATCAGGAGAGAACCCAGTGCTGCATCTTTTAGCCCAGCAGTGACCCTGGAAAGTAATTCTAAGCGTACTTACCAGTAACTTGTATTTCCTTCCATAGGAATCCATTGTGTAGTTTTCAGCAGAAAAGTTCCAACTGTCCATTTTTGAAACGTACAAATATTCCTCAAAAACAGCAGAATTACAAATGCCGATTTACTCACCTATTATCAGGAGAGAACCCAGTGCTGCATCTTTTAGACCAGCACTGACCCTGAAAAGTAATTCAAGCGTACTTACCAGTAACTTGTATTTCCTTCCATAGGAATGCATTGTGTGTTTTCAGCAGAAAAGTTTCCAGGTGTCCATTTTTGGAACGTACAAATATTCCTCTAAAGTCAGTCGAACTATGAATTCCGATTTACTCACCTGTTATCAGGAGAGAACTCAGTGCTGCATCTTTTAGACTAGCACTGACCCTGAAAAGTAATTCTAAGCGTACATACCAGTAACTTGTATTAATTTCCATAGGAATCCATTGTGTGATTTTCAGCAGAAAAGTTTCCAAGTGTCCATTTTTGAAACGTACAAATATTCCTCTAAAATCAGCCGAATTACGACTTCCGATTTACTCACCTGTTATCAGGAGAGAACCCAGTGCTGCATCATTTAGGCCAGCACTGACCCTGAAAAGTAATTCTAAGCGTACTTACCAGTAACTTGTATTTCCTTCCATAGGAATCCATTGTGTGGTTTTCACCAGAAAAGATTTTAATTGTCCATTTCTGAAACGTACAAATACTCCTCTAAAATCAGCCGAATTACGAATGCCGATTTACTCACCTGTTATCAGGAGATAACACAGTGCTGCATCTTTTAGCCCAGCAGTGACCCTGGAAAGTAATTCTAAGCGTACTTACCAGTAACTTCTATTTCCTTCCATAGGAATCCATTGTGTGGTTTTCAGCAGAAAAGTTACCAAGTGTCGATTTTTGAAACGTACATATACTCCTCTAAAATCAGCAGAATTACGAATGCCGATTTACTCACCTGTTATCAGGAGAGAACCCAGTGCTGCATCTTTTAGACCAGCACTGACCCTGAAAAGTGATTCAAGCATACTTACCAGTAACTTGTATATCCTTCCATAGGAATGCATTGTGTGCTTTCAGCAGAAAAGATTCTATGTCCATTTTTGAAACATACAAATATTCCTCTAAAATCAGCCAAACTACGAATTCCGATTTACTCACCTGTTATCAGGAGAGAACTCATCGTTGCATCTTTTAGACTAGCACTGACCCTGAAAAGTAATTCTAAGTGTACTTACCAGTAACTTGTATTTCCTTCCATAGGAATCCATTGTGTGGTTTTCACCAGAAAAGTTTCCAGGTGTCCATTTTTGAAACGTACAAATATTCCTCTAAAGTCAGTCGAACTATGAATTCCGATTTACTCACCTGTTATCAGGAGAGAACCCAGTGCTGCATCTTTTATCCCAGCACTGACCCTGGAAAGTAATTCTAAGCGTGCTTACCAGTAACTGGTATTTCCTTCCGTAGGAATCCATTGGGTGGTTTTCAGCAGAAAAGTTTCCAAGTGTCCATTTTTGAAACTTACAAATATTCCTCTAAAATCAGCCGAACTACGAATTCCGATTTACTCACCTGTTATCAGGAGAGATCCCAGTGCTGCATCTTTTAGACTAGCACTGACCCTGAAAAGTAATTCTAAGCGTACATACCAGTAACTTGTATTAATTTCCATAGGAATCCATTGTGTGATTTTCAGCAGAAAAGTTTCCAAGTGTCCATTTTTGAAACGTACAAATATTCCTCTAAAATCAGCCGAATTACGACTTCCGATTTACTCACCTGTTATCAGGAGAGAACCCAGTGCTGCATCATTTAGGCCAGCACTGACCCTGAAAAGTAATTCTAAGCGTACTTACCAGTAACTTGTATTTCCTTCCATAGGAATCCATTGTGTGGTTTTCACCAGAAAAGATTTTAATTGTCCATTTCTGAAACGTACAAATACTCCTCTAAAATCAGCCGAATTACGAATGCCGATTTACTCACCTGTTATCAGGAGATAACACAGTGCTGCATCTTTTAGCCCAGCAGTGACCCTGGAAAGTAATTCTAAGCGTACTTACCAGTAACTTCTATTTCCTTCCATAGGAATCCATTGTGTGGTTTTCAGCAGAAAAGTTACCAAGTGTCGATTTTTGAAACGTACATATACTCCTCTAAAATCAGCAGAATTACGAATGCCGATTTACTCACCTGTTATCAGGAGAGAACCCAGTGCTGCATCTTTTAGACCAGCACTGACCCTGAAAAGTGATTCAAGCATACTTACCAGTAACTTGTATATCCTTCCATAGGAATGCATTGTGTGCTTTCAGCAGAAAAGATTCTATGTCCATTTTTGAAACATACAAATATTCCTCTAAAATCAGCCAAACTACGAATTCCGATTTACTCACCTGTTATCAGGAGAGAACTCATCGTTGCATCTTTTAGACTAGCACTGACCCTGAAAAGTAATTCTAAGTGTACTTACCAGTAACTTGTATTTCCTTCCATAGGAATCCATTGTGTGGTTTTCACCAGAAAAGTTTCCAGGTGTCCATTTTTGAAACGTACAAATATTCCTCTAAAGTCAGTCGAACTATGAATTCCGATTTACTCACCTGTTATCAGGAGAGAACCCAGTGCTGCATCTTTTATCCCAGCACTGACCCTGGAAAGTAATTCTAAGCGTGCTTACCAGTAACTGGTATTTCCTTCCGTAGGAATCCATTGGGTGGTTTTCAGCAGAAAAGTTTCCAAGTGTCCATTTTTGAAACTTACAAATATTCCTCTAAAATCAGCCGAACTACGAATTCCGATTTACTCACCTGTTATCAGGAGAGATCCCAGTGCTGCATCTTTTAGTCCAGCACTGACCCTGATAAGTAATTCTAAGCATACTTACCAGTAACTTGTATTTCCTTCCCTAGGCATGCATTATGTGGTTTTCACCAGAAAAGATTCTAAGTGTCCATTTTTGAAACGTACAAATATTCCTCTTAAATCAGCCGAACTACGAATTCCAATTTATTCACCTGTTATCAGGAGAGAACCCAGTGCTGCATCTTTTATCCCAGCACTGACCCTGGAAAGTAATTCTAAGCGTACTTACCAGTAACTTGTATTTCCTTCCATAGGAAT
Organism: Triturus cristatus; assembly: GCF_964204655.1. Lineage (NCBI taxonomy): Eukaryota > Metazoa > Chordata > Amphibia > Caudata > Salamandridae > Triturus > Triturus cristatus. The sequence continues at coordinate 1,016,618,638 of NC_140579.1, read as the reverse complement.
CCATTTTGTGGTTGTCAGCAGAAAAGTTTCCAAGTTTCGATTTTTGAAACGTACAAATACTCCTCTAAACTCAGCCGAATTACGAATGCCGAATTACTGACCTGTTATCAGGAGAGAACCCATTGCTGCATCTTTTAGACCAGCACTGACCCTGAAAAGTAATTCAAGCGTACTTACCAGTAACTTGTATTTCCTTCCATAGGAATGCATTGTGTGGTTTTCAGCAGAAAAGTTTCCAAGTGTCCATTTTTGAAACGTACAAATATTCCTCAAAAATCAGCCGAACTACGAATACCGATTCACTCACCTGTTATCAGGAGAGAACCCAGTGCTGCATCTTTTATCCCAGCACTGACCCTGGAAAGTAATTCTAAGCGTACTTACCAGTAACTTGTATTTCCTTCCATAGGAATCCATTGTGTGGTTTTCAGCAGAAAAGTTTCCAAGTGTCGATTTTTGAAACATACAAATACTCCTCTAAACTCAGCCGAATTACGAATGCCGAATTACTGACCTGTTATCAGGAGAGAACCCATTGCTGCATCTTTTAGACCAGCACTGACCCTGGTAAGTAATTCAAGCGTACTTACCAGTAACTTGTATTTCCTTACATAGGAATCCATTGTGTGGTTTTCACCAGAAAAGATTCTGTGTCCATTTTTGAAACGTACACATATTCCTCTAAAATCAGCCAAACTACGAATTCCGATTTACTCACCTGTTATCAGGAGAGAACTCGGTGCTGCATCTTTTAGACTAGCACTGACACTGAAAAGTAATTCTAAGCGTACTTACCAGTAACTTCTATTTCCTTCCATAGGAATCCATGTTGTGGTTTTCACCAGAAAAGTGTCTAAGTGTCCATTTTTGAAACTTACAAATATTCCTTTAAAATCAGCCGAACTACGAATTCCGATTTACTCACCTGTTATCAGGAGAGAACCCAGTTCTGCATCTTTTAGACCAGCACTGACCCTGAAAAGTAATTCTAAGCGTACTTACCAGTAACTTGTATTTCCTTCCATAGGAATCCATTGTGTCGTTTTCACCAGAAAAGTTTCTAAGTGTCGACTTTTGAAACGTACAAATACTTCTCTAAAATCAGCCGAATTACGAATTCTGATTTACTCACCTGTTATCAGGAGAGAACCCTGTTCTGCATCATTTAGGCCAGCACTGACCCTGAAAAGTAATTCTAAGCGTACTTACCAGTAACTTGTATTTCCTTCCATAGGAATCCATTGTGTGGTTTTCACCAGAAAAGTTTCTAAGTGTCGACTTTTGAAACGTACAAATACTCCTCTAAAATCAGCTGAATTACGAATGCCGATTTACTCACCTGTTATCAGGAGAGAACCCAGTGCTGCATCTTTTAGACCAGCACTGACCCTGGTAAGTAATTCAAGCGTACTTACCAGTAACTTGCATTTCCTTACATAGGAATCCATTGTGTGGTTTTCACCAGAAAAGATTCTGTGTCCATTTTTGAAACATACAAATATTCCTCTAAGGTCAGTCGAACAATGAATTCCGATTTACTCACCTGTTATCAGGAGAGATCCCAGTGCTGCATCTTTTAGTCCAGCACTGACCCTGATAAGTAATTCTAAGCATACTTACCAGTAACTTGTATTTCCTTCCCTAGGCATGCATTATGTGGTTTTCACCAGAAAAGATTCTAAGTGTCCATTTTTGAAACGTACAAATATTCCTCTTAAATCAGCCGAACTACGAATTCCAATTTATTCACCTGTTATCAGGAGAGAACCCAGTGCTGCATCTTTTATCCCAGCACTGACCCTGGAAAGTAATTCTAAGCGTACTTACCAGTAACTTGTATTTCCTTCCATAGGAATCCATTGTGTGGTTGTCAGCAGAAAAGTTTCCAAGTGTCGATTTTTGAAACGTACAAATACTCCTCTAAACTCAGCCGAATTACGAATGCCGAATTACTGACCTGTTATCAGGAGAGAACCCATTGCTGCATCTTTTAGACCAGCACTGACCCTGAAAAGTAATTCAAGCGTACTTACCAGTAACTTGTATTTCCTTCCATAGGAATGCATTGTGTGGTTTTCAGCAGAAAAGTTTCCAAGTGTCCATTTTTGAAACGTACAAATATTCCTCAAAAATCAGCCGAACTACGAATACCAATTCACTCACCTGTTATCAGGAGAGAACTCAGTTCTGCATCTTTTAGACCAGCACTGACCTTGAAAAGTAATTCTAAGCGTACTTACCAGTAACTTGTATTTCCTTATATAGGAATCCATTGTGTCGTTTTCACCAGAAACGTTTCTAACTGTCGACTTTTGAAACGTAAAAATACTCCTCTAAAATCAGCCGAATTATGAATTCCGATTTACTAACCTGTTATCAGGAGAGAACCCAGTGCTGCATCTTTTAGCCCAGCACTGACCCTGAAAAGTAATTCTAAGCGTACTTACCAGTAACTTGTATTTCCTTCCATAGGAATCCATTGTTTGCTTTTCAGCAGAAAAGTTTCTGTGTACGTTTTTGAAACGTACAAATATTCCTCTCAAATCAGCCGAACTACGAATTCCGATTTACTCACCTGTTATCAGGAGATAACCCAGTGCTGCATCTTTTAGCCCAGCACTGAACCTGAGAAGTCATTCTAAGCGTACTTACCAGTAACTTGTATTTTCTTCCATAGGAATCCATTGTGTGGTTTTCAGCAGAAAAGTTTCCAAGTGTCCATTTTTGAAACGTACAAATATTACTCCTAAATCAGCCGAACTACGAATTCCAATTTACTTACCTGTTATCAGGAGAGAACCGAGTGCTGCATCTTTTAGCCCAGCAGTGACCCTAGAAAGTAATTCTAAGCGTACTTACCAGTAACTTCTATTTCGTTCCATAGGAATCCATTGTGTGGTTTTCAGCAGAAAAGTTACCAAGTGTCGATTTTTGAAACGTACATATACTCCTCTAAAATCAGCAGAATTACGAATGCCGATTTACTCACCTGTTATCAGGAGAGAACCCAGTGCTGCATCTTTTAGACCAGCACTGACCCTGAAAAGTAATTCAAGCATACTTACCAGTAACTTGTATATCCTTCCATAGGAATGCATTGTGTGCTTTCAGCAGAAAAGATTCTATGTCCATTTTTGAAACGTACAAATATTCCTCTAAAATCAGCCAAACTACGAATTCCGATTTACTCACCTGTTATCAGGAGAGAACTCATCGTTGCATCTTTCAGACTAGCACTGACCCTGAAAAGTAATTCTAAGTGTACTTACCAGTAACTTGTATTTCTTTCCATAGGAATCCATTGTGTGGTTTTCACCAGAAAAGTTTCCAGTTGTCCATTTTTGAAACGTACAAATATTCCTCTAAAGTCAGTCGAACTATGAATTCCGATTTACTTACCTGTTATCAGGAGAGAACCGAGTGCTGCATCTTTTAGCCCAGCAGTGACCCTAGAAAGTAATTCTAAGCGTACTTACCAGTAACTTCTATTTCGTTCCATAGGAATCCATTGTGTGGTTTTCAGCAGAAAAGTTACCAAGTGTCGATTTTTGAAACGTACATATACTCCTCTAAAATCAGCAGAATTACGAATGCCGATTTACTCACCTGTTATCAGGAGAGAACCCAGTGCTGCATCTTTTAGACCAGCACTGACCCTGAAAAGTAATTCAAGCATACTTACCAGTAACTTGTATATCCTTCCATAGGAATGCATTGTGTGCTTTCAGCAGAAAAGATTCTATGTCCATTTTTGAAACGTACAAATATTCCTCTAAAATCAGCCAAACTACGAATTCCGATTTACTCACCTGTTATCAGGAGAGAACTCATCGTTGCATCTTTCAGACTAGCACTGACCCTGAAAAGTAATTCTAAGTGTACTTACCAGTAACTTGTATTTCTTTCCATAGGAATCCATTGTGTGGTTTTCACCAGAAAAGTTTCCAGGTGTCCATTTTTGAAACGTACAAATATTCCTCTAAAGTCAGTCGAACTATGAATTCCGATTTACTCACCTGTTATCAGGAGAGAACCCAGTGCTGCATCTTTTATCCCAGCACTGACCCTGGAAAGTAATTCTAAGCGTGCTTACCAGTAACTGGTATTTCCTTCCATAGGAATCCATTGTGTGGTTTTCACCAGAAAAGTTTCCAGGTGTCCATTTTTGGAACGTACAAATATTCCTCTAAAGTCAGTCGAACTATGAATTCCGATTTACTCACCTGTTATCAGGAGAGAACTCAGTGCTGCATCTTTTAGACTAGCACTGACCCTGAAAAGTAATTCTAAGCGTACATACCAGTAACTTGTATTAATTTCCATAGGAATCCATTGTGTGATTTTCAGCAGAAAAGTTTCCAAGTGTCCATTTTTGAAACGTACAAATATTCCTCTAAAATCAGCCGAATTACGACTTCCGATTTACTCACCTGTTATCAGGAGAGAACCCAGTGCTGCATCATTTAGGCCAGCACTGACCCTGAAAAGTAATTCTAAGCGTACTTACCAGTAACTTGTATTTCCTTCCATAGGAATCCATTGTGTGGTTTTCACCAGAAAAGATTTTAATTGTCCATTTCTGAAACGTACAAATACTCCTCTAAAATCAGCCGAATTACGAATGCCGATTTACTCACCTGTTATCAGGAGATAACACAGTGCTGCATCTTTTAGCCCAGCAGTGACCCTGGAAAGTAATTCTAAGCGTACTTACCAGTAACTTCTATTTCCTTCCATAGGAATCCATTGTGTGGTTTTCAGCAGAAAAGTTACCAAGTGTCGATTTTTGAAACGTACATATACTCCTCTAAAATCAGCAGAATTACGAATGCCGATTTACTCACCTGTTATCAGGAGAGAACCCAGTGCTGCATCTTTTAGACCAGCACTGACCCTGAAAAGTGATTCAAGCATACTTACCAGTAACTTGTATATCCTTCCATAGGAATGCATTGTGTGCTTTCAGCAGAAAAGATTCTATGTCCATTTTTGAAACGTACAAATATTCCTCTAAAATCAGCCAAACTACGAATTCCGATTTACTCACCTGTTATCAGGAGAGAACTCATCGTTGCATCTTTTAGACTAGCACTGACCCTGAAAAGTAATTCTAAGTGTACTTACCAGTAACTTGTATTTCCTTCCATAGGAATCCATTGTGTGGTTTTCACCAGAAAAGTTTCCAGGTGTCCATTTTTGAAACGTACAAATATTCCTCTAAAGTCAGTCGAACTATGAATTCCGATTTACTCACCTGTTATCAGGAGAGAACCCAGTGCTGCATCTTTTATCCCAGCACTGACCCTGGAAAGTAATTCTAAGCGTGCTTACCAGTAACTGGTATTTCCTTCCGTAGGAATCCATTGGGTGGTTTTCAGCAGAAAAGTTTCCAAGTGTCCATTTTTGAAACTTACAAATATTCCTCTAAAATCAGCCGAACTACGAATTCCGATTTACTCACCTGTTATCAGGAGAGATCCCAGTGCTGCATCTTTTAGTCCAGCACTGACCCTGATAAGTAATTCTAAGCATACTTACCAGTAACTTGTATTTCCTTCCCTAGGCGTGCATTATGTGGTTTTCACCAGAAAAGATTCTAAGTGTCCATTTTTGAAATGTACAAATATTCCTCTTAAATCAGCCGAACTACGAATTCCAATTTATTCACCTGTTATCAGGAGAGAACCCAGTGCTGCATCTTTTATCCCAGCACTGACCCTGGAAAGTAATTCTAAGCGTACTTACCAGTAACTTGTATTTCCTTCCATAGGAATCCATTGTGTGGTTGTCAGCAGAAAAGTTTCCAAGTGTCGATTTTTGAAACGTACAAATACTCCTCTAAACTCAGCCGAATTACGAATGCCGAATTACTGACCTGTTATCAGGAGAGAACCCATTGCTGCATCTTTTAGACCAGCACTGACCCTGAAAAGTAATTCTAAGCGTACTTACCAGTAACTTGTATTTCCTTCCATAGGAATCCATTGTGTGGTTTTCAGCAGAAAAGTTTCCAAGTGTCGATTTTTGAAACATACAAATACTCCTCTAAACTCAGCCGAATTACGAATGCCGAATTACTGACCTGTTATCAGGAGAGAACCCATTGCTGCATCTTTTAGACCAGCACTGACCCTGGTAAGTAATTCAAGCGTACTTACCAGTAACTTGTATTTCCTTACATAGGAATCCATTGTGTGGTTTTCACCAGAAAAGATTCTGTGTCCATTTTTGAAACGTACAAATATTCCTCTAAAATCAGCCAAACTACGAATTCCGATTTACTCACCTGTTATCAGGAGAGAACTCGGTGCTGCATCTTTTAGACTAGCACTGACACTGAAAAGTAATTCTAAGCGTACTTACCAGTAACTTCTATTTCCTTCCATAGGAATCCATGTTGTGGTTTTCACCAGAAAAGTGTCTAAGTGTCCATTTTTGAAACTTACAAATATTCCTCTAAAATCAGCCGAACTACGAATTCCGATTTACTCACCTGTTATCAGGAGAGAACCCAGTTCTGCATCTTTTAGACCAGCACTGACCCTGAAAAGTAATTCTAAGCGTACTTACCAGTAACTTGTATTTCCTTCCATAGGAATCCATTGTGTGGTTTTCACCAGAAAAGTTTCTAAGTGTCGACTTTTGAAACGTACAAATACTCCTCTAAAATCAGCCGAATTACGAATGCCGATTTACTCACCTGTTATCAGGAGAGAACCCAGTGCTGCATCTTTTAGACCAGCACTGACCCTGGTAAGTAATTCAAGCGTACTTACCAGTAACTTGTATTTCCTTACATAGGAATCCATTGTGTGGTTTTCACCAGAAAAGATTCTGTGTCCATTTTTGAAACATACAAATATTCCTCTAAGGTCAGTCGAATAATGAATTTCTATTTACACACCTGTTATCAGTAGAGAACCCAGTGCTGCATCTTTTAGCCCAGCACTGACCCTGAAAAGTAATTCTAAGTGTCCTTAACAGTAACTTGTATTTCCTTCCATAGGAATCCATTGTGTGGTTTTCAGCAGAAAAGTGTCCATTTTTGAAACGTACAAATATTCCTCTAAAATCAGCCAAACTACGAATTCCGATTTACTCACCTGTTATCAGGAGAGAACCCAATGCTGCAACTTTTAGCCCAGCACTGATCCTGAAAAGTAATTCTAATCTTACTTACCAGTAACTTATATTTCCTTCAATAGGAATCCATTGTGTGGTTTTCAGCAGAAAAGTTTCCAAGTGTCGATTTTTGAAACATACAAATACTCCTCTAAACTCAGCCGAATTACGAATGCCGAATTACTGACCTGTTATCAGGAGAGAACCCATTGCTGCATCTTTTAGACCAGCACTGACCCTGGTAAGTAATTCAAGCGTACTTACCAGTAACTTGTATTTCCTTACATAGGAATCCATTGTGTGGTTTTCACCAGAAAAGATTCTGTGTCCATTTTTGAAACGTACAAATATTCCTCTAAAATCAGCCAAACTACGAATTCTGATTTACTCACCTGTTATCAGGAGAGAACTCGGTGCTGCATCTTTTAGACTAGCACTGACACTGAAAAGTAATTCTAAGCGTACTTACCAGTAACTTCTATTTCCTTCCATAGGAATCCACGTTGTGGTTTTCACCAGAAAAGTGTCTAAGTGTCCATTTTTGAAACTTACAAATATTCCTCTAAAATCAGCCGAACTACGAATTCCGATTTACTCACCTGTTATCAGGAGAGAACCCAGTTCTGCATCTTTTAGACCAGCACTGACCCTGAAAAGTAATTCTAAGCGTACTTACCAGTAACTTGTATTTCCTTCCATAGGAATCCATTGTGTCGTTTTCACCAGAAAAGTTTCTAAGTGTCGACTTTTGAAACGTACAAATACTCCTCTAAAATCAGCCGAATTACGAATTCTGATTTACTCACCTGTTATCAGGAGAGAACCCTGTTCTGCATTATTTAGGCCAGCACTGACCCTGAAAAGTAATTCTAAGCGTACTTACCAGTAACTTGTATTTCCTTCCATAGGAATCCATTGTGTGGTTTTCACCAGAAAAGTTTCTAAGTGTCGACTTTTGAAACGTACAAATACTCCTCTAAAATCAGCCGAATTACGAATGCCGATTTACTCACCTGTTATCAGGAGAGAACCCAGTGCTGCATCTTTTAGACCAGCACTGACCCTGGTAAGTAATTCAAGCGTACTTACCAGTAACTTGTATTTCCTTACATAGGAATCCATTGTGTGGTTTTCACCAGAAAAGATTCTGTGTCCATTTTTGAAACATACAAATATTCCTCTAAGGTCAGTCGAACAATGAATTCCTATTTACACACCTGTTATCAGGAGAGAACCCAGTGCTGCATCTTTTAGCCCAGCACTGACCCTGAAAAGTAATTCTAAGTGTCCTTAACAGTAACTTGTATTTCCTTCCATAGGAATCCATTGTGTGGTTTTCAGCAGAAAAGTGTCCATTTTTGAAACGTACAAATATTCCTCTAAAATCAGCCAAACTACGAATTCCGATTTTCTCACCTGTTATCAGGAGAGAACCCAATGCTGCAACTTTTAGCCCAGCACTGATCCTGAAAAGTAATTCTAATCTTACTTACCAGTAACTTATATTTCCTTCAATAGGAATCCATTGTGTGGTTTTCATCAGAAAAGATTCTGTGTCCATATTTTAAACAGACAAATACTCCTCTAAAATCAGCCGAATTACGAATTCTGATTTACTCACCTGTTATCAGGAGAGAACCCAGTGCTGCATCTATTAGACCAGCACTGACCCTGGTAAGTAATTCAAGCGTACTTACCAGAAAGTTGTATTTCCTTCCATAGGAATCCATTGTGTGGTTTTCAGCAAAAAAGTTTCCATGTGCCCATTTTTGAAATGTACAAATATTCCACTAAAATCAGCCGAACTACGAATTCCGATTTACTCACCTGTTATCAGGAGAGAACCCAGTGCTGCATCTTTTATCCCAGCACTGACCCTGAAAAGTAATTCTAAGCATACTTACCAGTAACTTGTATTTTCTTCCATAGGAATCCATTGTGTGGTTTTCACCAGAAAAGATTCTGTGTCCCTATTTGAAACGCACAAATATTCCTCTGAAATCAGCCAAACTACGAATTCCGATTTACTCACCTGTTATCAGGAGAGAACCCTGTACTGCATCATTTAGGCCAGCACTGACCCTGGTAAGTAATTCAAGCGTACTTACCAGTAACTTGTATTTCCTTACATAGGAATCCATTGTGTGGTTTTCACCAGAAAAGATTCTGTGTCCATTTTTGAAACGTACAAATATTCCTCTAAAATCAGCCGAACTACGAATTCCGATTTACTCACCTGTTATCAGGAGAGAACCCAGTGCTGCATCTTTTAGACCAGCACTGACCCTGAAAAGTAATTCTAAGCGTACTTACCAGTAACGTGTATTTCCTTCCATAGGAATCCATTGTGTGGTTTTCAGCAGAAAAGTTTCCAAGTGTCGATTTTTGAAACGTACAAATACTCCTCTAAAATCAGCCGAAATACGAACGCCGATTTACTCACCTGTTATCAGGAGAGAACCCAGTGCTGCATCTTTTAGCCCAGCACTGACCCTGAAAAGTAATTCTAAGCGTACTTACCAGTAACTTGTATTTCCTTCCATAGGAATCCATTGTGTGATTTTTGGCAGAAAAGTTTCTAAGTGTCGATTTTTGAAACGTACAAATATTCCTCTAAAATCAGCCGAACTACGAATTCCGATTTACTCACCTGTTATCAGGGGAGAACCCAGTGCTGCATCATTTAGGCCAGGTCTGACCCTGAAAAGTAATTCTAAGCGTAGTTACCAGTAACTTGTATTTCCTTCCATAGGAATCCATTGTAAGGTTTTCACCAGAAATGATTTTAAGTGTCCATTTTTGAAACGTACAAATATTCCTCTTAAATCATTCGAACTACGAATTCCGATTTACTCACCTGTTATCAGGAGAGAACCCAGTGCTGCATCTTTTAGCCCAGCACTGACCCTGAAAAGTAATTCTAAGCGTACTTACCAGTAACTTGTATTTCCTTACATAGGAATCCATTGTGTGGTTTTCACCAGAAAAGATTCTGTGTCCATTTTTGAAACGTACAAATATTCCTCTAAAATCAGCCGAACTACGAATTCCGATTTACTCACCTGTTATCAGGAGAGAACCCAGTGCTGCATCTTTTAGACCAGCACTGACCCTGAAAAGTAATTCTAAGCGTACTTACCAGTAACGTGTATTTCCTTCCATAGGAATCCATTGTGTGGTTTTCAGCAGAAAAGTTTCCAAGTGTCGATTTTTGAAACGTACAAATACTCCTCTAAAATCAGCCGAAATACGAACGCCGATTTACTCACCTGTTATCAGGAGAGAACCCAGTGCTGCATCTTTTAGCCCAGCACTGACCCTGAAAAGTAATTCTAAGCGTACTTACCAGTAACTTGTATTTCCTTCCATAGGAATCCATTGTGTGATTTTTGGCAGAAAAGTTTCTAAGTGTCGATTTTTGAAACGTACAAATATTCCTCTAAAATCAGCCGAACTACGAATTCCGATTTACTCACCTGTTATCAGGGGAGAACCCAGTGCTGCATCATTTAGGCCAGGTCTGACCCTGAAAAGTAATTCTAAGCGTAGTTACCAGTAACTTGTATTTCCTTCCATAGGAATCCATTGTAAGGTTTTCACCAGAAATGATTTTAAGTGTCCATTTTTGAAACGTACAAATATTCCTCTTAAATCATTCGAACTACGAATTCCGATTTACTCACCTGTTATCAGGAGAGAACCCAGTGCTGCATCTTTTAGCCCAGCACTGACCCTGAAAAGTAATTCTAAGCGTACTTACCAGTAACTTGAATTGCCTTCCATAGGAATCCATTGTGTGGTTTTCAGCAGAAAAGTTTCCAAGTGTCGAAATTTTACATGTACAAATACTCCTCTAAAATCAGCCAAACTACGAATTCCGATTTACTCACCTGTTATCAGGAGAGAACCCAGTGCTGCATCGTTTAGCACAGCCCTGACCCTGAAAAGTAATTCTAAGCATACTTAACAGTAACTTGTATTTCCTTCCATAGGAATCCAATGTGTGGTTTTCACCAGAAAAGATTCTGTGTCCCTATTTGAAACGTACAAATATTCCTCTAAAATCAGTCAAACTACGAATTCCGATTTACTCACCTGTTATCAGGAGAGAACTCAGTTCTGCATCTTTTAGACAAGCACTGACCCTGAAAAGTAATTCTAAGCGTACTTACCAGTAATTTGTATTTCCTTCCATAGGAATCCATTGTGTGCTTTTCAGCAGAAAAGTTTCCAAGTGTCGATTTTTTAAATGTACAAATACTCCTCTAAAATCAGCTGAATTCCGAATTCCGATTTACTCACCTGTTATCAGGAGAGAACCCAGTGCTGCATCTTTTAGCCCAGCACTGACCCTGAAAAGTAATTCTAAGCGTACTTACCAGTAAGTTGTATTTTCTTCCATAGGAATCCATTGTGTGGTTTTCAGCATAAAAGTTTCCAAGTGTCCATTTTTGAAACATACAAATATTCCTCTAAAATCAGATGAACTACAAATTCCGATTTACTCACCTGTTATCAGGAGAGAACCCAGTGCTGCATCTTTTAGCCCCTCACTGACCATGAAAAGTAATTCTAAGCGTACTTACCAGTAACTTGTATTCCCTTCCATAGGAATGCATTGTGTGGTTTCACCAGAAATGTTTCCAAGTGTCCATTTTTGAAACGTACAAATATTCCTCTAAAGTCAGTCGAACTATGAATTCCGATTTACTCACCTGTTATCAGGAGAAAACTCAGTGCTGCATCTTTTAGCCCAGCACTGACCCTGAAAAGTAATTCTAAGTGTACTTACCAGTAACTTGTATTTCCTTCCGTAGGAATCTATTGTGTGGTTTTCAGCAGAAAAGTTTCCAAGTGTCGATTTTTTAAATGTACAAATACTCCTCTAAAATCAGCCAAATAACGAATGCCGATTTACCCACCTGTTATCAGGAGAGAACCCAGTGCTGCATCTTTTAGCCCAGCACTGACCCCGAAAAGTAATTCTAAGCGTACTTACCAGTAACTTGTATTTCCTTCCATAGGAATCCATTGTGTGGTTTTCACCAGAAAAGTTTCTAAGTGTCGATCTTTGAAACGTACAAATATTCCTTTTAAATCATTCGAACTATGAATTCCGATTTACTCACCTGTTATCAGGAGAGAACCCAGTGCTGCATCTTTTAGCCCAGCACTGACCCTGTTAAGTAAATATAAGCGTACTTGCCAGTAAGTTGTATTTTCTTCCACAGGAATCCATTGTGTGGTTTTCACCAGAAAAGTTTTTAAGTGTCCATTTTTGAAACGTACAAATATTCCTCTTAAATTAGCCGAACTACGAATTCCGATTTACTCACCTGTTATCAGGAGAGAACCCAGTGCTGCATCTTTTAGCCCAGCACTGACCCTGAAAAGTAATTCTAACCGTACTTACCAGTAACTTGTATTTCCTTCCATAGGAATCCATTGAGTGTTTTTCACCAGAAAAGTTTCTGTGTAGATTTTTGAAACGTACAAATATTCCTCTAAAATCAGTCGTACTATGAATTCCGATTTACTCACCTGTTATCAGGAGAGAACCCAGTGCTGCATCTTTTAGCCCAGCACTGACCCTGGAAAGTAAATCTAAGCGTACTTACCAGTAAGTCGTATTTTCTTCCATAGGAATCCATTGTGTGGTTTTCAGCATAAAAGTTTCTGTGTCCATTTTTGAAACATACAAATATTCCTCTAAAATCAGCCGAACAACGAATTCCGATTTACTCACCTTTTATCAGAAGAGAACCCAGTGCTGCATCTTTTAGACCAGCACTGACTCTGAAACACAATTCTAAGCGTACTTACCAGTAAGTTGTATTTCTTTCCATAGGAATCCATTGTGTGGTTTTCACCAGAAATGTTTCCAAGTGTCCATTTTTGAAACGTACAAATATTCCTCTAAAGTCAGTCGAACTATGAATTCCGATTTACTCACCTGTTATCAGGAGAAAACTCAGTGCTGCATCTTTTAGCCCAGCACTGACCCTGGAAAGTAATTCTAAGTGTACTTACCAGTAACTTGTATTTCCTTCCATAGGAATCCATTGTGTGGTTTTCAGCAAAAAAAGTTTCCAAGTGTCGATTTTTTAAAAGTACAAATACTCCTCTAAAATCAGCCAAATAACGAATGCCGATTTACCCACCTGTTATCAGGAGAGAACCCAGTGCTGCATCTTTTACCCCAGCACTGACCCCGAAAAGTAATTCTAAGCGTACTTACCAGTAACTTATATTTCCTTCCATAGGAATCCATTGTGTGGTTTTCACAAGAAAAGTTTCTGTCGATTTTTGAAACGCATAAATATTCCTCTTAAATCATTCGAACTATGAATTCCGATTTACTCACCTGTTATCAGGAGAGAACCCAGTGCTGCATCTTTTAGCCCAGCACTGACCCTGAAAAGTAATTCTAACCGTACTTACCAGTAACTTGTATTTCCTTCCATATGAATCCATTGAGTGGTTTTCACCAGAAAAGTTTCTGTGTACATTTTTGAAACGTACAAATATTCCTCTAAAATCAGTCGAACTATGAATTCCAATTTACTCACCTGTTATCAGGAGAGAACTCAGTGCTGCATCTTTTAGCCCAGCACTGACCCTGAAAAGTAATTCTAAGCGTACTTACCAGTAACTTGTATTTCCTTCCATAGGAATCCATTGTGTCGTTTTCACCAGAAAAGTTTCTAAGTGTCGACTTTTGAAACATACAAATACTCCTCTAAAATCAGCCGAATTACGAATTCCGATTTACTCACCGGTTATCAGGAGAGAACCCAGTGCTGCATCTTTTAGACCAGCACTGACCCTGAGAAGTAATTCAAGCGTACTTACCAGTAACTTGTATTTCCTTCCATAGGAATGCATTGTGTGGTGTTCAGCAGAAAAGATTCTGTGTCCATTTTTTAAACGTACTAATATTCCTCTAAAATCAGCCGAACTACGAATTCTGATTTACTCACCTGTTATCAGGAGACAACCCAGTGCTGCATCTTTTAGCCCAGCACTGACCCTGAAAAGTAATTCTAAGCGTACTTACCAGTAACTTCTATTTCCTTCCATTGGAATCCATTGTGTGTTTCAGCAGAAAAATTTCCAAGTGTCCATTTTTGAAACGTACCAATATTCCTCTTAAATCAGCTGAACTCCGAATTCCGATTTACTCACCTGTTATCAGGAGAGAACCCAGTGCTGCATCTTTTAGCCCAGCACTGACCCTGGAAAGAAATTCTAAGCGTACTTACCAGTAGCATGTATTTCCTTCCATAGGAATCCATTGTGTGATTTTCAGCAGAAAAGTTTCTAAGTGTCCATTTTTGAAACGTACAAATATTCCTCTATATTCAGCCGAACTACGAATTCCGATTTACTCACCTGTTATCAGGAGAGAACCCAGTGCTGCATCTTTTAGCCCAGCACTGACCCTGAAAAGTAATTCTAAGCGTACTTACCAGTAAATTTTATTTCCTTCCATAGGAATCCATTGTCTCGTTTTCACCAGAAAAGTTTCTAAGTCGACTTTTGAAACGTACAAATACTCCTCTAAAATCAGCCGAATTACGAATTCTGATTTACTCACCTGTTCTCAGGAGAGAACCCAGTGCTGCATCTTTTAGCCCAGCACTGACCCTGGAAAGTAATTCTCAGCATACTTACCAGAAATTTGTATTTCCTTCCATAGGAATCAATTGTGTGGTTTTCAGCATAAAAGTTTCTAAGTGTCCATTTTTGAAACGTACGAATATTCCTCTAAAATCAGCCAAACTACGAATTCCGATTTACTCACCTGTTATCAGGAGAGAATCCAGTGCTGCAACTTTTAGCCCAGCACTGATCCTGAAAAGTAATTCTAAGCGTACTTACCAGTAGCATGTATTTCCTTCCATAGGAATCCATTGTGTGATTTTCAGCAGAAAAGTTTCTAAGTGTCCATTTTTGAAACGTACAAATACTCCTCTAAAATCAGCCGAATTACGAATTCCGATTTACTCACCTGTTATCAGGAGAGAACTAAGTTCTGCATCTTTTAGACCAGCACTGACCCTGAAAAGTAATTCTAAGCGTACTTACCAGTAAATTTTATTTCCTTCCATAGGAATCCATTGTCTCGTTTTCACCAGAAAAGTTTCTAAGTCGACTTTTGAAACGTACAAATACTCCTCTAAAATCAGCCGAATTACGAATTCTGATTTACTCACCTGTTCTCAGGAGAGAACCCAGTGCTGCATCTTTTAGCCCAGCACTGACCCTGGAAAGTAATTCTCAGCATACTTACCAGAAATTTGTATTTCCTTCCATAGGAATCAATTGTGTGGTTTTCAGCATAAAAGTTTCCAAGTGTCCATTTTTGAAACGTACAAATATTCCACTAAAATCAGCCGAACTACGAATTCCAATTTACTCACCTGTTATCAGGAGAGAACCCAGTGCTGCATTTTTTAGCACAGCCCTTACCCTGAAAAGTAATTCTAAGCGTACTTACCAGTAACTTGTATTTCCTTCCATAGGAATCCATTGTGTCGTTTTCACCAGAAAAGTTTCTAAGTGTCGACATTTGAAACGTACAAATACTCCTCTAAAATCAGCTGAATTACGAATGCCGATTTACTCACCTGTTATCAGGAGAGAACCCAGTGCTGCATCTTTTAGACCAGCATTGACCCTGGTAAGTAATTCAAGCGTACTTACCAGTAACTTGTATTTCCTTACATAGGAATCCATTGTGTGGTTTTCCCCAGAAAAGATTCTGTGTCCATTTTTGAAACTTACAAATATTCCTCTAAAATCAGCCGAACTACGAATTCCGATTTACTCACCTGTTATCAGGAGAGAACCCAGTGCTGCATCTTTTAGACCAGCACTGACCCTGAGAAGTAATTCAAGCGTACTTACCAGTAACTTGTATTTCCTTCCATAGGAATGCATTGTGTGGTGTTCAGCAGAAAAGATTCTGTGTCCATTTTTTAAACGTACTAATATTTCTCTAAAATCAGCCGAACTACGAATTCTGATTTACTCACCTGTTATCAGGAGACAACCCAGTGCTGCATCTTTTAGCCCAGCACTGACCCTAAAAAGTAATTCTAAGCATACTTACCAGTAACTTGTATTTCCTTCCCTAGGCATGCATTGTGTGGTTTTCACCAGAAATGATTCTAAGTGTCCATTTTTTAAACATACAAATATTACTCTTAAATCAGCCGAACTACGAATTCCGATTTACTCACCTGGTATCAGGAGAGAACCCAGTGCTGCATCTTTTAGCAAAGCACTGACCCTGAAAAGTAATTCTAAGTGTACTTACCAGTAACTTGTATTTCCCTCCATAGGAATGCATTGTGTGGTTTTCACCAGAAAAGTTTCTAAGTGTCCATTTTTGAAACGTACACATATTCCTCTTAAATCATCCGAACTGCGAATTCCGATTTATTCACCATTTATCAGGAGAGAACCCAGTGCTGCATCTTTTATCCCAGCACTGACCCTGGAAAGTAATTCTAAGCGTACTTACCAGTAACTTGTATTTCCTTCCATAGGAATCCATTGTGTGATTTTCAGCAGAAAAGTTTCCAAGTGTCGATTTTTGAAATGTTCAAATACCCCTCTAAACTCAGCCGAACTACAAATTCCAATTTACTCACCTGTTATCCGGAGAGAACCCAGTGCTGCATCTTTTAGACCAGCACTGACCCTGAAAAGTAATTCAAGCGTACTTACCAGTAACTTGTATTACCTTCCATAGGAATGCATTGTGTGGTTTTCAGCAGAAAAGTTTCCAAGTGTCCATTTTTGAAACGTACAAATATTACTCCTAAATCAGCCGAACTACGAATTCTGATTTACTCACCTGTTATCAGGAAAGAACCCAGTTCTGCATCTTTCAGCCCAGCACTGACCATGAAAAGTAATTCTAAGCATAGTTAACAGTAACTTGTATTTCCTTCCATAGGAATCCATTGTCCGATTTTCATCAGAAAAGATTCTCTGTCGATTTTTGAAACGTACAAATATTCCTCCAAAATCAGTCGAACTACGAATTCCTTTTTACTCACCTGTTATCAGGAGGGGACCCAGTTCTGCATCTTTTAGCCAATCACTGACCCTGGAAAGTAATTCTAAGCGTACTTACCAGTAACTTGTATTTCCTTCCATAGGAATCCATTGTATGGTTTTCACCAGAAAAGTTTCCAGGTGTCCATTTTTCAAACATACAAATATTCCTTTAAAATCAGCCAAACTACGAATTCCGATTTGCTCACGTGTTATCAGGAGAGAACCCAGTGCTGCATCTGTTAGCACAGCAGTGACCCTGGAAAGTAATTCTAAGCGTACTTACCAGTAACTTCCATTTCCTTCCATAGGAATCCATTGTGTGGTTTTCAGCAGAAAAGTTTCCAAGTGTCGATTTTTGAAACGTACAAATACTCCTCTAAAATCAGCAGAATTACGAATGCCGATTTACTCACCTGTTATCAGGAGAGAACCCAGTGCTGCAACTTTTAGACCAGCACTGACCCTGAAAAGTAATTCAAGCGTACTTACCAGTATCTTGTATTTCCTTCCATAGGAAGGCATTGTGTGGTTTTCAGCAGAAAAGTTTCTAAGTGTCCATTTTTGAAACGTACAAATATTCCTCTTAAATCAGCCGAACTGCGAATTCCGATTTATTCACCTGTTATCAGGAGAGAACCCAGTGCCGCATCTTTTCCCCCAGCACTGACCCTGAAAAGTAATTCTAAGTGTACTTACCAGTAACTTGTATTTCCTTCCGTAGGAATACATTGTGTGTTTTTCAGCAGAAAAGTTTCTCTGTCGATTTTTGAAATGTACAAATATTCTTCTAAAATCAGTCGAACTACGAATTCCGATTTACTTACCTGTTATCAGGAGAGAACCGAGTGCTGCATCTTTTAGCCCAGCACTGACCCTGGAAAGTAATTCTAAGCGTCCTTACCAGTAACTTGTATTTCCTTCCATAGGAATCCATTGTGTGGTTTTCAGCAGAAAAGATTCTGTGTCCATTTTTGAAACGTACAAATATTCTTATAAAATCAGTCGAACTAAGAATTCCGATTTACTTACCTGTTATCCGGAGAGAACCCAGTGCTGCATCTTTTAGCCCAGCACTGACCCTGAAAAGTAATTCTAAGCGTACTTACCAGTAACTTGTATTTCCTTCCATAGGAATCCATTGTGTGTTTTTCAGCAGAAAAGTTTCTCTGTCGATTTTTGAAATGTACAAATATTCTTCTAAAATCAGTCGAACTACGAATTCCGATTTACTTACCTGTTATCAGGAGAGAACCGAGTGCTGCATCTTTTAGCCCAGCACTGACCCTGGAAAGTAATTCTAAGCGTCCTTACCAGTAACTTGTATTTCCTTCCATAGGAATCCATTGTGTGGTTTTCAGCAGAAAAGTTTCCAAGTGTCCATTTTTGAAACGTACAAATATTCCTCTAAAATCAGACGAAATACGAATTCCGATTTACTCACCTGTTATCCGGAGAGAACCCAGTGCTGCATCTTTTAGCCCAGCACTGACCCTGAAAAGTAATTCTAAGCGTACTTACCAGTAACTTGTATTTCCTTCCATAGGAATCCATTGTGTGTTTTTCAGCAGAAAAGTTTCTCTGTCGATTTTTGAAATGTACAAATATTCTTATAAAATCAGTCGAACTACGAATTCCGATTTACTTACCTGTTATCAGGAGAGAACCTAGTGCTGCATCTTTTAGCCCAGCACTGACCCTGGAAAGTAATTCTAAGCGTCCTTACCAGTAACTTGTATTTCCTTCCATAGGAATCCATTGTGTGGTTTTCAGCAGAAAAGATTCTGTGTCCATTTTTGAAACATACAAATATTCCTCTAAAATCAGCCGAACTACGAATTCTGATTTACTCACCTGTCATCAGGAGACAACCCAGTGCTGCATCTTTTAGCCCAGCACTGACCCTGAAAAGTAATTCTAAGCATACTTACCAGTAACTTGTATTTCCTTCCCTAGGCATGCATTGTGTGGTTTTCACCAGAAATGATTCTAAGTGTCCATTTTTTAAACATACAAATATTACTCTTAAATCAGCCGAACTACGAATTCCGATTTACTCACCTGGTATCAGGAGAGAACCCAGTGCTGCATCTTTTAGCAAAGCACTGACCCTGAAAAGTAATTCTAAGTGTACTTACCAGTAACTTGTATTTCCTTCCATAGGAATCCATTGTGTGTTTTTCAGCAGAAAAGTTTCTCTGTCGATTTTTGAAATGTACAAATATTCTTCTAAAATCAGTCGAACTACGAATTCCTATTTACTTACCTGTTATCAGGAAAGAACCGAGTGCTGCATCTTTTAGCCCAGCACTGACCCTGGAAAGTAATTCTAAGCGTCCTTACCAGTAACTTGTATTTCCTTCGATAGGAATCCATTGTGTGGTTTTCAGCAGAAAAGTTTCCAAGTGTCCATTTTTGAAACGTACAAATATTCCTCTAAAATCAGCCGAAATACGAATTCCGATTTACTCACCTGTTATCCAGAGAGAACCCAGTGCTGCATATTTTATATCAGCACTGACCCTGAAAAGTTATTCTATGCGTACTTACCTGTCACTTGTATTTCCTTCCATAGGAATGCATTGTGTGTTTTTCACCAGAAAAGATTCTTAGTGTCCATTTTTGAAACATACAAATATTCCTCTTTAATCAGCCCAACTACGAATTCCGATTTACTCACGTGTTATCAGGAGAGAACCCAGTGCTGCATCTTTTAGCAGAGCAGTGACCCTGGAAAGTAATTCTAAGCGTACTTACCAGTAACTTCTATTTCCTTCCATAGGAATCCATTGTGTGGTTTCAGCAGAAAAGTTTCCAAGTGTCGATTTTTGAAACGTACAAATACTCCTCTAAAATCAGCAGAATTACGAATGCCGATTTACTCACCTGTTATCAGAAGAGAACCCAGTGCTGCATCTCTTAGACCAGCACTGACCGTGAAAAGTAATTCAGGCGTACTTACCAGTAACTTGTATTTCCTTCCATAGGAATGCATTGTGTGGTTTTCATCAGAAAAGATTCTGTGTCCATTTTTGAAACATACAAATATTCCTCTAAAATCAGCCAAACTACGAATTCCGATTTACTCATCTGTTATCAGGAGAGAACTCAGTGCTGCATCTTTTAGACTAGCACTGACCCTGAAAAGTAATTCTAAGCGTACTTACCAGTAACTTGTATTTCCTTCCATAGGAATCCATTGTGTGGTTTTCACCAGAAAAGTTTCTAGGTGTCCATTTTTGAAACGTACAAATATTCCTCTAAAATCAGCCGAACTACGAATTCTGATTTACTCACCTGTCATCAGGAGACAACCCAGTGCTGCATCTTTTAGCCCAGCACTGACCCTGGAAAGTAATTCAAGCGTACTTACCAGTAACTTGTATTTCCTTCCACAGGAATGCATTGTGTGGTTTTCAGCAGAAAAGTTTCCAAGTGTCGATTTTTGAAACGTACAAATACTCCTCTAAACTCAGCCGAATTACGAATGCCGAATTACTGACCTGTTATCAGGAGAGAACCCATTGCTGCATCTTTTAGACCAGCACTGACCCTGAAAAGTAATTCAAGCGTACTTACCAGTAACTTGTATTTCCTTCCATAGGAATGCATTGTGTGGTTTTCAGCAGAAAAGTTTCCAAGTGTCCATTTTTGAAACGTACAAATATTCCTCTAAAATCAGCCGAAATACGAATTCCGATTTACTCACCTGTTATCAGGAGAGAACCCAGTGCTGCATCTTTTAGCCCAGCACTGACCCTGAAAAGTAATTCTAAGCGTACTTACCAGTAACTTGTTTTTCCTACCTTAGGAATGCATTGTGTGGTTTTCACCAGAAAAGTTTCTAAGTGTCCATTTTTGAAACGTACAAATATTCCTCTTAAATCAGCCGAACTGTGAATTCCGATTTATTCACCTGTTATCAGGAGAGAACCCAGTGCTTCATCTTTTATCCCAGCACTGACCCTGGAAAGTAATTCTAAGCGTACTTACCAGTAACTTGTATTTCCTTTCATAGGAATCCATTGTGTTATTTTCAGCAGAAAAGTTTCCAAGTGTCGATTTTTGAAACGTACAAATACTCCTCTAAACTCAGCCGAATTACGAATTCCGATTTACTCACCTGTTATCAGGAGAGAACCCAGTGCTGCATCTTTTAGCCCAGCACTGACCCTGAAAAGTAATTCAAGCGTACTTACCAGTAACTTGTTTTTCCTTCCATAGGCATGCATTGTGTGGTTTTCACCAGAAAAGATTCTAAGTGTCCATTTTTGAAACGTACAAATATTCCTCTAAAATTAGCCGAACTACGAATTCTGATTTACTCACCTGTTATCGGGAGAGAACCCAGTGCTGCATCTTTTTTCCCAGCACTGAACCTGAAAAGTAATTCTAAGCGTACTTACCAGTAACTTGTATTTCTTTCCATAGGAATCCATTGTGTGCTTTTCAGCAGAAAAGTTTCTCTGTCGATTTTTGAAATGTACAAATATTCCTTTCTAATCAGTCGAACTACGAATTCCGATTTACTTACCTGTTATCAGGAGAGAACCGAGTGCTGCATCTTTTAGCCCAGCACTGACCCTGGAAAGTAATTCTAAGCGTCCTTACCAGTAACTTGTTATTTCCTTCCATAGGAATCCATTGTGTGGTTTTCAGCAGAAAAGTTTCCAAGTGTCCACTTTTGAAACGTACAAATATTCCTCTAAAATTAGCTGAACTACGAATTCCGATTTACTCACCTGTTATCCGGAGAGAACCCAGTGCTGCATCTTTTAGCCCAGCACTGACCCTGAAAAGTAATTCAAGCGTACTTACCAGTAACTTGTATTACCTTCCATAGGAATGCATTGTGTGGTTTTCAGCAGAAAAGTTTCCAAGTATCCATTTTTGAAACGTACAAATATTCCTCCTAAATCAGCCGAACTACGCATTCCGATTTACTCACCTGTTATCAGGAAAGAACCCACTTCTGCATCTTTCAGCCCAGCACTGACCCTGAAAAGTAATTCAAGCGTACTTACCAGTAACTTGTATTTCCTTCCATAGGAATCCATTGCATGGTTTTCACCAGAAATGTTTCCAGGTGTCCATTTTTGAAACGTACAAATATTCCTCTAAAGTCAGTCGAACTATGAATTCTGATTTACTCACCTGTTATCAGGAGAGAACCCGTGCTGCATCTTTTATCCCAGGACTGACCCTGGAAAGTAATTCTAAGCGTACTTACCAGTAACTTGTATTTCCTTCCATAGGAATCCATTGTGTTATTTTCAGCAGAAAAGTTTCCAAGTGTCGATTTTTGAAACGTACAAATACTCCTCTAAACTCAGCCGAATTACGAATGCCGAATTACTGACCTGTTATCAGGAGAGAACCCAGTGCTGCATCTTTTAGCCCAGCACTGACCCTGAAAAGTAATTCTAAGGATACTTACCAGTAACTTGTATTTCCTTCCCTAGGCATGCATTTTGTGGTTTTCACCAGAAAAGATTCTAAGTGTCCATTTTTGAAACGTACAAATATTCCTCTTATATCAGCTGAACTACGAATTCCGATTTACTCACCTGTTATCAGGAGAGAACCCAGTGCTGCATCTTTTAGCCCAGCACTGACCCTGAAAAGTAATTCTAAGTGTACTTACCAGTAACTTGTTTTTCCTACCTTAGGAATGCATTGTGTGGTTTTCACCAGAAAAGTTTCTAAGTGTCCATTTTTGAAACGTACAAATATTCCTCTTAAATCAGCCGAACTGCGAATTCCGATTTATTCACCTGTTATCAGGAGAGAACCCAGTGCTTCATCTTTTATCCCAGCACTGACCCTGGAAAGTAATTCTAAGCGTACTTACCAGTAACTTGTATTTCCTTCCATAGGAATCCATTGTGTTATTTTCAGCAGAAAAGTTTCCAAGTGTCGATTTTTGAAACGTACAAATACTCCTCTAAACTCAGCCGAATTACGAATTCCGATTTACTCACCTGTTATCAGGAGAGAACCCAGTGCTGCATCTTTTAGCCCAGCACTGACCCTGAAAAGTAATTCTAAGCGTACTTACCAGTAACTTGTTTTTCCTACCTTAGGAATGCATTGTGTGGTTTTCACCAGAAAAGATTCTAAGTGTCCATTTTTGAAACGTACAAATATTCCTCTAAAATTAGCCGAACTACGAATTCTGATTTACTCACCTGTTATCGGGAGAGAACCCAGTGCTGCATCTTTTTTCCCAGCACTGAACCTGAAAAGTAATTCTAAGCGTACTTACCAGTAACTTGTATTTCTTTCCATAGGAATCCATTGTGTGCTTTTCAGCAGAAAAGTTTCTCTGTCGATTTTTGAAATGTACAAATATTCCTTTCTAATCAGTCGAACTACGAATTCCGATTTACTTACCTGTTATCAGGAGAGAACCGAGTGCTGCATCTTTTAGCCCAGCACTGACCCTGGAAAGTAATTCTAAGCGTCCTTACCAGTAACTTGTTATTTCCTTCCATAGGAATCCATTGTGTGGTTTTCAGCAGAAAAGTTTCCAAGTGTCCACTTTTGAAACGTACAAATATTCCTCTAAAATCAGCTGAACTACGAATTCCGATTTACTCACCTGTTATCCGGAGAGAACCCAGTGCTGCATCTTTTAGCCCAGCACTGACCCTGAAAAGTAATTCAAGCGTACTTACCAGTAACTTGTATTACCTTCCATAGGAATGCATTGTGTGGTTTTCAGCAGAAAAGTTTCCAAGTATCCATTTTTGAAACGTACAAATATTCCTCCTAAATCAGCCGAACTACGAATTCCGATTTACTCACCGGTTATCAGGAAAGAACCCAGTTCTGCATCTTTCAGCCCAGCACTGACCCTGAAAAGTAATTCAAGCGTACTTACCAGTAACTTGTATTTCCTTCCATAGGAATCCATTGCATGGTTTTCACCAGAAATGTTTCCAGGTGTCCATTTTTGAAATGTACAAATATTCCTCTAAAGTCAGTCGAACTATGAATTCCGATTTACTCACCTGTTATCAGGAGAGAACCCGTGCTGCATCTTTTATCCCAGGACTGACCCTGGAAAGTAATTCTAAGCGT
Source organism: Triturus cristatus (assembly GCF_964204655.1). NCBI lineage: Eukaryota > Metazoa > Chordata > Amphibia > Caudata > Salamandridae > Triturus > Triturus cristatus. The sequence goes on along the minus strand of NC_140579.1, from coordinate 1,016,594,365 downwards.
ACTTACCAGTAACTTGTATTTCCTTCCATAGGAATCCATTGTGTGGTTTTCACCAGAAAAGTTTCTGTGTCCATTTTTGAAATGTACAAATATTCCTCTTAAATCAGCCGAACTGTGAATTCCGTTTTTTTCACCTATTATCAGGAGAGAACCCAGTGCTGCATCTTTTATCCCATCACTGACCCTGGAAAGTAATTCTAAGCGTACTTACCAGTAACTTGTATTTCCTTCCATAGGAATCCATTGTGTTATTTTCAGCAGAAAAGTTTCCAAGTGTCGATTTTTGAAACGTACAAATACTCCTCTAAACTCAGCCGAATTACGAATGCCGAATTACTGACCTGTTATCAGGAGAGAACCCATTGCTGCATCTTTTAGACCAGCACTGACCCTGAAAAGTAATTCAAGCGTACTTACCAGTAACTTGTATTTCCTTCCATAGGAATCCATTGTGTGGTTTTCACCAGAAAATTTTCGAAGTGTCCATTTTTGAAACGTACAAATATTCCTCTAAAATCAGCCGAACTACGAATTCCGATTTACTCACCTGTTATCAGGAAAGAACCCAGTTCTGCATCTTTCAGCCCAGCACTGACTCTGAAAAGTAATTCTAAGCGTAGTTACCAGTAACTTGTATTTCCTTCCATAGGAATCCATTGTGTGGTTTTCATCAGAAAAGTTTCTCTGTCGATTTTTGAAACGTACAAATATTCCTCTAAAATCAGTCGAACTACAAATTCCTTTTTACTCACCTGTTATCAGGAGGGGTCCCAGTTCTGCATCTTGTAGCCAATCACTGACCCTAGAAAGTAATTCTAAGTGTACTTACCAGTAACTTGTATTTCCTTCCATAGGAATCCATTGTATGGTTTTCACCAGAAAAGTTTCCAGGTGTCCATTTTTAAAACGTACAAATATTCCTCTAAAATCAGCCGAACTACGAATTCCGATTTACTCACCTGTTATCCGGAGATAACCCAGTGCTGCATCTTTTAGCCCAGCACTGACCCTGAAAAGTAATTCTAAGCATACTTACCTGTAACTTGTATTTCCTTCCATAGGAATGCATTGTGTGGTTTTCACCAGAAAAGATTCTTAGTGTCCATTTTTGAAACATACAAATATTCCTCTTAAATCAGCCGAACTACGAATTCCTTTTTACTCACCTGTTATCAGTAGGGGACCCAGTTCTGCATCTTTTAGCCAATCACTGATACTGGAAAGTAATTCTAAGCATACTTACCAGTAACTTGTATTTCCTTCCATAGGAATCCATTGTATGGTTTTCACCAGAAAAGTTTCCAGATGTCCATTTTTGAAACATACAAATATTCCTCTAAAGTCAGTCGAACTATGAATTCCGATTTACTCACCTGTTATCAGGCGAGAACCCGTGCTGCATCTTTTATCCCAGCACTGACCCTGGAAAGTAATTCTAAGCGTACTTACCAGGAACTTGTATTTCCTTCCATAGGAATCCATAGTGTGGTTTTCAGCAGAAAAGTTTCCAAGTGTCCATTTTTGAAACGTACAAATATTCCTCTAAAATCAGCCGAACTGCGAATTCCGATTTACTCACCTGTTATCAGGAGAGAACCCAGTGCTGCATCTTTTATCCCAGCACTGACCCTGAAAAGTAATTCTAAGCGTAGTTACCAGTAACTTGTATTTCCTTCCATAGGAATCCATTGTATGGTTTTCACCAGAAAAGTTTCCAGGTGTCCAATTTTGAAACGTACAAATATTCCTCTAAAGTCAGTCGAACTATGAATTCCGATTTACTCACCTGTTATCAGGAGAGAACCCGTGCTGCATCTTTTATCCCAGCACTGACCCTGGAAAGTAATTCTAAGCGTACTTACCTGTAACTTGTATTTCCTTCCATAGGAATGCATTCTGTGGTTTTCACCAGAAAAGATTCTTAGTGTCCATTTTGAAACATACAAATATTCCTCTTAAATCAGCCGAACTACAAATTCCGATTTACTCACGTGTTATCAGGAGAGAACCCAGTGCTGCATCTTTTAGCCGAGCAGTGACCCTGGAAAGAAATTCTAAGCGTACTTACCAGTAACTTCTATTTCCTTCCATTGGAATCCATTGTGTGGTTTTCAGCAGAAAAGTTTCCAAGTGTCGATTTTTGAAACGTACAAATACTCCGCTAATATCAGCAGAATTACGAGTGCCGATTTACTTACCTGTTATCAGGAGAGAACCCAGTGCTGCATCTTTTAGACCAGCACTGACCGTGAAAAGTAATTCAAGCGTACTTACCAGTAACTTGTATTTCCTTCCATAGGAATGCATTGTGTGGATTTCATCAGAAAAGATTCTGTGTCCATTTTTGAAACATACAAATATTCCTCTAAAATCAGCCGAACTACGAATTCTGATTTACTCACCTGTCATCAGGAGACAACCCAGTGCTGCATCTTTTAGCCCAGCACTGACCCTGAAAAGTAATTCTAAGCGTACTTACCAGTAACTTGTATTTTATTCCATAGGAATTCATTATGTGGTTTTCAGCACAAATGTTTCAGTGTCCATTTTTGAAGCGTACAAATATTCCTCTAAAATCAGCCGAACTACGAATTCCGATTTACTCACCTGTTATCAGGAGAGAACCCAGTGCTTCATCTTTTTGCCCAGCACTGACCCTGAAAAGTAATTCTAAGCGTACTTACCAGTAACTTGTATTTCCTTCCATAGGAATCCAAATGTACAAATATTCTTCAAAAATCAGTCGAACTACGAATTCCGATTTACTTACCTGTTATCAGGAGAGAACCGAGTGCTGCATCTTTTAGCCCAGCACTGACCCTGGAAAGTAATTCTAAGCGTCCTTACCAGTAACTTGTATTTCCTTCCATAGGAATCCATTGTGTGGTTTTCAGCAGAAAAGATTCCAAGTGTCCATTTTTGAAACGTACAAATATTCCTCTAAAATCAGCCGAAATACGAATTCCGATTTACTCACGTGTTATCAGGAGAGAACCCAGTGCTGCATCTGTTAGCACAGCAGTGACCCTGGAAAGTAATTCTAAGCGTACTTACCAGTAACTTCTATTTCCTTCCATAGGAATCCATTGTGTGGTTTTCAGCAGAAAAGTTTCCAAGTGTCGATTTTTGAAACGTACAAATACTCCTCTAAAATCAGCAGAATTACGAATGCCGATTTACTCACCTGTTATCAGGAGAGAACCCAGTGCTGCATATTTTAGACCAGCACTGACCCTGAAAAGTAATTCAAGCGTACTTACCAGTAACTTGTATTTCCTTCCATAGGAATGCATTGTGTGGTTTTCAGCAGAAAAGTTTCTAAGTGTTCATTTTTTAAACGTACAAATATTCCTCTTAAATCAGCCGAACTGCGAATTCCGATTTATTCACCTGTTATCAGGAGAGAACCCAGTGCTGCATCTTTTATCCCAGCACTGACCCTGGAAAGTAATTCTAAGCGTACTTACCAGTAACTTGTATTTCCTTCCATAGGAATCCATTGTGTTATTTTCAGCAGAAAAGTTTCCAAGTGTCGATTTTTGAAACGTACAAATACTCCTCTAAACTCAGCCGAATTACGAATTCCGATTTACTCACCTGTTATCAGGAGAGAACCCAGTGCTGCATCTTTTAGCCCAGCACTGACCCTGAAAAGTAATTCTAAGCGTACTTACCAGTAACTTGTTTTTCCTACCTTAGGAATGCATTGTGTGGTTTTCACCAGAAAAGATTCTTAGTGTCCATTTTTGAAACGTACAAATATTCCTCTAAAATTAGCCGAACTACGAATTCTGATTTACTCACCTGTTATCGGGAGAGAACCCAGTGCTGCATCTTTTTTCCCAGCACTGAACCTGAAAAGTAATTCTAAGCGTACTTACCAGTAACTTGTATTTCTTTCCATAGGAATCCATTGTGTGCTTTTCAGCAGAAAAGTTTCTCTGTCGATTTTTGAAATGTACAAATATTCCTTTCTAATCAGTCGAACTACGAATTCCGATTTACTTACCTGTTATCAGGAGAGAACCGAGTGCTGCATCTTTTAGCCCAGCACTGACCCTGGAAAGTAATTCTAAGCGTCCTTACCAGTAACTTATTTCCTTCCATAGGAATCCATTGTGTGGTTTTCAGCAGAAAAGTTTCCAAGTGTCCACTTTTGAAACGTACAAATATTCCTCTAAAATCAGCTGAACTACGAATTCCGATTTACTCACCTGTTATCCGGAGAGAACCCAGTGCTGCATCTTTTAGCCCAGCACTGACCCTGAAAAGTAATTCAAGCGTACTTACCAGTAACTTGTATTACCTTCCATAGGAATGCATTGTGTGGTTTTCAGCAGAAAAGTTTCCAAGTATCCATTTTTGAAACGTACAAATATTCCTCCTAAATCAGCCGAACTACGAATTCCGATTTACTCACCTGTTATCAGGAAAGAACCCAGTTCTGCATCTTTCAGCCCAGCACTGACCCTGAAAAGTAATTCAAGCGTACTTACCAGTAACTTGTATTTCCTTCCATAGGAATCCATTGCATGGTTTTCACCAGAAATGTTTCCAGGTGTCCATTTTTGAAACGTACAAATATTCCTCTAAAGTCAGTCGAACTATGAATTCCGATTTACTCACCTGTTATCAGGAGAGAACCCGTGCTGCATCTTTTATCCCAGGACTGACCCTGGAAAGTAATTCTAAGCGTACTTACCAGTAACTTGTATTTCCTTCCATAGGAATCCATTGTGTGGTTTTCACCAGAAAAGTTTCTGTGTCCATTTTTGAAATGTACAAATATTCCTCTTAAATCAGCCGAACTGCGAATTCCGTTTTTTTCACCTATTATCAGGAGAGAACCCAGTGCTGCATCTTTTATCCCAGCACTGACCCTGGAAAGTAATTCTAAGCGTACTTACCAGTAACTTGTATTTCCTTCCATAGGAATCCATTGTGTTATTTTCAGCAGAAAAGTTTCCAAGTGTCGATTTTTGAAACGTACAAATACTCCTCTAAACTCAGCCGAATTACGAATGCCGAATTACTGACCTGTTATCAGGAGAGAACCCATTGCTGCATCTTTTAGACCAGCACTGACCCTGAAAAGTAATTCAAGCGTACTTACCAGTAACTTGTATTTCCTTCCATAGGAATGCATTGTGTGTTTTTCAGCAGAAAAGTTTCTCTGTCGATTTTTCAAATGTACAAATATTCTTATAAAATCAGTCGAACTACGAATTCCGATTTACTCACCTGTTATCAGGAAAGAACCCAGTTCTGCATCTTTCAGCCCAGCACTGACTCTGAAAAGTAAATCTAAGCGTAGTTACCAGTAACTTGTATTTCCTTCCATAGGAATCCATTGTGTGGTTTTCATCAGAAAAGTTTCTCTGTCGATTTTTGAAACGTACAAATATTCCTCTAAAATCAGTCGAACTACAAATTCCTTTTTACTCACCTGTTATCAGGAGGGGTCCCAGTTCTGCATCTTGTAGCCAATCACTGACCCTAGAAAGTAATTCTAAGCGTAATTACCAGTAACTTGTATTTCCTTCCATAGGAATCCATTGTATGGTTTTCACCAGAAAAGTTTCCAGGTGTCCATTTTTAAAACGTACAAATATTCCTCTAAAATCAGCCGAACTACGAATTCCGATTTACTCACCTGTTATCCGGAGATAACCCAGTGCTGCATCTTTTAGCCCAGCACTGACCCTGAAAAGTAATTCTAAGCATACTTACCTGTAACTTGTATTTCCTTCCATAGGAATGCATTGTGTGGTTTTCACCAGAAAAGATTCTTAGTGTCCATTTTTGAAACATACAAATATTCCTCTTAAATCAGCCGAACTACGAATTCCTTTTTACTCACCTGTTATCAGTAGGGGACCCAGTTCTGCATCTTTTAGCCAATCACTGATACTGGAAAGTAATTCTAAGCATACTTACCAGTAACTTGTATTTCCTTCCATAGGAATCCATTGTATGGTTTTCACCAGAAAAGTTTCCAGATGTCCATTTTTGAAACATACAAATATTCCTCTAAAGTCAGTCGAACTATGAATTCCGATTTACTCACCTGTTATCAGGAGAGAACCCGTGCTGCATCTTTTATCCCAGCACTGACCCTGGAAAGTAATTCTAAGCGTACTTACCAGTAACTTGTATTTCCTTCCATAGGAATCCATAGTGTGGTTTTCAGCAGAAAAGTTTCCAAGTGTCCATTTTTGAAACGTACAAATATTCCTCTAAAATCAGCCAAACTGCGAATTCCGATTTACTCACCTGTTATCAGGAGAGAACCCAGTGCTGCATCTTTTATCCCAGCACTGACCCTGAAAAGTAATTCTAAGCGTAGTTACCAGTAACTTGTATTTCCTTCTATAGGAATCCATTGTATGGTTTTCACCAGAAAAGTTTCCAGGTGTCCAATTTTGAAACGTACAAATATTCCTCTAAAGTCAGTCGAACTATGAATTCCGATTTACTCACCTGTTATCAGGAGAGAACCCGTGCTGCATCTTTTATCCCAGCACTGACCCTGGAAAGTAATTCTAAGCGTACTTACCTGTAACTTGTATTTCCTTCCATAGGAATGCATTCTGTGGTTTTCACCAGAAAAGATTCTTAGTGTCCATTTTAAAACATACAAATATTCCTCTTAAATCAGCCGAACTACAAATTCCGATTTACTCACGTGTTATCTGGAGAGAACCCAGTGCTGCATCTTTTAGCCGAGCAGTGACCCTGGAAAGAAATTCTAAGCGTACTTACCAGTAACTTCTATTTCCTTCCATTGGAATCCATTGTGTGGTTTTCAGCAGAAAAGTTTCCAAGTGTCGATTTTTGAAACGTACAAATACTCCGCTAAAATCAGCAGAATTACGAGTGCCGATTTACTTACCTGTTATCGGGAGAGAACCCAGTGCTGCATCTTTTAGACCAGCACTGACCGTGAAAAGTAATTCAAGCGTACTTACCAGTAACTTGTATTTCCTTCCATAGGAATGCATTGTGTGGATTTCATCAGAAAAGATTCTGTGTCCATTTTTGAAACATACAAATATTCCTCTAAAATCAGCCGAACTACGAATTCTGATTTACTCACCTGTCATCAGGAGACAACCCAGTGCTGCATCTTTTAGCCCAGCACTGACCCTGAAAAGTAATTCTAAGCGTACTTACCAGTAACTTGTATTTTATTCCATAGGAATTCATTATGTGGTTTTCAGCACAAATGTTTCAGTGTCCATTTTTGAAGCGTACAAATATTCCTCTAAAATCAGCCGAACTACGAGTTCCGATTTACTCACCTGTTATCAGGAGAGAACCCAGTGCTTCATCTTTTTGCCCAGCACTGACCCTGAAAAGTAATTCTAAGCGTACTTACCAGTAACTTGTATTTCCTTCCATAGGAATCCATTGTGTGTTTTTCAGCAGAAAAGTTTCTCTGTCGATTTTTGAAATGTACAAATATTCTTCTAAAATCAGTCGAACTACGAATTCCGATTTACTTACCTGTTATCAGGAGAGAACCGAGTGCTGCATCTTTTAGCCTAGCACTGACCCTGGAAAGTAATTCTAAGCGTCCTTACCAGTAACTTGTATTTCCTTCCATAGGAATCCATTGTGTGGTTTTCAGCAGAAAAGATTCCAAGTGTCCATTTTTGAAACGTACAAATATTCCTCTAAAATCAGCCGAAATACGAATTCCGATTTACTCACGTGTTATCAGGAGAGAACCCAGTGCTGCATCTGTTAGCACAGCAGTGACCCTGGAAAGTAATTCTAAGCGTACTTACCAGTAACTTCTATTTCCTTCCATAGGAATCCATTGTGTGGTTTTCAGCAGAAAAGTTTCCAAGTGTCGATTTTTGAAGCGTACAAATACTCCTCTAAAATCAGCAGAATTACGAATGCCGATTTACTCACCTGTTATCAGGAGAGAACCCAGTGCTGCATATTTTAGACCAGCACTGACCCTGAAAAGTAATTCAAGCGTACTTACCAGTAACTTGTATTTCCTTCCATAGGAATGCATTGTGTGGTTTTCAGCAGAAAAGTTTCTAAGTGTCCATTTTTTAAACGTACAAATATTCCTCTTAAATCAGCCGAACTGCGAATTCCGATTTATTCACCTGTTATCAGGAGAGAACCCAGTGCTGCATCTTTTATCCCAGCACTGACCCTGGAAAGTAATTCTAAGCGTACTTACCAGTAACTTGTATTTCCTTCCATAGGAATCCATTGTGTGGTTTTCAGCAGAAAAGATTCTGTGTCCATTTTTGAAACGTACAAATATTCCTCTTAAATCAGCCGAACTGCGAATTCCGTTTTTTTCACCTGTTATCAGGAGAGAATCCAGTGCTGCATCTTTTATCCCAGCACTGACCCTGGAAAGTAATTCTAAGCGTACTTTCCAGTAACTTGTATTTCCTTCCATAGGAATCCATTGTGTTATTTTCAGCAGAAAAGTTTCCAAGTGTCGATTTTTGAAACGTACAAATACTCCTCTAAACTCAGCCGAATTACGAATGCCGAATTACTGACCTGTTATCAGGAGAGAACCCATTGCTGCATATTTTAGACCAGCACTGACCCTGAAATGTAATTCAAGCGTACTTACCAGTAACTTGTATTTCCTTCCATAGGAATGCATTGTGTGGTTTTCAGCAGAAAAGTTTCTCTGTCGATTTTTGAAACGTACAAATATTCTTATAAAATCAGTCGAACTACGAATTCCGATTTACTTACCTGTTATCAGGAGAGAACCCAGTGCTGCATCTTTTAGCCCAGCACTGACCCTGGAAAGTAATTCTAAGCCTCCTTACCAGTAACTTCTATTTCCTTCCATAGGAATCCATTGTGTGGTTTTCAGCAGAAAAGTTTCCAAGTGTCCATTTTTGAAACGTACAAATATTCCTCTAAAATCAGCCAAACTACGAATTCCGATTTACTCACCTGTTATCCAGAGAGAACCCAGTGCTGCATCTTTTACCCCAGCACTGACCCTGAAAAGTAATTCTAAGCGTACTTACCTGTAACTTGTATTTCCTTCCATAGGAATGCATTGTGTGGTTTTCACCAGAAAAGATTCTTAGTGTCCATTTTTGAAACATACAAATATTCCTCTTAAATCAGCCGAACTACGAATTCCGATTTACTCACGTGTTATCAGGAGAGAACCCAGTGCTGCATCTTTTAGCCCAGCACTGACCCTGGAAAGTAATTCTAAGCGTACTTACCAGTAACTTGTATTTCCTTCCATAGGATTCCATTGTGTAGTTTTCAGCAGAAAAGTTTCCAAGTGTCCATTTTTGAAACGTACAAATATTCCTCAAAAACAGCCGAACTAAGAATTCCGATTTACTTAACTGTTATCAGGAGAGAACTCAGTGCTGCATCTTTTAGCCCAGCACTGACCCTGAAAAGTAATTCTAGGCGTACTTACCTGTAACTTGTATTTCCTTCCATAGGAATGCATTGTGTGGTTTTCACCAGAAAAGATTCTTAGTGTCCATTTTGAAACATACAAATATTCCTCTTAAATCAGCCGAACTACGAATTCCGATTTACTCACGTGTTATCAGGAGAGAACCCAGTGATGCATCTTTTAGCCGAGCAGTGACCCTGGAAAGTAATTCTAAGCGTACTTACCAGTAACTTCTATTTCCTTCCATAGGAATCCATTGTGTGGTTTTCAGCAGAAAAGTTTCCAAGAGTTGATTTTTGAAACGTACAAATACTCCTCTAAAATCAGCAGAATTACGAATGCCGAATTACTCACCTGTTATCAGGAGAGAACCCAGTGCTGCATCTTTTAGACCAGCACTGACCCTGAAAAGTAATTCAAGCATACTTACCAGTAACTTGTATTTCCTTCCATAGGAATGCATTGTGTGCTTTCAGCAGAAAAGATTCTGTGTCCATTTTTGAAACGTACAAATATTTCTCTTAAATCAGCCGAACTGCGAATTCCGATTTATTCACCTGTTATCAGGAGAGAGCCCAGTGCTGCATCTTTTATCCCAGCACTGACCCTGGAATGTAATTCTAAGCGTACTTACGAGTAACTTGTATTTCCTTCCATAGGAATCCATTGTGTGGTTTTCAGCAGAAAAGATTCCTTGTCCATTTTTGAAACGTACAAATATTCCTCTTAAATCAGCCCGAACTGCGAATTCCGATTTATTCACCTGTTATCAGGAGAGAACACAGTGCTGCATTTTTTATCCCAGCACTGACCCTGGAAAGTAATTCTAAGCGTACTTACCAGTAACTTGTATTTCCTTCCATAGGAATCCATTGTGTGGTTTTCAGCAGAAAAGATTCTGTGTCCATTTTTGAAATGTACAAATATTCCTCTTAAATCAGCCGAACTGCGAATTCTGTTTTTTTCACCTGTTATCAGGAGAGAACCCAGTGCTGCATCTTTTATCCCAGCACTGACCCTGGAATGTAATTCTAAGCGTACTTACCAGTAACTTGTATTTCCTTCCATAGGAATCCATCGTGTTATTTTCAGCAGAAAAGTTTCCAAGTGTCGATTTTTGAAACGTACAAATACTCCTCTAAACTCAGCCGAATTACGAATGCCGAATTACTGACCTGTTATCAGGAGAGAACCCATTGCTGCATATTTTAGACCAGCACTGACCCTGAAATGTAATTCAAGCGTACTTACCAGTAACTTGTATTTCCTTCCATAGGAATCAATTGTGTGGTTTTCACTAGAAAAGTTTCTAAGTGTCCATTTTTGAAACGTACATATATTCCTCTAAAATCAGCCGAACTACGAATTCCGATTTACTCACCTGTTATCAGGAGAGAACCCAGTGCTGCATCTTTTTGCCCAGCACTGAACCTGAAAAGTAATTCTAAGCATACTTACCAGTAACTTGTATTTCCTTCCATAGGAAACCATTGTGTGTTTTTCAGCAGAAAAGTTTCTCTGTTGATTTTTGAAATGTACAAATATTCCTCTATAATCAGACGAACTACGAATTCCGATTTACTTACCTGTTATCAGGAGAGAACCGAGTGCTGCATCTTTTAGCCCAGCACTGACCCTGGAAAGTAATTCTAAGCGTCCTTACCTGTAACTTGTATTTCCTTCCATAGGAATCCATTGTGTGGTTTTCACCAGAAAAGGTTCCAAGTGTCCATTTTTGAAACGTACAAATATTCCTCTAAAATCAGCCGAACTACGAATTCCGATTTACTCACCTGTTATCCGGAGAGAACCCAGTGCTGCATCTTTTAGCCCAGCACTGACCCTGAAAAGTAATTCAAGCATTCTTACCAGTAACTTGTATTACCTTCCATAGGAATGCATTGTGTGGTTTTCAGCAGAAAAGTTTCCAAGTATCCATTTTTGAAACGTAGAAATATTCGTCCTAAATCAGCCGAACTACGAATTCCGATTTACTCACCTGTTATCAGGAGAGAACCCAGTGCTACATATTTTAGCCCAGCACTGACCCTGAAAAGTAGTTCTAATCGTACTTACCAGTAACTTCTATTTCCTTCCTTATGAATGCATTGAGTGGTTTTCCCCAGAAAAGTTTCTAAGTTTCAATTTTTGAAATGTACAAATATTCCTCCTAAATCAACCGAACTACAAATTAAGATTAACTCACCTGTTATCAGGAGAGAACCCAGTCCTGCATCTTTTATCCCAGCACTGACCCTGGAAAGTAATTCTAAGCGTACTTACCAGTAACTTGTATTTCCTTCCAAAGGAATCCATTGTGTGGTTTTCAGCAGAAAAGTTTCCAAGTGTCCATTTTTGAAACGTACAAATATTCCTCTAAAATCAGCCGAACTACGAATTCCGATTTACTCACCAGTTATCAGGAGAGAACCCAGTGCTGCATCTTTTATCCCAGCACTGACCCTGGAAAGTAATTCTAAGCGTACTTACCAGTAACTTGTATTTCCTTCCATAGGAATCCGTTGTGTGGTTTTCAGCAGTAAAGGTTCCAAGTGTCCATTTTTGAAAGATACAAATATTCCTCTAAGATTAGCCGAACTACGAATTCCGATTTACTCACCAGTTATCAGGAGAGAACCCAGTGCTGCTTCTTTTAGGCCAGCACTGACCCTGAAAAGTAATTCTAAGCGTACTTACCAGTAACTTGTATTTCCTTCCTTATGAATGCATTGTGTGGTTTTCACGAGAAAAGTTTCTAAGTTTCCATTTTTGAAATGTACAAATATTCTTTCTAAATCACTCGAACTACTAATTCCAATTAACTCACCTGTTATCAGGAGAGAACCCAGTGCTGCATCTTTTAGCTCAGCACTGACCCTGAAAAGTAATTCTAAGCGTACTTACCAGTAACTTTTATTTCCTTCCTTAGGAATCCATTTTGTGGATTTCAGCAGAAAAGTTTCTCTGTCGATTTTTGAAAAGTACAAATATTCCTCTAAAATCAGTCGAACTATGAATTCCGATTTACTCACCTGTTATCAGGAGAGAACCCAGTGCTGCATCTTTTAGACAAGCACTGAGCCTGAAAAGTAATTCAAGCATACTTACCAGTAACTTGTATTTCCTTACATAGGAATCTATTGTGTGGTTTTCACCAGAAAAGATTCTAAGTGTCCATTTTTGAAACGTACAAATATTCCTCTAAAATCAGCCAAACTACGAATTCCGATTTACTCACCTGTTATCCAGAGAGAACCCAGTGCTGCATCTTTTACCCCAGCACTGACCCTGAAAAGTAATTCTAAGCGTACTTACCTGTAACTTGTATTTCCTTCCATAGGAATGCATTGTGTGGTTTTCACCAGAAAAGATTCTTAGTGTCCATTTTTGAAACATACAAATATTCCTCTTAAATCAGCCGAACTACGAATTCCGATTTACTCACGTGTTATCAGGAGAGAACCCAGTGCTGCATCTTTTAGCACAGCAGTGACCCTGGAAAGTAATTCTAAGCGTACTTACCAGTAAGTTGTATTTCCTTCCATAGGATTCCATTGTGTAGTTTTCAGCAAAAAAGTTTCCAAGTGTCCATTTTTGAAACGTACAAATATTCCTTAAAAATAGCCGAACTACGAATTCCGATTTACTTAACTGTTATCAGGAGAGAACCCAGTGCTGCATCTTTTAGCCCAGCACTGACCCTGAAAAGTAATTCTAAGCGTACTTACCTGTAACTTGTATTTCCTTCCATAGGAATGCATTGTGTGGTTTTCACCAGAAAAGATTCTTAGTGTCCATTTTTAAAACATACAAATATTCCTCTTAAATCAGCCGAACTACTAATTCCGATTTACTCACGTGTTATCAGGGGAGAACCCAGTGCTGCATCTTTTAGCCGAGCAGTGACCCTGGAAAGTAATTCTAAGCGTACTTACCAGGAACTTCTATTTTCTTCCATAGAAATCCATTGTGTGGTTTTCAGCAGAAAAGTTTCCAAGTGTCGATTTTTGAAACGTACAAATACTCCTCTAAAAGCAGCAAAATTACGAATGCCGATTTACTCACCTGTTATCAGAAGAGAACCCAGTGCTGCATCTTTTAGACCAGCACTGACCCTGAAAAGTAATTCAAGCGTACTTACCAGTAACTTGTATTTCCTTCCATAGGAATCCATTGTGTGATTTTCAGCAGAAATGTTTCAAAGTGTCGATTTTTGAAACGTACAAATACTCCTCTAAACTCAGCCGAATTACGAATGCCGAATTACTGACCTGTTATCAGGAGAGAACCCATTGCTGCATCTTTTAGACCAGCACTGACCCTGAAAAGTAATTCAAGCGTACCTACCAGTAACTTGTATTTCCTTCTATAGGAATGCATTGTGTGGTTTTCAGCAGAAAAGTTTCCAAGTGTCCATTTTTGAAACGTACAAATATTCCTCTAAAATTAGCCGAACTACGAATTCCGATTTACTCACCTGTTATCAGGAGAGAACCCAGTGCTGCATCTTTTAGCCCAGCACTGACCCTGAAAAGTAATTCTAAGCGTACTTACCAGTAACTTGTATTTTCTTCCATAAGAATCCATTGTGTGGTTTTCAGCAGAAAAGTTTCCAAGTGTCCATTTTTGAAACGTACAAATATTCCTCTAAAATTAGCCGAACTTCGAATTCCGATTTACTCACCTGTTATCAGGAGAGAACCCAGTGCTGCATCTTTTAGCCCAGCACTGAAACTGAAAAGTAATTCAAGCGTACTTACCAGTAACTTGTATTTCCTTCCATAGGAATCCATTGTGTGGTTTTCACCAGAAAAGTTTCTAAGTGCCCATTTTTGAAACGTACAAATATTCCTCTAAAATCAGCCGAATTACGAATTCCGATTTACTCACCTGTTATCAGGAGAGAACCCAGTGCTACATCTTTTAGCCCAGCACTGACCCTGAAAAGTAGTTCTAAGCGTACTTACAAGTAACTTGTATTTCCTTCCTTATGAATGCATTGTGTGGTTTTCACCAGAAAAGTTTCTAAGTTTCAATTTTTGAAATGTACAAATATTCCTCCTAAATCATCCGAACTACGAATTCCAATTAACTCACCTTTTATCTGGAGAGAACCCAGTGCTGCATCTTTTATCCCAGCACTGACCCTGGAAAGTAATTCTAAGCGTACTTACCAGTAACTTGTATTTCCTTCCATAGGAATCCATTGTGTGTTTTTCAGCAGAAAAGTTTCCAAGTGTCCATTTTTGAAACGTACAAATATTCCTCTAAAATCAGCCGAACTACGAATTCCGATTTACTCACCAGTTATCAGGAGAGAACCCAGTGCTGCATCTTTTAGCCCAGCACTGACCCTGGAAAGTAATTCTAAGCGTACTTACCAGTAACTTGTATTTCCTTCCATAGGAATCCGTTGTGTGGTTTTCAGCAGAAAAGGTTCCAAGTGTCCATTTTTGAAACATACAAATATTCCTCTAAAATTAGCCGAACTACGAATTCCGATTTACTCACCAGTTATCAGGAGACAACCCAGTGCTGCATCTTTTAGCCCAGCACTGACCCTGAAAAGTAATTCTAAGCAAGCATACTTACCAGTAACTTGTATTTCCTTCCCTAGGCATGCATTGTGTGGTTTTCACCAGAAAAGATTCTAAGTGTCCATTTTTGAAACGTACAAATATTCCTCTTAAATCAGCCAAACTACAAATTCCGATTTACTCACCTTGTATCAGGAGAGAACCCAGTGCTGCATCTTTTAGCCCAGCACTGACCCTGAAAAGTAATTCTAAGCGTACTTACCAGTAACTTGTATTTCCTTCCATAGGAATGCATTGTGTGGTTTTCTGCAGAAAAGTTTCCAAGTGTCCATTTTTGAAACGTACAAATATTCCTCTTAAATCAGCCGAACTGCGAATTCCGATTTATTCACCTGTTATCAGGAGAGAACCCAGTGCTGCATCTTTTATCCCAGCACTGACCCTGGAAAGTAATTCTAAGCATACTTACCAGTAACTTGTATTTCCTTCCATAGGAATCCATTGTGTGGTTTTCAGCAGAAAAGATTCTGTGTCCATTTTTGAAATGTACAAATATTCCTCTTAAATCAGCCGAACTGCGAATTCCGTTTTTTTCACCTGTTATCAGGAGAGAACCCAGTGCTGCATCTTTTATCCCAGCACTGACCCTGGAAAGTAATTCTAAGCGTACTTACCAGTAACTTGTATTTCCTTCCATAGGAATCCATTGTGTTATTTTCAGCAGAAAAGTTTCCAAGTGTCGATTTTTGAAACGTACAAATACTCCTCTAAACTCAGCCGAATTACGAATGCCGAATTACTGACCTGTTATCAGGAGAGAACCCATTGCTGCATCTTTTAGACCAGCACTGACCCTGAAAAGTAATTCAAGCGTACTTACCAGTAACTTGTATTTCCTTCCATAGGAATGCATTGTGTGTTTTTCAGCAGAAAAGTTTCTCTGTCGATTTTTCAAATGTACAAATATTCTTATAAAATCAGTCGAACTACGAATTCCGATTTACTTACCTGTTATCAGGAGAGAACCCAGTGCTGCACCTTTTAGCCCAGCACTGACCCTGGAAAGTAATTCTAAGCATCCTTACCAGTAACTTGTATTTCGTTCCATAGGAATCCATTGTGTGGTTTTCAGCAGAAAAGTTTCCAAGTGTCCATTTTTGAAACGTACAAATATTCCTCTAAAATCAGCCGAACTACGAATTTCGATTTACTCACCTGTTATCCGGAGATAACCCAGTGCTGCATCTTTTAGCCCAGCACTGACCCTGAAAAGTAATTCTAAGCACACTTACCTGTAACTTGTATTTCCTTTCATAGGAATGCATTGTGTGGTTTTCACCAGAAAAGATTCTTAGTGTCCATTTTTGAAACATACAAATATTCCTCTTAAATCAGCCGAACTACGAATTCCTTTTTACTCACCTGTTATCAGTAGGGGACCCAGTTCTGCATCTTTTAGCCAATCACTGACCCTGGAAAGTAATTCTAAGAATACTTACCAGTAACTTGTATTTCCTTCCATAGGAATCCATTGTATGGTTTTCACCAGAAAAGTTTCCAGGTGTCCATTTTTGAAACGTACAAATATTCCTCTAAAGTCAGTCGAACTATGAATTCCGATTTACTCACCTGTTATCAGGAGAGAACCCGTGCTGCATCTTTTATCCCAGCACTGACCCTGGAAAGTAATTCTAAGCGTACTTACCAGTAACTTGTATTTCCTTCCATAGGAATCCATAGTGTGGTTTTCAGCAGAAAAGTTTCCAAGTGTCCATTTTTGAAACGTACAAATATTCCTCTAAAATCAGCCGAACTGCGAATTCCGATTTACTCACCTGTTATCAGGAGAGAACCCAGTGCTGCATCTTTTATCCCAGCACTGACCCTGAAAAGTAATTCTAAGCGTAGTTACCAGTAACTTGTATTTCCTTCCATAGGAATCCATTGTATGGTTTTCACCAGAAAAGTTTCCAGGTGTCCATTTTTGAAACGTACAAATATTCCTCTAAAGTCAGTCGAACTATGAATTCCGATTTACTCACCTGTTATCAGGAGAGAACCCGTGCTGCATCTTTTATCCCAGCACTGACCCTGGAAAGTAATTCTAAGCGTACTTACCTATAACTTGTATTTCCTTCCATAGGAATGCATTCTGTGGTTTTCACCAGAAAAGATTCTTAGTGTCCATTTTGAAACATACAAATATTCCTCTTAAATCAGCCGAACTACAAATTCCGATTTACTCACGTGTTATCAGGAGAGAACCCAGTGCTGCATCTTTTAGCCGAGCAGTGACCCTGGAAAGAAATTCTAAGCATACTTACCAGTAACTTCTATTTCCTTAAATAGGAATCCATTGTGTGGTTTTCAGCAGAAAAGTTTCCAAGTGTCGATTTTTGAAACGTACAAATACTCCGCTAAGATCAGCAGAATTACGAGTGCCGATTTACTTACCTGTTATCAGGAGAGAACCCAGTGCTGCATCTTTTAGACCAGCACTGACCGTGAAAAGTAATTCAAGCGTACTTACCAGTAACTTGTATTTCCTTCCATAGGAATGCATTGTGTGGTTTTCATCAGAAAAGATTCTATGTCCATTTTTGAAACATACAAATATTCCTCTAAAATCAGCCGAACTACGAATTCTGATTTACTCACCTGTCATCAGGAGACAACCCAGTGCTGCATCTTTTAGCCCAGCACTGACCCTGAAAAGTAATTCTAAGTGTACTTACCAGTAACTTGTATTTTATTCCATAGGAATCCATTATGTGGTTTTCAGCAGAAAAGTTTCAAAGTGTCCATTTGTGAAACGTACAAATATTCCTCTAAAATCAGCCGAACTACGAATTCCGATTTACTCACCTGTTATCAGGAGAGAACCCAGTGCTTCATCTTTTTGCCCAGCACTGACCCTGAAAAGTAATTCTAAGCGTACTTACCAGTAACTTGTATTTCCTTCCATAGGAATCCATTGTGTTTTTTTCAGCAGAAAAGTTTCTCTGTCGATTTTTGAAATGTACAAATATTCTTCTAAAATCAGTCGAACTACGAATTCCGATTTACTTACCTGTTATCAGGAGAGAACCGAGTGCTGCATCTTTTAGCCCAGCACTGACCCTGGAAAGTAATTCTAAGCGTCCTTACCAGTAACTTGTATTTCCTTCCATAGGAATCCATTGTGTGGTTTTCAGCAGAAAAGATTCCAAGTGTCCATTTTTGAAACGTACAAATATTCCTCTAAAATCAGCCGAAATACGAATTCCGATTTACTCACCTGTTATCAGGAGAGAACCCAGTGCTGCATCTTTTAGCCCAGCACTGACCCTGAAAAGTAATTCTAAGCGTACTTACCTGTAACTTGTATTTCCTTCCATAGGAATGCATTGTGTGGTTTTCACCAGAAAAGATTCTAAGTGTCCATTTTTGAAACATACAAATATTCCTCTAAAATCAGCCGAACTACGAATTCCGATTTACTCACGTGTTATCAGGAGAGAACCCAGTGCTGCATCTGTTAGCACAGCAGTGACCCTGGAAAGTAATTCTAAGCGTACTTACCAGTAACTTCTATTTCCTTCCATAGGAATCCATTGTGTGGTTTTCTGCAGAAAAGTTTCCAAGTGTCGATTTTTGAAACATACAAATACTCCTCTAAACTCAGCCGAATTACGAATGCCGAATTACTGACCTGTTATCAGGAGAGAACCCATTGCTGCATATTTTAGACCAGCACTGACCCTGAAATGTAATTCAAGCGTACTTACCAGTAACTTGTATTTCCTTCCATAGGAATGCATTGTGTGGTTTTCAGCAGAAAAGTTTCTCTGTCGATTTTTGAAACGTTCAAATATTCTTATAAAATCAGTCGAACTACGAATTCCGATTTACTTACCTGTTATCAGGAGAGAACCCAGTGCTGCATCTTTTAGCCCAGCACTGACCCTGGAAAGTAATTCTAAGCCTCCTTACCAGTAACTTGTATTTCCTTCCATAGGAATCCATTGTGTGGTTTTCAGCAGAAAAGTTTCCAAGTGTCCATTTTTGAAACGTACAAATATTCCTCTGAAATCAGCCAAACTACGAATTCCGATTTACTCACCTGTTATCCGGAGAGAACCCAGTGCTGCATCTTTTAGCCCAGCACTGACCCTGAAAAGTAATTCTAAGCGTACTTACCTGTAACTTGTATTTCCTTCCATAGGAATGCATTGTGTGGTTTTCACCAGAAAAGATTCTTAGTGTCCATTTTTGAAACATACAAATATTCCTCTTAAATCAGCCGAACTACGAATTCCGATTTACTCACGTGTTATCAGGAGAGAACCCAGTGCTGCATCTTTTAGCCCAGCACTGACCCTGGAAAGTAATTCTAAGCGTACTTACCAGTAACTTGTATTTCCTTCCATAGGATTCCATTGTGTAGTTTTCAGCAGAAAAGTTTCCAAGTGTCCATTTTTGAAATGTACAAATATTCCTCAAAAACAGCCGAACTAAGAATTCCGATTTACTTAACTGTTATCAGGAGAGAACTCAGTGCTGCATCTTTTAGCCCAGCACTGACCCTGAAAAGTAATTCTAGGCGTACTTACCTGTAACTTGTATTTCCTTCCATAGGAATGCATTGTGTGGTTTTCACCAGAAAAGATTCTTAGTGTCCATTTTGAAACATACAAATATTCCTCTTAAATCAGCCGAACTACGAATTCCGATTTACTCACGTGTTATCAGGAGAGAACCCAGTGATGCATCTTTTAGCCGAGCAGTGACCCTGGAGAGTAATTCTAAGCGTACTTACCAGTAACTTCTATTTCCTTCCATAGGAATCCATTGTGTGGTTTTCAGCAGAAAAGATTCCAAGTGTTGATTTTTGAAACGTACAAATACTCCTCTAAAATCAGCAGAATTACGAATGCCGATTTACTCACCTGTTATCAGGAGAGAACCCAGTGCTGCATCTTTTAGACAAGCACTGAGCCTGAAAAGTAATTCAAGCATACTTACCAGTAACTTGTATTTCCTTACATAGGAATCCATTGTGTGGTTTTCACCAGAAAAGATTCTAAGTGTCCATTTTTGAAACGTGCAAATATTCCTCTAAAATCAGCCGAACTACGAATTCCGATTTACTCAACTGTTATCAGGAGAGAACCCAGTGCTGCATCTTTTAGCCCGGCACTGACCCTGAAAAGTAATTCTAATCGTACTTACCTGTAACTTGCATTTCCTTTCATAGGAATGCATTGTGTGGTTTTCACCAGAAAAGATTCTAAGTGTCCATTTTTGAAACATACAAATATTCCTCTTAAATCAGCCGAACTACGAATTCCGATTTACTCACGTGTTATCAGGAGAGAACCCAGTGCTGCATCTTTTAGCACAGCAGTGACCCTGGAAAGTAATTCTAAGCGTACTTACCAGTAAGTTGTATTTCCTTCCATAGGATTCCATTGTGTAGTTTTCAGCAAAAAAGTTTCCAAGTGTCCATTTTTGAAACGTACAAATATTCCTCAAAAACAGCCGAACTACGAATTCCGATTTACTTAACTGTTATCAGGAGAGAACCCAGTGCTGCATCTTTTAGCCCAGCACTGACCCTGAAAAGTAATTCTAAGCGTACTTACCTGTAACTTGTATTTCCTTCCATAGGAATGCATAGTGTGGTTTTCACCAGAAAAGATTCTTAGTGTCCATTTTTAAAACATACAAATATTCCTCTTAAATCAGCCGAACTACTAATTCCGATTTACTCACGTGTTATCAGGGGAGAACCCAGTGCTGCATGTTTTAGCCGAGCAGTGACCCTGGAAAGTAATTCTAAGCGTACTTACCAGGAACTTCTATTTCCTTCCATAGAAATCCATTGTGTGGTTTTCAGCAGAAAAGTTTCCAAGTGTCGATTTTTGAAACGTACAAATATTCCTCTAAAATCAGCCGAATTACGAATTCCGATTTACTCACCTGTTATCAGGAGAGAACCCAGTGCTACATCTTTTAGCCCAGCACTGACCCTGAAAAGTAGTTCTAAGTGTACTTACAAGTAACTTGTATTTCCTTCCTTATGAATGCATTGTGTGGTTTTCACCAGAAAAGTTTCTAAGTTTCAATTTTTGAAATGTACAAATATTCCTCCTAAATCATCCGAACTACGAATTCCGATTAACTCACCTTTTATCAGGAGAGAACCCAGTGCTGCATCTTTTATCCCAGCACTGACCCTGGAAAGTAATTCTAAGCGTACTTACCAGTAACTTGTATTTCCTTCCATAGGAATCCATTGTGTGTTTTTCAGCAGAAAAGTTTCCAAGTGTCCATTTTTGAAACGTACAAATATTCCTCTAAAATCAGCTGAACTACGAATTCCGATTTACTCACCAGTTATCAGGAGAGAACCCAGTGCTGCATCTTTTAGCCCAGCACTGACCCTGGAAAGTAATTCTAAGCGTACTTACCAGTAACTTGTATTTCCTTCCCTAGGCATGCATTGTGTGGTTTTCACCAGAAAAGATTCTAAGTGTCCATTTTTGAAACGTACAAATATTCCTCTTAAATCAGCCAAACTACAAATTCCGATTTACTCACCTGGTATCAGGAGAGAACCCAGTGCTGCATCTTTTAGCCCAGCACTGACCCTGAAAAGTAATTCTAAGCGTACTTACCAGTAACTTGTATTTCCTTCGATAGGAATCCATTGTGTGATTTTCAGC
The DNA here is from genome assembly GCF_964204655.1 of Triturus cristatus. Taxonomy (NCBI): domain Eukaryota; kingdom Metazoa; phylum Chordata; class Amphibia; order Caudata; family Salamandridae; genus Triturus; species Triturus cristatus. The sequence continues at coordinate 1,016,572,700 of NC_140579.1, read as the reverse complement.
AGAAATGTTTCCAAGTGTCGATTTTTGAAACGTACAAATACTCCTCTAAACTCAGCCGAATTACGAATGCCGAATTACTGACCTGTTATCAGGAGAGAACCCATTGCTCCATCTTTTAGACCAGCACTGACCCTGAAAAGTATTTCAAGCGTACTTACCAGTAACTTGTATTTCCTTCCATAGGAATGCATTGTGTGGTTTTCAGCAGAAAAGTTTCCAAGTGTCCATTTTTGAAACGTACAAATATTCCTCTAAAATCAGCCGAACTACGAATTCCGATTTACTCACCTGTTATCAGGAGAGAACCCAGTGCTGCATCTTTTAGCCCAGCACTGACCCTGAAAAGTAATTCTAAGCGTACTTACCAGTAACTTGTATTTTCTTCCATAGGAATCCATTGTGTGGTTTTCAGCAGAAAAGTTTCAGTGTCCATTTTTGAAACGTACAAATATTCCTCTAAGTTCATCAAAACTACGAATTCTGATTTACTCACCTGTTATCAGGAGAAAACCCAGTGCTGCATCTTTTCACCCATCACTGACCCTGAAAAGTAATTCTAAGCGTACTTACCAGTGACTTGTATTTCCTTCCATAGGAATCCATTGTGTGTTTTTCAGCAGAAAAGTTTCTCTGTCGATTTTTGAAATGTACAAATATTTCTCTAAAATCAGTCGAACTATGAATTCCGATTTACTTACCTGTTATCAGGAGAGAACTGAGTGCTGCATCTTTTAGCCCAGCACTGACCCTGAAAACTAATTCTAAGCGTACTTACCAGTAACTTGTATTTCCTTCCTTATGAATGCATTGTGTGGTTTTCACCAGAAAAGTTTCTAAGTTTCCATTTTTGAAATGTACAAATATTCCTCCTAAATCATCCGAACTACGAATTCCGATTAACTCACCTGTTATCAGGAGAGAACCCAGTGCTGCACCTTTTATCCCAGCACTGACCCTGGAAAGTAATTCTAAGCGTACTTACCAGTAACTTATATTTCCTTCCATAGGAATCCATTGTGTGGTTTTCAGCAGAAAAGTTTCCAAGTGTCCATTTTTGAAACGTACAAATATTCCTCTAAAATCAGCCGAACTACGAATTCCGATTTACTCACCAGTTATCAGGAGAGAACCCAGTGCTGCATCTTTTATCCCAGCACTGACCCTGGAAAGTAATTCTATGTGTACTTACCAGTAACATGTATTTCCTTCCATAGGAATCCGTTGTGTGGTTTTGAGCAGAAAAGGTTCCAAGTGTCCATTTTTGAAACATACAAATATTCCTCTAAAATTAGCCAAACTACGAATTCCGATTTACTCACCAGTTATCAGGAGAGAACCCAGTGCTGCTTCTTTTAGGCCCGCACTGACCCTGAAAAGTAATTCTAAGCGTACTTACCAGTAACTTGTATTTCCTTCCTTATGAATGCATTGTGTGGTTTTCACGAGAAAAGTTTCTAAGCTTCCATTTTTGAAATGTACAAATATTCTTCCTAAATCATCCGAACTACGAATTCCAATTAACTCACCTGTTATCAGGAGAGAACCCAGTGCTGCATCTTTTAGCTCAGCACTGACCCTGAAAAGTAATTCTAAGCGTACTTACCCGTAACTTGTATTTCCTTCCATAGGAATCCATAGTGTGGTTTTCAGCAGAAAAGTTTCCAAGTGTCCATTTTTGAAACGTACAAATATTCCTCTAAAATCAGCCGAACTACGAATTCCGATTTACTCACCTGTTATCAGGAGAGAACCCAGTGCTGCATCTTTTAGACCAGCACTGACCCTGAAAAGTAATTCTAAGCGTACTTACCAGTAACTTGTATTTTCTTCCATAGGAATCCATTGTGTCGTTTTCAGCAGAAAAGTTTCCAAGTGTCGATTTTTGAAACGTACAAATACTCCTCTAAAATCAGCCGAAATACGCATGCCGATTTACTCACCTGTTATCAGGAGAGAACCCAGTGCTGCATCTTTTAGCCCAGCACTGACCCTGAAAAGTAATTCTAAGCGTACTTACCAGTAACTTGTATTTCCTTCCATAGGAATCCATTGTGTGATTTTCGGCAGAAAAGTTTCTAAGTGTCGATTTTTGAAACGTACAAATATTCCTCTAAAATCAGCCGAACTACGAATTCCGATTTACTCACCTGTTATCAGGAGAGAACCCAGTGCTGCATCATTTAGGCCAGGTCTGACCCTGAAAAATAATTCTAAGCGTACTTACCAGTAACTTGTATTTCCTTCCATAGGAATCCATTGTGAGGTTTTCACCAGAAATGATTTTAAGTGTCCATTTTTGAAACGTACAAATATTCCTCTTAAATCAGCCAAACTAGGAATGCCGATTTACTCACCTGTTATCAGGATAGAACCCAGTGCTGCATCTTTTAGCCCAGCACTGACCCTGAAAAGTAATTCTAAGCATACTTACCAGTAACTTGTATTTCCTTCCATGGGAATCCATTGTGTGATTTTCAGCAGAAAAGTTTCTGTGTTCGTTTTTGAAACGTACAAATACTCCTCTAAATTCAGCCGATTTAGGAATTCCGATTTACTCAGCTATTATCAGGAGAGAACACAGTGCTGCATAATTTAGGCCAGCACTGACCCTGAAAAGTAATTCTAAGCGTACTTACCAGTAACTTGTATTTCCTTCCATAGGAATCCATTGTGAGGTTTTCACCAGAAATTCTTTTAAGTGTCCATTTTTGAAATGTACAAATACTCCTCTAAAATCAGCCGAATTACGAATGCTGATTTACTCACCTGTTATCAGGAGAGAACCCAGTGCTGCATCTTTTAGCCCAGCACTGACCCTGAAAAGTAATTCTAAGCGTACTTACCACTAACTTCTATTTCCTTCCATTGGAATCCATTGTGTGGTTTTCAGCAGAAAAATTTCCAAGTGTCCATTTTTGAAACGTACAAATATTTCTCTAAAATCAGCCAAACTACGAATTCCGATTTACTCACCTGTTATCAGGAAAGAACCTTATGCTGCATCAATAAGGCCAAGTCTGACCCTGAAAAGTAATTCTAAGCGTACTTACCAGTAACTTGTATTTCCTTCCATAGGAATCCATTGTGAGGTTTTCACCAGAAATGATTTCAAGTGTCCATTTTTGAAACGTACAAATATTCCTCTTAAATCAGCCGAACTACGAATTCCGATTTACTAACCTGTTATCAGGAGAGAACCCAGTGCTGCATCTTTTAGCCCAGCACTGACCCTGAAAAGTAATTCTAAGCGTACTTACCAGTAACTTGAATTTCCTTCCATAGTAATCCATTGTGTGATTTTCAGCAGAAAAGTTTCTGTGTCCGTTTTTGAAACGTACAAATACTCCTCTAAAATCAGCCAATTTAGGAATTCTGATTTACTCAGCTGTTATCAGGAGAGAACACAGTGCTGCATCATTTAGGCCAGGTCTGACCCTGAAAAGTAATTCTAAGCGTACTTACCAGTAACTTGTATTTCCTTCCATAGTAATTCATTGTGTGATTTTCTGCAGAAAAGGTTCTGTGTCCGTTTTTGAAACGTACAAATACTCCTCTAAAATCAGCCAATTTAGGAATTCCGATTTACTCAGCTGTTATCAGGAGAGAACACAGTGCTGAATCATTTAGGCCAGCACGGACCCTAAAAAGTAATTCTAAGTGTACTTACCAGTAACTTGTATTTCCTTCCATAGGAATCCATTGTGAGGTTTTCACCAGAAATGATTTTAAGTGTCCATTTTTGAAACGTACAAATACTCCTCTAAAATAAGTCGAATTACGAATGCCGATTTACTCACCTGTTATCAGGAGAGAACCCAGTGCTGCATCTTTTAGCCCAGCACTGACCCTGAAAAGTAATTATAATCTTACTTACCAGTAACTTGTATTTCCTTCCATAGGAATCCACTGTGTGATTTTCACCAGAAAAGATTTTAAGTGTCCATTTTTGAAACGTACAAATACTCCTCTAAAATGAGCTGAATTAAGAATTCTGATTTACTCACCTGTTATCAGGAGAGAACCCAGTGCTGCATATTTTAGACCAGCACTGACCCTGAAACTTAATTCTAAGCGTACTTACCAGTAAGTTGTATTTCCTTCCATAGGAATCAATTGTGTGGTTTTCAGCAGAAAAGTTTCCAAGTGTCCATTTTTGAAACGAACAAATATTCCTCTAAAAATCAGCCGAATAACGAATGCCGATTTACTCACCTGTTATCAGGAGAGAACCCAGTGCTGCATCTTTTAGCCTTCACTGACACTGAAAAGTAATTCTAAGCGTACTTACCAGTAGCTTCTATTTCCTTCCATTGGAATCCATTGTGTGGTTTTCAGCAGAAAAGTTTCCAAGTGTCCATTTTTGAAACTTACAAATACTGCTCTAAAATCAGCCGAATTACGAATGCCAATTTACCCACCTGTTATCAGGAGAGAACACAGTGCTGCATCTTTTAGACCAGCAATGACCCTGAAAAGTAATTCAAGCGTACTTACCAGTAACTTGTACTTCCTTCCATTGGAATGCATTGTGTGGTTTTCAGCAGAAAAATTTCCAAGTGTTCATTTTTGAAACGTACAAATATTCCTCTAAAATCAGCCGAATTACGAATACCGATTTACTCACCTGTTATCAGGAGAGAACCCAGTGCTGCATCTTTTAGCCCAGCACTGACCCTGAAAAGTAATTCTAAGCGTACTTACCAGTAACTTGTATTTCCTTCCATAGGAATCCATTGTCTGATTTTCAACAGAAAAGTTTCTAAGTGTCCATTTTTGAAACGTACAAATACTCCTCTAAAATCAGCCGAATTAGGAATTCCAATTTACTCACCTGTTATCAGGAGAGAACACAGTGCTGAATCTTTTAGCCCAGCACTGACCCTGGAAAGTAATTCTAAGCGTACTTACCAATAAGTTGTATTTCCTTCCATAGGAATCCATTGTGTGGTTTTCAGCAGAAAAGTTTCCAAGTGTCCATTTTTGAAACGTACAAATATTCCTCTAAAATCTGCCGAACTACGAATTCTGATTTACTCACCTGTTATCAGGAGAGAACCCAGTGCTGCATCTTTTAGCCCAGCACTGACCCTGAAAAGTAATTCTAAGTGTACTTAACAGTAACTTGTATTTCCTTCCATAGGAATCCATTGTGTGGTTTTTAACAGAAAAGTTTCTAAGTGTCCATTTTTGAAACGTACAAATATTCCTCTAAAATCAGCCAAACTACGAATTCCGATTTACTCACCTGTTATCAGGAGAGAACCCACTGCTGCAACTTTTAGCCCAGCACTGATCCTTAAAAGTAATTCTAATCTTACTTACCAGTAACTTGTATTTCCTTCCATAGGAATCCATTGTGTGGTTTTCATCAGAAAAGATTCTGTGTCCATATTTGAAACAGACAAATACTCCTCTGAAATCAGCCGAATTACGAATTCTGATTTACTCACCTGTTATCAGGAGAGAACCCAGTGCTGCATCTTTTAGCCCAGCACTGACCCTGGAAAGTAATTCTCAGCATACTTACCAGAAAGTTGTATTTCCTTCCATAGGAATCCATTGTGTGGTTTTCAGCATAAAAGCTTCCAAGTGTCCATTTTTGAAACGTACAAATACTCCTCTAAAATAAGTCGAATTACGAATGCCGATTTACTCACCTGTTATCAGGAGAGAACCCAGTGCTGCATCTTTTAGCCCAGCACTGACCCTGAAAAGTAATTATAAGCGTACTTACCAGTAACTTGTATTTCCTCCCAAAGGAATCCATTGTGTGATTTTCAGCAGAAAAGTTTCTGTGTCCGTTTTTGAAACATACAAATACTCCTCTCAAATAAGCTGATTTAGGAATTCTGATTTACTCAGCTGTTATCAGGAGAGAACACAGTGCTACATCATTTAGGCCAGCACTGACCCTGAAAAGTAATTCTCAGCGTAATTACCAGTAAGTTGTATTTCCTTCCATAGGAATCCATTGTGTGGTTTTCCGCAGAAAAGTTTCCAAGTGTCGATTTTTGAAACGTACAAATACTCCTCTAAAATCAGCCAACTATGAATGCCGATTTACTCACCTGTTATCAGGAGAGAACCTTGTGCTGCATCTTTTAACCCAGCACTGACCCTGAAAAGTAATTCTAAGCATACTTACCAGTAACTTGTATTTCCTTCCATAGGAATCCATTGTGGGATTTTCGGCGGAAAAGTTTCTAAGTGTCCATTTTTGAAACGTACAAATATTCCTCTAAAATCAGCCAAACTACGAATTCTGATTTACTCACCTTTTATCAGGAGAGAACTCAGTGCTGCATCTTTTAGCCCAGCACTGACCCTGGAAAGTAATTCTAAGCGTACTTACCAGTAACTTCTATTTCCTTCCTTTGGAATCCATTGTGTGGTTTTCAGCAGAAAAGTTTCCAAGTGTCCATTTTTGAATCGCACAAATATTCCTCTTAAATCAGCTGAACTACGAATTCCAATTTACTCACCTGTTTTCAGGAGAGAACCCAGTGCTGCATCTTTTAGCCCAGCACTGACCCTGGAAAGTAATTCTAAGCGTACTTACCAGTAACTTGTATTTCCTTCCATAGGAATCCATTGTGTGGTTTTCAGCAGAAAAGTTTCCAAGTGTCGATTTTTGAAACTTACAAATACTCCTCTAAAATCAGCCGTATTACGAATGCCGATTTACCCACCTTTTATAAGGAGAGAACACAGTGCTGCATCTTTTAGACCAGCACTGACCCTGAAAAGTAATTCTAAGCGTACTTACCAGTAACTTGTATTTCCTTCAATAGGAATCCATTGTGTGATTTTCAACAGAACAGTTTCTAAGTGTCCATTTTTGAAACGTAAAAATACTCCTCTAAAATCAGCCGAATTAGGATTTCCAATTTACTCACCTGTTATCAGGAGAGAACACAGTGCTGAATCTTTTAGCCCAGCACTGATCCTGGAAAGTAATTCTAAGCGTACTTACCAGTAAGTTGTATTTCCTTCCATAGGAATCCATTGTGTGGTTTTCAGCAGAAAAGTTTCCAAGTGTCCATTTTTGAAACGTACAAATATTCCTCTAAAATCAGCCAAACTACGAATTCTGATTTACTCACCTGTTATCAGGAGAGAACCCAGTGCTGCATCTTTTAGCCCAGCACTGACCCTGGAAAGTAATTCTCAGCATACTTACCAGAAAGTTGTATTTCCTTCCATAGGAATCCATTGTGTGGTTTTCAGCATAAAAGTTTCCAAGTGTCCATTTTTGAAATGTGCAAATATTCCACTAAAATCAGCCGAATTACGAATTCCGATTTTCTCACCTGTTATCAGGAGAGAACCCAGTGCTGCATCTTTTATCCCAGCACTGACCCTGAAAAGTAATTCTAAGCATACTTACTAGTAACTTGTATTTTCTTCCATAGGAATCCATTGTGTGGTTTTCACCAGAAAAGATTCTGTGTCCCTATTTGAAGCGCACAAATATTCCTCTAAAATCAGCCAAACTACGAATGCCGATTTACTCATCTGTTATCAGGAGAGAACCTTGTGCTGCATCTTTTAGCCCAGCACTGACCCTGAAAAGTAATTCTAAGCATACTTACCAGTAACTTGTATTTCCTCCCATAGGAATCCATTGTGGGATTTTCGGCAGAAAAGTTTCTAAGTGTCGATTTTTGAAACGTACAAATATTCCTCTTTAATCAGCCGAACTACGAATTCCGATTTACTCACCTGTTATCAGGAGAGAACCCAGTGCTTCATCTTTTAGCCCAGCACTGACCCTGAAAAGTAATTCTAAGCGTACTTACCAGTAACTTCTATTTTCTTCCATTGGAATCCATTGTGTGGTTTTCAGCAGAAAAGTTTTCAAGTGTCCATTTTTGAATCGTACAAATATTCCTCTTAAATCAGCTGAACTACGAATTCCAATTTACTCACCTGTTATCAGGAGAGAACCCAGTGCTGCATCTTTTAGCCCAGCACTGACCCTGGAAAGTAATTCTAAGCGTACTTACCAGTAACTTGTATTTCCTTCCATAGGAATCCATTGTGTGGTTTTCAGCAGAAAAGTTTCCAAGTGTCGATTTTTGAAACTTACAAATACTCCTCTAAAATCAGCCATATTATGAATGCCGATTTACCCACCTGTTATCAGGAGAGAACACAGTGCTGCATCTTTTAGACCAGCACTGACCCTGAAAAGTAATTCAAGCGCACTTACCAGTAACTTATATTTCCTTCCATAGGAATGCAATGTGTGGTTTTCAGCCGAAAATTTTCCAAGTGTCCATTTTTGAAACGTACAAATATGCCTCTAAAATCAGCCGAATTACGAATACCGATTTACTCACCTGTTATCAGGAGAGAACCCAGTGCTGCATCTTTTAGCCCAGCACTGACCCTGAAAAGTAATTCTAAGCGTACTTACCAGTAACTTGTATTTCCTTCAATAGGAATCCATTGTGTGATTTTCAACAGAAAAGTTTCTAAGTGTCCATTTTTGAAACGTACAAATACTCCTCTAAAATCAGCCGAATTAGGAATTCCAATTTACTCACCTGTTATCAGGAGAGAACACAGGGCTGAATCTTTTAGCCCAGCACTTTCCCTGGAAAGTAATTCTCAGCATACTTACCAGAAAGTTGTATTTCCTTCCATAGGAATCCATTGTGTGGTTTTCAGCATAAAAGTTTCCAAGTGTCCATTTTTGAAATTTGCAAATATTCCACTAAAATCAGCCGAATTACGAATTCCGATTTTCTCCCCTGTTATCAGGAGAGAACCCAGTGCTGCATCTTTTATCCCAGCACTGACCCTGAAAAGTAATTCTAAGCATACTTACCAGTAACTTGTATTTTCTTCCATAGGAATCCATTGTGTGGTTTTCACCAGAAAAGATTCTGTGTCCCTATTTGAAGCGCACAAATATTCCTCTAAAATCAGCCAAACTACGAATTCCGATTTACTCACCTGTTATCAGGAGAGAACTCAGTTCTGCATCTTTTAGACCAGCACTGACCCTGAAAAGTAATTCTAAGCGTACTTACCAGTAACTTGTATTTCCTTCCATAGGAATCCATTGTGTCGTTTTCACCAGAAAAGTTTCTAAGTGTCGACTTTTGAAACGTACAAATACTCCTCTAAAATCAGCCGAATTACGAATTCCGATTTACTCACCTGTTATCAGGAGAGAACCCTGTACTGCATCATTTAGGCCAGCACTGACCCTGGTAAGTAATTCAAGCGTACTTACCAGTAACTTGTATTTCCTTACTTCGGAATCCATTGTGTGGTTTTCACCAGAAAAGATTCTGTGTCCATTTTTGAAATGTACAAATATTCCTCTAAAATCAGCCAAACTACGAATTCCGATTTACTCACCTGTTATCAGGAGAGAACACGGTGCTGCATCTTTTAGACTAGCACTGACCCTGAAAAGTAATTATAAGCGTACTTACCAGTAACTTGTATTTCCTTCCATAGGAATCCATGTTGTGGTTTTCACCAGAAAAGTTTCTAAGTGTCAATTTTTGAAACTTTCAAATATTCCTCTAAAATGAGCCGAACTACGAATTCCGATTTACTCACCTGTTATCAGGAGAGAACCCAGTGCTGCATCTTTTAGACCAGCACTGACCCTGGAAAGTAATTCTAAGCGTACTTACCAGTAACTTCTATTTCCTTCCATAGGAATCCATTGTGTGGTTTTAAGCAGAAAAGTTTCCAAGTGTCCATTTTTGAAACGTACAAATATTCCTCTTAAATCAGCCAAACTACGAATTCCGATTTACTCACCTGTTATGAGGAGAAAACCCTGTGCTGCATCTTTTAGCCCAGCACTGACCCTGGAAAGTAATTCTAAGCGTACTTACCAGTAACTTCTATTTCCTTCCATAGGAATCCATTGTGTGGTTTTCAGCAGAAAAGTTTCCAAGTATCGATTTTTGAAACGTACAAATATTCCTCTAAAATCAGCCGAACTACGAATTCTGATTTACTCACCTGTTATCAGGAGAGAACCCAGTGCTGCATCTTTTAGACCAGCACTGACCCTGAAACGTAATTCTAAGCGTACTTACCAGTAACTTGTATTTCCTTCCATAGGACTCCAATGTGTGATTTTCAGCAGAAAAGTTTCTGTGTCCGTTTTTGAAACGTACAAATACTCCTTTAAAATCAGCCGAATTAGGAATTCCGATTTTCTCACCTGTTATCAGGAGGGAACACAGTGCTGCATCATTTAGGGCAGCACTGACCCTGAAAAGTAATTCTAAGCGTACTTACCAGTAACTTGTATTTCCTTCCATAGGAATCCATTGTGTGGTTTTCACCAGAAAAGATTTTAAGTGTCCATTTTTGAAACGTACAAATACTCCTCTGAAATAAGTCGAATTACGAATGCCGATTTACTCACCTGTTATCAGGAGAGAACCCAGTGCTGCATCTTTTAGCCCAGCACTGACCCTGAAAAGTAATTCTAAGTGTACTTACCAGTAGCTTGTATTTCCTTCCTTAGGAATCCATTGTGTTATTTTCAGCTGAAAAGTTTCTGTGTCCGTTTTTGAAACATACAAATACTCCTCTAAAATAAGCCGATTTAGGAATTCTGATTTACTAAGCTGTTATCAGGAGAGAACACAGTGCTGCATCATTTAGGCCAGCACTGACCCTGAAAAGTAATTCTCAGCGTACTTACCAGTAACTTCTATTTCCTTCCATAGGAATCCATTGTGTGGTTTTCAGCAGAAAAGTTTCCAAGTGTCCATTTTTGAAACGTACAAATATTCCTCTTAAATCAGCCGAACTACGAATTCCGATTTACTCACCTGTTATCAGGAGAGAACCCAGTGCTGCATCTTTTAGCCCAGCACTGACCCTGGAATGTAATTCTAAGCGTACTTACCAGTAACTTGTATTTCCTTCCATAGGAATCCATTGTGTGGTTTTCAGCAGAAAAGTTTCTAAGTGTTCATTTTTGAAACGTACAAATACTCCTATAAAATCAGCCAAACTACGAATTGTATTTCCTTCCATAGGAATCCATTTTGTGGTTTTCACCAGAAAAGTTTCTAAGTGTCAATTTTTGAAACTTTCAAATATTCCTCTAAAATGAGCCGAACTACGAATTCTGATTTACTCACCTGTTATCAGGAGAGACCCCAGTGCTGCATCTTTTAGACCAGCACTGACCCTGGAAAGTAATTCTAAGCGTACTTACCAGTAACTTCTATTTCCTTCCATAGGAATCCATTGTGTGGTTTTCAGCTTAAAAGTTTCCAAGTGTCCATTTTTGAAACGTACAAATATTCCTCTTAAATCAGCCGAACTACGAATTCCGATTTACTCACCTGTTATCAGGAGAAAACCCTGTGCTGCATCTTTTAGCCCAGCACTGACCCTGGAAAGTAATTCTAAGCGTACTTACCAATAACTTCTATTTCCTTCCATAGGAATCCATTGTGTGGTTTTCAGCAGAAAAGTTTCCAAGTGTCGATTTTTGAAACGTACAAATATTCCTCTAAAATCAGCCAAACTACGAATTCCGATTACTCACCTGTTATCAGGAGAGAAACCAGTGCTGCATCTTTTAGACCAGCACTGACCCTGAATCTTAATTCTAAGCGTACTTACCAGTAAGTTGTATTTCCTTCCATAGGAATCCATTGTGTGGTTTTCACCAGAAAAGATTTTAAGTGTCCATTTTTGAAACGTACAAATACTCCTCTAAAATCAGTCGAATTACAAATGCCGATTTACTCACCTGTTATCAGGAGAGAACCCAGTGCTGCATCTTGTAGCCCAGCACTGACCCTGAAAAGTAATTCTAAGCGTACTTACCAGTAACTTGTATTTCCTTCCATAGGACTCCAATGTGTGATTTTCAGCAGAAAAGATTCTGTGTCCGTTTTTGAAACATACAAATACTCCTCTAAAATAAGCCGATTTAGGAATTCCGATTTACTCAGCTGTTTTCAGGAGAGAACACAGTGCTGCATCATTTAGGCCAGCACTGACCCTGAAAAGTAATTCTCAGCGTACTTACCAGTAACTTCTATTTCCTTCCATAGGAATCCATTGTGTGGTTTTCAGCAGAAAAGTTTCCAAGTGTCCATTTTTGAAACATACAAATATTCCTCTTAAATCAGCCGAACTACGAATTCCGATTTACTCACCTGTTATCAGGAGAGAACCCAGTGCTGCATCTTTTAGCCCAGCACTGACCCTGGAATGTAATTCTAAGCGTACTTACCAGTAACTTGTATTTCCTTCCATAGGAATGCATTGTGTGGTTTTCAGCAGAAAAATTTCCAAGTGTCCATTTTTGAAACGTACAAATATTCCTCTAAAATCAGCCAAACTACGAATTCAAATTTACTCACCTGTTATCAGGAGAGAACCCAGTGCTGCAACTTTTAGCCCAGCACTGATCCTGAAAAGTAATTCTCAGCGTACTTACCAGTAACTTGTATTTCCTTCCATAGGAATCCATTGTGTGGTTTTCAGCAGAAAAGTTTCCAAGTGTCCATTTTTAAAACGTACAAATATTCCTCTTAAATCAGCCGAACTACGAATTCCGATTTACTCATCTGTTATCAGGAGAAAACCCTGTGCTGCATCTTTTAGCCCAGCACTGACCCTGGAAAGTAATTCTAAGCGTACTTACCAGTAAATTGTATTTCCTTCCATAGGAATCCATTGTGTGGTTTTCAGCAGAAAAGTTTCTAAGTGTCCATTTTTGAAACGTACAAATATTCCTCTAAAATCAGCCAAATTACGAATGCCGATTTACCCACCTGATTATCAGGAGAGAACCCAGTGCTGCATCTTTTAGCCCAGCACTGACCCTGAAAAGTAATTCTAAGCGTACTTACCAGTAACTTGTATTTCCTTCCTTAGGAATCCATTGTGTGATTTTCAGCAGAAAAGTTTCTGTGTCCGTTTCTGAAACGTACAAATACTTCTCTAAAATCAGCCGAATTAGGAATTCCGATTTACTCAGCTGTTATCAGGAGAGAGCACAGTGCTGCATCATTTAGGCCAGCACTGACCCTGAAAAGTAATTCTAAGCGTACTTACCTGTAACTTGTATTTCCTTCCATAGGAATGCATAGTGTGGTTTTCACCAGAAAAGATTCTTAGTGTCCATTTTTAAAACATACAAATATTCCTCTTAAATCAGCCGAACTACTAATTCCGATTTACTCACGTGTTATCAGGGGAGAACCCAGTGCTGCATGTTTTAGCCGAGCAGTGACCCTGGAAAGTAATTCTAAGCGTACTTACCAGGAACTTCTATTTCCTTCCATAGAAATCCATTGTGTGGTTTTCAGCAGAAAAGTTTCCAAGTGTCGATTTTTGAAACGTACAAATATTCCTCTAAAATCAGCCGAATTACGAATTCCGATTTACTCACCTGTTATCAGGAGAGAACCCAGTGCTACATCTTTTAGCCCAGCACTGACCCTGAAAAGTAGTTCTAAGTGTACTTACAAGTAACTTGTATTTCCTTCCTTATGAATGCATTGTGTGGTTTTCACCAGAAAAGTTTCTAAGTTTCAATTTTTGAAATGTACAAATATTCCTCCTAAATCATCCGAACTACGAATTCCGATTAACTCACCTTTTATCAGGAGAGAACCCAGTGCTGCATCTTTTATCCCAGCACTGACCCTGGAAAGTAATTCTAAGCGTACTTACCAGTAACTTGTATTTCCTTCCATAGGAATCCATTGTGTGTTTTTCAGCAGAAAAGTTTCCAAGTGTCCATTTTTGAAACGTACAAATATTCCTCTAAAATCAGCTGAACTACGAATTCCGATTTACTCACCAGTTATCAGGAGAGAACCCAGTGCTGCATCTTTTAGCCCAGCACTGACCCTGGAAAGTAATTCTAAGCGTACTTACCAGTAACTTGTATTTCCTTCCCTAGGCATGCATTGTGTGGTTTTCACCAGAAAAGATTCTAAGTGTCCATTTTTGAAACGTACAAATATTCCTCTTAAATCAGCCAAACTACAAATTCCGATTTACTCACCTGGTATCAGGAGAGAACCCAGTGCTGCATCTTTTAGCCCAGCACTGACCCTGAAAAGTAATTCTAAGCGTACTTACCAGTAACTTGTATTTCCTTCGATAGGAATCCATTGTGTGATTTTCAGCAGAAATGTTTCCAAGTGTCGATTTTTGAAACGTACAAATACTCCTCTAAACTCAGCCGAATTACGAATGCCGAATTACTGACCTGTTATCAGGAGAGAACCCATTGCTGCATCTTTTAGACCAGCACTGACCCTGAAAAGTATTTCAAGCGTACTTACCAGTAACTTGTATTTCCTTCCATAGGAATGCATTGTGTGGTTTTCAGCAGAAAAGTTTCCAAGTGTCCATTTTTGAAACGTACAAATATTCCTCTAAAATCAGCCGAACTACGAATTCCGATTTACTCACCTGTTATCAGGAGAGAACCCAGTGCTGCATCTTTTAGCCCAGCACTGACCCTGAAAAGTAATTCTAAGCGTACTTACCAGTAACTTGTATTTTCTTCCATAGGAATCCATTGTGTGGTTTTCAGCAGAAAAGTTTCAGTGTCCATTTTTGAAACGTACAAATATTCCTCTAAGTTCATCAAAACTACGAATTCTGATTTACTCACCTGTTATCAGGAGAAAACCCAGTGCTGCATCTTTTCACCCATCACTGACCCTGAAAAGTAATTCTAAGCGTACTTACCAGTGACTTGTATTTCCTTCCATAGGAATCCATTGTGTGTTTTTCAGCAGAAAAGTTTCTCTGTCGATTTTTGAAATGTACAAATATTTCTCTAAAATCAGTCGAACTATGAATTCCGATTTACTTACCTGTTATCAGGAGAGAACTGAGTGCTGCATCTTTTAGCCCAGCACTGACCCTGAAAACTAATTCTAAGCGTACTTACCAGTAACTTGTATTTCATTCCTTATGAATGCATTGTGTGGTTTTCACCAGAAAAGTTTCTAAGTTTCCATTTTTGAAATGTACAAATATTCCTCCTAAATCATCCGAACTACGAATTCCGATTAACTCACCTGTTATCAGGAGAGAACCCAGTGCTGCACCTTTTATCCCAGCACTGACCCTGGAAAGTAATTCTAAGCGTACTTACCAGTAACTTATATTTCCTTCCATAGGAATCCATTGTGTGGTTTTCAGCAGAAAAGTTTCCAAGTGTCCATTTTTGAAACGTACAAATATTCCTCTAAAATCAGCCGAACTACGAATTCCGATTTACTCACCAGTTATCAGGAGAGAACCCAGTGCTGCATCTTTTATCCCAGCACTGACCCTGGAAAGTAATTCTATGTGTACTTACCAGTAACATGTATTTCCTTCCATAGGAATCCGTTGTGTGGTTTTGAGCAGAAAAGGTTCCAAGTGTCCATTTTTGAAACATACAAATATTCCTCTAAAATTAGCCAAACTACGAATTCCGATTTACTCACCAGTTATCAGGAGAGAACCCAGTGCTGCTTCTTTTAGGCCCGCACTGACCCTGAAAAGTAATTCTAAGCGTACTTACCAGTAACTTGTATTTCCTTCCTTATGAATGCATTGTGTGGTTTTCACGAGAAAAGTTTCTAAGCTTCCATTTTTGAAATGTACAAATATTCTTCCTAAATCATCCGAACTACGAATTCCAATTAACTCACCTGTTATCAGGAGAGAACCCAGTGCTGCATCTTTTAGCTCAGCACTGACCCTGAAAAGTAATTCTAAGCGTACTTACCCGTAACTTGTATTTCCTTCCATAGGAATCCATAGTGTGGTTTTCAGCAGAAAAGTTTCCAAGTGTCCATTTTTGAAACGTACAAATATTCCTCTAAAATCAGCCGAACTACGAATTCCGATTTACTCACCTGTTATCAGGAGAGAACCCAGTGCTGCATCTTTTAGACCAGCACTGACCCTGAAAAGTAATTCTAAGCGTACTTACCAGTAACTTGTATTTTCTTCCATAGGAATCCATTGTGTCGTTTTCAGCAGAAAAGTTTCCAAGTGTCGATTTTTGAAACGTACAAATACTCCTCTAAAATCAGCCGAAATACGCATGCCGATTTACTCACCTGTTATCAGGAGAGAACCCAGTGCTGCATCTTTTAGCCCAGCACTGACCCTGAAAAGTAATTCTAAGCGTACTTACCAGTAACTTGTATTTCCTTCCATAGGAATCCATTGTGTGATTTTCGGCAGAAAAGTTTCTAAGTGTCGATTTTTGAAACGTACAAATATTCCTCTAAAATCAGCCGAACTACGAATTCCGATTTACTCACCTGTTATCAGGAGAGAACCCAGTGCTGCATCATTTAGGCCAGGTCTGACCCTGAAAAATAATTCTAAGCGTACTTACCAGTAACTTGTATTTCCTTCCATAGGAATCCATTGTGAGGTTTTCACCAGAAATGATTTTAAGTGTCCATTTTTGAAACGTACAAATATTCCTCTTAAATCAGCCAAACTAGGAATGCCGATTTACTCACCTGTTATCAGGATAGAACCCAGTGCTGCATCTTTTAGCCCAGCACTGACCCTGAAAAGTAATTCTAAGCATACTTACCAGTAACTTGTATTTCCTTCCATGGGAATCCATTGTGTGATTTTCAGCAGAAAAGTTTCTGTGTTCGTTTTTGAAACGTACAAATACTCCTCTAAATTCAGCCGATTTAGGAATTCCGATTTACTCAGCTATTATCAGGAGAGAACACAGTGCTGCATAATTTAGGCCATCACTGACCCTGAAAAGTAATTCTAAGCGTACTTACCAGTAACTTGTATTTCCTTCCATAGGAATCCATTGTGAGGTTTTCACCAGAAATTCTTTTAAGTGTCCATTTTTGAAATGTACAAATACTCCTCTAAAATCAGCCGAATTACGAATGCTGATTTACTCACCTGTTATCAGGAGAGAACCCAGTGCTGCATCTTTTAGCCCAGCACTGACCCTGAAAAGTAATTCTAAGCGTACTTACCACTAACTTCTATTTCCTTCCATTGGAATCCATTGTGTGGTTTTCAGCAGAAAAATTTCCAAGTGTCCATTTTTGAAACGTACAAATATTTCTCTAAAATCAGCCAAACTACGAATTCCGATTTACTCACCTGTTATCAGGAAAGAACCTTATGCTGCATCAATAAGGCCAAGTCTGACCCTGAAAAGTAATTCTAAGCGTACTTACCAGTAACTTGTATTTCCTTCCATAGGAATCCATTGTGAGGTTTTCACCAGAAATGATTTCAAGTGTCCATTTTTGAAACGTACAAATATTCCTCTTAAATCAGCCGAACTACGAATTCCGATTTACTAACCTGTTATCAGGAGAGAACCCAGTGCTGCATCTTTTAGCCCAGCACTGACCCTGAAAAGTAATTCTAAGCGTACTTACCAGTAACTTGAATTTCCTTCCATAGTAATCCATTGTGTGATTTTCAGCAGAAAAGTTTCTGTGTCCGTTTTTGAAACGTACAAATACTCCTCTAAAATCAGCCAATTTAGGAATTCTGATTTACTCAGCTGTTATCAGGAGAGAACACAGTGCTGCATCATTTAGGCCAGGTCTGACCCTGAAAAGTAATTCTAAGCGTACTTACCAGTAACTTGTATTTCCTTCCATAGTAATTCATTGTGTGATTTTCTGCAGAAAAGGTTCTGTGTCCGTTTTTGAAACGTACAAATACTCCTCTAAAATCAGCCAATTTAGGAATTCCGATTTACTCAGCTGTTATCAGGAGAGAACACAGTGCTGAATCATTTAGGCCAGCACGGACCCTAAAAAGTAATTCTAAGTGTACTTACCAGTAACTTGTATTTCCTTCCATAGGAATCCATTGTGAGGTTTTCACCAGAAATGATTTTAAGTGTCCATTTTTGAAACGTACAAATACTCCTCTAAAATAAGTCGAATTACGAATTCTGATTTACTCACCTGTTATCAGGAGAGAACCCAGTGCTGCATCTTTTAGCCCAGCACTGACCCTGAAAATTAATTCTAAGCGTACTTACCAGTAACTTGTATTTCCTTCCATAGGAATCCACTGTGTGATTTTCACCAGAAAAGATTTTAAGTGTCCATTTTTGAAACGTACAAATACTCCTCTAAAATGAGCTGAATTAAGAATTCTGATTTACTCACCTGTTATCAGGAGAGAACCCAGTGCTGCATATTTTAGACCAGCACTGACCCTGAAACTTAATTCTAAGCGTACTTACCAGTAAGTTGTATTTCCTTCCATAGGAATCAATTGTGTGGTTTTCAGCAGAAAAGTTTCCAAGTGTCCATTTTTGAAACGAACAAATATTCCTCTAAAAATCAGCCGAATAACGAATGCCGATTTACTCACCTGTTATCAGGAGAGAACCCAGTGCTGCATCTTTTAGCCTTCACTGACACTGAAAAGTAATTCTAAGCGTACTTACCAGTAGCTTCTATTTCCTTCCATTGGAATCCATTGTGTGGTTTTCAGCAGAAAAGTTTCCAAGTGTCCATTTTTGAAACTTACAAATACTGCTCTAAAATCAGCCGAATTACGAATGCCAATTTACCCACCTGTTATCAGGAGAGAACACAGTGCTGCATCTTTTAGACCAGCAATGACCCTGAAAAGTAATTCAAGCGTACTTACCAGTAACTTGTACTTCCTTCCATTGGAATGCATTGTGTGGTTTTCAGCAGAAAAATTTCCAAGTGTTCATTTTTGAAACGTACAAATATTCCTCTAAAATCAGCCGAATTACGAATACCGATTTACTCACCTGTTATCAGGAGAGAACCCAGTGCTGCATCTTTTAGCCCAGCACTGACCCTGAAAAGTAATTCTAAGCGTACTTACCAGTAACTTGTATTTCCTTCCATAGGAATCCATTGTCTGATTTTCAACAGAAAAGTTTCTAAGTGTCCATTTTTGAAACGTACAAATACTCCTCTAAAATCAGCCGAATTAGGAATTCCAATTTACTCACCTGTTATCAGGAGAGAACACAGTGCTGAATCTTTTAGCCCAGCACTGACCCTGGAAAGTAATTCTAAGCGTACTTACCAATAAGTTGTATTTCCTTCCATAGGAATCCATTGTGTGGTTTTCAGCAGAAAAGTTTCCAAGTGTCCATTTTTGAAACGTACAAATATTCCTCTAAAATCTGCCGAACTACGAATTCTGATTTACTCACCTGTTATCAGGAGAGAACCCAGTGCTGCATCTTTTAGCCCAGCACTGACCCTGAAAAGTAATTCTAAGTGTACTTAACAGTAACTTGTATTTCCTTCCATAGGAATCCATTGTGTGGTTTTTAACAGAAAAGTTTCTAAGTGTCCATTTTTGAAACGTACAAATATTCCTCTAAAATCAGCCAAACTACGAATTCCGATTTACTCACCTGTTATCAGGAGAGAACCCACTGCTGCAACTTTTAGCCCAGCACTGATCCTTAAAAGTAATTCTAATCTTACTTACCAGTAACTTGTATTTCCTTCCATAGGAATCCATTGTGTGGTTTTCATCAGAAAAGATTCTGTGTCCATATTTGAAACAGACAAATACTCCTCTGAAATCAGCCGAATTACGAATTCTGATTTACTCACCTGTTATCAGGAGAGAACCCAGTGCTGCATCTTTTAGCCCAGCACTGACCCTGGAAAGTAATTCTCAGCATACTTACCAGAAAGTTGTATTTCCTTCCATAGGAATCCATTGTGTGGTTTTCAGCATAAAAGCTTCCAAGTGTCCATTTTTGAAACGTACAAATACTCCTCTAAAATAAGTCGAATTACGAATGCCGATTTACTCACCTGTTATCAGGAGAGAACCCAGTGCTGCATCTTTTAGCCCAGCACTGACCCTGAAAAGTAATTATAAGCGTACTTACCAGTAACTTGTATTTCCTCCCAAAGGAATCCATTGTGTGATTTTCAGCAGAAAAGTTTCTGTGTCCGTTTTTGAAACATACAAATACTCCTCTCAAATAAGCTGATTTAGGAATTCTGATTTACTCAGCTGTTATCAGGAGAGAACACAGTGCTACATCATTTAGGCCAGCACTGACCCTGAAAAGTAATTCTCAGCGTAATTACCAGTAAGTTGTATTTCCTTCCATAGGAATCCATTGTGTGGTTTTCCGCAGAAAAGTTTCCAAGTGTCGATTTTTGAAACGTACAAATACTCCTCTAAAATCAGCCAACTATGAATGCCGATTTACTCACCTGTTATCAGGAGAGAACCTTGTGCTGCATCTTTTAACCCAGCACTGACCCTGAAAAGTAATTCTAAGCATACTTACCAGTAACTTGTATTTCCTTCCATAGGAATCCATTGTGGGATTTTCGGCGGAAAAGTTTCTAAGTGTCCATTTTTGAAACGTACAAATATTCCTCTAAAATCAGCCAAACTACGAATTCTGATTTACTCACCTTTTATTAGGAGAGAACTCAGTGCTGCATCTTTTAGCCCAGCACTGACCCTGGAAAGTAATTCTAAGCGTACTTACCAGTAACTTCTATTTCCTTCCTTTGGAATCCATTGTGTGGTTTTCAGCAGAAAAGTTTCCAAGTGTCCATTTTTGAATCGCACAAATATTCCTCTTAAATCAGCTGAACTACGAATTCCAATTTACTCACCTGTTTTCAGGAGAGAACCCAGTGCTGCATCTTTTAGCCCAGCACTGACCCTGGAAAGTAATTCTAAGCGTACTTACCAGTAACTTGTATTTCCTTCCATAGGAATCCATTGTGTGGTTTTCAGCAGAAAAGTTTCCAAGTGTCGATTTTTGAAACTTACAAATACTCCTCTAAAATCAGCCGTATTACGAATGCCGATTTACCCACCTTTTATAAGGAGAGAACACAGTGCTGCATCTTTTAGACCAGCACTGACCCTGAAAAGTAATTCTAAGCGTACTTACCAGTAACTTGTATTTCCTTCAATAGGAATCCATTGTGTGATTTTCAACAGAACAGTTTCTAAGTGTCCATTTTTGAAACGTAAAAATACTCCTCTAAAATCAGCCGAATTAGGATTTCCAATTTACTCACCTGTTATCAGGAGAGAACACAGTGCTGAATCTTTTAGCCCAGCACTGATCCTGGAAAGTAATTCTAAGCGTACTTACCAGTAAGTTGTATTTCCTTCCATAGGAATCCATTGTGTGGTTTTCAGCAGAAAAGTTTCCAAGTGTCCATTTTTGAAACGTACAAATATTCCTCTAAAATCAGCCAAACTACGAATTCTGATTTACTCACCTGTTATCAGGAGAGAACCCAGTGCTGCATCTTTTAGCCCAGCACTGACCCTGGAAAGTAATTCTCAGCATACTTACCAGAAAGTTGTATTTCCTTCCATAGGAATCCATTGTGTGGTTTTCAGCATAAAAGTTTCCAAGTGTCCATTTTTGAAATGTGCAAATATTCCACTAAAATCAGCCGAATTACGAATTCCGATTTTCTCACCTGTTATCAGGAGAGAACCCAGTGCTGCATCTTTTATCCCAGCACTGACCCTGAAAAGTAATTCTAAGCATACTTACTAGTAACTTGTATTTTCTTCCATAGGAATCCATTGTGTGGTTTTCACCAGAAAAGATTCTGTGTCCCTATTTGAAGCGCACAAATATTCCTCTAAAATCAGCCAAACTACGAATGCCGATTTACTCATCTGTTATCAGGAGAGAACCTTGTGCTGCATCTTTTAGCCCAGCACTGACCCTGAAAAGTAATTCTAAGCATACTTACCAGTAACTTGTATTTCCTCCCATAGGAATCCATTGTGGGATTTTCGGCAGAAAAGTTTCTAAGTGTCGATTTTTGAAACGTACAAATATTCCTCTTTAATCAGCCGAACTACGAATTCCGATTTACTCACCTGTTATCAGGAGAGAACCCAGTGCTTCATCTTTTAGCCCAGCACTGACCCTGAAAAGTAATTCTAAGCGTACTTACCAGTAACTTCTATTTTCTTCCATTGGAATCCATTGTGTGGTTTTCAGCAGAAAAGTTTTCAAGTGTCCATTTTTGAATCGTACAAATATTCCTCTTAAATCAGCTGAACTACGAATTCCAATTTACTCACCTGTTATCAGGAGAGAACCCAGTGCTGCATCTTTTAGCCCAGCACTGACCCTGGAAAGTAATTCTAAGCGTACTTACCAGTAACTTGTATTTCCTTCCATAGGAATCCATTGTGTGGTTTTCAGCAGAAAAGTTTCCAAGTGTCGATTTTTGAAACTTACAAATACTCCTCTAAAATCAGCCATATTATGAATGCCGATTTACCCACCTGTTATCAGGAGAGAACACAGTGCTGCATCTTTTAGACCAGCACTGACCCTGAAAAGTAATTCAAGCGCACTTACCAGTAACTTATATTTCCTTCCATAGGAATGCAATGTGTGGTTTTCAGCCGAAAATTTTCCAAGTGTCCATTTTTGAAACGTACAAATATGCCTCTAAAATCAGCCGAATTACGAATACCGATTTACTCACCTGTTATCAGGAGAGAACCCAGTGCTGCATCTTTTAGCCCAGCACTGACCCTGAAAAGTAATTCTAAGCGTACTTACCAGTAACTTGTATTTCCTTCAATAGGAATCCATTGTGTGATTTTCAACAGAAAAGTTTCTAAGTGTCCATTTTTGAAACGTACAAATACTCCTCTAAAATCAGCCGAATTAGGAATTCCAATTTACTCACCTGTTATCAGGAGAGAACACAGGGCTGAATCTTTTAGCCCAGCACTTTCCCTGGAAAGTAATTCTCAGCATACTTACCAGAAAGTTGTATTTCCTTCCATAGGAATCCATTGTGTGGTTTTCAGCATAAAAGTTTCCAAGTGTCCATTTTTGAAATTTGCAAATATTCCACTAAAATCAGCCGAATTACGAATTCCGATTTTCTCCCCTGTTATCAGGAGAGAACCCAGTGCTGCATCTTTTATCCCAGCACTGACCCTGAAAAGTAATTCTAAGCATACTTACCAGTAACTTGTATTTTCTTCCATAGGAATCCATTGTGTGGTTTTCACCAGAAAAGATTCTGTGTCCCTATTTGAAGCGCACAAATATTCCTCTAAAATCAGCCAAACTACGAATTCCGATTTACTCACCTGTTATCAGGAGAGAACTCAGTTCTGCATCTTTTAGACCAGCACTGACCCTGAAAAGTAATTCTAAGCGTACTTACCAGTAACTTGTATTTCCTTCCATAGGAATCCATTGTGTCGTTTTCACCAGAAAAGTTTCTAAGTGTCGACTTTTGAAACGTACAAATACTCCTCTAAAATCAGCCGAATTACGAATTCCGATTTACTCACCTGTTATCAGGAGAGAACCCTGTACTGCATCATTTAGGCCAGCACTGACCCTGGTAAGTAATTCAAGCGTACTTACCAGTAACTTGTATTTCCTTACTTCGGAATCCATTGTGTGGTTTTCACCAGAAAAGATTCTGTGTCCATTTTTGAAATGTACAAATATTCCTCTAAAATCAGCCAAACTACGAATTCCGATTTACTCACCTGTTATCAGGAGAGAACACGGTGCTGCATCTTTTAGACTAGCACTGACCCTGAAAAGTAATTATAAGCGTACTTACCAGTAACTTGTATTTCCTTCCATAGGAATCCATGTTGTGGTTTTCACCAGAAAAGTTTCTAAGTGTCAATTTTTGAAACTTTCAAATATTCCTCTAAAATGAGCCGAACTACGAATTCCGATTTACTCACCTGTTATCAGGAGAGAACCCAGTGCTGCATCTTTTAGACCAGCACTGACCCTGGAAAGTAATTCTAAG
This sequence comes from Triturus cristatus, assembly GCF_964204655.1. Taxonomy (NCBI): domain Eukaryota; kingdom Metazoa; phylum Chordata; class Amphibia; order Caudata; family Salamandridae; genus Triturus; species Triturus cristatus. The sequence continues at coordinate 1,016,548,902 of NC_140579.1, read as the reverse complement.
CGTACTTACCAGTAACTTCTATTTCCTTCCATAGGAATCCATTGTGTGGTTTTAAGCAGAAAAGTTTCCAAGTGTCCATTTTTGAAACGTACAAATATTCCTCTTAAATCAGCCAAACTACGAATTCCGATTTACTCACCTGTTATGAGGAGAAAACCCTGTGCTGCATCTTTTAGCCCAGCACTGACCCTGGAAAGTAATTCTAAGCGTACTTACCAGTAACTTCTATTTCCTTCCATAGGAATCCATTGTGTGGTTTTCAGCAGAAAAGTTTCCAAGTATCGATTTTTGAAACGTACAAATATTCCTCTAAAATCAGCCGAACTACGAATTCTGATTTACTCACCTGTTATCAGGAGAGAACCCAGTGCTGCATCTTTTAGACCAGCACTGACCCTGAAACGTAATTCTAAGCGTACTTACCAGTAACTTGTATTTCCTTCCATAGGACTCCAATGTGTGATTTTCAGCAGAAAAGTTTCTGTGTCCGTTTTTGAAACGTACAAATACTCCTTTAAAATCAGCCGAATTAGGAATTCCGATTTTCTCACCTGTTATCAGGAGGGAACACAGTGCTGCATCATTTAGGGCAGCACTGACCCTGAAAAGTAATTCTAAGCGTACTTACCAGTAACTTGTATTTCCTTCCATAGGAATCCATTGTGTGGTTTTCACCAGAAAAGATTTTAAGTGTCCATTTTTGAAACGTACAAATACTCCTCTGAAATAAGTCGAATTACGAATGCCGATTTACTCACCTGTTATCAGGAGAGAACCCAGTGCTGCATCTTTTAGCCCAGCACTGACCCTGAAAAGTAATTCTAAGTGTACTTACCAGTAGCTTGTATTTCCTTCCTTAGGAATCCATTGTGTTATTTTCAGCTGAAAAGTTTCTGTGTCCGTTTTTGAAACATACAAATACTCCTCTAAAATAAGCCGATTTAGGAATTCTGATTTACTAAGCTGTTATCAGGAGAGAACACAGTGCTGCATCATTTAGGCCAGCACTGACCCTGAAAAGTAATTCTCAGCGTACTTACCAGTAACTTCTATTTCCTTCCATAGGAATCCATTGTGTGGTTTTCAGCAGAAAAGTTTCCAAGTGTCCATTTTTGAAACGTACAAATATTCCTCTTAAATCAGCCGAACTACGAATTCCGATTTACTCACCTGTTATCAGGAGAGAACCCAGTGCTGCATCTTTTAGCCCAGCACTGACCCTGGAATGTAATTCTAAGCGTACTTACCAGTAACTTGTATTTCCTTCCATAGGAATCCATTGTGTGGTTTTCAGCAGAAAAGTTTCTAAGTGTTCATTTTTGAAACGTACAAATACTCCTATAAAATCAGCCAAACTACGAATTGTATTTCCTTCCATAGGAATCCATTTTGTGGTTTTCACCAGAAAAGTTTCTAAGTGTCAATTTTTGAAACTTTCAAATATTCCTCTAAAATGAGCCGAACTACGAATTCTGATTTACTCACCTGTTATCAGGAGAGACCCCAGTGCTGCATCTTTTAGACCAGCACTGACCCTGGAAAGTAATTCTAAGCGTACTTACCAGTAACTTCTATTTCCTTCCATAGGAATCCATTGTGTGGTTTTCAGCTTAAAAGTTTCCAAGTGTCCATTTTTGAAACGTACAAATATTCCTCTTAAATCAGCCGAACTACGAATTCCGATTTACTCACCTGTTATCAGGAGAAAACCCTGTGCTGCATCTTTTAGCCCAGCACTGACCCTGGAAAGTAATTCTAAGCGTACTTACCAATAACTTCTATTTCCTTCCATAGGAATCCATTGTGTGGTTTTCAGCAGAAAAGTTTCCAAGTGTCGATTTTTGAAACGTACAAATATTCCTCTAAAATCAGCCAAACTACGAATTCCGATTACTCACCTGTTATCAGGAGAGAAACCAGTGCTGCATCTTTTAGACCAGCACTGACCCTGAATCTTAATTCTAAGCGTACTTACCAGTAAGTTGTATTTCCTTCCATAGGAATCCATTGTGTGGTTTTCACCAGAAAAGATTTTAAGTGTCCATTTTTGAAACGTACAAATACTCCTCTAAAATCAGTCGAATTACAAATGCCGATTTACTCACCTGTTATCAGGAGAGAACCCAGTGCTGCATCTTGTAGCCCAGCACTGACCCTGAAAAGTAATTCTAAGCGTACTTACCAGTAACTTGTATTTCCTTCCATAGGACTCCAATGTGTGATTTTCAGCAGAAAAGATTCTGTGTCCGTTTTTGAAACATACAAATACTCCTCTAAAATAAGCCGATTTAGGAATTCCGATTTACTCAGCTGTTTTCAGGAGAGAACACAGTGCTGCATCATTTAGGCCAGCACTGACCCTGAAAAGTAATTCTCAGCGTACTTACCAGTAACTTCTATTTCCTTCCATAGGAATCCATTGTGTGGTTTTCAGCAGAAAAGTTTCCAAGTGTCCATTTTTGAAACATACAAATATTCCTCTTAAATCAGCCGAACTACGAATTCCGATTTACTCACCTGTTATCAGGAGAGAACCCAGTGCTGCATCTTTTAGCCCAGCACTGACCCTGGAATGTAATTCTAAGCGTACTTACCAGTAACTTGTATTTCCTTCCATAGGAATGCATTGTGTGGTTTTCAGCAGAAAAATTTCCAAGTGTCCATTTTTGAAACGTACAAATATTCCTCTAAAATCAGCCAAACTACGAATTCAAATTTACTCACCTGTTATCAGGAGAGAACCCAGTGCTGCAACTTTTAGCCCAGCACTGATCCTGAAAAGTAATTCTCAGCGTACTTACCAGTAACTTGTATTTCCTTCCATAGGAATCCATTGTGTGGTTTTCAGCAGAAAAGTTTCCAAGTGTCCATTTTTAAAACGTACAAATATTCCTCTTAAATCAGCCGAACTACGAATTCCGATTTACTCATCTGTTATCAGGAGAAAACCCTGTGCTGCATCTTTTAGCCCAGCACTGACCCTGGAAAGTAATTCTAAGCGTACTTACCAGTAAATTGTATTTCCTTCCATAGGAATCCATTGTGTGGTTTTCAGCAGAAAAGTTTCTAAGTGTCCATTTTTGAAACGTACAAATATTCCTCTAAAATCAGCCAAATTACGAATGCCGATTTACCCACCTGATTATCAGGAGAGAACCCAGTGCTGCATCTTTTAGCCCAGCACTGACCCTGAAAAGTAATTCTAAGCGTACTTACCAGTAACTTGTATTTCCTTCCTTAGGAATCCATTGTGTGATTTTAAGCAGAAAAGTTTCTGTGTCCGTTTCTGAAACGTACAAATACTTCTCTAAAATCAGCCGAATTAGGAATTCCGATTTACTCAGCTGTTATCAGGAGAGAGCACAGTGCTGCATCATTTAGGCCAGCACTGACCCTGAAAAGTAATTCTAAGTGTACTTACCAGTAACTTGTATTTCCTTCCATAGGAATCCATTGTGTGGTTTCACCAGAAAAGATTTTAAGTGTCCATTTTTGAAACGTACAAATACTCCTCTCAAATCAGCCGAACTACGAATTCTGATTTACTCACCTGATATCGGGAGAGAACCCTGTGCTGCATCTTTTAGCCCAGCACTGACCCTGAAAAGTATTTCGAAGCGTACTTACCAGTAAGTTGTATTTCCTTCCATAGGAATCCATTGTGTGGTTCTCACCAGAAAAGATTCCAAGTTTCCATTTTTGAAAAGTACAAATATTTCTCTAAAATCAGCCGAATTATGAATGCCGATTTACCCACCTGTTATCAGGAGAGAACACAGTGCTGCATCTTTTAGCCCAGCACTGACCCTGAAAAGTAATTCTAAGCGTACTTACCAGTAACTTGTATTTCCTTCCTTAGGAATCCATTGTGTGATTTTCAGCAGAAAAGTTTCTGTGTCCGTTTCTGAAACGTACAAATACTCCTCTAAAATCAGCCGAATTAGGAATTCCGATTTACTCAGCTGTTATCAGGAGAGAGCACAGTGCTGCATCATTTAGGCCAGCACTGACCCTGAAAAGTAATTCTAAGTGTACTTACCAGTAACTTGTATTTCCTTCCATAGGAATCCATTGTGTGGTTTTCAGCAGAAAAGTTTCCAAGTGTCGATTTTTGAAACGTACAAATATTCCTCTAAAATCAGCCGAACTACGAATTCCGATTTACTCACCTGTTATCAGGAGAGAACCCAGTGCTGCATCTTGTAGCCCAGCACTGACCCTGAAAAGTAATTCTAAGCGTACTTACCAGTAACTTGTATTTCCTTCCATAGGAATCCACTGTGTGATTTTCAGCAGAAATGATTTTAAGTGTCCATTTTTCAAATGTACAAATACTCCTCTAAAATCAGCCTAACTACGAATTCCGACTTACTCACCTGTTATCAGGAGAGAACCCAGTGCTGCATCTTGTAGCCCAGCACTGACCCTGAAAAGTAATTCTAAGCGTACTTACCAGTAACTTGTATTTCCTTCCATAGGACTCCAATGTGTGATTTTCAGCAGAAAAGTTTCTGTGTCCGTTTTTGAAACGTACAAATACTCCTTTAAAATCAGCCGAATTAGGAATTCCGATTTTCTCACCTGTTATCAGGAGGGAACACAGTGCTGCATCATTTAGGGCAGCACTGACCCTGAAAAGTAATTCTAAGCGTACTTACCAGTAACTTGTATTTCCTTCCATAGGAATCCATTGTGTGGTTTTCACCAGAAAAGATTTTAAGTGTCCATTTTTGAAACGTACAAATACTCCTCTGAAATAAGTCGAATTACGAATGCCGATTTACTCACCTGTTATCAGGAGAGAACCCAGTGCTGCATCTTTTAGCCCAGCACTGACCCTGAAAAGTAATTCTAAGCGTACTTACCAGTAACTTGTATTTCCTTCCATAGGAATCCATTGTGTTATTTTCAGCTGAAAAGTTTCTGTGTCCGTTTTTGAAACATACAAATACTCCTCTAAAATAAGCCGATTTAGGAATTCTGATTTACTCAGCTGTTATCAGGAGAGAACACAGTGCTGCATCATTTAGGCCAGCACTGACCCTGAAAAGTAATTCTCAGCGTACTTACCAGTAACTTCTATTTCCTTCCATAGGAATCCATTGTGTGGTTTTCAGCAGAAAAGTTTCCAAGTGTCCATTTTTGAAACGTACAAATATTCCTCTTAAATCAGCCGAACTACGAATTCCGATTTACTCACCTGTTATCAGGAGAGAACCCAGTGAGGCATCTTTTAGCCCAGCACTGACCCTGGAATGTAATTCTAAGAGTACTTACCAGTAACTTGTATTTCCTTCCATAGGAATCCATTGTGTGGTTTTCAGCAGAAAAGTTTCTAAGTGTTCATTTTTGAAACGTACAAATACTCCTATAAATCAGCCAAACTACGAATTGTATTTCCTTCCATAGGAATCCATGTTGTGGTTTTCACCTGAAAAGTTTCTAAGTGTCAATTTTTGAAACTTTCAAATATTCCTCTAAAATGAGCCGAACTACGAATTCCGATTTACTCACCTGTTATCAGGAGAGAACCCAGTGCTGCATCTTTTAGACCAGCACTGACCCTGGAAAGTAATTCTAAGCGTACTTACCAGTAACTTCTATTTCCTTCCATAGGAATCCATTGTGTGGTTTTCAGCTTAAAAGTTTCCAAGTGTCCATTTTTGAAACGTACAAATATTCCTCTTAAATCAGCCGAACTACGAATTCCGATTTACTCACCTGTTATCAGGAGAAAACCCTGTGCTGCATCTTTTAGCCCAGCACTGACCCTGGAAAGTAATTCTAAGCGTACTTACCAGTAACTTCTATTTCCTTCCATAGGAATCCATTGTGTGGTTTTCAGCAGAAAAGTTTCCAAGTGTCCATTTTTGAAACGTACAAATATTCCTCTTAAATCAGCCGAACTACGAATTCCGATTTACTCACCTGTTATCAGGAGAGAACCCAGTGAGGCATCTTTTAGCCCAGCACTGACCCTGGAATGTAATTCTAAGAGTACTTACCAGTAACTTGTATTTCCTTCCATAGGAATCCATTGTGTGGTTTTCAGCAGAAAAGTTTCTAAGTGTTCATTTTTGAAACGTACAAATACTCCTATAAATCAGCCAAACTACGAATTGTATTTCCTTCCATAGGAATCCATGTTGTGGTTTTCACCTGAAAAGTTTCTAAGTGTCAATTTTTGAAACTTTCAAATATTCCTCTAAAATGAGCCGAACTACGAATTCCGATTTACTCACCTGTTATCAGGAGAGAACCCAGTGCTGCATCTTGTAGCCCAGCACTGACCCTGAAAAGTAATTCTAAGCGTACTTACCAGTAACTTGTATTTCCTTTCATAGGACTCCAATGTGTGATTTTCAGCAGAAAAGTTTCTGTGTCCGTTTTTGAAACGTACAAATACTCCTTTAAAATCAGCCGAATTAGGAATTCCGATTTTCTCACCTGTTATCAGGAGGGAACACAGTGCTGCATCATTTAGGGCAGCACTGACCCTGAAAAGTAATTCTAAGCGTACTTACCAGTAACTTGTATTTCCTTCCATAGGAATCCATTGTGTGGTTTTCACCAGAAAAGATTTTAAGTGTCCATTTTTGAAACGTACAAATACTCCTCTGAAATAAGTCGAATTACGAATGCCGATTTACTCACCTGTTATCAGGAGAGAACCCAGTGCTGCATCTTTTAGCCCAGCACTGACCCTGAAAAGTAATTCTAAGCGTACTTACCAGTAACTTGTATTTTCTTCCATAGGAATCCATTGTGTGATTTTCAGCTGAAAAGTTTCTGTGTCCGTTTTTGAAACATACAAATACTCCTCTAAAATAAGCCGATTTAGGAATTCCGATTTACTCAGCTGTTATCAGGAGAGAACACAGTGCTGCATCATTTAGGCCAGCACTGACCCTGAAAAGTAATTCTCAGCATACTCACCAGTAACTTCTATTTCCTTCCATAGGAATCCATTGTGTGGTTTTCAGCAGAAAAGTTTCCAAGTGTCCATTTTTGAAACGTACAAATATTCCTCTTAAATCAGCCGAACTACGAATTCCGATTTACTCACCTGTTATCAGGAGAGAACCCAGTGCTGCATCTTTTAGCTCAGCACTGACCCTGGAATGTAATTCTAAGCGTACTTACCAGTAACTTGTATTTCCTTCCATAGGAATCCATTGTGTGGTTTTCAGCAGAAAAGTTTCTAAGGGTTCATTTTTGAAACGTACAAATACTCCTATAAAATCAGCCGAATTACGAATGTCGATTTACCCACCTGTTATCAGGAGAGAACACAGTGCTGCATCTTTTAGACCAGCTCTGACCCTGAAAAGTAATTCAAGCGTACTTACCAGTAACTTGTATTTCCTTCCATAGGAATCCATTGTGTGATTTTCAGCAGAAAAGTTTCTAAGTGTTCATTTTTAAAACGTACAAATACTCCTCTAAAATCAGCCGAATTACGAATGGCGATTTACCCACCTGTTATCAGGAGAGAACACAGTGCTGCATCTTTTAGACCAGCACTGACCCTGAAAAGTAATTCAAGGGTACTTACCAGTAACTTGTATTTCCTTCCATAGGAATGCATTGTGTGGTTTTCAGCAGAAAAATTTCCAAGTGTCCATTTTTGAAACGTACAAATATTCCTCTAAAATCAGCCAAACTACGAATTCAAATTTACTCACCTGTTATCAGGAGAGAACCCAGTGCTGCAACTTTTAGCCCAGCACTGATCCTGAAAAGTAATTCTAATCTTACTTACCAGTAACTTGTATTTCCTTCCATAGGAATCCATTGTGTGGTTTTCACCAGAAAATATTTTAAGTGTCCATTTTTGAAACGTACAAATACTCCTCTGAAATAAGTCGAATTACGAATGCCGATTTACTCACCTGTTATCAGGAGAGAACCCAGTGCTGCATCTTTTAGCCCAGCACTGACCCTGAAAAGTAATTCTGAGCGTACTTACCAGTAACTTGTATTTCCTTCCATAGGAATCCATTGTGTGATTTTCAGCTGAAAAGTTTCTGTGTCCGTTTTTGAAACATACAAATACTCCTCTAAAATAAGCCGATTTAGGAATTCCGATTTACTCAGCTGTTATCAGGAGAGAACACAGTGCTGCATCATTTAGGCCAGCACTGACCCTGAAAAGTAATTCTCAGCGTACTTACCAGTAACTTCTATTTCCTTCCATAGGAATCCATTGTGTGGTTTTCAGCAGAAAAGTTTCCAAGTGTCCATTTTTGAAACGTACAAATATTCCTCTTAAATCAGCCGAACTACGAATTCTGATTTACTCACCTGTTATCAGGAGAGAACCCAGTGCTGCATATTTTAGCCCAGCACTGACCCTGGAATGTAATTCTAAGCATACTTACCAGTAACTTGTATTTCCTTCCATAGAAATCCATTGTGTGGTTTTCAGAAGAAAAGTTTCTAAGTGTTCATTTTTGAAACGTACAAATACTCCTATAAAATCAGCCGAATTACGAATGCCAATTTACCCACCTGTTATCAGGAGAGAACACAGTGCTGCATCTTTTAGACCAGCACTGACCCTGAAAAGTAATTCAAGCGTACTTACCAGTAACTTGTATTTCCTTCCATAGGAATCCATTGTGTGATTTTCATCAGAAAAGTTTCTAAGTGTTCAATTTTGAAACGTACAAATACTCCTCTAAAATCAGCCGAATTACGAATGCCGATTTACCCACCTGTTATCAGGAGAGAACACAGTGCTGCATCTTTTAGACCAGCACTGACCCTGAAAAGTAATTCAAGCGTACTTACCAGTAACTTGTATTTCCTTCCATAGGAATGCATTGTGTGGTTTTCAGCAGAAAAATTTCCAAGTGTCCATTTTTGAAACGTACAAATATTCCTCTTAAATCAGCCGAACTACGAATTCCGATTTACTCACCTGTTATCAGGAGAGAACCCAGTGCTGCATCTTTTAGCTCAGCACTGACCCTGGAATGTAATTCTAAGCGTACTTACCAGTAACTTGTATTTCCTTCCATAGGAATCCATTGTGTGGTTTTCAGCAGAAAAGTTTCTAAGGGTTCATTTTTGAAACGTACAAATACTCCTATAAAATCAGCCGAATTACGAATGTCGATTTACCCACCTGTTATCAGGAGAGAACACAGTGCTGCATCTTTTAGACCAGCACTGACCCTGAAAAGTAATTCAAGCGTACTTACCAGTAACTTGTATTTCCTTCCATAGGAATCCATTGTGTGATTTTCAGCAGAAAAGTTTCTAAGTGTTCATTTTTAAAACGTACAAATACTCCTCTAAAATCAGCCGAATTACGAATGGCGATTTACCCACCTGTTATCAGGAGAGAACACAGTGCTGCATCTTTTAGACCAGCACTGACCCTGAAAAGTAATTCAAGGGTACTTACCAGTAACTTGTATTTCCTTCCATAGGAATGCATTGTGTGGTTTTCAGCAGAAAAATTTCCAAGTGTCCTTTTTTGAAACGTACAAATATTCCTCTAAAATCAGCCAAACTACGAATTCAAATTTACTCACCTGTTATCAGGAGAGAACCCAGTGCTGCAACTTTTAGCCCAGCACTGATCCTGAAAAGTCATTCTAATCTTACTTACCAGTAACTTGTATTTCCTTCCATAGGAATCCATTGTGTGGTTTTCACCAGAAAATATTTTAAGTGTCCATTTTTGAAACGTACAAATACTCCTCTGAAATAAGTCGAATTACGAATGCCGATTTACTCACCTGTTATCAGGAGAGAACCCAGTGCTGCATCTTTTAGCCCAGCACTGACCCTGAAAAGTAATTCTGAGCGTACTTACCAGTAACTTGTATTTCCTTCCATAGGAATCCATTGTGTGATTTTCAGCTGAAAAGTTTCTGTGTCCGTTTTTGAAACATACAAATACTCCTCTAAAATAAGCCGATTTAGGAATTCCGATTTACTCAGCTGTTATCAGGAGAGAACACAGTGCTGCATCATTTAGGCCAGCACTGACCCTGAAAAGTAATTCTCAGCGTACTTACCAGTAACTTCTATTTCCTTCCATAGGAATCCATTGTGTGGTTTTCAGCAGAAAAGTTTCCAAGTGTCCATTTTTGAAACGTACAAATATTCCTCTTAAATCAGCCGAACTACGAATTCTGATTTACTCACCTGTTATCAGGAGAGAACCCAGTGCTGCATATTTTAGCCCAGCACTGACCCTGGAATGTAATTCTAAGCATACTTACCAGTAACTTGTATTTCCTTCCATAGAAATCCATTGTGTGGTTTTCAGAAGAAAAGTTTCTAAGTGTTCATTTTTGAAACGTACAAATACTCCTATAAAATCAGCCGAATTACGAATGCCAATTTACCCACCTGTTATCAGGAGAGAACACAGTGCTGCATCTTTTAGACCAGCACTGACCCTGAAAAGTAATTCAAGCGTACTTACCAGTAACTTGTATTTCCTTCCATAGGAATCCATTGTGTGATTTTCATCAGAAAAGTTTCTAAGTGTTCAATTTTGAAACGTACAAATACTCCTCTAAAATCAGCCGAATTACGAATGCCGATTTACCCACCTGTTATCAGGAGAGAACACAGTGCTGCATCTTTTAGACCAGCACTGACCCTGAAAAGTAATTCAAGCGTACTTACCAGTAACTTGTATTTCCTTCCATAGGAATGCATTGTGTGGTTTTCAGCAGAAAAATGTCCAAGTGTCCATTTTTGAAACGTACAAATATTCCTCTAAAATCAGCCAAACTACGAATTCAAGTTTACTCACCTGTTATCAGGAGAGAACCCAGTGCTGCAACTTTTAGCCCAGCACTGATCCTGAAAAGTAATTCTAATCTTACTTACCAGTAACTTGTATTTCCTTCCATAGGAATCCATTGTGTGGTTTTCACCAGGAAAGATTCTGTGTCCATATTTGAAACAGACAAATACTCCTCTAAAATCAGCCAAATTACGTATTCTGATTTACTCACCTGTTATCATGAGAGAACCCAGTGCTGCATCTTTTAGCCCAGCACTGAACCTGGAAAGTAATTCTCAGCGTACTTACCAGTAACTTGTATTTCCTTCCTTAGGAATCCATTGTGTGATTTTCAGCAGAAAAGTTTCTGTGTCCGTTTCTGAAACGTACAAATACTCCTCTAAAATCAGCCGAATTAGGAATTCCGATTTACTCAGCTGTTATCAGGAGAGAGCACAGTGCTGCATCATTTAGGCCAGCACTGACCCTGAAAAGTAATTCTAAGTGTACTTACCAGTAACTTGTATTTCCTTCCATAGGAATCCATTGTGTGGTTTCACCAGAAAAGATTTTAAGTGTCCATTTTTGAAACGTACAAATACTCCTCTCAAATCAGCCGAACTACGAATTCTGATTTACTCACCTGATATCGGGAGAGAACCCTGTGCTGCATCTTTTAGCCCAGCACTGACCCTGAAAAGTAATTCAAAGCGTACTTACCAGTAAGTTGTATTTCCTTCCATAGGAATCCATTGTGTGGTTTTCACCAGAAAAGATTCTAAGTGTCCATTTTTGAAAAGTACAAATATTTCTCTAAAATCAGCCGAATTACGAATGCCGATTTACCCACCTGTTATCAGGAGAGAACACAGTGCTGCATCTTTTAGCCAAGCACTGACCCTGAAAAGTAGTTCTAAGCGTACTTACCAGTAACTTGTATTTCCTTCCTTAGGAATCCATTGTGTGATTTTCAGCAGAAAAGTTTCTGTGTCCGTTTCTGAAATGTACAAATACTCCTCTAAAATCAGCCGAATTAGGAATTCCGATTTACTCAGCTGTTATCAGGAGAGAGCACAGTGCTGCATCATTTAGGCCAGCACTGACCCTGAAAAGTAATTTTAAGTGTACTTACCAGTAACTTGTATTTCCTTCCATAGGAATCCATTGTGTGGTTTCACCAGAAAAGATTTTAAGTGTCCATTTTTGAAACGTACAAATACTCCTCTCAAATCAGCCGAACTACGAATTCTGATTTACTCACCTGATATCGGGAGAGAACCCTGTGCTGCATCTTTTAGCCCAGCACTGACCCTGAAAAGTAATTTGAAGCGTACTTACCAGTAAGTTGTATTTCCTTCCATAGGAATCCATTGTGTGGTTTTCACCAGAAAAGATTCTAAGTGTCCATTTTTGAAAAGTACAAATATTCCTCTAAAATCAGCCGAATTACGAATGCCGATTTACCCACCTGTTATCAGGAGAGAACACAGTGCTGCATCTTTTAGACCAGCACTGACCCTGAAATGTAATTCAAGCGTACTTACCAGTAACTTGTATTTCCTTCCATAGGAATCCATTGTGTGATTTTCATCAGAAAAGTTTCTAAGTGTTCATTTTTGAAACATACAAATACTCCTCTAAAATCAGCCGAATTTCGAATGCCGATTTACCCACCTGTTATCAGGAGAGAACACAGTGCTGCATCTTTTAGACCAGCACTGACCCTGAAAAGTAATTCAAGCGTACTTACCAGTAACTTGTATTTCCTTCCATAGGAATGCATTGTGTGGTTTTCAGCAGAAAAATTTCCAAGTGTCCATTTTTGAAACGTACAAATATTCCTCTAAAATCAGCCAAACTATGAATTCAAATTTACTCACCTGTTATCAGGAGAGAACCCAGTGCTGCAACTTTTAGCCCAGCACTGATCCTGAAAAGTAATTCTAATCTTACTTACCAGTAACTTGTATTTCCTTCCATAGGAATCCATTGTGTGGTTTTCACCAGGAAAGATTCTGTGTCCATATTTGAAACAGACAAATACTCCTCTAAAATCAGCCAAATTACGTATTCTGATTTACTCACCTGTTATCATGAGAGAACTCAGTGCTGCATCTTTTAGCCCAGCACTGAACCTGGAAAGTAATTCTCAGCGTACTTACCAGTAACTTGTATTTCCTTCCATAGGAATCCATTGTGTGGTTTTCAGCAGAAAAGTTTCCAAGTGTCCATTTTTGAAACGTACAAATATTCCTCTTAAATCAGCCGAACTACGAATTCCGATTTACTCACCTGTTATCAGGAGAAAACCCTGTGCTGCATCTTTTAGCCCAGCACTGACCCTGGAAAGTAATTCTAAGCGTACTTACCAGTAACTTGTATTTCCTTCCATAGGAATCCATTGTGTGGTTTTCAGCGGAAAAGTTTCCAAGTGTCCATTTTTGAAACGTACAAATATTCCTCTAAAATCAGCCGAATTACGAATGCCGATTTACCCACCTGTTATCAGGAGAGAACCCAGTGCTGCATCTTTTAGCCCAGCACTGACCCTAAAAAGTAATTCTAAGCGTACTTACCAGTAACTTGTATTTCCTTCCTTAGGAATCCATTGTGTGATTTTCAGCAGAAAAGTTTCTGTGTCCGTTTCTGAAACGTACAAATACTCCTCTAAAGTCAGCCGAATTAGGAATTCCGATTTACTCAGCTGTTATCAGGAGAGAACACAGTGCTGCATCATTTAGGTCAGCACTGACCCTGAAAAGTAATTCTAAGTGTACTTACCAGTAACTTGTATTTCCTTCCATAGGAATCCATTGTGTGGTTTCACCAGAAAAGATTTTAAGTGTCCATTTTTAAAACGTACAAATACTCCTCTAAAATCAGCCGAACTACGAATTCTGATTTACTCACCTGTTATCGGGAGAGAACCCAGTGCTGCATCTTTTAGCCCAGCACTGACCCTGAAAAGTAATTCAAGCGTACTTACCAGTAACTTGTATTTCCTTCCATAGGAATGCATTGTGTGGTTTTCAGCAGAAAAGTTTCTAAGTGTCCATTTTTGAAACGTACAAATACTCCTCTAAAATCTTCTGAATTACGAATGCCAATTTACCCAACTGTTATCAGGAGAGAACCCAGTGCTGCATCTTTTAGCCCAGCACTGACCCTGAAAAGTAATTGTAAGCGTACTTACCAGTAACTTGTATTTCCTTCCATAGGAATCCATTGTGTGGTTTTCAGCAGAAAAGATTCCAAGCGTCCATTTTTAAAACGTACAAATATTCCTCTTAAATCAGCCGAACTACGAATTCCGATTTACTCATCTATTATCAGGAGAAAACCCTGTGCTGCATCTTTTACCCCAGCACTGACCCTGGAAAGTAATTCTAAGCGTACTTACCAGTAACTTGTATTTCCTTCCATAGGAATCCATTCTGTGGTTTTCAGCAGAAAAGTTTCTAAGTGTCCATTTTTGAAACGTACAAATATTCCTCTAAAATCAGCCGAATTACGAATGCCGATTTACCCACCTGATTATCAGGAGAAAACCCAGTGCTGCATCTTTTAGCCCAGCACTGACCCTGAAAAGTAATTCTAAGCGTACTTACCAGTAACTTGTATTTCCTTCCTTAGGAATCCATTGTGTGATTTTCAGCAGAAAAGTTTCTGTGTCCGTTTCTGAAACATACAAATACTCCTCTAAAATCAGCCGAATTAGGAATTCCGATTTACTCAGCTGTTATCAGGAGAGAACACAGTGCTGCATCATTTAGGCCAGCACTGACCCTGAAAAGTAATTCTAAGTGTACTTACCAGTAACTTGTATTTCCTTCCATAGGAATCCATTGTGTGGTTTCACCAGAAAAGATTTTAAGTGTCCATTTTTGAAACGTACAAATACTCCTCTAAAATCAGCCGAACTACGAATTCTGATTTACTCACCTGTTATCGGGAGAGAACCCTGTGCTGCATCTTTTAGCCCAGCACTGACCCTGAAAAGTAATTCGAAGCGTACTTACCAGTAAGTTGTATTTCCTTCCATAGGAATCCATTGTGTGGTTTTCACCAGAAAAGATTCTAAGTGTCCATTATTGAAAAAGTAAGAATATTCCTCTAAAATCAGCTGAATTACGAATGCCGATTTACCCACCTGTTATCAGGAGAGAACACAGTGCTGCATCTTTTAGACTAGCACTGACCCTGAAAAGTAATTCAAGTGTACTTACCAGTAACTTGTATTTCCTTCCATAGGAATCCATTGTGTGATTTTCATCAGAAAAGTTTCTAAGTGTTCATTTTTGAAACATACAAATACTCCTCTAAAATCAGCCGAATTACGAATGCCGATTTACCCACCTGTTATCAGGAGAGAACACAGTGCTGCATCTTTTAGACCAGCACTGACCCTGAAAAGTAATTCAAGCGTACTTACCAGTAACTTGTATTTCCTTCCATAGGAATGCATTGTGTGGTTTTCATCAGAAAAATTTCCAAGTGTCCATTTTTGAAACGTACAAATATTCCTCTAAAATCAGCCAAACTACGAATTCAAATTTACTCACCTGTTATCAGGAGAGAACCCAGTTCTGCAACTTTTAGCCCAGCACTGATCCTGAAAAGTAATTCTAATCTTACTTACCAGTAACTTGTATTTCCTTCCATAGGAATCCATTGTGTGGTTTTCACCAGGAAAGATTCTGTGTCCATATTTGAAACAGACAAATACTCCTCTAAAATCAGCCAAATTACATATTCTGATTTACTCACCTGTTATCATGAGAGAACCCAGTGCTGCATCTTGTAGCCCAGCACTGACCCTGAAAAGTAATTCTAAGCGTACATACCAGTAACTTGTATTTCCTTCCATAGGACTCCAATGTGTGATTTTCAGCAGAAAAGTTTATGTGTCTGTTTTTGAAACGTACAAATACTCCTTTAAAATCAGCCGAATTAGGAATTCCGATTTTCTCACCTGTTATCAGGAGGGAACACAGTGCTGCATCATTTAGGGCAGCACTGACCCTGAAAAGTAATTCTAAGCGTACTTACCAGTAACTTGTATTTCCTTCCATAGGAATCCATTGTGTGGTTTTCACCAGAAAAGATTTTAAGTGTCCATTTTTGAAACGTACAAATACTCTTCTGAAATAAGTCGAATTACGAATGCTGATTTACTCACCTGTTATCAGGAGAGAACCCAGTGCTGCATCTTTTAGCCCAGCACTGACCCTGAAAAGTAATTCTAAGCGTACTTACCAGTAACTTGTATTTTCTTCCATAGGAATCCATTGTGTGATTTTCAGCTGAAAAGTTTCTGTGTCCGTTTTTGAAACATACAAATACTCCTCTAAAATAAGCCGATTTAGGAATTCCGATTTACTCAGCTGTTATCAGGAGAGAACACAGTGCTGCATCATTTAGGCCAACACTGACCCTGAAAAGTAATTCTCAGCGTACTTACCAGTAACTTCTATTTCCTTCCATAGGAATCCATTGTGTGGTTTTCAGCAGAAAAGTTTCCAAGTGTCCATTTTTGAAACGTACAAATATTCCTCTTAAATCAGCCGAACTACGAATTCCGATTTACTCACCTGTTATCAGGAGAGAACCCAGTGCTGCATCTTTTAGCCCAGCACTGACCCTGGAATGTAATTCTAAGCGTACTTACCAGTAACTTGTATTTCCTTCCATAGGAATCCATTGTGTGGTTTTCAGCAGAAAAGTTTCTAAGGGTTCATTTTTGAAACGTACAAATACTCCTATAAAATCAGCCGAATTACGAATGCCGATTTACCCACCTGTTATCAGGAGAGAACACAGTGCTGCATCTTTTAGACCAGCACTGACCCTGAAAAGTAATTCAAGCGTACTTACCACTAACTTGTATTTCCTTCCATAGGAATCCATTGTGTGATTTTCATCAGAAAAGTTTCTAAGTGTTCATTTTTGAAACGTACAAATACTCCTCTAAAATCAGCCGAATTACGAATGCCGATTTACCCACCTGTTATCAGGAGAGAACACAGTGCTGCATCTTTTAGACCAGCACTGACCCTGAAAAGTAATTCAAGCGTACTTTCCAGTAACTTGTATTTCCTTCCATAGGAATGCATTGTGTGGTTTTCAGCAGAAACATTTCCAAGTGTCCATTTTTGAAACGTACAAATATTCCTCTAAAATCAGCCAAACTACGAATTCAAATTTACTCACCTGTTATCAGGAGAGAACCCAGTGCTGCAACTTTTAGCCCAGCACTGATCCTGAAAAGTAATTATAATCTTACTTACCTGTAACTTGTATTTCCTTCCATAGAAATCCATTGTGTGGTTTTCAGAAGAAAAGTTTCTAAGTGTTCATTTTTGAAACGTACAAATACTCCTATAAAATCAGCCGAATTACGAATGCCAATTTACCCACCTGTTATCAGGAGAGAACACAGTGCTGCATCTTTTAGACCAGCACTGACCCTGAAAAGTAATTCAAGCGTACTTACCAGTAACTTGTATTTCCTTCCATAGGAATCCATTGTGTGATTTTCATCAGAAAAGTTTCTAAGTGTTCAATTTTGAAACGTACAAATACTCCTCTAAAATCAGCCGAATTACGAATGCCGATTTACCCACCTGTTATCAGGAGAGAACACAGTGCTGCATCTTTTAGACCAGCACTGACCCTGAAAAGTAATTCAAGCGTACTTACCAGTAACTTGTATTTCCTTCCATAGGAATGCATTGTGTGGTTTTCAGCAGAAAAATGTCCAAGTGTCCATTTTTGAAACGTACAAATATTCCTCTAAAATCAGCCAAACTACGAATTCAAGTTTACTCACCTGTTATCAGGAGAGAACCCAGTGCTGCAACTTTTAGCCCAGCACTGATCCTGAAAAGTAATTCTAATCTTACTTACCAGTAACTTGTATTTCCTTCCATAGGAATCCATTGTGTGGTTTTCACCAGGAAAGATTCTGTGTCCATATTTGAAACAGACAAATACTCCTCTAAAATCAGCCAAATTACGTATTCTGATTTACTCACCTGTTATCATGAGAGAACCCAGTGCTGCATCTTTTAGCCCAGCACTGAACCTGGAAAGTAATTCTCAGCGTACTTACCAGTAACTTGTATTTCCTTCCTTAGGAATCCATTGTGTGATTTTCAGCAGAAAAGTTTCTGTGTCCGTTTCTGAAACGTACAAATACTCCTCTAAAATCAGCCGAATTAGGAATTCCGATTTACTCAGCTGTTATCAGGAGAGAGCACAGTGCTGCATCATTTAGGCCAGCACTGACCCTGAAAAGTAATTCTAAGTGTACTTACCAGTAACTTGTATTTCCTTCCATAGGAATCCATTGTGTGGTTTCACCAGAAAAGATTTTAAGTGTCCATTTTTGAAACGTACAAATACTCCTCTCAAATCAGCCGAACTACGAATTCTGATTTACTCACCTGATATCGGGAGAGAACCCTGTGCTGCATCTTTTAGCCCAGCACTGACCCTGAAAAGTAATTCAAAGCGTACTTACCAGTAAGTTGTATTTCCTTCCATAGGAATCCATTGTGTGGTTTTCACCAGAAAAGATTCTAAGTGTCCATTTTTGAAAAGTACAAATATTTCTCTAAAATCAGCCGAATTACGAATGCCGATTTACCCACCTGTTATCAGGAGAGAACACAGTGCTGCATCTTTTAGCCAAGCACTGACCCTGAAAAGTAGTTCTAAGCGTACTTACCAGTAACTTGTATTTCCTTCCTTAGGAATCCATTGTGTGATTTTCAGCAGAAAAGTTTCTGTGTCCGTTTCTGAAATGTACAAATACTCCTCTAAAATCAGCCGAATTAGGAATTCCGATTTACTCAGCTGTTATCAGGAGAGAGCACAGTGCTGCATCATTTAGGCCAGCACTGACCCTGAAAAGTAATTTTAAGTGTACTTACCAGTAACTTGTATTTCCTTCCATAGGAATCCATTGTGTGGTTTCACCAGAAAAGATTTTAAGTGTCCATTTTTGAAACGTACAAATACTCCTCTCAAATCAGCCGAACTACGAATTCTGATTTACTCACCTGATATCGGGAGAGAACCCTGTGCTGCATCTTTTAGCCCAGCACTGACCCTGAAAAGTAATTTGAAGCGTACTTACCAGTAAGTTGTATTTCCTTCCATAGGAATCCATTGTGTGGTTTTCACCAGAAAAGATTCTAAGTGTCCATTTTTGAAAAGTACAAATATTCCTCTAAAATCAGCCGAATTACGAATGCCGATTTACCCACCTGTTATCAGGAGAGAACACAGTGCTGCATCTTTTAGACCAGCACTGACCCTGAAATGTAATTCAAGCGTACTTACCAGTAACTTGTATTTCCTTCCATAGGAATCCATTGTGTGATTTTCATCAGAAAAGTTTCTAAGTGTTCATTTTTGAAACATACAAATACTCCTCTAAAATCAGCCGAATTTCGAATGCCGATTTACCCACCTGTTATCAGGAGAGAACACAGTGCTGCATCTTTTAGACCAGCACTGACCCTGAAAAGTAATTCAAGCGTACTTACCAGTAACTTGTATTTCCTTCCATAGGAATGCATTGTGTGGTTTTCAGCAGAAAAATTTCCAAGTGTCCATTTTTGAAACGTACAAATATTCCTCTAAAATCAGCCAAACTATGAATTCAAATTTACTCACCTGTTATCAGGAGAGAACCCAGTGCTGCAACTTTTAGCCCAGCACTGATCCTGAAAAGTAATTCTAATCTTACTTACCAGTAACTTGTATTTCCTTCCATAGGAATCCATTGTGTGGTTTTCACCAGGAAAGATTCTGTGTCCATATTTGAAACAGACAAATACTCCTCTAAAATCAGCCAAATTACGTATTCTGATTTACTCACCTGTTATCATGAGAGAACTCAGTGCTGCATCTTTTAGCCCAGCACTGAACCTGGAAAGTAATTCTCAGCGTACTTACCAGTAACTTGTATTTCCTTCCATAGGAATCCATTGTGTGGTTTTCAGCAGAAAAGTTTCCAAGTGTCCATTTTTGAAACGTACAAATATTCCTCTTAAATCAGCCGAACTACGAATTCCGATTTACTCACCTGTTATCAGGAGAAAACCCTGTGCTGCATCTTTTAGCCCAGCACTGACCCTGGAAAGTAATTCTAAGCGTACTTACCAGTAACTTGTATTTCCTTCCATAGGAATCCATTGTGTGGTTTTCAGCGGAAAAGTTTCCAAGTGTCCATTTTTGAAACGTACAAATATTCCTCTAAAATCAGCCGAATTACGAATGCCGATTTACCCACCTGTTATCAGGAGAGAACCCAGTGCTGCATCTTTTAGCCCAGCACTGACCCTAAAAAGTAATTCTAAGCGTACTTACCAGTAACTTGTATTTCCTTCCTTAGGAATCCATTGTGTGATTTTCAGCAGAAAAGTTTCTGTGTCCGTTTCTGAAACGTACAAATACTCCTCTAAAGTCAGCCGAATTAGGAATTCCGATTTACTCAGCTGTTATCAGGAGAGAACACAGTGCTGCATCATTTAGGTCAGCACTGACCCTGAAAAGTAATTCTAAGTGTACTTACCAGTAACTTGTATTTCCTTCCATAGGAATCCATTGTGTGGTTTCACCAGAAAAGATTTTAAGTGTCCATTTTTAAAACGTACAAATACTCCTCTAAAATCAGCCGAACTACGAATTCTGATTTACTCACCTGTTATCGGGAGAGAACCCAGTGCTGCATCTTTTAGCCCAGCACTGACCCTGAAAAGTAATTCAAGCGTACTTACCAGTAACTTGTATTTCCTTCCATAGGAATGCATTGTGTGGTTTTCAGCAGAAAAGTTTCTAAGTGTCCATTTTTGAAACGTACAAATACTCCTCTAAAATCTTCTGAATTACGAATGCCAATTTACCCAACTGTTATCAGGAGAGAACCCAGTGCTGCATCTTTTAGCCCAGCACTGACCCTGAAAAGTAATTGTAAGCGTACTTACCAGTAACTTGTATTTCCTTCCATAGGAATCCATTGTGTGGTTTTCAGCAGAAAAGATTCCAAGCGTCCATTTTTAAAACGTACAAATATTCCTCTTAAATCAGCCGAACTACGAATTCCGATTTACTCATCTATTATCAGGAGAAAACCCTGTGCTGCATCTTTTACCCCAGCACTGACCCTGGAAAGTAATTCTAAGCGTACTTACCAGTAACTTGTATTTCCTTCCATAGGAATCCATTCTGTGGTTTTCAGCAGAAAAGTTTCTAAGTGTCCATTTTT
The DNA here is from genome assembly GCF_964204655.1 of Triturus cristatus. Lineage (NCBI taxonomy): Eukaryota > Metazoa > Chordata > Amphibia > Caudata > Salamandridae > Triturus > Triturus cristatus. The sequence continues at coordinate 1,016,527,873 of NC_140579.1, read as the reverse complement.
GAAACGTACAAATATTCCTCTAAAATCAGCCGAATTACGAATGCCGATTTACCCACCTGATTATCAGGAGAAAACCCAGTGCTGCATCTTTTAGCCCAGCACTGACCCTGAAAAGTAATTCTAAGCGTACTTACCAGTAACTTGTATTTCCTTCCTTAGGAATCCATTGTGTGATTTTCAGCAGAAAAGTTTCTGTGTCCGTTTCTGAAACATACAAATACTCCTCTAAAATCAGCCGAATTAGGAATTCCGATTTACTCAGCTGTTATCAGGAGAGAACACAGTGCTGCATCATTTAGGCCAGCACTGACCCTGAAAAGTAATTCTAAGTGTACTTACCAGTAACTTGTATTTCCTTCCATAGGAATCCATTGTGTGGTTTCACCAGAAAAGATTTTAAGTGTCCATTTTTGAAACGTACAAATACTCCTCTAAAATCAGCCGAACTACGAATTCTGATTTACTCACCTGTTATCGGGAGAGAACCCTGTGCTGCATCTTTTAGCCCAGCACTGACCCTGAAAAGTAATTCGAAGCGTACTTACCAGTAAGTTGTATTTCCTTCCATAGGAATCCATTGTGTGGTTTTCACCAGAAAAGATTCTAAGTGTCCATTATTGAAAAAGTAAGAATATTCCTCTAAAATCAGCTGAATTACGAATGCCGATTTACCCACCTGTTATCAGGAGAGAACACAGTGCTGCATCTTTTAGACTAGCACTGACCCTGAAAAGTAATTCAAGTGTACTTACCAGTAACTTGTATTTCCTTCCATAGGAATCCATTGTGTGATTTTCATCAGAAAAGTTTCTAAGTGTTCATTTTTGAAACATACAAATACTCCTCTAAAATCAGCCGAATTACGAATGCCGATTTACCCACCTGTTATCAGGAGAGAACACAGTGCTGCATCTTTTAGACCAGCACTGACCCTGAAAAGTAATTCAAGCGTACTTACCAGTAACTTGTATTTCCTTCCATAGGAATGCATTGTGTGGTTTTCATCAGAAAAATTTCCAAGTGTCCATTTTTGAAACGTACAAATATTCCTCTAAAATCAGCCAAACTACGAATTCAAATTTACTCACCTGTTATCAGGAGAGAACCCAGTTCTGCAACTTTTAGCCCAGCACTGATCCTGAAAAGTAATTCTAATCTTACTTACCAGTAACTTGTATTTCCTTCCATAGGAATCCATTGTGTGGTTTTCACCAGGAAAGATTCTGTGTCCATATTTGAAACAGACAAATACTCCTCTAAAATCAGCCAAATTACATATTCTGATTTACTCACCTGTTATCATGAGAGAACCCAGTGCTGCATCTTGTAGCCCAGCACTGACCCTGAAAAGTAATTCTAAGCGTACATACCAGTAACTTGTATTTCCTTCCATAGGACTCCAATGTGTGATTTTCAGCAGAAAAGTTTATGTGTCTGTTTTTGAAACGTACAAATACTCCTTTAAAATCAGCCGAATTAGGAATTCCGATTTTCTCACCTGTTATCAGGAGGGAACACAGTGCTGCATCATTTAGGGCAGCACTGACCCTGAAAAGTAATTCTAAGCGTACTTACCAGTAACTTGTATTTCCTTCCATAGGAATCCATTGTGTGGTTTTCACCAGAAAAGATTTTAAGTGTCCATTTTTGAAACGTACAAATACTCTTCTGAAATAAGTCGAATTACGAATGCTGATTTACTCACCTGTTATCAGGAGAGAACCCAGTGCTGCATCTTTTAGCCCAGCACTGACCCTGAAAAGTAATTCTAAGCGTACTTACCAGTAACTTGTATTTTCTTCCATAGGAATCCATTGTGTGATTTTCAGCTGAAAAGTTTCTGTGTCCGTTTTTGAAACATACAAATACTCCTCTAAAATAAGCCGATTTAGGAATTCCGATTTACTCAGCTGTTATCAGGAGAGAACACAGTGCTGCATCATTTAGGCCAACACTGACCCTGAAAAGTAATTCTCAGCGTACTTACCAGTAACTTCTATTTCCTTCCATAGGAATCCATTGTGTGGTTTTCAGCAGAAAAGTTTCCAAGTGTCCATTTTTGAAACGTACAAATATTCCTCTTAAATCAGCCGAACTACGAATTCCGATTTACTCACCTGTTATCAGGAGAGAACCCAGTGCTGCATCTTTTAGCCCAGCACTGACCCTGGAATGTAATTCTAAGCGTACTTACCAGTAACTTGTATTTCCTTCCATAGGAATCCATTGTGTGGTTTTCAGCAGAAAAGTTTCTAAGGGTTCATTTTTGAAACGTACAAATACTCCTATAAAATCAGCCGAATTACGAATGCCGATTTACCCACCTGTTATCAGGAGAGAACACAGTGCTGCATCTTTTAGACCAGCACTGACCCTGAAAAGTAATTCAAGCGTACTTACCACTAACTTGTATTTCCTTCCATAGGAATCCATTGTGTGATTTTCATCAGAAAAGTTTCTAAGTGTTCATTTTTGAAACGTACAAATACTCCTCTAAAATCAGCCGAATTACGAATGCCGATTTACCCACCTGTTATCAGGAGAGAACACAGTGCTGCATCTTTTAGACCAGCACTGACCCTGAAAAGTAATTCAAGCGTACTTTCCAGTAACTTGTATTTCCTTCCATAGGAATGCATTGTGTGGTTTTCAGCAGAAACATTTCCAAGTGTCCATTTTTGAAACGTACAAATATTCCTCTAAAATCAGCCAAACTACGAATTCAAATTTACTCACCTGTTATCAGGAGAGAACCCAGTGCTGCAACTTTTAGCCCAGCACTGATCCTGAAAAGTAATTATAATCTTACTTACCTGTAACTTGTATTTCCTTCCATAGGAATCCATTGTGTGGTTTTCACCAGAAAAGATTTTAAGTGTCCATTTTTGAAACGTACAAATACTCCTCTGAAATAAGTCGAATTACGAATGCCGATTTACTCACCTGTTATCAGGAGAGAACCCAGTGCTGCATCTTTTAGCCCAGCACTGACCCTGAAAAGTAATTATAATCTTACTTACCAGTAACTTGTATTTCCTTCCATAGGAATCCATTGTGTGATTTTCAGCTGAAAAGTTTCTGTGTCCTTTTTTGAAACATACAAATACTCCTCTAAAATAAGCCGATTTAGGAATTCCGATTTACTCAGCTGTTATCAGAAGAGAACACAGTGCTGCATCATTTAGGCCAGCACTGACCCTGAAAAGTAATTCTCAGCGTACTTACCAGTAACTTCTATTTCCTTCCATAGGAATCCATTGTGTGGTTTTCAGCAGAAAAGTTTCCAAGTGTCCATTTTTGAAACGTACAAATATTCCTCTTAAATCAGCCAAACTACGAATTCCGATTTACTCACCTGTTATCAGGAGAGAACCCAGTGCTGCATATTTTAGCCCAGCACTGACCCTGGAATGTAATTCTAAGCATACTTACCAGTAACTTGTATTTCCTTCCATAGAAATCCATTGTGTGGTTTTCAGCAGAAAAGTTTCTAAGTGTTCATTTTTGAAACGTACAAATACTCCTATAAAATCAGCCGAATTACGAATGCCGATTTACCCACCTGTTATCAGGAGAGAACACAGTGCTGCATCTTTTAGACCAGCACTGACCCTGGAAAGTAATTCAAGCGTACTTACCAGTAACTTGTATTTCCTTCCATAGGAATGCATTGTGTGGTTTTCAGCAGAAAAATTTCCAAGTGTCCATTTTTGAAACGTACAAATATTCCTCTAAAATCAGCGAAACTACGAATTCAAATTTACTCACCTGTTATCAGGAGAGAACCCAGTGCTGCAACTTTTAGCCCAGCACTGATCCTGAAAAGTAATTCTAATCTTACTTACCAGTAACTTGTATTTCCTTCCATAGGAATCCATTGTGTGGTTTTCACCAGGGAAGTTTCTGTGTCCATATTTGAAAAAGACAAATACTCCTCTAAAATCAGCCAAATTACGTATTCTGATTTACTCACCTGTTATCATGAGAGAACCCATTACTGCATCTTTTAGCCCAGCACTGAACCTGGAAAGTAATTCTCAGCGTACTTACCAGTAACTTGTATTCCCTTCCATAGGAATCCATTGTGTGGTTTTCAGCAGAAAAGTTTCCAAGTGTCCATTTTTAAAACGTACAAATATTCCTCTTAAATCAGCCGAACTACGAATTCCGATTTACTCATCTGTTATCAGGAGAAAACCCTGTGCTGCATCTTTTAGCCCAGCACTGACCCTGGAAAGTAATTCTAAGCGTACTTACCAGTAACTTGTATTTCCTTCCATAGGAATCCATTGTGTGGTTTTCAGCAGAAAAGTTTCTAAGTGTCCATTTTTGAAACGTACAAATATTCCTCTAAAATCAGCCAAATTACGAATGCCGATTTACCCACCTGATTATCAGGAGAAAACCCTGTGCTGCATCTTTTAGCCCAGCACTGACCCTGAAAAGTAATTCTAAGCGTACTTACCAGTAACTTGTATTTCCTTCCTTAGGAATCCATTGTGTGATTTTCAGCAGAAAAGTTTCTGTGTCCGTTTCTGAAACGTACAAATACTCCTCTAAAATCAGCCGAATTAGGAATTCCGATTTACTCAGCTGTTATCAGGAGAGAGCACAGTGCTGCATCATTTAGGCCAGCACTGACCCTGAAAAGTAATTCTAAGTGTACTTACCAGTAACTTGTATTTCCTTCCATAGGAATCCATTGTGTGGTTTCACCAGAAAAGATTTTAAGTGTCCATTTTTGAAACGTACAAATACTCCTCTCAAATCAGCCGAACTACGAATTCTGATTTACTCACCTGATATCGGGAGAGAACCCTGTGCTGCATCTTTTAGCCCAGCACTGACCCTGAAAAGTAATTCGAAGCGTACTTACCAGTAAGTTGTATTTCATTCCATAGGAATCCATTGTGTGGTTTTCACCAGAAAAGATTCTAAGTGTCCATTTTTGAAAAGTACAAATATTCCTCTAAAATCAGCCGAATTACGAATGCCGATTTACCCACCTGTTATCAGGAGAGAACACAGTGCTGCATCTTTTAGCCCAGCACTGACCCTGAAAAGTAATTCTAAGCGTACTTACCAGTAACTTGTATTTCCTTCTTTAGGAATCCATTGTGTGATTTTCAGCAGAAAAGTTTTTGTGTCCGTTTCTGAAACGTACAAATACTCCTCTAAAATCAGCCGAATTAGGAATTCCGATTTACTCAGCTGTTATCAGGAGAGAGCACAGTGCTGCATCATTTAGGCCAGCACTGACCCTGAAAAGTAATTCTAAGTGTACTTACCAGTAACTTCTATTTCCTTCCATAGGAATGCATTGTGTGGTTTTCAGCAGAAAAATTTCCAAGTGTCCATTTTTGAAACGTACAAATATTCCTCTAAAATCAGCCAAACTACGAATTCAAATTTACTCACCTGTTATCAGGAGAGAACCCAGTGCTGCAACTTTTAGCCCAGCACTGATCCTGAAAAGTAATTCTAATCTTACTTACCAGTAACTTGTATTTCCTTCCATAGGAATCCATTGTGTGGTTTTCACCAGAAAAGATTTTAAGTGTCCATTTTTGAAACGTACAAATACTCCTCTGAAATAAGTCGAATTACGAATGCCGATTTACTCACCTGTTATCAGGAGAGAACCCAGTGCTGCATCTTTTAGCCCAGCACTGACCCTGAAAAGTAATTCTAAGCGTACTTACCAGTAACTTGTATTTCCTTCCATAGGAATCCATTGTGTGATTTTCAGCTGAAAAGTTTCTGTGTCCGTTTTTGAAACATACAAATACTCCTCTAAAATAAGCCGATTTAGGAATTCCGATTTACTCAGCTGTTATCAGGAGAGAACACAGTGCTGCATCATTTAGGCCAGCACTGACCCTGAAAAGTAATTCTCAGCGTACTTACCAGTAACTTCTATTTCCTTCCATAGGAATCCATTGTGTGGTTTTCAGCAGAAAAGTTTCCAAGTGTCCATTTTTGAAACGTACAAATATTCCTCTTAAATCAGCCGAACTACGAATTCTGATTTACTCACCTGTTATCAGGAGAGAACCCAGTGCTGCATATTTTAGCCCAGCACTGACCCTGGAATGTAATTCTAAGCATACTTACCAGTAACTTGTATTTCCTTCCATAGAAATCCATTGTGTGGTTTTCAGCAGAAAAGTTTCTAAGTGTTCATTTTTGAAACGTACAAATACTCCTATAAAATCAGCCGAATTACGAATGCCGATTTACCCACCTGTTATCAGGAGAGAACACAGTGCTGCATCTTTTAGACCAGCACTGACCCTTAAAAGTAATTCAAGCGTACTTACCAGTAACTTGTATTTCCTTCCATAGGAATCCATTGTGTGATTTTCATCAGAAAAGTTTCTAAGTGTTCATTTTTGAAACGTACAAATACTCCTCTAAAATCAGCCGAATTACGAATGCCGATTTACCCACCTGTTATCAGGAGAGAATACAGTGCTGCATCTTTTAGACCAGCACTGACCCTGAAAAGTAATTCAAGCGTACTTACCAGTAACTTGTATTTTCTTCCATAGGAATGCATTGTGTGGTTTTCAGCAGAAAAATTTCCAAGTGTCCATTTTTGAAACGTACAAATATTCCTCTAAAATCAGCCAAACTACGAATTCAAATTTACTCACCTGTTATCAGGAGAGAACCCAGTGCTGCAACTTTTAGCCCAGCACTGATCCTGAAAAGTAATTCTAATCTTACTTACCAGTAACTTGTATTTCCTTCCATAGGAATCCATTGTGTGGTTTTCACCAGGAAAGATTCTGTGTCCATATTTGAAACAGACAAATACTCCTCTAAAATCAGCCAAATTACGTATTCTGATTTACTCACCTGTTATCATGAGAGAACCCAGTGCTGCATCTTTTAGCCCAGCACTGAACCTGGAAAGTAATTCTCAGCGTACTTACCAGTAACTTGTATTTCCTTCCATAGGAATCCATTGTGTGGTTTTCAGCAGAAAAGTTTCCAAGTGTCCATTTTTAAAACGTACAAATATTCCTCTTAAATCAGCCGAACTACGAATTCCGATTTACTCATCTGTTATCATGAGAAAACCCTGTGCTGCATCTTTTAGCCCAGCACTGACCCTGGAAAGTAATTCTAAGCGTACTTACCAGTAACTTGTATTTCCTTCCATAGGAATCCATTGTGTGGTTTTCAGCAGAAAAGTTTCTAAGTGTCCATTTTTGAAACGTACAAATATTCCTCTAAAATCAGCCAAATTACGAATGCCGATTTACCCACCTGATTATCAGGAGAGAACACAGTGCTGCATCATTTAGGCCAGCACTGACCCTGAAAAGTAATTCTCAGCGTACTTACCAGTAACTTCTATTTCCTTCCATAGGAATCCATTGTGTGGTTTTCAGCAGAAAAGTTTCCAAGTGTCCATTTTTGAAACGTACAAATATTCCTCTTAAATCAGCCGAACTACGAATTCTGATTTACTCACCTGTTATCAGGAGAGAACCCAGTGCTGCATATTTTAGCCCAGCACTGACCCTGGAATGTAATTCTAAGCATACTTACCAGTAACTTGTATTTCCTTCCATAGAAATCCATTGTGTGGTTTTCAGCAGAAAAGTTTCTAAGTGTTCATTTTTGAAACGTACAAATACTCCTATAAAATCAGCCGAATTACGAATGCCGATTTACCCACCTGTTATCAGGAGAGAACACAGTGCTGCATCTTTTAGACCAGCACTGACCCTGAAAAGTAATTCAAGCGTACTTACCAGTAACTTGTATTTCCTTCCATAGGAATCCATTGTGTGATTTTCATCAGAAAAGTTTCTAAGTGTTCATATTTGAAACGTACAAATACTCCTCTAAAATCAGCCGAATTACGAATGCCGATTTACCCACCTGTTATCAGGAGAGAATACAGTGCTGCATCTTTTAGACCAGCACTGACCCTGAAAAGTAATTCAAGCGTACTTACCAGTAACTTGTATTTTCTTCCATAGGAATGCATTGTGTGGTTTTCAGCAGAAAAATTTCCAAGTGTCCATTTTTGAAACGTACAAATATTCCTCTAAAATCAGCCAAACTACGAATTCAAATTTACTCACCTGTTATCAGGAGAGAACCCAGTGCTGCAACTTTTAGCCCAGCACTGATCCTGAAAAGTAATTCTAATCTTACTTACCAGTAACTTGTATTTCCTTCCATAGGAATCCATTGTGTGGTTTTCACCAGGAAAGATTCTGTGTCCATATTTGAAACAGACAAATACTCCTCTAAAATCAGCCAAATTACGTATTCTGATTTACTCACCTGTTATCATGAGAGAACCCAGTGCTGCATCTTTTAGCCCAGCACTGAACCTGGAAAGTAATTCTCAGCGTACTTACCAGTAACTTGTATTTCCTTCCATAGGAATCCATTGTGTGGTTTTCAGCAGAAAAGTTTCCAAGTGTCCATTTTTAAAACGTACAAATATTCCTCTTAAATCAGCCGAACTACGAATTCCGATTTACTCATCTGTTATCATGAGAAAACCCTGTGCTGCATCTTTTAGCCCAGCACTGACCCTGGAAAGTAATTCTAAGCGTACTTACCAGTAACTTGTATTTCCTTCCATAGGAATCCATTGTGTGGTTTTCAGCAGAAAAGTTTCTAAGTGTCCATTTTTGAAACGTACAAATATTCCTCTAAAATCAGCCAAATTACGAATGCCGATTTACCCACCTGATTATCAGGAGAGAACCCAGTGCTGCATCTTTTAGCCCAGCACTGACCCTGAAAAGTAATTCTAAGCGTACTTACCAGTAACTTGTATTTCCTTCCTTAGGAATCCATTGTGTGATTTTCAGCAGAAAAGTTTCTGTGTCCGTTTCTGAAACGTACAAATACTCCTCTAAAATCAGCCGAATTAGGAATTCCGATTTACTCAGCTGTTATCAGGAGAGAGCACAGTGCTGCATCATTTAGGCCAGCACTGACCCTGAAAAGTAATTCTAAGAGTACTTACCAGTAACTTGTATTTCCTTCCATAGGAATCCATTGTGTGGTTTCACCAGAAAAGATTTTAAGTGTCCATTTTTGAAACGTACAAATACTCCTCTCAAATCAGCCGAACTACGAATTCTGATTTACTCACCTGATATCGGGAGAGAACCCTGTGCTGCATCTTTTAGCCCAGCACTGACCCTGAAAAGTAATTCGAAGCGTACTTACCAGTAAGTTGTATTTCCTTCCATAGGAATCCATTGTGTGGTTTTCACCAGAAAAGATTCTAAGTGTCCATTATTGAAAAAGTAAGAATATTCCTCTAAAATCAGCCGAATTACGAATGCCGATTTACCCACCTGTTATCAGGAGAGAACACAGTGCTGCATCTTTTAGACTAGCACTGACCCTGAAAAGTAATTCAAGTGTACTTACCAGTAACTTGTATTTCCTTCCATAGGAATCCGTTGTGTGATTTTCATCAGAAAAGTTTCTAAGTGTTCATTTTTGAAACATACAAATACTCCTCTAAAATCAGCCGAATTATGAATGCCGATTTACCCACCTGTTATCAGGAGAGAACACAGTGCTACATCTTTTAGACCAGCACTGACCCTGAAAAGTAATTCAAGCGTGCTTACCAGTAACTTGTATTTCCTTCCATAGGAATGCATTGTGTGCTTTTCAGCAGAAAAATTTCCAAGTGTCCATTTTTGAAACGTACAAATATTCCTCTAAAATCAGCCAAACTACGAATTCAAATTTACTCACCTGTTATCAGGAGAGAACCCAGTTCTGCAACTTTTAGCCCAGCACTGATCCTGAAAAGTAATTCTAATCTTACTTACCAGTAACTTGTATTTCCTTCCATAGGAATCCATTGTGTGGTTTTCACCAGGAAAGATTCTGTGTCCATATTTGAAACAGACAAATACTCCTCTAAAATCAGCCAAATTACGTATTCTGATTTACTCACCTGTTATCATGAGAGAACCCAGTGCTGCATCTTTTAGCCCAGCACTAAACCTGGAAAGTAATTCTCAGCGTACTTACCAGTAACTTGTATTTCCTTCCATAGGAATCCATTGTGTGGTTTTCAGCAGAAAAGTTTCCAAGTGTCCATTTTTGAAACGTACAAATATTCCTCTTAAATCAGCCGAACTACGAATTCCGATTTACTCACCTGTTATCAGGAGAAAACCCTGTGCTGCATCTTTTAGCCCAGCACTGACCCTGGAAAGTAATTCTAAGCGTACTTACCAGTAACTTGTATTTACTTCCATAGGAATCCATTGTGTGGTTTTCAGCAGAAAAGTTTCTAAGTGTCCATTTTTGAAACGTACAAATATTCCTCTAAAATCAGCCGAATTACGAATGCCGATTTACCCACCTGTTATCAGGAGAGAACCCAGTGCTGCATCTTTTAGCCCAGCACTGACCCTGAAAAGTAATTCTAAGCGTACTTACCAGTAACTTGTATTTCCTTCCTTAGGAATCCATTGTGTGATTTTCAGCAGAAAAGTTTCTGTGTCCGTTTCTGAAACGTACAAATACTCCTCTAAAATCAGCCGAATTAGGAATTCCGATTTACTCAGCTGTTATCGGCAGAGAACACAGTGCTGCATCATTTAGGCCAGCACTGACCCTGAAAAGTAATTCTAAGTGTACTTACCAGTAACTTGTATTTCCTTCCATAGGAATCCATTGTGTGGTTTCACCAGAAAAGATTTTAAGTGTCCATTTTTGAAACGTACAAATACTCCTCTAAAATCAGCCGAACTACGAATTCTGATTTACTCACCTGTTATCGGGAGAGAACCCTGTGCTGCATCTTTTAGCCCAGCACTGACCCTGAAAAGTAATTCGAAGCGTACTTACCAGTAAGTTGTATTTCCTTCCATAGGAATCCATTGTGTGGTTTTCACCAGAAAAGATTCTAAGTGTCCATTATTGAAAAAGTAAGAATATTCCTCTAAAATCAGCTGAATTACGAATGCCGATTTACCCACCTGTTATCAGGAGAGAACACAGTGCTGCATCTTTTAGACTAGCACTGACCCTGAAAAGTAATTCAAGTGTACTTACCAGTAACTTGTATTTCCTTCCATAGGAATCCATTGTGTGATTTTCATCAGAAAAGTTTCTAAGTGTTCATTTTTGAAACATACAAATACTCCTCTAAAATCAGCCGAATTACGAATGCCGATTTACCCACCTGTTATCAGGAGAGAACACAGTGCTGCATCTTTTAGACCAGCACTGACCCTGAAAAGTAATTCAAGCGTACTTACCAGTAACTTGTATTTCCTTCCATAGGAATGCATTGTGTGGTTTTCATCAGAAAAATTTCCAAGTGTCCATTTTTGAAACGTACAAATATTCCTCTAAAATCAGCCAAACTACGAATTCAAATTTACTCACCTGTTATCAGGAGAGAACCCAGTTCTGCAACTTTTAGCCCAGCACTGATCCTGAAAAGTAATTCTAATCTTACTTACAAGTAACTTGTATTTCCTTCCATAGGAATCCATTGTGTGGTTTTCACCAGGAAAGATTCTGTGTCCATATTTGAAACAGACAAATACTCCTCTAAAATCAGCCAAATTACATATTCTGATTTACTCACCTGTTATCATGAGAGAACCCAGTGCTGCATCTTTTAGCCCAGCACTAAACCTGGAAAGTAATTCTCAGCGTACTTACCAGTAACTTGTATTTCCTTCCATAGGAATCCATTGTGTGGTTTTCAGCAGAAAAGTTTCCAAATGTCCATTTTTGAAACGTACAAATATTCCTCTTAAATCAGCCGAACTACGAATTCCGATTTACTCACCTGTTATCAGGAGAAAACCCTGTGCTGCATCTTTTAGCCCAGCACTGACCCTGGAAAGTAATTCTAAGCGTACTTACCAGTAACTTGTATTTCCTGCCATAGGAATCCATTGTGTGGTTTTCAGCAGAAAAGTTTCTAAGTGTCCATTTTTGAAACGTATAAATATTCCTCTAAAATCAGCCGAATTACGAATGCCGATTTACCCACCTGTTATCAGGAGAGAACCCAGTGCTGCATCTTTTAGCCCAGCACTGACCCTGAAAAGTAATTCTAAGCGTACTTACCAGTAACTTGTATTTCCTTCCTTAGGAATCCATTGTGTGATTTTCAGCAGAAAAGTTTCTGTGTCCGTTTCTGAAACGTACAAATACTCCTCTAAAATCAGCCGAATTAGGAATTCCGATTTACTCAGCTGTTATCAGCAGAGAACACAGTGCTGCATCATTTAGGCCAGCACTGACCCTGAAAAGTAATTCTAAGTGTACTTACCAGTAACTTGTATTTCCTTCCATAGGAATCCATTGTGTGGTTTCACCAGAAAAGATTTTAAGTGTCCATTTTTGAAACGTACAAATACTCCTCTAAAATCAGCCGAACTACGAATTCTGATTTACTCACCTGTTATCGGGAGAGAACCCTGTGCTGCATCTTTTAGCCCAGCGCTGACCCTGAAAAGTAATTCTAAGCGTACTTACCAGTAACTTGTATTTCCTTCCATAGGAATCCATTGTGTGGTTTTCACCAGAAAAGATTTTAAGTGTCCATTTTTGAAACGTACAAATACTCCTCTGAAATAAGTTGAATTACGAATGCCGATTTACTCACCTGTTATCAGGAGAGAACCCAGTGCTGCATCTTTTAGCCCAGCACTGACCCTGAAAAGTAATTCTAAGCGTACTTACCAGTAACTTGTATTTCCTTCCATAGGAATCCATTGTGTTATTTTCAGCTGAAAAGTTTCTGTGTCCGTTTTTGAAACATACAAATACTCCTCTAAAATAAGCCGATTTAGGAATTCTGATTTACTCAGCTGTTATCAGGAGAGAACACAGTGCTGCATCATTTAGGCCAGCACTGACCCTGAAAAGTAATTCTCAGCGTACTTACCAGTAACTTCTATTTCCTTCCATAGGAATCCATTGTGTGGTTTTCAGCAGAAAAGTTTCCAAGTGTCCATTTTTGAAACGTACAAATATTCCTCTTAAATCAGCCGAACTACGAATTCCGATTTACTCACCTGTTATCAGGAGAGAACCCAGAAGGCATCTTTTAGCCCAGCACTGACCCTGGAATGTAATTTGAAGCGTACTTACCAGTAACTTGTATTTCCTTCCATAGGAATCCATTGTGTGGTTTTCAGCAGAAAAGTTTCTAAGTGTTCATTTTTGAAACGTACAAATACTCCTATAAAATCAGCCAAACTACGAATTGTATTTCCTTCCATAGGAATCCATGTTGTGGTTTTCACCAGAAAAGTTTCTAAGTGTCAATTTTTGAAACTTTCAAATATTCCTCTAAAATGAGCCGAACTACGAATTCCGATTTACTCACCTGTTATCAGGAGAGAACCCAGTGCTGCATCGTTTAGACCAGCACTGACCCTGGAAAGTAATTCTAAGCGTACTTACCAGTAACTTCTATTTCCTTCCATAGGAATCCATTGTGTGGTTTTCAGCTTAAAAGTTTCCAAGTGTCCATTTTTGAAACGTACAAATATTCCTCTTAAATCAGCCGAACTATGAATTCCGATTTACTCACCTGTTATCAGGAGAAAACCCTGTGCTGCATCTTTTAGCCCAGCACTGACCCTGGAAAGTAATTCTAAGCGTACTTACCAGTAACTTCTATTTCCTTCCATAGGAATCCATTGTGTGGTTTTCAGCAGAAAAGTTTCCAAGTGTCGATTTTTGAAACGTACAAATATTCCTCTAAAATCAGCCGAACTACGAATTCCGATTTACTCACCTGTTATCAGGAGAGAACCCAGTGCTGCATCTTTTAGACCAGCACTGACCCTGAAACTTAATTCTAAGCGTACTTACCAGTAAGTTGTATTTCCTTCCATAGGAATCCATTGTGTGGTTTTCACCAGAAAAGATTTTAAGTGTCCATTTTTGAAATGTACAAATACTCCTCTAAAATCAGTCGAATTACAAATGCCGATTTACTCACCTGTTATCAGGAGAGAACCCAGTGCTGCATCTTGTAGCCCAGCACTGACCCTGAAAAGTAATTCTAAGCGTACTTACCAGTAACTTGTATTTCCTTCCATAGGACTCCAATGTGTGATTTTCAGCAGAAAAGTTTCTGTGTCCGTTTTTGAAACGTACAAATACTCCTTTAAAATCAGCCGAATTAGGAATTCCGATTTTCTCACCTGTTATCAGGAGGAAACACAGTGCTGCATCATTTAGGGCAGCACTGACCCTGAACAGTAATTCTAAGCGTACTTACCAGTAACTTGTATTTCCTTCCATAGGAATCCATTGTGTGGTTTTCACCAGAAAAGATTTTAAGTGTCCATTTTTGAAACATACAAATACTCCTCTGAAATAAGTCGAATTACGAATGCCGATTTACTCACCTGTTATCAGGAGAGAACCCAGTGCTGCATCTTTTAGCCCAGCACTGACCCTGAAAAGTAATTCAAGCGTACTTACCAGTAACTTGTATTTCCTTCCATAGGAATGCATTGTGTGGTTTTCAGCAGAAAAGTTTCTAAGTGTCCATTTTTGAAACGTACAAATACTCCTCTAAAATCAGCTGAATTACGAATGCCGATTTACCCAACTGTTATCAGGAGAGAACCCAGTGCTGCATCTTTTAGCCCAGCACTGACCCTGAAAAGTAATTGTAAGCGTACTTACGAGTAACTTGTATTTCCTTCCATAGGAATTCATTGTGTGGTTTTCAGCAAAAAAGATTCCAAGTGTCCATTTTTAAAACGTACAAATATTCCTCTTAAATCAGCCGAACTACGAATTCCGATTTACTCATCTGTTATCAGGAGAAAACCCTGTGCTGCATCTTTTACCCCAGCACTGACCCTGGAAAGTAATTCTAAGCGTACTTACCAGTAACTTGTATTTCCTTCCATAGGAATCCATTCTGTGGTTTTCAGCAGAAAAGTTTCTAAGTGTCCATTTTTGAAACGTACGAATATTCCTCTAAAATCAGCCGAATTACGAATGCCGATTTACCCACCTGATTATCAGGAGAAAACCCAGTGCTGCATCTTTTAGCCCAGCACTGACCCTGAAAAGTAATTCTAAGCGTACTTACCAGTAACTTGTATTTCCTTCCTTAGGAATCCATTGTGTGATTTTCAGCAGAAAAGTTTCTGTGTCCGTTTCTGAAACGTACAAATACTCCTCTAAAATCAGCCGAATTAGGAATTCCGATTTACTCAGCTGTTATCAGGAGAGAACACAGTGCTGCATCATTTAGGCCAGCACTGACCCTGAAAAGTAATTCTAAGTGTACTTACCAGTAACTTGTATTTCCTTCCATAGGAATCCATTGTGTGGTTTCACCAGAAAAGATTTTAAGTGTCCATTTTTGAAACGTACAAATACTCCTCTAAAATCAGCCGAACTACGAATTCTGATTTACTCACCTGTTATCGGGAGAGAATCCTGTGCTGCATCTTTTAGCCCAGCACTGACCCTGGAAAGTAATTCTAAGCGTACTTACCAGTAACTTGTATTTCCTTCCATAGGAATCCATTGTGTGGTTTTCAGCAGAAAAGTTTCTAAGTGTCCATTTTTGAAACGTACAAATATTCCTCTAAAATCAGCCGAATTACGAATGCCGATTTGCCCACCTGTTATCAGGAGAGAACCCAGTGCTGCATCTTTTAGCCCAGCACTGACCCTGAAAAGTAATTCTAAGCGTACTTACCAGTATTTCCTTCCTTAGGAATCCATTGTGTGATTTTCAGCAGAAAAGTTTCTGTGTCCGTTTCTGAAACGTACAAATACTCCTCTAAAATCAGCCGAATTAGGAATTCCGATTTACTCAGCTGTTATCAGCAGAGAACACAGTGCTGCATCATTTGGGCCAGCACTGACCCTGAAAAGTAATTCTAAGTGTACTTACCAGTAACTTGTATTTCCTTCCATAGGAATCCATTGTGTGGTTTCACCAGAAAAGATTTTAAGTGTCCATTTTTGAAACGTACAAATACTCCTCTAAAATCAGCCGAACTACGAATTCTGATTTACTCACCTGTTATCGGGAGAGAACCCTGTGCTGCATCTTTTAGCCCAGCACTGACCCTGAAAAGTAATTCGAAGCGTACTTACCAGTAAGTTGTATTTCCTTCCATAGGAATCCATTGTGTGGTTTTCACCAGAAAAGATTCTAAGTGTCCATTTTTGAAACGTACAAATATTCCTCTAAAATCAGCCGAATTACGAATGCCGATTTACCCACCTGTTATCAGGAGAGAACCCAGTGCTGCATCTTTTAGCCCAGCACTGACCCTGAAAAGTAATTCTAAGCGTACTTACCAGTAACTTGTATTTCCTTCCATAGGAATCCATTGTGTTATTTTCAGCTGAAAAGTTTCTGTGTCCGTTTTTGAAACATACGAATACTCCTCTAAAATAAGCCGATTTAGGAATTCTGATTTATTCAGCTGTTATCAGGAGAGAACACAGTGCTGCATCATTTAGGCCAGCACTTACCCTGAAAAGTAATTCTCAGCGTACTTACCAGTAACTTCTATTTCCTTCCATAGGAATCCATTGTGTGGTTTTCAGCAGAAAAGTTTCCAAGTGTCCATTTTTGAAACGTACAAATATTCCTCTTAAATCAGCCGAACTAGGAATTCCGATTTACTCACCTGTTATCAGGAGAGAACCCAGTGCTGCATCTTTTAGCCCAGCACTGACCCTGGAATGTAATTCTAAGCGTACTTACCAGTAACTTGTATTTCCTTCCATAGGAATCCATTGTGTGGTTTTCAGCAGAAAAGTTTCTAAGTGTTCATTTTTGAAACGTACAAATACTCCTATAAAATCAGCCAAACTATGAATTGTATTTCCTTCCATAGGAATCCATGTTGTGGTTTTCACCAGAAAAGTTTCTAAGTGTCAATTTTTGAAACTTTCAAATATTCCTCTAAAATGAGCTGAACTACGAATTCCGATTTACTCACCTGTTATCAGGAGAGAACCCAGTGCTGCATCTTTTAGACCAGCACTGACCCTGGAAAGTTATTCTAAGCGTACTTACCAGTAACTTGTATTTCCTTCCATAGGACTCCAATGTGTGATTTTCAGCAGAAAAGTTTATGTGTCTGTTTTTGAAACGTACAAATACTCCTTTAAAATCAGCCGAATTAGGAATTCCGATTTTCTCACCTGTTATCAGGAGGGAACACAGTGCTGCATCATTTAGGGCAGCACTGACCCTAAAATGTAATTCTAAGCGTACTTACCAGTAACTTGTATTTCCTTCCATAGGAATCCATTGTGTGGTTTTCACCAGAAAAGATTTTAAGTGTCCATTTTTGAAACGTACAAATACTCCTCTGAAATAAGTCGAATTACGAATGCCGATTTACTCACCTGTTATCAGGAGAGAACCCAGTGCTGCATCTTTTAGCCCAGCACTGACCCTGAAAAGTAATTCTAAGCGTACTTACCAGTAACTTGTATTTTCTTCCATAGGAATCCATTGTGTGATTTTCAGCTGAAAAGTTTCTGTGTCCGTTTTTGAAACATACAAATACTCCTCTAAAATAAGCCGATTTAGGAATTCCGATTTACTCAGCTGTTATCAGGAGAGAACACAGTGCTGCATCATTTAGGCCAGCACTGACCCTGAAAAGTAATTCTCAGCGTACTTACCAGTAACTTCTATTTCCTTCCATAGGAATCCATTGTGTGGTTTTCAGCAGAAAAGTTTCCAAGTGTCCATTTTTGAAACGTACAAATAATCCTCTTAAATCAGCCGAACTACGAATTCCGATTTACTCACCTGTTATCAGGCGAGAACCCAGTGCTGCATCTTTTAGCCCAGCACTGACCCTGGAATGTAATTCTAAGCGTACTTACCAGTAACTTGTATTTCCTTCCATAGGAATCCATTGTGTGGTTTTCAGCAGAAAAGTTTCTAAGGGTTCATTTTTGAAACGTACAAATACTCCTATAAAATCAGCCGAATTACGAATGCCGATTTACCCACCTGTTATCAGGAGAGAACACAGTGCTGCATCTTTAAGACCAGCACTGACCCTGAAAAGTAATTCAAGCGTACTTACCACTAACTTGTATTTCCTTCCATAGGAATCCATTGTGTGATTTTCATCAGAAAAGTTTCTAAGTGTTCATTTTTGAAACGTACAAATACTCCTCTAAAATCAGCCGAATTACGAATGCCGATTTACCCACCTGTTATCAGGAGAGAACACAGTGCTGCATCTTTTAGACCAGCACTGACCCTGAAAAGTAATTCAAGCGTACTTACCAGTAACTTGTATTTCCTTCCATAGGAATGCATTGTGTGGTTTTCAGCAGAAACATTTCCAAGTGTCCATTTTTGAAACGTACAAATATTCCTCTAAAATCAGCCAAACTACGAATTCAAATTTACTCACCTGTTATCAGGAGAGAACCCAGTGCTGCAACTTTTAGCCCAGCACTGATCCTGAAAAGTAATTATAATCTTACATACCAGTAACTTGTATTTCCTTCCATAGGAATCCATTGTGTGGTTTTCACCAGAAAAGATTTTAAGTGTCCATTTTTGAAACGTACAAATACTCCTCTGAAATAAGTCGAATTACGAATGCCGATTTACTCACCTGTTATCAGGAGAGAACCCAGTGCTGCATCTTTTAGCCCAGCACTGACCCTGAAAAGTAATTCTAAGCGTACTTACCAGTAACTTGTATTTCCTTCCATAGGAATCCATTGTGTGATTTTCAGCTGAAAAGTTTCTGTGTCCTTTTTTGAAACATACAAATACTCCTCTAAAATAAGCCGATTTAGGAATTCCGATTTACTCAGCTGTTATCAGAAGAGAACACAGTGCTGCATCATTTAGGCCAGCACTGACCCTGAAAAGTAATTCTCAGCGTACTTACCAGTAACTTCTATTTCCTTCCATAGGAATCCATTGTGTGGTTTTCAGCAGAAAAGTTTCCAAGTGTCCATTTTTGAAACGTACAAATATTCCTCTTAAATCAGCCGAACTACGAATTCCGATTTACTCACCTGTTATCAGGAGAGAACCCAGTGCTGCATATTTTAGCCCAGCACTGACCCTGGAATGTAATTCTAAGCATACTTACCAGTAACTTGTATTTCCTTCCATAGAAATCCATTGTGTGGTTTTCAGCAGAAAAGTTTCTAAGTGTTCATTTTTGAAACGTACAAATACTCCTATAAAATCAGCCGAATTACGAATGCCGATTTACCCACCTGTTATCAGGAGAGAACACAGTGCTGCATCTTTTAGACCAGCACTGACCCTGAAAAGTAATTCAAGCGTACTTACCAGTAACTTGTATTTCCTTCCATAGGAATCCATTGTGTGATTTTCATCAGAAAAGTTTCTAAGTGTTCATTTTTGAAACGTACAAATACTCCTCTAAAATCAGCCGAATTACGAATGCCGATTTACCCACCTGTTATCAGGAGAGAACACAGTGCTGCATCTTTTAGACCAGCACTGACCCTGGAAAGTAATTCAAGCGTACTTACCAGTAACTTGTATTTCCTTCCATAGGAATGCATTGTGTGGTTTTCAGCAGAAAAATTTCCAAGTGTCCATTTTTGAAACGTACAAATATTCCTCTAAAATCAGCGAAAATACGAATTCAAATTTACTCACCTGTTATCAGGAGAGAACCCAGTGCTGCAACTTTTAGCCCAGCACTGATCCTGAAAAGTAATTCTAATCTTACTTACCAGTAACTTGTATTTCCTTCCATAGGAATCCATTGTGTGGTTTTCACCAGGGAAGTTTCTGTGTCCATATTTGAAAAAGACAAATACTCCTCTAAAATCAGCCAAATTACGTATTCTGATTTACTCACCTGTTATCATGAGAGAACCCATTACTGCATCTTTTAGCCCAGCACTGAACCTGGAAAGTAATTCTCAGCGTACTTACCAGTAACTTGTATTTCCTTCCATAGGAATCCATTGTGTGGTTTTCAGCAGAAAAGTTTCCAAGTGTCCATTTTTAAAACGTACAAATATTCCTCTTAAATCAGCCGAACTACGAATTCCGATTTACTCATCTGTTATCAGGAGAAAACCCTGTGCTGCATCTTTTAGCCCAGCACTGACCCTGGAAAGTAATTCTAAGCGTACTTACCAGTAACTTGTATTTCCTTCCTTAGGAATCCATTGTGTGATTTTCAGCAGAAAAGTTTCTGTGTCCGTTTCTGAAACGTACAAATACTCCTCTAAAATCAGCCGAATTAGGAATTCCGATTTACTCAGCTGTTATCAGGAGAGAGCACAGTGCCGCATCATTTAGGCCAGCACTGACCCTGAAAAGTAATTCTAAGTGTACTTACCAGTAACTTGTATTTCCTTCCATAGGAATCCATTGTGTGGTTTCACCAGAAAAGATTTTAAGTGTCCATTTTTGAAACGTACAAATACTCCTCTCAAATCAGCCGAACTACGAATTCTGATTTACTCACCTGATATCGGGAGAGAACCCTGTGCTGCATCTTTTAGCCCAGCACTGACCCTGAAAAGTAATTCGAAGCGTACTTACCAGTAAGTTGTATTTCATTCCATAGGAATCCATTGTGTGGTTTTCACCAGAAAAGATTCTAAGTGTCCATTTTTGAAAAGTACAAATATTCCTCTAAAATCAGCCGAATTACGAATGCCGATTTACCCACCTGTTATCAGGAGAGAACACAGTGCTGCATCTTTTAGCCCAGCACTGACCCTGAAAAGTAATTCTAAGCGTACTTACCAGTAACTTGTATTTCCTTCCTTAGGAATCCATTGTGTGATTTTCAGCAGAAAAGTTTCTGTGTCCGTTTCTGAAACGTACAAATACTCCTCTAAAATCAGCCGAATTAGGAATTCCGATTTACTCAGCTGTTATCAGGAGAGAGCACAGTGCTGCATCATTTAGGCCAGCACTGACCCTGAAAAGTAATTCTAAGTGTACTTACCAGTAACTTCTATTTCCTTCCATAGGAATGCATTGTGTGGTTTTCAGCAGAAAAATTTCCAAGTGTCCATTTTTGAAACGTACAAATATTCCTCTAAAATCAGCCAAACTACGAATTCAAATTTACTCACCTGTTATCAGGAGAGAACCCAGTGCTGCAACTTTTAGCCCAGCACTGATCCTGAAAAGTAATTCTAATCTTACTTACCAGTAACTTGTATTTCCTTCCATAGGAATCCATTGTGTTTTTTTCACCAGAAAAGATTTTAAGTGTCCATTTTTGAAACGTACAAATACTCCTCTGAAATAAGTCGAATTACGAATGCCGATTTACTCACCTGTTATCAGGAGAGAACCCAGTGCTGCATCTTTTAGCCCAGCACTGACCCTGAAAAGTAATTCTAAGCGTACTTACCAGTAACTTGTATTTCCTTCCATAGGAATCCATTGTGTGATTTTCAGCTGAAAAGTTTCTGTGTCCGTTTTTGAAACATACAAATACTCCTCTAAAATAAGCCGATTTAGGAATTCCGATTTACTCAGCTGTTATCAGGAGAGAACACAGTGCTGCATCATTTAGGCCAGCACTGACCCTGAAAAGTAATTCTCAGCGTACTTACCAGTAACTTCTATTTCCTTCCATAGGAATCCATTGTGTGGTTTTCAGCAGAAAAGTTTCCAAGTGTCCATTTTTGAAACGTACGAATATTCCTCTTAAATCAGCCGAACTACGAATTCTGATTTACTCACCTGTTATCAGGAGAGAACCCAGTGCTGCATATTTTAGCCCAGCACTGACCCTGGAATGTAATTCTAAGCATACTTACCAGTAACTTGTATTTCCTTCCATAGAAATCCATTGTGTGGTTTTCAGCAGAAAAGTTTCTAAGTGTTCATTTTTGAAACGTACAAATACTCCTATAAAATCAGCCGAATTACGAATGCCGATTTACCCACCTGTTATCAGGAGAGAACACAGTGCTGCATCTTTTAGACCAGCACTGACCCTGAAAAGTAATTCAAGCGTACTTACCAGTAACTTGTATTTCCTTCCATAGGAATCCATTGTGTGATTTTCATCAGAAAAGTTTCTAAGTGTTCATTTTTGAAACGTACAAATACTCCTCTAAAATCAGCCGAATTACGAATGCCGATTTACCCACCTGTTATCAGGAGAGAATACAGTGCTGCATCTTTTAGACCAGCACTGACCCTGAAAAGTAATTCAAGCGTACTTACCAGTAACTTGTATTTCCTTCCATAGGAATGCATTGTGTGGTTTTCAGCAGAAAAATTTCCAAGTGTCCATTTTTGAAACGTACAAATATTCCTCTAAAATCAGCCAAACTACGAATTCAAATTTACTCACCTGTTATCAGGAGAGAACCCAGTGCTGCAACTTTTAGCCCAGCACTGATCCTGAAAAGTAATTCTAATCTTACTTACCAGTAACTTGTATTTCCTTCCATAGGAATCCATTGTGTGGTTTTCACCAGGAAAGATTCTGTGTCCATATTTGAAACAGACAAATACTCCTCTAAAATCAGCCAAATTACGTATTCTGATTTACTCACCTGTTATCATGAGAGAACCCAGTGCTGCATCTTTTAGCCCAGCACTGAACCTGGAAAGTAATTCTCAGCGTACTTACCAGTAACTTGTATTTCCTTCCATAGGAATCCATTGTGTGGTTTTCAGCAGAAAAGTTTCCAAGTGTCCATTTTTAAAACGTACAAATATTCCTCTTAAATCAGCCGAACTACGAATTCCGATTTACTCATCTGTTATCAGGAGAAAACCCTGTGCTGCATCTTTTAGCCCAGCACTGACCCTGGAAAGTAATTTTAAGCGTACTTACCAGTAACTTGTATTTCCTTCCATAGGAATCCATTGTGTGGTTTTCAGCAGAAAAGTTTCTAAGTGTCCATTTTTGAAACGTACAAATATTCCTCTAAAATCAGCCAAATTACGAATGCCGATTTACCCACCTGATTATCAGGAGAGAACCCAGTGCTGCATCTTTTAGCCCAGCACTGACCCTGAAAAGTAATTCTAAGCGTACTTACCAGTAACTTGTATTTCCTTCCTTAGGAATCCATTGTGTGATTTTCAGCAGAAAAGTTTCTGTGTCCGTTTCTGAAACGTACAAATACTCCTCTAAAATCAGCCGAATTAGGAATTCCGATTTACTCAGCTGTTATCAGGAGAGAGCACAGTGCTGCATCATTTAGGCCAGCACTGACCCTAAAAAGTAATTCTAAGTGTACTTACCAGTAACTTGTATTTCCTTCCATAGGAATCCATTGTGTGGTTTCACCAGAAAAGATTTTAAGTGTCCATTTTTGAAACGTACAAATACTCCTCTCAAATCAGCCGAACTACGAATTCTGATTTACTCACCTGATATCGGGAGAGAACCCTGTGCTGCATCTTTTAGCCCAGCACTGACCCTGAAAAGTAATTCGAAGCGTACTTACCAGTAAGTTGTATTTCCTTCCATAGGAATCCATTGTGTGGTTTTCACCAGAAAAGATTCTAAGTGTCCATTTTTGAAAAGTACAAATATTTTTCTAAAATCAGCCGAATTACGAATGCCGATTTACCCACCTGTTATCAGGAGAGAACACAGTGCTGCATCTTTTAGCCCAGCACTGACCCTGAAAAGTAATTCTAAGCGTACTTACCAGTAACTTGTATTTCCTTCCTTAGGAATCCATTGTGTGATTTTCAGCAGAAAAGTTTCTGTGTCCGTTTCTGAAACGTACAAATACTCCTCTAAAATCAGCCGAATTAGGAATTCCGATTTACTCAGCTGTTATCAGGAGAGAGCACAGTGCTGCATCATTTAGGCCAGCACTGACCCTGAAAAGTAATTTTAAGTGTACTTACCAGTAACTTGTATTTCCTTCCATAGGAATCCATTGTGTGGTTTCACCAGAAAAGATTTTAAGTGTCCATTTTTGAAACGTACAAATACTCCTCTCAAATCAGCCGAACTACGAATTCTGATTTACTCACCTGATATCGGGAGAGAACCCTGTGCTGCATCTTTTAGCCCAGCACTGACCCTGAAAAGTAATTCGAAGCGTACTTACCAGTAAGTTGTATTTCCTTCCATAGGAATCCATTGTGTGGTTTTCACCAGAAAAGATTCTAAGTGTCCATTATTGAAAAATTAAGAATATTCCTCTAAAATCAGCCGAATTACGAATGCCGATTTACCCACCTGTTATCAGGAGAGAACACAGTGCTGCATCTTTTAGACTAGCACTGACCCTGAAAAGTAATTCAAGTGTACTTACCAGTAACTTGTATTTCCTTCCATAGGAATCCGTTGTGTGATTTTCAGCAGAAAAATTTCCAAGTGTCCATTTTTGAAACGTACAAATATTCCTCTAAAATCAGCGAAACTACGAATTCAAATTTACTCACCTGTTATCAGGAGAGAACCCAGTGCTGCAACTTTTAGCCCAGCACTGATCCTGAAAAGTAATTCTAATCTTACTTACCAGTAACTTGTATTTCCTTCCATAGGAATCCATTGTGTGGTTTTCACCAGGGAAGTTTCTGTGTCCATATTTGAAAAAGACAAATACTCCTCTAAAATCAGCCAAATTACGTATTCTGATTTACTCACCTGTTATCATGAGAGAACCCATTACTGCATCTTTTAGCCCAGCACTGAACCTGGAAAGTAATTCTCAGCGTACTTACCAGTAACTTGTATTTCCTTCCATAGGAATCCATTGTGTGGTTTTCAGCAGAAAAGTTTCCAAGTGTCCATTTTTAAAACGTACAAATATTCCTCTTAAATCAGCCGAACTACGAATTCCGATTTACTCATCTGTTATCAGGAGAAAACCCTGTGCTGCATCTTTTAGCCCAGCACTGACCCTGGAAAGTAATTCTAAGCGTACTTACCAGTAACTTGTATTTCCTTCCTTAGGAATCCATTGTGTGATTTTCAGCAGAAAAGTTTCTGTGTCCGTTTCTGAAACGTACAAATACTCCTCTAAAATCAGCCGAATTAGGAATTCCGATTTACTCAGCTGTTATCAGGAGAGAGCACAGTGCCGCATCATTTAGGCCAGCACTGACCCTGAAAAGTAATTCTAAGTGTACTTACCAGTAACTTGTATTTCCTTCCATAGGAATCCATTGTGTGGTTTCACCAGAAAAGATTTTAAGTGTCCATTTTTGAAACGTACAAATACTCCTCTCAAATCAGCCGAACTACGAATTCTGATTTACTCACCTGATATCGGGAGAGAACCCTGTGCTGCATCTTTTAGCCCAGCACTGACCCTGAAAAGTAATTCGAAGCGTACTTACCAGTAAGTTGTATTTCATTCCATAGGAATCCATTGTGTGGTTTTCACCAGAAAAGATTCTAAGTGTCCATTTTTGAAAAGTACAAATATTCCTCTAAAATCAGCCGAATTACGAATGCCGATTTACCCACCTGTTATCAGGAGAGAACACAGTGCTGCATCTTTTAGCCCAGCACTGACCCTGAAAAGTAATTCTAAGCGTACTTACCAGTAACTTGTATTTCCTTCCTTAGGAATCCATTGTGTGATTTTCAGCAGAAAAGTTTCTGTGTCCGTTTCTGAAACGTACAAATACTCCTCTAAAATCAGCCGAATTAGGAATTCCGATTTACTCAGCTGTTATCAGGAGAGAGCACAGTGCTGCATCATTTAGGCCAGCACTGACCCTGAAAAGTAATTCTAAGTGTACTTACCAGTAACTTCTATTTCCTTCCATAGGAATGCATTGTGTGGTTTTCAGCAGAAAAATTTCCAAGTGTCCATTTTTGAAACGTACAAATATTCCTCTAAAATCAGCCAAACTACGAATTCAAATTTACTCACCTGTTATCAGGAGAGAACCCAGTGCTGCAACTTTTAGCCCAGCACTGATCCTGAAAAGTAATTCTAATCTTACTTACCAGTAACTTGTATTTCCTTCCATAGGAATCCATTGTGTGGTTTTCACCAGAAAAGATTTTAAGTGTCCATTTTTGAAACGTACAAATACTCCTCTGAAATAAGTCGAATTACGAATGCCGATTTACTCACCTGTTATCAGGAGAGAACCCAGTGCTGCATCTTTTAGCCCAGCACTGACCCTGAAAAGTAATTCTAAGCGTACTTACCAGTAACTTGTATTTCCTTCCATAGGAATCCATTGTGTGATTTTCAGCTGAAAAGTTTCTGTGTCCGTTTTTGAAACATACAAATACTCCTCTAAAATAAGCCGATTTAGGAATTCCGATTTACTCAGCTGTTATCAGGAGAGAACACAGTGCTGCATCATTTAGGCCAGCACTGACCCTGAAAAGTAATTCTCAGCGTACTTACCAGTAACTTCTATTTCCTTCCATAGGAATCCATTGTGTGGTTTTCAGCAGAAAAGTTTCCAAGTGTCCATTTTTGAAACGTACAAATATTCCTCTTAAATCAGCCGAACTACGAATTCTGATTTACTCACCTGTTATCAGGAGAGAACCCAGTGCTGCATATTTTAGCCCAGCACTGACCCTGGAATGTAATTCTAAGCATACTTACCAGTAACTTGTATTTCCTTCCATAGAAATCCATTGTGTGGTTTTCAGCAGAAAAGTTTCTAAGTGTTCATTTTTGAAACGTACAAATACTCCTATAAAATCAGCCGAATTACGAATGCCGATTTACCCACCTGTTATCAGGAGAGAACACAGTGCTGCATCTTTTAGACCAGCACTGACCCTGAAAAGTAATTCAAGCGTACTTACCAGTAACTTGTATTTCCTTCCATAGGAATCCATTGTGTGATTTTCATCAGAAAAGTTTCTAAGTGTTCATTTTTGAAACGTACAAATACTCCTCTAAAATCAGCCGAATTACGAATGCCGATTTACCCACCTGTTATCAGGAGAGAATACAGTGCTGCATCTTTTAGACCAGCACTGACCCTGAAAAGTAATTCAAGCGTACTTACCAGTAACTTGTATTTCCTTCCATAGGAATGCATTGTGTGGTTTTCAGCAGAAAAATTTCCAAGTGTCCATTTTTGAAACGTACAAATATTCCTCTAAAATCAGCCAAACTACGAATTCAAATTTACTCACCTGTTATCAGGAGAGAACCCAGTGCTGCAACTTTTAGCCCAGCACTGATCCTGAAAAGTAATTCTAATCTTACTTACCAGTAACTTGTATTTCCTTCCATAGGAATCCATTGTGTGGTTTTCACCAGGAAAGATTCTGTGTCCATATTTGAAACAGACAAATACTCCTCTAAAATCAGCCAAATTACGTATTCTGATTTACTCACCTGTTATCATGAGAGAACCCAGTGCTGCATCTTTTAGCCCAGCACTGAACCTGGAAAGTAATTCTCAGCGTACTTACCAGTAACTTGTATTTCCTTCCATAGGAATCCATTGTGTGGTTTTCAGCAGAAAAGTTTCCAAGTGTCCATTTTTAAAACGTACAAATATTCCTCTTAAATCAGCCGAACTACGAATTCCGATTTACTCATCTGTTATCAGGAGAAAACCCTGTGCTGCATCTTTTAGCCCAGCACTGACCCTGGAAAGTAATTTTAAGCGTACTTACCAGTAACTTGTATTTCCTTCCATAGGAATCCATTGTGTGGTTTTCAGCAGAAAAGTTTCTAAGTGTCCATTTTTGAAACGTACAAATATTCCTCTAAAATCAGCCAAATTACGAATGCCGATTTACCCACCTGATTATCAGGAGAGAACCCAGTGCTGCATCTTTTAGCCCAGCACTGACCCTGAAAAGTAATTCTAAGCGTACTTACCAGTAACTTGTATTTCCTTCCTTAGGAATCCATTGTGTGATTTTCAGCAGAAAAGTTTCTGTGTCCGTTTCTGAAACGTACAAATACTCCTCTAAAATCAGCCGAATTAGGAATTCCGATTTACTCAGCTGTTATCAGGAGAGAGCACAGTGCTGCATCATTTAGGCCAGCACTGACCCTAAAAAGTAATTCTAAGTGTACTTACCAGTAACTTGTATTTCCTTCCATAGGAATCCATTGTGTGGTTTCACCAGAAAAGATTTTAAGTGTCCATTTTTGAAACGTACAAATACTCCTCTCAAATCAGCCGAACTACGAATTCTGATTTACTCACCTGATATCGGGAGAGAACCCTGTGCTGCATCTTTTAGCCCAGCACTGACCCTGAAAAGTAATTCGAAGCGTACTTACCAGTAAGTTGTATTTCCTTCCATAGGAATCCATTGTGTGGTTTTCACCAGAAAAGATTCTAAGTGTCCATTTTTGAAAAGTACAAATATTTTTCTAAAATCAGCCGAATTACGAATGCCGATTTACCCACCTGTTATCAGGAGAGAACACAGTGCTGCATCTTTTAGCCCAGCACTGACCCTGAAAAGTAATTCTAAGCGTACTTACCAGTAACTTGTATTTCCTTCCTTAGGAATCCATTGTGTGATTTTCAGCAGAAAAGTTTCTGTGTCCGTTTCTGAAACGTACAAATACTCCTCTAAAATCAGCCGAATTAGGAATTCCGATTTACTCAGCTGTTATCAGGAGAGAGCACAGTGCTGCATCATTTAGGCCAGCACTGACCCTGAAAAGTAATTTTAAGTGTACTTACCAGTAACTTGTATTTCCTTCCATAGGAATCCATTGTGTGGTTTCACCAGAAAAGATTTTAAGTGTCCATTTTTGAAACGTACAAATACTCCTCTCAAATCAGCCGAACTACGAATTCTGATTTACTCACCTGATATCGGGAGAGAACCCTGTGCTGCATCTTTTAGCCCAGCACTGACCCTGAAAAGTAATTCGAAGCGTACTTACCAGTAAGTTGTATTTCCTTCCATAGGAATCCATTGTGTGGTTTTCACCAGAAAAGATTCTAAGTGTCCATTATTGAAAAAGTAAGAATATTCCTCTAAAATCAGCCGAATTACGAATGCCGATTTACCCACCTGTTATCAGGAGAGAACACAGTGCTGCATCTTTTAGACTAGCACTGACCCTGAAAAGTAATTCAAGTGTACTTACCAGTAACTTGTATTTCCTTCCATAGGAATCCGTTGTGTGATTTTCATCAGAAAAGTTTCTAAGTGTTCATTTTTGAAACATACAAATACTCCTCTAAAATCAGCCGAATTATGAATGCCGATTTACCCACCTGTTATCAGGAGAGAACACAGTGCTGCATCTTTTAGACCAGCACTGACCCTGAAAAGTAATTCAAGCGTGCTTACCAGTAACTTGTATTTCCTTCCATAGGAATGCATTGTGTGGTTTTCAGCAGAAAAATTTCCAAGTGTCCATTTTTGAAACGTACAAATATTCCTCTAAAATCAGCCAAACTACGAATTCAAATTTACTCACCTGTTATCAGGAGAGAACCCAGTTCTGCAACTTTTAGCCCAGCACTGATCCTGAAAAGTAATTCTAATCTTACTTACCAGTAACTTGTATTTCCTTCCATAGGAATCCATTGTGTGGTTTTCACCAGGAAAGATTCTGTGTCCATATTTGAAACAGACAAATACTCCTCTAAAATCAGCCAAATTACGTATTCTGATTTACTCACCTGTTATCATGAGAGAACCCAGTGCTGCATCTTTTAGCCCAGCACTAAACCTGGAAAGTAATTCTCAGCGTACTTACCAGTAACTTGTATTTCCTTCCATAGGAATCCATTGTGTGGTTTTCAGCAGAAAAGTTTCCAAGTGTCCATTTTTGAAACGTACAAATATTCCTCTTAAATCAGCCGAACTACGAATTCCGATTTACTCACCTGTTATCAGGAGAAAACCCTGTGCTGCATCTTTTAGCCCAGCACTGACCCTGGAAAGTAATTCTAAGCGTACTTACCAGTAACTTGTATTTACTTCCATAGGAATCCATTGTGTGGTTTTCAGCAGAAAAGTTTCTAAGTGTCCATTTTTGAAACGTACAAATATTCCTCTAAAATCAGCCGAATTACGAATGCCGATTTACCCACCTGTTATCAGGAGAGAACCCAGTGCTGCATCTTTTAGCCCAGCACTGACCCTGAAAAGTAATTCTAAGCGTACTTACCAGTAACTTGTATTTCCTTCCTTAGGAATCCATTGTGTGATTTTCAGCAGAAAAGTTTCTGTGTCCGTTTCTGAAACGTACAAATACTCCTCTAAAATCAGCCGAATTAGGAATTCCGATTTACTCAGCTGTTATCGGCAGAGAACACAGTGCTGCATCATTTAGGCCAGCACCGACCCTGAAAAGTAATTCTAAGTGTACTTACCAGTAACTTGTATTTCCTTCCATAGGAATCCATTGTGTGGTTTCACCAGAAAAGATTTTAAGTGTCCATTTTTGAAATGTACAAATACTCCTCTAAAATCAGCCGAACTACGAATTCTGATTTACTCACCTGTTATGGGGAGAGAACCCTGTGCTGCATCTTTTAGCCCAGCACTGACCCTGAAAAGTAATTCGAAGCGTACTTACCAGTAAGTTGTATTTCCTTCCATAGGAATCCATTGTGTGGTTTTCACCAGAAAAGATTCTAAGTGTCCATTTTTGAAACGTACAAATATTCCTCTAAAATCAGCCGAATTACGAATGCCGATTTACCCACCTGTTATCAGGAGAGAACCCAGTGCTGCATCTTTTAGCCCAGCACTGACCCTGAAAAGTAATTCTAAGCGTACTTACCAGTAACTTGTATTTCCTTCCATAGGAATCCATTGTGTTATTTTCAGCTGAAAAGTTTCTGTGTCCGTTTTTGAAACATACGAATACTCCTCTAAAATAAGCCGATTTAGGAATTCTGATTTACTCAGCTGTTATCAGGAGAGAACACAGTGCTGCATCATTTAGGCCAGCACTGACCCTGAAAAGTAATTCTAAGCGTACTTACCAGTAACTTGTATTTCC
Organism: Triturus cristatus; assembly: GCF_964204655.1. Taxonomy (NCBI): domain Eukaryota; kingdom Metazoa; phylum Chordata; class Amphibia; order Caudata; family Salamandridae; genus Triturus; species Triturus cristatus. The sequence goes on along the minus strand of NC_140579.1, from coordinate 1,016,496,988 downwards.
TTCCATAGGAATCCATTGTGTGGATTTCACCAGAAAAGCTTTTAAGTGTCCATTTTTGAAACTTACAAATACTCCTCTAAAATCAGCCGAACTTCCAATTCTGAGTTACTCACCTGTTATCAGGAGAAAACCCAGTGCTGCATCTTTGGGCCCAGCACTGACCCTGGAAAGTAATTCTAAGCGTACTTACCAGTAACTTCTATTTCCTTCCATAGGAATCCATTGTGTGGTTTTCAGCAGAAAAGTTTCCAAGTGTCCATTTTTGAAACGTACAAATATTCCTCTTAAATCAGCCGAACTAGGAATTCCGATTTACTCACCTGTTATCAGGAGAGAACCCAGTGCTGCATCTTTTAGCCCAGCACTGACCCTGGAATGTAATTCTAAGCGTACTTACCAGTAACTTGTATTTCCTTCCATAGGAATCCATTGTGTGGTTTTCAGCAGAAAAGTTTCTCAGTGTTCATTTTTGAAACGTACAAATACTCCTATAAAATCAGCCAAACTACGAATTGTATTTCCTTCCATAGGAATCCATGTTGTGGTTTTCACCAGAAAAGTTTCTAAGTGTCAATTTTTGAAACTTTCAAATATTCCTCTAAAATGAGCCGAACTACGAATTCCGATTTACTCACCTGTTATCAGGAGAGAACCCAGTGCTGCATCTTTTAGACCAGCACTGACCCTGGAAAGTAATTCTAAGCGTACTTACCAGTAACTTCTATTTCCTTCCATAGGAATCCATTGTGTGGTTTTCAGCAGAAAAGTTTCCAAGTGTCGATTTTTGAAACGTACAAATATTCCTCTAAAATCAGCCGAACTACGAATTCCGATTTACTCATCTGTTATCAGGAGAGAACCCAGTGCTGCATCTTTTAGACCAGCACTGACCCTGAAACTTAATTCTAAGCGTACTTACCAGTAAGTTGTATTTCCTTCCATAGGAATCCATTGTGTGGTTTTCACCAGAAAAGATTGTAAGTGTCCATTTTTGAAACGTACAAATACTCCTTTAAAATCAGCCGAATTAGGAATTCCGATTTTCTCACCTGTTATCAGGAGGGAACACAGTGCTGCATCATTTAGGGCAGCACTGACCCTGAAAAGTAATTCTAAGCGTACTTACCAGTAACTTGTATTTCCTTCCATAGGAATCCATTGTGTGGTTTTCACCAGAAAAGATTTTAAGTGTCCATTTTTGAAACGTACAAATACTCCTCTGAAATAAGTCGAATTACAAATGCCGATTTACTCACCTGTTATCAGGAGAGAACCCAGTGCTGCATCTTTTAGCCCAGCACTGACCCTGAAAAGTAATTCTAAGCGTACTTACCAGTAACTTGTATTTTCTTCCATAGGAATCCATTGTGTGATTTTCAGCTGAAAAGTTTCTGTGTCCGTTTTTGAAACATACAAATACTCCTCTAAAATAAGCCGATTTAGGAATTCCGATTTACTCAGCTGTTATCAGGAGAGAACACAGTGCTGCATCATTTAGGCCAGCACTGACCCTGAAAAGTAATTCTCAGCGTACTTACCAGTAACTTCTATTTCCTTCCATAGGAATCCATTGTGTGGTTTTCAGCAGAAAAGTTTCCAAGTGTCCATTTTTGGAACGTACAAATATTCCTCTTAAATCAGCCGAACTACGAATTCCGATTTACTCACCTGTTATCAGGAGAGAACCCAGTGCTGCATCTTTTAGCCCAGCACTGACCCTGGAATGTAATTCTAAGCGTACTTACCAGTAACTTGTATTTCCTTCAATAGGAATCCATTGTGTGGTTTTCAGCAGAAAAGTTTCTAAGGGTTCATTTTTGAAACGTACAAATACTCCTATAAAATCAGCCGAATTACGAATGCCGATTTACCCACCTGTTATCAGGAGAGAACACAGTGCTGCATCTTTTAGACCAGCACTGACCCTGAAAAGTAATTCAAGCGTACTTACCACTAACTTGTATTTCCTTCCATAGGAATCCATTGTGTGATTTTCATCAGAAAAGTTTCTAAGTGTTCACTTTTGAAACATACAAATACTCCTCTAAAATCAGCCGAATTACGAATGCCGATTTACCCACCTGTTATCAGGAGAGAACACAGTGCTGCATCTTTTAGACCAGCACTGACCCGGAAAAGTAATTCAAGCGTACTTACCAGTAACTTGTATTTCCTTCCATAGGAATGCATTGTGTGGTTTTCAGCAGAAAAATTTCCAAGTGTCCATTTTTGAAACGTACAAATATTCCTCTAAAATCAGCCAAACTACGAATTCAAATTTACTCACCTGTTATCAGGAGAGAACCCAGTGCTGCAACTTTTAGCTCAGCACTGATCCTGAAAAGTAATTATAATCTTACTTACCAGTAACTTGTATTTCCTTCCATAGGAATCCATTGTGTGGTTTTCACCAGAAAAGATTTTAAGTGTCCATTTTTGAAACGTACAAATACTCCTCTGAAATAAGTCGAATTACGAATGCCGATTTACTCACCTGTTATCAGGAGAGAACCCAGTGCTGCATCTTTTAGCCCAGCACTGACCCTGAAAAGTAATTCTAAGCGTACTTACCAGTAACTTGTATTTCCTTCCATAGGAATCCATTGTGTGATTTTCAGCTGAAAAGTTTCTGTGTCCGTTTTTGAAACATACAAATACTCCTCTAAAATAAGCCGATTTAGGAATTCCGATTTACTCAGCTGTTATCAGAAGAGAACACAGTGCTGCATCATTTAGGCCAGCACTGACCCTGAAATGTAATTCTCAGCGTACTTATCAGTTACTTCTATTTCCTTCCATAGGAATCCATTGTGAGGTTTTCAGCAGAAAAGTTTCCAAGTGTCCATTTTTGAAACGTACAAATATTCCTCTTAAATCAGCCGAACTACGAATTCCGATTTACTCACCTGTTATCAGGAGAGAACCCAGTGCTGCATATTTTAGCCCAGCACTGACCCTGGAATGTAATTCTAAGCATACTTACCAGTAACTTGTATTTCCTTCCATAGAAATCCATTGTGTGGTTTTCAGCAGAAAAGTTTCTAAGTGTTCATTTTTGAAACGTACAAATACTCCTATAAAATCAGCCGAATTACGAATGCCGATTTACCCACCTGTTATCAGGAGAGAACACAGTGCTGCATCTTTTAGACCAGCACTGACCCTGAAAAGTAATTCAAGCGTACTTACCAGTAACTTGTATTTCCTTCCATAGGAATCCATTGTGTGATTTTCATCAGAAAAGTTTCTAAGTGTTCATTTTTGAAACGTACAAATACTCCTCTAAAATCAGCCGAATTACGAATGCCGATTTACCCACCTGTTATCAGGAGAGAACACAGTGCTGCATCTTTTAGACCAGCACTGACCCTGGAAAGTAATTCAAGCGTACTTACCAGTAACTTGTATTTCCTTCCATAGGAATGCATTGTGTGGTTTTCAGCAGAAAAATTTCCAAGTGTCCATTTTTGAAACGTACAAATATTCCTCTAAAATCAGCGAAACTACGAATTCAAATTTACTCACCTGTTATCAGGAGAGAACCCAGTGCTGCAACTTTTAGCCCAGCACTGATCCTGAAAAGTAATTCTAATCTTACTTACCAGTAACTTGTATTTCCTTCCATAGGAATCCATTGTGTGGTTTTCACCAGGGAAGTTTCTGTGTCCATATTTGAAAAAGACAAATACTCCTCTAAAATCAGCCAAATTACGTATTCTGATTTACTCACCTGTTATCATGAGAGAACCCACTGCTGCATCTTTTAGCCCAGCACTGAACCTGGAAAGTAATTCTCAGCGTACTTACCAGTAACTTGTATTTCCTTCCATAGGAATCCATTGTGTGGTTTTTAGCAGAAAAGTTTCCAAGTGTCCATTTTTAAAACGTACAAATATTCCTCTTAAATCAGCCTAACTACGAATTCCGATTTACTCATCTGTTATCAGGAGAAAACCCTGTGCTGCATCTTTTAGCCCAGCACTGACCCTGGAAAGTAATTCTAAGCGTACTTACCAGTAACTTGTATTTCCTTCCATAGGAATCCATTGTGTGGTTTTCAGCAGAAAAGTTTCTAAGTGTCCATTTTTGAAACGTACAAATATTCCTCTAAAATAAGCCAAATTACGAATGCCGATTTACCCACCTGATTATCAGGAGAGAACCCAGTGCTGCATCTTTTAGCCCAGCACTGACCCTGAAAAGTAATTCTAAGCGTACTTACCAGTAACTTGTATTTCCTTCCTTAGGAATCCATTGTGTGATTTTCAGCAGAAAAGTTTCTGTGTCCGTTTCTGAAACGTACAAATAATCCTCTAAAATCAGCCGAATTAGGAATTCCGATTTACTCAGCTGTTATCAGGAGAGAGCACAGTGCTGCATCATTTAGGCCAGCACTGACCCTGAAAAGTAATTCTAAGTGTACTTACCAGTAACTTGTATTTCCTTCCATAGGAATCCATTGTGTGGTTTCACCAGAAAAGATTTTAAGTGTCCATTTTTGAAACGTACAAATACTCCTCTCAAATCAGCCGAACTACGAATTCTGATTTACTCACCTGATATCGGGAGAGAACCCTGTGCTGCATCTTTTAGCCCAGCACTGACCCTGAAAAGTAATTCGAAGCGTACTTACCAGTAAGTTGTATTTCATTCCATAGGAATCCATTGTGTGGTTTTCACCAGAAAAGATTCTAAGTGTCCATTTTTGAAAAGAACAAATATTCCTCTAAAATCAGCCGAATTACGAATGCCGATTTACCCACCTGTTATCAGGAGAGAACACAGTGCTGCATATTTTAGCCCAGCACTGACCCTGGAATGTAATTCTAAGCATACTTACCAGTAACTTGTATTTCCTTCCATAGAAATCCATTGTGTGGTTTTCAGCAGAAAAGATTCTAAGTGTCCATTTTTGAAAAGTACAAATATTCCTCTAAAATCAGCCGAATTACGAATACCGATTTACCCACCTGTTATCACGAGAGAACACAGTGCTGCATCGTTTAGACCAGCACTGACCCTGAAATGTATTTCAAGCGTACTTACCAGTAACTTGTATTTCCTTCCATAGGAATCCATTGTGTGATTTTCATCGGAAAAGTTTCTAAGTGTTCATTTTTGAAACATACAAATACTCCTCTAAAATCAGCCGAATTTCGAATGCCGATTTACCCACCTGTTATCAGGAGAGAACACAGTGCTGCATCTTTTAGACCAGCACTGACCCTGAAAAGTAATTCAAGCGTACTTACCAGTAACTTGTATTTCCTTCCATAGGAATGCATTGTGTGGTTTTCAGCAGAAAAATTTCCAAGTGTCCATTTTTGAAACGTACAAATATTCCTCTAAAATCAGCCAAACTATGAATTCAAATTTACTCACCTGTTATCAGGAGAGAACCCAGTGCTGCAACTTTTAGCCCAGCACTGATCCTGAAAAGTAATTCTAATCTTACTTACCAGTAACTTGTATTTCCTTCCATAGGAATCCATTGTGTGGTTTTCACCAGGAAAGATTCTGTGTCCATATTTGAAACAGACAAATACTCCCCTAAAATCAGCCAAATAACGTATTCTGATTTACTCACCTGTTATCATGAGAGAACCCAGTGCTGCATCTTTTAGCCCAGCACTGAACCTGGAAAGTAATTCTCAGCGTACTTACCAGTAACTTGTATTTCCTTCCATAGGAATCCATTGTGTGGTTTTCAGCAGAAAAGTTTCCAAGTGTCCATTTTTGAAACGTACAAATATTCCTCTTAAATCAGCCGAACTACGAATTCCGATTTACTCACCTGTTATCAGGAGAAAACCCTGTGCTGCATCTTTTAGCCCAGCACTGACCCTGGAAAGTAATTCTAAGCGTACTTACCAGTAACTTGTATTTCCTTCCATAGGAATCCATTGTGTGGTTTTCAGCAGAAAAGTTTCTAAGTGTCCATTTTTGAAACGTACAAATATTCCTCTAAAATCAGCCGAATTACGAATGCGATTTACCCACCTGTTATCAGGAGAGAACCCAGTGCTGCATCTTTTAGCCCAGCACTGACCCTGAGAAGTAATTCTAAGCGTACTTACCAGTAACTTGTATTTCCTTCCTTAGGAATCCATTGTGTGATTTTCAGCAGAAAAGTTTCTGTGTCTGTTTCTGAAACGTACAAATACTCCTCTAAAATCAGCCGAATTAGGAATTCCGATTTACTCAGCTGTTATCAGCAGAGAACACAGTGCTGCATCATTTAGGCCAGCACTGACCCTGAAAAGTAATTCTAAGTGTACTTACCAGTAACTTGTATTTCCTTCCATAGGAATCCATTGTGTGGTTTCACAAGAAAAGATTTTAAGTGTCCATTTTTGAAACGTACAAATACTCCTCTAAAATCAGCCGAACTACGAATTCTGATTTACTCACCTGTTATCGGGAGAGAACCCTGTGCTGCATCTTTTAGCCCAGCACTGACCCTGAAAAGTAATTCTAAGCGTACTTACCAGTAACTTGTATTTTCTTCCATAGGAATCCATTGTGTGGTTTTCACCAGAAAAGATTTTAAGTGTCCATTTTTGAAACGTACAAATACTCCTCTGAAATAAGTCGAATTACGAATGCCGATTTACTCACCTGTTATCAGGAGAGAACCCAGTGAGGCATCTTTTAGCCCAGCACTGACCTTGGAATGTAATTCTAAGCGTACTTACCAGTAACTTGTATTTCCTTCCATAGGAATCCATTGTGTGGTTTTCACCAGAAAAGATTCTAAGTGTCCATTTTTGAAACGTACAAATATTCCTCTAAAATCAGCCGAATTACGAATGCCGATTTACCCACCTGATTATCAGGAGAAAACCCAGTGCTGCATCTTTTAGCCCAGCACTGACCCTGAAAAGTAATTCTAAGCGTACTTACCAGTAACTTGTATTTCCTTCCTTAGGAATCCATTTTGTGATTTTCAGCAGAAAAGTTTCTGTGTCCGTTTCTGAAACGTACAAATACTCCTCTAAAATCAGCCGAATTAGGAATTCCGATTTACTCAGCTGTTATCAGGAGAGAACACAGTGCTGCATCATTTAGGCCAGCACTGACCCTGAAAAGTAATTCTAAGTGTACTTACCAGTAACTTGTATTTCCTTCCATAGGAATCCATTGTGTGGTTTCACCAGAAAAGATTTTAAGTGTCCATTTTTGAAACGTACAAATACTCCTCTAAAATCAGCCGAACTACGAATTCTGATTTACTCACCTGTTATCGGGAGAGAACCCTGTGCTGCATCTTTTAGCCCAGCACTGACCCTGAAAAGTAATTTGAAGCGTACTTACCAGTAAGTTGTATTTCCTTCCATAGGAATCCATTGTGTGGTTTTCACCAGAAAAGATTCTAAGTGTCCATTATTGAAAAAGTAAGAATATTCCTCTAAAATCAGCCGAATTACGAATGCCGATTTACCCACCTGTTATCAGGAGAGAACACAGTGCTGCATCTTTTAGACTAGCACTGACCCTGAAAAGTAATTCAAGTGTACTTACCAGTAACTTGTATTTCCTTCCATAGGAATCCGTTGTGTGATTTTCATCAGAAAAGTTTCTAAGTGTTCATTTTTGAAACATACAAATACTCCTCTAAAATCAGCCAAATTACGAATGCCGATTTACCCACATGTTATCAGGAGAGAACACAGTGCTGCATCTTTTAGACCAGCACTGACCCTGAAAAGTAATTCAAGCGTACTTACCAGTAACTTGTATTTCCTTCCATAGGAATGCATTGTGTGGTTTTCAGCAGAAAAATTTCCAAGTGTCCATTTTTGAAACGTACAAATATTCCTCTAAAATCAGCCAAACTACGAATTCAAATTTACTCACCTGTTATCAGGAGAGAACCCAGTTCTGCAACTTTTAGCCCAGCACTGATCCTGAAAAGTAATTCTAATCTTACTTACCAGTAACTTGTATTTCCTTCCATAGGAATCCATTGTGTGGTTTTCACCAGGAAAGATTCTGTGTCCATATTTGAAACAGACAAATACTCCTCTAAAATCAGCCAAATTACGTATTCTGATTTACTCACCTGTTATCATGAGAGAACCCAGTGCTGCATCTTTTAGCCCAGCACTAAACCTGGAAAGTAATTCTCAGCGTACTTACCAGTAACTTGTATTTCCTTCCATAGGAATCCATTGTGTGGTTTTCAGCAGAAAAGTTTCCAAGTGTCCATTTTTGAAACGTACAAATATTCCTCTAAAATCAGCCGAATTACGAATGCCGATTTACCCACCTGTTATCAGGAGAGAACCCAGTGCTGCATCTTTTAGCCCAGCACTGACCCTGAAAAGTAATTCTAAGCGTACTTACCAGTAACTTGTATTTCCTTCCTTAGGAATCCATTGTGTGATTTTCAGCAGAAAAGTTTCTGTGTCCGTTTCTGAAACGTACAAATACTCCTCTAAAATCAGCCGAATTAGGAATTCCGATTTACTCAGCTGTTATCAGCAGAGAACACAGTGCTGCATCATTTAGGCCAGCACTGACCCTGAAAAGTAATTCTAAGTGTACTTACCAGTAACTTGTATTTCCTTCCATAGGAATCCATTGTGTGGTTTCACCAGAAAAGATTTTAAGTGTCCATTTTTGAAACGTACAAATACTCCTCTAAAATCAGCCGAACTACGAATTCTGATTTACTCACCTGTTATCGGGAGAGAACCCAGTGCTGCATCTTTTAGCCCAGCACTGACCCTGAAAAGTAATTCTAAGCGTACTTACCAGTAACTTGTATTTCCTTCCATAGGAATCCATTGTGTTATTTTCAGCTGAAAAGTTTCTGTGTCCGTTTTTGAAACATACGAATACTCCTCTAAAATAAGCCGATTTAGGAATTCTGATTTACTCAGCTGTTATCAGGAGAGAACACAGTGCTGCATCATTTAGGCCAGCACTGACCCTGAAAAGTAATTCTCAGCGTACTTACCAGTAACTTGTATTTCCTTCCATAGGAATCCATTGTGTGGTTTTCACCAGAAAAGTTTCTAAGTGTCAATTTTTGAAACTTTCAAATATTCCTCTAAAATGAGCCGAACTACGAATTCCGATTTACTCACCTGTTATCAGGAGAGAACCCAGTGCTGCATCTTTTAGACCAGCACTGACCCTGGAAAGTAATTCTAAGCGTACTTACCAGTAACTTCCATTTCCTTCCATAGGAATCCATTGTGTGGTTTTCAGCAGAAAAGTTTCCAAGTGTCCATTTTTGAAACGTACAAATATTCCTCTTAAATCAGCCGAACTACGAATTCCGATTTACTCACCTGTTATCAGGAGAAAACCCTGTGCTGCATCTTTTAGCCCAGCACTGACCCTGGAAAGTAATTCTAAGCGTACTTACCAGTAACTTCTATTTCCTTCCATAGGAATCCATTGTGTGGTTTTCAGCAGAAAAGTTTCCAAGTGTCGATTTTTGAAACGTACAAATATTCCTCTAAAATCAGCCGAACTACGAATTCCGATTTACTCATCTGTTATCAGGAGAGAACCCAGTGCTGCATCTTTTAGACCAGCACTGACCCTGAAACTTAATTCTAAGCGTACTTACCAGTAAGTTGTATTTCCTTCCATAGGAATCCATTGTGTGGTTTTCACCAGAAAAGATTTTAAGTGTCCATTTTTGAAACGTACAAATACTCCTCTAAAATCAGTCGAATTACGAATGCCGATTTACTCACCTGTTATCAGGAGAGAACCCAGTGCTGCATCTTGTAGCCCAGCACTGACCCTGAAAAGTAATTCTAAGCGTACTTACCAGTAACTTGTATTTCCTTCCATAGGACTCCAATGTGTGATTTTCAGCAGAAAAGTTTATGTGTCTGTTTTTGAAACGTACAAATACTCCTTTAAAATCAGCCGAATTAGGAATTCCGATTTTCTCACCTGTTATCAGGAGGGAACACAGTGCTGCATCATTTAGGGCAGCACTGACCCTGAAAAGTAATTCTAAGCGTACTTACCAGTAACTTGTATTTCCTTCCATAGGAATCCATTGTGTGGTTTTCACCAGAAAAGATTTTAAGTGTCCATTTTTGAAACGTACAAATACTCCTCTAAAATCAGCTGAATTACGAATGCCGATTTACCCAACTGTTATCAGGAGAGAACCCAGTGCTGCATCTTTTAGCCCAGCACTGACCCTGAAAAGTAATTGTAAGCGTACTTACCAGTAACTTGTATTTCCTTCCATAGGAATCCATTGTGTGGTTTTCAGCAGAAAAGATTCCAAGTGTCCATTTTTAAAACGTACAAATATTCCTCTTAAATCAGCCGAACTACGAATTCCGATTTACTCATCTGTTATCAGGAGAAAACCCTGTGCTGCATCTTTTACCCCAGCACTGACCCTGGAAAGTAATTCTAAGCGTACTTACCAGTAACTTGTATTTCCTTCCATAGGAATCCATTCTGTGGTTTTCAGCAGAAAAGTTTCTAAGTGTCCATTTTTGAAACGTACAAATATTCCACTAAAATCAGCCGAATTACGAATGCCGATTTACCCACCTGATTATCAGGAGAAAACCCAGTGCTGCATCTTTTAGCCCAGCACTGACCCTGAAAAGTAATTCTAAGCGTACTTACCAGTAACTTGTATTTCCTTCCTTAGGAATCCATTGTGTGATTTTCAGCAGAAAAGTTTCTGTGTCCGTTTCTGAAACGTACAAATACTCCTCTAAAATCAGCCGAATTAGGAATTCCGATTTACTCAGCTGTTATCAGGAGAGAACACAGTGCTGCATCATTTAGGCCAGCACTGACCCTGAAAAGTAATTCTAAGTGTACTTACCAGTAACTTGTATTTCCTTCCATAGGAATCCATTGTGTGGTTTCACCAGAAAAGATTTTAGGTGTCCATTTTTGAAACGTACAAATACTCCGCTAAAATCAGCCGAACTACGAATTCTGATTTACTCACCTGTTATCGGGAGAGAACCCTGTGCTGCATCTTTTAGCCCAGCACTGACCCTGAAAAGTAATTCGAAGCGTACTTACCAGTAAGTTGTATTTCCTTCCATAGGAATCCATTGTGTGGTTTTCACCAGAAAAGATTCTAAGTGTCCATTATTGAAAAAGTAAGAATATTCCTCTAAAATCAGCCGAATTACGAATGCCGATTTACCAACCTGTTATCAGGAGAGAACACAGTGCTGCATCTTTTAGACTAGCACTGACCCTGAAAAGTAATTCAAGTGTACTTACCAGTAACTTGTATTTCCTTCCATAGGAATCCGTTGTGTGATTTTCATCAGAAAAGTTTCTAAGTGTTCATTTTTGAAACATACAAATACTCCTCTAAAATCAGCCGAATTACGAATGCCGATTTACCCACCTGTTATCAGGAGAGAACACAGTGCTGCATCTTTTAGACCAGCACTGACCCTGAAAAGTAATTCAAGCGTACTTACCAGTACCTTGTATTTCCTTCCATAGGAATGCATTGTGTGGTTTTCAGCAGAAAAATTTCCAAGTGTCCATTTTTGAAATGTACAAATATTCCTCTAAAATCAGCCAAACTGCAAATTCAAATTTACTCACCTGTTATCAGGAGAGAACCCAGTTCTGCAACTTTTAGCCCAGCACTGATCCTGAAAAGTAATTCTAATCTTACTTACCAGTAACTTGTATTTCCTTCCATAGGAATCCATTGTGTGGTTTTCACCAGGAAAGATTCTGTGTCCATATTTGAAACAGACAAATACTCCTCTAAAATCAGCCAAATTACGTATTCTGATTTACTCACCTGTTATCATGAGTGAACCCAGTGCTGCATCTTTTAGCCCAGCACTGACCCTGGAAAGTAATTCTCAGCGTACTTACCAGTAACTTGTATTTCCTTCCATAGGAATCCATTGTGTGGTTTTCAGCAGAAAAGTTTCCAAGTGTCCATTTTTGAAACGTACAAATATTCCTCTTAAATCAGCCGAACTACGAATTCCGATTTACTCACCTGTTATCAGGAGAAAACCCTGTGCTGCATCTTTTAGCCCAGCACTGACCCTGGAAAGTAATTCTAAGCGTACTTACCAGTAACTTGTATTTCCTTCCATAGGAATCCATTGTGTGGTTTTCAGCAGAAAAGTTTCTAAGTGTCCATTTTTGAAACGTACAAATATTCCTCTAAAATCAGCCGAATTACGAATGCCGATTTACCCACCTGTTATCAGGAGAGAACCCAGTGCTGCATCTTTTAGCCCAGCACTGACCCTGAAAAGTAATTCTAAGCGTACTTACCAGTAACTTGTATTTCCTTCCTTAGGAATCCATTGTGTGATTTTCAGCAGAAAAGTTTCTGTGTCCGTTTCTGAAACGTACAAATACTCCTCTAAAATCAGCCGAATTAGGAATTCCGATTTACTCAGCTGTTATCAGCAGAGAACACAATGCTGCATCATTTAGGCCAGCACTGACCCTGAAAAGTAATTCTAAGTGTACTTACCAGTAACTTGTATTTCCTTCCATAGGAATCCATTGTGTGGTTTCACCAGAAAAGATTTTAAGTGTCCATTTTTGAAACGTACAAATACTCCTCTAAAATCAGCCGAACTACGAATTCTGATTTACTCACCTGTTATCGGGAGAGAACCCTGTGCTGCATCTTTTAGCCCAGCACTGACCCTGAAAATTAATTCGAAGCGTACTTACCAGTAAGTTGTATTTCCTTCCATAGGAATCCATTGTGTGGTTTTCACCAGAAAAGATTCTAAGTGTCCATTTTTGAAACGTACAAATATTCCTCTAAAATCAGCCGAATTACGAATGCCGATTTACCCACCTGTTATCAGAGAGAACCCAGTGCTGCATCTTTTAGCCCAGCACTGACCCTGAAAAGTAATTCTAAGCGTACTTACCAGTAACTTGTATTTCCTTCCATAGGAATCCATTGTGTTATTTTCAGCTGAAAAGTTTCTGTGTCCGTTTTTGAAACATACGAATACTCCTCTAAAATAAGCCGATTTAGGAATTCTGATTTACTCAGCTGTTATCAGGAGAGAACACAGTGCTGCATCATTTAGGCCAGCACTGACCCTGAAAAGTAATTCTCAGCGTACTTACCAGTAACTTCTATTTCCTTCCATAGGAATCCATTGTGTGGTTTTCAGCAGAAAAGTTTCCAAGTGTCCATTTTTGAAACGTACAAATATTCCTCTTAAATCAGCCGAACTAGGAATTCTGATTTACTCACCTGTTATCAGGAGAGAACCCAGTGCTGCATCTTTTAGCCCAGCACTGACCCTGGAATGTAATTCTAAGCATACTTACCAGTAACTTGTATTTCCTTCCATAGGAATCCATTGTGTGGTTTTCAGCAGAAAAGTTTCTAAGTGTTCATTTTTGAAACGTACAAATACTCCTATAAAATCAGCCAAATTACGAATTGTATTTCCTTCCATAGGAATCCATGTTGTGGTTTTCACCAGAAAAGTTTCTAAGTGTCAATTTTTGAAACTTTCAAATATTCCTCTAAAATTAGCCGAACTACGAATTCCGATTTACTCACCTGTTATCAGGAGAGAACCCAGTGCTGCATCTTTTAGACCAGCACTGACCCTGGAAAGTAATTCTAAGCGTACTTACCAGTAACTTCTATTTCCTTCCATAGGAATCCATTGTGTGGTTTTCAGCAGAAAAGTTTCCAAGTGTCCATTTTTGAAACGTACAAATATTCCTCTTAAATCAGCCGAACTACGAATTCCGATTTACTCACCTGTTATCAGGAGAAAACCCTGTGCTGCATCTTTTAGCCCAGCACTGACCCTGGAAAGTAATTCTAAGCGTAATTACCAGTAACTTCTATTTCTTTCCATAGGAATCCATTGTGTGGTTTTCACCAGAAAAGATTTTAAGTGTCCATTTTTGAAACGTACAAATACTCCTCTAAAATCAGTCGAATTACGAATGCCAATTTACTCACCTGTTATCAGGAGAGAACCCAGTGCTGCATCTTGTAGCCCAGCACTGACCCTGAAAAGTAATTCTAAGCGTACTTACCAGTAACTTGTATTTCCTTCCATAGGACTCCAATGTGTGATTTTCAGCACAAAAGTTTATGTGTCTGTTTTTGAAACGTACAAATACTCCTTTAAAATCAGCCGAATTAGGAATTCCGATTTTCTCACCTGTTATCAGGAGGGAACACAGTGCTGCATCATTTAGGGCAGCACTGACCCTGAAAAGTAATTCTAAGCGTACTTACCAGTGACTTGTATTTCCTTCCATAGGAATCCATTGTGTGGTTTTCACCAGAAAAGATTTTAAGTGTCCATTTTTGAAACGTACAAATACTCCTCTGAAATAAGTCGAATTACGAATGCCGATTTACTCACCTGTTATCAGGAGAGAACCCAGTGCTGCATCTTTTAGCCCAGCACTGACCCTGAAAAGTAATTCTAAGCGTACTTACCAGTAACTTGTATTTCCTTCCATAGGAATCCATTGTGTGATTTTCAGCTGAAAAGTTTCTGTGTCCGTTTTTGAAACATACAAATACTCCTCTAAAATAAGCCGATTTAGGAATTCCGATTTACTCAGCTGTTATCAGAAGAGAACACAGTGCTGCATCATTTAGGCCAGCACTGACCCTGAAAAGTAATTATCAGCGTACTTACCAGTAACTTCTATTTCCTTCCATAGGAATCCATTGTGTGGTTTTCAGCAGAAAAGTTTCCAAGTGTCCATTTTTGAAACGTACAAATATTCCTCTTAAATCAGCCGAACTACGAATTCCGATTTACTCACCTGTTATCAGGAGAGAACCCAGTGCTGCATCTTTTAGCCCAGCACTGACCCTGGAATGTAATTCTAAGCGTACTTACCAGTAACTTGTATTTCCTTCCATAGGAATCCATTGTGTGGTTTTCAGCAGAAAAGTTTCTAAGGGTTCATTTTTGAAACGTACAAATACTCCTATAAAATCAGCCGAATTACGAATGCCGATTTACCCACCTGTTATCAGGAGAGAACACAGTGCTGCATCTTTTAGACCAGCACTGACCCTGAAAAGTAATTCAAGCGTACTTACCACTAACTTGTATTTCCTTCCATAGGAATCCATTGTGTGATTTTCATCAGAAAAGTTTCTAAGTGTTCATTTTTGAAACGTACAAATACTCCTCTAAAATCAGCCGAATTACGAATGCCAATTTACCCACCTGTTATCAGGAGAGAACACAGTGCTGCATCTTTTAGACCAGCACTGACCCTGAAAAGTAATTCAAGCGTACTTACCAGTAACTTGTATTTCCTTCCATAGGAATGCATTGTGTGGTTTTCAGCAGAAAAATTTCCAAGTGTCCATTTTTGAAACGTACAAATATTCCTCTAAAATCAGCCAAACTACGAATTCAAATTTACTCACCTGTTATCAGGAGAGAACCCAGTGCTGCAACTTTTAGCCCAGCACTGATCCTGAAAAGTAATTATAATCTTACTTACCAGTAACTTGTATTTCCTTCCATAGGAATCCATTGTTTGGTTTTCACCAGAAAAGATTTTAAGTGTCCATTTTTGAAACGTACAAATACTCCTCTGAAATAAGTCGAATTACGAATGCCGATTTACTCACCTGTTATCAGGAGAGAACCCAGTGCTGCATCTTTTAGCCCAGCACTGACCCTGAAAAGTAATTCTAAGCGTACTTACCAGTAACTTGTATTTCCTTCCATAGGAATCCATTGTGTGATTTTCAGCTGAAAAGTTTCTGTGTCCGTTTTTGAAACATACAAATACTCCTCTAAAATAAGCCGATTTAGGAATTCCGATTTACTCAGCTGTTATCAGAAGAGAACACAGTGCTGCATCATTTAGGCCAGCACTGACCCTGAAAAGTAATTATCAGCGTACTTACCAGTAACTTCTATTTCCTTCCATAGGAATCCATTGTGTGGTTTTCAGCAGAAAAGTTTCCAAGTGTCCATTTTTGAAACGTACAAATATTCCTCTTAAATCAGCCGAACTACGAATTCCGATTTACTCACCTGTTATCAGGAGAGAACCCAGTGCTGCATATTTTAGCCCAGCACTGACCCTGGAATGTAATTCTAAGCATACTTACCAGTAACTTGTATTTCCTTCCATAGAAATCCATTGTGTGGTTTTCAGCAGAAAAGTTTCTAAGTGCTCATTTTTGAAACGTACAAATACTCCTATAAAATCAGCCAAATTACGAATGCCGATTTACCCACCTGATTATCAGGAGAGAACCCAGTGCTGCATCTTTTAGCCCAGCACTGACCCTGAAAAGTAATTCTAAGCGTACTTACCAGTAACTTGTATTTCCTTCCTTAGGAATCCATTGTGTGATTTTCAGCAGAAAAGTTTCTGTGTCCGTTTCTGAAACGTACAAATACTCCTCTAAAATCAGCCGAATTAGGAATTCCGATTTACTCAGCTGTTATCAGGAGAGAGCACAGTGCTGCATCATTTAGGCCAGCACTGACCCTGAAAAGTAATTCTAAGTGTACTTACCAGTAACTTGTATTTCCTTCCATAGGAATCCATTGTGTGGTTTCACCAGAAAAGATTTTAAGTGTCCATTTTTGAAACGTACAAATACTCCTCTCAAATCAGCCGAACTACGAATTCTGATTTACTCACCTGATATTGGGAGAGAACCCTGTGCTGCATCTTTTAGCCCAGCACTGACCCTGAAAAGTAATTCGAAGCATACTTACCAGTAAGTTGTATTTCATTCCATAGGAATCCATTGTGTGGTTTTCACCAGAAAAGATTCTAAGTGTCCATTTTTGAAAAGTACAAATATTCCTCTAAAATCAGCCGAATTACGAATGCCGATTTACCCACCTGTTATCAGGAGAGAACACAGTGCTGCATCTTTTAGCCCAGCACTGACCCTGAAAAGTAATTCTAAGCGTACTTACCAGTAACTTGTATTTCCTTCCTTAGGAATCCATTGTGTGATTTTCAGCAGAAAAGTTTCTGTGTCCGTTTCTGAAACGTAAAAATACTCCTCTAAAATCAGCCGAATTAGGAATTCCGATTTACTCAGCTGTTATCAGGAGAGAGCACAGTGCTGCATCATTTAGGCCAGCACTGACCCTGAAAAGTAATTCTAAGTGTACTTACCAGTAACTTGTATTTCCTTCCATAGGAATCCATTGTGTGGTTTCACCAGAAAAGATTTTAAGTGTCCATTTTTGAAACGTACAAATACTCCTCTCAAATCAGCCGAACTACGAATTCTGATTTACTCACCTGATATCGGGAGAGAACCCTGTGCTGCATCTTTTAGCCCAGCACTGACCCTGAAAAGTAATTTGAAGCGTACTTACCAGTAAGGTGTATTTCCTTCCATAGGAATCCATTGTGTGGTTTTCACCCGAAAAGATTCCTAGTGTCCATTTTTGAAAAGTACAAATATTCCTCTAAAATCAGCCGAATTACGAATGCCGATTTACCCACCTGTTATCAGGAGAGAACAGAGTGCTGCATCTTTTAGACCAGCACTGACCCTGAAATGTAATTCAAGCGTACTTACCAGTAACTTGTATTTCCTTCCATAGGAATCCATTGTGTGATTTTCATCAGAAAAGTTTCTAAGTGTTCATTTTTGAAACATACAAATACTCCTCTAAAATCAGCCGAATTTCGAATGCCGATTTACCCACCTGTTATCAGGAGAGAACACAGTGCTGCATCATTTAGGCCAGCACTGACCCTGAAAAGTAATTCTAAGTGTACTTACCAGTAACTTGTATTTCCTTCCATAGGAATCCATTGTGTGGTTTTCAGCAGAAAAGTTTCCAAGTGTCCATTTTTGAAACGTACAAATATTCCTCTTAAATCAGCCGAACTACGAATTCCGATTTACTCACCTGTTATCAGGAGAGAACCCAGTGCTGCATATTTTAGCCCAGCACTGACCCTGGAATGTAATTCTAAGCATACTTACCAGTAACTTGTATTTCCTTCCATAGAAATCCATTGTGTGGTTTTCAGCAGAAAAGTTTCTAAGTGTTCAGTTTTTGAAACGTACAAATACTCCTATAAAATCAGCCGAATTACGAATGCCGATTTACCCACCTGTTATCAGGAGAGAACACAGTGCTGCATCTTTTAGACCAGCACTGACCCTGAAAAGTAATTCAAGCGTACTTACCAGTAACTTGTATTTCCTTCCATAGGAATCCATTGTGTGATTTTCATCAGAAAAGTTTCTGTGTCCGTTTCTGAAACGTACAAATACTCCTCTAAAATCAGCCGAATTAGGAATTCCGATTTACTCAGCTGTTATCAGGAGAGAGCACAGTGCTGCATCATTTAGGCCAGCACTGACCCTGAAAAGTAATTCTAAGTGTACTTACCAGTAACTTGTATTTCCTTCCATAGGAATCCATTGTGTGGTTTCACCAGAAAAGATTTTAAGTGTCCATTTTTGAAACGTACAAATACTCCTCTCAAATCACCCGAACTACGAATTCTGATTTACTCACCTGATATCGGGAGAGAACCCTGTGCTGCATCATTTAGCCCAGCACTGACCCTGAAAAGTAATTCGAAGCGTACTTACCAGTAAGTTGTATTTCATTCCATAGGAGTCCATTGTGTGGTTTTCACCAGAAAAGATTCTAAGTGTCCATTTTTGAAAAGTACAAATATTCCTCTAAAATCAGCCGAATTACGAATGCCGATTTACCCACCTGTTATCAGGAGAGAACACAGTGCTGCATCTTTTAGCCCAGCACTGACCCTGAAAAGTAATTCTAAGCGTACTTACCAGTAACTTGTATTTCCTTCCTTAGGAATCCATTGTGTGATTTTCAGCAGAAAAGTTTCTGTGTCTGTTTCTGAAACGTACAAATACTCCTCTAAAATCAGCCGAATTAGGAATTCCGATTTACTCAGCTGTTATCAGGAGAGAGCACAGTGCTGCATCATTTAGGCCAGCACTGCCCCTGAAAAGTAATTCTAAGTGTACTTACCAGTAACTTGTATTTCCTTCCATAGGAATCCATTGTGTGGTTTCACCAGAAAAGATTTTAAGTGTCCATTTTTGAAACGTACAAATACTCCTCTCAAATCAGCCGAACTACGAATTCTGATTTACTCACCTGATATTGGGAGAGAACCCTGTGCTGCATCTTTTAGCCCAGCACTGACCCTGAAAAGTAATTCGAAGCATACTTACCAGTAAGTTGTATTTCATTCCATAGGAATCCATTGTGTGGTTTTCACCAGAAAAGATTCTAAGTGTCCATTTTTGAAAAGTACAAATATTCCTCTAAAATCAGCCGAATTACGAATGCCGATTTACCCACCTGTTATCAGGAGAGAACACAGTGCTGCATCTTTTAGCCCAGCACTGACCCTGAAAAGTAATTCTAAGCGTACTTACCAGTAACTTGTATTTCCTTCCTTAGGAATCCATTGTGTGATTTTCAGCAGAAAAGTTTCTGTGTCCGTTTCTGAAACGTACAAATACTCCTCTAAAATCAGCCGAATTTCGAATGCCGATTTACCCACCTGTTATCAGGAGAGAACAGAGTGCTGCATCTTTTAGACCAGCACTGACCCTGAAATGTAATTCAAGCGTACTTACCAGTAACTTGTATTTCCTTCCATAGGAATCCATTGTGTGATTTTCATCAGAAAAGTTTCTAAGTGTTCATTTTTGAAACATACAAATACTCCTCTAAAATCAGCCGAATTTCGAATGCCGATTTACCCACCTGTTATCAGGAGAGAACACAGTGCTGCATCATTTAGGCCAGCACTGACCCTGAAAAGTAATTCTAAGTGTACTTACCAGTAACTTGTATTTCCTTCCATAGGAATCCATTGTGTGGTTTTCAGCAGAAAAGTTTCCAAGTGTCCATTTTTGAAACGTACAAATATTCCTCTTAAATCAGCCGAACTACGAATTCCGATTTACTCACCTGTTATCAGGAGAGAACCCAGTGCTGCATATTTTAGCCCAGCACTGACCCTGGAATGTAATTCTAAGCATACTTACCAGTAACTTGTATTTCCTTCCATAGAAATCCATTGTGTGGTTTTCAGCAGAAAAGTTTCTAAGTGTTCAGTTTTTGAAACGTACAAATACTCCTATAAAATCAGCCGAATTACGAATGCCGATTTACCCACCTGTTATCAGGAGAGAACACAGTGCTGCATCTTTTAGACCAGCACTGACCCTGAAAAGTAATTCAAGCGTACTTACCAGTAACTTGTATTTCCTTCCATAGGAATCCATTGTGTGATTTTCATCAGAAAAGTTTCTGTGTCCGTTTCTGAAACGTACAAATACTCCTCTAAAATCAGCCGAATTAGGAATTCCGATTTACTCAGCTGTTATCAGGAGAGAGCACAGTGCTGCATCATTTAGGCCAGCACTGACCCTGAAAAGTAATTCTAAGTGTACTTACCAGTAACTTGTATTTCCTTCCATAGGAATCCATTGTGTGGTTTCACCAGAAAAGATTTTAAGTGTCCATTTTTGAAACGTACAAATACTCCTCTCAAATCAGCCGAACTACGAATTCTGATTTACTCACCTGATATCGGGAGAGAACCCTGTGCTGCATCATTTAGCCCAGCACTGACCCTGAAAAGTAATTCGAAGCGTACTTACCAGTAAGTTGTATTTCATTCCATAGGAGGCCATTGTGTGGTTTTCACCAGAAAAGATTCTAAGTGTCCATTTTTGAAAAGTACAAATATTCCTCTAAAATCAGCCGAATTACGAATGCCGATTTACCCACCTGTTATCAGGAGAGAACACAGTGCTGCATCTTTTAGCCCAGCACTGACCCTGAAAAGTAATTCTAAGCGTACTTACCAGTAACTTGTATTTCCTTCCTTAGGAATCCATTGTGTGATTTTCAGCAGAAAAGTTTCTGTGTCTGTTTCTGAAACGTACAAATACTCCTCTAAAATCAGCCGAATTAGGAATTCCGATTTACTCAGCTGTTATCAGGAGAGAGCACAGTGCTGCATCATTTAGGCCAGCACTGACCCTGAAAAGTAATTCTAAGTGTACTTACCAGTAACTTGTATTTCCTTCCATAGGAATCCATTGTGTGGTTTCACCAGAAAAGATTTTAAGTGTCCATTTTTGAAAAGTACAAATACTCCTCTCAAATCAGCCGAACTACGAATTCTGATTTACTCACCTGATATTGGGAGAGAACCCTGTGCTGCATCTTTTAGCCCAGCACTGACCCTGAAAAGTAATTCGAAGCATACTTACCAGTAAGTTGTATTTCATTCCATAGGAATCCATTGTGTGGTTTTCACCAGAAAAGATTCTAAGTGTCCATTTTTGAAAAGTACAAATATTCCTCTAAAATCAGCCGAATTACGAATGCCGATTTACCCACCTGTTATCAGGAGAGAACACAGTGCTGCATCTTTTAGCCCAGCACTGACCCTGAAAAGTAATTCTAAGCGTACTTACCAGTAACTTGTATTTCCTTCCTTAGGAATCCATTGTGTGATTTTCAGCAGAAAAGTTTCTGTGTCCGTTTCTGAAACGTACAAATACTCCTCTAAAATCAGCCGAATTTCGAATGCCGATTTACCCACCTGTTATCAGGAGAGAACACAGTGCTGCATCTTTTAGACCAGCACTGACCCTGAAAAGTAATTCAAGCATACTTACCAGTAACTTGTATTTCCTTCCATAGGAATGCATTGTGTGGTTTTCATCAGAAAAATTTCCAAGTGTCCATTTTTGGAACGTACAAATATTCCTCTAAAATCAGCCAAACTATGAATTCAAATTTACTCACCTGTTATCAGGAGAGAACCCAGTGCTGCAACTTTTAGCCCAGCACTGATCCTGAAAAGTAATTCTAATCTTACTTACCAGTAACTTGTATTTCCTTCCATAGGAATCCATTGTGTGGTTTTCACCAGGAAAGATTCTGTGTCCATATTTGAAACAGACAAATACTCCTCTAAAATCAGCCAAATTACGTATTCTGATTTACTCACCTGTTATAATGAGAGAACCCAGTGCTGCATATTTTAGCCCAGCACTGAACCTGGAAAGTAATTCTCAGCGTACTTACCAGTAACTTGTATTTCCTTCCATAGGAATCCATTGTGTGGTTTTCAGCAGAAAAGTTTCCAAGTGTCCATTTTTGAAACGTACAAATATTCCTCTTAAATCAGCCGAACTACGAATTCCGATTTACTCACCTGTTATCAGGAGAAAACCCTGTGCTGCATCTTTTAGCCCAGCACTGACCCTGGAAAGTAATTCTAAGCGTACTTACGAGTAACTTGTATTTCCTTCCATAGGAATCCATTGTGTGGTTTTCAGCAGAAAAGTTTCTAAGTGTCCATTTTTGAAATGTACAAATATTCCTCTAAAATCAGCCGAATTACGAATGCCGATTTACCCACCTGTTATCAGGAGAGAACCCAGTGCTGCATCTTTTAGCCCAGCACTGACCCTGAAAAGTAATTCTAAGCGTACTTACCAGTAACTTGTATTTCCTTCCTTAGGAATCCATTGTGTGATTTTCAGCAGAAAAGTTTCTGTGTCCGTTTCTGAAACGTACAAATACTCCTCTAAAATCAGCCGAATTAGGAATTCCGATTTACTCAGCTGTTATCAGGAGAGAACACAGTGCTGCATCATTTAGGCCAGCACTGACCCTGAAAAGTAATTCTAAGTGTACTTACCAGTAACTTGTATTTCCTTCCATAGGAATCCATTGTGTGGTTTCACCAGAAAAGATTTTAAGTGTCCATTTTTAAAACGTACAAATACTCCTCTAAAATCAGCCGAACTACGAATTCTGATTTACTCACCTGTTATCGGGAGAGAACCCAGTGCTGCATCTTTTAGCCCAGCACTGACCCTAAAAAGTAATTCAAGCGTACTTACCAGTAACTTGTATTTCCTTCCATAGGAATGCATTGTGTGGTTTTCAGCAGAAAAGTTTCTAAGTGTCCATTTTTGAAACGTACAAATACTCCTCTAAAATCAGCTGAATTACGAATGCCGATTTACCCAACTGTTATCAGGAGAGAACCCAGTGCTGCATCTTTTAACCCAGCACTGACCCTGAAAAGTAATTGTAAGCGTACTTACCAGTAACTTGTATTTCCTTCCATAGGAATCCATTGTGTGGTTTTCAGCAGAAAAGATTCCAAGTGTCCATTTTTAAAACGTACAAATATTCCTCTTAAATCAGCCGAACTACGAATTCCGATTTACTCATCTGTTATCAGGAGAAAACCCTGTGCTGCATCTTTTACCCCAGCACTGACCCTGGAAAGTAATTCTAAGCGTACTTACCAGTAACTTGTATTTCCTTCCATAGGAATCCATTGTGTGGTTTTCAGCAGAAAAGTTTCTAAGTGTCCATTTTTGAAACGTACAAATATTCCTCTAAAATCAGCCGAATTACGAATGCCGATTTACCCACCTGATTTTCAGGAGAAAACCCAGTGCTGCATCTTTTAGCCCAGCACTGACCCTGAAAAGTAATTCTAAGCGTACTTACCAGTAACTTGTATTTCCTTCCTTAGGAATCCATTGTGTGATTTTCAGCAGAAAAGTTTCTGTGTCCGTTTCTGAAACGTACAAATACTCCTCTAAAATCAGCCGAATTAGGAATTCCGATTTACTCAGCTGTTATCAGGAGAGAACACAGTGCTGCATCATTTAGGCCAGCACTGACCCTGAAAAGTAATTCTAAGTTTACTTACCAGTAACTTGTATTTCCTTCCATAGGAATCCATTGTGTGGTTTCACCAGAAAAGATTTTAAGTGTCCATTTTTGAAACGTACAAATACTCCTCTAAAATCAGCCGAACTACGAATTCTGATTTACTCACCTGTTATCGGGAGAGAACCCTGTGATGCATCTTTTAGCCCAGCACTGACCCTGAAAAGTAATTCGAAGCGTACTTACCAGTAAGTTGTATTTCCTCCCATAGGAATCCATTGTGTGGTTTTCACCAGAAAAGATTCTAAGTGTCCATTATTGAAAAAGTAAGAATATTCCTCTAAAATCAGCCGAATTACGAATGCCGATTTACCCACCTGTTATCAGGAGAGAACACAGTGCTGCATCTTTTAGACCAGCACTGACCCTGAAAAGTAATTCACGTGTACTTACCAGTAACTTGTATTTCCTTCCATAGGAATCCATTGTGTGATTTTCATCAGAAAAGTTTCTAAGTGTTCATTTTTGAAACATACAAATACTCCTCTAAAATCAGCCGAATTACGAATGCCGATTTACCCACCTGTTATCAGGAGAGAACACAGTGCTGCATCTTTTAGACCAGCACTGACCCTGAAAAGTAATTCAAGCGTACTTACCAGTAACTTGTATTTCCTTCCATAGGAATGCATTGTGTGGTTTTCAGCAGAAAAATTTCCAAATGTCCATTTTTGAAACGTACAAATATTCCTCTAAAATCAGCCAAACTACGAATTCAAATTTACTCACCTGTTATCAGGAGAGAACCCAGTGCTGCAACTTTTAGCCCAGCACTGATCCTGAAAAGTAATTCTAATCTTACTTACCAGTAACTTGTATTTCCTTCCATAGGAATCCATTGTGTGGTTTTCACCAGGAAAGATTCTGTGTCCATATTTGAAACAGACAAATACTCCTCTAAAATCAGCCAAATTACGTATTCTGATTTACTCACCTGTTATCATGAGAGAACCCAGTGCTGCATCTTTTAGCCCAGCACTAAACCTGGAAAGTAATTCTCAGCGTACTTACCAGTAACTTGTATTTCCTTCCATAGGAATCCATTGTGTGGTTTTCAGCAGAAAAGTTTCCAAGTGTCCATTTTTGAAACGTACAAATATTCCTCTTAAATCAGCCGAACTACGAATTCCGATTTACTCACCTGTTATCAGGAGAAAACCCTGTGCTGCATCTTTTAGCCCAGCACTGACCCTGGAAAGTAATTCTAAGCGTACTTACCAGTAACTTGTATTTCCTTCCATAGGAATCCATTGTGTGGTTTTCAGCAGAAAAGTTTCTAAGTGTCCATTTTTAAAACGTACAAATATTCCTCTTAAATCAGCCGAACTACGAATTCCGATTTACTCATCTGTTATCAGGAGAAAACCATGTGCTGCATCTTTTAGCCCAGCACTGACCCTGGAAAGTAATTCTAAGCGTACTTACCAGTAACTTGTATTTCCTTCCATAGGAATCCATTGTGTGGTTTTCAGCAGAAAAGTTTCTAAGTGTCCATTTTTGAAACATACAAATACTCCTCTAAAATCAGCCGAATTACGAATGCCGATTTACCCACCTGTTATCAGGAGAGAACACAGTGCTGCATCTTTTAGACCAGCACTGACCCTGAAAAGTAATTCAAGCGTACTTACCAGTAACTTGTATTTCCTTCCATAGGAATGCATTGTGTGGTTTTCAGCAGAAAAATTTCCAAGTGTCCATTTTTGAAACGTACAAATATTCCTCTAAAATCAGCCAAACTACGAATTCAAATTTACTCACCTGTTATCAGGAGAGAACCCAGTGCTGCAACTTTTAGCCCAGCACTGATCCTGAAAAGTAATTCTAATCTTACTTACCAGTAACTTGTATTTCCTTCCATAGGAATCCATTGTGTGGTTTTCACCAGGAAAGATTCTGTGTCCATATTTGAAACAGACAAATACTCCTCTAAAATCAGCCAAATTACGTATTCTGATTTACTCACCTGTTATCATGAGAGAACCCAGTGCTGCATCTTTTAGCCCAGCACTGAACCTGGAAAGTAATTCTCAGCGTACTTACCAGTAACTTGTATTTCCTTCCATAGGAATCCATTGTGTGGTTTTTAGCAGAAAAGTTTCCAAGTGTCCATTTTTGAAACGTACAAATATTCCTCTTAAATCAGCCGAACTACGAATTCCGATTTACTCACCTGTTATCAGGAGAAAACCCTGTGCTGCATCTTTTAGCCCAGCACTGACCCTGAAAAGTAATTCTAAGCGTACTTACCAGTAACTTGTATTTCCTTCCTTAGGAATCCATTGTGTGATTTTCAGCAGAAAAGTTTCTGTGTCCGTTTCTGAAACGTACAAATACTCCTCTAAAATCAGCCGAATTAGGAATTCCAATTTACTCAGCTGTTATCAGGAGAGAACAGAGTGCTGCATCATTTAGGCCAGCACTGACCCTGAAAAGTAATTCTAAGTGTACTTACCAGTAACTTGTATTTCCTTCCATAGGAATCCATTGTGTGGTTTCACCAGAAAAGATTTTAAGTGTCCATTTTTGAAACGTACAAATACTCCTCTAAAATCAGCCGAACTACGAATTCTGATTTACTCACCTGTTATCGGGAGAGAACCCTGTGCTGCATCTTTTAGCCCAGCACTGACCCTGAAAAGTAATTCGAAGCGTACTTACCAGTAAGTTGTATTTCCTTCCATAGGAATCCATTGTGTGGTTTTCAGCAGAAAAGTTTTTGTGTCCGTTTCTGAAACGTACAAATACTCCTCTAAAATCAGCCGAATTAGGAATTCCAATTTACTCAGCTGTTATCAGGAGAGAACAGAGTGCTGCATCATTTAGGCCAGCACTGACCCTGAAAAGTAATTCTAAGTGTACTTACCAGTAACTTGTATTTCCTTCCATAGGAATCCATTGTGTGGTTTCACCAGAAAAGATTTTAAGTGTCCATTTTTGAAACGTACAAATACTCCTCTAAAATCAGCCGAACTACGAATTCTGATTTACTCACCTGTTATCGGGAGAGAACCCTGTGCTGCATCTTTTAGCCCAGCACTGACCCTGAAAAGTAATTCGAAGCGTACTTACCAGTAAGTTGTATTTCCTTCCATAGGAATCCATTGTGTGGTTTTCACCAGAAAAGATTCTAAGTGTCCATTTTTGAAACGTACAAATATTCCTCTAAAATCAGCCGAATTACGAATGCCGATTTACCCACCTGTTATCAGGAGAGAACACAGTGCTGCATCTTTTAGACCAGCACTGACCCTGAAAAGTCATTCTAAGCGTACTTACCAGTAACTTGTATTTCCTTCCTTAGGAATCCATTGTGTGATTTTCAGCAGAAAAGTTTCTGTGTCCGTTTCTGAAACATACAAATACTCCTCTAAAATCAGCCGAATTAGGAATTCCAATTTACTCAGCTGTTATCAGGAGAGAACAGAGTGCTGCATCATTTAGGCCAGCACTGACCCTGAAAAGTAATTCTAAGTGTACTTACCAGTAACTTGTATTTCCTTCCATAGGAATCCATTGTGTGGTTTCACCAGAAAAGATTTTAAGTGTCCATTTTTGAAACGTACAAATACTCCTCTAAAATCAGCCGAACTACGAATTCTGATTTACTCACCTGTTATCGGGAGAGAACCCTGTGCTGCATCTTTTAGCCCAGCACTGACCCTGAAAAGTAATTCGAAGCGTACTTACCAGTAAGTTGTATTTCCTTCCATAGGAATCCATTGTGTGGTTTTCACCAGAAAAGATTCTAAGTGTCCATTTTTGAAACGTACAAATATTCCTCTAAAATCAGCCGAATTACGAATGCTGATTTACCCACCTGTTATCAGGAGAGAACACAGTGCTGCATCTTTTAGACCAGCACTGACCCTGAAAAGTCATTCAAGCGTACTTACCAGTAACTTGTATTTCCTTCCATAGGAATGCATTGTGTGGTTTTCAGCAGAAAAATTTCCAAGTGTCCATTTTTGAAACGTACAAATAATCCTCTAAAATCAGCCAAACTACGAATTCAAATTTACTCACCTGTTATCAGGAGAGAACCCAGTGCTGCAACTTTTAGCCCAGCACTGATCCTGAAAAGTAATTCTAATCTTACTTACCAGTAACTTGTATTTCCTTCCATAGGAATCCATTGTGTGGTTTTCACAAGAAAAGATTCTGTGTCCATATTTGAAACAGACAAATACTCCTCTAAAATCAGCCAAATTACGTATTCTGATTTACTCACCTGTTATCATGAGAGAACCCAGTGCTGCATCTTTTAGCCCAGCACTGAACCTGGAAAGTAATTCTAAGTATACTTACCAGTAAGTTGTATTTCCTTCCATAGGAATCCATTGTGTGGTTTTCAGCAGAAAAGTTTCCAAGTGTCCATTTTTGAAACGTACAAATATTCCTCTAAAATCAGCCGAACTGCAAATTCTGATTTACTCACGTGTTATCAGGAGAGAACCATGTGCTGCATCTTTTAGGCCAGCACTGACCCTGAAAAGTAAATCTAAGCGTACTTACCAGTAACTTGTATTTCCTTCCATAGGAATCCATTGTGTGATTTTCAGCAGAAAAGTATCTGTGTCCGTTTTTGAAACGTACAAATACTCCTCTAAAATCAGCCGAATTAGGAATTCCGATTTACTCACCTGTTATCAGGAGGGAACACAGTGCTGCATCATTTAGGGCAGCACTGACCCTGAAAAGTAATTCTAAGCGTACTTACCAGTAACTTGTATTTCCTTCCATAGGAATCCATTGTGTGATTTTCAGCTGAAAAGTTTCTGTGTCCATTTTTGAAACATACAAATACTCCTCTAAAATAAGCCGATTTAGGAATTTCGATTTACTCAGCTGTTATCAGGAGAGAACACAGTGCTGCATCATTTAGGCCAGCACTGACCCTGAAAAGTAATTCTCAGCGTACTTACCAGTAACTTCTATTTCCTTCCATAAGAATCCATTGTGTGGTTTTCAGCAGAAAAGTTTCCAAGTGTCCATTTTTGAAACGTACAAATATTCCTCTTAAATCAGCCGAACTACGAATTCCGATTTACTCACCTGTTATCAGGAGAGAACCCAGTGCTGCATCTTTTAGCCCAGCACTGACCCTGGAAAGTAATTCTAAGCGTACTTACCAGTAACTTGTATATCCTTCCATAGGAATCCATTGTGTGGTTTTCAGCAGAAAAGTTTCTAAGTGTTCAGTTTTTGAAACGTACAAATACTCCTATAAAATCAGCCGAATTACGAATGCCGATTTACCCACCTGTTATCAGGAGAGAACACAGTGCTGCATCTTTTAGACCAGCACTGACCCTGAAAAGTAATTCAAGCGTACTTACCAGTAACTTGTATTTCCTTCCATAGGAATCCATTGTGTGATTTTCAGCAGAAAAGTTTCTAAGTGTCCATTTTTGAAATGTACAAATACTCCTCTAAAATCAGCCGAATTAGGAATTCCGATTTACTCAGCTGTTATCAGGAGAGAGCACAGTGCTGCATCATTTAGGCCAGCACTGACCCTGAAAAGTAATTCTAAGTGTACTTACCAGTAACTTGTATTTCCTTCCATAGGAATCCATTGTGTGGTTTCACCAGAAAAGATTTTAAGTGTCCATTTTTGAAACGTACAAATACTCCTCTCAAATCAGCCGAACTACGAATTCTGATTTACTCACCTGATATCGGGAGAGAACCCTGTGCTGCATCTTTTAGCCCAGCACTGACCCTGAAAAGTAATTCGAAGCGTACTTACCAGTAAGTTGTATTTCATTCCATAGGAATCCATTGTGTGGTTTTCACCAGAATAGATTCTAAGTGTCCATTTTTGAAAAGTACAAATATTCCTCTAAAATCAGCCGAATTACGAATGCCGATTTACCCACCTGTTATCAGGAGAGAACACAGTGCTGCATCTTTTAGCCCAGCACTGACCCTGAAAAGTAATTCTAAGCGTACTTACCAGTAACTTGTATTTCCTTCCTTAGGAATCCATTGTGTGATTTTCAGCAGAAAAGTTTCTGTGTCCGTTTCTGAAACGTACAAATACTCCTCTAAAATCAGCTGAATTAGGAATTCTGATTTACTCAGCTGTTATCAGGAGAGAGCACAGTGCTGCATCATTTAGGCCAGCACTGACCCTGAAAAGTAATTCTAAGCGTACTTACCAGTAACTTGTATTTCCTTCCTTAGGAATCCATTGTGTGATTTTCAGCAGAAAAGTTTCTGTGTCCGTTTCTGAAACGTACAAATACTCCTCTAAAATCAGCTGAATTAGGAATTCCGATTTACTCAGCTGTTATCAGGAGAGAGCACAGTGCTGCATCATTTAGGCCAGCACTGACCCTGAAAAGTAATTCTAAGTGTACTTACCAGTAACTTGTATTTCCTTCCATAGGAATCCATTGTGTGGTTTCACCAGAAAAGATTTTAAGTGTCCATTTTTGAAACGTACAAATACTCCTCTCAAATCAGCCGAACTACGAATTCTGATTTACTCACCAGATATCGGGAGAGAACCCTGTGCTGCATCTTTTAGCCCAGCACTGACCCTGAAAAGTAATTTGAAGCGTACTTACCAGTAAGTTGTATTTCCTTCCATAGGAATCCATTGTGTGGTTTTCACCAGAAAAGATTCTAAGTGTCCATTTTTGAAAAGTACAAATATTCCTCTAAAATCAGCCGAATTACGAATGCCAATTTACCCACCTGTTATCAGGAGAGAACACAGTGCTGCATCTTTTAGACCAGCACTGACCCTGAAATGTAATTCAAGCGTACTTACCAGTAACTTGTATTTCCTTCCAGAGGAATCCATTGTGTGATTTTCATCAGAAAAGTTTCTAAGTGTTCATTTTTGAAACATACAAATACTCCTCTAAAATCAGCCGAATTTCGAATGCCGATTTACCCACCTGTTATCAGGAGAGAACACAGTGCTGCATCTTTTAGACCAGCACTGACCCTGAAAAGTAATTCAAGCGTACTTACCAGTAACTTGTATTTCCTTCCATAGGAATGCATTGTGTGGTTTTCAGCAGAAAAATTTCCAAGTGTCCATTTTTGGAACGTACAAATATTCCTCTAAAATCAGCCAAACTATGAATTCAAATTTACTCACCTGTTATCAGGAGAGAACCCAGTGCTGCAACTTTTAGCCCAGCACTGATCCTGAAAAGTAATTCTAATCTTACTTACCAGTAACTTGTATTTCCTTCCATAGGAATCCATTGTGTGGTTTTCACCAGGAAAGATTCTGTGTCCATATTTGAAACAGACAAATACTCCTCTAAAATCAGCCAAATTACGTATTCTGATTTACTCACCTGTTATAATGAGAGAACCCAGTGCTGCATATTTTAGCCCAGCACTGAACCTGGAAAGTAATTCTCAGCGTACTTACCAGTAACTTGTATTTCCTTCCATAGGAATCCATTGTGTGGTTTTCAGCAGAAAAGTTTCCAAGTGTCCATTTTTGAAACGTACAAATATTCCTCTTAAATCAGCCGAACTACGAATTCCGATTTACTCACCTGATATCGGGAGAGAACCCAGTGCTGCATCTTTTAGCCCAGCACTGACCCTGAAAAGTAATTCTAAGCGTACTTACCAGTAACTTGTATTTCCTTCCTTAGGAATCCATTGTGTGATTTTCAGCAGAAAAGTTTCTGTGTCCGTTTCTGAAACGTACAAATACTCCTTTAAAATCAGCCGAATTAGGAATTCCGATTTACTCAGCTGTTATCAGGATAGAACACAGTGCTACATCATTTAGGCCAGCACTGACCCTGAAAAGTAATTCTAAGTGCACTTACCAGTAACTTGTATTTCCTTCCATAGGAATCCATTGTGTGGTTTCACCAGAAAAGATTTTAAGTGTCCATTTTTAAAACGTACAAATACTCCTCTAAAATCAGCCGAATTACGAATGCCGATTTACCCACCTGTTATCAGGAGAGAACACAGTGCTGCATCTTTTAGACCAGCACTGACCCTGAAAAGTAATTCAAGCGTACTTACCAGTAACTTGTATTTCCTTCCATAGGAATGCATTGTGTGGTTTTCAGCAGAAAAGTTTCTAAGTGTCCATTTTTGAAACGTACAAATACTCCTCTAAAATCAGCTGAATTACGAATGCCAATTTACCCAACTGTTATCAGGAGAGAACCCAGTGCTGCATCTTTTAGCCCAGCACTGACCCTGAAAAGTAATTGTAAGCGTACTTACCAGTAACTTGTATTTCCTTCCATAGGAATCCATTGTGTGGTTTTTAGCAGAAAAGATTCCAAGTGTCCATTTTTAAAACGTACAAATATTCCTCTTAAATCAGCCGAACTACGAATTCCGATTTACTCATCTGTTATCAGGAGAAAACCCTGTGCTGCATCTTTTACCCCAGCACTGACCCTGGAAAGTAATTCTAAGCGTACTTACCAGTAACTTGTATTTCCTTCCATAGGAATCCATTGTGTGGTTTTCAGCAGAAAAGTTTCTAAGTGTCCATTTTTGAAACGTACAAATATTCCTCTAAAATCAGCCGAATTACGAATGCCGATTTACCCACCTGATTTTCAGGAGAAAACCCAGTGCTGCATCTTTTAGCCCAGCACTGACCCTGAAAAGTAATTCTAAGCGTACTTACCAGTAACTTGTATTTCCTTCCTTAGGAATCCATTGTGTGATTTTCAGCAGAAAAGTTTATGTGTCCGTTTCTGAAACGTACAAATACTCCTCTAAAATCAGCCGAATTAGGAATTCCGATTTACTCAGCTGTTATCAGGAGAGAACACAGTGCTGCATCATTTAGGCCAGCACTGACCCTGAAAAGTAATTCTAAGTGTACTTACCAGTAACTTGTATTTCCTTCCATAGGAATCCATTGTGTGGTTTCACCAGAAAAGATTTTAAGTGTCCATTTTTAAAACGTACAAATACTCCTCTAAAATCAGCCGAATTACGAATGCCGATTTACCCACCTGTTATCAGGAGAGAACACAGTGCTGCATCTTTTAGACCAGCACTGACCCTGAAAAGTAATTCAAGCGTACTTACCAGTAACTTGTATTTCCTTCCATAGGAATGCATTGTGTGGTTTTCAGCAGAAAAGTTTCTAAGTGTCCATTTTTGAAACGTACAAATACTCCTCTAAAATCAGCTGAATTACGAATGCCAATTTACCCAACTGTTATCAGGAGAGAACCCAGTGCTGCATCTTTTAGCCCAGCACTGACCCTGAAAAGTAATTCTAAGCGTACTTACCAGTAACTTGTATTTCCTTCCTTAGGAATCCATTGTGTGATTTTCAGCAGAAAAGTTTATGTGTCCGTTTCTGAAACGTACAAATACTCCTCTAAAATCAGCCGAATTAGGAATTCCGATTTACTCAGCTGTTATCAGGAGAGAACACAGTGCTGCATCATTTAGGCCAGCACTGACCCTGAAAAGTAATTCTAAGTGTACTTACCAGTAACTTGTATTTCCTTCCATAGGAATCCATTGTGTGGTTTCACCAGAAAAGATTTTAAGTGTCCATTTTTGAAACGTACAAATACTCCTCTAAAATCAGCCGAACTACGAATTCTGATTTACTCACCTGTTATCGGGAGAGAACCCTGTGCTGCATCTTTTAGCCCAGCACTGACCCTGAAAAGTAATTCGAAGCGTACTTACCAGTAAGTTGTATTTCCTCCCATAGGAATCCATTGTGTGGTTTTCACCAGAAAAGATTCTAAGTGTCCATTATTGAAAAAGTAAGAATATTCCTCTAAAATCAGCCGAATTACGAATGCCGATTTACCCACCTGTTATCAGGAGAGAACACAGTGCTGCATCTTTTAGACCAGCACTGACCCTGAAAAGTAATTCACGTGTACTTACCAGTAACTTGTATTTCCTTCCATAGGAATCCATTGTGTGATTTTCATCAGAAAAGTTTCTAAGTGTTCATTTTTGAAACATACAAATACTCCTCTAAAATCAGCCGAATTACGAATGCCGATTTACCCACCTGTTATCAGGAGAGAACACAGTGCTGCATCTTTTAGACCAGCACTGACCCTGAAAAGTAATTCAAGCGTACTTACCAGTAACTTGTATTTCCTTCCATAGGAATGCATTGTG
Source organism: Triturus cristatus (assembly GCF_964204655.1). Taxonomy (NCBI): domain Eukaryota; kingdom Metazoa; phylum Chordata; class Amphibia; order Caudata; family Salamandridae; genus Triturus; species Triturus cristatus. The sequence continues at coordinate 1,016,463,137 of NC_140579.1, read as the reverse complement.
TGGTTTTCAGCAGAAAAATTTCCAAATGTCCATTTTTGAAACGTACAAATATTCCTCTAAAATCAGCCAAACTACGAATTCAAATTTACTCACCTGTTATCAGGAGAGAACCCAGTGCTGCAACTTTTAGCCCAGCACTGATCCTGAAAAGTAATTCTAATCTTACTTACCAGTAACTTGTATTTCCTTCCATAGGAATCCATTGTGTGGTTTTCACCAGGAAAGATTCTGTATCCATATTTGAAACAGACAAATACTCCTCTAAAATCAGCCAAATTACGTATTCTGATTTACTCACCTGTTATCATGAGAGAACCCAGTGCTGCATCTTTTAGCCCAGCACTAAACCTGGAAAGTAATTCTCAGCGTACTTACCAGTAACTTGTATTTCCTTCCATAGGAATCCTTTGTGTGGTTTTCAGCAGAAAAGTTTCTAAGTGTCCATTTTTAAAACGTACAAATATTCCTCTTAAATCAGCCGAACTACGAATTCCGATTTACTCATCTGTTATCAGGAGAAAACCATGTGCTGCATCTTTTAGCCCAGCACTGACCCTGGAAAGTAATTCTAAGCGTACTTACCAGTAACTTGTATTTCCTTCCATAGGAATCCATTGTGTGGTTTTCAGCAGAAAAGTTTCTAAGTGTCCATTTTTGAAACATACAAATACTCCTCTAAAATCAGCAGAATTACGAATGCCGATTTACCCACCTGTTATCAGGAGAGAACACAGTGCTGCATCTTTTAGACCAGCACTGACCCTGAAAAGTAATTCAAGCGTACTTACCAGTAACTTGTATTTCCTTCCATAGGAATGCATTTTGTGGTTTTCAGCAGAAAAATTTCCAAGTGTCCATTTTTGAAACGTACAAATATTCCTCTAAAATCAGCCAAACTACGAATTCAAATTTACTCACCTGTTATCAGGAGAGAACCCAGTGCTGCAACTTTTAGCCCAGCACTGATCCTGAAAAGTAATTCTAATCTTACTTACCAGTAACTTGTATTTCCTTCCATAGGAATCCATTGTGTGGTTTTCACCAGGAAAGATTCTGTGTCCATATTTGAAACAGACAAATACTCCTCTAAAATCAGCCAAATTACGTATACTGATTTACTCACCTGTTATCATGAGAGAACCCAGTGCTGCATCTTTTAGCCCAGCACTGAACCTTGAAAGTAATTCTCAGCGTACTTACCAGTAACTTGTATTTCCTTCCATAGGAATCCATTGTGTGGTTTTCAGCAGAAAAGTTTCCAAGTGTCCATTTTTGAAACGTACAAATATTCCTCTTAAATCAGCCGAACTACGAATTCCGATTTACTCACCTGTTATCAGGAGAAAACCCTGTGCTGCATCTTTTAGCCCAGCACTGACCCTGAAAAGTAATTCTAAGCGTACTTACCAGTAACTTGTATTTCCTTCCTTAGGAATCCATTGTGTGATTTTCAGCAGAAAAGTTTCTGTGTCCGTTTCTGAAACGTACAAATACTCCTCTAAAATCAGCCGAATTAGGAATTCCGATTTACTCAGCTGTTATCAGGAGAGAACAGAGTGCTGCATCATTTAGGCCAGCACTGACCCTGAAAAGTAATTCTAAGTGTACTTACCAGTAACTTGTATTTCCTTCCATAGGAATCCATTGTGTGGTTTCACCAGAAAAGATTTTAAGTGTCCATTTTTGAAACATACAAATGTTCCTCTAAAATCAGCCGAATTACGAATGCCGATTTACCCACCTGTTATCAGGAGAGAACACAGTGCTGCATCTTTTAGACCAGCACTGACCCTGAAAAGTAATTCAAGCGTACTTACCAGTAACTTGTATTTCCTTCCATAGGAATGCATTGTGTGGTTTTCAGCAGAAAAATTTCCAAGTGTCCATTTTTGAAACGTACAAATAATCCTCTAAAATCAGCCAAACTACGAATTCAAATTTACTCACCTGTTATCAGGAGAGAACCCAGTGCTGCAACTTTTAGCCCAGCACTGATCCTGAAAAGTAATTCTAATCTTACTTACCAGTAACTTGTATTTCCTTCCATAGGAATCCATTGTGTGGTTTTCACAAGAAAAGATTCTGTGTCCATATTTGAAACAGACAAATACTCCTCTAAAATCAGCCAAATTACGTATTCTGATTTACTCACCTGTTATCATGAGAGAACCCAGTGCTGCATCTTTTAGCCCAGCACTGAACCTGGAAAGTAATTCTAAGCATACTTACAAGTAAGTTGTATTTCCTTCCATAGGAATCCATTGTGTGGTTTTCAGCAGAAAAGTTTCCAAGTGTCCATTTTTGAAACGTACAAATATTCCTCTAAAATCAGCCGAACTGCAAATTCTGATTTACTCACGTGTTATCAGGAGAGAACCCAGTGCTGCAACTTTTAGCCCAGCACTGATCCTGAAAAGTAATTCTAATCTTACTTACCAGTAACTTGTATTTCCTTCCATAGGAATCCATTGTGTGGTTTTCACAAGAAAAGATTCTGTGTCCATATTTGAAACAGACAAATACTCCTCTAAAATCAGCCAAATTACGTATTCTGATTTACTCACCTGTTATCATGAGAGAACCCAGTGCTGCATCTTTTAGCCCAGCACTGAACCTGGAAAGTAATTCTAAGCATACTTACAAGTAAGTTGTATTTCCTTCCATAGGAATCCATTGTGTGGTTTTCAGCAGAAAAGTTTCCAAGTGTCCATTTTTGAAACGTACAAATATTCCTCTAAAATCAGCCGAACTGCAAATTCTGATTTACTCACGTGTTATCAGGAGAGAACCCTGTGCTGCATCTTTTAGGCCAGCACTGACCCTGAAAAGTAATTCTAAGCGTACTTACCAGTAACTTGTATTTCCTTCCAAAGGAATCCATTGTGTGATTTTCAGCAGAAAAGTTTCTTTGTCAGTTTTTGAAACGTACAAATACTCCTCTAAAATCAGCCGAATTAGGAATTCCGATTTACTCACCTGTTATCAGGAGGGAACACAGTGCTGCATCATTTAGGGCAGCACTGACCCTGAAAAGTAATTCTAAGCGTACTTACCAGTAACTTGTATTTCCTTCCATAGGAATCCATTGTGTGATTTTCAGCTGAAAAGTTTCTGTGTCCATTTTTGAAACATACAAATACTCCTCTAAAATAAGCCGATTTAGGAATTTCGATTTACTCAGCTGTTATCAGGAGAGAACACAGTGCTGCATCATTTAGGCCAGCACTGACCCTGAAAAGTAATTCTAAGTGTACTTACCAGTAACTTGTATTTCCTTCCATAGGAATCCATTGTGTGGTTTCACCAGAAAAGATTTTAAGTGTCCATTTTTGAAACGTACAAATACTCCTCTAAAATCAGCCGAACTACGAATTCTGATTTACTCACCTGTTATCGGGAGAGAACCCTGTGCTGCATCTTTTAGCCCAGCACTGACCCTGAAAAGTAATTTGAAGCGTACTTACCAGTAAGTTGTATTTCCTTCCATAGGAATCCATTGTGTGGTTTTCACCAGAAAATATTCTGTGTCCATTTTTAGAAACGTACAAATATTCCTCTAAAATCAGCCGAACTACGAATTCCCATTTACTCACCTGTTATCAGGAGAGAACCCACTGATGCATCTTTTAGACCAGCACTGACCCTGAAACGTAATTCTAAGCATACTTACCAGTAAGTTGTATTTCTTTCCATAGGAATCCATTGCGTGGTTTTCACCAGAAAAGTTTCCAAGTGTCCATTTTTGAAACGCACATATATTCCTCTAAAATCAGCCAAACTACGAATTCTGATTTACTCACCTGTTATCAGGAGAGAACCCAGTGCTGCATCTTTTAGCTCAGCACTGACCCTGAAAATTAATTCTAAGCGTACTTACCAGTAACTTGTATTTCCTTCCATAGGAATCCATTGTGAGGTTTTCACCAGAAAAGATTTTGTGTCCATTTTTGAATCGTACAAATACTCCTCTAAAATCAGCCGAATTACGAATGCCGATTTACTCACCTGTTATCAGGAGAGAACCCAGTGCTGCATCTTTTAGCCAAGCACTGACCATGAAAAGTAATTCTAAGCGTACTTACCAGTAACTTGTATTTCCTTCCATAGGAATCCATTGTGTGGTTTTCAGCAGAAAAGTTTCCAAGTGTCGATTTTTGAAACATACAAATACTCCTCTAAAATTAGCCGAATTACGAATGCCGATTTACCCATATGTTATCAGGAGAGAACCCAGTGCTGCATCTTTTAGACCAGCACTGACCCTGAAAAGCAATTCAAGCGTACTTACCAGTAACTTGTATTTCGTTACATAGTAATGTATTGTGTCGTTTTCAGCAGAAAAGTTTCCAAGTGTCCATTTTTGAAATGTACAAATACTACTCTACAATCAGCTGAATTATGAATTTCGATTTACTCACCTGTTATCAGGAGAGAACCCAGTGCTGCATCTTTTAGCCCAGCACTGACCCGGAAAAGTAATTCTAAGCTTACTTACCAGTAACTTGTATTTCCTACCATAGGAATCCATTGTGTGATTTTCAGCAGAAAAGTTTCTGTGTCCGTTTCTGAAACATACAAATACTCCCATAAAATCAGCTGAATTAGGAATTCCGATTTGCTCACCTGTTATCAGGAGAGAACACAGTGCTGCATCATTTAGGCTAGCACTGACCCTGAAAAATAATTCTAAGTGTACTTACCAGTAACTTGTATTTCCTTCCATAGGAATCCATTGTGTGGTTTTCACCAGAAAAGATTTTAAGTGTCCATTTTTGAAACGTACAAATACTCCTCTAAAATCAGCCGAACTACGAATACTGATTTACTCACCTGTTATCAGGAGAGAACCCTGTGCTGCATCTTTTAGCCCAGCACTGACCCTGAAAAGTAATTCTAAGCGTACTTACCAGTAACTTGTATTTCCTTCCATAGGAATCCATTGTGTGATTTTAAGCAGAAAAGTTTCTGTGTCCGTTTCTGAAACGTACAAATATTCCCCTAAAATCAGCTGAATTAGGAATTCCGATTTACTCACCTGTTATCAGGAGAGAACACAGTGCTGCATCATTTAGGCTACCACTGACCCTGAAAAATAATTCTAAGCGTACTTACCAGTAACTTGTATTTCCTTCCATAGGAATCCATTGTGTGATTTTCAGCAGAAAACTTTCTGTGTCCGTTTCTGAAACGTGCAAATATTCCCCTAAAATCAGCTGAATTATGAATTCCGATTTACTCACCTGTTATCAGGAGAGAACCCAGTGCTGCATCTTTTAGCCCAGCACTGACGCTGAAAAGTAATTCTAAGCGTACTTACCAGTAACTTGTATTTCCTTCCATAGGAATCCATTGTGTGATTTTCAGCAGAAAAGTTTCTAAGTGTCCATTTTTGAAACGTACAAATACTCCTCTAAAATCTGCTGAATTACGAATTCTGATTTACTCACCTGTTATCAGGAGAGAACCCAGTGCTGCATCTTTTAGTCCAGCACTGACCCTGAAAAGTAATTCTAAGCGTACTTACCAGGAACTTGTATTTCCTTCCATAGGAATCCATTGTGTGATTTTCAGCAGAAAAGTTTCTGTGTCCGTTTCTGAAACGTACAAATACTCCTGTAAAATCCGCCGAATTAGGAATTCCGATTTACTCACCTGTTATCAGGAAAGAACACAGTGCTGCATCATTTAGGCCAGCACTGACCCTGAAAAGTAATTCTAAGGGGACTTACAAGTAATTTATATTTCCTTCCATAGAAATCCATTGTGTGGTTTTCACCAGAAAAGATTTTAAGTGTCCATTTTTGAAACATGAAAATACTCCTCTAAAATCAGCCGAACTACGAATTCTGATTTACTCACCTGTTATCAGGAGAGAACCCTGTGCTGCATCTTTTAGCCCAGCACTGACCCTGAGAAGTAATTTGAAGCGTACTTACCAGTAAGTTGTATTTCCTTCCATAGGAATCCATTGTGTGATTTTCAGCAGAAAAGTTTCTAGGTGTCCATTTTTGAAACATACAAATACTACTCTAAAATCTGCAGAATTACGAATTCCGATTTACACACCTGTTATCAGGAGAGAACACAGTGCTGCATCATTTAGGCTAGCACTGACCCTGAAAAATATTTTGAAGCGTACTTACCAGTAAGTTGTATTTCCTTCCATAGGAATCCATTGTGTGATTTTCAGCAGAAAAGTTTCTAGGTGTCCATTTTTGAAACATACAAATACTACTCTAAAATCTGCAGAATTACGAATTCTGATTTACTCACCTGTTATCAGGAGAGATCCCTGTGCTGCATCTTTTAGCCCAGCACTGACCCTGAAAAGTAATTCTAAGCGTACTTACCAGTAACTTGTATTTCCTTCCATAGGAATCCATTGTGTGATTTTCAGCAGAAAAGTTTCTGTGTCCGTTTCTGAAACGTACAAATATTCCCCTAAAATCAGCTGAATTAGGAATTCCGATTTACTGACCTGTTATCAGGAGAGAACACAGTGCTGCATCATTTAGGCTACCACTGACCCTGAAAAATAATTCTAAGCGTACTTACCAGTAACTTGTATTTCCTTCCATAGGAATCCATTGTGTGATTTTCAGCAGAAAACTTTCTGTGTTCGTCTCTGAAACGTACAAATATTCCCCTAAAATCAGCTGAATTATGAATTCCGATTTACTCACCTGTTATCAGGAGAGAACCCAGTGCTGCATCTTTTAGCCCAGCACTTACCCTGAAAAGTAATTCTAAGCGTACTTACCAGTAACTTGTATTTCCTTCCATAGGAATCCATTGTGTGATTTTCATCAGAAAAGTTTCTAAGTGTTCATTTTTGAAACGTACAAATACTCCTCTAAAATCAGCCGAACTACGAATGCCGATTTACCCACCTGTTATCAGGAGAGAACACAGTGCTGCATCTTTTAGACCAGCACTGACCCTGAAAAGTAATTCAAGCGTACTTACCAGTAACTTGTATTTCCTTCCATAGGAATGCATTGTGTGGTTTTCAGCAGAAAAATTTCCAAGTGTCCATTTTTGAAATGTACAAATATTCCTCTAAAATCAGCCAAACTACGAATTCAAATTTACTCACCTGTTATCAGGAGAGAACCCAGTGCTGCAACTTTTAGCCCAGCACTGACCCTGAAAAATAATTCTAAGCGTACTTACCAGTAACTTGTATTTCCTTCCTTAGGAATCCATTGTGTGATTTTCAGCAGAAAAGTTTCTGTGTCCATTTCTGAAACGTACAAATACTCCTCCAAAATCAGCCGAATTAGGAATTCCGATTTACTCACCTGTTATCAGGAGAGAACACAGTGCTGCATCATTTAGGCCAGCACTGACCCTGAAATCTAATTCTAAGTGTACTTACCAGTAACTTGTATTTCCTTCCATAGGAATCCATTGTGTGGTTTCACCAGAAAAGATTTTAAGTGTCCATTTTTGAAACGTACAAATACTCCTCTAAAATCAGCCGAACTACGAATTCTGATTTACTCACCTGTTATCGGGAGAGAACCCTGTGCTGCATCTTTTAGCCCAGCACTGACCCTGAAAAGTAATTTGAAGCGTACTTACCAGTAAGTTGTATTTCCTTCCATAGGAATCCATTGTGTGGTTTTCACCAGAAAAGATTCTGTGTCCATTTTTGAAACTTACAAATATTCCTCTAAAATCAGCCGAACTACGAATTCCCATTTACTCACATGTTATCAGGAGAGAACCCACTGATGCATCTTTTAGACCAGCACTGACCCTGAAACGTAATTCTAAGCATACTTACCAGTAAGTTGTATTTCTTTCCATAGGAATCCATTGCGTGGTTTTCACCAGAAAAGTTTCCAAGTGTCCATTTTTGAAACGTACATATATTCCTCTAAAATCAGCCAAACTACGAATTCTGATTTACTCACCTGTTATCAGGAGAGAACCCAGTGCTGCATCTTTTAGACCAGCACTGACCCTGAAAAGTAATTCAAGCGTACTTACCAGTAACTTGTATTTCCTTCCATAGGAATGCATTGTGTGGTTTTCAGCAGAAAAATTTCCAAGTGTCCATTTTTGAAACGTACAAATAATCCTCCAAAATCAGCCAAACTACGAATTCAAATTTACTCACCTGTTATCAGGAGAGAACCCAGTGCTGCAACTTTTAGCCCAGAACTGATCCTGAAAAGTATTTCTAATCTTACTTACCAGTAACTTGTATTTCCTTCCATAGGAATCCATTGTGTGGTTTTCACAAGAAAAGATTCTGTGTCCATATTTGAAACAGACAAATACTCCTCTAAAATCAGCCAAATTACGTATTCTGATTTACTCACCTGTTATCACGAGAGAACCCAGTGCTGCATCTTTTAGCCCAGCACTGAACCTGGAAAGTAATTCTAAGCATACTTACCAGTAAGTTGTATTTCCTTTCATAGGAATCCATTGTGTGGTTTTCAGCAGAAAAGTTTCCAAGTGTCCATTTTTGAAACGTACAAATATTCCTCTAAAATCAGCCGAACTGCAAATTCTGATTTACTCACATGTTATCAGGAGAGAACCCTATGCTGCATCTTTTAGGCAGGCACTGACCCTGAAAAGTAATTCTAAGCGTACTTACCAGTAACTTGTATTTCCTTCCATAGGAATCCATTGTGTGATTTTCAGCAGAAAAGTTTCTGTGTCTGTTTTTGAAACGTACAAATACTCCTCTAAAATCAGCCGAATTAGGAATTCCGATTTACTCACCTGTTATCAGGAGGGAACACAGTGCTGCATCATTTAGGGCAGCACTGACCCTGAAAAGTAATTCTAAGCGTACTTACCAGTAACTTGTATTTCCTTCCATAGGAATCCATTGTGTGATTTTCAGCTGAAAAATGTCTGTGTCCATTTTTGAAACATACAAATACTCCTCTAAAATAAGCCGATTTAGGAATTTCGATTTACTCAGCTGTTATCAGGAGAGAACACAGTGCTGCATCATTTAGGCCAGCACTGACCCTGAAAAGTAATTCTCAGCGTACTTACCAGTAACTTCTATTTCCTTCCATAAGAATCCATTGTGTGGTTTTCAGCAGAAAAGTTTCCAAGTGTCAATTTTTGAAACGTACAAATATTCCTCTTAAATCAGCCGAACTACGAATTCCGATTTACTCACCTGTTATCAGGAGAGAACCCAGTGCTGCTTCTTTTAGCCCAGCACTGACCCTGGAAAATAATTCTAAGCGTACTTACCAGTAACTTGTATATCCTTCCATAGGAATCCATTGTGTGGTTTTCAGCAGAAAAGTTTCTAAGTGTTCAGTTTTTGAAACGTACAAATACTCCTATAAAATCAGCCGAATTACGAATGCCGATTTACCCACCTGTTATCAGGAGAGAACACAGTGCTGCATCTTTTAGACCAGCACTGACCCTGAAAAGTAATTCAAGCGTACTTACCAGTAACTTGTATTTCCTTCCATATAAATCCATTGTGTGGTTTTCAGCAGAAAAGTTTCTAAGAGTCCATTTTTGAAACGTACAAATATTCCTCTAAAATCAGCCGAACTGCAAATTCTGATTTACTCACGTGTTATCAGGAGAGAACCCTGTGCTGCATCTTTTAGGCCAGCACTGACCCTGAAAAGTAATTCTAAGCGTACTTACCAGTAACTTGTATTTCCTTCCATAGGAATCCATTGTGTGATTTTCAGCAGAAAAGTTTCTGTGTCCGTTTTTGAAACGTACAAATACTCCTCTAAAATCAGCCGAATTAGGAATTCCGATTTACTCACCTGTTATCAGGAGGGAACACAGTGCTGCATCATTTAGGGCAGCACTGACCCTGAAAATTAATTCTAAGCGTACTTACCAGTAACTTGTATTTCCTTCCATAGGAATCCATTGTGTGGTTTTCACCAGAAAAGATTTTAAGTGTCCATTTTTGAAACGTACAAATACTCCTCTAAAATTAGTCGAATTTCGAATGCCGATTTACTCACCTGTTATCAGGAGAGAACCCAGTGCTGCATCTTTTAGCCCAGCACTTACCCTGAAAAGTAATTCTAAGCGTACTTACCAGTAACTTGTATTTCCTTCCATAGGAATCCATTGTGTGATTTTCATCAGAAAAGTTTCTAAGTGTTCATTTTTGAAACGTACAAATACTCCTCTAAAATCAGCCGAACTACGAATGCCGATTTACCCACCTGTTATCAGGAGAGAACACAGTGCTGCATCTTTTAGACCAGCACTGACCCTGAAAAGTAATTCAAGCGTACTTACCAGTAACTTGTATTTCCTTCCATAGGAATGCATTGTGTGGTTTTCAGCAGAAAAATTTCCAAGTGTCCATTTTTGAAATGTACAAATATTCCTCTAAAATCAGCCAAACTACGAATTCAAATTTACTCACCTGTTATCAGGAGAGAACCCAGTGCTGCAACTTTTAGCCCAGCACTGACCCTGAAAAATAATTCTAAGCGTACTTACCAGTAACTTGTATTTCCTTCCTTAGGAATCCATTGTGTGATTTTCAGCAGAAAAGTTTCTGTGTCCATTTCTGAAACGTACAAATACTCCTCCAAAATCAGCCGAATTAGGAATTCCGATTTACTCACCTGTTATCAGGAGAGAACACAGTGCTGCATCATTTAGGCCAGCACTGACCCTGAAATCTAATTCTAAGTGTACTTACCAGTAACTTGTATTTCCTTCCATAGGAATCCATTGTGTGGTTTCACCAGAAAAGATTTTAAGTGTCCATTTTTGAAACGTACAAATACTCCTCTAAAATCAGCCGAACTACGAATTCTGATTTACTCACCTGTTATCGGGAGAGAACCCTGTGCTGCATCTTTTAGCCCAGCACTGACCCTGAAAAGTAATTTGAAGCGTACTTACCAGTAAGTTGTATTTCCTTCCATAGGAATCCATTGTGTGGTTTTCACCAGAAAAGATTCTGTGTCCATTTTTGAAACTTACAAATATTCCTCTAAAATCAGCCGAACTACGAATTCCCATTTACTCACATGTTATCAGGAGAGAACCCACTGATGCATCTTTTAGACCAGCACTGACCCTGAAACGTAATTCTAAGCATACTTACCAGTAAGTTGTATTTCTTTCCATAGGAATCCATTGCGTGGTTTTCACCAGAAAAGTTTCCAAGTGTCCATTTTTGAAACGTACATATATTCCTCTAAAATCAGCCAAACTACGAATTCTGATTTACTCACCTGTTATCAGGAGAGAACCCAGTGCTGCATCTTTTAGACCAGCACTGACCCTGAAAAGTAATTCAAGCGTACTTACCAGTAACTTGTATTTCCTTCCATAGGAATGCATTGTGTGGTTTTCAGCAGAAAAATTTCCAAGTGTCCATTTTTGAAACGTACAAATAATCCTCCAAAATCAGCCAAACTACGAATTCAAATTTACTCACCTGTTATCAGGAGAGAACCCAGTGCTGCAACTTTTAGCCCAGAACTGATCCTGAAAAGTATTTCTAATCTTACTTACCAGTAACTTGTATTTCCTTCCATAGGAATCCATTGTGTGGTTTTCACAAGAAAAGATTCTGTGTCCATATTTGAAACAGACAAATACTCCTCTAAAATCAGCCAAATTACGTATTCTGATTTACTCACCTGTTATCACGAGAGAACCCAGTGCTGCATCTTTTAGCCCAGCACTGAACCTGGAAAGTAATTCTAAGCATACTTACCAGTAAGTTGTATTTCCTTTCATAGGAATCCATTGTGTGGTTTTCAGCAGAAAAGTTTCCAAGTGTCCATTTTTGAAACGTACAAATATTCCTCTAAAATCAGCCGAACTGCAAATTCTGATTTACTCACATGTTATCAGGAGAGAACCCTATGCTGCATCTTTTAGGCAGGCACTGACCCTGAAAAGTAATTCTAAGCGTACTTACCAGTAACTTGTATTTCCTTCCATAGGAATCCATTGTGTGATTTTCAGCAGAAAAGTTTCTGTGTCTGTTTTTGAAACGTACAAATACTCCTCTAAAATCAGCCGAATTAGGAATTCCGATTTACTCACCTGTTATCAGGAGGGAACACAGTGCTGCATCATTTAGGGCAGCACTGACCCTGAAAAGTAATTCTAAGCGTACTTACCAGTAACTTGTATTTCCTTCCATAGGAATCCATTGTGTGATTTTCAGCTGAAAAATGTCTGTGTCCATTTTTGAAACATACAAATACTCCTCTAAAATAAGCCGATTTAGGAATTTCGATTTACTCAGCTGTTATCAGGAGAGAACACAGTGCTGCATCATTTAGGCCAGCACTGACCCTGAAAAGTAATTCTCAGCGTACTTACCAGTAACTTCTATTTCCTTCCATAAGAATCCATTGTGTGGTTTTCAGCAGAAAAGTTTCCAAGTGTCAATTTTTGAAACGTACAAATATTCCTCTTAAATCAGCCGAACTACGAATTCCGATTTACTCACCTGTTATCAGGAGAGAACCCAGTGCTGCTTCTTTTAGCCCAGCACTGACCCTGGAAAATAATTCTAAGCGTACTTACCAGTAACTTGTATATCCTTCCATAGGAATCCATTGTGTGGTTTTCAGCAGAAAAGTTTCTAAGTGTTCAGTTTTTGAAACGTACAAATACTCCTATAAAATCAGCCGAATTACGAATGCCGATTTACCCACCTGTTATCAGGAGAGAACACAGTGCTGCATCTTTTAGACCAGCACTGACCCTGAAAAGTAATTCAAGCGTACTTACCAGTAACTTGTATTTCCTTCCATATAAATCCATTGTGTGGTTTTCAGCAGAAAAGTTTCTAAGAGTCCATTTTTGAAACGTACAAATATTCCTCTAAAATCAGCCGAACTGCAAATTCTGATTTACTCACGTGTTATCAGGAGAGAACCCTGTGCTGCATCTTTTAGGCCAGCACTGACCCTGAAAAGTAATTCTAAGCGTACTTACCAGTAACTTGTATTTCCTTCCATAGGAATCCATTGTGTGATTTTCAGCAGAAAAGTTTCTGTGTCCGTTTTTGAAACGTACAAATACTCCTCTAAAATCAGCCGAATTAGGAATTCCGATTTACTCACCTGTTATCAGGAGGGAACACAGTGCTGCATCATTTAGGGCAGCACTGACCCTGAAAATTAATTCTAAGCGTACTTACCAGTAACTTGTATTTCCTTCCATAGGAATCCATTGTGTGGTTTTCACCAGAAAAGATTTTAAGTGTCCATTTTTGAAACGTACAAATACTCCTCTAAAATTAGTCGAATTTCGAATGCCGATTTACTCACCTGTTATCAGGAGAGAACCCAGTGCTGCATCTTTTAGCCCAGCACTGACCCTGAAAAGTAATTCTAAGCGTACTTACCAGTAACTTGTATTTCCTTCCATAGGAATCCATTGTGTGATTTTCAGCTGAAAAGTTTCGGTGTCCATTTTTGAAACATACAAATACTCCTCTAAAATAAGCCGATTTAGGAATTTCGATTTACTCAGCTGTTATCAGGAGAGAACACAGTGCTGCATCATTTAGGCCAGCACTGACCCTGAAAAGTAATTCTCAGCGTACTTACCAGTAACTTCTATTTCCTTCCATAAGAATCCATTGTGTGGTTTTCAGCAGAAAAGTTTCCAAGTGTCCATTTTTGAAACGTACAAATATTCCTCTTAAATCAGCCGAACTACGAATTCCGATTTACTCACGTGTTATCAGGAGAGAACCCTGTGCTGCATCTTTTAGGCCAGCACTGACCCTGAAAAGTAATTCTAAGCGTACTTACCAGTAACTTGTATTTCCTTCCATAGGAATCCATTGTGTGATTTTCAGCAGAAAAGTTTCTGTGTCCGTTTTTGAAACGTACAAATACTCCTCTAAAATCAGCCGAATTAGGAATTCCGATTTACTCACCTGTTATCAGGAGGGAACACAGTGCTGCATCATTTAGGGCAGCACTGACCCTGAAAAGTAATTCTAAGCGTACTTACCAGTAACTTGTATTTCCTTCCATAGGAATCCATTGTGTGGTTTTCACCAGAAAAGATTTTAAGTGTCCATTTTTGAAACGTACAAATACTCCTCTAAAATTAGTCGAATTTCGAATGCCGATTTACTCACCTGTTATCAGGAGAGAACCCAGTGCTGCATCTTTTAGCCCAGCACTGACCCTGAAAAGTAATTCTAAGCGTACTTACCAGTAACTTGTATTTCCTTCCATAGGAATCCATTGTGTGATTTTCAGCTGAAAAGTTTCTGTGTCCATTTTTGAAACATACAAATACTCCTCTAAAATAAGCCGATTTAGGAATTTCGATTTACTCAGCTGTTATCAGGAGAGAACACAGTGCTGCATCATTTAGGCCAGCACTGACCCTGAAAAGTAATTCTCAGCGTACTTACCAGTAACTTCTATTTCCTTCCATAAGAATCCATTGTGTGGTTTTCAGCAGAAAAGTTTCCAAGTGTCCATTTTTGAAACGTACAAATATTCCTCTTAAATCAGCCGAACTACGAATTCCGATTTACTCACCTGTTATCAGGAGAGAACCCAGTGCTGCATCTTTTAGCCCACCACTGACCCTGGAAAGTAATTCTAAGCGTACTTACCAGTAAGTTGTATTTCTTTCCATAGGAATTCATTGCGTGGTTTTCACCAGAAAAGTTTCCAAGTGTCCATTTTTGAAACGTACATATATTCCTCTAAAATCAGCCAAACTACGAATTCTGATTTACTCACCTGTTATCAGGAGAGAACCCAGTGCTGCATCTTTTAGCCCAGCACTGACCCTGATAATTAATTCTAAGCGTACTTACCAGTAACTTGTATTTCCTTCCATAGGAATCCATTGTGAGGTTTTCACCAGAAAAGATTTTGTGTCCATTTTTGAATCGTACAAATACTCCTCTAAAATCAGCCGAATTACGAATGCCGATTTGCTCACCTGTTATCAGGAGAGAACCCAGTGCTGCATCTTTTAGCCAAGCACTGACCCGGAAAAGTAATTCTAAGCTTACTTACCAGTAACTTGAATTTCCTTCCATAGGAATCCATTGTGTGATTTTCAGCAGAAAAGTTTCTGTGTCCGTTTCTGAAACGTACAAATACTCCCATAAAATCAGCTGAATTAGGAATTCCGATTTGCTCACCTGTTATCAGGAGAGAACACAGTGCTGCATCATTTAGGCTAGCACTGACCCTGAAAAATAATTCTAAGTGTACTTACCAGTAACTTGTATTTCCTTCCATAGGAATCCATTGTGTGGTTTTCACCAGAAAAGATTCTAAGTGTCCGTTTCTGAAACGTACAAATATTCCCCTAAAATCAGCCGAATTACGAATGCCGATTTACTCACCTGTTATCAGGAGAGAACACAGTGCTGCATCTTTTAGACCAGCACTGACCCTGAAAAGTAATTCAAGCGTACTTACCAGTAACTTGTATTTCCTTCCATAGGAATGCATTGTGTGGTTTTCAGCAGAAAAATTTCCAAGTGTCCATTTTTGAAACGTACAAATAATCCTCTAAAATCAGCCAAACTACGAATTCAAATTTACTCACCTGTTATCAGGAGAGAACCCAGTGCTGCAACTTTTAGCCCAGCACTGATCCTGAAAAGTAATTCTAATCTTACTTACCAGTAACTTGTATTTCCTTCCATAGGAATCCATTGTGTGGTTTTCACAAGAAAAGATTCTGTGTCCATATTTGAAATAGACAAATACTCCTCTAAAATCAGCCAAATTACGTATTCTGATTTACTCACCTGTTATCATGAGAGAACCCAGTGCTGCATCTTTTAGCCCAGCACTGAACCTGGAAAGTAATTATAAGCATACTTACCCGTAAGTTGTATTTCCTTCCATAGGAATCCATTGTGTGGTTTTCAGCAGAAAGGTTTCCAAGTGTCCATTTTTGAAACGTACAAATATTCCTCTAAAATCAGCCGAACTGCAAATTCTGATTTACTCACGTGTTATCAGGAGAGAACCCTGTGCTGCATCTTTTAGCCCAGCACTGACCCTGAAAAGTAATTCTAAGCGTACTTACCAGTAACTTGTATTTCCTTCCATAGGAATCCATTGTGTGATTTTCAGCAGAAAAGTTTCTGTGTCCGTTTTTGAAACGTACAAATACTCCTCTAAAATCAGCCGAATTAGGAATTCCGATTTACTCACCTGTTATCAGGAGGGAACACAGTGCTGCATCATTTAGGGCAGCACTGACCCTGAAAAGTAATTCTAAGCGTACTTACCAGTAACTTGTATTTCCTTCCATAGGAATCCATTGTGTGGTTTTCACCAGAAAAGATTTGAAGTGTCCATTTTTGAAACGTACAAATACTCCTCTAAAATTAGTCGAATTTCGAATGCCGATTTACTCACCTGTTATCAGGAGAGAACCCAGTGCTGCATCTTTTAGCCCAGCACTGACCCTGAAAAGTAATTCTAAGCGTACTTACCAGTAACTTGTATTTCCTTCCATAGGAATCCATTGTGTGATTTTCAGCTGAAAAGTATCTGTGTCCATTTTTGAAACATACAAATACTCCTCTAAAATAAGCCGATTTAGGAATTTCGATTTACTCAGCTGTTATCAGGAGAGAACACAGTGCTGCATCATTTAGGCCAGCACTGACCCTGAAAAGTAATTCTCAGCGTACTTACCAGTAACTTCTATTTCCTTCCATAAGAATCCATTGTGTGGTTTTCAGCAGAAAAGTTTCCAAGTGTCCATTTTTGAAACGTACAAATATTCCTCTTAAACCAGCCGAACTACGAATTCCGATTTACTCACCTGTTATCAGGAGAGAACCCAGTGCTGCATCTTTTAGCCCAGCACTGACCCTGGAAAGTAATTCTAAGCGTACTTACCAGTAAGTTGTATTTCTTTCCATAGGAATCCATTGCGTGGTTTTCACCAGAAAAGTTTCCAAGTGTCCATTTTTGAAACGTACATATATTCCTCTAAAATCAGCCAAACTACGAATTCTGATTTACTCACCTGTTATCAGGAGAGAACCCAGTGCTGCATCTTTTAGCCCAGCACTGACCCTGATAATTAATTCTAAGCGTACTTACCAGTAACTTGTATTTCCTTCCATAGGAATCCATTGTGAGGTTTTCACCAGAAAAGATTTTGTGTCCGTTTTTGAATCGTACAAATACTCCTCTAAAATCAGCCGAATTACGAATGCCGATTTACTCACCTGTTATCAGGAGAGAACCCAGTGCTGCATCTTTTAGCCAAGCACTGACCCTGAAAAGTAATTCTAAGCGTACTTACCAGTAACTTGTATTTCCTTCCATAGGAATCCATTGTGGGGTTTTCAGCAGAAAAGTTTCCAAGTGTCGATTTTTGAAACATACAAATACTCCTCTAAAATTAGCCGAATTACGAATGCCGATTTACCCATATGTTATCAGGAGAGAACCCAGTGCTGCATCTTTTAGACCAGCACTGACCCTGAAAAGTAATTCAAGCGTACTTACCAGTAACTTGTATTTCGTTACATAGGAATGCATTGTGTCGTTTTCAGCAGAAAAGTTAACAAGTGTCCATTTTTGAAACGTACAAATACTATTCTACAATCAGCTGAATTATGAATTCCGATTTACTCACCTGTTATCAGGAGAGAACCCAGTGCTGCATCTTTTAGCCCAGCACTGACCCGGAAAAGTAATTCTAAGCTTACTTACCAGTAACTTGTATTTCCTTCCATAGGAATCCATTGTGTGATTTTCAGCAGAAAAGTTTCTGTGTCCGTTTCTGAAACGTACAAATACTCCCATAAAATCAGCTGAATTAGGAATTCCGATTTGCTCACCTGTTATCAGGAGAGAACACAGTGCTGCATCATTTAGGCTAGCACTGACCCTGAAAAATAATTCTAAGTGTACTTACCAGTAACTTGTATTTCCTTCCATAGGAATCCATTGTGTGGTTTTCACCAGAAAAGATTCTAAGTGTCCGTTTCTGAAACGTACAAATATTCCCCTAAAATCAGCCGAATTACGAATGCCGATTTACTCACCTGTTATCAGGAGAGAACACAGTGCTACATCTTTTAGACCAGCACTGACCCTGAAAAGTAATTCTAAGCATACTTACCAGTAAGTTGTATTTCCTTCCATAGGAATCCATTGTGTGGTTTTCAGCAGAAAAGTTTCCAAGTGTCCATTTTTGAAACGTACAAATAATCCTCTAAAATCAGCCAAACTACGAATTCAAATTTACTCACCTGTTATCAGGAGAGAACCCAGTGCTGCAACTTTTAGCCCAGCACTGATCCTGAAAAGTAATTCTAATCTTACTTACCAGTAACTTGTATTTCCTTCCATAGGAATCCATTGTGTGGTTTTCACAAGAAAAGATTCTGTGTTCATATTTGAAACAGACAAATACTCCTCTAAAATCAGCCAAATTACGTATTCTGATTTACTCACCTGTTATCACGAGAGAACCCAGTGCTGCATCTTTTAGCCCAGCACTGAACCTGGAAAGTAATTCTAAGCATACTTACCAGTAAGTTGTATTTCCTTCCATAGGAATCCATTGTGTGGTTTTCAGCAGAAAAGTTTCCAAGTGTCCATTTTTGAAACGTACAAATATTCCTCTAAAATCAGCCGAACTGCAAATTCTGATTTACTCACGTGTTATCAGGAGAGAACCCTTTGCTGCATCTTTTAGCCCAGCACTGACCCTGAAAAGTAATTCTAAGCGTACTTACCAGTAACTTGTATTTCCTTCCATAGGAATCCATTGTGTGATTTTCAGCAGAAAAGTTTCTGTGTCCGTTTTTGAAACGTACAAATACTCCTCTAAAATCAGCCGAATTAGGAATTCCGATTTACTCACCTGTTATCAGGAGGGAACACAGTGCTGCATCATTTAGGGCAGCACTGACCCTGAAAAGTAATTCTAAGCGTACTTACCAGTAACTTGTATTTCCTTCCATAGGAATCCATTGTGTGATTTTCAGCTGAAAAGTTTCTGTGTCCATTTTTGAAACATACAAATACTCCTCTAAAATAAGCCGATTTAGGAATTTCGATTTACTCAGCTGTTATCAGGAGAGAACACAGTGCTGCATCATTTAGGCCAGCACTGACCCTGAAAAGTAATTCTCAGCGTACTTACCAGTAACTTCTATTTCCTTCCATAAGAATCCATTGTGTGGTTTTCAGCAGAAAAGTTTCCAAGTGTCCATTTTTGAAACGTACAAATATTCCTCTTAAATCAGCCGAACTACGAATTCCGATTTACTCACCTGTTATCAGGAGAGAACCCAGTGCTGCATCTTTTAACCCAGCACTGACCCTGGAAAGTAATTCTAAGCGTACTTACCAGTAACTTGTATATCCTTCCATAGGAATCCATTGTGTGGTTTTCAGCAGAAAAGTTTCTAAGTGTTCAGTTTTTGAAACGTACAAATACTCCTATAAAATCAGCCGAATTACGAATGCCGATTTACCCACCTGTTATCAGGAGAGAACACAGTGCTGCATCTTTTTGACCAGCACTGACCCTGAAAAGTAATTCAACCGTACTTACCAGTAACTTGTATTTCCTTCCATAGGAATGCATTGTTTGGTTTTCAGCAGAAAAATTTCCAAGTGTCCATTTTTGAAACGTACAAATATTCCTCTAAAATCAGCCAAACTACGAATTCAAATTTACTCACCTGTTATCAGGAGAGAACCCAGTGCTGCAACTTTTAGCCCAGCACTGATTCTGAAAAGTAATTCTAATCTTACTTACCAGTAACTTGTATTTCCTTCCATAGGAATCCATTGTGTGGTTTTCACCAGAAAAGATTCTGTGTCCATATTTGAAACAGACAAATACTCCTCTAAAATCAGCCAAATTACGTATTCTGATTTACTCACCTGTTATCATGAGAGAACCCAGTGCTTCATCTTTTAGACCAGCACTAAACCTGGAAAGTAATTCTCAGCGTACTTACCAGTAACTTGTATTTCCTTCCATAGGAATCCATTGTGTGGTTTTCAGCAGAAAAGTTTCCAAGTGTCCATTTTTGAAACGTACAAATATTCCTCTTAAATCAGCCGAACTACGAATTCCGATTTACTCACCTGTTATCAGGAGAAAACCCTGTGCTGCATCTTTTAGCCCAGCACTGACCCTGGAAAGTAATTCTAAGCGTTCTTACCAGTAACTTGTATTTCCTTCCATAGGAATCCATTGTGTGGTTTTCAGCAGAAAAGTTTCTAAGAGTCCATTTTTGAAACGTACAAATATTACTCTAAAATCAGCCGAATTACGCATGCCGATTTACCCACCTGTTATCAGGAGAGAACCCAGTGCTGCATCTTTTAGCCCAGCACTGACCCTGAAAAATAATTCTAAGCGTACTTACCAGTAACTTGTATTTCCTTCCTTAGGAATCCATTGTGTGATTTTCAGCAGAAAAGTTTCTGTGTCCATTTCTGAAACGTACAAATACTCCTCTAAAATCAGCCGAATTAGGAATTCCGATTTACTCACCTGTTATCAGGAGAGAACACAGTGCTGCATCATTTAGGCTAGCACTGACCCTGAAAAATAATTCTAAGTGTACTTACCAGTAACTTGTATTTCCTTCCATAGGAATCCATTGTGTGGTTTTCACCAGAAAAGATTTTAAGTGTTCATTTTTGAAACGTACAAATACTCCTCTAAAATCAGCCGAACTACGAATTCTGATTTACTCACCTGTTATCGGGAGAGAACCCTGTGCTGCATCTTTTAGCCCAGCACTGACCCTGAAAAGTAATTTGAAGCGTACTTACCAGTAAGTTGTATTTCCTTCCATAGGAATCCATTGTGTGGTTTTCACCAGAAAAGATTCTGTGTCCATTTTTGAAACGTACAAATATTCCTCTAAAATCAGCCGAACTACGAATTCCCATTTACTCACCTGTTATCAGGAGAGAACCCACTGATGCATCTTTTAGACCAGCACTGACCCTGAAACGTAATTCTAAGCATACTTACCAGTAAGTTGTATTTCTTTCCAGAGGAATCCATTGCGTGGTTTTCACCAGAAAAGATTCCAAGTGTCCATTTTTGAAACGTACATATTTTCCTCTAAAATCAGCCAAACTACGAATTCTGATTTACTCACCTGTTATCAGGAGAGAACCCAGTGCTGCATCTTTTAGCCCAGCACTGACCCTGAAAATTAATTCTAAGCGTACTTACCAGTAACTTGTATTTCCTTCCATAGGAATCCATTGTGTGGTTTTCAGCAGAAAAGTTTCCAAGTGTCGATTTTTGAAACATACAAATACTCCTCTAAAATTAGCCGAATTACGAATGCCGATTTACCCATATGTTATCAGGAGAGCACCCAGTGCTGCATCTTTTAGACCAGCACTGACCCTGAAAAGTAATTCAAGCGTACTTACCAGTAACTTGTATTTCGTTACATAGGAATGCATTGTGTCGTTGTCAGCAGAAAAGTTTCCAAGCGTCCATTTTTGAAACGTACAAATACTACTCTACAATCAGCTGAATTATGAATTCCGATTTACTCACCTGTTATCAGGAGAGAACCCAGTGCTGCATCTTTTAGCCCAGCACTGACCCGGAAAAGTAATTCTAAGTGTACTTACCAGTAACTTGTATTTCCTTCCATAGGAATCCATTGTGTGGTTTTCACCAGAAAAGATTTTAAGTGTCCATTTTTGAAACGTACAAATACTCCTCTAAAATCAGCCGAACTACGAATTCTGATTTACTCACCTGTTATCAGGAGAGAACCCTGTGCTGCATCTTTTAGCCCAGCACTCACCCTGAAAAGTAATTCTAAGCGTACTTGCCAGTAACTTGTATTTCCTTCCATAGGAATCCATTGTGTGATTTTCAGCAGAAAAGTTTCTGTGTCCGTTTCTGAAACGTACAAATATTCCCCTAAAATCAGCTGAATTAGGAATTCCGATTTACTCACCTGTTATCAGGAGAGAACACAGTGCTGCATCATTTAGGCTACCACTGACCCTGAAAAATAATTCTAAGCGTACTTACCAGTAACTTGTATTTCCTTCCATAGGAATCCATTGTGTGATTTTCAGCAGAAAACTTTCTGTGTCCGTTTCTGAAACGTACAAATATTCCCCTAAAATCAGCTGAATTATGAATTCCGATTTACTCACCTGTTATCAGGTGAGAACACAGTGCTGCATCATTTAGGCCAGCACTGACCCTGAAAATGAATTCAAAGCGTACTTAACATGTATTTCCTTCCATAGGAATCCATTGTGTGGTTTTCACCAGAAAATATTCTAAGTGTCCATTTTTGAAACGTACAAATATTCCTCTAAAATCAGCCGAACTACGAATTCTGATTTACTCACCTGTTATCAGGAGAGAACACAGTGCTGCATCATTTAGGCCAGCACTGACCCTGGAAAGTAATTCTAAGCGTACTTACGAGTAACTTGTATTTCCTTCCTTAGGAATTCTTTGTGTGGTTTTCAGCAGAAAAGTTTCCAAGTGTCCATTTTTGAAACGTACAAATATTCCTCTTAAATCAGCCAAACTACGAATTCCGATTTACTCAACTGTTATCAGGAGAGAACCCAGTGCTGCATCTTTTAGCCCAGCACTGACCCTGGAAAGTAATTCTAAGTGTACTTACCAGTAACTTGTATTTCCTTCCATAGGAATCCATTGTCTGGTTTTCAGTAGAAAAGTTTCCAAGTGTCCATTTTTGAAATGTACAAATACTCCTCTAAAATCTGCTGAATTACGAATTCTGATTTACGCACCTGTTATCAGGAGAGAACCCAGTGCTGCATCATTTAGGCCAGCACTGACCCTGAAAAGTAATTCTAAGTGTACTTACCAGTAATTTGTACTTCCTTCCATAGGAATCCATTGTGTGGTTTTCACCAGAAAAGTTTTCAAGTGTCCATTTTTGAAACACACAAATACTCCTCTAAAATCAGCCGAACTACGAATTCTGATTTACTCACCTGTTATCAGGAGAGAACCCTGTGCTGCATCTTTTACCCCTGCACTGACCCTGAAAAGTAATTCTAAGCGTACTTACCTGTAAGTTGTATTTCCTTCCATAGGAATCCATTGTGTGGTTTTCACCAGAAAATATTCTAAGTGTCCATTTTTGAAACGTACAAATATTCCTCTAAAATCAGCCGAAATACGAATTCTGATTTACTCACCTGTTATCAGGAGAGAACCCAGTGCTGCATCATTTAGGCCAGCACTGACCCTGAAAAGTAATTCTAAGCGTACTTACCAGTAACTTCTATTTCCTTCCATAGGAATCCATTGTGTGATTTTCAGCAGAAAAGTTTCTAAGTGTCCATTTTTGTAACATACAAATACTCCTCTAAAATCTGCTGAATTATGAATTCCAATTTACACACCTGTTATCAGGAGAGAACCCACTGATGCATCTTTTAGACCAGCACTGACCCTGAAACGTAATTCTAAGCATACTTACCAGTAAGTTGTATTTCTTTCCATAGGAATCCATTGCGTGGTTTTCACCAGAAAAGTTTCCAAGTGTCCATTTTTGAAACGTACATATATTCCTCTAAAATCAGCCAAACTACGAATTCTGATTTATTCACCTGTTATCAGGAGAGAACCCAGTGCTGCATCTTTTAGCCCAGCACTGACCCTGAAAAGTAATTCTCAGCGTACTTACCAGTAACTTGTATTTCCTTCCATAGGAATCCATAATGAGGTTTTCACCAGAAAAGACCTTAAGTGTCCATTTTTGAATCGTACAAATACTCCTCTAAAATCAGCCGAATTACGAATGCCGATTAACTCACCTGTTATCAGGAGAGAACGCAGTGCTGCATCTTTTAGCCAAGCACTGACCCTGAAAAGTAATTCTAAGCGTACTTACCAGTAACTTGTATTTCCTTCCATAGGAATCCATTGTGTGGTTTTCAGCAGAAAAGTTTCCAAGTGTCGATTTTTGAAACATACAAATACTCCTCTAAAATAAGCCGAATTACGAATGCCGATTTACCCATATGTTATCAGGAGAGAACCCAGTGCTGCATCTTTTAGACCAGCACTAACCCTGAAAAGTAATTCAAGCGTACTTACCAGTAACTTGTATTTCGTTACATAGGAATGCATTGTGTCGTTTTCAGCAGAAAAGTTCCCAAGTGTCCATTTTTTAAACGTACAAATACTCCTCTACAATCAGCTGAATTATGAAGTCCGATTTACTCACCTGTTATCAAGAGAGAACCCAGTGCTGCATCTTTTAGCCCAGCACTGACCCGGAAAAGTAATTCTAAGCTTACTTACCAGTAACTTGTATTTCCTTCCATAGGAATCCATTGTGTGATTTTCAGCAGAAAAGTTTCTGTGTCCGTTTCTGAAACGTACAAATACTCCCATAAAATCAGCTGAATTAGGAATTCCGATTTCCTCACCTGTTATCAGGAGAGAACACAGTGCTGCATCATTTAGGCTAGCACTGACCCTGAAAAATAATTCTAAGTGTACTTACCAGTAACTTGTATTTCCTTCCATAGGAATCCATTGTGTGGTTTTCACCAGAAAAGATTTTAAGTGTCCATTTTTGAAACGTACAAATACTCCTCTAAAATCAGCCGAACTACGAATTCTGATTTACTCACCTGTTATCAGGAGAGAACCCTGTGCTGCATCTTTTAGCCCAGCACTGACCCTGAAAAGTAATTTGAAGCGTACTTACCAGTAAGTTGTATTTCCTTCCATAGGAATCCATTGTGTCGTTTTCAGCAGAAAAGTTTCCAAGTGTCGATTTTTGAAACATACAAATACTCCTCTACAATCAGCTGAATTATGAATTCCGATTTACTCACCTGTTATCAGGAAAGAACCCAGTGCTGCATCTTTTAGCCGAGCACTGACCCTGAAAAGTAATTCTAAGCGTACTTACCAGTAACTTGTATTTCCTTCCATAGGAATCCATTGTGTGATTTTCAGCAGAAAAGTTTCTGTGTCCGTTTCTGAAACATACAAATATTCCCCTAAAATCAGCTGAATTATGAATTCCGATTTACTCACCTGTTATCAGGAGAGAACCCCGTGCTGCATCTTTTAGCCCAGCATAGACCCTGAAAAATAATTCTAAGCGTACTTACCAGTAACTTGTATTTCCTTCCATAGGAATCCATTGTGTGATTTTCAGCAGAAAAGTTTCTAAGTGTCCATTTTTGAAACGTACAAATACTCCTCTAAAATCAGCTGAATTACGAATTCTGATTTACTCACCTGTTATCAGGAGAGAACCCAGTGCTGCATCTTTTAGCCCAGCACTGACCCTGAAAAGTAATTCTAAGCGTACTTACCAGTAACTTGTATTTCCTTCCATAGGAATCCATTGTGTGATTTTCAGCAGAAAAGTTTCTGTGTCCGTTTCTGAAACGTACAAATACTCCTCTAAAATCAGCCGAATTAGGAATTCCGATTTACTCACCTGTTATCAGGAGAGAATACAGTGCTGCATCATTTCGGCCAGCACTGACCCTGAAAAGTAATTCTAAGGGGACTTTCAAGTAATTTATATTTCCTTCCATAGGAATCCATTGTTTGGTTTTCACCAGAAAAGATTTTAAGTGTCCATTTTTTAAACATACAAATACTCCTCTAAAATCAGCCGAACTACGAATTCTGATTTACTCACCTGTTATCAGGAGAGAACCCTGTGCTGCATCTTTTAGCCCAGCACTGACCCTGAAAAGTAATTTGAAGCATACTTACCAGTAAGTTGTATTTCCTTCCATAGGAATCCATTGTGTGATTTTCAGCAGAAAAGTTTCTAAGTGTCCATTTTTGAAACATACAAATACTACTCTAAAATCTGCAGATTTACGAATTCCGATTTACACACCTGTTATCAGGAGAGAACCCAGTGCTGCATCTTTTAGCCCAGCACTGACCCTGAAAAGTAATTCTAAGCGTACTTACCAGTAACTTGTATTTCCTTCCATAGGAATCCATTGTGTGATTTTCAGCAGAAAAGTTTCTGTTTCCGTTTCTGAAACGTACAAATACTCCTCTAAAATCAGCCGAATTAGGAATTCTGATTTACTCACCTGTTATCAGGAGAGAACACAGTGCTGCATCATTTAGGCCAGCACGGACCCTGAAAAGTAATTGTACTTACCAGTAATTTGTATTTCCTTCCATAGGAATCCATTGTGTGGTTTTCACCAGAAAAGATTTTAAGTGTCCATTTTTGAAACATACAAATACTCCTCTAAAATCAGCCGAACTACGAATTCTGATTTACTCACCTGTTATCAGGAGAGAACCCTGTGCTGCATCTTTTAGCCCAGCACTGACCCTGAAAAGTAATTCAAGCGTACTTACCAGTAAGTTGTATTTCCTTCCATAGGAATCCATTGTATGGTTTCCATCAGAAAATATTCTAAGTGTCCATTTTTGAAACGTACAAATATTCCTCTAAAATCAGCCGAACTACGAATTCTGATTTACTCACCTGTTATCAGGAGAGAACACAGTGATGCATCATTTAGGCCAGCACTGACCCTGAAAAGTAATTCTAAGCGTACTTACCAGTAACTTGTATTTCCTTCCATAGGAATCCATTGTGTGGTTTTCAGCAGAAAAGTTTCTAAGTGTCCATTTTTGAAACATACAAATATTCCTCTAAAATCAGCCGAATTACGAATGCCGATTTACCCACCTGTTATCAGGAGAGAACCCAGTGCTGCATCTTTTAGCCCAGCACTGACCCTGAAAAGTAATTCTAAGCGTACTTACCAGTAACTTGTATTTCCTTCCTTAGGAATCCATTGTGTGATTTTCAGCAGAAAAGTTTCTAAGTGTCCATTTTTGAAACGTACAAATATTCCTCTAAAATCAGCCGAATTACAAATGCCGATTTACCCACCTGTTATCAGGAGAGAACCCAGTGCTGCATCTTTTAGCCCAACACTGACCCTGGGAAGTAATTCTAAGTGTACTTACCAGTAACTTGTATTTCCTTCCATAGGAATCCATTGTGTGGTTTTCAGTAGAAAAGTTTCCAAGTGTCGATTTTTGAAACCTACAAATACTCCTCTAAAATCAGTCGAATGACGAATTCCGATTTACACACCTGTTATCAGGAGAGAACCCAGTGCTGCATCTTTTAGCCCAGCACTGACCCTGAAAAGTAATTCTAAGCGTACTTACCAGTAACTTGTATTTCATTCCATAGAAATCCATTGTGTGATTTTCAGCAGAAACGTTTCTAAGTGTCCATTTTTGAAATGTACTAATACTCCTCTAAAATCTGCTGAATTACGAATTCTGATTTACGCACCTGTTATCAGGAGAGAACCCAGTGCTGCATCATTTAGGCCAGCACTGACCCTGAAAAGTATTTCTAAGTGTACTTACCAGTAATTTGTATTTCCTTCCATAGGAATCCATTGTGTGGTTTTCACCAGAAAAGTGTTCAAGTGTCCATTTTTGAAACATACAAATACTCCTCTAAAATTAGCCGAACTACGAATTCTGATTTACTCACCTGTTATCAGGAGAGAACCCTGTGCTGCATCTTTTAGCCCTGCACTGACCCTGAAAAGTAATTCTAAGCGTACTTACCAGTAAGTTGTATTTCCTTCCATAGGAATCCATTGTGTGGTTTTCACCAGAAAATATTCTAAGTGTCCATTTTTGAAACGTACAAATATTCCTCTAAAATCAGCCGAACTACGAATTCTGATTTACTCACCTGTTATCAGGAGAGAACACAGTGATGCATCATTTAGGCCAGCACTGACCCTGAAAAGTAATTCTAAGTGTACTTACCAGTAACTTGTAATTCCTTCCATAGGAATCCATTCTGTGGTTTTCAGCAGAAAAGTTTCTAAGTGTCCAATTTTGAAACATACAAATACTACTCTAAAATCTGCAGAATTACGAATTCCGATTTACACACCTGTTATCAGGAGAGAACCCAGTGCTGCATCTTTTAGCCCAGCACTGACCCTGAAAAGTAATTCTAAGCGTACTTACCAGTAACTTGTATTTCCTTCCATAGGAATCCATTGTGTGATTTTCAGCAGAAAAGTTTCTGTTTCCGTTTCTGAAACGTACAAATACTCCTCTAAAATCAGCCGAATTAGGTATTCTGATTTACTCTCCTGTTATCAGGAGAGAACACAGTGCTGCATCATTTAGGCCAGCACTGACCGTGAAAAGTAATTGTACTTACCAGTAATTTGTATTTCCTTCCATAGAAATCCATTGTGTGGTTTTCACCAGAAAAGATTTTGTGTCCATTTTTGAAACATACAAATACTCCTCTAAAATCAGCCGAACTACGAATTCTGATTTACTCACCTGTTATCAGGAGAGAACCCTGTGCTGCATCTCTTAGCCCAGCACTGACCCTGAAAAGTAATTTGAAGCGTACTTACCATTAAGTTGTATTTCCTTGCATAGGAATCCATTGTGTGGTTTTCACCAGAAAATATTCTAAGTGTCCATTTTTGAAACGTACAAATATTCCTCTAAAATCAGCCGAACTAAAAATTCCGATTTACTCTCCTGTTATCAGGAGAGAACCCAGTGCTGCATCTTTTAGTCCAGCACTGACCCTGGAAAGTAATTCTAAGCGTACTTACGAGTAACTTGTATTTCCTTCCTTAGGAATCCATTGTGTGGTTTTCAGCAGAAAAGTTTCCAAGTGTCCTTTTTTGAAACGTACAAATATTCCTCTTAAATCAGCCAAACTACGAATTCCGATTTACTCACCTGTTATCAGGAGAGAACCCAGTGCTGCATCTTTTAGCCCAGCACTGTCCCTGGAAAGTAATTCTAAGCCTACTTACCAGTAACTTGTATTTCCTTCCATAGGAATCCATTGTGTGGTTTTCAGCAGAAAAGTTTCCAAGTGTCCATTTTTTAAACGTACAAATATTCCTCTTAAATCAGCTGAACTACGAATTCCGATTTACTCACCTGTTATCAGGAGAAAACCCTGTCCTACATCTTTTAGCCCAACACTGACCCTGGAAAGTAATTCTAAGCGTACTTACCAGTAACTTGTATTTCCTTCCTTAGGAATCCATTGTGTGATTTTCAGCAGAAAAGTTTCTGTGTCCATTTCTGAAACATACAAATACTCCTCTAAAATCAGCCGAATTAGGAATTCCGATTTACTCACCTGTTATCAGGAGAGAACACAGTGCTGCATCATTTAGGCCAGCACTGACCCTGAAAAGTTATTCTGAGTGTACTTACCAGTAACTTGTATTTCCTTCCATAGGAATCCATTGTGTGGTTTCACCAGAAAAGATTTTAAGTGTCCATTTTTGAAACATACAAATATTCCTCTAAAATCAGCCGAACCACGAATTCCCATTTACTCACCTGTTATCAGGAGAGAACCCAGTGCTGCATCTTTTAGCCCAGCACTGACCCTGAAAAGTAATTCTAAGCGTACTTACCAGTAACTTGTATTTCCTTCCATAGGAATCCATTGTGAGGTTTTCACCAGAAAAGACCTTAAGTGTCCATTTTTGAATCGTACAAATACTCCTCTAAAATCAGCCGAATTACGAATGCCGATTAACTCACCTGTTATCAGGAGAGAACGCAGTGCTGCATCTTTTAGCCAAGCACTGACCCTGAAAAGTATTTCTAAGTGTACTCACCAGTAATTTGTATTTCCTTCCATAGGAATCCATTGTGTGGTTTTCACCAGAAAAGTTTTCAAGTGTCCATTTTTGAAACATACAAATACTCCTCTAAAATTAGCCGAACTACGAATTCTGATTTACTCTCCTGTTATCAGGAGAGAACCCTGTGCTGCATCTTTTAGCCCTGCACTGACCCTAAAAAGTAATTCTAAGCGTACTTACCAGTAAGTTGTATTTCCTTCCATAGGAATCCATTGTGTGGTTTTCACCAGAAAATATTCTAAGTGTCCATTTTTGAAACGTACAAATATTCCTCTAAAATCAGCCGAAATACGAATTCTGATTTACTCACCTGTTATCAGGAGAGAACCCAGTGCTGCATCATTTAGGCCAGCACTGACCCTTAAAAGTAATTCTAAGCGTACTTACCAGTAACTTGTATTTCCTTCCATAGGAATCCATTGTGTGATTTTCAGCAGAAAAGTTTCTAAGTGTCCATTTTTGTAACATACAAATACTCCTCTAAAATCTGCTGAATTATGAATTCCAATTTACACACCTGTTATCAGGAGAGAACCCAGTGCTGCATCTTTTAGCCCAGCACTGACCCTGAAAAGTAATTCTAAGCCTACGTACCAGTAACTTGTATTTCCTTCCATAGGAATCCATTGTGTGGTTTTCAGCAGAAAAGTTTCCAAGTGTCCATTTTTTAAACGTACAAATACTCCTCTTAAATCAGCCGAACTACGAATTCCGATTTACTCACCTGTTATCAGGAGAAAACCCTGTCCTGCATCTTTTAGCCCAACACTGACCCTGGAAAGTAATTCTAAGCGTACTTACCAGTAACTTGTATTTCCTTCCATAGGAATCCATTGTGTGGTTTTCAGCAGAAAAGTTTCTAAGTGTCCATTTTTGAAACGTACAAATATTCCTCTAAAATCAGCCGAATTACGAATGCCGATTTACCCACCTGTTATCAGGAGAGAACCCAGTGCTGCATCTTTTAGCCCAGCACTGACCCTGAAAAGTAATTCTAAGCGTACTTACCAGTAACTTGTATTTCCTTCCTTAGGAATCCATTGTGTGATTTTCAGCAGAAAAGTTTCTGTGTCCATTTCTGAAACGTACAAATACTCCTCTAAAATCAGCCGAATTAGGAATTCCGATTTACTCACCTGTTATCAGGAGAGAACACAGTGCTGCATCATTTAGGCCAGCACTGACCCTGAAAAGTAATTCTAAGCGTACTTACCAGTAATTTGTATTTCCTTCCATAGGAATCCATTGTGTGGTTTTCACCAGAAAAGTTTTCAAGTGTCCCTTTTTGAAACATACAAATACTCCTCTAAAATCAGCCGAACTACGAATTCTGATTTACTCACCTGTTATCAGGAGAGAACCCTGTGCTGCATCTTTTAGCCATGCACTGACCCTGAAAAGTAATTCTAAGCGTACTTACCAGTAAGTTGCATTTCCTTCCTTAGGAATCCATTGTGTGATTTTCAGCAGAAAAGTTTCCAAGTGTCGATTTTTGAAACATACAAATACTTCTCTAAAATTAGCCGAATTACGAATGCCGATTTACCCATATGTTATCAGGAGAGAACCCAGTGCTGCATCTTTTAGACCAGCACTAACCCTGAAAAGTAATTCAAGCGTACTTACCAGTAACTTGTATTTCGTTACATAGGAATGCATTGTGTCGTTTTCAGCAGAAAAGTTTCCAAGTGTCCATTTTTTAAACGTACAAATACTCCTCTTCAATCACCTGTTATCAGGAGAGAACCCAGTGCTGCATCTTTTACCCCAGCACTGACCGGGAAAAGTAATTCTAAGCTTACTTACCAGTAACTTGTATTTCCTTCCATAGGAATCCATTGTGTGATTTTCAGCAGAAAAGTTTCTGTGTCCGTTTCTGAAACGTACAAATACTCCCATAAAATCAGCTGAATTAGGAATTCCGATTTCCTCACCTGTTTTCAGGAGAGAACACAGTGCTGCATCATTTAGGCTAGGACTGACCCTGAAAAATAATTCTAAGTGTACTTATCAGTAACTTGTATTTCCTTCCATAGGAATCCATTGTGTGGTTTTCACCAGAAAAGATTTTGAGTGTCCATTTTTGAAACGTACAAATACTCCTCTAAAATCAGCCGAACTACGAATTCTGATTTACTCACCTGTTATCAGGAGAGAACCCAGTGCTGCATCATTTAGGCCAGCACTGACCCTGAAAAGTAATTCTAAGCGTACTTACCTGTAACTTGTATTTCGTTCCATAGGAATCCATTGTGAGGTTTTCACCAGAAAAGATTTTAAGTGTCTATTTTTGAAACGTACAAATATTCCTCTAAAATCAGCCGAATTACGAATGCCGATTTACTCACCTGTTATCAGGAGAGAACCCAGTGCTACATCCTTTATCCCAGCACTGACCCTGAAAAGTAATTCTAAGCGTACTTACCAGTAACTTGTATTTCCTTCCATAGGAATCCATTATGTGGTTTTCATCAGTAAAGTTTCCAAGTGTCCATTTTTGAAACGTACAAATATTCCTCTTAAATCAGCCGAACTACGAATTCCGATTTACTCACCTGTTATCAGGAGAGAACCCAGTGCTGCATCTTTTAGACCAGCACTGACCCTGAAAAGTAGTTCAAGCGTACTTACCAGTAACTTGTATTTCCTTCCATAGGAATGCATTGTGTGGTTTTCAGCAGAAAAGTTTCCAAGTGTCCACTTTTGAAACGTACAAATATTCCTCTTAAATCAGCCGAACTACGAATTCCGATTTACTCACCTGTTATCAGGAGAAAACCCTGTCCTACACCTTTTAGCCCAACACTGACCCTGGAAAGTAATTCTAAGCGTACTTACCAGTAACTTGTATTTCCTTCCATAGGAATCCATTGTGTGGTTTTCAGCAGAAAAGTTTCTAAGTGTCCATTTTTGAAACGTACAAATATTCCTCTAAAATCAGCCGACTTACGAATGCCGATTTACCCACCTGTTATCAGGAGAGAACCCAGTGCTGCATCTTTTAGCCCAACACTGATCCTGAAAAGTAATTCAAGCGTACTTATCAGTAAGTTGTATTTCCTTCCATAGGAATCCATTGTGTGGTTTTCACCAGAAAAGATTCTGTGTCCATTTTTGAAATGTACAAATACTCCTCTAAAATCTGCTGAATTACGAATTCTGATTTACGCACCTGTTATCAGGAGAGAACCCAGTGCTGCATCATTTAGGCCAGGACTGACCCTGAAAAGTATTTCTAAGTGTACTTACCAGTAATTTGTATTTCCTTCCATAGGAATCCATTGTGTGGTTTTCACCAGAAAAGTTTTCAAGTGTCCATTTTTGAAACATACAAATACTCCTCTAAAATTAGCCGAACTACGAATTCTGATTTACTCACCTGTTATCAGGAGAGAACCCTGTGCTGCATCTTTTAGCCCTGCACTGACCCTGAAAAGTAATTCTAAGCGTACTTACCAGTAAGTTGTATTTCCTTCCATAGGAATCCAATGTGTGGTTTTCACCAGAAAATATTCTAAGTGTCCATTTTTGAAACGTACAAATACTCCTCTAAAATCAGCCGAACTACGAATTCTGATTTACTCACCTGTTATCAGGAGAGAACCCAGTGCTGCACCTTTTAGACCAGCACTGACCCTGAAACGTAATTCTAAGCGAACTTACCAGTAAGTTGTATTTCTTTCCATAGGACTCCATTGCTTGGTTTTCACCAGAAAAGTTTTCAAGTGCCCATTTTTGAAACGTACAAATATTCCTCTAAAGTCAGTCGAACTATAAATTCCAATTTACTCACCTGTTATCAGGAGAAAAACCCATTGCTGCATCTTTTAGCCCAGCAGTGACCCTGAAAAGTAATTCTAAGCGTACTTACCAGTAACTTGTATTTCCTTCCATAGGAATCCATTGTGTGATTTTCAGCAGAAAAGTTTCTGTGTCCGTTTTTGAAACGTACAAATACTCCTCTAAAATCAGCCGAATTAGGAATTCCGATTTACTCAGCTGTTATCAGGAGAGAACACAGTGCTGCATCATTTATGCAAGCACTTACCCTGAAAAGTAATTCTAAGCATACTTACCAGTAACTTGTATTTCCTTCCATAGGAATCCATTGTGTGGTTTTCAGCAGAAAAGTTTCAAAGTGTCCATTTTTAAAAAATACAAATATTCCTCTTAAACCAGCCGAACTACGAATTCCGATTTACTCACCTGTTATCAGGAGAGAACCCAGTGCTGCATCTTTTAGCCCAGCACTGACCCTGGAAAGTAATTCTAAGCGTACTTACCAGTAACTTGTATTTCCTTCCAAAGGAATCCATTGTTTGGTTTTCAGCAGAAAAGTTTCCAAGTGTCGATTTTTGAAACATACAAATACTCTGCTAAAATCAGCCGAATTATGAATGCCGATTTACCCACCTGTTATCAGGAGAGAACCCAGTGCTGCATCATTTAGCCCAGCACTGACCCTGGAAAGTAATTCTAAGCGTACTTACCAGTAACTTGTATTTCCTTCCATAGAAATGCATTGTGTGGTTTTCAGCAGAAAAGTTTCCAAGTGTCCATTTTTGAAACGTACAAATATTCCTCTAAAATCAGCCGAATTACGAATACCGATTTACTCACCTGTTATCAGGAGAGAACCCAATGCTGCATCTTTTAGCCCAGAACTGACCCTGAAAAGTAATTATAAGCGTCCTTACCAGTAACTTGTATTTCCTTCCATAGGAATACATTGTGTGGTTTTCACCAGAAAAGATTTTAAGTGTCCATTTTTGAAACGTACAAATACTCCTCTAAAATCAGCCGAACTACGAATTCTGATTTACTCACCTGTTATCAGGAGAGAACCCAGTGCTGCATCTTTTAGACCAGCACTGACCCTGAAACGTAATTCTAAGCGAACTTACCAGTAAATTGTATTTCTTTCCATAGGAATCCATTGCTTGGTTTTCACCAGAAAAGTTTTCAAGTGTCCATTTTTGAAACGTACAAATATTCCTCTAAAGTCAGTCGAACTATGAATTCCGATTTACTCACCTGTTATCAGGAGAAAACCCCATTGCTGCATCTTTTAGCCCAGCACTGACCCTGAAAAGTAATTCTAAGCGTACTTACCAGTAACTTGTATTTCCTTCCATAGGAATCCATTGTGTGATTTTCAGCAGAAAAGTTTCTGTGTCCGTTTTTGAAACGTACAAATACTTCTCTAAAATCAGCCGAATTAGGAATTCCGATTTACTCAGCTGTTATCAGGAGAGAACACAGTGCTGCATCATTTAGCCCAGCACTGACCCTGGAAAGTAATTCTAAGCGTACTTACCAGTAACTTGTATTTCCTTCCATAGAAATGCATTGTGTGGTTTTCAGCAGAAAAGTTTCCAAGTGTCCATTTTGGAAACATACAAATATTCCTCTAAAATCAGCCGAATTACGAATACCGATTTACTCACCTGTTATCAGGATAGAACCCAGTGCTGCATCTTTTAGCCCAGCACTGACCCTGAAAAGTAATTCTAAGCGTACTTACCAGTAACTTGTATTCCCTTCTATAGGAATCCATTGTGTGGTTTTCAGCAGAAAAGTTTCCAAGTGTCCATTTTTGAAACGTTCAAATATTCCTCTAAAGTCAGTCGAACTATGAATTCCGATTTACTCACCTGTTATCAGGAGAAAAACCCATTGCTTCATCTTTTAGCCCAGCACTGACCCTGAAAAGTAATTCTAAGCATACTCACCAGTAACTTATATTTCCTTCCATAGGAATCCATTGTGTGATTTTCAGCAGAAAAGTTTCTGTGTCCGTTTTTGAAACCTACAAATACTCCTCTAAAATCATCCGAATTAGGAATTCCGATTTACTCAGCTGTTATCAGGAGAGAACACAGTGCTGCATCATTTAGGCCAGCACTTACCCTGAAAAGTCATTCTAAGCGTACTTACCAGTAACTTGTATTTACTTCCATAGGAATCCATTGTGTGGTTTTCAGCAGAAAAGTTTCAAAGTGTCCATTTTTGAAACATACAAATATTCCTCTTAAATCAGCCGAACTACGAATTCCGATTTACTCACCTGTTATCAGGAGAGAACCCAGTGCTGCATCTTTTAGCCCAGCACTGACCCTGGAAAGTAATTCTAAGCGTACTTACCAGTAACTTGTATTTTCTTCCAAAGAATTCCATTGTGTGGTTTTCAGCAGAAAAGTTTCCAAGTGTCCATTTTTGAAACGCACAAATATTCCTCTAAAATCAGCCGAATTCCGAATACCGATTTACTCACCTGTTATCAGGAGAGAACCCAGTGCTGCATCTTTTAGCCCAGAACTGACCCTGAAAAGTAATTCTAAGTGTACTTACCAGTAACTTGTATTTCCTTCCTTAGGAATCCATTGCTTGGTTTTCACCAGAAAAGATTTTAAGTGTCCATTTTTGAAACGTACAAATACTCCTCTAAAATCAGCCGAACTAGGAATTCTGAGTTACTCACCTGTTATCAGGAGAAAACCCAGTGCTGCATCTTTGGGCTCAGCACTGACCCTGGAAAGTAATTATAAGCGTACTTACCAGTAACTTGCATTTCCTTCCATAGGAATGCATTGTGTGGTTTTCAGCAGAAAAGTTTCCAAGTGTCCATTTTTGAAACGTACAAATATTCCTCTAAAATCAGCCGAATTACGAATTCCGATTTACTCACCTGTTATCAGGAGAGAACCCAGTGCTCCATCCTTTAGGCCAGCCCTGACCCTGAAAAGTAATTCTAAGTGTAATTACCAGTAACTTGTATTTCCTTCCCTAGGAATCCATTGTGTGGTTTTCACCAGAAAAGATTTTAATTGTCCATTTTTGAAACCTACAAAAACTCCTCTAAAATCAGCCGAACTACAAATTCTGATTTACTCACCTGTTATCAGGAGAGAACCCAGTGCTGCATCTTTTAGCCCAGCACTGACCCTGGAAAGTAATTCTAAGCATACTTACCAGTAACTTGTATTTCCTTCCAAAGGAATCCATTGTGTGGTTTTCAGCAGAAAAGTTTCCAAGTGTCGATTTTTGAAACATACAAATACTCTGCTAAAATCAGCCGAATTACGAATGCCGATTTACCCACCTGTTATCAGGAGAGAACCCAGTGCTGCATCATTTAGCCCAGCACTGACCCTGGAAAGTAATTCTAAGCGTACTTACCAGTAACTTGTATTTCCTTCCATAGAAATGCATTGTGTGGTTTTCAGCAGAAAAGTTTCCAAGTGTCCATTTTTGAAACGTACAAATATTCCTCTAAAATCAGCCGAATTACGAATACCGATTTACTCACCTGTTATCAGGAGAGAACCCAATGCTGCATCTTTTAGCCCAGAACTGACCCTGAAAAGTAATTATAAGCGTACTTACCAGTAACTTGTATTTCCTTCCATAGGAATACATTGTGTGGTTTTCACCAGAAAAGATTTTAAGTGTCCATTTTTGAAACGTACAAATACTCCTCTAAAATCAGCCGAACTACGAATTCTGATTTACTCACCTGTTATCAGGAGAGAACCCAGTGCTGCATCTTTTAGACCAGCACTGACCCTGAAACGTAATTCTAAGCGAACTTACCAGTAAATTGTATTTCTTTCCATAGGAATCCATTGCTTGGTTTTCACCAGAAAAGTTTTCAAGTGTCCATTTTTGAAACGTACAAATATTCCTCTAAAGTCAGTCGAACTATGAATTCCGATTTACTCACCTGTTATCAGGAGAAAACCCCATTGCTGCATCTTTTAGCCCAGCACTGACCCTGAAAAGTAATTCTAAGCGTACTTACCAGTAACTTGTATTTCCTTCCATAGGAATCCATTGTGTGATTTTCAGCAGAAAAGTTTCTGTGTCCGTTTTTGAAACGTACAAATACTCCTCTAAAATCAGCCGAATTAGGAATTCCGATTTACTCAGCTGTTATCAGGAGAGAACACAGTGCTGCATCATTTAGCCCAGCACTGACCCTGGAAAGTAATTCTAAGCGTACTTACCAGTAACTTGTATTTCCTTCCATAGAAATGCATTGTGTGGTTTTCAGCAGAATAGTTTCCAAGTGTCCATTTTGGAAACATACAAATATTCCTCTAAAATCAGCCGAATTACGAATACCGATTTACTCACCTGTTATCAGGAGAGAACCCAGTGCTGCATCTTTTAGCCCAGCACTGACCCTGAAAAGTAATTCTAAGCGTACTTACCAGTAACTTGTATTCCCTTCTATAGGAATCCATTGTGTGGTTTTCAGCAGAAAAGTTTTCAAGTGTCCATTTTTGAAACGTTCAAATATTCCTCTAAAGTCAGTCGAACTATGAATTCCGATTTACTCACCTGTTATCAGGAGAAAAACCCATTGCTGCATCTTTTAGCCCAGCACTGACCCTGAAAAGTAATTCTAAGCATACTCACCAGTAACTTGTATTTCCTTCCATAGGAATCCATTGTGTGATTTTCAGCAGAAAAGTTTCTGTGTCCGTTTTTGAAACCTACAAATACTCCTCTAAAATCATCCGAATTAGGAATTCCGATTTACTCAGCTGTTATCAGGAGAGAACACAGTGCTGCATCATTTAGGCCAGCACTTACCCTGAAAAGTCATTCTAAGCGTACTTACCAGTAACTTGTATTTACTTCCATAGGAATCCATTGTGTGGTTTTCAGCAGAAAAGTTTCAAAGTGTCCATTTTTGAAACATACAAATATTCCTCTTAAATCAGCCGAACTACGAATTCCGATTTACTCACCTGTTATCAGGAGAGAACCCAGTGCTGCATCTTTTAGCCCAGCACTGACCCTGGAAAGTAATTCTAAGCGTACTTACCAGTAACTTGTATTTTCTTCCAAAGAAATCCATTGTGTGGTTTTCAGCAGAAAAGTTTCCAAGTGTCCATTTTTGAAACGCACAAATATTCCTCTAAAATCAGCCGAATTCCGAATACCGATTTACTCACCTGTTATCAGGAGAGAACCCAGTGCTGCATCTTTTAGCCCAGAACTGACCCTGAAAAGTAATTCTAAGCGTACTTACCAGTAACTTGTATTTCCTTCCTTAGGAATCCATTGCTTGGTTTTCACCAGAAAAGATTTTAAGTGTCCATTTTTGAAACGTACAAATACTCCTCTAAAATCAGCCGAACTAGGAATTCTGAGTTACTCACCTGTTATCAGGAGAAAACCCAGTGCTGCATCTTTGGGCTCAGCACTGACCCTGGAAAGTAATTATAAGCGTACTTACCAGTAACTTGCATTTCCTTCCATAGGAATGCATTGTGTGGTTTTCAGCAGAAAAGTTTCCAAGTGTCCATTTTTGAAACGTACAAATATTCCTCTAAAATCAGCCGAATTACGAATTCTGATTTACTCACCTGTTATCAGGAGAGAACCCAGTGCTGCATCCTTTAGGCCAGCCCTGACCCTGAAAAGTAATTCTAAGTGTAATTACCAGTAACTTGTATTTCCTTCCCTAGGAATCCATTGTGTGGTTTTCACCAGAAAAGATTTTAATTGTCCATTTTTTAAACCTACAAATACTCCTCTAAAATCAGCCGAACTACAATTTCTGATTTACTCACCTGTTATCAGGAGAGAACCCAGTGCTGCATATTTTAGACCAGCACTGACCCTGAAAAGTAATTCTAAGCATACTTACCAGTAACTTGTATTCCCTTCTATAGGAATCCATTGTGTGGTTTTCAGCAGAAAAGTTTCCAAGTGTCCATTTTTGAAACGTACAAATATTCCTCTAAAATTAGCCGAATTACGAATACCAATTTACTCACCTGTTATCAGGAGAGAACCCAGTGCTGCATATTTTAGCCCAGCACTGACCCTGGAAAGTAATTCTAAGCGTACTTACCAGTAACTTGTATTTCCTTCCATAGGAATCCATTGTGTGGTTTTCAGCAGAAAAGTTTTCAAGTGTCCATTTTTGAAACGTTCAAATATTCCTCGAAAGTCAGTCGAACTATGAATTCCGATTTACTCACCTGTTATCAGGAGAAAAACCCATTGCTGCATCTTTTAGCCCAGCACTGACCCTGAAAAGTAATTCTAAGCATACTCACCAGTAACTTGTATTTCCTTCCATAGGAATCCATTGTGTGATTTTCAGCAGAAAAGTTTCTGTGTCCATTTTTGAAACCTACAAATACTCCTCTAAAATCATCCGAATTAGGAATTCCGATTTACTCAGCTGTTATCAGGAGAGAACACAGTGCTGCATCATTTAGGCCAGCACTTACCCTGAAAAGTCATTCTAAGCGTACTTACCAGTAACTTGTATTTACTTCCATAGGAATCCATTGTGTGGTTTTCAGCAGAAAAGTTTCAAAGTGTCCATTTTTGAAACATACAAATATTCCTCTTAAATCAGCCGAACTACGAATTCCGATTTACTCACCTGTTATCAGGAGAGAACCCAGTGCTGCATCTTTTAGCCCAGCACTGACCTTGGAAAGTAATTCTAAGCGTACTTACCAGTAACTTGTATTTTCTTCCAAAGAAATCCATTGTGTGGTTTTCAGCAGAAAAGTTTCCAAGTGTCCATTTTTGAAACGCACAAATATTCCTCTAAAATCAGCCGAATTACGAATACCGATTTACTCACCTGTTATCAGGAGAGAACCCAGTGCTGCATCTTTTAGCCCAGAACTGACCCTGAAAAGTAATTCTAAGCGTACTTACCAGTAACTTGTATTTCCTTCCTTAGGAATCCATTGCTTGGTTTTCACCAGAAAAGATTTTAAGTGTCCATTTTTGAAATGTACAAATACTCCTCTAAAATCAGCCGAACTAGGAATTCTGAGTTACTCACCTGTTATCAGGAGAAAACCCAGTGCTGCATCTTTGGGCTCAGCACTGACCCTGGAAAGTAATTATAAGCGCACTTACCAGTAACTTGCATTTCCTTCCATAGGAATGCATTGTGTGGTTTTCAGCAGAAAAGTTTCCAAGTGTCCATTTTTGAAACGTACAAATATTCCTCTAAAATCAGCCGAATTACGAATTCCGATTTACTCACCTGTTATCAGGAGAGAACCCAGTGCTGCATCCTTTAGGCCAGCCCTGACCCTGAAAAGTAATTCTAAGTGTAATTACCAGTAACTTGTATTTCCTTCCCTAGGAATCCATTGTGTGGTTTTCACCAGAAAAGATTTTAATTGTCCATTTTTGAAACCTACAAATGCTCCTCTAAAATCAGCCGAACTACAAATTCTGATTTACTCACCTGTTATCAGGAGAGAACCCAGTGCTGCATATTTTAGACCAGCACTGACCCTGAAAAGTAATTCAAGCGTACTTACCAGTAACTTGTATTTCCTTCCATAGGAATGCATTGTGTGGTTTTCAGCAGAAAAGTTTCCAAGTGTCGATTTTTGAAACATACAAATACTCTGCTAAAATCAGCCGAATTACGAATGCCGATTTACCCACCTGTTATCAGGAGAGAACCCAGTGCTGCATATTTTAGACCAGCACTGACCCTGAAAAGTAATTCAAGCGTACTTACCAGTAACTTGTATTTCCTTCCATAGGAATGCATTGTGTGGTTTTCAGCAGAAAAGTTTCCAAGTGTCCATTTTTGAAACGTACAAATATTCCTCTAAAATCAGCCGAATTACGAATACCGATTTACTCACCTGTTATCAGGAGAGAACCCAATGCTGCATCTTTTAGCCCAGAACTGACCCTGAAAAGTAATTATAAGCGTACTTACCAGTAACTTGTATTTACTTCCATAGGAATACATTGTGTGGTTTTCACCAGAAAATATTTTAAGTGTCCATTTTTGAAACGTACAAATACTCCTCTAAAATCAGCCGAACTACGAATTCTGATTTACTCACCTATCAGGAGAGAACCCAGTGCTGCATCTTTTAGACCAGCACTGACCCTGAAACGTAATTCTAAGCGAACTTACCAGTAAATTGTATTTCTTTCCATAGGAATCCATTGCTTGGTTTTCACCAGAAAAGTTTTCAAGTGTCCATTTTTGAAACGTACAAATATTCCTCTAAAGTCAGTCGAACTATGAATTCCGATTTACTCACCTGTTATCAGGAGAAAACCCCATTGCTGCATCTTTTAGCCCAGCACTGACCCTGAAAAGTAATTCTAAGCGTACTTACCAGTAACTTGTATTTCCTTCCATAGGAATCCATTGTGTGATTTTCAGCAGAAAAGTTTCTGTGTCCGTTTTTGAAACGTACAAATACTCCTCTAAAATCAGCCGAATTAGGAATTCCGATTTACTCAGCTGTTATCAGGAGAGAACACAGTGCTGCATCATTTAGCCCAGCACTGACCCTGGAAAGTAATTCTAAGCGTACTTACCAGTAACTTGTATTTCCTTCCATAGAAATGCATTGTGTGGTTTTCAGCAGAAAAGTTTCCAAGTGTCCATTTTGGAAACGTACAAATATTCCTCAAAAATCAGCCGAATTACGAATACCGATTTACTCACCTGTTATCAGGAGAGAACCCAGTGCTGCATCTTTTAGCCCAGCACTGACCCTGAAAAGTAATTCTAAGCATACTTACCAGTAACTTGTATTCCCTTCTATAGGAATCCATTGTGTGGTTTTCAGCAGAAAAGTTTCCAAGTGTCCATTTTTGAAACGTACAAATATTCCTCTAAAATTAGCCGAATTACGAATACCAATTTACTCACCTGTTATCAGGAGAGAACCCAGTGCTGCATCTTTTAGCCCAGCACTGACCCTGGAAAGTAATTCTAAGCGTACTTACCAGTAACTTGTATTTCCTTCCATAGGAATCCATTGTGTGGTTTTCAGCAGAAAAGTTTTCAAGTGTCCATTTTTGAAACGTTCAAATATTCCTCGAAAGTCAGTCGAACTATGAATTCCGATTTACTCACCTGTTATCAGGAGAAAAACCCATTGCTGCATCTTTTCGCCCAGCACTGACCCTGAAAAGTAATTCTAAGCATACTCACCAGTAACTTGTATTTCCTTCCATAGGAATCCATTGTGTGATTTTCAGCAGAAAAGTTTCTGTGTCCGTTTTTGAAACCTACAAATACTCCTCTAAAATCACCCGAATTAGGAATTCCGATTTACTCAGCTGTTATCAGGAGAGAACACAGTGCTGCATCATTTAGGCCAGCACTTACCCTGAAAAGTTATTCTAAGCGTACTTACCAGTAACTTGTATTTACTTCCATAGGAATCCATTGTGTGGTTTTCAGCAGAAAAGTTTCAAAGTGTCCATTTTTGAAACATACAAATATTCCTCTTAAATCAGCCGAACTACGAATTCCGATTTACTCACCTGTTATCAGGAGAGAACCCAGTGCTGCATCTTTTAGCCCAGCACTGACCCTGGAAAGTAATTCTAAGTGTACTTACCAGTAACTTGTATTTCCTTCCATAGGAATCCATTGTGTGATTTTCAGCAGAAAAGTTTCTGTGTCCGTTTTTGAAACGTACAAATACTCCTCTAAAATCAGCCGAATTAGGAATTCCGATTTACTCAGCTGTTATCAGGAGAGAACACAGTGCTGCATCATTTAGCCCAGCACTGACCCTGGAAAGTAATTCTAAGCGTACTTACCAGTAACTTGTATTTCCTTCCATAGAAATGCATTGTGTGGTTTTCAGCAGAAAAGTTTCCAAGTGTCCATTTTGGAAACGTACAAATATTCCTCAAAAATCAGCCGAATTACGAAT
Organism: Triturus cristatus; assembly: GCF_964204655.1. NCBI lineage: Eukaryota > Metazoa > Chordata > Amphibia > Caudata > Salamandridae > Triturus > Triturus cristatus. Next base: position 1,016,419,777 of record NC_140579.1, on the reverse strand, counting down.
ACCGATTTACTCACCTGTTATCAGGAGAGAACCCAGTGCTGCATCTTTTAGCCCAGCACTGACCCTGAAAAGTAATTCTAAGCATACTTACCAGTAACTTGTATTCCCTTCTATAGGAATCCATTGTGTGGTTTTCAGCAGAAAAGTTTCCAAGTGTCCATTTTTGAAACGTACAAATATTCCTCTAAAATTAGCCGAATTACGAATACCAATTTACTCACCTGTTATCAGGAGAGAACCCAGTGCTGCATCTTTTAGCCCAGCACTGACCCTGGAAAGTAATTCTAAGCGTACTTACCAGTAACTTGTATTTCCTTCCATAGGAATCCATTGTGTGGTTTTCAGCAGAAAAGTTTTCAAGTGTCCATTTTTGAAACGTTCAAATATTCCTCGAAAGTCAGTCGAACTATGAATTCCGATTTACTCACCTGTTATCAGGAGAAAAACCCATTGCTGCATCTTTTAGCCCAGCACTGACCCTGAAAAGTAATTCTAAGCATACTCACCAGTAACTTGTATTTCCTTCCATAGGAATCCATTGTGTGATTTTCAGCAGAAAAGTTTCTGTGTCCGCTTTTGAAACCTACAAATACTCCTCTAAAATCACCCGAATTAGGAATTCCGATTTACTCAGCTGTTATCAGGAGAGAACACAGTGCTGCATCATTTAGGCCAGCACTTACCCTGAAAAGTTATTCTAAGCGTACTTACCAGTAACTTGTATTTACTTCCATAGGAATCCATTGTGTGGTTTTCAGCAGAAAAGTTTCAAAGTGTCCATTTTTGAAACATACAAATATTCCTCTTAAATCAGCCGAACTACGAATTCCGATTTACTCACCTGTTATCAGGAGAGAACCCAGTGCTGCATCTTTTAGCCCAGCACTGACCCAGGAAAGTAATTCTAAGCGTACTTACCAGTAACTTGTATTTTCTTCCAAAGAAATCCATTGTGTGGTTTTCAGCAGAAAAGTTTCCAAGTGTCCATTTTTGAAACGCACAAATATTCCTCTAAAATCAGCCGAATTACGAATACCGATTTACTCACCTGTTATCAGGAGAGAACCCAGTGATGCATCTTTTAGCCCAGAACTGACCCTGAAAAGTAATTCTAAGCGTACTTACCAGTAACTTGTATTTCCTTCCTTAGGAATCCATTGCTTGGTTTTCACCAGAAAAGATTTTAAGTGTCCATTTTTGAAATGTACAAATACTCCTCTAAAATCAGCCGAACTAGGAATTCTGAGTTACTCACCTGTTATCAGGAGAAAACCCAGTGCTGCATCTTTGGGCTCAGCACTGACCCTGGAAAGTAATTATAAGCGTACTTACCAGTAACTTGCATTTCCTTCCATAGGAATGCATTGTGTGGTTTTCACCAGAAAAGATTTTAATTGTCCATTTTTGAAACCTACAAATGCTCCTCTAAAATCAGCCGAACTACGAATTCTGATTTACTCACCTGTTATCAGGAGAGAACCCAGTGCTGCATATTTTAGACCAGCACTGACCCTGAAAAGTAATTCAAGCGTACTTACCAGTAACTTGTATTTCCTTCCATAGGAATGAATTGTGTGGTTTTCAGCAGAAAAGTTTCCAAGTGTCGATTTTTGAAACATACAAATACTCTGCTAAAATCAGCCGAATTACGAATGCCGATTTACCCACCTGTTATCAGGAGAGAACCCAGTGCTGCGTATTTTAGACCAGCACTGACCCTGAAAAGTAATTCAAGCGTACTTACCAGTAACTTGTATTTCCTTCCATAGGAATGCATTGTGTGGTTTTCAGCAGAAAAGTTTCCAAGTGTCCATTTTTGAAACGTACAAATATTCCTCTAAAATCAGCCGAATTACGAATACCGATTTACTCACCTGTTATCAGGAGAGAACCCAATGCTGCATCTTTTAGCCCAGAACTGACCCTGAAAAGTAATTATAAGCGTACTTACCCGTAACTTGTATTTACTTCCATAGGAATACATTGTGTGGTTTTCACCAGAAAATATTTTAAGTGTCCATTTTTGAAATGTACAAATACTCCTCTAAAATCAGCCGAACTACGAATTCTGATTTACTCACCTGTTATCAGGAGAGAACCCAGTGCTGCATCTTTTAGACCAGCACTGACCCTGAAACGTAATTCTAAGCGAACTTACCAGTATATTGTATTTCTTTCCATAGGAATCCATTGCTTGGTTTTCACCAGAAAAGTTTTCAAGTGTCCATTTTTGAAACGTACAAATATTCCTCTAAAGTCAGTCGAACTATGAATTCCGATTTACTCACCTGTTATCAGGAGAAAACCCCATTGCTGCATCTTTTAGCCCAGCACTGACCCTGAAAAGTAATTCTAAGCGTACTTACCAGTAACTTGTATTTCCTTCCATAGGAATCCATTGTGTGATTTTCAGCAGAAAAGTTTCTGTGTCCGTTTTTGAAACGTACAAATACTCCTCTAAAATCAGCCGAATTAGGAATTCCGATTTACTCAGCTGTTATCAGGAGAGAACACAGTGCTGCATCATTTAGCCCAGCACTGACCCTGGAAAGTAATTCTAAGCGTACTTACCAGTAACTTGTATTTCCTTCCATAGAAATGCATTGTGGGGTTTTCAGCAGAAAAGTTTCCAAGTGTCCATTTTTGAAACGTACAAATATTCCTCTAAAATCAGCCGAATTACGAATAACGATTTACTCACCTGTTATCAGGAGAGAACCCAATGCTGCATCTTTTAGCCCAGAACTGACCCTGAAAAGTAAATATAAGCGTACTTACCAGTAACTTGTATTTCCTTCCATAGGAATCCATTGTGTGGTTTTCAGCAGAAAAGTTTCCAAGTGTCCATTTTTGAAACGTACAAATATTCCTCTAAAATTAGCCGAATTACGAATACCAATTTACTCACCTGTTATCAGGAGAGAACCCAGTGCTGCATCTTTTAGCCCAGCACTGACCCTGGAAAGTAATTCTAAGCGTACTTACCAGTAACTTGTATTTCCTTCCATAGGAATCCATTGTGTGGTTTTCACTAGAAAAGTTTTCAAGTGTCCATTTTTGAAACGTACAAATATTCCTCTAAAGTCAGTCGAACTATGAATTCCGATTTACTCACCTGTTATCAGGAGAATAACCCATTGCTGCATCTTTTAGCCCAGCACTGACCCTGAAAAGTAATTCTAAGCGTACTTACCAGTAACTTGTATTTCCTTCCATAGGAATCCATTGTGTGATTTTCAGCAGAAAAGTTTCTGTGTCCGTTTTTGAAACTTACAAATACTCCTCTAAAATCATCCGAATTAGGAATTCCGATTTACTCAGCTGTTATCAGGAGAGAACACAGTGCTGCATCATTTAGGCCAGCACTTACCCTGAAAAGTAATTCTAAGCGTACTTACCAGTAACTTGTATTTCCTTCCATAGGAATCCATTGTGTGGTTTTCAGCAGAAAAGTTTCCAAGTGTCCATTTTTGAAACGTACAAATATTCCTCCTAAATCAGCCGAACTACGAATTCCAATTTACTCACCTGTTATCAGGAGAGAACCCAGTGCTGCATCTTTTAGCCCAGAACTGACCCTGAAAAGTAATTCTAAGCGTACTTACCAGTAACTTGTATTTCCTTCCATAGGAATCCATTGTGTGATTTTCAGCAGAAAAGTTTCTGTGTCCGTTTTTGAAACCTACAAATACTCCTCTAAAATCATCCGAATTAGGAATTCCGATTTACTCAGCTGTTATCAGGAGAGAACACAGTGCTGCATCATTTAGGCCAGCACTTACCCTGAAAAGTAATTCTAAGCGTACTTACCAGTAACTTGTATTTCCTTCCATAGCAATCCATTGTGTGATTTTCAGCAGAAAAATTTCTAAGTGTCCATTTTTGAAACGTACAAATACTCCTCTAAACTCAGCCGAACTACGAATTCTGATTTACTCACCTGTTATCAGGAGAGAACCCAGTGCTGCATCTTTTAGACCACCACTGACCCTGAAACGTAATTCTAAGCGAACTTACCAGTAAGTTGTATTTCTTTCCTATCGGAATCCATTGCTTGGTTTTCACCAGAAAAGTTTTCAAGTGTCCATTTTTGAAACGCACAAATATTCCTCTAAAATCAGCCAAACTACGAATTCCGATTTACTCACCTGTTATCAGGAGAGAACCCAGTGCTGCATCCTTTAGGACAGCACTGACCCTGAAAAGTAATTCTAAGTGTACTTACCAGTAACTTGTATTTCCTTCCATAGGAATCCATTGTGTGGTTTTCACCAGAAAAGATTTTAAGTGTGCATTTTTGAAACTTACAAATACTCCTCTAAAATCAGCCGAACTACGAATTCTGATTTACTCACCTATCAGGAGAGAACCCTGTGCTGCATCTTTTAGCCCAGCACTGACCCTGAAAAGTAATTCTAAGTGTACTTACCGGTAAGTTGTATTTCCGTCCATAGGAATCCATTGTGTGATTTTCACGAGAAAAGATTCTAAGTGTCCATTTTTGAAACGTACAAATATTCCTCTAAAATCGGCCGAACTACGAATTCCGATTTACTCACCTGTTATCAGGAGAGAACCCAGTGCTGCACCTTTTAGACCAGCACTGACCCTGAAACGTAATTCTAAGCGAACTTACCAGTAACTTGTATTTCCGTCCATAGGAATCCATTGTGTGATTTTCAGCAGAAAAGTTTCTGTGTCCGTTTTTGAAACGTACAAATACTCCTCTAAAATCAGCCAAATTAGGAATTCCAATTTACTCATCTGTTATCAGGAGAGAACACAGTGCTGCATCATTTAGGCCAGCACTTACCCTGAAAAGTAATTCTAACCGTACTTACCAGTAACTTGTATTTCCTTCCATAGGAATCCATTGTGTGGTTTTCAGCAGAAAAGTTTCCAAGTGTCCATTTTTGAAACGTACAAATATTCCTCTTAAATCAGCCGAACTACGAATTCCAATTTACTCACCTGTTATCAGGAGAGAACCCAGTGCTGCATCTGTTAGCCCAGAACTGACCCTGAAAAGTAATTCTAAGCGTACTTACCAGTAACTTGTATTTCCTTCCATAGCAATCCATTGTGTGATTTTCAGCAGAAAAATTTCTAAGTGTCCATTTTTTAAACGTACAAATACTCCTCTAAAATCAGGCGAACTACGAATTCTGATTTACTCACCTGTTATCAGGAGAGAACCCAGTGCTGCATCTTTTAGACCAGCACTGACCCTGAAACGTAATTCTAAGCGAACTTACCAGTAAGTTGTATTTCTTTCCTATCGGAATCCATTGCTTGGTTTTCACCAGAAAAGTTTTCAAGTGTCCATTTTTGAAACGTACAAATATTCCTCTAAAATCAGCCAAACTAGGAATTCCGATTTACTCACCTGTTATCAGGAGAGAACCCCGTGCTGCATCCTTTAGGCCAGCACTGACCCTGAAAAGTAATTCTAAGCGTACTTACCAGTAACTTGTATTTCCTTCCATAGGAATCCATTGTGTGGTTTTCACCAGAAAAGATTTTAAGTGTCCATTTTTGAAACGTACAAATACTCCTCTAAAATCAGCCGAACTACGAATTCTGATTTACTCACCTATCAGGAGAGAACCCTGTGCTGCATCTTTTAGCCCAGCACTGACCCTGAAAAGTAATTCTAAGTGTACTTACCGGTAAGTTGTATTTCCGTCCATAGGAATCCATTGTGTGGTTTTCACGAGAAAAGATTCTAAGTGTCCATTTTTGAAACGTACAAATATTCCTCTAAAATCGGCTGAACTACGAATTCCGATTTGCTCACCTGTTATCAGGAGAGAACCCAGTGCTGCACCTTTTAGACCAGCACTGACCCTGAAACGTAATTATAAGCGAACTTACCAGTAAGTTGTATTTCTTTCCATAGGAATCCATTGCTTGGTTTTCACCAGAAAAGTTTTCAAGTGCCCATTTTTGAAACGTACAAATATTCCTCTAAAGTCAGTCGAACTATGAATTCCGATTTACTCACCTGTTATCAGGAGAAAAACCCATTGCTGCATCTTTTAGCCCAGCAGTGACCCTGAAAAGTAATTCTAAGCGTACTTACCAGTAACTTGTATTTCCTTCCATAGGAATCCATTGTGTGATTTTCAGCAGAAAAGTTTCTGTGTCCGTTTTTGAAATGTACAAATACTCCTCTAAAATCAGCCGAATTAGGAATTCCGATTTACTCAGCTGTTATCAGGAGAGAACACAGTGCTGCATCATTTAGGCCAGCACTTACCCTGAAAAGTAATTCTAAGCGTACTTACCAGTAACTTGTATTTCCTTCCATAGGAATCCATTGTGTGGTTTTCAGCAGAAAAGTTTCAAAGTGTCCATTTTTAAAACATACAAATATTCCACTTAAATCAGCCGAACTACGAATTCCGATTTACTCACCTGTTATCAGGAGAGAACCCAGTGCTGCATCTTTTAGCCCAGCACTGACCCTGGAAAGTAATTCTAAGCGTACTTACCAGTAACTTGTATTTCCTTCCAAAGGAATCCATTGTGTGGTTTTCAGCAGAAAAGTTTCCAAGTGTCGATTTTTGAAACATACAAATACTCTGCTAAAATCAGCCGAATTACGAATACCGATTTACTCACCTGTTATCAGGAGAGAACCCAATGCTGCATCTTTTAGCCCAGAACTGACCCTGAAAAGTAATTATAGGCGTACTTACCAGTAACTTGTATTTCCTTCCATAGGAATACATTGTGTGGTTTTCACCAGAAAAGATTTTAAGTGTCCATTTTTGAAACGTACAAATACTCCTCTAAAATCAGCCGAACTACGAATTCTGATTTACTCACCTGTTATCAGGAGAGAACCCAGTGCTGCATCTTTTAGACAAGCACTGACCCTGAAACGTAATTCTAAGCGAACTTACCAGTAAATTGTATTTCTTTCCATAGGAATCCATTGCTTGGTTTTCACCAGAAAAGTTTTCAAGTGTCCATTTTTGAAACGTACAAATATTCCTCTAAAGTCAGTCGAACTATGAATTCCGATTTACTCACCTGTTATCAGGAGAAAACCCCATTGCTGCATCTTTTAGCCCAGCACTGACCCTGAAAAGTAATTCTAAGCGTACTTACCAGTAACTTGTATTTCCTTCCATAGGAATCCATTGTGTGATTTTCAGCAGAAAAGTTTCTGTGTCCGTTTTTGAAACGTACAAATACTCCTCTAAAATCAGCCGAATTAGGAATTCCGATTTACTCAGCTGTTATCAGGAGAGAACACAGTGCTGCATCATTTAGCCCAGCACTGACCCTGGAAAGTAATTCTAAGCGTACTTACCAGTAACTTGTATTTCCTACCATAGAAATGCATTGTGTGGTTTTCAGCAGAAAAGTTTCCAAGTGTCCATTTTGGAAACGTACAAATATTCCTCTAAAATCAGCCGAATTACGAATACCGATTTACTCACCTGTTATCAGGAGAGAACCCAGTGCTGCATCTTTTAGCCCAGCACTGACCCTGGAAAGTAATTCTAAGCGAACTTACCAGTAAGTTGTATTTCTTTCCATAGGAATCCATTGCTTGGTTTTCACCAGAAAAGTTTTCAAGTGTCCATTTTTGAAACGTACAAATATTCCTCTAAAGTCAGTCGAACTATGAATTCCGATTTACTCACCTGTTATCAGGAGAAAACCCCATTGCTGCATCTTTTAGCCCAGCACTGACCCTGAAAAGTAATTCTAAGCGTACTTACCAGTAACTTGTATTTCCTTCCATAGGAATCCATTGTGTGATTTTCAGCAGAAAAGTTTCTGTGTCCGTTTTTGAAACGTACAAATACTCCTCTAAAATCACCCGAATTAGGAATTCCGATTTACTCAGCTGTTATCAGGAGAGAACACAGTGCTGCATCATTTAGCCCAGCACTGACCCTGGAAAGTAATTCTAAGCGTACTTACCAGTAACTTGTATTTCCTACCATAGAAATGCATTGTGTGGTTTTCAGCAGAAAAGTTTCCAAGTGTCCATTTTGGAAACGTACAAATATTCCTCTAAAATCAGCCGAATTACGAATACCGATTTACTCACCTGTTATCAGGAGAGAACCCAGTGCTGCATCTTTTAGCCCAGCACTGACCCTGAAAAGTAATTCTAAGCGTACTTACCAGTAACTTGTATTCCCTTCTATAGGAATCCATTGTGTGGTTTTCAGCAGAAAAGTTTCCAAGTGTCCATTTTTGAAACATACAAATATTCCTCTAAAATTAGCCGAATTACGAATACCAATTTACTCACCTGTTATCAGGAGAGAACCCAGTGCTGCATCTTTTAGCCCAGCACTGACCCTGGAAAGTAATTCTAAGCGTACTTACCAGTAACTTGTATTTCCTTCCATAGGAATCCATTGTGTGGTTTTCAGCAGAAAAGTTTTCAAGTGTCCATTTTTGAAACGTTCAAATATTCCTCGAAAGTCAGTCGTACTATAAATTCTGATTTACTCACCTGTTATCAGGAGAAAAACCCATTGCTGCATCTTTCAGCCCAGCACTGACCCTTGAAAGTAATTCTAAGCGTACTTACCAGTAACTTGTATTTCCTTCCATAGGAATCCATTGTGTGGTTTTCAGTAGAAAAGTTTCCAAGTGTCGATTTTTGAAATGTACAAATACTCCTCTGAAATCAGCCGAATTAGGAATGCTGATTTACCCACCTGTTATCAGGAGAGAACCCATGTGCTGCATCTTTTAGACCAGTACTGACCCTGAAAAGTAATTCAAGCATACTTACCAGTAACTTGTATTTCCTTCCATAGGAATGCATTGTGTGGCTTTCAGCAGAAAAGTTTCCAAGTGTCCATTTTTCAAACGTACAAATATTCCTCTAAAATCAGCCGAATTACGAATGCCGATTTACTCACCTGTTATCAGGAGAGAACCCAATGCTGCATCTTTTAGCCCAGAACTGACCCTGAAAAGTAATTATAAGCGTACTTACCAGTAACTTGTATTTCCTTCCATAGGAATACATTGTGTGGTTTTCACCAGAAAATATTTTAAGTGTCCATTTTTGAAACGTACAAATACTCCTCTAAAATCAGCCGAACTACGAATTCTGATTTACTCACCTGTTATCAGGAGAGAACCCAGTGCTGCATCTTTTAGACCAGCACTGACCCTGAAACGTAATTCTAAGCGAACTTACCAGTAAATTGTATTTCTTTCCATAGGAATCCATTGCTTGGTTTTCACCAGAAAAGTTTTCAAGTGTCCATTTTTGAAACGTACAAATATTCCTCTAAAGTCAGTCAAACTATGAATTCCAATATACTCACCTGTTATCAGGAGAAAAACCCAGTGCTACATCTTTTAGCCCAGCACTCACCCTGAAAAGTAATTTTAAGTGTACTTACTAGTAACTTGTATTTCCTTCCATAGGAATCCATTGTGTGATTTTCAGCAGAACAGTTTCTGTGTCCGTTTTTGAAACGTACAAATACTCCTCTAAAATCAGCCGAATTAGGAATTCCGATTTACTCAGCTGTTATCAGGAGAGAACACAGTGCTGCATCATTTAGGCCAGCACTTACCCTGAAAAGTAATTTTAAGTGTACTTACCAGTAACTTGTATTTCCTTCCATAGGAATCCATTGTGTGGTTTTCAGCAGAAAAGTTTCAAAGTGTCCATTTTTGAAACATACAAATATTCCTCTTAAATCAGCCGAATTACGAATGCCGATTTACCCACCTGTTATCAGGAGAGAACCCAGTGCTGCATATTTTAGACCAGCACTGACCCTGAAAAGTAATTCAAGCGTACTTACCAGTAACTTGTATTTCCTTCCATAGGACTGCATTGTGTGGTTTTCAGCAGAAAAGTTTCCAAGTGTCCATTTTTGAAACGCACAAATATTCCTCTAAAATCAGCCGAATTACAAATACCGATTTACTCACCTGTTATCAGGAGAGAACCCAGTGCTGCATCTTTTAGCCCAGAACTGACCCTGAAAAGTAATTCTAAGCGTACTTACCAGTAACTTGTATTTCCTTCCATATGAATCCATTGTGTGGATTTCACCAGAAAAGATTTTAAGTGTCCATTTTTGAAACGTACAAATACTCCTCTAAAATCAGCCGAACTACCAATTCTGAGTTACTCACCTGTTATCAGGAGAAAACCCAGTGCTGCATCTTTGGGCCCAGCACTGACCCTGGAAAGTAATTCTAAGCGTACTTACCAGTAACTTGTATTTCCTTCAATAGGAATCCATTGTGTGGCTTTCAGCAGAAAATTTTCCAAGTGTCCATTTTTGAAATGTACAAATATTCCTCTTAAATCAGCCGAACTACGAATTCCGATTTACTCACCTGTTATCAGGAGAGAACCCAGTGCTGCATCTTTTAGGCCAGCACTGACCCTGGAAAGTAATTCTAAGCGTACTTACCAGTAACTTGTATTTCCTTCCAAAGTAATCCATTGTGTGGTTTTCAGCAGAAAAGTTTCCAAGTGTCGATTTTTGAAACGTACAAATACTCCTCTAATATCAGCCGAATTACGAATGCTGATTTACTCACCTCTTATCAGCAGAGATGAGAACCCAGTGCTGTATATTTTAGCCCAGCACTTACCCTTGAAAGTAATTCTAAGCGTACTTACCAGTAACTTGTATTTCCTTCCATAGGAATCCATTGTGTGGTTTTCAGTAGAAAAGTTTCCAAGTGTCGATTTTTGAAATGTACAAATACTCCTCTGAAATCAGCCGAACTAGGAATGCTGATTTACCCACCTGTTATCAGGAGAGAACCCAGTGCTGCATCTTTTAGACCAGTACTGACCCTGAAAAGTAATTCAAGCATACTTACCAGTAACTTGTATTTCCTTCCATAGGAATGCATTGTGTGGCTTTCAGCAGAAAAGTTTCCAAGTGTCCATTTTTCAAACGTACAAATATTCCTCTAAAATCAGCCGAATTACGAATGCCGATTTACTCACCTGTTATCAGGAGAGAACCCAATGCTGCATCTTTTAACCCAGAACTGACCCTGAAAAGTAATTATAAGCGTACTTACCAGTAACTTGTATTTCCTTCCATAGGAATACATTGTGTGGTTTTCACCAGAAAATATTTTAAGTGTCCATTTTTGAAACGTACAAATACTCCTCTAAAATCAGCCGAACTACGAATTCTGATTTACTCACCTGTTATCAGGAGAGAACCCAGTGCTGCATCTTTTAGACCAGCACTGACCCTGAAACGTAATTCTAAGCGAACTTACCAGTAAATTGTATTTCTTTCCATAGGAATCCATTGCTTGGTTTTCACCAGAAAAGTTTTCAAGTGTCCATTTTTGAAACGTACAAATATTCCTCTTAAGTCAGTCAAACTATGAATTCCGATATACTCACCTGTTATCAGGAGAAAAACCCAGTGCTACTTCTTTTAGCCCAGCACTGACCCTGAAAAGTAATTTTAAGTGTACTTACTAGTAACTTGTATTTCCTTCCATAGGAATCCATTGTGTGATTTTCAGCAGAAAAGTTTCTGTGTCCGTTTTTGAAACGTACAAATACTCCTCTAAAATCAGCCGAATTAGGAATTCCGATTTACTCAGCTGTTATCAGGAGAGAACACAGTGCTGCATCATTTAGGCCAGCACTTACCCTGAAAAGTAATTTTAAGTGTACTTACCAGTAACTTGTATTTCCTTCCATAGGAATCCATTGTGTGGTTTTCAGCAGAAAAGTTTCAAAGTGTCCATTTTTGAAACATACAAATATTCCTCTTAAATCAGCCGAATTACGAATGCTGATTTACCCACCTGTTATCAGGAGAGAACCCAGTGCTGCATATTTTAGACCAGCACTGACCCTGAAAAGTAATTTAAGCGTACTTACCAGTAACTTGTATTTCCTTCCATAGGACTGCATTGTGTGGTTTTCAGCAGAAAAGTTTCCAAGTGTCCATTTTTGAAACGCACAAATATTCCTCTAAAATCAGCCGAATTACAAATACCGATTTACTCACCTGTTATCAGGAGAGAACCCAGTGCTGCATCTTTTAGCCCAGAACTGACCCTGAAAAGTAATTCTAAGCGTACTTACCAGTAACTTGTATTTCCTTCCATAGGAATCCATTGTGTGGATTTCACCAGAAAAGATTTTAAGTGTCCATTTTTGAAACGTACAAATACTCCTCTAAAATCAGCCGAACTACCAATTCTGAGTTACTCACCTGTTATCAGGAGAAAACCCAGTGCTGCATCTTTGGGCCCAGCACTGACCCTGGAAAGTAATTCTAAGCGTACTTACCAGTAACTTGTATTTCCTTCAATAGGAATCCATTGTGTGGCTTTCAGCAGAAAATTTTCCAAGTGTCCATTTTTGAAATGTACAAATATTCCTCTAAAATCAGCCGAACTACGAATTCTGATTTACTCACCTGTTATCAGGAGAGAACCCAGTGCTGCATCTTTTAGACCAGCACTGACCCTGAAACGTAATTCTAAGCGTACTTACCAGTAACTTGTTTTCCTTCCATAGGAATCCATTGTGTGATTTTCAGCAGAAAAGTTTCTGTGTCCATTTTTGAAACGTACAAATACTCCTCTAAAATCAGCCGAATTAGGAATTCCGATTTGCTCAGCTGTTATCAGGAGAGAACACAGTGCTGCATCATTTAGGCCAGCACTTACTCTGAAAAGTAATTCTAAGCGTATTTACCAGTAACTTGTATTTCCTTCCATAGGAATCCACTGTGTGGTTTTCAGCAGAAAAGTTTCAAAGTGTCCATTTTTGAAACGTACAAATACTCCTCTAAAATCAGCCGAACTACGAATTCTGATTTACTCACCTGTTATCAGGAGAGAACCCAGTGCTGCATCTTTTAGACCAGCACTGACCCTGAAACGTAATTCTAAGCGAACTTACCAGTAAGTTGTATTTCTTTCCTATCAGAATCCATTGCTTGGTTTTCACCAGAAAAGTTTTCAAGTGTCCATTTTTGAAACGTACAAATATTCCTCTAAAATCAGCCAAACTACGAATCCCGATTTACTCACCTGTTATCAGGAGAGAACCCAGTGCTGCATCCTTAAGGCCAGCACTCACCCTGAAAAGTAATTCTAAGCGTACTTACCAGTAACTTGTATTTCCTTCCATAGGAATCCATTGTGTGGTTTTCACCAGAAAAGATTTTAAGTGTCCATTTTTGAAATGTACAAATACTCCTCTAAAATCAGCCGAACTACGAATTCTGATTTACTCACCTATCAGGAGAGAATCCTGTGCTGCATCTTTTAGCCCAGCACTGACCCTGAAAAGTAATTCTAAGCGTACTTACCAGTAAGTTGTATTTCCGTCATTAGGAATCCATTGTGTGGTTTTCACCAGAAAAGATTCTAAGTGTCCATTTTAGAAACGTACAAATACTCCTCTAAAATCAGCCGAACTACGAATTCCGATTTACTCACCTGTTATCAGGAGAGAACCCAGTGCTGCATCTTTTAGCCCAGCACTGACCCTGGAAAGTAATTCTAAGCGAACTTACCAGTAAGTTGTATTTCTTTCCATAGGAATCCATTGCTTGGTTTTCACCAGAAAAGTTTTCAAGTGTCCATTTTTGAAACGTACAAATATTCCTCTAAAGTCAGTCGAACTATGAATTCCGATTTACTCACCTGTTATCAGTAGAAAAACCCATTGCTGCATCTTTCTAGCCCAGCACTGACCCTCAAAAGTAATTCTAAGCGTACTTACCAGTAACTTGTATTTCCTTCCATAGGAATCCATTGTGTGATTTTCAGCAGAAAAGTTTCTGTGTCCGTTTTTGAAACGTACAAATACTCCTCTAAAATCAGCCGAATTAGGAATTCCGATTTGCTCAGCTGTTATCAGGAGAGAACACAGTGCTGCATCATTTAGGCCAGCACTTACTCTGAAAAGTAATTCTAAGCGTATTTACCAGTAACTTGTATTTCCTTCCATAGGAATCCACTGTGTGGTTTTCAGCAGAAAAGTTTCAAAGTGTCCATTTTTGAAACATACAAATATTACTCTTAAATCAGCCGAACTACGAATTCCGATTTATTCACCTGTTATCAGGAGAGATCCCAGTGCTGCACCTTTTAGCCCAGCACTGACCCTGGAAAGTAATTCTAAGCGTACTTACCAGTAACTTGTATTTCCTTCCGTAGGAATGCATTGTGTGGTTTACACCAGAAAAGTTTCCAAGTGTCCATTTTTGAAACGTACAAATATTCCTCTAAAATCAGCCGAACTACAAATTCTGATTTACTCACCTGTTATCAGGAGACAACCCAGTGCTGCATCTTTTAGACCAGCACTGACCCTGAAAAGTAATTCTAAGCGTACTTACCAGTAACTTGTATTTCCTTCCCTAGCAATCCATTGTGTGATTTTCAGCAGAAAAATTTCTAAGTGTCCATTTTTGAAACGTACAAATACTCCTCTAAAATCAGCCGAACTACGAATTCTGATTTACTCACCTGTTATCAGGAGAGAACCCAGTGCTGCATCTTTTAGACCAGCACTGACCCTGAAACGTAATTCTAAGCGAACTTACCAGTAAGTTGTATTTCTTTCCTATCGGAATCCATTGCTTGGTTTTCACCAGAAAAGTTTTCAAGTGTCCATTTTTGAAACGTACAAATATTCCTCTAAAATCAGCCAAACTACGAATCCCGATTTACTCACCTGTTATGAGGAGAGAACCCATTACTGCATCCTTTAGGCCAGCACTGACCCTGAAAAGTAATTCTAAGCGTACTTACCAGTAACTTGTATTTCCTTCCATAGGAATCCATTGTGTGGTTTTCACCAGAAAAGATTTTAAGTGTCCATTTTTGAAATGTACAAATACTCCTCTAAAATCAGCCGAACTACGAATTCTGATTTACTCACCTATCAGGAGAGAACCCTGTGCTGCATCTTTTAGCCCAGCACTGACCCTGAAAAGTAATTCTAAGCGTACTTACCAGTAAGTTGTATTTCCGTCCCTAGGAATCCATTGTGTGGTTTTCACCAGAAAAGATTCTCAGTGTCCATTTTAGAAACGTACAAATACTCCTCTAAAATCAGCCAAACTACGAATTCCGATTTACTCACCTGTTATCAGGAGAGAACCCAGTGCTGCATCTTTTAGCCCAGCACTGACCCTGGAAAGTAATTCTAAGCGTACTTACCAGTAACTTGTATTTCCTTCCATGGGAATCCATTCTGTGGTTTTCAGCAGAAAAGTTTCCAAGTGTCTATTTTTGAAACATACAAATATTACTCTTAAATCAGCCGAACTACGAATTCCGATTTACTCTCCTGTTATCAGGAGAGAACCCAGTGCTGCATCTTTTAGTCCAGCACTGACCCTGGAAAGTCATTCTAAGCGTACTTACCAGTAACTTGTATTTCCTTCCATAGGAATGCATTGTGTGGCTTTCAGCAGAAAAGTTTCAAAGTGTCCATTTTTCAAACGTACAAATATTCCTCTAAAATCAGCCGAATTACGAATACCGATTTACTCACCTGTTATCAGGAGAGAACCCAGTGCTGCATCTTTTAGCCCAGCACTGACCCTGAAAAGTAATTCTAAGCGTACTTACCAGTAACTTGTATTTCCTTCCATAGAAATCCATTGTGTGGTTTTCACCAGAAAAGATTTTAAGTGTCCATTTTTGAAACCTACAAATACTCCTCTAAAATCAGCCGAACTACGAATTCTGATTTACTCACCTGTTATCAGGAGAGAACCCTGTGCTGCATCTTTTAGCCCAGCACTGACTCTGAAAAGTAATTCTAAGCGTACTTACCAGTAAGTTGTATTTCCGTCCATAGGAATCCATTGTGTGGTTTTCACCAGAAAAGTTTCTAAGTGTCCATTTTTGAAACGTACAAATATTCCTCTAAAATCAGCCGAACTACGAATTCTGATTTACTCACCTGTAATCAGGAGAGAACCCAGTGCTGCATCTTTTAGACCAGAACTGACCCTGAAATGTAATTCTAAGCGTACTTACCAGTAACTTGTATTTCCTTCAATAGGAATCCATTGTGTGATTTTCAGCAGAAAAGTTTCTGTGTCCGTTTTTGAAATGTACAAATACTCCTCTAAAATCAGCCGAATTAGGAATTCCGATTTGCTCAGCTGTTATCAGGAGAGAACACAGTGCTGCATCATTTAGGCCAGCACTTACTCTGAAAAGTAATTCTAAGCGTACTTACCAGTAACTTGTATTTCCTTCCATAGGAATCCATTGTGTGGTTTTCAGCAGAAAAGTTTCAAAGTGTCCATTTTTGAAACATACAAATATTCCTCTTAAATCAGCCGAATTACGAATGCCGATTTACCCACCTGTTATCAGGAGAGAACCCAGTGCTGCATATTTTAGACCAGCACTGACCCTGAAAAGTAATTCAACCGTACTTACCAGTAACTTGTATTTCCTTCCATAGGAATGCATTGTGTGGTTTTCAGCAGAAAAGTTTCCAAGTGTCCATTTTTGAAACGCACAAATATTCCTCTAAAATCAGCCGAATTACGAATACCGACTTACTCACCTGTTATCAGGAGAGAACCCAGTGCTGCATCTTTTATTCCAGAACTGACCCTGAAAAGTAATTCTAAGCGTACTTACCAGTAACTTGTATTTCCTTCCATAGGAATCCATTGTGTGGATTTCACCAGAAAAGCTTTTAAGTGTCCATTTTTGAAACGTACAAATACTCCTCTAAAATCAGCCGAACTTCCAATTCTGAGTTACTCACCTGTTATCAGGAGAAAACCCAGTGCTGCATCTTTGGGCCCAGCACTGACCCTGGAAAGTAATTCTAAGCGTACTTACCAGTAACTTGTATTTCCTTCCAAAGTAATCCATTGTGTGGTTTTCAGCAGAAAAGTTTCCAAGTGTTGATTTTTGAAACGTACAAATACTCCTCTAAAATCAGCAGAATTACGAATGCCGATTTACCCACCTGTTATCAGGAGAGAAGAGAACCCAGTGCTGTATGTTTTAGCCCAGCACTTACCCTGGAAAGTAATTCTAAGCGTACTTACCAGTAACTTGTATTTCCTTCCAAAGGAATCCATTGTGTGGTTTTCAGCAGAAAAGTTTCCAAGTGTCGATTTTTGAAACGTACAAATACTCCTCTAAAATCAGCCGAATTAAGAATGCCGATTTACCCACCTGTTATCAGGAGAGAAGAGAAGCCAGTGCTGCATATTTTAGACCAGCACTGAACCTGAAAAGTAATTCAAGCGCACTTACCAGTAACTTGTATTTCCTTCCATAGGAATCCATTGTGTGGTTTTCAGCAGAAAAATTTCCAAGTGTCCATTTTTGAAACATACAAATATTCCTCCTAAATCAGCCAAACTACGAATTCCAATTTACTCACCTGTTATCAGGAGAGAACCCAGTGCTGCATCTTTTAGCCCAGCACTGACCCTGGAAAGTAATTCTAAGCGTACTTACCAGTAACTTGTATTTCCTTCCAAAGGAATCCATTATGTGGTTTTCAGAAGAAAAGTTTCCAAGTGTCGATTTTTGAAACGTACAAATACTCCTCTAAATTCAGCTGAATTACTAATGCCGATTTACCCAACTGTTATCAGGAGAGAACCTAGTGCTGCATCTTTTAGCCCAGCACTGACCCTGAAAAGTAATTCTAAGCGTACTTACCAGTAACTTGTATTTCCTTCCATAGGAATCCATTGCTTGGTTTTCACCAGAAAAGTTTTCAAGTGTCCATTTTTGAAACGTACAAATATTCCTCTAAAATCAGCCAAACTACGAATTCCGATTTACTCACCTGTTATCAGGAGAGAACCCAGTGCTGCATCCTTTAGGCCAGCACTGACCCTGAAAAGTAATTCTAAGCGTACTTACCAGTAACTTGTATTTCCTTCCATTTTAATCCATTGTGTGGTTTTCACCAGAAACGATTTTAAGTGTCCATTTTTGAAACCTACAAATACTCCTCTAAAATCAGCCAAACTACGAATTCTGATTTATTCACCTGTTATCAGGAGAGAACCCTGTGCTGCATCTTTTAGCCCAGCACTGACCCTGAAAAGTAATTCTAAGCGTACTTACCAGTAAGTTGTATTTCCGTCCACAGGAATCCATTGTGTGGTTTTCACCAGAAAAGTTTCTAAGTGTCCATTTTTGAAACGTACAAATATTCCTCTAAAATCAGCCGAACTACGAATTCTGATTTACTCACCTGTTATCAGGAGACAACCCAGTGCTGCATCTTTTAGACCAGCACTGACCCTGAAAAGTAATTCTAAGCGCACTTACCAGTAACTTGTATTTCCTTCCCTAGCAATCCATTGTGTGATTTTCAGCAGAAAAATGTCTAAGTGTCCATTTTTGAAACGTACAAATACTCCTCTAAAATCAGCCGAACTACGAATTCTGATGTACTCACCTGTTATCAGGAGAGAACCCAGTGCTGCATCTTTTAGACCAGCACTGACCCTGAAACGTAATTCTAAGCGAACTTACCAGTAAGTTGTATTTCTTTTCTATCGGAATCCATTGCTTGGTTTTCACCAGAAAAGTTTTCAAGTGTCCATTTTTGAAACGTACAAATATTCCTCTAAAATCAGCCAAACTACGAATCCCGATTTACTCACCTGTTATCAGGAGAGAACCCAGTGCTGAATCCTTTAGGCCAGAACTGACCCTGAAAAGTAATTCTAAGCGTACTTACCAGTAACTTGTATTTCCTTCCATAGGAATCCATTGTGTGGTTTTCACCAGAAAAGATTTTAAGTGTCCATTTTTGAAATGTACAAATACTCCTCTAAAATCAGCCGAACTACGAATTCTGATTTACTCACGTATCAGGAGAGAACCCTGAGCTGCATCTTTTAGCCCAGCACTGACCCTGAAAAGTAATTCTAAGCGTACTTACCAGTAAGTTGTATTTCCGTCCCTAGGAATCCATTGTGTGGTTTTCACCAGAAAATATTCTAAGTGTCCATTTTAGAAACGTACAAATATTCCTCTAAAATCAGCCGAACTACGAATTCTGATTTACTCACCAGTTATCAGGAGAGAACCCAGTGCTGCATCTTTTAGCCCAGCACTGACCCTGGAAAGTAATTCTAAGCGTACTTACATGTAACTTGTATTTCCTTCCATAGGAATCCATTCTGTGGTTTTCAGCAGAAAAGTTTCCAAGTGTCTATTTTTGAAACATACAAATATTCCTCTAAAGTCAGTCGAACTATGAATTCCGATTTACTCACCTGTTATCAGGAGAAAAACCCATTGCTGCATCTTTTAGCCCAGCACTGACCCTCAAAAGTAATTCTAAGCGTACTTACCAGTAACTTGTATTTCCTTCCATAGGAATCCATTGTGTGATTTTCAGCAGAAAAGTTTCTGTGTCCGTTTCTGAAACGTACAAATACTCCTCTAAAATCAGCCGAATTAGGAATTCCGATTTGCTCAGCTGTTATCAAGAGAGAACACAGTGCTGCATCATTTAGGCCAGCACTTACTCTGAAAAGTAATTCTAAGCGTATTTACCAGTAACTTGTATTTCCTTCCATAGGAATCCACTGTGTGGTTTTCAGCAGAAAAGTTTCAAAGTGTCCATTTTTGAAACATACAAATATTCCTCTTAAATCAGCCGAACTACGAATTCAGATTTATTCACCTGTTATCAGGAGAGATCCCAGTGCTGCACCTTTCAGCTCAGCACTGACCCTGGAAAGTAATTCTAAGCGTACTTACCAGTAACTTGTATTTCCTTCCGTAGGAATGCATTGTGTGGTTTACACCAGAAAAGTTTCCAAGTGTCCATTTTTGAAACGTACAAATATTCCTCTAAAATCAGCCGAACTACGAATTCTGATTTACTCACCTGTTATCAGGAGACAACCCAGTGCTGCATCTTTTAGACCAGCACTGACCCTGAAAAGTAATTCTAAGCGTACTTACCAGTAACTTGTATTTCCTTCCCTAGCAATCCATTGTGTGATTTTCAGCAGAAAAATTTCTAAGTGTCCATTTTTGAAACGTACAAATACTCCTCTAAAATCAGCCGAACTACGAATTCTGATTTAATCACCTGTTATCAGGAGAGAACCCAGTGCTGCATCTTTTAGACCAGCACTGACCCTGAAACATAATTCTAAGTGAACTTACCAGTAAGTTGTATTTCTTTCCTATCGGAATCCATTGCTTGGTTATCACCAGAAAAGTTTCAAGTGTCCTTTTTTGAAACGTACAAATATTCCTCTAAAATCAGCCAAACTACGAATCCCGATTTACTCACCTGTTATCAGGAGAGAACCCAGTGCTGCATCCTTTAGGCCAGCACTGACCCTGAAAAGTAATTCTAAGCGTACTTACCAGTAACTTGTATTTCCTTCCATAGGAATCCATTATGTGGTTTTCACCAGAAAAGATTTTAAGTGTCCATTTTTGAAATGTACAAATACTCCTCTAAAATCAGCCGAACTACGAATTCTGATTTACTCACCTATCAGGAGAGAACCCTGTGCTGCATCTTTTAGCCCAGCACTGACCCTGAAAAGTAATTCTAAGCGTACTTACCAGTAAGTTGTATTTCCGTCCCTAGGAATCCATTGTGTGGTTTTCACCAGAAAAGATTCTAAGTGTCCCTTTTTGAAATGTACAAATATTCCTCTAAAATCAGCCGAACTACGAATTCTGATTTACTCACCTGTTATCAGGAGAGAACCCAGTGCTGCATCTTTTAGACCAGCACTGTCCCTGAAACGTAATTCTAAGCGTACTTACCAGTAACTTGTATTTCCTTCCATAGGAATCCATTGTGTGATTTTCAGCAGAAAAGTTTCTGTGTCCGTTTTTGAAACGTACAAATACTCCTCTAAAATCAGCCGAATTAGGAATTCCGATTTGCTCAGCTGTTATCAGGAGAGAACACAGTGCTGCATCATTTAGGCCAGCACTTACTCTGAAAAGTAATTCTAAGCGTATTTACCAGTAACTTGTATTTCCTTCCATAGGAATCCACTGTGTGGTTTTCAGCAGAAAAGTTTCAAAGTGTCCATTTTTGAAACGTACAAATACTCCTCTAAAATCAGCCGAACTACGAATTCTGATTTACTCACCTGTTATCAGGAGAGAACCCAGTGCTGCATCTTTTAGACCAGCACTGACCCTGAAACGTGATTCTAAGCGAACTTACCAGTAAGTTGTATTTCTTTCCTATCGGAATCCATTGCTTGGTTTTCACCAGAAAAGTTTTCAAGTGTCCATTTTTGAAACGTACAAATATTCCTCTAAAATCAGCCAAACTACGAATCCCGATTTACTCACCTGTTATCAGGAGAGAACCCAGTGCTGCATCCTTTAGGCCAGCACTGACCCTGAAAAGTAATTCTAAGCGTACTTACCAGTAACTTGTATTTCCTTCCATAGGAATCCTTTGTGTGGTTTTCACCAGAAAAGATTTTAAGTGTCCATTTTTGAAATGTACAAATATTCCTCTAAAGTCAGTCGAACTATGAATTCCGATTTACTCACCTGTTATCAGGAGAAAAACCCATTGCTGCATCTTTTAGCCCAGCACTGACCCTCAAAAGTAATTCTAAGCGTACTTACCAGTAACTTGTATTTCCTTCTATAGTAATCCATTGTGTGATTTTCAGCAGAAAAGTTTCTGTGTCCATTTTTGAAATGTACAAATACTCCTCTAAAATCAGCCGAACTACGAATTCCGATTTACTCACCTGTTATCAGGAGAGACCCCAGTGCTGCATCTTTTAGCCCAGCACTGACCCTGGAAAGTAATTCTAAGCGTACTTACCAGTAACTTGTATTTCCTTCCATAGGAATCCATTCTGTGGTTTTCAGCAGAAAAGTTTCCAAGTGTCTATTTTTGAAACATACAAATATTCCTCTTAAATCAGCCGAACTACGAATTTGAATTTACTCTCCTGTTATCAGGAGAGAACCCAGTGCTGCATCTTTTAGTCCAGCACTGACCCTGGAAAGTCATTCTAAGCGTACTTACCAGTAACTTGTATTTCCTTCCATAGGAATCCATTGTGTGGTTTTCAGTAGAAAAGTTTCCAAGTGTCGATTTTTGAAACGTACAAATACTCCTCTGAAATCAGCCGAATTAGTAATGCTGATTTACCCACCTGATATCAGGAGAGAACCCAGTGCTGCATCCTTTAGACCAGTTCTGACCCTGAAAAGTAATTCAAGCATACTTACCAGTAACTTGTATTTCCTTCCATAGGAATGCATTGTGTGGCTTTCAGCAGAAAAGTTTCCAAGTGTCCATTTTTCAAACGTACAAATATTCCTCTAAAATCAGCCGAATTACGAATACCGATTTACTCACCTGTTATCAGGAGAGAACCCAGTGCTGCATCTTTTAGCCCAGCACTGACCCTGAAAAGTAATTCTAAGCGTACTTACCAGTAACTTGTATTTCCTTCCATAGGAATCCATTGTGTGGTTTTCACCAGAAAAGATTTTAAGTGTCCATTTTTTAAACCTACAAATACTCCTCTAAAATCAGCCGAACTACGAATTCTGATTTACTCACCTGTTATCAGGAGAGAACCCTGTGCTGCATCTTTTAGCCCAGCACTGACCCTGAAAAGTAATTCTAAGCGTACTTAACAGTAAGTTGTATTTCCGTCCATAGGAATCCATTGTGTGGTTTTCACCAGAAAAGTTTCTAAGTGTCCATTTTTGAAACGTACAAATATTCCTCTAAAATCAGCCGAACTACAAATTCTGATTTACTCACCTGTTATCAGGAGAGAACCCAGTGCTGCATCTTTTAGACCAGCACTGACCCTGAAACGTAATTCCAAGCGAACTTACCAGTAAGTTGTATTTCTTTCCATAGGAATCCATTGCTTGGTTTTCACCAGAAAAGTTTTCAAGTGTCCATTTTTGAAACGTACAAATATTCCTCTAAAGTCAGTCGAACTATGAATTCCGATTTACTCACCTGTTATCAGAAGAAAAACCAATTGCTGCATCTTTTAGCCCAGCACTGACCCTCAAAAGTAATTCTAAGCGTACTTACCAGTAACTTGTATTTCCTTCCATAGGAATCCATTGTTTGATTTTCAGCAGAAAAGTTTCTGTGTCCGTTTTTGAAACGTACAAATACTCCTCTAAAATCAGCCGAATTAGGAATTCCGATTTGCTCAGCTGTTATCAAGAGAGAACACAGTGCTGCATCATTTAGGCCAGCACTTACTCTGAAAAGTAATTCTAAGCGTATTTACCAGTAACTTGTATTTCCTTCCATAGGAATCCACTGTGTGGTTTTCAGCAGAAAAGTTTCAAAGTGTCCATTTTTGAAACATACAAATATTCCTCTTAAATCAGCCGAACTACGAATTCCGATTTATTCACCTGTTATCAGGAGAGATCCCAGTGCTGCACCTTTTAGCTCAGCACTGACCCTGGAAAGTCATTCTAAGCGTACTTACCAGTAACTTGTATTTCCTTCCGTAGGAATGCATTGTGTGGTTTACACCAGAAAAGTTTCCAAGTGTCCATTTTTGAAACGTACAAATATTCCTCTAAAATCAGCCGAACTACGAATTCTGATTTACTCACCAGTTATCAGGAGAGAACCCAGTGCTGCATCTTTTAGCCCAGCACTGACCCTGGAAAGTAATTCTAAGCGTACTTACATGTAACTTGTATTTCCTTCCATAGGAATCCATTCTGTGGTTTTCAGCAGAAAAGTTTCCAAGTGTCTATTTTTGAAACATACAAATATTCCTCTAAAGTCAGTCGAACTATGAATTCCGATTTACTCACCTGTTATCAGGAGAAAAACCCATTGCTGCATCTTTTAGCCCAGCACTGACCCTCAAAAGTAATTCTAAGCGTACTTACCAGTAACTTGTATTTCCTTCTATAGGAATCCATTGTGTGATTTTCAGCAGAAAAGTTTCTGTGTCCGTTTTTGAAACGTACAAATACTCCTCTAAAATCAGCCGAATTAGGAATTCCGATTTGCTCAGCTGTTATCAAGAGAGAACACAGTGCTGCATCATTTAGGCCAGCACTTACTCTGAAAAGTAATTCTAAGCGTATTTACCAGTAACTTGTATTTCCTTCCATAGGAATCCACTGTGTGGTTTTCAGCAGAAAAGTTTCAAAGTGTCCATTTTTGAAACATACAAATATTCCTCTTAAATCAGCCGAACTACGAATTCCGATTTATTCACCTGTTATCAGGAGAGATCCCAGTGCTGCACCTTTTAGCTCAGCACTGACCCTGGAAAGTAATTCTAAGCGTACTTACCAGTAACTTGTATTTCCTTCCGTAGGAATGCATTGTGTGGTTTACACCAGAAAAGTTTCCAAGTGTCCATTTTTGAAACGTACAAATATTCCTCTAAAATCAGCCGAACTACGAATTCTGATTTACTCACCTGTTATCAGGAGACAACCCAGTGCTGCATCTTTTAGACCAGCACTGACCCTGAAAAGTAATTCTAAGCGTACTTACCAGTAACTTGTATTTCCTTCCCTAGCAATCCATTGTGTGATTTTCAGCAGAAAAATTTCTAAGTGTCCATTTTTGAAACGTACAAATACTCCTCTAAAATCAGCCGAACTACGAATTCTGATTTAATCACCTGTTATCAGGAGAGAACCCAGTGCTGCATCTTTTAGACCAGCACTGACCCTGAAACATAATTCTAAGTGAACTTACCAGTAAGTTGTATTTCTTTCCTATCGGAATCCATTGCTTGGTTATCACCAGAAAAGTTTCAAGTGTCCTTTTTTGAAACGTACAAATATTCCTCTAAAATCAGCCAAACTACGAATCCCGATTTACTCACCTGTTATCAGGAGAGAACCCAGTGCTGCATCCTTTAGGCCAGCACTGACCCTGAAAAGTAATTCTAAGCGTACTTACCAGTAACTTGTATTTCCTTCCATAGGAATCCATTGTGTGGTTTTCACCAGAAAAGATTTTAAGTGTCCATTTTTGAAATGTACAAATACTCCTCTAAAATCAGCCGAACTACGAATTCTGATTTACTCACCTATCAGGAGAGAACCCTGTGCTGCATCTTTTAGCCCAGCACTGACCCTGAAAAGTAATTCTAAGCGTACTTACCAGTAAGTTGTATTTCCGTCCCTAGGAATCCATTGTGTGGTTTTCACCAGAAAAGATTCTAAGTGTCCATTTTTGAAACGTACAAATATTCCTCTAAAATCAGCCGAACTACGAATTCTGATTTACTCACCTGTTATCAGGAGAGAACCCAGTGCTGCATCTTTTCGACCAGCACTGTCCCTGAAACGTAATTCTAAGCGTACTTACCAGTAACTTGTATTTCCTTCCATAGGAATCCATTGTGTGATTTTCAGCAGAAAAGTTTCTGTGTCCGTTTTTGAAACGTACAAATACTCCTCTAAAATCAGCCGAATTAGGAATTCCGATTTGCTCAGCTGTTATCAGGAGAGAACACAGTGCTGCATCATTTAGGCCAGCACTTACTCTGAAAAGTAATTCTAAGCGTATTTACCAGTAACTTGTATTTCCTTCCATAGGAATCCACTGTGTGGTTTTCAGCAGAAAAGTTTCAAAGTGTCCATTTTTGAAACGTACAAATACTCCTCTAAAATCAGCCGAACTACGAATTCTGATTTACTCACCTGTTATCAGGAGAGAACCCAGTGCTGCATCTTTTAGACCAGCACTGACCCTGAAACGTGATTCTAAGCGAACTTACCAGTAAGTTGTATTTCTTTCCTATCGGAATCCATTGCTTGGTTTTCACCAGAAAAGTTTTCAAGTGTCCATTTTTGAAACGTACAAATATTCCTCTAAAATCAGCCAAACTACGAATCCCGATTTACTCACCTGTTATCAGGAGAGAACCCAGTGCTGCATCCTTTAGGCCAGCACTGACCCTGAAAAGTAATTCTAAGCGTACTTACCAGTAACTTGTATTTCCTTCCATAGGAATCCATTATGTGGTTTTCACCAGAAAAGATTTTAAGTGTCCATTTTTGAAATGTACAAATACTCCTCTAAAATCAGCCGAACTACGAATTCTGATTTACTCACCTATCAGGAGAGAACCCTGTGCTGCATCTTTTAGCCCAGCACTGACCCTGAAAAGTAATTCTAAGCGTACTTACCAGTAAGTTATATTTCCGTCCCTAGGAATCCATTGTGTGGTTTTCACCAGAAAAGATTCTAAGTGTCCCTTTTTGAAATGTACAAATATTCCTCTAAAATCAGCCGAACTACGAATTCTGATTTACTCACCTGTTATCAGGAGAGAACCCAGTGCTGCATCTTTTAGACCAGCACTGTCCCTGAAACGTAATTCTAAGCGTACTTACCAGTAACTTGTATTTCCTTCCATAGGAATCCATTGTGTGATTTTCAGCAGAAAAGTTTCTGTGTCCGTTTTTGAAACGTACAAATACTCCTCTAAAATCAGCCGAATTAGGAATTCCGATTTGCTCAGCTGTTATCAGGAGAGAACACAGTGCTGCATCATTTAGGCCAGCACTTACTCTGAAAAGTAATTCTAAGCGTATTTACCAGTAACTTGTATTTCCTTCCATAGGAATCCACTGTGTGGTTTTCAGCAGAAAAGTTTCAAAGTGTCCATTTTTGAAACGTACAAATACTCCTCTAAAATCAGCCGAACTACGAATTCTGATTTACTCACCTGTTATCAGGAGAGAACCCAGTGCTGCATCTTTTAGACCAGCACTGACCCTGAAACGTGATTCTAAGCGAACTTACCAGTAAGTTGTATTTCTTTCCTATCGGAATCCATTGCTTGGTTTTCACCAGAAAAGTTTTCAAGTGTCCATTTTTGAAACGTACAAATATTCCTCTAAAATCAGCCAAACTACGAATCCCGATTTACTCACCTGTTATCAGGAGAGAACCCAGTGCTGCATCCTTTAGGCCAGCACTGACCCTGAAAAGTAATTCTAAGCGTACTTACCAGTAACTTGTATTTCCTTCCATAGGAATCCTTTGTGTGGTTTTCACCAGAAAAGATTTTAAGTGTCCATTTTTGAAATGTACAAATATTCCTCTAAAGTCAGTCGAACTATGAATTCTGATTTACTCACCTGTTATCAGGAGAAAAACCCATTGCTGCATCTTTTAGCCCAGCACTGACCCTCAAAAGTAATTCTAAGCGTACTTACCAGTAACTTGTATTTCCTTCTATAGGAATCCATTGTGTGATTTTCAGCAGAAAAGTTTCTGTGTCCATTTTTGAAATGTACAAATACTCCTCTAAAATCAGCCGAACTACGAATTCCGATTTACTCACCTGTTATCAGGAGAGACCCCAGTGCTGCATCTTTTAGCCCAGCACTGACCCTGGAAAGTAATTCTAAGCGTACTTACCAGTAACTTGTATTTCCTTCCATAGGAATCCATTCTGTGGTTTTCAGCAGAAAAGTTTCCAAGTGTCTATTTTTGAAACATACAAATATTCCTCTTAAATCAGCCGAACTACGAATTTGAATTTACTCTCCTGTTATCAGGAGAGAACCCAGTGCTGCATCTTTTAGTCCAGCACTGACCCTGGAAAGTCATTCTAAGCGTACTTACCAGTAACTTGTATTTCCTTCCATAGGAATCCATTGTGTGGTTTTCAGTAGAAAAGTTTCCAAGTGTCGATTTTTGAAACGTACAAATACTCCTCTGAAATCAGCCGAATTAGGAATGCTGATTTACCCACCTGATATCAGGAGAGAACCCAGTGCTGCATCCTTTAGACCAGTTCTGACCCTGAAAAGTAATTCAAGCATACTTACCAGTAACTTGTATTTCCTTCCATAGGAATGCATTGTGTGGCTTTCAGCAGAAAAGTTTCCAAGTGTCCATTTTTCAAACGTACAAATATTCCTCTAAAATCAGCCGAATTACGAATACCGATTTACTCACCTGTTATCAGGAGAGAACCCAGTGCTGCATCTTTTAGCCCAGCACTGACCCTGAAAAGTAATTCTAAGCGTACTTACCAGTAACTTGTATTTCCTTCCATAGGAATCCATTGTGTGGTTTTCACCAGAAAAGATTTTAAGTGTCCATTTTTTAAACCTACAAATACTCCTCTAAAATCAGCCGAACTACGAATTCTGATTTACTCACCTGTTATCAGGAGAGAACCCTGTGCTGCATCTTTTAGCCCAGCACTGACCCTGAAAAGTAATTCTAAGCGTACTTAACAGTAAGTTGTATTTCCGTCCATAGGAATCCATTGTGTGGTTTTCACCAGAAAAGTTTCTAAGTGTCCATTTTTGAAACGTACAAATATTCCTCTAAAATCAGCCGAACTACGAATTCTGATTTACTCACCTATCAGGAGAGAACCCTGTGCTGCATCTTTTAGCCCAGCACTGACCCTGAAAAGTATTTCTAAGCGTACTTACCAGTAAGTTGTATTTCCATCCCTAGGAATCCATTGTGTGGATTTCACTAGAAAAGATTCTAAGTGTCCATTTTAGAAACGTACAAATACTCCTCTAAAATCAGCCGAACTACGAATTCCGATTTACTCACCTGTTATCAGGAGAGACCCCAGTGCTGCATCTTTTAGCCCAGCACTGACCCTGGAAAGTAATTCTAAGCGTACTTACCAGTAACTTGTATTTCCTTCCATAGGAATCCATTCTGTGGTTTTCAGCAGAAAAGTTTCCAAGTGTCTATTTTTGAAACATACAAATATTCCTCTTAAATCAGCCGAACTACGAATTTGAATTTACTCTCCTGTTATCAGGAGAGAACCCAGTGCTGCATCTTTTAGTCCAGCACTGACCCTGGAAAGTCATTCTAAGCGTACTTACCAGTAACTTGTATTTCCTTCCATAGGAATCCATTGTGTGGTTTTCAGTAGAAAAGTTTCCAAGTGTCGATTTTTGAAACGTACAAATACTCCTCTGAAATCAGCCGAATTAGGAATGCTGATTTACCCACCTGATATCAGGAGAGAACCCAGTGCTGCATCTTTTAGACCAGTACTGACCCTGAAAAGTAATTCAAGCATACTTACCAGTAACTTGTATTTCCTTCCATAGGAATGCATTGTGTGGCTTTCAGCAGAAAAGTTTCCAAGTGTCCATTTTTCAAACGTACAAATATTCCTCTAAAATCAGCCGAATTACGAATACCGATTTACTCACCTGTTATCAGGAGAGAACCCAGTGCTGCATCTTTTAGCCCAGCACTGACCCTGAAAAGTAATTCTAAGCGTACTTACCAGTAACTTGTATTTCCTTCCATAGGAATCCATTGTGTGGTTTTCACCAGAAAAGATTTTAAGTGTCCATTTTTGAAACCTACAAATATTCCTCTAAAATCAGCCGAACTACGAATTCTGATTTACTCACCTGTTATCAGGAGAGAACCCTGTGCTGCATCTTTTAGCCCAGCACTGACCCTGAAAAGTAATTCTAAGCGTACTTAACAGTAAGTTGTATTTCCGTCCATAGGAATCCATTGTGTGGTTTTCACCAGAAAAGTTTCTAAGTGTCCATTTTTGAAACGTACAAATATTCCTCTAAAATCAGCCGAACTACAAATTCTGATTTACTCACCTGTTATCAGGAGAGAACCCAGTGCTGCATCTTTTAGACCAGCACTGACCCTGAAACGTAATTCCAAGCGAACTTACCAGTAAGTTGTATTTCTTTCCATAGGAATCCATTGCTTGGTTTTCACCAGAAAAGTTTTCAAGTGTCCATTTTTGAAACGTACAAATATTCCTCTAAAGTCAGTCGAACTATGAATTCCGATTTACTCACCTGTTATCAGAAGAAAAACCCATTGCTGCATCTTTTAGCCCAGCACTGACCCTCAAAAGTAATTCTAAGCGTACTTACCAGTAACTTGTATTTCCTTCCATAGGAATCCATTGTGTGATTTTCAGCAGAAAAGTTTCTGTGTCCGTTTTTGAAACGTACAAATACTCCACTAAAATCAGCCGAATTAGGAATTCCGATTTGCTCAGCTGTTATCAAGAGAGAACACAGTGCTGCATCATTTAGGCCAGCACTTACTCTGAAAAGTAATTCTAAGCATATTTACCAGTAACTTGTATTTCCTTCCATAGGAATCCACTGTGTGGTTTTCAGCAGAAAAGTTTCAAAGTGTCCATTTTTGAAACATACAAATATTCCTCTTAAATCAGCCGAACTACGAATTCCGATTTATTCACCTGTTATCAGGAGAGATCCCAGTGCTGCACCTTTTAGCTCAGCACTGACCCTGGAAAGTCATTCTAAGCGTACTTACCAGTAACTTGTATTTCCTTCCGTAGGAATGCATTGTGTGGTTTACACCAGAAAAGTTTCCAAGTGTCCATTTTTGAAACGTACAAATATTCCTCTAAAATCAGCCGAACTACGAATTCTGATTTACTCACCAGTTATCAGGAGAGAACCCAGTGCTGCATCTTTTAGCCCAGCACTGACCCTGGAAAGTAATTCTAAGCGTACTTACATGTAACTTGTATTTCCTTCCATAGGAATCCATTCTGTGGTTTTCAGCAGAAAAGTTTCCAAGTGTCTATTTTTGAAACATACAAATATTCCTCTAAAGTCAGTCGAACTATGAATTCCGATTTACTCACCTGTTATCAGGAGAAAAACCCATTGCTGCATCTTTTAGCCCAGCACTGACCCTCAAAAGTAATTCTAAGCGTACTTACCAGTAACTTGTATTTTCTTCCATAGGAATCCATTGTGTGATTTTCAGCAGAAAAGTTTCTGTGTCCGTTTTTGAAACGTACAAATACTCCTCTAAAATCAGCCGAATTAGGAATTCCGATTTGCTCAGCTGTTATCAAGAGAGAACACAGTGCTGCATCATTTAGGCCAGCACTTACTCTGAAAAGTAATTCTAAGCGTATTTACCAGTAACTTGTATTTCCTTCCATAGGAATCCACTGTGTGGTTTTCAGCAGAAAAGTTTCAAAGTGTCCATTTTTGAAACATACAAATATTCCTCTTAAATCAGCCGAACTACGAATTCCGATTTATTCACCTGTTATCAGGAGAGATCCCAGTGCTGCACCTTTTAGCTCAGCACTGACCCTGGAAAGTAATTCTAAGCGTACTTACCAGTAACTTGTATTTCCTTCCGTAGGAATGCATTGTGTGGTTTACACCAGAAAAGTTTCCAAGTGTCCATTTTTGAAACGTACAAATATTCCTCTAAAATCAGCCGAACTACGAATTCTGATTTACTCACCTGTTATCAGGAGACAACCCAGTGCTGCATCTTTTAGACCAGCACTGACCCTGAAAAGTAATTCTAAGCGTACTTACCAGTAACTTGTATTTCCTTCCCTAGCAATCCATTGTGTGATTTTCAGCAGAAAAATTTCTAAGTGTCCATTTTTGAAACGTACAAATACTCCTCTAAAATCAGCCGAACTACGAATTCTGATTTAATCACCTGTTATCAGGAGAGAACCCAGTGCTGCATCTTTTAGACCAGCACTGACCCTGAAACATAATTCTAAGCGAACTTACCAGTAAGTTGTATTTCTTTCCTATCGGAATCCATTGCTTGGTTATCACCAGAAAAGTTTCAAGTGTCCTTTTTTGAAACGTACAAATATTCCTCTAAAATCAGCCAAACTACGAATCCCGATTTACTCACCTGTTATCAGGAGAGAACCCAGTGCTGCATCCTTTAGGCCAGCACTGACCCTGAAAAGTAATTCTAAGCGTACTTACCAGTAACTTGTATTTCCTTCCATAGGAATCCTTTGTGTGGTTTTCACCAGAAAAGATTTTAAGTGTCCATTTTTGAAATGTACAAATACTCCTCTAAAATCAGCCGAACTACGAATTCTGATTTACTCACCTATCAGGAGAGAACCCTGTGCTGCATCTTTTAGCCCAGCACTGACCCTGAAAAGTAATTCTAAGCGTACTTACCAGTAAGTTGTATTTCCATCCCTAGGAATCCATTGTGTGGATTTCACTAGAAAAGATTCTAAGTGTCCATTTTAGAAACGTACAAATACTCCTCTAAAATCAGCCGAACTACGAATTCCGATTTACTCACCTGTTATCAGGAGAGACCCCAGTGCTGCATCTTTTAGCCCAGCACTGACCCTGGAAAGTAATTCTAAGCGTACTTACCAGTAACTTGTATTTCCTTCCATAGGAATCCATTCTGTGGTTTTCAGCAGAAAAGTTTCCAAGTGTCTATTTTTGAAACATACAAATATTCCTCTTAAATCAGACGAACTACGAATTTGAATTTACTCTCCTGTTATCAGGAGAGAACCCAGTGCTGCATCTTTTAGTCCAGCACTGACCCTGGAAAGTCATTCTAAGCGTACTTACCAGTAACTTGTATTTCCTTCCATAGGAATCCATTGTGTGGTTTTCAGTAGAAAAGTTTCCAAGTGTCGATTTTTGAAACGTACAAATACTCCTCTGAAATCAGCCGAATTAGGAATGCTGATTTACCCACCTGATATCAGGAGAGAACCCAGTGCTGCATCTTTTAGACCAGTACTGACCCTGAAAAGTAATTCAAGCATACTTACCAGTAACTTGTATTTCCTTCCATAGGAATGCATTGTGTGGCTTTCAGCAGAAAAGTTTCCAAGTGTCCATTTTTCAAACGTACAAATATTCCTCTAAAATCAGCCGAATTACGAATACCGATTTACTCACCTGTTATCAGGAGAGAACCCAGTGCTGCATCTTTTAGCCCAGCACTGACCCTGAAAAGTAATTCTAAGCGTACTTACCAGTAACTTGTATTTTCTTCCATAGGAATCCATTGTGTGGTTTTCACCAGAAAAGATTTTAAGTGTCCATTTTTGAAACCTACAAATATTCCTCTAAAATCAGCCGAACTACGAATTCTGATTTACTCACCTGTTATCAGGAGAGAACCCTGTGCTGCATCTTTTAGCCCAGCACTGACCCTGAAAAGTAATTCTAAGCGTACTTAACAGTAAGTTGTATTTCCGTCCATAGGAATCCATTGTGAGGTTTTCACCAGAAAAGTTTCTAAGTGTCCATTTTTGAAACGTACAAATATTCCTCTAAAATCAGCCGAACTACAAATTCTGATTTACTCACCTGTTATCAGGAGAGAACCCAGTGCTGCATCTTTTAGACCAGCACTGACCCTGAAACGTAATTCCAAGCGAACTTACCAGTAAGTTGTATTTCTTTCCATAGGAATCCATTGCTTGGTTTTCACCAGAAAAGTTTTCAAGTGTCCATTTTTGAAACGTACAAATATTCCTCTAAAGTCAGTCGAACTATGAATTCCGATTTACTCACCTGTTATCAGAAGAAAAACCCATTGCTGCATCTTTTAGCCCAGCACTGACCCTCAAAAGTAATTCTAAGCGTACTTACCAGTAACTTGTATTTCCTTCCATAGGAATCCATTGTGTGATTTTCAGCAGAAAAGTTTCTGTGTCCGTTTTTGAAACGTACAAATACTCCACTAAAATCAGCCGAATTAGGAATTCCGATTTGCTCAGCTGTTATCAAGAGAGAACACAGTGCTGCATCATTTAGGCCAGCACTTACTCTGAAAAGTAATTCTAAGCATATTTACCAGTAACTTGTATTTCCTTCCATAGGAATCCACTGTGTGGTTTTCAGCAGAAAAGTTTCAAAGTGTCCATTTTTGAAACATACAAATATTCCTCTTAAATCAGCCGAACTACGAATTCCGATTTATTCACCTGTTATCAGGAGAGATCCCAGTGCTGCACCTTTTAGCTCAGCACTGACCCTGGAAAGTCATTCTAAGCGTACTTACTAGTAACTTGTATTTCCTTCCGTAGGAATGCATTGTGTGGTTTACACCAGAAAAGTTTCCAAGTGTCCATTTTTGAAACGTACAAATATTCCTCTAAAATCAGCCGAACTACGAATTCTGATTTACTCACCAGTTATCAGGAGAGAACCCAGTGCTGCATCTTTTAGCCCAGCACTGACCCTGGAAAGTAATTCTAAGCGTACTTACATGTAACTTGTATTTCCTTCCATAGGAATCCATTCTGTGGTTTTCAGCAGAAAAGTTTCCAAGTGTCTATTTTTGAAACATACAAATATTCCTCTAAAGTCAGTCGAACTATGAATTCCGATTTACTCACCTGTTATCAGGAGAAAAACCCATTGCTGCATCTTTTAGCCCAGCACTGACCCTCAAAAGTAATTCTAAGCGTACTTACCAGTAACTTGTATTTCCTTCCATAGGAATCCATTGTGTGATTTTCAGCAGAAAAGTTTCTGTGTCCGTTTTTGAAACGTACAAATACTCCTCTAAAATCAGCCGAATTAGGAATTCCGATTTGCTCAGCTGTTATCAAGAGAGAACACAGTGCTGCATCATTTAGGCCAGCACTTACTCTGAAAAGTAATTCTAAGCGTATTTACCAGTAACTTGTATTTCCTTCCATAGGAATCCACTGTGTGGTTTTCAGCAGAAAAGTTTCAAAGTGTCCATTTTTGAAACATACAAATATTCCTCTTAAATCAGCCGAACTACGAATTCCGATTTATTCACCTGTTATCAGGAGAGATCCCAGTGCTGCACCTTTTAGCTTAGCACTGACCCTGGAAAGTAATTCTAAGCGTACTTACCAGTAACTTGTATTTCCTTCCGTAGGAATGCATTGTGTGGTTTACACCAGAAAAGTTTCCAAGTGTCCATTTTTGAAACGTACAAATATTCCTCTAAAATCAGCCGAACTACGAATTCTGATTTACTCACCTGTTATCAGGAGACAACCCAGTGCTGCATCTTTTAGACCAGCACTGACCCTGAAAAGTAATTCTAAGCGTACTTACCAGTAACTTGTATTTCCTTCCCTAGCAATCCATTGTGTGATTTTCAGCAGAAAAATTTCTAAGTGTCCATTTTTGAAACGTACAAATACTCCTCTAAAATCAGCCGAACTACGAATTCTGATTTAATCACCTGTTATCAGGAGAGAACCCAGTGCTGCATCTTTTAGACCAGCACTGACCCTGAAACATAATTCTAAGCGAACTTACCAGTAAGTTGTATTTCTTTCCTATCGGAATCCATTGCTTGGTTATCACCAGAAAAGTTTCAAGTGTCCTTTTTTGAAACGTACAAATATTCCTCTAAAATCAGCCAAACTACGAATCCCGATTTACTCACCTGTTATCAGGAGAGAACCCAGTGCTGCATCTTTTAGACCAGCACTGACCCTGAAACATAATTCTAAGCGAACTTACCAGTAAGTTGTATTTCTTTCCTATCGGAATCCATTGCTTGGTTATCACCAGAAAAGTTTCAAGTGTCCATTTTTGAAATGTACAAATACTCCTCTAAAATCAGCCGAACTACGAATTCTGATTTACTCACCTATCAGGAGAGAACCCTGTGCTGCATCTTTTAGCCCTGCACTGACCCTGAAAAGTAATTCTAAGCGTACTTACCAGTAAGTTGTATTTCCTTCCGTAGGAATGCATTGTGTGGTTTACACCAGAAAAGTTTCCAAGTGTCCATTTTTGAAACGTACAAATATTCCTCTAAAATCAGCCGAACTACGATTTCTGATTTACTCACCAGTTATCAGGAGAGAACCCAGTGCTGCATCTTTTAGCCCAGCACTGACCCTGGAAAGTAATTCTAAGCGTACTTACATGTAACTTGTATTTCCTTCCATAGGAATCCATTCTGTGGTTTTCAGCAGAAAAGTTTCCAAGTGTCTATTTTTGAAACATACAAATATTCCTCTAAAGTCAGTCGAACTATGAATTCCGATTTACTCACCTGTTATCAGGAGAAAAACCCATTGCTGCATCTTTTAGCCCAGCACTGACCCTCAAAAGTAATTCTAAGCGTACTTACCAGTAACTTGTATTTCCTTCCATAGGAATCCATTGTGTGATTTTCAGCAGAAAAGTTTCTGTGTCCGTTTTTGAAACGTACAAATACTCCTCTAAAATCAGCCGAATTAGGAATTCCGATTTGCTCAGCTGTTATCAAGAGAGAACACAGTGCTGCATCATTTAGGCCAGCACTTACTCTGAAAAGTAATTCTAAGCGTATTTACCAGTAACTTGTATTTCCTTCCATAGGAATCCACTGTGTGGTTTTCAGCAGAAAAGTTTCAAAGTGTCCATTTTTGAAACATACAAATATTCCTCTTAAATCAGCCGAACTACGAATTCCGATTTATTCACCTGTTATCAGGAGAGATCCCAGTGCTGCACCTTTTAGCTTAGCACTGACCCTGGAAAGTAATTCTAAGCGTACTTACCAGTAACTTGTATTTCCTTCCGTAGGAATGCATTGTGTGGTTTACACCAGAAAAGTTTCCAAGTGTCCATTTTTGAAACGTACAAATATTCCTCTAAAATCAGCCGAACTACGAATTCTGATTTACTCACCTGTTATCAGGAGACAACCCAGTGCTGCATCTTTTAGACCAGCACTGACCCTGAAAAGTAATTCTAAGCGTACTTACCAGTAACTTGTATTTCCTTCCCTAGCAATCCATTGTGTGATTTTCAGCAGAAAAATTTCTAAGTGTCCATTTTTGAAACGTACAAATACTCCTCTAAAATCAGCCGAACTACGAATTCTGATTTAATCACCTGTTATCAGGAGAGAACCCAGTGCTGCATCTTTTAGACCAGCACTGACCCTGAAACATAATTCTAAGCGAACTTACCAGTAAGTTGTATTTCTTTCCTATCGGAATCCATTGCTTGGTTATCACCAGAAAAGTTTCAAGTGTCCTTTTTTGAAACGTACAAATATTCCTCTAAAATCAGCCAAACTACGAATCCCGATTTACTCACCTGTTATCAGGAGAGAACCCAGTGCTGCATCCTTTAGGCCAGCACTGACCCTGAAAAGTAATTCTAAGCGTACTTACCAGTAACTTGTATTTCCTTCCATAGGAATCCATTGTGTGGTTTTCACCAGAAAAGATTTTAAGTGTCCATTTTTGAAATGTACAAATACTCCTCTAAAATCAGCCGAACTACGAATTCTGATTTACTCACCTATCAGGAGAGAACCCTGTGCTGCATCTTTTAGCCCTGCACTGACCCTGAAAAGTAATTCTAAGCGTACTTACCAGTAAGTTGTATTTCCGTCCCTAGGAATCCATTGTGTGGTTTTCACCAGAAAAGATTCTAAGTGTCCATTTTTGAAACGTACAAATATTCCTCTAAAATCAGCCGAACTACGAATTCTGATTTACTCACCTGTTATCAGGAGAGAACCCAGTGCTGCATCTTTTAGACCAGCACTGTCCCTGAAACGTAATTCTAAGCGTACTTACCAGTAACTTGTATTTCCTTCCATAGGAATCCATTGTGTGATTTTCAGCAGAAAAGTTTCTGTGTCCGTTTTTGAAACGTACAAATACTCCTCTAAAATCAGCCGAATTAGGAATTCCGATTTGCTCAGCTGTTATCAGGAGAGAACACAGTGCTGCATCATTTAGGCCAGCACTTACTCTGAAAAGTAATTCTAAGCGTATTTACCAGTAACTAGTATTTCCTTCCATAGGAATCCACTGTGTGGTTTTCAGCAGAAAAGTTTCAAAGTGTCCATTTTTGAAACGTACAAATACTCCTCTAAAATCAGCCGAACTACGAATTCTGATTTACTCACCTGTTATCAGGAGAGAACCCAGTGCTGCATCTTTTAGACCAGCACTGAACCTGAAACGTGATTCTAAGCGAACTTACCAGTAAGTTGTATTTCTTTCCTATCGGAATCCATTGCTTGGTTTTCACCAGAAAAGTTTTCGAGTGTCCATTTTTGAAACGTACAAATATTCCTCTAAAATCAGCCAAACTACGAATCCCGATTTACTCACCTGTTATCAGGAGAGAACCCAGTGCTGCATCCTTTAGGCCAGCACTGACCCTGAAAAGTAATTCTAAGCGTACTTACCAGTAACTTGTATTTCCTTCCATAGGAATCCTTTGTGTGGTTTTCACCAGAAAAAGATTTTAAGTGTCCATTTTTGAAATGTACAAATACTCCTCTAAAATCAGCCGAACTACGAATTCTGATTTACTCACCTATCAGGAGAGAACCCTGTGCTGCATCTTTTAGCCCAGCACTGACCCTGAAAAGTAATTCTAAGCGTACTTACCAGTAAGTTGTATTTCCGTCCCTAGGAATCCATTGTGTGGATTTCACTAGAAAAGATTCTAAGTGTCCATTTTAGAAACGTACAAATACTCCTCTAAAATCAGCCGAACTACGAATTCCGATTTACTCACCTGTTATCAGGAGAGACCCCAGTGCTGCATCTTTTAGCCCAGCACTGACCCTGGAAAGTAATTCTAAGCGTACTTACCAGTAACTTGTATTTCCTTCCATAGGAATCCATTCTGTGGTTTTCAGCAGAAAAGTTTCCAAGTGTCTATTTTTGAAACATACAAATATTCCTCTTAAATCAGCCGAACTACGAATTTGAATTTACTCTCCTGTTATCAGGAGAGAACCCAGTGCTGCATCTTTTAGTCCAGCACTGACCCTGGAAAGTCATTCTAAGCGTACTTACCAGTAACTTGTATTTCCTTCCATAGGAATCCATTGTGTGGTTTTCAGTAGAAAAGTTTCCAAGTGTCGATTTTTGAAACGTACAAATACTCCTCTGAAATCAGCCGAATTAGGAATGCTGATTTACCCACCTGATATCAGGAGAGAACCCAGTGCTGCATCTTTTAGACCAGTACAGACCCTGAAAAGTAATTCAAGCATACTTACCAGTAACTTGTATTTCCTTCCATAGGAATGCATTGTGTGGCTTTCAGCAGAAAAGTTTCCAAGTGTCCATTTTTCAAACGTACAAATATTCCTCTAAAATCAGCCGAATTACGAATACCGATTTACTCACCTGTTATCAGGAGAGAACCCAGTGCTGCATCTTTTAGCCCAGCACTGACCCTGAAAAGTAATTCTAAGCGTACTTACCAGTAACTTGTATTTCCTTCCATAGGAATCCATTGTGTGGTTTTCACCAGAAAAGATTTTAAGCGTCCATTTTTGAAACCTACAAATACTCCTCTAAAATCAGCCGAACTACGAATTCTGATTTACTCACCTGTTATCAGGAGAGAACCCTGTGCTGCATCTTTTAGCCCAGCACTGACCCTGAAAAGTAATTCTAAGCGTACTTAACAGTAAGTTGTATTTCCGTCCATAGGAATCCATTGTGTGGTTTTCACCAGAAAAGTTTCTAAGTGTCCATTTTTGAAACG
The DNA here is from genome assembly GCF_964204655.1 of Triturus cristatus. Classification (NCBI taxonomy): domain Eukaryota; kingdom Metazoa; phylum Chordata; class Amphibia; order Caudata; family Salamandridae; genus Triturus; species Triturus cristatus. The sequence continues at coordinate 1,016,380,543 of NC_140579.1, read as the reverse complement.
TACAAATATTCCTCTAAAATCAGCCGAACTACAAATTCTGATTTACTCACCTGTTATCAGGAGAGAACCCAGTGCTGCATCTTTTAGACCAGCACTGACCCTGAAACGTAATTCCAAGCGAACTTACCAGTAAGTTGTATTTCTTTCCATAGGAATCCATTGCTTGGTTTTCACCAGAAAAGTTTTCAAGTGTCCATTTTTGAAACGTACAAATATTCCTCTAAAGTCAGTCGAACTATGAATTCCGATTTACTCACCTGTTATCAGAAGAAAAACCCATTGCTGCATCTTTTAGCCCAGCACTGACCCTCAAAAGTAATTCTAAGTGTACTTACCAGTAACTTGTATTTCCTTCCATAGGAATCCATTGTGTGATTTTCAGCAGAAAAGTTTCTGTGTCCGTTTTTGAAACGTACAAATACTCCTCTAAAATCAGCCGAATTAGGAATTCCGATTTGCTCAGCTGTTATCAAGAGAGAACACAGTGCTGCATCATTTAGGCCAGCACTTACTCTGAAAAGTAATTCTAAGCGTATTTACCAGTAACTTGTATTTCCTTCCATAGGAATCCACTGTGTGGTTTTCAGCAGAAAAGTTTCAAAGTGTCCATTTTTGAAACATACAAATATTCCTCTTAAATCAGCCGAACTACGAATTCCGATTTATTCACCTGTTATCAGGAGAGATCCCAGTGCTGCACCTTTTTGCTCAGCACTGACCCTGGAAAGTCATTCTAAGCGTACTTACCAGTAACTTGTATTTCCCTCCGTAGGAATGCATTGTGTGGTTTACACCAGAAAAGTTTCCAAGTGTCAATTTTTGAAACGTACAAATATTCCTCTAAAATCAGCCGAACTACGAATTCTGATTTACTCACCAGTTATCAGGAGAGAACCCAGTGCTGCATCTTTTAGCCCAGCACTGACCCTGGAAAGTAATTCTAAGCGTACTTACATGTAACTTGTATTTCCTTCCATAGGAATCCATTCTGTGGTTTTCAGCAGAAAAGTTTCCAAGTGTCTATTTTTGAAACATACAAATATTCCTCTAAAGTCAGTCGAACTATGAATTCCGATTTACTCACCTGTTATCAGGAGAAAAACCCATTGCTGCATCTTTTAGCCCAGCACTGACCCTCAAAAGTAATTCTAAGCGTACTTACCAGTAACTTGTATTTCCTTCCATAGGAATCCATTGTGTGATTTTCAGCAGAAAAGTTTCTGTGTCCGTTTTTGAAACATACAAATACTCCTCTAAAATCAGCCGAATTAGGAATTCCGATTTGCTCAGCTGTTATCAAGAGAGAACACAGTGCTGCATCATTTAGGCCAGCACTTACTCTGAAAAGTAATTCTAAGCGTATTTACCAGTAACTTATATTTCCTTCCATAGGAATCCACTGTGTGGTTTTCAGCAGAAAAGTTTCAAAGTGTCCATTTTTGAAACATACAAATATTCCTCTTAAATCAGCCGAACTACGAATTCCGATTTATTCACCTGTTATCAGGAGAGATCCCAGTGCTGCACCTTTTAGCTCAGCACTGACCCTGGAAAGTAATTCTAAGCGTACTTACCAGTAACTTGTATTTCCTTCCGTAGGAATGCATTGTGTGGTTTACACCAGAAAAGTTTCCAAGTGTCAATTTTTGAAACGTACAAATATTCCTCTAAAATCAGCCGAACTACGAATTCTGATTTACTCACCAGTTATCAGGAGAGAACCCAGTGCTGCATCTTTTAGCCCAGCACTGACCCTGGAAAGTAATTCTAAGCGTACTTACATGTAACTTGTATTTCCTTCCATAGGAATCCATTCTGTGGTTTTCAGCAGAAAAGTTTCCAAGTGTCTATTTTTGAAACATACAAATATTCCTCTAAAGTCAGTCGAACTATGAATTCCGATTTACTCACCTGTTATCAGGAGAAAAACCCATTGCTGCATCTTTTAGCCCAGCACTGACCCTCAAAAGTAATTCTAAGCGTACTTACCAGTAACTTGTATTTCCTTCCATAGGAATCCATTGTGTGATTTTCAGCAGAAAAGTTTCTGTGTCCGTTTTTGAAACGTACAAATACTCCTCTAAAATCAGCCGAATTAGGAATTCCGATTTGCTCAGCTGTTATCAAGAGAGAACACAGTGCTGCATCATTTAGGCCAGCACTTACTCTGAAAAGTAATTCTAAGCGTATTTACCAGTAACTTGTATTTCCTTCCATAGGAATCCACTGTGTGGTTTTCAGCAGAAAAGTTTCAAAGTGTCCATTTTTGAAACATACAAATATTCCTCTTAAATCAGCCGAACTACGAATTCCGATTTATTCACCTGTTATCAGGAGAGATCCCAGTGCTGCACCTTTTAGCTCAGCACTGACCCTGGAAAGTAATTCTAAGCGTACTTACCAGTAACTTGTATTTCCTTCCGTAGGAATGCATTGTGTGGTTTACACCAGAAAAGTTTCCAAGTGTCCATTTTTGAAATGTACAAATATTCCTCTAAAATCAGCCGAACTACGAATTCTGATTTACTCACCTGTTATCAGGAGACAACCCAGTGCTGCATCTTTTAGACCAGCACTGACCCTGAAAAGTAATTCTAAGCGTACTTACCAGTAACTTGTATTTCCTTCCCTAGCAATCCATTGTGTGATTTTCAGCAGAAAAATTTCTAAGTGTCCATTTTTGAAACGTACAAATACTCCTCTAAAATCAGCCGAACTACGAATTCTGATTTAATCACCTGTTATCAGGAGAGAACCCAGTGCTGCATCTTTTAGACCAGCACTGACCCTGAAACATAATTCTAAGCGAACTTACCAGTAAGTTGTATTTCTTTCCTATCGGAATCCATTGCTTGGTTATCACCAGAAAAGTTTCAAGTGTCCTTTTTTGAAACGTACAAATATTCCTCTAAAATCAGCCAAACTACAAATCCCGATTTACTCTCCTGTTATCAGGAGAGAACCCAGTGCTGCATCCTTTAGGCCAGCACTGACCCTGAAAAGTAATTCTAAGCGTACTTACCAGTAACTTGTATTTCCTTCCATAGGAATCCATTGTGTGGTTTTCACCAGAAAAGATTTTAAGTGTCCATTTTTGAAATGTACAAATACTCCTCTAAAATCAGCCGAACTACGAATTCTGATTTACTCACCTATCAGGAGAGAACCCTGTGCTGCATCTTTTAGCCCAGCACTGACCCTGAAAAGTAATTCTAAGCGTACTTACCAGTAAGTTGTATTTCCGTCCCTAGGAATCCATTGTGTGGTTTTCACCAGAAAAGATTCTAAGTGTCCATTTTTGAAACGTACAAATATTCCTCTAAAATCAGCCGAACTACGAATTCTGATTTACTCACCTGTTATCAGGAGAGAACCCAGTGCTGCATCTTTTAGACCAGCACTGTCCCTGAAACGTAATTCTAAGCGTACTTACCAGTAACTTGTATTTCCTTCCATAGGAATCCATTGTGTGATTTTCAGCAGAAAAGTTTCTGTGTCCGTTTTTGAAACGTACAAATACTCCTCTAAAATCAGCCGAATTAGGAATTCCGATTTGCTCAGCTGTTATCAGGAGAGAACACTGTGCTGCATCATTTAGGCCAGCACTTACTCTGAAAAGTAATTCTAAGCGTATTTACCAGTAACTTGTATTTCCTTCCATAGGAATCCACTGTGTGGTTTTCAGCAGAAAAGTTTCAAAGTGTCCATTTTTGAAACGTACAAATACTCCTCTAAAATCAGCCGAACTACGAATTCTGATTTACTCACCTGTTATCAGGAGAGAACCCAGTGCTGCATCTTTTAGACCAGCACTGACCCTGAAACGTGATTCTAAGCGAACTTACCAGTAAGTTGTATTTCTTTCCTATCGGAATCCATTGCTTGGTTTTCACCAGAAAAGTTTTCGAGTGTCCATTTTTGAAACGTACAAATATTCCTCTAAAATCAGCCAAACTACGAATCCCGATTTACTCACCTGTTATCAGGAGAGAACCCAGTGCTGCATCCTTTAGGCCAGCACTGACCCTGAAAAGTAATTCTAAGCGTACTTACCAGTAACTTGTATTTCCTTCCATAGGAATCCTTTGTGTGGTTTTCACCAGAAAAGATTTTAAGTGTCCATTTTTGAAATGTACAAATACTCCTCTAAAATCAGCCGAACTACGAATTCTGATTTACTCACCTATCAGGAGAGAACCCCGTGCTGCATCTTTTAGCCCAGCACTGACCCTGAAAAGTAATTCTAAGCGTACTTACCAGTAAGTTGTATTTCCATCCCTAGGAATCCATTGTGTGGATTTCACTAGAAAAGATTCTAAGTGTCCATTTTAGAAACGTACAAATACTCCTCTAAAATCAGCCGAACTACGAATTCCGATTTACTCACCTGTTATCAGGAGAGACCCCAGTGCTGCATCTTTTAGCCCAGCACTGACCCTGGAAAGTAATTCTAAGCGTACTTACCAGTAACTTGTATTTCCTTCCATAGGAATCCATTCTGTGGTTTTCAGCAGAAAAGTTTCCAAGTGTCTATTTTTGAAACATACAAATATTCCTCTTAAATCAGCCGAACTACGAATTTGAATTTACTCTCCTGTTATCAGGAGAGAACCCAGTGCTGCATCTTTTAGTCCAGCACTGACCCTGGAAAGTCATTCTAAGCGTACTTACCAGTAACTTGTATTTCCTTCCATAGGAATCCATTGTGTGGTTTTCAGTAGAAAAGTTTCCAAGTGTTGATTTTTGAAACGTACAAATACTCCTCTGAAATCAGCCGAATTAGGAATGCTGATTTACCCACCTGATATCAGGAGAGAACCCAGTGCTGCATCTTTTAGACCAGTACTGACCCTGAAAAGTAATTCAAGCATACTTACCAGTAACTTGTATTTCCTTCCATAGGAATGCATTGTGTGGCTTTCAGCAGAAAAGTTTCCAAGTGTCCATTTTTCAAACGTACAAATATTCCTCTAAAATCAGCCGAATTACGAATACCGATTTACTCACCTGTTATCAGGAGAGAACCCAGTGCTGCATCTTTTAGCCCAGCACTGACCCTGAAAAGTAATTCTAAGCGTACTTACCAGTAACTTGTATTTCCTTCCATAGGAATCCATTGTGTGGTTTTCACCAGAAAAGATTTTAAGTGTCCATTTTTGAAACCTACAAATACTCCTCTAAAATCAGCCGAACTACGAATTCTGATTTACTCACCTGTTATCAGGAGAGAACCCTGTGCTGCATATTTTAGCCCAGCACTGACCCTGAAAAGTAATTCTAAGCGTACTTAACAGTAAGTTGTATTTCCGTCCATAGGAATCCATTGTGTGGTTTTCACCAGAAAAGTTTCTAAGTGTCCATTTTTGAAACGTACAAATATTCCTCTAAAATCAGCCGAACTACAAATTCTGATTTACTCACCTGTTATCAGGAGAGAACCCAGTGCTGCATCTTTTAGACCAGCACTGACCCTGAAACGTAATTCCAAGCGAACTTACCAGTAAGTTGTATTTCTTTCCATAGGAATCCATTGCTTGGTTTTCACCAGAAAAGTTTTCAAGTGTCCATTTTTGAAACGTACAAATATTCCTCTAAAGTCAGTCGAACTATGAATTCCGATTTACTCACCTGTTATCAGAAGAAAAACCCATTGCTGCATCTTTTAGCCCAGCACTGACCCTCAAAAGTAATTCTAAGCGTACTTACCAGTAACTTGTATTTCCTTCCATAGGAATCCATTGTGTGATTTTCAGCAGAAAAGTTTCTGTGTCCGTTTTTGAAACGTACAAATACTCCTCTAAAATCAGCCGAATTAGGAATTCCGATTTGCTCAGCTGTTATCAAGAGAGAACACAGTGCTGCATCATTTAGGCCAGCACTTACTCTGAAAAGTAATTCTAAGCGTATTTACCAGTAACTTGTATTTCCTTCCATAGGAATCCACTTTGTGGTTTTCAGCAGAAAAGTTTCAAAGTGTCCATTTTTGAAACATACAAATATTCCTCTTAAATCAGCCGAACTACGAATTCCGATTTATTCACCTGTTATCAGGAGAGATCCCAGTGCTGCACCTTTTAGCTCAGCACTGACCCTGGAAAGTCATTCTAAGCATACTTACCAGTAACTTGTATTTCCTTCCGTAGGAATGCATTGTGTGGTTTACACCAGAAAAGTTTCCAAGTGTCCATTTTTGAAACGTACAAATATTCCTCTAAAATCAGCCGAACTACGAATTCTGATTTACTCACCAGTTATCAGGAGAGAACCCAGTGCTGCATCTTTTAGCCCAGCACTGACCCTGGAAAGTAATTCTAAGCGTACTTACATGTAACTTGTATTTCCTTCCATAGGAATCCATTCTGTGGTTTTCAGCAGAAAAGTTTCCAAGTGTCTATTTTTGAAACATACAAATATTCCTCTAAAGTCAGTCGAACTATGAATTCCGATTTACTCACCTGTTATCAGTAGAAAAACCCATTGCTGCATCTTTTAGCCCAGCACTGACCCTCAAAAGTAATTCTAAGCGTACTTACCAGTAGCTTGAATTTCCTTCCATAGGAATCCATTGTGTGATTTTCAGCAGAAAAGTTTCTGTGTCCGTTTTTGAAACGTACAAATACTCCTCTAAAATCAGCCGAATTAGGAATTCCGATTTGCTCAGCTGTTATCAAGAGAGAACACAGTGCTGCATCATTTAGGCCAGCACTTACTCTGAAAAGTAATTCTAAGCGTATTTACCAGTAACTTGTATTTCCTTCCATAGGAATCCACTGTGTGGTTTTCAGCAGAAAAGTTTCAAAGTGTCCATTTTTGAAACATACAAATATTCCTCTTAAATCAGCCGAACTACGAATTCCGATTTATTCACCTGTTATCAGGAGAGATCCCAGTGCTGCACCTTTTAGCTCAGCACTGACCCTGGAAAGTAATTCTAAGCGTACTTACCAGTAACTTGTATTCCCTTCCGTAGGAATGCATTGTGTGGTTTACACCAGAAAAGTTTCCAAGTGTCCATTTTTGAAACGTACAAATATTCCTCTAAAATCAGCCGAACTACGAATTCTGATTTACTCACCTGTTATCAGGAGACAACCCAGTGCTGCATCTTTTAGACCAGCACTGACCCTGAAAAGTAATTCTAAGCGTACTTACCAGTAACTTGTATTTCCTTCCCTAGCAATCCATTGTGTGATTTTCAGCAGAAAAATTTCTAAGTGTCCATTTTTGAAACGTACAAATACTCCTCTAAAATCAGCCGAACTACTAATTCTGATTTAATCACCTGTTATCAGGAGAGAACCCAGTGCTGCATCTTTTAGACCAGCACTGACCCTGAAACATAATTCTAAGCGAACTTACCAGTAAGTTGTATTTCTTTCCTATCGGAATCCATTGCTTGGTTATCACCAGAAAAGTTTCAAGTGTCCTTTTTTGAAACGTACAAATATTCCTCTAAAATCAGCCAAACTACGAATCCCGATTTACTCACCTGTTATCAGGAGAGAACCCAGTGCTGCATCCTTTAGGCCAGCACTGACCCTGAAAAGTAATTCTAAGCGTACTTACCAGTAACTTGTATTTCCTTCCATAGGAATCCATTGTGTGGTTTTCACCAGAAAAGATTTTAAGTGTCCATTTTTGAAATGTACAAATACTCCTCTAAAATCAGCCGAACTACGAATTCTGATTTACTCACCTATCAGGAGAGAACCCTGTGCTGCATCTTTTAGCCCAGCACTGACCCTGAAAAGTAATTCTAAGCGTACTTACCAGTAAGTTGTATTTCCGTCCCTAGGAATCCATTGTGTGGTTTTCACCAGAAAAGATTCTAAGTGTCCATTTTTGAAACGTACAAATATTCCTCTAAAATCAGCCGAACTACGAATTCTGATTTACTCACCTGTTATCAGGAGAGAACCCAGTGCTGCATCTTTTAGACCAGCACTGTCCCTGAAACGTAATTCTAAGCGTACTTACCAGTAACTTGTATTTCCTTCCATAGGAATCCATTGTGTGATTTTCAGCAGAAAAGTTTCTGTGTCCGTTTTTGAAACGTACAAATACTCCTCTAAAATCAGCCGAATTAGGAATTCCGATTTGCTCAGCTGTTATCAGGAGAGAACACAGTGCTGCATCATTTAGGCCAGCACTTACTCTGAAAAGTAATTCTAAGCGTATTTACCAGTAACTTGTATTTCCTTCCATAGGAATCCACTGTGTGGTTTTCAGCAGAAAAGTTTCAAAGTGTCCATTTTTGAAACGTACAAATACTCCTCTAAAATCAGCCGAACTACGAATTCTGATTTACTCACCTGTTATCAGGAGAGAACCCAGTGCTGCATCTTTTAGACCAGCACTGACCCTGAAACGTGATTCTAAGCGAACTTACCAGTAAGTTGTATTTCTTTCCTATCGGAATCCATTGCTTGGTTTTCACCAGAAAAGTTTTCGAGTGTCCATTTTTGAAACGTACAAATATTCCTCTAAAATCAGCCAAACTACGAATCCCGATTTACTCACCTGTTATCAGGAGAGAACCCAGTGCTGCATCCTTTAGGCCAGCACTGACCCTGAAAAGTAATTCTAAGCGTACTTACCAGTAACTTGTATTTCCTTCCATAGGAATCCTTTGTGTGGTTTTCACCAGAAAAAGATTTTAAGTGTCCATTTTTGAAATGTACAAATACTCCTCTAAAATCAGCCGAACTACGAATTCTGATTTACTCACCTATCAGGAGAGAACCCTGTGCTGCATCTTTTAGCCCAGCACTGACCCTGAAAAGTAATTCTAAGCGTACTTACCAGTAAGTTGTATTTCCGTCCCTAGGAATCCATTGTGTGGATTTCACTAGAAAAGATTCTAAGTGTCCATTTTAGAAACGTACAAATACTCCTCTAAAATCAGCCGAACTACGAATTCCGATTTACTCACCTGTTATCAGGAGAGACCCCAGTGCTGCATCTTTTAGCCCAGCACTGACCCTGGAAAGTAATTCTAAGCGTACTTACCAGTAACTTGTATTTCCTTCCATAGGAATCCATTCTGTGGTTTTCAGCAGAAAAGTTTCCAAGTGTCTATTTTTGAAACATACAAATATTCCTCTTAAATCAGCCGAACTACGAATTTGAATTTACTCTCCTGTTATCAGGAGAGAACCCAGTGCTGCATCTTTTAGTCCAGCACTGACCCTGGAAAGTCATTCTAAGCGTACTTACCAGTAACTTGTATTTCCTTCCATAGGAATCCATTGTGTGGTTTTCAGTAGAAAAGTTTCCAAGTGTCGATTTTTGAAACGTACAAATACTCCTCTGAAATCAGCCGAATTAGGAATGCTGATTTACCCACCTGTTATCAGGAGAGAACCCAGTGCTGCATCTTTTAGACCAGTACTGACCCTGAAAAGTAATTCAAGCATACTTACCAGTAACTTGTATTTCCTTCCATAGGAATGCATTGTGTGGCTTTCAGCAGAAAAGTTTCCAAGTGTCCATTTTTGAAACGTACAAATACTCCTCTAAAATCAGCTGAATTACGAATACCGATTTACTCACCTGTTATCAGGAGAGAACCCAGTGCTGCATCCTTTAGGCCAGCACTGACCCTGAAAAGTAATTCTAAGCGTACTTACCAGTAACTTGTATTTCCTTCCATAGGAATCCTTTGTGTGGTTTTCACCAGAAAAAGATTTTAAGTGTCCATTTTTGAAATGTACAAATACTCCTCTAAAATCAGCCGAACTACGAATTCTGATTTACTCACCTGTTATCAGGAGAGAACCCTGTGCTGCATCTTTTAGCCCAGCACTGACCCTGAAAAGTAATTCTAAGCGTACTTAACAGTAAGTTGTATTTCCGTCCATAGGAATCCATTGTGTGGTTTTCACCAGAAAAGTTTCTAAGTTTCCATTTTTGAAACGTACAAATATTCCTCTAAAATCAGCCGAACTACAAATTCTGATTTACTCACCTGTTATCAGGAGAGAACCCAGTGCTGCATCTTTTAGACCAGCACTGACCCTGAAACGTAATTCCAAGCGAACTTACCAGTAAGTTGTATTTCTTTCCATAGGAATCCATTGCTTGGTTTTCACCAGAAAAGTTTTCAAGTGTCCATTTTTGAAACGTACAAATATTCCTCTAAAGTCAGTCGAACTATGAATTCCGATTTACTCACCTGTTATCAGAAGAAAAACCCATTGCTGCATCTTTTAGCCCAGCACTGACCCTCAAAAGTAATTCTAAGCGTACTTACCAGTAACTTGTATTTCCTTCCATAGGAATCCATTGTGTGATTTTCAGCAGAAAAGTTTCTGTGTCCGTTTTTGAAACGTACAAATACTCCTCTAAAATCAGCCGAATTAGGAATTCCGATTTGCTCAGCTGTTATCAAGAGAGAACACAGTGCTGCATCATTTAGGCCAGCACTTACTCTGAAAAGTAATTCTAAGCGTATTTACCAGTAACTTGTATTTCCTTCCATAGGAATCCACTTTGTGGTTTTCAGCAGAAAAGTTTCAAAGTGTCCATTTTTGAAACATACAAATATTCCTCTTAAATCAGCCGAACTACGAATTCCGATTTATTCACCTGTTATCAGGAGAGATCCCAGTGCTGCACCTTTTAGCTCAGCACTGACCCTGGAAAGTCATTCTAAGCGTACTTACCAGTAACTTGTATTTCCTTCCGTAGGAATGCATTGTGTGGTTTACACCAGAAAAGTTTCCAAGTGTCCATTTTTGAAACGTACAAATATTCCTCTAAAATCAGCCGAACTACGAATTCTGATTTACTCACCAGTTATCAGGAGAGAACCCAGTGCTGCATCTTTTAGCCCAGCACTGACCCTGGAAAGTAATTCTAAGCGTACTTACATGTAACTTGTATTTCCTTCCATAGGAATCCATTCTGTGGTTTTCAGCAGAAAAGTTTCCAAGTGTCTATTTTTGAAACATACAAATATTCCTCTAAAGTCAGTCGAACTATGAATTCCGATTTACTCACCTGTTATCAGTAGAAAAACCCATTGCTGCATCTTTTAGCCCAGCACTGACCCTCAAAAGTAATTCTAAGCGTACTTACCAGTAGCTTGAATTTCCTTCCATAGGAATCCATTGTGTGATTTTCAGCAGAAAAGTTTCTGTGTCCGTTTTTGAAACGTACAAATACTCCTCTAAAATCAGCCGAATTAGGAATTCCGATTTGCTCAGCTGTTATCAAGAGAGAACACAGTGCTGCATCATTTAGGCCAGCACTTACTCTGAAAAGTAATTCTAAGCGTATTTACCAGTAACTTGTATTTCCTTCCATAGGAATCCACTGTGTGGTTTTCAGCAGAAAAGTTTCAAAGTGTCCATTTTTGAAACATACAAATATTCCTCTTAAATCAGCCGAACTACGAATTCCGATTTATTCACCTGTTATCAGGAGAGATCCCAGTGCTGCACCTTTTAGCTCAGCACTGACCCTGGAAAGTAATTCTAAGCGTACTTACCAGTAACTTGTATTCCCTTCCGTAGGAATGCATTGTGTGGTTTACACCAGAAAAGTTTCCAAGTGTCCATTTTTGAAACGTACAAATATTCCTCTAAAATCAGCCGAACTACGAATTCTGATTTACTCACCTGTTATCAGGAGACAACCCAGTGCTGCATCTTTTAGACCAGCACTGACCCTGAAAAGTAATTCTAAGCGTACTTACCAGTAACTTGTATTTCCTTCCCTAGCAATCCATTGTGTGATTTTCAGCAGAAAAATTTCTAAGTGTCCATTTTTGAAACGTACAAATACTCCTCTAAAATCAGCCGAACTACGAATTCTGATTTAATCACCTGTTATCAGGAGAGAACCCAGTGCTGCATCTTTTAGACCAGCACTGACCCTGAAACATAATTCTAAGCGAACTTACCAGTAAGTTGTATTTCTTTCCTATCGGAATCCATTGCTTGGTTATCACCAGAAAAGTTTCAAGTGTCCTTTTTTGAAACGTACAAATATTCCTCTAAAATCAGCCAAACTACGAATCCCGATTTACTCACCTGTTATCAGGAGAGAACCCAGTGCTGCATCCTTTAGGCCAGCACTGACCCTGAAAAGTAATTCTAAGCGTACTTACCAGTAACTTGTATTTCCTTCCATAGGAATCCATTGTGTGGTTTTCACCAGAAAAGATTTTAAGTGTCCATTTTTGAAATGTACAAATACTCCTCTAAAATCAGCCGAACTACGAATTCTGATTTACTCACCTATCAGGAGAGAACCCTGTGCTGCATCTTTTAGCCCAGCACTGACCCTGAAAAGTAATTCTAAGCGTACTTACCAGTAAGTTGTATTTCCGTCCCTAGGAATCCATTGTGTGGTTTTCACCAGAAAAGATTCTAAGTGTCCATTTTTGAAACGTACAAATATTCCTCTAAAATCAGCCGAACTACGAATTCTGATTTACTCACCTGTTATCAGGAGACAACCCAGTGCTGCATCTTTTAGACCAGCACTGTCCCTGAAACGTAATTCTAAGCGTACTTACCAGTAACTTGTATTTCCTTCCATAGGAATCCATTGTGTGATTTTCAGCAGAAAAGTTTCTGTGTCCGTTTTTGAAGCGTACAAATACTCCTCTAAAATCAGCCGAATTAGGAATTCCGATTTGCTCAGCTGTTATCAGGAGAGAACACAGTGCTGCATCATTTAGGCCAGCACTTACTCTGAAAAGTAATTCTAAGCGTATTTACCAGTAACTTGTATTTCCTTCCATAGGAATCCACTGTGTGGTTTTCAGCAGAAAAGTTTCAAAGTGTCCATTTTTGAAACGTACAAATACTCCTCTAAAATCAGCCGAACTACGAATTCTGATTTACTCACCTGTTATCAGGAGAGAACCCAGTGCTGCATCTTTTAGACCAGCACTGACCCTGAAACGTGATTCTAAGCGAACTTACCAGTAAGTTGTATTTCTTTCCTATCGGAATCCATTGCTTGGTTTTCACCAGAAAAGTTTTCGAGTGTCCATTTTTGAAACGTACAAATATTCCTCTAAAATCAGCCAAACTACGAATCCCGATTTACTCACCTGTTATCAGGAGAGAACCCAGTGCTGCATCCTTTAGGCCAGCACTGACCCTGAAAAGTAATTCTAAGCGTACTTACCAGTAACTTGTATTTCCTTCCATAGGAATCCTTTGTGTGGTTTTCACCAGAAAAAGATTTTAAGTGTCCATTTTTGAAATGTACAAATACTCCTCTAAAATCAGCCGAACTACGAATTCTGATTTACTCACCTATCAGGAGAGAACCCTGTGCTGCATCTTTTAGCCCAGCACTGACCCTGAAAAGTAATTCTAAGCGTACTTACCAGTAAGTTGTATTTCCGTCCCTAGGAATCCATTGTGTGGATTTCACTAGAAAAGATTCTAAGTGTCCATTTTAGAAACGTACAAATACTCCTCTAAAATCAGCCGAACTACGAATTCCGATTTACTCACCTGTTATCAGGAGAGACCCCAGTGCTGCATCTTTTAGCCCAGCACTGACCCTGGAAAGTAATTCTAAGCGTACTTACCAGTAACTTGTATTTCCTTCCATAGGAATCCATTCTGTGGTTTTCAGCAGAAAAGTTTCCAAGTGTCTATTTTTGAAACATACAAATATTCCTCTTAAATCAGCCGAACTACGAATTTGAATTTACTCTCCTGTTATCAGGAGAGAACCCAGTGCTGCATCTTTTAGTCCAGCACTGACCCTGGAAAGTCATTCTAAGCGTACTTACCAGTAACTTGTATTTCCTTCCATAGGAATCCATTGTGTGGTTTTCAGTAGAAAAGTTTCCAAGTGTCGATTTTTGAAACGTACAAATACTCCTCTGAAATCAGCCGAATTAGGAATGCTGATTTACCCACCTGTTATCAGGAGAGAACCCAGTGCTGCATCTTTTAGACCAGTACTGACCCTGAAAAGTAATTCAAGCATACTTACCAGTAACTTGTATTTCCTTCCATAGGAATGCATTGTGTGGCTTTCAGCAGAAAAGTTTCCAAGTGTCCATTTTTGAAACGTACAAATACTCCTCTAAAATCAGCTGAATTACGAATACCGATTTACTCACCTGTTATCAGGAGAGAACCCAGTGCTGCATCCTTTAGGCCAGCACTGACCCTGAAAAGTAATTCTAAGCGTACTTACCAGTAACTTGTATTTCCTTCCATAGGAATCCTTTGTGTGGTTTTCACCAGAAAAAGATTTTAAGTGTCCATTTTTGAAATGTACAAATACTCCTCTAAAATCAGCCGAACTACGAATTCTGATTTACTCACCTATCAGGAGAGAACCCTGTGCTGCATCTTTTAGCCCAGCACTGACCCTGAAAAGTAATTCTAAGCGTACTTACCAGTAAGTTGTATTTCCATCCCTAGGAATCCATTGTGTGGATTTCACTAGAAAAGATTCTAAGTGTCCATTTTAGAAACGTACAAATACTCCTCTAAAATCAGCCGAACTACGAATTCCGATTTACTCACCTGTTATCAGGAGAGACCCCAGTGCTGCATCTTTTAGCCCAGCACTGACCCTGGAAAGTAATTCTAAGCGTACTTACCAGTAACTTGTATTTCCTTCCATAGGAATCCATTCTGTGGTTTTCAGCAGAAAAGTTTCCAAGTGTCTATTTTTGAAACATACAAATATTCCTCTTAAATCAGCCGAACTACGAATTTGAATTTACTCTCCTGTTATCAGGAGAGAACCCAGTGCTGCATCTTTTAGTCCAGCACTGACCCTGGAAAGTCATTCTAAGCGTACTTACCAGTAACTTGTATTTCCTTCCATAGGAATCCATTGTGTGGTTTTCAGTAGAAAAGTTTCCAAGTGTCGATTTTTGAAACGTACAAATACTCCTCTGAAATCAGCTGAATTAGGAGGGCGCTAGAGGGCGCCAGACCAACATGGCCGCACCTGTGTGAGGCTCTCGCCGGCCGGGCGCTTCGAATCTTCATCAGCCCATCCTAATGTACAAGGAACACTAATCTGACTGGCTCTACTGGACGGGCAGAGGACGACGCACAGCTCCACCGAGTTGGGGCCCGATCTTGCCTGTGGTTCGCCTGCTACGACCGCCGATTTCCCCCGCGGCCGCTGCGGCTGTTCGGCTGGTGCGCGGAGGCCGGCCGCTGTGCACACGCTGCTGCGGGGACTTGCTGTGCACGCTAGGCCGCGGAGCGCGGCCGAGGCGGAGGACGATTGCTGACGTCGGACACTCCTGAGGTGGCTTCCCCTGCCCATCGCTGACCTCCGGACACACTGGTGAGATGGGGGCGGGCTGATGCTTCACTGGGGGCGCGAGATTACGGAGCTACAAGCGTAAGCCCATACGAGCCTTGCGGAGCTGATGA
Organism: Triturus cristatus; assembly: GCF_964204655.1. NCBI lineage: Eukaryota > Metazoa > Chordata > Amphibia > Caudata > Salamandridae > Triturus > Triturus cristatus. The sequence goes on along the minus strand of NC_140579.1, from coordinate 1,016,365,163 downwards.
AGAGTGCCCCATCTTGCTCAAGTCGGCCCTGGGTGTGACGGGGGTACGTTATCCTTGCTGTTGGTGCCCCCCCCACGGGCCTTGCCACGCGGACCCCGCTGCTTGACCTGGCCCTGTGAGCTACTGTTCGTGCAGAGAGTGCCTGCTCGTGGCCCCTCTCCTGACGATACCTCCTACTTCTGGCACATAGTGGATATCTGTGGGCCCTACACCTGGCTGGCTTCGCGGAGGGGTCGGATTCGGAGGTGACCGGAGTGCGGCTTCGTTCTCTCCCTGCTACACGCGACCAGGCGCTGACTGGGTTGGAGAGACTGCTCCGCATTTGTAATCCGTCTCCGAAACCAGGGGGACCGACCTCCACAATGGGCAAGACTGATGCCAAGCACGCCAAACAATCCCGGCTCCCGTTCGAAGCTCCTACAAAAAAATCCCACGCCCAACCGCCGGGAGACGGCGATGCTGAAGGGGGCAGCGCAGATGAGGTGGATTGGAAAGCGCTCCTCTTAAACATGCAGACCAGCCTCACATCCATTGACTCCAAGATCGATGGTATGACGCGCCGCCTGGACTCCGTGGTGCATAGATTGGATCAGCACGAGGAGCGGTTTAAGGAGGCTGAACAGCGGGTCTCTGGGCTGGAGGATGGGGCGACGGCCACCACGTCCAAGGTATCGCAGATGGAGCGATTGCTGAAGGTGATCGCCGATAAAAATGAAGATTTAGAGGCGAGATCGCGCCGGAACAACGTTCGCCTTATTGGTCTGGCGGAGACTACCTCAGTGGGCAGGATGGAACTTTTCGTCGAAAAACTTCTCTCCGATCTCTTCGGCGCGGACGCCTTCTCTCCTCAGATGGTGGTGGAACGGGCTCACCGCACTTTGGGCCCTCGCCCCGTGCCCGGCGCGCCCCCGAGACCTATAGTCATCCGTTTTTTGAATTATAGGGATCGAGACACCCTTCTCCGACTCGCCAGAGAAAAACAACCAGTCCTCTTCGAAAACACCACACTATCCTTCTTTCCGGATTTTACACAATCTGTGCAAGACGCACGTCGCAAATTTGGCCAGGTCAAGAAACGACTGCTTCAACAGGGACTTCAATACTCCATGCTATACCCGGCCCGGCTACGGGTTGTCCATCGTGGCAAGCCACATATATTTCAGGATCCTGCCCAAGTTGAACTGTTTCTGAAAGACCACAAAAGATCTATTGACCCGGCCCACTCCCCTTCGGGGAGTACGAGATCCCGATCGCCCACTTCTGCCCTTGATTGACTGGGGATATCTGGCCGCCGTTGAGCTCCGTTGATGGTATTCTTTTGCTGCGCACTTATTTCTGCCTCTGCCTTTCTTCTATGCAATTCCATGACTGCTTAATATGTGACTCTGTGTTCTCGCCCGTTCTGGTGGAGTTACCACCCATTAGGCTATGCCTCTCCTTTTCTTGATGGTTCCTTGACGATGCTTCAACTCGATTGCGCCCTGGCACCAACCTCCCCCTCCCGTGTTTCTCCACTGGATCTTGGCTCCAGGGGGTAGCGGGTGAGATATCGGGGGAGTGGGGTGGCAGGTCTGGACCCCTGGTGTTCCCCACTTGGGTGCTCCCTCATGAGTGAATGACAAGATGTTTTGGGTTTGTAAGGGGTGGGGGTGATGCCCGGCATGATTGGGATGTCGGAGTGGGTGGGTGGGTGGGCTCTCAGGTATTTAATTTAGGTTTGTTGGTTTTTTTCAGCATGAACACTACACGCAGACTTGTTGACATAGCACAGCTCGTTGCCCTTACTAGAGGGCTACACGTTTTGGGACAGCCGCCGGGTGGGTTTATTGACCTGGGGTTCCCGTGTCCGAGGACCTAGCGCACGCCACACACGCTGAGCCAGGTGGGGGGGGACTGCTCACCGCTATTTCTTGGAATGTCAGGGGATTGGGGGACCCGAGGAAAAGGCGGCGAATCTTGGGAGCTTTGGATAGGCTGCATGTTCAGGTAGTCTTCCTACAGGAGACACATATGGACCCCCTCCGTCGGGGATCCTTTGCTGCTAGATGGGCTGCGCACTCGCTTTTCGCGTCGTATTCATCCTATGCAAGAGGCACTGCTATTCTTTTAAAACGTGGGGTTCCCTTCGTGCCCCTGGGTACAGCCAAGGATGCAGAGGGCCGATATTGTGTAGCGTGGGGTAGGATAGGCATCGAGACTATTACCCTGGCTTGCTCTTACGGTCCCAATTGTGATGACCCACGCAGCTTTATTGCTCTTTGGAACAAAATCCGGGAGGTGGGCTCCACGCACCTCATCTGGGGAGGCGACTTCAACGCTGTGCTAGACCCTGCTGTGGATAGATCCAACCCCTCCGCTTGCCACTATGATAACACACACAGATACCTGAGGGACATATGCGACACTCAAGAGGTCGTGGATACCTGGCGTCATTTACACCCGACCTCCATGGAGGGCACACACTGGAACACTGCTTATGCCACATGGGCTAGACTAGATTACATTCTGATAAATAGGGCACTGGCCCCCTCCCTGGTCAGTGTGCAACACATAGGCCGCACATTCTCCGACCACTCTCCGGTGCTCGCCAAATTCCGCTTACCGGACATAATGGGTAGATCCCCGACGTGGCGACTACAGCCCAACATCTTACTCGATGAACTGTTCCGATCCGAACTAGGGCAGGAACTAGAAGACTTCATTTCGCGTAACAGAGGCTCGGTTGACCGCGTGGCCACCCTATGGGAGGCACTGAAAGTCACGATGCGTGGAGTATGTATCTCTAAGAGTTCCGGGGTGTTGAAGACCTTACGCGCTACACTACATAAATTAGAATCCACGTTACATACTCTGGAAACAAGCCCAGACTTTGCTGTCAGCACAGATGCGCAAGCACAGTACCGTGCGGCGATGTCTGAATACACTTCCACTGCCGACAGAGAGGTACGCTTCCGGGGCAAATACTTCCGGGCTCGGACATACGGAGAGGGTGAACGCCCCGGTCGATCCCTTGCGAACGCGGTCCGTCCGCTGCGTGGCTCCAATTTCGTGCTAGAACTTGAGGGGGAGGAGGGAGTTCCTATACGCGACACGCAGTCGCTCTTGGCGGCTTTTACTATGCACTATTCCACGCTTTACTCTAACACCAGAGTTGGCGCACTGGACATGGACGACTACCTGAGGGAGCTCACCCTGGGCTGGCTCTCGGATCGTCAGCGGGAGTTTTTGGCGGAGCCCATAGGCCTGGACGAAATCAGAGATGCAATTAATCAGATGGCACCTGGAAAGGCCCCTGGTTTGGACGGTCTGCCCATGGATTTTTATAAGGCTTATATGGATCTCCTAGCCCCTGTGCTTCGAGAAGTTTTTCTGGAGGCGCATGAGACGGGTGCGCTCCCTCCATCTATGCAGGAAGCGCTGATTACTTCTCTATTGAAACCGGGTAAACTGCCTCACTCGTGTGACTCTTACCGCCCTCTCTCTCTGATTAATTGTGACGCAAAAATTCTGGCCAAGGTTCTAGCCAATCGATTACAGCTGTTACTGGGCGGTCTGGTACTGTCGGATCAGGCAGGGTTCGTTCCTGGCAGAGCCACTTCCAATAATCTTCGGACGCTTTTCTCCATTATGCACAACGTCGACCCTGATTTGCCACTAGTGGCGGTCTTTTTGGACGCCACTAAGGCCTTTGACTCCCTGGAATGGGACTATCTGCATTGTATCCTGCGTAATATGGGATTCCCACTGGGTTTCACGCGCTGGATCAATATCCTGTATGACCGGCCAGTCGCTAGAGTGGGGATAAATGGGCGGATATCGGAGGCTTTTGCGATCTCGCGGGGCACCCGTCAAGGGTGCCCCCTATCCCCGTTGTTGTTCACGGTGGCGATGGAGCCACTGGCTGCCCGGCTCCGACAACATCACCGAGACAAGGCGTTGCGTTGTCTCCAGAGAGAGGTACTGATCTCCCTATACGCGGACGATATTACACTATACATCCGGGATCCCGCCACTAACCTAAATCCCATCCTTCGAGAGTTTATTCGTTTCGCAGGCATGTCTGGTGTTCATATTAACTGGGGTAAGTCCACTGTCTTCCCGCTGACCGCGGCTGCTCGGCCGTTCCAGCTGGAATACCCCTTACGATGGGAGGAGGATGAAGTTAGATACCTTGGCATACTTCTCTCTCGTGATCGGGAGGAGTTGATGCGGTTGAACTATGGTCGCACCTTTGATCACATTCAGACCTGCGTAGCCAGGTGGATCACGCTGCCTCTCTCCCTCGCGGGCCGAGCCTCCCTCATCAAGATGGTAGTTCTTCCTAAGCTCCTCTACCTCTTCCTAAATATCCCATATTACCCAGGCCGGTCCTTTTTTCAACTCCTGCGCTCTGAGCTTATTCGGCTGGTATGGGGAGGAAGGCGGCCGCGTCTTAGTTGGGAGACACTGACTCGCCCCTTCGTGCAGGGGGGGTTGGACCTGCCGAACTTTGAGTTGTACTATTATAGCGCGCAAGCCCACTTTATACATTACTGGATCCGCCCCCCTCCCTTTCTACCACAGACAGCTGTAGAACATTGGCTGGCGGATCCTATCCCGCTGGCGGGTGCGATATTTAGTGCGCCAGAGACTCGGACGATGTACCGTACCACTATTTCTAGTTCCATTCTGGCGTGGCAATACATAGCGAAACTCGCCCACTCGACTTTGCTCTATTCTCCACTGCTTCCCCTGGCGTACCACCCCCGGCTGCCTCTCTTACAAGAACAATTGTTTAAAAACTTTATGGCTAAATTTCACATAGCGACATGGGGGGATCTCTATCATGATGGCCTCTTCCGCTCCCAGACACACTTCTTTGCTGACATTGTCTCAACCTTCATGGACACATTCCTCTATACCAGGCTTCGCAGTGGTATCCGAGCATTGACGGGGGATTTCCCCAGCAAACCGCCCACTCTAGAGCCCCTCCATCAGCTACTCAAGGCTGTCACTCCCTCACACGCGGTCTCCACCCTCTACCACTCATTACGCACTTCACCAGATTCCCTACCTTGTAGGGCACGGGCCAAATGGGAGGAGGAGTTGGGTCAGCCCATAGCGGACGAGATTTGGAGCTATTGCTGCTTGCAAACCGAACAAATCTCCTCCAGCAGCAGGTTCAGGGTGATTCACTATAAATTCCTACATCGACTATACTGTACTCCAGCGCACATGCACAGGGTGGGCCTTCGGGAGGAAGATCACTGCTGGCGCTGTCATGCTCCCGCGGCTGACTTCCTTCATATGGCATGGGGATGCCGCGAATTAGCCACTTACTGGCAACATGTATATTCTGGCATTTCGGACATGATTGACACCCCTCTTGTACCCTCTCCGACGCAGGCACTGTTGGGCTACACCAAAACTACTAAGAAGCCGGTTCGTAGATTTGTCACAATTGCCCTTCTTATGGCTAAGCGACTCATAGCATGTAGATGGGGGAGGGGCAGAGCTCCGAAATTTAAGGATTGGATCCAAGACATGGTTCAATGTCAGGACAATGTCCTACTATACGCTGAACTCCTCCCTTCCGCATCCCGACCGCTTGACATTTGGGGTCCCCTACAGACGTATCTATTGTCACACCCGCAGACTTAACGCACCTTCCCACTCACATCCACATTAGATCTCCACGCTCCTCATCCAATTGCTTTACCCCGGTTGGGGGGGCGGGAATTGGTGGAATGTAGTCAAGCGATGAGTCCTGAGTCCCCCTCCACTTCTCTTGTTCTCCGACATGATGGATCTCATGGTACTGCCATGTTGCGCTAGGTATTGTGATAGGGAGGGGGGAATGACAACGCACAGTGCTGAAGGTTGCCTCTGCACGCCGGTGCATAATGCTATGGAGTGCTTACTGACTGCGGGGCTTCCATGGGGGGGTGACACGTTCCTCTAATGTGTGTCCTAGTTTATTGGTTCCTAAGCCGCAGCCGGCCCTTGGAGGGTTGTAGGCAGGCAGCTGTGTTCAACGTTAAACTCCTCATTTATACCAGGCCGCCGGCCACTTGTTGGTTGTAGGCATGGGGCTGTGTACTGTGAAGTCATGCTGAATAAAGGTTTTTGAAAACAAAAAAAACTAAAAAAAAAAAAAAAAAAAAAAAAGAAATCAGCCGAATTAGGAATGCTGATTTACCCACCTGTTATCAGGAGAGAACCCAGTGCTGCATCTTTTAGACCAGTACTGACCCTGAAAAGTAATTCAAGCATACTTACCAGTAACTTGTATTTCCTTCCATAGGAATGCATTGTGTGGCTTTCAGCAGAAAAGTTTCCAAGTGTCCATTTTTCAAACGTACAAATATTCCTCTAAAATCAGCCGAATTACGAATACCGATTTACTCACCTGTTATCAGGAGAGAACCCAGTGCTGCATCTTTTAGCCCAGCACTGACCCTGAAAAGTAATTCTAAGCGTACTTACCAGTAACTTGTATTTCCTTCCATAGGAATCCATTGTGTGGTTTTCACCAGAAAAGATTTTAAGTGTCCATTTTTGAAACCTACAAATACTCCTCTAAAATCAGCCGAACTACGAATTCTGATTTACTCACCTGTTATCAGGAGAGAACCCTGTGCTGCATCTTTTAGCCCAGCACTGACCCTGAAAAGTAATTCTAAGCGTACTTAACAGTAAGTTGTATTTCCGTCCATAGGAATCCATTGTGTGGTTTTCACCAGAAAAGTTTCTAAGTGTCCATTTTTGAAACGTACAAATATTCCTCTAAAATCAGCCGAACTACAAATTCTGATTTACTCACCTGTTATCAGGAGAGAACCCAGTGCTGCATCTTTTAGACCAGCACTGACCCTGAAACGTAATTCCAAGCGAACTTACCAGTAAGTTGTATTTCTTTCCATAGGAATCCATTGCTTGGTTTTCACCAGAAAAGTTTTCAAGTGTCCATTTTTGAAACGTACAAATATTCCTCTAAAGTCAGTCGAACTATGAATTCTGATTTACTCACCTGTTATCAGAAGAAAAACCCATTGCTGCATCTTTTAGCCCAGCACTGACCCTCAAAAGTAATTCTAAGCGTACTTACCAGTAACTTGTATTTCCTTCCATAGGAATCCATTGTGTGATTTTCAGCAGAAAAGTTTCTGTGTCCATTTTTGAAACGTACAAATACTCCTCTAAAATCAGCTGAATTAGGAATTCCGATTTGCTCAGCTGTTATCAAGAGAGAACACAGTGCGTCATCATTTAGGCCAGCACTTACTCTGAAAAGTAATTCTAAGCGTATTTACCAGTAACTTGTATTTCCTTCCATAGGAATCCACTGTGTGGTTTTCAGCAGAAAAGTTTCAAAGTGTCCATTTTTGAAACATACAAATATTCCTCTTAAATCAGCCGAACTACGAATTCCGATTTATTCACCTGTTATCAGGAGAGATCCCAGTGCTGCACCTTTTAGCTCAGCACTGACCCTGGAAAGTCATTCTAAGCGTACTTACCAGTAACTTGTATTTCCTTCCGTAGGAATGCATTGTGTGGTTTACACAAGAAAAGTTTCCAAGTGTCCATTTTTGAAACGTACAAATATTCCTCTAAAATCAGCCAAACTACGAATCCCAATTTACTCACCTGTTATCAGGAGAGAACCCAGTGCTGCATCCTTTAGGCCAGCACTGACCCTGAAAAGTAATTCTAAGCGTACTTACCAGTAACTTGTATTTCCTTCCATAGGAATCCATTGTGTGGTTTTCACCAGAAAAGATTTTAAGTGTCCATTTATGAAATGTACAAATACTCCTCTAAAATCAGCCGAACTACGAATTCTGATTTACTCACCTATCAGGAGAGAACCCTGTACTGCATCTTTTAGCCCAGCACTGACCCTGAAAAGTAATTCTAAGCGTACTTACCAGTAAGTTGTATTTCCGTCCCTAGGAATCCATTGTGTGGTTTTCACCAGAAAAGATTCTAAGTGTCCATTTTAGAAACGTACAAATACTCCTCTAAAATCAGCCGAACTACGAATTCCGATTTACTCACCTGTTATCAGGAGAGAACCCAGTGCTGCATCTTTTAGCCCAGCACTGACCCTGGAAAGTAATTCTAAGCATACTTACCAGTAACTTGTATTTCCTTCCATGGGAATCCATTCTGTGGTTTTCAGCAGAAAAGTTTCCAAGTGTCTATTTTTGAAACATACAAATATTCCTCTTAAATCAGCCGAACTACGAATTCCGATTTACTCTCCTGTTATCAGGAGAGAACCCAGTGCTGCATCTTTCAGTCCAGCACTGACCCTGGAAAGTCATTCTAAGCGTACTTACCAGTAACTTGTATTTCCTTCCTTAGGAATCCATTGTGTGGTTTTCAGTAGAAAAGTTTCCAAGTGTTCATTTTTGAAACATACAAATATTCCTCTTAAATCAGCCAAACTACGAATTCCGATTTACTCACCTTTTATCAGGAGAGAACCCAGTGCTGCATCTTTCAGCCCAGCACTGACCCTTGAAAGTAATTCTAAGCGTACTTACCAGTAACTTGTATTTCCTTCCATAGGAATCCATTGTGTGGTTTTCAGTAGAAAAGTTTCCAAGTGTCGATTTTTGAAACATACAAATACTCCTCTGAAATCAGCCGAATTAGGAATGCTGATTTACCCACCTGTTATCAGGAGAGAACCCAGTGCTGCATCTTTTAGACCAGTACTGACCCTGAAAAGTAATTCAAGCATACTTACCAGTAACTTGTATTTCCTTCCATAGGAATGCATTGTGTGGCTTTCAGCAGAAAAGTTTCCAAGTGTCCATTTTTCAAACGTACAAATATTCCTCTAAAATCAGCCGAATTACGAATACCGATTTACTCACCTGTTATCAGGAGAGAACCCAGTGCTGCATCTTTTTGCCCAGCACTGACCCTGAAAAGTAATTCTAAGCGTACTTACCAGTAACTTGTATTTCCTTCCATAGGAATCCATTGTGTGATTTTCACCAGAAAAGATTTTAAGTGTCCATTTTTGAAACCTACAAATACTCCTCTAAAATCAGCCGAACTATGAATTCTGATTTACTCACCTGTTATCAGTAGAGAACCCTGTGCTGCATCTTTTTGCCCAGCACTGACCCTGAAAAGTAATTCTAAGCGTACTTACCAGTAAGTTGTATTTCCGTCCATAGGAATCCATTGTGTGGTTTTCACCAGAAAAGTTTCTAAGTGTCCATTTTTGAAACGTACAAATATTCCTCTAAAATCAGCCGAACTACGAATTCTGATTTACTCACCTGTTATCAGGAGAGAACCCAGTGCTGCATCTTTTAGACCAGCACTGACCCTCAAAAGTAATTCTAAGCGTACTTACCAGTAACTTGTATTTCCTTCCATAGGAATCTATTGTGTGATTTTCAGCAGAAAAGTTTCTGTGTCCGTTTTTGAAACGTACAAATACTCCTCTAAAATCAGCCGAATTAGGAATTCCGATTTGCTCAGCTGTTATCAGGAGAGAACACAGTGCTGCATCATTTAGGCCAGCACTTACTCTGAAAAGTAATTCTAAGCGTATTTACCAGTAACTTGTATTTCCTTCCATAGGAATCCACTGTGTGGTTTTCAGCAGAAAAGTTTCAAAGTGTCCATTTTTGAAACATACAAATATTCCTCTTAAATCAGCCGAACTACGAATTCCGATTTATTCACCTGTTATCAGGAGAGATCCCAGTGCTGCACCTTTTAGCCCAGCACTGACCCTGGAAAGTAATTCTAAGCGTACTTACCAGTAACTTGTATTTCCTTCCCTAGCAATCCATTGTGTGGTTTTCACCAGAAAAATTTCCAATTGTCCATTTTTGAAACGTACAAATACTCCTCTAAAATCAGCCGAACTACGAATTCTGATTTACTCACCTGTTATCAGGAGAGAACCCAGTGCTGCATCTTTTAGACCAGCACTGACCCTGAAACGTAATTCTAAGCAAACTTACCAGTAAGTTGTATTTCTTTCCTATCGGAATCCATTGCTTGGTTTTCACCAGAAAAGTTTTCAAGTGTCCATTTTTGAAACTTACAAATATTCCTCTAAAATCAGCCAAACTACGAATCCCGATTTACTCACCTGTTATCAGGAGAGAACCCAGTGCTGCATCCTTTAGGCCAGCACTGACCCTGAAAAGTAATTCTAAGCGTACTTACCAGTAACTTGTATTTCCTTCCATAGGAATCCATTGTGTGGTTTTCACCAGAAAAGATTTTAAGTGTCCATTTTTGAAATGTACAAATACTCCTCTAAAATCAGCCGAACTACGAATTCTGATTTACTCACCTATCAGGAGAGAACCCTGTGCTGCATCTTTTAGCCCAGCACTGACCCTGAAAAGTAATTCTAAGCATACTTACCAGTAAGTTGTATTTCCGTCCCTAGGAATCCATTGTGTGGTTTTCACCAGAAAAGATTCTAAGTGTCCATTTTAGAAACGTACAAATACTCCTCTAAAATCAGCCGAACTACGAATTCCGATTTACTCACCTGTTATCAGGAGAGAACCCAGTGCTGCATCTTTTAGCCCAGCACTGACCCTGGAAAGTAATTCTAAGCGTACTTACCAGTAACTTGTATTTCCTTCCATGGGAATCCATTCTGTGGTTTTCAGCAGAAAAGTTTCTAAGTGTCTATGTTTGAAACATACAAATATTCCTCTTAAATCAGCCGAACTACGAATTCCGATTTACTCTCCTTGTTATCAGGAGAGAACCCAGTGCTGCACCTTTTAGCTCAGCACTGACCCTGGAAAGTAATTCTAAGCGTACTTACCAGTAACTTGTATTTCCTTCCGTAGGAATGCATTGTGTGGTTTACACCAGAAAAGTTTCCAAGTGTCCATTTTTGAAACGTACAAATATTCCTCTAAAATCAGCCGAACTACGAATTCTGATTTACTCACCTGTTATCAGGAGACAACCCAGTGCTGCATCTTTTAGACCAGCACTGACCCTGAAAAGTAATTCTAAGCGTACTTACCAGTAACTTGTATTTCCTTCCCCAGCAATCCATTGTGTGATTTTCAGCAGAAAAATTTCTAAGTGTCCATTTTTGAAACGTACAAATACTCCTCTAAAATCAGCCGAACTACGAATTCTGATTTAATCACCTGTTATCAGGAGAGAACCCAGTGCTGCATCTTTTAGACAAGCACTGACCCTGAAACATAATTCTAAGCGAACTTACCAGTAAGTTGTATTTCTTTCCTATCGGAATCCATTGCTTGGTTATCACCAGAAAAGTTTCAAGTGTCCTTTTTTGAAACGTACAAATATTCCTCTAAAATCAGCCAAACTACGAATCCCAATTTACTCACCTGTTATCAGGAGAGAACCCAGTGCTGCATCCTTTAGGCCAGCACTGACCCTGAAAAGTAATTCTAAGCGTACTTACCAGTAACTTGTATTTCCTTCCATAGGAATCCATTGTGTGGTTTTCACCAGAAAAGATTTTAAGTGTCCATTTTTGAAATGTACAAATACTCCTCCAAAATCAGCCGAACTACGAATTCTGATTTACTCACCTATCAGGAGAGAACCCTGTGCTGCATCTTTTAGCCCAGCACTGACCCTGAAAAGTAATTCTAAGCGTACTTACCAGTAAGTTGTATTTCCGTCCCTAGGAATCCATTGTGTGGTTTTCACCAGAAAAGATTCTAAGTGTCCATTTTTGAAACGTACAAATATTCCTCTAAAATCAGCCGAACTACGAATTCTGATTTACTCACCTGTTATCAGGAGAGAACCCAGTGCTGCATCTTTTAGACCAGCACTGTCCCTGAAACGTAATTCTAAGCGTACTTACCAGTAACTTGTATTTCCTTCCATAGGAATCCATTGTGTGATTTTCAGCAGAAAAGTTTCTGTGTCCGTTTTTGAAACGTACAAATACTCCTCTAAAATCAGCCGAATTAGGAATTCCGATTTGCTCAGCTGTTATCAGGAGAGAACACAGTGCTGCATCATTTAGGCCAGCACTTACTCTGAAAAGTAATTCTAAGCGTATTTACCAGTAACTTGTATTTCCTTCCATAGGAATCCACTGTGTGGTTTTCAGCAGAAAAGTTTAAAAGTGTCCATTTTTGAAACGTACAAATACTCCTCTAAAATCAGCCGAACTACGAATTCTGATTTACTCACCTGTTATCAGGAGAGAACCCAGTGCTGCATCTTTTAGACCAGCACTGACCCTGAAACATGATTCTAAGCGAACTTACCAGTAAGTTGTATTTCTTTCCTATCGGAATCCATTGCTTGGTTTTCACCAGAAAAGTTTTCGAGTGTCCATTTTTGAAACGTACAAATATTCCTCTAAAATCAGCCAAACTACGAATCCCGATTTACTCACCTGTTATCAGGAGAGAACCCAGTGCTGCATCCTTTAGGCCAGCACTGACCCTGAAAAGTAATTCTAAGCGTACTTACCAGTAACTTGTATTTCCTTCCATAGGAATCCTTTGTGTGGTTTTCACCAGAAAAAGATTTTAAGTGTCCATTTTTGAAATGTACAAATACTCCTCTAAAATCAGCCGAACTACGAATTCTGATTTACTCACCTATCAGGAGAGAACCCTGTGCTGCATCTTTTAGCCCAGCACTGACCCTGAAAAGTAATTCTAAGCGTACTTACCAGTAAGTTGTTTTTCCGTCCCTAGGAATCCATTGTGTGGATTTCACTAGAAAAGATTCTAAGTGTCCATTTTAGAAACATACAAATATTCCTCTAAAATCAGCCGAACTACGAATTCTGATTTACTCACCTGTTATCAGGAGACAACCCAGTGCTGCATCTTTTAGACCAGCACTGACCCTGAAAAGTAATTCTAAGCGTACTTACCAGTAACTTGTATTTCCTTCCCCAGCAATCCATTGTGTGATTTTCAGCAGAAAAATTTCTAAGTGTCCATTTTTGAAACGTACAAATACTCCTCTAAAATCAGCCGAACTACGAATTCTGATTTAATCACCTGTTATCAGGAGAGAACCCAGTGCTGCATCTTTTAGACCAGCACTGACCCTGAAACATAATTCTAAGCGAACTTACCAGTAAGTTGTATTTCTTTCCTATCGGAATCCATTGCTTGGTTATCACCAGAAAAGTTTCAAGTGTCCTTTTTTGAAACGTACAAATATTCCTCTAAAATCAGCCAAACTACGAATCCCGATTTACTCACCTGTTATCAGGAGAGAACCCAGTGCTGCATCCTTTAGGCCAGCACTGACCCTGAAAAGTAATTCTAAGCGTACTTACCAGTAACTTGTATTTCCTTCCATAGGAATCCATTGTGTGGTTTTCACCAGAAAAGATTTTAAGTGTCCATTTTTGAAATGTACAAATACTCCTCCAAAATCAGCCGAACTACGAATTCTGATTTACTCACCTATCAGGAGAGAACCCTGTGCTGCATCTTTTAGCCCAGCACTGACCCTGAAAAGTAATTCTAAGCGTACTTACCAGTAAGTTGTATTTCCGTCCCTAGGAATCCATTGTGTGGTTTTCACCAGAAAAGATTCTAAGTGTCCATTTTTGAAACGTACAAATATTCCTCTAAAATCAGCCGAACTACGAATTCTGATTTACTCACCTGTTATCAGGAGAGAACCCAGTGCTGCATCTTTTAGACCAGCACTGTCCCTGAAACGTAATTCTAAGCGTACTTACCAGTAACTTGTATTTCCTTCCATAGGAATCCATTGTGTGATTTTCAGCAGAAAAGTTTCTGTGTCCGTTTTTGAAACGTACAAATACTCCTCTAAAATCAGCCGAATTAGGAATTCCGATTTGCTCAGCTGTTATCAGGAGAGAACACAGTGCTGCATCATTTAGGCCAGCACTTACTCTGAAAAGTAATTCTAAGCGTATTTACCAGTAACTTGTATTTCCTTCCATAGGAATCCACTGTGTGGTTTTCAGCAGAAAAGTTTAAAAGTGTCCATTTTTGAAACGTACAAATACTCCTCTAAAATCAGCCGAACTACGAATTCTGATTTACTCACCTGTTATCAGGAGAGAACCCAGTGCTGCATCTTTTAGACCAGCACTGACCCTGAAACGTGATTCTAAGCGAACTTACCAGTAAGTTGTATTTCTTTCCTATCGGAATCCATTGCTTGGTTTTCACCAGAAAAGTTTTCGAGTGTCCATTTTTGAAACGTACAAATATTCCTCTAAAATCAGCCAAACTACGAATCCCGATTTACTCACCTGTTATCAGGAGAGAACCCAGTGCTGCATCCTTTAGGCCAGCACTGACCCTGAAAAGTAATTCTAAGCGTACTTACCAGTAACTTGTATTTCCTTCCATAGGAATCCTTTGTGTGGTTTTCACCAGAAAAAGATTTTAAGTGTCCATTTTTGAAATGTACAAATACTCCTCTAAAATCAGCCGAACTACGAATTCTGATTTACTCACCTATCAGGAGAGAACCCTGTGCTGCATCTTTTAGCCCAGCACTGACCCTGAAAAGTAATTCTAAGCGTACTTACCAGTAAGTTGTATTTCCGTCCCTAGGAATCCATTGTGTGGATTTCACTAGAAAAGATTCTAAGTGTCCATTTTAGAAACGTACAAATACTCCTCTAAAATCAGCCGAACTACGAATTCCGATTTACTCACCTGTTATCAGGAGAGACCCCAGTGCTGCATCTTTTAGCCCAGCACTGACCCTGGAAAGTAATTCTAAGCGTACTTACCAGTAACTTGTATTTCCTTCCATAGGAATCCATTCTGTGGTTTTCAGCAGAAAAGTTTCCAAGTGTCTATTTTTGAAACATACAAATATTCCTCTTAAATCAGCCGAACTACGAATTTGAATTTACTCTCCTGTTATCAGGAGAGAACCCAGTGCTGCATCTTTTAGTCCAGCACTGACCCTGGAAAGTCATTCTAAGCGTACTTACCAGTAACTTGTATTTCCTTCCATAGGAATCCATTGTGTGGTTTTCAGTAGAAAAGTTTCCAAGTGTCGATTTTTGAAACGTACAAATACTCCTCTGAAATCAGCCGAATTAGGAATGCTGATTTACCCACCTGTTATCAGGAGATAACCCAGTGCTGCATCTTTTAGACCAGTACTGACCCTGAAAAGTAATTCAAGCATACTTACCAGTAACTTGTATTTCCTTCCATAGGAATGCATTGTGTGGCTTTCAGCAGAAAAGTTTCCAAGTGTCCATTTTTGAAACGTACAAATACTCCTCCAAAATCAGCTGAATTACGAATACCGATTTACTCACCTGTTATCAGGAGAGAACCCAGTGCTGCATCCTTTAGGCCAGCACTGACCCTGAAAAGTAATTCTAAGCGTACTTACCAGTAACTTGTATTTCCTTCCATAGGAATCCTTTGTGTGGTTTTCACCAGAAAAAGATTTTAAGTGTCCATTTTTGAAATGTACAAATACTCCTCTAAAATCAGCCGAACTACGAATTCTGATTTACTCATCTATCAGGAGAGAACCCTGTGCTGCATCTTTTAGCCCAGCACTGACCCTGAAAAGTAATTCTAAGCGTACTTACCAGTAAGTTGTATTTCCGTCCCTAGGAATCCATTGTGTGGATTTCACTAGAAAAGATTCTAAGTGTCCATTTTAGAAACGTACAAATACTCCTCTAAAATCAGCCGAACTACGAATTCCGATTTACTCACCTGTTATCAGGAGAGACCCCAGTGCTGCATCTTTTAGCCCAGCACTGACCCAGGAAAGTAATTCTAAGCGTACTTACCAGTAACTTGTATTTCCTTCCATAGGAATCCATTCTGTGGTTTTCAGCAGAAAAGTTTCCAAGTGTCTATTTTTGAAACATACAAATATTCCTCTTAAATCAGCCGAACTACGAATTTGAATTTACTCTCCTGTTATCAGGAGAGAACCCAGTGCTGCATCTTTTAGTCCAGCACTGACCCTGGAAAGTCATTCTAAGCGTACTTACCAGTAACTTGTATTTCCTTCCATAGGAATCCATTGTGTGGTTTTCAGTAGAAAAGTTTCCAAGTGTCGATTTTTGAAACGTACAAATACTCCTCTGAAATCAGCCGAATTAGGAATGCTGATTTACCCACCTGTTATCAGGAGAGAACCCAGTGCTGCATCTTTTAGACCAGTACTGACCCTGAAAAGTAATTCAAGCATACTTACCAGTAACTTGTATTTCCTTCCATAGGAATGCATTGTGTGGCTTTCAGCAGAAAAGTTTCCAAGTGTCCATTTTTCAAACGTACAAATATTCCTCTAAAATCAGCCGAATTACGAATACCGATTTACTCACCTGTTATCAGGAGAGAACCCAGTGCTGCATCTTTTAGCCCAGCACTGACCCTGAAAAGTAATTCTAAGCGTACTTACCAGTAACTTGTATTTCCTTCCATAGGAATCCATTGTGTGGTTTTCACCAGAAAAGATTTTAAGTGTCCATTTTTGAAACCTACAAATACTCCTCTAAAATCAGCCCAACTACGAATTCTGATTTACTCACCTGTTATCAGGAGAGAACCCTGTGCTGCATCTTTTAGCCCAGCACTGACCCTGAAAAGTAATTCTAAGCGTACTTAACAGTAAGTTGTATTTCCGTCCATAGGAATCCATTGTGTGGTTTTCACCAGAAAAGTTTTCAAGTGTCCATTTTTGAAACGTACAAATATTCCTCTAAAGTCAGTCGAACTATGAATTCTGATTTACTCACCTGTTATCAGAAGAAAAACCCATTGCTGCATCTTTTAGCCCAGCACTGACCCTCAAAAGTAATTCTAAGCGTACTTACCAGTAACTTGTATTTCCTTCCATAGGAATCCATTGTGTGATTTTCAGCAGAAAAGTTTCTGTGTCCATTTTTGAAACGTACAAATACTCCTCTAAAATCAGCCGAATTAGGAATTCCGATTTGCTCAGCTGTTATCAAGAGAGAACACAGTGCTGCATCATTTAGGCCAGCACTTACTCTGAAAAGTAATTCTAAGCGTATTTACCAGTAACTTGTATTTCCTTCCATAAGAATCCACTGTGTGGTTTTCAGCAGAAAAGTTTCAAAGTGTCCATTTTTGAAACATACAAATATTCCTCTTAAATCAGCCGAACTACGAATTCCGATTTATTCACCTGTTATCAGGAGAGATCCCAGTGCTGCACCTTTTAGCTCAGCACTGACCCTGGAAAGTCATTCTAAGCGTACTTACCAGTAACTTGTATTTCCTTCCGTAGGAATGCATTGTGTGGTTTACACCAGAAAAGTTTCCAAGTGTCCATTTTTGAAACGTACAAATATTCCTCTAAAATCAGCCAAACTACGAATCCCAATTTACTCACCTGTTATCAGGAGAGAACCCAGTGCTGCATCCTTTAGGCCAGCACTGACCCTGAAAAGTAATTCTAAGCGTACTTACCAGTCACTTGTATTTCCTTCCATAGGAATCCATTGTGTGGTTTTCACCAGAAAAGATTTTAAGTGTCCATTTATGAAATGTACAAATACTCCTCTAAAATCAGCCGAACTACGAATTCTGATTTACTCACCTATCAGGAGAGAACCATGTACTGCATCTTTTAGCCCAGCACTGACCCTGAAAAGTAATTCTAAGCGTACTTACCAGTAAGTTGTATTTCCGTCCCTAGGAATCCATTGTGTGGTTTTCACCAGAAAAGATTCTAAGTGTCCATTTTAGAAACGTACAAATACTCCTCTAAAATCAGCCGAACTACGAATTCCGATTTACTCACCTGTTATCAGGAGAGAACCCAGTGCTGCATCTTTTAGCCCAGCACTGACCCTGGAAAGTAATTCTAAGCATACTTACCAGTAACTTGTATTTCCTTCCATGGGAATCCATTCTGTGGTTTTCAGCAGAAAAGTTTCCAAGTGTCTATTTTTGAAACATACAAATATTCCTCTTAAATCAGCCGAACTACGAATTCCGATTTACTCTCCTGTTATCAGGAGAGAACCCAGTGCTGCATCTTTCAGTCCAGCACTGACCCTGGAAAGTCATTCTAAGCGTACTTACCAGTAACTTGTATTTCCTTCCATAGGAATCCATTGTGTGGTTTTCAGTAGAAAAGTTTCCAAGTGTCGATTTTTGAAACATACAAATACTCCTCTGAAATCAGCCGAATTAGGAATGCTGATTTACCCACCTGTTATCAGGAGAGAACCCAGTGCTGCATCTTTTAGACCAGTACTGACCCTGAAAAGTAATTCAAGCATACTTACCAGTAACTTGTATTTCCTTCCATAGGAATGCATTGTGTGGCTTTCAGCAGAAAAGTTTCCAAGTGTCCATTTTTCAAACGTACAAATATTCCTCTAAAATCAGCCGAATTACGAATACCGATTTACTCACCTGTTATCAGGATAGAACCCAGTGCTGCATCTTTTAGCCCAGCACTGACCCTGAAAAGTAATTCTAAGCGTACTTACCAGTAAGTTGTATTTCCGTCCATAGGAATCTATTGTGTGGTTTTCACCAGAAAAGTTTCTAAGTGTCCATTTTTGAAACGTACAAATATTCCTCTAAAATCAGCCGAACTACGAATTCTGATTTACTCACCTGTTATCAGGAGAGAACCCAGTGCTGCATCTTTTAGACCAGCACTGACCCTCAAAAGTAATTCTAAGCGTACTTACCAGTAACTTGTATTTCCTTCCATAGGAATCTATTGTGTGATTTTCAGCAGAAAAGTTTCTGTGTCCGTTTTTGAAACGTACAAATACTCCTCTAAAATCAGCCGAATTAGGAATTCCGATTTGCTCAGCTGTTATCAGGAGAGAACACAGTGCTGCATCATTTAGGCCAGCACTTACTCTGAAAAGTAATTCTAAGCGTATTTACCAGTAACTTGTATTTCCTTCCATAGGAATCCACTGTGTGGTTTTCAGCAGAAAAGTTTCAAAGTGTCCATTTTTGAAACATACAAATATTCCTCTTAAATCAGCCGAACTACGAATTCCGATTTATTCACCTGTTATCAGGAGAGATCCCAGTGCTGCACCTTTTAGCCCAGCACTGACCCTGGAAAGTAATTCTAAGCGTACTTACCAGTAACTTGTATTTCCTTCCCTAGCAATCCATTGTGTGGTTTTCACCAGAAAAATTTCCAATTGTCCATTTTTGAAACGTACAAATACTCCTCTAAAATCAGCCGAACTACGAATTCTGATTTACTCACCTGTTATCAGGAGAGAACCCAGTGCTGCATCTTTTAGACCAGCACTGACCCTGAAACGTAATTCTAAGCAAACTTACCAGTAAGTTGTATTTCTTTCCTATCGGAATCCATTGCTTGGTTTTCACCAGAAAAGTTTTCAAGTGTCCATTTTTGAAACTTACAAATATTCCTCTAAAATCAGCCAAACTACGAATCCCGATTTACTCACCTGTTATCAGGAGAGAACCCAGTGCTGCATCCTTTAGGCCAGCACTGACCCTGAAAAGTAATTCTAAGCGTACTTACCAGTAACTTGTATTTCCTTCCATAGGAATCCATTGTGTGGTTTTCACCAGAAAAGATTTTAAGTGTCCATTTTTGAAATGTACAAATACTCCTCTAAAATCAGCCGAACTACGAATTCTGATTTACTCACCTATCAGGAGAGAACCCTGTGCTGCATCTTTTAGCCCAGCACTGACCCTGAAAAGTAATTCTAAGCATACTTACCAGTAAGTTGTATTTCCGTCCCTAGGAATCCATTGTGTGGTTTTCACCAGAAAAGATTCTAAGTGTCCATTTTAGAAACGTACAAATACTCCTCTAAAATCAGCCGAACTACGAATTCCGATTTACTCACCTGTTATCAGGAGAGAACCCAGTGCTGCATCTTTTAGCCCAGCACTGACCCTGGAAAGTAATTCTAAGCGTACTTACCAGTAACTTGTATTTCCTTCCATGGGAATCCATTCTGTGGTTTTCAGCAGAAAAGTTTCTAAGTGTCTATTTTTGAAACATACAAATATTCCTCTTAAATCAGCCGAACTACGAATTCCGATTTACTCTCCTTGTTATCAGGAGAGAACCCAGTGCTGCATCTTTTAGTCCAGCACTGACCATGGAAAGTTATTCTAAGCGTACTTACCAGTAAATTGTATATCCTTTCTTAGGAATCCGTTGTGTGGTTTTCAGCAGAAAAGTTTCCAAGTGTCCATTTTTGAAACGTACAAATATTCCTCCTAAATCAGCCGAACTACGAATTCCGATTTACTCACCTGTTATCAGGAGAGAACCCAGTGCTGCATCTTTTAGCCCAGCACTGACCCTGAAAAGTAATTCTAAGCGTACTTACCAGTAACTTGTATTTCCTTCCATAGGAATCCATTGTGTGGTTTTCACCAGAAAAGATTTTAAGTGTCCATTTTTGAAACCTACAAATACTCCTCTAAAATCAGCCAAACTACGAATTCTGATTTACTCACCTGTTATCAGGAGAGAACCCTGTGCTGCATCTTTTAGCCCAGCACTGACCCTGAAAAGTAATTCTAAGCGTACTTACCAGTAAGTTGTATTTCCGTCCATAGGAATCCATTGTGTGGTTTTCACCAGAAAAGTTTCTAAGTGTCCATTTTTGAAACGTACAAATATTCCTCTAAAATCAGCCGAACTACGAATTCTGATTTACTCACCTGTTATCAGGAGAGAACCCAGTGCTGCATCTTTTAGACCAGCACTGACCCTGAAACGTAATTCTAAGCGAACTTACCAGTAAGTTGTATTTCTTTCCATAGGAATCCATTGCTTGGTTTTCACCAGAAAAGTTTTCAATTGTCCATTTTTGAAACGTACAAATATTCCTCTAAAGTCAGTCGAACTATGAATTCCGATTTACTCACCTGTTATCAGGAGAAAAACCCATTGCTGCATCTTTTAGCCCAGCACTGACCCTCAAAAGTAATTCTAAGCATACTTACCAGTAACTTGTATTTCCTTCCATAGGAATCCATTGTGTGATTTTCAGCAGAAAAGTTTCTGTGTCCATTTTTGAAACGTACAAATACTCCTCTAAAATCAGCCGAATTAGGAATTCCGATTTGCTCAGCTGTTATCAGGAGAGAACACAGTGCTGCATCATTTAGGCCAGCACTTACTCTGAAAAATTATTCTAAGCATATTTACCAGTAACTTGTATTTCCTTCCATAGGAATCCACTGTGTGGTTTTCAGCAGAAAAGTTTCAAAGTGTCCATTTTTGAAACATACAAATATTCCTCTTAAATCAGCCGAACTACGAATTCTGATTTATTCACCTGTTATCAGGAGAGATCCCAGTGCTGCACCTTTTAGCCCAGCACTGACCCTGGAAAGTAATTCTAAGCGTACTTACCAGTAACTGGTATTTCCTTCCGTAGGAATGCATTGTGTGGTTTTCAGCAGAAAAGTTTCCAAGTGTCCATTTTTGAAACGTACAAATATTCCTCTAAAATCAGCCGAATTAAGAATACCGGTGTACTCACCTGTTATCAGGAGAGAACCCAGTGCTGCATCTTTTAGCCCAGCACTGACCCTGAAAAGTAATTCTAAGCGTACTTACCAGTAACTTGTATTTCCTTCCAAAGGAATCCATTGTGTGGTTTTCAGCAGAAAAGTTTCCAAGTGTCGATTTTTGAAACGTACAAATACTCCTCTAAAATCAGCCGAATTACGAATGCCGATTTACCCACCTGTTATCAGGAGAGAAGAGAACCCAGTGCTGCATCTTTTAGCCCAGCACTTACCCTGGAAAGTAATTCTAAGCGTACTTACCAGTAACTTGTATTTCCTTCCAAAGGAATCCATTGTGTGGTTTTCAGCAGAAAAGTTTCCAAGTGTCGATTTTTGAAACGTACAAATACTCCTCTAAAATCAGCCGAATTACGAATGCCGATTTACCCACCTGTTATCAGGAGAGAAGAGAACCCAGTGCTGCATATTTTAGACCAGCACTGACCCTGAAAAGTAATTCAAGCGTACTTACCAGTAACTTGTATTTCCTTCCTTAGGAATCCATTGTGGGATTTTCAGCAGAAAAGTTTCTGTGTCCGTTTTTAAAACGTACAAATACTCCTCTAAAATCAGCCGAATTAGGAATTCCGATTTACTCAGCTGTTATCAGGAGAGAACACAGTGCTGCATCATTTAGGCCAGCACTTACCCTGAAAAGTAATTCTAAGCGTACTTACCAGTAACTTGTATTTCCTTCCATAGGAATCCATTGTGTGGTTTTCAGCAGAAAAGTTTCAAAGTGTCCATTTTTGAAACATACAAATATTCCTCTTAAATCAGCCAAATTACGAATGCCGATTTACCCACCTGTTATCAGGAGAGAACCCAGTGCTGCATATTTTAGACCAGCACTGACCCTGAAAAGTAATTCAAGCGTACTTACCAGTAACTTGTATTTCCTTCCATAGGAATCCATTGTGTGGCTTTCAGCACAAAATTTTCCAAGTGTCCATTTTTGAAACGTACAAATATTCCTCTTAAATCAGCCGAACTACGAATTCCGATTCACTCACCTGTTATCAGGAGAGAACCCAGTGCTGCATCTTTTAGGCCAGCACTGACCCTGGAAAGTAATTCTAAGCGTACTTACCAGTAACTTGTATTTCCTTCCAAAGTAATCCATTGTGTGGTTTTCAGCAGAAAAGTTTCCAAGTGTCGATTTTTGAAACGTACAAATACTCCTCTAAAATCAGCCGAATTACGAATGCCGATTTACCCACCTGTTATCAGGAGAGAAGAGAACCCATTGCTGCATATTTTAGGCCAGCACTGACCCTGAAAAGTAATTCAAGCGTACTTACCAGTAACTTGTATTTCCTTCCATAGGAATGCATTGTGTGGTTTTCAGCAGAAAAGTTTCAAGTGTCCATTTTGGAAACGTACAAATATTCCTCTAAAATCAGCCGAATTACGAATACCGATTTACTCACCTGTTATCAGGAGAGAACCCAGTGCTGCATCTTTTAGCCCAGCACTGACCCTGAAAAGTAATTCTAAGCGTACTTACCAGTAACTTGTATTCCCTTCCATAGGAATCCATTGTGTGGTTTTCAGCAGAAAAGTTTCCAAGTGTCCATTTTGGAAACGTACAAATATTCCTCTAAAATCAGCCGAATTACGAATACCGATTTACTCACCTGTTATCAGGAGAGAACCCAGTGCTGCATCTTTTAGCCCAGCACTGACCCTGAAAAGTAATTCTAAGCGTACTTACCAGTAACTTGTATTTCCTTCCATAGGAATCCATTGTGTGATTTTCAGCAGAAAAGTTTCTGTGTCCGTTTTTGAAACCTACAAATACTCCTCTAAAATCAGCCGAATTAGGAATTCCGATTTACTCAGCTGTTATCAGGAGAGAACACAGTGCTGCATCATTTAGGCCAGCACTTACCCTGAAAAGTCATTCTAAGCGTACTTACCAGTAACTTGTATTTCCTTCCTTAGGAATCCATTGCTTGGTTTTCACCAGAAAAGATTTTAAGTGTCCATTTTTGAAACGTACAAATACTCCTCTAAAATCAGCCGAACTACGAATTCTGAGTTACTCACCTGTTATCAGGAGAAAACCCAGTGCTGCATCTTTGGGCTCAGCACTGACCCTGGAAAGTAATTCTAAGCATACTTACCAGTAACTTGTATTTCCTTCCATAGGAATGCATTGTGTGGTTTTCAGCAGAAAAGTTTCCAAGTGTCCATTTTTGAAATGTACAAATATTCCTCTAAAATCAGCCGAAATACGAATTCCGATTTACTCACCTGTTATCAGGAGAGAACCCAGTGCTGCATCCTTTAGGCCAGCACTGACCCTGAAAAGTAATTCTAAGTGTAATTACCAGTAACTTGTATTTCCTGCCAAAGGAATCCATTGTGTGGTTTTCAGCAAAAAAGTTTCAAGGTGTCCATTTTTGAAACATACAAATATTCCTCTTAAATCAGCCGAACTACGAATTCCGATTTACTCACCTGTTATCAGGAGAGAACCCAGTGCTGCATCTTTTAGCCCAGCACTGACCCTTGAAAGTAATTCTAAGCGTACTTACCTGTAACTTGTATTACCTTCCATAGGAATCCATTGTGTGGTTTTCAGCAGAAAAGTTTCCAAGTGTCCATTTTTGAAACGTACAAATATTCCTCTAAAGTCAGTCGAACTATGAATTCCGATTTACTCACCTGTTATCAGGAGAAAAACCCATTGCTGCATCTTTTAGCCCAGCACTGACCCTGAAAAGGAATTCTAAGCGTACTTACCAGTAACTTGTATTTCCTTCCATAGGAATCCATTGTGTGATTTTCAGCAGAAAAGTTTCTGTGTCCGTTTTTGAAACGTACAAATACTCCTCTAAAATCAGCCGAATTAGGAATTCCGATTTACTCAGCTGTTATCAGGAGAGAACACAGTGCTGCATCATTTAGGCCAGCACTTACCCTGAAAAGTAATTCTAAGCGTACTTACCAGTAACTTGTATTTCCTTCCATAGGAATCCATTGTGTGGTTTTCAGCAGAAAAGTTTCAAAGTGTCCTTTTTTGAAACATACAAATATTCCTCTTAAATCAGCCGAACTACGAATTCCGATCTACTCACCTGTTATCAGGAGAAAAACCCAGTGCTACATCTTTTAGCCCAGCACTGACCCTGAAAAGTAATTCTAAGTGTACTTACCAGTAGCTTGTATTTCCTTCCATAGGAATGCATTGTGTGGTTTTCAGCAGAAAAGTTTCCAAGTGTCCATTTTTGAAACGCACAAATATTCCTCTAAAATCAGCCGAATTACGAATACTGATTTACTCACCTGTTATCAGGAGAAAACCCAGTGCTGCATCTTTTAGCCCAGAACTGACCCTGAAAAGTAATTCTAAGCGTACTTACCAGTAACTTGTATTTCCTTCCATAGGAATCCATTGTGTGGTTTTCACCAGAAAAGATTCTGTGTCCATTTTTGAAACGTACAAATATTCCTCTAAAATCAGTCGAACTACGAATGCCGATTTACTTACCTGTTATCAGGAGAGAACCCAGTGCTGCATCGTTTAGACCAGCAATGACCCTGAAACGTAATTCTAAGCGTACTTACCAGTAAGTTGTATTTCTTTCCTTAGGAATCCATTGCTTGGTTTTCACCAGAAAAGTTTTCAAGTGTCCATTTTTGAAACGTACAAATATTCCTCTAAAGTCAGTCGAACTATGAATTCCGATTTACTCACCTGTTATCAGGAGAAAAACCCAGTGCTACATCTTTTAGCCCAGCACTGACCCTGAAAAGTAATTCTAAGCGTACTTACCAGTAACTTGTATTTCCTTCCAAAGGAATCCATTGTGTGATTTTCAGCAGAAAAGTTTCTGTGTCCGTTTTTGAAACGTACAAATACTCCTCTAAAATCAGCCGAATTAGGATTTCCGATTTACTCAGCTGTTATCAGGAGAGAACACAGTGCTGCATCATTTAGGCCAGCACTTACCCTGAAAAGTAATTCTAAGCGTACTTACCAGTAACTTGTATTTTCTTCCATAGGAATCCATTGTGTGGTTTTCAGCAGAAAAGTTTCAAAGTGTCCTTTTTTGAAACATACAAATATTCCTCTTAAATCAGCCGAACTACGAATTCCGATTTGCTCACCTGTTTTCAGGAGAGAACCCTGTGCTGCATCTTTTAGCCCAGCACTGACCGTGGAAATTAATTCTAAGCGTACTTACCAGTAACTTGTATTTCCTTCCATAGGAATCCATTGTGTGGTTTTCAGCAGAAAAGTTTCCAAGTGTCCATTTTTGAAACGTACAAATATTCCTCTAAAGTCAGTCGAACTATGAATTCCAATTTACTCACCTGTTATCAGGAGAAAACCCCAGTGCTACATCTTTTAGCCCAGCACTGACCCTGAAAAGTAATTCAAGCGTACTTACCAGTAACTTGTATTTCCTTTGATAGGAATGCATTGTGTGGATTTCACCAGAAAAGATTTTAAGTGTCCATTTTTGAAACGTACAAATACTCCTCTAAAATCAGCCGAACTACCAATTCTGAGTTACTCACCTGTTATCAGGAGAAAACCCAGTGCTGCATCTTTGGGCCCAGCACTGACCCTGGAAAGTAATTCTAAGCGTACTTACCAGTAACTTGTATTTCCTTCCATAGGAATCCATTGTGTGGTTTTCAGCAGAAAAGTTTCCAAGTGTCCATTTTTGAAACGTACAAATATTCCTCTTAAATCAGCCGAACAACGAATTCCGATTTACTCACCTGTTATCAGGAGAGAACCCAGTGCTGCATCTTTTAGGCCAGCACTGACCCTGGAAAGTAATTCTAAGCGTACTTACCAGTAACTTGTATTTCCTTCCAAAGTAATCCATTGTGTGGTTTTCAGCAGAAAAGTTTCCAAGTGTCGATTTTTGAAACGTACAAATACTCCTCTAAAATCAGCCGAATTACGAATGCCGATTTACCCACCTGTTATCAGGAGAGAAGAGAACCCAGTGCTGCATATTTTAGACCAGCACTGACCCTGAAAAGTAATTCAAGCGTACTTACCAGTAACTTGTATTTCCTTCCATAGGAATGCATTGTGTGGTTTTCAGCAGAAAAGTTTCCAAGTGTCCATTTTTGAAACGTACAAATATTCCTCTTAAATCAGCCGAACTACGAATTCCGATTTACTCACCTGTTATCAGGAGAGAACCCAGTGCTGCATCTTTTAGCCCAGCACTGACCCTTGAAAGTAATTCTAAGCGTACTTACCTGTAACTTGTATTACCTTCCATAGGAATCCATTGTGTGGTTTTCAGCAGAAAAGTTTCCAAGTGTCCATTTTTGAAACGTACAAATATTCCTCTAAAGTCAGTCGAACTATGAATTCTGATTTACTCACCTGTTATCAGGAGAAAAACCCATTGCTGCATCTTTTAGCCCAGCACTGACCCTGAAAAGGAATTCTAAGCGTACTTACCAGTAACTTGTATTTCCTTCCATAGGAATCCATTGTGTGATTTTCAGCAGAAAAGTTTCTGTGTCCGTTTTTGAAACGTACAAATACTCCTCTAAAATCAGCCGAATTAGGAATTCCGATTTACTCAGCTGTTATCAGGAGAGAACACAGTGCTGCATCATTTAGGCCAGCACTTACCCTGAAAAGTAATTCTAAGCGTACTTACCAGTAACTTGTATTTCCTTCCATAGGAATCCATTGTGTGGTTTTCAGCAGAAAAGTTTCAAAGTGTCCTTTTTTGAAACATACAAATATTCCTCTTAAATCAGCCGAACTACGAATTCCGATCTACTCACCTGTTATCAGGAGAAAAACCCAGTGCTACATCTTTTAGCCCAGCACTGACCCTGAAAAGTAATTCTAAGTGTACTTACCAGTAGCTTGTATTTCCTTCCATAGGAATGCATTGTGTGGTTTTCAGCAGAAAAGTTTCCAAGTGTCCATTTTTGAAACGTACAAATATTCCTCTAAAATCAGCCGAATTACGAATACCGATTTACTCACCTGTTATCAGGAGAAAACCCAGTGCTGCATCTTTTAGCCCAGAACTGACCCTGAAAAGTAATTCTAAGCGTACTTACCAGTAACTTGTATTTCCTTCGATAGGAATCCATTGTGTGGTTTTCACCAGAAAAGATTCTATGTCCATTTTTGAAACGTACAAATATTCCTCTAAAATCAGTCGAACTACGAATTCTGATTTACTTACCTGTTATCAGGAGAGAACCCAGTGCTGCATCTTTTAGCCCAGCACTGACCGTGGAAAGTAATTCTAAGCGTACTTACCAGTAACTTGTATTTCCTTCCATAGGAATCCATTGTGTGGTTTTCAGCAGAAAAGTTTCCAAGTGTCCATGTTTGAAACGTGCAAATATTCCTCTAAAATCAGCCGAATTACGAATACCGATTTACTCACCTGTTATCAGGAGAGAACCCAGTGCTGCATCTTTTAGCCAAGCACTGACCCTGAAAAGTAATTCTAAGCGTACTTACCAGTACCTTGTATTCCCTTCCATAGGAATCCATTGTGTGGTTTTCAGCAGAAAAGTTTCCAAGTGTCCATTTTTGAAACGTACAAATATTCCTCTAAAGTCAGTCGAACTATGAATTCCAATTTACTCACCTGTTATCAGGAGAAAAACCCAGTGCTACATCTTTTAGCCCAGCACTGACCCTGAAAAGTAATTCGAAGCGTACTTACAAGTAACTTGTATTTCCTTCCATAGGAATACATTGTGTGATTTTCAGCAGAAAAGTTTCTGTGTCCGTTTTTGAAACGTACAAATACTCCTCTAAAATCAGCCGAATTAGGAATTCCGATTTACTCAGCTGTTATCAGGAGAGAACACAGTGCTGCATCATTTAGGCCAGCACTTACCCTGAAAAGTAATTCTAAGCGTACTTACCAGTAACTTGTATTTCCTTCCATAGGAATCCATTGTGTGGTTTTCAGCAGAAAAGTTTCAAAGTGTCCATTTTTGAAACATACAAATATTCCTCTTAAATCAGCCGAATTACGAATGCCGATTTACCCACCTGTTATCAGGATAGAGCCCAGTGCTGCATATTTTAGACCAGCACTGGCCCTGAAAAGTAATTCAAGCGTACTTACCAGTAACTTGTATTTCCTTCCATAGGAATGCATTGTGTGGATTTTACCAGAAAAGATTTTAAGTGTCCATTTTTGAAACGTACAAATACTCCTCTAAAATCAGCCGAACTACCAATTCTGAGTTACTCACCTGTTATCAGGAGAAAACCCAGTGCTGCATCTTTGGGCCCAGCACTGACCCTGGAAAGTAACTCTAAGAGTACTTACCAGTAACTTGTATTTCCTTCCATAGGAATCCATTGTGTGGTTTTCAGCAGAAAAGTTTCCAAGTGTCCATTTTTGAAATGTACAAATATTCCTCTTAAATCAGCCGAACTACGAATTCCGATTTACTCACCTGTTATCAGGAGAGAACCCAGTGCTGCATCTTTTAGGCCAGCACTGACCCTGGAAAGTAATTCTAAGCGTACTTACCAGTAACTTGTATTTCCTTCCAAAGTAATCCATTGTGTGGTTTTCAGCAGAAAAGTTTCCAAGTGTCGATTTTTGAAACGTACAAATACTCCTCTAAAATCAGCCGAATTACGAATGCCGATTTACCCACCTGTTATCAGGAGAGAAGAGAACCCAGTGCTGCATATTTTAGACCAGCACTGACCCTGAAAAGTAATTCAAGCGTACTTACCAGTAACTTGTATTCCCTTCCATAGGAATCCATTGTGTGGTTTTCAGCAGAAAAGTTTCCAAGTGTCCATTTTTGAAACGTACAAATATTCCTCTAAAGTCAGTCGAACTATGAATTCCAATTTACTCACCTGTTATCAGGAGAAAAACCCAGTGCTACATCTTTTAGCCCAGCACTGACCCTGAAAAGTAATTCGAAGCGTACTTACAAGTAACTTGTATTTCCTTCCATAGGAATACATTGTGTGATTTTCAGCAGAAAAGTTTCTGTGTCCGTTTTTGAAACGTACAAATACTCCTCTAAAATCAGCCGAATTAGGAATTCCGATTTACTCAGCTGTTATCAGGAGAGAACACAGTGCTGCATCATTTAGGCCAGCACTTACCCTGAAAAGTAATTCTAAGCGTACTTACCAGTAACTTGTATTTCCTTCCATAGGAATCCATTGTGTGGTTTTCAGCAGAAAAGTTTCAAAGTGTCCATTTTTGAAACATACAAATATTCCTCTTAAATCAGCCGAATTACGAATGCCGATTTACCCACCTGTTATCAGGATAGAGCCCAGTGCTGCATATTTTAGACCAGCACTGGCCCTGAAAAGTAATTCAAGCGTACTTACCAGTAACTTGTATTTCCTTCCATAGGAATGCATTGTGTGGATTTTACCAGAAAAGATTTTAAGTGTCCATTTTTGAAACGTACAAATACTCCTCTAAAATCAGCCGAACTACCAATTCTGAGTTACTCACCTGTTATCAGGAGAAAACCCAGTGCTGCATCTTTGGGCCCAGCACTGACCCTGGAAAGTAACTCTAAGAGTACTTACCAGTAACTTGTATTTCCTTCCATAGGAATCCATTGTGTGGTTTTCAGCAGAAAAGTTTCCAAGTGTCCATTTTTGAAATGTACAAATATTCCTCTTAAATCAGCCGAACTACGAATTCCGATTTACTCACCTGTTATCAGGAGAGAACCCAGTGCTGCATCTTTTAGGCCAGCACTGACCCTGGAAAGTAATTCTAAGCGTACTTACCAGTAACTTGTATTTCCTTCCAAAGTAATCCATTGTGTGGTTTTCAGCAGAAAAGTTTCCAAGTGTCGATTTTTGAAACGTACAAATACTCCTCTAAAATCAGCCGAATTACGAATGCCGATTTACCCACCTGTTATCAGGAGAGAAGAGAACCCAGTGCTGCATATTTTAGACCAGCACTGACCCTGAAAAGTAATTCAAGCGTACTTACCAGTAACTTGTATTCCCTTCCATAGGAATCCATTGTGTGGTTTTCAGCAGAAAAGTTTCCAAGAGTCCATTTTTTAAACGTACAAATATTCCTCTAAAATCAGCCGAATTACGAATACCGATTTACTCACCTGTTATCAGGAGAGAAACCAGTGCTGCATCTTTTAGCCCAGCACTGACCCTGGATAGTAATTCTAAGCGTACTTACCAGTAACTTGTATTTCCTTCCATAGGAATCCATTGTGTGGTTTTCAGCAGAAAAGTTTCCAAGTGTCCATTTTTTAAACATACAAATATTCCTCCTAAATCAGCCGAACTATGAATTCCAATTTACTCACCTGTTATCAGGAGAGAACCCAGTGCTGCATCTTTTAGCCCAGCACTGACCCTGGAAAGTATTTCTAAGCGTACTTACCAGTAACTTGTATTTCCTTCCAAAGGAATCCATTGTGTGGTTTTCAGCAGAAAAGTTTCCAAGTGTCGATTTTTGAAACGTACAAATACTCCTCTAAAATCAGCTGAATTACGAATGCTGATTTACCCAACTGTTATCAGGAGAGAACCCAGTGCTTCATCTTTTAGACCAGCAGTGACCCTGAAACGTAATTCTAAGCGAACTTACCAGTAAGTTGTATTTCTTTCCTATCGGAATCCATTGCTTGGTTTTCACCAGAAAAGTTTTCAAGTGTCCATTTTTGAAACGTACAAATATTCCTCTAAACTCAGCCAAACTACGAATTCCGATTTACTCACCTGTTATCAGGAGAGAACCCAGTGCTGCATCCTTTAGGCCAGCACTGACCCTGAAAAGTAATTCTTAGCGTACTTACCAGTAACTTGTATTTCCTTCCATTTTAATCCATTGTGTGGTTTTCAGCAGAAAAGATTTTAAGTGTCCATTTTTGAAACCTACTAATACTCCTCTAAAATCAGCCGAACTACGAATTCTGATTTACTCACCTGTTATCAGGAGAGAACCCTGTGCTGCATCTTTTAGCCCAGCACTGACCCTGAAAAGTAATTCTAAGCGTACTTACCAGTAAGTTGTATTTCCGTCCACAGGAATCCATTGTGTGGTTTTCACCAGAAAAGTTTCTAAGTGTCCATTTTTGAAACGTACAAATATTCCTCTAAAATCAGCCGAACTACGAATTCTGATTTACTCACCTGTTATCAGGAGACAACCCAGTGCTGCATCTTTTAGACCAGCACTGACCCTGAAAAGTAATTCTAAGTGTACTTACCAGTAACTTGTATTTCCTTCCCTAGCAATCCATTGTGTGATTTTCAGCAGCAAAATTTCTAAGTGTCCATTTTTGAAACGTACAAATACTCCTCTAAAATCAGCCGAACTACGAATTCTGATTTACTCACCTGTTATCAGGAGAGAACCCAGTGCTGCATCCTTTAGGCCAGCACTGACCCTGAAAAGTAATTCTAAGCGTACTTACCAGTAACTTGTATTTCCTTCCATAGGAATCCATTGTGTGGTTTTCACCAGAAAAGATTTTAAGTGTCCATTTTTGAAATGTACAAATACTCCTCTAAAATCAGCCGAACTACGAATTCTGATTTACTCACCTATCAGGAGAGAACCCTGTGCTGCATCTTTTAGCCCAGCACTGACCCTGAAAAGTAATTCTAAGCGTACTTACCACTAACTTGTATTTCCTTCCTTAGGAATCCATTGTGTGGTTTTCACCAGAAAAGATTTTAAGTGTCCATTTTTTAAACCTACAAATACTCCTCTAAAATCAGCCGAACTACGAATTCTGATTTACTCACCTGTTATCAGGAAAGAACCCTGGGCTGCATCTTTTAGCCCAGCACTGACCCTGAAAAGTAATTCTAAGCATACTTACCAGTAACTTGTATTTCCTTCCATAGGAATCCATTCTGTGGTTTTCAGCAGAAAAGTTTCCAAGTGTTCATTTTTGAAACGTACAAATTTTCCTCTAAAGTCAGTCGAACTATGAATTCCAATTTACTCACCTGTTATCAGGAGAAAATCCCAGTGCTACCTCTTTTAGCCCAGCACTGACCCTGAAAAGTAATTCTAAGCGTACTTACCAGTAACTTGTATTTCCTTCCATAGGAATCCATTGTGTGATTTTCAGCAGAAAAGTTTCTGTGTCCGTTTTTGAAACGTACAAATACTCCTCTAAAATCAGCCGAATTAGGAATTCCGATTTACTCAGCTGTTATCAGGAGAGAACACAGGGCTGCATCATTTAGGCCAGCACTTACCCTGAAAAGTAATTCTAAGCGTACTTACCAGTAACTTGTATTTCCTTCCATAGGAATCCATTGTGTGGTTTTCAGCAGAAAAGTTTCAAAGTGTCCATTTTTGAAACATACAAATATTCCTCTTAAATCAGCCGAATTACGAATGCCGATTTACCCACCTGTTATCAGGAGAGAACCCAGTGCTGCATATTTTAGACCAGCACTGACCCTGAAAAGTAATTCAAGCGTACTTACCAGTAACTTGTATTTCCTTCCATAGGAATGCATTGTGTGGATTTCACCAGAAAAGATTTTAAGTGTCCATTTTTGAAACGTACAAATACTCCTCTAAAATCAGCCGAACTACCAATTCTGAGTTACTCACCTGTTATCAGGAGAAAACCCAGTGCTGCATCTTTAGGCCCAGCACTGACCCTGGAAAGTAATTCTAAGCGTACTTACCAGTAACTTGTATTTCCTTCCATAGGAATCCATTGTGTGGCTTTCAGCAGAAAATTTTCCAAGTGTCCATTTTTGAAACGTACAAATATTCCTCTTAAATCAGCCGAACTACGAATTCCGATTTACTCACCTGTTATCAGGAGAGAACCCAGTGCTGCATCTTTTAGGCCAGCACTGACCCTGGAAAGTAATTCTAAGCGTACTTACCAGTAACTTGTATTTCCTTCCAAAGTAATACATTGTGTGGTTTTCAGCAGAAAAGTTTCCAAGTGTCGATTTTTGAAACGTACAAATACTCCTCTAAAATCAGCCGAATTACGAATGCCGATTTACCCACCTGCTATCAGGAGAGTAGAGAACCCAGTGCTGTATCTTTTAGCCCAGCACTTACCCTGGAAAGTAATTCTAAGAGTACTTACCAGTAACTTGTATTTCCTTCCAAAGGAATGCATTGTGTGGTTTTTAGCAGAAAAGTTTCCAAGTGTCCATTTTTGAAACGTACAAATATTCCTCTAAAATCAGCCGAATTACGAATACCGATTTACTCACCTGTTATCAGGAGAGAACCCAGTGCTGCATCTTTTAGCCAGGCACTGACCCTGAAAAGTAATTCTAAGCGTACTTACCAGTAACTTGTATTCCCTTCCATAGGAATCCATTGTGTGGTTTTCAGCAGAAAAGTTTCCAAGAGTCCATTTTTTAAACGTACAAATATTCCTCCTAAATCAGCCGAACTACGAATTCCAATTTACTTACCTGTTATCAGGAGAGATCCCAGTGCTGCATCTTTTAGCCCAGCACTGACCCTGGAAAGTAATTCTAAGCGTACTTACCAGTAACTTGTATTTCCTTCCAAAGGAATCCATTGTGTGGTTTTCAGCAGAAAAGTTTCCAAGTGTCGATTTTTGAAATGTACAAATACTCCTCTAAAATCAGCTGAATTACGAATGCCGATTTACCCAACTGTTATCAGGAGAGAACCCAGTGCTGCATCTTTTAGCCCAGCACTGACCCTGAAAAGTAATTCTAAGCGTACTTACCAGTAACTTGAATTTCCTTCCATAGGAATCCATTGTGTGATGTTCAGCAGAAAAGTTTCTAAGTGTCCATTTTTGAAACGTACAAATACTCCTCTAAAATCAGCCGAACTACGAATTCCGATGTACTCACCTGTTATCAGGAGAGAACCCAGTGCTGCATCTTTTAAACCAGCACTGACCCTGAAACTTAATTCTAAGCGAACTTACCAGTAAGTTGTATTTCTTTCCTATCGGAATCCATTGCTTGGTTTTCACCAGAAAAGTTTTCAAGTGTCCATTTTTGAAACGTACAAATATTCCTCTAAAATCAGCCAAACTACGAATTCTGATTTACTCACCTGTTATCAGGAGAGAACCCAGTGCTGCATCCTTTAGACCAGCACTGACCCTGAAAAGTAATTCTAAGTGTACCTACCAGTAACTTGTATTTCCTTCCATTTTAATCCATTGTGTGGTTTTCACCAGAAAAGATTTTAAGTGTCCATTTTTGAACCGTACACATATTCCTCTAAAATCAGCCGAACTACGAATTCCGATTTACTCACCTGTTATCAGGAGAGAACCCAGTGCTGCATCTTTTAGCCCAGCACTTACCCTGAAAAGTAAATCTAACCGTACTTACCAGTAACTTGGATTTCCTTCCATAGGAATCCATTGTGTGGTTTTCAGCAGAAAAGTTTCCAAGTGTCCATTTTTGAAACGTACAAATACTCCTCTAAAATCAGCCGAACTACGAATTCTGATTTACTCACCTGTTATCAGGAGAGAACCCAGTGCTGCATCCTTTAGGCCAGCACTGACCCTGAAAAGTAATTCTAAGCGTACTTACCAGTAACTTGTATTTCCTTCCATAGGAATCCATTGTGTGGTTTTCACCAGAAAAGATTTTAAGTGTCCATTTTTGAAATGTACAAATACTCCTCTAAAATCAGCCGAACTACGAATTCTGATTTACTCACCTATCAGGAGAGAACCCTGTGCTGCATCTTTTAGCCCAGCACTGACCCTGAAAACTAATTCTAAGCGTACTTACCAGTAACTTGTATTTCCTTCCTTAGGAATCCATTGTGTGGTTTTCACCGGAAAAGATTTTAAGTGTCCATTTTTTAAACCTACAAATACTCCTCTAACATCAGCCGAACTACGAATTCTGATTTACTCACCTGTTATCAGGAGAGAACCCAGTGCTGCATCTTTTAGACCAGCACTGACCCTGAAACGTAATTCCAAGCGAACTTACTAGTAAGTTGTATTTCTTTCCATAGGAATCCATTGCTTGGTTTTCACCAGAAAAGTTTTCAAGTGTCCATTTTTGAAACGTACAAATATTCCTCTAAAGTCAGTCGAACTATGAATTCCGATTTACTCACCTGTTATCAGAAGAAAAACCCATTGCTGCATCTTTTAGCCCAGCACTGACCCTCAAAAGTAATTCTAAGCGTACTTACCAGTAACTTGTATTTCCTTCCATAGGAATCCATTGTGTGATTTTCAGCAGAAAAGTTTCTGTGTCCGTTTTTGAAACGTACAAATACTCCTCTAAAATCAGCCGAACTACGAATTCCAATTTACTCACCTGTTATCAGGAGAGATCCCAGTGCTGCATCTTTTAGCCCAGCACTGACCCTGGAAAGTAATTCTAAGCGTACTTACCAGTAACTTGTATTTCCTTCCAAAGGAATCCATTGTGTGGTTTTCAGCAGAAAAGTTTCCAAGTGTCGATTTTTGAAACGTACAAATACTCCTCTAAAATCAGCTGAATTACGAATGCCGATTTACCCAACTGTTATCAGGAGAGAACCCAGTGCTGCATCTTTTAGCCCAGCACTGATCCTGAAAAGTAATTCTAAGCGTACTTACCAGTAACTTGAATTTCCTTCCATAGGAATCCATTGTGTGATGTTCAGCAGAAAAGTTTCTAAGTGTCCATTTTTGAAACGTACAAATACTCCTCTAAAATCAGCCGAACTACGAATTCCGATGTACTCACCTGTTATCAGGAGAGAACCCAGTGCTGCATCTTTTAAACCAGCACTGACCCTGAAACTTAATTCTAAGCGAACTTACCAGTAAGTTGTATTTCTTTCCTATCGGAATCCATTGCTTGGTTTTCACCAGAAAAGTTTTCAAGTGTCCATTTTTGAAACGTACAAATATTCCTCTAAAATCAGCCAAACTACGAATTCCGATTTACTCACCTGTTATCAGGAGAGAACCCAGTGCTGCATCCTTTAGACCAGCACTGACCCTGAAAAGTAATTCTAAGCGTACCTACCAGTAACTTGTATTTCCTTCCATTTTAATCCATTGTGTGGTTTTCACCAGAAAAGATTTTAAGTGTCCATTTTTGAACCGTACACATATTCCTCTAAAATCAGCCGAACTACGAATTCCGATTTACTCACCTGTTATCAGGAGAGAACCCAGTGCTGCATCTTTTAGCCCAGCACTTACCCTGAAAAGTAAATCTAACCGTACTTACCAGTAACTTGGATTTCCTTCCATAGGAATCCATTGTGTGGTTTTCAGCAGAAAAGTTTCCAAGTGTCCATTTTTGAAACGTACAAATACTCCTCTAAAATCAGCCGAACTACGAATTCTGATTTACTCACCTGTTATCAGGAGAGAACCCAGTGCTGCATCCTTTAGGCCAGCACTGACCCTGAAAAGTAATTCTAAGCGTACTTACCAGTAACTTGTATTTCCTTCCATAGGAATCCATTGTGTGGTTTTCTCCAGAAAAGATTTTAAGTGTCCATTTTTGAAATGTACAAATACTCCTCTAAAATCAGCCGAACTACGAATTCTGATTTACTCACCTATCAGGAGAGAACCCTGTGCTGCATCTTTTAGCCCAGCACTGACCCTGAAAAGTAATTCTAAGCGTACTTACCAGTAAGTTGTATTTCCTTCCATAGGAATCCATTGTGTGGTTTTCAGCACAAAAGTTTCCAAGTGTCCATTTTTGAAACGTACAGATATACCTCTAAAATCAACCAAACTACGAATTCTGATTTACTCACCTGTTATCAGGAGAGAACCCAGTGCTGCATCTTTTAGACCAGCACTGACCCTGAAACGTAATTCCAAGCGAACTTACCAGTAAGTTGTATTTCTTTCCATAGGAATCCATTGCTTGGTTTTCACCAGAAAAGTTTTCAAGTGTCCATTTTTGAAACGTACAAATATTCCTCTAAAGTCAGTCGAACTATGAATTCCGATTTACTCACCTGTTATCAGAAGAAAAACCCATTGCTGCATCTTTTAGCCCAGCACTGACCCTCAAAAGTAATTCTAAGCGTACTTACCAGTAACTTGTATTTCCTTCCATAGGAATCCATTGTGTGATTTTCAGCAGAAAAGTTTCTGTGTCCGTTTTTGAAACGTACAAATACTCCTCTAAAATCAGCCGAATTAGGAATTCCGATTTGCTCAGCTGTTATCAAGAGAGAACACAGTGCTGCATCATTTAGGCCAGCACTTACTCTGAAAAGTAATTCTAAGCGTATTTACCAGTAACTTGTATTTCCTTCCATAGGAATCCACTGTGTGGTTTTCAGCAGAAAAGTTTCAAAGTGTCCATTTTTGAAACATACAAATATTCCTCTTAAATCAGCCGAACTACGAATTCCGATTTATTCACCTGTTATCAGGAGAGATCCCAGTGCTGCACCTTTTAGCTCAGCACTGACCCTGGAAAGTAATTCTAAGCGTACTTACCAGTAACTTGTATTTCCTTCCGTAGGAATGCATTGTGTGGTTTACACCAGAAAAGTTTCCAAGTGTCCATTTTTGAAACGTACAAATATTCCTCTAAAATCAGCCGAACTACGAATTCTGATTTACTCACCTGTTATCAGGAGACAACCCAGTGCTGCATCTTTTAGACCAGCACTGACCCTGAAAAGTAATTCTAAGCGTACTTACCAGTAACTTGTATTTCCTTCCCTAGCAATCCATTGTGTGATTTTCAGCAGAAAAATTTCTAAGTGTCCATTTTTGAAACGTACAAATACTCCTCTAAAATCAGCCGAACTACGAATTCTGATTTACTCACCTGTTATCACGAGAGAACCCAGTCCTGCATCTTTTAGACCAGCACTGACCCTGAAACGTAATTCTAAGCGAACTTACCAGTAAGTTGTATTTCTTTCCTATCGGAATCCATTGCTTGGTTTTCACCAGAAAAGTTTTCAAGTGTCCATTTTTGAAACGTACAAATATTCCTCTAAAATCAGCCAAACTACGAATCCCAATTTACTCACCTGTTATCAGGAGAGAACCCAGTGCTGCATCCTTTAGGCCAGCACTGACCCTGAAAAGTAATTCTAAGCGTACTTACCAGTAACTTGTATTTCCTTCCATAGGAATCCATTGTGTGGTTTTCACCAGAAAAGATTTTAAGTGTCCATTTTTGAAATGTACAAATACTCCTCTAAAATCAGCCTAACTACGAATTCTGATTTACTCACCTATCAGGAGAGAACTCTGTACTGCATCTTTTAGCCCAGCACTGACCCTGAAAAGTAATTCTAAGCGTACTTACCAGTAAGTTGTATTTCCGTCCCTAGGAATCCATTGTGTGGTTTTCACCAGAAAAGATTCTAAGTGTCCATTTTAGAAACGTACAAATACTCCTCTAAAATCAGCCGAATTAGGAATTCCGATTTACTCAGCTGTTATCAGGAGAGAACACAGTGCTGCATCATTTAGGCCAGCACTTACCCTGAAAAGTAATTCTAAGCGTACTTACCAGTAACTTGTATTTCCTTCCTTAGGAATCCATTGTGTGGTTTTCAGCAGAAAAGTTTCCAAGTGTCCATTTTTGAAACATACAAATATTCCTCTTAAATCAGCCAAACTACGAATTCCGATTTACTCACCTTTTATCAGGAGAGAACCCAGTGCTGCATCTTTCAGCCCAGCACTGACCCTTGAAAGTAATTCTAAGCGTACTTACCAGTAACTTGTATTTCCTTCCATAGAAATCCATTGTGTGGTTTTCAGTAGAAACGTTTCCAAGTGTCGATTTTTGAAACGTACAAATACTCCTCTGAAATCAGCCGAATTAGGAATGCTGATTTACCCACCTGTTATCAGGAGAGAACCCAGTGCTGCATCTTTTAGACCAGTACTGACCCTGAAAAGTAATTCAAGCATACTTACCAGTAACTTGTATTTCCTTCCATAGGAATGCATTGTGTGGCTTTCAGCAGAAAAGTTTCCAAGTGTCCATTTTTCAAACGTACAAATATTCCTCTAAAATCAGCCGAATTACGAATACCGATTTACTCACCTGTTATCAGGATAGAACCCAGTGCTGCATCTTTTAGCCCAGCACTGACCCTGAAAAGTAATTCTAAGCGTACTTACCAGTAACTTGTATTTCCTTCCATAGGAATCCATTGTGTGATTTTCACCAGAAAAGATTTTAAGTGTCCATTTTTGAAATGTACAAATACTCCTCTAAAATCAGCCGAACTACGAATTCTGATTTACTCACCTATCAGGAGAGAACCCTGTGCTGCATCTTTTAGCCCAGCACTGACCCTGAAAAGTAATTCTAAGCATACTTGCCAGTAAGTTGTATTTCCGTCCCTAGGAATCCATTGTGTGGTTTTCACCAGAAAAGATTCTAAGTGTCCATTTTAGAAATGTACAAATACTCCTCTAAAATCAGCCGAACTACGAATTCCGATTTACTCACCTGTTATCAGGAGAGAACCCAGTGCTGCATCTTTTAGCCCAGCACTGACCCTGGAAAGTAATTCTAAGCGTACTTACCAGTAACTTGTATTTCCTTCCATGGGAATCCATTCTGTGGTTTTCAGCAGAAAAGTTTCTAAGTGTCTATTTTTGAAACATACAAATATTCCTCTTAAATCAGCCGAACTACGAATTCCGATTTACTCTCCTTGTTATCAGGAGAGAACCCAGTGCTGCATCTTTTAGTCCAGCACTGACCATGGAAAGTTATTCTAAGCGTACTTACCAGTAAATTGTATATCCTTTCTTAGGAATCCGTTGTGTGGTTTTCAGCAGAAAAGTTTCCAAGTGTCCATTTTTGAAACGTACAAATATTCCTCCTAAATCAGCCGAACTACGAATTCCGATTTACTCACCTGTTATCAGGAGAGAACCCAGTGCTGCATCTTTTAGCCCAGCACTGACCCTGAAAAGTAATTCTAAGCGTACTTACCAGTAACTTGTATTTCCTTCCATAGGAATCCATTGTGTGGTTTTCACCAGAAAAGATTTTAAGTGTCCATTTTTGAAACCTACAAATACTCCTCTAAAATCAGCCAAACTACGAATTCTGATTTATTCACCTGTTATCAGGAGAGAACCCTGTGCTGCATCTTTTAGCCCAGCACTGACCCTGAAAAGTAATTCTAAGCGTACTTACCAGTAAGTTATATTTCCGTCCATAGGAATCCATTGTGTGGTTTTCACCAGAAAAGTTTCTAAGTGTCCATTTTTGAAACGTACAAATATTCCTCTAAAATCAGCCGAACTACGAATTCTGATTTACTCACCTGTTATCAGGAGAGAACCCAGTGCTGCATCTTTTAGACCAGCACTGACCCTGAAACGTAATTCTAAGCGAACTTACCAGTAAGTTGTATTTCTTTCCATAGGAATCCATTGCTTGGTTTTCACCAGAAAAGTTTTCAAGTGTCCATTTTTGAAACGTACAAATATTCCTCTAAAGTCAGTCGAACTATGAATTCCGATTTACTCACCTGTTATCAGGAGAAAAACCCATTGCTGCATCTTTTAGCCCAGCACTGACCCTCAAAAGTAATTCTAAGCGTACTTACCAGTAACTTGTATTTCCTTCCATAGGAATCCATTGTGTGATTTTCAGCAGAAAAGTTTCTGTGTCCGTTTTTGAAACGTACAAATACTCCTCTAAAATCAGCCGAATTAGGAATTCCGATTTGCTCAGCTGTTATCAGGAGAGAACACAGTGCTGCATCATTTAGGCCAGCACTTACTCTGAAAAATAATTCTAAGCATATTTACCAGTAACTTGTATTTCCTTCCATAGGAATCCACTGTGTGGTTTTCAGCAGAAAAGTTTCAAAGTGTCCATTTTTGAAACATACAAATATTCCTCTTAAATCAGCCGAACTACGAATTCCGATTTATTCACCTGTTATCAGGAGAGATCCCAGTGCTGCACCTTTTAGCCCAGCACTGACCCTGGAAAGTAATTCTAAGCGTACTTACCAGTAACTTGTATTTCCTTCCGTAGGAATGCATTGTGTGGTTTTCAGCAGAAAAGTTTCCAAGTGTCCATTTTTGAAACGTACAAATATTCCTCTAAAATCAGCCGAATTAAGAATACCGGTGTACTCACCTGTTATCAGGAGAGAACCCAGTGCTGCATCTTTTAGCCCAGCACTGACCCTGAAAAGTAATTCTAAGCGTACTTACCAGTAACTTGTATTTCCTTCCAAAGGAATCCATTGTGTGGTTTTCAGCAGAAAAGTTTCCAAGTGTCGATTTTTGAAACGTACAAATACTCCTCTAAAATCAGCCGAATTACGAATGCCGATTTACCCACCTGTTATCAGGAGAGAAGAGAACCCAGTGCTGCATCTTTTAGCCCAGCACTTACCCTGGAAAGTAATTCTAAGCGTACTTACCAGTAACTTGTATTTCCTTCCAAAGGAATCCATTGTGTGGTTTTCAGCAGAAAAGTTTCCAAGTGTCAATTTTTGAAACGTACAAATACTCCTCTAAAATCAGCCGAATTACGAATGCCGATTTACCCACCTGTTATCAGGAGAGAAGAGAACCCAGTGCTGCATATTTTAGACCAGCACTGACCCTGAAAAGTAATTCAAGCGTACTTACCAGTAACTTGTATTTCCTTCCTTAGGAATCCATTGTGTGATTTTCAGCAGAAAAGTTTCTGTGTCCGTTTTTGAAACGTACAAATACTCCTCTAAAATCAGCCGAATTAGGAATTCCGATTTACTCAGCTGTTATCAGGAGAGAACACAGTGCTGCATCATTTAGGCCAGCACTTACCCTGAAAAGTAATTCTAAGCGTACTTACCAGTAACTTGTATTTCCTTCCATAGGAATCCATTGTGTGGTTTTCAGCAGAAAAGTTTCAAAGTGTCCATTTTTGAAACATACAAATATTCCTCTTAAATCAGCCGAATTACGAATGCCGATTTACCCACCTGTTATCAGGAGAGAACCCAGTGCTGCATATTTTAGACCAGCACTGACCCTGAAAAGTAATTCAAGCGTACTTACCAGTAACTTGTATTTCCTTCCATAGGAATCCATTGTGTGGATTTCACCAGAAAAGATTTTAAGTGTCCATTTTTGAAACGTACAAATACTCCTCTAAAATCAGCCGAACTACCAATTCTGAGTTACTCACCTGTTATCAAGAGAAAACCCAGTGCTGCATCTTTGGGCCCAGCACTGACCCTGGAAAGTAATTCTAAGCGTACTTACCAGTAACTTGTATTTCCTTCCATAGGAATCCATTGTGTGGCTTTCAGCACAAAATTTTCCAAGTGTCCATTTTTGAAACGTACAAATATTCCTCTTAAATCAGCCGAACTACGAATTCCGATTCACTCACCTGTTATCAGGAGAGAACCCAGTGCTGCATCTTTTAGGCCAGCACTGACCCTGGAAAGTAATTCTAAGCGTACTTACCAGTAACTTGTATTTCCTTCCAGAGTAATCCATTGTGTGGTTTTCAGCAGAAAAGTTTCCAAGTGTCGATTTTTGAAACATACAAATACTCCTCTAAAATCAGCCGAATTACGAATGCCGATTTACCCACCTGTTATCAGGAGAGAAGAGAACCCATTGCTGCATATTTTAGACCAGCACTGACCCTGAAAAGTAATTCAAGCGTACTTACCAGTAACTTGTATTTCCTTCCATAGGAATGCATTGTGTGGTTTTCAGCAGAAAAGTTTCAAGTGTCCATTTTGGAAACGTACAAATATTCCTCT
This sequence comes from Triturus cristatus, assembly GCF_964204655.1. Lineage (NCBI taxonomy): Eukaryota > Metazoa > Chordata > Amphibia > Caudata > Salamandridae > Triturus > Triturus cristatus. The sequence goes on along the minus strand of NC_140579.1, from coordinate 1,016,321,989 downwards.
AAAATCAGCCGAATTGCGAATACCGATTTACTCACCTGTTATCAGGAGAGAACCCAGTGCTGCATCTTTTAGCCCAGCACTGACCCTGAAAAGTTATTCTAAGCGTACTTACCAGTAACTTGTATTCCCTTCCATAGGAATCCATTGTGTGGTTTTCAGCAGAAAAGTTTCCAAGTGTCCATTTTGGAAACGTACAAATATTCCTCTAAAATCAGCCGAATTACGAATACCGATTTACTCACCTGTTATCAGGAGAGAACCCAGTGCTGCATCTTTTAGCCCAGCACTGACCCTGAAAAGTAATTCTAAGCGTACTTACCAGTAACTTGTATTTCCTTCCATAGGAATCCATTGTGTGATTTTCAGCAGAAAAGTTTCTGTGTCCGTTTTTGAAACCTACAAATACTCCTCTAAAATCAGCCGAATTAGGAATTCCGATTTACTCAGCTGTTATCAGGAGAGAACACAGTGCTGCATCATTTAGGCCAGCACTTACCATGAAAAGTCATTCTAAGCGTACTTACCAGTAACTTGTATTTCCTTCCTTAGGAATCCATTGCTTGGTTTTGACCAGAAAAGATTTTAAGTGTCCATTTTTGAAACGTACAAATACTCCTCTAAAATCAGCCGAACTACGAATTCTGAGTTACTCACCTGTTATCAGGAGAAAACCCAGTGCTGCATCTTTGGGCTCAGCACTGACCCTGGAAAGTAATTCTAAGCGTACTTACCAGTAACTTGTATTTCCTTCCATAGGAATGAATTGTGTGGTTTTCAGCAGAAAAGTTTCCAAGTGTCCATTTTTGAAATGTACAAATATTCCTCTAAAATCAGCCGAAATACGAATTCCGATTTACTCACCTGTTATCAGGAGAGAACCCAGTGCTGCATCCTTTAGGCCAGCACTGACCCTGAAAAGTAATTCTAAGTGTAATTACCAGTAACTTGTATTTCCTGCCAAAGGAATCCATTGTGTGGTTTTCAGCAGAAAAGTTTCAAGGTGTCCATTTTTGAAACAAACAAATATTCCTCTTAAATCAGCCGAACTACGAATTCCGATTTACTCACCTGTTATCAGGAGAGAACCCAGTGCTGCATCTTTTAGCCCAGCACTGACCCTTGAAAGTAATTCTAAGCGTACTTACCTGTAACTTGTATTACCTTCCATAGGAATCCATTGTGTGGTTTTCAGCAGAAAAGTTTCCAAGTGTCCATTTTTGAAACGTACAAATATTTCTCTAAAGTCAGTCGAACTATGAATTCCGATTTACTCACCTGTTATCAGGAGAAAAACCCATTGCTGCATCTTTTAGCCCAGCACTGACCCTGAAAAGGAATTCTAAGCGTACTTACCAGTAACTTGTATTTCCTTCCATAGGAATCCATTGTGTGATTTTCAGCAGAAAAGTTTCTGTGTCCGTTTTTGAAACGTACAAATACTCCTCTAAAATCAGCCGAATTAGGAATTCCGATTTACTCAGCTGTTATCAGGAGAGAACACAGTGCTGCATCATTTAGGCCAGCACTTACCCTGAAAAGTAATTCTAAGCATACTTACCAGTAACTTGTATTTCCTTCCATAGGAATCCATTGTGTGGTTTTCAGCAGAAAAGTTTCAAAGTGTCCTTTTTTGAAACATACAAATATTCCTCTTAAATCAGCCGAACTACGAATTCCGTTCTACTCACCTGTTATCAGGAGAAAAACCCAGTGCTACATCTTTTAGCCCAGAACTGACCCTGAAAAGTAATTCTAAGCGTACTTACCAGTAACTTGTATTTCCTTCCATAGGAATCCATTGTGTGGTTTTCACCAGAAAAGATTCTGTGTCCATTTTTGAAACGTACAAATATTCCTCTAAAATCAGTCGAACTACGAATTCCGATTTACTTACCTGTTATCAGGAGAGAACCCAGTGCTGCATCGTTTAGACCAGCAATGACCCTGAAACGTAATTCTAAGCGTACTTACCAGTAAGTTGTATTTCTTTCCTTAGGAATCCATTGCTTGGTTTTCACCAGAAAAGTTTTCAAGTGTCCATTTTTGAAACGTACAAATATTCCTCTAAAGTCAGTCAAACTATGAATTCCGATTTACTCACCTGTTATCAGGAGAAAAACCCAGTGCTACATCTTTTAGCCCAGCACTGACCCTGAAAAGTAATTCTAAGCGTACTTACCAGTAACTTGTATTTCCTTCCAAAGGAATCCATTGTGTGATTTTCAGCAGAAAAGTTTCTGTGTCCGTTTTTGAAACGTACAAATACTCCTCTAAAATCAGCCGAATTAGGAATTCCGATTTACTCAGCTGTTATCAGGAGAGAACACAGTGCTGCATCATTTAGGCCAGCACTTACCCTGAAAAGTCATTCTAAGCGTACTTACCAGTAACTTGTATTTCCTTCCTTAGGAATCCATTGCTTGGTTTTGACCAGAAAAGATTTTAAGTGTCCATTTTTGAAACGTACAAATACTCCTCTAAAATCAGCCGAACTACGAATTCTGAGTTACTCACCTGTTATCAGGAGAAAACCCAGTGCTGCATCTTTGGGCTCAGCACTGACCCTGGAAAGTAATTCTAAGCGTACTTACCAGTAACTTGTATTTCCTTCCATAGGAATGAATTGTGTGGTTTTCAGCAGAAAAGTTTCCAAGTGTCCATTTTTGAAATGTACAAATATTCCTCTAAAATCAGCCGAAATACGAATTCCGATTTACTCACCTGTTATCAGGAGAGAACCCAGTGCTGCATCCTTTAGGCCAGCACTGACCCTGAAAAGTAATTCTAAGTGTAATTACCAGTAACTTGTATTTCCTGCCAAAGGAATCCATTGTGTGGTTTTCAGCAGAAAAGTTTCAAGGTGTCCATTTTTGAAACATTCAAATATTCCTCTTAAATCAGCCGAACTATGAATTCCGATTTACTCACCTGTTATCAGGAGAAAAACCCATTGCTGCATCTTTTAGCCCAGCACTGACCCTGAAAAGGAATTCTAAGCGTACTTACCAGTAACTTGTATTTCCTTCTTAGGAATCCATTGTGTGATTTTCAGCAGAAAAGTTTCTGTGTCCGTTTTTGAAACGTACAAATACTCCTCTAAAATCAGCCGAATTAGGAATTCCGATTTACTCAGCTGTTATCAGGAGAGAACACAGTGCATCATCATTTAGGCCAGCACTTACCCTGAAAAGTAATTCTAAGCATACTTACCAGTAACTTGTATTTCCTTCCATATGAATCCATTGTGTGGTTTTCAGCAGAAAAGTTTCAAAGTGTCCTTTTTTGAAACATACAAATATTCCTCTTAAATCAGCCGAACTACGAATTCCGATCTACTCACCTGTTATCAGGAGAAAAACCCAGTGCTACATCTTTTAGCCCAGCACTGACCCTGAAAAGTAATTCTATGTGTACTTACCAGTAGCTTGTATTTCCTTCCATAGGAATGCATTGTGTGGTTTTCAGCAGAAAAGTTTCCAAGTGTCCATTTTTGAAACGTACAAATATTCCTCTAAAGTCAGTCGAACTATGAATTCCAATTTACTCACCTGTTATCAGGAGAAAAACCCAGTGCTACATCTTTTAGCCCAGCACTGACCCTGAAAAGTAATTCTAAGCGTACTTACCAGTAACTTGTATTTCCTTCCATAGGAATCCATTGTGTGGTTTTCACCAGAAAAGATTCTGTGTCCATTTTTGAAACGTACAAATATTCCTCTAAAATCAGTCGAACTACGAATTCCGATTTACTTACCTGTTATCAGGAGAGAACCCAGTGCTGCATCGTTTAGACCAGCAATGACCCTGAAACGTAATTCTAAGCGTACTTACCAGTAAGTTGTATTTCTTTCCTTAGGAATCCATTGCTTGGTTTTCACCAGAAAAGTTTTCAAGTGTCCATTTTTGAAACGTACAAATATTCCTCTAAAGTCAGTCAAACTATGAATTCCGATTTACTCACCTGTTATCAGGAGAAAAACCCAGTGCTACATCTTTTAGCCCAGCACTGACCCTGAAAAGTAATTCTAAGCGTACTTACCAGTAACTTGTATTTCCTTCCAAAGGAATCCATTGTGTGATTTTCAGCAGAAAAGTTTCTGTGTCCGTTTTTGAAACGTACAAATACTCCTCTAAAATCAGCCGAATTAGGATTTCCGATTTATTCAGCTGTTATCAGGAGAGAACACAGTGCTGCATCATTTAGGCCAGCACTTACCCTGAAAAGTAATTCTAAGCGTACATACCAGTAACTTGTATTTCCTTCCATAGGAATCCATTGTGTGGTTTTCAGCAGAAAAGTTTCAAAGTGTCCATTTTTGAAACATACAAATATTCCTCTTAAATCAGCCGAACTACGAATTCCGATTTACTCACCTGTTATCAGGATAGAACCCAGTGCTGCATCTTTAAGCCCAGCACTGACCCTGGAAAGTAATTCTAAGTGTACTTACCAGTAGCTTGTATTTCCTTCCAAAGGAATCCATTGTGTGGTTTTCAGCAGAAAAGTTTCCAAGTGTCGATTTTTGAAACGTACAAATACTCCTCTAAAATCAGCAGAATTACGAATGCCGATTTACCCACCTGTTATCAGGAGAGAACCCAGTGCTGCATATTTTAGACCAGCACTGACCCTGAAAAGTAATTCAAGCATACTTACCAGTAACTTGTATTTCCTTCCATAGGAATGCATTGTGTGGTTTTCAGCAGAAAAGTTTCCAAGTGTCCATTTTTGAAACGCACAAATATTCCTCTAAAATCAGCCGAATTACGAATACCGATTTACTTACCTGTTATCAGGAGAGAACCCAGTGCTGCATCGTTTAGACCAGCAATGACCCTGACATGTAATTCTAAGCGTACTTACCAGTAAGTTGTATTTCTTTCCTTAGGAATCCATTGCTTGGTTTTCACCAGAAAAGTTTTCAAGTGTCCATTTTTGAAACGTACAAATATTCCTCTAAAGTCAGTCGAACTATGAATTCTGATTTACTCACCTGTTATCAGGAGAAAAACCCAGTGCTACATCTTTTAGCCCAGCACTGACCCTGAAAAGTAATTCTAAGCGTACTTACCAGTAACTTGTATTTCCTTCCATAGGAATCCATTGTGTGATTTTCAGCAGAAAAGTTTCTGTGTCCGTTTTTGAAACGTACAAATACTCCTCTAAAATCAGCCGAATTAGGAATTCCGATTTACTCAGCTGTTATCAGGAGAGAACACAGTGCTGCATCATTTAGGCCAGCACACACCCTGAAAAGTAATTCTAAGTGTACTTACCAGTAACTTGTATTTCCTTCCATAGGAATCCATTGTGTGGTTTTCAGCAGAAAAGTTTCAAAGTGTCCTTTTTTGAAACATACAAATATTCCTCTTAAATCAGCCGAACTACGAATTCCGATTTGCTCACCTGTTTTCAGGAGAGAACCCAGTGCTGCATCTTTTAGCCCAGCACTGTCCGTGGAAAGTAATTCTAAGCGTACTTACCAGTAACTTGTATTTCCTTCCATGGGAATCCATTGTGTGATTTTCAGCAGAAAAGTTTCTGTGTCCGTTTTTGAAACGTACAAATACTCCTCTAAAATCAGCCGAATTAGGAATTCCGATTTACTCAGCTGTTATCAGGAGAGAACACAGTGCTGCATCATTTAGGCCAGCACTTACCCTGAAAAGTAATTCTAAGCGTACTTACCAGTAACTTGTATTTCCTTCCATAGGAATCCATTGTGTGGTTTTCAGCAGAAAAGTTTCAAAGTGTCCATTTTTGAAACATACAAATATTCCTCTTAAATCAGCCGAATTACGAATGCCGATTTACCCACCTGTTATAAGGAGAGAACCCAGTGCTGCATATTTTAGACCAGCACTGGCCCTGAAAAGTAATTCAAGCGTACTTACCAGTAACTTGTATTTCCTTCCATAGGAATGCATTGTGTGGATTTCACCAGAAAAGATTTTAAGTGTCCATTTTTGAAACGTACAAATACTCCTCTAAAATCAGCCAAACTACAAACTCTGAGTTACTCACCTGTTATCAGGAGAAAACCCAGTGCTGGATCTTTGGGCCCAGCACTGACCCTGGAAAGTAATTCTAAGCGTACTTACCAGTAACTTGTATTTTCTTCCATAGGAATCTATTGTGTGGCTTTCAGCAGAAAATTTTCCAAGTGTCCATTTTTGAAACGTACAAACATTCCTCTTAAATCAGCCGAACTACGAATTCCGATTTACTCACCTGTTATCAGGAGAGAACCCAGTGCTTCATCTTTTAGGCCAGCACTGACCCTGGAAAGTAATTCTAAGCGTACTTACCAGTAACTTGTATTTCCTTCCAAAGTAATCCATTGTGTGGTTTTCAGCAGAAAAGTTTCCAAGTGTCGATTTTTGAAACGTACAAATACTCCTCTAAAATCAGCCGAATTACGAATGCCGATTTACCCACCTGTTATCAGGAGAGAAGAGAACCCAGTGCTGCATATTTTAGACCAGCACTGACCCTGAAAAGTAATTCAAGCGTACTTACCAGTAACTTGTATTTCCTTCCATAGGAATGCATTGTGTGGTTTTCAGAAGAAAAGTTTCCAAGTGTCCATTTTTGAAACGTACAAATATTCCTCTAAAATCAGCCGAATTACGAATACCGATTTACTCACCTGTTATCAGGAGAGAACACAGTGCTGCATCTTTTAGCCCAGCACTGACCCTGAAAAGTAATTCTAAGCGTACTTACCAGTAACTTGTATTCCCTTCCATAGGAATCCATTGTGTGGTTTTCAGCAGAAAAGTTTCCAAGAGTCCATTTTTTAAACGTACAAATATTCCTCTAAAATCAGCCGAACTACGAATTCCAATTTACTCACCTGTTATCAGGAGAGAACCCAGTGCTGCATCTTTTAGCCCAGCACTGACCCTGGAAAGTATATCTAAGCGTACTTACCAGTAACTTGTATTTCCTTCCAAAGGAATCCATTGTGTGGTTTTCAGCAGAAAAGTTTCCAAGTGTCGATTTTTGAAACGTACAAATACTCCTCTAAAATCAGCTGAATTACGAATGCCGATTTACCCAACTGTTATCAGGAGAGAACCCAGTGCTGCATCTTTTAGCCTTGCACTGACCCTGAAAAGTAATTCTAAGCGTACTTACCAGTAACTTGTATTTCCTTCCCTAGGCATGCATTGTGTGGTTTTCACCAGAAAAGATTCTAAGTGTCCATTTTTGAAACGTACAAATATTCCTCTTAAATCAGCCGAATTACGAATACTGATTTACTCACCTGTTATCAGGAGAGAACCCAGTGCTGCATCTTTTAGCCCAGCACTGACCCTGGATAGTAATTCTAAGCGTACTTACCAGTAACTTGTATTTCCTTCCATAGGAATCCATTGTGGATGTTCAGCAGAAAAGTTTCTAAGTGTTCATTTTTGAAACGTACAAATACTCCTCTAAAATCAGCCGAACTACGAATTCCGATTTACTCACCTGTTATCAGGAGAGAACCCAGTGCTGCATCTTTTAGACCAGCACTGACCCTGAAACGTAATTCTAAGCGTACTTACCAGTAACTTGTATTTCCTTCCATTTTAATCCATTGCTTGGTTTTCACCAGAAAAGTTTTCAAGTGTCCATTTTTGAAACGTACAAATATTCCTCTAAACTCAGCCACACTACGAATTCCGATTTACTCACCTGTTATCAGGAGAGAACCCAGTGCTGCATCCTTTAGGCCAGCACTGACCCTGAAAAGTAATTCTAAGCGTACTTACCAGTAACTTGTATTTCCTTCCATTTTAATCCATTGTGTGGTTTTCACCAGAAAAGATTTTAAGTGTCCATTTTTGAAACCTACAAATACTCCTCTAAAATCAGCCGAACTACGAATTCTGATTTACTCACCTGTTATCAGGAGAGAACCCTGTGCTGCATCTTTTAGCCCAGCACTGACCCTGAAAAGTAATTCTAAGCGTACTTACCAGTAAGTTGTATTTCCGTCCAGAGGAATCCATTGCGTGGTTTTCACCAGAAAAGTTTCCAAGTGTCGATTTTTGAAACGTACAAATACTCCTCTAAAATCAGCTGAATTACGAATGCCGATTTACCCAACTGTTATCAGGAGAGAACCCAGTGCTGCATCTTTTAGCCTTGCACTGACCCTGAAAAGTAATTCTAAGCGTACTTACCAGTAACTTGTATTTCCTTCCCTAGGCATGCATTGTGTGGTTTTCACCAGAAAAGATTCTAAGTGTCCATTTTTGAAACGTACAAATATTCCTCTTAAATCAGCCGAATTACGAATACTGATTTACTCACCTGTTATCAGGAGAGAACCCAGTGCTGCATCTTTTAGCCCAGCACTGACCCTGGATAGTAATTCTAAGCGTACTTACCAGTAACTTGTATTTCCTTCCATAGGAATCCATTGTGGATGTTCAGCAGAAAAGTTTCTAAGTGTTCATTTTTGAAACGTACAAATACTCCTCTAAAATCAGCCGAACTACGAATTCCGATTTACTCACCTGTTATCAGGAGAGAACCCAGTGCTGCATCTTTTAGACCAGCACTGAGCCTGAAACGTAATTCTAAGCGTACTTACCAGTAACTTGTATTTCCTTCCATTTTAATCCATTGCTTGGTTTTCACCAGAAAAGTTTTCAAGTGTCCATTTTTGAAACGTACAAATATTCCTCTAAACTCAGCCACACTACGAATTCCGATTTACTCACCTGTTATCAGGAGAGAACCCAGTGCTGCATCCTTTAGGCCAGCACTGACCCTGAAAAGTAATTCAAGCATACTTACCAGTAACTTGTATTTCCTTCCATAGGAATGCATTGTGTGGTTTTCAGCAGAAAAGTTTCCAAGTGTCCATTTTTGAAACGCACAAATATTCCTCTAAAATCAGCCGAATTACGAATACCGATTTACTTACCTGTTATCAGGAGAGAACCCAGTGCTGCATCGTTTAGACCAGCAATGACCCTGACATGTAATTCTAAGCGTACTTACCAGTAAGTTGTATTTCTTTCCTTAGGAATCCATTGCTTGGTTTTCACCAGAAAAGTTTTCAAGTGTCCATTTTTGAAACGTACAAATATTCCTCTAAAGTCAGTCGAACTATGAATTCTGATTTACTCACCTGTTATCAGGAGAAAAACCCAGTGCTACATCTTTTAGCCCAGCACTGACCCTGAAAAGTAATTCTAAGCGTACTTACCAGTAACTTGTATTTCCTTCCATAGGAATCCATTGTGTGATTTTCAGCAGAAAAGTTTCTGTGTCCGTTTTTGAAACGTACAAATACTCCTCTAAAATCAGCCGAATTAGGAATTCCGATTTACTCAGCTGTTATCAGGAGAGAACACAGTGCTGCATCATTTAGGCCAGCACTCACCCTGAAAAGTAATTCTAAGTGTACTTACCAGTAACTTGTATTTCCTTCCATAGGAATCCATTGTGTGGTTTTCAGCAGAAAAGTTTCAAAGTGTCCTTTTTTGAAACATACAAATATTCCTCTTAAATCAGCCGAACTACGAATTCCGATTTGCTCACCTGTTTTCAGGAGAGAACCCAGTGCTGCATCTTTTAGCCCAGCACTGTCCGTGGAAAGTAATTCTAAGCGTACTTACCAGTAACTTGTATTTCCTTCCATGGGAATCCATTGTGTGATTTTCAGCAGAAAAGTTTCTGTGTCCGTTTTTGAAATGTACAAATACTCCTCTAAAATCAGCCGAATTATTAATTCCGATTTACTCAGCTGTTATCAGGAGAGAACACAGTGCTGCATCATTTAGGCCAGCACTTACCCTGAAAAGTAATTCTAAGCGTACTTACCAGTAACTTGTATTTCCTTCCATAGGAATCCATTGTGTGGTTTTCAGCAGAAAAGTTTCAAAGTGTCCATTTTTGAAACATACAAATATTCCTCTTAAATCAGCCAAATTACGAATGCCGATTTACCCACCTGTTATAAGGAGAGAACCCAGTGCTGCATATTTTAGACCAGCACTGGCCCTGAAAAGTAATTCAAGCGTACTTACCAGTAACTTGTATTTCCTTCCATAGGAATGCATTGTGTGGATTTCACCAGAAAAGATTTTAAGTGTCCATTTTTGAAACGTACAAATACTCCTCTAAAATCAGCCAAACTACAAACTCTGAGTTACTCACCTGTTATCAGGAGAAAACCCAGTGCTGGATCTTTGGGCCCAGCACTGACCCTGGAAAGTAATTCTAAGCGTACTTACCAGTAACTTGTATTTCCTTCCATAGGAATCTATTGTGTGGCTTTCAGCAGAAAATTTTCCAAGTGTCCATTTTTGAAACGTACAAACATTCCTCTTAAATCAGCCGAACTACGAATTCCGATTTACTCACCTGTTATCAGGAGAGAACCCAGTGCTTCATCTTTTAGGCCAGCACTGACCCTAGAAAGTAATTCTAAGCGTACTTACCAGTAACTTGTATTTCCTTCCAAAGTAATCCATTGTGTGGTTTTCAGCAGAAAAGTTTCCAAGTGTCGATTTTTGAAACGTACAAATACTCCTCTAAAATCAGCCGAATTACGAATGCCGATTTACCCACCTGTTATCAGGAGAGAAGAGAACCCAGTGCTGCATATTTTAGACCAGCACTGACCCTGAAAAGTAATTCAAGCGTACTTACCAGTAACTTGTATTTCCTTCCATAGGAATGCATTGTGTGGTTTTCAGAAGAAAAGTTTCCAAGTGTCCATTTTTGAAACGTACAAATATTCCTCTAAAATCAGCCGAATTACGAATACCGATTTACTCACCTGTTATCAGGAGAGAACCCAGTGCTGCATCTTTTAGCCCAGCACTGACCCTGAAAAGTAATTCTAAGCGTACTTACCAGTAACTTGTATTCCCTTCCATAGGAATCCATTGTGTGGTTTTCAGCAGAAAAGATTTTAAGTGTCCATTTTTGAAACCTACAAATACTCCTCCAAAATCAGCCGAACTACGAATTCTGATTTACTCACCTGTTATCAGGAGAGAACCCTGTGCTGCATCTTTTAGCCCAGCACTGACCCTGAAAAGTAATTCTAAGCGTAGTTACCAGTAAGTTGTATTTCCGTCCACAGGAATCCATTGTGTGGTTTTCACCAGAAAAGTTTCTAAGTGTCCATTTTTGAAACGTACAAATATTCCTCTAAAATCAGCCGAACTACGAATTCTGATTTACTCACCTGTTATCAGGAGACAACCCAGTGCTGCATCTTTTAGACCAGCACTGACCCTGAAAAATAATTCTAAGCGTACTTACCAGTAACTTGTATTTCCTTCCCTAGCAATCCATTGTGTGATTTTCAGCAGAAAAATTTCTAAGTGTCCATTTTTGAAACGTACAAATATTCCTCTAAAATCAGCCGAACTACGAATTCTGATTTACTCACCTGTTATCAGGAGAGAACCCAGTGCTGCATCCTTTAGGCCAGCACTGACCCTGAAAAAAAATTCTAAGCGTACTTACCAGTAACTTGTATTTCCTTCCATAGGAATCCATTGTGTGGTTTTCACCAGAAAAGATTTTAAGTGTCCATTTTTGAAATGTACAAATACTCCTCTAAAATCAGCCGAACTACGAATTCTGATTTACTCACCTATCAGGAGAGAACCCTGTGCTGCATCTTTTAGCCCAGCACTGACCCTGAAAAGTAATTCTAAGCGTACTTACCAGTAACTTGTATTTCCTTCCATAGGAATCCATTGTGTGGTTTTCACCAGAAAAGATTTTAAGTGTCCATTTTTGACACCTACAAATACTCCTCTAAAATCAGCCGAACTACGAATTCTGATTTACTCACCTGTTATAAGGAGAGAACCCTGTGCTGCATCTTTTAGCCCAGCACTGACCCTGGAAAGTAATTCTAAACTGGGCACTCAAGATTGGACAACTTACTTCGAGTCCGGGGATGTTTGCATGCTCCAAGAGACTTGGGCAAGGGAAGATTATAACCACCAAGGTTACGAGTCATTTTCCATCCCGGCTAGGTGGGAGGGTAAGGGCCGCCCCTCTGGTGGACTCACAACCTGGGTGGCATCCCACTTAGGATGTCAGGCTTCACGCCTACCGGTGCCATCAGATGATATCCTAGTGGTTTTACTGGCCTGGCCGAACCTAGCGAAACTTGCCCTGATAAATATTTACTCCAGGCCAGTGGGATCTTCGCGTGAATCTCCCACGATAGAGGAGCTTTCAGTATACCTAGCGGAAATGCCAAGAGACATTCCTTATATAGTGGGAGGGGATTTAAATTCCCATTTCGAGCCGCTGGTCGGCCTAGTAGAGGGATTTCCCATGGAAGAAGAGTTCAGGTGGTCAGTACCCTCTGTCGTAGGACCTTCCCCAAAGGTATGGACGCCTGTGGCATTGCAGATTACTGCCCTTACCCTAAAGCATGGAATTAGAGCCTGCAATGGACGTATTAAGTCTGATGTACCAAGCAAAACCACGTACAACAGACTGGGAAGAGAGTCCCGCTTGGACTATGCCCTTGTGCAGATAGTGAACTGGTCTTCTATCTTGGATTTTAGGGTTGTGGAGAGATTGGATAGTGACCATAACGCCCTTGAACTCGACCTTAGCCATCCTGGGCTAAAGGCCTCCACAACAACCATGGAGGAGTTCAACCCTGAACTACTATTAGATAATAACAGGAGAAGAATCAGGTGGGATAAACTAGCTACGAGCCAAGTGAAACTTTCGAAGCTCTACGCAGGTTTAATCCCTATTTTGGAAAAAGTGGGAGAGCTAGCCAATGATGTGGGCAATATAGATCATCATGAGAAATTATATCAGGCTCATGAGGACCTTATAAAGGGAGCGGCTTCTGAGCTTTTTAGCAGGGTTCAGAGTCAGAGGAGGACCCAGCAACATAAGGCCCTATGGTACAATGCAGCCTGCAGGAAGGCAAAGGGAGAACTCCTTAGAAGCATCAAGGAGGGAACAGGCAGAGAGAAGCTGCGAGAAAATAGACGGGCTTATAAAAAACTGGTTACCCATGCTAAAACCGAATGGGAGGAGAACCAGTGGGAGGAGCTCACCACTTCCCTCGCAGCAAGAGACCACCGAACGTTTTGGAGAGTAGTAAACGGGGGGTCGGGGAACCTCCTTTCGGCAATAGAGCCAAATATTGCAGCAGGGGTGTGGCAGGCACACTTCCAGTCTCTCTACAGTTCTGAGCTGGGAGTAACTAAGATTGACATCGGTACTGGACTGGCAGAGTATGGCGGGGATTTGATAACAGTGGGCGAGGTGAAGGTAGCATTAATGGGACTTAAAGGCGGTAAGGCGCCAGGTCTGGATGGCCTGCCCGGGGACCTGTTCAAGCAGGAGCCCGGTGTATGGGCCCCCTATCTGGCTGCTGTGTTTAATGGAGTCTTACGTGGCATGGAAATTCCGAGTACTTGGCTGGGGGCAGAGGTGGTTCCTATATTTAAAAAGGGCTCGCCCCTGCTCCCAGCCAACTATAGACCAATCAGTTTAATTGACGTGTCACAGAAGCTGTTTGGCAGGATACTGCTGAATCGGCTTCAGGACTGGGTGGAGGAAACAGGCGCCCTCAGTCCGTACCAGGCGGGATTTAGAAAGGGAGTCTCCACAGTGGATCAGGTTTTTCGTCTGAACGTTATCTACTGGAGTGCAGCAATACTGGAAGGGGGTAGTTTATACACTATATTTGTGGACCTGAGGGCTGCCTTTGACCTCGTGCCCAGAGGAAAACTCTGGAGTGTTCTGGCTGAGATGGGGGTCCCCCCAGACATCCTGATAATTTTAAAGAGATTGCACCATAATAACTATGCCCGGGTCAGGTGCGGGAAACTTGGGGAACTAACGGACAGATTCCCCGTTGATAGGGGGGTTAGACAGGGCTGTGTATTGGCACCGACCCTGTTCTGCCTCTTTGTCAACGGGGTAATCGCCCATCTCAATGGAACTGAATACACTGATGCCCCAAAATTGAATGGCAGCAGGGTGCCTGCATTTATGTTTGCAGATGACACCCTGCTGCTGTTCAAAACTCCCATGGGGATACAGAGGATCCTTGATTCTTTTGTGGCTTTCTGCACAGATAGGGGGTTAGAAATTAATTCTACCAAAACTAAGTTTATGGTCCTGAACCCAACCCCAAGATCACGCCCGAACCCTTTACTGGGAGCATCACGTTTAGAGAGAGTCTCCACCTTTGAATATCTAGGTGTAACGTTGAATGAAACCATGTCTTGGGGAACCCACCAGACTAGGGTTAATCTTAAATTAGTGCAGACCACTGGTGGCATCGTTCGGTTGATGAAAAGCTCGACATATCGACCGCTGGGGCCGCTTATCCAGATATACAAGGCTCAGGCAAGAGGAGCTCTGATGTACGGGGCGGAAATGTGGGGTCACACAGCTTCCTGCAGCTTGTCTATAACTGAGAACAACTTCATTAGACAGATAGTAGCACTCCCGTCCAGTACCCCGCTCCTCCCCCTGAGGATGGACCTGGGCCTGAGACCATTAGCAGATGAACTAGGTCTCAGACCCATAGTCTACTGGCGAAGGCTATGGAGCAGCGAAGAACTTTCTTCATATAGGGCGGAACTGAGGGAGTTTCTAACCCACCCTAAAGCTCTACAGATCCCGTGGATAAAATATATAAAAAAGTCCTGTACGGGATTGGGGCTCCCCGACCTGTGGTCGGATCCTGCTAATGCCTCACTAAGGATCCCACGAAGAGCTTTGGTCAGTGCTTATCAAGAGCAGAAATTATCTATGGCCTTAGACTGCAAGGATGAGGGGTTAACATTTGTATTCGCGCAAAGTAAGGACTCATACCGGCTGGAGAGGGTTCTGGACGCTATGTCTCCTGTGTTGGCCAGGAAGCTATTTCTCCAATGGAGATATGGCACATTGCCTCTGCGATCCTACACCTGCTCCTGGTCAACACTGCCATCTACCAAGCTATGTCCGGCATGTGTGGGAGCAGAGGAAAGCGATCTGCATGTGGTCTTGTTTTGTCCAACTTACAAGGCCGCCAGGAAATATTGGCTCCTACTACTCATTAGAAACCTTGGTTTTAGGGAGTACCTCCCGGTGTATAGAATTTTAAAAACTGATATTTCAGGTCCAATTGTGTTTGCACTAGCCAAATTTCTCACTAATGTCTGGCATATTCGCACCCGTATTTTAAAGTCGCAGGCTCCCACCTAATTTTAAGTTCTAATTTTAATTGTATGGTCTTTTATCTGATGTGTTTCCTGATTACCTTCTCTGATGGTTTTACATGTTCATGTGCTTCTTTTGTACATCTTTTATGGCCAAATCGGCCGAAATAAAGATTAAATAAATAAATAAATTCTAAGCGTACTTACCAGTAACTTGTATTTCCTTCCATAGGAATCCATTGTGTGGTTTTCAGCCGAAAAGTTTCCAAGTGTCCATTTTTGAAACGTACAAATATTCCTCTTAAATCAGCCGAACTACGAATTCCGATTTACTCACCTGTTATCAGGAGAGAACCCAGTCCTACATCTTTCAGCCCAGCACTGACCCTTGAAAGTAATTCTAAGCGTACTTACCAGTAACTTGTATTTCCTTCCATAGGAATCCATTGTGTGGTTTTCAGTAGAAAAGTTTCCAAGTGTCGATTTTTGAAATGTACATATACTCCTCTGAAATCAGCCGAATTAGGAATGCTGATTTACCCACCTGTTATCAGGAGAGAACCCAGTGCTGCATCTTTTAGACCAGTACTGACCCTGAAAAGTAATTCAAGCATACTTACCAGTAACTTGTATTTCCTTCCATAGGAATGCATTGTGTGGCTTTCAGCAGAAAAGTTTCCAAGTGTCCATTTTTCAAACGTACAAATATTCCTCTAAAATCAGCCAAATTACGAATACCGATTTACTCACCTGTTATCAGGAGACAACCCAGTGCTGCATCTTTTAGCCCAGCACTGACCCTGAAAAGTAATTCTAAGCGTACTTACCAGTAACTTGTATTTCCTTCCATAGGCATCCATTGTGTGGTTTTCACCAGAAAAGATTTTAAGTGTCCATTTTTGAAACCTACAAATACTCCTCTAAATTCAGCCGAACTACGAATTCTGATTTACTCACCTGTTATCAGGAGAGAACCCTGTGCTGCATCTTTTAGCCCAGCACTGACCCTGAAAAGTAATTATAAGCGTACTTACCAGTAAGTTATATTTCCGTCCTTAGGAATCCATTGTGTGGTTTTCACCAGAAAAGTTTCTAAGTGTCCATTTTTGAAACGTACAAATATTCCTCTAAAATCAGCCGAACTACGAATTCTGATTTACTCACCTGTTATCAGGAGAGAACCCAGTGCTACAACTTTTAGACCAGCACAGACCCTGAAACGTAATTCTAAGCGAACTTACCAGTAAGTTGTATTTCTTTCCATAGGAATCCATTGCTTGGTTTTCACCAGAAAAGTTTTCAAGTGTCCATTTTTGAAACGTACAAATATTCCTCTAAAGTCAGTAGAACTATGAATTCCGATTTACTCACCTGTTATCAGGAGAAAAACCCATTGCTGCATCTTTTAGCCCAGCACTGACCCTCAAAAGTAATTCTAAGCGTACTTACCAGTAACTTGTATTTCCTTCCATAGGAATCCATTGTGTGATTTTCAGCAGAAAAGTTTCTGTGTCAATTTTTGAAACGTACAAATACTCCGCTAAAATCAGCCGAATTAGGAATTCCGATTTGCTCAGCTGTTATCAGGAGAGAACACAGTGCTGCATCATTTAGGCCAGCACTTACTCTGAAAAGTAATTCTAAGCGTATTTACCAGTAACTTGTATTTCCTTCCATAGGAATCCACTGTGTGGTTTTAAGCAGAAAAGCTTCAAAGTGTCCATTTTTGAAACATACAAATATTCCTCTTAAATCAGCCGAACTACGAATTCCGATTTATTCACCTGTTATCAGGAGAGATCCCAGTGCTGCACCTTTTAGCCCAGCACTGACCCTGGAAAGTAATTCTAAGCGTACTTACCAGTAACTTGTATTTCCTTCTGTAGGAATGCATTGTGTGGTTTTCACCAGAAAAGTTTCCAAGTGTCCAATTTTGAAACGTACAAATATTCCTCTAAAATCAGCCGAACTACGAATTCTGATTTGCTCACCTGTTATCAGGAGACAACCCAGTGCTGCATCTTTTAGACCAGCACTGACCCTGAAAAGTAATTCTAAGCGTACTTACCAGTAACTTGTATTTCCTTCCCTAGCAATCCATTGTGTGATTTTCAGCAGAAAAATTTCTAAGTGTCCATTTTTGAAACGTACAAATACTCCTCTAAAATCAGCCGAACTACGAATTCTGATTTACTCACCTGTTATCAGGAGAGAACCCAGTGCTGCATCTTTTAGACCAGCACTGACCCTGAAACGTAATTCTAAGCGAACTTACCAGTAAGTTGTATTTCTTTCCTATCGGAATCCATTGCTTGGTTTTCACCAGAAAAGTTTTCAAGTGTCCATTTTTGAAACGTACAAATATTCCTCTAAAATCAGCCAAACTACGAATCCTGATTTACTCACCTGTTATCAGGAGAGAACCCAGTGCTGCATCCTTTAGGCCAGCACTGACCCTGAAAAGTAATTCTAAGCGTACTTACCAGTAACTTGTATTTCCTTCCATAGGAATCCATTGTGTGGTTTTCACCAGAAAAGATTTTAAGTGTCCATTTTTGAAATGTACAAATACTCCTCTAAAATCAGCCGAACTACGAATTCTGATTTACTCACCTATCAGGAGAGAACCCTGTGCTGCATCTTTTAGCCCAGCACTGACCCTGAAAAGTAATTCTAAGCGTACTTACCAGTAAGTTGTATTTCCGTCCCTAGGAATCCATTGTGTGGTTTTCACCAGAAAAGATTCTAAGTGTCCATTTTAGAAACGTACAAATACTCCTCTAAAATCAGCCGAACTACGAATTCCGATTTACTCACCTGTTATCAGGAGAGAACCCAGTGCTGCATCTTTCAGCCCAGCACTGACCCTTGAAAGTAATTCTAAGCGTACTTACCAGTAACTTGTATTTCCTTACATAGGAATCCATTGTGTGGTTTTCAGTAGAAAAGTTTCCAAGTGTCGATTTTTGAAACGTACAAATACTCCTCTGAAATCAGCCGAATTAGGAATGCTGATTTACCCACCTGTTATCAGGAGAGAACCCAGTGCTGCATCTTTTAGACCAGTACTGACCCTGAAAAGTAATTCAAGCATACTTACCAGTAACTTGTATTTCCTTCCATAGGAATGCATTGTGTGGCTTTCAGTAGAAAAAATTCCAAGTGTCCATTTTTCAAACGTACAAATATTCCTCTAAAATCAGCTGAATTACGAATACCGATTTACTCACCTGTTATCAGGAGAGAACCCAGTGCTGCATCTTTTAGCCCAGCACTGACCCTGAAAAGTAATTCTAAGCGTACTTACCAGTAACTTGTATTTCCTTCCATAGGAATCCATTGTGTGGTTTTCACCAGAAAAGATTTTAAGTGTCCATTTTTGAAACCTACAAATACTCCTCTAAAATCAGCCGAACTACGAATTCTGATTTACTCACCTGTTATCAGGAAGGAACCCAGTGCTGCATCTTTTAGACCAGTACTGACCCTGAAAAGTAATTCAAGCATACTTACCAGTAACTTGTATTTCCTTCCATAGGAATGCATTGTGTGGCTTTCAGCAGAAAAGTTTCCAAGTGTCCATTTTTCAAACGTACAAATATTCCTCTAAAATCAGCCAAATTACGAATACCGATTTACTCACCTGTTATCAGGAGAGAACCCAGTGCTGCATCTTTTAGCCCAGCACTGACTCTGAAAAGTAATTCTAAGCGTACTTACCAGTAACTTGTATTTCCTTCCATAGGAATCCATTGTGTGGTTTTCACCAGAAAAGATTTTAAGTGTCCATTTTTGAAACCTACAAATACTCCTCTAAAATCAGCCGAACTACGAATTCTGATTTACTCACCTGTTATCAGGAGAGAACCCTGTGCTGCATCTTTTAGCCCAGCACTGACCCTGAAAAGTAATTCTAAGCGTTCTTACCAGTAAGTTATATTTCCGTCCATAGGAATCCATTGTGTGGTTTTCACCAGAAAAGTTTCTAAGTGTCCATTTTTGAAACGTACAAATATTCCTCTAAAATCAGCCGAACTACGAATTCTGATTTACTCACCTGTTATCAGGAGAGAACCCAGTGCTGCAACTTTTAGACCAGCACAGACCCTGAAACGTAATTCTAAGCGAACTTACCAGTAAGTTTTATTTCTTTCCATAGGAATCCATTGCTTGGTTTTCCCCAGAAAAGTTTTCAAGTGTCCATTTTTGAAACGTACAAATATTCCTCTAAAGTCAGTCGAACTATGAATTCCGATTTACTCACCTGTTATCAGGAGAAAAACCCATTGCTGCATCTTTTAGCCCAGCACTGACCCTCAAAAGTAATTCTAAGCGTACTTACCAGTAACTTGTATTTTCTTCCATAGGAATCCATTGTGTGATTTTCAGCAGAAAAGTTTCTGTGTCCGTTTTTGAAACGTACAAATACTCCTCTAAAATCAGCTGAATTAGGAATTCCGATTTGCTCAGCTGTTATCAGGAGAGAACACAGTGCTGCATCATTTAGGCCAGCACTTACTCTGAAAAGTAATTCTTAGCGTATTTACCAGTAACTTGTATTTCCTTCCATAGGAATCCACTGTGTGGTTTTCAGCAGAAAAGCTTCAAAGTGTCCATTTTTGAAACATACAAATATTCCTCTTAAATCAGCCGAACTACGAATTCCGATTTATTCACCTGTTATCAGGAGAGATCCCAGTGCTGCACCTTTTAGCCCAGCACTGACCCTGGAAAGTAATTCTAAGCGTACTTACCAGTAACTTGTATTTCCTTCTGTAGGAATGCATTGTGTGGTTTTCACCAGAAAAGTTTCCAAGTGTCCATTTTTGAAACGTACAAATATTCCTCTAAAATCTGCCGAACTACAAATTCTGATTTACTCACCTGTTATCAGGAGACAACCCAGTGCTGCATCTTTTAGACCAGCACTGACCCTGAAAAGTAATTCTAAGCGTACTTACAAGTAACTTGTATTTCCTTCCCTAGCAATCCATTGTGTGATTTTCAGCAGAAAAATTTCTAAGTGTCCATTTTTGAAACGTACAAATACTCCTCTAAAATCAGCCGAACTACGAATTCTGATTTACTCACCTGTTATCAGGAGAGAACCCAGTGCTGCATCTTTTAGACCAGCACTGACCCTGAAACGTAATTCTAAGCGAACTTACCAGTAAGTTGTATTTCTTTCCTATCGGAATCCATTGCTTGGTTTTCACCAGAAAAGTTTTCAAGTGTCCATTTTTGAAACGTACAAATATTCCTCTAAAATCAGCCAAACTACGAATCCTGATTTACTCACCTGTTATCAGGAGAGAACCCAGTGCTGCATCCTTTAGGCCAGCACTGACCCTGAAAAGTAATTCTAAGCGTACTTACCAGTAACTTGTATTTCCTACCATAGGAATCCATTGTGTGGTTTTCACCAGAAAAGATTTTAAGTGTCCATTTTTGAAATGTACAAATACTCCTCTAAAATCAGCCGAACTACGAATTCTGATTTACTCACCTATCAGGAGAGAACCCAGTGCTGCATCTTTTAGACCAGTACTGACCCTGAAAAGTAATTCAAGCATACTTACCAGTAACTTGTATTTCCTTCCATAGGAATGCATTGTGTGGCTTTCAGTAGAAAAAATTCCAAGTGTCCATTTTTCAAACGTACAAATATTCCTCTAAAATCAGCCGAATTACGAATACCGATTTACTCACCTGTTATCAGGAGAGAACCCAGTGCTGCATCTTTTAGCCCAGCACTGACCCTGAAAAGTAATTCTAAGCGTACTTACCAGTAACTTGTATTTCCTTCCATAGGAATCCATTGTGTGGTTTTCACCAGAAAAGATTTTAAGTGTCCATTTTTGAAACCTACAAATACTCCTCTAAAACCAGCCGAACTACGAATTCTGATTTACTCACCTGTTATCAGGAGAGAACCCTGTGCTGCATCTTTTAGCCCAGCACTGACCCTGAAAAGTAATTCAAGCATACTTACCAGTAACTTGTATTTCCTTCCATAGGAATGCATTGTGTGGCTTTCAGCAGAAAAGTTTCCAAGTGTCCATTTTTCAAACGTAAAAATATTCCTCTAAAATCAGCCAAATTACGAATACCGATTTACTCACCTGTTATCAGGAGAGAACCCAGTGCTGCATCTTTTAGCCCAGCACTGACCCTGAAAAGTAATTCTAAGCGAACTTACCAGTAACTTGTATTTCCTTCCATAGGAATCCATTGTGTGGTTTTCACCAGAAAAGATTTTAAGTGTCCATTTTTGAAACCTACAAATACTCCTCTAAAATCAGCCGAACTACGAATTCTGATTTACTCACCTGTTATCAGGAGAGAACCCTGTGCTGCATCTTTTAGCCCAGCACTGACCCTGAAAAGTAATTCTAAGCGTACTTACCAGTAAGTTATATTTCCGTCCATAGGAATCCATTGTGTGGTTTTCACCAGAAAAGTTTCTAAGTGTCCATTTTTGAAACGTACAATTATTCCTCTAAAATCAGCCGAACTACGAATTCTGATTTACTCACTTGTTATCAGGAGAGAACCCAGTGCTGCAACTTTTAGACCAGCACAGACCCTGAAACGTAATTCTAAGCGAACTTACCAGTAAGGTGTATTTCTTTCCATAGGAATCCATTGCTTTGTTTTCACCAGAAAAGTTTTCAAGTGTCCATTTTTGAAACATACAAATATTCCTCTAAAGTCAGTCGAACTATGAATTCCGATTTACTCACCTGTTATCAGGAGAAAAACCCATTGCTGCATCTTTTAGCCCAGCACTGACCCTCAAAAGTAATTCTAAGCGTACTTACCAGTAACTTGTATTTCCTTCCATAGGAATCCATTGTGTGATTTTCAGCAGAAAAGTTTCTGTGTCCGTTTTTGAAACGTACAAATACTCCTCTAAAATCAGCCGAATTAGGAATTCCGATTTGCTCAGCTGTTATCAGGAGAGAACACAGTGCTGCATCATTTAGGCCAGCACTTACTCTGAAAAGTAATTCTAAGCATATTTACCAGTAACTTGTATTTCCTTCCATAGGAATCCACTGTGTGGTTTTCAGCAGAAAAGTTTCAAAGTGTCCATTTTTGAAACATACAAATATTCCTCTTAAATCAGCCGAACTACGAATTCCGATTTATTCACCTGTTATCAGGAGAGATCCCAGTGCTGCACCTTTTAGCCCAGCACTGACCCTGGAAAGTAATTCTAAGCGTACTTACCAGTAACTTGTATTTCCTTCCGTAGGAATGCATTGTGTGGTTTTCAGCAGAAAAGTTTCCAAGTGTCCATTTTTGAAACGTACAAATATTCCTCTAAAATCAGCCGAATTAAGAATACCGATGTACTCACCTGTTATCAGGAGAGAACCCAGTGCTGCATCTTTTAGCCCAGCACTGACCCTGAAAAGTAATTCTAAGCGTACTTACCAGTAACTTGTATTTCCTTCCAAAGGAATCCATTGTGTGGTTTTCAGCAGAAAAGTTTCCAAGTGTCGATTTTTGAAACGTACAAATACTCCTCTAAAATCAGCCGAATTACGAATGCCGATTTACCCACCTGTTATCAGGAGAGAAGAGAACCCAGTGCTGCATCTTTTAGCCCAGCACTTACCCTGGAAAGTAATTCTAAGCGTACTTAACAGTAACTTGTATTTCCTTCCAAAGGAATCCATTGTGTCGTTTTCAGCAGAAAAGTTTCCAAGTGTCGATTTTTGAAACGTACAAATACTCCTTTAAAATCAGCTGAATTACGAATGCCGATTTACCCACCTGTTATCAGGAGAGAAGAGAACCCAGTGCTACATATTTTAGACCAGCACTGACCCTGAAAAGTAATTCAAGCGTACTTACCAGTAACTTGTATTTCCTTCCATAGGAATGCATTGTGTGGTTTTCAGCAGAAAAGTTTCCAAGTGTCCATTTTTGAAACGTACAAATACTCCTCTAAAATCAGCTGAATTACGAATGTCGATTTACCCAACTGTTATCAGGAGAGAACCCAGTGCTGCATCTTTTAGCCCAGCACTGACTCTGAAAAGTAATTCTAAGCGTACTTACCAGTAACTTGTATTTCCTTCCATAGGAATCCATTGTGTGGTTTTCACCAGAAAAGATTTTAAGTGTCCATTTTTGAAACCTACAAATACTCCTCTAAAATCAGCCGAACTACGAATTCTGATTTACTCACCTGTTATCAGGAGAGAACCCTGTGCTGCATCTTTTAGACCAGCACTGACCCTGAAAAGTAATTCTAAGCATACTTACCAGTAAGTTGTATTTCCATCCCTAGGAATCCTTTGTGTGGTTTTCACCAGAAAAGATTCTAAGTGTCCATTTTAGAAACGTACAAATACTCCTCTAAAATCAGCCGAACTACGAATTCCGATTTACTCACCTGTTATCAGGAGAGAACCCAGTGCTGCATCTTTCAGCCCAGCACTGACCCTTGAAAGTAATTCTAAGCGTACTTACCAGTAACTTGTATTTCCTTCCATAGGAATCCATTGTGTGGTTTTCAGTAGAAAAGTTTCCAAGTGTCGATTTTTTAAACGTACAAATACTCCTCTGAAATCAGCCGAATTAGGAATGCTGATTTACCCACCTGTTATCAGGAGAGAACCCAGTGCTGCATCTTTTAGACCAGTACTGACCCTGAAAAGTAATTCAAGCATACTTACCAGTAACTTGTATTTCCTTCCATAGGAATGCATTGTGTGGCTTTCAGTAGAAAAAATTCCAAGTGTCCATTTTTCAAACGTACAAATATTCCTCTAAAATCAGCCGAATTACGAATACCGATTTACTCACCTGTTATCAGGAGAGAACCCAGTGCTGCATCTTTTAGCCCAGCACTGACCCTGAAAAGTAATTCTAAGCGTACTTACCAGTAACTTGTATTTCCTTCCATAGGAATCCATTGTGTGGTTTTCACCAGAAAAGATTTTAAGTGTCCATTTTTGAAACCTACAAATACTCCTCTAAAATCAGCCGAACTACGAATTCTGATTTACTCACCTGTTATCAGGAGAGAACCCTGTGCTGCATCTTTTAGCCCAGCACTGACCCTGAAAAGTAATTCAAGCATACTTACCAGTAACTTGTATTTCCTTCCATAGGAATGCATTGTGTGGCTTTCAGCAGAAAAGTTTCCAAGTGTCCATTTTTCAAACGTAAAAATATTCCTCTAAAATCAGCCAAATTACGAATACCGATTTACTCACCTGTTATCAGGAGAGAACCCAGTGCTGCATCTTTTAGCCCAGCACTGACCCTGAAAAGTAATTCTAAGCGTACTTACCAGTAAGTTATATTTCCGTCCATAGGAATCCATTGTGTGGTTTTCACCAGAAAAGTTTCTAAGTGTCCATTTTTGAAACGTACAAATATTCCTCTAAAATCAGCCGAACTACGAATTCTGATTTACTCACTTGTTATCAGGAGAGAACCCAGTGCTGCAACTTTTAGACCAGCACAGACCCTGAAACGTAATTCTAAGCGAACTTACCAGTAAGTTGTATTTCTTTCCATAGGAATCCATTGCTTTGTTTTCACCAGAAAAGTTTTCAAGTGTCCATTTTTGAAACATACAAATATTCCTCTAAAGTCAGTCGAACTATGAATTCCGATTTACTCACCTGTTATCAGGAGAAAAACCCATTGCTGCATCTTTTAGCCCAGCACTGACCCTCAAAAGTAATTCTAAGCGTACTTACCAGTAACTTGTATTTCCTTCCATAGGAATCCATTGTGTGATTTTCAGCAGAAAAGTTTCTGTGTCCGTTTTTGAAACGTACAAATACTCCTCTAAAATCAGCCGAATTAGGAATTCCGATTTGCTCAGCTGTTATCAGGAGAGAACACAGTGCTGCATCATTTAGGCCAGCACTTACTCTGAAAAGTAATTCTAAACGTATTTACCAGTAACTTGTATTTCCTTCCATAGGAATCCACTGTGTGGTTTTCAGCAGAAAAGTTTCAAAGTGTCCATTTTTGAAACATACAAATATTCCTCTTAAATCAGCCGAACTACGAATTCCGATTTATTCACCTGTTATCAGGAGAGATCCCAGTGCTGCACCTTTTAGCCCAGCACTGACCCTGGAAAGTAATTCTAAGCGTACTTACCAGTAACTTGTATTTCCTTCCAAAGGAATCCATTGTGTGGTTTTCAGCAGAAAAGTTTCCAAGTGTCGATTTTTGAAACGTACAAATACTCCTCTAAAATCAGCCGAATTACGAATGCCGATTTACCCACCTGTTATCAGGAGAGAAGAGAACCCAGTGCTGCATCTTTTAGCCCAGCACTTACCCTGGAAAGTAATTCTAAGCGTACTTAACAGTAACTTGTATTTCCTTCCAAAGGAATCCATTGTGTGGTTTTCAGCAGAAAAGTTTCCAAGTGTCGATTTTTGAAACGTACAAATACTCCTTTAAAATCAGCTGAATTACGAATGCCGATTTACCCACCTGTTATCAGGAGAGAAGAGAACCCAGTGCTGCATATTTTAGACCAGCACTGACCCTGAAAAGTAATTCAAGCGTACTTACCAGTAACTTGTATTTCCTTCCATAGGAATGCATTGTGTGGTTTTCAGCAGAAAAGTTTCCAAGTGTCCATTTTTGAAACGTACAAATACTCCTTTAAAATCAGCTGAATTACGAATGCCGATTTACCCAACTGTTATCAGGAGAGAACCCAGTGCTGCATCTTTTAGACCAGCACTGACCCTGAAACGTAATTCTAAGCGAACTTACCAGTAAGTTGTATTTTTTTCCTATCGGAATCCATTGCTTGGTTTTCACCGGAAAAGTTTTCAAGTGTCCATTTTTGAAATGTACAAATATTCCTCTAAAATCAGCCAAACTACGAATTCCGATTTACTCACCTGTTATCAGGAGAGAACCCAGTGCTGCATCCTTTAGGCCAGCACTGACCCTGAAAAGTAATTCTAAGCGTACTTACCAGTAACTTGTATTTCCTTCCATTTTAATCCATTGTGTGGTTTTCACCAGAAAAGATTTTAAGTGTCTATTTTTTAAACCTACAAATACTCCTATAAAATCAGCCGAACTACGAATTCTGATTTACTCACCTGTTATCAGGAGAGAACCCTGTGCTGCATCTTTAAGCCCAGCACTGACCCTGAAAAGTAATTCTAAGCGTACTTACCAGTAAGTTGTATTTCCGTCCAAAGTAATCCATTGTGTGGTTTTCAGCAGAATAGTTTCCAAGTGTCGATTTTTGAAACGTACAAATACTCCTCTAAAATCAGCCGAATTACGAATGCCGATTTACCCACCTGTTATCAGGAGAGAAGAGAACCCAGTGCTGTATCTTTTAGCCCAGCACTTACCCTGGAAAGTAATTCTAAGCGTACTTACCAGTAACTTGTATTTCCTTCCAAAGGAATCCATTGTGTTGTTTTCAGCAGAAAAGTTTCCAAGTGTCGATTTTTGAAACGTACAAATACTCCTCTAAAATCAGCCGAATTACGAATGCCGATTTACCCACCTGTTATCAGGAGAGAAGAGAACCCAGTGCTGCATATTTTAGACCAGCACTGACCCTGAAAAGTAATTCAAGCGTACTTACCAGTAACTTGTATTTCCTTCCATAGGAATGCATTGTGTGGTTTTTAGCAGAAAAGTTTCCAAGTGTCCATTTTTGAAACGTACAAATATTCCTCTAAAATCAGCCGAATTACGAATACCGATTTACTCACCTGTTATCAGGAGAGAACCCAGTGCTGCATCTTTTAGCCCAGCACTGACTCTGAAAAGTAATTCTAAGCGTACTTACCAGTAACTTGTATTTCCTTCCA
Source organism: Triturus cristatus (assembly GCF_964204655.1). Lineage (NCBI taxonomy): Eukaryota > Metazoa > Chordata > Amphibia > Caudata > Salamandridae > Triturus > Triturus cristatus. The sequence continues at coordinate 1,016,294,993 of NC_140579.1, read as the reverse complement.
TAGGAATCCATTGTGTGGTTTTCACCAGAAAAGATTTTAAGTGTCCATTTTTGAAACCTACAAATACTCCTCTAAAATCAGCCGAACTACGAATTCTGATTTACTCACCTGTTATCAGGAGAGAACCCTGTGCTGCATCTTTTAGCCCAGCACTGACCCTGAAAAGTAATTCTAAGCGTTCTTACCAGTAAGTTATATTTCCGTCCATAGGAATCCATTGTGTTGTTTTCACCAGAAAAGTTTCTAAGTGTCCATTTTTGAAACGTACAAATATTCCTCTAAAATCAGCCGAACTACGAATTCTGATTTACTCACCTGTTATCAGGAGAGAACCCAGTGCTGCAACTTTTAGACCAGCACAGACCCTGAAACGTAATTCTAAGCGAACTTACCAGTAAGTTTTATTTCTTTCCATAGGAATCCATTGCTTGGTTTTCACCAGAAAAGTTTTCAAGTGTCCATTTTTGAAATGTACAAATATTCCTCTAAAGTCAGTCGAACTATGAATTCCGATTTACTCACCTGTTATCAGGAGAAAAACCCATTGCTGCATCTTTTAGCCCAGCACTGACCCTCAAAAGTAATTCTAAGCGTACTTACCAGTAACTTGTATTTCCTTCCATAGGAATCCATTGTGTGATTTTCAGCAGAAAAGTTTCTGTGTCCGTTTTTGAAACGTACAAATACTCCTCTAAAATCAGCTGAATTAGGAATTCCGATTTGCTCAGCTGTTATCAGGAGAGAACACAGTGCTGCATCATTTAGGCCAGCACTTACTCTGAAAAGTAATTCTTAGCGTATTTACCAGTAACTTGTATTTCCTTCCATAGGAATCCACTGTGTGGTTTTCAGCAGAAAAGCTTCAAAGTGTCCATTTTTGAAACATACAAATATTCCTCTTAAATCAGCCGAACTACGAATTCCGATTTATTCACCTGTTATCAGGAGAGATCCCAGTGCTGCACCTTTTAGCCCAGCACTGACCCTGGAAAGTAATTCTAAGCGTACTTACCAGTAACTTGTATTTCCTTCTGTAGGAATGCATTGTGTGGTTTTCACCAGAAAAGTTTCCAAGTGTCCATTTTTGAAACGTACAAATATTCCTCTAAAATCTGCCGAACTACAAATTCTGATTTACTCACCTGTTATCAGGAGACAACCCAGTGCTGCATCTTTTAGACCAGCACTGACCCTGAAAAGTAATTCTAAGCGTACTTACAAGTAACTTGTATTTCCTTCCCTAGCAATCCATTGTGTGATTTTCAGCAGAAAAATTTCTAAGTGTCCATTTTTGAAACGTACAAATACTCCTCTAAAATCAGCCGAACTACGAATTCTGATTTACTCACCTGTTATCAGGAGAGAACCCAGTGCTGCATCTTTTAGACCAGCACTGACCCTGAAACGTAATTCTAAGCGAACTTACCAGTAAGTTGTATTTCTTTCCTATCGGAATCCATTGCTTGGTTTTCACCAGAAAAGTTTTCAAGTGTCCATTTTTGAAACGTACAAATATTCCTCTAAAATCAGCCAAACTACGAATCCTGATTTACTCACCTGTTATCAGGAGAGAACCCAGTGCTGCATCCTTTAGGCCAGCACTGACCCTGAAAAGTAATTCTAAGCGTACTTACCAGTAACTTGTATTTCCTTCCATAGGAATCCATTGTGTGGTTTTCACCAGAAAAGATTTTAAGTGTCCATTTTTGAAATGTACAAATACTCCTCTAAAATCAGCCGAACTACGAATTCTGATTTACTCACCTATCAGGAGAGAACCCTGTGCTGCATCTTTTAGACCAGTACTGACCCTGAAAAGTAATTCAAGCATACTTACCAGTAACTTGTATTTCCTTCCATAGGAATGCATTGTGTGGCTTTCAGTAGAAAAAATTCCAAGAGTCCATTTTTTAAATGTACAAATATTCCTCTAAAATCAGCCGAATTACGAATATCGATTTACTCACCTGTTATCAGGAGAGAACCCAGTGCTGCATCTTTTAGCCCAGCACTGACCCTGGATAGTAATTCTAAGCGTAATTACCAGTAACTTGTATTTCCTTCCATAGGAATCCATTGTGTGGTTTTCAGTAGAAAAGTTTCCAAGTGTCGATTTTTGAAACGTACAAATACTCCTCTGAAATCAGCCGAATTAGGAATGCTGATTTACCCACCTGTTATCAGGAGAGAACCCAGTGCTGCATCTTTTAGACCAGTACTGACCCTGAAAAGTAATTCAAGCATACTTACCAGTAACTTGTATTTCCTTCCATAGGAATGCATTGTGTGGCTTTCAGTAGAAAAAATTCCAAGTGTCCATTTTTCAAACGTACAAATATTCCTCTAAAATCAGCCGAATTACGAATACCGATTTACTCACCTGTTATCAGGAGAGAACCCAGTGCTGCATCTTTTAGCCCAGCACTGACCCTGAAAAGTCATTCTAAGCGTACTTACCAGTAACTTGTATTTCCTTCCATAGGAATCCATTGTGTGGTTTTCACCAGAAAACATTTTAAGTGTCCATTTTTGAAACCTACAAATACTCCTCTAAAATCAGCCGAACTACGAATTCTGATTTACTCACCTCTTATCAGGAGAGAACCCTGTGCTGCATCTTTTAGCCCAGCACTGACCCTGAAAAGTAATTCAAGCATACTTACCAGTAACTTGTATTTCCTTCCATAGGAATGCATTGTGTGGCTTTCAGCAGAAAAGTTTCCAAGTGTCCATTTTTCAAACGTAAAAATATTCCTCTAAAATCAGCCAAATTACGAATACCGATTTACTCACCTGTTATCAGGAGAGAACCCAGTGCTGCATCTTTTAGCCCAGCACTGACCCTGAAAAGTAATTCTAAGCGAACTTACCAGTAACTTGTATTTCCTTCCATAGGAATCCATTGTGTGGTTTTCACCAGAAAAGATTTTAAGTGTCCATTTTTGAAACCTACAAATACTCCTCTAAAATCAGCCGAACTACGAATTCTGATTTACTCACCTGTTATCAGGAGAGAACCCTGTGCTGCATCTTTTAGCCCAGCACTGACCCTGAAAAGTAATTCTAAGCGTACTTACCAGTAAGTTATATTTCCGTCCATAGGAATCCATTGTGTGGTTTTCACCAGAAAAGTTTCTAAGTGTCCATTTTTGAAACGTACAAATATTCCTCTAAAATCAGCCGAACTACGAATTCTGATTTACTCACTTGTTATCAGGAGAGAACCCAGTGCTGCAACTTTTAGACCAGCACAGACCCTGAAACGTAATTCTAAGCGAACTTACCAGTAAGTTGTATTTCTTTCCATAGGAATCCATTGCTTTGTTTTCACCAGAAAAGTTTTCAAGTGTCCATTTTTGAAACATACAAATATTCCTCTAAAGTCAGTCGAACTATGAATTCCGATTTACTCACCTGTTATCAGGAGAAAAACCCATTGCTGCATCTTTTAGCCCAGCACTGACCCTCAAAAGTAATTCTAAGCGTACTTACCAGTAACTTGTATTTCCTTCCATAGGAATCCATTGTGTGATTTTCAGCAGAAAAGTTTCTGTGTCCGTTTTTGAAACGTACAAATACTCCTCTAAAATCAGCCGAATTAGGAATTCCGATTTGCTCAGCTGTTATCAGGAGAGAACACAGTGCTGCATCATTTAGGCCAGCACTTACTCTGAAAAGTAATTCTAAGCGTATTTACCAGTAACTTGTATTTCCTTCCATAGGAATCCACTGTGTGGTTTTCAGCAGAAAAGTTTCAAAGTGTCCATTTTTGAAACATACAAATATTCCTCTTAAATCAGCCGAACTACGAATTCCGATTTATTCACCTGTTATCAGGAGAGATCTCAGTGCTGCACCTTTTAGCCCAGCACTGACCCTGGAAAGTACTTCTAAGCGTACTTACCAGTAACTTGTATTTCCTTCCGTAGGAATGCATTGTGTGGTTTTCAGTAGAAAAGTTTCCAAGTGTCCATTTTTGAAACGTACAAATATTCCTCTAAAATCAGCCGAATTAAGAATACCGATGTACTCACCTGTTATCAGGAGAGAACCCAGTGCTGCATCTTTTAGCCCAGCACTGACCCTGAAAAGTAATTCTAAGCGTACTTACCAGTAACTTGTATTTCCTTCCAAAGGAATCCATTGTGTGGTTTTCAGCAGAAAAGTTTCCAAGTGTCGATTTTTGAAACGTACAAATACTCCTCTAAAATCAGCCGAATTACGAATGCCGATTTACCCACCTGTTATCAGGAGAGAAGAGAACCCAGTGCTGCATCTTTTAGCCCAGCACTTACCCTGGAAAGTAATTCTAAGCGTACTTAACAGTAACTTGTATTTCCTTCCAAAGGAATCCATTGTGTGGTTTTCAGCAGAAAAGTTTCCAAGTGTCGATTTTTGAAACGTACAAATACTCCTTTAAAATCAGCTGAATTACGAATGCCGATTTACCCACCTGTTATCAGGAGAGAAGAGAACCCAGTGCTGCATATTTTAGACCAGCACTGACCCTGAAAAGTAATTCAAGCGTACTTACCAGTAACTTGTATTTCCTTCCATAGGAATGCATTGTGTGGTTTTCAGCAGAAAAGTTTCCAAGTGTCCATTTTTGAAACGTACAAATACTCCTCTAAAATCAGCTGAATTACGAATGCCGATTTACCCAACTGTTATCAGGAGAGAACCCAGTGCTGCATCTTTTAGCCCAGCACTGACCCTGAAAAGTAATTCTAAGCGTACTTACCAGTAACATGTATTTCCTTCCATAGGAATCCATTGTGTGATTTTCAGCAGAAAAGTTTCTGTGTCCGTTTTTGAAACGTACAAATACTCCTCTAAAATCAGCTGAATTAGGAATTCCGATTTGCTCAGCTGTTATCAGGAGAGAACACAGTGCTGCATCTTTTAGACCAGCACTGACCCTGAAACGTAATTCTAAGCGAACTTACCAGTAAGTTGTAATTTTTCCTATCGGAATCCATTGCTTGGTTTTCACCGGAAAAGTTTTCAAGTGTCCATTTTTGAAATGTACAAATATTCCTCTAAAATCAGCCAAACTACGAATTCCGATTTACTCACCTGTTATCAGGAGAGAACCCAGTGCTGCATCCTTTAGGCCAGCACTGACCCTGAAAAGTAATTCTAAGCGTACTTACCAGTAACTTGTATTTCCTTCCATTTTAATCCATTGTGTGGTTTTCACCAGAAAAGATTTTAAGTGTCTATTTTTTAAACCTACAAATACTCCTATAAAATCAGCCGAACTACGAATTCTGATTTACTCACCTGTTATCAGGAGAGAACCCTGTGCTGCATCTTTAAGCCCAGCACTGACCCTGAAAAGTAATTCTAAGCGTACTTACCAGTAAGTTGTATTTCCGTCCAAAGTAATCCATTGTGTGGTTTTCAGCAGAATAGTTTCCAAGTGTCGATTTTTGAAACGTACAAATACTCCTCTAAAATCAGCCGAATTACGAATGCCGATTTACCCACCTGTTATCAGGAGAGAAGAGAACCCAGTGCTGTATCTTTTAGCCCAGCACTTACCCTGGAAAGTAATTCTAAGCGTACTTACCAGTAACTTGTATTTCCTTCCAAAGGAATCCATTGTGTTGTTTTCAGCAGAAAAGTTTCCAAGTGTCGATTTTTGAAACGTACAAATACTCCTCTAAAATCAGCCGAATTAAGAATACCGATGTACTCACCTGTTATCAGGAGAGATCCCAGTGCTGCACCTTTTAGCCCAGCACTGACCCTGGAAAGTAATTCTAAGCGTACTTACCAGTAACTTGTATTTCCTTCCGTAGGAATGCATTGTGTGGTTTTCAGCAGAAAAGTTTCCAAGTGTCCATTTTTGAAACGTACAAATGTTCCTCTAAAATCAGCCGAATTAAGAATACCGATGTACTCACCTGTTATCAGGAGAGAACCCAGTGCTGCATCTTTTAGCCCAGCACTGACCCTGAAAAGTAATTCTAAGCGTACTTACCAGTAACTTGTATTTCCTTCCAAAGGAATCCATTGTGTGGTTTTCAGCAGAAAAGTTTCCAAGTGTCGATTTTTGAAACGTACAAATACTCCTCTAAAATCAGCCGAATTACGAATGCCGATTTACCCACCTGTTATCAGGAGAGAAGAGAACCCAGTGCTGCATCTTTTAGCCCAGCACTTACCCTGGAAAGTAATTCTAAGCGTACTTACCAGTAACTTGTATTTCCTTCCAAAGGAATCCATTGTGTGATTTTCAGCCGAAAAATTTCTAAGTGTCCATTTTTGAAACGTACAAATATTCCTCTAAAATCAGCGGAACTACGAATTCTGATTTACTCACCTGTTATCAGGAGAGAACCCAGTGCTGCATCCTTTAGGCCAGCACTGTCCCTGAAAAGTAATTCTAAGCGTACTTACCAGTAACTTGTATTTCCTTCCATAGGATTCCATTGTTTGGTTTTCACCAGAAAAGATTTTAAGTGTCCATTTTTGAAATGTACAAATACTCCTCTAAAATCAGCCGAACTACGAATTCTGATTTACTCAACTATCAGGAGAGAACCCTGTGCTGCATCTTTTAGCCCAGCACTGACCCTGAAAAGTAATTATAAGCGTACTTACCAGTAACTTGTATTTCCTTCCATAGGAATCCATTGGGTGGTTTTCACCAGAAAAGATTTTAAGTGTCCATTTTTGAAACCTACAAATACTCCTCTAAAAACAGCCGAACTACGAATTCTGATTTACTCACCTGTTATCAGGAGAGAACCCTGTGCTGCATCTTTTAGCCCAGCACTGACCCTGGAAAGTAATTCTAAGCGTACTTACCAGTAACTTGTATTTCCTTCCATAGGAATCCATTATGTGGTTTTCATCAGTAAAGTTTCCAAGTGTCCATTTTTGAAACGTACAAATATTCCTCTTAAATCAGCCGAACTACGAATTCCGATTTACTCACCTGTTATCAGGAGAGAACCCAGTCCTGCATCTTTCAGCCCCGCACTGACCCTTGAAAGTAATTCTAAGCGTACTTACCAGTAACTTGTATTTCCTTCCATAGGAATCCATTGTGTGGTTTTCAGTAGAAAAGTTTCCAAGTGTCGATTTTTGAAACGTACATATACTCCTCTGAAATCAGCCGAATTAGGAATGCTGATTTACCCACCTGTTATCAGGAGAGAACCCAGTGCTGCATCTTTTAGACCAGTACTGACCCTGAAAAGTAATTCAAGCATACTTACCAGTAACTTGTATTTCCTTCCATAGGAATGCATTGTGTGGCTTTCAGCAGAAAAGTTTCCAAGTGTCCATTTTTCAAACGTACAAATATTCCTCTAAAATCAGCCGAATTACGAACACCGATTTACTCACCTGTTATCAGGAGAGAACCCAGTGCTGCATCTTTTAGCCCAGCACTGACCCTGAAAAGTAATTCTAAGCGTACTTACCAGTAACTTGTATTTCATTCCATAGGAATCCATTGTGTGGTTTTCACCAGAAAAGATTTTAAGTGTCCATTTTTGAAACCTACAAATACTCCTCTAAAATCAGCCGAACTACGAATTCTGATTTACTCACCTGTTATCAGGAGAGAACCCTGTGCTGCATCTTTTAGCCCAGCACTGACCCTGAAAAGTAATTCTAAGCGTACTTACCAGTAAGTTGTATTTCCGTCCATAGGAATCCATTGTGTGGTTTTCACCAGAAAAGTTTCTGTGTCCATTTTTGAAACGTTCAAATATTCCTCTAAAAACAGCCGAACTACGAATTCTGATTTACTCACCTGTTATCAGGAGAGAACCCAGTGCTGCAACTTTTAGACCAGCACTGACCCTGAAACGTAATTCTAAGCGAACTTACCAGTAAGTTGTATTTCTTTCCATAGGAATCCATTGCTTGGTTTTCACCAGAAAAGTTTTCAAGTGTCCATTTTTGAAACATACAAATATTCCTCTAAAGTCAGTCGAACCATGAATTCCGATTTACTCACCTGTTATCAGGAGAAAAACCCATTGCTGCATCTTTTAGCCCAGCACTGACCCTCAAAAGTAATTCTAAGCGTACTTACCAGTAACTTGTATTTCCTTCCATAGGAATCCATTGTGTGATTTTCAGCAGAAAAGTTTCCAAGAGTCCATTTTTTAAACGTACAAATATTCCTCTAAAATCAGCCGAATTACGAATACCGATTTACTCACCTGTTATCAGGAGAGAACCCAGTGCTGCATCTTTTAGCCCAGCACTGACCCTGGATAGTAATTCTAAGCGTACTTACCAGTAACTTGTATTCCCTTCCATAGGAATCCATTGAGTGGTTTTCAGCAGAAAAGTTTCCAAGAGTCCATTTTTTAAACGTACAAATATTCCTCTAAAATCAGCCGAATTACGAATACCGATTTACTCACCTGTTATCAGGAAAGAACCCAGTGCTGCATCTTTTAGCCCAGCACTGACCCTGGATAGTAATTCTAAGCGTACTTACCAGTAACTTGTATTTCCTTCCATAGGAATCCATTGTGTGGTTTTCAGCAGAAAAGTTTCCAAGTGTCCATTTTTGAAACATACAAATATTCCTCCTAAATCAGCCGAACTACGAATTCCAATTTACTCAACTGTTATCAGGAGAGAACCCAGTGCTGCATCCTTTAGGCCAGCACTGACCCTGAAAAGTAATTCTAAGCGTACTTACCAGTAACTTGTATTTCCTTCCATTTTAATCCATTGTGTGGTTTTCACCAGAAAAGATTTTAAGTGTCCATTTTTGAAACCTACAAATACTCCTCTAAAATCAGCCGAACTACGAATTCTGATTTACTCACCTGTTATCAGGAGAGAACCCTGTGCTGCATCTTTTAGCCCAGCACTGACCCTGAAAAGTAATTCTAAGCGTACTTACCAGTAAGTTGTATTTCCGTCCACAGGAATCCATTGTGTGGTTTTCACCAGAAAAGTTTCTAAGTGTCCATTTTTGAAACGTACAAATATTCCTCTAAAATCAGCCAAACTACGAATTCTGATTTACTCACCTGTTATCAGGAGACAACCCAGTGCTGCATCTTTTAGACCAGCACTGACCCTGAAAAGTAATTCTAAGCGTACTTACCAGTAACTTGTATTTCCTTCCCTAGCAATCCATTGTGTGATTTTCAGCAGAAAAATTTCTAAGTGTCCATTTTTGAAACGTACAAATATTCCTCTAAAATCAGCCGAACTACGAATTCTGATTTACTCACCTGTTATCAGGAGAGAACCCAGTGCTGCATCCTTTAGGCCAGCACTGACCCTGAAAAGCAATTCTAAGCGTACTTACCAGTAACTTGTATTTCCTTCCATAGGAATCCATTGTGTGGTTTTCACCAGAAAATATTTTAAGTGTCCATTTTTGAAATGTACAAATACTCCTCTAAAATCAGCCGAACTACGGATTCTGATTTACTCACCTATCAGGAGAGAACCCTGTGCTGCATCTTTTAGCCCAGCACTGACCCTGAAAAGTAATTATAAGCGTACTTACCAGTAACTTGTATTTCCTTCTTAGGAATCCATTGTGTGGTTTTCACCAGAAAAAATTTTAAGTGTCCATTTTTGAAACCTACAAATACTCCTCTAAAAACAGCCGAACTACGAATTCTGATTTACTCACCTGTTATCAGGAGAGAACCCTGTGCTGCATCTTTTAGCCCAGCACTGACCCTGGAAAGTAATTCTAAGCGTACTTACCAGTAACTTGTATTTCCTTCCTTAGGAATCCAATGTGTGGTTTTCAGCAGAAAAGTTTCCAAGTGTCCATTTTTGAAACGTACAAATATTCCTCTTAAATCAGCCGAACTACGAATTCCGATTTACTCACCTGTTATCAGGAGAGAACCGAGTCCTGCATCTTTCAGCCCGGCACTGACCCTTGAAAGTAATTCTAAGTGTACTTACCAGTAACTTGTATTTCCTTCCATAGGAATCCATTGTGTGGTTTTCAGTAGAAAAGTTTCCAAGTGTCGATTTTTGAAACGTACATATACTCCTCTGAAATCAGCCGAATTAGGAATGCTGATTTACCCACCTGTTATCAGGAGAGAACCCAGTGCTGCATCTTTTAGACCAGTACTGACCCTGAAAAGTAATTCAAGCATACTTACCAGTAACTTGTATTTCCTTCCATAGGAATGCATTGTGTGGCTTTCAGCAGAAAAGTTTCCAAGTGTCCATTTTTCAAACGTACAAATATTCCTCTAAAATCAGCCCAATTACGAATACCGATTTACTCACCTGTTATCAGGAGAGAACCCAGTGCTGCATCTTTTAGCCCAGCACTGACCCTGAAAAGTAATTCTAAGCGTACTTACCAGTAACTTGTATTTCCTTCCATAGGAATCCATTGTGTGATTTTCAGCAGAAAAGTTTCTGTGTCCGTTTTTGAAACGTACAAATACTCCTCTAAAATCAGCCGAATTAGGAATTCCGATTTGCTCAGCTGTTATCAGGAGAGAACACAGTGTTGCATCATTTAGGCCAGCACTTACTCTGAAAAGTAATTCTAAGCGTATTTACCAGTAACTTGTATTTCCTTCCATAGGAATCCATTGTGTGGTTTTCACCAGAAAAGTTTCTAGGTGTCCATTTTTGAAACGTACAAATATTCCTCTAAAATCAGCCGAACTACGAATTCTGATTTATTCACCTGTTATCAGGAGAGAACCCAGTGCTGCATCTTTTAGACCAGCACTGACCCTGAAACGTAATTCTAAGCGAACTTACCAGTAAGTTGTATTTCTTTCCATAGGAATCCATTGCTTTGTTTTCACTTGAAAAGTTTTCAAGTGTCCATTTTTGAAACGTACAAATATTCCTCTAAAGTCAGTCGAACTATGAATTCCGATTTACTCACCTGTTATCAGGAGAAAAACCCATTGCTGCATCTTTTAGCCCAGCACTGACCCTCAAAAGTAATTCTAAGTGTACTTACCAGTAACTTGTATTTCCTTCCATAGGAATCCATTGTGTGATTTTCAGCAGAAAAGTTTCTGTGTCCGTTTTTGAAACGTACAAATACTCCTCTAAAATCAGCCGAATTAGGAATTCCGATTTGCTCAGCTGTTATCAGGAGAGAACACAGTGCTTCATCATTTAGGCCAGCACTTACTCTGAAAAGTAATTCTAAGCATATTTACCAGTAACTTGTATTTCCTTCCATAGGAATCCACTGTGTGGTTTTCAGCAGAAAAGTTTCAAAGTCTCCATTTTTGAAACATACAAATATTCCTCTTAAATCAGCCGAACTACGAATTCCGATTTATTCACCTGTTATCAGGAGAGATCCCAGTGCTGCACCTTTTAGCCCAACACTGACCCTGGAAAGTAATTCTAAGCGTACTTACCAGTAACTTGTATTTCCTTCCGTAGGAATGCATTGTGTGGTTTTCAGCAGAAAAGTTTCCAAGTGTCCATTTTTGAAACGTACAAATATTCCTCTAAAATCAGCCAAATTAAGAATACCGATGTACTCACCTGTTATCAGGAGAGAACCCAGTGCTGCATCTTTTAGCCCAGCACTGACCCTGAAAAGTAATTCTAAGCGTACTTACCAGTAACTTGTATTTCCTTCCAAAGGAATCCATTGTGTGGTTTTCAGCAGAAAAGTTTCCAAGTGTCCATTTTTGAAACGTACAAATACTCCTCTAAAATCAGCTGAATTACGAATGCCGATTTACCCAACTGTTATCAGGAGAGAACCCAGTGCTGCATCTTTTAGCCCAGCACTGACCCTGAAAAGTAATTCTAAGCGAACTTACCAGTAAGTTGTATTTCTTTCCTATCGGAATCCATTGCTAGGTTTTCACCGGAAAAGTTTTCAAGTGTCCATTTTTGAAATGTACAAATATTCCTCTAAAATCAGCCAAACTACGAATTCCGATTTACTCACCTGTTATCAGGAGAGAACCCAGTGCTGCATCCTTTAGGCCAGCACTGACCCTGAAAAGTAATTCTAAGCGTACTTACCAGTAACTTGTTTTTCCTTCCATTTTAATCCATTGTGTGGTTTTCACCAGAAAAGATTTTAAGTGTCCATTTTTTAAACCTACAAATACTCCTATAAAATCAGCCGAACTACGAATTCTGATTTACTCACCTGTTATCAGGAGAGAACCCTGTTCTGCATCTTTAAGCTCAGCACTGACCCTGCAAAGTAATTCTAAGCGTACTTACCAGTAAGTTGTATTTCCGTCCAAAGTAATCCATTGTGTGGTTTTCAGCAAAAAAGTTTCCAAGTGTCGATTTTTGAAACGTACAAATACTCCTCTAAAATCAGCCGAATTACGAATGCCGATTTACCCACCTGTTATCAGGAGAGAAGAGAACCCAGTGCTGCATATTTTAGACCAGCACTGACCCTGAAAAGTAATTCAAGCGTATTTACCAGTAACTTGTATTTCCTTCCATAGGAATGCATTGTGTGGTTTTCAGCAGAAAAGTTTCCAAGTGTCCATTTTTGAAACGTACAAATATTCCTCTAAAATCAGCCGAATTACGAATACCGATTTACTCACCTGTTATCAGGAGAGAACCCAGTGCTGCATCTTTTAGCCCAGCACTGACCCTGAAAAGTAATTCTAAGCGTACTTACCAGTAACTTGTATTCCCTTCCATAGGAATCCATTGTGTGGTTTTCAGCAGAAAAGTTTCCAAGAGTCCATTTTTTAAACGTACAAATATTCCTCTAAAATCAGCCGAATTACGAATACCGATTTACTCACCTGTTATCAGGAGAGAACCCAGTGCTGCATCTTTTAGCCCAGCACTGACCCTGGATAGTAATTCTAAGCGTACTTACCAGTAACTGGTATTTCCTTCCAAAGGAATCCATTGTGTGGTTTTCAGCAGAAAAGTTTCCAAGTGTCCATTTTTGAAACGTACAAATACTCCTCTAAAATCAGCTGAATTACGGTTGCCGATTTACCCAACTGTTATCAGGAGAGAACCCAGTGCTGCATCTTTTAGCCCAGCACTGACCCTGAAAAGTAATTCTAAGCGAACTTACCAGTAAGTTGTATTTCTTTCCTATCGGAATCCATTGCTAGGTTTTCACCGGAAAAGTTTTCAAGTGTCCATTTTTGAAATGTACAAATATTCCTCTAAAATCAGCCAAACTACGAATTCCGATTTACTCACCTGTTATCAGGAGAGAACCCAGTGCTGCATCCTTTAGGCCAGCACTGACCCTGAAAAGTAATTCTAAGCGTACTTACCAGTAACTTGTATTTCCTTCCATTTTAATCCATTGTGTGGTTTTCACCAGAAAAGATTTTAAGTGTCCATTTTTTAAACCTACAAATACTCCTATAAAATCAGCCGAACTACGAATTCTGATTTACTCACCTGTTATCAGGAGAGAACCCTGTTCTGCATCTTTAAGATCAGCACTGACCCTGAAAAGTAATTCTAACCGTACTTACCAGTAAGTTGTATTTCCGTCCAAAGTAATCCATTGTGTGGTTTTCAGCAGAAAAGTTTCCAAGTGTCGATTTTTGAAACGTACAAATACTCCTCTAAAATCAGCCAAATTACGAATGCCGATTTACCCACCTGTTATCAGGAGAGAAGAGAACCCAGTGCTGCATATTTTAGACCAGCACTGACCCTGAAAAGTAATTCAAGCGTATTTACCAGTAACTTGTATTTCCTTCCATAGGAATGCATTGTGTGGTTTTCAGCAGAAAAGTTTCCAAGTGTCCATTTTTGAAACGTACAAATATTCCTCTAAAATCAGCTGAATTACGAATGCCGATTTACCCAACTGTTATCAGGAGAGAACCCAGTGCTGCATCTTTTAGCCCAGCACTGACCCTGAAAAGTAATTCTAAGTGTACTTACCAGTAACTTGTATTTCCGTCCAAAGTAATCCATTGTGTGGTTTTCAGCAGAAAAGTTTCCAAGTGTCGATTTTTGAAACGTACAAATACTCCTCTAAAATCAGCCGAATTACGAATGCCGATTTACCCACCTGTTATCAGGAGAGAAGAGAACCCAGTGCTGCATATTTTAGACCAGCACTGACCCTGAAAAGTAATTCAAGCGTATTTACCAGTAACTTGTATTTCCTTCCATAGGAATGCATTGTGTGGTTTTCAGCAGAAAAGTTTCCAAGTGTCCATTTTTGAAATGTACAAATATTCCTCTAAAATCAGCCAAACTACGAATTCCGATTTACTCACCTGTTATCAGCAGAGAACCCAGTGCTGCATCCTTTAGGCCAGCACTGACCCTGAAAAGTAATTCTAAGCGTACTTACCAGTAACTTGTATTTCCTTCCATTTTAATCCATTGTGTGGTTTTCACCAGAAAAGATTTTAAGTGTCCATTTTTTAAACCTACAAATACTCCTATAAAATCAGCCGAACTACGAATTCTGATTTACTCACCTGTTATCAGGAGAGAACCCTGTGCTGCATCTTTAAGCTCAGCACTGACCCTGAAAAGTAATTCTAAGCGTACTTACCAGTAAGTTGTATTTCCGTCCAAAGTAATCCATTGTGTGATTTTCAGCAGAAAAGTTTCCAAGTGTCGATTTTTGAAACGTACAAATACTCCTCTAAAATCAGCCGAATTACGAATGCCGATTTACCCACCTGTTATCAGGAGAGAAGAGAACCCAGTGCTGTATCTTTTAGCCCAGCACTTACCCTGGAAAGTAATTCTAAGCGTACTTACCAGTAACTTGTATTTCCTTCCAAAGGAATCCATTGTGTGGTTTTCAGCAGAAAAGTTTCCAAGTGTCCATTTTTGAAACGTACAAATACTCCTCTAAAATCAGCCGAATTACGAATGCCGATTTATCCACCTGTTATCAGGAGAGAAGAGAACCCAGTGCTGCATATTTTAGACCAGCACTGACCCTGAAAAGTAATTCAAGAGTACTTACCAGTAACTTGTATTTCCTTCCATAGGAATGCATTGTGTGGTTTTCAGCAGAAAAGTTTCCAAGTGTCCATTTTTGAAACGTACAAATATTCCTCTAAAATCAGCCGAATTACGAAAACCGATTTACTCACCTGTTATCAGGAGAGAACCCAGTGCTGCATCGTTTAGCCCAGCACTGACCCTGAAAAGTAATTCTAAGCATACTTACCAGTAACTTGTATTCCCTTCCATAGGAATCCATTGTGTGGTTTTCAGCAGAAAAGTTTCCAAGAGTCCATTTTTTAAATGTACAAATATTCCTCTAAAATCAGCCGAATTACGAATATCGATTTACTCACCTGTTATCAGGAGAGAACCCAGTGCTGCATCTTTTAGCCCAGCACTGACCCTGGATAGTAATTCTAAGCGTACTTACCAGTAACTTGTATTTCCTTCCATAGGAATCCATTGTGTGGTTTTCAGCAGAAAAGTTTCCAAGTGTCCATTTTTGAAACATACAAATATTCCTCCTAAATCAGCCGAACTACGAATTCCAATTTACTCACCTGTTATCAGGAGAGAACCCAGTGCTGCATCTTTTAGCCCAGCACTGACCCTGGAAAGTAATTCTAAGAGTACTTACCAGTAACTTGTATTTCCTTCCAAAGGAATCCATTGTGTGGTTTTCAGCAGAAAAGTTTCCAAGTGTCGATTTTTGAAACGTACAAATACTCCTCTAAAATCAGCTGAATTACGAATGCCGGTTTACCCAACTGTTATCAGGAGAGAACCCAGTGCTGCATCTTTTAGCCCAGCACTGACCCTGAAAAGTAATTCTAAGCGTACTTACCAGTAACTTGTATTTCCTTCCATAGGAATCCATTGTGTGATGTTCAGCAGAAAAGTTTCTAAGTGTCCATTTTTGAAACGTACAAATACTCCTCTAAAATCAGCGGAACTACGAATTCCAATTTACTCACCTGTTATCAGGAGAGAACCCAGTGCTGCATCTTTTAGACCAGCACTGACCCTGAAACGTAATTCTAAGCGAACTTACCAGTAAGTTGTATTTCTTTCTTATCGGAATCCATTGCTTGGTTTTCACCAGAAAAGTTTTCAAGTGTCCATTTTTGAAACGTACAAATATTCCTCTAAAATCAGCCAAACTACGAATTCCGATTTACTCACCTGTTATCAGGAGAGAACCCAGTGCTGCATCCTTTAGGCCAGCACTGACCCTGAAAAGTAATTCTAAGCGTACTTACCAGTAACTTGTATTTCCTTCCATTTTAATCTATTGTGTGGTTTTCACCAGAAAAGATTTTAAGTGTCCATTTTTGAAACCTACAAATACTCCTCTAAAATCAGCCGAACTACGAATTCTGATTTACTCACCTGTTATCAGGAGACAACCCAGTGCTGCATCTTTTAGACCAGCACTGACCCTGAAAAGTAATTCTAAGCGTACTTACCAGTAACTTGTATTTCCTTCCCTAGCAATCCATTGTGTGATTTTCAGCAGAAAAATTTCTAAGTGTCCATTTTTGAAACGTACAAATATTCCTCTAAAATCAGCCGAACTACGAATTCTGATTTACTCACCTGTTATCAGGAGAGAACCCAGTGCTGCATCCTTTAGGCCAGCACTGACCCTGAAAAGTAATTCTAAGCGTACTTACCAGTAATTTGTATTTCCTTCCATAGGAATCCATAGTGTGGTTTTCAGCAGAAAAGATTTTAAGTGTCCATTTTTGAAATGTACAAATACTCCTCTAAAATCAGCCGAACTACGAATTTTGATTTACTCACCTATCAGGAGAGAACCCTGTGCTGCATCTTTTAGCCCTACAACAAACAAATGATGGACGGAATGCTGACAATGCAGACATTCTCCCCCAGTCAAGAGATCTGGGTTAAATCCATCGTTCTTTTGCCCACTACGCCACCCCAGTTCAGACATGGCCATATGCAAATCAGTTTTGACCCTGTGCCTCATGGGAACAGTCTAGCCCGAACTGCCAAGCCATGTCTTCCCTGGACCGGAATCAAGCATCCTAGGACCGGTTTCTGGCTATCAGCCGTCATCAGCCAGGATAGCTTGACTCCAGTGGCGTAGTGAGCACGGGTCCCACGTCTGGGAATACCCATCCCACTTAGAGCGAAAAGCGTTACAACAAACAAATGATGGACGGAATGCTGACATTGCAGACATTCTCCCCCAGTCAAGAGATCTGGGTTAAATCCATCGTTCTTTTGCCCACTACGCCACCCCAGTTCAGACATGGCCATATGCAAATCAGTTTTGACCCTGTGCCACATGGGAACAGTCCAGCCCGAACTGCCAAGCCATGTCTTCCCTGGACCGGAATCAAGCATCCTAGGACCGGTTTCTGGCTATCAGCCGTCATCAGCCAGGATAGCTTGACTCCAGTGGCGTAGTGAGCACGGGTCCCACGTCTGGGAATACCCATCCCACTTAGGGCGAAAAGCGTTACAACAAACAAATGATGGACGGAATGCTGACAATGCAGACATTCTCCCCCAGTCAAGAGATCTGGGTTAAATCCATCGTTCTTTTGCCCACTACGCCACCCCAGTTCAGACATGGCCATATGCAAATCAGTTTTGACCCTGTGCCTCATGGGAACAGTCCAGCCCGAACTGCCAAGCCATGTCTTCCCTGGACCGGAATCAAGCATCCTAGGACCGGTTTCTGGCTATCAGCCGTCATCAGCCAGGATAGCTTGACTCCAGTGGCGTAGTGAGCACGGGTCCCACGTCTGGGAATACCCATCCCACTTAGGGCGAAAAGCGTTACAACAAACAAATGATGGACGGAATGCTGACAATGCAGACATTCTCCCCCAGTCAAGTAATTCTAAGCGTACTTACCAGTAACTTGTATTTCCTTCCATAGGAATCCATTGTGTGGTTTTCAGCAGAAAAGTTTATGTGTCCATTTTTGAAACGTACAAATACTCCTCTAAAATCAGCCGAATTAGGAATTCCGATTTGCTCAGCTGTTATCAGGAGAGAACACAGTGCTGCATCATTTAGTCCAGCACTGACCCTGGAAAGTAATTCTAAGCATACTTACCAGTAACTTGTATTTCCTTCCTTAGGAATCCATTGTGTGGTTTTCAGCAGAAAAGTTTCCAAGTGTCCATTTTTGAAACGCACAAATATTCCTCTTAAATCAGCCGAACTACGAATTCCGATTTACTCACCTGTTATCAGGAGAGAACCCAGTGCTGCATCTTTTAGCCCAGCACTGACCCTGGAAAGTAATTCTAAGAGTACTTACCAGTAACTTGTATTTCCTTCCAAAGGAATCCATTGTGTGGTTTTCAGCAGAAAAGTTTCCAAGTGTCGATTTTTGAAACGTACAAATACTCCTCTAAAATCAGCTGAATTACGAATGCCGGTTTACCCAACTGTTATCAGGAGAGAACCCAGTGCTGCATCTTTTAGCCCAGCACTGACCCTGAAAAGTAATTCTAAGCGTACTTACCAGTAACTTGTATTTCCTTCCATAGGAATCCATTGTGTGATGTTCAGCAGAAAAGTTTCTAAGTGTCCATTTTTGAAACGTACAAATACTCCTCTAAAATCAGCGGAACTACGAATTCCGATTTACTCACCTGTTATCAGGAGAGAACCCAGTGCTGCATCTTTCAGCCCAGCACTGACCCTTGAAAGTAATTCTAAGCGTACTTACCAGTAACTTGTATTTCCTTCCATAGGAATCCATTGAGTGGTTTTCAGTAGAAAAGTTAACAAGTGTCGATTTTTGAAACGTACAAATACTCCTCTGAAATCAGCCGAATTAGGAATGCTGATTTACCCACCTGTTATCAGGAGAGAACCCAGTGCTGCATCTTTTAGACCGGTACTGACCCTGAAAAGTAATTCAAGCATACTTACCAGTATCTTGTATTTCCTTCCATAGGAATGCATTGTGTGGCTTTCAGCAGAAAAGTTTCCAAGTGTCCATTTTTCAAACGTACAAATATTCCTCTAAAATCAGCCGAATTACGAATACCAATTTACTCACCTGTTATCAGGAGAGAACCCAGTGCTGCGTCTTTTAGCCCAGCACTGACCCTGAAAAGTAATTCTAAGCGTACTTACCAGTAACTTGTATTTCCTTCCATAGGAATCCATTGAGTGGTTTTCACCAGAAAAGATTTTAAGTGTCCATTTTTGAAACCTACAAATACTCCTCTAAAATCAGCCGAACTACGAATTCTGATTTACACACCTGTTATCAGGAGAGAACCCTGTGCTGCATCTTTTAGCCCAGCACTGACCCTGAAAAGTAATTCTAAGCGTACTTACCAGTAAGTTGTATTTCCGTCCATAGGAATCCATTGTGTGGTTTTCACCAGAAAAGTTTTCAAGTGTCCATTTTTGAAACGTACAAATATTCCTCTAAAGTCAGTCGAACTATGAATTCCGATTTACTCACCTGTTATCAGGAGAAAAACCCATTGCTGCATCTTTTAGCCCAGCACTGACCCTCAAAAGTAATTCTAAGCGTACTTACCAGTAACTTGTATTTCCTTCCATAGGAATCCATTGTGTGATTTTCAGCAGAAAAGTTTCTGTGTCCGTTTTTGAAACGTACAAATACTCCTCTAAAATCAGCCGAATTAGGAATTCCGATTTACTCAGCTGTTATCAGGAGAGAACACAGTGCTGCATCATTTAGGCCAGCACTTACCCTGAGAAGTAATTCTAAGCGTATTTACCAGTAACTTGTATTTCCTTCCATAGGAATCCACTGTGTGGTTTTCAGCAGAAAAGTTTCAAAGTGTCCATTTTTGAAACATACAAATATTCCTCTTAAATCAGCCGAACTACGAATTCCGATGTATTCACCTGTTATCAGGAGAGATCCCAGTGCTGCATCTTTTAGCCCAGCACTGACCCTGGAAAGTAATTCTAAGCGTACTTACCAGTAACTTGTATTTCCTTCCGTAGGAATGCATTGTGTGGTTTTCAGCAGAAAAGTTTCCAAGTGTCCATTTTTGAAACGTACAAATATTCCTCTAAAATCAGCCGAATAAAGAATACCGATGTACTCACCTGTTATCAGGAGAGAACCCAGTGCTGCATCTTTTAGCCCATCACTGACCCTGAAAAGTAATTCTAAGCATACTTACCAGTAACTTGTATTCCCTTCCATAGGAATCCATTGTGTGGTTTTCAGCAGAAAAGTTTCCAAGTGTCCATTTTTGAAACGTACAAATATTCCTCTAAAATCAGCCGAATTACGAATACTGATTTACTCACCTGTTATCAGGAGAGAACCCAGTGCTGCATCTTTTAGCCCAGCACTGACCCTGGAAAGTAATTCTAAGCGTACTTACCTGTAACTTGTATTTCCTTCCAAAGGAATCCATTGTGTGGTTTTCAGCAGAAAAGTTTCCAAGTGTCGATTTTTGAAACGTACAAATACTCCTCTAAAATCAGCCGAATTACGAATGCCTATTTACCCACCTGTTATCAGGAGAGAAGAGAACCCAGTGCTGCATCTTTTAGCCCAGCACTTACCCTGGAAAGTAATTCTAAGCGTACTTACCAGTAACTTGTATTTCCTTCCATAGGAATCCATTGTGTGATTTTCAGCAGAAAAGTTTCTAAGTGTCCATTTTTGAAACGTACAAATACTCTTCTAAAATCAGCCGAACTACGAATTCCGATTTACTCACCTGTTATCAGGAGAGAACCCAGTGCTGCATCTTTTAGACCAGCACTGACCCTGAAACGTAATTCTAAGCGAACTTACCAGTAAGTCGTATTTCTTTTCTATCGGAATCCATTGCTTGGTTTTCACCAGAAAAGTTTTCAAGTGTCCATTTTTGAAACGTACAAATATTCCTCTAAAATCAGCCAAACTACGAATTCCAATTTACTCACCTGTTATCAGGAGAGAACCCAGTGCTGCATCCTTTAGGCCAGCACTGACCCTGAAAAGTAATTCTAAGCGTAGTTACCAGTAAGTTGTATTTCCTTCCATTTTAATCCATTGTGTGGTTTTCACCAGAAAAGATTTTAAGTGTCCATTTTTTAAACCTACAAATACTCCTATAAAATCATCCGAACTACAAATTCTGATTTACTCACCTGTTATCAGGAGAGAACCCTGTGCTGCATCTTTAAGCCCAGCACTGACCCTGAAAAGTAATTCTAAGCATACTTACCAGTAAGTTGTATTTCCGTCCACAGGAATCCATTGTGTGGTTTTCACCAGAAAAGTTTCTAAGTGTCCATTTTTGAAACGTACAAATATTCCTCTAAAATCAGCCAAACTACGAATTCTGATTTACTCACCTGTTATCGGGAGACAACCCAGTGCTGCATCTTTTAGACCAGCACTGACCCTGAAAAGTAATTCTAAGCGTACTTACCAGTAACTTGTATTTCCTTCCAAAGCAATCCATTGTGTGATTTTCAGCAGAAACATTTCTAACTGTCCATTTTTGAAACGTACAAATACTCCTCTAAAATAAGCCGAACTACGAATTCTGATTTACTCACCTGTTATCAGGAGAGAACCCAGTGCTGCATGTTTTAGACCAGCACTGACCCTGAAACGTAATTCTAAGCGAACCTACCAGTAAGTTGTATTTCTTTCCTATCGGAATCCATTGCTTGGTTTTCACCAGAAAAGTTTTCAAGTGTCCATTTTTGAAACGTACAAATATTCCTCTAAAATCAGCCAAACTACGAATCCCGATTTACTCACCTGTTATCAGGAGAGAACCCTGTGCTGCATCTTTAAGCTCAGCACTAACCCTGAAAAGTAATTCTAAGCGTACTTACCAGTAAGTTGTATTTCCGTCCAAAGTAATCCATTGTGTTGTTTTCAGCAGAAAAGTTTCCAAGTGTCGATTTTTGAAACGTACAAATAATCCTCTAAAATCAGCCGAATTACGAATGCCGATTTACCCACCTGTTATCAGGAGAGAAGAGAACCCAGTGCTGCATCTTTTAGCCCAGCACTCACCCTGGAAAGTAATTCTAAGCGTACTTACCAGTAACTTGTATTTCCTTCCAAAGGAATCCATTGTGTGGTTTTCAGCAGAAAAGTTTCCAAGTGTCGATTTTTGAAACGTACAAATACTCCTCTAAAATCAGCCGAATTACGAATGCCGATTTACCCACCTGTTATCAGGAGAGAAGAGAACCCAGTGCTGCATATTTTAGACCAGCACTGACCCTGAAAAGTAATTCAAGTGTACTTACCAGTAACTTGTATTTCCTTTCATAGGAATGCATTGTGTGGTTTTCAGCAGAAAAGTTTCCAAGTGTCCATTTTTGAAACGTACAAATACTCCTCTAAAATCAGCCGAATTACGAATGCCGATTTACCCACCTGTTATCAGGAGAGAAGAGAACCCAGTGCTGCATCTTTTAGCCCAGCACTCACCCTGGAAAGTAATTCTAAGCGTACTTACCAGTAACTTGTATTTCCTTCCAAAGGAATCCATTGTGTGATTTTCAGCAGAAAAGTTTCTAAGTGTCCATTTTTGAAACGTACAAATATTCCTCTAAAATCAGCCGAACTACGAATTCTGATTTACTCACCTGTTATCAGGAGACAACGCAGTGCTGCATCTTTTAGACCAGCACTGACCATGAAAAGTAATTCTAAGCGTACTTACCAGTAACTTGTATTTCCTTCCATAGCAATCCATTGTGTGATTTTCAGCAGAAAAATTTCTAACTGTCCATTTTTGAAACCTACAAATACTCCTCTAAAATCAGCCGAACTACGAATTCCGATTTACTCACCTGTTATCAGGAGAGAACCCACTGCTGCATCTTTTAGACCAGCACTGACCCTGAAACGTAATTCTAAGCGAACTTACCAGTAACTTTTATTTCCTTCCATAGGAATCCATTGCTTGGTTTTCACCAGAAAAATTTTCAAGTGTCCATTTTTGAAACGTACAAATATTCCTCTAAAATCAGCCAAACTACGAATCCCGATTTACTCACCTGTTATCAGGAGAGAACCCAGTGCTGCATCCTTTAGGCCAGCACTGACCCTGAAAAGTAATTCTAAGCGTACTTACCAGTAACTTGTATTTCCTTCTGTAGGAATCCATTGTGTGGTTTTCACCAGAAAAGATTTTAAGTGTCCATTTTTGAAATGTACAAATACTCCTCTAAAATCAGCCGAACTACGAATTCTGATTTACTCACCTATCAGGAGAGAACCCAGTGCTGCATCTTTTAGCCCAGCACTGACCCTGGAAAGTAATTCTAAGCGTACTTACCAGTAACTTGTATTTCCGTCCCTAGGAATCCATTGTGTGGTTTTCACCAGAAAAGTTTCCAAGTGTCTATTTTAGAAACGTACAAATACTCCTCTAAAATCAGCCGAACTACGAATTCCGATTTACTCACCTGTTATCAGGAGAGAACCCAGTGCTGCATCTTTTAGCCCAGCACTGACCCTGGAAAGTAATTCTAAGCGTACTTACCAGTAACTTGTATTTCCTTCCATAGGAATCCATTCTGTGGTTTTCAGCAGAAAAGTTTCCAAGTGTCTATTTTTGAAACGTACAAATATTCCTCTTAAATCAGCCGAACTACGAATTCTGATTTACTCACCTGTTATCAGGAGAGAACCCAGTGCTGCATCTTTCAGCCCAGCACTGACACTTGAAAGTAATTCTAAGCGTACTTACCAGTAACTTGTATTTCCTTCCATCGGAATCCATTGTGTGGTTTTCAGTAGAAAAGTTTCCAAGTGTCGATTTTTGAAACCTACAAATACTCCTCTGAAATCAGTTGAATTAGGAATGCTGATTTACCCACCTGTTATCAGGAGAGAACCCAGTGCTGCATCTTTTAGACCAGTACTGACCCTGAAAAGTAATTCAAGCATACTTACCAGTAACTTGTATTTCCTTCCATAGGAATGCATTGTGTGGCTTTCAGCAGAAAAGTTTCCAAGTGTCCATTTTCCAAACGTACAAATACTCCTCTGAAATCAGCCAAATTAGGAATGCTGATTTACCCACCTGTTATCAGGAGAAAACCCAGTGCTGCATCTTTCAGCCCAGTACTGACCCTTGAATGTAATTCTAACCATACTTACCAGTAACTTGTATTTCCTTCCATAGGAATCCATTGTGTGGTTTTCAGTATAAAAGTTTACAAGTGTCCATTTTTCAAACGTACAAATATTCCTCTGAAATCAGCCGAATTACGAATGCTGATTTACTCACCTGTTATCAGGAGAGAACCCAGTGCTGCATCTTTTAGACCAGTACTGACCCTGAAAAGTAATTCAAGCATACTTACCAGTAACTTGTATTTCCTTCCATAGGAATGCATTGTGTGGTTTTCACCAGAAAAGTTTCTAAGTGTCCATTTTTGAAACGTACAAATATTCCTCTAAAATCAGCCGAACTATGAATTCCGATTTACTCACCTGTTATCAGGAGAAAAACCCATTGCTGCATCTTTTGGACCAGCACTGACCCTGAAACGTAATTCTAAGCGAACTTACCAGTAAGTTGTATTTCTTTCCATAGGAATCCATTGCTTGGTTTTCACCAGAAAAGTTTTCAAGTGTCCATTTTTCAAAAGTACAAATATTCCTCTAAAGTCAGTCGAACTATGAATTCCGATTTACTCACCTGTTATCAGGAGAAAAACCCATTGTTGCATCTTTTAGCCCAGCACTGACACTCAAAAGTAATTCTAAGCGTACTTACCAGTAACTTGTATTTCCTTCCATAGGAATCCATTGTGTAATTTTCAGCAGAAAAGTTTCTGTGTCCGTTTTTGAAAAGTACAAATACTCCTCTAAAATCAGCCGAATTAGGAATTCCGATTTGCTCAGCTGTTATCAGGAGAGATCCCAGTGCTGCACCTTTTAGCCCAGCACTGACCCTGGAAAGTAATTCTAAGCGTACTTACCAGTAACTTGTATTTCCTTCCGTAGGAATGCATTGTGTGGTTTTCAGCAGTAAAGTTTCCAAGTGTCCATTTTTGAAACGTACAAATATTCCTCTAAAGTCAGCCGAATTAAGAATACCGATGTACTCACCTGTTATCAGGAGAGAACCCAGTACTGCATCTTTTAGCCCAGCACTGACCCTGAAAAGTAATTCTAAGCGTACTTACCAGTAACTTGTATTTCCTTCCAAAGGAATCCATTGTGTGGTTTTCAGCAGAAAAGTTTCCAAGTGTCGATTTTTGAAACGTACAAATACTCCTCTAAAATCAGCCGAATTACGAATGCCGATTTACCCACCTGTTATCAGGAGAGAAGAGAACCCAGTGCTGCATCTTTTAGCCCAGCACTTACCCTGGAAAGTAATTCTAAGCGTACTTACCAGTAACTTGTATTTCCTTCCAAAGGAATCCATTATGTGGTTTTCAGCAGAAAAGTTTCCAAGTGTCGATTTTTGAAACGTACAAATACTCCTTTAAAATCAGCCGAATTACGAATGCCGATTTACACAACTGTTATCAGGAGAGAAGAGAACCCAGTGCTGCATATTTTAGACCAGCACTGACCCTGAAAAGTAATTCAAGCGTACTTACCAGTAACTTGTATTTCCTTCCATAGGAATGCATTGTGTGGTTTTCAGCAGAAAAGTTTCCAAGTGTCCATTTTTGAAACGTACAAATACTCCTCTAAAATCAGCTGAATTACGAATGCTGATTTACCCAACTGTTATCAGGAGAGAACCCAGTGCTGCATCTTTTAGCCCAGCACTGACCCTGAAAAGTAATTCTAAGCGTACTAACCAGTAACTTGTATTTCCTTCCATAGGAATCCATTGTGTGATTTTCAGCAGAAAAGTTTCTAAGTTTCCATTTTTGAAACGTACAAATACTCTTCTAAAATCAGCCGAACTACGAATTCCGATTTACTCACCTGTTATCAGGAGAGAACCCTGTGTTGCATCTTTTAGCCCAGCACTGACCCTGAAATGTAATTCTAAGCGTACTTACCAGTAAGTTGTATTTCCGTCCATAGGAATCCATTGTGTGGTTTTCACCAGAAAAGATTCTAAGTGTCCATTTTAGAAACGTACAAATACTCCTCTAAAATCAACCGAACTATGAATTCCGATGTACTCACCTGTTATCAGGAGAGAACCCAGTGCTGCATCTTTTAGCCCAGCACTGACCCTGGAAAGTAATTCTAAGCGTACTTACCAGTAAGTTGTATTTCCTTCCATTTTAATCCATTCTGTGGTTTTCAGCAGAAAAGTTTCCAAGTGTCTATTTTTAAAACATACAAATATTCCTCTTAAATCA
Source organism: Triturus cristatus (assembly GCF_964204655.1). Taxonomy (NCBI): domain Eukaryota; kingdom Metazoa; phylum Chordata; class Amphibia; order Caudata; family Salamandridae; genus Triturus; species Triturus cristatus. The sequence goes on along the minus strand of NC_140579.1, from coordinate 1,016,268,818 downwards.
GCCGAACTACGAATTCCGATTTACTCTCCTGTTATCAGGAGAGAACCCAGTGCTGCATCTTTTAGTCCAGCACTGACCCTGGAAAGTAATTCTAAGCATACTTACCAGTAACTTGTATTTCCTTCCTTAGGAATCCATTGTGTGGTTTTCAGCAGAAAAGTTTCCAAGTGTCCATTTTTGAAACGTACAAATATTCCTCTTAAATCAGCCGAACTACGAATTCCGATTTACTCACCTGTTATCAGGAGAGAACCCAGTGCTGCATCTTTCAGCCCAGCACTGACCCTTGAAAGTAATTCTAAGCGTACTTACCAGTAACTTGTATTAGAAAAGTTAACAAGTGTCGATTTTTGAAACGTACAAATACTCCTCTGAAATCAGCCGAATTAGGAATGCTGATTTACCCACCTGTTATCAGGAGAGAACCCAGTGCTGCATCTTTTAGACCAGCACTGACCCTGAAACGTAATTCTAAGCGAACTTACCAGTAAGTCGTATTTCTTTTCTATCGGAATCCATTGCTTGGTTTTCACCAGAAAAGTTTTCAAGTGTCCATTTTTGAAACGTACAAATATTCCTCTAAAATCAGCCAAACTACGAATTCCAATTTACTCACCTGTTATCAGGAGAGAACCCAGTGCTGCATCCTTTAGGCCAGCACTGACCCTGAAAAGTAATTCTAAGCGTAGTTACCAGTAAGTTGTATTTCCTTCCATTTTAATCCATTGTGTGGTTTTCACCAGAAAAGATTTTAAGTGTCCATTTTTTAAACCTACAAATACTCCTATAAAATCATCCGAACTACGAATTCTGATTTACTCACCTGTTATCAGGAGAGAACCCTGTGCTGCATCTTTTAGCCCAGCACTGACCCTGAAAAGTAATTCTAAGCGTACTTACCAGTAAGTTGTATTTCCGTCCACAGGAATCCATTGTGTGGTTTTCACCAGCAAAGTTTCTAAGTGTCCATTTTTGAAACGTACAAATATTCCTCTAAAATCAGCCGAACTACGAATTCTGATTTACTCACCTGTTATCAGGAGACAACCCAGTGCTGCATCTTTTAGACGAGCACTGACCCTGAAAAGTAATTCTAAGCGTACTTACCAGTAACTTGTATTTCCTTCCATAGCAATCCATTGTGTGATTTTCAGCAGAAAAATTTCTAAGTGTCCATTTTTGAAACGTACAAATACTCCTCTAAAATCAGCCGAACTACGAATTCTGATTTACTCACCTGTTATCAGGAGAGAACCCAGTGCTGCATCTTTTAGACCAGCACTGACCCTGAAACGTAATTCTAAGCGAACATACCAGTAAGTTGTATTTCTTTCCTATCGGAATCCATTGCTTGGTTTTCACCAGAAAAGTTTTCAAGTGTCCATTTTTGAAACGTACAAATATTCCTCTAAAATCAGCCAAACTACGAATCCCGATTTACTCACCTGTTATCAGGAGAGAACCCAGTGCTGCATCCTTTAGGCCAGCACTGACCCTGAAAAGTAATTCTAAGCGTACTTACCAGTAACTTGTATTTCGTTCCATAGGAATCCATTGTGTGGTTTTCACCAGAAAAGATTTTAAGTGTCCATTTTTGAAATGTACAAATACTCCTCTAAAATCAGCCGAACTACGAATTCTGATTTACTCACCTATCAGGAGAGAACCCTGTGTTGCATCTTTTAGCCCAGCCCTGACCCTGAAAAGTAATTCTAAGCGTACTTACCAGTAAGTTGTATTTCCGTCCATAGGAATCCATTGTGTGGTTTTCACCAGAAAAGATTCTAAGTGTCCATTTTAGAAACGTACAAATACTCCTCTAAAATCAACCGAACTACGAATTCCGATGTACTCACCTGTTATCAGGAGAGAACCCAGTGCTGCATCTTTTAGCCCAGCACTGACCCTGGAAAGTAATTCTAAGCGTACTTACCAGTAAGTTGTATTTCCTTCCATTTTAATCCATTCTGTGGTTTTCAGCAGAAGAGTTTCCAAGTGTCTATTTTTGAAACATACAAATATTCCTCTTAAATCAGCCGAACTACGAATTCCGATTTACTCTCCTGTTATCAGGAGAGAACCCAGTGCTGCATCTTTTAGTCCAGCACTGACCCTGGAAAGTAATTCTAAGCCTACTTACCAGTAACTTGTATTTCCTTCCTTAGGAATCCATTGTGTGGTTTTCAGCAGAAAAGTTTCCAAGTGTCCATTTTTGAAACGTACAAATATTCCTCTTAAATCAGCCGAACTACGAATTCCGATTTACTCACCTGTTATCAGGAGAGAACCCAGTGCTGCATCTTTCAGCCCAGCACTGACCCTTGAAAGTAATTCTAAGCGTACTTACCAGTAACTTGTATTTCCTTCCATAGGAATCCATTCTGTGGTTTTCAGTAGAAAAGTTAACAAGTGTCGATTTTTGAAACGTACAAATACTCCTCTGAAATCAGCCGAATTAGGAATGCTGATTTACCCACCTGTTATCAGGAGAGAACCCAGTGCTGCATCTTTTAGACCAGTACTGACCCTGAAAAGTAATTCAAGCATACTTGCCAGTATCTTGTATTTCCTTCCATAGGAATGCATTGTGTGGCTTTCAGCAGAAAAGTTTCCAAGTGTCCATTTTTCAAACGTACAAATATTCCTCTAAAATCAGCCAAATTATGAATACCAATTTACTCACCTGTTATCAGGAGAGAACCCAGTGCTGCGTCTTTTAGCCCAGCACTGACCCTGAAAAGTAATTCTAAGCGTACTTACCAGTAACTTGTATTTCCTTCCATAGGAATCCATTGTGTGGTTTTCACCAGAAAAGATTTTAAGTGTCCATTTTTGAAACCTACAAATACTCCTCTAAAATCAGCCGAACTACATATTCTGATTTACTCACCTGTTATCAGGAGAGAACCCAGTGCTGCATCTTTTAGACCAGCACTGACCCTGAAACGTAATTCTAAGCGAACTTACCAGTAAGTTGTATTTCTTTCCTATCGGAATCCATTGCTTGGTTTTCACCAGAAAAGTTTTCAAGTGTCCATTTTTGAAACGTACAAATATTCCTCTAAAATCAGCCAAACTACGAATCCCGATTTACTCACCTGTTATCAGGAGAGAACCCAGTGCTGCATCCTTTAGGCCAGCACTGACCCTGAAAAGTAATTCTAAGCGTACTTACCAGTAACTTGTATTTCGTTCCATAGGAATCCATTGTGTGGTTTTCACCAGAAAAGATTTTAAGTGTCCATTTTTGAAATGTACAAATACTCCTCTAAAATCAGCCGAACTACGAATTCTGATTTACTCACCTATCAGGAGAGAACCCTGTGTTGCATCTTTTAGCCCAGCCCTGACCCTGAAAAGTAATTCTAAGCGTACTTACCAGTAAGTTGTATTTCCGTCCATAGGAATCCATTGTGTGGTTTTCACCAGAAAAGATTCTAAGTGTCCATTTTAGAAACGTACAAATACTCCTCTAAAATCAACCGAACTACGAATTCCGATGTACTCACCTGTTATCAGGAGAGAACCCAGTGCTGCATCTTTTAGCCCAGCACTGACCCTGGAAAGTAATTCTAAGCGTACTTACCAGTAAGTTGTATTTCCTTCCATTTTAATCCATTCTGTGGTTTTCAGCAGAAAAGTTTCCAAGTGTCCATTTTTGAAACGTACAAATATTCCTCTAAAATCAGCCGAATTACGAATACTGATTTACTCACCTGTTATCAGGAGAGAACCCAGTGCTGCATCTTTTAGCCCAGCACTGACCCTGGAAAGTAATTCTAAGCGTACTTACCTGTAACTTGTATTTCCTTCCAAAGGAATCCATTGTGTGGTTTTCAGCAGAAAAGTTTCCAAGTGTCGATTTTTGAAACGTACAAATACTCCTCTAAAATCAGCCGAATTACGAATGCCTATTTACCCACCTGTTATCAGGAGAGAAGAGAACCCAGTGCTGCATCTTTTAGCCCAGCACTTACCCTGGAAAGTAATTCTAAGCGTACTTACCAGTAACTTGTATTTCCTTCCATAGGAATCCATTGTGTGATTTTCAGCAGAAAAGTTTCTAAGTGTCCATTTTTGAAACGTACAAATACTCTTCTAAAATCAGCCGAACTACGAATTCCGATTTACTCACCTGTTATCAGGAGAGAACCCAGTGCTGCATCTTTTAGACCAGCACTGACCCTGAAACGTAATTCTAAGCGAACTTACCAGTAAGTCGTATTTCTTTTCTATCGGAATCCATTGCTTGGTTTTCACCAGAAAAGTTTTCAAGTGTCCATTTTTGAAACGTACAAATATTCCTCTAAAATCAGCCAAACTACGAATTCCAATTTACTCACCTGTTATCAGGAGAGAACCCAGTGCTGCATCCTTTAGGCCAGCACTGACCCTGAAAAGTAATTCTAAGCGTAGTTACCAGTAAGTTGTATTTCCTTCCATTTTAATCCATTGTGTGGTTTTCACCAGAAAAGATTTTAAGTGTCCATTTTTTAAACCTACAAATACTCCTATAAAATCATCCGAACTACGAATTCTGATTTACTCACCTGTTATCAGGAGAGAACCCTGTGCTGCATCTTTTAGCCCAGCACTGACCCTGAAAAGTAATTCTAAGCGTACTTACCAGTAAGTTGTATTTCCGTCCACAGGAATCCATTGTGTGGTTTTCACCAGCAAAGTTTCTAAGTGTCCATTTTTGAAACGTACAAATATTCCTCTAAAATCAGCCGAACTACGAATTCTGATTTACTCACCTGTTATCAGGAGACAACCCAGTGCTGCATCTTTTAGACGAGCACTGACCCTGAAAAGTAATTCTAAGCGTACTTACCAGTAACTTGTATTTCCTTCCATAGCAATCCATTGTGTGATTTTCAGCAGAAAAATTTCTAAGTGTCCATTTTTGAAACGTACAAATACTCCTCTAAAATCAGCCGAACTACGAATTCTGATTTACTCACCTGTTATCAGGAGAGAACCCAGTGCTGCATCTTTTAGACCAGCACTGACCCTGAAACGTAATTCTAAGCGAACTTACCAGTAAGTTGTATTTCTTTCCTATCGGAATCCATTGCTTGGTTTTCACCAGAAAAGTTTTCAAGTGTCCATTTTTGAAACGTACAAATATTCCTCTAAAATCAGCCAAACTACGAATCCCGATTTACTCACCTGTTATCAGGAGAGAACCCAGTGCTGCATCCTTTAGGCCAGCACTGACCCTGAAAAGTAATTCTAAGCGTACTTACCAGTAACTTGTATTTCGTTCCATAGGAATCCATTGTGTGGTTTTCACCAGAAAAGATTTTAAGTGTCCATTTTTGAAATGTACAAATACTCCTCTAAAATCAGCCGAACTACGAATTCTGATTTACTCACCTATCAGGAGAGAACCCTGTGTTGCATCTTTTAGCCCAGCCCTGACCCTGAAAAGTAATTCTAAGCGTACTTACCAGTAAGTTGTATTTCCGTCCATAGGAATCCATTGTGTGGTTTTCACCAGAAAAGATTCTAAGTGTCCATTTTAGAAACGTACAAATACTCCTCTAAAATCAACCGAACTACGAATTCCGATGTACTCACCTGTTATCAGGAGAGAACCCAGTGCTGCATCTTTTAGCCCAGCACTGACCCTGGAAAGTAATTCTAAGCGTACTTACCTGTAAGTTGTATTTCCTTCCATTTTAATCCATTCTGTGGTTTTCAGCAGAAAAGTTTCCAAGTGTCTATTTTTGAAACATACAAATATTCCTCTTAAATCAGCCGAACTACGAATTCCGATTTACTCTCCTGTTATCAGGAGAGAACCCAGTGCTGCATCTTTTAGTCCAGCACTGACCCTGGAAAGTAATTCTAAGCCTACTTACCAGTAACTTGTATTTCCTTCCTTAGGAATCCATTGTGTGGTTTTCAGCAGAAAAGTTTCCAAGTGTCCATTTTTGAAACGTACAAATATTCCTCTTAAATCAGCCGAACTACGAATTCCGATTTACTCACCTGTTATCAGGAGAGAACCCAGTGCTGCATCTTTCAGCCCAGCACTGACCCTTGAAAGTAATTCTAAGCGTACTTACCAGTAACTTGTATTTCCTTCCATAGGAATCCATTCTGTGGTTTTCAGTAGAAAAGTTAACAAGTGTCGATTTTTGAAACGTACAAATACTCCTCTGAAATCAGCCGAATTAGGAATGCTGATTTACCCACCTGTTATCAGGAGAGAACCCAGTGCTGCATCTTTTAGACCAGTACTGACCCTGAAAAGTAATTCAAGCATACTTGCCAGTATCTTGTATTTCCTTCCATAGGAATGCATTGTGTGGCTTTCAGCAGAAAAGTTTCCAAGTGTCCATTTTTCAAACGTACAAATATTCCTCTAAAATCAGCCAAATTATGAATACCAATTTACTCACCTGTTATCAGGAGAGAACCCAGTGCTGCGTCTTTTAGCCCAGCACTGACCCTGAAAAGTAATTCTAAGCGTACTTACCAGTAACTTGTATTTCCTTCCATAGGAATCCATTGTGTGGTTTTCACCAGAAAAGATTTTAAGTGTCCATTTTTGAAACCTACAAATACTCCTCTAAAATCAGCCGAACTACATATTCTGATTTACTCACCTGTTATCAGGAGAGAACCCAGTGCTGCATCTTTTAGACCAGCACTGACCCTGAAACGTAATTCTAAGCGAACTTACCAGTAAGTTGTATTTCTTTCCTATCGGAATCCATTGCTTGGTTTTCACCAGAAAAGTTTTCAAGTGTCCATTTTTGAAACGTACAAATATTCCTCTAAAATCAGCCAAACTACGAATCCCGATTTACTCACCTGTTATCAGGAGAGAACCCAGTGCTGCATCCTTTAGGCCAGCACTGACCCTGAAAAGTAATTCTAAGCGTACTTACCAGTAACTTGTATTTCAGTCCATAGGAATCCATTGTGTGGTTTTCACCAGAAAAGATTTTAAGTGTCCATTTTTGAAATGTACAAATACTCCTCTAAAATCAGCCGAACTACGAATTCTGATTTACTCACCTATCAGGAGAGAACCCTGTGTTGCATCTTTTAGCCCAGCCCTGACCCTGAAAAGTAATTCTAAGCGTACTTACCAGTAAGTTGTATTTCCGTCCATAGGAATCCATTGTGTGGTTTTCACCAGAAAAGATTCCAAGTGTCCATTTTAGAAACGTACAAATACTCCTCTAAAATCAACCGAACTACGAATTCCGATGTACTCACCTGTTATCAGGAGAAAACCCAGTGCTGCATCTTTTAGCCCAGCACTGACCCTGGAAAGTAATTCTAAGCGTACTTACCAGTAAGTTGTATTTCCTTCCATTTTAATCCATTCTGTGGTTTTCAGCAGAAAAGTTTCCAAGTGTCTATTTTTGAAACATACAAATATTCCTCTTAAATCAGCCGAACTACGAATTCCGATTTACTCACCTGTTATCAGGAGAGAACCCAGTGCTTCATCTTTCAGCCCAGCACTGACCCTTGAAAGTAATTCTAAGCGTACTTACCAGTAACTTGTATTTCCTTCCATAGGAATCCATTGTGTGGTTTTCAGTAGAAAAGTTAACAAGTGTCGATTTTTGAAACGTACAAATACTCCTCTGAAATCAGCCGAATTAGGAATGCTGATTTACCCACCTGTTATCAGGAGAGAACCCAGTGCTGCATCTTTTAGACCAGTACTGACCCTGAAAAGTAATTCAAGCATACTTACCAGTATCTTGTATTTCCTTCCATAGGAATGCATTGTGTGGCTTTCAGCAGAAAAGTTTCCAAGTGTCCATTTTCCAAACGTACAAATACTCCTCTGAAATCAGCCAAATTAGGAATGCTGATTTACCCACCTGTTATCAGGAGAAAACCCAGTGCTGCATCTTTCAGCCCAGTACTGACCCTTGAATGTAATTCTAACCATACTTACCAGTAACTTGTATTTCCTTCCATAGGAATCCATTGTGTGGTTTTCAGTATAAAAGTTTACAAGTGTCCATTTTTCAAACGTACCAATATTCCTCTGAAATCAGCCGAATTACGAATGCTGATTTACTCACCTGTTATCAGGAGAGAACCCAGTGCTGCATCTTTTAGACCAGTACTGACCCTGAAAAGTAATTCAAGCATACTTACCAGTAACTTGTATTTCCTTCCATAGGAATGCATTGTGTGGTTTTCACCAGAAAAGTTTCTAAGTGTCCATTTTTGAAACGTACAAATATTCCTCTAAAATCAGCCGAACTATGAATTCCGATTTACTCACCTGTTATCAGGAGAAAAACCCATTGCTGCATCTTTTAGACCAGCACTGACCCTGAAACGTAATTCTAAGCGAACTTACCAGTAAGTTGTATTTCTTTCCATAGGAATCCATTGCTTGGTTTTCACCAGAAAAGTTTTCAAGTGTCCATTTTTCAAAAGTACAAATACTCCTCTAAAGTCAGTCGAACTATGAATTCCGATTTACTCACCTGTTATCAGGAGAAAAACCCATTGTTGCATCTTTTAGCCCAGCACTGACACTCAAAAGTAATTCTAAGCGTACTTACCAGTAACTTGTATTTCCTTCCATAGGAATCCATTGTGTAATTTTCAGCAGAAAAGTTTCTGTGTCCGTTTTTGAAACGTACAAATACTCCTCTAAAATCAGCCGAATTAGGAATTCCGATTTGCTCAGCTGTTATCAGGAGATATCCCAGTGCTGCACCTTTTAGCCCAGCACTGACCCTGGAAAGTAATTCTAAGCGTACTTACCAGTAACTTGTATTTCCTTCCGTAGGAATGCATTGTGTGGTTTTCAGCAGTAAAGTTTCCAAGTGTCCATTTTTGAAACGTACAAATATTCCTCTAAAGTCAGCCGAATTAAGAATACCGATGTACTCACCTGTTATCAGGAGAGAACCCAGTGCTGCATCTTTTAGCCCAGCACTGACCCTGAAAAGTAATTCTAAGCGTACTTACCAGTAACTTGTATTTCCTTCCAAAGGAATCCATTATGTGGTTTTCAGCAGAAAAGTTTCCAAGTGTCGATTTTTGAAACGTACAAATACTCCTCTAAAATCAGCCGAATTACGAATGCCGATTTACCCACCTGTTATCAGGAGAGAAGAGAACCCAGTGCTGCATCTTTTAGCCCAGCACTTACCCTGGAAAGTAATTCTAAGCGTACTTACCAGTAACTTGTATTTCCTTCCAAAGGAATCCATTATGTGGTTTTCAGCAGAAAAGTTTCCAAGTGTCGATTTTTGAAACGTACAAATACTCCTTTAAAATCAGCCGAATTACGAATGCCGATTTACACACCTGTTATCAGGAGAGAAGAGAACCCAGTGCTGCATATTTTAGACCAGCACTGACCCTGAAAAGTAATTCAAGCGTACTTACCAGTAACTTGTATTTCCTTCCATAGGAATGCATTGTGTGGTTTTCAGCAGAAAAGTTTCCAAGTGTCCATTTTTGAAACGTACAAATACTCCTCTAAAATCAGCTGAATTACGAATGCTGATTTACCCAACTGTTATCAGGAGAGAACCCAGTGCTGCATCTTTTAGCCCAGCACTGACCCTGAAAAGTAATTCTAAGCGTACTAACCAGTAACTTGTATTTCCTTCCATAGGAATCCATTGTGTGATTTTCAGCAGAAAAGTTTCTAAGTGTCCATTTTTGAAACGTACAAATACTTTTCTAAAATCAGCCGAACTACGAATTCCGATTTACTCACCTGTTATCAGGAGAGAACCCTGTGTTGCATCTTTTAGCCCAGCACTGACCCTGAAATGTAATTCTAAGCGTACTTACCAGTAAGTTGTATTTCCGTCCATAGGAATCCATTGTGTGGTTTTCACCAGAAAAGATTCTAAGTGTCCATTTTAGAAACGTACAAATACTCCTCTAAAATCAACCGAACTACGAATTCCGATGTACTCACCTGTTATCAGGAGAGAACCCAGTGCTGCATCTTTTAGCCCAGCACTGACCCTGGAAAGTAATTCTAAGCGTACTTACCAGTACGTTGTATTTCCTTCCATTTTAATCCATTCTGTGGTTTTCAGCAGAAAAGTTTCCAAGTGTCTATTTTTGAAACATACAAATATTCCTCTTAAATCAGCCGAACTACGAATTCCGATTTACTCTCCTGTTATCAGGAGAGAACCCAGTGCTGCATCTTTTAGTCCAGCACTGACCCTGGAAAGTAATTCTAAGCCTACTTACCAGTAACTTGTATTTCCTTCCTTAGGAATCCATTATGTGGTTTTCAGCAGAAAAGTTTCCAAGTGTCCATTTTTGAAACGTACAAATATTCCTCTTAAATCAGCCGAACTACGAATTCCGATTTACTCACCTGTTATCAGGAGAGAACCCAGTGCTGCATCTTTCAGCCCAGCACTGACCCTTGAAAGTAATTCTAAGCGTACTTACCAGTAACTTGTATTTCCTTCCATAGGAATCCATTGTGTGGTTTTCAGTAGAAAAGTTAACAAGTGTCGATTTTTGAAACGTACAAATACTCCTCTGAAATCAGCCGAATTAGGAATGCTGATTTACCCACCTGTTATCAGGAGAGAACCCAGTGCTGCATCTTTTAGACCAGTACTGACCCTGAAAAGTAATTCAAGCATACTTACCAGTATCTTGTATTTCCTTCCATAGGAATGCATTGTGTGGCTTTCAGCAGAAAAGTTTCCAAGTGTCCATTTTTCAAACGTACAAATATTCCTCTAAAATCAGCCGAATTACGAATACCGATTTACTCACCTGTTATCAGGAGAGAACCCAGTGCTGCGTCTTTTAGCCCAGCACTGACCCTGAAAAGTAATTCTAAGCGTACTTACCAGTAACTTGTATTTCCTTCCATAGGAATCCATTGTGTGGTTTTCACCAGAAAAGATTTTAAGTGTCCATTTTTGAAACCTACAAATACTCCTCTAAAATCAGCCGAACTACGAATTCTGATTTACTCACCTGTTATCAGGAGAGAACCCTGTGCTGCATCTTTTAGCCCAGCACTGACCCTGAAAAGTAATTCTAAGCGTACTTACCAGTAAGTTGTAATTCCGTCCATAGGAATCCATTGTGTGGTTTTCACCAGAAAAGTTTTCAAGTGTCCATTTTTGAAACATACAAATATTCCTCTAAAGTCAGTCGAACTATGAATTCCGATTTACTCACCTGTTATCAGGAGAAAAACCCATTGCTGCATCTTTTAGCCCAGCACTGACCCTCAAAAGTAATTCTAAGCGTACTTACCAGTAACTTGTATTTCCTTCCATAAGAATCCATTGTGTGATTTTCAGCAGAAAAGTTTCTGTGTCCGTTTTTGAAACGTACAATTACTCCTCTAAAATCAGCCGAATTAGGAATTCCGATTTACTCAGCTGTTATCAGGAGAGAACACAGTGCTGCATCATTTAGGCCAGCACTTACTCTGAAAAGTAATTCTAAGCGTATTTACCAGTAACTTGTATTTCCTTCCATAGGAATCCACTGTGTGGTTTTCAGCAGAAAAGTTTCAAAGTGTCCATTTTTGAAACATACAAATATTCCTCTTAAATCAGCCGAACTACGAATTCCGATTTATTCACCTGTTATCAGGAGAGATCCCAGTGCTGCATCTTTTAGCCCAGCACTGACCCTGGAAAGTAATTCTAAGCGTACTTACCAGTAACTTGTATTTCCTTCCGTAGGAATGCATTGTGTGGTTTTCAGCAGAAAAGTTTCCAAGTGTCCATTTTTGAAACGTACAAATATTCCTCTAAAATCAGCCGAATAAAGAATACCGATGTACTCACCTGTTATCAGGAGAGAACCCAGTGCTGCATCTTTTAGCCCATCACTGACCCTGAAAAGTAATTCTAAGCATACTTACCAGTAACTTGTATTCCCTTCCATAGGAATCCATTGTGTGGTTTTCAGCAGAAAAGTTTCCAAGTATCCATTTTTGAAACGTACAAATATTCCTCTAAAATCAGCCGAATTACGAATACTGATTTACTCACCTGTTATCAGGAGAGAACCCAGTGCTGCATCTTTTAGCCCAGCACTGACCCTGGAAAGTAATTCTAAGCGTTCTTACCAGTAACTTGTATTTCCTTCCATAGGAATCCATTGTGTGGTTTTCAGCAGAAAAGTTTCAAAGTGTCCATTTTTGAAACATACAAATATTCCTCTTAAATCAGCCGAACTACGAATTCCGATTTACTCACCTGTTATCAGGAGAGAACCCAGTGCTGCATCTTTTAGCCCAGCACTGACCCTGGAAAGTAATTCTAAGCGTACTTACCTGTAACTTGTATTTCCTTCCAAAGGAATCCATTGTGTGGTTTTCAGCAGAAAAGTTTCCAAGTGTCGATTTTTGAAACGTACAAATACTCCTCTAAAATCAGCCGAATTACGAATGCCGATTTACCCACCTGTTATCAGGAGAGAAGAGAACCCAGTGCTGCATCTTTTAGCCCAGCACTTACCCTGGAAAGTAATTCTAAGCGTACTTCCCAGTAACTTGTATTTCCTTCCAAAGGAATCCATTGGGTGGTTTTCAGCAGAAAAGTTTCCAAGTGTCGATTTTTGAAACGTACAAATACTCCTCTAAAATCAGCCGAATTACGAATGCCGATTTACCCACCTGTTATCAGGAGAGAAGAGAACCCAGTGCTGCATATTTTAGACCAGCACTGACCCTGAAAAGTAATTCAAGCGTACTTACCAGTAACTTGTATTTCCTTCCATAGGAAGGCATTGTGTGGTTTTCAGCAGAAAAGTTTCCAAGTGTCCATTTTTGAACCGTACAAATACTCCTCTAAAATCAGCTGAATTACGAATGCCGATTTACCCAACTGTTATCAGGAGAGAACCCAGTGCTGCATCTTTTAGCCCAGCACTGACCCTGAAAAGTAATTCTAAGCGTACTTACCAGTAACTTGTATTTCCTTCCATAGGAATCCATTGTGTGATTTTCAGCAGAAAAGTTTCTAAGTGTCCATTTTTGAAACGTACAAATACTCCTCTAAAATCAGCCGAACTACGAATTCCGATTTACTCACCTTTTATCAGGAGAGAACCCAGTGCTGCATCTTTTAGACCAGCACTGACCCTGAAACGTAATTCTAAGCGAACTTACCAGTAAGTTGTATTTCTTTCCTATCGGAATCCATTGCTTGGTTTTCACCAGAAATGTTTTCAAGTGTCCATTTTCGAAACGTACAATTATTCCTCTAAAATCAGCCAAACTACGAATTCCGATTTACTCACCTGTTATCAGGAGAGAACCCAGTGCTGCATCCTTTAGGCGAGCACTGACCCTGAAAAGTAATTCTAAGCGTACCTACCAGTAACTTGTATTTCCTTCCATTTTAATCCATTGTGTGGTTTTCACCAGAAAAGATTTTAAGTGTCCATTTTTTAAACCTACAAATACTCCTCTAAAATCAGCCGAACTACGAATTCTGATTTACTCACCTGTTATCAGGAGAGAACCCTGTGCTGCATCTTTTAGCCCAGCACTGACCCTGAAAAGTAATTCTAAGCGTACTTACCAGTAAGTTGTATTTCCGTCCACAGGAATCCATTGTGTGGTTTTCAGCAGAAAAGTTTCCAAGTGTCGATTTTTGAAACGTACAAATACTCCTCTACCCACCTGTTATCAGGAGAGAAGAGAACCCAGTGCTGCATATTTTAGACCAGCACTGACCCTGAAAGGTAATTCAAGCGTACTTACCAGTAACTTGTATTTCCTTCCATAGGAATGCATTGTGTGGTTTTCAGCAGAAACGTTTCCAAGTGTCCATTTTTGAAACGTACAAATATTCCTCTAAAATCAGCCGAATTACGAATACCGATTTACTCACCTGTTATCAGGAGAGAACCCAGTGCTGCATCTTTTAGCCCAGCACTGACCCTGAAAAGTAATTCTAAGCGTACTTACCAGTAACTTGTATTCCCTTCCATAGGAATCCATTGTGTGGTTTTCAGCAGAAAAGTTTCCAAGAGTCCATTTTTTAAACGTACAAAGATTCCTCTAAGATCAGCCGAATTACGAATACCGATTTACTCACCTGTTATCAGGAGAGAACCCAGTGCTGCATCTTTTAGCCCAGCACTGACCCTGGATAGTAATTCTAAGCGTACTTACCAGTAACTTGTATTTCCTTCCAGAGGAATCCATTGTGTGGTTTTCAGCAGAAAAGTTTCCAAGTGTCCATTTTTGAAACGTACAAATATTCTTCTTAAATCAGCCGAACTACGAATTCCGATTTACTCACCTGTTATCAGGAGAGAACCCAGTGCTGCATCTTTTAGCCCAGCACTGACCCTGAAAAGTAATTCTAAGCGTACTTACCAGTAACTTGTATTTCCTTCCATAGGAATGCATTGTGTGGTTTTCAGCAGAAAAGTTTCCAAGTGTCCAGTTTTTGAAACGTACAAATATTCCTCTAAAATCAGCCGAATTACGAATACCGATTTATTCACCTGTTATCAGGAGAGATCCCAGTGCTGCATCTTTTAGCCCAGCACTGACCTTGGAAAGTAATTCTAAGCGTACTTACCAGTAACTTGTATTTCCTTCCGTAGGAATGCATTGTGTGGTTTTCAGCAGAAAAGTTTCCAAGTGTCCATTTTTGAAACGTACATATATTCCTCTAAAATCAGCCGAATTAAGAATACCGATGTACTCACCTGTTATCAGGAGAGAACACAGTGCTGCATCTTTTAGCCCAGCACTGACCCTGAAAAGTAATTCTAAGCGTACTTACCAGTAACTTGTATTCCCTTCCATAGGAATCCATTGAGTGGTTTTCAGCAGAAAAGTTTCCAAGTGTCCATTTTTGAAACGTACAAATATTCCTATAAAATCAGCCGAATTACGAATGCTGATTTACTCACCTGTTATCAGGAGAGAACCCAGTGATGTATCTTTTAGCCCAGCACTGACCCTGGAAAGTAATTCTAAGCGTACTTACCAGTAACTTGTATTTCCTTCCATAGGAATGCATTGTGTGGTTTTCAGCAGAAAAGTTTCCAAGTGTCCATTTTTGAAACGTACAAATATTCCTCTAAAATCAGCCGAATTACGAATACCGATTTACTCACCTATTATCAGGAGAGAACCCAGTGCTGCATCTTTTAGCCCAGCACTGAAACTGAAAAGTAATTCTAAGCGTACTTACCAGTAACTTGTATTCCCTTCCATAGGAATCCATTGTGTGGTTTTCAGCAGAAAAGTTTCCAAGTGTCCATTTTTGAAACGTACAAATATTCCTCTTAAATCAGCCGAACTACGAATTCCGATTTACTCACCTGTTATCAGGAGAGAACCCAGTGCTGCATCTTTTAACCCAGCACTGACCCTGGAAAGTAATTCTAAGCGTACTTACCAGTAACTTGTATTTCCTTCCAAAGGAATCCATTGTGTGGTTTTCAGCAGAAAAGTTTCCAAGTGTCGATTTTTGAAACGTACAAATACTCCTCTAAAATCAGCCGAATTACGAATGCCGATTTACCCACCTGTTATCAGGAGAGAAGAGAACCCAGTGCTGCATATTTTAGACTAGCACTGACCCTGAAAAGTAATTCAAGTGTACTTACCAGTAACTTGTATTTCCTTCCATAGGAATGCATTGTGTGGTTTTCAGCAGAAAAGTTTCCAAGTGTCCATTTTTGAAACGTACAAATACTCCTCTAAAATCAGCTGAATTACGAATGCCGATTTACCCAACTGGTATCAGGAGAGAACCCAGTGCTGCATCTTTTAGCCCAGCACTGACCCTGAAAAGTAATTCTAAGCGTACTTAACAGTAACTTGTATTTCCTTCCAAAGGAATCCATTGTGTGGTTTTCACCAGAAAAGATTTTAAGTGTCCATTTTTTAAACCTACAAATACTCCTCTAAAATCAGCTGAACTACGAATTCTGATTTACTCACCTGTTATCAGGAGAGAACCCTGTGCTGCATCTTTTAGCCCAGCACTGACCCTGAAAAGTAATTCTAAGCGTACTTACCAGTAAGTTGTATTTCCGTCCACAGGAATCCATTGTGTGGTTTTCACCTGAAAAGTTTCTAAGTGTCCATTTTTGAAACGTACAAATACTCCTCTAAATTCAGCCGAACTACGAATTCTGATTTACTCACCTATCAGGAGAGAACCCTGTGCTGCATCTTTTAGCCCAGCACTGACCCTGAAAAGTAATTCTAAGCGTACTTACCAGTAAGTTGTATTTCCGTCCCTAGGAATCCATTGCTTGGTTTTCACCAGAAAAGTTTTCAAGTGTCCATTTTTGAAACGTACAAATATTCCTCTAAAATCAGCCAAACTACGAATCCCGATGTACTCACCTGTTATCAGGAGAGAACCCAGTGCTGCATCCTTTAGGCCAGCACTGACCCTGAAAAGTAATTCTAAGCGTACTTACCAGTAACTTGTATTTCCTTCCATAGGAATCCATTGTGTGGTTTTCACCAGAAAAGATTTTAAGTGTCCATTTTTGAAATGTACAAATACTCCTCTAAATTCAGCCGAACTACGAATTCTGATTTACTCACCTATCAGGAGAGAACCCTGTGCTGCATCTTTTAGCCCAGCACTGACCCTGAAAAGTAATTCTAAGCGTACTTACCAGTAAGTTGTATTTCCGTCCACAGGAATCCATTGTGTGGTTTTCACCAGCAAAGTTTCTAAGTGTCCATTTTTGAAACGTACAAATATTCCTCTAAAATCAGTCGAACTATGAATTCTGATTTAGTCACCTGTTATCAGGAGAAAAACCCAGTGCTGCATCTTTTAGCCCAACACTGACCCTGAAAAGTAATTCTAAGCGTACTTACCAGTAACTTGTATTTTCTTCCATAGGAATCCATTGTGTGATTTTCAGCAGAAAAGTTTCTGTGTCCGTTTTTGAAACGTACAAATACTCCTCTAAAATCAGCCGAATTAGGAATTCCGATTTACTCAGCTGTTATCCAGAGAGAACCCAGTGCTGCATCTTTTAGCCCAGCACTGACCCTGGATAGTAATTCTAAGCGTACTTACCAGTAACTTGTATTTCCTTACATAGGAATCCATTGTGTGGTTTTCAGCAGAAAAGTTTCCAAGTGTCCATTTTTGAAACGTACAAATATTCCTTTTAAATCAGCCGAACTACAAATTCTGATTTACTCACCTGTCATCAGGAGAGAACCCAGTGCTGCATCTTTTAGCCCAGCACTGTCCCTGGAAAGTAATTCTAAGCGTACTTACCAGTAACTTGTATTTCCTCCCTAAGGAATCCATTGTGTGGTTTTCAGCAGAAAAGTTTCTAAGTGTCCATTTTTGAAACGTACAAATACTCCTCTAAAATCAGCTGAATTACGAATGCCGATTTACCCAACTGTTATCAGGAGAGAACCCAGTGCTGCATGTTTTAGACCAGCCCTGACCCTGAAAAGTAATTAAAGCGTACTTACCAGTAACTTGTATTTCCTTCCATAGGAATGCATTGTGTGATTTTCACCAGAAAAGATTTTAAGTGTCCATTTTTGAAACGTACAAATACTCCTCTAAAGTCAGCGAACTACGAATTCTGATTTACTCACCTGTTATCAGGAGAGAACCCTGTGCTGCATCTTTTAGCCCAGCACTGACTCTGAAACGTAATTCTAAGCATACTTACCAGTAACTTGTATTTCTTTTCATAGGAATGCATTGCGTGGTTTTCACCAGAAAAGTTTCCAATTGTGAATTTTTGAAATGTACAAATATTCCTCTAAAGACAGTCGAACTATGAATTCCGATTTACTCACCTGTTATCAGGAGAAAAACCCAGTGCTGCATCTTTTAGCCCAGCACTGACCCTGGAAAGTAATTCTAAGCGTACTTACCAGTAACTTGTATTTCCTTCCATAGGAATCCATTGTGTGGTTTTCAGCAGAAAAGTTTCCAAGTGTCCATTTTTGAAACGTACAAATATAAGCCAAACTACGAATTCTGATTTACTCACCTGTTATCAGGAGAGAACCCAGTGCTGCATATGTTATCCCAGCACTGACCCTTAAAAGTAATTCTAAGCGTACTTACCAGTAACTTGTATTTCCTCCCTAAGGAATCCATTGTGTGGTTTTCAGCAGGAAAGTTTCCAAGTGTCCATTTTTGAAACGTACAAATATAAGCCAAACTACGAATTCTGATTTACTCACCTGTTATCAGGAGAGAACCCAGTGCTGCATATTTTATCCCAGCACTGACCCTTAAAAGTAATTCTAAGCGTACTTACCAGTAACTTGTATTTCCTCCCTAAGGAATCCATTGTGTGGTTTTCAGCAGGAAAGTTTCCAAGTGTCCATTTTTGAAACGTACAAATACTCCTCTAAAATCAGCCGAATTAGGAATTCCGATTTACTCACCTCTTATCAGGAGAGGACACAGTGCTGCATCATTTAGGCCAGCACTGACCCTGAAAAGGAATTCTAAGTGTTCTTGCCAGTAACTTGTATTTCCTTCCATAGGAATCCATTGTGTGGTTTTCACCAGAAAATATTTTAAGTGTCCATTTTTGAAACGTACAAATACTTCTCTAAAATCAGCCGAACTGCGAATTCTGATTTACTCACCTGTTATCAGGAGAGAACCCTGTGCTGCATCTTTTAGCCCAGCACTGACCCTGAAAAGTAATTCAAAGCGTACTTACTAATAAGTTCTATTTCCTTCCATAGGAATCCATTGTGTGGTTTTCACCAGAAAAGATTCTAAGTGTCCATTTTTGGAATGTGCAAATATTCCTCTAAAATCAGCCGAACTACGAGTTCCGATTTACTCACCTGTTATCAGGAGAGAACCCAGTGCTGCATCTTTTATACCAGCACTTATCCTGAAACGTAATTCTAAGCGTACTTACCAGTAAGTTGTATTTTTTTCCATAGGAATCCGTTGCATGTTTTTCACCAGAAAAGTTTCCAAGTGTCCATTTTTGGAATGTGCAAATATTCCTCTAAAATCAGCCGAACTACGAGTTCCGATTTACTCACCTGTTATCAGGAGAGAACCCAGTGCTGCATCTTTTATACCAGCACTTATCCTGAAACGTAATTCTAAGTGTACTTACCAGTAAGTTGTATTTTTTTCCATAGGAATCCGTTGCATGTTTTTCACCAGAAAAGTTTCCAAGTGTCCATTTTTGAAAGGTACAAATATTCCTCTAAAGTCAGTCGAACTATGAATTCCGATTTACTCACCTGTTATCAGGAGAAAAACCCAGTGCTGCATCTTTTAGCCCAGCACTGACCCTGGAAAGTAATTCTAAGCGTACTTACCAGTAAGTTGTATTTCCATCCATAGGAATCCATTGTGTGGTTTTCAGCAGAAAAGATTCCAAGTGTCCATTTTTGAAACGTACAAATATTCCTCTAAAATCAGCCGAATTACGAATGCCGATTTACTCACCTGTTTTCAGGAGAGAACCCAGTGCTGCATATTTTAGACCAGCACTGACCCTGAAACGTAATTCAAGCGTACTTACCAGTAACTTGTATTTCTTTCCATAGGAATGCATTGTGTGGTATTCACCAGAAAAGATTCTGTGTCCATTTTTGAAATGTACAAATATTCCTCTAACATCAGTCCAACTACGAATTCCGATTTACTCACCTGTTATCAGGAGAGAACTCAGTGCTGACTCTTTTAGACTAGCACTGACCCTGAAAAGTAATTCTAAGCATACTTATCAGTAACTTGTATTTCCTTCCATAGGAATGCATTGTGTGGTTTTCACCAGAAAAGATTCTGTGTCCATTTTTTAAACATACAAATATTCCTCTAAAATCAGCCAAACTACGAATTACGATTTACTCACCTGTTATCAGGAGAGAACTCAGTGCTGCATCTTTTAGACCAGCACTGACCCTGAAAAGTAATTCTAAGCGTACTTACCAGTAATATGTATATTCTTCCATAGGAATGCAATGTGTGGTTTTCAGCAGAAAAGTTTCCAAGTGTCCATTTTTGAAACGGACAAATATTCCTCTAAAATCAGCTGAATTACGAATACCGATTTACTCACCTGTTATCAGGAGAGAACCCAGTGCTGCATGTTTTGGCCCAGCACTAACCCTGAAAAGTAATTCTAAGCGTACTTACCAGTAACTTGTATTTCCTTCCATAGGAATCCATTGTGTGATTTTCAGCAGAAAAGTTTCTGTGTCCGTTTTTGAAACGTACAAATACTCCTCTAAAGTCAGCCGAATTAGGAATTCCGATTTACTCAGCTGTTATCCAGAGAGAACCCAGTGCTGCATCTTTTAGCCCAGCACTGACCCTGGATAGTAATTCTAAGCGTACTTACCAGTAACTTGTATTTCCTTACATAGGAATCCATTGTGTGGTTTTCAGCAGAAAAGTTTCCAAGTGTCCATTTTGAAACGTACAAATATTCCTTTTAAATCAGCCGAACTACGAATTCCGATTTACTCACCTGTCATCAGGAGAGAACCCAATGCTGCATCTTTTAGCCCAGCACTGTCCCTGGAAAGTAATTCTAAGCGTACTTACCAGTAACTTGTATTTCCTCCCTAAGGAATCCATTGTGTGGTTTTCAGCAGGAAAGTTTCCAAGTGTCCATTTTTGAAACGTACAAATACTCCTCTAAAATCAGCCGAATTAGGAATTCCGATTTACCCACCTCTTATCAGGAGAGGACACAGTGCTGCATAATTTAGGCCAGCACTGACCCTGAAAAGGAATTCTAAGCGTACTTACCAGTAACTTGTATTTCCTCCCTAAGGAATCCATTGTGTGGTTTTCAGCAGAAAAGTTTCCAAGTGTCCATTTTTGAAACGTACAAATATTCCTTTTAAATCAGCCGAACTACAAATTCTGATTTACTCACCTGTCATCAGGAGAGAACCCAGTGCTGCATCTTTTAGCCCAGCACTGTCCCTGGAAAGTAATTCTAAGCGTACTTACCAGTAACTTGTATTTCCTCCCTAAGGAATCCATTGTGTGGTTTTCAGCAGAAAAGTTTCTAAGTGTCCATTTTTGAAACGTACAAATACGCCTCTAAAATCAGCTGAATTACGAATGCCGATTTACCCAACTGTTATCAGGAGAGAACCCAGTGCTGCATGTTTTAGACCAGCCCTGACCCTGAAAAGTAATTAAAGCGTACTTACCAGTAACTTGTATTTCCTTCCATAGGAATGCATTGTGTGATTTTCACCAGAAAAGATTTTAAGTGTCCATTTTTGAAATGTACAAATACTCCTCTAAAGTCAGCGAACTACGAATTCTGATTTACTCACCTGTTATCAGGAGAGAACCCTGTGCTGCATCTTTTAGCCCAGCACTGACTCTGAAACGTAATTCTAAGCATACTTACCAGTAACTTGTATTTCTTTTCATAGGAAGGCATTGCGTGGTTTTCACCAGAAAAGTTTCCAATTGTCCATTTTTGAAATGTACAAATATTCCTCTAAAGACAGTCGAACTATGAATTCCGATTTACTCACCTGTTATCAGGAGAAAAACCCAGTGCTGCATCTTTTAGCCCAGCACTGACCCTGGAAAGTAATTCTAAGCGTACTTACCAGTAACTTGTATTTCCTTCCATAGGAATCCATTGTGTGGTTTTCAGCAGAAAAGTTTCCAAGTGTCCATTTTTGAAACATACAAATATAAGCCAAACTACGAATTCTGATTTACTCACCTGTTATCAGGAGAGATCCCAGTGCTGCATATTTTATCCCAGCACTGACCCTTAAAAGTAATTCTAAGCGTACTTACCAGTAACTTGTATTTCCTCCCTAAGGAATCCATTGTGTGGTTTTCAGCAGGAAAGTTTCCAAGTGTCCATTTTTGAAACGTACAAATATAAGCCAAACTACGAATTCTGATTTACTCACCTGTTATCAGGAGAGAACCCAGTGCTGCATATTTTATCCCAGCACTGACCCTTAAAAGTAATTCTAAGCGTAGTTACCAGTAACTTGTATTTCCTCCCTAAGGAATCCATTGTGTGGTTTTCAGCAGGAAAGTTTCCAAGTGTCCATTTTTGAAACGTACAAATACTCCTCTAAAATCAGCCGAATTAGGAATTCCGATTTACTCACCTCTTATCAGGAGAGGACACAGTGCTGCATCATTTAGGCCAGCACTGACCCTGAAAAGGAATTCTAAGTGTTCTTGCCAGTAACTTGTATTTCCTTCCATAGGAATCCATTGTGTGGTTTTCACCAGAAAAGATTTTAAGTGTCCATTTTTGAAACGTACAAATACTTCTCTAAAATCAGCCGAACTGCGAATTCTGATTTACTCACCTGTTATCAGGAGAGAACCCTGTGCTGCATCTTTTAGCCCAGCACTGACCCTGAAAAGTAATTCAAAGTGTACTTACTAGTAAGTTCTATTTCCTTCCATAGGAATCCATTGTGTGGTTTTCACCAGAAAAGATTCTAAGTGTCCATTTTTGGAATGTGCAAATATTCCTCTAAAATCAGCCGAACTACGAGTTCCGATTTACTCACCTGTTATCAGGAGAGAACCCAGTGCTGCATCTTTTATACCAGCACTTATCCTGAAACGTAATTCTAAGCGTACTTACCAGTAAGTTGTATTTTTTTCCATAGGAATCCGTTGCATGTTTTTCACCAGAAAAGTTTCCAAGTGTCCATTTTTGAAAGGTACAAATATTCCTCTAAAGTCAGTCGAACTATGTATTCCGATTTACTCACCTGTTATCAGGAGAAAAACCCAGTGCTGCATCTTTTAGCCCAGCACTGACCCTGGAAAGTAATTCTAAGCGTACTTACCAGTAAGTTGTATTTCCATCCATAGGAATCCATTGTGTGGTTTTCAGCAGAAAAGATTCCAAGTGTCCATTTTTGAAACGTACAAATATTCCTCTAAAATCAGCCGAATAACGAATGCCGATTTACTCACCTGTTTTCAGGAGAGAACCCAGTGCTGCATATTTTAGACCAGCACTGACCCTGAAACGTATTTCAAGCGTACTTACCAGTAACTTGTATTTCTTTCCATAGGAATGCATTGTGTGGTATTCACCAGAAAAGATTCTGTGTCCATTTTTGAAATGTACAAATATTCCTCTAACATCAGTCCAACTACGAATTCCGATTTACTCACCTGTTATCAGGAGAGAACTCAGTGCTGACTCTTTTAGACTAGCACTGACCCTGACAAGTAATTCTAAGCATACTTATCAGTAACTTGTATTTCCTTCCATAGGAATGCATTGTGTGGTTTTCACCAGAAAAGATTCTGTGTCCATTTTTTAAACATACAAATATTCCTCTAAAATCAGCCAAACTACGAATTACGATTTACTCACCTGTTATCAGGAGAGAACTCAGTGCTGCATCTTTTAGACCAGCACTGACCCTGAAAAGTAATTCTAAGCGTACTTACCAGTAATATGTATATTCTTCCATAGGAATGCATTGTGTGGTTTTCAGCAGAAAAGTTTCCAAGTGTCCATTTTTGAAACGGACAAATATTCCTCTAAAATCAGCTAAATTACGAATACCGATTTACTCACCTGTTATCAGGAGAGAACCCAGTGCTGCATGTTTTGGCCCAGCACTAACCCTGAAAAGTAATTCTAAGCGTACTTACCAGTAACTTGTATTTCCTTCCATAGGAATCCATTGTGTGATTTTCAGCAGAAAAGTTTCTGTGTCCGTTTTTGAAACGTACAAATACTCCTCTAAAGTCAGCCGAATTAGGAATTCCGATTTACTCAGCTGTTATCAGGAGAGAACACAGTGCTGCATCATTTAGGCCAGCACTCACCCTGAAAAGTAATTCTAAGCATACTTACCTGTAACTTGTATTTCCTTCCAAAGGAATCCATTGTGTGGTTTTCAGCAGAAAAGTTTCCAAGTCTTGATTTTTGAAACGTACAAATACTCCTCTAAAATCAGCCGAATTACGAATGCCGATTTACCCACCTGTTATCAGGAGAGAAGAGAACCCAGTGCTGCATTTTTTAGACCAGCACTGACCCTGAAAAGTAATTCTAAGCGTACTTGCCAGTAACTTGTATTCCCTTCCATAGAAATCCATTGTGTGGTTTTCAGCAGAAAAGTTTCCAAGAGTCCAGTTTTTTAAACGTACAAATATTCCTCTAAAATCAGCCGAATTACGAATACCGATTTACTCACCTGTTATCAGGAGAGAACCCAGAGCTGCATCTTTTAGCCCAGCACTGTCCCTAGAAAGTAATTCTAAGCGTACTTACCAGTAACTTGTATTTCCTTCCAAAGGAATCCTTTGTGTGGTTTTCAGCAGAAAAGTTTCTAAGTGTCCATTTTTGAAATGTACAAATACTCCTCTAAAATCAGCCGAATTAGGAATTCCGATTTACTCAGCTGTTATCAGAAGAGAACACAGTGCTGCATCATTTAGGCCAGTACTCACCCTGAAAAGTAATTCTAAGCGTACTTACCAGTAACTTGTATTTCCTTCCATAGGAATCCATTGTGTGATTTTCAGCAGAAAAATTTCTGTGTCCATTTTTGAAACGTACAAATATTCCTCTAAAGTCAGTCGGACTATGAATTCTGATTTAGTCACCTGTTATCAGGAGAAAAACCCAGTGCTGCATCTTTTAGCCCAGCACTGACCCTGAAAAGTAATTCTAAGCGTATTTACCCGTAACTTTTATTTTCTTCCATAGGAATCCATTGTGTGATTTTCAGCAGAAAAGTTTCCAAGTGTTGATTTTTGAAACGTACAAATACTCCTCTAAAATCAGCCGAATTACGAATGCCGATTTACCCACTTGTTATCAGGAGAGAAGAGAACCCAGTGCTGCATATTTTAGACCAGCACTGACCCTGAAAAGTAATTCAAGCGTACTTACCAGTAACTTGTATTTCCTTCCATAGGAATCCATTGTGTGGTTTTCAGCAGAAAAGTTTCCAAGTGTCCATTTTTGAAACGTACAAATATTCCTCTTAAATCAGCCGAACTACGAATTCCGATTTACTCACCTGTTATCAGGAGAGAACCCAGTGCTGCATCTTTTAGCCCAGCACTGTCCCTGGAAAGTAATTCTAAGCGTACTTACCAGTAACTTGTATTTCCTTCCAAAGGAATCCATTGTGTGGTTTTCAGCAGAAAAGTTTCTAAGTGTCCATTTTTGAAATGTGCAAATACTCCTCTAAAATCAGCCGAATTAGGAATTCCGATTTACTCAGCTGTTATCCAGAGAGAACCCAGTGCTGCATCATTTAGGCCAGCACTCACCCTGGATAGTAATTCTAAGCGTACTTACCAGTAACTTGTATTTCCTTACATAGGAATCCATTGTGTGGTTTTCAACAGAAAAGTTTCCAAGTGTCCATTTTTGAAACGTACAAATATTCCTTTTAAATCAGCCGAACTACAAATTCTGATTTACTCACCTGTCATCAGGAGAGAACCCAGTGCTGCATCTTTTAGCCCAGCACTGTCCCTGGAAAGTAATTCTAAGCGTACTTACCAGTAACTTGTATTTCCTCCCTAAGGAATCCATTGTGTGGTTTTCAGAAGAAAAGTTTCTAAGTGTCCATTTTTGAAACGTACAAATACTCCTCTAAAATCAGCTGAATTACGAATGCCGATTTACCCAACTGTTATCAGGAGAGAACCCAGTGCTGCATGTTTTAGACCAGCCCTGACCCTGAAAAGTAATTAAAGCGTACTTACCAGTAACTTGTATTTCCTTCCATAGGAATGCATTGTGTGATTTTCACCAGAAAAGATTTTAAGTGTCCATTTTTGAAACGTACAAATACTCCTCTAAAGTCAGCGAACTACGAATTCTGATTTACTCACCTGTTATCAGGAGAGAACCCTGTGCTGCATCTTTTAGCCCAGCACTGACTCTGAAACGTAATTCTAAGCATACTTACCAGTAACTTGTTTTTCTTTTCATAGGAATGCATTGCGTGGTTTTCACCAGAAAAGTTTCCAATTGTCCATTTTTGAAATGTACAAATATTCCTCTAAAGACAGTCGAACTATGAATTCCGATTTACTCACCTGTTATCAGGAGAAAAACCCAGTGCTGCATCTTTTAGCCCAGCACTGACCCTGGAAAGTAATTCTAAGCGTACTTACCAGTAACTTGTATTTCCTTCCATAGGAATCCATTGTGTGGTTTTCAGCAGAAAAGTTTCCAAGTGTCCATTTTTGAAACGTACAAATATAAGCCAAACTACGAATTCTGATTTACTCACCTGTTATCAGGAGAGAACCCAGTGCTGCATATTTTATCCCAGCACTGACCCTTAAAAGTAATTCTAAGCGTACTTACCAGTAACTTGTATTTCCTCCCTAAGGAATCCATTGTGTGGTTTTCAGCAGGAAAGTTTCCAAGTGTCCATTTTTGAAACGTACAAATACTCCTCTAAAATCAGCCGAATTAGGAATTCCGATTTACTCACCTCTTATCAGGAGAGGACACAGTGCTGCATCTTTTATACCAGCACTTATCCTGAAACGTAATTCTAAGCGTACTTACCAGTAAGTTGTATTTTTTTCCATAGGAATCCGTTGCATGTTTTTCACCAGAAAAGTTTCCAAGTGTCCATTTTTGAAAGGTACAAATATTCCTCTTAAATCAGCCGAACTACGAATTCCGATTTACTCACCTGTTATCAGGAGAGAACCCAGTGCTGCATCTTTTAGCCCAGCACTGTCCCTGGAAAGTAATTCTAAGCGTACTTACCAGTAACTTGTATTTCCTTCCATAGGAATCCATTGTGTGATTTTCAGCAGAAATATTTCTATGTGTCCATTTTTGAAACGTACAAATATTCCTCTAAAGTCAGTCGAACTATGAATTCTGATTTAGTCACCTGTTATCAGGAGAGAACCCAGTGCTGCATCTTTTAGCCCAGCACTGTCCCTGGAAAGTAATTCTAAGCGTACTTACCAGTAACTTGTATTTTCTTCCATAGGAATCCATTGTGTGATTTTCAGCAGAAAAGTTTCTGTGTCCGTTTTTGAAACGTACAAATACTCCTCTATAATCAGCCGAATTAGGAATTCCGATTTACTCAGCTGTTATCCAGAGAGAACCCAGTGCTGCATCTTTTAGCCCAGCACTGACCCTGGATAGTAATTCTAAGCGTACTTACCAGTAACTTGTATTTCCTTACATAGGAATCCATTGTGTGGTTTTCAGCAGAAAAGTTTCCAAGTGTCCATTTTTGAAACGTACAAATATTCCTTTTAAATCAGCCGAACTACAAATTCTGATTTACTCACCTGTCATCAGGAGAGAACCCAGTGCTGCATATTTTAGCCCAGCACTGTCCCTGGAAAGTAATTCTAAGCGTACTTACCAGTAACTTGTATTTCCTCGCTAAGGAATCCATTGTGTGGTTTTCAGCAGAAAAGTTTCTAAGTGTCCATTTTTGAAACGTACAAATACTCCTCTAAAATCAGCTGAATTACGAATGCCGATTTACCCAACTGT
Source organism: Triturus cristatus (assembly GCF_964204655.1). Lineage (NCBI taxonomy): Eukaryota > Metazoa > Chordata > Amphibia > Caudata > Salamandridae > Triturus > Triturus cristatus. The sequence goes on along the minus strand of NC_140579.1, from coordinate 1,016,241,368 downwards.
TATCAGGAGAGAACCCAGTGCTGCATGTTTTAGACCAGCCCTGACCCTGAAAAGTAATTAAAGCGTACTTACCAGTAACTTGTATTTCCTTCCATAGGAATGCATTGTGTGATTTTCACCAGAAAAGATTTTAAGTGTCCATTTTTGAAACGTACAAATACTCCTCTAAAGTCAGCGAACTACGAATTCTGATTTACTCACCTGTTATCAGGAGAGAACCCTGTGCTGCATCTTTTAGCCCAGCACTGACTCTGAAACGTAATTCTAAGCATACTTACCAGTAACTTGTATTTCTTTTCATAGGAATGCATTGCGTGGTTTTCACCAGAAAAGTTTTCAATTGTCCATTTTTGAAATGTACAAATATTCCTCTAAAGACAGTCGAACTATGAATTCCGATTTACTCACCTGTTATCAGGAGAAAAACCCAGTGCTGCATCTTTTAGCCCAGCACTGACCCTGGAAAGTAATTCTAAGCGTACTTACCAGTAACTTGTATTTCCTTCCATAGGAATCCATTGTGTGGTTTTCAGCAGAAAAGTTTCCAAGTGTCCATTTTTGAAACGTACAAATATAAGCCAAACTATGAATTCTGATTTACTCACCTGTTATCAGGAGAGAACCCAGTGCTGCATATTTTATCCCAGCACTGACCCTTAAAAGTAATTCTAAGCGTACTTACCAGTAACTTGTATTTCCTTCCATAGGAATCCATTGGGTGGTTTTTACCAGAAAAGATTCTGTGTCCCTATTTGAAACGTACAAATATTCCTCTAAAATCAGCCAAACTACGAATTCCGATTTACTCAACTTTTATCAGGAGAGAACTCAGTTCTGCATCTTTTAGACCAGCACTGACCCTGAAAAGTAATTCATGCGTACATACCAGTAACTTGTATTTCCTTCCATAGGAATGCATTGTGTGGTTTTCAGCAGAAAAGTTTCCAAGTGTCCATTTTTGAAACGTACAAATATTCCTCTAAAATCAGCCTAATTACGAATACCGATTTACTCACCTGTTATCAGGAGAGAACCCAGTGCTGCATCTTTTAGCCCAGCCCTGACCCTGAAAAGTAATTCTAAGCGTACTTACCAGTAAGTTATATTTCTTTCCATAGGAATCCATTGCTTGGTTTTCACCAGAAAAGTTTTAAAGTGTCCATTTTTGAAACGTACAAATATTCCTCTAAAGTCAGTCGAACTACGAATTCCGATTTACTCACCTGTTATCAGGAGAAAAACCCAGTGCTGCATCTTTTATCCCAGCACTGACCCTGAAAAGTAATTCTAAGCGTACTTACCAGTAAATTGTATTTCCTTCCATAAGAATACATTGTGTGATTTTCAGCAGAAAAGTTTCTGTGTCCGTTTTTGAAACGTACAAATACTCCTCTAAAATCAGCCGAATTAGGAATTCCGATTTACTCAGCTGTTATCAGGAGAGAACACAGTGCTGCATCATTTAGGCCAGCACTCACCCTGAAAAGTAATTCTAAGCGTACTTACCAGTAACTTGTATTTCCTTCCATAGGAATCCATTGTGTGGTTTTCAGCAGAAAAGTTTCAAAGTGTCCATTTTTGAAACATACAATTATTCCTCTTAAATCAGCCGAACTACGAATTCCCATTTACTCACCTGTTATCAGGAGAGAACCCAGTGCTGCATCTTTTAGCCCAGCACTGACCCTGAAAACTAATTCTAAGCGTACTTACCAGTAACTTGTATTCCCTTCCATAGAAATCCATTGTGTGGTTTCCAGCAGAAAAGTTTCCAAGAGTCCATTTTTTAAACGTACAAATACTCCTCTAAAATCAGCGGATTTCCGAATCCTGATTTACTCACCTGTTATCAGGAGAGAACCCAGTGCTGCATCTTTTAGCCCAGCACTGACCCTGGAAAAAAATTCTAAGCGTACTTACCAGTAACTTGTATTTCCTTCCATAGGAATCCATTGTGTGGTTTTCAGCAGAAAAGTTTCCAAGTGTCCATTTTTGAAACGTCCAAATATTCCTCTAAAATCAGCCTAATTACGAATACCGATTTACTCACCTGTTATCAGGAGAGAACCCAGTGCTGCATCTTTTAGCCCAGCCCTGACCCTGAAAACTCTCAGCGTACTTACCAGTAACTTGTATTCCCTTCCATAGAAATCCATTGTGTGGTTTCCAGCAGAAAAGTTTCCAAGAGTCCATTTTTGAAACGTACAAATATTCCTCTAAAATCAGCCGAATTACGAATACCGATTTACTCACCTGTTATCAGGAGAGAACCCAGTGCTGCATCTTTTAGCCCAGCACTGACCCTGGATAGTAATTCTAAGCGTACTTACCAGTAACTTGTATTTCCTTCCATAGGAATGCATTGTGTGGTTTTCAGCAGAAAAGTTTCCAAGTGTCCATTTTTGGAACGTACAAATATTCGTCTAAAATCAGCCTAATTACGAATACCGATTTACTCACCTGTTATCAGGAGAGAACCCAGTGCTGCATCTTTTAGCCCAGCACTGACCCTGAAAACTAATTCTAAGCGTACTTACCAGTAACTTGTATTCCCTTCCATAGAAATCCATTGTGTGGTTTCCAGCAGAAAAGTTTCCAAGAGTCCATTTTTTAAACGTACAAATATTCCTCTAAAATCAGCCGAATTACGAATACCAATTTACTCACCTGTTATCAGGAGAGAACCCAGTGCTGCATCTTTTAGCCCAGCACTGACCCTGGATAGTAATTCTAAGCGTACTTACCAGTAACTTGTATTTCCTTCCATAGGAATCCATTGTGTGGTTTTCAGCAGAAAAGTTTCCAAGTGTCCATTTTTGAAACGTACAAATATTCCTCTTAAATCAGCCGAACTACGAATTCCGATTTACTCACCTGTTATCAGGAGAGAACCCAGTGCTGCATCTTTTAGCCCAGCACTGTCCCTGGAAAGTAATTCTAAGCGTACTTACCAGTAACTTGTATTTCCTTCCAAAGCAATCCATTGTGTGGTTTTCAGCAGAAAAGTGTCCAAGTGTCCATTTTTGAAACGTACAAATATTCCTCTAAAATCAGCCGAATTACGAATACCGATTTACTCACCTGTTATTAGGAGAGAACCCAGTGCTGCATCTTTTAGCCCAGCACTGACCCTGGAAAGTAATTCTAAGCGTACTTACCAGTAACTTGTATTTCCTTCCATAGGAATCCATTGTGTGGTTTTCTGCAGAAAAGTTTCCAAGTGTTCATTTTTGAAACGTACAAATATACCTCTAAAATCAGCCAAACTACGAATTCTGATTTACTCACCTGTTATCAGGAGAGAACCCTTTGCTGCATCTTTTATCCCAGCACTGACCCTTAAAAGTAATTCTAAGCATACTTACCAGTAACTTGTATTTCTTTTCATAGGAATGCATTGCGTGGTTTTCACCAGAAAAGTTTCCAATTGTCCATTTTTGAAATGTACAAATATTCCTCTAAAGACAGTCAAACTATGAATTCCGATTTACTCACCTCTTATCAGGAGAAAAACCCAGTGCTGCCTCTTTTAGCCCAGCACTGACCCTGGAAAGTAATTCTAAGCGTACTTACCAGTAACTTGTATTTCCTTCCATAGGAATCCATTGTGTGGTTTTCAGCACAAAAGTTTCCAAGTGTCCATTTTTGAAACGTACAGATATACCTCTAAAATCAACCAAACTACGAATTCTGATTTACTCACCTGTTATCAGGAGAGAACCCAGTGCTGCATCTTTTATCCCAGCACTGACCCTTAAAAGTAATTCTAAGCGTACTTACCAGTAACTTGTATTTCCTTCCGTAGGAATCCATTGGGTGGTTTTCACCAGAAAAGATTCTGTGTCCCTATTTGAAATGTACAAATATTCCTCTAAAATCAGCTGAACTACGAATTCCGATTTACTCAACTTTTATCAGGAGAGAACTCAGTTCTGCATCTTTTAGACCAGCACTGACCTTGAAAAGTAATTCTAAGCGTACTTACCAGTAACTTGTATTTCTTTCCATAGGAATCCATTGTGTCGTTTTCACCAGAAAAGTTTCTAAGTGTCGATTTTTGAAACGTACAAATACTCCTCTAAAATCAGCCGAACTACGAATTTCAATTTTCTCACCTGTTATCAGGAGAGAACCCAGTGCTGCATCTTTTAGACCAGCACTGACCCTGAAACGTAATTCAAGCGTACTTACCAGTAACTTGTATTTCTTTCCATAGGAATGCATTGTGTGGTTTTCAGCAGAAAATATTCTGTGTCCATATTTGAAACGTACAAATATTCCTCTAAAATCAGCCAAACTACGAATTACGATTTACTCACCTGTTATCAGGAGAGAACCCAGTGCTGCATCTTTTAGCCCAGCACTGTCCCTGGAAAGTAATTCTAAGCGTACTTACCAGTAACTTGTATTTCCTTCCAAAGCAATCCATTGTGTGGTTTTCAGCAGAAAAGTTTCCAAGTGTCCATTTTTGAAACGTACAAATATTCCTCTAAAATCATCCGAATTACGAATACCGATTTACTCACCTGTTATCAGGAGAGAACCCAGTGCTGCATCTTTTAGCCCAGCACTGACCCTGAAAAGTAATTCTAAGCGTACTTACCAGTAACTTGTATTTCCTTCCATAGGAATGCATTGTGGGGTTTTCAGCAGAAAAGTGTCCAAGTGTCCATTTTTGAAACGTACAAATATTCCTCTAAAATCAGCCGAATTACGAATACCGATTTACTCACCTGTTATCAGGAGAGAACCCAGTGCTGCATCTTTTAGCCCAGCACTGACCCTGGAAAGTAATTCTAAGCGTACTTACCAGTAACTTGTATTTCCTTCCATAGGAATCCATTGTGTGGTTTTCAGCAGAAAAGTTTCCAAGTGTTCATTTTTGAAACGTACAAATATACCTCTAAAATCAGCCAAACTACGAATTCTGATTTACTCACCTGTTATCAGGAGAGAACCCTTTGCTGCATCTTTTATCCCAGCACTGACCCTTAAAAGTAATTCTAAGCGTACTTACCAGTAACTTGTATTTCCTTCCGTAGGAATCCATTGGGTGGTTTTCACCAGAAAAGATTCTGTGTCCCTATTTGAAACGAACAAATATTCCTCTAAAATCAGCTGAACTACGAATTCCGATTTACTCAACTTTTATCAGGAGAGAACTCAGTTCTGCATCTTTTAGACCAGCACTGACCCTGAAAAGTAATTCTAAGCGTACTTACCAGTAACTTGTATTTCTTTCCATAGGAATCCATTGTGTCGTTTTCACCAGAAAAGTTTCTAAGTGTCGATTTTTGAAACGTACAAATACTCCTCTAAAATCAGCCGAACTACGAATTTCGATTTTCTCACCTGTTATCAGGAGAGAACCCAGTGCTGCATCTTTTAGACCAGCACTGACCCTGAAACGTAATTCAAGCGTACTTACCAGTAACTTGTATTTCTTTCCATAGGAATGCATTGTGTGGTTTTCAGCAGAAAATATTCTGTGTCCATATTTGAAACGTACAAATATTCCTCTAAAATCAGCCAAACTACGAATTCCGATTTACTCACCTGTTATCAGGAGAGAACTCAGTGCTGCATCTTTTTGACTAGCACTGACCCTGAAAAGTAATTATAAGCGTACTTACCAGTAACTTGTATTTCTTTCCATAGGAATGCATTGTGTGGTTTTCACCAGAAAAGATTCTGTGTCCATTTTTTAAACGGGCAAATATTCCTCTAACATCAGCCAAACTACGAATTCCGATTTACTCACCTGTTATCAGGAGAGAACCCAGTGATGCATCTTTTAGCCCGGCACTGACCCTGGAAAGTAAGTCTAAGCGTACTTACCAGTAACTTGTTTTTCCTTCCATAGGAATCCATTGTGTGGTTTTCACCAGAAAAGATTCTGTGCCCATTTTTTAAACGTACAAATATTCCTCTAAAATCAGCCAAACTACGAATTTCGATTTTCTCACCTGTTATCAGGAGAGAACCCAGTGCTGCATCTTTTAGCCCAGCACTGACCCTGGAAAGTAAGTCTAAGCGTACTTACCAGTAACTTGTTTTTCCTTCCATAGGAATGCATTGTGTGGTTTTCATCAGAAAAGATTCTGTGTCCATTTTTTAAATGGGCAAATATTCCTCTAACATCAGCCAAACTACGAATTCGGATTTAATCACCTGTTATCAGGAGAGAACTCAGTGCTGCATCTTTTAGCACAGCACTGACCCTGAAAAGTAATTCTAAGCGTACTTACCAGTAACTTGTACTTCCTTCCATAGGAATCCATTGTGTGATTTTCAGCAGAAAAGTTTCTAAGTGTCCATTTTTGAAAAGTACAAATACTCCTCTAAAATCAGCCGAACTACGAATTCTGATTTACTCACCTGTTATCAGGAGAGAACCCTGTGCTGCATCTTTTAGCCCAGCACTGACCCTGAAAAGTAATTCTAAGTGTACTTACCAGTAAGTTGTATTTCTTTCCATAGGAATCCATTGCTTGGTTTTCACCAGAAAAGTTTTAAAGTTTCCATTTTTGAAACGTACAAATATTCCTCTAAAGTCAGTCGAACTATGAATTCTTATTTACTCACCTGTTATCAGGAGAAAAACCCAGTGCTGCATCTTTTAGCCCAGCACTGACCCTGAAAAGTAATTCTAAGCGTACTTACCAGTAACTTGTATTTCCTTCCATAGGAATCCATTGTGTGATTTTCAGCAGAAAAGTTTCTGTGTCCGTTTTTGAAACGTACAAATACTCCTCTAAAATCAGCCGAATTATGAATGCCGATTTACCCACCTGTTATCAGGAGAGAAGAGAACCCAGTGCTGCATATTTTAGACCAGCACTGACCCTGAAAAGTAATTCAAGCGTACTTACCAGTAACTTGTATTTCCTTCCATAGGAATGCATTGTGTGGTTTTCAGCAGAAAAGTTTCCAAGTGTCCATTTTTGAAACGTACAAATATTCCTCTAAAATCAGCCTAATTACGAATACCGATTTACTCACCTGTTATCAGGAGAAAACCCAGTGCTGCATCTTTTAGCCCAGCACTGACCCTGGAAAGTAATTCTAAGCGTACTTACCAGTAACTTGTATTTCCTTCCATAGGAATCCATTGTGTGGTTTTCACCAGAAAAGATTTTAAGTGTCCATTTTTGAAACGTACAAATACTCCTCTAAAATCAGCCAAACTACGAATTCTGATTTACTCACCTGTTATCAGGAGAAAACCCAGTGCAGCATCTTTTAGCCCAGCACTGACCCTGAAACGTAATTCTAAGCGTACTTACTAGTAAGTTGTATTTCTTTCCATAGGAATCACTTGCGTGTTTTTCAGCAGAAAAGTTTCCAAGTGTCCATTTTTGAAATGAACAAATATTCCTCTAAAATCAGTCGAACTATGAATTCCGATTTACTCACCTGTTATCAGGAGAATAACCCAGTGCTGCAACTTTTAGCCCAGCACTGACCCTGGAAAGTAATTCTAAGCGTACTTACTTACTTAGTTGTATTTCCTTCCATAGGAATCCATTGTGTGGTTTGCAGCAGAAAAGTTTCCAAGTGTCCATTTATGAAACGTACAAATACTCCTCTAAAATCAGCCGAATTAGGAATTCCGATTTACTCACCTCTTATCAGGAGAGGACACAGTGCTGCATCATTTAGGCCAGCACTGACCCTGAAAAGGAATTCTAAGTGTTCTTGCCAGTAACTTGAATTTCCTTTCATAGGAATCCATTGTGTGGTTTTCACCAGAACAGATTTTAAGTGTCCATTTTTGAAATGTACAAATACTTCTCTAAAATCAGCCGAACTGCGAATTCTGATTTACTCACCTGTTATCAGGAGAGAACCCTGTGCTGCATCTTTTAGTCCAGCACTGACCCTGGAAAGTAATTCAAAGCGTACTTACTAGTAAGTTGTATTTCCTTCCATAGGAATCCATTGTGTGGTTTTCACCAGAAAAGATTCTAAGTGTCCATTTTTGAAATGTGCAAATATTCCTCTAAAATCAGCCGAACTACGAGTTCCGATTTACTCACCTGTTATCAGGAGAGAACCCAGTGCTGCATCTTTTATACCAGCACTGACCCTGAAACGTAATTCTAAGCGTACTTACCAGTAAGTTGTATTTTTTTCCATAGGAATCCGTTGGATGTGTTTCACCAGAAAAGTTTCCAAGTGTCCATTTTTGAAATGTACAAATATTCCTCTAAAGTCAGTCGAACTATGAATTCCGATTTATTCACCTGTTATCAGGAGAAAAACCCAGTGCTGCATCTTTAAGCCCAGCACTGACCCTGGAAAGTAATTCTAAGCGTACTTACCAGTAACTTGTATTTCCTTCCATAGGAATCCATTGTGTGATTTTCAGCAGAAAAGTTTCTGTGTCCGTTTTTGAAACGTACAAATACTCCTCTAAAATCAGCCGAATTACGAATGCTGATTTACCCACCTGTTATCAGGAGAGAAGAGAACCCAGTGCTGCATATTTTAGACCAGCACTGACCCTGAAAAATAATTCAAGCGTACTTACCAGTAACTTGTATTTCCTTCCATAGGAATGCATTGTGTTGTTTTCAGTAGAAAAGTTTCCAAGTGTCCATTTTTTAAACGTACAAATACTCCTCTAAAATCAGCGGAATTCCGAATTCCGATTTACTCACCTGTTATCAGGGGAGAACCCAGTGCTGCATCTTTTAGCCCAGCACTGACCCTGGAAAAAATTCTAAGCGTACTTACCAGTAACTTGTATTTCCTTCCATAGGAATCCATTGTGTGGTTTTCAGCAGAAAAGTTTCTGTGTCCGTTTTTGAAAAGTACAAATACTCCTCTAAAATCAGCTGAATTACGAACTCCGATTTACTCACCTGTTATCAGGAGAGAACCCAGTGCTGCATCTTTTAGCCCAGCACTGACGCTGAAAAGTAATTCTAAGTGTACTTACTAGTAACTTGTATTTCCTTCCATAGGAATCCATTGTGTGGTTTTCACCAGAAAAGATTTTAAATGTCCATTTTTGAAACGTACAAATGCTCCTCTAAAGTCAGCGAACTACGAATTCTGATTTACTCACCTGTTATCAGGAGAGAACCCTGTGCTGCATCTTTTAGCCCAGCACTGACCCTGAAACGTAATTCTAAGCGTACTTACCAGTAAGTTGTATTTCTTTTCATAGGAATGCATTGCGTGGTTTTCACCAGAAAAGTTTCCAATTGTCCATTTTTGAAATGTACAAATATTCCTCTAAAGACAGTCGAACTATGAATTCCGATTTACTCACCTGTTATCAGGAGAAAAACCCAGTGCTGTATCTTTTAGCCCAGCACTGACCCTGGAAAGTAATTCTAAGCGTACTTACCAGTAACTTGTATTTCCTTCCGTAGGAATCCATTGTGTGGTTTTCAGCAGAAAAGTTTCCCAAGTGTCCATTTTTGAAACGTACAAATATACCTCTAAAATCAGCCAAACTACGAATTCTGATTTACTCACATGTTATCAGGAAAGAACCCAGTGCTGCATATTTTATCCCAGCACTGACCCTTAAAAGTAATTCTAAGCGTACTTACCAGTAACTTGTATTTCCTTCCATAGGAATCCATTGGGTGGTTTTCACCAGAAAACATTCTGTGTCCCTATTTGAAACGTCCAAATATTCCTCTAAAATCAGCCAAACTACGAATTCCGATTTACTCAACTTTTATCAGGAGAGAATTCAGTTCTGCATCTTTTAGACCAGCACTGACCCTGAAAAGTAATTCATGCGTACTTACCAGTAACTTGTATTTCCTTCCATAGGAATGCATTGTGTTGTTTTCAGCAGAAAAGTTTCCAAGTGTCCATTTTTGAAACGCACAAATATTCCTCTAAAATCAGCCGAACTACGAATTCTGATTTACTCACTTGTTATCAGGAGAGAACCCTGTGCTGCATCTTTTAGCCCAGCACTGACCCTGAAAAGTAATTCTAAGCGTACTTACCAGTAAGTTATATTTCTTTCCATAGGAATCCATTGCTTGGTTTGCACCAGAAAAGTTTTAAAGTGTCCATTTTTTAAACGTACAAATATTCCTCTAAAGTCAGTCGAACTATGAAGTCTGATTTACTCACCAGTTATCAGGAGAAAAACCCAGTGCTGCATCTTTTATCCCAGCACTGACCCTGAAAAGTAATTCTAAGCGTACTTACCAGTAACTTGTATTTCCTTCCATAAGAATCCATTGTGTGATTTTCAGCAGAAAAGTTTCTGTGTCCGTTTTTGAAACGTACAAATACTCCTCTAAAATCAGCCGAATTAGGAAATCCGATTTACTCAGCTGTTATCAGGAGAGAACACAGTGCTGCATCATTTAGGCCAGCTCTCACCCTGAAAAGTAATACTAAGCGTACTTGCCAGTAACTTGTATTTCCTTCCATAGGAATCCATTGTGTGGTTTTCAGCAGAAAAGTTTCAAAGTGTCCATTTTTGAAACATACAAATATTCCTCTTAAATCAGCCGAACTACGAATTCCCATTTACTCACCTGTTATCAGGAGAGAACCCAGTGCTGCATCTTTTAGCCCAGCACTGACCCTGAAAACTAATTCTAAGCGTACTTACCAGTAACTTGTATTCCCTTCCATAGAAATCCATTGTGTGGTTTCCAGCAGAAAAGTTTCCAAGTGTCCATTTTTTAAACGTACAAATACTCCTCTAAAATCAGCGGAATTCCGAATTCCGATTTACTCACCTGTTATCAGGGGAGAACCCAGTGCTGCATCTTTTAGCCCAGCACTGACCCTGGAAAACATTCTAAGCGTACTTACCAGTAACTTGTATTTCCTTCCATAGGAATCCATTGTGTGGTTTTCAGCAGAAAAGTTTCCAAGTGTCCATTTTTGAAACGTAGAAATATTCCTCTAAAATCAGCCTAATTACGAATACCGATTTACTCACCTGTTATCAGGAGAGAACCCAGTGCTGCATCTTTTAGCCCAGCCCTGACCCTGAAAACTAATTCTCAGCGTTACTTACCAGTAACTTGTATTCCCTTCCATAGAAATCCATTGTGTGGTTTCCAGCAGAAAAGTTTCCAAGAGTCCATTTTTTAAACGTACAAATATTCCTCTAAAATCAGCCGAATTACTAATACCGATTTACTCACCTGTTATCAGGAGAGAACCCAGTGCTGCATCTTTTAGCCCAGCACTGACCCTGGATAGTAATTCTAAGCGTACTTACCAGTAACTTGTACTTCCTTCCATATGAATCCATTGTGTGGTTTTCAGCAGAAAAGTTTCCAAGTGGCCATTTTTGAAACGTAGAAATATTCCTCTAAAATCAGCCTAATTACGAATACCGATTTACTCACCTGTTATCAGGAGAGAACCCAGTGCTGCATCTTTTAGCCCAGCCCTGACCCTGAAAACTAATTCTCAGCGTTACTTACCAGTAACTTGTATTCCCTTCCATAGAAATCCATTGTGTGGTTTCCAGCAGAAAAGTTTCCAAGAGTCCATTTTTTAAACGTACAAATATTCCTCTAAAATCAGCCGAATTACTAATACCGATTTACTCACCTGTTATCAGGAGAGAACCCAGTGCTGCATCTTTTAGCCCAGCACTGACCCTGGATAGTAATTCTAAGCGTACTTACCAGTAAGTTGTATTTCCTTCCAAAGGAATCCATTGTGTGGTTTTCAGCAGAAAAGTTTCTAAGTGTCCATTTTTGAAACGTACAAATACTCCTCTAAAATCAGCTGAATTACGAATGCCGATTTACCCAACTGTTATCAGGAGAGAACCCAGTGCTGCATCTTTTAGCCAGCACTCACCCTGAAAAGTAATTCTAAGCGTACTTACCAGTAACTTGTATTTCCTTCCAAAGCAATCCATTGTGTGGTTTTCAGCAGAAAAGTTTCCAAGTGTCCATTTTTGAAACGTACAAATATTCCTATAAAATCAGCAGAATTACGAATACCGATTTACTCACCTGTTATCAGGAGAGAACCCAGTGCTGCATCCTTTAGCCCAGCACTGACCCTGGAAAGTAATTCTAAGCGTACTTACCTGTAACTTGTATTTCCTTCCATAGGAATCCATTGTGTGGTTTTCAGCAGAAAAGTTTCTAAGTGTCCATTTTTGAAATGTGCAAATATTCCTCTAAAATCAGTCGAACTATGAATTCCGATTTACTGACCTGTTATCAGGAGAAAACCCCAGTGCTGCATCTTTTAGCCCAGCACTGACCCTGGAAAGTAATTCTAAGCGTACTTACCAGTAAGTTGTATTTCCTTCCATAGGAATCCATTGTGTGGTTTTCAGCACAAAAGTTTCCAAGTGTCCATTTTTGAAACGTACAGATATACCTCTAAAATCAACCAAACTACGAATTCTGATTTACTCACCTGTTATCAGGAGAGAACCCTTTGCTGCATCTTTTATCCCAGCACTGAACCTTAAAAGTAATTCTAAGCATACTTACCAGTAACTTGTATTTCTTTTCATAGGAATGCATTGCGTGGTTTTCACCCGAAAAGTTTCCAATTGTCCATTTTTGAAATGTACAAATATTCCTCTAAAGACAGTCAACTATGAATTCCAATTTACTCACCTGTTATCAGGAGAAAAACTCAGTGCTGCCTCTTTTAGCCCAGCACTGACCCTGGAAAGTAATTCTAGGCGTACTTACCTGTAACTTGTATTTCCTTCCATAGGAATGCATTGTGTGGTTTTCAGCAGAAAAGTTTCCAAGTGTCCATTTTTGAAACGTACAAATATTCCTCTAAAATCAGCCTAATTACGAATACCGATTTACTCACCTGTTATCAGGAGAAAACCCAGTGCTGCATCTTTTAGCCCAGCACTGACCCTGGAAAGTAATTCTAAGCGTACTTACCAGTAACTTGTATTTCCTTCCATAGGAATCCATTGTGTGGTTTTCACCAGAAAAGATTTTAAGTGTCCATTTTTGAAACGTACAAATACTCCTCTAAAATCAGCCAAACTACGAATTCTGATTTACTCACCTGTTATCAGGAGAAAACCCAGTGCAGCATCTTTTAGCCCAGCACTGACCCTGAAACGTAATTCTAAGCGTACTTACTAGTAAGTTGTATTTCTTTCCATAGGAATCACTTGCGTGTTTTTCAGCAGAAAAGTTTTCAAGTGTCCATTTTTGAAATGAACAAATATTCCTCTAAAATCAGTCGAACTATGAATTCCGATTTACTCACCTGTTATCAGGAGAATAACCCAGTGCTGCAACTTTTAGCCCAGCACTGACCCTGGAAAGTAATTCTAAGCGTACTTACTTACTTAGTTGTATTTCCTTCCATAGGAATCCATTGTGTGGTTTGCAGCAGAAAAGTTTCCAAGTGTCCATTTATGAAACGTACAAATACTCCTCTAAAATCAGCCGAATTAGGAATTCCGATTTACTCACCTCTTATCAGGAGAGGACACAGTGCTGCATCATTTAGGCCAGCACTGACCCTGAAAAGGAATTCTAAGTGTTCTTGCCAGTAACTTGAATTTCCTTTCATAGGAATCCATTGTGTGGTTTTCACCAGAACAGATTTTAAGTGTCCATTTTTGAAATGTACAAATACTTCTCTAAAATCAGCCGAACTGCGAATTCTGATTTACTCACCTGTTATCAGGAGAGAACCCTGTGCTGCATCTTTTAGTCCAGCACTGACCCTGGAAAGTAATTCAAAGCGTACTTACTAGTAAGTTGTATTTCCTTCCATAGGAATCCATTGTGTGGTTTTCACCAGAAAAGATTCTAAGTGTCCATTTTTGAAATGTGCAAATATTCCTCTAAAATCAGCCGAACTACGAGTTCCGATTTACTCACCTGTTATCAGGAGAGAACCCAGTGCTGCATCTTTTATACCAGCACTGACCCTGAAACGTAATTCTAAGCGTACTTACCAGTAAGTTGTATTTTTTTCCATAGGAATCCGTTGGATGTGTTTCACCAGAAAAGTTTCCAAGTGTCCATTTTTGAAATGTACAAATATTCCTCTAAAGTCAGTCGAACTATGAATTCCGATTTATTCACCTGTTATCAGGAGAAAAACCCAGTGCTGCATCTTTAAGCCCAGCACTGACCCTGGAAAGTAATTCTAAGCGTACTTACCAGTAACTTGTATTTCCTTCCATAGGAATCCATTGTGTGATTTTCAGCAGAAAAGTTTCTGTGTCCGTTTTTGAAACGTACAAATACTCCTCTAAAATCAGCCGAATTACGAATGCTGATTTACCCACCTGTTATCAGGAGAGAAGAGAACCCAGTGCTGCATATTTTAGACCAGCACTGACCCTGAAAAATAATTCAAGCGTACTTACCAGTAACTTGTATTTCCTTCCATAGGAATGCATTGTGTTGTTTTCAGTAGAAAAGTTTCCAAGTGTCCATTTTTTAAACGTACAAATACTCCTCTAAAATCAGCGGAATTCCGAATTCCGATTTACTCACCTGTTATCAGGGGAGAACCCAGTGCTGCATCTTTTAGCCCAGCACTGACCCTGGAAAAAATTCTAAGCGTACTTACCAGTAACTTGTATTTCCTTCCATAGGAATCCATTGTGTGGTTTTCAGCAGAAAAGTTTCTGTGTCCGTTTTTGAAAAGTACAAATACTCCTCTAAAATCAGCTGAATTACGAACTCCGATTTACTCACCTGTTATCAGGAGAGAACCCAGTGCTGCATCTTTTAGCCCAGCACTGACGCTGAAAAGTAATTCTAAGTGTACTTACTAGTAACTTGTATTTCCTTCCATAGGAATCCATTGTGTGGTTTTCACCAGAAAAGATTTTAAATGTCCATTTTTGAAACGTACAAATGCTCCTCTAAAGTCAGCGAACTACGAATTCTGATTTACTCACCTGTTATCAGGAGAGAACCCTGTGCTGCATCTTTTAGCCCAGCACTGACCCTGAAACGTAATTCTAAGCGTACTTACCAGTAAGTTGTATTTCTTTTCATAGGAATGCATTGCGTGGTTTTCACCAGAAAAGTTTCCAATTGTCCATTTTTGAAATGTACAAATATTCCTCTAAAGACAGTCGAACTATGAATTCCGATTTACTCACCTGTTATCAGGAGAAAAACCCAGTGCTGTATCTTTTAGCCCAGCACTGACCCTGGAAAGTAATTCTAAGCGTACTTACCAGTAACTTGTATTTCCTTCCGTAGGAATCCATTGTGTGGTTTTCAGCAGAAAAGTTTCCAAGTGTCCATTTTTGAAACGTACAAATATACCTCTAAAATCAGCCAAACTACGAATTCTGATTTACTCACATGTTATCAGGAAAGAACCCAGTGCTGCATATTTTATCCCAGCACTGACCCTTAAAAGTAATTCTAAGCGTACTTACCAGTAACTTGTATTTCCTTCCATAGGAATCCATTGGGTGGTTTTCACCAGAAAACATTCTGTGTCCCTATTTGAAACGTCCAAATATTCCTCTAAAATCAGCCAAACTACGAATTCCGATTTACTCAACTTTTATCAGGAGAGAATTCAGTTCTGCATCTTTTAGACCAGCACTGACCCTGAAAAGTAATTCATGCGTACTTACCAGTAACTTGTATTTCCTTCCATAGGAATGCATTGTGTTGTTTTCAGCAGAAAAGTTTCCAAGTGTCCATTTTTGAAACGCACAAATATTCCTCTAAAATCAGCCGAACTACGAATTCTGATTTACTCACTTGTTATCAGGAGAGAACCCTGTGCTGCATCTTTTAGCCCAGCACTGACCCTGAAAAGTAATTCTAAGCGTACTTACCAGTAAGTTATATTTCTTTCCATAGGAATCCATTGCTTGGTTTGCACCAGAAAAGTTTTAAAGTGTCCATTTTTTAAACGTACAAATATTCCTCTAAAGTCAGTCGAACTATGAAGTCTGATTTACTCACCAGTTATCAGGAGAAAAACCCAGTGCTGCATCTTTTATCCCAGCACTGACCCTGAAAAGTAATTCTAAGCGTACTTACCAGTAACTTGTATTTCCTTCCATAAGAATCCATTGTGTGATTTTCAGCAGAAAAGTTTCTGTGTCCGTTTTTGAAACGTACAAATACTCCTCTAAAATCAGCCGAATTAGGAAATCCGATTTACTCAGCTGTTATCAGGAGAGAACACAGTGCTGCATCATTTAGGCCAGCTCTCACCCTGAAAAGTAATACTAAGCGTACTTGCCAGTAACTTGTATTTCCTTCCATAGGAATCCATTGTGTGGTTTTCAGCAGAAAAGTTTCAAAGTGTCCATTTTTGAAACATACAAATATTCCTCTTAAATCAGCCGAACTACGAATTCCCATTTACTCACCTGTTATCAGGAGAGAACCCAGTGCTGCATCTTTTAGCCCAGCACTGACCCTGAAAACTAATTCTAAGCGTACTTACCAGTAACTTGTATTCCCTTCCATAGAAATCCATTGTGTGGTTTCCAGCAGAAAAGTTTCCAAGTGTCCATTTTTTAAACGTACAAATACTCCTCTAAAATCAGCGGAATTCCGAATTCCGATTTACTCACCTGTTATCAGGGGAGAACCCAGTGCTGCATCTTTTAGCCCAGCACTGACCCTGGAAAACATTCTAAGCGTACTTACCAGTAACTTGTATTTCCTTCCATAGGAATCCATTGTGTGGTTTTCAGCAGAAAAGTTTCCAAGTGTCCATTTTTGAAACGTAGAAATATTCCTCTAAAATCAGCCTAATTACGAATACCGATTTACTCACCTGTTATCAGGAGAGAACCCAGTGCTGCATCTTTTAGCCCAGCCCTGACCCTGAAAACTAATTCTCAGCGTTACTTACCAGTAACTTGTATTCCCTTCCATAGAAATCCATTGTGTGGTTTCCAGCAGAAAAGTTTCCAAGAGTCCATTTTTTAAACGTACAAATATTCCTCTAAAATCAGCCGAATTACTAATACCGATTTACTCACCTGTTATCAGGAGAGAACCCAGTGCTGCATCTTTTAGCCCAGCACTGACCCTGGATAGTAATTCTAAGCGTACTTACCAGTAACTTGTACTTCCTTCCATATGAATCCATTGTGTGGTTTTCAGCAGAAAAGTTTCCAAGTGGCCATTTTTGAAACGTAGAAATATTCCTCTAAAATCAGCCTAATTACGAATACCGATTTACTCACCTGTTATCAGGAGAGAACCCAGTGCTGCATCTTTTAGCCCAGCCCTGACCCTGAAAACTAATTCTCAGCGTTACTTACCAGTAACTTGTATTCCCTTCCATAGAAATCCATTGTGTGGTTTCCAGCAGAAAAGTTTCCAAGAGTCCATTTTTTAAACGTACAAATATTCCTCTAAAATCAGCCGAATTACTAATACCGATTTACTCACCTGTTATCAGGAGAGAACCCAGTGCTGCATCTTTTAGCCCAGCACTGACCCTGGATAGTAATTCTAAGCGTACTTACCAGTAAGTTGTATTTCCTTCCAAAGGAATCCATTGTGTGGTTTTCAGCAGAAAAGTTTCTAAGTGTCCATTTTTGAAACGTACAAATACTCCTCTAAAATCAGCTGAATTACGAATGCCGATTTACCCAACTGTTATCAGGAGAGAACCCAGTGCTGCATCTTTTAGCCAGCACTCACCCTGAAAAGTAATTCTAAGCGTACTTACCAGTAACTTGTATTTCCTTCCAAAGCAATCCATTGTGTGGTTTTCAGCAGAAAAGTTTCCAAGTGTCCATTTTTGAAACGTACAAATATTCCTATAAAATCAGCAGAATTACGAATACCGATTTACTCACCTGTTATCAGGAGAGAACCCAGTGCTGCATCCTTTAGCCCAGCACTGACCCTGGAAAGTAATTCTAAGCGTACTTACCTGTAACTTGTATTTCCTTCCATAGGAATCCATTGTGTGGTTTTCAGCAGAAAAGTTTCTAAGTGTCCATTTTTGAAATGTGCAAATATTCCTCTAAAATCAGTCGAACTATGAATTCCGATTTACTGACCTGTTATCAGGAGAAAACCCCAGTGCTGCATCTTTTAGCCCAGCACTGACCCTGGAAAGTAATTCTAAGCGTACTTACCAGTAAGTTGTATTTCCTTCCATAGGAATCCATTGTGTGGTTTTCAGCACAAAAGTTTCCAAGTGTCCATTTTTGAAACGTACAGATATACCTCTAAAATCAACCAAACTACGAATTCTGATTTACTCACCTGTTATCAGGAGAGAACCCTTTGCTGCATCTTTTATCCCAGCACTGAACCTTAAAAGTAATTCTAAGCATACTTACCAGTAACTTGTATTTCTTTTCATAGGAATGCATTGCGTGGTTTTCACCCGAAAAGTTTCCAATTGTCCATTTTTGAAATGTACAAATATTCCTCTAAAGACAGTCAACTATGAATTCCAATTTACTCACCTGTTATCAGGAGAAAAACTCAGTGCTGCCTCTTTTAGCCCAGCACTGACCCTGGAAAGTAATTCTAAGCGTACTTACCAGTAACTTGTATTTCCTTCCATAGGAATCCAGTGTGTGGTTTTCAGCACAAAAGTTTCCAATTGTCCATTTTTGAAACGTACAGATATACCTCTAAAATCAACCAAACTACGAATTCTGATTTACTCACCTGTTATCAGGAGAGAACCCAGTGCTGCATCTTTTATCCCAGCACTGACCCTTAAAAGTAATTCTAAGCGTACTTACCAGTAACTTGTATTTCCTTCCGTAGGAATCCATTGGGTGGTTTTCACCAGAAAAGATTCTGTGTCCCTATCTGAAACGTACAAATATTCCTCTAAAATCAGCTGAACTACGAATTCCGATTTACTCAACTGTTATCAGGAGAGAACTCAGTTCTGCATCTTTTAGACCAGCACTGACCCTGAAAAGTAATTCTATGCGTACTTACCAGTAAGTTGTATTTCCTTCCATAGGAATCCATTGTGTGGTTTTCAGCAGAAAAGTTTCCAAGTGTCCATTTTTGAAACGTACAAATACTCCTCTAAAATCAGCCGAATTAGGAATTCCGATTTACTCACCTCTTATCAGGAGAGGACACAGTGCTGCATCATTTAGGCCAGCACTGACCCTGAAAAGGAATTCTAAGTGTTCTTACCGGTAACTTGTATTTCCTTCCATAGGAATCCATTGTGTGGTTTTCACCAGAAAAGATTTTAAGTGTCCATTTTTGAAATGTACAAATACTTCTCTAAAATCAGCCGAACTGCGAATTCAGATTTACTCACCTGTTATCAGGAGAGAACCCTGTGCTGCATCTTTTAGCCCAGCACTGACCCTGAAAAGTAATTCAAAGCGTACTTACTAGTAAGTTGTATTTCCTTCCATAGGAATCCATTGTGTGGTTTTCACCAGAAAAGATTCTAGGTGTCCATTTTTGAAATGTGCAAATATTCCTCTAAAATCAGCCGAACCACGAGTTCCGATTTACTCACCTGTTATCAGGAGAGAACCCAGTGCTGCATCTTTTCTACCAGCACTGACACTGAAACGTAATTCTAAGCGTACTTACCAGTAAGTTGTATTTTTTTCCATAGGAATCCATTACATGTTTTTCACCAGAAAAGTTTCCAAGTGTCCATTTTTGAAATGTACAAATATTCCTCTAAAGACAGTCGAACTATGAATTCCGATTTACTCACCTGTTATCAGGAGAAAAACCCAGTGCTGCATCTTTTAGCCCAGCACTGACCCTGGAAAGTAATTCTAAGCATAGTTACCAGTAAGTTGTATTTCCATCCATAGGAATCCATTGTGTGGTTTTCAGCAGAAAAGTTTCCAAGTGTCCATTTTTTAAACGAACAAATATTCCTCTAAAATCAGCCGAATTACGAATGCCGATTTACTCACCTGTTTTCAGGAGAGAACCCAGTGCTGCATCTTTTAGACCAGCACTGACCCTGAAATGTAATTCAAGCGTACTTACCAGTAACTTGTATTTCTTTCCATAGGAATGCATTGTGTGGTTTTCACCAGAAAAGATTCTGTGTCCATTTTTGAAATGTACAAATATTCCTCTAACATCAGTCCAACTACGAATTCCGATTTACTCACCTGTTATCAGGAGAGAACTCAGTGCTGCATCTTTTAGACTAGCACTGACCCTGAAAAGTAATTCTAAGCATACTTATCAGTAACTTGTATTTCCTTCCTTAGGAATGCATTGTGTGGTTTTCACCAGGAAAGATTCTGTGTCCATTTTTGAAACATACAAATATTCCTCTAAAATCAGCCAAACTACGAATTACGATTTACTCACCTGTTATCAGGAGAGAACTCAGTGCTGCATCTTTTAGACCAGTACTGACCCTAAAAAGTAATTCTAAGCGTACTTACCAGTAATATGTATTTCCTTCCATAGGAATGCATTGTGTGGTTTTCAGCAGAAAAGTTTCCAAGTGTCCATTTTTGAAACGTACAAATATTCCTCTAAAATCAGCCGAATTACGAATACCGATTTACTCACCTGTTATCAGGAGAGAACCCAGTGCTGCATCTTTTAGCCCAGAACTGACCCTGAAAAGTAATTCTAAGCGTACTTACCAGTAACTTGTATTTCTTTCCATAGGAATCCATTGTGTCGTTTTCACCAGAAAAGTTTCTAAGTGTCGATTTTTGAAACGTACAAATACTCCTCTAAAATCAGCCAAACTACGAATTCCGATTTACTCAACTTTTATCAGGAGAGAACTCAGTGCTGCATCTTTTAGACTAGCACTGACCCTGAAAAGTAATTCTAAGCATACTTACCAGTAACTTGCATTACTTTCCATAGGAATGCATTGTGTGGTTTTCACCAGAAAAGATTCTGTGTCCATTTTTTAAATGGGCAAATATTCCTCTAACATTTGCCAAACTACGAA
The DNA here is from genome assembly GCF_964204655.1 of Triturus cristatus. NCBI lineage: Eukaryota > Metazoa > Chordata > Amphibia > Caudata > Salamandridae > Triturus > Triturus cristatus. The sequence goes on along the minus strand of NC_140579.1, from coordinate 1,016,220,521 downwards.
TTCGGATTTAATCACCTGTTATCAGGAGAGAACTCAGTGCTGCATCTTTTAGACCAGCACTGACCCTGAAAAGTAATTCTAAGCGTACTTACCAGTAACTTGTATTTCCTTCCATAGGAATCCAATGTGTGGTTTTCACCAGAAAAGTTTTTCTAAGTGTCGATTTTTGAAACGTACAAATACTCCTCTAAAATCAGCCGAATTACGAATGCCGATTTACTCACCTGTTATCAGGAGAGAACCCAGTGCTGCATCTTTTAGACCAGCACTGACCCTGAAAAGTAATTCAATCGTACTTACCAGTAACTTGTATTTCCTTCCATAGGAATCCATTGTGTGGTTTTCACAGGAAAAGATTCTGTGTCCGTTTTTGAAACGTACAAATATTCCTCTAAAATCAGCCGAACTACGAATTCCGACTTACTCACCTGTTATCAGGAGAGAACCCAGTGCTGCATCTTTTAGCCCAGCACTGACCCTGGAAAGTAATTCTAAGAGTACTTACCAGTAACTTGTATATCCTTCCACAGGAATCCATTGTGTGGTTTTCACCAGAAAAGATTCTGTGTCCATTTTTGAAACGTACAAATATTCCTCTAAAATCAGCCAAACTACGAATTTCGATTTTCTCACCTGTTATCAGGAGAGAACCCAGTGCTGCATCTTTTAGACCAGCACTAACCCTGAAACGTAATTCAAGCGTACTTACAAGTAACTTGTATTTCTTTCCATAGGAATCCATTGTGTGGTTTTCAGCAGAAAAGTTTCTGTGTCCATTTTTGAAATGTACAAATATTCCTCTAAAGTCAGTCGAACTATGAATTCCGATTTACTCACCTGTTATCAGGAGAAAACCCATTGCTGCATCTTTTAGCCCAGCACTGACCCTGGAAAGTAATTCTAAGCGTACTTACCAGTAACTTGTATTTCCTTTCATAGGAATCCATTGTGTGATTTTCAGCAGAAATGTTTCTGTGTCCGTTTCTGAAACGTAAAAATACTCCTCTTAAATCAGCCGAATTAGGAATTCCGATTTACTCACCTGTTATCAGGAGAGAACCCAGTGCTGCATCTTTTAGACCAGCACTGACCCTGAAACGTAATTCAAGCGTACTTACCAGTAACTTGTATTTCTTTCCATAGGAATGCATTGTGTGGTTTTCACCAGAATATATTCTGTGTCCATATTTGAAACGTACAAATATTCCTCTAAAACCAGCCAAACTAAGAATTCCGATTTACTCACCTGTTATCAGGAGAGAACTCAGTGCTGCATCTTTTAGACTAGCACTGACCCTGAAAAGTAATTCTAAGCGTACTTACCAGTAACTTCTATTTCTTTCCATAGGAATGCATTGTGTGTTTTTCACCAGAAAAGATTCCGTGTCCATTTTTTAAATGGGCAAATATTCCTCTAACATCAGCCAAACTACGAATTCGGATTTAATCACCTGTTATCAGGAGAGAACTCAGTGCTGCATCTTTTAGACCAACACTGACCCTGAAAAGTAATTCTAAGCGTACTTACCAGTAACTTGTATTTCCTTCCATAGGACTCCAATGTGTGGTTTTCACCAGAAAAGTTTCTAAGTGTCGATTTTTGAAACGTACAAATACTCCTCGAAAATCAGCCGAATTACGAATGCCGATTTACTCACCTGTTATCAGGAGCGAACACATTGCTGCATCTCTTAGACCAGCACTGACCCTGAAAAGTAATTCAATCGTACTTACCAGTAACTTGTCTTTCCTTCCATAGGAATCCATTGTGTGGTTTTCACAGGAAAAGATTCTGTGTCCGTTTTTGAAATGTACAAATATTCCTCTAAAATCAGCCGAACTACGAATTCCGATTTACTCACCTGTTATCAGGAGAGAACCCAGTGCTGCATCGTTTAGCCCAGCACTGACCTTGGAAAGTAATTCTAAGCGTACTTACCAGTAACTTGTATTTCCTTCCATAGGAATCCATTGTGTGGTTTTCACCAGAAAAGATTCTGTGTCCGTTTTTGAAATGTACAAATATTCCTCTAAAATCAGCCGAACTACGAATTCCGATTTACTCACCTGTTATCAGGAGAGAACCCAGTGCTGCATCTTTTAGACCAGCACTGACCCTGAAACGTAATTCAAGCGTACTTACCAGTAACTTGTATTTCTTTCCATAGGAATGCATTGTGTCGTTTTCACCAGAAAAGTTTCTAAGTGTCGATTTTTGAAACGTACAAATACTCCTCTAAAATCAGCCAAACTACGAATTCCGATTTACTCAACTTTTATCAGGAGAGAACTCAGTTCTGCATCTTTTAGACTAGCACTGACCCTGAAAATTAATTCTAAGCATACTTACCAGTAACTTGTATTACTTTCCATAGGAATGCATTGTGTGGTTTTCTCCAGAAAAGATTCTGTGTCCATTTTTTCAATGGGCAAATACGAATTCGGATTTAATCACCTGTTATCAGGAGAGAACTCAGTGCTGCATCTTTTAGACCAGCACTGACCCTGAAAAGTAATTCTAAGCGTACTTACCAGTAACTTGTATTTCCTTCCATAGGAATCCAATGTGTGGTTTTCACCAGAAAAGTTTCTCTAAGTGTCGATTTTTGAAACGTACAAATACTCCTCTAAAATCAGCCGAATTACGAATGCCGATTTACTCACCTGTTATCAGGAGCGAACCCAGTGCTGCATCTCTTAGACCAGCACTGACCCTGAAAAGTAATTCAATCGTACTTACCAGTAACTTGTATTTCCTTCCATAGGAATCCATTGTGTGGTTTTCACCGGAAAAGATTCTGTGTCCGTTTTTGAAATGTACAAATATTCCTCTAAAATCAGCCAACCTACGAATTCTGATTTACTCACCTGTTATCAGGAGAGAACCCAGTGCTGCATCTTTTAGCCCAGCACTGACCCTGGAAAGTAATTCTAAGCGTACTTACCAGTAACTTGTATTTCCTTCCATAGGAATCCATTCTGTGGTTATCACCAAAAAAGATTCTGTGTCCATTTTTGAAACGTACAAATATTCCTCTAAAATCAGCCAAACTACGAATTTCGATTTTCTCACCTGTTATCAGGAGAGAACCCAGTGCTGCATCTTTTAGACCAGCACTGACCCTGAAACGTAATTCAAGCGTACTTATCAGTAACTTGTATTTCTTTCCATAGGAATCCATTGTGTGGTTTTCAGCAGAAAAGTTTCCAAGTGTCCATTTTTGAAATGTACAAATATTCCTCTAAAGTCAGTCGAACTATGAATTCCGATTTACTCACCTGTTATCAGGAGAAAACCCAGTGCTGCATCTTTTAGACCAGCACTGACCCTGAAAAGTAATTCTAAGCGTACTTACCAGTAACTTGTATTTCCTTCCATAGGAATCCAATGTGTGGTTTTCACCAGAAAAGTTTCTCTAAGTGTCGATTTTTGAAACGTACAAATACTCCTCTAAAATCAGCCGAATTACGAATGCCGATTTACTCACCTGTTATCAGGAGCGAACCCAGTGCTGCATCTTTTAGACCAGCACTGACACAGAAACGTAATTCAAGCGTACTTACCAGTAACTTGTATTTCTTTCCATAGGAATGCATTGTGTGGTTTTCACCAGAATATATTCTGTGTCCATATTTGAAACGTACAGATATTCCTCTAAAATCAGCCAAACTACGAATTCCGATTTACTCACCTGTTATCAGGAGAGAACTCAGTGCTGCATCTTTTAGACTAGCACTGACCCTGAAAAGTAATTCTAAGCGTACTTACCAGTAACTTATATTTCTTTCCATAGGAATGCATTGTGTGGTTTCACCAGAAAAGATTCTGTGTCCATTTTTTAAATGGGCAAATATTCCTCTAACATCAGCCAAACTACGAATTCGGATTTACTCAACTTTTGTCAGGAGAGAATCTCAGTTCTGCATCTTTTAGACCAGCACTGACCCTGAAAAGTAATTCTAAGCGTACTTGCCAGTAACTTGTATTTCCTTCCAAAGGAATCCATTGTGTGGTTTTCAGCAGAAAAGTTTCCAAGTGTTGATTTTTGAAACGTACAAATACTCCTCTAAAATCAGCCGAATTACGAATGCCGATTTACTCACCTGTTATCAGGAGAGAACCCAGTGCTGCATCTTTTAGCCCAGCACTGACCCTGGAAAGTCATTCTAAGCGTAATTACCAGTAACTTGTATTTCCTTCCATAGGAATCCATTGTGTGGTTTTCAGCAGAAAAGTTTCCAAGTGTCCATTTTTGAAACGTACAAATATTCCTCTTAAATCAGCCGAACTACGAATTCCGATTTACTCACCTGTTATCAGGAGAGAACCCAGTGCTGCATCTTTTAGCCCAGCACTGACCCTGGAAAGTAATTCTAAGCGTACTTACCAGTAACTTGTATTTCCTTCCAAAGGAATCCATTGTGTGGTTTTCAGCAGAAAAGTTTCCAAGTGTTGATTTTTGAAACGTACAAATACTCCTCTAAAATCAGCCGAATTACGAATGCCGATTTACTCACCTGTTATCAGGAGAGAACCCAGTGCTGCATCTTTTAGCCCAGCACTGACCCTGGAAAGTAATTCTAAGCGTAATTACCAGTAACTTGTATTTCCTTCCATAGGAATGCATTGTGTGGTTTTCAGCAGAAAAGTTTCCAAGTGTCCATTTTTGAAACGTACAAATATTCCTCTTAAATCAGCCGAACTACGAATTCCGATTTACTCACCTGTTATCAGGAGAGAACCCAGTGCTGCATCTTTTAGACCAGCACTGACCCAGAAAAGTAATTCTAAGCGTACTTACCAGTAATATGTATTTTCTTCCATAGGAATGCATTGTGTGGTTTTCAGCAGAAAAGTTTCCAAGTGTCCATTTTTGAAATGTACACATACTCCTCTAAAATCAGCCGAACTACGAATTCCGATTTACTCACCTGTTATCAGGAGAGAACCCAGTGCTGCATCTTTTAGCCCAGCACTGACCTTGGAAAGTAATTCTAAGCGTACTTACCAGTAACTTGTATTTCCTTCCAAAGGAATCCATTGTGTGGTTTTCAGCAGAAAAGTTTCCAAGTGTTGATTTTTGAAACGTACAAATACTCCTCTAAAATCAGCCGAATTACGAATGCCGATTTACCCACCTGTTATCAGGCGAGAACCCAGTGCTGCATCTTTTAGCCCAGCACTGACCCTGAAAAGTAATTCAAGCGTACTTACCAGTAACTTGTATTTCGTTCCATAGGAATGGATTGTGTGGTTTTCAGCAAAAAAATTTCTAAGTGTCCATTTTTGAAACGTACAAATACTCCTCTAAAATCAGCCGAATTACAAATACCGATTTACTCACCTGTCATCAGGAGAGAACCCAGTGCTGCATCTTTTAGCCCAGCACTGACCCTAAAAACTAATTCTAAGTGTACTTACCAGTAACTTGTATTTCCTTCTATAGGAATCCATTGTGTGGTTTTCACCAGAAAAGATTTTAAGTGTCCATTTTTGAAACGTAAAAATACTCCACTGAAGTCAGCGAACCACGAATTCTTATTTACTCACCTGTTATCAGGAGAGAACCCAGTGCTGCATCTTTTATACCAGCACTGACCCTGAAACGTAATTCTAAGCGTACCTACCAGTAAGTTGTATTTCTTTTCATAGGAATGCATTGCGTGGTTTTCACCAGAAAAGTTTCCAATTGTCCATTTTTTAAATGTACAAATATTCCTCTAAAGACAGTCGAACTATGAATTCCGATTTACTCACCTGTTATCAGTAGAAAAACCCAGTGCTGCATCTTTTTAGCCCAGCACTGACCCTGGAAAGTAATTCTAAGCATACTTACAAGTAACTTGTATTTCCTTCCATAGGAATCCATTGTGTGGTTTTCAGCAGAAAAGTTTCCAAGTGTCCATTTTTGACACGTACAAATATATCTCTAAAATCATCCAAACTACGAATACTGATTTACTCACCTCTTATCAGGAGAGAACCCTTTGCTGCATCTTTTATCCCAGCACTGACCCTTAAAAGTAATTCTAAGCGTACTTACCAGTAACTTGTATTTCTTTTCATAGGAATGCATTGCATGGTTTTCACCAGAAAAGTTTCCAATTGTCCATTTTTGAAATGTACATATATTCCTCTAAAGACAGTCGAACTATGAATTCCGATTTACTCACCTGTTATCAGGAGAAAAACCCAGTGCTGCATCTTTTAGCCCAGCACTGACCCTGGAAAGTAATTCTAAGCGTACTTACCAGTAACTTGTATTTCCTTCCATAGGAATCCATTGTGTGGTTTTCAGCAGAAAAGTTTCCAAGTGTCCATTTTTGAAACGTACAAATATACCTCTAAAATCAGCCAAACTACGAATTCTGATTTACTCACCTGTTATCAGGACAGAACCCAGTGCTGCATCTTTTATCCCAGCACTGACCCTTAAAAGTAATTCTAAGCGTACTTACCAGTAACTTGTATTTCCTTCTGTAGGAATCCATTGGGTGGTTTTCACCAGAAAAGACTCTGTGTCCCTATTTGAAACGTACAAATATTCCTCTAAAATCAGCCAAACTACGAATTCCGATTTACTCAACTTTTGTCAGGAGAGAATCTCAGTTCTGCATCTTTTAGACCAGCACTGACCCTGAAAAGTAATTCTAAGCGTACTTGCCAGTAACTTGTATTTCCTTCCAAAGGAATCCATTGTGTGGTTTTCAGCAGAAAAGTTTCCAAGTGTTGATTTTTGAAACGTACAAATACTCCTCTAAAATCAGCCGAATTACGAATGCCGATTTACTCACCTGTTATCAGGAGAGAACCCAGTGCTGCATCTTTTAGCCCAGCACTGACCCTGGAAAGTAATTCTAAGCGTAATTACCAGTAACTTGTATTTCCTTCCATAGGAATCCATTGTGTGGTTTTCAGCAGAAAAGTTTCCAAGTGTCCATTTTTGAAACGTACAAATATTCCTCTTAAATCAGCAGAACTATGAATTCCGATTTACTCACCTGTTATCAGGAGAGAACCCAGTGCTGCATCTTTTAGCCCAGCACTGACCCTGGAAAGTAATTCTAAGCGTACTTACCAGTAACTTGTATTTCCTTCCAAAGGAATCCATTGTGTGGTTTTCAGCAGAAAAGTTTCCAAGTGTTGATTTTTGAAACGTACAAATACTCCTCTAAAATCAGCCGAATTACGAATGCCGATTTACTCACCTGTTATCAGGAGAGAACCCAGTGCTGCATCTTTTAGCCCAGCACTGACCCTGGAAAGTAATTCTAAGCGTAATTACCAGTAACTTGTATTTCCTTCCATAGGAATCCATTGTGTGGTTTTCAGCAGAAAAGTTTCCAAGTGTCCATTTTTGAAACGTACAAATATTCCTCTTAAATCAGCCGAACTACGAATTCCGATTTACTCACCTGTTATCAGGAGAGAACCCAGTGCTGCATCTTTTAGCCCAGCACTGACCCTGGAAAGTAATTCTAAGCGTACTTACCAGTAACTTGTATTTCCTTCCAAAGGAATCCATTGTGTGGTTTTCAGCAGAAAAGTTTCCAAGTGTTGATTTTTGAAACGTACACATACTCCTCTAAAATCAGCCGAATTACGAATGCCGATTTACCCACCTGTTATCAGGCGAGAACCCAGAGCTGCATCTTTTAGCCCAGCACTGACCCTGAAAAGTAATTCAAGCGTACTTACCAGTAACTTGTATTTCGTTCCATAGGAATGGATTGTGTGGTTTTCAGCAAAAAAAATTCTAAGTGTCCATTTTTGAAATGTACAAATACTCCTCTAAAATCAGCCGAATTACGAATACCGATTTACTCACCTGTCATCAGGAGAGAACCCAGTGCTGCATCTTTTAGCCCAGCACTGACCCTGAAAAGTAATTCTAAGTGTACTTACCAGTAACTTGTATTTCCTTCCATAGGAATCCATTGTGTGGTTTTCACCAGAAAAGATTTTAAGTGTCCATTTTTGAAACGTACAAATACTCCACTAAAGTCAGCGAACTACGAATTCTGATTTACTCACCTGTTATCAGGAGAGAACCCAGTGCTGCATCTTTTATACCAGCACTGACCCTGAAACGTAATTCTAAGCGTACCTACCAGTAAGTTGTATTTCTTTTCATAGGAATGCATTGCGTGGTTTTCACCAGAAAAGTTTCCAATTGTCCATTTTTGAAATGTACAAATATTCCTCTAAAGACAGTCGAACTATGAATTCCGATTTACTCACCTGTTATCAGTAGAAAAACCCAGTGCTGCATCTTTTTAGCCCAGCACTGACCCTGGAAAGTAATTCTAAGCGTACTTACAAGTAACTTGTATTTCCTTCCATAGGAATCCATTGTGTGGTTTTCAGCAGAAAAGTTTCCAAGTGTCCATTTTTGACACGTACAAATATATCTCTAAAATCAGCCAAACTACGAATACTGATTTACTCACCTCTTATCAGGAGAGAACCCTTTGCTGCATCTTTTATCCCAGCACTGACCCTTAAAAGTAATTCTAAGCGTACTTACCAGTAACTTGTATTTCTTTTCATAGGAATGCATTGCATGGTTTTCACCAGAAAAGTTTCCAATTGTCCATTTTTGAAATGTACAAATATTCCTCTAAAGACAGTCGAACTATGAATTCCGATTTACTCACCTGCTATCAGGAGAAAAACCCAGTGCTGCATCTTTTAGCCCAGCACTGACCCTGGAAAGTAATTCTAAGCGTACTTACCAGTAACTTGTATTTCCTTCCATAGGAATCCATTGTGTGATTTTCAGCAGAAAAGTTTCTAAGTGTCCATTTTTGAAACGTACAAATATTCCTCTAAAATCAGCCGAATTACGAATACCGATTTACTCACCTGTTATCAGAAGAGAACCCAGTGCTGCATCTTTTAGCCGAGCACTGACCCTGAAAGGTAATTCTAAGCGTACTTACCAGTAACTTGTATTTCCTTCCATAGGAATCCATTGTGTGATTTTCAGCAGAAAAGTTTCTAAGTGTCCATTTTTGAAACGTACAAATACTCCTCTAAAATCAGCTGAATTACGAACTCCGATTTACTCACCTGTCATCAGGAGAGAACCCAGTGCTGCATCTTTTAGCCCAGCACTGACCCTGAAAAGTAATTCTAAGTGTACTTACCAGTAACTTGTATTTCCTTCCATAGGAATCCATCGTGTGGTTTTCACCAGAAAAGTTTGTAAGTGTCCATTTTTGAAATGTACAAATACTCCTCTAAAGTCAGCGAACTACGAATTCTGATTTACTCACCTGTTATCAGGAGAGAACCCAGTGCTGCATCTTTTATACCAGCACTGACCCTGAAACGTAATTCTAAGCGTACCTACCAGTAAGTTGTATTTCTTTTCATAGGAATGCATTGCGTGGTTTTCAGCAGAAAAGTTTCCAATTGTCCATTTTTGAAATGTACAAATATTCCTCTAAAGACAGTCGAACTATGAATTTCGATTTACTCACCTGTTATCAGGAGAAAAACCCAGTGCTGCATCTTTTATCCCAGCACTGACCCTTAAAAGTAATTCTAAGCGTACTTACCAGTAACTTGTATTTCCTTCTGTAGGAATCCATTGGGTGGTTTTCACCAGAAAAGATTCTGTGTCCCTATTTGAAACGTACAAATACTCCTCTAAAATCAGCCAAACTATGAATTCCGATTTACACAACTTTTGTCAGGAGAGAATCTCAGTTCTGCATCTTTTAGACCAGCACTGACCCTGAAAAGTAATTCTGAGCGTACTTATCAGTAACTTGTATTTGTTTCCATAGGAATCCATTGTGTCGTTTTCACCAGAAAAGTTTCTAAGTGTCGATTTTTGAAACGTACAAATACTCCTCTAAAATCAGCCGAACTACGAATTTCGATTTTCTCACCTGTTTTCAGGAGAGAACCCAGTGCTGCATCTTTTAGACCAGCACTGACCCTGAAACGTAATTGAAGCGTACTTACCAGTAACTTGTATTTCTTTCCATAGGAATGCATTGCGTGGTTTTCACCAGAAAATATTCTGTGTCCATATTTGAAACGTACAAATATTCCTCTAAAATCAGCCAAACTACGAATTCCGATTTACTCACCTGTTATCAGGAGAGAACCTAGTGCTGCATCTTTTAGCACAGAACTGACCCTGAAAAGTAATTCTAAGCGTACTTACCAGTAACTTGTATTTCCTTCCATAGGAATCCATTGTGTGATTTTCAGCAGAAAAGTTTCTAAGTGTCCATTTTTGAAACATACAAATACTCCTCTAAAATCAGCAGAACTACGAATTCTGATTTACTCACCTGTTATCAGGAGAGAACCCTGTGCTGCATCTTTTAGCCCAGCACTGACCCTGAAAAGTAATTCTAAGCTTACTTACCAGTAAGTTGTATTTCCGTCCATAGGAATCCATTGTGTGGTTTTCACCAGAAAAGATTCCAAGTGTCCATTTTTGAAACGTACAAATACTCCTCTAAAATCAGCTGAATTACGAATGCCGATTTACCCAACTGTTATCAGGAGAGAACCCAGTGCTGCATCTTTTAGACCAGCACTGACCCTGAAAAGTAATTAAAGCGTACTTACCAGTAACTTGTATTTCCTTCCATAGGAATGCATTATGTGGTTTTCAGCAGAAAAGTTTCCAAGTGTCCATTTTTGAAACGTACAAATATTCCTCTAAAATCAGCCGAATTACGAATACCGATTTACTCACCTGTTATCAGGAGAGAACCCAGTGCTGCATCTTTTAGCCCAGCACTGACCCTGAAAAGTAATTCTAAGCGTACTTACCAGTAACTTGTATTTCCTTTCATAGGAATCCATTGTGTGATTTTCAGCAGAAAAGTTTCTAAGTGTCCATTTTTGAAACGTACAAATACTCCTCTAAAATCAGCTGAATTACAAATGCCGATTTACCCAACTGTTATCAGGAGAGAACCCAGTGCTGCATCTTTTAGACCAGCACTGACCCTGAAAAGTAATTAAAGCGTACTTACCAGTAACTTGTATTTCCTTCCATAGGAATCCATTGTGTGGTTTTCAGCAGAAAAGTTTCTAAGTGTCCATTTTTTAAACGTACAAATACTCCTCTAAAATCAGCTGAATTACGAACTCCGATTTACTCACCTGTCATCAGGAGAGAACCCAGTGCTGCATCTTTTAGCCCAGCACTGACCCTGAAAAGTAATTCTAAGTGTACTTACCAGTAACTTGTATTTCCTTCCAAAGGAATCCATTGTGTGGTTTTCAGCAGAAAAGATTCTAAGTGTCCATTTTTGAAACGTACAAATACTCCTCTAAAATCAGCTGAATTACGAATGCCGATTTACCCAACTGTTATCAGGAGAGAACCCAGTGCTGCATCCTTTAGACCAGCACTGACCCTGAAAAGTAATTAAAGCGTACTTACCAGTAACTTGTATTTCCTTCCATAGGAATGCATTGTGTGGTTTTCAGCAGAAAAGTTTCCAAGTGTCCATTTTTGAAACGTACAAATATTCCTCTAAAATCAGCCGAATTATGAATACCGATTTACTCACCTGTTATCAGGAGAGAACCCAGTGCTGCATCTTTTAGCCCAGCACTGACCCTGAAAAGTAATTCTAAGCGTACTTACCAGTAACTTGTATTTCCTTCTATAGGAATCCATTGTGTGATTTTCAGCAGAAAAGTTTCTAAGTGTCCCTTTTTGAAACGTACAAATACTCCTCTAAAATCAGCTGAATTACGAATGCCGATTTACCCAACTGATATCAGGAGAGAACCCAGTGCTGCATCTTTTAGAGCAGCACTGACCCTGAAAAGTAATTAAAGCGTACTTACCAGTAACTTGTATTTCCTTCCATAGGAATGAATTGTGTGGTTTTCAGCAGAAAAGTTTCCAAGTGTCCATTTTTGAAACGTACAAATATTCCTCTAAAATCAGCCGAATTACGAATACCGATTTACTCACCTGTTATCAGGAGAGAACCCAGTGCTGCATCTTTTAGCCCAGCACTGACCCTGAAAAGTAATTCTAAGCGTACTTACCAGTAACTTGTATTTCCTTCCATAGGAATTCATTGTGTGATTTTCAGCAGAAAAGTTTCTAAGTGTCTATTTTTGAAACGTACAAATACTCCTCTAAAATCAGCTGAATTACGAACTCCGATTTACTCACCTGTCATCAGGAGAGAACCCAGTGCTGCATCTTTTAGCCCAGCACTGACCCTGAAAAGTAATTCTAAGTGTACTTACCAGTAACTTGTATTTCCTTCCATAGGAATCCATTGTGTGGTTTTCACCAGAAAAGATTTTAAGTGTCCATTTTTGAAATGTACAAATACTCCTCTAAAGTCAGCGAACTACGAATTCTGATTTACTCACCTGTTATCAGGAGAGAACCCAGTGCTGCATCTTTTATACCAGCACTGACCCTGAAACATAATTCTAAGCGTACCTACCAGTAAGTTGTATTTCTTTTCATAGGAATGCATTGCGTGGTTTTCACCAGAAAAGTTTCCAATTGTCCATTTTTGAAATGTACAAATATTCCTCTAAAGACAGTCGAACTATGAATTTCGATTTATTCACCTGTTATCAGGAGAAAAACCCAGTGCTGCATCTTTTATCCCAGCACTGACCCTTAAAAGTAATTCTAAGCGTACTTACCAGTAACTTGTATTTCCTTCTGTAGGAATCCATTGGGTGGTTTTCACCAGAAAAGATTCTGTGTCCCTATTTGAAACGTACAAATATTCCTCTAAAATCAGCCAAACTATGAATTCCGATTTACACAACTTTTCTCAGGAGAGAATCTCAGTTCTGCATCTTTTAGACCAGCACTGACCCTTAAAAGTAATTCTAAGCGTACTTACCAGTAACTTGTATTTCCTTCCATAGGAATCCATTGTGTGATTTTCAGAAGAAAAATTTCTAAGTGTCCATTTTTGAAAAGTACAAATACTCCTCTAAAATTAGCCGAACAACGAATTCTGATTTACTCACCTGTTATCAGGAGAGAACCCTGTGCTGCATCTTTTAGCCCAGCACTGACCCTGAAAAGTAATTCTAAGCGTACTTACCAGTAAGTTGTATTTCTTTCCATAGGAATCCATTGCTTGGTTTTCACCAGAAAAGTTTTAAAGTTTCCATTTTTGAAACGTACAAATATTCCTCTAAAGTCAGTCGAACTATGAATTCTGATTTACTCACCTGTTATCAGGAGAAAAACCCAGTGCTGCATCTTTTAGCCCAGCACTGACCCTGAAAAGTAATTCTAAGCGTACTTACCAGTAACTTGTATTTCCTTCCATAGGAATCCATTGTGTGATTTTCAGCAGAAAAGTTTCTGTGTCCGTTTTTGAAACGTACAAATACTCCTCTAAAATCAGCCGAATTACGAATGCCGATTTACCCACCTGTTATCAGGAGAGAAGAGAACCCAGTGCTGCATATTTTAGACCAGCACTGACCCTGAAAAGTAATTCAAGCGTACTTACCAGTAACTTGTATTTCCTTCCATAGGAATGCATTGTGTTGTTTTCAGTAGAAAAGTTTCCAAGTGTCCATTTTGGAAACGTACAAATATTCCTCTAAAATCAGCCTAATTACGAATACCGATTTACTCACCTGTTATCAGGAGAGAACCCAGTGCTGCATCTTTTAGCCCAGCACTGACCCTGAAAAGTAATTCTAAGCGTACTTACCAGTAACTTGTATTCCCTTCCATAGAAATCCATTGTGTGGTTTTCAGCAGAAAAGTTTCCAAGAGTCCATTTTTTAAACGTACAAATATTCCTCTAAAATCAGCCGAATTACGAATACCGATTTACTCACCTGTTATCAGGAGAGAACCCAGTGCTGCATCTTTTAGCCCAGCACTGACCCTGGATAGTAATTCTAAGCGTACTTACCAGTAACTTGTATTTCCTTCCATAGGAATCCATTGTGTGGTTTTCAGCAGAAAAGTTTCCAAATGTCCATTTTGGAAACGTACAAATATTCCTCTAAAATCAGCCTAATTACGAATACCGATTTACTCACCTGTTATCAGGAGAGAACCCAGTGCTGCATCTTTTAGCCCAGCACTGACCCTGAAAAGTAATTCTAAGCGTACTTACCAGTAACTTGTATTCCCTTCCATAGAAATCCATTGTGTGGTTTTCAGCAGAAAAGTTTCCAAGAGTCCATTTTTTAAACGTACAAATATTCCTCTAAAATCAGCCGAATTACGAATACCGATTTACTCACCTGTTATCAGGAGAGAACCCAGTGCTGCATCTTTTAGCCCAGCACTGACCCTGGATAGTAATTCTAAGCGTACTTACCAGTAACTTGTATTTCCTTCCATAGGAATCCATTGTGTGGTTTTCAGCAGAAAAGATTCCAAGTGTCCATTTTTGAAACGTACAAATATTCCTCTTAAATCAGCCGAACTACGAATTCCGATTTACTCACCTGTTATCAGGAGAGAACCCAGTGCTGCATCTTTTAGCCCAGCACTGTCCCTGGAAAGTAATTCTAAGCGTACTTACCAGTAACTTGTATTTCCTTCCATAGGAATCCATTGTGTGGTTTTCACCAGAAAAGATTCTGTGTCCGTTTCTGAAACGTACAAATACTCCTCTAAAATCAGCCGAATTAGGAATTCCGATTTACTCACCTGTTATCAGGAGAGAACCCAGTGCTGCATCTTTTAGACCAGCACTGACCCTGAAAAGTAATTCTAAGTGTACTTACCAGTAACTTGTATTTCTTTCCATAGGAATGCATTATGTGGTTTTCACCAGAAAAGATTCCAAGTGTCCATATTTGAAATGTATAAATATTCCTCTAAAATCAGCCATACTACGAATTACGATTAACTCACCTGTTATCAGGAGAGAACTCAGTGCTGCATCTTTTAGACCAGCACTGACCCTGAAAAGTAATTCTAAGCGTACTTACCAGTAACTTGTATTTCCTTCCATAGGAATCCATTGTGTGATTTTCAGCAGATAAGTTTCTAAGTGTCGATTTTTTAAACATACAAATATTCCTCTAAAATCAGCCGAACTACAAATTCTGATTTACTCACCTGTTATCAGGAGAGAACCTAGTGCTGCAACTTTTAGACCAGCACTGATCCTGAAAAGTAATTATAATCTTACTTACCAGTAACTTGTATTTCCTTCCATAGGAATCCATTGTGTGGTTTTCACCAGAAAAGATTCTGTGTCCATATTTAAAACGGACAAATACTCCTCTAAAATCAGCCGAATTCGGAATTCCGATTTACTCACCTGTTATCAGGAGAGAACCCAGTGCTGCATCTTTTAGACCAGCACTGACCCTGAAAAGTAATTCTAAGTGTACTTACCAGTAACTTGTATTTCTTTCCATAGAAATCCATTGTGTGGTTTTCACCAGAAAAGTTTCTAAGTGTCCATTTTTGAAACAAACAAATATTCCTCTAAAATCAGCCGAACTACGAATTCTTATTTACTCACCTGTTATCGGGAGAGAACCCAGTGCTGCATCTTTTAGACCAGCACTGACCCTGAAAAGTAATTCTAAGCGTACTTACCAGTAAGTTGCATTTCTTTCCTTAGGAATCCATTGTGTGGTTTTCACCAGAGAAGTTTCCAACTGACCATTTTTGAAACGTACAAATATTCCTCTAAAGTCAGTCGAACTATGAATTCCGATTTACTCACCTGTTATCAGGAGAAACCCCAGTGCTGCATCTTTTAGCCCAGCACTGACCCTGGAATGTAATTCTAAGCGTACTTACCAGTAAGTTGTATTTCCTTCCATAGGAAACCATTGTGTGGTTTTCAGCAGAAAAGTTTCCAAGTGTCCATTTTTGAAACGTATAAATATTCCTCTAATATCAGCCGAACTACAAATTCAGATTTACTCACCTGTTATCAGGAGAGAACCCAGTGCTGCAACTTTTGGCCCAGCACTGATCCTGAAAAGTAATTATAATCTTACTTACCAGTAACTTGTATTTCCTTCCATAGGAATCCATTGTGTGGTTTTCACCAGAAAAGATTCTGTGTCCATATTTGAAACGGACAAATACTCCTCTAATATCAGTCGAATTATGATTTCTGATTTACTCACCTGTTATCAGGAGAGAACCTAGTGCTGCAACTTTTAGCCCAGCACTGACTCTGGAAAGTAATTCTAAGCGTACTTACCAGTAAGTTGTATTTCCTTCCATAGGAATCCATTGTGTGGTTTTCATCAGAAAAGTTTCCAAGTGTCCATTTTTGAAATGTACAAATATTCCTCTAAAATCAGCCGAACTACAAATTCTGATTTACTCACCTGTTATCAGGAGAGAATTCAGTGCTGCATCTTTTAGACTAGCACTGACCCTGAAAAGTAATTCTAAGTGCACTTACCAGTAACTTGTATTTCTTTCCATAGGAATGCATTGTGTGGTTTTCACCAGAAAAGATTCCAAGTGTCCATATTTGAAACGTATAAATATTCCTCTAAAATCAGCCATACTACGAATTACGATTAACTCACCTGTTATCAGGAGATAACTCAGTGCTGCAACTTTTAGACCAGCACTGACCCTGAAAAGTAATTCTAAGTGTACTTACCAGTAACTTGTATTTCCTTCCATAGAAATCCATTGTGTGGTTTTCACCAGAAACG
The DNA here is from genome assembly GCF_964204655.1 of Triturus cristatus. NCBI lineage: Eukaryota > Metazoa > Chordata > Amphibia > Caudata > Salamandridae > Triturus > Triturus cristatus. The sequence goes on along the minus strand of NC_140579.1, from coordinate 1,016,203,876 downwards.
TTTCTAAGTGTCCATTTTTGAAATGTACAAATATTCCTCTTAAATCAGCCGAACTACGAATTCCGATTTACTCACCTGTTATCAGGAGAGAACCCAGTGCTGCATCTTTTAGCCCAGCACTGACCCTGGAAAGTAATTCTAAGCGTACTTACCAGTAACTTGTATTTCCTTCCAAGGGAATCCATTGTGTGGTTTTCAGCAGAAAAGTTTCCAAGTGTCGATTTTTGAAACGTACAAATATTCCTCTAAAATCAGCCGAATTACGAATGCCGATTTACCCACTTGTTATCAGGAGAGAACCCAGTGCTGCATATTTTAGACCAGCACTGACCCTGAAAAGTAATTCAAGCGTACTTACCAGTAACTTGTATTTCCTTCCATAGGAATCCATTGTGTGGTTTCAGCAGAAAAGTTTCAGTGTAAATGTTTGAAACATACAAATATTCCTCTTAAATCAGCCGAACTACGAATTCCGATTTACTCACCTGTTATCAGGAGAGAACCCATTGCTGCATCTTTTAGACCAGCACTGACCCTGAAACGTAATTCTAAGCGTACTTACCAGTAAGTTATATTTCCTTCCATAGGAATCCATTGTGTGGTTTTCACCAGAAAAGTTTCCAACTGTCCATTTTTGAAACGTACAAATATTCCTCTAAAATCAGCCGAACTACAAATTCTGATTTACTCACCTGTTAACAGGAGAGAACCCAGTGCTGCAACTTTTAGCCCAGCACTGATCCTGAAAAGTAAATATAATCTTACTTACCAGTAACTTGTATTTCCTTCCATGGGAATCCATTGTGTGGTTTTCACCAGAAAAGATTCTGTGTCCATATTTGAAACGGACAAATACTCCTCTAATATCAGTCGAATTACGAATTCTGATTTACTCACCTGTTATCAGGAGAGAACCTAGTGCTGCAACTTTTAGCCCAGCACTGACTCTGGAAAGTAATTCTAAGCGTACTTACCAGTAAGTTGTAATTCCTTCCATAGGAATCCATTGTGTGGTTTTCACCAGAAAAGTTTCCAAGTGTCCATTTTTGAAACGTACAAATATTCCTCTAAAATCAGCCGAACTACAAATTCTGATTTACTCACCTGTTATCAGGAGAGAATTCAGTGCTGCATCTTTTAGACTAGCACTGACCCTGAAAAGTAATTCTAAGTGTACTTACCAGTAACTTGTATTTCTTTCCATAGGAATGCATTGTGTGGTTTTCAGCAGAAAAGTTTCTAAGTGTCCATTTTTGAAATGTACAAATACTCTTCTAAAATCAGCTGAATTTCGAATTCCGATTTACTCACCTGTTATCAGGAGAGAACCCAGTGCTGCATCTTTTAGCCAAGTACTGACCCTGAAAATAATTCTAAGCGTACTTACCAGCAACTTGTATTTCCTCCCATAGGAATCCATTGTGTGATTTTCAGCAGAAAAGTTTCTGTGTCCGTTTCTGAAACGTACAAATACTCCTCTAAAATCAGCCGAATTAGGAATTCCGATTTACTCACCTGTTATCGGGAGAGAACCCAGTGCTGCATCTTTTAGACCAGCACTGACCCTGAAAAGTAATTCTAAGTGTACTTACCAGTAACTTGTATTTCTTTCCATAGGAATGCATTGTGTGGTTTTCAGCAGAAAAGATTCCAAGTGTCCATATTTGAAATGTATAAATATTCCTCTAAAATCAGCCATACTACGAATTACGATTAACTCACCTGTTATCAGGAGAGAACTCAGTGCTGCATCTTTTAGACCAGCACTGACCCTGAAACGTAATTCTAAGAGTACTTACCAGTAAGTTTTATTTCTTTCTAGAGGAATCCATTGCTTGGTTTTCACCAGAAAAGTTTTCAAGTGTCCATTTTTGAAACATACAAATATTCCTCTTAAATCAGCCGAACTACGAATTCCGATTTACTCACCTGTTATCAGGAGAGAACCCAGTGCTGCATCTTTTAGCCCAGCACTGACCCTGAAAAGTAATTCAAGCCTACTTACAGTAACTTGTATTTCCTTCCATAGGAATGCATTGTGTGGTTTTCAGCAGAAAAGTTTCTAAGTGTCCATTTTTGAAATGTACAAATACTCTTCTAAAATCAGCTGAATTTCGAATTCCGATTTACTCACCTGTTATCAGGAGAGAACCCAGTGCTGCATCTTTTAGCCAAGTACTGACCCTGAAAATAATTCTAAGCGTACTTACCAGCAACTTGTATTTCCTCCCATAGGAATCCATTGTGTGATTTTCAGCAGAAAAGTTTCTGTGTCCGTTTCTGAAACGTACAAATACTCCTCTAAAATCAGCCGAATTAGGAATTCCGATTTACTCACCTGTTATCAGGAGAGAACCCAGTGCTGCATCTTTTAGACCAGCACTGACCCTGAACAGTAATTCTAAGTGTACTTACCAGTAACTTGTATTTCTTTCCATAGAAATCCATTGTGTGGTTTTCACCAGAAAAGTTTCTAAGTGTCCATTTTTGAAACAAACAAATATTCCTCTAAAATCAGCCGAACTACGAATTCTTATTTACTCACCTGTTATCGGGAGAGAACCTTGTGCTGCATCTTTTAGCCCATCACTGACCCTGAAAAGTCATTCTAAGTGTACTTACCAGTAAATTGTATTTTCTTCCGTAGGAATCCATTGTGTGATTTTCAGCAGATAAGTTTCTAAGTGTCGATTTTTGAAACATACAAATATTCCTCTAAAATCAGCCGAAATACGAATTCCGATTTACTCACCTGTTATCAGGAGACAACCCAGTGCTGCATCTTTTAGACCAGCACTGACCCTGAAACGTAATTCTAAGCGTACTTACCAGTAAGTTGTATTTCTTTCCTTAGGAATCCATTGTGTGATTTTTACCAGAAAAGTTTCCAAGTGTCCATTTTTGAAACATACAAATATTCCTCTAAAGTCAGTCGAACTATGAATTCTGATTTACTCACCTGTTATCAGGAGAGAACCCAGTGCCGCAACTTTTAGCCCAGCACTGATCCTGAAAAGTAATTCTAAGCGTACTTACCAGTAACTTGTATTTCCTTCCATAGGAAACCATTGTCTGGTTTTCAGCAGAAAAGTTTCCAAGTGTCCATTTTTGAAACGTATAAATATTCCTCTAATATCAGCCGAACTACAAATTCAGATTTACTCACCTGTTATCAGGAGAGAACCCAGTGCTGCAACTTTTGGCCCAGCACTGATCCTGAAAAGTAATTATAATCTTACTTACCAGTAACTTGTATTTCCTTCCATAGGAATCCATTCTGTGGTTTTCACCAGAAAAGATTCTGTGTCCATATTTGAAACGGACAAATACTCCTCTAATATCAGTCGAATTACGAATTCTGATTTACTCACCTGTTATCAGGAGAGAACCTAGTGCTGCAACTTTTAGCCCAGCACTGACTCTGGAAAGTAATTCTAAGCGTACTTACCAGTAAGTTGTATTTCCTTCCATAGGAATCCATTGTGTGGTTTTCACCAGAAAAGTTTCCAAGTGTCCATTTTTGAAACGTACAAATATTCCTCTAAAATCAGCCGAACTACAAATTCTGATTTACTCACCTGTTATCAGGAGAGAATTCAGTGCTGCATCTTTTAGACTAGCACTGACCCTGAAAAGTAATTCTAAGTGTACTTACCAGTAACTTGTATTTCCTTCCATAGAAATCCATTGTGTGGTTTTCAGCAGAAAAGTTTCCAAGTGTCCATTTTTGAAACGTACAAATATTCCTCTAAAATCAGCCGAACTACGAATTCCGATTTACTCACCTGTTATCGGGAGAGAACCCAGTGCTGCATCTTTTAGCCCAGCACTGTCTCTGTAAAGTAATTCTAAGCGTATTTACCAGTAATTGTATTTCTCTCCATAGGAATCCATTGCGTGGTTTTCAGCAGAAAGTTTCCAAGTGTCCATTTATGAACCGTACAAATATTCCTCTAAAATCAGCCGAACTACGAATTCCGATTTACTCACCTGTTATCAGGAGAGAACCCAGTGCTGCATCTTTTAGCCTAGCACTGACCCTGAAAAGTAATTCTAAGCGTACTTACCAGTAAGTTGTATTTCCTTAATTAGGAATCCATTGTGTGCTTTTCAGCAGAAAAGTTTCCAAGTGTCGATTTTTTTAAACATACAAATACTCCTCTAAAATCAGCCGAATTCAGAATTCCGATTAACTCACCTGTTATCAGGAGAGAACCCAGTTCTGCATCTTTTAGACCAGCACTGACCCTGAAACGTAATTCTAAGCGTACTTACCAGTAAGTTGTATTTCTTCCCATAGGAATCCATTGCTTGGTTTTCACCAGAAAAGTTTTCAAGTGTCCATTTTTGAAACGTACAAATATTCCTCTAAAGTCAGTCGAACTATGAATTCCAATTTACTCACCTGTTATCAGGAGAAAAACCCAGTGCTGCATCTTTTAGCCCAGCACTGACCCTGAAAAGTAATTCTAAGCGTACTTACCAGTAACTTGTATTTCCTTCAATAGGAATCCATTGTGTGATTTTCAGCAGAAAAGTTTCTGTGTCCGTTTTTGAAACGTACAAATACTCCTCTAAAATCAGCCGAATTAGGAATTCCGATTTACTCAGCTGTTATCAGGAGAGAACACAGTGCTGCATCATTTAGGCCAGCACTCACCCTGAAAAGTAATTCTAAGCGTACTTACCAGTAAGTTATATTTCCTTCCATAGGAATCCATTGTGTGGTTTTCACCAGTAAAGATTCTGTGTCCTTATTTGAAACAGACAAATACTCCTCTAAAATCAGCCGAATTACGAATTCTGATTTACTCACCTGTTATCAGGAGAGAACCCAGTGCTGCATCTTTTAGCCCAGCACTGACTCTGTAAAGTAATTCTAAGCGTACTTACCAGTAATTGTATTTCCTTCCGTAGGAATCCATTGCGTGGTTTTCAGCAGAAAAGTTTCCAAGTGTCCATTTTTTAAACGTACAAATATTCCTCTTAAATCAGCCGAACTACGAATTCCGATTTACTCACCTGTTATCGGGAGAAAAACCTGTGCTGCATCTTTTCGCCCATCACTGACCCTGAAAAGTCATTCTAAGTGTACTTACCAGTAAATTGTATTTTCTTCCGTAGGAATCCATTGTGTGATTTTCAGCAGATAAGTTTCTAAGTGTCGATTTTTGAAACATACAAATATTCCTCTAAAATCAGCCGAAATACGAATTCCGATTTACTCACCTGTTATCAGGAGACAACCCAGTGCTGCATCTTTTAGACCAGCACTGACCCTGAAACGTAATTCTAAGCGTACTTACCAGTAAGTTGTATTTCTTTCCTTAGGAATCCATTGTGTGATTTTCACCAGAAAAGTTTCCAAGTGTCCATTTTTGAAACATACAAATATTCCTCTAAAGTCAGTCGAACTATGAATTCTGATTTACTCACCTGTTATCAGGAGAGAACCCAGTGCTGCAACTTTTAGCCCAGCACTGATCCTGAAAAGTAATTCTAAGCGTACTTACCAGTAACTTGTATTTCCTTCCATAGGAAACCATTGTGTGGTTTTCAGCAGAAAAGTTTCCAAGGGTCCATTTTTGAAACGTATAAATATTCCTCTAATATCAGCCGAACTACAAATTCAGATTTACTCACCTGTTATCAGGAGAGAACCCAGTGCTGCAACTTTTGGCACAGCACTGATCCTGAAAAGTAATTATAATCTTACTTACCAGTAACTTGTATTTCCTTCCATAGGAATCCATTCTGTGGTTTTCACCAGAAAAGATTCTGTGTCCATATTTGAAACGGACAAATACTCCTCTAATATCAGTCGAATTACGAATTCTGATTTACTCACCTGTTATCAGGAGAGAACCTAGTGCTGCAACTTTTAGCCCAGCACTGACTCTGGAAAGTAATTCTAAGCGTACTTACCAGTAAGTTGTATTTCCTTCCATAGGAATCCATTCTGTGGTTTTCACCAGAAAAGTTTCCAAGTGTCCATTTTTGAAACGTACAAATATTCCTCTAAAGTCATTCGAATTACGAATTCTGATTTACTCACCTGTTATCAGGAGAGAACCCAGTGCTGCATCATTTAGGCCAGCACTCACCCTGAAAAGTAATTCTAAGCGTACTTACCAGTAAGTTATATTTCCTTCCATAGGAATCCATTGTGTGGTTTTCACCAGAAAAGATTCTGTGTCCTTATTTGAAACAGACAAATACTCCTCTAAAATCAGCCGAATTAGGAATCCATTGCGTGGTTTTCAGCAGAAAAGTTTCCAAGTGTCCATTTTTTAAACGTACAAATATTCCTCTTAAATCAGCCGAACTACGAATTCCGATTTACTCACCTGTTATCGGGAGAGAACCCTGTGCTGCATCTTTTAGCCCATCACTGACCCTGAAAAGTCATTCTAAGTGTACTTACCAGTAAATTGTATTTTCTTCCATAGGAATCCATTGTGTGATTTTCAGCAGATAAGTTTCTAAGTGTCGATTTTTGAAACATACAAATATTCCTCTAAAATCAGCCGAAATACGAATTCCGATTTACTCACCTGTTATCAGGAGACAACCCAGTGCTGCATCTTTTAGACCAGCACTGACCCTGAAACGTAATTCTATGCGTACTTACCAGTAAGTTGTATTTCTTTCCTTAGGAATCCATTGTGTGATTTTCACCAGAAAAGTTTCCAAGTGTCCATTTTTGAAACATACAAATATTCCTCTAAAGTCAGTCGAACTATGAATTCTGATTTACTCACCTGTTATCAGGAGAGAACCCAGTGCTGCAACTTTTAGCCCAGCACTGATCCTGAAAAGTAATTCTAAGCGTACTTACCAGTAACTTGTATTTCCTTCCATAGGAAACCATTGTGTGGTTTTCAGCAGAAAAGTTTCCAAGTGTCCATTTTTGAAACGTATAAATATTCCTCTAATATCAGCCGAACTACAAATTCAGATTTACTCACCTGTTATCAGGAGAGAACCCAGTGCTGCAACTTTTGGCACAGCACTGATCCTGAAAAGTAATTATAATCTTACTTACCAGTAACTTGTATTTCCTTCCATAGGAATCCATTCTGTGGTTTTCACCAGAAAAGATTCTGTGTCCATATTTGAAACGGACAAATACTCCTCTAATATCAGTCGAATTACGAATTCTGATTTACTCACCTGTTATCAGGAGAGAACCTAGTGCTGCAACTTTTAGCCCAGCACTGACTCTGGAGAGTAATTCTAAGCGTACTTACCAGTAAGTTGTATTTCCTTCCATAGGAATCCATTGTGTGGTTTTCACCAGAAAAGTTTCCAAGTGTCCATTTTTGAAACGTACAAATATTCCTCTAAAATCAGCCGAACTACAAATTCTGATTTACTCACCTGTTATCAGGAGAGAATTCAGTGCTGCATCTTTTAGACTAGCACTGACCCTGAAAAGTAATTCTAAGTATACTTACCAGTAACTTGTATTTCCTTCCATAGAAATCCATTGTGTGGTTTTCAGCAGAAAAGTTTCCAAGTGTCCATTTTTGAAACGTACAAATATTCCTCTAAAATCAGCCGAACTACGAATTCCGATTTACTCACCTGTTATCGGGAGAGAACCCAGTGCTGCATCTTTTAGCCCAGCACTGTCTCTGTAAAGTAATTCTAAGCGTATTTACCAGTAATTGTATTTCTCTCCATAGGAATCCATTGCGTGGTTTTCAGCAGAAAAGTTTCCAAGTGTCCATTTTTTAAACGTACAAATATTCCTCTTAAATCAGCCGAACTACGAATTCCGATTTACTCACCTGTTATCGGGAGAGAACCCTGTGCTGCATCTTTTAGCCCATCACTGACCCTGAAAAGTCATTCTAAGTGTACTTACCAGTAAATTTCATTTCCTTCCGTAGGAATCCATTGTGTGAGTTTCAGCAGATAAGTTTCTAAGTGTCGATTTTTGAAACATACAAATATTCCTCGAAAATCAGCCGAAATACGAATTCCGATTTACTCACCTGTTATCAGGAGACAACCCAGTGCTGCAACTTTTAGCCCAGCACTGACTCTGGAAAGTAATTCTAAGCGTACTTACCAGTAAGTTGTCTTTCCTTCCATAGGAATCCATTGTGTGGTTTTCAGCATAAAAGTTTCCAAGTGTCCATTTTTGAAACATACAAATATTCCTCTAAAATCAGCCGAACAACAAATTCCGATTTACTCACCTGTTATCAGGAGAGAACTCAGTGCTGCATCTTTTAGACTAGCACTGACCCTGAAAAGTAATTCTAAGTGTACTTACCAGTAACTTGTATTTCTTTCCATAGGAATGCATTGTGTGGTTTTCACCAGAAAAGATTCTGTGTCCATATTTGAAACGTACAAATATTCCTCTAAAATCAGCCATACTACGAATTACGATTAACTCACCTGTTATCAGGAGAGAACTCAGTGCTGCATCTTTTAGACCAGCACTGACCCTGAAAAGTAATTCTAAGCGTACTTACCAGTAACTTGTATTTCCTTCCATAGAAATCCATTGTGTGGTTTTCACCAGAAAAGTTTCTAAGTGTCCATTTTTGAATCGTACAAATATTCCTCTAAAATCAGCCAAACTACGAATTCCGATTTACTCACCTGTTATCGGGAGAGAACCCAGTGCTGCATCTTTTAGACCAGCACTGACCCTGAAACGTAATTCTAAGCGTACTTACCAGTAAGTTGTATTTCTTCCCATAGAAATCCATTGCTTGCTTTTCACCAGAAAAGTTTTCAAGTGTCCATTTTTGAAACGTACAAATATCCCTCTAAAGTCAGTCGAACTATGAATTTCGATTTACTCACCTGTTATCAGGAGAAAAACCCAGTGCTGCATCTTTTAGCCCAGCACTGACATTGAAAAGTAATTCTAAGCGTCCTTACCAGTAACTTGTATTTCCTTCAATAGGAATCCATTGTGTGATTTTCAGCAGAAAAGTTTCTGTGTCCGTTTTTAAAACGTACAAATACTCCTCTAAAATCAGCCGAATTAGGAATTCCGATTTACTCAGCTGTTATCAGGAGAGAACACAGTGCTGCATCATTTAGGCCAGCACTCACCCTGAAAAGTAATTCTAAGCGTACTTACCAGTAAGTTATATTTCCTTCCATAGGAATCCATTGTGTGGTTTTCAGCAGAAAAGTTTCCAAGTGTCCATTTTTGAAACGTACAAATATTCCTCTAAAATCAGCCGAATTCCAAATTCCGATTAACTCACCTGTTATCAGGAGAGAACCCAGTGCTGCATCTTTTAGACCAGCACTGACTCTGAAACGCAATTCTAAGCGTAATTACCAGTAAGTTGTATTTCTTTCCATAGGTATCCATTGTGTGGTTTTCAGCAGGAAAGTTTCCAAGTGTCCATTTTTGAAACGTACAAATATTCCTCTAAAGTCAGTCGATCTATGAATTCCGATTTACTCACCTGTTATCAGGAGAAAACCCAGTGCAGCATCTTTTAGCCCAGCACTGACCCTGGAAAGTAATTCTAAGCGTACTTACCAGTAAGTTGTATTTCCTTCCATAGGAATCCATTGTGTGGTTTTCAGCAGAAAAGTTTCCAAGTGTCCATTTTTAAAACGTACAAATATTCCTCTAAAATCAGCCGAACTACGAATTCCGATTTACTCACCTGTTATCAGGAGAGAACCCAGTGCTGCAACCTTTAGCCCAGCATTGATCCTGAAAAGTAATTCTAAGCGTACTTACCAGTAAGTTGTATTTCTTTCCATAGGAATGCATTGTGTGGTTTTCACCAGAAAATATTCTGTGTCCATATTTGAAACGTACAAATATTCCTCTAAAATCAGCCGAACTACGAATTCCGATTTACTCACCTGTTATCAGGAGAGAACCCAGTGCTGCAACCTTTAGCCCAGCATTGATCCTGAAAAGTAATTCTAAGCGTACTTACCAGTAACTTGTATTTCCTTCCATAGGAATCCATTGTGTGGTTTTCACCAGAAAAGTTTCTAAGTGTCCATTTTTGAAACGCACAAATACTCCTCTAAATCAGCCGAATTTCGAATGCCGATTTACTCACCTTTTATCAGGAGCGAACCCAGTGCTGCATCTTTTAGACCAGCATTGAACCTGAAAAGTAATTCTAAGTGTACTTACCAGTAAGTTGTATTTCCTTCCTTAGGAATCCATTGTGTGGTTTTCACAGGAAAAGTTTCTGTGTCCATTTATGAAACGTGCAAATATTCTTCTAAAATCAGCCGAACTACGAATTCCGATTTACTCACCTGTTATCAGGAGAGAACCCAGTGCTACATCTTTTAGCCCAGCACTGACCCTAAAAAGTAATTCTAAGCGTACTTAACCAGTAAGTTGTATTTCCTTCCTTAGGAATCCATTGTGTGCTTTTCAGCAGAAAAGTTTCTAAGTGTCAAATTTTGAAACATACAAATATTCCTCTAAAATCAGACGAAATACGATTTCCGATTAACTCACCTGTTATCAGGAGAGAACCCAGTGCTGCATCATTTAGGCCAGCACTCACCCTGAAAAGTAATTCTAAGCGTACTTACCAGTAAGTTATATTTCCTTCCATAGGAATCCATTGTGTGGTTTTCACCAGAAAAGATTCTGTGTCCTTATTTGAAACAGACAAATACTCCTCTAAAATCAGCCGAATTACGAATTCTGATTTACTCACCTGTTATCAGGAGAGAACCCAGTGCTGCATCTTTTAGCCCAGCACTGACTCTGTAAAGTAATTCTAAGCGTACTTAGCAGTAACTGTATTTCCTTCCGTAGGAATCCATTGCGTGGTTTTCAGCAGAAAAGTTTCCAAGTGTCCATTTTTTAAACGTACAAATATTCCTCTTAAATCAGCCGAACTACGAATTCCGATTTACTCACCTGTTATCGGGAGAGAACCCTGTGCTGCATCTTTTAGCCCATCACTGACCCTGAAAAGTCATTCTAAGTGTACTTACCAGTAAATTGTATTTTCTTCCATAGGAATCCATTGTGTGATTTTCAGCAGATAAGTTTCTAAGTGTCGATTTTTGAAACATACAAATATTCCTCTAAAATCAGCCGAAATACGAATTCCGATTTACTCACCTGTTATCAGGAGACAACCCAGTGCTGCATCTTTTAGACCAGCACTGACCCTGAAACGTAATTCTAAGCGTACTTACCAGTAAGTTGTATTTCTTTCCTTAGGAATCCATTGTGTGATTTTCACCAGAAAAGTTTCCAAGTGTCCATTTTTGAAACATACAAATATTCCTCTAAAGTCAGTCGAACTATGAATTCTGATTTACTCACCTGTTATCAGGAGAGAACCCAGTGCTGCAACTTTTAGCCCAGCACTGATCCTGAAAAGTAATTCTAAGCGTACTTACCAGTAACTTGTATTTCCTTCCATAGGAAACCATTGTGTGGTTTTCAGCAGAAAAGTTTCCAAGTGTCCATTTTTGAAACGTATAAATATTCCTCTAATATCAGCCGAACTACAAATGCAGATTTACTCACCTGTTATCAGGAGAGAACCCAGTGCTGCAACTTTTGGCACAGCACTGATCCTGAAAAGTAATTATAATCTTACTTACCAGTAACTTGTATTTCCTTCCATAGGAATCCATTCTGTGGTTTTCACCAGAAAAGATTCTGTGTCCATATTTGAAACGGACAAATACTCCTCTAATATCAGTCGAATTACGAATTCTGATTTACTCACCTGTTATCAGGAGAGAACCTAGTGCTGCAACTTTTAGCCCAGCACTGACTCTGGAGAGTAATTCTAAGCGTACTTACCAGTAAGTTGTATTTCCTTCCATAGGAATCCATTGTGTGGTTTTCACCAGAAAAGTTTCCAAGTGTCCATTTTTGAAACGTACAAATATTCCTCTAAAATCAGCCGAACTACAAATTCTGATTTACTCACCTGTTATCAGGAGAGAATTCAGTGCTGCATCTTTTAGACTAGCACTGACCCTGAAAAGTACTTCTAAGTATACTTACCAGTAACTTGTATTTCCTTCCATAGAAATCCATTGTGTGGTTTTCAGCAGAAAAGTTTCCAAGTGTCCATTTTTGAAACGTACAAATATTCCTCTAAAATCAGCCGAACTACGAATTCCGATTTACTCACCTGTTATCGGGAGAGAACCCAGTGCTGCATCTTTTAGCCCAGCACTGTCTCTGTAAAGTAATTCTAAGCGTATTTACCAGTAATTGTATTTCTCTCCATAGGAATCCATTGCGTGGTTTTCAGCAGAAAAGTTTCCAAGTGTCCATTTTTTAAACGTACAAATATTCCTCTTAAATCAGCCGAACTACGAATTCCGATTTACTCACCTGTTATCGGGAGAGAACCCTGTGCTGCATCTTTTAGCCCATCACTGACCCTGAAAAGTCATTCTAAGTGTACTTACCAGTAAATTGCATTTCCTTCCGTAGGAATCCATTGTGTGAGTTTCAGCAGATAAGTTTCTAAGTGTCGATTTTTGAAACATACAAATATTCCTCTAAAGTCATTCGAATTACGAATTCTGATTTACTCACCTGTTATCAGGAGAGAACCCAGTGCTGCAACTTTTAGCCCAGCACTGACTCTGGAAAGTAATTCTAAGCGTACTTACCAGTAAGTTGTCTTTCCTTCCATAGGAATCCATTGTGTGGTTTTCAGCATAAAAGTTTCCAAGTGTCCATTTTTGAAACATACAAATATTCCTCTAAAATCAGCCGAACAACAAATTCCGATTTACTCACCTGTTATCAGGAGAGAACTCAGTGCTGCATCTTTTAGACTAGCACTGACCCTGAAAAGTAATTCTAAGTGTACTTACCAGTAACTTGTATTTCTTTCCATAGGAATGCATTGTGTGGTTTTCACCAGAAAAGATTCTGTGTCCATATTTGAAACGTACAAATATTCCTCTAAAATCAGCCATACTACGAATTCCGATTTACTCACCTGTTATCGGGAGAGAACCCAGTGCTGCATCTTTTAGACCAGCACTGACCCTGAAACGTAATTCTAAGCGTACTTACCAGTAAGTTGTATTTCTTCCCATAGGAATCCATTGCTTGGTTTTCACCAGAAAAGTTTTCAAGTGTCCATTTTTGAAACGTACAAATATTCCTCTAAAGTCAGTCGAACTATGAATTTCGATTTACTCACCTGTTATCAGGAGAAAAACCCAGTGCTGCATCTTTTAGCCCAGCACTGACATTGAAAAGTAATTCTAAGCGTCCTTACCAGTAACTTGTATTTCCTTCAATAGGAATCCATTGTGTGATTTTCAGCAGAAAAGTTTCTGTGTCCGTTTTTAAAACGTACAAATACTCCTCTAAAATCAGCCGAATTAGGAATTCCGATTTACTCAGCTGTTATCAGGAGAGAACACAGTGCTGCATCATTTAGGCCAGCACTCACCCTGAAAAGTAATTCTAAGCGTACTTACCAGTAAGTTATATTTCCTTCCATAGGAATCCATTGTGTGGTTTTCAGCAGAAAAGTTTCCAAGTGTCCATTTTTGAAACGTACAAATATTCCTCTAAAATCAGCCGAATTCCAAATTCCGATTAACTCACCTGTTATCAGGAGAGAACCCAGTGCTGCATCTTTTAGACCAGCACTGACTCTGAAACGCAATTCTAAGCGTAATTACCAGTAAGTTGTATTTCTTTCCATAGGTATCCATTGTGTGGTTTTCAGCAGGAAAGTTTCCAAGTGTCCATTTTTGAAACGTACAAATATTCCTCTAAAGTCAGTCGAACTATGAATTCCGATTTACTCACCTGTTATCAGGAGAAAACCCAGTGCAGCATCTTTTAGCCCAGCACTGACCCTGGAAAGTAATTCTAAGCGTACTTACCAGTAAGTTGTATTTCCTTCCATAGGAATCCATTGTGTGGTTTTCAGCAGAAAAGTTTCCAAGTGTCCATTTTTAAAACGTACAAATATTCCTCTAAAATCAGCCGAACTACGAATTCCGATTTACTCACCTGTTATCAGGAGAGCACCCAGTGCTGCAACCTTTAGCCCAGCATTGATCCTGAAAAGTAATTTTAAGCGTACTTACCAGTAAGTTGTATTTCTTTCCATAGGAATGCATTGTGTGGTTTTCACCAGAAAATATTCTGTGTCCATATTTGAAACGTACAAATATTCCTCTAAAATCAGCCGAACTACAAATTCCGATTTACTCACCTGTTATCAGGAGAGAACCCAGTGCTGCATCTTTTATCACAGCACTGACCCTGAAAAGTAATTCTAAGCGTACTTACCAGTAACTTGTATTTCCTTCCATAGGAATCCATTGTGTGGTTTTCACCAGAAAAGTTTCTAAGTGTCCATTTTTGAAACGCACAAATACTCCTCTAAATCAGCCGAATTTCGAATGCCGATTTACTCACCTTTTATCAGGAGCGAACCCAGTGCTGCATCTTTTAGACCAGCACTGAACCTGAAAAGTAATTGTAAGTGTACTTACCAGTAAGTTGTATTTCCTTCCTTAGGAATCCATTGTGTGGTTTTCACAGGAAAAGTTTCTGTGTCCATTTATGAAACGTGCAAATATTCTTCTAAAATCAGCCGAACTACGAATTCCGATTTACTCACCTGTTATCAGGAGAGAACCCAGTGCTACATCTTTTAGCCCAGCACTGACCCTAAAAAGTAATTCTAAGCGTACTTAACCAGTAAGTTGTATTTCCTTCCTTAGGAATCCATTGTGTGCTTTTCAGCAGAAAAGTTTCTAAGTGTCAAATTTTGAAACATACAAATATTCCTCTAAAATCAGACGAAATACGATTTCCGATTTACTCACCTGTTATCAGGAGAGAACCCAGTGCTGCATCTTTTAGACCAGCACTGACCCTGAAACGTAATTCTAAGCGTACTTACCAGTAAGTTGTATTTCCTTCCATAGGAATCCATTGTGTGGTTTTCAGCATAAAAGTTTCTAAGTGTCGATTTTTGAAACATACAAATGTTCCTCTAAAATCAGCCGAAATACGAATTCCGATTTACACACCTGTTATCAGGAGAGAACCCAGTGCTGCATCTTTTAGACCAGCACTGACCCTGAAACGTAATTCTAAGCGTACTTACCAGTAAGATGTATTTCTTTCCTTAGGAATCCATTGTGTGGTTTTCACCAGAAAAGTTTCCAAGTGTCCATTTTTGAAACGTACAAATATTCCTCTAAAGTCAGTCGAACTATGAATTCCGATTTACTCACCTGTTATTAGGAGAAAACCCAGTGCTGCATCTTTTAGCCCAGCACTGACCCTGAAAAGTAATTCTAAGCGTACTTACCAGTAACTTGTATTTCCTTCCATAGGAATGCATTGTGTGGTTTTCACCAGAAAAGTTTCCAAGTGTCCATTTTTGAAACGCACAAATACTCCTCTAAAATCAGCCGAATTACGAATGCTGATTTACTCACCTGTTATCAGGAGAAAACCCAGTGCTGCATCTTTTAGACCAGCACTGACCCTGAAAAGTAATTCTAAGTGTACTTACCAGTAAGTTGTATTTCCTTCCTTAGGAATCCATTGTGTGGTTTTTACAGGAAAAGATTCTGTGTCCATTTATAAACCGTACAAATATTCCTCTAAAATCAGCCGAACTACGAATTCCGATTTACTCACCTGTTATCAGGAGAGAACCCAGTGCTGCATCTTTTAGCCCAGCACTGACCCTGAAAAGTAATTCTAAGCGTACTTACCAGTAAGTTGTATTTCCTTCATTAAGAATCCATTGTGTGCTTTTCAGCAGAAAAGTTTCCAAGTATCGATTTTTTAAACATACAAATACTCCTCTAAAATCAGCCGAATTCAGAATTCCGATTAACTCACCTGTTATCAGGAGAGAACCCAGTGCTGCATCTTTTGGACCAGCACTGACTCTGAAACGCAATTCTAAGCGTACTTACCAGTAAGTTGTATTTCTTTCCATAGGTATCCATTGTGTGGTTTTCAGCAGGAAAGTTTCCAAGTGTCCATTTTTGAAACATACAAAAATTCCTCTAAAGTCAGTTGAACTATGAATTCCGATTTACTCACCTGTTATCAGGAGAGAACCCAGTGCAGCATCTTTTAGCCCAGCACTGACCCTGGAAAGTAATTCTAAGTGTACTTACCAGTAAGTTGTATTTCCTTCTATAGGAATCCATTGTGTGGTTTTCAGCAGAAAAGTTTCCAAGTGTCCATTTTTAAAACGTACAAATATTCCTCTAAAATCAGCCGAACTACGAATTCCGATTTACTCACCTGTTATCAGGAGAGAACCCAGTGCTGCAACCTTTAGCTCAGCACTGATCCTGAAAAGTAATTCTAATCTTACTTACCAGTAACTTGTATTTCCTTCCATAGGAATCCATTGTGTGGTTTTCACCAGAAAAGATTCTGTGTCCTTATTTGAAACAGACAAATACTCCTCTAAAATCAGACAAATTATGAATTTTGATTTACTCACCTGTTATCAGGAGAGAACCCAGTGCTGCATCTTTTAGCCCAGCACTGACTCTGAAAAGTAATTCGAAGCGTACTTACCAGTAAGTTGTATTTCCTTCCATAGGAATCCATTGTGTGGTTTTCGGCATAAAAGTTTCCAAGTGTCCAATTTTGAAACGTACAAATATTCCTCTAAAATCAGCCGAACTACAAATTCCGATTTACTCACCTGTTATCAGGAGAGAACCCAGTGCCGCATCTTTTATCACTGCACTGACCATGAAAAGTAATTCTAAGCGTACTTACCAGTAACTTGTATTTCCTTCCATAGGAATCCATTGTGTGGTTTTCACCAGAAAAGTTTCTAAGTGTCCATTTTTGAAACGCACAAATACTCCTCTAAATCAGCCGAATTACGAATGCCGATTTACTCACCTGTTATCAGGAGCGAACCCAGTGCTGCATCTTTTAGACCAGCACTGACCCTGAAAAGTAATTCTAAGTGTACTTACCAGTAAGTTGTATTTCCTTCCTTAGGAATCCATTGTGTGGTTTTCACAGGAAAAGTTTCTGTGTCCATTTATGAAACGTACAAATATTCCTCTAAAATCAGCCGAACTACGAATTCCGATTTACTCACCGGTTATCAGGAGGGAACCCAGTGCTACATCTTTTAGCCCAGCACTGACCCTGAAAAGTAATTCTAAGCGTTCTTACCAGTAAGTTGTATTTCCTTCCTTAGGAATCCATTGTGTGCTTTTCAGCAGAAAAGTTTCCAAGTGTCGATTTTTGAAAAGTACAAATACTCCTCTAAAATCAGCTGAATTCCGAATTCCGATTTACTCACCTGTTATCA
The DNA here is from genome assembly GCF_964204655.1 of Triturus cristatus. Taxonomy (NCBI): domain Eukaryota; kingdom Metazoa; phylum Chordata; class Amphibia; order Caudata; family Salamandridae; genus Triturus; species Triturus cristatus. The sequence continues at coordinate 1,016,186,579 of NC_140579.1, read as the reverse complement.
GGAGAGAACCCAGTGCTGCATCTTTTAGACCAGCACTGAGTCTGAAACGCAATTCTAAGCGTACTTACCAGTAAGTTGTATTTCCTTCCATAGGAATCCATTGTGTGGTTTTCAGCATAAAAGTTTCCAAGTGTCCATTTTTGAAACGTACAAATATTCCTCTAAAATCAGCCAAACTACAAATTCCGATTTACTCACCGGTTATCAGGAGAGAACCGAGTGCTGCATCTTTTATCCCAGCACTGACCCTGAAAAGTAATTCTAAGCGTACTTACCAGTAACTTGTATTTCCTTCCTTAGGAATGCATTGTGTGGTTTTCACCAGAAAAGATTCTAAGTGTCCATTTTTTAAACGTACAAATATTCCTCTTAAATCAGCCGAAATACGAATTCCGATTTACTCACCTGTTATCAGGAGAGAACCCTGTGCTGCATCTTTGAGCCCATCACTGACCCTGAAAAGTCATTCTAAGTGTTCTTACCAGTAACTTGTATTTCCTTCCATAGGAATCCATTGTGTGGTTTTCACCAGAAAAGATTCTGTGTCCTTATTTGAAACAGACAAATACTCCTCTAAAATCAGCCGAATTACGAATTCTGATTTACTCACCAGTTATCAGGAGAGAACCCAGTGCTGTATCTTTTAGCCCAGCACTGACTCTGGAAAGTAATTCTCAGCCTACTTACCAGTAAGTTGTATTTCCTTCCATAGGAATCCATTGTGTGGTTTTCACCAGAAAAGATTCTAAGTGTCCATTTTTTAAACGTACAAATATTCCTCTTAAATCAGCCGAACTACAAATTCCGATTTACTCACCTGTTATCAGGAGAGAACCCAGTGCTACATCTTTTAGCCCAGCACTGACCCTGAAAAGTAATTCTAAGCGTACTTACCAGTAACTTGTATTTCCTTCCATAGGAATCCATTGTGTGGTTTTCACCAGAAATGTTTCTAAGTGTCCATTTTTGAAACGCACAAATACTCCTCTAAATCAGCCGAATTACGAATGCCGATTTACTCACCTGTTATCAGGAGCGAACCCAGTGCTGCATCTTTTAGACCAGCACTGACCCTGAAAACTAATTCTAAGTGTACTTACCAGTAAGTTGTATTTCCTTCCTTAGGAATCCATTGTGTGGTTTTCACAGGAAAAGTTTCTGTGTCCATTTATGAAACGTACAAATATTCCTCTAAAATCAGCCGAACTACGAATTCCGATTTACTCACCGGTTATCAGGAGGGAACCCAGTGCTACATCTTTTAGCCCAGCACTGACCCTGAAAAGTAATTCTAAGCGTTCTTACCAGTAAGTTGTATTTCCTTCCTTAGGAATCCATTGTGTGCTTTTCAGCAGAAAAGTTTCCAAGTGTCGATTTTTGAAAAGTACAAATACTCCTCTAAAATCAGCTGAATTCCGAATTCCGATTTACTCACCTGTTATCAGGAGAGAACCCAGTGCTGCATCTTTTAGACCAGCACTGAGTCTGAAACGCAATTCTAAGCGTACTTACCAGTAAGTTGTATTTCCTTCCATAGGAATCCATTGTGTGGTTTTCAGCATAAAAGTTTCCAAGTGTCCATTTTTGAAACGTACAAATATTCCTCTAAAATCAGCCAAACTACAAATTCCGATTTACTCACCGGTTATCAGGAGAGAACCGAGTGCTGCATCTTTTATCCCAGCACTGACCCTGAAAAGTAATTCTAAGCGTACTTACCAGTAACTTGTATTTCCTTCCTTAGGAATGCATTGTGTGGTTTTCACCAGAAAAGATTCTAAGTGTCCATTTTTTAAACGTACAAATATTCCTCTTAAATCAGCCGAAATACGAATTCCGATTTACTCACCTGTTATCAGGAGAGAACCCTGTGCTGCATCTTTGAGCCCATCACTGACCCTGAAAAGTCATTCTAAGTGTTCTTACCAGTAACTTGTATTTCCTTCCATAGGAATCCATTGTGTGGTTTTCACCAGAAAAGATTCTGTGTCCTTATTTGAAACAGACAAATACTCCTCTAAAATCAGCCGAATTACGAATTCTGATTTACTCACCAGTTATCAGGAGAGAACCCAGTGCTGTATCTTTTAGCCCAGCACTGACTCTGGAAAGTAATTCTCAGCGTACTTACCAGTGAGTTGTAATTCCTTCCATAGGAATCCATTGTGTGGTTTTCACCAGAAAAGATTCTAAGTGTCCATTTTTTAAACGTACAAATATTCCTCTTAAATCAGCCGAACCACAAATTCCGATTTACTCACCTGTTATCAGGAGAGAACCCTGTGCTGCATCTTTTAGCCCATCACTGACCCTGAAAAGTCATTCTAAGTGTACTTACCAGTAACTTGTATTTCCTTCCATAGGAATCCATTGTGTGATTTTCAGCAGATAAGTTTCTAAGTGTCGATTTTTGAAACATACAAATATTCCTCTAAAATCAGCCGAAATACGAATTCCGATTTACTCACCTGTTATCAGGAGAGAACCCAGTGCTGCATCTTTTAGACCAGCACTGACCCTGAAACGTAATTCTAAGCGTACTTAATAGTAAGTTGTTTTTCTTTCCTTAGGAATCCATTGTGTGGTTTTCACCAGAAAAGTTTCCAATTGTCCATTTTTGAAACGTACAAATATTCCTCTAAAGTCAGTCGAACTATGAATTCCAATTTACTCACCTGTTATTAGGAGAAAACCCAGTGCTGCATCTTTTAGCCCAGCACTGACCCTGAAAAGTAATTCTAAGCGTACTTACCAGTAACTTGTATTTCCTTCCATAGGAATGCATTGTGTGGTTTTCACCAGAAAAGTTTCCAAGTGTCCATTTTTGAAACGCACAAATACTCCTCTAAAATCAGCCGAATTACGAATGCCGATTTACTCACCTGTTATCAGGAGAAAACCCAGTGCTGCATCTTTTAGACCAGCACTGACCCTGAAAAGTAATTCTAAGTGTACTTACCAGTAAGTTGTATTTCCTTCCTTAGGAATCCATTGTGTGGTTTTTACAGGAAAAGATTCTGTGTCCATTTATGAACCGTACAAATATTCCTCTAAAATCAGCCGAACTACGAATTCCGATTTACTCACCTGTTATCAGGAGAGAACCCAGTGCTGCATCTTTTAGCCCAGCACTGACCCTGAAAAGTAATTCTAAGCGTTCTTACCAGTAAGTTGTATTTCCTTCCTTAGGAATCCATTGTGTGCTTTTCAGCAGAAAAGTTTCCAAGTGTCGATTTTTGAAAAGTACAAATACTCCTCTAAAATCAGCTGAATTCCGAATTCCGATTTACTCACCTGTTATCAGGAGAGAACCCAGTGCTGCATCTTTTAGACCAGCACTGAGTCTGAAACGCAATTCTAAGCGTACTTACCAGTAAGTTGTATTTCCTTCCATAGGAATCCATTGTGTGGTTTTCAGCATAAAAGTTTCCAAGTGTCCATTTTTGAAACGTACAAATATTCCTCTAAAATCAGCCAAACTACAAATTCCGATTTACTCACCGGTTATCAGGAGAGAACCGAGTGCTGCATCTTTTATCCCAGCACTGACCCTGAAAAGTAATTCTAAGCGTACTTACCAGTAACTTGTATTTCCTTCCTTAGGAATGCATTGTGTGGTTTTCACCAGAAAAGATTCTGTGTCCTTATTTGAAACAGACAAATACTCCTCTAAAATCAGCCGAATTACGAATTCTGATTTACTCACCAGTTATCAGGAGAGAACCCAGTGCTGTATCTTTTAGCCCAGCACTGACTCTGGAAAGTAATTCTCAGCGTACTTACCAGTAAGTTGTATTTCCTTCCATAGGAATCCATTGTGTGGTTTTCACCAGAAAAGATTCTAAGTGTCCATTTTTTAAACGTACAAATATTCCTCTTAAATCAGCCGAACTACAAATTCCGATTTACTCACCTGTTATCAGGAGAGAACCCTGTGCTGCATCTTTTAGCCCATCACTGACCCTGAAAAGTCATTCTAAGTGTACTTACCAGTAACTTGTATTTCCTTCCATAGGAATCCATTGTGTGATTTTCAGCAGATAAGTTTCTAAGTGTCGATTTTTGAAACATACAAATATTCCTCTAAAATCAGCCGAAATACGAATTCCGATTTACTCACCTGTTATCAGGAGAGAACCCAGTGCTGCATCTTTTAGACCAGCACTGACCCTGAAACGTAATTCTAAGCGTACTTAATAGTAAGTTGTTTTTCTTTCCTTAGGAATCCATTGTGTGGTTTTCACCAGAAAAGTTTCCAATTGTCCATTTTTGAAACGTACAAATATTCCTCTAAAGTCAGTCGAACTATGAATTCCAATTTACTCACCTGTTATTAGGAGAAAACCCAGTGATGCATCTTTTATCCCAGCACTGAACCTGGAATGTAATTCTAAGCGTACTTACCAGTAAGTTGTATTTCCTTCCCTAGGAATCCATAGTGTGGTTTTCAGCAGAAAAGTTTCCAACTTCTATTTTTGAAACATGCAAATATTCCTCTAAAATCAGCCGAACTATGAATTCTGATTTACTGACCTGTTATCAGGAGACAACTCAGTTCTACATCTTTTAGACTAGCATTGACCCTGAATGGTAATTCTAAGCGTACTTATCAGTAACTTGTATTTCCTTCCATAGGAACCCATTGTGTGGTTTTCACCAGAAAAGATTCTGTGTCCATATTTGAAACGTACAAATATTCCTCTAAAATCAGCCAAACTACGAATTCCGATTTACTCACCTGTTATCAGGAGAGAACTCAGTGCTGCATCTTTTAGACTAGCACTGACCCTGAAAAGTAATTCTAAGTGTATTTACCAGTAACTTGTATTTCTTTCCATAGAAATTCATTGTGTGGTTTTCACCAGAAAAGATTCTGTGTCCATATTTGAAACGGACAAATATTCCTCTAAAATCAGCCATACTACGAATTACGATTAACTCACCTGTTATCAGGAGAGAACTCAGTGCTGCATCTTTTAGACCAGCACTGACCCTGAAAAGCAATTCTAAGCGTACTTACCAGTAACTTGTATTTCCTTCCATAGGAATCCATTGTGTGGTTTTCACCAGAAAAGTTTCTAAGTGTCCATTTTTGAAACGCACAAATACTCCTCTAAAATCAGCCGAATTCCGATTTACTCACCTGTTATCAGGAGAGAACCCAGTGCTGCATCTTTTAGACCAGCACTGACTCTGAAACGCAATTCTAAGCGAACTTACCTGTAACTTGTATTTCCTTCCATAGAAATCCATTGTGTGGTTTTCACCAGAAAAGTTTCTAAGTGTCCATTTTTGAAACGCACAAATACTCCTCTAAAATCAGCCGAATTACGAATGCCGATTTACTCACCTGTTATCAGGAGCGAACCCAGTGCTGCATCTTTTAGACCAGCACTGACCCTGAAAAGTAATTCTAAGTGTACTTACCAGTAAGTTGTATTTCCTTCCTTAGGAATCCATTGTGTGGTTTTTACAGGAAAAGATTCTGTGTCCATTTATGAACCGTTCAAATATTCCTCTAAAATCAGCCGAACTACGAATTCCGATTTACTCACCTGTTATCAGGAGACAACCCAGTGCTGCATCTTTTAGCCCAGCACTGACCCTGAAAAGTAATTCTAAGCGTACTTACCAGTAAGTTGTATTTCCTTCATTAGGAATCCATTGTGTGCTTTTCAGCAGAAAAGTTTCCAAGTGTCGATTTTTTAAACATACAAATACTCCTCTAAAATCAGCCGAATTCAGAATTCCGATTAACTCACCTGTTATCAGGAGAGAACCCAGTGCTGCATCTTTTGGACCAGCACTGACTCTGAAACGCAATTCTAAGCGTACTTACCAGTAAGTTGTATTTCTTTCCATAGGTATCCATTGTGTGGTTTGCAGCAGGAAAGTTTCCAAGTGTCCATTTTTGAAACATACAAATATTCCTCTAAAGTCAGTCGAACTATGAATTCCGATTTACTCATCTGTTATCAGGAGAAAACCCAGTGCAGCATCTCTTAGCCCAGCACTGACCCTGGAAAGTAATTCTAAGTGTACTTACCAGTAAGTTGTATTTCCTTCCATAGGAATCCATTGTGTGGTTTTCAGCAGAAAAGTTTCCAAGTGTCCATTTTTAAAACGTACAAATATTCCTCTAAAATCAGCCGAACTACGAATTCCGATTTACTCACCTGTTATCAGGAGAGAACCCAGTGCTGCAACCTTTAGCCCAGCACTGATCCTGAAAAGTAATTCTAATCTTACTTACCAGTAACTTGTATTTCCTTCCATAGGAATCCATTGTGTGGTTTTCACCAGAAAAGATTCTGTGTCCTTATTTGAAACAGAAAAATACTCCTCTAAAATCAGCCGAATTACGAATTTTGATTTACTCACCTGTTATCAGGAGAGAACCCAGTGCTGCATCTTTTAGCCCAGCACTGACTCTGGAAAGTAATTCGAAGCGTACTTACCAGTAAGTTGTATTTCCTTCCATAGGAATCCATTGTGTGGTTTTCGGCATAAAAGTTTCCAAGTGTCCAATTTTGAAACGTACAAATATTCCTCTAAAATCAGCCGAACTACAAATTCCGATTTACTCACCTGTTATCAGGAGAGAACCCAGTGCTGCATCTTTTATCACTGCACTGACCCTGAAAAGTAATTCTAAGCGTACTTACCAGTAACTTGTATTTCCTTCCATAGGAATCCATTGTGTGGTTTTCACCAGAAAAGTTTCTAAGTGTCCATTTCTGAAACGCACAAATACTCCTCTAAATCAGCCGAATTACGAATGCCGATTTACTCACCTGTTATCAGGAGCGAACCCAGTGCTGCATCTTTTAGACCAGCACTGACCCTGAAAAGTAATTCTAAGTGTACTTACCAGTAAGTTGTATTTCCTTCCTTAGGAATCCATTGTGAGGTTTTCACAGGAAAAGTTTCTGTGTCCATTTATGAAACGTACAAATATTCCTCTAAAATCAGCCGAACTACGAATTCCGATTTACTCACCGGTTATCAGGAGAGAACCCAGTGCTACATCTTTTAGCCCAGCACTGACCCTGAAAAGTAATTCTAAGCATTCTTACCAGTAAGTTGTATTTCCTTCCTTAGGAATCCATTGTGTGCTTTTCACCAGAAAAGTTTCTAAGTGTCCATTTCTGAAACGCACAAATACTCCTCTAAATCAGCCGAATTACGAATGCCGATTTACTCACCTGTTATCAGGAGAGAACCCAGTGCTGCATCTTTTAGACCAGCACTGAGTCTGAAACGCAATTCTAAGCGTACTTACCAGTAAGTTGTATTTCCTTCCATAGGAATCCATTGTGTGGTTTTCAGCATAAAAGTTTCCAAGTGTCCATTTTTGAAACGTACAAATATTCCTCTAAAATCAGCCAAACTACAAATTCCGATTTACTCACCTGTTATCAGGAGAGAACCGAGTGCTGCATCTTTTATCCCAGCACTGACCCTGAAAAGTAATTCTAAGCGTACTTACCAGTGACTTGTATTTCCTTCCATAGGAATGCATTGTGTGGTTTTCACCAGAAAAGATTCTAAGTGTCCATTTTTTAAACGTACAAATATTCCTCTTCAATCAGCCGAACTACGAATTCCGATTTACTCACCTGTTATCAGGAGAGAACCCTGTGCTGCATCTTTTAGCCCATCACTGACCCTGAAAAGTCATTCTAAGTGTACTTACCAGTGACTTGTATTTCCTTCCATAGGAATGCATTGTGTGGTTTTCACCAGAAAAGATTCTAAGTGTCCATTTTTTAAACGTACAAATATTCCTCTAAAATCAGCCGAAATACGAATTCCGATTTACTCACCTGTTATCAGGAGAGAACCCAGTGCTGCATCTTTTAGACCAGCACTGACCCTGAAACGTAATTCTAAGCGTACTTAATAGTAAGTTGTATTTCTTTCCTTAGGAATCCATTGTGTGGTTTTCACCAGAAAAGTTTCCAAGTGTCCATTTTTGAAATTTTCAAATATTCCTCTAAAGTCAGTCGAACTATGAATTCCGATTTACTCACCTGTTATTAGGAGAAAACCCAGTGCTGCATCTTTTAGCCCAGCACTGACCCTGGAATGTAATTCTAAGCGTACTTACCAGTAAGTTGTATTTCCTTCCATAGGAATCCATTGTGTGGTTTTCAGCAGAAAAGTTTCCAAGTGTCCATTTTTAAAACGTACAAATATTCCTCTAAAATCAGCCGAACTACGAATTCCGATTTACTCACCTGTTATCAGGAGAGAACCCAGTGCTGCAACCTTTAGCCCAGCACTGATCCTGAAAAGTAATTCTAATCTTACTTACCAGTAACTTGTATTTCCTTCCATAGGAATCCATTGTGTGGTTTTCACCAGAAAAGATTCTGTGTCCTTATTTGAAACAGAAAAATACTCCTCTAAAATCAGCCGAATTACGAATTTTGATTTACTCACCTGTTATCAGGAGAGAACCCAGTGCTGCATCTTTTAGCCCAGCACTGACTCTGGAAAGTAATTCGAAGCGTACTTACCAGTAAGTTGTATTTCCTTCCATAGGAATCCATTGTGTGGTTTTCGGCATAAAAGTTTCCAAGTGTCCAATTTTGAAACGTACAAATATTCCTCTAAAATCAGCCGAACTACAAATTCCGATTTACTCACCTGTTATCAGGAGAGAACCCAGTGCTGCATCTTTTATCACTGCACTGACCCTGAAAAGTAATTCTAAGCGTACTTACCAGTAACTTGTATTTCCTTCCATAGGAATCCATTGTGTGGTTTTCACCAGAAAAGTTTCTAAGTGTCCATTTCTGAAACGCACAAATACTCCTCTAAATCAGCCGAATTACGAATGCCGATTTACTCACCTGTTATCAGGAGCGAACCCAGTGCTGCATCTTTTAGACCAGCACTGACCCTGAAAAGTAATTCTAAGTGTACTTACCAGTAAGTTGTATTTCCTTCCTTAGGAATCCATTGTGAGGTTTTCACAGGAAAAGTTTCTGTGTCCATTTATGAAACGTACAAATATTCCTCTAAAATCAGCCGAACTACGAATTCCGATTTACTCACCGGTTATCAGGAGAGAACCCAGTGCTACATCTTTTAGCCCAGCACTGACCCTGAAAAGTAATTCTAAGCATTCTTACCAGTAAGTTGTATTTCCTTCCTTAGGAATCCATTGTGTGCTTTTCACCAGAAAAGTTTCTAAGTGTCCATTTCTGAAACGCACAAATACTCCTCTAAATCAGCCGAATTACGAATGCCGATTTACTCACCTGTTATCAGGAGAGAACCCAGTGCTGCATCTTTTAGACCAGCACTGAGTCTGAAACGCAATTCTAAGCGTACTTACCAGTAAGTTGTATTTCCTTCCATAGGAATCCATTGTGTGGTTTTCAGCATAAAAGTTTCCAAGTGTCCATTTTTGAAACGTACAAATATTCCTCTAAAATCAGCCAAACTACAAATTCCGATTTACTCACCTGTTATCAGGAGAGAACCGAGTGCTGCATCTTTTATCCCAGCACTGACCCTGAAAAGTAATTCTAAGCGTACTTACCAGTGACTTGTATTTCCTTCCATAGGAATGCATTGTGTGGTTTTCACCAGAAAAGATTCTAAGTGTCCATTTTTTAAACGTACAAATATTCCTCTTCAATCAGCCGAACTACGAATTCCGATTTACTCACCTGTTATCAGGAGAGAACCCTGTGCTGCATCTTTTAGCCCATCACTGACCCTGAAAAGTCATTCTAAGTGTACTTACCAGTGACTTGTATTTCCTTCCATAGGAATGCATTGTGTGGTTTTCACCAGAAAAGATTCTAAGTGTCCATTTTTTAAACGTACAAATATTCCTCTAAAATCAGCCGAAATACGAATTCCGATTTACTCACCTGTTATCAGGAGAGAACCCAGTGCTGCATCTTTTAGACCAGCACTGACCCTGAAACGTAATTCTAAGCGTACTTAATAGTAAGTTGTATTTCTTTCCTTAGGAATCCATTGTGTGGTTTTCACCAGAAAAGTTTCCAAGTGTCCATTTTTGAAATTTTCAAATATTCCTCTAAAGTCAGTCGAACTATGAATTCCGATTTACTCACCTGTTATTAGGAGAAAACCCAGTGCTGCATCTTTTAGCCCAGCACTGACCCTGGAATGTAATTCTAAGCGTACTTACCAGTAAGTTGTATTTCCTTCCATAGTAATCCATTGTGTGGTTTTCAGCAGTAAAGTTTCCAAGTGTCCATTTTTGAAACGTACAAATATTCCTCTAATATCAGACGAACTACGAATTCCCATTTACTCACCTGTTATCAGGAGAGAACCCAGTGCTGCAACTTTTAGCACACCACTGATCCTGAAAAGTAATTATAATCTTACTTACCAGTAACTTGTATTTCCTTCCATAGGAATCCATTGTGTGGTTTTCACGAGAAAAGATTCTGTGTCCATATTTGAAACGGACAAATACTTCTCTAAAATCAGTTGAATTACGAATTCTGATTTACTCACCTGTTATCAGGAAAAAACCCAGTGCTGCATCTTTTAGCCCAGCCTTGACCCTGGAATGTAATTCTAAGCGTACTTACAAGTAAGTTGTATTTCCTTCCATAGTAATCCATTGTGTGGTTTTCAGCAGTAATGTTTCCAAGTGTCCAATTTTGAAACGTACAAATATTCCTCTAAAATCAGCCTAACTACAAATTCTGATTTACTCACCTGTTATCAGGAGGGAAACCAGTGCTGCATCTTTTATCCCAGCACTGACCGTGAAAAGTAATTCTAAGCATACTTACCAGTAAGTTGTATTTCTTTCCATAGGAATCCATTGTGTGGTTTTCACCAGAAAAGTTTCCAAGTGTCCATTTTTGAAACGTACAAATATTCCTCTAAAGTCAGTCGAACTATGAATTCCGATTTACTCACCTGTTATCAGGAGAAAACCCAGTGCTGCATCTTTTAGCCCAGCACTGACCCTGGAAAGTAATTCTAAGCGTACTTACCAGTAACTTGTATTTCCTTCCATAGGAATCCATTGTGTGGTTTTCAGCAGAAAAGTTTCCAAGTGCCCATTTTTGAAATGTACATAAATTCCTCTAAAATCAGCCGAACTACAAATTCCGATTTACTCACCTGTTATCAGGAAAGAACCCTGTGCTGCATCTTTTAGCCCAGCACTGACCCTGAAAAGCCATTCTAAGTGTACTTATCAGTAACTTGTATTTCCTTCCATTGGAATCCATTGTGTGATTTTCAGCAGATACGTTTCTAAGTGTTGATTTTTGAAACGTACAAATAATCCTGTAAAATCATCCAAAATACGGATGCCGATTGACTCACCTGTTATCAGGAGAGAACCCAGTGCTGCATCTTTTAGACCAGCACTAACCCTGAAAAGTAAGTCAAGCGTACTTACCAGTAACTTGTATTTCCTTCCATAGGAATCCATTGTGTGGTTTTCACCAGAAAAGATTTTGTGTCCATTTTTGAAACGTACAAATATTCCTCTAAAATCAGCCAAACTACGAATTCCGATTTACTCACCTGTTATCAGGAGAGAACCCATTGCTGCATCTTTTAGACCAGCACTGACCCTGAAACGTAATTCTAAGCGTACTTGCCAGTAAGTTGTATTTCCTTCCATCGGAGTCCATTGTGTTGTTTTCAGCAGAAAGGTTTCCAAGTATCCATTTTTGAAACGTACAAATATTCCTCTTAAATCAGCCAAACTACGAATTCTGATTTACTCACCTGTTATCAGGAGAGAACCCTGTGCTGCATCTTTTAGCCCATCACTGACCCTGAAAAGTCATTCTAAGTGTACTTACCAGTAACTTGTATTTCCTTCCATAGGAATCCATTGTGTGCTTTTCAGCAGAAAAGTTTCCAAGTGTTGATTTTAGAAACGTACAAATTCTCCTCTAAAATCAGCCGAATTCCGAATTCTGATTTACTCACCTGTTATGAGGAGAGAACCCAGTGCTGCATCTTTTAGACCAGCACTGACCCTGAAACGTAATTCTAAGTGTACTTACCAGTAAGTTGTATTTCCTTCAATAGGAATCCATTGTGTGGTTTTCACCAGAAAAGTTTCCAAGTGTCCATTTTTTAAACGTACAAATATTCCTTTAAAGTCAGTCGAACTATGAATTCCGATTTACTCACCTGTTATCAGGAGAAAACCCAGTGCTGCATCTTTTAGCCCAGCACTGACCCTGGAAAGTAATTCTAAGCGTACTTACCAGTAACTTGTATTTCCTTCCATAGGAATCCATTGTGTGGTTTTCAGCAGAAAAGTTTTAAAGTGTCCATTTTTGAAACTTACAAATATTCCTCTAAAGTCAGTCGAACTATGAATTCCACTTTACTCACCTGATATCAGGAGAACACCCAGTGCTGCATCTTAGGGCCCAGCACTGACCCTGGAAAGTAATTCTAAGCGTTCTTACCAGTAACTTGTATTTCTTTCCATAGGAATGCATTGTGTGGTTTTCAGCAGAAAAGTTTCCAACTGTCGATTTTTGAAACGTACAAATAATCCTCTAAAATCATCCAAAATACGAATGCCGATTGACTCACCTGTTATCAGGAGAGAACCCAGTGCTGCATCTTTTAGACCAGCACTAACCCTGAAAAGTAAGTCAAGCGTACTTACCAGTAACTTGTATTTCCTTCCATAGGAATCCATTGTGTGGTTTTCACCAGAAAAGATTCTGTGTCCATTTTTGAAACGTACAAATATTCCTCTAAAATCAGCCAAACTACGAATTCCGATTTACTCACCTGTTATCAGGAGAGAACCCATTGCTGCATCTTTTAGACCAGCACTGACCCTGAAACGTAATTCTAAGCGTACTTGCCAGTAAGTTGTATTTCCTTCCATCGGAATCCATTGTGTGGTTTTCAGCAGAAAAGTTTCCAAGTATCCATTTTTGAAACGTACAAATATTCCTCTTAAATCAGCCGAACTACGAATTCCGATTTACTCACCTGTTATCAGGAGAGAACCCTGTGCTGCATCTTTTAGCCCATCACTGACCCTGAAATGTCATTCTAAGTGTATTTACCAGTAACTTGTATTTCCTTCTATAGGAATCCATTGTGTGCTTTTCAGCAGAAAAGTTTCCAAGTGTTGATTTTAGAAACGTACAAATTCTCCTCTAAAATCAGCCGAATTCCGAATTCTGATTTACTCACCTGTTATGAGGAGAGAACCCAGTGCTGCATCTTTTAGACCAGCACTGACCCTGAAACGTGATTCTAAGTGTACTTACCAGTAAGTTGTATTTCCTTCAATAGGAATCCATTGTGTGGTTTTCACCAGAAAAGTTTCCAAGTGTCCATTTTTTAAACGTACAAATATTCCTTTAAAGTCAGTCGAACTATGAATTCCGATTTACTCACCTGTTATCAGGAGAAAACCCAGTGCTGCATCTTTTAGCCCAGCACTGACCCTGGAAAGTAATTCTAAGCGTACTTACCAGTAACTTGTATTTCCTTCCATAGGAATCCATTGTGTGGTTTTCAGCAGAAAAGTTTCCAAGTGCCCATTTTTGAAATGTACATAAATTCCTCTAAAATCAGCCGAACTACAAATTCCGATTTACTCACCTGTTATCAGGAAAGAACCCTGTGCTGCATCTTTTAGCCCAGCACTGACCCTGAAAAGCCATTCTAAGTGTACTTATCAGTAACTTGTATTTCCTTCCATTGGAATCCATTGTGTGATTTTCAGCAGATACGTTTCTAAGTGTTGATTTTTGAAACGTACAAATAATCCTGTAAAATCATCCAAAATACGAATGCCGAGTGACTCACCTGTTATCAGGAGAGAACCCAGTGCTGCATCTTTTAGACCAGCACTAACCCTGAAAAGTAAGTCAAGCGTACTTACCAGTAACTTGTATTTCCTTCCATAGGAATCCATTGTGTGGTTTTCACCAGAAAAGATTCTGTGTCCATTTTTGAAACGTACAAATATTCCTCTAAAATCAGCCAAACTACGAATTCCGATTTACTCACCTGTTATCAGGAGAGAACCCATTGCTGCATCTTTTAGACCAGCACTGACCCTGAAACGTAGTTCTAAGCGTACTTGCCAGTAAGTTGTATTTCCTTCCATCGGAGTCCATTGTGTTGTTTTCAGCAGAAAGGTTTCCAAGTATCCATTTTTGAAACGTACAAATATTCCTCTTAAATCAGCCGAACTACGAATTCTGATTTACTCACCTGTTATCAGGAGAGAACCCTGTGCTGCATCTTTTAGCCCATCACTGACCCTGAAAAGTCATTCTAAGTGTACTTACCAGTAACTTGTATTTCCTTCCATAGGAATCCATTGTGTGCTTTTCAGCAGAAAAGTTTCCAAGTGTTGATTTTAGAAACGTACACATTCTCCTCTAAAATCAGCCGAATTCCGAATTCTGATTTACTCACCTGTTATGAGGAGAGAACCCAGTGCTGCATCTTTTAGACCAGCACTGACCCTGAAACGTAATTCTAAGTGTACTTACCAGTAAGTTGTATTTCCTTCAATAGGAATCCATTGTGTGGTTTTCACCAGAAAAGTTTCCAAGTGTCCATTTTTTAAACGTACAAATATTCCTTTAAAGTCAGTCGAACTATGAATTCCGATTTACTCACCTGTTATCAGGAGAAAACCCAGTGCTGCATCTTTTAGCCCAGCACTGACCCTGGAAAGTAATTCTAAGCGTACTTACCAGTAACTTGTATTTCCTTCCATAGGAATCCATTGTGTGGTTTTCAGCAGAAAAGTTTCCAAGTGCCCATTTTTGAAATGTACATATATTCCTCTAAAATCAGCCGAACTACAAATTCCGATTTACTCACCTGTTATCAGGAAAGAACCCTGTGCTGCATCTTTTAGCCCAGCACTGACCCTGAAAAGCCATTCTAAGTGTACTTACCAGTAACTTGTATTTCCTTCCATTGGAATCCATTGTGTGATTTTCAGCAGATACGTTTCTAAGTGTTGATTTTTGAAACGTACAAATATTCCTCTAAAATCAGCCGAAATACGAATTCTGATTTACTCACCTGTTATCAGGAGAGAACCCAGTGCTGCATCTTTTAGACCATCACTGACCCTGAAACGTAATTCTAAGCGTACTTACCAGTAATTTGTATTTCCTTCCACAGGAATCCATTGTGTGATTTTCAGCAGATAAGTTTCTAAGTGTCCATTTTTGAAATGTACAAATATTCCTCTGAAATCAGCCGAACTACAAATTCTGATTTACTCACCTGTTATCAGGAGAGAACCCTGTGCTGCATCTTTTAGCCCAGCACTGCCCCTGAAAAGTAATTCTAAGCGTACTTACCAGTAACTTGTATTTCCTTCCATAGGAATCCATTGTGTGGTTTTCACCAGAAAATATTCGGTGTCCATTTTTGAAACGTACAAATACTCCTCTAAAATCCGCTGAACTACGAATTCTGATTTACTCACCTGTTATCAGGAGAGAACCCATTGCTGCATCTTATAGACCAGCACTGACCTTGAAAAGTAATTCTAAGTGTACTTACCAGTAACTTGTATTTCTTTCCATAGGAATGCATTGTGTGGTTTTCACCAGAAAAGATTCTGTGTCCATATTTGAAACGTACAAATATTCCTCTAAAATCAGCCAAACTACGAATTATGATTAACTCACCTGTTATCAGGAGAGAACTCAGTGCTGCATCTTTTAGCCCAGCACTGACCCTGGAAAGTAATTCTAAGCGTACTTATCAGTAACTTGTATTTCCTTCCATAGGAATCCATTGTGTGGTTTTCAGCAGAAAAGTTTCCAAGTGTCGATTTTTGAAAAGTACAAATAATCCTCTAAAATCATCCAAAATACGAATGCCGATTGACTCACCTGTTATCAGGAGAGAAACCAGTGCTGCATCTTTTAGACCAGCACTAACCCTGAAAAGTAAGTCAAGCGTACTTACCAGTAACTTGTATTTCCTTCCATAGGAATCCATTGTGTGGTTTTCACCAGAAAAGATTCTGTGTCCATTTTTGAAACGTACAAATATTCCTCTAAAATCAGCCAAACTACGAATGCCGATTGACTCACCTATTATCAGGAGAGAACCCAGTGCTGCATCTTTTAGACCAGCACTGATCCTGAAACGTAATTCTAAGCGTACTTGCCAGTAAGTTGTATTTCCTTCCATCGGAATCCATTGTGTGGTTTTCAGCAGAAAAGTTTCCAAGTGTTGATTTTAGAAACGTACACATTCTCCTCTAAAATCAGCCGTATTCCGAATTCTGATTTACTCACCTGTTATCAGGAGAGAACCCAGTGCTGCATCTTTTAGACCAGCACTGACCCTGAAACGTAATTCTAAGTGTACTTACCAGTAAGTTGTATTTCCTTCAATAGGAATCCATTGTGTGGTTTTCACCAGAAAAGTTTCCAAGTGTCCATTTTTGAAACGTACAAATATTCCTTTAAAGTCAGTCTAACTATGAATTCCGATTTACTCACCTGTTATCAGGAGAAAACCCAGTGCTGCATCTTTTAGCCCAGCACTGACCCTGGAAAGTAATTCTAAGCATACTTACCAGTAACTTGTATTTCCTTCCATAGGAATCCATTGTGTGGTTTTCAGCAGAAAAGTTTCCAAGTGCCCATTTTTGAAATGTACAAATATTCCTCAAAAATCAGCTGAACTACGAATTCTGAATTACTCACCTGTTATCAGGAGAGAACCCAGTGCTGCATCTTTTAGCCCAGCACTGACCCTGGAAAGTAATTCTAAGCGTACTTACCAGTAAGTTGTATTTCCTTCCGTAGGAATCCATTGTGTGGTTTTCAGCAGAAAAGTTTCCAAGTGTCCATTTTTGAAACGTACAAATAATCCTCTAAAATCATCCAAAATACGAATGCCGATTGACTTACCTGTTATCAGGAGAGAACCCAGTGCTGCATCTTTTAGACCAGCACTAACCCTGGAAAGTAAGTCAAGCGTAGTTACCAGTAACTTGTATTTCCTTCCATAGGAATCCATTGTGTGGTTTTCACCAGAAAAGATTCTGTGTCTATTTTTGAAACGTACAAATATTCCTCTAAAATCAGCCAAACTACGAATTCCGATTTACTCACCTGTTATCAGGAGAGAACCCATTGCTGCATCTTTTAGACCAGCACTGACCCTGAACCGTAATTCTAAGCATACTTGCCAGTAAGTTGTATTTCCTTCCATCGGAATCCATTGTGTGGTTTTCAGCAGAAAAGTTTCCAAGTATACATTTTTGAAACGTACAAATATTCCTCTTAAATCAGCCGAACTACGAATTCCGATTTACTCACCTGTTATCAGGAGAGAACCCTTTGCTGCATCTTTTAGCCCATCACTGACCCTGAAAAGTCATTCTAAGTGTACTTACCAGTAACTTGTATTTCCTTCCATAGGAATCCATTGTGTGCTTTTCAGCAGAAAAATTTCCAAGTGTTGATTTTAGAAACGTACAAATTCTCCTCTAAAATCAGCCGAATTCCGAATTCTGATTTACTCACCTGTTATCAGGAGAGAACCCAGTGCTGCATCTTTTAGACCAGTACTGACCCTGAAAAGTCATTCTAAGTGTACTTACCAGTAAGTTGTATTTCCTTCAATTGGAATCCATTGTGTGGTTTTCACCAGAAAAGTTTCCAAGTGTCCATTTTTGAAACGTACAAATATTCCTTTAAAGTCAGTCGAACTATGAATTCCGATTTACTCACCTGTTATCAGGAGAAAACCCAGTGCTGCATCTTTTAGCCCAGCACTGACCCTGGAAAGTAATTCTAAGCATACTTACAAATAACTTGTATTTCCTTCCATAGGAATCCATTGTGTGGTTTTCAGCAGAAAAGTTTCCAAGTGCCCATTTTTGAAATGTACAAATATTCCTCTAAAATCAGCTGAACTACGAATTCTGATTTACTCACCTGTTATCAGGAGAGAACCCAGTGCTGCATCTTTTAGCCCAGCACTGACCCTGAAAAGTAATTCTAAGCGTACTTAACAGTAACTTGTATTTCCTTCCATAGGAATCCATTGTGTGGTTTTCATCAGAAATGTTTCCAAGTGTCCATTTTTGAAACGTACAAATATTTCTCTAAAATCAGCCGAACTACAAATTCCGATTTACTCACCTGTTATCAGGAGAGAACCCAGTGCTGCATCTTTTAGACCAGTACTGACCCTGAAAAGTCATTCTAAGTGTACTTACCAGTAAGTTGTATTTCCTTCAATAGGAATCCATTGTGTGGTTTTCACCAGAAAAGTTTCCAAGTGTCCATTTTTGAAACGTACAAATATTCCTTTAAAGTCAGTCGAACTATGAATTCCGATTTACTCACCTGTTATCAGGAGAAAACCCAGTGCTGCATCTTTTAGCCCAGCACTGACCCTGGAAAGTAATTCTAAGCATACTTACCAATAACTTGTATTTCCTTCCATAGGAATCCATTGTGTGGTTTTCAGCAGAAAAGTTTCCAAGTGCCCATTTTTGAAATGTACAAATATTCCTCTAAAATCAGCTGAACTACGAATTCTGATTTACTCACCTGTTATCAGGAGAGAACCCAGTGCTGCATCTTTTAGCCCAGCACTGACCCTGAAAAGTAATTCTAAGCGTACTTAACAGTAACTTGTATTTCCTTCCATAGGAATCCATTGTGTGGTTTTCATCAGAAATGTTTCCAAGTGTCCATTTTTGAAACGTACAAATATTTCTCTAAAATCAGCCGAACTACAAATTCCGATTTACTCACCTGTTATCAGGAGAGAACCCAGTGCTGCATCTTTTAGCCCAGCCCTGACCCTGAAAAGTAATTCTAAGCGTACTTAACAGTAACTTGTATTTCATTCCATAGGAATCCATTGTGTGATTTTCAGCAGATAAGTTTCTAAGTGTCGATTTTTGAAACGTAGAAATATTCCTTTAAAATCAGCCGAAATACGAATTCCGATTTACTCACCTGTTATCAGGAGAGAACCCAGTGCTGCATCTTTTAGACCAACACTGACCCTGAAACGTAATGATAAGCGTACTTACCAGTAATTTGTATTTCCTTCCATAGGAATCCATTGTGTGGTTTTCAGCAGATAAGTTTCTAATTGTCCATTTTTGAAACGTACAAATATTCCTCTAAAATCAGCCGAACTACAAATTCCGATTTACTCACCTGTTATCAGGAGAGAACCCAGTGCTGCATCTTTTAGCCCAGCCC
Organism: Triturus cristatus; assembly: GCF_964204655.1. Lineage (NCBI taxonomy): Eukaryota > Metazoa > Chordata > Amphibia > Caudata > Salamandridae > Triturus > Triturus cristatus. The sequence continues at coordinate 1,016,167,350 of NC_140579.1, read as the reverse complement.
TGACCCTGAAAAGTAATTCTAAGCGTACTTAACAGTAACTTGTATTTCATTCCATAGGAATCCATTGTGTGATTTTCAGCAGATAAGTTTCTAAGTGTCGATTTTTGAAACGTAGAAATATTCCTTTAAAATCAGCCGAAATACGAATTCCGATTTACTCACCTGTTATCAGGAGAGAACGCAGTGCTGCATCTTTTAGCCTGGCACTGACCCTGAAACGTAATTCAAGCGTACTTACCAGTAACTTGTATTTCCTTCCATAGGAATCCATTGTGTAGTTTTCAGCAGAAAAGTTTCTAAGTGTCCATTTTTGAAACGTACAAATATTCCTCTAAAATCAGCCAACTACGAATTCTGATTTACTCACCTGTTATCAGGAGAGAACCCAGTGCTGCATCTTTTAGCCCAGAACTGACCTTGAAAAGTAATTCTAAGCGTACTTACCAGTAACTTATATTTCCTTCCATAGGAATCCATTGTGTGGTTTTCACCAGAAATGTTTCGAAGTGTCCATTTTTGAAACGTAGAATTATTCCTCTAAAATCAGCCGAACTACGAATTCCGATTTACTCACCTCTTATCAGGAGAGAACCCAGTGCTGCATTTTTTAGCCCAGCACTGACCCTGAAAATTAATTCTTAGCGTACTTACCAGACACTTGTATTTCATTCCATAGGAATGCATTGTGTGGTTTTTACCAGAAAAGTTCTGTGTCCATTTTTGAAACGTACAAATATTCCTCTAAAATCAGTCGAACTATGAATTCCGATTTACTCACCTGTTTTCAGGAGAGAACCCAGTGCTGCATCTTATAGCCCAGCACTGACCCTGAAAAGTAATTCTAAGCGTACTTACCAGCAACTTGTATTTCCTTCTATTGAAATTCATTGTGTGGTTTTCAGCAAAAAAGTTTCTGTATCCATTTTTGAAACATACAAATATTCCTCTTAAATCAGTCAAACTATGAATTCCGATTTGCTCACCTGTTTTCAGGAGAGAACCCAGTGCTGCATTTTTTAGCCCAGCACTGACCCTTAAAAGTAATTCTAAGCGTACTTACCAGCAACTTGTATTTCCTTCTATAGGAATCCATTGTGTGGTTTTCAGCAAAAAAGTTTGTGTCCATTCTTAAAATGCACAAATATTCCTCTAAAATCAGCTGAACTGTGAATTCCGATTTACTCACCTGTTATCAGGAGAGAACCCAGTGCTGCATCTTTTAGCCCAGCACTGACCCTGAAAAGTAATTCTAAGTGTACTTACCAGTCACTTTTTTTTCCTTCTATAGGAATCCATTGTGTGGTTTTCACCAGAAAAGTTTCTGTGTCCATTTTTGAAACTTATAAATATTCCTCTTAAATCAGCCGAACTACGAATTCCAATTTACTCACCTGTTATCAGGAGAGAACCCAGTGCTGCATCTTTTAGCCCAGTACTGACCCTGAAAATTAATTCTAAGCGTACTTACCAGTAACTTGTATTTCCTTCCATAGGAATCTATTGTGTGGTTTTCGCCAAAAAAGTTTCGAAGTGTCCAGTTTTGAAACGTACAAATATTCCTCTAAAATTGGCCGAACTACGAATTCCGATTTACTCACCTCTTATCAGGACAGAACCCAGTGATGCATTTTTTAGCCCAGCACTGACCCTGAAAAGTAATTCTTGGCGTACTTACCATTCACTTGTATTTCATTCCAGAGGAATGCATTGAGTGGTTTTCACGCGAAAAGTTTCTGTGTCCATTTTTGAAGCGTACAAATATTCCTCGTAAATCAGCCTAACTACGAATTCCGATTTACTCACCTGTTATCAAGAGAGAATCCGGTGTTGCATCTTTTAGCCCAGCACTGACCCTGGAAAGCAATTCTAAGATTACATACCAGTAACTTGTATTTCCTTCCATAGGAATCCATTGTGTGGTTTTCAGAAGAAAAGATTCAAAGTGTCCATTTTTGAAACGTACAAATATTCCTCTAAAATCAGTCGAACTATGAATACAATTTACTCACCTATCAGGAGAGAACCCAGTGCTGCATCTTTTATCCCAGCACTGACCCTGAAAAGTAATTCTAAGCATACTTACCAGTCACCTGTATTTCCTTCCTTAGGAATGCATTGTGTGGTTTTCACCAGAAAAGTTTCTTAATGTCCATTTTTGAAACGTACAAATATTCCTCCTAAATCAGCCGAACTACGAATTCCGATTTACTCACCTGTTATCAGGAGAGAACCCAGTGCTGCAGCTTTTAGCCTAGCGCTGACCCTGAAATGTAATTCTAAGGGTACTTACCAGTATTGTGTAAATTCTTCCATAGAAATCCATTGTGTGGTTTTCAGCAGAAATGTTTCTGTGTCGATTTTTGAAACTTACAAATATTCCTCTAAAATCAGTTTAACTTTGAATTTCGATTTACTAACCTGTTATCAGGAGAGAACCCAGTGCTGCATCTTTTAGCCCAGCACCGACCCTGAAAAGTGATTCTAAGCGTACTTACCAGTAACTTGTATTTCCTTCCATAGGAATCCATTGAGTGGTTTTCAGTATAAAAGTTTCTAAGTGTCCTTTTTTGAAACGTACAAATATTCCTCTAAAATCAGCCAAACTACGAATTGCGATTTACTCACCTGTTATCAGGAGAGAACCCAGTGCTGCATCTTTTAGCCCAGCACTGACCCTGGAAATAATTCAAAGCGTACTTACCAGTAACTTGGATTTCCTTTCTCAGGAATGCATTGTGTGGTTTTCACCAGAAAAGTTTATGTTTGCATTTTTGAAATGTATAAATATTCCTCTTAAATCAGCCGAACTACGAATTCCGATTTACTCACCTGTTATCAGGAGAGAACTCAGTGCTGCATCTTTTAGTCCAGCACTGACCCTGAAAAGTAATTCTAAGCGTACTTACCAGTAACGTGTATTTCCTTCCATAGTAATCCATTGTTTGGTTTTCTGCAGAAAAGTTTCTAAGTGTCCATTTTTTAAACATACATATATTTCTTTAAAATCAGTCGAACTATGAATTCCGATTCACTCACCTGTTATCAGGAGAGAACCTAGTGCTGCATCTTTTAGCCCATCACTGACCCTGGAAAGTAATTCAAAGCGTACTTATCAGTAACTTGTATTCCCTTCCATAGGAATCCATTGTGTGCTTTTCAGCAGAAAAGTTTCTAAGTGTCTATTTTCACAAACTAAAAATATTCCTAAAAAATCGTCTGTATGACTTAAACACATTCTTTCAACTGTTTACACGAGATTCACCAGCGCTGGATCCAGGATCCACCACTGAGTAAGAAAAAGTAACAATAACACTTCTTACCTGCTAAGTGAATTTTCAGCCTTAGTATAACATTGGTGATTCTATGTGAAAAAATGTTTAAGTGTCAACTTTTAAAATACAATAATATTCCTTAAAAATCACTACTGTAACCAAAACGCTTTTTCTCAACTGTTTACAGGAGATGCCAAGGACTGAATCTAGGATCCAGTCCTGTGGTTAGAAAAGTAATCCATAAAGTAACTAATTGCATTTGACTAGAAATTCACATTGAGCTCAATGTTGCATTGTGTTTGAAATTGTGTTTCCCATTGCAACAACTATAACTACTGTCCTTAAAAGTCTATTGCCTATTTGCAAAGTATTTAAACTAAAGTAATTCATTCTGAGAAAGTATATTTTGTATTGTAATGTATAATGTAATTATACTGTAATTAAAACAAATATATCTAAAAATAAATGGTTTAAAAAATGTAGTAAATCAGTATAAAAAAATCAGTATAACAATTAATACATTAAAAATTGTCATTTAAAAAACCTTTGAAATTCACCGAAAAAACCATAGATTTCAGGCCTGATATAGTTAGGAATTAGCATTTAAAAAATCTTTGAAATTCACTGAAAAAACAATAGGTTTCAGGCCTGATATAGTTAGGAATTAGCATTTAAAAAACCTTAGAAATTCACAGAAAAAACAATAGGTTTTAGGGGCGTTATAGTCAGCTGGACATTTCACTCGAACAAAACCATTGAGATTCCTCCGATATAGTTAGTTGTACTAACTACATCTCGCGTGCCCGCAATCCACTGCTGATGATGTCACATATTACATAATTCATGACATGGTCAGCGACATCACTGATGACATCTCAAATGACATCACTGATGACATCACTGATGACATCATCCACATGACAATCAGATTCACCTCATCATACACTTATACACGTATAATCTTTCATCACTAACTGTAAAATACAGAGTGCCAGATTTAAAACCATTGACACACCAATGCAAGTTTCTAAACACCCACTCAGTGATTCCTAGATCTATACACACATCTAATCACTTACCTGTAGATTCACTCATACATGCTGTCAATGATCAATAGAACACTATCAAATATACTTATACACCTATATTGACATTACACACCAGCACACATCCTTATCACTTATGAAGTCATCCTAATCACTTGTGCAAACAATGGATCATACTTACTTTTACTTAGCTATACACTTATAAAAACATCACTTCATCTATTCATATAGATAATAACTCATACTTAGTGTGTTATAAAAACACTATTACAAGTATACAGTTATCCATACAGTCACTCATACAATCACTGAGTCTTATGTATACTTATTTTTATACAACAACTGACACATACACTGGCTTTTATTTTTCTAGTTTGTTGGACATGTACCATTGAGACATATATTGGCTCATCACCACACCCATAAAGATATTCACTCACCCAAGCAACTGTTATAACATGTAGTTTTAACTTCATATACCTACCGAATCAACTATTCACACATCTTTGGGCAGTCACACCCCCCCACCGAACCACACACACATTCACACTCCCATACAAATACTCAGTTAACTAACCAATAAATAATATAGACTTTCACGTAGCTAGTAACCAACTGGTGCAGCAGTTTACACAACAACTGACAAAGTGATACAGATATTCACACAGTTTAGTCACAATCCAAAATATTTAGTGAGATACTATATATTAGTCAAGTAAACAGTCAATCACTAAATCCTCCATCCAGATATTAATATTTATATTCCACTCATTCTTCAATACAAATTGCTATATATATATAATACATATTTAAATTATGAACCAAACCACATTCACTGGATGATGTCATCAGTGATGTCATTTGAGATGTTATCAGTGATGTCACTGACCATGTCATTAATGATGTAATATGTGACATCATCAGCAGTGGATTGCGAGCGTGCGAGATGTAGTTAGTACAACTAACTATTTCGGAGGAATTTCAATGGTTTTGTTCGAGTGAAATGTCCAGCTAACTATAACACCCCTAAAACCTATTGTTTTTCAGTGAATTTCTAAGGTTTTTTAAATGCTAAATCCTAACTATATCAGGCCTGAAACCTATGTTTTTTTCAGTGAATTTATATATATATATGTATATATATTATCTACTGGCGGTCGCCAGTAGATAGTTATAGTTAGGACCGAGTTCCCATAGGAAATCTGAAAATTCTATTTTGAAGAACTTTGGGGCCGGTTGACTTATCTTCGTGAAATTTTAAAAACTAATGGGGCGCTCCGCTCAGCTCCTACCCTGAAAGTCTCGGGGTGATTCGTCAAGTGGGGCTGAGAAAAAAGGGGGGTCCCAAAATGCGTTTTCCCCATGCATTTTCCTATAGGACCTTTATTCGAAGGTACAGCCCGAACGGCTGAACAGAATTACTTGAAATTTGGCAAAGAGGTAGTCCTCAGGTCAGGCATGTGCCTTTTGCTTAAATGGTGTAAATCCGTTCAGTAGTTCCTGAGAAAATCAAAAGTACAATCACATATATATCTGAGCGGAGACTAACCACACATCTCATCGTGAGATCTGATTGGCTGTCAGCACTTCATCCAAGAAGTGTTGGCAGCCATCTTGGGACCAATATACATGATAGCACCTCATTAAAAAGCATTGCAGTTAATAGAAGGTTTTAAGACTTTAGTTACATTATAAATCATTTGTTGATGGTACCATACTCATTTTAGGAATTGTGGTGTGTTCTAAGGTGATTTTACCATGTGAAAAAGCCTTCTGCTGTGATATCATGAATCATGTTTGAGAGAAAACTATGTTCTCATGCTTTTCCCACAGAGGTTTGGAAGGTGATCTATAAGCTAACTGAGAGCATATTTTCTGTAAATTCACATTATCTTTCTCAGTCATGTGAGAATGAAGTCTGACATTCTCAGTAAAACATGTACATCCAACAAGGGCAGAGACTGTCAGTTGATTCCTTTGTGTTCTACTGCAGCTTCCCAGAGTGTTCTAAAGAACAACTAGAGCGCTAACAGTCCTACTTATGACAAACGTGTGGCACACCTGAAGCCATCTTGGTTGGAATAAAGTGGTAATTCTTAAAACATTAAATTTAAAAAGGAACAAAATGAGGGGGTTAATTTTGCCATAGAAAGTATGATTAGTGCTGCAGAAAGAAAAATTAGGGCACATTTTGAGTGACTTCTCAAATCCTCTTCTATTTCATTAAAAAATTATGACATGCAGACTGAAACATGCACTTTCAATACCAGTAGCAGACTTCCCTGGTGAGCAGTATCTTTACTACAGTGATCCATTAAGCAACTAGAGTGCTAACATTCTGAAATGATGGCAAATTTGTGACACATCTGAATGCCTTCTTGATGGAATCAAAGTAAAAAAACTGAAAGTATTTCCTACTGAGGAGACTGTAGTAAATGAGGAAATTAGGAAACATCATAACAAATAAGTCTTCCAAAATGGCCACCAGAGACAAAAGAGCCCAAATGTAGCCCAAATATCACCCAGATGTAGCCCAAGTATAGCCCAATGACAGAATGTCCCAGAGTGTTCTAACGAACAACTAGAGCGCTAACAGTCTTACTTATGACAAAAGTATGGCACACCTGAAGCCATCTTGAATGGAATAAAGTGGTAACACTTAAAACATTTAATTTACAAAGGAACACAATGAGGGGATTCATTTTGCCATATAAATTATGATTAGTGCTGCAGAAAGAAAAATTAGGGTACATTTTGACTTCTCAAATCCTCTTCTATGTCATAAAAAGATTCTGACATGCAGACTGAAACATGCACTTTGAATACCAGCAGCAGACTTCCCTGGTGAGCAGTAGCTTTACTACAGTGATCTAATGAGCAACTAGGGTGCTAACATTCAGAATTTATGGCAAATGTGTGACACATCTGCATGGCTTCTTGATGGAACCAAGTAAAAAACTGAAAGTATTTCCTACTGAGGAGACTGCAGTAAATGAGGAAATTAGGAAACTTCATAACAATTAAATCTCCCAAGATGGCCACCAGAGACAAAAGAGCCCAAATGTAGCCCAAATATCACCCAGATGTAGCCCAAGTATAGCCTAATGACAGAATGTCCCAGAGTGTTCTTAAGAACAACTAGAGTGCTTACTGTCTTACTTATGACAAATGTATGGCACACCTGAAGCCATCTTGATTGGAATAAACTGGTAACACTTAAAACATTTAATTTAAAAAGGAACACAATGAGGGGGTTCATTTTGCCATAGAAATTATGATTGGTGCTGAAGAAAGAAAAATTAGGGCACATTTTGAGTGACTTCTCAAATCCTCTTCTATTTCATTAAAAAATTCTGATATGCAGACTGAAAAATGCACTTTTAATACCAGCAGCAGACTTCCGTGGTGAGCAGTAGCTTTACTACAGTGATCTAATGAGCAACTAGAGTGCTAACATTCAGAATTTATGGCAAATGTGTGACATATCTGAATACCTTCTTGATGGAATCAAAGTGAAAAACTGAAAGCATTTCCTACTGAGGAGACTGCAGTAAATGAGGAAATTAGGAAACTTCATAACAAATAAATCTCCCAAGATGGCCACCAGACACAAAAGAGCCTAAATGCAGCACAAATATCACCCAGATGTAGCCCACATGTAGCCCAATGACAGAAGTGTGCAAAACACTTATTTTTTGTGTATTTGCAGTTTTATATAGTGCAGACTTGTCAGGTATTGGAATGCTTTACATGAGCATTGGTTACATCACACAAGATCAAATTCATTTTGGTTGTAGACATGGGGAGATTAAGTGATTTGACCAAAATCACAGAATGTTGAGCTGAAGCAGAAACTCCAACCTGGTTCCCCAGTTGCAAAGTCTGCAGCTCTGGAAGTAACACCACATCCTCTCGCCAAGGTGCAACATTTAATCAAGTGGTCAACTGGATAAAAAAACATAAAGATTACAAATAATTTAAAAGTTCTTTGTCGCTATTTGAAAACTCGGAAAATATGTCCTCATTTTAGTTTTTAAGAGCACTAACCATAATTTTGATGCAAATAAGACCCTCTCATATATGTAATTTCTAAAGGAAATGCTCTAGGTATTACAGTTTTGATTACATCAAGATGACGTGAGGCGTTCCACACTTTTGTAATGAATATAGAATGTTAGCAATCTAGTTGTTCTTTGGGATACTGTTGAGAGGCAGAGGCCAGGGGCACGGACTCTGAAAATTGAAGGCAGGTAGGAGAGTGCAGAGGCAACAATTTGACCACACTGGGCAGGCAGGAAGGGCAGTGGCAGCACAACAGACTATGGAGGGCAGTGGAAAGGGGGGCAGGGGCAACGAACCAACAATACAGGACTGGCAAGAGAGGCTGTGGCAATATAATAGACCATTGTGGGCAGGAGGAAGAGGCAGTGGTAGTACAACCATACATGCCGACAGACCCGTTTCAGCCAGGAAACGTCCAATGTTTTTAAGCTCAAATGGGCTTTATTTGACCTGTCTCCTGTCTACAATCTCCTCTTTTTCAACGTAACTCAAAGGGGAAAATCAATACCCCAGTTTTTTTTCAAAATCTCCCTCTTACCAAGTTCAAAATGTTTGCAAGTATAGTACATTGAATCATGGTAGGCAGGAGGAATTGGGGTAGGGACATGGACTCGGATAACAGAGGACAGGAGGGACATGGAGAGGTGCACCAAACTGACCCTACAGGGCAGGCATCAGGATTTGCAGCAGCACAATACACCACACAGCGCATGCAGGACGGGAGTGCAGCACAACAATCCATAGAAAGCAATAGGGAGGGGACAGGACCATGCACATGGACAACAGAGAACAGATGGGAAAGAGGCAATGGTAGCTAGCTGACCATAATGGACAGACAGGAGAGAAAGCTGCAGCATAACAGACCATAAAGGGCAGGAGGGATGGATCAGGGGCATTACAATGGAACAGACAAGCCAGGAGGGAGGGAATAGGGGGTCTGCACATGAAAACAGAGGGCTGGAGGCAAGGTGGCAGGGCAGGAGCAGCAAGATGACCATGGAGGTCAGGCAGGATGGGCACTAGAAACAAGACACACCATGGAGAGCAACAATGAGACTATGGTGGCATACACACAGACCATGGAGGGAAGGTGGGAGGGGGTCAGGGGCAGCTAGCTGACCACACAGGGAAGGTGGGAGGGGCCATGGCAGCACAGAAGACCATGCATGGCAAGCGGGAGGGTTAGTGGCAGCACAATGGCTATGATGGGCAAGAAGGAGGGTGCAGGGGCATGCACAAAGGACCATGGAGGATAGAAGGGAGGGTCAGGACCTGGGCACAGAAAAGAGAGTTCAGGGGAAGGGGCCTCACAACAGACCGCGCGGGGCAGGCTGGAGGGGCAGTTGCAGCACAACAGATCAGGGAGGGCAGGCAGGGTGGAGGTGGCAGGGACAGGTTACAGTCATCTGACAATGCTAGGCAGGTTGGAGGGGAGTGGCAGCTGAACAGAACACTCAGAGTAGATAGGAGTGGCAGGTCCATTGAACATAGTGGCCAAAAAGGATGGAACAGGGGCATGCACAAAGACATTGGAGGGCAGGGGAAGGAGAATAGGGGCAGCAAGCTAAGCACAGAGGCTAAGCAGGAGGTCAATGATGGGCCATAGAATTGGGCAATGGAGGGCAGGAGGAGCGGACTGGTACATCATGCTAAATGGAGGGCAGTGGCAGCACATCAGACCATGCATGGCAGGAGGGAAGAGGCTAGTCCATGGATTCAGACAACAGAGGATAGGGAGGAGGTGGATGAGGCAGCAAGCTAACTGTTCAGAGAAGGTGGGTATTAGGAACTTTATTGTTTTTAAAATGTGTGTCTGTGTGAACTACTTAAAATATGAACAAGTATGCAGCATAATCTCACTTTTATTCAGGAAGAAGAGGACGTTTGTGACTGTGACTCAGGGCTCACTTGGCAGAAACACCCCCTGACTCTCCACCCCATCGCAAAATGTAATGCCCGTGAAAAGGGTAGGTGCACGCAGTGTTATATAGAACATAGTCCTGAGAGCACAATTGAAAATGAAACTAGATGTAGTATATGGTATAAACTATGCACCAAAAAGTGTGATATAAGATGAACTGGGGCGTGAAATATAATATGCAATACATTGTGCGCAATGACAGATTCATTGGAGAGCGCGAGATAGCACAGGCACTAGCGCGTGCTATGCGATATGTGCCTTGGAGTGTAATATGCACAAGGCAGTGTTGTGTAACATAACTAGTTGTAATATAAAATATGTGCTGGGGAGTGTAACGTTGCATATGCACTGTGACAAAGATATGGATCCCAGATTGTAATATGTATGGCATAGTGCTGTGCGTTATAACATACACATCGAGGAAGGCACGTTAGATGGGGCAATATAACCCGTGCGAAGGCAAGTGTGGCATGACATATTCACGGGGTGGTGTTACAGTGCACATGGGCTAGAGAGTGTCATAGCATACGCACTAGCTGGTGGAATACAACACAGAGGTCTGAGGCAATCGGCGGGCACTGGTGGGTGTAACACAGCATTGGGCTCAGCCAGGAACACGCTGTGACTCTGAAGTGAGGTCCATCTCCTTTCCAGAGAGTAAAATAAAAAGTATTACACATCCAGCGGTGGATGTGTTTTTTATTAACCGTGAGGGGGGTTTCTTGCATAGTTTGGTCGAATTTTTGTCGAATCCCCTTTGAATGGCTTGGTGTGCGTGTATATTAAATGTGCCCGTCAATAGCTACCCATGTTTGTATAAATAAACGACAAGGGTGTCTACTTGGAGAGTATCCACCGGCGGGGGCGCCGGGATTAGGCACGGTAGGGCGTCAGACACATCAGAGCTTCACTAGCAGTGTAAATACATTCCATGTGGATTCATTCTATGCATAGTCACCTTTTAATGAATATCACGCAAATCGTCTTGGTGATAGGTACATACGGTTTGTCCAGCATGTCCTAGGCCTATAAATATATATATTTTTAAAATAATAAAAAACAAAGCCCGGCTCCGGGGGATGGGGACCCCAGAGCCATAAGTGGCCTGAGGAGGGGGGCAACGCAGCCCCCTCCGAAAGAATTTAAATGAAAAAAAGGCCATGACCCGGGGGTTGGGGTCCCCGGGGCCGATTAAGGCCTTGGGAGGGCCAAATTTATTTTTTTCAACCAAAAAAATTAGGGTGCAGGCGTGGGGGATGGGGTCCCCAGGGCCAGTAAATTAGAAAAAGAAGGGGGGCCACACAGCCCTCCTTCTTAAAAAAATAAAATAAATAAATGGCCGGCATCGCGCTGGAGGCCACGCCCCCTCCTTGCAGCACTCTGCAAACGCGCCCCCTGGCCAGTTGTAAGTTGGGGAATTAATTCCCCTTCAATACTGAGGGTCCCTGAGGGCCAACTAGCCCAACAGGTATCTCCAGTGTGCACCAGGGAGCTGCGTTGCAGACAGGTGTTCTGAGGCCACGCCCCTTTTTACACCTCTATGCAACGCAGCTCTGTGGTGCTTACTGGACGTACCTAGTGGGCTATTTTGCCCCTAGGGATCCTCAGGATTCAAGGGGACTTAATCTCCCAACTTAAAAAACGGCCACAGGGCATGTTTACACACTGGGGAAGGAAGGGGACGGGGCCTGAGGTGACGTGTGCAAACACACCCTATGGCGCGTTTTAAGTTGGGGAAATAATTCCCCTTCAATCCTGAGGGCCCCTGGGGGCTAACTTGCCCACCAAGGGCTTCCAGTAAGCGCCACTGAGCTGCGTTGCAGAGAGGTGGTCCAGGCCGTGCCACTTTTTACACCTCTCTGCAACGCAGCTCTGTGGCGCATACTGGAGGTACCTAGTGGGCTATTTGGACCCTAGGGACCCTCAGGATTCAAATTAACTTAATCTCCCAACTAAAAACGGTCACAGGGCTTGTTTACACAGTGGTGAAGGGAGGGGATGGGGCCTGAGTTAACGTGTGCTAACAAGCCCTGTGGCGCGTTTTAAGTTGGGGAAATAATTCCCCTTCAATCCTGAGGGCCCCTGGGGGCTAACTAGCCCACCAGGTGCTTCCAGTAAGCGCCACTGAGCTGCGTTGCAGAGAGGTGGCCCAGGCCGTGCCACTTTTTACACCTCTCTGCAACGCAGCTCTGTGGCGCATACTGGAGGTACCTAGTGGGCTAGTTGGACCCTAGGGACCCTCAGGATTCAAATGAACTTAATCTCCCAACTAAAAGCGGCCACAGGGCGTGTTTACACAGTGGTGAAGGGAGGGGACGGGGCCTGAGTTAACGTGTGCAAACAAGCCCTGTGGCGCGTTTTAAGTTGGGGAAATAATTCCCCTTCAATCCTGAGGGACCCTGGGGGCCAACTAGCCCACCAGGTGCTTCCAGTAAGCACCACTCCACTGCGTTGCAGAGAGGTGGTCTAGGCCGTGCCCCTTTTTACATCTCTCTGCAACGCAGCTCTGTGGTGCTTACTGGAGGTACCTAGTGGTCTAGTTGGACCCTAGGGACCCTCAGGATTCAAGGGGACTTAATCTCCCAACTTAAAACGGCCACAGGGCGTGTTTACACAGTGGGGAAGTGAGGGGACGGGGCCTGAGGTGACGTGTGCAAACACGCCCTGAGGCGCGTTTTAAGAGGTAGTTTTAATCCCCTGCCCTATTATATGCTAGGGGCTTACAGAGGAGGTCATGCTGATCACAGGGGGACCCCTAATGTATGTAGGTGTTTTCACTGTATTCTGAGTGTCTTTTAACATAGCACTGGCTCTAGGACTGGTTAGTCAGACTCACTTACCACCAGTATCCGTCTGAAAAAGTTGAGGGTACAGGATGATTTTGCAACAAGGCTTCTTTCTGCTCTTCTGTTTGTTCTTTCTGCACGTTATCCTTCTTCCTGCACTTTTCTTTGTCTTTGAGGACTTCTGTTGCTTCTTTCTGCATTTCTTTTTTTTCTTTCTGTACATTTTTTCTTCTTTCTTCACATGTCCTATCTCTGTAGGCATAGTTAGAAATTAGCATTTAAAAAACCTTTGAAATTCACTGAAAAAACCATAGGTTTCAGGCACGTTATAGTTAGGAATTAGCATTTAAAAACCTTAGAAATTCACTGAAAAAAACATAGGTTTCAGGGGCGTTATAGTCAGCTCGACTTTTCACTCGTACAAAACCATTGAAATTCCCCCGTTATAGTTAGTTCAGCTAACTTTAACTCGCGTGCCCGCAATGCACTGCTGATGACGTCACTTATGACATCACTGATGACATGGTCAGTGAAATCACTCATGACATCACTGATGACATCTCAAATGACATCACTAATGACATCACTGATGAGTGGCAGACCTCCTCTTCCCCTAATATAACCTTTGATACACACATTCAAAAATAGAAACTACAATGTTCAAAACAATGGACATACCAATACCTGTTACAACAACCTATTCAGTAATTCTAATATCCACATACACATCCACTCATTCACCAACAGTTCTATACAGTCACTCATACATGTACTCACTCATCATATGTACTCACACACCTATACATCCTGTTACACAACGCCACTCATCCATGGAGTTACTCACACACTTAGTCACTCATGCTAATAAAGAATCAAACATCCATTTACTTGCAAATACAGTTATACACACACCACCACACTTACTTCTACAGAAACTTACACATACTTAGTCTTTTAAACAATCACTTATAGAAACACATACTTAATCATACAGGAACACTTTCAATCTCTCACTCTCACATATACTCACTTATATACACCAATAGTCTCATATACTAGTTTAAAACATATGTAGTTACTCATAAAGACACTATTGAGACAGTCTATCACTCACTAACACACCCATGCACACACTCATCCACCCATACAGTCCTGAACACATGCTGTCTTCAACACATACAAACAGTGAGTCACTCATTCATGCACCTATGCACTACATAATACCCCCCACCGAACCATACAGACACTCAGACACTCATACTGATACTCAAAAAACCAACTAATAACCTATATAGACACTCATGTAGCTACTCACCAACCCATGCAGCCACTTATACACAAAGTGAGAGACTGATACAGATATTTACACATTTAAACATTACTCACTAAGCCATGTGTTCACTAAGATACACTTAATCAGTCATACAATCAATTTTTCAAAAACAAATCATCCATTTAGACACTTATATACCCATTTATTCTTCGATCGACCTTGAGATATACATATATAAAACATATGTAATTTTCAGAAAAACACACATTCACTGGATGATGTCATCAGTGATGTCATTTGAGATGTCATCAGTGATGTCATGAGTGATGTCACTGACCATGTCATGAGTGATGTAATATGTGACGTCATCAGCAGTGCATTGCGGGTGCGCGAGTTATAGTTAGCTGAACTAACTATAACAGGGGAATTTCAATGGTTTTGTACGAGTGAAAAGTCCAGCTAACTATAACACCCCTGAAACCTATGTTTTTTTCAGTGAATTTCTAAGGTTTTTAAATGCTAATTCCTAACTATAACGTGCCTGAAACCTATGGTTTTTTCAGTGACTATATATAGATATATATATATATATATTTCACAATCCAGTTCAGAGATGCTTGAAACAGGCACTGACTCCGTGGGGTTTTCATCAAAGAAAATCCTTTATTCCTCAATAAATGGCTAGACGCGTTTCGGCGGTCTTGCCGCCTTGGTCACTACTACAGGTACGTTGCCATATTGCTTGATTTAAATGCAACTTAATCAATTGTTTACATTGGTGCCATGACAAATAATTGCTCCTCATAGATATAAACAAAATCCTGTTGCTTAAGCACATATAGATGAATAAGTAAATAAACGTATCACAGTATCAAACTTGTAACAGGAAAAATAATATGTTGAATACATCTTGGTACATATACTGCAATCTTGAAAAGCATATTTGATTCAAAACCGATAACTCTAATATATCAAGTGACCGACTAAGCTGTGTTTGCAGAACTGTTACAGTACTACCCCAGTGGGTGTTGATATCTGTCTGCTCTTAATTGTTAGAACTGGTCATCTGATTGTATCGGTTGAAAATTGGATAAAAGTAAAAATTAGAAGTTGAAAGAAAAAAATATTTTGTACAATAAAATAAAAAATATATGTATATCATTAATTACATAATGAACATTACCTGTTCTATCTGGAAAGGGTGAAAGAAGGTCAGAGAAAACAAATTTTATTTTTATTAGTAACTACTCAATGCAGATCTACGTTTAAGGCTTCATCAGCATTCATTCCATTTGGAATTTTACTGTCCAGCAGAATTATGTATCTCGATTCTAGTTTTCGCAAAGACAGTTGCCTATTTCCTCCCCTGTTGTTTTTGGGGACACAGTCACTCATACATGTACTCACTCATCATATGTACTCACACACCTATACATCCTGTTACACAACGCCACTCATCCATAGAGTTACTCACACACATAGTCACTCATGCTAATAAAGAATCAAACATCCATTTACTTGCATATACAGTTATACACACAGCACCACACTTACTTCTATAGAAACTTACACATACTTAGTCTTATAAACAATCACTTATAGAAACACATACTTATTCATACAGGAACTCTTTCAATCTCTCACTCTCACATATACTCACTTATATACACCAATAGTCTCATATACTAGTTTAAAACATATGTAGTTACTCATAAGACACTATTGAGAGAGTCTATCACTCACTAACACACCCATGCACACACTCATCCACCCATACAGTCCTGAACACATGCTGTCTTCAACACATACAAACAGTGAGTCACTCATTCATGCACCTATGCACTACATCATACCCCCCACCGAACCATACAGACACTCAGACACTCATACTGATACTCAAAAAACCAACTAATAACCTATATAGACACTCATGTAGCTACTCACCAACCCATGCAGCCACTTATACACAAAGTGAGAGACTGATACAGATATTTACACATTTAAACATTACTCACTAAGCCATTTGTTCACTAAGATACACTTAATCAGTCATACAATCAATTTTTCAAAAACAAATCATCCATTTAGACACTTATATACCCATTTATTCTTCCATCGACCTTGAGATATACATATATAAAACATATGTAATTTTCAGAAAAACACACATTCACTGGATGATGTCATCAGTGATGTCATTTGAGATGTCATCAGTGATGTCATGAGTGATGTCACTGACCATGTCATGAGTGATGTAATATGTGACGTCATCAGCAGTGCATTGCGGGGGCGCGAGTTATAGTTGATCCATTGCTTCATTATAATACATTTCCATTGGCCAAAGAACAATATTGCCTCCTTTATCTGACCATCTCACAACTATATCCTTTCTTGCTTTGATTTTTTTCATCAGATTTTTATATTCAATGTTGTGGTTGTGTTTGGTTTTTATGAATTGATTGCTGCTCATGATGGCTAGTTCCTTTAGGTCTTTGACAACGTTCTCCGAAAATAAGTCTATCCCATCCTTGGGCATCATGGGTAGAAAAATCGATTTTGGTTTCAAGGGGCTTTCTGTCTTGCCATGTATGTCTAGGTTAGAGCAAATGGCTACGTCCATAGGAGATACCTGGCTTACTTCTTGATTTAGTTCCTCTAGATTTTGAAGGAGGCACATGTCTGCTACAGATAAGATGCCAGTAGTTGGATCAATGTTGCCTGGCGATGACGTTTCTGTCTGCCTTTTGTTAGAGTTGAAGAAGTGTTTACAAAGTTTTAATTTACGGATAAACTGAAATATGTCTATCCTTGGTTAGGTGTAGTCAAAATTAGTGACAGTACAGTACGAAAGTCCTAATTATAAAATCTTATTTTCGTTTGATGTTAGTTCCATGATTGTTAGGTTAATCACTGTGTTGTCTGCAACATCTTGTTTATTCATCTGCGCTTGTTCTTCCTGTAGGTTGATTTTCCTGTCTTTGGTAAAGCATTTGCCCCACCTCCTGTTTTTCCTTCGCCTTCTTTTTGTTGATTTGCTGGTTTCTGTTCTTGTCTTGTCGTTCTTGGTCTTAAACTCATTATGCGTTCTATTCGTAAAAAAACGAATTCTTGGATGGGTGTGGGGGCACTGCGTATTACATCACTTGTGGTTGCACCTTCTAGGTCTGACTCCAATTCTGAGCTTAGTACTGATTCACTAGGATCGCTCATTCGTGGAATATTGTCTGCCATAGAGGATAGTTGTTGTCGCCGAATATTATCATATTTTTTGGAGAATGTGTAGATCCTTCCTTGAAGATAGTCGTTTCTATCCCTTTGAAATTTCATGGCTTTCCTTTCTTTAATTATTTGCCCATGTTTAGAAATTCTGATCTCTATTTTGGCCAGATTTTTGTTCACTTCCTCTTGATTATCCAGTTCTTCCAATTTTTTGAGGATTAGATTTATTCTTTCCAAGATTTTTTCTCGGTCACTGCTGGCAAATTTTATCAAAATTTGTAACATGTTACTAGATGACTGTGCACTATTCTCCGCCCACATTTGTAACATGCTAGGATCAGGGTTTTCGTATGTAGGGGCAACAAGGATTATCAAACCTCTGGGAATATGCCCAACATCTAAATACCTTTGCAATGATTTGCACTCCCGCCATTTCGAAACTTCTGTTTTTCGTAGTTTTTCTAATTCATTTGAAAGCTTCCTTAAATCGCTTATTGGTTGTGTTAATCTCGTTCTATTGCTGAACGATGGTAAGCTGCTGCCTATCTCTCCGTCACTAAAAATGTTCAAAGCTTATATATATATATATTCACTGAAAAAACCATAGGTTTCAGGGGTGTTATAGTTAGCTGGACTTTTCACTTGTACAAAACCATTGAAATTCCCCCGTTATAGTTAGTTCAGCTAACTATAACTCGCGCGCCCGCAATGCACTGCTGATGACGTCACATATTACATCACTCATGACATGGTCAGTGACATCACTCATGACATCACTGATGACATCTCAAATGACATCACTGATGACATCACTGATGACATCATCCAGTGAATGTGTGTTTTTCTGAAAATTAAATATGTTTTATATATGTATATCTCAAGGTCGATGGAAGAATAAATGGGTATATAAGTGTCTAAATGGATGATTTGTTTTTGAAAAATTGATTGTGTAACTGACTGATTAAGTGTATCATAGTGAATACATGGCTTAGTGAGTAATGTTTAAATATGTAAATATCTGTATCAGTCTCTCACTTTGTGTATAAGTGGCTGCATGGGTTGGTGAGTAGCTACATGGGTGTCTATATAGGTTATTAGTTGGTTTTTTGAGTATCAGTCTGAGTGTCTGCATGGTTCGGTGGGGGGTATTACGTAGTGCATAGGTGCATGAATGAGTGACTCACTGTTTGTATGTGTTGAACACAGCATGTGTGCAGGACTGTATGGGTGGATGAGTGTGTGTATGGGTGTGTTAGTGAGTGAATGACTGTCTCAATAGTGTCTTTATGAGTAACTACATATGTTTTAAACTAGTATATGTGACTATTGGTGTATATATGTGAGTATATGTGAGAGTGAGAGATTGAAAGAGTTCCTGTATGAATAAGTATGTGTTTCTATAAGTGATTGTTTAAAAGACTAAGTATGTGTAAGTTTCCGTAGAAGTAAGTATGGTGGTGTGTGTATAACTGTATATGCAAGTAAATGTATGTTTGATTCTTTATTAGCATGAGTGACTATGTGTGTGAGTAACTCTATGGATGAGTGGCATTGTGTAACAGGATGTATAGGTGTATGAGTACATATGATGAGTGAGTACATGTATGAGTGACTGTATAGGACTGTTGGTGAATGAGTGGATGTGTATGTGGATCTTAGAATTACTGAAGAGGTTGTTGTAACTGGTATTGGTATGTCCATTGTTTTGAAAATTTTAGTCTCTATTTTTGAATGTGTGTATCAAAGGTTATATTAGGGTGAGAGGAGGTCTGCCACTCTATCACAAGGATGATGTCATCAGTGATGTCATCAGTGATGTCATTTGAGATGTCATCAGTGATGTCATGAGTGATGTCACTGACCATGTCATGAGTGATGTAATATGTGACGTCATCAGCAGTGCATTGCGGGCGCGCGAGTTATAGTTAGCTGAACTAACTATAACGGGGGAATTTCAATGGTTTTGTACAAGTGAAAAGTCCAGCTAACTATAACACCCCTGAAACCTATGGTTTTTTCAGTGAATTTCTGAGGTTTTTTAAATGCTAATTCCTAACTATAACGTGCCTGAAACCTATGGTTTTTTCTGTGAATTTCAAAGGTTTTTTAAATGCTAATTTCTAACTATGCCTACAGAGATAGGACATGTGAAGAAAGAAGAAAAAATGCACAGAAAGAAACAAAAGAAGTGCAGAAAGAAGCAACAGAAGTCCTCAAATACGAAGATAAGTGCAGGAAGAAGGATAACGTGCAGAAAGAACAAAAAGAAGAGCAGAAAGAAGCCTTGTTGCAAAATCATCCTGTACCCTCAACTTTTTCAGACGGATACTGGTGGTAACTGAGTCTGACTAACCAGTCCTAGAGCCAGTGCTATGTTAAAAGACACTTAGAATACAGTGAAAACACCTACATACACTAGGGAACATTATGCGTTGGGGTCCCCCTGTGATTAGCATGACCTCCTCTGTAAGCCCCTAGTGTATAATAGGGCATGGGGATTAAAACTACCTCTTAAAACAGGCCACAGGGCGTTTTTGCACACGTTAACTCAGGCCCCGTCCCCTCCCTTCACCACTGTGTAAACACGCCCTGTGTCCATTTTTAGTTGGGAGATTAAGTTCATTTGAATCCTGAGGGTCCCTAGGGTCCAACTAGCCCACTAGGTACCTCCAGTAAGTGCCACAGAGCTGCGTTGCAGAGAGGTGTAAAAAGTGGCACGGCCTGGACCACCTCTCTGCAATGCAGCTCAGTGGCGCTTACTGGAAGCACTTGGTGGGCTAGTTAGCCCCCAGGGGCCCTCAGTATTGAAGGGAAATTATATCCCCAATTTAAAACGTGCCATAGTGCGTGTTTGCACACGTCACCTCAGGCCTTGTCCCCTCCCTTCACCACTGTGTAAACGCGCCCTGTGGCTGTTCTAAGTTGAGAGATTAAGTCCCCCTGAATCCTAAGGGTCCCTAGGGTCAAACTAGACCACTAGGTACCTCCAGTAAGCGCCACAGAGCTGCGTTGCAGAGAGGTGTAAAAAGGGGCTTGGCCTCAGAACACCTGGCTGCAGCGCAGCTACCTGGCGCATACTGGAGATGCCTGTTGGGGGCGCGTTTGCAGAGTGCTGCACGGAGGGGGCATGGCCTCCGGCACGATGCCAGTCTTTTATTTATTTTAGTTTTTTAAGAAGGGGGGCTGTTTGGTTCCCCTTCTTATTCTAATTTATTGGCCCTGATGACCCCATCCCCCAGGGCCAGTCTCCTAATTATATTTTTTTGACCCCAATCCCCAGGGCCGGCCACTGTTTTTTATTATTTTTAAAAAATATATATTTATAGACACACCTAGGACATGCTGGACAAACCGTACGTACCTATCACCATGACGATTTGCGTGATATTCATTAAAAGGCGACTATGCATGCAATGAATCCACGTGGAATGTATTTACACCACTTGTGAAGCTCTGACATGTCTGATGCCCTACCGTGCCTAATCCTGGTAGACACCCTTGTCGTTTATTTATACAAACATGGGTAGCTATTGACGGGCACATTTAATACACATGCACACCAAGCCATTCAAAGGGGATTCGACAAAAATTCGACCAAAACTATGCAAGAAACCCCCCTCACGGTTAATAAAACACACATCCACTGCCGGATGTGTAATACTTTTTATTTTACTCTCTGGAAAGGGGACGAACATCACTTGAGAGTCACAGCGTGCTCCTGACAGAGCCCAATGCTGTGTTACACCCACCATTGCCTGCCGAGTGCCACACACCTCTGTGTTGTATTCCACTAGCTAGTGCATATGCTATGACACTCTCTAGCCCATGTGCACTGTAACACCACCCCGTGAATATGTCATGCCACACTTGTCTTCGCACGGGTTATATTGCCCCATCTAACGTGCCTTTCTCGATGCCTATGTTATAACGCACAGTGCTATGCCATACATATTACAATCTGGGATCCATATCTTTGTCACAGTGCATATGCAACGTTACACTCCCCAGCACATATTTTATATTACAACTTTAGAGACTAGTTAGGTTACACAACACTGCCCTGTGCATATTACACTCCAAGGCGCATATCGCATAGCACGCGCTAGTGCCTGTGCTATCTCGCGCTCTCCAATGAATCTGTCATTGCGCACAATGTATTGCATATTATATTTCACGCCCGGTTCATCTTATATCACACTTTTTGGTGCATAGTTTATACCATACACTATATCTAGTTTTCATTTTCAATCGTGCTCTCAGGACTATGTTCTATATAACACTGTGTTCACCTACCCTTTTCACGGGCATTACATTTTGCGATAGGGGGTGGAGGGTCAGGGGGTGTTTCTGCCAAGTGAGCCCGGAGTCACAGTCACAAACGTCCTCTTCTTCCTGAATAAAAGTGAGATTATGCTGCATACTTGTTCATATTTTAAGTAGTTCGCACAGACACAATGTTTTAAAAACAATAAAGTTCCTAATACCCGCCTTCTCTGAACAGTTAGCTTGCTGCCCCATCTCCTTCCTCCCTATCCTCTGTTGTGTGAATCCATGGACTAGCCTCCTCCCTCCTGCCATGCATGGTCTGATGTGCTGCCACTGCCCTCAATTTAGTATGATGTACCAGTCCACTCCTCCTGCCCTCCATTGCCCAATTCTATGCCCCATCATTGACCTCCTGCTTAAACTCTGTGCTTAGCTTGCTGCCCCTATTCTCCTTCCCCCTGCCCTCCGATGTCTTTGTGCATGCCCCTGCTCCATCCTTTTTGCCCACCATGTCCCATGGACCTGCCACTCCTATCTACTCTGAGTGTTCTGTTGATCTGCCACTCCCCTCCCACCTGCCTAGCATTGTCAGATGACTGTAACCTGTCCCTGCCACCTCCACCCTGCCTGTCCACATGCCATGCCCCTATCCTCTTCCTCCTGTCCTACATGGTCCATTGTACTGCCACACCCTTCTGCCCTCCCTGGTCTGTTGTGCTGCAACTGCTCCTCCTGCCTGCCCCGTGTGGTCTGTTGTGAGGTCCCTTCCCCTGAACTTTCTTGTCTGTGCACAGGTCCTGACCCTCCCTTCTATCCTCCATCGTCCTTTGTGCATGCCCCTCCACCCTCCTTCTTGCCCATCATAGCCATTGTGCTGCCACTAACCCTCCCACTTGCCATGCATGGTCTTCTGTGCTGCCATGGCCCCTCCCACCTTCCCTGTGTGGTCAGTTAGCTGCCCCTGACCCCCTCCCACCTTCCCTCCATGGTCTGTGTGTATGCCATCACAGTCTCACTGTTGCTCTTCATGGTGTGTCTTGCTTCTAGTGCCCATCCTGCCTGACCTCCATGGCTATCTTGCTGCTCCTGCCCTGCCCCCTTGCCCCCAGCCCTACTCCCTCCCTCCTGGCTTGTCTGTTCCATTGTAATGCCCCTGATCCGTCCCTCCTGCCCTTTATGGTCTGTTATGCTGCAGCTTTCTCTCCTGTCTGTCTATTATGGTCAGCTAGCTACCATTGCCTCTTGCCCCTCTGTTCTCTGTTGTCCATGTGCATGGTCCTGTCCCCTCCCTCTTGCTTTCTATGGATTGTTGTGCTGCACTCCCGTCCTGCATGCCCTGTGTGGTGTATTGTGCTGCTGCAAACCCTGATGCCTGCCCTGCAGGGTCAGTTTGGTGCACCTCTCCATGTCCCTCCTGTCCTCTGTTATCCAAGTCCATGTCCCTATCCCATTTCCTTCCATGATCCAATGTACCATACTTGCGAACATTTTGAACTTGGTAAGAGGGAGATTTTGAAAAAAACTGGGGTATTGATTTTCCCCTTTGAGTTACATTGAAAAAGAGGATATTGTAGACAGGAGACAGATCAAATAAAGCCCATTTGAGCTTAAAAACATTGGACGTTTCCTGGCTGAATCGGGTCTGTTGGCATGTATGGTTGTACTACCATTGCCTCTTCCTTCTGCCCACAATGGTCTATTACATTGCCACAGCCTTGAAGGAGGGTAGATTTTGTATCACAGGGGGCCCCTGACCCGTTCTGTCCACACCTGAAGTATGAGACCCTTGTCCTTGCCCTGCCAGCTGCATTTGTAGGCCGTATTAAATTGACCAGCGGGTCCTGTGTTGCTATATAATTATCCTGAGACATCCTTACCACTCAGCCAGCATAAAACCCCTGTGTAGGCCCTTCTGTTCAATATGTAGGCCTCTTTGTTAAATTGACCATAGCTCTGCAATTTTAGTGTATAGCAGTCTGAAGGCAGGTCTGCGAGGCCTTCTGATCCAAACTAGTAGCCCCCACCCTACCCGAGTGCTCCGTGCTCGGTATCAAAGTTCAACATCCCCCTGAAGCTGTCGACATACAGTAGGCTGCATCCTGGACTGGTACTTGCTTCCTGGGCAGGTTTCCCGCTTTTAAGGAAGTGGCAACCGCAGAGCGTCAAGTTAGGAGAACTGAGGAGATTTTATACATGAATATATTGAATTCCCGTACAATACCCATTATTTTCTGCTTGCTCTATGGAACTTACGATAAGCGATTGGCCTGAGAGACTGACCTTTTCACCCAGTCCATTGTCAGCATTAAGTGGGTAAATGACGAAATGTCTGGTAAAATCTGCAGACGAAGCTTTTGGGTAGCATACGTAGGTAGATGTAGCGTGCAAAGGAGCCCACAAAATGATATAAAAAGGGAGCACCCACAGATATCGACGGACTACCACGCCGTCTGTATGTAGGTTAACAGGCAGTGCAGGTTTTCCCCAAGAGCTGGGAGCTCTTGTCTTCCTTTGCTTAAAATGTCTTGCTCTGCTTTGCTTGAAGTATCTTATTCTATTTTACCTATATGAAATGTCATGTTATGTTTAACCATTGTTCTCTTTACTTTTGCATTTAAAAGATTTTGTATTGTAATTGCAGGAATGCTTGCTCTAAGAGTAAACGTGAGTGTTCCTAGGTAACATTTTCCTTGGTGTAACTTGTTTCTCATGATGCATTTATAGATGTGTTTTCTCTCTCTCTCTGTCAGTACATTAATTGAGATACAGAGAATATTATGACAGCTGTATGATTATCTGGATTCTGTATTTTGTACTTTATGTCTCTATTCTGCGGTTTCTTTGAAGTTGCATCTTCTCATTAAACTGCCATTGTATTCTGCCTCCAATTCCATGTCTCATATGTCTGTTTTCTTCATTTTTGGAGCAAGCGTTCCTAGGCACCCCGGCTCAAATTAAGGTGCCCCTTTTGTCCCTGACTCACTCTCCTGCTCAGTTCTGTGGTGGCTCCCGGGGATCTGGGGACCGCCCCTAGCTTCCTTGACCCGTAATAGATCTTCCCTCCAACAGCCTCTCTTGCAAGTCCTGTATTGTTGGTTTGTTGCCCCTGCCCCCCTTTCCACTGCCCTCCATAGTCTGTTGTGCTTCCACGGCCCTTCCTGCCTGCTCAGTGTGGTTAAATTGTTGCCTTTGCACCCTCCTACCTGCCTTCAATTTTCAGAGTCCGTGCCCCTGGCCTCTGCCTCTCAACAGTATCCTAATGAACAACTAGATTGCTAACATTCTATATTTATTACAAAAGTGTGGAACGCCTGACATCATCTTGATGTAATCAAAACTGTAATACCTAGAGCATTTCCTTTAGAAATTACATATATGAGAGGGTCTTATTGGCATCAAAATTATGGTTAGTGCTCTAAAAGACTAAAATAAGGACATATTTTCTGAGTTTTCAAATAGCGACAAAGCACTTTTAAATTATTTGTTATCTTTATGTTTTTTTATCCAGTTGACCACTTGATTAAATGTTGCACTTAGGGGAGAGGATGTGGTGTTACTTCCAGAACTGCAGACTTTGCAACTGGGGAACCAGGTTGAAGTTTCTGCTTCAGCTCGACATTCTGTGATTCTGGTCAAATCACTTAGTCTCCCCATGTCTACAACCAAAATGAATTTGTTCTTGTGTGATGTAACCAATGCTCATGTAAAGCACTCCAATACCTAACAAGTCTGCACTATATAACACTGCAAAAACACAAAATAATAAGTGTTTTGCACACTTCTGTCATTGGGCTATATTTGGGCTACATCTGGGTGATTTTGGGCTACATTTGGGCTCTTTTGTCTCCGGTGGCCATCTTGGGAGATTTATTTGTTATGAAGTTTCCTAATTTCCTCATGTACTGCAGTCTCCTCAGTAGGAAATGCTTTCAGTTTTTTACTTTGATTCCATCATGAAGGTATTCAGATATGTCACACATTTGCCATAAATTCTGAATGTTAGCACTCTAGTTGCTCATTAGATCACTGTAGTAAAACTACTGCACCATGGAAGTCTGCTCCTGGTATTAAAAGTGCATGTTTCAGTCTGCATGTCAGAATTTTTTAATGAAATAGAAGAGGATTTGAGAAGTCACTCAAAATGTGCCCTCATTTTCTTTCTTCAGCATTAATCATAATTTCTATGGAAAAAACGAACCTCCTCATTGTGTTCCTTTTTAAATTAAATGTTTTAAGTGTTACCAGTTTATTCCAATCAAGATGGCTTCAGGTGTGCCATACTTTTGTCATAATGAAGACAGTAAGCGCTCTAGTTGTTTTTAAGAACATTCTGGGACATTCTGTCATTGGGCTATACTTGGGCTACATCTGGGTGATATTTGGGCTACATTTGGGCTCTTTTGTCTCTGGTGGCCATCTTGGGAGACTTATTTGTTATGAAGTTTCCTAATTTCCTCATTTACTGCAGTCTCCTCAGTAGGAAATACTTTCAGTTTTTTACTTTGATTCCATCAAGAAGGCATTCAGATGTGTCACACATTTGCCATAAATTCAGAATGTTAGCACTCTTTTTGCTCATTAGATCACTGTAGTAAAGCTACTGCTCACCAGGGAAAACTGCTGCTGGTATTGAAAGTGCATGTTTCAGTCTGCATGTCAGAATTTTTTAATGAAATAGAAGAGGATTTGAGAAGTCACTCAAAATGTGCCCTAATTTTTCTTTCTGCAGCACTAATCATACTTTTTATGGAAAAATGAACCCCCTCATTTTGTTCCTTTTTAAATTAAATGTTTTAAGAGTTACCACTTTAATCCAAGCAAGATGGCTTCAGGTGTGCCATACGTTTATCATAAGTAGGACTGTTAGCGCTCTAGTAGTTCTTTGGAACACTCTGGGAAGCTACAGTAGAACACAAAGGAATCAACTGACAGTCTCTGCCCTTGTTGGATGTACATGTTTTACTGAGAATGTCAGACTTCATTCTCACATGACTGAGAAAGATAATGTGAATTTACAGAAAATAAGCTCTCAGTTTAGCCTATAGATCACCTTCCAAACCTCTGTGGTAAAAGCATGAGAAAATATTTTTCTCTCAATCATGATATCCCAGCAGAATGCTTTTTCACATGGTGAAATCACCTTAGAACATACCACAATTCCTAAAATGAGTATGGTACCATCAACAAATGATTTATAATGTAACTAAAGTCTTAAAACCTTCTATTAACTGCAATGCTTTTTAATGAGGTGCTATCATGTATATTGGTCCCAAGATGGCTGCCAACACTTCTTGGATGAAGTGCTGACAGCCAATCAGATCTCAGGATGAGATGTGTGGTTAGGCTCCGCCCACATATATATATGCTTTTAAATGCTATTTTCTCAGGAAATACTGAACAGATTTACACCAGACCTGCAAAAGGCACTTCCTTGACCTTATGGCTACCTCTCTGCCAAATTTCAAGTAATTCTGTTCAGCCGTTCGGGCTGTAGCTGTGTCTAAAGGTCCTATGGAAAAATGCATGGGGAAAACGCGTTTTGGGACCCCCCTTTTTTCTCGGCCCCTGCTTGACGAATCCCCCCGAGACTTTCAGGGTAGGAGCGGAGCGTAGCGCCCCACCTATTTTGAAAATTTCGCGAGGATTCGTCGACCGGCGCCAAAGTTATTCCAAATAGAATGTTGCGGATTTCCTATGGAAACAGGGTCCTAACTATAACTACCTACTGGCGACCGCCAGTAGGTAATATATATATATATATATATATAATATATATTCACTGAAAAAAACATAGGTTTCAGGGGCGTTATAGTTAGCTGGACATTTCCCTCAGCTAACTATAACTCGCGCTGCTGATGACGTCACATATTACATCGCTCATGACATGGTCAGTGACATCACTGATGACATCACTGATGACATCTGAAATGACATCACTGATGACGTCATCCATGTGATAAATTAGTGCATCTTCTCCCTTTGATATACTCAATCAAAATTTCAGACGTCCATTCTCAAAACCATGGATACTCCAATACCAATAACTACATACCCACTCATTGACTCTTAGATCTACACACACATCCACTCACTCACCTGTACAGTCACCCATACTTACAGTCACTCAGTACAGGACTATCATATGCATTTATACACCTACACAGACACTCACACACCACCAATCATCCATAGAGATACTCTCACACCTAGTCAGTCATGCAAATAATTAATCACACTCTCATGTACTCACCTATGCAGTTATACACACACAAGTTCACTTACTCATAAAAATAGTACCACATTCTTACGCTCTTATACAATCACTGATACAAGCACACACTCATCCATACAGCCACTCTCACAATCACACACTCTCACATATACCCACTTATATACTCTTACACACATATATACTGCCTTTCACATATGTAGTTACTCACACATGTACCACTGAGATATACATTCAATCACTAACACACCCATACATATACTCACCCAACCCTACAGTCCATCACAGATGCACTCTTAAAACCATGCACCCATAGAATCACCCACTTACACATGTATGCACAGAGTCACCCACACCCCACCCACACAAACACTCAGGCACCCATACAGATACTCAGACAACCAATCAATAACCCATAGAGACACTCATATAGCTATTCACAAAATCATGCAGCCGCTTATACACCAACAGACAGACAGATACAGACATTCACACAGTTTAGTCACTAGTCTGCAGTAAGATACATTTAATGACTCACTTATAGAGTCAGTCACGCACCTACTAAATCATCCATTCACACACTTATACACCCACTCATTCTTCCATAGGTTTTTCCCTATATGTATATTAAACATATTTAAAATTTACAGAAACACACACTCACTGAATGACGTCATCAGCGATGTCATCAGTGTTGTCATTTCAGATGTCATCAGTGATGTCATCAGTGATGTCACTGACCATGTCATGAGTGATGTAATATGTGACGTCATCAGCAGTGCATTGCGGGGGCGCGAGTTATAGTTAGCTGAACTAACTATAATGGGGGAATTTCTAGGGTTTTGTATGAGGGAAATGTCCAGCTAACTATAACGCCCCTGAAACCTCTGTTTTTTTTCAGTGAATTTCTATGTTTTTTTAAATGCCAATTCCTAACTATAACGCCCCTGAAACCTTTGGTTTTTTCAGTGAATTTCAAAGGTTTTGTAAATGACAATTTTTAATGTATTAATTGTTATACTGATTTTTTTATACTGATTTACTACATTTTTTAAACTATTTATTTTTAGATATTTTTCTTTAATTACATTATAATTACATTATACATTACAATACAAAATATACTTTCTCAGAATGAATTACTTTAGTTTAAATACTTGGCAAATAGGCAACAGACTTTTAAGTACAGTGGTTACAGTTGTTGAAATGGCCAACCCAATTTCAAACACAAAGCAACATTGAGCTCAATGTAAATTTCTAGTTAAATGCAATTAGTTACTTTATGGATTACTTTTCTAACCACAGGACTGGGTCCTAGATTCAGTCCTTGGACATCTCCTGTAAACAGTGGAGTAAAAGCGTTTTGGTTACAGTAGGTATTTTGAAGGAATATTATTCTATTTTAAAAGTTGACACTTAGAAATTTTTTCACATAGAATCAACAATGTTATACTATGGCAGAAAATTCACTTAGCAGGTAAGTAGTGTTATTGTTACTTTTTCTTACTCAGTGTTGGATCCTGGATCCAGCTCTGGCCAACCTCTTGTAAACAGTTAAAAGTCATACAGATGATTTTTTAGGAATATTTTTTGTTTGTGAAAATAGACACTTAGAAACTTTTCTGCTGAAAACCACACAATGGATTCCTATGGAAGGAAATACAAGTTACTGGTAAGTACGCTTAAAATTACCTTTCAGAGTCAGTGCTGGGCTAAAAGATGCAGCCCTGGGTTCTCTCCTGATAACAGGTGAGTAAATCGGAAATTCGTAGTTCGGCTGATTTTAGAGGAATATTTTTAGTTTGTGAAAATAGATATTTAGAATCTTTTCTGCTGAAAACCACACAATGGATTCCTATGGACGGAAATACAAGTTACTGGTAAATACGCTTAGATTTACTTTTCAGGGTCAGTGCCTGGCTAAAAGATGCAGCACTGGGTTCTCTCCTGATAACAGGTGAGTAAATCGGAATTCGTAGTTCGGCTGATTTTAGAGGAATATTTGTACGTTTAAAAAATGGACCCTTAGAAAATTTTCTGGTGAAAACTCTCAGGGTAGGAGCGGAGCGGAGCTGGGCAAAAGTTTGGAAAATTTCGCGAAGATTTGTCAATCGGCGCCAGACTTATTGGGAATAGAATGTTGCGGTTTTCCTATGGAAAATAGGTCCTAACTATAACTATCTACTGGCGACCGCCAGTAGATAATATATTCTACAAATGCATAACCAAGAAAGGCATAAAGAAATAGCAACAGATCAAGCATTTCTCACTATTAAATCATAAGCATGATTAAGACATATTAAAAACATTCATGCCAAACAGTAAAAGCATCTTTTTGGTAGAAACAGGTGGACAACGGGGAGGCGGGTGGGACAGTGAGGAATCCACAGGCAGATACTGTATCCACCAAAAAAAGCGTTACCGAAGGTAAGTAACGTGCTCTTCTGATGGATACTTCTGCCTGTTGATTCCTCACCTTTTGAATAGAATCCTCAAGCCGTACCTCACCCGGAGGAGGATGTCCACCTGACTAGACCAACAATTCTTGCAAAACAGATTGAGCAAAATGGCCATCCTCCTAACCTCCGAATCCAATCGAATACATTTTAGTCAAATTATATTGAAAATAATACTTTAAAAATACTTTTATTAATAACTTAAAGGAAAACTTTTATTTATAATTAATTTAAAGATATTTCATACTTTACAAATTTCAAAATGGCTACTGGAATGCGCGCAGCCATCGTGTAGGGTGCGCGACTTCTGTATAATATTTTTTTTTAAAAGAATGAATATAGTTTTCCTAACTAAAAATTATTAAATTTAAAAAAAATATATATTACCTACTGGCAGTTGCCAGTTTGTAGTTCTAGTTAGGACCTATTTCCATAGGAAATCCGCAACATTCTATTTGGAATAACTTTTGCGCCAGTTGACGATTGTTCGCAAAAGTTTCAAAACTGGTGGGGCGCTCTGGTCCGCTCCTATCCTGAAAGTCTTGGGGTGATTCGTCAAGCGGGGGCCGAGAAAAAAGGGGGGTCCAAAAACATGTTTTCCCCATGCAATTTTCCATAGGAACATTTAATCGCAGCTACAACCAGAACTGCTGAATGGAATTACACCAAATTTGGCAAAAAGGTAGCCTTGGTTCAGAGTCATGCCTTTTGGTTAAATGGTGTAAATCCGTTCAGTAGTTCCTGAGAAAATCAAAAGAAAAATCACATATATACCTGTCCGGAGCCTAACCACACATCTCATCGTGAGATCTGATTGACTGTCAGCACTTCATCCAAGAATTGTTGGCAGCCATCTTGGTTCCAATATACATGATAGCACCTCATTAAAAAGCATTACAGTTAATAGATGGTTTTAAGACTTTAGTTACATTATAAATCAGTTGTTGATGGCACCATACTCATTTTAGGAATTGTGGTGTGTTCAAAGGTGATTTTACCATGTAAAAAAGCCTTCTGCTGGGATATCATGAATCATGTTTGAGAGAAAACTATTTTCTCATGCTTTTCCCACAGAGGTTTAGAAGGTGATCTATAAGCTAAACTGAGAGCATATTTTCTGTAAATTTACATTATCTTTCTCAGTCATGTGAGAATGAAGTCTGACATTCTCAGTAAAACATGTACATCCAACAGAGGCAGAGACTGTCAGTTGATTCCTTCGTGTTCTACTGCAGCTTCCCACAGTGTTCTAAAGAACAATTAGAGCGCTAACAGTCCTACATATGAGAAACGTATTGCACACCTGAAGCCATCTTGATTGGAATAAAGTGGTAACTCTTAAAACATTTACTTTAAAAAGGAACAAAATGAGGGGGTTCATTTTGCCATAGAAAGTATGATTATTGCTGCAGAAAGAAAAATGAGGGCACATTTTGAGTGACTTCTCAAATCCTCTTCTATTTCATAAAAAAATTCTGACATGCAGACTGAAACATGCACTTTCAATACCAGCAGCAGACTTCCCTGGTGAGCAGTAGCTTTACTAAAGTGATCTAATGAGAAACTAGAGTGCTAACATTCTGAATTTATGGCAAATGTGTGACACATCTGAATGCCTTCTTGATGGAATCAAAGTAAAAAACTGAAAGTATTTCCTACTGAGGAGACTGTAGTAAATGAGGAAATTAGGAAACTTTATAACAAATAAGTCTCCCAAAATGGCCACCAGAGACAAATGAGCCCAAATGTAGCACAAATATCACCCAGATGTAGCCCAACTATAGCCCAATGACAGAATGTCCCAGAGTGTTCTAAAGAACAACTAGAGCGCTAACAGTCTTACTTATGACAACAGTATGGCACACCTGAAGCCATCTTGATTGGAATAAAGTGGTAACACTTAAAACATTTAATTTTCAAAGGAACAAAATGAGGGGGTTCATTTTGCCATAGAGATTATTATTAGTGCTGCAGAAAGAAAAATTAGGGCACATTTTGACTTCTCAAATCCTCTTCTATTTCATTAAAAAATTCTGACATGCAGACTGAAACATGCACTTGAATACCAGCAGCAGACTTCTCTGGTGAGCAGTAGCTTTACTAAAGTGATCTAATGAGCAACTAGAGTGTGAACATTCAGAATTTATGGCAAATTTGTGACACATCTGAATGCCTTCTTGATGGAACCGAAGTAAAAAACTGAAAGTATTTCCTACTGAGGAGACTGCAGTAAATGAGGAAATTAGGAAACCTCATAACAAATAAGTCTCCCAAGATGGCCACCAGAGACAAAAGAGCCCAAATGTAGCACAAATATCACCCAGATGTAGCCCAAGTATAGCCCAATGACAGAATGTCCCAGAGTGTTCTTAAGAACAACTAGAGCGCTTACTGTCTTACTTATGACAAAACTATGGCACACCTGAAGCCATCTTGATTGGAATAAACTGGTAACACTTAAAACATTTAATTTAAAAAGTAACACAATGAGGGGGTTCATTTTGCCATAGAAATTATGATTAGTGCTGAAGAAAGTAAAATTAGGGCACATTTTGAGTGACTTCTCAAATCCTCTTCTATTTCATAAAAAAATTCTGACATGCAGACTGAAACATGTACTTTTAATACCAGCAGCAGACTTCCGTGGTGAGCAGTAGTTTTACTACAGTGATCTAATGAGCAACTAGAATGCTAACATTCAGAATTTATGGCAAATGTGTGATATATCTGAATACCTTCTTGATGGAATCAAAGTAAAAAACTGAAAGCATTTCCTACTGAGGAGACTGCAGTAAATGAGGAAATTAGTAAACTTCACAACAAATAAATCTCCCAAGATGGCCACCAGAGACAAAAGAGCCCAAATGCAGCACAAATATCACCCAGATGTAGCCTACATGTAGCCCAATGACAGAAGTGTGCAAAACACTTTTTATTTTTTGTGTTTTTGCAATTTTATATAGTGCAGACTTGTTAGGTTTTGGAGTGCTTTACACGAGCATTGGTTACATCACACAAGAACAAATTCATTTTGGTTGTAGACATGGGGAGATTAAGTGATTTGACCAGAATCACGGAATGTCGAGCTGAAGCAGAAACTCCAACCTCGTTCCCTAGTTGCAAAGTCTGCAGCTCTGGAAGTAACACCACATCCTCTCCCTTAAGTGCAACATTTAATCAAGTGGTCAACTGGATAAAAAAACATAAAGATAACAAATAATTTAAAAGTGATTTGTCGCTATTTGAAAACTCTGAAAATATGTCCTCATTTAAATTTTTTAGAGCACTAACCATAATTTTGATGCAAATAAGACCCTCTCATATATGTAATTTCTAAAGGAAATGCTCTAGGCATTACAATTTCGATTACATCAAGATGACGTCAGGCTTTTGTAATAAATATAAAATGTTAGCAATCTAGTTGTTCATTAGGCAGGAGGAATTGGGGTAGGGACATGGCCTCGGATAACAGAGTACAGGAGGGACATGGAGAGGTGCACCAAACTGACCCTACAGGGCAGGCATCAGGGTTTGCAGCAGCACAATACACCGCACAGGGCATGCGGGACGGGAGTGCAGCACAACTATCCATAGAAAGCAATAGGGAGGGGACAGGACCATGCACATGGACAACAGAGAACAGAGGGGAAAGAGGCAATGGTAGCTAGCTGACCATAATGGACAGACAGGAGAGAAAGCTGCAGCATAACAGACCATAAAGGGCAGGAGGGATGGATCAGGGGCATTACAATGGAACAGACAAGCCAGGAGGGAGGGAATAGGGGTCTGCACATGGAAACAGAGGGCTGGGGGCAAGGGGGCAGGGCAGGAGCAGCAAGATGACCATGGAGGTCAGGCAGGATGGGCACTAGAAGCAAGACACCATGGAGAGCAACAGTGAGACTATGATGGCATACACACAGACCATGGAGGGAAGGTGGGAGAGGGTCAGGGGCAGCTAGCTGACCACACAGGAAAGGTGGGAGGGGCCATGGCAGCACAGAAGACCAAGCATGGCAAGCGGGAGGGTTAGTGGCAGCACAATGGCTATGATGGGCAAGAAGGAGGGTGCAGGGGCATGCACAAA
Organism: Triturus cristatus; assembly: GCF_964204655.1. Classification (NCBI taxonomy): domain Eukaryota; kingdom Metazoa; phylum Chordata; class Amphibia; order Caudata; family Salamandridae; genus Triturus; species Triturus cristatus. The sequence goes on along the minus strand of NC_140579.1, from coordinate 1,016,132,733 downwards.
GGACCATGGAGGATAGAAGGGAGGGTCAGGACCTGGGCACAGACAAGAGAGTTCAGGGGAAGGTGCCTCACAACAGACCACACGGGGCAGGCAGGAGGAGCAGTTGCAGCACAACAGACCCGAGAGGGCAGACGGGTTTGGCAGTAAAATGGACCATGGAGGTCAGGAGGAAGGGGATAGGGGCATGGAATGCAGACAGGCAGGGTGGAGGTGGCAGGGACAGGTTACAGTCATCTGACAATGCTAGGCAGGTGGGAGGGGAGTGGCAGTTCAACAGAACACTCAGAGTAGATAGGAGTGGCAGATCCATGGAACATGGTGGGCAAAAAGGATGGAGCAGGGGCATGCACAAAGACATCGGAGGGCAGGAGAAGGAGAATAGGGGCAGCAAGCTAAGCCCAGAGGCTAAGTAGGAGGTCAATGATGGGGCATAGAATTGAGCAATGGAGGACAGGAGGAGTGGACTGGTACATCATGCTAAATGGAGGGCAGTGGCAGCACATCAGACCATGCATGGCAGGAGGGAAGAGGCTAGTCCATGGATTCAGACAACAGAGGATAGGGAGGAGGTGCATGGGGCAGCAAGCTAACTGTTCAGAGAAGGCAGGCATTAGGAACTTTATTGTTTTTAAAATGTGTGTCTGTGCGAACTACTTAAAATATGAACAAGTATGCAGCATAATTTCACTTTTATTCAGGAAGAAGAGGACGTTTGTGACTCTGACTCCGGGCTCACTTGACAGAAACACCCCCTGACCCTCCATCCCCATCTCAAAATGTAATGCCTGTGAAAAGGGTAGGTGAATGCATTGTTATATAGAATATAGTCCTGAGAGCACGATTAAAAATGAAAACTAGATATAGTGTATGGTATAAACTATGCACCAAAAAGTGTGATATAAGATGAACCGGGGCGTGAAATATGATATGCAATTCATTGTGCGCAATGATAGATTCATTGGAGAGTGCGAGATAGCACAGGCACTAGCGCATGCTATGCGATATGCACCTTGGAGTGTAATATGCAAAGGGCAGTGTTGTGTAACCTAACTAGTCTCTGAAGTTGTAATATAAAATATGTGCTGGGGAGTGTTGCGTTGCATATGCACTGTGACAAAGATATGGATACCATATTGTAATATATATGGCATAGCACTGTGCGTTATAACATAGGCATCGAGGAAAGCACGTTAGATGGGGCAATATATCCTGTGTGAAGGCAAGTGTGGCATGACATATTCACGGGGTGATGTTACAGTGCAAATGGGCCCGAGAGTTTCATAGCATACGCACTAGCTGGTGGAATACAACACAGAGGTGTGTGGAACTTGGCGGGCACTGGTGGGTGTAACACAGCATTGGGCTCAGCCAGGAGCATGCTGTGACTCTCAAGTGAGGTTCGTCTCCTTTCCGAGAGTAAATAAAAAGTATTACACATCCGGCGGTGGATGTGTGTTTTATTAACCGTGAGGGGGGTTTCTTGCATAGTTTTGGTTGAATTTTTGTTGAATCCCCTTTGAATGGCTTGGTGTGCGTGTGTATTAACTGTGACCATAGATAGCTACCCATGTTTGTATAAATAAATGATAAGGGTGTCTACTTGGAGAGTACCCGCCGGCCGGGGCACCGGGATTAGGCACGGAAGGGCGTCAGACACATCAGAGCTTCACTAGCGGTGTAAATGCATTCCACGTGGATTCATTGCATGCATAGTCGCCTTTTAATTAATATCACGCAAATCGTCATGGTGATAGGTACGTACGGTTTGTCCAGCATGTCCTAGGTTTTTCTATAAATATATAATAAATAAAAAAAACAAAGGCCGGCCCCGGGGGATGGGGTCCCCGGGGCCATAAGTGGCCTGAGGAGGGGGGCAACGCAGCCCCCCTCCTAAAGAATAACAAAAAAAAAGCCCATGCCCCGGGGGTTGGGGTCCCCAGGGCCGATTTAGGCCTCGGGAGGGGGTCCACGTGGCCCCCTTCCAAAATGTTTTTTTCTAAAAAGTACATTAAGGAGCAGGCCCTGGGGGATTGGGTCCCCAGGGCCAATACAGTAGAAAATAAAGGGGGGCCACAATGGGCTCCCCTGAAAACAGTAATCCGAGGGGAATTTATAGCATTGTCGGTGGCAGACAATAAAGAGCGCGCACGTAAGCGGGATGACCTCACACAGCGGACCCGGGAGCTTGAGCAGTCCACCAGAGAACAGGAGCCCCGAGGGTGTGGCAACAGGTTAAAGCCGTGCGCCACCAACTAGCAGCATTGGATCAGGATAGAGCGGAATATGCGGCATTGCGGCTGAAGCATGCATACTACACCGGGGGGGGGATAGATGCGGACGTCTCCTGGCTCAAAAATTGCGGGAGGTCCATCAGCAACGTTGGGTCAAGAATATCACCCGAGTAGACGGCACATGTGTGTCAGAGGATGGTGCTATAGCGGAGACATTCCGTGACTTTACGCAGGGGACTCACTGGACGGTTCGGAGGGGAGGGCCTTCCTTGATTCAGTTGCTCTGCATACACTGACTACGGCTCAAGCTGACCACCTAGATAGGGAAATTCAGAAAGAGGAAGTCATAGCAGCAATCTCTCGGCTCAGGCTGGGGAAAGCCCCCGGCCCAGACGGTTTTTCTGCGATTTTCTACAAGACGTATTGCGGCGTGATCGCCCCAATCCTCACCCGGTTGTTTAATTCCTTTGCCGTCCAGGGGGCAATATCAGGGGATCTCTTGGAAGCCTCGGTAGCGGTGATACCCAAACCTGGGAAGGACAGATCCCACTGTGAATCATACCGCCCAATCTCCTTCCTCAACATAGACTTCAAACTATATACGGGGATTTTGGCTTCCCGTCTTGGCCCCTACATGCCTGACCTCATTGACCCAGATCAAGCAGGATTTATCCCGGAACGGCAAACGGCAGATAACACTAAAAGAGTCTTGCACCTTATCGAGAAAGCTACTCGACTGCCAGGAGAGTTCATGATGTTGGCTATTGATGCCGAAAAAGCATTCGACCGCGTGCACTGGCCATACTTAGAACAGGTGCTAGGGAAAGTCGGGATGGGGGAACGGTTCCGCACGTACATATTCAACTGCTATAAGTTTCCCACTGCAACAGTTCGAGTGAATGGCTATACTTCCTCTCGATTCCGTATTGAGAGAGGCACGAGGCAGGGATGTTCATTATCCCCCCTTCTCTTTGCCCTTTATATGGAACCATTAGCTCAAAAAATAAGGCAGAACCTGGAAGTACAGGCGATTCATTTTGGGGGCTATACCCACACTATTAGCTTGTACGCGGACGATGTGCTGATATTACTCTCTGAACCGAGGTCCGCGCTGCCGGCGTGTATGGCAGAACTAGACACCTTTTCCCGAGTCTCGGGATTTAAGGTCAACACCGCCAAGTCCATGGCCCTCGACCTGTCCCTGGCGCGATCCACTCAGGATTACCTACAATCCCTACTCCCCCTCCAATGGGCGACATCACGATCTCATACCTGGGGATCAGGCTGGCCCCCTCTCTCCCGGCAGTGGTTGATGTCAACTATGCGATACTGCGCGGGAAAATCCGTCAAGAGCTGGGCCGGTGGAAACACTACCCCCTGTCATGGTTGGGTAGAGTGGCGGCGGTGAAAATGACTATTCTACCGCAGATACTTTATCTCTTCCGCACCATACCTCTGCGACCGCCGGCCGAGTGGATTCGGCGGACACATCCGAGCTGGCCCAGTTTATCTGGAATGGTCGGAAACCACGAATGAGACGGGCCTTGGTAGTGCTTGCTCCAGAATTCGGAGGACTAGGTGTCCCAGATCTCCAGCTCTATTTCCAGGCAGCACAGTTGCGGTATCTGGTGGAGTGGAGTAGATGGGAATCCGGGAAACATTGGCTATTCCAGGATCAGGCGGTGGTGGCCCGTCCTCTGCAGGAAATCCCGTTCCTGCGCAAGCCTCACAGACCTCCAAACCTATACGCCTCATATATCACACGAGTCCCCCTGGAAGTGTGGGACGCCACTAATGCTAAACATGAACTCACAACCTTCCCGTCCCCGCTAACTCCCCTAATAGACAACCCTGAATTTGCTCCGGGGATGGATAAAGCAGCTTTTTCGGGTTGGAGAGCAGTCGGGTGCCGATTCTTGTACCACATTTATGGCGCTGACGGGGTTCACTCGTTTGCTCAGTTGAAGCAGGAATTTGGGTTCCAGGAGTCAGAAAGACTTCGGTATTTTCAAGTGAGGCACTGGGCGCTCCAAACACAGGTCCGCTCTGGGGCGGATAGGTGCTTTTCCTCCTATGAAAGATGACTTCTCGTGGGTACGTCAGACCTAAAACTCATATCGGACCACTACAAGAAACTGCAGATGATACATGCGCACAATCACAACCCCGGTAGGGAACGATGGGAGCGGGAGCTGGGCAGAGCTCTAACACATAGGGAGTGGGAGAGAATATACTATAAAGCCAGGCACTCCGCATGGGACTCATGGAGACACTCACGAAGATAGTGACAAACTGGTACTACACCCCGGAACACTTACACGACATGGACCATACCTAAGAAGACGTGCTGGAGAGGCTGTGGCCAAGTGGGCAACTTAGTACATCTAATCTGGGAGTGCGCGCACATTCAACCATACTGGACTCAGGTTCTAGATGAGCTGGATAAGCACTTTGAGACTGAGATACCGCGCTTCCCGGCCTATGTCCTATTGGGTCTTCTCAATCCCTTGACCTATCCACAAAAAACCCGCAAAGGCAGACAGATAGCTATTGCACTAGGGTCTGCGACACAAAACATTCTCACACATTGGCGCACTCCCACTCCCCCAGTTTTTACGGGGTGGCTAGATCGCCTGTGGTATGTCCTAGGGATGGAGAAGCTAGCGCTCACCATGGCAGGGGAGGGAACTAAATATGGGGACTTGTGGCAACCATTTCTGTCACTGCTGGCTACTGAATTCCGATAAGTCACGTGCCCCAGATATTTACGGCTGCTACGGCTCGCAGAGTGGGGCAGATGGATGGCTAAAGGAGTAGTCGGTGGGTCCATATATAGATTAAGTGGTGGACGCGGGGCAGGGAAAGGGGAGGGGGGAGGTGTTTTATTGTTCATTTTATGTATATTTCTGCATAGTGGGACACATAAAGTTGAGTAATGTTTCATAGCCACCGAGTGCGGTGGTATTAATATCGCATCCCATGATGAAAGATGTCTGTATGTGGTTATGTCTTCTGTTTCGTAAATTAATAAAAACATTTAAACCATAAAATCAGCCGAACTACGAATTCCGATTTACTCACCTGTTATCAGGAGAGAACCCAGGGCTGCATCTTTTAGCCCAGCACTGATCCTGAAAAGTAATTCTAAGCGTACTCACCAGTAACTTGTATTTCCTTCCATAGGAATCCATTGTGTGGTTTTCACCAGAAAATGTTCTAAGTGTCCATTTTTGAAACATACAAATATTCCTCTAAAACCAGCCAAACTACGAATTCCGATTTACTTACCTGTTATCAGGAGAGAACCCAGGGCTGCATCTTTTAGCCCAGCACTGACCCTGAAAAGTAATTCTAAGCATACTTACCAGTAACTTGTATTTCATTCCATAGGAATCCATTGTGTGGCTTTCAGCAGAAAAGTTTCCAAGTGTCCATTTTTAAAACATACAAATATTCCTCTAAAACCAGCCGAACTACAAATTCCGATTTACTCACCTGTTATCAGGAGGGAACCCAGGGCTGCATCTTTTAGTCCAGCACTGACCCTGAAAAGTAATTCTAAGTGTGCTTACCAGTAACTTGTATTTCCTTCCATAGGAATCCATTGTGTGGTTTTCACCAGAAAATTTTCTGTCCATTTTTGAAACGTACAAATATTCCTCTAAAATCAGCCGAAGAACGAATTCCGATTTACTCACCTGTTATCAGGAGAGAACCCAGGGCTGCATCTTTTAGCCCAGCACTGACCCTGAAAAGTAATTCTAGGCGTACTTACCAGTAACTTGTATTTCCTTTCATAGGAATCCATTGTGTGGTTTTCACACGAAAAGTTTGTGTCTATTTTCACAAACTAAAAATATTCCTAAAAAATCGTCTGTATGACTTAAACACATTCTTTCAACTGTTTACAGGAGGTTGGCCAGTGCTGGATCCAGGATCCACCAATGAGTAAGAAAAAGTAACGATAACACTACTTACCTGCTAAGTGAATTTTCTGCCATAGGATAACATTGGTGAATCTATGGGAAAAAGTTTCTAAGTGTTAACTTTTAAAATACAATAATATTCCTTAAAAATTACTACTGTAACCAAAGCGCTTTTACTCAACTTTTTACAGGAGATGTCCAAGGACTGAATCTAGGATCCAGTTGTGTGGTTAGAAAAGTAATCCATAAAGTAACTAATTGCATTTAATTAGAAATTCACATTGAGCTCAATGTTGCTTTGTGTTTGAAATTGTGTTGCCCATTGCAACAGCTGTAACTACTGTACTTAAAAGTCTGTTGCCTATTTGCCCAGTATTTAAACTAAAGTAATTCATTCTGAGAAAGTATATTTTGTATTATAATGTAAAATGTAATTATAATGTAATTATAAAAATATATATCTAAAATTAAATAGTTTTAAAAATGTAGTAAATCAGTATCAAAAAAATCAGTATAACAATTAATACATTAAAAATTGTCATTTACAAAACCTTTGAAATTCACTGAAAAAACCATAGGTTTCAGGCCTGATATAGTTAGGAATTAGCATTTAAAAAACGTTTGAAATTCACTGAAAAAACCATAGGTTTTAGGGGCGTTATAGTTAGGAATTGGCATTTAAAAAACCTTAGAAATTCACTGAAAAAACCATAGGTTTCAGGGGCGTTATAGTTAGCTGGACATTTCCCTCGTACAAAACCCTAGAAATTCCCCCGCAATGCACTGCTGATGACGTCACATATTACAACACTCATGACATGGTCAGTGACATCACTGATGACATCACTGATGACATTTCAAATGACATCACTGATGACATGTCATCCAGTGAGTCTGTGTTTCTGTAAAGTTTTAATGTGTTTAATATATATAGGGAAAGGCCTGTTGAAGAATGAGTGGGTGTACAAGTGTGCGAATGGATGATTTTCTAGGTGCGTAACTGTCTCTATAAGTGAGTCATTAAATGTATCTTACTGCAGACTAGTGACTAAACTGTGTGAATGGCTGTATGTGTCTGTGTGTTGGTGTATAAGTGGTTGCATGGTTTTGTGAATAGCTATATTAGTGTCTATATGGGTTATTGATTGGTTGTTTGAGTATCTGTATGGGTGCCTGAGTGTTTGTGTGGGTAGGGTGTGTGTAACTCTATGCATAGAAGTGTGAGTGGGTGTTTCTATGGGTGCATGGTTTTAAGAGTGCAACTGTGATGGACTGTATGTATGGGTGAGTGTATGTATGGGTGTGTTAGTGATTGAATGTATATCTCAGTTGTACATGTATCAGTAACTACATATGTGAAACACAGTGTATATGTGTGTAAGAGTATATAACTATCTATATGTGAAAGTGTGTGATTGCGGAAGTGGCTGTATGGATGAGTGTGTGCTTGTATCAGTAATTGTATAAGAGCGTCAGTTTGTTAGTATTTTTATGAGTAAGTGAACTTGAGTCTGTTTAACTGTATAGGTGAGTAAATTGGACTGCGATTAATTATTTGCATGACTGACTAGCTGTGTCAGTACCTCAATGGATGATTGGCGGTGTGTGAGTGTCTATATAGGTGTACAAATGCATATGATAGTCCTGTACGGAGTGACTGTAAGTATGAGTGACTGTACAGGTGAGTGAGTGGTGATGTATGTAGACCTAAGAGTCAATGAGTGGGTATTTAGTTATTGGTATTGGAGTATCTATGGCCGTCTGAAATTTTGAGTCGGTGTATCAAAGGTTATATTAGGGTGTGAGAAGATGCACTAATTTATCACATGGATGACGTCATCAGTGATGTCATCATTGATGTCATTTGATATGTCATCAGTGATGTCATCAGTGATGTCATCAGTGATGTCACTGACCATGTCATGAGTGATGTAATATGTGACGTCATCAGCAGTGCATTGCGGGGGCGCGAGTTATAGTTAGCTGAACTAATTATAACAGGGGAATTTCTAGGGTTTTGTACGAGGGAAATGTCCAGCTAACTTTAACGCCCCTGAAACCTATGGTTTTTTCAGTGAATATATATATATTCACTGAAAAAACCATAGGTTTCAGGCACGTTATAGTTAGGAATTAGCATTTAAAAAACCTTAGAAATTCACTGAAAAAACCATAGGTTTCAGGGGCGTTATAGTTAGCTGGACTTTTCACTCTTACAAAACCATTGAAATTCCCCCGTTATAGTTAGTTCAGCTAACTATAACTCGCGCGCCCGCAATGCACTGCTGATGATGTCACATATTACATCACTCATGACATGGTCAGTGACATCACTCATGACATCACTGATGACATCTCAAATGATATCACTGATGACATCATCCAGTGAATGTGTGTTTTTCTGAAAATTACATATGTTTTATATATGTATATCTCAAGGTCGATGGAAGAATAAATGGGTATATAAGTGTCTAAATGGATGATTTGTTTTTGAAAAATTGACTGTATAACTGACTGATTAAGTGTATCTTCGTGAATACATTGCTTAGTGAGTAATGTTTAAATGTGTAAATATCTGTATCAGTCTCTCACTTTGTGTATAAGTGGCTGCATGGGTTGGTGTGTAGCTACATGAGTGTCTATATAGGTTATTAGTTGGTTTTTTGAGTATCAGTATGAGTGTCTGAGTGTCTGTATGGTTCGGTGGGGGGTATTACGTAGTGCATAGGTGCATGAATGAGTGACTCACTGTTTGTATGTGTTGAAGACAGCATGTGTGCAGGACTGTATGGGTGGATGAGTGTGTGCATGGGTGTGTTAGTGAGTGATAGAATGTCTCAATAGTGTCTTTATGAGCAACTACATATGTTTTAAACTAGTATATGTGACTATTGGTGTATATAAGTGAGTATATGTGAGAGTGAGAGATTGAAAGAGTTCCTGTATGAATAAGTATGTGTTTCTATAAGTGATTGTTTAAAAGTATGTGTAAGTTTCTGTAGAAGTAAGTGTGGTGGTGTGTGTATAACTGTATATGCAAGTAAATGGATGTTTGATTCTTTATTAGCATGAGTGACTATGTGTTTGAGTAACTCTATGGATGAGTGACGTTGTGTAACAGGATGTATAGGTGTGTGAGTACATATGATGAGTGAGTACATGTATGAGTGACTGTATAGGACTGTTGGTGAATGAGTGGATGTGTATGTGGATCTTAGAATTACAGAATAGGTTGTTGTAACTGGTATTGGTATGTCCATTGTTTTGAACATTGTAGTTTCTATTTTTGAATGTGTGTATCAAAGGTTATATTAGGGGAAGAGGAGGTCTGCCACTCTATCAGAAGGATGATGTCATTAGTGATTTCATTTGAGATGTCATCAGTGATGTCATGAGTGATGTCACTGACCATGTTATGAGTGATGTAATATGTGACGTCATCAGCAGTGCATTGCGGGCGCGCGAGTTATAGTTAGCTGAACTAACTATAACGGGGGAATTTCAATGGTTTTGTACGAGTGAAAAGTCCAGCTAACTATAACGCCCCTGAAACCTATGGTTTTTTCAGTGAATTGCTAAGGTTTTTTAAATGCTAATTCCTAACTATAACGAGCCTGAAACCTATGATTTTTTCAGTGAATTTCAAAGGTTTTTTAAATGCTAATTTCTAACTATGCCTACAGAGATAGGACATGTGAAGAAAGAAGAAAAAACGCACAGAAAGAAAAAAAAGGAATGCAGAAAGAAGCAACAGAAGTCCTCAAAGATGAAGAAAAGTGCAGGAAGAAGGATAACGTGCAGAAAGAACAAACAGAAGAGCAGAAAGAAGCCTTGTTGCAAAATCATCCTGTACCCTCAACTTTTTCAGACGGATACTGGAGGTAACTGAGTCTGACTAACCAGTCCTAGAGCCAGTGCTATGTTAAAAGACACTCAGAATACAGTGAAAACACCTACATAAACTAGGGAACGCTATGCGTTGGGGTCCCCCTGTGATCAGCATGACCTCCTCTGTAAGCCCGTAGTATATAATAGGGCAGGGGATTAAAACTACCTCTTAAAACGCGCCACAGGGAGTGTTTGCACACGTCACCTGAGGCCCCGTCCCCTCACTTCCCCACTGTGTAAACATGCCCTGTGGCCATTTTAAGTTGGGAGATTAAGTCCCCTTGAATCCTGAGGGTCCCTAGGGTCCAACTAGACCACTAGGTACCTCCAGTAAGCACCACAGAGCTGCGTTGCAGTGAGATGTAAAAAGGGGCACGGCTTAGACCACCTCTCAGCAACGCAGCGGAGGGGTGCTTACTGGAAGCACTTGGTGGGCTAGTTGGCCCCCAGGGTCCCTCAGGATTGAAGGGGAATTATTTCCCCAAATTAAAAAGCACCACAGGGCTTGTTTGCACACGTTAACTCAGGCCCCGTCCCCTCCCTTCACCACTGTGTAAACACGCCCTGTGGCTGCTTTTAGTTGGGAGATTAAGTTCATTTGAATCCTGAGGGTCCCTAGGGTCCAACTAGCCCAATAGGTACCTCCAGTATGCACCACAGAGCTGCGTTGCAGAGAGGTGTAAAAAGTGGCATGGCCTGGACCACCTCTCTGCAACGCAGCTCAGTGGCGCTTACTGGAAGCATCTAGTGGGCTAGTTAGCCCCCAGGGGACCTCAGGATTGAAGGGGAATTATTTCCCCAACTTAAAACGCGCAACAGGGCTTGTTTGCACACGTTAACTCAGGCCCCGTCCCCTCCCTTCACCACTGTGTAAACACGCCCTGTGGCCGTTTTTAGTTGGGAGATTAAGTTAATTTGAATCCTGAGGGTCCCTAGGGTCCAACTAGCCCACTAGGTACCTCCAGTATGCGCCACAGAGCTGCATTGCAGAGAGGTGTAAAAAGTGGCACGGCCTGGACCACCTCTCTGCAACGCAGCTCAGTGGCGCTTACTGGAACCACCTGGTGGGCTAGTTAGGCCCCAGGGGCCCTCAGGATTGAGGGGGTATTATTTCCCCAACTTAAAACGCGCCATAGGGCGTGTTTCCACACGTCACCTCAGGCCCCGTCCCGTTCCTTTCCCACTGTGTAAAGATGCCCTGTGGCCGTTTTTTAAGTTGGGAGATTAAGTCCCCTTGAATCCTGAGGATCCCTAGGGGCAAAATAGCCCAATAGGTACGTCCAGAAAGCGCCATTGCAGAGAAGTGTAAAAAGGGGCACGGCCTGCACACCTCTCTACAACGCAGAGCAGGGGCACTTACTGGAAGCACCTGGTGGGCTAGTTGGCCCCCAGGGTCCCTCAGGATTGAAAGGGAATTATTTCCCCAACTTAAAACGCGCCACAGGGCGTGTTTGCACACGTCACCTCAGGCCCCATCCCCTCCCTTCACCACTGTGTAAACGTGCCCTGTGGCCGTTCTAAGTTGAGAGATTAAGTGCCCTTAAATCCTAAGGGTCCCTAGGGTCAAACTAGCCCACTAGGTACCTCCAGTAACCGCCACAGAGCTGCGTTGCATAGAGGTGCAAAAAGGGGAGTGGCCTCAGAACACCTGTGTGCAACGCAGCTCCCTGGCGCACACTGGAGATACCTGTTGGGCTAGTTGGCCCTCAGGGACCCTCAGTATTGAAGGGGAATTAATTCCCCAACTTACAACTGGCCAGGGGGCGCGTTTGCAGAGTGCTGCAAGGAGGGGGCGTGGCCTCCAGCGCGATGCCGGTCTTTTATTTATTTTATTTTTTGAAGAAGGAGGGCTGTGTGGCCCCCCTTCTTTTTCTAATTTACTGGCCCTGGGGACCCCATCCCCCAGGGCCTGCACCCTAATTTTTTTTGTTGAAAAAAATAAATTTGGCCCTCCCAACGCCTTAATCAGCCCCAGGGACCCCAACCCCCGGGTCATGGCCTTGTTTTTATTTACATTCTTTAGGAGGGGGCTGCGTTGCCCCCCTCCTCAGGCCACTTATGGCTCCGGGGACCCCATCCCCCGGGGACGGCCTTTGTTTTTTATTATTTTAAAATTATATATATTTATAGAAACACCTAGGACATGCTGGACAAACCGTATGTACCTATCACCAAGACGATTTGCGTGATATTCATTAAAAGGCAACTATGCATAGAATGAATCCACATGGAATGTATTTACACCGCTAGAGAAGCTCTGACGTGTCTGACGCCCTACCGTGCCTAATCCCGGCACCCCCGCCGGTGGCTACTCTCCAAGTAGACACCCTTGTCGTTTATTTATACAAACGTGGGTAGCTATTGACGGGCACATTTCATATACATGCACACCAAGCCATTCAAAGGGGATTCGACAAAAATTCGACCAAACTATGCAAAAAAAAACCCTCACGGTTAATAAAAAACACATCCACCGCCGGATGTGTAATACTTTTTATTTTACTCTCTGGAAAGGAGACGAACCTCACTTGAGAGTCACAGCGTGCTCCTGGCTGAGCCCAATGCTGTGTTACACCCACCAATGCCCGCCGATTGCCTCACACCTCTGTGTTGTATTCCACCAGCTAGTGCGTATGCTATGACACTCTCTAGCCCATGTGCACTGTAACACCACCCCGTGAATATGTCATGCCACACTTGCCTTCACATGGGTTATATTGCCCCATCTAACGTGCCTTCCTCGATGTGTATGTTATAACGCACCGCGCTATGCCATACATATTACAATCTGGGATCCATATCTTTGTCACAGTGCATATGCAACGTTACACTCCCCAGCACATATTTTATATTACAACTTTAGAGACTAGTTATGTTACACAACACTGCCCTGTGCATATTACACTCCAAGGCGCATATCGTATAGCACGCGCTAGTGCCTGTGCTATCTCGCGCTCTCCAATGAATCTGTCATTGCGCACAATGTATTGCATATTATATTTCACGCCCCGGTTCATCTTATATCTCACTTTTTGGTGCATAGTTTATACCATATACTACATCTAGTTTTCATTTTCAATCGTGCTCTCAGGACTATGTTCTATATAACACTGCGTCCACCTACCCTTTTCACGGGCATTACATTTTGCGATGGGAGTGGAGGGTCAGGGGGAGTTTCTGCCAAGTGAGCCCGGAGTCACAGTCACAAACGTCCTCTTCTTCCTGAATAAAAGTGAGATTATGCTGCATACTTGTTCATATTTTAAGTAGTTCGCACAGACACACATTTTAAAAACAATAAAGTTCCTAATACCCACCTTCTCTGAACAGTTAGCTTGCTGCCCCATCCACCTCCTCCCTATCCTCTGTTGTCTGAATCCATGGACTAGCCTCCTCCCTCCTGCCATACATGGTCTGATGTGCTGCCACTGACCTCCATTTAGCATGATGTACCAGTCCACTCCTCCTGCCCTCCATTGCCCAATTCTATGGCCCATCATTGACCTCCTGCTTAGCCTCTGTGCTTAGATTGCTGACCCTATTCTCCTTCCCCCTGCCCTCCGATGTCTTTGTGCATGCCCCTGCTCCATCCTTTTTGCCCACTATGTTCCATGGACCTGCCACTCCTATCTACTCTGAGTGTTCTGTTGAGCTGCCACTCCCCTCCCACCTGCCTAGCATTGTCATATGACTGTAACCTGTCCCTGCCACCTCCACCCTGCCTGTCCACATGCCATGCCCCTATTCCCTTCCTCCTGTCCTCCATGGTCCATTTTACTGCCACACCCTTCTGCCCTCCCTGATCTGTTGTGCTGCAACTGCTCCTCCTGCCTGCCCCGCGCGGTCTGTTGTGAGGCCCCTTCCCCTGGACTCTCTTGTCTGTGCCCAGGTACTGACCCTCCCTTCTATCCTCCATGGTCCTTTGTGCATGCCCCTGCACCCTCCTTCTTGCCCATCATAGCCATTGTGCTGCCACTAACCCTCCCGCTTGCCATGCATGGTCTTCTGTGCTGCCATGGCCCCTCCCACCTTCCCTGTGTGGTCAGCTAGCTGCCCCTGACCCCCTCCCACCTTCCCTCCATGGTCTGTGTGTATGCCACCATAGTCTCATTGTTGCTCTCCATGGTGTGTCTTGTTTCTAGTGCCCATCCTGCCTGACCTCCATGGTCATCTTGCTGCTCCTGCCCTGCCACCTTGCCCCCAGCCCTCTGTTTCCATGGGCAGACCCCCTATTCCCTCCCTCCTGGCTTGTCTGTTCCATTGTAATGCCCCTGATCCGTCCCTCCTGCCCTTTATGGTCTGTTATGCTGCAGCTTTCTCTCCTGTCTGTCCATTATGGTCAGCTAGCTACCATTGCCTCTTTCCCATCTGTTCTCTGTTGTCCATGTGCATGGTCCTGTCCCCTCCCTATTGCTTTCTATGGATTCTTGTGCTGCACTCCCGTCCCGCATGTGCTGTGTGGTGTATTGTGCTGCTGCAAACCCTGATGCCTGCCCTGTAGGGTCAGTTTGGTGCACCTCTCCATGTCCCTCCTGTCCTCTGTTATCCGAGTCCATGTCCCTACCCCAATTCCTCCTGCCTACCCTGATTCAATGTACCATACTTGCGAACATTTTGAACTTGGTAAGAGGGAGATTTTGAAAAAAAACTGGGGTATTGATTTTCCCCTTTGAGTTACATTAAAAAAGAGGAGATTATAGACAGGAGACAGATCAAATAAAGCCCATTTGAGCTTAAAAACATTGGACGTTTCCTGGCTGCAACGGGTCTGTTGGCATGTATGGTTGTACTTCCACTGCCTCTTCCTTCTGCCCACAATGGTCTATTATATTGCCACAGCCTCTCTTGCCAGTCCTGTATTGTTGGTTTGTTGCCCCTGCCCCCCTTTCCACCTCCCTCCATAGTCTGTTGTGCTGCCACTGCCCTTCCTGCCTGCCCAGTGGGGTCAAATTGTTGCCTCTGCACTCTCCTACCTGCCTTCAATTTTCAGAGTCCGTGCCCCTGGCCTCTGTCTCTCAACAGTATCCCAATGAACAACTAGATTGCTAACATTCTATTTTTATTACAAAAGTGTGGAACGCCTGACGTCATCTTGATGTAATCAAAACTGTAATACCTAGAGTATTTCCTTTAGAAATTACATATATGAGAGGGTCTTATTTGCATCAAAATTATGGTTAGTGCTCTAAAAAACTAAAATGAGGACATATTTTCTGAGTTTTCAAATAGCGACAAAGAACTTTTAAATTATTTGTAATCTTTATGTTTGTTTATCCAGTTGAACACTGGATTAAATGTTGCACCTTGACAAGAGGATGTGGTGTTACTTCCAGAGCTGCAGACTTTGCAACTGGGGAACCAGGTTGGAGTTTCTGCTTCAGCTCAACATTCTGTGATTGTGGTCAAATCACTTAATCTCCCCATGTCTACAACCAAAATGAATTTGATCTTGTGTGATGTAACCAATGCTCATGTAAAGCATTCCAATACCTGACAAGTCTGCACTATATAAAACTGCAAATACACAAAAAATAAGTGTTTTGCACACTTCTGTCATTGGGCTACATATGGGCTACATCTGGGTGATATTTGTGCTGCATTTAGGGCTCTTTTGTGTCTGGTGGCCATCTTGGCAGATTTATTTGTTATGAAGTTTCCTAATTTCCTCATTTGCTGCAGTCTCCTCAGTAGGAAATGCTTTCAGGTTTTTACTTTGATTCCATCAAGAAGGTATTCAGATATGTCACACATTTGCCATAAATTCTGAATGTTAGCACTCTAGTTGCTCATTAGATCACTGTAGTAAAGCTACTGCTCACCGCGGAAGTCTGATGCTGGTATTAAGAGTGCATGTTTCAGTCTGCATATCAGAATTTTTTAATGAAATAGAAGAGGATTTGAGAAGTCACTCAAAATGTGCCCTAATTTTTCTTTCTTCAGCACTAATCATAATTTCTATGGCAAAATGAGCCCCCTCATTGTGTTCCTTTTTAAATTAAATGTTTTAAGTGTTACCAGTTTATTCCAATCAAGATGGCTTCAGGTGTGCCATACTTTTGTCATAAGTAAGACAGTAAGCGCTCTAGTTGTTCTTAAGAACACTCTGGGACATTCTGTCATTAGGCTATACTTGGGCTACATCTGGGTGATATTTGGGCTACATTTGGGCTCTTTTGTCTCTGTTGGCCATCTTGGGAGATTTATTTGTTATGAGGTTTCCTAATTTCTTCATTTACTGCAGTCTCCTCAGTGGGAATACTTTCAGTTTTTTATTTAGGTTCCATCAAGAAGGCATTCAAATGTGTCACACATTTGCCATAAATTCTGAATGTGAATGGGTGGGACGCACTTAAGCAGTACGTGCAAGGCAGAAAGCAGCTTTAGGTGAAGTTAAAGGGGTTACTGATGGCTCGGGGCAACTACGTACGGACCCGGAGGGAATACGTGAGGTTTTTAGAGAGTTTTATGCTTCATTATATGATGAGGAACATCCAAAGGACTCTCTAGAAATCCACTCTTATCTCACTGATATTCCTGCCCCATTTTTAGGCTCCCCTGAGTGCAGAGGAGATATCCACTGCACTAGCCAGTTTAGTGACAGGGAAGGCAGCTGGGCCCGATCAAATCCCGATGGAATTTTATAAAACTTTTCGGGATGAAATCTTTATGGATTTAAGTACCACTTTACAACAGGCCCAGGCAGGGGTGTCGGTTCCTAGCACTTGGGCAGGAGCAGACATTGTAGTAATTTTAAAGAAGGGAAAGCTGACCACAGAACCAGGGTCTTATAGGCCAATTACGCTGATGAATGCGGATGCTAAAATATTTTCTAAAGTTATGGCCACCAGACTATCAAAGGTTATAGACACCCAGCATGGATTCATTCCAGGAAGAGGCACAACTCAGCACATCCGCAGAGTTATTACTCTATTCGATGCTACAGAGGCTGCAGGAGGCCCGATGGCAGCTATGCTACTCGATGCCGAGAAAGCATTCGATCGGGTCTCCTGGGAGTATCTGTGGTCAACACTGAGATGGGCTGGAGTTGGAGAAGGATTTATAAAAGCTATTCAGGCTCTATTCATAGCTCCTACAGCTCGAATTCATGTGAATGCTGGACACACAAAGCCGCTGCAGATTAAACGGGGTAGGAGACAGGGCTGTCCATGTTCGCCACTTCTGTTCGCACTATATATAGACCCCTTTCTACGTAAATTGGGTGCGAATAATAGGATTCCCCCTATAAAAAGTCATGGTATAGATTGTAAAATTCTTGCATACGCTGATGACGTGGCGATTCTTACCCCGGCACCAATTGAGGCCATAAGGGAGGTTGAGAGGGAAGCCCTAAGTTTTGGCCAGGTCTCTGGATATGCTTTGAATGGGCCAAAGACACAAATAATTAAAAATGACAACACAGACTGCCTCGACTGTCGTGTAGTGGAATTTGGAGTCTATTTAGGGGTTATAATCTCGGCGGATTTGAACAAGGTTGTGGAAAGGAATATAGATCCAATAATAAAGAAAGTAAAAATCGATATGGATAGATTGCATAACCTGCATCTCTCTATAGTTGGACAAACGAATATCTTTAAAATGATAATTCTGCCAAAATTCCTCTATCTTTTTAGATCAATTCCACTTGCATTTGAGGTAAAATGGTTTACTATAATAGAGCAGATGGTAAATAGATTCTTGTGGGCACACGGTAAGACAAGAAGGGCTTTACGTTATATGGCACTCCCTAGAGATAGGGGAGGATGGGCGGTGCCTGATTTGAAAATGTATTATTGGGCAGCAGCCTTACAGTATATGTCTGGCATTTTAGGTGGTGGCAACACTGACTCAGAGGACACTTTTGGCTCTATATCTATCTACTCGATATTATTAGGAGAAGAAGCAGAGAATGCATTTCTGAAATACACTGACCCAAGCTACTTTAAAAGGACAAAATTCAAGACGCTGATAGCTGCCCATACGATATGGCTATCCTTCAAGAAAAGATTTGGACTAGGGAGATTCAATGCATACACTCAATTGTATAAAAACCACACTCTCCCGGGGACATATTTTTAGATTCGGATTTTGCAGATTGGGGGAGCCGAGGTATAACGAAGGTTAAGGATTTATTGGACATAAATGGAATACGACAGTTTGCTGATATTCAAATAACTCATGGGGTGGAGTCTAGAAGTTTTTTCAAATACTTACAAGTCAGGAGCTTTTTAAACACCATAAAGGGTGGGTCTGCCGGGTTTGTGGAAAACGCAATTATGGAAATCATCGGGGGTAGGGAGAGCTGTACTATTAAAAAACTCTATGCTGAACTTATAGCGGGAAGAGAAGATGACCTAGTGAAATTTCAAAAGAAATGGGACGAGAAACTTGGAGTGGGTCAGGAGTGCTTTTTACTCTCATTAGAATTAGCTCAGAAAGTTCTTTGTTCAGCTGCACTTCAGGCTCAGCATTACAAAACAATTTACTCACTATACTACACACCAGCCAGGATCGCGCAGTGGGGAGGGGTGGCTGGTACTACCTGCTCTAGGTGCGATAGCTCTGAGGCAGACTTAATACATGTCTTCACTACCTGCCCACACCTACTTCCGACTCAGAGGGCTATAGAAGTCTTCTTAGGCAGATTACTGGGCAGTGAGGTCACCCTCACCCCTCCGATTGTATTGCTGGGGTTAAATAATGAAGGTATAGTGGATCCTAAATGCCTTTTTATGTTTGTGGCTATGGCTGTTTTGCGAATATGTATTGCCTCGGCCTGGCTGGAACGAATCCCACCCACGTTTAATCAGTGGCTGGCGAGACTGCTCTCGGTATACAACCTCGAGAAAGAGATATACGCAAGGAAGGGCAAAAGGGGAAGAAAGTTAGGACTACAAATTTGGGAACCCATTATTAAGTGGAAGGAAAATTAAAAATTACTGACACAGTAAGATCTGAATCTAAATTTTTTGTTTATTTTTCAGGTTTAGCTACAATGGTCATTGCATACCTGGCTTTGGTTTTAAAAATGGATTTATGTAGTACTCTGTAATATGATTGTTATGTTGATTATGCTCTGTAAAAAAAATTGGGGAAAAGGTAATAAAAATGTATTTAAAAAAAAAAAAAAAAAAGATACTGTTGAGAGGCAGAGGCCAGGGGCAAGGACTCTGAAAATTGAAGGCAGGTAGGAGGGTGCAAAGGCAACAATTTAACCACACTGAGCAGGAAGGAAGGGCCGTGGCAGCACAACAGACTATGGAGGGCAGTGGAAAGGGGGGCAGGGGCAACAAACCAACAATACAGGACTTGCAAGAGAGGCTGTGGCAATGTAATAGACCATTGTGGGCAGGCAGAAGGAAGAGGCAATGGTAGTACAACCATACATGCCAACAGACCCGATTCAGCCAGGAAACGTCCAATGTTTTTAAGCTCAAATGGGCTTTATTTGATCTGTCTCCTGTCTACAATCTCCTCTTTTTCAATGTAACTCAAAGTGGAAAATCAATACCCCAGTTTTTTTTCAAAATCTCCCTCTTACCAAGTTCAAAATGTTCGCAAGTATGGTACATTGGATCATGGAAGGAAATGGGGTAGGGACATGGACTTGGATAACAGAGGACAGGAGGGACATGGAGAGGTGCACCAAACTGACCCTGCAGGGCAGGCATCAGGGTTTGCAGCAGCACAATACACCACACAGGGCATGCGGGACGGGAGTGCAGCACAACAATCCATAGAAAGCAAGAGGGAGGGGACAGGACCATGCACATGGACAACAGAGAACAGAGGGGCAAGAGGCAATGGTAGCTAGCTGACCATAATGGACAGACAGGAGAGAAAGCTGCAGCATAACAGACCATAAAGGGCAGGAGGGACGGATCAGGGGCATTACAATGGAACAGAGAAGCCAGGAGGGAGGGAGTAGGGGTCTGCACATGTAAACAGAGGGCTGGGGGCAAGGGGGCAGGGCAGGAGCAGCAAGATAGCCATGGAGGTCAGGCAGGATGGGCACTAGAAGCCAGACACACCATGAAGAGCAACACTGAGACTGTGATGGCATACACACAGACCATGGAGGGAAGGTGGGAGGGGGTCAGGGGCAGCTAACTGACCACACAGGGAAGGTGGGAGGGGCCATGGCAGCACAGAAGACCATGCATGGCAAGTGGGAGGGTTAGTGGCAGCACAATGGCTATGATGAGCAAGAAGGAGGGTGCAGGGGCATGCACAAAGGACGATGGAGGATAGAAGGGAGGGTCAGGACCTGTGCACAGACCAGAAAGTTCAGGGGAAGGGGACTCATAACAGACCGCACGGGGCAGGCAGGAGGAGCAGTTGCAGCACAACAGACCAGGGAGGGCAGAAGGGTGTGGCAGTACAATGGACCATGTAGGACATGAGGAAGAGGATAGGGGCATGGCATGTGGACAGGCAGGGTGGAGGTGGCAGGGACAGGTTACAGTCATCTGACAATGCTAGGCAGGTGGGAGGGGAGTGACAGCTCAACAGAACACTCAGAGTAGATAGGAGTGTCAGGTCCATGGAACATGGTGGGCAAAAAGGATGGAGCAGGGGCATGCACAAAGACATCGGAGGGCAGCGGAAAGGAGAATAGGGGCAGCAAGCTAAGCACAGAGTTTAAGCAGGAGGTCAATGATGGGGCATAGAATTGAGCAATGGAGGGCAGGAGGAGTGGACTGGTACATCATACTAAATTGAGGGCAGTGGCAGCACATCAGACCATGCATGGCAGGAGGGAGGAGGCTAGTCCATGGATTCACACAACAGAGGATAGGGAGGAGGGGGATGGGGCAGCAAGCTAACTGTTCAGAGAAGGCGGGTATTAGGAACTTTATTGTTTTTAAAACGTGTGTCTGTGCGAACTACTTAAAATATGCACCCCCTGACCCTCCACCCCCTATCGCAAAATGTAATGCCCGTGAAAATGGTCGGTGAACACAGTGTTATATAGAACATAATCCTGAGAGCACGATTGAAAATGAAAACTAGATATAGTGTATGGTATAAACTATGCACCAAAAAGTGTGATATAAGATGAACCGGGCGTGAAATATAATATGCAATACATTGTGCGCAATGACAGATTCATTGGAGAGCGTGTGCTATGCGATATGCGCCTTGGAGTGTAATATGCACAGGGCAGTGTTGTGTAACCTAACTAGTCTCTAAAGTTGTAATATAAAATATGTGCTCGGGAGTGTAACGTTGCATATGCACTGTGACAAAGATATGTATCCCAGATTGTAATATGTATGGCATAGCACTGTGCGTTATAACATAGGCATCGAGGAAGGCACGTTAGATTGGGCAATATAACCCGTGCGAAGACAAGTGTGGCATGACATATTCACGGGGTGGTGTTACAGTGCACATGGGCTAGAGAGTGTCATAGCATATGCACTAGCTAGTGGAATACAACACAGAGGTGTGTGGCACTCAGCAGGCAATGGTGTGTGTAACACAGCATTGGGCTCTGCCAGGAGCGCGCTGTGACTCTCAAGTGATGTTCGTCCCCTTTCCAGAGAGTAAAATAAAAAGTATTACACATCCGGCAGTGGATGTGTGTTTTATTAAACGTGAGGGGGGTTTCTTGCATAGTTTTGGTCGAATTTTTGTCGAATCCCCTTTGAATGGCTTGGTGTGCATGTGTATTATATGTGCCCGTCAATAGCTACCCATGTTTGTATAAATAAACGACAAGGGTGTCTACCGGGATTAGGCATGGTAGGGCATCAGACATGTCAGAGCTTCACTAGTGGTGTAAATACATTCCACGTGGATTCATTGTATGCATAGTCACCTTTTAATGAATATCACGCAAATCGTCATGGTGATAGGTACGTACGTTTTGTCCAGCATGTCCTAGGTGTGTCTATAAATATATATTTTTTTAAAATAATAAAAAACAGTGGCCGGCCCTGGGGATTGGGGTCCAAAAAATATAATTAGGAGACAGGCCCTGGGGGATGGGGTTATCAGGGCCAATAAATTAGAATAAGAAGGGCAACCACACAGCCCCCCTTCTTAAAAAATTTAAATAAATAAAAGACTGGCATCGTGCCGGAGGCCATGCCCCCTCCTTGCAGCACTCTGCAAACGCGCCCCCTGGCGAATTGTAAGTTGGGGAATTAATTCCTCTTCAATACTGAGGGTCCCTGAGGGCCAACTAGCCCAACAGGCATCTCCAGTATGCGCCAGGGAGCTGCGCTGCAGACAGGTGTTCTGAGGCCAAGCCCCTTTTTACACCTCTCTGCAACGCAGCTCTGTGACGCTTACTGGAGGTACCTAGTGGTCTAGTTTAACCCTAGGGACCCTTAGGATTCAAGGGGACTTAATCTCTCAACTTAGAACAGCCACAGAGCGCGTTTACACAGTGGTGAAGGGAGGGGACGGGGCCTGAGGTGACGTGTGCAAACACGCACTATGGCACGTTTTAAATTGGGGATATAATTTCCCTTCAATACTGAGGGCCCCTGGGGGCTAACTAGCCCACCAAGTGCTTCCAGTAAGCGCCACTGAGCTGCATTGCAGAGAGGTGGTCCAGGCCGTGCCACTTTTTACACCTCTCTGCAACGCAGCTCTGTGGCACTTACTGGAGGTACCTAGTGGGCTAGTTGGACCCTAGGGACCCTCAGGATTCAAATGAACTTAATCTCCCAACTAAAAATGGACACAGGCCATGTTTACACAGTGGTGAAGGGAGGGGACGGGGCCTGAGTTAACGTGTGCAAAAATGCCCTGTGGCCTGTTTTAAGAGGTAGTTTTAATCCCCCTGCCCTATTATATACTAGGGGCTTACAGAGGAGGTCATGCTAATCTCAGGGGGACCCCAACGCATAATGTTCCCTAGTGTATGTAGGTGTTTTCACTGTATTCTAAGTGTGTTTTAACATAGCACTGGCTCTAGGACTGGTTTGTCAGACTCAGTTACCACCAGTATCGTCTGAAAAAGTTGAGGGTACAGGATGATTTTGCAACAAGGCTTGTTTCTGCTCTTCCTTTTGTTCTTTTTGCACGTTATCCTTCTTCCTGCACTTTTCTTTGTCTTTGAGGACTTCTGTTGCTTCTTTCTGCACTTCATTTTTTTCTTTCTGTGCATTTTTTCTTCTTTCTTCACATGTCCTATCTCTGTAGGCATAGTTAGAAATTAGCATTTAAAAAACCTTTGAAATTCACAGAAAAAACCATAGGTTTCAGGCACGTTATAGTTAGGAATTAGCATTTAAAAAACCTCAGAAATTCACTGAAAAAACCATAGGTTTCAGGGGTGTTATAGTTAGCTGGACTTTTCACTTGTACAAAACCATTGAAATTCCCCCGTTATAGTTAGTTCAGCTAACTATAACTTGCGCGCCCGCAATGCACTGCTGATGACGTCACATATTACATCACTCATGACATGGTCAGTGACATCACTCATGACATCAGTGATAACATCTCAAATGACATCACTAGTGACATCACTGATGACATCATCCTTGTGATAGAGTGGCAGACCTCCTCTCACCCTAATATAACCTTTGATACACACAGCCAAAAATAGAGACTAACATTTTCAAAACAATGGACATACCAATACCAGTTACAACAACCTCTTCAGTAATTCTAAGATCCACATACACATCCACTCATTCACCAACAGTCCTATACAGTCACTCATACATGTACTCACTCATCATATGTACTCATACACCTATACATCCTGTTACACAATGCCACTCATCCATAGAGTTACTCACACACATAGTCACTCATGCTAATAAAGAATCAAACATACATTTACTTGCATATACAGTTATACACACACCACCACACTTACTTCTACGGAAACTTACACATACTTAGTCTTTTAAACAATCACTTATAGAAACACATACTTATTCATACAGGGACTCTTTCAATCTCTCACTCTCACATATACTCACTTATATACACCAATAGTCACATATACTAGTTTAAAACATATGTAGTTACTCATAAAGACACTATTGAGACAGTCATTCACTCACTAACACACCCATACACACACTCATCCACCCATACAGTCCTGCACACATGCTGTCTTCAACACATACAAACAGTGAGTCACTCATTCATGCACCTATGCACTACGTAATACCCCCCACCGAACCATGCAGACACTCAGACTGATACTCAAAAAACCAACTAATAACCTATATAGACACCCATGTAGCTACTCACCAACCCATGCAGCCACTTATACACAAAGTGAGAGACTGATACAGATATTTACATATTTAAACATTACTCACTAAGCCATGTATTCACTATGATACACTTAATCAGTCAGTTACACAATCAATTTTTCAAAAACAAATCATCCATTTAGACACTTATATACCCATTAATTCTTCCATCGACCTTGAGATATACATATATAAAACATATTTAATTTTCAGAAAAACACACATTCACTGGATGATGTCATCAGTGATGTCATCAGTGATGTCATTTGAGATGTCATCAGTGATGTCATGAGTGATGTCACTGACCATGTCATGAGTGATGTAATATGTGGCGTCATCAGCAGTGCATTGCGGGCGCGCGAGTTATAGTTAGCTGAACTAACTATAATGGGGGAATTTCAATGGTTTTGTACAAGTGAAAAGTCCAGCTAACTATAACACCCCTGAAACCTATGCTTTTTTCAGCGAATATATATATATATATATTATCTACTGGCGGTCGCCAGTAGATAGTTATACTTAGGACCGTGTTTCCATAGGAAATCCGCAACATTCTGTTTGGAATAACTTTGGCGCCGGTTGACGAATCCTCACGAAATTTTCGAAATAGGTGGGGCGCTCCGCTCCTACCCTGAAAGTCTCGGGGGGATTCATCAAGCGGGGGCTGAGATAAAAGGGGGGTCCCAAAATGCATTTTCCCCATGCAATTTTCCATAGGGACCTTTAGTCCAAGGTACAGCCCGAACGGCTGAACAGAATTACTTGAAATTTGGCAGAGAGGTAGTCCTCTAATACCAGCAGCAGACTTCCGCGGTGAGCATTAGCTTTACTACAGTGATCTAATGAGCAACTAGAGTGCTAACATTCAGAATTTATGGCAAATGTGTGACATATCTGAATACCTCCTTGATGGAATCAAAGTAAAAAACTGAAAGCATTTCCTACTGAGGAGACTGCAGCAAATGAGGAAATTAGGAAACTTCATAACAAATAAATCTGCCAAGATGGCCACCAGACACAAAAGAGCCCTAAATGCAGCACAAATATCACCCAGATGTAGCCCATATGTAGCCCAATGACAGAAGTGTGCAAAACACTTATTTTTTGTGTATTTGCAGTTTTATATAGTGCAGACTTGTCAGGTATTGGAATGCTTTACATGAGCATTGGTTACATCACACAAGATCAAATTAATTTTGGTTGTAGACATGGGGAGATTAAGTGATTTGACCACAATCACAGAATGTTGAGCTGAAGCAGAAACTCCAACCTGGTTCCCCAGTTGCAAAGTCTGCAGCTCTGGAAGTAACACCACATCCTCTTGTCAAGGTGCAACATTTAATCCAGTGTTCAACTGGATAAAAAAACATAAAGATTACAAATAATTTAAAAGTTCTTTGTCGCTATTTGAAAACTCAGAAAATATGTCCTCATTTTAGTTTTTTAGAGCACTAACCATAATTTTGATGCAAATAAGACCCTCTCATATATGTAATTTCTAAAGGAAATACTCTAGGTATTACAGTTTTGATTACATCAAGATGACGTCAGGCGTTCCACACTTTTGTAATAAAAATAGAATGTTAGCAATCTAGTTGTTCATTGGGATACTGTTGAGAGGCAGAGGCCAGGGGCAAGGACTCTGAAAATTGAAGGCAGGTAGGAGGGTGCAAAGGCAACAATTTAACCATACTGAGCAGGCAGGAAGGGCCGTGGCAGCACAACAGACTATGGAGGGCAGTGGAAAGGGGGGCAGGGGCAACAAACCAACAATACAGGACTTGCAAGAGAGGCTGTGGCAATGTAATAGACCATTGTGGGCAGGCAGAAGGAAGAGGCAATGGTAGTACAACCATACATGCCAACAGACCCGATTCAGCCAGGAAACGTCCAATGTTTTTAAGCTCAAATGGGCTTTATTTGATCTGTCTCCTGTCTACAATCTCCTCTTTTTCAATGTAACTCAAAGTGGAAAATCAATACCCCAGTTTTTTTTCAAAATCTCCCTCTTACCAAGTTCAAAATGTTCGCAAGTATGGTACATTGGATCATGGAAGGAAATGGGGTAGGGACATGGACTTGGATAACAGAGGACAGGAGGGACATGGAGAGGTGCACCAAACTGACCCTGCAGGGCAGGCATCAAGGTTTGCAGCAGCACAATACACCACACAGGGCATGCGGGACGGGAGTGCAGCACAACAATCCATAGAAAGCAAGAGGGAGGGGACAGGACCATGCACATGGACAACAGAGAACAGAGGGGCAAGAGGCAATGGTAGCTAGCTGACCATAATGGACAGACAGGAGAGAAAGCTGCAGCATAACAGACCATAAAGGGCAGGAGGGACGGATCAGGGGCATTACAATGGAACAGACAAGCCAGGAGGGAGGGAGTAGGGGTCTGCACATGTAAACAGAGGGCTGGGGGCAAGGGGGCAGGGCAGGAGCAGCAAGATAGCCATGGAGGTCAGGCAGGATGGGCACTAGAAGCCAGACACACCATGAAGAGCAACACTGAGACTGTGATGGCATACACACAGACCATGGAGGGAAGGTGGGAGGGGGTCAGGGGCAGCTAACTGACCACACAGGGAAGGTGGGAGGGGCCATGGCAGCACAGAAGACCATGCATGGCAAGTGGGAGGGTTAGTGGCAGCACAATGGCTATGATGGGCAAGAAGGAGGGTGCAGGGGCATGCACAAAGGACGATGGAGGATAGAAGGGAGGGTCAGGACCTGTGCACAGACCATAAAGTTCAGGGGAAGGGGACTCACAACAGACTGCACGGGGCAGGCAGGAGGAGCAGTTGCAGCACAACAGACCAGGGAGGGCAGAAGGGTGTGGCAGTACAATGGACCATGTAGGACATGAGGAAGAGGATAGGGGCATGGCATGTGGACAGGCAGGGTGGAGGTGGCAGGGACAGGTTACAGTCATCTGACAATGCTAGGCAGGTGGGAGGGGAGTGACAGCTCAACAGAACACTCAGAGTAGATAGGAGTGTCAGGTCCATGGAACATGGTGGGCAAAAAGGATGGAGCAGGGGCATGCACAAAGACATCGGAGGGCAGCGGGAAGGAGAATAGGGGCAGCAAGCTAAGCACAGAGTTTAAGCAGGAGGTCAATGATGGGGCTTAGAATTGAGCAATGGAGGGCAGGAGGAGTGGACTGGTACATCATACTAAATTGAGGGCAGTGGCAGCACATCAGACCATGCATGGCAGGAGGGAGGAGGCTAGTCCATGGATTCACACAACAGAGGATAGGGAGGAGGGGGATGGGGCAGCAAGCTAACTGTTCAGAGAAGGCGGGTATTAGGAACTTTATTGTTTTTAAAACGTCTGTCTGTGCGAACTACTTAAAATATGAACAAGTATGCACCCCCTGACCCTCCACCCCCTATCGCAAAATGTAATGCCCGTGAAAATGGTCGGTGAACACAGTGTTATATAGAACATAATCCTGAGAGCACGATTGAAAATGAAAACTAGATATAGTGTATGGTATAAACTATGCACCAAAAAGTGTGATATAAGATGAACCGGGCGTGAAATATAATATGCAATACATTGTGCGCAATGACAGATTCATTGGAGAGCGCGAGATAGCACAGGCACTAGCACGTGCTATGCGATATGCGCCTTGGAGTGTAATATGCACAGGGCAGTGTTGTGTAACCTAACTAGTCTCTAAAGTTGTACTATAAAATATGTGCTGGGGAGTGTAACGTTGCATATGCACTGTGACAAAGATATGGATCCCAGATTGTAATATGTATGGCATAGCACTGTGCGTTATAACGTAGGCATCGAGGAAGGCACGTTAGATTGGGCAATATAACCCGTGCGAAGACAAGTGTGGCATGACATATTCACGGGGAGGTGTTACAGTGCACATGGGCTAGAGAGTGTCATAGCATATGCACTAGCTAGTGGAATACAACACAGAGGTGTGTGGCACTCAGCAGGCAATGGTGGGTGTAACACAGCATTGGGCTCTGCCAGGAGCGCGCTGTGACTCTCAAGTGATGTTCGTCCCCTTTCCAGAGAGTAAAATAAAAAGTATTACACATCCGGCAGTGGATGTGTGTTTTATTAACCGTGAGGGGGGTTTCTTGCATAGTTTTGGTCGAATTTTTGTCGAATCCCCTTTGAATGGCTTGGTGTGCATGTGTATTATATGTGCCCGTCAATAGCTACCCATGTTTGTATAAATAAACGACAAGGGTGTCTACCGGGATTAGGCATGGTAGGGCATCAGACATGTCAGAGCTTCACTAGTGGTGTAAATACATTCCACGTGGATTCATTGTATGCATAGTCACCTTTTAATGAATATCACGCAAATCGTCATGGTGATAGGTACGTACGTTTTGTCCAGCATGTCCTAGGTGTGTCTATAAATATATATTTTTTAAAAATAATAAAAAACAGTGGCCGGCCCTGGGGATTGGGGTCCAAAAAATATAATTAGGAGACAGGCCCTGGGGATGGGGTTATCAGGGCCAATAAATTAGAATAAGAAGGGCAACCACACAGCCCCCCCTTCTTAAAAAATTAAAATAAATAAAAGACTGGCATCGTGCCGGAGGCCATGCCCCCTCCTTGCAGCACTCTGCAAACGCGCCCCCTGGCGAATTGTAAGTTGGGGAATTAATTCCTTTTCAATACTGAGGGTTCCTGAGGGCCAACTAGCCCAACAGGCATCTCCAGTATGCGCCAGGGAGCTGCGCTGCAGACAGGTGTTCTGAGGCCAAGCCCCTTTTTACACCTCTCTGCAACGCAGCTCTGTGGCGCTTACTGGAGGTACCTAGTGGTCTAGTTTAACCCTAGGGACCCTTAGGATTCAAGGGGACTTAATCTCTCAACTTAGAACAGCCACAGAGCGCGTTTACACAGTGGTGAAGGGAGGGGACGGGGCCTGAGGTGACGTGTGCAAACACGCACTATGGCACGTTTTAAATTGGGGATATAATTTCCCTTCAATACTGAGGGCCCCTGGGGGCTAACTAGCCCACCAAGTGCTTCCAGTAAGCGCCACTGAGCTGCATTGCAGAGAGGTGGTCCAGGCCGTGCCACTTTTTACACCTCTCTGCAACGCAGCTCTGTGGCACTTACTGGAGGTACCTAGTGGGCTAGTTGGACCCTAGGGACCCTCAGGATTCAAATGAACTTAATCTCCCAACTAAAAATGGACACAGGCCATGTTTACACAGTGGTGAAGAGAGGGGACGGGGCCTGAGTTAACGTGTGCAAAAATGCCCTGTGGCCAGTTTTAAGAGGTAGTTTTAATCCCCCTGCCCTATTATATACTAGGGGCTTACAGAGGAGGTCATGCTAATCACAGGGGGACCCCAACGCATAATGTTCCCTAGTGTATGTAGGTGTTTTCACTGTATTCTAAGTGTGTTTTAACATAGCACTGGCTCTAGGACTGGTTTGTCAGACTCAGTTACCACCAGTATCGTCTGAAAAAGTTGAGGGTACAGGATGATTTTGCAACAAGGCTTGTTTCTGCTCTTCCTTTTGTTCTTTTTGCACGTTATCCTTCTTCCTGCACTTTTCTTTGTCTTTGAGGACTTCTGTTGCTTCTTTCTGCACTTCATTTTTTTCTTTCTGTGCATTTTTTCTTCTTTCTTCACATGTCCTATCTCTGTAGGCATAGTTAGAAATTAGCATTTAAAAAACCTTTGAAATTCACAGAAAAAACCATAGGTTTCAGGCACGTTATAGTTAGGAATTAGCATTTAAAAAACCTCAGAAATTCACTGAAAAAACCATAGGTTTCAGGGGTGTTATAGTTAGCTGGACTTTTCACTTGTACAAAACCATTGAAATTCCCCCGTTATAGTTAGTTCAGCTAACTATAACTCGCGCGCCCGCAATGCACTGCTGATGACGTCACATATTACATCACTCATGACATGGTCAGTGACATCACTCATGACATCAGTGATAACATCTCAAATGACATCACTAGTGACATCACTGATGACATCATCCTTGTGATAGAGTGGCAGACCTCCTCTCACCCTAATATAACCTTTGATACACACAGCCAAAAATAGAGACTAAAATTTTCAAAACAATGGACATACCAATACCAGTTACAACAACCTCTTCAGTAATTCTAAGATCCACATACACATCCACTCATTCACCAACAGTCCTATACAGTCACTCATACATGTACTCACTCATCATATGTACTCATACACCTATACATCCTGTTACACAATGCCACTCATCCATAGAGTTACTCACACACATAGTCACTCATGCTAATAAAGAATCAAACATACATTTACTTGCATATACAGTTATACACACACCACCACACTTACTTCTACGGAAACTTACACATACTTAGTCTTTTAAACAATCACTTATAGAAACACATACTTATTCATACAGGAACTCTTTCAATCTCTCACTCTCACATATACTCACTTATATACACCAATAGTCACATATACTAGTTTAAAACATATGTAGTTACTCATAAAGACACTATTGAGACAGTCATTCACTCACTAACACACCCATACACACACTCATCCACCCATACAGTCCTGCACACATGCTGTCTTCAACACATACAAACAGTGAGTCACTCATTCATGCACCTATGCACTACGTAATACCCCCCACCGAACCATGCAGACACTCAGACTGATACTCAAAAAACCAACTAATAACCTATATAGACACCCATGTAGCTACTCACCAACCCATGCAGCCACTTATACACAAAGTGAGAGACTGATACAGATATTTACATATTTAAACATTACTCACTAAGCCATGTATTCACTATGATACACTTAATCAGTCAGTTACACAATCAATTTTTCAAAAACAAATCATCCATTTAGACACTTATATACCCATTAATTCTTCCATCGACCTTGAGATATACATATATAAAACATATTTAATTTTCAGAAAAACACACATTCACTGGATGATGTCATCAGTGATATCATTTGAGATGTCATCAGTGATGTCATCAGTGATGTCATTTGAGATGTCATCAGTGATGTCATGAGTGATGTCACTGACCATGTCATGAGTGATGTAATATGTGGCGTCATCAGCAGTGCATTGCGGGCGCGCGAGTTATAGTTAGCTGAACTAACTATAATGGGGGAATTTCAATGGTTTTGTACAAGTGAAAAGTCCAGCTAACTATAACACCCCTGAAACCTATGCTTTTTTCAGCGAATATATATATATATATATATTATCTACTGGCGGTCGCCAGTAGATAGTTATACTTAGGACCGTGTTTCCATAGGAAATCCGCAACATTCTATTTGGAATAACTTTGGCGCCGGTTGACGAATCCTCACGAAATTTTCGAAATAGGTGGGGCGCTCCGCTCCGCTCCTACCCTGAAAGTCTCGGGGGGATTCGTCAAGCGGGGGCTGAGATAAAAGGGGGGTCCCAAAACGCATTTTCCCCATGCAATTTTCCATAGGGACCTTTAGTCCAAGGTACAGCCCGAACGGCTGAACAGAATTACTTGAAATTTGGCAGAGAGGTAGTCCTCAGCTCAGGGAAGTGCCTTTTGCAGGTCTGGTGTCAATCTGTTCAGTAGTTCCTGAGAAAATCAAAAGTAAAATCATATATATATGTGGGCGGAGCCTAACCACACATCTCATCCTGAGATCTGATTGGCTGTCAGCACTTCATCCAAGAAGTGTTGGCAGCCATCTTGGGACCAATATACATGATAGCACCTCATTAAAAAGCATTGCAGTTAATAGAAGGTTTTAAGACTTTAGTTACATTATAAATCAATTGTTGATGGTACCATACTCATTTTAGGAATTGTGGTATGTTCTAAGGTGATTTCACCATGTGAAAAAGCCTTCTGCTGGGATATCATGATTGAGAGAAAAATATTTTCTCATGCTTTTCCCACAGAGGTTTGGAAGGTGATCTATAAGCTAAACTGAGAGCTTATTTTCTGTAAATTCACATTATCTTTCTCAGTCATGTGAGAATGAAGTCTGACATTCTCAGTAAAACATGTACATCCAACAAGGGCAGAGACTGTCAGTTGATTCCTTTGTGTTCTACTGCAGCTTCCCAGAGTGTTCCAAAGAACAACTAGAGCGCTAACAGTCCTACTTATGATAAACGTATGGCACACCTGAAGCCATCTTGCTTGGATTAAAGTGGTAACTCTTAAAACATTTAATTTAAAAAGGAACTAAATGAGGGGGTTCATTTTTCCATAAAAAGTATGATTAGTGCTGCAGAAAGAAAAATTAGGGCACCTTTGAGTGACTTCTGAAATCCTCTTTTATTTCATTAAAAAAGTCTGACATGCAGACTGAAACATGCACTTTCAATACCAGCAGCAGTTTTCCCTGGTGAGCAGTAGCTTTACTACAGTGATCTAATGAGCAAAAAGAGTGCTAACATTCTGAATTTATGGCAAATGTGTGACATATCTGAATGCCTTCTTGATGGAATCAAAGTAAAAAACTGAAAGTGTTTCCTACTGAGGAGACTGCAGTAAATGAGGAAATTAGGAAACTTCATAACAAATAAGTCTCCCAAGATGGCCACCAGAGACAAAAGAGCCCAAATGTAGCCCAAATATCACCCAGATGTAGCCCAAGTATAGCCCAATGACAGAATGTCCCAGAGTGTTCTTAAAAACAACTAGAGCGCTTTCTGTCTTCATTATGACAAAAGTATGGCACACCTGAAGCCATCTTGATTGGAATAAACTGGTAACACTTAAAACATTTAATTTAAAAAGGAACACAATGAGGGGGTTCATTTTGCCATAGAAATTATGATTAATGCTGAAGAAAGAAAATGAGGGCACATTTTGAGTGACTTCTCAAATCCTCTTCTATTTCATTAAAAAATTCTGACATTCAGACTGAAACATGCACTTTTAATACCAGGAGCAGACTTCCATGGTGAACAGTAGTTTTACTATAGTGATCTAATGAGCAACTAGAGTGCTAACTTTCAGAATTTATGGCAAATGTGTGACATATCTGAATACCTTCATGATGGAATCAAAGTAAAAAACTGAAAGCATTTCCTACTGAGGAGACTGCAGTACATGAGGAAATTAGGAAACTTCATAACAAATAAATCTCCCAAGATGGCCATCGGAGACAAAGGAGCCCAAATGTAGCCCAAAATCACCCAGATGTAGCCCAAATATAGCCCAATGACAGAAGTGTGCAAAACACTTATTATTTTGTGTTTTTGCAGTGTTATATAGTGCAGACTTGTCAGGTATTGGAGTGCTTTACATGAGCATTGGTTAGATCACACAAGAACAAATTCATTTTGGTTGTAGACATGGGGAGACTAAGTGATTTGACCAGAAAAACAGAATGTCGAGCTGAAGCAGAAACTCCAACCTGGTTCCCCAGTTGCAAAGTCTGCAGTTCTGGAAGTAACACCACATCCTCTCCCCTAAGTGCAACATTTAATCAAGTGGTCAACTGCATAAAAAAACATAAAGATAACAAATAATTTAAAAGTGCTTTGTCGCTATTTGAAAACTCAGAAAATATGTCCTTATTTTAGTCTTTTAGAGCACTAACCATAATTTTGATGCAAATAAGACCCTCTCATATATGTAATTTCTAAAGTAAATGCTCTAGGTATTACAGTTTTGATTACATCAAGATGACATCAGGCGTTCCACACTTTTGTAATAAATATAGAATGTTAGCAATCTAGTTGTTCATTAGGATACTGTTGAGAGGCAGAGGCCAGGGGCACGGACTCTGAAAATTGAAGGCAGGTAGGAGGGTGCAAAGGCAACAATTTAACCACACTGAGAAGGCAGGAAGGGCCGTGGCAGCACAACAGACTATGGAGGGCAGTGGAAAGGGGGGCAGGGGCAACAAACCAACAATACAGAACTTGCAAGAGAGGCTGTGGCAATGTAATAGACCATTGTGGGCAGAAGGAAGAGGCAATAGTAGTACAACCATACATGCCAACAGACCCGATTCAGCCAGGAAACGTCCAATGTTTTTAAGCTCAAATGGGCTTTATTTGATTTGTCTCCTGTCTACAATCTCCTCTTTTTCAATGTAACTCAAAGGGGAAAATCAATACCCCAGTTTTTTTTCAAAATCTCCCTCTTACCAAGTTCAAAATGTTCGCAAGTATGGTACATTGGATCATGGAAGGAAATGGGGTAGGGACATGGACTTGGATAACAGAGGACAGGAGGGACATGGAGAGGTGCACCAAACTGACCCTGCAGGGCAGGCATCAGGGTTTGCAGCAGCACAATACACCACACAGGGCATGCGGGACGTGAGTGCAGCACAACAATCCATAGAAAGCAAGAGAGAGGGGACAGGACCATGCACATGGACAACAGAGAACAGAGGGGCAAGAGGCAATGGTAGCTAGCTGACCATAATGGACAGACAGGAGAGAAAGCTGCAGCATAACAGACCATAAAGGGCAGGAGGGACGGATCAGGGGCATTACAATGGAACAGACAAGCCAGGAGGGAGGCCGTAGGGGTCTGCACATGTAAACAGAGGGCTGGGGGCAAGGGGGCAGGGCAGGAGCAGCAAGATAGCCATGGAGGTCAGGCAGGATGGGCACTAGAAGCAAGACACACCATGAAGAGCAACAGTGAGACTGTGATGGCATACACACAGACCATGGAGGGAAGGTGGGAGGGGGTCAGGGGCAGCTAACTGACCACACAGGGAAGGTGGGAGGGGCCATGGCAGCACAGAAGACCATGCATGGCAAGGGGGAGGGTTAGTGGCAGCACAATGGCTATAATGGGCAAGAAGGAGGGTGCAGGGGCATGCACAAAGGACGATGGAGGATAGAAGGGAGGGTCAGGACCTGTGCACAGACAAGAAAGTTCAGGGGAAGGGGCCTCACAACAGACCGCACAGGGGCAGGCAGGAGGAGCAGTTGCAGCACAACAGACCAGGGAGGGCAGAAGGGTGTGGCAGTACAATGGACCATGTAGGACAGGAGGAAGAGGATAGGGGCATGGCATGTGGACAGGCAAGGTGGAGGTGGCAGGGACAGGTTACAGTCATCTGACGATGCTAGACAGGTGGGAGGGGAGTGGCAGCTCAACAGAACACTCAGAGTAGATAGGAGTGGCAGGTCCATGGAACATGGTGGGCAAAAAGGATGGAGCAGGGGAATGCACAAAGACATCGGAGGGCAGGGGAAAGGAGAATAGGGGCAGCAAGCTAAGCACAGAGTTTAAGCAGGAGGTCAATAATGGGGCATAGAATTGGGCAATGGAGGGCAGGAGGAGGGGACTGGTACATCATACTAAATTGAGAGCAGTGGCAGCACATCAGACCATGCATGGCAGGAGGGAGGAGGCTAGTCCATGGATTCACACAACAGAGGATAGGGAGGAGGGGGATGGGGCAGCAAGCTAACTGTTCAGAGAAGGCGGGTATTAGGAACTTTATTGTTTTTAAAACGTGTGTCTGCGCGAACTATTTAAAATATGAACAAGTATGCAGCATAATCTCACTTTTATTCAGGAAGAAGAGGACGTTTGTGACTGCGACTCCGGGCTCACTTGGCAGAAACACCCCCTGACCCTCCACCCCCTATCGCAAAATGTAATGCCCGTGAAAAGGGTAGGTGAACACAGTGTTATATAGAACAGAGTCCTGAGAGCACGATTTAAAATGAAAACTAGATATAGTGTATGGTATAAACTATGCACCAAAAAGTGTGATATAAGATGAACCGGGCGTGAAATATAATATGCAATACATTGTGCGCAATGACAGATTCATTGGAGAGCGCGAGATAGCACAGGCACTAGCGCGTGCTATGCGATGTGCGCCTTGTAGTGTAATATGCACAGGGCAGTGTTGTGTAACCTAACTAGTCTCTAAAGTTGTAATATAAAATATGTGCTGGGGAGTGTAACGTTGCATATGCACTGTGACAAAGATATGGATCTCAGATTGTAATATGTATGGCATAGCACTGTGCGTTATAACATAGGCATCGAGGAAGGCACGTTAGACGGGGCAATATAACCCGTGCGAAGACAAGTGCGGCATGACATATTCACGGGGTGGTGTTACAGTGCACATGGGCTAGAGAGTGTCATAGCATATGCACTAGCTGGTGGAATACAACACAGAGGTGTGTGGCACTCGGCAGGCAATGGTGGGTGTAACACAGCATTGGGCTCTGCCAGGAGCGCGCTGTGACTCTCAAGTGATGTTCGTCCCCTTTCCAGAGAGTAAAATAAAAAGTATTACACATCCGGCAGTGGATGTGTGTTTTATTAACCGGGAGGGGGGTTTCTTGCATAGTTTTGGTCGAATTTTTGTCGAATCCCCTTTGAATGGCTTGGTGTGCATGTGTATTAAATGTGCCCGTCAATAGCTACCCATGTTTGTATAAATAAACGACAAGGGTGTCTACCGGGATTAGGCACGGTAGGGCATCAGACATGTCAGAGCTTCACTAGTGGTGTAAATACATTCCACGTGGATTCATTGTATGCATAGTCGCCTTTTAATGAATATCACTCAAATCGTCATGGTGATAGGTACGTACGGTTTGTCCAGCATGTCCTAGGTGTGTCTATAAATATATATTTTTTAAAAATAATAAAAAACAGTGGCCGGCCCTGTGGATTGGAGTCAAAAAAATATAATTAGGAGACAGGCCCTGGGGGATGGGGTCATCAGGGCCAATAAATTAGAATAAGAAGGGGAACCACACAGCCCCCCTTCTTAAAAAATTTAAATAAATAAAAGACTGGCATCGTGCCGGAGGCCACGCCCCCTCCTTGCAGCACTCTGCAAACGCGCCCCTGGCGAGTTGTAAGTTGGGGAATTAATTCCTCTTCAATAGTCAGGGTCCCTGAGGGCCAACTAGCCCAACAGGCATCTCCAGTATGCGCCAGGGAGCTGCGCTGCAGACAGGTGTTCTGAGGCCAAGCCCCTTTTTACACCTCTCTGCAACGCAGCTCTGTGGTGCTTACTGGAGGTACCTAGTGGTCTAGTTTGACCCTAGGGACCCTTAGGGTTCAAGGGGACTTAATCTCTCAACTTAGAACAGCCACAGGTCGCGTTTACACAGTGGTGAAGGAAGGGGATGGGGCCTGAGGTGACGTGTGCAAACACGCACTATGGCACGTTTTAAATTGGGGATATAATTTCCCTTCAATACTGAGGGCCCCTGGGGGCTAACTAGCCCACCAAGTACTTCCAGTAAGCGCCACTGAGCTGCATTGCAGAGAGGTGGTCCAGGCTGTGCCACTTTTTACACCTCTCTGCAACGCAGCTCTGTGGCACTTACTGGAGGTACCTAGTGGGCTATACACTAGGGAACATTATGCGTTGGGGTCCCCCTGTGATTAGCATGACCTCCTCTGTAAGCCCCTAGTATATAATAGGGCAGGGGGATTAAAACTACCTCTTAAAACAGGCCACAGGGCGTTTTTGCACACGTTAACTCAGGCCCCGTCCCCTCCCTTCACCACTGTGTAAACACGCCCTGTGTCCGTTTTTAGTTGGGAGATTAAGTTCATTTGAATCCTGAGGGTCCCTAGGGTCCAACTAGCCCACTAGGTTCACCATGGAAGTCTGCTCCTGGTATTAAAAGTGCATGTTTCAGTCTGCATGTCAGAATTTTTTAATGAAATAGAAGAGGATTTGAGAAGTCACTCAAAATGTGCCCTCATTTTCTTTCTTCAGCATTAATCATAATTTCTATGGCAAAATGAACCCCCTCATTGTGTTCCTTTTTAAATTAAATGTTTTAAGTGTTACCAGTTTCTTCCAATCAAGATGGCTTCAGGTGTGCCATACTTTTGTCATAATGAAGACAGTAAGCGCTCTAGTTGTGTTTAAGAACACTCTGGGACATTCTGTCATTGGGCTACATCTGGGTAATATTTGGGCTACATTTGGGCTCTTTTGTCTCTGGTGGCCATCTTGGGAGACTTATTTGTTATGAAGTTTCCTAATTTCCTCATTTACTGCAGTCTCCTCAGTAGGAAATACTTTCAGTTTTTTACTTTGATTCCATCAAGAAGGCATTCAGATGTGTCATACATTTGCCATAAATTCCGAATGTTAGCAGTCTTTTTGCTCATTAGATCACTGTAGTAAAGCTACTGCTCACCAGGGAAAACTGCTGCTGGTATTGAAAGTGCATGTTTCAGTCTGCATGTCAGAATTTTTTAATGAAATAGAAGAGGATTTGAGAAGTCACTCAAAGGTGCCCTAATTTTTCCTTCTGCAGCACTAATCATACTTTTTATGGAAAAATGAACCCCCTCATTTTGTTCCATTTTAAATTAAATGTTTTAAGAGTTACCACTTTAATCCAAGCAAGATGGCTTCAGGTGTGCCATAAGTTTATCATAAGTAGGACTGTTAGCGCTCTAGTTGTTCTTTGGAACACTCTGGGAAGCTGCAGTAGAACACAAAGGAATCAACTGACAGTCTCTGCCCTTGTTGGATGTACATGTTTTACTGAGAATGTCAGACTTCATTCTCACATGACTGAGAAAGATAATGTGAATTTACAGAAAATAAGCTCTCAGTTTAGCTTATAGATCACCTTCCAAACCTCTGTGGGAAAAGCATGAGAAAATATTTTTCTCTCAATCATGATATCCCAGCAGAAGGCTTTTTCACATGGTGAAATCACCTTAGAACATACCACAATTCCTAAAATGAGTATGGTACCATCAACAAATGATTTATAATGTAACTAAAGTCTTAAAACCTTCTATTAACTGCAATGCTTTTTAATGAGGTGCTATCATGTATATTGGTCCCAAGATGGCTGCCAACACTTCTTGGATGAAGTGCAGACAGCCAATCAGATCTCAGGATGAGATGTGTGGTTAGGCTCCGCCCACATATATATATGATTTTACTTTTGATTTTCTCAGGAACTACTGAACAGATTGACACCAGACCTGCAAAAGGCACTTCCCGGAGCTGAGGCCTACCTCTCTGCCAAATTTCAAGTAATTCTGTTCAGCCGTTCGGGCTGTACCTTGGACTAAAGGTCCCTATGGAAAATTGCATGGGGAAAACGCGTTTTGGGACCCCCTTTTTTCTTGGCCCCCGCTTGACGAATCCCCCCGAGACTTTCAGGGTAGGAGCGGAGCGGAGCGCCCCACCTATTTTGAAAATTTCGCGAGGATTCGTCAACCGGCGCCAAAGTTATTCCAAATAGAATGTTGCGGATTTCCTATGGAAACACGGTCCTAACTATAACTATCTACTGGCGACCACCAGTAGATAATATATATATATATATATATATATATATATATATATATATATATATATATATATATATTACCTACTGGCGGTCGCCAGTAGGTAGTTATAGTTAGGACCCTCTTACCATAGGAAATCCGCAACATTCTATTTTGAATAACTTTGGCGCCGGTCGACGAATCCTCGCGAAATTTTCAAAATAGGTGGGGCGTTGAGCTCCGCTCCTACCCTGAAAGTCTCGGGGGGATTCGTCAAGCGGGGGCTGAGATAAAAGGGGGGTCCCAAAACGCGTTTTTCCCATGCATTTTTCCATAGGACCTTTAGACAGAGCTACAGCCCGAACGGCTGAACAGAATTTTATGAAATTTGGCAGAGAGGTAGTCCTCAGGTCAAGGAAATGCCTTTTGTAGGTTTGGTGTAAATCTGTTCAGTAGATTCTGAGAAAATAGCCTTTAAATCAATATATATATCTGAGCCAGCTTACGGTGCGCTTACGGTGCGCTTACCGTACGCGTACGGTGACGTGCGCGAGCGCGATTCTGATTGGCTCTTAGATCTTAGTAAAGATTCGAATTGGTCGAAACCAGGAAGTGGCGGCCGCCATTTTGTGTGTTTCACTCAGGAAAAAAAGGGTGATAACTTGAAAAGGGGGCAAGGAATAGAGTTACAGACCCCACAACATTTAAAAGAGGGTCAAAGAAGGACAGAAAAGTACCAAAAAAACATTTATTAATTTAAAAAAAAAATCGCGGGGTACGCGTACGGTAAGCTCAACGAACGCGTACGGTAAAAAAAAAATAAAAGAAGAAATGAAATGCAGATTTAAGTGTTTAGATATTAGGGGGCTCTAAAAAGAGTCGTTGTGTTTATGAAGTGATTTTTTATTGGTACCTACAAGTAAGTACCGATGCAGAGTCTAAGGTTCAAGAGGAAGACTCTGTTCCCTTCATCATTGAAGTGCACACCATCTCCACTATAAATGTCTTGCATGTCGTAACGCAAGTTGTTGTGGTAAATGGAACCCATACCATAGTCTCGGAGGAAAGCAGAAACAGATTTGTTGACGTGCTTTCTTGCTTTGTCAATCTGTGGACAGAAATGATTGGACCAGTTCCATTTTTGCCTTTGGCATATGTTGGAAAACACAAAGGCAGTTTTAGGGAAAAGTGAAAACAGTTGTGCAAAGGTCTCCTTCATAAGCATTTCCAGACCTACCCCAGTCAAAGTGCCTAGGTCATTGCCACCACAGTGCACTATTATGAGGTCAGGGTGTTGGATTTGCATGAAGGATTTCACCAATGGCATCAATTGGTGCCACTTTAACCCTCTCTGACCAATCCATTTAATGTCTACATTTGGCAAAGCAAGGTCTCTCACCATACCTGTTTTCT
Organism: Triturus cristatus; assembly: GCF_964204655.1. Classification (NCBI taxonomy): domain Eukaryota; kingdom Metazoa; phylum Chordata; class Amphibia; order Caudata; family Salamandridae; genus Triturus; species Triturus cristatus. Next base: position 1,016,091,806 of record NC_140579.1, on the reverse strand, counting down.
CTGCATACTTTTCACTCCAGAAGACATAGCTGTGCCCTACAATCCACACTGTGAACATCTTCAAAGGATAACTGGATGCACTCAGGAGGTGTAATTCAGTAGAATGGTAAAAAGAAATGAAAGACAGTTTGGAAATGGAGGCATACATATTTTTTTTTTTTTAAACTGATTGGCTGTTTCATACCATTCTAGAATAAAAACTAGGCTGTATGTGTAAATTTATAGAAGCATGTTTTGTATTGGTACAGAAAAATGTGTTACCAAAGAACAGTACTATGGATTTGCGGTTAGGTTTGAAAAGTCAAGCACTCCTGCTCTTTGGAAATGAAACATTGTTTGGTGATCTTCTGACCTAACTCTGCACAGCAGTGTTTCAAGAGCTGTTGATATGGTAGCAGGCAGAAGTCAAGTTGGGGGAAGGGTACTAGGCAGAAGTCAAGTTAGGGGAAGGGTACTTTTGGAAAAGGGTTGGTTTTCAACCAATAGAAATGTGTGATTACATTTGAAAAAAAGGGGGAAGCACTGAGATTTGAAACTTACATGTATATGTGTGGAAAAAGAGAGGGAAAGTTTGCCATTATCTGGTTCTGCTGAGAGGAGAGAGGTGTACAGAACAGAGATCCTGGCTCTGATAATCTGCTGTTTGAGTGCCACATTTCTTTCACAACTAACTAATTTTAAAGGTGAGTTTAGAGTTTGAGAGGGGATGTATATGGTAAATTAAGAAATTAATAATAGAATTGGAATTCGTTTTGTTGAAGTTGTGTTTATCATTTTCTGTTTTGGGAGAAATTTAAATGTGAGGAACATGTAAAATAATATGGACTATGTTTTCACGATAAATTAAGGTGTACTGGTATAAATAAGGAATACTTTAAGGGTTTGAGGTTGCACTCAGTAATGCAAATACATTCAGCATCAGTAAGGCTGGTTGCCCTTGCTGGAGTGTAGTCAGTCACCCAGGCTACACATGTTGTTGGTCTCAGAAAGCTGTTTGGTATTGCTCTGGTGATTTTACATTTGCATTAGATGGAAAGGGGGAGGTATTTTTTTCTGCAGAAGCAGACTCTTAGCACACAGCCAGCTGAATATCCTGTGGAATCATGCATAGTATTCACAACCGAGTGGGGTTTGAGGTTTCAGTCAGTAATGCAAATACATTCAGCATCACTAAGGCTGGTTGCCCTTGCTGGAGTGTAGTCAGTCACCCAGGTTACACATGTTGCTGGTCTGAAAATGTTGTTTGGACATGTTGTTTTTTAAGAATCTGAAAAGTGGATTCATAATGTGTCAGACTGTAAAAGTACTTATCACTTGCCAAAAAAAAGAGTAGTAAGTGTGCTTTGAAATTGGCAAAGAAATTTCGTTTTTTGACTAATGTGAAAACATGACTCTGTGTGCAAATAGGAATTACAGGCAGAGATTTATTGCGTATTGCTCTGGTGATTTTACATTTGCATTAGTAGGAAAGGGGGAGCTATTTTTTTATGCAGAAGCAGACTCTTAGCACACAGCCAGCTGCTTTTCCTGTGGAATCATGCACAGTATTCACAACCGAGTGGGGTTTGAGGTTGCAGTCAGTAATGCAAATACATTCAGCATCACTAAGGCTGGTTGCTCTTGCTGGAGTGTACTCAGTCACCCAGGTTACACATGTTGCTGGTCTGAAAATGTTGTTTGGACATGTGCTTTTTTAAGAATCTGAAAAGTGGATTTAAAATGTGTCAGACTGTAAAAGTATTTATCACTTGCCTAAAAAAAGAGTAGTAAGTGTGGTTTCAAATTGGCAAAGAAATTACGTTTTCAGACTAATATGAAAACATGACTCTGTGTGCAAATAGGAATTATAGGCAGAGATTTATTGCGTATTGCTCTGGTGATTTTACATTTGCATTAGATGTAAAGGGGGAGCATTTTTTTTATGCAGAAGCAGACTCTTAGCACACACCCAGCTGCTTATCCTGTGGAATCATGCACAGTATTCACAACCGAGTGGGGTTTGAGGTTGCACTTAGTAATGCAAATACATTCAGCATCACTAAGGCTGGTTGCCCTTGCTGGAGTGTACTCAGTCACCCAGGTTACACATGTTGCTGGTCTGAAAAAGCAGTTTGGACATGTGCTTTTTTAAGAATCTGAAAAGTGGATTTAAAATGTGTCAGACTGTAAAAGTATTTATCACTTGCCAAAAAAAAGAGTAGTAAGTGTGGTTTCAAATTGGTAAAGAAAGTACATTTTCAGACTAATATGAAAACATAACTCTGTGTGGAAAGAGGAATTACAGGCAGAGATGTATTGCGTTATGCTCTGGTGATTTAACATTTGCATTAGATGTTAAGGGGGAGCTATTTTTTTGTGCAGAAGCAGACTCTTAGCACACAACCATCTGCTTATCCTATGGAATCATGCACAGTATTCACAACCGAATGGGGTTTGAGGTTGCAGTCAGTAATGCAAATACATTCAGCTTCACTAAGGCTGGTTGCCCTTGCTGGAGTGTACTCAGTCACCCAGGTTACACATGTTGCTGGTCTCAGAAAGCTGTTTGGTATTGCTCTGGTGATTTTACATTTGCATTAGATGGAAAGGGGGTGTTATTTTTTTATGCAGAAGCAGACTCTTAGCACACAACCATCTGCTTATCCTATGGAATCATGCACAGTATTCACAACCGAGTGGGGTTTGAGGTTGCAGTCAGTAATGCAAATACATTCAGCTTCACTAAGGCTGGTTGCCCTTGCTGGAGTGTACTCAGTCACCCAGGTTACACATGTTGCTGGTCTGAAAATGTTGTTTGGACATGTGCTTTTTTTAAAATCTAAAAAGTGGATTCATAATGTGTCAGACTGTAAAAGTACTTATCATTTGCCTAAAAAAAGAGTAGTAAGTGTGCTTTCAAATTGGCAAAGAAATTTTGTTTTTTGACTAATATGAAAACATGACTGTGTGCAAAGAGGAATTACAGGCAGAGATTTATTGCGTATTGCTCTGGTGATTTTACATTTGCATTAGATGTAAAGGGGGAGCTATTTTTTGTGCAGAAGCAGACTCTTAGCACACAGCCAGCTGCTTATCCGGTGGAATCATGCACAGTATTCACAACCGAGTGGGGTTTGAGATTGCAGTCAGTAATGCAAATACATTCAGCATCACTAAGGCTGGTTGCCCTTGCTGGAGTGTAGTCAGTTACCCAGGTTACACATGTTGCTGGTCTGAAAAAGCAGTTTGGACATGTGCTTTTTTAAGAATCTGAAAAGTGGATTTAAAATGTGTCAGACTGTAAAAGTACTTATCACTTGCCAAAAAAAAGAGTAGTAAGTGTGGTTTCAAATTGGCAAAGAAATTACGTTTTCAGACTAATATGAAAACATGACTCTGTGTGCAAAGAGGAATTACAGGCAGAGATTTATTGCGTTATGGTCTGGTAATTTTACAGTTGCATTAGTAGGAAAGGGGGAGCTATTTTTTTATGCAGAAGCAGACTTTTAGCACACACCCAGCTGCTTATCCTGTGGAATTATGCACAGTATTCATAACTGAGTGGGGTTTGAGGTTGCACTTAATAATGCAAATAAAAACATGTAAAATAATATGGACTATGTTTTCACCATAAATTAAGGTGTAGTGGTATAAATGAGGAATACTTTTAGGGTTTGAGGTTGCACTTAGTAATGCAAATACATTTAGCATCACTAAGGCTAGTTGCCCTTGCTGGAGTGTAGTCAGTCACCCAGGTTACACATGGTGCTGGTCTCAAAAAGCAGTTTGGACATGTGCTTTTATCAGAATCTGAAAAGTGGATTCAAAATGTGTCAGACTGTAAAAGTACTTATTACTTGCCAAAAAAGTAGTAGAATGTGTGCTTTCCAATTGGCAAAGAAATTTCGTTTTTTGCCTAATTTCAAAGCATGACTCTGTGTGCACACAGGAATTGTTTTTAGATATTTAATTTGTGAATGTGTTATTGTGATTTTCACTTCTAGGAAAGGGGTACTTAGTATTTTAAGATTTGAAAAGATCATAAAAAATGTAGTAATATATTTAAATATAAAAAAGGAATTTTTTTTTAGTTTTTTTCAGGTATTGCTGAAGAGCAGTGAACAAAATTTAAGATGCCTACAAAATCCAGAGTAACGAAAAACCACAAAAAAAACTATATTTGAAGACAACTGGAGGACCTAAGTTAGTTGGAGATGCTCATGCTGGAAAAAAAAAAAAAACGTCTTCTAGTAAGCAGACAAAAGATTTTTTTAAAAACATCTTCAAAAAAAGGAAAAATGTACAAAATGTCTGTACTGGAAAGAATGTTTTCAAAAGAAAAGAACAGGAAAAAATTGAGAATTTAGTTAATGCAAATATACCTTCTGCAATAACAAAGATTAACTTAAACAGAAAAACAGCGTTTAAAGAGATACGTAGAAAAATGTTTCAGAGAAGAGTTATGTCCAATTTGATAAAGGATGTGAAGAAATATAAGAAAAAGGCAAAATATTACAAGAGAAAAAAAGAAATTGAAGCCATTGCAGCAAAGGCATTAGAATTAAAAAGGAAACTATTCATTTTAATTTTGAATAGGATGCGTACATTAGATAAAATGGTTAATGTACTGAAATCACAAAGCAAAAGGAAAAGAGTAGTGAAAAGAACAAACTTTTGTAAAGTGTTTTTAGGAAAATGGATGCATAGTTCAAGTAGTGAACCTTTTTTTAATGAAGAGAGTTATTTTCAAAGTAATAGTTTGCTGCATGCAGTTGACACCAGAGGTCGTGCTTATGAAGTGAAAAATGGTTGCATAATGGAGAAGGAGATAATGGTTCCAAGAGATGAGGTACAAGTGATGGCGGATGAGGCTATGGGGAGACGTCCTAAAGCCCCAGTGTACACTTGGAATTGTAGTAGTATTTGCACTGTGCGTCAGGAATCTATTGATAAATTTCGTGAGTTTCTAAGAGAATATAGTAAAAAAAGTGTAAAACAGAAGATTAAGTTGCTTCAAAGTCTAGATCCATGCAGAGTGAGAGAGAATACTGGTTTGCAGGGTCATTCTCTGGCTTGTCTATCTAGAAAAATGTGTAATAGTGTTTTCCATCATTTTAGGATGCTGGCTGTTCATCATACTGAAATGAGAAAGTTTGTGAGACAGTTGTATTTTGCTAAAAGTCCAGCAATAAAGTTAGATGAATTGAATAGGGCTCTGTTCCGTGGATCGGTATCAGATGTAGAGAAGGTTGTTGATGAAATTCAGTTTTGTTACTTTGGTCCTGAACAAGACAGTGCAGAAAAGGACACAGTAAATGAGGAAGAAGTGGAAGAGAATGTAGAACCCTCTGTAAGTAAAACATTTAATGATCACATAACAAAATTTGCAATAATCTCTAATGAAAGACCAAATATAACTTGTATTTGTTGCCGCAGAACTCATTATAGAAAACAAACTAGGAATGTTGATCTCTACAGAAAGAGTGAAAATGAAGATAATTATAAGTGGAAGGATTTTGCCACATATATATTTCTTGAAAATTGTTTTGAATTGGGTGAAGATCAGCGTATTTGTAAATACTGTTACAACAAGTTAGAGGAAAATAGAATGCCAATCAGATCTGTACATAATAATTTAGAATTGGATGCTATTCCTGCCGAACTTTCTGAATTAAATACATATGAGTCTATACTTATTCAATGTGTTCATCCGTTCCAGACCATAGTACGTATGGAGCCCAAAACTGGTAAATTACCTCCTTCAGATTTACTGAGAGGTTTAAAAGGTAGAGTGGTGTATTTGCCCTTGGATTTGAAAAAAAATATGGAAACTATTGATGCAGATACTTTGGAAACTGAACCATTAGTTATTCTGGTTAATGGTGTACCTACAAAGAATAAGAAGATTTGGCAGGAGCTGGTAAATGTACGGAAAGTACAAAGAGCAAATTTGTATTTGAAAAGGAATAACAAATGGTATGAATCAATTTATATAGAAGAAGAAGAAGATTTACAAGAAGACACAGAAACACCAACTGGACAAATTGAAAAAGTGGACAAGTCAAGGAAGAAGAAATTTATGAACATTTTAGCATACATCCTCTACATTCAAAAGAAGTTTTGGGAGACAATATTGATCTGTTTCAGATGAAGAAAGCAAAAGGAACTCCCGTGAGTGTATGGGAGGAGAGCTTGGAAGCTCGATGTTTTCCCCAGCTGTTTCCTAAAGGAAAAGGAGGACGATACGATGAACGTCCAGAACAGATTCCAGCTTCTGAGTATCAGACTACAAGACTATATGCAGAAGATCCCAGATTTCGACAAAGTATTCCTTATTTGTTCCATCTTTTATTTGAAAGCGACTTGTCTGCACTATCTTATGCAGTAAATCACATTTTAAAAAGTGGAGTACATTTACAAAATGTGTCTGCTAAGGATTTTATGGAGAAAGTGCAGCACCGAGATGATCATTTGGAAACACAACTGATCAATCTGATGGCTTGTCAGCGTGGGACAAATGAATATTGGTACCGACGCCATGGTGAATTAAAATGCATGTTACGGAATTTAGGAACACCAACATGGTTCCTTACCCTAAGCTGTGCTGAGTACGCTTGGGATGATTTACTGGATTTTCTACGAGAGGCAAATTCAAACATTAAAAACATTGAATACAAGACAGCAGAAGAACTGTGCTCATTGGATCCGGTTAATGTTTGCAGATATTTCAATCATAGATTTGAGGCTATGATGTCCTTCATCTGCAATAAAAAAAATCCACCCCTTGGAGAAGTAGTGTATTTCTTTTGGAGAAAAGAGTACCAGGCAAGAGGTGCTCCTCATATTCATATGCTGTTGTGGATCAAGGATGCCCCAAAGTTTGGAACAGATACTGATGAAGCAGTGTTATCTTACATTGAAGAATATGCAACATGTGCTATACCAAAAAGCGCAGAAGAGAAAAAGTTAAAGGAGCAAGTTTTACGTTTCCAAAGTCATCGGTGTGGAAAATACTGTCGACGGAAATACAAGAGCAAAGATAAATACTACACTAAATGTCGATTTGGATTTCCTAGACCTGTTCTTTCAAATGGAAGAGTAAACAGTTTTATGTCATCTGTGAGACATACTATCACAAGAAAATCACCTAAGAATACCTACAACCTTAAAAGAAAAGAAGAATCAAAAAATATAAATGACTACAACCCAGTCATTTTATCCATGTGGAATGCTAACATGGATATACAGTATGTAGCTGACAATTCCATTGCTGTTGCTCGATATGTAACGTCTTACATTACTAAATCTGAAAAAACTGAATTGAAAGAAATGTGGGAAGAGATTTCTCACGAGAAGACTGTCAGTAAGAAGCTGTACAGTTTCAGTTTAAAGATGTTATCGCATCGAGAAATTGGATCCTATGAATGTTCAGATAGGTTATCTTCTGCAAGTCTCTACTCGAAATCAAGAAGAATCATTTGGGCAAGTTTAGGCCTTGCAGCAATGAGAAATCGAGTACTGAAATCTGTTGGAGAAATTGAATATTTGGCCGAGAATGACCCAGAAAGTACAGATATTTTGAAATCAAACATGTTGGACACATATTATCCAAAAAGAAGTCATCATCTGGAGAACATGTGTCTCTATGAAGTGCTGCAGAACTACATTTATTCACGGAAAGCCGCAGAAGACATCAACAATGGAAAATATAAAGTCATTGGTGAGGAAGGATGTTTGGTGAAGCAAACAAAAGGAAGTTTGATAAATCACAGGAAGCTGAGTTGCGACACTACTGACAAAAAGGAATTTTACTACTTGGCTCTTTTATAGCTGTTTAAACCATGGCGTACAGAGGATGAACTACTGGGAGAATTTCAAAGCTATGAAGATTCTTTTAATGCTTGCAAAGACAGCATACAATGCAGTACATTCTCAACTTATCTGCAAATGTTAAATGAAGAAATTGAACAGGAAACTACAATTGCAGCTGAAGTAGCTAGAGACAGTTCTCAAGACAGCCAAAGTTCAGGAACACTCAGTCAAGATCCCCTAGGACAACCAATCGTTGAAAATGAAGCACCAATAGCCATGAATGAAGTGGAAACGGCTATGAATCAAGCTCAAGAAGAATTTATAGACTTACAAAATTTGGAAAGACAACTGAATGAAGAGCAGCAACAAATTTATGAAGAGATCAGAAGCAAAATTGATCACGGATTTCTACATGAAAAAAAGAGTGCTCATGCACATCATTTCATCCAATCAGGATGTATGTAAGCGGACAAGCTGGAACTGGAAAAAGTTTCCTAATAAAAGTCATCAGAAGCTACCTACAGCAAATAACGGATTCTACTTTGTCTTGTGTGGTTACTCCTCCAACTGGGTTAGCAGCATATAACATAAAAGGAATCACCTTACATCGTTTGCTAATGTTACCAGTGGAGCATGAGAACAAAATACAATACAACAAGCTAACTGGAGAAGCATGCTTGGAAGTTTCAAGAGTATTGAAGAAGATGCAAGTTCTCATTATTGATGAGGTGAGCATGGTATCAAACTTAATGCTTGCCTTTGTGCATTTAAGAATGCAGCAAATTCTAAGGACAGACTATGACGTGTTATTTGGTGGAAAACATGTCATAGTTTTTGGGGATCTTCTACAACTTACTCCAGTTAAAGGACAACCAGTGTTTAATACTGTGACACATGAAGACACAAAGAAGTCATTGGGAAGCATCGGTAATGCAAATATTTGGTCCTTCTTTGAGTACAAGGAACTTACAACTAATATGAGGCAAGCAAACGATGAAGAATATGGAAGTATTCTGAAAGATATCAGAATTGGACTACTCACAGAAGTTGGCAAAAAAGCATTACAGAGTCGGCTGCTACATAATTTATTTCCAAAGGAAGAAATAGTTGCAGAGAAGATATACAAGAACATTGCAGAAAAGAAAAGTGTCATCTGCTTAATGCCAACTCTACGTGAATGCTCAATATTCAATGAGGAGCTTTTAAAATTGGAAAAGGAAGATATCAGGAAATTGGAAGCAGTGGACAAAATTGAGGATGGAAGAATTACTATCACATTAACAGGCACACTGAAAAATAAATTGGATTCACTAGAGAAGAACATTTCCAAAACAGCTGGATTAGAAAAAAATCTATATGTTTGCATGAACTGTAGAGTATTTTTAAGGAGAAATTTGGATGTTGAAAAAGGTTTAGTTAATGGAGCTATGGGAAGAGTTGTGGGTTTTATTAATTATCAGAAAAAAGATGGAATTGAATGTTTAAAAATAAAATTTGATCAGATAGAAGAAGTTAAAGACATTTGTCGTTGTTCAGTTCGTTTCATGCTTGTGAAAGACTTATATGTACGTAGGAAGCAGTTTCCGTTTTCTCTAGCATATGCTGTAACTATTCACAAGTCTCAAGGATTGACTGTAGATTGTGCTTTTGTGAACATTGGTTCAACTGTGTTCAAAGAAGGTATGGCTTATGTAGCTTTGTCACGAGTGAAAACATTATCTGGTTTATTCATGATAGACTTTGATGATTCAAAAGTTAGTGCTGATGCAAATTGTGTAAAGGAGTATAATAGATTAAGAAGAACCTATGCTCCTCATTTAGGTCAGTATCCTGTGTTAGAGAAACGTGTAGTTTCTCGTAAAAGGAGAATTGAAAATATCTGTAATGAGGATGTAGAGAGGAGGAAAAAAAAGAGGAGTGATGTAATTGCAAGCAAAAAGAAAAAGGAAAATGAAGAAGAGGTTGTAGGATGTCATTTTGAAAATAGCTCTGGTGTCAACTGCTACGCTAATGTAGTGCTGAATGTTGCATTTTATCTGGAAAGTTTGCAAGAGCAGATAATAGTAAATCAGAGAAAAAGATTCTGTTCTGAGTTGAGTCTCCTTTTTCATAAGCTGAGTAATGATAAAACTCAAATAGAAAGTGCTACTGAAATTAGAAAACTTTTAGATGTATGTTCAGGACGAACACAGTTTTCTCAAAATGTACAGCAAGACGCACAGGAATTCTTGATGTATTTTCTTCAGGTACTGGAAGAAGAAGGGGTTCCCATTGAAAATATGTTTGGTGTCTCTTATAAATGGGAACATAGTTGTGAAAACTGTTACAATACATGTGGCTCTAATGTTGATTCTGAAAGGTTTATTTATTTAACATTGCCAGACAGTAAAACAGTCACTTTTGCTAAATTAATTAAAGATGCTAATCATAGCATGGAATGCGGTGAGTGTAAATCTGACATGTTTTCAACGTTAATTTTAAAGGAATACGGACAGTATGTAATTTTAATGATGCAACGATGTAAAGCTGATGGTTCAAAATTGGATACTTTAATAAAGAAGTTTATAGGACAGCAATTATCAATTTCAGGAAAAACTTTTGTAACAGTTGCAATAATTTTCCATGAAGGACCTACTGTTACTTCTGGACATTACACAGTTTATCTTAAATGTGAAAAAGGCTGGACACTTTGTAATGATTCCCAATTGATTTTCAAGCAACGTTTGCCTTTTGATTTAGCAAATTCCTATCTAATCTTCCTGAAACCTAAATTTTAGAGAGACTTGGCAAGATCTGTACAAAACAATTTTACCATGTTGTTGGATTAGCATTGGAATTTTCAAAAAAAAATAATTTTTAAATTACCATTTGGCCTAATGGAAAGGTAACCAATTGTAATGTGGTCTTATTTAATTCCTAATGAATCTTTCGGAAACCAAAAATTTAGAGAAAATCGGTAACATCTGTACAATTTAAATTTTGGAATTTTATTGGATTACCATTGGAAATTTATTCAAAAAAGATTTTTTAAATTACTATTTGGCCATAAGGAAAAGTAACCAATTGTATTGTGGACTTATTTAATTATTAATTAATCTTTTGGAAACCAAAATGTTAGAGAGAATCGGTAACATCTGTACAATTTTAATTTTGGAATTTTATTAGATTACCATTGGAAATGTAATCAAAAAAGAATTTTAAAATTACTATTTGGCCTAAAGGAAATGTAACCAGATGTATTGTGGAGTTATTTGAGATATATTATTTTTGAGATTATTTGTTGCACAAGCTTTATTCGAGATTATTTCTCATAAAAGCACAGGATAAAATTAAACATTACAGAATAAAAACATAACATTTACAAATATAAGTTCATATAGGCATTCTGTGCAGCTCATACGATATTAGCGTAAAAAATTTACATGTAACAAGTAATTTTACATTATTAGACAATAAAGATAAAAGGAAAACCTGATTAACTAATCCCCCCCAGAAATCGTCGCCTGATGACCCAGGCCCATCCCAAGTATTTAGCTACCCCAATGACTATCGATTCATGAGTTGTTGTACACAAAATTCTTAAAGCCACTGCACTGTCACGTGTCCCCAGGTTTTTACATACAGGTGTGAGCCATAATCTCCTGGGTAATGAGTAGGCTTTACATACAAATAGAAAGTGACCTACACTCTCCTCTGCGTTTTCACAAACTGGACATAACCTACTAGTCGACCTATGCCAACCTGACGTTAGTTTTTTTAGGGGAATAGATCCGGATCTTAGCTGGAAGACTAGCTTCCTATCCATTGGTACCGTAATAGTATCCCAATAATTTTCTAGGATAGGAAAAATTTTTGTCTCCAAAAAACGACCAGCCATAGAGTCAGACCTAACGTCTTTCAGCAGATTACCACCCACCCAATCCCAATAATGTGATTTGAGGGCTTCTTTGCTTGGGAACTCCTCTTCCACTGGGTTATTCCAAAGATTGGAAAACCCCAAGTTAATTAGCATGGCCCTTAGATTTTTAAGCCATTTTATCTTGTGGAAGATGTCTTCCTTAATTATCCAAAGAAAACCCTCTGCATATTGTCTGATCTCTGGAGTTGTCCAAAGACGTCTCCAGTAGAGAACAGGGCGCAATCGCGCTCTATCGGTAATTGGGCGTCTACCCAACTCCAGGAACAATGGTATTAGGGGGGTGCTCTGTGGAAGTCCTGTAATCCCTCTGAGGAACTTGTTCTCAGATGTCTGTAGGGCCGCAAGATTGTCCCAAGCCCATAACTCCGCACCATATAAAGTGGCACCTAAGACCTTTGCATCGTACACTATAAGTGCGGGTTTAATCGGTTTTGTCTTGGATTTGCGGTGTTCTCCCCTCAAAGCACCTGAAAGCTGTTGATGTTTTATGGCCACTTTTTCCAAATGATGCAACCAGCCAGCGCCCTCTGCTATCTGTACCCCTAAATATGTAAACTCCTTAACAGTGTCTAACTTGCAATTATTTAGGGTTACCTTGGGATAGATTCTACGGCTTGGGGTAAAGGCCATTAGTTTCGTTTTCCCCACGTTTACTTCAAGCCCGTGCTCTGTGCAAAAAATATCAAAAATATTTAATGCACGTTGCAGCCCTACAGGGGTTTTAGACAAGATAAGGGTATCGTCAGCGAACATCAGGATCGGGACCCTGGCGTCCGCTAACGAAGGAGCGTCTACGCTTGCTTCCAACATTCGCTTGACAATCCCATTAATAAATAATGAGAAGAGTAAGGGAGCCATGGAACAGCCTTGTCGGACACCCCTTTCCACGGGGAAGTCCGAAGTAAACTCGCCATTCCCACCCCACTGTACTCTTGCGAAATTGGATTCATGTAGACGCATGATTAGTGTAAGCAAATCAGTAGGAATTCCCATTTTTTGCAAAACCAACCATAGCTTAAACCTGGGGACTAAATCAAATGCCGCCCGCAGGTCGACAAACGCGACATACAGGCAGCCTCTACCCAGTAAAACCGTCTTCCACCGCAGTATGGTAAAGCGGAAGACCTGATCAATGGTGCTGGTAGCTCGCCTAAATCCAGCTTGATATAAGGAAAGGGCGTTGTTGGCGTCAACCCAGTCCATAAGCTGGTTTGCAACCATTCTTCCCACTACTTTTTGCATGGTTGCTATTAGGCTTATGGGCCTATAGTTGGCAGGCAATGAGCGATCTCCCTTCTTATGGATGGGAATAATAATTGCACCTTTCCAAAGGTCGGGGACCACCCCCCCCTTGGCTAGGGCGTTTGCTACTAAAAAGATATACCTCACCCATCTCGTCATATCATACTTGAAGATATCCGGGGGTATCCCATCTAGCCCTGGCACTCTCCCACTTTTCACGGATCTAATCGCGATTTCCACTTCTTTGGGGGAGAACAAATTATCAATAGCATAGACTGGCGTTATGCCCTCACCTACCCCGGGGCGCATGACTTCGGCATATTGTGGTCTGAAGTAGTCAACCCAGGCATCTTCAGCTACATTATTATCAGGCTTTGCTGGGCCACCTCCTCTACCCCACTTAATAATTTTCCAAAAGGTCCTAGAGTCCTTATTGCTAGAAGCCTCTTTTAACTCAGCCCAGTGGTCTTCGTCCCATTTCCTTTTGGCTTGGAAAATGGCCAATTTGTACAGTTTCCTTGCCTCTTTTATTGCAACGCGGTCCCTGTTCCTAATAGCTTGTCCCAGTTCTAGTCGTGTAGATCTACATTGGCGATTGAACCACCTTCCAACATCCTGGGTTTTCCTCCCTTTCTTACTCTTGGTCAAAAAACATGGTTTGAGGAGGGAAAATAACTTGTTGTGGATATCAGTGATATCCCTAACCCCAGGAACTATTGGGTCAGCCGCCTCCATTGCGGTAATTGCACTATCAACCTCATGGTTGATATAGGTCATGGTTTCCTCGTTAGCCAATACCCTTGGCCATTTTAGCCTACGTTCGTCATTGCTCATGACTGGAATCTGATCATTCTTTAGGTGCAAGTTTCCCACTCCAACATTCCACCACCTATGGGTCACACAAAGGGGGTTGTGATCACTTTCTACTCTAGGCCTAATGGCCATATCAATAACCCCCTGCCACAACTGGAGACTACATATTATATAATCAATTCTGCTCCTGCTGTTACCGTTATCAAAGGTACAACTACCCTCCTTGTCCCCTGTGGTTCTCCCGTTCAGTGCTCTTAGACCATGTTCCATACAAATAGCATTTAGTAATAGGATGTCTTTTGTCCACCTTGGGACGGGGTTTAAACATAAAGATGGTACTCCCCAAAGATTGTCCTCATCCTTCCCTAAGGGATCATTTGTGCAGTCTAAAGGTTCAAAAGTCCTATTAAGATCCCCGGCTATTATTACCCTGCTATCTTGGGACTTGGTCTCTAAGCAGGCAGACAACAGCTCTAAGGTGGAGGAATTAGTTGTATTACTGCCTCTTACATAAACGTTATACAAATCCAATGACGGACCCTTATCTGTGGAGATTCTTAGCAGTTGTAAATCGCTAGTTCCCAGGTCCAATATTTTGATGGTAATGTCCAAGTCTTGTTTTATCCATACAGTAAGACCTCCCATGGGCCGACCCCTTCCACCTTTCGATGCTGGTATCGGAAAGTTTAAGTAACCGAAACAAAACAGGGGGTCACAAGCCCAGGTTTCTTGGAAACAACAAACATCAAACCCACAGATATATTCCACCCAAGGTTGGGAGTCTAACTTACTACTCAACCCTGCAACATTCCAGGATAGAAGCGTACCAAAGCTAGACTCAGACCCATCATAATTGTTAGTATAAGAAGACACTCGGGAAATCATTGGGCTTTCGATGTTATTAACGACCTTCCCAGGATCATCAGTGGGGTCAACAATCATATAAGCTGTTGTTAAGGGTAGTTTTACAGTACTAGCATTTATATTTTCCATCCCAGTACCTCCCTCTACAACAAAACTCCCCTTCTCTGTGTAACCAACAGTTAAGATTGTAACAGTAGTACCAACATGATCTTCACAGGCCCCCTTGGACTCATTATTGTTCCCTCCATTACTACTGTTCAACTCTCTAATAATTTGTCAATATCCCCACCCTGGGTCCTGCCATCCAGCATGAGGATTATAGTTTATACATGTAGTATAATTCTGACCAAATAATGAAGCTGGTGTGGAAGTAATAGGCCATGGTGCAGTTGAAGGGTTCAGGGGTTCATTAAGCAGGCTAGTCAGTACACCGGTTGGGCGGGGGTAGAAAAAGGTAAGATCTACAATTCTAATACCTCCCTTGTTTTCACCCCATCCCTGCCTAGTTATCCATCCCGCCACCCTTGGATCTTGAAAGTTGACCACAACACAGTCCCCACCCAGACTTTTCGGTGTATACCCTATCCAGTCTATTCTCCTTACCCCTATGATTAACCCATCGATGTCTCCTGGGAGAGGTCGATTCTCCCTTAACCAGTGCATGATCTTATTTTTGAGCATCTGGAAGGTTTCTCTCTGCCCTATGGGAAGTGGTGGAACATTTATAAGGACTACTACATAGGGGAAGGAATCCGGAGTAAGATTTACTGGGGGTTTTCTGTGTTTTGGCTTTATCAAGGGAGGTGGGATTGATTTGGAAACTATAGGAACAGGACGGGTGCAGGTTTCAACACCAACTGATTATTAGTTGGTTGGGTTGGTACTAGAACTTTACCCGCTGTAGGACATACATTAGCCCCTTTCCCAACCGCAAGATTGTTTCGAACTATCTGCTTGTTGGTTGCTTTTGTGGGTACTGGAGCTTTACCCACTAAGGGGCATACAGTAACCCCTAAACCAGCAACAGGAGATGAATTTTGTGACTGGGATACCATAGACTGAGATGGATTTATAGTATTAGGCTGAAGTTGAACAGGGCCTAAATATACCAAATCAGTAGATTTGGTAGTTGTGTTGACAGTGGTGTTACTTGTCTTAGAGGGTAAAGGGGAGTTGTTTTGAGGCCTTCTTCCCTTATCTTGAGTGACAAGGTTAATATTGTCATAGGGCTTTGTGCTTAAATCCACCCTGGCATTAGCTTTAATCAAAGACTTTGTAGAATAAAAATTATCTAGTGTTGCCTGCTCAAAGTGGTTTAACCTATCAGAAAGCTTGGCAATTCTATCCTCTATCGGGATAAGTATTAATCTAAGTAATCTTTCTAGCTCAGGGAGCAGATTTGCAAGTGGTAGCAATTTATCGTTAATTGATAAAGCAGACTCAGGGCAAATTTTCTCTTGAGAGTCTAGGCTACCCGAAGGAGCAAGGTTTGAGTTCTGAACACTTCCTATGCTATGGTTTTCTTCAATAACAGCCTCTCTGGTAATCACAGTTTTGTGTAGCTTCCTATGCTTTTGAGGGGGTTTGGCCACAATTTTACATTTTCTTTGTGGGGCTGTTCTTTTCCTTTTGGACCCAAGCTTAGGTTGAGTCGGGATAGCCTGAGCACCTGGGTCAGGAAGCAATATAGGATGAATATAACTCCCACTGGAATTGTTCAAATCTGTAACAATTTCCTTATTTATTATTTGTGCCTGTCCTTCAGGTTGTTCGTTGGCAACTGGAAAATTTACAGAAGATAATGGAGTTACCAGAGTGGGATATGTTAAAGTTAAGTACTTGTCCGTAGAATTTTTAAGCAGTTCAATTGATAGTCTGCGCTCTGCGCGCCTCTCGGCCAAGGTTAGCTCTTTGTCAATTGAAGATGAACGGTTAAAAAAGAATTTATCCAAAGGGCCAATTGCCAGTGGACCAGTCTCAACCGGTAAAGTAGTTGAACGGGCGCTGGCGGTACTTGTTGAGGCAGACATTGCCCTACTTCACACCAATAGGATACAATATATCAGAATTCACTTACTGGAGAAGGAACCGTAGAATACTTGTCAGGGTGATGGCCCAGCCCGGCCCCCTTCGGCCCCCGGCGAGCTCCCGCGCACTCCCGCGCAGCGGTATTCACACGTTGATTTATGACTCTTACGGTGACCACCCGGTCGTTGGGGGCGGGGCGGGGAGGGAGAGCAGCCCAGGTGGAACGGGCGGGGTTACTGGGACTCCTGGGAAATGTAGTCCCAGCCCTCTTGCTCGCAGCCCTCAGCCCCTGTCTTACCCCAGCAGCAGCTAACAGCCCACAAAGAAGAGCACCCTCTGTGAGGCGGGACCCGCGCAACGGGTTCGGCGAAGCGTTGGTCGGAATGCAAGGAATCCACGGGCAATCCAAATAGCAAAGGCAGCAAAGGCAAATTTGTCAAGGTGTCCCTATTGTATTTCTAACTTCTAATGACACATAAAGTTAAGCACAATAAAAATCACAATGTAGTGAATGAGCAAGTTCTACAGCGAATGAATACAAGGTCCGTGGCCCAGCCCTGTCTCCTCTGGCCTCTGAGGGCCACAGAGGGCCCGCCCTTTGCCCGGGCTTAGCCCGGCGCTGCCCGCGCGCGGACCCGCGAGGCGGTGGCTCCCTTTGCTTTTAAGCGCCTCCAGGCGCGAGAGTACAGGAGGCGGGTTCCAGTTCAGCTTCCTGTCCGCTGCTAGGAATCCTGGGAAAGGTAGTCCCCCTCCGCACAGCGGCCGCGTTAGAATGGCGGCGGCGGGAGGGAGACAAAGGAAGTTCGCGGGACAACACCCAGGTGATTAGGCAGGTAGGAAAAATTATGTTGGCCTCCAAAGCAGTGTCAAACAGTCGCCCGCTCTACCAGTGGCTCCCTTTGCTTTTAAGCGCCTCCAGGCGCGAGAGTACAGGAGGGGCGGGTTCCAGTTCAGCTTCCTGTCCGCTGCTAGGAATCCTGGGAAAGGTAGTCCCCCTCCGCACAGCGGCCGCGTTAGAATGGCGGCGGCGGGAGGGAGACAAAGGAAGTTCGCGGGACAACACCCAGGTGATTAGGCAGGTAGGAAAAATTATGTTGGCCTCCAAAGCAGTGTCAAACAGTTGAGATTATGCTTCTGTAACAAAATTGTCTGACGGTATTTTAAGGAAATAGTTATTGTTATTAGATGATATTTTTTTAGAATATTATGCTTTTCTATAATGTTATGTTTAAGTAAAAAGAGATTCTGGGCTTTTTTAAAACAATCTTTGAGATTGTTATTTTTTTTTTGCCCGCTGTTAAGTGATGAATGCAATTGCTTTCACGATTTATAGTGAAATGCAATATATTCTGAAAACAGCAAAAAAAAGGCAAAACATTTTTGGGGGAAAATATGTAAATACGTGTACTGTGTTATATAATGATTTATTAAATATTAATACTTTTTTCTTTTTTTTCAGATTGTGAAAGAAAATTTTTGAAAAAAAACTACCATTATATCAAGTAATTTCAATTAAATTTTAATTAAAAATTAAATTGTTGGGTGGGTCAGGTAAGTCAGAAATTAGATGGTCCCTTTCTTCCACTTCTCCTCAAACAGATTTTTAGTATTTAGTTATTAATTCCTCAAGGATCTTGAGATGTGGTAATTGATTTTTTGTGTTTTAAAAAAAAAAAAAAAATACGCTTACGGTAAAAAAAACAAAAAAAGTTTTAAAGAAAAAATAAAAAAAAGTTGAGAGGTAAGGTTGGCTCTTAAAAAAGCCGTTGTGTTCATGCAGGGACAGAGGAAAGGAAGAATGGGAACATTAGCTGGTAGGACATATGTGCTGGTCTATTTTGTTGTTAATGAGGGGAAGACTGGTCTCCCTATGAACAATTAGACCATGGCAAAATGAACACCGCATAGTAACCCTCGCAAACCGATGGTTCGTTTCCACAGGATCAGAAAAAGGTGAATCTGCCCCCACAGATGAAAGGCTCTGCTGAGCTTCCGAAGAAGGACTCGGTTGAGCTGCTGTGGATGTGCTTGCTCGACTTACTGAAGGGTTGCCTCTAGTATGTCGTGCATGTGTCCTAGGATGTACATCCTCAAGGTGTCTCAACATAGTGTGATTCCCGAAGGAATACTTCTTGTTGGGATTTCCTCTCGAAAGTACACGCTGGCACAGCTTGCAAGTCACCAAAGCAGCATTGACTTTTTTCTCACCCTCTGGAAAAGTAAAATACTCCCATATAAAAGAGCTCTTCTGTTTCCTCTTTCTCTGCCTGATGGTGGTGCTGCTAGCCTCACTCTCAGCAGAAGAGTGCTGTTCTGCCATCGTATCACAAAGACAAGTCAGCTCCTTCTCCTAAGGGATCACAAGCAGAAATGAGGGGAATGGGTGTGGTGTAGGAGAGTTCTAGAACAGAAACTACTTTGAACCAATCAAAAGTTTTGTTTTATGATCACATGACCCACCGTGCGCTTACGTTACGCTTACGTTACGCTTACGGAGCGCTTACGGTGCGCTTACGGTAAAAGTACGCATGCGCGTAAAAAAGACACGCGCTCGCGCGCATGCGCATAACAGTCACTCTTCGGCACTTCCGCGTAACGTGCGCGTGTAGCAAAAACGCTTACCCGTGCCATACGCAGTACGCACGGCTACGTAAATTGCGTAACCATACGCAAAATGAGTAGCATTATTACGAACATTACGCAAACCGTACGCTTACCGTAAGCTTACCGTACGCGCATTTAAAAAAAAAAAAAGGAAAAAAAGATTTTCTATGTTATACTAATATATCTTACCTGTTTGGTTAAAAAAAAAAAAGAAAAATTAATATATTGCAGAATTAAAAAAAAAAAATAATAGTGTTTTAAGAGAATATAAAGTTAAAAAAAAAAAAAAAACCTTGCATTTTTTTAAACAAAAAAATACACATATAATAAAATAATTTATAATAAAAAAATCATACAAAATCAATGAAAAAACCATGGGAATCACACATGTTTTAGGTAAGAATTAGCATTTAAAAAACCATACAAATTCACTGAAAAAACCATGGGTTTCACACATGTTATAGTTAGGAATTAGCATTTAAAAAACCTTGCAAATTCACTGAAAAAACCATAGGTTTCACACACGTTATAGTTAGGAATTGGCATTTAAAAAACCTTGCAAATTCACTGAAAAAACCATAGGTTTCACACACGTTATAGTTAGGATTTAGCATTTAAAAAACCTTGCAAATTCAGTGAAAAAACCATAGGTTTCACACACGTTATAGTTAGCGGACATTTCACTCATAAAAAACCATTGAAATTCCCCCGTTATAGTTAGTTAAGCTAACTATAACTCGCGCACCCGCAATGCACTACTGATGACGTCACATATTACATCACTCATGACATGGTCACTGACATCACTCATGACATCACTGATGACATCTCAAATGACATCACTGATGACATCACTGATGACATCATCCTTGTGATAGAGTGGCAGACCTCCTCTCCCCCTAATATAACCATTGAAACACACATTCAAAAATAGAAACTAAAATGTTCAAAATAATGAACATATCAATATCAGTTACAACAACCTATTCAGTAATTCTAAGAACCACATACACATACAGTAATTCACCAACAGTCCTCTACAGTCACTCATACATGTACTCACTCATCATATGTACTCATACACCTGTACATCCCGTTACACAATGCCACTCATCCATAGAGTAACTCACACACATAGTCACTCATGCTAATAAAGAATCAATCATCCATTTACTTGCATATACAGTTATACACACACCACCACACTTACTTCTACAGAAACTTACATATACTTACTCTTTTAAACAATCACTTATAGAAACACATACTTATTCATACAGGAACTCTTCCAATCTCTCACTCTCACATATACTCACTTATATACACCAATAGTCACATATACTAGTTTAAAACATATGTAGTTACTCATAAAGACACTATTGAGACAGTCATTCACTCACTAACACACCCATGCACACACTCATCCACCCATACAGTCCTGCACACATGCTGTATTCAACACATACAAACAGTGAGTCACTCATTCATGCACCTATGCACTAAGTAATACCCCCCACCGAACCATACAGAAACTCAGACACTCATAGTGATAAAAAACCAACTAATAACCTATATAGACACTCATGTAGCTACTCACCAACCCATGCAGCCACTTATACACAAAGTAAGAAACTGATACAGATATTTAAATATTTAAAGATTACTCAGTAAGCCATGTATTCACTATGATACACTTAAACAGTCAGTTACACAAAAAAAATTCCAAAAAAAAGTATCCATTTAGACACTTATATACCCATTTATTCTTCCTTTGACCTTGAGATATACATAAATATAAAAAATATATAATTTTCATAAAAACACACAATCACTGGATGATGTCATCAGTGATGTCATCAGTGATGTCATTTGAGATGTCATCAGTGATGTCATGAGTGATGTCAGTGACCATGTCATGAGTGATGTAATATGTGACGTCATCAGTAGTGCATTGCGGGCGCGCGAGTTATAGTTAGCTGAACTAACTATAACGGGGGAATTTCAATGGTTTTTTACGAGTGAAATGTCCAGCTAACTATAACATGTGTGAAACCTTTGGTTTTTTCATTGAATTTCTAAGGTTTTTTAAATGCTAATTCCTAACTATAACGTGTGTGAAACCCATGGTTTTTTCAGTGAATTTCAAAGGTTTTTTAAATGCTAATTTCTAACTATGCCTACAGAGATAGGACATGTGAAGAAAGAAGAAAAAATGCACAGAAAGAAACAAAAGAAGTGCAGAAAGAAGCAACAGAAGTCCTCAAATACGAAGATAAGTGCAGGAAGAAGGATAACGTGCAGAAAGAACAAAAAGAAGAGCAGAAAGAAGCCTTGTTGCAAAATCATCCTGTACCCTCAACTTTTTCAGACGGATACTGGTGGTAACTGAGTCTGACTAACCAGTCCTAGAGCCAGTGCTATGTTAAAAGACACTTAGAATACAGTGAAAACACCTACATACACTAGGGAACATTATGCGTTGGGGTCCCCCTGTGATTAGCATGACCTCCTCTGTAAGCCCCTAGTGTATAATAGGGCATGGGGATTAAAACTACCTCTTAAAACAGGCCACAGGGCGTTTTTGCACACATTAACTCAGGCCCCGTCCCCTCCCTTCACCACTGTGTAAACACGCCCTGTGTCCATTTTTAGTTGGGAGATTAAGTTCATTTGAATCCTGAGGGTCCCTAGGGTCCAACTAGCCCACTAGGTACCTCCAGTAAGTGCCACAGAGCTGCGTTGCAGAGAGGTGTAAAAAGTGGCACGGCCTGGACCACCTCTCTGCAATGCAGCTCAGTGGCGCTTACTGGAAGCACTTGGTGGGCTAGTTAGCCCCCAGGGGCCCTCAGTATTGAAGGGAAATTATATCCCCAATTTAAAACATGCCATAGTGCGTGTTTGCACACGTCACCTCAGGCCCCGTCCCCTCCCTTCACCACTGTGTAAACGCGCCCTGTGGCTGTTCTAAGTTGAGAGTCCCCCTGAATCCTAAGGGTCCCTAGGGTCAAACTAGACCACTAGGTACCTCCAGTAAGCGCCACAGAGCTGCGTTGCAGAGAGGTGTAAAAAGGGGCTTGGCCTCAGAACACCTGGCTGCAGCGCAGCTCCCTGGCGCATACTGGAGATGCCTGTTGGGGGCGCGTTTGCAGAGTGCTGCACGGAGGGGGCATGGCCTCCGGCACGATGCCAGTCTTTTATTTATTTTAGTTTTTTAAGAAGGGGGGCTGTTTGGTTCCCCTTCTTATTCTAATTTATTGGCCCTGATGACCCCATCCCCCAGGGCCAGTCTCCTAATTATATTTTTTTGACCCCAATCCCCAGGGCCGGCCACTGTTTTTTATTATTTTTAAAAAATATATATTTATAGACACACCTAGGACATGCTGGACAAACCGTACGTACCTATCACCATGACGATTTGCGTGATATTCATTAAAAGGCGACTATGCATGCAATGAATCCACGTGGAATGTATTTACACCACTAGTGAAGCTCTGACATGTCTGATGCCCTACCGTGCCTAATCCTGGTAGACACCCTTGTCGTTTATTTATACAAACATGGGTAGCTATTGACGGGCACATTTAATACACATGCACACCAAGCCATTCAAAGGGCATTCGACAAAAATTCGACCAAAACTATGCAAGAAACCCCTCTCACGGTTAATAAAACACACATCCACTGCCGGATGTGTAATACTTTTTATTTTACTCTCTGGAAAGGGGACGAACATCACTTGAGAGTCACAGCGTGCTCCTGACAGAGCCCAATGCTGTGTTACACCCACCATTGCCTGCCGAGTGCCACACACCTCTGTGTTGTATTCCACTAGCTAGTGCATATGCTATGACACTCTCTAGCCCATGTGCACTGTAACACCACCCCGTGAATATGCCATGCCACACTTGTCTTCGCACGGGTTATATTGCCCCATCTAACGTGCCTTTCTCGATGCCTATGTTATAACGCACAGTGCTATGCCATACATATTACAATCTGGGATCCATATATTTGTCACAGTGCATATGCAACGTTACACTCCCCAGCACATATTTTATATTACAACTTTAGAGACTAGTTAGGTTACACAACACTGCCCTGTGCATATTACACTCCAAGGCGCATATCGCATAGCACGCGCTAGTGCCTGTGCTATCTCGCGCTCTCCAATAAATCTGTCATTGCGCACAATGTATTGCAAATTATATTTCACGCCCGGTTCATCTTATATCACACTTTTTGGTGCATAGTTTATACCATACACTATATCTAGTTTTCATTTTCAATCGTGCTCTCAGGACTATGTTCTATATAACACTGTGTTCACCTACCCTTTTCACGGGCATTACATTTTGCGATAGGGGGTGGAGGGTCAGGGGGTGTTTCTGCCAAGTGAGCCCGGAGTCACAGTCACAAACGTCCTCTTCTTCCTGAATAAAAGTGAGATTATGCTGCATACTTGTTCATATTTTAAGTAGTTCGCACAGACACAATGTTTTAAAAACAATAAAGTTCCTAATACCCGCCTTCTCTGAACAGTTAGCTTGCTGCCCCATCCCCTTCCTCCCTATCCTCTGTTGTGTGAATCCATGGACTAGCCTCCTCCCTCCTGCCATGCATGGTCTGATGTGCTGCCACTGCCCTCAATTTAGTATGATGTACCAGTCCAGTCCTCCTGCCCTCCATTGCCCAATTCTATGCCCCATCATTGACCTCCTGCTTAAACTCTGTGCTTAGCTTGCTGCCCCTATTCTCCTTCCCCCTGCCCTCCGATGTCTTTGTGCATGCCCCTGCTCCATCCTTTTTGCCCACCATGTCCCATGGACCTGCCACTCCTATCTACTCTGAGTGTTCTGTTGAGCTGCCACTCCCCTCCCACCTGCCTAGCATTGTCAGATGACTGTAACCTGTCCCTGCCACCTCCACCCTGCCTGTCCACATGCCATGCCCCTATCCTCTTCCTCCTGTCCTACATGGTCCATTGTACTGCCACACCCTTCTGCCCTCCCTGGTCTGTTGTGCTGCAACTGCTCCTCCTGCCTGCCCCGTGTGGTCTGTTGTGAGGTCCCTTCCCCTGAACTTTCTTGTCTGTGCACAGGTCCTGACCCTCCCTTCTATCCTCCATTGTCCTTTGTGCATGCCCCTCCACCCTCCTTCTTGCCCATCATAGCCATTGTGCTGCCACTAACCCTCCCACTTGCAATGCATGGTCTTCTGTGCTGCCATGGCCCCTCCCACCTTCCCTGTGTGGTCAGTTAGCTGCCCCTGACCCCCTCCCACCTTCCCTCCATGGTCTGTGTGTATGCCATCACAGTCTCACTGTTGCTCTTCATGGTGTGTCTTGCTTCTAGTGCCCATCCTGCCTGACCTCCATGGCTATCTTGCTGCTCCTGCCCTGCCCCCTTGCCCCCAGCCCTACTCCCTCCCTCCTGGCTTGTCTGTTCCATTGTAATGCCCCTGATCCGTCCCTCCTGCCCTTTATGGTCTGTTATGCTGCAGCTTTCTCTCCTGTCTGTCCATTATGGTCAGCTAGCTACCATTGCCTCTTGCCCCTCTGTTCTCTGTTGTCCATGTGCATGGTCCTGTCCCCTCCCTCTTGCTTTCTATGGATTGTTGTGCTGCACTCCCGTCCTGCATGCCCTGTGTGGTGTATTGTGCTGCTGCAAACCCTGATGCCTGCCCTGCAGGGTCAGTTTGGTGCACCTCTCCATGTCCCTCCTGTCCTCTGTTATCCAAGTCCATGTCCCTATCCCATTTCCTTCCATGATCTAATGTACCATACTTGCGAACATTTTGAACTTGGTAAGAGGGAGATTTTGAAAAAAAACTGGGGTATTGATTTTCCCCTTTGAGTTACATTGAAAAAGAGGATATTGTAGACAGGAGACAGATCAAATAAAGCCCATTTGAGCTTAAAAACATTGGACGTTTCCTGGCTGAATCGGGTCTGTTGGCATGTATGGTTGTACTACCATTGCCTCTTCCTTCTGCCCACAATGGTCTATTACATTGCCACAGCCTTGAAGGAGGGTAGATTTTGTATCACAGGGGGCCCCTGGCCCGTTCTGTCCACACCTGAAGTATGAGACCCTTGTCCTTGCCCTGCCAGCTGCATTTGTAGGCCGTATTAAATTGACCAGTGGGTCCTGTATTGCTATATAATTATCCTGAGACATCCTTACCACTCAGCCAGCATAAAACCCCTGTGTAGGCCCTTCTGTTCAATATGTAGGCCTCTTTGTTAAATTGACCATAGCTCTGCAATTTTAGTGTATAGCAGTCTGAAGGCAGGTCTGCGAGGCCTTCTGATCCAAACTAGTAGCCCCCACCCTACCCGAGTGCTCCGTGCTCGGTATCAAAGTTCAACATCCCCCTGAAGCTGTCGACATACAGTAGGCTGCATCCTGGACTGGTACTTGCTTCCTGGGCAGGTTTCCCGCTTTTAAGGAAGTGGCAACCGCAGAGCGTCAAGTTAGGAGAACTGAGGAGATTTTATACATGAATATATTGAATTCCCGTACAATACCCATTATTTTCTGCTTGCTCTATGGAACTTACGATAAGCGATTGGCCTGAGAGACTGACCTTTTCACCCAGTCCATTGTCAGCATTAAGTGGGTAAATGACGAAATGTCTGGTAAAATCTGCAGTCGAAGCTTTTGGGTAGCATACGTAGGTAGATGTAGCGTGCAAAGGAGCCCACAAAATGATATAAAAAGGGAGCACCCACAGATATCGACGGACTACCTCGCCGTCTGTATGTAGGTTAACAGGCAGTGCAGTTTTTCCCCAAGAGCTGGGAGCTCTTGTCTTCCTTTGCTTAAAATGTCTTGCTCTGCTTTGCTTGAAGTATCTTATTCTATTTTACCTATATGAAATGTCATGTTATGTTTAACCATTGTTCTCTTTACTTTTGCATTTAAAAGATTTTGTATTTCTAATTGCAGGAATGCTTGCTCTAAGAGTAAACGTGAGTGTTCCTAGGTAACATTTTCCTTGGTGTAACTTGTTTCTCATGATGCATTTATAGATGTGTTTTCTCTCTCTCTCTGTCAGTACATTAATTGAGATACAGAGAATATTATGACAGCTGTATGATTATCTGGATTCTGTTTTTTGTACTTTATGTCTCTATTCTGCGGTTTCTTTGAAGTTGCATCTTCTCATTAAACTGCCATTGTATTCTGCCTCCAATTCCATGTCTCATATGTCTGTTTTATTCATTTTTGGAGCAAGCGTTCCTAGGCACCCCGGCTCAAATTAAGGTGCCCCTTTTGTCCCTGACTCACTCTCCTGCTCAGTTCTGTGGTGGCTCCCGGGGATCTGGGGACCGCCCCTAGCTTCCTTGACCCGTAATAGATCTTCCCTCCAACAGCCTCTCTTGCAAGTCCTGTATTGTTGGTTTGTTGCCCCTGCCCCCCTTTCCACTGCCCTCCATAGTCTGTTGTGCTTCCACGGCCCTTCCTGCCTGCTCAGTGTGGTTAAATTGTTGCCTTTGCACCCTCCTACCTGCCTTCAATTTTCAGAGTCCGTGCCCCTGGCCTCTGCCTCTCAACAGTATCCTAATGAACAACTAGATTGCTAACATTCTATATTTATTACAAAAGTGTGGAACGCCTGACATCATCTTGATGTAATCAAAACTGTAATACCTAGAGCATTTCCTTTAGAAATTACATATATGAGAGGGTCTTATTGGCATCAAAATTATGGTTAGTGCTCTAAAAGACTAAAATAAGGACATATTTTCTGAGTTTTCAAATAGCGACAAAGCACTTTTAAATTATTTGTTATCTTTATGTTTTTTTATCCAGTTGACCACTTGATTAAATGTTGCACTTAGGGGAGAGGATGTGGTGTTACTTCCAGAACTGCAGACTTTGCAACTGGGGAACCAGGTTGAAGTTTCTGCTTCAGCTCGACATTCTGTGATTCTGGTCAAATCACTTAGTCTCCCCATGTCTACAACCAAAATGAATTTGTTCTTGTGTGATGTAACCAATGCTCATGTAAAGCACTCCAATACCTGACAAGTCTGCACTATATAACACTGCAAAAACACAAAATAATACGTGTTTTGCACACTTCTGTCATTGGGCTATATTTGGGCTACATCTGGTTGATTTTGGGCTACATTTGGGCTCTTTTGTCTCCGGTGGCCATCTTGGGAGATTTATTTGTTATGAAGTTTCCTAATTTCCTCATGTACTGCAGTCTCTTCAGTAGGAAATGCTTTCAGTTTTTTACTTTGATTGCATCATGAAGGTATTCAGATATGTCACACATTTGCCATAAATTCTGAATGTTAGCACTCTAGTTGCTCATTAGATCACTGTAGTAAAACTACTCCACCATGGAAGTCTGCTCCTGGTATTAAAAGTGCATGTTTCAGTCTGCATGTCAGAATTTTTTAATGAAATAGAAGAGGATTTGAGAAGTCACTCAAAATGTGCCCTCATTTTCTTTCTTCAGTATTAATCATAATTTCTATGGCAAAATGAACCTCCTCATTGTGTTCCTTTTTAAATTAAATGTTTTAAGTGTTACCAGTTTATTCCAATCAAGATGGCTTCAGGTGTGCCATACTTTTCTCATAATGAAGACAGTAAGCGCTCTAGTTGTTTTTAAGAACATTCTGGGACATTCTGTCATTGGGCTATACTTGGGCTACATCTGGGTGATATTTGGGCTACATTTGGGCTCTTTTGTCTCTGGTGGCCATCTTGGGAGACTTATTTGTTATGAAGTTTCCTAATTTCCTCATTTACTGCAGTCTCCTCAGTAGGAAATACTTTCAGTTTTTTACTTTGATTCCATCAAGAAGGCATTCAGATGTGTCACACATTTGCCATAAATTCAGAATGTTAGCACTCTTTTTGCTCATTAGATCACTGTAGTAAAGCTACTGCTCACCAGGGAAAACTGCTGCTGGTATTGAAAGTGCATGTTTCAGTCTGCATGTCAGAATTTTTTAATGAAATAGAAGAGGATTTGAGAAGTCACTCAAAATGTGCCCTAATTTTTCTTTCTGCAGCACTAATCATACTTTTTATGGAAAAATGAACCCCCTCATTTTGTTCCTTTTTAAATTAAATGTTTTAAGAGTTACCACTTTAATCCAAGCAAGATGGCTTCAGGTGTGCATACGCTTATCATAAGTAGGACTGTTAGCGCTCTAGTAGTTCTTTGGAACACTCTGGGAAGCTGCAGTAGAACACAAAGGAATCAACTGACAGTCTCTGCCCTTGTTGGATGTACATGTTTTACTGAGAATGTCAGACTTCATTCTCACATGACTGAGAAAGATAATGTGAATTTACAGAAAATAAGCTCTCAGTTTAGCCTATAGATCACCTTCCAAACCTCTGTGGTAAAAGCATGAGAAAATATTTTTCTCTCAATCATGATATCCCAGCAGAAGGCTTTTTCACATGGTGAAATCACCTTAGAACATACCACAATTCCTAAAATGAGTATGGTACCATCAACAAATGATTTATAATGTAACTAAAGTCTTAAAACCTTCTATTAACTGCAATGCTTTTTAATGAGGTGCTATCATG
Source organism: Triturus cristatus (assembly GCF_964204655.1). Lineage (NCBI taxonomy): Eukaryota > Metazoa > Chordata > Amphibia > Caudata > Salamandridae > Triturus > Triturus cristatus. Next base: position 1,016,062,979 of record NC_140579.1, on the reverse strand, counting down.
TATATTTGTCCCAAGATGGCTGCCAACACTTCTTGGATGAAGTGCTGACAGCCAATCAGATCTCAGGATGAGATGTGTGGTTAGGCTCCGCCCACATATATATATGCTTTTAAATGCTATTTACTCAGGAAATACTGAACAGATTTACACCAGACCTGCAAAAGGCACTTCCTTGACCTTATGGCTACCTCTCTGCCAAATTTCTAGTAATTCTGTTCAGCCGTTCGGGCTGTAGCTCGTTCTAAAGGTCCTATAGAAAAATGCATGGGAAAAACGCGTTTTGGGACCCCCCTTTTATCTCAGCCCCCGCTTGACGAATCCCCCCGAGACTTTCAGGGTAGGAGCGGAGCGTAGCGCCCCACCTATTTTGAGAAATTCGCGAGGATTCATCGACCGGCGCCAAAGTTATTCAAAATAGAATGTTGCGGATTTCCTATGGAAAAGGGGTCCTAACTATAACTACCTACTGGCGACCGCCAGTAGGTAATATATATATATATATATATATATATATATATTACCTACTGGCGGTCGCCAGTAGGTAGTTATAGTTAGGACCACGTTTCCATAGGAAAACCTCAACATTCTATTTTGAATAACTTTGGCGCCGGTCGACGAATCCTCGCGAATTTCTCAAAATAGGTGGGGCGCTACGCTCCGCTCCTACCCTGAAAGTCTCGGGGGGATTCATCAAGCGGGGGCTGAGATAAAAGGGGGGTCCCAAAACGCATTTTTCCCATGCATTTTTCCATAGGACCTTTAGAACGAGCTACAGCCCGAACGGCTGAACAGAATTACTCAAAATTTGGCAGAGAGGTAGTCCCTAGGTCAAGGAAGTGCCTTTTGTAGGTTTGGTGTAAATCTGTTCAGTAGATTCTGAGAAAATAGCCTTTAAATCAATATATATATCTGAGCCCGCTTACGGTACGCTTACCGTACGCTTACGGTAAGCGTACGGTGGCGTGCGCGAGCGCGATTCTGATTGGCTCTTAGATCTTAGTAAACATTCGAATCGGCCGAAACCAGGAAGCGGCGGCCGCCATTTTGTGTATTTCACTCTGAAAAAAAAGAGTGAAAACAAGGAAAGGGGGCAATGAGGAGAGTTACAGACCCCCTAACATTTGTAAGGGGGTCAAAGAAGGACAGAAAAGTACAATAAAAACATTTATTGATTTTAAAAAAAATCACGGGGTACGCGTACGGTAAGCTTACGGTAAGCGTACGGTAAAAAAAATAAAAATAAATAAATGAAAAGCAGATTTAAGAGTTTAGAAATTAGGGAGCTCTAAAAAGAGCTGTTGTGTTTATGAAGTCATTTTTTTAGTGGTACCTACAAGTAAGTACCGATGCAGAGTCTAAGGTTCAAGAGGAAGACTCTGTTCCCTTCATCATTGAAGTGCACACCATCTCCTCTATAAATGTCTTGCATGTCATAACGCAAGTTGTTGTGGTAAATGGCACCCATACCATAGTCACGGAGGAAAGCAGAAACAGATTTGTTGACGTGCTTTCTTGCTTTGTCAATCTGCGGACAGAAATGATTGGACCAGTTCCATTTTTGCCTTTGGCATATGTTGGAAAACACAAAGGCAGTTTTAGGGAAAAGTGTAAACAGTTGTGCAAAGGTGTCCTTCATAAGCATTTCCAGACCTACCCCAGTCAAAGTGCCTAGGTCATTGCCACCACAGTGCACTATTATGAGGTCAGGGTGTTGGATTTGAATGAAGGATTTCACCAATGGCATCAATTGGTGCCACTTTAACCCTCTCTGACCAATCCATTTAATGTCTACATTTGGCAAAGCAAGGTCTCTCACCATATCTGTTTTCTCTGCAAACTTTTCACTCCAGAAGACATAGCTGTGCCCTACAATCCACACTGAGAACATCTTCAAAGGAGAACTGGATGCACTCAGGAGGTGTCTTTCAGTAGAATGGCAATATGAAAAGAAAGACAGTTTGGAAATGGAGGCATACATATTTTTTACAAAACAAAAAGAACTGATTGGCTGTTTCATACCATTCTAGAAAAAAAACTAGGCTGTATGTGAAAATTAATACAAGCATGTTTTGTATTGGTACAAAAAAATGTGTAACCAAAGAACAGTACTATGGATTTGCTGTTAGGTTTGAAAAGTCAAGCACTCTTGCTCTGTGGAATTGAAACATTGTGTGTCGAACTTCTGACCTAACTGAACACAGCAGTGTTCCATGAGCTGTTGCTATGGTAGCAGGCACAAGTCAAGTTGGGGGAAGGGTACTAGGCAGAAGTCAAGTTGGGGGCAGGGTACTTTTGGAAAAGGGTTGGTTTTCAACCAATAGAAATGTGTGATTACATTTGAAAAAAAAGGGGGAAGCACTGAGATTTGAAACTTACATGTATATGTGTGGAAAAATAGAGGGAAAGTTTGCCATTATCTGGTTCTGCTGAGAGGAGACAGGTGAACACAACAGAGATCCTGGCTCTGATAATCTGCTGTTTGAGTGTCACATTTCTTTCAGAACTAACTAATTTTAAAGGTGAGTTTACAGTTTGAGAGGGTATGTATGTGGTAACTTAAGAAATGAATAATAGAAATGGGAATTGTTTTTGTTGTAGTTACACATGGTGGTTTCATAATGTGTCAGTGTGTAAAAGTGATTTACATTTGCCCCTGAAAAAATAAAAGAGCAGTAAGTGTGCTTTGAAATTGGCAAAGAAATTTCGTTTTGGCACTAATGTGAAAACATGACTCTGTGTGCATAGAAGAATTATAGACAGAGATTTATTGCGTCTTGCTCTGGTGATTTCACAGTTGCATTAGATGGAAAGGGGGAGCGAATTTTTGGGGGAAGAAGCAGAGGCTTAGCACACACCCATGTCCTTGCCGTGTATAGTCATGCACAGTATGTACAAGCCAGTGGGGTTTTCAGGTTTAAGTCTGTAATGCAAATACATTCAGCATCACTAAGGCTGGTTGCCCTTGGTGGAGTGTAGGCAGTCACAGAGAATGCACATGGTGGTGGTCTGAAAAAAAAACAGCTTGGACACGTGCAATTAAATAAAGCAAAAATAGTGGTTTCATAATGTGTCAGTCTGTAAAAGTGATTTCAAATTGTAAAAAGAGATTTTCACTTGCCCCTGAAAAAATAAAAGAGCAGTAAGTGTGCTTTGAAATTGGCAAAGAAATTTCGTTTTGGCACTAATGTGAAAACATGACTCTGTGTGCATAGAAGAATTATAGACAGAGATTTATTGCGTCTTGCTCTGGTGATTTCACAGTTGCATTAGATGGAAAGGGGGAGCGAATTTTTGGGGGAAGAAGCAGAGGCTTAGCACACACCCATGTCCTTGCCGTGTATAGTCATGCACAGTATGTACAAGCCAGTGGGGTTTTCAGGTTTAAGTCTGTAATGCAAATACATTCAGCATCACTAAGGCTGGTTGCCCTTGGTGGAGTGTAGGCAGTCACAGAGAATGCACATGGTGGTGGTCTGAAAAAAAAACAGCTTGGACACGTGCAATTAAATAAAGCAAAAATAGTGGTTTCATAATGTGTCAGTCTGTAAAAGTGATTTCAAATTGTAAAAAGAGATTTTCACTTGCCCCTGAAAAAATAAAAGAGCAGTAAGTGTGCTTTGAAATTGGCAAAGAAATTTCGTTTTGGCACTAATGTGAAAACATGACTCTGTGTGCATAGAAGAATTATAGACAGAGATTTATTGCGTCTTGCTCTGGTGATTTCACAGTTGCATTAGATGGAAAGGGGGAGCGAATTTTTGGGGGAAGAAGCAGAGGCTTAGCACACACCCATGTCCTTGCCGTGTATAGTCATGCACAGTATGTACAAGCCAGTGGGGTTTTCAGGTTTAAGTCTGTAATGCAAATACATTCAGCATCACTAAGGCTGGTTGCCCTTGGTGGAGTGTAGGCAGTCACAGAGAATGCACATGGTGGTGGTCTGAAAAAAAAACAGCTTGGACACGTGCAATTAAATAAAGCAAAAATAGTGGTTTCATAATGTGTCAGTCTGTAAAAGTGATTTCAAATTGTAAAAAGAGATTTTCACTTGCCCCTGAAAAAATAAAAGAGCAGTAAGTGTGCTTTGAAATTGGCAAAGAAATTTCGTTTTGGCACTAATGTGAAAACATGACTCTGTGTGCATAGAAGAATTATAGACAGAGATTTATTGCGTCTTGCTCTGGTGATTTCACAGTTGCATTAGATGGAAAGGGGGAGCGAATTTTTGGGGGAAGAAGCAGAGGCTTAGCACACACCCATGTCCTTGCCGTGTATAGTCATGCACAGTATGTACAAGCCAGTGGGGTTTTCAGGTTTAAGTCTGTAATGAAAATACATTCAGCATCACTAAGGCTGGTTGCCCTTGGTGGAGTGTAGGCAGTCACAGAGAATGCACATGGTGGTGGTCTGAAAAAAAAACAGCTTGGACACGTGCAATTAAATAAAGCAAAAATAGTGGTTTCATAATGTGTCAGTCTGTAAAAGTGATTTCAAATTGTAAAAAGAGATTTTCACTTGCCCCTGAAAAAATAAAAGAGCAGTAAGTGTGCTTTGAAATTGGCAAAGAAATTTCGTTTTGGCACTAATGTGAAAACATGACTCTGTGTGCATAGAAGAATTATAGACAGAGATTTATTGCGTCTTGCTCTGGTGATTTCACAGTTGCATTAGATGGAAAGGGGGAGCGAATTTTTGGGGGAAGAAGCAGAGGCTTAGCACACACCCATGTCCTTGCCGTGTATAGTCATGCACAGTATGTACAAGCCAGTGGGGTTTTCAGGTTTAAGTCTGTAATGCAAATACATTCAGCATCACTAAGGCTGGTTGCCCTTGGTGGAGTGTAGGCAGTCACAGAGAATGCACATGGTGGTGGTCTGAAAAAAAAACAGCTTGGACACGTGCAATTAAATAAAGCAAAAATAGTGGTTTCATAATGTGTCAGTCTGTAAAAGTGATTTCAAATTGTAAAAAGAGATTTTCACTTGCCCCTGAAAAAATAAAAGAGCAGTAAGTGTGCTTTGAAATTGGCAAAGAAATTTCGTTTTGGCACTAATGTGAAAACATGACTCTGTGTGCATAGAAGAATTATAGACAGAGATTTATTGCGTCTTGCTCTGGTGATTTCACAGTTGCATTAGATGGAAAGGGGGAGCGAATTTTTGGGGGAAGAAGCAGAGGCTTAGCACACACCCATGTCCTTGCCGTGTATAGTCATGCACAGTATGTACAAGCCAGTGGGGTTTTCAGGTTTAAGTCTGTAATGCAAATACATTCAGCATCACTAAGGCTGGTTGCCCTTGGTGGAGTGTAGGCAGTCACAGAGAATGCACATGGTGGTGGTCTGAAAAAAAAACAGCTTGGACACGTGCAATTAAATAAAGCAAAAATAGTGGTTTCATAATGTGTCAGTCTGTAAAAGTGATTTCAAATTGTAAAAAGAGATTTTCACTTGCCCCTGAAAAAATAAAAGAGCAGTAAGTGTGCTTTGAAATTGGCAAAGAAATTTCGTTTTGGCACTAATGTGAAAACATGACTCTGTGTGCATAGAAGAATTATAGACAGAGATTTATTGCGTCTTGCTCTGGTGATTTCACAGTTGCATTAGATGGAAAGGGGGAGCGAATTTTTGGGGGAAGAAGCAGAGGCTTAGCACACACCCATGTCCTTGCCGTGTATAGTCATGCACAGTATGTACAAGCCAGTGGGGTTTTCAGGTTTAAGTCTGTAATGCAAATACATTCAGCATCACTAAGGCTGGTTGCCCTTGGTGGAGTGTAGGCAGTCACAGAGAATGCACATGGTGGTGGTCTGAAAAAAAAACAGCTTGGACACGTGCAATTAAATAAAGCAAAAATAGTGGTTTCATAATGTGTCAGTCTGTAAAAGTGATTTCAAATTGTAAAAAGAGATTTTCACTTGCCCCTGAAAAAATAAAAGAGCAGTAAGTGTGCTTTGAAATTGGCAAAGAAATTTCGTTTTGGCACTAATGTGAAAACATGACTCTGTGTGCATAGAAGAATTATAGACAGAGATTTATTGCGTCTTGCTCTGGTGATTTCACAGTTGCATTAGATGGAAAGGGGGAGCGAATTTTTTGGGGAAGAAGCAGAGGCTTAGCACACACCCATGTCCTTGCCGTGTATAGTCATGCACAGTATGTACAAGCCAGTGGGGTTTTCAGGTTTAAGTCTGTAATGCAAATACATTCAGCATCACTAAGGCTGGTTGCCCTTGGTGGAGTGTAGGCAGTCACAGAGAATGCACATGGTGGTGGTCTGAAAAAAAAACAGCTTGGACACGTGCAATTAAATAAAGCAAAAATAGTGGTTTCATAATGTGTCAGTCTGTAAAAGTGATTTCAAATTGTAAAAAGAGATTTTCACTTGCCCCTGAAAAAATAAAAGAGCAGTAAGTGTGCTTTGAAATTGGCAAAGAAATTTCGTTTTGGCACTAATGTGAAAACATGACTCTGTGTGCATAGAAGAATTATAGACAGAGATTTATTGCGTCTTGCTCTGGTGATTTCACAGTTGCATTAGATGGAAAGGGGGAGCGAATTTTTGGGGGAAGAAGCAGAGGCTTAGCACACACCCATGTCCTTGCCGTGTATAGTCATGCACAGTATGTACAAGCCAGTGGGGTTTTCAGGTTTAAGTCTGTAATGCAAATACATTCAGCATCACTAAGGCTGGTTGCCCTTGGTGGAGTGTAGGCAGTCACAGAGAATGCACATGGTGGTGGTCTGAAAAAAAAAAAGCTTGGACACGTGCAATTAAATAAAGCAAAAATAGTGGTTTCATAATGTGTCAGTCTGTAAAAGTGATTTCAAATTGTAAAAAGAGATTTTCACTTGCCCCTGAAAAAATAAAAGAGCAGTAAGTGTGCTTTGAAATTGGCAAAGAAATTTCGTTTTGGCACTAATGTGAAAACATGACTCTGTGTGCATAGAAGAATTATAGACAGAGATTTATTGCGTCTTGCTCTGGTGATTTCACAGTTGCATTAGATGGAAAGGGGGAGCGAATTTTTGGGGGAAGAAGCAGAGGCTTAGCACACACCCATGTCCTTGCCGTGTATAGTCATGCACAGTATGTACAAGCCAGTGGGGTTTTCAGGTTTAAGTCTGTAATGCAAATACATTCAGCATCACTAAGGCTGGTTGCCCTTGGTGGAGTGTAGGCAGTCACAGAGAATGCACATGGTGGTGGTCTGAAAAAAAAACAGCTTGGACACGTGCAATTAAATAAAGCAAAAATCGTGGTTTCATAATGTGTCAGTCTGTAAAAGTGATTTCAAATTGTAAAAAGAGATTTTCACTTGCCCCTGAAAAAATAAAAGAGCAGTAAGTGTGCTTTGAAATTGGCAAAGAAATTTCGTTTTGGCACTAATGTGAAAACATGACTCTGTGTGCATAGAAGAATTATAGACAGAGATTTATTGCGTCTTGCTCTGGTGATTTCACAGTTGCATTAGATGGAAAGGGGGAGCGAATTTTTGGGGGAAGAAGCAGAGGCTTAGCACACACCCATGTCCTTGCCGTGTATAGTCATGCACAGTATGTACAAGCCAGTGGGGTTTTCAGGTTTAAGTCTGTAATGCAAATACATTCAGCATCACTAAGGCTGGTTGCCCTTGGTGGAGTGTAGGCAGTCACAGAGAATGCACATGGTGGTGGTCTGAAAAAAAAACAGCTTGGACACGTGCAATTAAATAAAGCAAAAATAGTGGTTTCATAATGTGTCAGTCTGTAAAAGTGATTTCAAATTGTAAAAAGAGATTTTCACTTGCCCCTGAAAAAATAAAAGAGCAGTAAGTGTGCTTTGAAATTGGCAAAGAAATTTCGTTTTGGCACTAATGTGAAAACATGACTCTGTGTGCATAGAAGAATTATAGACAGAGATTTATTGCGTCTTGCTCTGGTGATTTCACAGTTGCATTAGATGGAAAGGGGGAGCGAATTTTTGGGGGAAGAAGCAGAGGCTTAGCACACACCCATGTCCTTGCCGTGTATAGTCATGCACAGTATGTACAAGCCAGTGGGGTTTTCAGGTTTAAGTCTGTAATGCAAATACATTCAGCATCACTAAGGCTGGTTGCCCTTGGTGGAGTGTAGGCAGTCACAGAGAATGCACATGGTGGTGGTCTGAAAAAAAAAAAGCTTGGACACGTGCAATTAAATAAAGCAAAAATAGTGGTTTCATAATGTGTCAGTCTGTAAAAGTGATTTCAAATTGTAAAAAGAGATTTTCACTTGCCCCTGAAAAAATAAAAGAGCAGTAAGTGTGCTTTGAAATTGGCAAAGAAATTTCGTTTTGGCACTAATGTGAAAACATGACTCTGTGTGCATAGAAGAATTATAGACAGAGATTTATTGCGTCTTGCTCTGGTGATTTCACAGTTGCATTAGATGGAAAGGGGGAGCGAATTTTTGGGGGAAGAAGCAGAGGCTTAGCACACACCCATGTCCTTGCCGTGTATAGTCATGCACAGTATGTACAAGCCAGTGGGGTTTTCAGGTTTAAGTCTGTAATGCAAATACATTCAGCATCACTAAGGCTGGTTGCCCTTGGTGGAGTGTAGGCAGTCACAGAGAATGCACATGGTGGTGGTCTGAAAAAAAAACAGCTTGGACACGTGCAATTAAATAAAGCAAAAATCGTGGTTTCATAATGTGTCAGTCTGTAAAAGTGATTTCAAATTGTAAAAAGAGATTTTCACTTGCCCCTGAAAAAATAAAAGAGCAGTAAGTGTGCTTTGAAATTGGCAAAGAAATTTCGTTTTGGCACTAATGTGAAAACATGACTCTGTGTGCATAGAAGAATTATAGACAGAGATTTATTGCGTCTTGCTCTGGTGATTTCACAGTTGCATTAGATGGAAAGGGGGAGCGAATTTTTGGGGGAAGAAGCAGAGGCTTAGCACACACCCATGTGCTTGCCGTGTATAGTCATGCACAGTATTTACAAGCCAGTGGGGTTTTCAGGTTTAAGTCTGTAATGCAAATACATTCAGCATCACTAAGGCTGGTTGCCCTTGGTGGAGTGTAGGCAGTCACAGAGAATGCACATGGTGGTGGTCTGAAAAAAAAACAGCTTGGACACGTGCAATTAAATAAAGCAAAAATAGTGGTTTCATAATGTGTCAGTATGTAAAAGTGATTTCAAATTGTAAAAAGAGATTTTCACTTGCCCCTGAAAAAATAAAAGAGCAGTAAGTGTGCTTTGAAATTGGCAAAGAAATTTCGTTTTGGCACTAATGTGAAAACATGACTCTGTGTGCATAGAAGAATTATAGACAGAGATTTATTGCGTCTTGCTCTGGTGATTTCACAGTTGCATTAGATGGAAAGGGGGAGCGAATTTTTGGGGGAAGAAGCAGAGGCTTAGCACACACCCATGTCCTTGCCGTGTATAGTCATGCACAGTATGTACAAGCCAGTGGGGTTTTCAGGTTTAAGTCTGTAATGCAAATACATTCAGCATCACTAAGGCTGGTTGCCCTTGGTGGAGTGTAGGCAGTCACAGAGAATGCACATGGTGGTGGTCTGAAAAAAAAACAGCTTGGACACGTGCAATTAAATAAAGCAAAAATAGTGGTTTCATAATGTGTCAGTCTGTAAAAGTGATTTCAAATTGTAAAAAGAGATTTTCACTTGCCCCTGAAAAAATAAAAGAGCAGTAAGTGTGCTTTGAAATTGGCAAAGAAATTTCGTTTTGGCACTAATGTGAAAACATGACTCTGTGTGCATAGAAGAATTATAGACAGAGATTTATTGCGTCTTGCTCTGGTGATTTCACAGTTGCATTAGATAGAAAGGGGGAGCGAATTTTTGGGGGAAGAAGCAGAGGCTTAGCACACACCCATGTCCTTGCCGTGTATAGTCATGCACAGTATGTACAAGCCAGTGGGGTTTTCAGGTTTAAGTCTGTAATGCAAATACATTCAGCATCACTAAGGCTGGTTGCCCTTCGCGGAGTGTAGCACTGTGGACATGGGCTTTTTAAAAAATCTGAAAAGTGGTTTCATAATGTGACAGTTTGTAAAAGAGATTTTCACTTGCCCAAAAAAAAGAGCAGTTTGTGTGAATTCAAATTGGCAAAGAAATTTCGTTTTGTGACTATTGTGAAAAGAAATTTAGTAATATATTTAAATACAATAACGGATTTTTTTTTTAGTTTTTTTCAGGTATTGCTGAAGAACAGTGAACAAAATTTAAGATGCCTACAAAATCTCGAGTTCAAAAAACGCTAAAAAAAAAACTATATTTGAAGACAACTGGAGGACCAAAGTTAGTAGAAGATGCTGATGTTGGGAAAAAGAAAAAATCTTCTGGTAAGCAAAAAAAACAATTTCTAAACAAAATATTCAAAACAAAGAAAAATGTACAAAATGTCTGTTCTCGGAAAAATGTAACAAAAAATAGAGAACAGCAAAAAATTGAGAATTTAGTTAATGCAAATATACCTTCTGCAATTGAAAAGTTTAACATAAACAGAAAAACAGCATTTAAAGAGATACGTAGAAAAATGTTTCAGAGAAGAGTTATGTCCAATTTGATAAAGGATATAAAGAAATATAAGCAAAAGGCCAAATATTACAAGAGAAAAAAAGAAATTGAAGCCATTGCAGCAAAGGCATTAGAATTAAAAAGGAAACTATTCATTTTAATTTTGAATAGGATGCGTACATTAGATAAAATGGTTAATGTACTGAAATCACAAAGCAAAAGCAAAAGAGTAGTGAACAGAACAAACTTTTGCAAAGTTTTTTTAGGAAAGTGGATGCATAGTTCAAGTAGTGAACCTTTTTTTAATGAAGAGAGCTATTTTCAAAGTAATAGTTTGCTGCATGCAGTTGACACCAGAGGTCGTTCATACGAAGTAAAAAATGGTTGCATAATGGAGAAGGAGATAATGGTTCCAAGAGATGAGGTACAAGTGATGGCAGATGAGGCAATGGGGAGACGTCCTAAAGCCCCAGTGTACACTTGGAATTGTAGTAGTATTTGCACTGTGCGTCAGGAATCTATTGACAGATTTCGAGAGTTTCTAAGAGAATATAGTAAAAAAAAGTGTAAAACAAAAGATTAAGGTGCTTCAAAGTCTGGATCCATGCAGAGTGAGAGAGAATACTGGTTTGCAGGGTCATTCTCTTGCTTGTCTATCTAGAAAAGTGTGCAATAGTGTTTTCCATCATTTTAGGATGCTGGCTGTTCATCATACTGAAATGAGAAAGTTTGTGAGACGGTTGTATTTTGCCAAAAGTCCAGCAATAAAGTTAAATGAATTGAATAGGGCTCTGTTCCGAGGAACGGTATCAGATGTAGAGAAGGTTGTTGATGAAATTCAGTTTTGTTACTTTGGTCCTGAACAAAACAGTGCAGAGAAGGACACAGTAAATGAGGCAGAAGTGGAAGAGAATGTAGAACCTTGTGTAAGTAAGACATTTAATGATCACATAACAAAATTTGCAATAATCTCTAATGAAAGACCAAATGTTACTTGTATTTGTTGCCGCAGAACTCATTATAGAAAACAAACTAGGAATGTTGATCTCTACAGAAAGAGTGAAAATGAAGATAATTATAAGTGGATGGATTTTGCCACATATATATTTCTTGAAAATTGTTTTGAATTGGGTGAAGATCAGCGTATTTGTAAATACTGCTACAACAAGTTAGAGGAAAATAGAATGCCGACCAGAGCTGTACATAATAATTTAGAATTGGATGCTATTCCTGCTGAACTTTCTGAATTAAATACATATGAGTCTATACTCATTCAATGTGTTCATCCGTTCCAGACCATAGTACGTATGGAGCCCAAAACTGGTAAATTACCTCCTTCAGATTTACTGAGAGGTTTAAAAGGTAGAGTGGTGTATTTGCCCTTGGATTTGAAAAAAAATATGGAAACTATTGATGCGGATACTTTGGAAACTGAACCATTAATTATTCTCGTTAATGGTGTACCTACAAAGAATAAGAAGATTTGGCAGGAGCTGGTAGATGTGCGGAAAGTACAAAGAGCAAATTTGTATTTGAAAAAAAATAACAAATGGTATGAATCAATTTATATAGAAGAAGAAGAAGAAGAAGAAGAAGATTTACAAGGAGACACAGAAACACCAACTGGACAAATTGAAAAAGTGGACAAGTCAAAGGAAGAAGAAATTTATGAACATTTTAGCATACATCCTCTCCATTCGAAAGAAGTTATGGGAGACAATATTGATCTCTTTCAGATGAAGAAAGCAAAAGGAAATCCCGTGAGTGTATGGGAGGAGAGCTTGGAAGCTCGATGTTTTCCCCAGCTGTTTCCTAAAGGAAAAGGAGGACGATACGATGAACGTCCAGAACAGATTCCAGCTTCAGAGTATCGAACTACAAGACTATATGCTGAAGATCCCAGATTTCGACAAAGTATTCCTTATTTGTTCCATCTTTTATTTGAAAGCGACTTGTCTGCACTGTCTTATGCAGTAAATCACATTTTAAAAAGTGGAGTACATTTACAAAATGTGTCTGCTAAGGATTTTATGGAGAAAGTGCAGCACCGAGATGATCATTTGGAAACACAACTGATCAATCTGATGGCTTGTCAGCGTGGGACAAATGAATATTGGTACCGACGCCATGGTGAACTAAAATGCATGTTACGCAATTTAGGAACACCAACATGGTTCCTTACCCTAAGCTGTGCCGAGTACGCTTGGGATGATTTACTGGATTTTCTACGAGAGGCCAATTCAAACATTAAAAACATCGAATACAAGACAGCAGGAGAACTGTGCTCATTGGATCCGGTTAATGTTTGCAGATATTTCAATCATAGATTTGAGGCTATGATGTCCTTCATCTGCAATAAAAAAAATCCACCCCTTGGAGAAGTAGTGGATTTCTTTTGGAGAAAAGAGTACCAGGCAAGAGGTGCTCCTCATATTCATATGCTGCTGTGGATCAAGGATGCCCCAAAGTTTGGAACAGATACTGATGAAGCAGTGTTATCTTACATTGAAGAATATGCAACATGTGCTATACCTAAAAGCACAGAAGAGAACAAGTTAAAGGAGCAAGTTCTACGTTTCCAAAGTCATCGGTGTGGAAAATACTGTCGACGGAAATACAAGAGCAAAGAAAAATACTACACTAAATGTCGATTTGGATTTCCTAGACCTGTTCTTACAAATGGAAGAGTCAACAGTTTTATGTCAGCTGTGAGACATACTATCACAAGAAAATCACCTAAGAATACCTACAACCTTAAAAGAAAAGAAGAATCAAAAAATATAAATGACTACAACCCAGTCATTTTATCCATGTGGAACGCTAACATGGATATACAGTATGTTGCTGACAATTCCATTGCTGTTGCTCGATATGTAACGTCTTACATTACGAAATCAGAAAAAACAGAATTGAAGGAAATGTGGGAAGAGATTTCTCACGAGAAGACTGTCAGTAAGAAGCTGTACAGTTTCAGTTTGAAGATGTTATCGCATCGAGAAATTGGATCCTACGAATGTTCAGATAGGTTATCTTCTGCAAGTCTCTACTCGAAGTCAAGAAGAATAATTTGGGCAAGTTTAGGCCTTGCAGCAATGAGAAATCGGGTACTGAAATCTGTTGGAGAAATTGAATATTTGGCTGAGAATGACCCAGAAAGTACAGACATATTGAAAACAAACATGTTGGACACATATTATCCCAAGAGAAGTCATCATCTGGAGAACATGTGTCTCTATGAAGTGTTACAGAACTACATTTATTCACGGAAAGCTGCAGAAGACATCAACAGTGGAAAATATAAAGTTGTTGGTGAAGAAGGATGTTTGGTGAAGCAAACCAAAGGAAGTTTGATAAATCACCGGAAGCTGAGTTGCGACACTACCGACAAGAAAGAATTTTACTACTTGGCTCTTTTACAGTTGTTTAAACCATGGCGTACAGAGGATGAACTACTGGGAGAATTCCAGAGCTATGAAGATTCTTTTAATGCTTGCAAAGACAGCATACAATGCAGTACATTCTCAACTTATCTGCAAATGTTAAATGAAGAAATTGAACAGGAAACTACAATTGCAGCAGAAATAGCTAGAGACAGTTCTCAGGACAGCCAAAGTTCAGGAACACACAGTCAAGATCCCCTAGGACAACCAATCGTTGAAAATGAAGCATCAATAGCCATGAATGAAGTGGAAACGGCTATGAATCAAGCTCAAGAAGAATTTATAGACTTAGAAAATTTGGAAAGACAACTGAATCAAGAGCAGCAACAAATTTATGAAGAGATCAAAAACAAAATTGATCACGGATTTCTACATATCAAAAAAGAGTGCTCATGCACATCATTTCATCCAATCAGGATGTATGTAAGCGGACAAGCTGGAACTGGAAAAAGTTTCCTAATTAAAGTCATCAGAAGCTACCTAAAGCAAAAAACGGATTCTACTTTGTCTTGTGTGGTTACTGCTCCAACTGGGTTAGCAGCATATAACATAAAAGGAATCACCTTACATCGTTTGCTAATGTTACCAGTGGAGCATGAGAACAAAATACAATTCAACAAGCTAACTGGAGAAGCATCCTTGGAAGTTTCACGAGTATTGAAGAAGATGCAAGTTCTCATTATTGATGAGGTGAGCATGGTATCAAACTTAATGCTTGCCTTTGTGCATTTAAGAATGCAGCAAATTTTGAAGACAGACTATGACGTGTTATTTGGTGGAAAACACGTCATAGTTTTTGGGGATCTTTTGCAACTTACTCCAGTTAAAGGACAACCAGTGTTTAATACTGTGACACATGAAGACACAAAGAAGTCATTGGGAAGCATTGGAAATACAAATATTTGGTCCTTCTTTGAGTACAAGGAACTTACAACTAATATGAGGCAAGCAAACGATGAAGAATATGGAAGTATTCTGAAAGATATCAGGATTGGACTACTCACAGATGTTGGGAAAAAAGCATTACAGAGTCGGCTGCTACATAATTTATTTCCAAAGGAAGAAATAGTTGCAGAGAAAATATACAAGAATATTGCAGAAAACAAAAGTGTCATCTGCTTAATGCCAACTCTACGTGAATGCTCAATATTTAACGAGGAGCTTTTGAAATTGGAAAAGGAAGACATCAGGAAATTGGAAGCAGTGGACAAAATTGAGGATGGAAGAATTACAGTCACAGTAACAGGCAAACTGAAAAATAAATTGGACTCACTAGAGAAGAACATCTCCAAAACAGCAGGATTAGAAAAAAATCTTTATGTTTGCATGAACTGTAGAGTGTTTTTAAGGAGAAATTTGGATGTTGAGAAAGGCTTAGTGAATGGAGCGATGGGAAGAGTTGTGGGTTTTATTAATTATCAGAAAAAAGAAGGAATTGAATGTTTACAGATAAAATTTGATCAGATAGAGGAAGTTAAAGACATTTGTCGTTGTACAGTTCGTTTCATGCTTGTGAAAGACTTATATGTACGTAGGAAGCAGTTTCCGTTTTCACTAGCATATGCTGTAACTATCCACAAGTCTCAAGGATTGACTGTAGATTGTGCATTTGTGAACATTGGTTCAACTGTGTTCAAAGAAGGTATGGCATATGTAGCTTTGTCACGAGTCAAAACATTATCAGGTTTATTCATGATAGACTTTGATGACTCAAAAGTTAGTGCTGATACAAACTGTGTAAAGGAGTATAATAGATTAAGAAGAAGCTATGCTCCTCATTTAGGTCAGTATCCTGTGTTGGAGAAACGTGTAGTTTCTCATAAAAGGAGAAATGAGAATATCTGTAATGAGGATGTAGAGAAGAGGAAAAAAAAGAGGAGTGATGTAATTGCAAGCAAAAAGAATAAGGAAAATGAAGAACAGGTTGTAGGATGTCATTTTGAAAATAGCTCTGGTGTCAACTGCTACGCTAATGTAGTGCTGAATGTTGCATTTTATCTGGAAAGTTTGCAAGAGCAGATAATAGTAAATCAGGGAAAAAGATTCTGTTCAGAGCTCAGTCTCCTTTTTCAAAAGCTGAGTAAAGATAAAACTCAAATAGAAAGTGCTACTGATATTAGAAAACTTTTAGATGTATGTTCAGGACGAACACAGTTTTCTCAAAATGAACAGCAAGATACACACGAATTTTTGATGTATTTTCTTCAGGTAGTGGAAGAAGAAGGAGTTCCCATTGACATTTTTTTTGGTCTCTCTTATAAATGGGAACATAGTTGTGATAATTGTTATAATATATGTGGCTCTATTGTTGATAATGAAAGGTTTATTTATTTGACATTGCCAGAGAGTAAAACAGTCACTTTTGCAAAATTAGTTAAAGATGCTAATCATAGCATGAAATGTGGTGAGTGTAATTCTGACATGTTATCAACATTAATTTTAAGGGAATACGGACAGTATGTAATTTTAATGATGCAACGATGTAGAGCTGATGGATCAAAATTGGATACTTTAATAAAGAAGTTTACAGGACAGCAATTATCAATTTCAGGAAAAACTTTTGTAACTGTTGCAATAATTTTCCATGATGGACCTACTGTTACTTCTGGACATTACACAGTTTATCTAAAATGTGAAAAAGGCTGGACACTGTGTAATGATTCCCAATTGATTTTCAAACAACGTTTGCCTTTTGATTTAGCAAATTCCTATCTAATCTTCCTGAAACCTAAATTTTAGAGAGATTTGGCAAGATCTGGACAAAATAATTTTACCATTTTACTGGATTACCATTGCAATTTTGTAGAAAAAAGATTTTTAAAATTATCATTTGGCCTAAAGGAAAGATAACCAATTGTAATGTGGACTTTTTTAATTTTTAATGCAATTTTGAAAAACCAATAATTTAGAGATAATCGGTAACTTCTGCACATTTTAAATTTTGGAATGCTATTGGACTGCCATTGGAAATTTTTTCAAAAATGATTTAAAATATTACTATTTGGCCATGTGGAAAAGTAAGCAATTCTATTGTGGACTAAATAAATTATTCAAAAAATTTTCGTGTACCAAAATGTTACAGAGAATTGGTGAGATCTGGACAGATTAAACTTTAGAATTTTAATGGTTTTCCCTTGGAAATTTATTCCAGGAAAAAAAAAAAAATACTATTTGGCCTAAAGGAAATAAAATCAGATGTATTTTGGAGTTATTTGAGATATAATATTGTGATTATACTTCTGAAACAAACATATCAGACGGTATTTTAAAGAAAAAAGTATTGTTTTTAGATGATATTTTTTTAGAATAATATGCATTTCTGTAATGATAAGTTTAAGTGAGAAGACATTCTGGGCTTTTTTAATACAATCTTTGTGATTGTTAATTTTTTTTGCCCGCTGTAAAATGATGAATGCAATTGCTTTCACAATTAATAGTGAAATGCAATATATTCTGAAAACAGCAAAAATAAGGCAAAAATATTTTTTTGTAAAAAATGTAAATATGTGTATTGTATTATAAAATGGATACAAAATATTAATACTTTTTTCTTTATTTTCAGATCGATATAGAAAATTTTCGGAAACTACAACCATTTTAAAAACTATTTTTTAAAAAAACAAATGAATAAATATTTTTTTGAGTGAGTATGGTAAGTTAAAAATAAAAATTGTAGTCTCTCAAGGACTTTGTAATGAGATAAATGATTTTTAGTGTTTTTTTTAAAAAAATAAAAAAAAGGTACGCTTACCGTACGCGTACGGTAAAAAAAAAAAAAAAAGTTTTTAAAAAAAAGAAAAAAAAAGATGAAAGATAAGGTTGGCTCTTAAAAGAACCGTTGTGTTCATGCAGGGACAGAGGAAAGAAAGATTGGGAATATTAGACGGTACGACAAGTGTGCTGATCTATTTTACTGTTCACCAGGGAAACACTGGTCTCCCTATAAGTAATTAGATCGTGACAAGTGGCGCACCGTACTTCAACCCTCGCAAACCGAGGGTTAATTTCCAGAGGGCCAGCAAAAGGAGATTCTCCCCCCACAGATGAAGGGCTCACCTGACCTGCAGAAGAAGGAGTCTGCCCTGCAGATGATGGTCCAGGCTGAGCTGCTGTGGATGTACTGGCTCGTCTTTCTGAAGAGTTACCTCCAAAAAGATGACCATGTGTCCTTCTGTGTACTTCCTGGAGGTGTCTCTTCATGGTGTGATTCCCAAAGGAATACTTCCTGTTAGGATTACCTCTAGAAAGTACACGCTTACACAGCTTGCAAGTAACTAAGGGTGCATTCACCTTTTGCTGGCCTTCTGGAAAAGTAAAATACTCCCAAACGTAAGAAGGCTTTACTTTCCTCGCTCTCTGCCTCAAGACAGTGCTGCTGGTGCTAGCCTCACTCTCAGAAGAGCTCTGCTGTTCTGCCATCGTATCCCAAAGACAAACCAGCTCCTTCTCCCAAGGGATCACAAGCAGAAATGAGGGGAATGGGTGTGGTGTAGGAGAGTTCTAGAACTGAAAGTAGTTTCAACCAATCAAAAGTTGTGTTTCAAGATCACATGACCTACCGTACGCTTACGGTACGCTTACGGTACGCTTACGGCAAAAAGTACGCGTGCGCGTAAAAAAGACACGCGCTTGCGCGCATGCGCATAACAGTCATTTCCCGGCACTTCCGCGTAACGTGCGCGTGTTGCGTAAGCGCGCACGCGTCCCACGCGCAGTACGCGCGGCTACGCAAAGTACGTAACTATGCGCAAGCAGCGTAGATAGATTACGGACGTTGCGTAAACCGTACGCTTACCGTGAGCTTACGGTACGCGTACTATAAAAAAAAAAAAAAAAAAAAAAAAAAAAAAAATCTGGAAATACATTTTACATGTTTATTTTAAAAAATATATATATTTAAAATATTTAAGGATTTTAAAAATTTAAGCATAGTCTTTATAAAAGATAAGAAAATTAAATTAAAAATATGTTTGAAAAAAATGAAGAAAAAAAGAAAAAAATAGCATTTAAAAAACCTTGCAAATTCACTGAAAAAACCATGGGTTTCACACACGTTATAGTTAGGAATTAGCATTTAAAAAACCTTGCAAATTCACTGAAAAAACCATGGGTTTCACACACGTTATAGTTAGGAATTAGCATTTAAAAAACCTTAGAAATTCACTGAAAAAACCATAGGTTTCACACACGTTATAGTTAGGAATTAGCATTTAAAAAACCTTAGAAATTCAGTGAAAAAACCATAGGTTTCACACATGTTATAGTTAGCTGGACATTTTACTCGTAAAAAACCAATGAAATTGCCCCGTTATAGTTAGTTCAGCTAACTATAACTCGCGCGCCCGCAATGCACTGCTGATGACGTCACATATTACATCACTCATGACATGGTCAGTGACATCACTCATGACATCACTGATGACATCTCAAATGACATCACTGATGACATCACTGATGACATCATCCAGTGAATGTGTGTTTTTCTGAAAATTAAATATGTTTTATATATGTGTATCTCAAGGTCGATGGAAGAATAAATGGGTATATAAGTGTCTAAATGGATGATTTGTTTTTGAAAAATTGATTGTGTTACTGACTGATTAAGTGTATCTCTCACTTTGTGTATAAGTGGCTGCATGGGTTGGTGAGTAGCTACATGGGTGTCTATATAGGTTATTAGTTGTTTTTTTGAGTATCAGTCTGAGTGTCTGTATGGTACGGTGGGGGGTATTACGTAGTGCATAGATGCATGAATGAGTGACTCACTGTTTGTATGTGTTGAAGACAGCATGTGTGCAGGACTGTATGTGTGGATGAGTGTGTGTATGGGTGTGTTATTGAGTGAATGACTGTCTCAATAGTGTCTTCAGGAGTAACTACATATGTTTTTAACTAGTATATGTGACTATTGGTGTATATATGTGAGTATATGTGAGAGGGAGAGATTGAAAGAGTTCCTGTATGAATAAGTATGTGTTTCTATAAGTGATTGTTTAAAAGACTAAGTATGTGTAAGTTTCCGTAGAAGTAAGTATGGTGGTGTGTGTATTACTGTATATGCAAGTAAATGTATGTTTTATTCTTTATTAGCATGAGTGACTATGTGTGTGAGTAACTCTATGGATGAGTGGCATTGTGTAACAGGATGTATAGATGTATGAGTACATATGATGAGTGAGTACATGTATGAGTGACTGTATAGGACTGTTGGTGAATGAGTGGATGTGTATGTGGATCTTAGAATTACTGAAGAGGTTGTTGTAACTGGTATTGGTATGTCCATTGTTTTGAAATTTTTAGTCTCTATTTTTGAATGTGTGTATCAAAGCTTATATTAAGGTGAGAGGAGGTCTGCCACTCTATCACAAGGATGATGTCATCAGTGATGTCATCAGTGATGTCATTTGAGATGTCATCAGTGATGTCATGAGTGATGTCACTGACCATGTCATGAGTGATGTAATATGTGACGTCATCAGCAGTGCATTGCGGGCGCGCGAGTTATAGTTAGCTGAACTAACTATAACGGGGCAATTTCATTGGTTTTTTACGAGTAAAATGTCCAGCTAACTATAACATGTGTGAAACCTATGGTTTTTTCACTGAATATATATATATATATATATATTGACTGAAAAAACCATAGGTTTCACACATGTTATAGTTAGCGGAAATTTTACTGATAAAAAACCAATGAAATTGCCCCGTTATAGTTAGTGCTGGCAACTATAACTCACGCGACCGCAATCCTCTGCTGATGCTAATACTGTATTTAGACACTTATTTGCCCATGTCTTCTTCCATACATTTTTAGCTATACATATATTACAAATATTTTTTTTTCATAAAGACACATATGTCATCAGCAGAAGATTGCGGTCGCGTGAGTTATAGTTGCCAGCACTAACTATAACGGGGCAATTTCATTGGTTTTTTATCAGTAAAATTTCCGCTAACTATAACATGTGTGAAACCTATGGTTTTTTCAGTGAATTTGCAAGGTTTTTTAAATGCTAATTCCTAACTATAACGTGTGTGAAACCTATGGTTTTTTCAGTGAATTTGTACGTTTTTTTAAATGCTAAGTGACTTTACGCCATTCGTGGCGTGCGCGCCCACTTAACGCAGTTCGTTCCGTGCGCGCACGGTGCGCTTCGCGCACCGTGCGCGCACAGTGAGCACGCGGTGCGCTTCGCGCACCGCGCACCCACTTTACGCAGTTAGTGCCGTGCCCACGTTACGCTAGATGGGCCATGTACGCACGATGCGCTTCGCGCACCGTGCGCACATGGAGGACATATTATGCGCTTCCTTGTGATAGGTAATCTGTTGAAATGTTTTGGGAAATTTCTGTGCTCTGATAAGCCATGCACAAATGGTGGCCTTCGGCCACCATTTGCACAAGGGGTGGAGAAAGTGTGGATAGTGTTTTTTTTTATTTTTATTTTTTTACCGTACGCTTACGGTAAGCGTACGGTAAGCGTACCCCGCGAAATTGCCGAAAAAAAAATAATGCCGTTTTTCCTCTTGGGGGATGTTTGGGGACTCCCTCAACATGACTATGTGAGAGGGAGTTGTCAAAACATCCCCATAACATGTTTTTGGCCATCATGTTTGATACATAACACTCAGTGCGGTAGACAAAATGGCGGACGCCGCTTCCTGGTTTCTGCCGATTCGAATGTTTACTAAGATCTAAGAGCCAATCAGAATCGCGCTCGCGCACGCCACCGTACGCTTACCGTAAGCGTACGGTAAGCGTACCGTAAGCGGGCTCAGATATATATATTGATTTAAAGGCTATTTTCTCAGAATCTACTGAACAGATTTACACCAAACCTATATATATTACCTACTGGCGGTCGCCAGTAGGTAGTTATAGTTAGGACCCTGTTTCCATAGGAAATCCGCAACATTCTATTTTGAATAACTTTGGCGCCGGTCGACGAATCCTCACGAATTTTTCAAAATAGGTGGGGCGCTACGTTCTGCTCCTACCCTGAAAGTCTCGGGGGGATTCGTCAAGCGGGGGCTGAGAAAAAAGGGGGGTCCCAAAACGCGTTTTCCCCATGCATTTTTCCATAGGACCTTTAGACACAGCTACAGCCCGAACGGCTGAACAGAATTACTTGAAATTTGGCAGAGAGGTAGCCATAAGGTCAAGGAAGTGCCTTTTGTAGGGTTGGTGTAAATCTGTTCAGTATTTCCTGAGAAAATAGCATTTAAAAGCATATATATATGTGGGCGGAGCCTAACCACACATCTCATCCTGAGATCTGATTGGCTGTCAGCACTTCATCCAAGAAGTGTTGGCAGCCATCTTGGGACCAATATACATGATAGCACCTCATTAAAAAGCATTGCAGTTAATAGAAGGTTTTAAGACTTTAGTTACATTATAAATCATTTGTTAATGGTACCATACTCATTTTAGGAATTGTGGTATGTTCTAAGGTGATTTTACCATGTGAAAAAGCCTTCTGCTGGGATATCATGATTGAGAGAAAAATATTTTCTCATGCTTTTACCACAGAGGTTTGGAAGGTGATCTATAGGCTAAACTGAGAGCATATTTTCTGTAAATTCACATTATCTTTCTCAGTCATGTGAGAATGAAGTCTGACATTCTCAGTAAAACATGTACATCCAACAAGGGCAGAGACTGTCAGTTGATTCCTTTGTGTTCTACTGCAGCTTCCCAGAGTGTTCCAAAGAACTACTAGAGCGCTAACAGTCCTACTTATGATAAACGTATGGCACACCTGAAGCCATCTTGCTTGGATTAAAGTGGTAACTCTTAAAACATTTAATTTAAAAAGGAACAAAATGAGGGGGTTCATTTTTCCATAAAAAGTATGATTAGTGCTGCAGAAAGAAAAATTAGGGCACATTTTGAGTGACTTCTCAAATCCTCTTCTATTTCATTAAAAAATTCTGACATGCAGACTGAAACATGCACTTTCAATACCAGCAGCAGTTTTCCCTGGTGAGCAGTAGCTTTACTACAGTGATCTAATGAGCAAAAAGAGTGCTAACATTCTGAATTTATGGCAAATGTGTGACACATCTGAATGCCTTCTTGATGGAATCAAAGTAAAAAACTGAAAGTATTTCCTACTGAGGAGACTGCAGTAAATGAGGAAATTAGGAAACTTCATAACAAATAAGTCTCCCAAGATGGCCACCAGAGACAAAAGAGCCCAAATGTAGCCCAAATATCACCCAGATGTAGCCCAAGTATAGCCCAATGACAGAATGTCCCAGAATGTTCTTAAAAACAACTAGAGCGCTTACTGTCTTCATTATGACAAAAGTATGGCACACCTGAAGCCATCTTGATTGGAATAAACTGGTAACACTTAAAACATTTAATTTAAAAAGGAACACAATGAGGAGGTTCATTTTGCCATAGAAATTATGATTAATGCTGAAGAAAGAAAATGAGGGCACATTTTGAGTGACTTCTCAAATCCTCTTCTATTTCATTAAAAAATTCTGACATGCAGACTGAAACATGCACTTTTAATACCAGGAGCAGACTTCCATGGTGCAGTAGTTTTACTACAGTGATCTAATGAGCAACTAGAGTGCTAACATTCTGAATTTATGGCAAATGTGTGACATATCTGAATACCTTCATGATGGAATCAAAGTAAAAAACTGAAAGCATTTCCTACTGAGGAGACTGCAGTACATGAGGAAATTAGGAAACTTCATAACAAATAAATCTCCCAAGATGGCCACCGGAGACAAAAGAGCCCAAATGTAGCCCAAAATCACCCAGATGTAGCCCAAATATAGCCCAATGACAGAAGTGTGCAAAACACTTATTATTTTGTGTTTTTGCAGTGTTATATAGTGCAGACTTGTCAGGTATTGGAGTGCTTTACATGAGCATTGGTTACATCACACAAGAACAAATTCATTTTGGTTGTAGACATGGGGAGACTAAGTGATTTGACCAGAATCACAGAATGTCGAGCTGAAGCAGAAACTTCAACCTGGTTCCCCAGTTGCAAAGTCTGCAGTTCTGGAAGTAACACCACATCCTCTCCCCTAAGTGCAAAATTTAATCAAGTGGTCAACTGGATAAAAACCATAAAGATAACAAATAATTTAAAAGTGCTTTGTCGCTATTTGAAAACTCAGAAAATATGTCCTTATTTTAGTCTTTTAGAGCACTAACCATAATTTTGATGCCAATAAGACCCTCTCATATATGTAATTTCTAAAGGAAATGCTCTAGGTATTACAGTTTTGATTACATCAAGATGATGTCAGGCGTTCCACACTTTTGTAATAAATATAGAATGTTAGCAATCTTGTTGTTCATTAGGATACTGTTGAGAGGCAGAGGCCAGGGGCACGGACTCTGAAAATTGAAGGCAGGTAGGAGGGTGCAAAGGCAACAATTTAACCACACTGAGCAGGCAGGAAGGGCCGTGGAAGCACAACAGACTATGGAGGGCAGTGGAAAGGGGGGCAGGGGCAACAAACCAACAATACAGGACTTGCAAGAGAGGCTGTTGGAGGGAAGATCTATTACGGGTCAAGGAAGCTAGGGGCGGTCCCCAGATCCCCGGGAGCCACCACAGAACTGAGCAGGAGAGTGAGTCAGGGACAAAAGGGGCACCTTAATTTGAGCCGGGGTGCCTAGGAACGCTTGCTCCAAAAATGAAGAAAACAGACATATGAGACATGGAATTGGAGGCAGAATACAATGGCAGTTTAATGAGAAGATGCAACTTCAAAGAAACCGCAGAATAGAGACAAAGTACAAAATACAGAATCCAGATAATCATACAGCTGTCATGATATTCTCTGTATCTCAATTAATGTACTGACAGAGAGAGAGAGAAAACACATCTATAAATGCATCATGAGAAACAAGTTACACCAAGGAAAATGTTACCTAGGAACACTCACGTTTACTCTTAGAGCAAGCATTCCTGCAATTACAATACAAAATCTTTTAAATGCAAAAGTAAAGAGAACAATGGTTAAACATAACATGACATTTCATATAGGTAAAATAGAATAAGATACGCAAAGCAGAGCAAGACATTTTAAGCAAAGGAAGACAAGAGCTCCCAGCTCTTGGGGAAAACCTGCACTGCCTGTTAACCTACATACAGACGGCGAGGTAGTCCGTCGATATCTGTGGGTGCTCCCTTTTTATATCATTTTGTGGGCTCCTTTGCACGCTACATCTACCTACGTATGCTACCCAAAAGCTTCGTCTGCAGATTTTACCAGACATTTCGTCATTTACCCACTTAATGCTGACAATGGACTGGGTGAAAAGGTCAGTCTCTCAGGCCAATCGCTTATCGTAAGTTCCATAGAGCAAGCAGAAAATAATGGGTATTGTACGGGAATTCAATATATTCATGTATAAAATTTCATCAGTTCTCCTAACTTGACGCTCTGCGGTTGCCGCTTCCTTAAAAGCGGGAAACCTGCCCAGGAAGCAAGTACCAGTCCAGGATGCAGCCTACTGTATGTCGACAGCTTCAGGGGGATGTTGAACTTTGATACCGAGCACGGAGCACTCGGGTAGGGTGGGGGCTACTAGTTTGGAGCAGAAGGCCTCGCAGACCTGCCTTCAGACTGCTATACACTAAAATTGCAGAGCTATGGTCAATTTAACAAAGAGGCCTACATATTGAACAGAAGGGCCTACACAGGGGTTTTATGCTGGCTGAGTGGTAAGGATGTCTCAGGACAAATATATAGCAACACAGGACCCGCTGGTCAATTTAATACGGCCTACAAATGCAGCTGGCAGGGCAAGGACAAGGGTCTCATACTTCAGGTGTGGACAGAACGGGCCAGGGGGCCCCTGTGATACAAAATCTACCCTCCTTCAAGGCTGTGGCAATGTAATAGACCATTGTGGGCAGAAGGAAGAGGCAATGGTAGTACAACCATACATGCCAACAGACCCGATTCAGCCAGGAAACGTCCAATGTTTTTAAGCTCAAATGGGCTTTATTTGATCTGTCTCCTGTCTACAATATCCTCTTTTTCAATGTAACTAAAAGGGGAAAATCAATACCCCAGTTTTTTTTCAAAATCTCCCTCTTACCAAGTTCAAAATGTTCGCAAGTATGGTACATTGGATCATGGAAGGAAATGGGATAGGGACATGGACTTGGATAACAGAGGACAGGAGGCACATGGAGAGGTGCACCAAACTGACCCTGCAGGGCAGGCATCAGGGTTTGCAGCAGCACAATACACCACACAGGGCATGCAGGACGGGAGTGCAGCACAACAATCCATAGAAAGCAATAGGGAGGGGACAGGACCATGCACATGGACAACAGAGAACAGAGGGGCAAGAGGCAATGGTAGCTAGCTGACCATAATGGACAGACAGGAGAGAAAGCTGCAGCATAACAGACCATAAAGGGCAGGAGGGACGGATCAGGGGCATTACAATGGAACAGACAAGCCAGGAGGGAGGGAGTAGGGCTGGGGGCAAGGGGGCAGGGCAGGAGCAGCAAGATAGCCATGGAGGTCAGGCAGGATGGGCACTAGAAGCAAGACACACCATGAAGAGCAACAGTGAGACTGTGATGGCATACACACAGACCATGGAGGGAAGGTGGGAGGGGGTCAGGGGCAGCTAACTGACCACACAGGGAAGGTGGGAGGGGCCATGGCAGCACAGAAGACCATGCATGGCAAGTGGGAGGGTTAGTGGCAGCACAATGGCTATGATGGGCAAGAAGGAGGGTGGAGGGGCATGCACAAAGGACGATGGAGGATAGAAGGGAGGGTCAGGACCTGTGCACAGACAAGAAAGTTCAGGGGAAGGGACCTCACAACAGACCACACGGGGCAGGCAGGAGGAGCAGTTGCAGCACAACAGACCAGGGAGGGCAGAAGGGTGTGGCAGTACAATGGACCATGTAGGACAGGAGGAAGAGGATAGGGGCATGGCATGTGGACAGGCAGGGTGGAGGTGGCAGGGACAGGTTACAGTCATCTGACAATGCTAGGCAGGTGGGAGGGGAGTGGCAGCTCAACAGAACACTCAGAGTAGATAGGAGTGGCAGGTCCATGGGACATGGTGGGCAAAAAGGATGGAGCAGGGGCATGCACAAAGACATCGGAGGGCAGGGGGAAGGAGAATAGGGGCAGCAAGCTAAGCACAGAATTTAAGCAGGAGGTCAATGATGGGGCATAGAATTGGGCAATGGAGGGCAGGAGGAGTGGACTGGTACATCATACTAAATTGAGGGCAGTGGCAGCACATCAGACCATGCATGGCAGGAGGGAGGAGGCTAGTCCATGGATTCACACAACAGAGGATAGGGAGGAAGGGGATGGGGCAGCAAGCTAACTGTTCTGAGAAGGCGGGTATTAGGAACTTTATTGTTTTTAAAACATTGTGTCTGTGCGAACTACTTAAAATATGAACAAGTATGCAGCATAATCTCACTTTTATTCAGGAAGAAGAGGACGTTTGTGACTGTGACTCCAGGCTCACTTGGCAGAAACACCCCCTGACCCTCCACCCCCTATCGCAAAATGTAATGCCTGTGAAAAGGGTAGGTGAACACAGTGTTATATAGAACATAGTCCTGAGAGCACGATTGAAAATGAAAACTAGATATAGTGTATGGTATAAACTATGCACCAAAAAGTGTGATATAAGATGAACCGGGCGTGAAATATAATATGCAATACATTGTGCGCAATGACAGATTCATTGGAGAGTGCGAGATAGCACAGGCACTAGCGCGTGCTATGCGATATGCGCCTTGGAGTGTAATATGCACAGGGCAGTGTTGTGTAACCTAACTAGTCTTTAAAGTTGTAATATAAAATATGTGCTGGGGAGTGTAACGTTGCATATGCACTGTGACAAAGATATGGATCCCAGATTGTAATATGTATGGCATAGCACTGTGCGTTATAACATAGGCATCGAGGAAGGCACGTTAGATGGGGCAATATAACCCGTGCGAAGACAAGTGTGGCATGACATATTCACGGGGTGGTGTTACAGTGCACATGGGCTAGAGAGTGTCATAGCATATGCACTAGCTAGTGGAATACAACACAGAGGTGTGTGGCACTCGGCAGGCAATGGTGGGTGTAACACAGCATTGGGCTCTGTCAGGAGCGCCCTGTGACTCTCAAGTGATGTTCGTCCCCTTTCCAGAGAGTCAAATAAAAAGTATTACACATCCGGATGTGTGTTTTATTAACTGTGAGGGGGGTTTCTTGCATAGTTTTGGTCGAATTTTTGTCGAATCCCCTTTGAATGGCTTGGTGTGCATGTGTATTAAATGTGCCCGTCAATAGCTACCCATGTTTGTATAAATAAACGACAAGGGTGTCTACCGGGATTAGGCACGGTAGGGCATCAGACATGTCAGAGCTTCACTAGTGGTGTAAATACATTCCACGTGGATTCATTGCATGCATAGTCGCCTTTTAATGAATATCACGCAAATCGTCATGGTGATAGGTACGTACGGTTTGTCCAGCATGTCCTAGGTGTGTCTATAAATATATATTTTTTAAAAATAATAAAAAACAGTGGCCGGCCCTGGGGATTGGGGTCAAAAAAATATAATTAGGAGACTGGCCCTGGGGGATGGGGTCATCAGGGCCAATAAATTAGAATAAGAAGGGGAACCAAACAGCCCCCCTTCTTAAAAAACTAAAATAAATAAAAGACTGGCATCGTGCCGTAGGCCATGCCCCCTCCGTGCAGCACTCTGCAAACGCGCCCCCAACAGGCATCTCCAGTATGCGCCAGGGAGCTGCGCTGCAGCCAGGTGTTCTGAGGCCAAGCCCCTTTTTACACCTCTCTGCAACGCAGCTCTGTGGCGCTTACTGGAGGTACCTAGTGGTCTAGTTTGACCCTAGGGACCCTTAGGATTCAAGGGGACTTAATCTCTCAACTTAGAACAGCCACAGGGCGCGTTTACACAGTGGTGAAGGGAGGGACGGGGCCTGAGGTGACATGTGCAAACACGCACTATGGCACGTTTTAAATTGGGGATATAATTTCCCTTCAATACTGAGGGCCCCTGGGGGCTAACTAGCCCACCAAGTGCTTCCAGTAAGCGCCACTGAGCTGCATTGCAGAGAGGTGGTCCAGGCCGTGCCACTTTTTACACCTCTCTGCAACGCAGCTCTGTGGCACTTACTGGAGGTACCTAGTGGGCTAGTTGGACCCTAGGGACCCTCAGGATTCAAATGAACTTAATCTCCCAACTAAAAATGGACACAGGGCTTGTTTACACAGTGGTAAAGGGAGGGGACGGGGCCTGAGTTAACGTGTGCAAAAACGCCCTGTGGCCTGTTTTAAGAGGTAGTTTTAATCCCCATGCCCTATTATATACTAGGGGCTTACAGAGGAGGTCATGCTAATCACAGGGGGACCCCCAACGCATAATGTTCTCTAGTGTATGTAGGTGTTTTCACTGTATTCTAAGTGTCTTTTAACATAGCACTGGCTCTAGGACTGGTTAGTCAGACTCAGTTACCACCAGTATCCGTCTGAAAAAGTTGAGGGTACAGGATGATTTTGCAACAAGGCTTCTTTCTGCTCTTCTTTTTGTTCTTTCTGCACGTTATCCTTCTTCCTGCACTTATCTTCGTATTTGAGGACTTCTGTTGCTTCTTTCTGCACTTCTTTTGTTTCTTTCTGTGCATTTTTTCTTCTTTCTTCACATGTCCTATCTCTGTAGGCATAGTTAGAAATTAGCATTTAAAAAACCTTTGAAATTCACAGAAAAAACCATAGGTTTCAGGCACGTTATAGTTAGGAATTAGCATTTAAAAAACCTCAGAAATTCACTGAAAAAACCATAGGTTTCAGGGGTGTTATAGTTAGCTGGACTTTTCACTTGTACAAAACCATTGAAATTCCCCCTTTATAGTTAGTTCAGCTAACTATAACTCGCGCGCCCGCAATGCACTGCTGATGACGTCACATATTACATCACTCATGACATGGTCAGTGACATCACTCATGACATCACTGATGACATCTCAAATGACATCACTGATGACATCACTGATGACATCATCCAGTGAATGTGTGTTTTTCTGAAAATTAAATATGTTTTATATATGTATATCTCAAGGTCGATGGAAGAATAAATGGGTATATAAGTGTCTAAATGGATGATTTGTTTTTGAAAAATTGATTGTGTAACTGACTGATTAAGTGTATCATAGTGAATACATGGCTTAGTGAGTAATGTTTAAATATGTAAATATCTGTATCAGTCTCTCACTTTGTGTATAAGTGGCTGCATGGGTTGGTGAGAAGCTACATGGGTGTCTATATAGGTTATTAGTTGGTTTTTTGAGTATCAGTCTGAGTGTCTGCATGGTTCGGTGGGGGGTATTACGTAGTGCATAGGTGCATGAATGAGTGACTCACTGTATGTGTTGAACACAGCATGTGTGCAGGACTGTATGGGTGGATGAGTGTGTGTATGGGTGTGTTAGTGAGTGAATGACTGTCTCAATAGTGTCTCTATGAGTAACTACATATGTTTTAAACTAGTATATGTGACTATTGGTGTATATATGTGAGTATATGTGAGAGTGAGAGATTGAAAGAGTTCCTGTATGAATAAGTATGTGTTTCTATAAGTGATTGTTTAAAAGACTAAGTATGTGTAAGTTTCCGTAGAAGTAAGTATGGTGGTGTGTGTATAACTGTATATGCAAGTAAATGTATGTTTGATTCTTTATTAGCATGAGTGACTATGTGTGTGAGTAACTCTATGGATGAGTGGCATTGTGTAACAGGATGTATAGGTGTATGAGTACATATGATGAGTGAGTACATGTATGAGTGACTGTATAGGACTGTTGGTGAATGAGTGGATGTGTATGTGGATCTTAGAATTACTGAAGAGGTTGTTGTAACTGGTATTGGTATGTCCATTGTTTTGAAAATTTTAGTCTCTATTTTTGAATGTGTGTATCAAAGGTTATATTAGGGTGAGAGGAGGTCTGCCACTCTATCACAAGGATGATGTCATCAGTGATGTCATGAGTGATGTCATTTGAGATGTCATCAGTGA
Organism: Triturus cristatus; assembly: GCF_964204655.1. Taxonomy (NCBI): domain Eukaryota; kingdom Metazoa; phylum Chordata; class Amphibia; order Caudata; family Salamandridae; genus Triturus; species Triturus cristatus. The sequence goes on along the minus strand of NC_140579.1, from coordinate 1,016,031,963 downwards.
TGTCATGAGTGATGTCACTGACCATGTCATGAGTGATGTAATATGTGACGTCATCAGCAGTGCATTGCGGGCGCGCGAGTTATAGTTAGCTGAACTAACTATAACGGGGGAATTTCAATGGTTTTGTACAAGTGAAAAGTCCAGCTAACTATAACACCCCTGAAACCTATGGTTTTTTCAGTGAATATATATATATATATATATATTACCTACTGGCGGTCGCCAGTAGGTAGTTATAGTTAGGACCCCTTTTCCATAGGAAATCCGCAACATTCTATTTTGAATAACTTTGGCACCGGTCGACGAATCCTCGCGAATTTCTCAAAATAGGTGGGGCGCTACGCTCCGCTCCTACCCTGAAAGTCTCGGGGGGATTCGTCAAGCGGGGGCTGAGAAAAAAGGGGGGTCCCAAAACGCGTTTTTCCCATTCATTTTTCCATAGGACCTTTAGACAGGGCTACAGCCCGAACGGCTTAACAGAATTACTAGAAATTTGGCAGAGAGGTAGTCCCTAGGTCAAGGAAGTGCCTTTTGTAGGTTTGGTGTAAATCTGTTCAGTAGGTCCTGAGAAAATAGCATTTAAATCAATATATATATCTGAGCCAGCTTACGGTACGCTTACCGTAAGCTTACCGTACGCGTACGGTGGCGTGCGCGAGCGCGATTCTGATTGGCTGTTAGATCTTAGTAAACATTCGAATCGGCCGAAACCAGGAAGCGGCGGCCGCCATTTTGTGTGTTTCACTCAGAAAAAAAAGAGTGAAAACAAGAAAAGGGGGCAAGGAGGAGAGTTACAGACCCCCTTACATTTGTGAGGGGGTCAAAGAAGGACAGAAAAGTACAAAGAAAACATTTATTGATTTTAAAAAAAATCGCGGGGTACGCGTACGGTAAGCTTACGGTAAGCGTACGGAAGAAAAAAAAATAAAAAATGAAATGAAATGCAGATTTAAGTGTTTAGATATTAGGGGGCTCTAAAAAGAGCCGTTGTGTTTATGAAGTGATTTTTTAGTGGTACCTACAAGTAAGTACCGATGCAGAGTCTAAGGTTCAAGAGGAAGACTCTGTTCCCTTCATCATTGAAGTGCACACCATCTCCTCTATAAATGTCTTGCATGTCATAACGCAAGTTGTTGTGGTAAATGGCACCCATACCATAGTCACGGAGGAAAGCAGAAACAGATTTGTTGACGTGCTTTCTTGCTTTGTCAATCTGCGGACAGAAATGATTGGACCAGTTCCATTTTTGCCTTTGGCATATGTTGGAAAACACAAAGGCAGTTTTAGGGAAAAGTGAAAACAGTTGTGCAAAGGTCTCCTTCATAAGCATTTCCAGACCTACCCCAGTCAAAGTGCCTAGGTCATTGCCACCACAGTGCACTATTATGAGGTCAGGGTGTTGGATTTGCATGAAGGATTTCACCAATGGCATCAATTGGTGCCACTTTAACCCTCTCTGACCAATCCATTTAATGTCTACATTTGGCAAAGCAAGGTCTCTCACCATACCTGTTTTCTCTGCAAACTTTTCACTCCAGAAGACATAGCTGTGCCCTACAATCCACACTGTGAACATTTTCAAAGGAGAACTGGATGCACTCAGGAGGTGTCTTTCAGTAGAATGGCAATAAGAAAAGAAAGACAGTTTGGAAATGGAGGCATACATATTTTTTTCAAAACAAAAAGAACTGATTGGCTGTTTCATACCATTCTAGAATAAAAACTAGGCTGTATGTGTAAATTAATAGAAGCATGTTTTGTATTGGTACAAAAAAATGTGTTACCAAAGAACAGTACTATGGATTTGCTGTTAGGTTTGAAAAGTCAAGCACTCTTGCTCTGTGGAATTGAAACATTGTGTGGCGAACTTCTTACCTAACTCCACACAGCAGTGTTCCATGAGCTGTTGCTATGGTAGCAGGCAGAAGTCAAGTTGGGGGAAGGGTACTAGGCAGAAGTCAAGTTGGGGGCAGGGTACTTTTGGAAAAGGGTTGGTTTTCAACCAATAGAAATGTGTGATTACATTTGAAAAAAAGGGGGAAGCACTGAGATTTGAAACTTACATGTATATGTGTGGAAAAATAGAGGGAAAGTTTGCCATTATCTGGTTCTGCTGAGAGGAGAGAGGTGTAGAGAACAGAGATCCTGGCTCTGATAATCTGCTGTTTGAGTGCCACATTTCTTTCACAACTAACTAATTTTAAAGGTGAGTTTAGAGTTTGAGAGGGGATGTATATGGTAAATTAAGAAATTAATAATAGAATTGGAATTCCTTTTGTAGAAGTTGTGTTTATTATTTTCTGTTTTGGGAGAAATTTAAATGTGAGGAACATGTAAAATAATATGGACAATTTTTTCATGATAAATTAAGGTGTACTGGTAAAAATAAGGAATACTTTAAGGGTTTGAGGTTGCAGTCAGTAATGCAAATACATTCAGCATCACTAAGGCTGGTTGCCCTTGCTGGAGTGTAGGCAGTCACCGAGGATACACATGGTGGTGGTCTGAAAAAGCAGTTTGGACATGGGCTTTTTAAGAAAATCTAAAAAGTGGATTCATAATGTGTCAGTCTGTAAAAGTGATTTTCACTTGCCAAAAAAAAAGAGCAGTAAGTGTGCATTTAAATTGGCAAAGAAATTTCGTTTTGTGACTAATGTGAAAACATGACTCTGTGTGCAAATAGGAATTACAGGCAGAGATTTATTGCGTATTGCTCTGGTGATTTCACAGTTGCATTAGATGGAAAGGGGGAGCGATTTTTTGGTGCAGAAGCAGACTCTTAGCACACACCCAGCTCCTGTCCATGTATAATCATGCACAGTATTTACAAGCGAGTGGGGTTTTCAGGTTTCAGTCTGTAATGCAAATACATTCAGCATCACTAAGGCTGGTTGCCCTTGCTGGAGTGTAGGCAGTCACCGAGGATACACATGGTGGTGGTCTGAAAAAGCAGTCTGGACATGTGCAATTTAAAAAAATCTGAAAAGTGGTTTCATAATGTGTCAGTCTGTAAAAGTGATTTTCACTTGCCAAAAAAAAAGAGCAGTAAGTGTGCATTCAAATTGGCAAAGAAATTTCGTTTTGGGACTAATGTGAAAACATGACTCTGTGTGCAAATAGGAATTACAGGCAGAGATTTATTGCGTTTTGTTCTAGTGATTTCACAGTTGCATTAGTAGGAAAAAGGGGGAGCGATTTTTTGGGGGAAGAAGCAGACTCTTAGCACACACCCAGCTCCTGTCCATGTATAATCATGCACAGTATTTAGAAGCAAGTGGGGTTTTCAGGTTTCAGTCTGTAATGCAAATACATTCAGCATCACTAAGGCTGGTTGCCCTTGCTGGAGTGTAGGCAGTCACCGAGGATACACATGGTGGTGGTCTGAAAAAGCAGTCTGGACATGTGCAATTTAAAAAAATCTGAAAAGTGGTTTCATAATGTGTCAGTCTGTAAAAGTGATTTTCACTTGCCAAAAAAAAAGAGCAGTAAGTGTGCATTCAAATTGGCAAAGAAATTTCGTTTTGGGACTAATGTGAAAACATGACTCTGTGTGCAAATAGGAATTACAGGCAGAGATTTATTGCGTTTTGCTCTGGTGATTTCACAGTTGCATTAGTAGGAAAAAGGGGGAGCGATTTTTTGGGGGAAGAAGCAGACTCTTAGCACACACCCAGCTCCTTTCCATGTATAATCATGCACAGTATTTAGAAGCGAGTGGGGTTTTCAGGTTTCAGTCTGTAATGCAAATACATTCAGCATCACTAAGGCTGGTTGCCCTTGCTGGAGTGTAGGCAGTCACCGAGGATACACATGGTGGTGGTCTGAAAAAGCAGTCTGGACATGTGCAATTTAAAAAAATCTGAAAAGTGGTTTCATAATGTGTCAGTCTGTAAAAGTGATTTTCACTTGCCAAAAAAAAAGAGCAGTAAGTGTGCATTCAAATTGGCAAAGAAATTTCGTTTTGGGACTAATGTGAAAACATGACTCTGTGTGCAAATAGGAATTACAGGCAGAGATTTATTGCGTTTTGTTCTGGTGATTTCACAGTTGCATTAGTAGGAAAAAGGGGGAGCGATTTTTTGGGGGAAGAAGCAGACTCTTAGCACACACCCAGCTCCTGTCCATGTATAATCATGCACAGTATTTACAAGCGAGTGGGGTTTTCAGGTTTCAGTCTGTAATGCAAATACATTCAGCATCACTAAGGCTGGTTGCCCTTGCTGGAGTGTAGGCAGTCACCAAGGATACACATGGTGGTGGTCTGAAAAAGCAGTCTGGACATGTGCAATTTAAAAAAATCTGAAAAGTGGTTTCATAATGTGTCAGTCTGTAAAAGTGATTTTCACTTGCCAAAAAAAAAGAGCAGTAAGTGTGCATTCAAATTGGCAAAGAAATTTCGTTTTGGGACTAATGTGAAAACATGACTCTGTGTGCAAATAGGAATTACAGGCAGAGATTTATTGCGCTTTGCTCTGGTGATTTCACAGTTGCATTAGTAGGAAAAAGGGGGAGCGATTTTTTGGGGGAAGAAGCAGACTCTTAGCACACACCCAGCTCCTGTCCATGTATAATCATGCACAGTATTTACAAGCGAGTGGGGTTTTCAGGTTTCAGTCTGTAATGCAAATACATTCTGCATCACTAAGGCTGGTTGCCCTTGCTGGAGTGTAGGCAGTCACCGAGGATACACATGGTGGTGGTCTGAAAAAGCAGTCTGGACATGGGCTTTTTTAAAAAACTGAAAAGTGGTTTCATAATGTGTCAGTCTGTAAAAGTGATTTTCACTTGCAAAAAAAAAAGAGCAGTAAGTGTGCATTCAAATTGGCAAAGAAATTTCGTTTTGGGACTAATGTGAAAACATGAGTCTGTGTGCAAATAGGAATTACAGGCAGAGATTTATTGCGTTTTGTTCTGGTAATTTCACAGTTGCATTAGTAGGAAAAAGGGGGAGCGATTTTTTGGGGGAAGAAGCAGACTCTTAGCACACACCCAGCTCCTGTCCATGTATAATCATGCACAGTATTTAGAAGCGAGTGGGGTTTTCAGGTTTCAGTCTGTAATGCAAATACATTCAGCATCACTAAGGCTGGTTGCCCTTGCTGGAGTGTAGGCAGTCACCGAGGATACACATGGTGGGGGTCTGAAAAAGCAGTCTGGACATGTGCAATTTAAAAAAATCTGAAAAGTGGTTTCATAATGTGTCAGTCTGTAAAAGTGATTTTCACTTGCCAAAAAAAAAGAGCAGTAAGTTTGCTTTCAAATTGGCAAAGAAATTTCGTTTTGGGACTAATGTGAAAACATGACTCTGTGTGCAAATAGGAATTACAGGCAGAGATTTATTGCGTTTTGTTCTGGTGATTTCACAGTTGCATTAGTAGGAAAAAAGGGGAGCGATTTTTTGGGGGAAGAAGCAGACTCTTAGCACACACCCAGCTCCTGTCCATGTATAATCATGCACAGTATTTACAAGCGAGTGGGGTTTTCAGGTTTCAGTCTGTAATGCAAATACATTCTGCATCACTAAGGCTGGTTGCCCTTGCTGGAGTGTAGGCAGTCACCGAGGATACACATGGTGGTGGTCTGAAAAAGCAGTCTGGACATGTGCAATTTAAAAAAAAATGAAAAGTGGTTTCATAATGTGTCAGTCTGTAAAAGTGATTTTCACTTGCCAAAAAAAAAGAGCAGTAAGTGTGCATTCAAATTGGCAAAGAAATTTCGTTTTGGGACTAATGTGAAAACATGACTCTGTGTGCAAATAGGAATTACAGGCAGAGATTTTTTGCGTTTTGCTCTGGTGATTTCACAGTTGCATTAGTAGGAAAAAGGGGGAGCGATTTTTTGGGGGAAGAAGCAGACTCTTAGCACACACCCAGCTCCTGTCCATGTATAATCATGCACAGTATTTACAAGCGAGTGGGGTTTTCAGGTTTCAGTCTGTAATGCAAATACATTCAGCATCACTAAGGCTGGTTGCCCTTGCTGGAGTGTAGGCAGTCACCGAGGATACACATGGTGGTGGTCTGAAAAAGCAGTCTGGACATGTGCAATTTAAAAAATCTAAAAAGTGTTTTCATAATGTGTCAGTCTGTAAAATTGATTTTCACTTGCCAAAAAAAAAGAGCAGTAAGTTTGCTTTCAAATTGGCAAAGAAATTTCGTTTTGTGACTAATGTGAAAACATGACTCTGTGTCCAAATAGGAATTACAGGCAGAGATTTATTGCGTATTGCTCTGGTGGTTTCACAGTTGCATTAGATGGAAAGGGGGAGCCATTTTTTGGTGCAGAAGCAGACTCTTAGCACACAGCCAACTACTTACCATGTGGAATCATGCACAGTATTCACAAGCGAGTGGGGTTTGAGGTTTCAGTCAGTAATGCAAATACATTCAGCATCACTAAGGCTGGTTGCCCTTGCTGGAGTGTAGGCAGACACCCAGGTTACAAATGATGCTGGTCTGAAAAAGCAGTTTGGACATGTGCTTTGTAAAAAATCTGAAAAGTGGATTCATAATGTGTCAGTCTGTAACAGTGTTTATTACTTGCCAAAAAAAAGAGCAGTAAGTGTCCTTTCAAATTGGCAAAGAAATTTGGTTTTGTGACTAATGTGAAAACATGACTCTGTATCCAAATAGTAATTACAGGCAGAGATTTATTGCGTATTGCTCTGGTGACTAATGTGAAAACAAATGTAGTAATATATTTAAATAAAATAAAGGAATTTTTTTTTAGTTTTTTTCAGGTATTGCTGAAGAGCAGTGAACAAAATTTAAGATGCCTACAAAATCCAGAGTAAAAAAAGAGCAGAAAAAAAACCTATATTTGAAGACAACTGGAGGACCTAAGTTAGTTGAAGATGCTCATGTTGGGAAGAAGAAACAATCTTCTGGTAAGCAAACAAAAGATTTTCTAAGGAACATATTCAAAAAAAGGAAAAATGTACAAAATGTCTGTACTGGAAAGAATGATTTCAATTGAAAAGGACAGGAAAAAATTGAGAATTTAGTTAATGCAAATATACCTTCTGCAACTAAAAAGATAAACTTAAACAGAAAAACAGCGTTTAAAGAGATACGTAGAAAAATGTTTCAGAGGAGAGTTATGTCCAATTTGATAAAGGATGTGAAGAAATATAAGCAAAAGGCAAAGTTTTATAAGAGAAAAAAAGAAATTGAAGCCATTGCAGCAAAGGCATTAGAATTAAAAAGGAAACTATTCATTTTAATTTTGAATAGGATGCGTACATTAGACAAAATGGTTAATGTACTGAAATCACATAGCAAAAGGAAAAGAGTAGTGAACAGAACAAACTTTTGTAAAGTGTTTTTAGGAAAATGGATGCATAGTTCAAGTAGTGAACCTTTTTTTAATGAAGAGAGTTATTTTCAAAGTAATAGTTTGCTGCATGCAGTTGACACCAGAGGTCGTGCTTATGAAGTGAAAAATGGTTGCATAATGGAGAAGGAGATAATGGTTCCAAGAGATGAGGTACAAGTGATGGCGGATGAGGCTATGGGGAGACGTCCTAAAGCCCCAGTGTACACTTGGAATTGTAGTAGTATTTGCACTGTGCGTCAGGAATCTATTGATAAATTTCGTGAGTTTTTAAGAGAATATAGCAAAAAAAGTGTGAAACAGAAGATTAAGGTGCTTCAAAGTCTAGATCCATGCAGAGTGAGAGAGAATACTGGTTTGCAGGGTCATTCTCTGGCTTGTCTATCTAGAAAAGTGTGTAATAGTGTTTTCCATCATTTTAGGATGCTGGCTGTTCATCATACTGAAATGAGAAAGTTTGTGAGACGGTTGTATTTTGCTAAAAGTCCAGCAATAAAGTTAGATGAATTGAATAGGGCTCTGTTCCGTGGAACGGTATCAGATGTAGAGAAGGTTGTTGATGAAATTCAGTTTTGTTACTTTGGTCCTGAACAAAACAGTGCAGAGAAGGACACAGTAAATGAGGAAGAAGTGGAAGAAAATGTAGAACCCTCTGTAAGTAAGACATTTAATGATCACATAACAAAATTTGCAATAATCTCTAATGAAAGACCAAATATTACTTGTATTTGTTGCCGCAGAACTCATTATAGAAAACAAACCAGGTATGTTGATCTCTACAGAAAGAGTGAAAATGAAGATAATTATAAGTGGAAGGATTTTGCCACCTATATATTTCTTGAAAATTGTTTTGAATTGGGTGAAGTTCAGCGTATTTGTAAATACTGTTACAACAAGTTAGAGGAAAATAGAATGCCGACCAGAGCTGTACATAATAATTTAGAATTGGATGCTATTCCTGCAGAACTTTCTGAATTAAATACATATGAGTCTATACTCATTCAATGTGTTCATCCGTGCCAGACCATAGTACGTATGGAGCCCAAAACTGGTAAATTACCTCATTCAGATTTACTGAGAGGTTTAAAAGGTAGAGTGGTGTATTTGCCCTTGGATTTGAAAAAAAATATGGAAACTATTGATGCGGATACTTTGGAAACTGAACCATTAATTATTCTGGTTAATGGTGTACCTACAAAGAATAAGAAGATTTGGCAGGAGCTGGTAGATGTACGGAAAGTACAAAGAGCAAATTTGTATTTGAAAAGGAATAACAAATGGTATGAATCAATTTATATAGAAGAAGAAGAAGAAGAAGATGTACAAGAAGACACAGAAACACCAACTGGACAAATTGAAAAAGTGGACAAGTCAAAGGAAGAAGAAATTTATGAACATTTTAGCATACATCCTCTTCATTCAAAAGAAGTTATGGGAGACAATATTGATCTATTTCAGATGAAGAAAGCAAAAGGAACTCCCGTGAGTGTATGGGAGGAGAGCTTGGAAGCTCGATGTTTTCCCCAGCTGTTTCCTAAAGGAAAAGGAGGACGATACGATGAACGTCCGGAACAGATTCCAGCTTCTGAGTATCGGACTACAAGACTATATGCTGAAGATCCCAGATTTCGACAAAGTATTCCTTATTTGCTCCATCTTTTATTTGAAAGCGACTTGTCTGCACTGTCTTATGCAGTAAATCACACTTTAAAAAGTGGAGTACATTTACAAAATGTGTCTGCTAAGGATTTTATGAAGAAAGTGCAGCACCGAGATGATCATTTGGAAACACAACTGATCAATCTGATGGCTTGTCAGCGTGGGACAAATGAATATTGGTACCGACGCCATGGTGAATTAAAATGCATGTTACGGAATTTAGGAACTCCAACATGGTTCCTTACCCTAAGCTGTGCCGAGTACGCTTGGGATGATTTACTGGATTTTCTACGAGAGGCAAATTCAAACATTAAAAACATCGAATACAAGACAGCAGGAGAACTGTGCTCATTGGATCCGGTTAATGTTTGCAGATATTTCAATCATAGATTTGAGGCTATGATGTCCTTCATCTGCAATAAAAAAAATCCACCTCTAGGAGAAGTAGTGGATTTCTTTTGGAGAAAAGAGTACCAGGTAAGAGGTGCTCCTCATATTCATATGCTGTTGTGGATCAAGGATGCCCCAAAGTTTGGAACAGATACTGATGAAGCAGTGTTATCTTACATTGAAGAATATGCAACATGTGCTATACCAAAAAGCACAGAAGAGAAAAAGTTAAAGGAGCAAGTTTTACGTTTCCAAAGTCATCGATGTGGAAAATACTGTCAACGGAAATACAAGAGCAAAGATAAATACTACACTAAATGTCGATTTGGATTTCCTAGACCTGTTCTTTCAAATGGAAGAGTTAACAGTTTTATGTCAGCTGTGAGACATACTATCACAAGAAAATCACCTAAGAATACCTACAACCTTCAAAGAAAAGAAGAATCAAAAAATATAAATGACTACAACCCAGTGATTTTATCCATGTGGAACGCTAACATGGATATACAGTATGTAGCTGACAATTCCATTGCTGTTGCTCGATATGTAACGTCTTACATTACAAAATCAGAAAAAACAGAATTGAAGGAAATGTGGGAAGAGATTTCTCACGAGAAAACTGTCAGTAAGAAGCTGTACAGTTTCAGTTTGAAGATGTTATCGCATCGAGAAATTGGATCCTACGAATGTTCAGATAGGTTATCTTCTGTAAGTCTCTACTCGAAATCAAGAAGAATAATTTGGGCAAGTTTAGGCCTTGCAGCAATGAGAAATCGGGTACTGAAATCTGTTGGAGAAATTGAATATTTGGCCGAGAATGACCCAGAAAGTACAGATATTTTGAAATCAAACATGTTGGATACATATTACCCAAAGAGAAGTCATCATCTGGAGAACATGTGTCTCTATGAAGTGCTGCAGAACTACATTTATTCACGGAAAGCCGCAGAAGACATCAACAATGGAAAATATAAAGTCATTGGTGAGGAAGGATGTTTGGTGAAGCAAACAAAAGGAAGTTTGATAAATCACCGGAAGCTGAGTTGCGACACTACTGACAAAAAGGAATTTTACTACTTGGCTCTTTTACAGCTGTTTAAACCATGGCGTACAGAGGATGAACTACTGGGAGAATTTCAAAGCTATGAAGATTCATTTAATGCTTGCAAAGACAGCATACAATGCAGAACATTCACAAATTATCTGCAAATGTTAAATGAAGAAATTGAACAGGAAACTACAATTGCAGCAGAAATAGCTAGAGACAGTTCTCAGGACAGCCAAAGTTCAGGAACACTCAGTCAAGATCCCCTAGGACAACCAATCGTTGAAAATGAAGCATCAATAGCCATGAATGAAGTGGAATCAGCTATGAATCAAGCTCAAGAAGAATTTATAGACTTACAAAATTTGGAAAGACAACTGAATCAAGAGCAGCAACAAATTTATGAAGAGATCAGAAACAAAATTGATCACGGATTTCTACATGAAAAAAAAGAGTGCTCCTGCACATCATTTCATCCAATCAGGATGTATGTAAGCGGACAAGCTGGAACTGGAAAAAGTTTCCTAATAAAAGTCATCAGAAGCTACCTACAGCAAAAAACGGATTCTATATAACATAAAAGGAATCACTTTACATCGTTTGCTAATGTTACCAGTGGAGCATGAGAACAAAATACAATACAACAAGCTAACTGGAGAAGCATGCTTGGAAGTTTCAAGAGTATTGAAGAAGATGCAAGTTCTCATTATTGATGAGGTGAGCATGGTATCGAACTTAATGCTTGCCTTTGTGCATTTAAGAATGCAGCAAATTCTGAAGTCAGACTATGACGTGTTATTTGGAGGAAAACACGTCATAGTTTTTGGAGATCTTTTGCAACTTGCTCCAGTTAAAGGACAACCAGTGTTTAATACTGTGACACATGAAGACACGAAGAAGTCATTGGGAAGCATAGGTAATACAAATATTTGGTCCTTCTTTGAGTACAAGGAACTTACAACTAATATGAGGCAAGCAAACGATGAAGAATATGGAAGTATTCTGAAAGATATCAGGATTGGACTACTCACAGAAGCTGGCAAAAAAGCATTACAGACTCGGCTGCTACATAATTTATTTCTAAAGGAAGAAATAGTTGCAGAGAAGATATACAAGAACATTGCAGAAAACAAAAGTGTCATCTGCTTAATGCCAACTCTACGTGAATGCTCAATATTCAATGAGGAGCTTTTGAAATTGGAAAAGGAAGATATCAGGAAATTGGAAGCAGTGGACAAAATTGAGGATGGAAGAATTACTGTCACATTAACAGGCACACTGAAAAATAAATTGGATTCACTAGAGAAGAAGATTTCCAAAACAGCTGGATTAGAAAAAAATCTATATGTTTGCATGAACTGTAGAGTATTTTTAAGGAGAAATTTGGATGTTGAAAAAGGTTTAGTTAATGGAGCTATGGGAAGAGTTGTGGGTTTTATTAATTATCAGAAAAAAGATGGAATTGAATGTTTAAAAATAAAATTTGATCAGATAGAAGAAGTTAAAGATATTTGTCGTTGTACAGTTCGTTTCATGCTTGTGAAAGACGTATATGTACGTAGGAAGCAGTTTCCGTTTTCTCTAGCATATGCTGTAACTATTCACAAGTCTCAAGGATTGACTGTAGATTGTGCATTTGTGAACATTGGTTCAACTGTGTTCAAAGAAGGTATGGCATATGTTGCTTTGTCACGAGTGAAAACAATATCAGGTTTATTCATGATAGACTTTGATGATTCAAAAGTTAGTGCTGATACAAACTGTGTAAAGGAGTATAATAGATTAAGAAGAAGCTATGCTCCTCATTTAGGTCAGTATCCTGTGTTGGAGAAACGTGTAGTTTCTCGTAAAAGGAGAAATGAGAATATCTGTAATGAAGATGTAGAGAGGAGGAAAAAAAAGAGGAGTGATGTAATTGCAAGCAAAAAGAATAAGGAAAATGAAGAACAGGTTGTAGGATGTTATTTTGAAAATAGCTCTGGTGTCAACTGCTACGCTAATGTAGTGCTGAATGTTGCATTTTATCTGGAAAGTTTGCAAGAGCAGATAATAGTAAATCAGGGAAAAAGATTCTGTACTGTGCTGAGTCTCCTTTTTGAAAAGCTGAGTAATGATAAAACTCAAATAGAAAGTGCTACTGAAATTAGAAAAGTTTTAGATGTATGTTCAGGACGAACACAGTTTTCTCAAAATGTACAGCAAGACGCACAGGAATTCTTGATTTATTTTCTTCAGGTACTGGAAGAAGAAGGGGTTAACATTGAAAATTTATTTGGTCTCTCTTATAAATGGGAACATAGTTGTGAAAACTATTATAATATATGTGGCTCTAATGTTGATTCTGAAAGGTTTATTTATTTAACATTGCCAGAGAGTAAAACAGTCACTTTTGCTAAATTAGTTAAAGATGCTAATCATAGCATGCAATGCAGTGAGTGTAAATCTGACATGTTTTCAACATTAATTTTAAAGGAATACAGACAGTATGTAATTTTAATGATGCAACGATGTAGAGCTGATGGTTCAAAATTGGATACTTTAATAAAGAAGTTTACAGGACAGCAATTATCAATTTCAGAAAAAACTTTTGTAACAGTTGCAATAATTTTCCATGATGGACCTACTGTAACTTCTGGTCATTACACAGTTTATCTTAAATGTGAAAAAGGCTGGACACTGTGTAATGATTCCCAATTGATTTTTAAGCAACGTTTGCCTTTTGATTTAGCAAATTCCTATCTAATCTTCCTGAAACCTAAATTTTAGAGAGATTTGACAACATCTGGAGAAAACAATTTTACCATTTTATTGGATTACCATTTGGAATTTACAAATAAAAAGATTTAACAAATTATCATTTGGCCTAATGGAAAGGTAACCAATTGTAATGTGGAATTTTTCCATTTTTTAAGGAAACTTTGGAAAACCAAAAATTTAGAAAAAATCAGTAACATCTGCACAATTTAAATTTTGGAATGTTATTGGATTGCCATTGGAAATTTTTTCAAAAAAGATTTTTAAAATTACTATTTGGCCATGCGGAAAAGTAAACAATTCTATTGTGGACTTATTTAATTATTAATTAATCTTTCGGAAACCAAAATGTTACAGAGAAACGGTGACATCTGTACAATTTAAACTTTTGTTTTTTATTGGATTACCATTGGAAATTAAACAAAAAAAGAATTTTAAAATTACTATTTGGCCTAAAGGAAATGGAACCAGATGTATTGTGGAGTTATTTGACATATATTATTGTGATTATACTTCTGAAACAAAAATATCAGACGGTATTTTAAAGAAATAAGTATAGATATTAGATGATATTTTTTTAGAATATTATGCATTTCTTTAAAGTTATGTTTATGAAAAAAGAGATTCTGGGCTTTTTTAAAAACAATCTTTGAGATTGTTAATTTTTTTTTGCCTGCTGTTAAATGATGAATGCAATTGCTTTCACAATTTATAGTGAAATGCAATATTTTCTGAAAACAGCAAAAAAAAGGCAAAAATATTTTTTGAAAAATATGTAAATATGTGTACTGTATTATTAAATGTTTTATTAAATATTAATACTTTTTTCTTTTTTTTCAGATTGAGATAGAAAATTTTCGAAAACTATAACCATTTTAAAAGCAATTAAAAATAAATTAAATGAATAAATCTTTTTTTGAGTGGGTATGGTAAGTCAATAATGTCATGGTCCCTTTTTTCCACTTCTCTACAATCACATTTGCAGTTTTTAATTGTAGTCTCTCAAGGACCTTGTAATGTGATAATTGATTTTTAGTGTTTTTAAAAAAAAAAAAAAAAAATTACGCGTACGGTAAAAAAAAAAAAAAACATTTTAAAAAAAATATATAAAAAATAGATGAAAGGTAAGGTTGGCTCTTAAAAGAGCCGTTGTGTTCATGCAGGGACAGAGGAAAGAAAGATTGGGAATATTAGACGGTACGACAAGTGTGCTGATCTATTTTACTGTTCACTAGGGAAACACTGGTCTCCCTATAAGTAATTAGATCGTGACAATGGGCGCACCGTACTTCAACCCTCGCAAACCGAGGGTTAATTTCCAGAGGACCAGAAAAAGGAGATGCTCCCCCCACAGATGAAGGGCTCACCTGACCTGCAGAAGAAGGACTCGGCTCTGCAGATGATGGTCCAGGCTGAGCTGCTGTGGATGTGCTTGGTTGATTTACTGAAGGGTTACCTTCAGTAAGTCGAGCATGTGTCCTTCTGTGTACATCCTTAAGGTGTCTCATCATGGTGTGATTCCCAAAGGAATACTTCCTGTCAGGATTACCTCTTGAAAGTACACGCTTACACAGCTTGCAAGTCACTAAGGGTGCATTTACCTTTTGCTGGCCTTCTGGAAAAGTAAAATAATCCCATACGTAAGAGGTCTTTTGTTTCCTCGCTCTCTGCCTCAAGGTAGTGCTGCTAGCCTCACTCTCAGAAGAGCTCTGCTGTTCTGCCATCGTATCACAAAGACAACCCAGCTCCTTCTCCTAAGGGATCACAAGCAGAAATGAGGGGAATGGGTGTGGTGTAGGAGAGTTCTAGAACTGAAAGTAGTTTCAACCAATCAAAAGTTGTGTTTCATGATCACATGACCTACCGTACGCTTACGGTACGCTTACGGCAAAAGGACGCATGCGCGTAAAAAAGACACGCGCTTGCGCGCATGCGCATAACAGTCACTCCCCGACACTTCCGCGTAACGTGCGCGTGTAGCGTACACGCGTACGCGCCCCACGCGGAGTACGCATGGCTACGCAAATTGTGTAACTATACGCAAACAGCGTAGATAAATTACGGACATTGCGTAAACCGTACGCTTACCGTAAGCTTACGGTACGCGTACTAAAAAAAAAATTAAAAAAAAGGAAAAAATGTATTGCTAATAAATTTTACCTGTTTATTTTATAAAATATATTTAAAAAAACATATTATAGAATTTTAAAAATTTAACCATAGTCTTTAAAAAAGGATAGAAAAATAAAATAAAAATATGTAAAAAAAAATAGAAGAAAAAAAAAAAAATTAGCATTTAAAAAACCTTGCAAATTCACTGAAAAAACCATGGGTTTCACACACGTTAAAGTTAGGAATTAGCATTTAAAAAACCTTTGAAATTCACTGAAAAAACCATGGGTTTCACACACGTTATAGTTAGGAATTAGCATTTAAAAAACCTTAGAAATTCAATGAAAAAACCAAAGGTTTCACACATGTTATAGTTAGCTGGACATTTCACTCGTAAAAAAACAATGAAATTCCCCCGTTATAGTTAGTTCAGCTAACTATAACTCGCGCGCCCGCAATGCACTACTGATGACGTCACATATTACATCACTCATGACATGGTCAGTGACATCACTCATGACATCACTGATGACATCTCAAATGACATCACTGATGACATCATCCAGTGAATGTGTGTTTTTCTGAAAATTAAATATGTTTTATATATGTATATCTCAAGGTCGATGGAAGAATAAATGAGTATATAAGTGTCTAAATTGATGATTTGTTTCTGAAAAATTGATTGTATAACTGACTGATTAAGTGTATCTTTTTGAATACATGGCTTAGTGAGTAATGTTTAACCTCGGCCTGCTGGCCTGACTCTATGGGCACGCTTCCAGTTCCAGTTGTAAAAGCTAAAAATCTCGGCATAATCCTGGATGATAGATTGACTTTAGATTATCACATCATGTACACCATTAGGATGCTGAGGAAAGTGCTACCCCTGCTGCCCCAGGACAGCAGACACATGGTGGTCAAGGGGTTGGTACTTGCAAGACTGGATTATTGCAATGGGCTGTAATTAAATGCACAATGCAGGGCACTGGGTAAACTCCAGATTCTGCAGAATGCCGCAGTCCGTCTTCTTACGGGCGCTTCTAGATTCGCTTCGGTGTCCTTGGGAAGAAAAGCCTTGCATTGGCTCCCTGTCAATAGCCGAATCCGGTTCAAGGCGTTGACTATGACCTTCAAGGCACTGCACGGCTTAGGCCCAGAATTTCTAAAGGACAGATTGCATTGGTATGTGCCGGGTAGAAGCCTTCGATCAAAAGATGGCAATCTGGCTCAGGTCCCACGCATTAGGAAAGCTCGCTGGGGAGGCAGGAGCTTTATCTACGGTGCTGCCAAAGCTTGGAATGAACTTCCTCCATATCTTAGGACCATGACGGATCTTCTGTTATTCAGAAAGGAGCTCAAGACCTGGCTGTTCCGTAATGATTAATCCCGGTCCATTCATCCATACATTGCCCCTTGACTGAGGTCCCTCAGGTCTTTCTAGACAGCGCCAGGACACCTCCGGGTAATTGCCGCGCTATATAAAACTCAATAACATACCATGTGAAAAAGCCTTCTGCTGTGATATCATGAATCATGTTTGAGAGAAAACTATTTTCTCATGCTTTTCCCACAGAGGTTTGGAAGGTGATCTATAAGCTAAACTGAGAGCATATTTCTGGAAATTCACATTATCTTTCTCAGTCATGTGAGAATGAAGTCTGACATTCTCAGTAAAACATGTACATCCAACAAGGGCAGAGACTGTCAGTTGATTCCTTTGTGTTCTACTGCAGCTTCCCAGAGTGTTCTAAAGAACAACTAGAGCGCTAACAGTCCTACTTATGACAAACGTATTGCACACCTGAAGCCATCTTGATTGTAATAAAGTGGTAACTCTTAAAACATTTAATTTAAAAAGGAACAAAATGAGGGGATCATTTTGCCATAGAAAGTATGATTAGTGCTGCAGAAAGAAAAATTAGGGCACATTTTGAGTGACTTCTCAAATCCTCTTCTATTTCATTAAAAAATTCTGACATGCAGACTGAAACATGCACTTACAATACCAGCAGCAGACTTCCCTGGTGAGCAGTAGCTTTACAGTGATCTAGTAAGCAACTAGTGTGCTAACATTCTGAATTTATGGCAAATGTGTGACACATCTGAATGCCTTCTTGATGGAATCAAAGTAAAAAACTGAAAGTATGTCCTACTGAGGAGACTACAGTAAATGAGGAAATTAGGAAACTTCATAACAAATAAATCTACCAAAATGGCCACCAGAGACAAAAAAGCCCAAATGTAGCCCAAATATTGCCCAGATGTAGCCCAAGTATAGCCCAATGACAGAATGTCCCAGAGTGTTGTTAAGAACAACTAGAGAGCTTACTGTCTTACTTATGACAAAAGTATGGCACACCTGAAGCCATCTTGATTGGAATAAACTGGTAACACTTAAAATTTTTAATTTAAAAAGGAACACAATGAGGGGGTTCATTTTGCCATAGAAATTATGATTAGTGCTGAAGAAAGAAAAATTAGGGCACATTTTGAGTGACTTCTCAAATCCTCTTCTATTTCATTAAAAAATTCTGATATTCAGACTGAAACATGCACTTTTAATACCAGCAGCAGACTTCTGTGGTGAGCAGTAGCTTTACTACAGTGATCTAATGAGCAACTAGAGTGCTAACATTCAGAATTTATGGCAAATGTGTGACATATCTGAATACATTCTTGATGGAATCAAAGTAAAAAACTGAAAGCATTTCCTACTGAGGAGACTGCAGTAAATGAGTAAATTAGGAAACTTCATAACAAATAAATCTCCCAAGATGGCCACCAAAGACAAAAGAGGCCAAATGCAGCACAAATATCACCCAGATGTAGCCCACATGTAGCCCAATGACAGAAGTTTGCAGTTTTATGTAGTGCATACTTGTCAGGTATTGGTGTGCTTTACATGAGCATTGGTTACATCACACAAGATCAAATTCATTTTGGTTGTAGCCATGGGGAGATTAAGTGATTTGACCAGAATCACAGAATGTTGAGCTGAAGCACAAACTCCAACCTGGCTCCCCAGTTGCAAAGTCTGCAGCTCTGGAAGTAACACCACATCCTCTCCCCTAGGTGCAACATTTAATCAAGTGGTCAACTGGATAAAAAAACATAAAGATTACGAATAATTTAAAAGTTCTTTGTCACTATTTGAAAACTCAGAAAATATGTCCCCATTTTAGTTTTTTAGAGCAGTACCCATAATTTTGATGCAAATAAGACCCTCTCATATATGTAATTTCTAAAGGAAATGCTCTAGGTATTACAGTTTTGATTACATCAAGATGACGTCAGGCGTTCCACACTTTTGTAATAAATATAGAATGTTAGCAATCTAGTTGTTCATTGGGATACTGTTGAGAGGCAGAGGCCAGGGGCACGGACTCTGAAAAATGAAGGCAGGTAGGAGAGTGCAGAGGCAACAATTTGACCACACTGGGCAGGCAGGAAGGGCAGTGGCAGCACAACAGACTATGGAGGGCAGTGGAAAGGGGGCATGGGCAACAAACCAACAATACAGGACTGGTAAGAGAGGTTGTGGCAATATAATAGACCATTGTGGGCAGAAGGAAGAGGCAGTGGTAGTACAACCATGCATGCTAACAGACCTGTTTCAGCCAGGAAACGTCCAATGTTTTTAAGCTCAAATGGGCTTTATTTGATCTGTCTCCTGTCTACAATTCCTCTTTTTCAATGTAACTCAAAGGGGAAAATCAATTCCCCAGTTTTTTTTCAAAATCTCCCTCTCACCAAGTTCAAAATGTTCGCAAGTATGGTACATTGGATCATGGTAGGCAGGAGAAATTGGGGTAGGGACATGGACTCGGATAAAAGAGGACAGGAGGGACATGGAGAGGTGCACCAAACTGACCCTACAGGGCAGGCATCAGGGTTTGCAGCAGCACAATACACCACACAGAGCATGCGGGGCGGGAGTTCAGCACAACAATCCATAGAAAGCAATAGGGAGGGGACAGGACCATGCACATGGACAACAGAGAACAGAGGGGAAAGAGGCAATGGTAGCTAGCTGACCATAATGGACACACAAGAGAGAAAGCTGCAGCATAACAGACCATAAAGGGCAGGAGGGACGGTTAAGGGGCATTACAATGGAACAGACAAGCCAGGAGGGAGGGGATAGGGGTCTGCACATGGAAACAGAGGGCTGGGGGCAAGGGGGCAGGACAGGAGCAACAAGATGACCATGGAGGTCAAGCAGGATGGGCACTAGAAACAAGACACGCCATGGAGAGCAACAGTGAGACTATGATGACATACACACAGACCATGGAGGGAAGGTGGGAGGGGGTCAGGGGCAGTTAGCTGACCACACAGGGAAGGTGGGAGTGGCCATGGCAGCACAGAAGACCATGCATGGCAAGCGGGAGGGTTAGTGGCAGCACAATGGCTATGATGGGCAAGAAGGAGGGTGCAGGGGCATGCACAAAGGACCATGGAGGATAGAAGGGAGAGTCAGGACCTGGACACAGACAAGAGATTTTAGGGGAAGGGGCCTCACAACAGACTGCGCGGGGCAGGCAGATGGAGCAGTTGCAGCACAACAGACTAGGGAGGGCAGAAGGGTGTGGCAGCAAAATCGACCATGGAGGACAGGAGCAAGGGGATAGGGGCATGGCATGTGGACAGGCAGGGTGGAGGTGGCAGGGACAGGTTACAGTCATCTGACAATGCTAGGCAGGTGGGAGGGGAGTGGCAGCTCAACAGAACACTCAGAGTAGATAGGAGTGGCAGGTCCATGGAACATGGTGGGCAAAAAGGATGGAGCAGGGGCATGCACAAAGACATCGGAGGGCAGGGGGAATCAGAATAGGGACAGCAAGCTAAGCACAGAGGCTAAGCAGGAGGTCAATGATGGGCCATAGAATTGGGCAATGGAGGGCAGGAGGAGTGGACTGGTACATCATGCTAAATGGAGGGCAGTGGCAGCACATCAGACCATGCATGGCAGGAGGGAGGAGGCTAGTCCATGGATTCAGACAACTGAGGATAGGGAGGAGGTGGATGGGGCAGCAAGCTAACTGTTCAGAGAAGGTGGGTATTAGGAACTTTATTGTTTTTAAAATGTGTGTCTGTGCGAACTACTTAAAATATGAACAAGTATGCAGCATAATCTCACTTTTATTCAGGAAGAAGAGGATATTTGTGACTGACTCCAGGCTCACTTGGCAGCAACACCCCCTGACCCTCCAGCCCCCTACGCAAAATGTAATGCCCTTGAAAAGGGTAGGTGGACACAGTGTTATATAGAACATAGTCCTGAGAGCACGATTGAAAATGAAAACTAGAAATAGTATGTGGTATAAACTATGCACCAAAAAGTGTGATATAAGATGAACCGGGCGTGAAATATAATATGCAATACATTGTACGCAATGACAGATTCATTGGAGAGCGCAAGATAGCACAGGCACTAGCGTTTGCTATGCGATATGCGCCTTGGAGTGTAATATGCACAGGGCAGTGTTGTGTAACCTAACTAGTCTCTAAAGTTGTAATATAAAATATGTGCTGGGGAGTGTAATGTTGCATATGCACTGTGACAAAGATATGGATCCCAGATTGTAATATGTATGGCATAGCGCTGTGCGTTATAACATAGGCATCGGGGAAGGCACGTTAGATAAGGCAATATAACCCCTGCGAAGGTAAGTGTGGCATGACATATTCACGGGGTGGTGTTACAGTGCACATGGGCTAAAGAGTGTCATAGAATACGCACTGGCTGGTGGAATACAACACAGAGGTGTGTGGCACTCGGCGGGCACTGGTGGGTGCAACACAGCATTGGGCTCAGCCAGGAGCACACTGTGACTCTCAAGTGAGTTTTGTCTCCTTTCCAGAGAGTAAAATAAAAAGTATTACACATCCGGCGCTGGATGTGTGTTTCATTAACCGTGAGGGGGGTTTCTTGCACAGTTTGGTCGAATTTTTGTCGAATCCCCTTTGAATGGCTTGGTGTGCGTGTGTATTAAATGTGCAAGTCAATAGCTACCCATCTTTGTATAAATAAATGACAAGGGTGTCTACTTGGAGAGCACCCACAGGCGGGGGCGCCGGGATTAGGCACGGTAGGGCGTCAGACACGTCAGAGCTTCACTAGCAGTGTAAATACATTCCATGTGGATTCATTGTATGCATAGTCGCCTTTTAATGAATAGCACGCAAATCGTCATGGTGATAGGTACATACGTTTTGTCCAGCATGTCCTAGGTGTTTCTATAAATATATATATTTGTTTTAAATTATAAAAAACAAAGGCCGGCCCCGGGGGATGGGGTCCCCGGGGCCATAAGTGGCCTGAGGAGGGGGGCAACACAGCCCCTCTCCTAAGGAATTTTTTTTTAAAAGGTCATTACCCGGGGGTTGGGGTCCCCGGGGCAGATTAAGGCCTTGGGAGGGCCAAATTAATTTTTTTCAACAAAAAACATTAGGGTGCAGGCCCTGGGGGATGGGGTCCCCAGGGCCAATAAATTAGAAAAAGAAGGGGGGGCCACACAGCCCTCCTTCTTAAAAAAATAATATAAATAAAAGACCGGCATCGCGCCGGAAGTCACACCCCCTCCTTGCAGCACTCTGCAAACGCGCCACCTGGCCAGTTGTAAGTTGGGGAATTAATTCCCCTTCAATACTGAGGGTCCCTGAGGGCCAACTAGCCCAACAGGTATCTCCAGAATGAGCCAAGGAGCTGCGTTGCAGACAGGTGTTCTGAGGCCACGCCCCTTTTTACACCTCTCTGCAACGCAGCTCTGTGGCGCTTACTGGAGGTACCGAGTGGGCTAGTTTGACCCAAGGGACCCTTAGGATTCAAGGGGAATTAATCTCCCAACTTAAAAAACGGCTACAGGGCGTGTTTACACAGTGGGGAAGGGAGGGGACTGGGCCTGAGGTGACGTGTGCAAAAACGCCCTATGGCGCGTTTTAAGTTGGGGAAATAATTCCCCTTCAATCCTGAGGGACCCTGGGGGCCAACTAGCCCACCAGGTGCTTCCAGTAAGCGCCACTGCGCTGCGTTGCAGAGAGGTGGTCTAGGCCGTGCCCCTTTTTACATCTCTCTGCAACGCAGCTCTGTGGCGCTTACTGTAGGTACCTAGAGGCCTAGTTGGACCCTAGGGACCCTCAGGATTCAAGGGAACTTAATCTCCCAACTTAAAACGGCCACAGGGCGTGTTTACACAGTGGGGAAGGGAGGGACGGGGCCTGAGGGGACGTGTGCAAACAGGCCCTGTGGCACATTTTAAGAGGTAGTTTTAATCTCCTGCCCTATTATATACAAGGGGCTTACAGAGGAGGTCATGCTAATCACAGGGGGACCCCAACACACAGTGTTCCCTAGTGTATATAGGCTTTTTCACTGTATTCTGAGTGTCTTTTAACATAGCACTGGCTCTAGGACTGGTTAGTCAGACTCAGTTACCTCCAGTATCCGTCTGAAAAAGTTGAGGGTACAGGATGATTTTGCAACAAGGCTTCTTCCTGCTCTTTTGTTTGTTCTTTCTGCACGTTATCCTTCTTCCTGCACTTTTCTTCATCTTTGAGGACTTCTGTTGCTTCTTTCTGCATTTCTTTTTTTCTTTCTGTGCGTTTTTTCTTCTTTCTTCACATGTCCTATCTCTGTAGGCATAGTTAGAAATTATCATTTAAAAAACCTTTGAAATTCACTGAATAAAACAGTTTTCAAGGGCGTTATAGTTAGCTGGACTTTTCACTCGTACAAAACCATTGAAATTCCCCCGTTATAGTTAGTTCAGCTAGCTATAACTCGCGCGCCTGCAATGCACTGCTGATGACGTCACATATTACATCACTCATGAGATGGTCAGTGACATCTTTCATGACATCTCAAATGACATCACTGATGACATCACTGATGACATCATCCTTGTGATAGAATGGCAGAACTCCTCTCCCCCTAATATAACCTTTGATACACACATTCAAAAATAGAAACTAAAATTTTCAAAACAATGGACATACCAATACCAGTTACAACAACCTATTCAGTAATTCTAAGATCCACATACACATCCACTCATTCACCAACAGTCCTATACAGTCACTCATACAGGTACTCACTCATCATATGTACTCATGAACCTATACATCCTGTTACACAACGCATCTCATCCATAGAGTTACTCACACACATAGTCACTCATGCTAATAAAGAATCAAACATCCATTTACTTGCATATACAGTTATACACACACCACCACACTTACTTCTACAGAAACTTACACATACTTAGTCTTTTAAACAATCACTTATAGTAACACATAATTATTCAATCAGGAACTCTTTCAATCTCTCACTCTAACATATACTCACTTATATACACCAATAGTCACATATACTAGTTTAAAACATATGTAGTTACTCATAAAGACACTACTGAGACAGTCATTCACTCATTAACACACCCATGCACACACTCATCCACCCATACAGTCCTGCACACATGCTGTCTTCAACACATACAAACAGTAAGTCACTCATTCATGCACCTATGCACTATGTGATACCCCCCACCGAACCATACAGACACTCAGACACTCATACTGATACTCAAAAAAAACAACTAATAACCAATATAGACACTCATGTAGCTAATCACCAACCCATGCAGCCACTTATACACAAGGTGAGAGACTGATACAGATATTTACATATTTAAATATTACTCACTAAGCCATGTATTCACTAAGATACACTTAATCAGTCAGTTATACAATCAATTTCTCAAAAACAAATCATCCATTTAGAAACTTATATACTCATTTATTCTTCCATCGACCTTGAGATATACATATATAAAACGTATGTAATTTTCAGAAAAACACACATTCACTGGATGATGTCATCAGTGATGTCATCAGTGATGTCCTTTGAGATGTCATCAGTGATGTCATGAGTGATGTCACTGACCATGTCATGAGTAATGTAATATGTGACATCATCACCAGTGCATTGCGGGCGCGCGAGTTATAGTTAGCTGAACTAACTATAACGGGGGAATTTCAATGGTTTTGTACGAGTGAAAAGTCCAGCTAACTATAACGTCCCTGAAACCTATGTTTTTTTCATTGAATTTCTAAGGTTTTTTAAATGCTAAATCCTAACTATAACGTGCCTGAAGCCTGTGGCTTTTTCAGTCAATATATATATATATATATATTATTCACTGAAATAAACACAGGTTTCAGGGCCGCTATAGTTAGGCTGACATTTCACTCATACAAAACCAGAGAATGGGGCTGTTATAGTTAGCTGAGCTAACTATAACTTGCGCCCCCGCAATGCACAACTGATGATGTCACATATTACATCACTCATGACATGGTGAATAACATCACTCATGATATCTCAAATGACATCACTGATGACATCATCCACTTAATAGCTGATGCACCGCCTCATACCCTAATATAAACTTTCATACACCCACTCTAAAATACAGACTACCATTTTGAAACCATAGCCACACTAATACCAAATAGTACATACACACTCACTGATTCATAGGTTTACACACTCATCCACTCACTCACCCAAATAGTCACTCATTCACACAGACACTCATCAATATAGCCACTGATATGTGCACTTATATATCCATACAGACACTCACACACCGCCACTCATCCTTAGAGTCACTCATGCACCTCGTCAGTCACCCAAAAAATCAATCACTCTGCCATTTACTTACCTATACAGTTATACACACACCACCTCACTTATTCAAACAGATACTGACACATACTTACTCTCTTCTACAATCACTGACACAAGCACACACTCATCACATATAATCACTTATATACTCCAACACTCACATACACTGCCTTTTACATATGTAGTTACTCACACATATACCATCCATATAGACATCCATTCACTCATCAACACAGTCATATGCACACTCACTCACCCATACAGCCCCTCGCACACACTCTCATATACCCATACACCCAGTGAATTACTCACTCACACATCCATGCAGGGACTCACATACCCCTCTACCCACCCACACAGACATTCAGGTACCCATACAGATACTCAGACAACCAATCATTAACCAATATACACACTCGTATAGCTACTCACCAACCCATGCAGCCACTTACACACCAACTGACAGACTGATACAGAGAATCATACAGTTCAGTCATTCACTCATGCATTCACTAAGACATGTTTAATCACTCACTTATACAGTCAGTCACGCACCGACTAAATCATCCATTTGACACACATACGTGCACGCATTCTTCAATACACCTTGGTGTGTGTGTGTGTGTGTGTATATATATATACATATATATTTTTTTCACTGAAAAAAACATAGGTTTCAGGGACGTTATAGTTAGGAATAAGCATTTAAAAATTTTAGAAATTCACTGAAAAAACCATAGGTTTCAGGGACGTTATAGTTAGTTGGACATTTGACTTATATAAAACCAGAGAAATTTGCCTGTTATAGTTAGTTGAGCTAACTATAACTTGCGCCCCCGCAATGCACTGCTGATGACATCACATATTACATCACTCATGACATGGTCAGTGACATCACTGATGACATCACTGATGACATCTCAAATGACATCACTGATGACATCATCCAGTGAATGTGTCTTTCTGTAAAGTTTAAATATGTTTTATAAATATATATATGCCAAGGTGTGTTGAAGAATGAATGACTGTATACGATTCAGGATGGATGATTAAGTAGGTGTGTGACTAACTGTATAAGTGACTAATTAAATATGTCTTGCTTAATGCATGTTTTAGCGACTGATATAGACATTCACACAGTTTAGGTTGTTGGTTGGCGTGTAAACAGTTCCATGGTTTGGTTAGCAACTAAATGAGGATCTATATGAGCTATTCATTGCTTGTCTGAGTACCTGTATGAGTACATGAGTATCTGCATGGGTTAGTGGGGGTATGCGACTCTCTGCATAGATGTGTGAGTGAATGGATGCCTCAGTGGTACATGTGAGTATCTCCATATGTGAAAGGCAGTATATATGAGTGTTGGACTGTATAAATGACTATATGTGAGAGTGAGTGATTGTGAGAGTGCCTGTATGGATCAGTGTGTCCTTGTATTAGTTATTGTATTAGAGAGTAAGTATGTGTTAGTATATGTTTAAATAAGTGATGTGGTATGTGTATAAATGTACGGGTGTAAATGAAAGTGTTATTGATTATTTCCATTACTGACTAGGTGTGTGAATAACTCCAAGAATGAGAGACAGTGTGTGAGTGTCTGTATAGATATGTGACTGGATACGATAATGCTGTATTGATGGCTGACTGTATGTATGAGTGAGTGTATAGGTGAATGAATGGATGTGTGTAGACCAACAAATTAGAGAGTGGATATGCACTAACTGGTATTGGTGCGTTCACGGTTTCAAAAATTATAGTAAGTATTTTAGACTTTGTGTATCAAGTGTTATATTAGGGTCTGATCTGGTGCATCTGATTTTCACATGGATGATGTCACCAGTGATGTCATCATTGATGTCATTTGAAATGTAATCAGTGATGTCATCAGTGATGTCACTGACCATGTCATGAGTGATGTATTATGTGACATCATCAGCAGTGCATTGCGGGGGCGTGAGTTATAGTTAGCTCAACTAACTATAACAGGCGATTTTCTCTGGTTTTATATGAGTCTAATGTCCAACTAACTATAACGTCCCTGAAACCTATGTTTTTTTCAGTGAATATGTATATATATTTATATTCACTGAAAAAAACATAGGTTTCAGGGGCGTTATAGTTAGCTGGACTTTTCACTCGTACAAAACCATAGAAATTCCCCCGTTATAGTTAGTTCAGTTAACTATAACTCGCGCGCCCACAATGCACTGCTGATGACATCACATATTACATCACTGATGACATCTCAAATGACATCACTGATGACATCACTGATGACATCATCCAGTGAATGTGTTTTTCTGAAAATTACATATGTTTTATATATGTATATTTCAAGGTCGATGGAAGAATAAATGGGTATATAAGTGTCTAAATGGATGATTTGTTTTTGAAAAATTGATTGTATAACTGACTGATTAAGTGTATCTTAGTGAATACATGGCTTAGTGAGTAATGTTTAAATATGTAAATATCTGTATCAGTCTCTCACTTTGTGTATAAGTGGCTGCATGGGTTGGTGAGTAGCTACATGAGTGTCTATGTAGGTTATTAGTTGGTTTTTTGAGTATCAGTATAAGTGTCTGATGTCTGTATTGAGTGTGTTAGTGAGTGAATGACTGTCTCAATAGTGTCTCTATGAGTAACTACATATGTTTTAAACTAGTATATGTGACTATTGGTGTGTATATAAGTGAGTATATGTGAGAGTGAGATATTGAAAGAGTTCCTGTATGAATAAGTATGTGTTTCTATAAGTGATTGTTAAAAAGACTAAGTATGTGTAAGTTTCTGTAGAAGTAAGTGTGGTGGTGTGTGTATAACTGTATATGCAGGTAAACGGATGTTTGATTCTTTATTAGCATGAGTGACTATGTGTGTGAGTTACTTTATGGATGAGTGGCGTTGTGTAACAGGATGTATAGGTGTATGAGTACATATGATGAGTGAGTACATGTATGAGTGACTGTATAGGACTGTTGGTGAATGAGTGGATATGGATGTGGATCTTACAATTACTGAATAGGTTGTTGTAACTGGTATTGGTATGTCCATTGTTTTGAAAATTTTAATTTCTATTTTAGAATGTGTGTATCAAAGGTTATATTAGGGGGAGAGGAGGTCTGCCACTCTATCACAAGGATGATGTCATCAGTGATGTCATCAGTGATGTCACTGACCATGTCATGAGTGATGTAATATGTGACGTCATCAGCAGTGCATTGCGGGCGCGCGAGTTATAGTTAGCTGAACTAACTATAACGGGGGAATTTCTATGGTTTTGTACGAGTGCAAAGTCCAGCTAACTATAACGCCCCTGAAACCTATGTTTTTTTCAGTTAATTTCTAAGGTTTTTTAAATGCTAATTCCGAGCTATAACGTGCCTGAAACCTATCTTTTTTTCAGTGAATTTCAAAGGTTTTTTAAATGCTAATTTCTAGCTATGCCTACAGAGATAGGACATGTGAAGAAAGAAGGAAAAACGCACAGAAAGAAAAAAAAGAAATGCAGAAAGAAGCAACAGAAGTCCTCAAAGACGAAGAAAAGTGCAGGAAGAAGTATAACGTGCAGAAAGAACAAACAGAAGAGCAGAAACAAGCCTGGTTGCAAAATCATCCTGTACCCTCAACTTTTTCAGACGGATACTGGTGGTAACTGAGTCTGACTAACCAGTCCTAGAGCCAGTGCTATGTTAAACGACACTCAGAATACAGTGAAAACACCTACATACACTAGGGCACACTATGTGTTGGGGTCCCCCTGTGATTAGCATGACCTCCTCTGTAAGCCCCTAGTATATAATAGGGCAGGGGATTAAAACTACCTCTTAAAACGCACCACAGGGCGCGTTTGAACACGTCACCTCATGCCCCGTCTCCTCCCTTCCCCACTGTGTAAACACGCCCTGTAGCCATTTTAAGTTGGGAGATTAAGTCCCCTTGAATCCTGAGGGTCCCTAGGATCCAACTAGACCACTAGGTACCTCCAGCAAGCGCCACAGAGCTGCGTTGCAGAGAGGTGTAAAAAGGGGCACGGCCTGCACCACCTCTCTGCAACGCAGAGCAGTGGTGCTTACTGGAAGCACCTGGTGGGCTAGTTGGACCCCAGGGTCCCTCAGGATTGAAAGGGAATTATTTCCCCAACTTAAAAACACGCCACAGGGCCTGTGGGATTTCTGAGTTGAGAGATTAAGTCCCCTTGAATCCTAAGGGTCCCTAGGGTCAAACTAGCCCACTAGGTACCTCCAGTAAGCGCCACAGAGCTGCGTTGCATGGAGGTTTAAAAAGGGGCGTGGCCTCAGAACACCTGTCTGCAACGCAGCTCCCTGGCGCATACTGGAGATACCTGTTGGGCTAGTTGGCCCTCAGGGACCTTCAGTATTGAAGGGGAATTAATTCCTCAACTTACAACTGGCCAGGGGGTGCGTTTGCAGAGTGCTGCAAGGAGGGGGCGTGGCCTCCGGGGCGATTCCGGTCTTTTATTTATTTATTTCTAAGAAGGAGGGCTGTGTGGCCCCCATTCTTTTTCTAATTTATTAGCCCTGGGGACCCCATCCCCCAGGGTCTGCACCCTAATTCTTTTTGTTGAAAAAAATTAATTTGGCCCTTCCAAGGCCTTACTCGGCCCCGGGGACCACAACCCCCAGGTCATGGCCTTTTTAAAAAAAAATTATTCTTTAGGAGGGGGGCTGTGTTGCCCCCCTCCTCAGGCCACTTATGGCCCCGGGGACCCCATCCCCCGGGGCCGGCCTTTGTTTTTTTTTTTTTTAAAATATATATTTATAGACACACCTAGGACATGCTGGACAAACCGTATGTACCTATCAACATGACGATTTGCGTGATATTCATTAAAAGGCTACTATGCATACAATGAATCCACGTAGAATGTATTCACACCGCTAGTGAAGCTCTGACATGTCTGACACCCTACCGTGCCTAATCCCGGTGCCCCCGCAGGTGGGTACTCTCCAAGTAGACACCCTTGTTGTTTATTTATACAAACATGGGTAGCTATTGACGGGCACATTTAATACACATGCACACCAAGCCATTCAAAGGGGATTCTACTAAAATTCGACCAAACTATGCAAGAAACCCCCTCACGGTTAATAAAACACACATCCACCGCCGGATGTGTAATCCTTTTTATTTTACTCTCTGGAAAGGAGACAAATCTCACTTGAGAGTCACAGCGTGCTCCTGGCTGAGCCCAATGCTGTGTTACACCCACCAATGCCCGCCGAATGCCACACACCTCTGTGTTGTATTCCACCAGCTAGTGCGTATGCTATGACACTCTCTAGCCCAATTGCACTGTAACACCACCCCGTGAATATGTCATGCCACACTTGCCTTCGCACGGGTTATATTGCCCCATCTAACGTGCCTTCCTCGATGCCTATGTTATAAAGCACAGCGCTATGCCACACATATTACAATCTGGGATCCATATCTTTGTCACAGTGCATATGCAACGTTACACTACCCAGCACATATTTTATATTACAACTTTAGAGACTACTTAGGTTACACAACACTGCCTTGTGCATATTACACTCCAAGGCGCATATCACATAGCAAGCGCTAGTGCCTGTGCTATCTCGCGCTCTCCAATGAATCTGTCATTGCGCACAATGTATTGCATATTATATTTCACGCCCCGGTTCATCTTATATCACACTTTTTGGTGCATAGTTTATACCATATACTATATCTAGTTTTCATTTTCAATCGTGCTCTCAGGACTATGTTCTATATAACACTGCGTCCACCTACCCTTTTCACGGGCATTACATTTTGCGATGGGGGTTGGAGGGTCAGGGAATGTTTCTGCCAAGTGAGCCCGGAGTCACAGTCCCAAACATCCTCTTCTTCCTGAATAAAATTGAGATTATGCTGCATACTTGTTCATATTTTAAGTAGTTCGCAGAGACACACATTTTAAAAACAATAAAGTTCCTAATACCCACCTTCTCTAAACAGTTAGCTTGCTGCCCCATCCACCTCCTCCCTATCCTCTGTTGTCTGAATCAATGGACTAGCCTCCTCCCTCCTGCCATGCATGGTCTGATGTGCTGCCACTGCCCTGCATTTAGCATGATGTGCCAGTCCGCTCATCCTGCCCTCCATTGCCCAATTCTATGGCCCATCATTGACCTCCTGCTTAGCCTCTGTGCCTTGCTTGCTGCCCCTATTCTCCTGCCCCCCTGCCCTCCGATGTCTTTGTGCATGCCCCTGCTCCATCCTTTTTGACCACCATGTTCTATGGACCTGCCGCTCCTATCTACTCTGAGTGTTCTGTTGAGCTGCCACTCCCCTACCACCTGCCTAGCATTGTCAGATGACTGTCACCTGTCCCTGCCACCTCCACCCTGCCTGTCCACATGCCATGCCCCTATCCCCTTCCTCCTGCCTGCCCTGCGCGGTCTGTTGTGAGGCCCCTTCCCCTGAACTCTCTTGTCTGTGCCCAGGTCCTGACCCTCCCTTCTATCCTCCATGGTCCTTTGTGCATGCCCCTGCACCCTCCTTTTTGCCCATCATAGCCATTGTGCTGCCACTAACCCTCCCGCTTGCCATGCATGGTCTTCTTTGCTGCCATGGCCCCTCCCACCTTCCCTGTGTGGTCAGCTAGCTGCTCCTGACCCCCTCCCACCTTCCCTCCATGGTCTGTGTGTATGCCATCATAGTCTCACTGTTACTCTCCATGGTGTGTCTTGTTTCTAGTGCCCATCCTGCCTGACCTCCATGGTCATCTTGCTGCTCCTGCCCTGCACCCTTGCCCCCAGCCCTCTGTTTCCATGTGCAGACCTCTATTCCCTCCCTCCTGGCTTGTCGGTTCCATTGTAATGCCCCTGATCCATCCCTCCTGCCCTTTATGGTCTGTTATGCTGCGGCTTTCTCTCCTGTCTGTCCATTATGGTCAGCTAGCTACCATTGCCTCTTTCCCCTCTGTTGTCTCTTGTCCATGTGCATGGTCCAGTCCCCTCCCTATTGCTTTCTATGGATTGTTGTGCTGCACTCCCGTCCCGCATGCCCTGTGTGGTGTATTGTGCTGCTGCAAACCCTGATGCCTGCCCTGTAGGGTCAGTTTGGTGCACCTCTCAATGTCCCTCCTGTCCTCTGTTATCCGAGTCCATGTCCCTACCCCAATTCCTCCTGCCTACCATTATCCAATGTTCCATACTTGCGAACATTTTGAACTTGGTAAGAGGGAGATTTTGAAATAAAACTGGGGTATTGATTTTCCCCTTTGAGTTACATTGAAAAAGAGAAGATTGTAGACAGGAAACAGATCATTTGAGCTTAAAAACATTGGACGTTTCCTGGCTGAAACGGGTCTGCTGGCATGTATGGTTGTATGACCACTGCCTCTTCCTTCTGCCCACAATGGTCTATTATATTGCCACAGCCTCTCTTGCCAGTCCTGTATTGTTGGTTTGTTGCCCCTGCCCCCCTTTCCACTGCCCTCCATAGTCTGTTGTGCTGCCACTGCCCTTCCTGCCTGCCTAGTGTGGTCAAATTGTTGCCTCTGCACTCTCCTACCTGCCTTCAATTTTCAGAGTCCGTGCCCCTGGCCTCTGCCTCTCAACAGTATCCCAATGAACAACTAGATTGCTAACATTCTATATTTATTACAAAAGTGTGGAATGCCTGACGTCATCTTGATGTAATCAAAACTGTAATGCCTAGAGCATTTCCTTAAGAAATTACATATATGAGAGGGTCCTATTTGCATCAAAATGATGGTTAGTGCTCTAAAAAACTAAAATGAGGACATATTTTCTGAGTTTTCAAATAGCGACAAAGAACTTTTAAATTATTTGTAATCTTAGTTTTTTTATCCAGTTGCCCACTTGATTAAATGTTGCATCCAAGGGGAGAGGGTGTGGTGTTACTTCCAGAGCTGCAGACTTTGCAACTGGGGAACCAGGTTGGAGTTTCTGCTTCAGCTCAACATTCTGTGATTCTGGTCAAATCACTTAATCTCCCCATGTCTACAACCAAAATGAATTTGATCTTGTGTGATGTAACCAATGTTCATGTAAAACATTCCAATACCTGACAAGTCTGCACTATATACAACTGCAAATACACAAAAAATAAGTGTTTTGCACACTTCTGTCATTGGGCTACATTTGGGCTACATCTGGGTGATATTTGGGCTACATTTGGGCTCTTTTGTCTCTGGTGGCCATTTTAGGAGATTTATTTGTTATGAAGTTTCCTAATTTTCTCATTTACTGCTGTCTCCTCAGTAGGAAATGCTTTCAGTTTTTTACTTTGATTCCATCAAGAAGGTATTCAGATATGTCACACATTTGCCATAAATTCTGAAAGTTAGCACTCAAGTTGCTCATTAGATCACTGTAGTAAAGCTACTGCTCACCACGGAAGTCTGCTGCTAGTATTAGAAGTGCATGTTTTAGTCTGCATATCAGAATTTTTTAATGAAATAGAAGAGGATTTGAGAAGTCACTCAAAATGTGCCCTAATTTTTCTTTCTTCAGCACTAATCATAATTTCTATGGCAAAATGAACCCCCTCATTGTGTTCCTTTTTAAATTAAATGTTTTAAGTGTTACCAGTTTATTCCAGTTTATTCCAATCAAGATGGCTTCAGGTGTGCCATACTTTTGTCATAAGTAAGACAGTAAGCGCTCTAGTTGAACACTCTGGGACATTCTGTCATTGGGCTATACTTGGGCTACATCTGGGTGATATTTGGGCTATATTTGGGCTCTTTTGTCTCTGGTGGCCATCTTGGGAGATTTATTGTTATGAAGTTTCCTAATTTCCTCATTTACTGCAGTCTCCTCAGTAGGAAATACTTTCAGTTTTTTACTTTGATTCCCTCAAGAAGGCATTCAGATGTGTCACACATTTTCCATACATTCTGAATGTTAGCACTCTAGTTGCTCATTAGATCACTGTAGTAAAGCTACTGCTCACCAGGCAAGTCTGCTGCTGGTATTCAAAGTGCATGTTTCAGTCTGCATGTCAGAATGTTTTTATGAAATAAAAGAGGATTTCAGAAGTCAAAATGTGCCCTAGTTTTTCTTTCTGC
Source organism: Triturus cristatus (assembly GCF_964204655.1). NCBI lineage: Eukaryota > Metazoa > Chordata > Amphibia > Caudata > Salamandridae > Triturus > Triturus cristatus. Next base: position 1,015,997,910 of record NC_140579.1, on the reverse strand, counting down.
AGCACTAATCATAATTTAAATGGCAATATGAACCCCCTCATTTTGTTCCTTTGTAAATAAAATGTTTTAAGTGTTACCACTTTATTCCAATCAAGATGGCTTCAGGTGTGCCATACTTTTGTCATAAGTAAGACTGTTAGCGCTCTAGTTGTTTTTTAGAGCACTCTGGGAAGCTGCAGTAGAACACAAAGGAATCAACTGACAGTCTCTGCCCTTGTTGGATGTACATGTTTTACTGAGAATGTCAGACTTCATTCTTACATGACTAAAAAAGATAATGTGAATTTACAGAAAATATGCTCTCAGTTTAGCTTATAGATCACCTTCCAAACCTCTGTGGGAAAAGTATGAGAAAATAGTTTTCTCTCAAACATGGTTCGTGATATCACAGCAGAAGGCTTTTTCACATGGTAAAATCACCTTAGAACACACCACAATTCCTAAAATGAGTATGGTACCATCAACAAATGATTTATAATGTAACTAAAGTCTTAAAACCTTCTATTAACTGCAATGCTTTTTAATGAGGTGCTATCATGTATATTGGTCCCAAGATGGCTGCCAACACTTCTTGGATGAAGTACTGACAGCCAATCAGATCTCACGATGAGATGTGTGGTTAGGCTCCACCCAGATATGTATGTGATTTTACTTTTGATTTTCTCAGGAACTACTGAACATATATGCAAAAGGCACATGCCTGACCCGAGGACTACCTCTTTGCCAAATTTCAAGTAATTCTGTTCAGCCGTTCGGGCTGTACCTTGGACTAAAGGTCCCTATGGAAAATTGCATTGGGAAAACGCGTTTTGGGACCCCCCTTTTATCTCAGCCCCCGCTTGACGAATCCCCCCGAGACTTTCAGGGTAGGAGCGGAGCGGAGCGCCCCACCTATTTTGAAAATTTCGCGAGGATTCGGCAACCGGCGCCAAAGTTATTCCAAATAGAATGTTGCGGATTTCCTATGGAATCACGGTCCTAACTATAACTATCTACTGGCGACCGCCAGTAGATAATATATATATATATATATATATATATATATATATATATATAAAATAAAAAACATAGGATTGATATACATTAGACTTACAAATTTTTATTTAAAAAACCTTTGAAATTCACAGGAAAAACCATAGGTTTCAGGCACGTTATAGTGAGAAATTAGCATTTAAAAAACCATAGAAATTAACTGAAAAAACCATAGGTTTCAGGAACGTTATAGTTAGTTGGACACCTCACTCGTACAAAACCATAGAAATTCCGGCGTTATAGTTAGTTGAGCTAACTATAACTCGTGCCCCCGCAATGCACTGCTGATGACGTCACATATTACATCATTCATGACATGGTCAGTGACACCACTGGTGACGTCTCAAATGACATCACTGATGACATCATCCACATGAAAATCTGACGCACCTCCTCACACCTGAATATAACCTTTGATACACCCACTCTAAAATACAGACTACCATTTTTGAAAAAATAAACACATCAATACCAGTTACTAAATACTCACTGACTGATTCCTAGGCCTACGCACACATCCACTCATTCAGCCATACAGTCACTCATACATGAAGTCACTCATCAATACAACACTATCATATGCACTCATACACCTACACAGACACTCACACACTGCCACATATCCAGAGTTACTCACTCACTTAGTCAGTCATGCAAAGAATCAATCATACTTCCATTTACTCACCTATACAGTTATACAGACACAACCTCACTTATTCATACAGATACTAACACATAATTACTCTCTTATAGAATCACTGATACAAATACACACTCATCCTTGCAGCCACTCTCACAATTACTGACTCTAACATATAGTTATTTATATAAACCATCACTCACATATACTGCCTTTTATATACATAGTTACTTGCACATGTACCACTGAGACAGCCATTCACTCACCAACATACCCATACACACACTCACCGACCCATACAGCTGTTTCCACATGCACTCTAGAACCCATACACCCAGTGAATCAACCACTCACACATATATGCACAGAGTCGCATACCTCCCACCCACCCACACACACACTCAGGCAGCCATACAAATACTCAGGCAAGCAATAACCCATATAGACACTCATGCAGCTACTCACCAACCCAAGCAGCACCTTACACAACAACAGACAGACTGATACAGATTTTCACACAGTTTAGTCACTAACCCATGCATTCAGTAAGACACATTTAATCACTCACTTATACAGTCAGTCACGTACCTACAAAATCCTCCACACAGACACATATACACCCACTCATTCCTCAATGCAGCTTGGCATATACATAAAACAAAATTAAACTTTACAAAAACACACAGTCACTTGATGATGTCATCAGTAGTGTCATCAGTGATGTCATTTGAGATGTCATCAGTGATGTCATCAGTGATGTCACTGACCATGTCATGAATGATGTAATATGTGACGTCATCAGCAGTGCATTGCGGGGGCACGAGTTATAGTTAGCTGAACTAACTATAACGCCAGAATTTCTATGGTTTTGTACGAGTGAAATGTCCAACTAACTATAACGTTCCTGAAAACCTATGGTTTTTTCAGTTTATATATATATATATATATTCACTGAAAAAACCATAGGTTTCACACACGTTATAGTTAGCTGGACATTTCTCTCGTAAAAAACCATTGAAATTCCCCCGTTATAGTTAGTTCAGCTAACTATAACTCGCGCACCCGCAATCCACTGCTGATGACGTCACATATTACATCACTCATGACATGGTCAGTGACATCACTCATGACATCACTGATGACATCTCAAATGACATCACTGATGACATCACTGATGACGTCATCAATGTGATAAATTACCACATCTTCTCACACCCTTATAAAACCTTTGATATACCATCTCAAAATTAAAGAGTTCCATTCTAATTTCCATAAATAATGCAATACCAATAACTGCATACCCACATATTAACTTTTAGGTCTTCATACACCTCCACATACTCACCTGTAAAGTCACTCATAGTTACAGTCACAACATAAAAAAGTATCATATGAATTTATACACACACCTATATAGACACTCACACACTACCAATCATCCATAGAGGTACTCTCACACCTAGTCATTCATACAAATACTCACACTGCCATTTACTCACCTATGCAGTTATACACACTCAAGTTCCCTTGCTCACAAAAATAGTATCACATTTTTATGCTCATTTAGAATCATTGACAAAAGCACACACTCATCCATACAGTCACTGTCACAATCACACATTCTCACATCTAGCCACTTATATACTCTTACACACATATATACTGCCTTTCACATATGTAGTTAGTCACAAATGTACCACTGAGATATACATTCAATCCATAACACAGCCATACATACACTCACTCAACCATACAGTCCATCACAGATGCACTTTTAAAAACATCCACTCATAGAATCACCCACTCACTCATCTATGCACAGAGTCACACACACCTTACCCACACAAACACTCAGGAACTCATACAGATACTGAGACAAGCAATCAATAACTCATATAGACACTTATATAGCTATTCACAAAACCATGCCGCCACTTATACACCAACACACAGACACATACAAACATTTATACAGTTTAGTCACTAGTCTGAAGTAAGATGCAGTTAAACGACTCACTTATCGAGTCAGTTACGCAACACAGAAAACCATCCCTTTACACACTTGTACACCCACTCATTCTTTTACAGGCGTTCCCCTATATATATAAAAGATATTGAAAATTTTAAGAAAATCACACATTCACTGGATGACGTCATCAGTGATGTCATCAGTGATGTCATTTGAGATGTCATCAGTGATGTCATGAGTGATGTCACTGACCATGTCATGAGTGATGTAATATGTGACGTCATCAGCAGTGGATTGCGGGTGCGCGAGTTATAGTTAGCTGAACTAACTATAACAGGGGAATTTCAATGGTTTTTTACGAGAGAAATGTCCAGCTAACTATAACGTGTGTGAAACCTATGGTTTTTTCAGTGAATTTGCTAGGTTTTTTAAATGCTAATTCCTAACTATAACCTGTGTGAAACCTATGGTTTTTTCAGTGAATTTGCAAGGTTTTTTAAATGCTAATTCCTAAATATAACGTGTGTGAAACCTATGGTTTTTTCATTGAATTTGCTTGGTTTTTTACATCATTTTTTTTCTTTTTTTTTTCCTTTAAACACTATGCTACCTATGTATATATTCATGGTTTTAATGCATTCTTCAATATAGAAAAATTCACCTTTTTCAAATAAATGCTTAGATATAGTTGTATAACATAGTTAATATCTTCAACAAACCTTTATCTTTTTAAAAAAAAAAAATTTAATACATTTTTTTACCGTGCGTGTACGGTAAGCTTACCGTAAGCACACGCTTCGTTTTATGTACGGTGAGCGTATGTAATATTTATACTCCGTGTGCGCATGCTTACGCAATTTGCGGACGCGTCCGTACTTCCTACGCGACGTGTAAGCGCATGCCTTATACGCGCATGCGCGCCCGTACGTTACGCGGAAGTGAACGAGTGTGCCTGTAATGTGCATGCGCGCGTGCGTGTGTCTTTCGTACGCGCATGCGTACTTTTACCGTACGCGCTCGGTAAGCTTAACGTGCGCGTACGGTTGGTCATGTGATCAAGAAACAACACTTTTGATTGGTTTAAACTACTTTCAGTTCCTACACCACACCCATTCCCCTCATTACTGCTGGTGATTTCTTAGGAGAAGGAGCTGAATTGTATTTGGGATACAATGGCAGAGCAGCAGTCCTCTTCTGAGAGTGAGCAGGGCAGCAGCATCATCAGACAGAGAAGGAGGAAACAGAAGAGTTCTTTTATTTGGGAGTATTTTACATTTCCTGAGGGGCAGAAAAAGGTAAATGCTCCTTTATTTACCTGCTCACTTTGTGAGCGTGTGTTATCTAGAGGTAATCCAAGGAAGAAGTATTCCTTTGGTAATCACACTATGTTGAGACACCCTAGGGATGTTCATCCAAGGACTTTTGCTCGACATACTGAAGCAAACCCTTCAGTAAGTCACCCGAGCACATCCGCAGAAGCTCAGCCGAGTACATCTTCGGCAGCTCAGCCGAGCACTTCCTCTGCGGTGGGAGCATCACCTTCTTCTGCTCCTGTGGAAAGGAACCCTCGATTTCAGAGGGTACAAATGAGGTGCACCAGATGTTATGGTCTAATTGTTCATGGGGAGACCAGTATTTCCCTAATAAACAATAAGATAGACCAGCACATCTGTGGTCCTTGTTAATATTCCCATTCATTCTTTCCTCTGTCCCTGTATTAACACAACGGCTCTTTTAAGAGCCAACCTTACCTCACAACTTTTTTTAAAAAATTGTAATTATTTTATTTTTTTTTTACCGTACGCGTACATTTTTTCACCCTACAAGGTCCTTGAGGGAGTACAACAGAAATGAGAAAAGCAGAGAGAGGAGAAGTGAAAAAAAGGGAGAATGAAACTAAATGTGTGATAAATACAGAAATTTCACACTTACCTGACCAACAAAATAACTTATTTATTAATAAATGGTTTATTTAAATTGCTGGAAAAAAGGTTTATTTTTTCCTAAATTTTCTTTCTCAATCTGAAAAAAAAGAAAAAAGTATTAATATTTAATAATACATTTTAGAGTACAGTACACATATTTTCATATTTAAAAAACAATTGTTTGCCCTTTTTTTGCTGTTTTCAGAAAATATTGCATTTCACTGTAAATCGTGAAAGCAACTGCATTCATCACTTCACTGCGGGCAAAAAAAAATAACAATCTGAAAGATTGTTTAAAAAAAAACAAGAATCTCTTCTCACTAAAACATACCTTTATAGAAATGTAACATATTCTTTACAAATATCATCTAAGAACAATAACTATTTCCAATAAATATCGTCTGAAAATTTTTGTTGCATAAGCATAATCACCAAAATAATATGTGTCAAAGAAGTCCACAATACAAATTGTTACCTTTCCTTTAGGCCAAATGGTAATTTTTAAATTCTTTTTTGATGAAATTTCCAATGGTAATCCAATAAAATTGCAAAAATGATTTGTACAGATGTTGCAATTTCTATCTAAAATTTTGGTTTCAGAAAAATTAAATAGGAATTTGCTGAATCAAAAGGCAAACGTTGCTTAAAAACCAATTGAGAATCATTACACAGTGTCCAGCTTTTTTCACATTTAAGATAAACTGTGTAATGACCAGAAGTTACAGTAGGTCCATCATGGATTTATTAAAGTGTCCAATTTTGAACCATCAGCTCTACAACGTTGCATCATTAAAATTACATACTGTCCGTATTTCTATAAAAGTAACGTTGAAAACATGTCAGATTTACATTCACAGCATTCCATGCTATGATTGGCATCTTTAACTAATTTACTAAAACTCACTGATTTACTCTCTGGCAATGTTAAATAGATAAACCTTTCTGAATCAACATTAGAGCTGCATGTGTAGAAACAGTTTTCACAAGTATGTTCCCATTTATAAGAGAGACCGAACATATTCTCAACATCTATGCCTTCATCTTCCAGTACCATAAGGACATACATCAAGAATTCCTGTACATCTTGCTGGACATTTTGAGTAAATTGTGTACGTCCTGAACATACATCTAAACGTTTTCTAATTTCAGTAGCACTTTCTATTTTATTTTTATCAATACTCAGCTTCTCATAAAGGAGACTTAGCACAGAACAGAAACTTTTTTCATGATTTACTATTATCTGCTCTTGCAAACTTTCAAGATAAAATACAACATTTAGCACTACATTAGCGTAGCAGTTGACACCAGAGCTATTTTCAAAATGACAACCAACAATCTCTTCAACATTGTCCTTTTTCTTTTTGCTTGCAATCACATGACTCTCTTTTTGTTTTCTCTTCTCTACATCCTCATTACAGATATTCTCAAATCTCCTTTTCCGAGAAACAACACGTTTTTCCAACACAGGATACTGACCTAAATGAGGAGCATAGGTTCTTCTTAATCTATTATACTCCTTTACACAATTTGCATCTGCACTAACTTTTGAGTCATCAAAGTCTATCATGAATAAACCTGATAATGTTTTCACTCATGACAAAGGCAACATATGCCATACCTTCTTTGAACACAGTAGAACCAATGTTTACAAAAGCACTATCTACAGTTAATCCTTGAGACTTGTGAATAGTTACAGCATATGCTAGAGAAAACGGAAACTGCTTCCTGCGTACATATAAGTCTTTTACAAGCAAAAAATGGACTGAACAACGACTAATCTCTAATCTCTGCAATCTGATCAAATTTTATTTTTAAAAATTCAATTCCATCTTTTTTCTGGTATTTCACAAAACCCACAACTTTACCCATAGCTCCATTCACTAAACCTTTTTCAACATCCAAATTTCTCCTTAAAAATACTCGACAGTTCATGCAAAGATATAGATTTTTTTCTAATCCAGCTGTTTTCGAAATGTTCTTCTCTAGAGAATCCAATTTATTTTTTAGTTTGCCTGTTAATGTAATAGTAATTCCTTCATGCTGTATTTTGTCAACTGCTTCCATTTTCTTAATCTCTTCCTTTTCCAATTTCAAAAGTTCCTCATTGAATATCGAGCATTCACGTAGTGTTGGCATTAAGCAGATTACAATATTATTTTCTGCAATGTTCTTGTATATTTTCTCTGCAACTTTTTCTTCCTTTGGAAATAAATTATGTAGCAATCGACTCTGTAATGCTTTTCTGCCAACTTCTGTGAGTAGTCCAATTCTGATATCTTTCAGAATACTTGCATAATCTTCATCATTTGCTTGCCTCATATTGGTAGTAAGTTCTTTGTACTCAAAGAACGACCAAATATTCGCATTACCAATGCTTCCTAATGACTTCTTCGTGTCTTCATGTGTCACAGTATTAAACACTGGTTGTCCTTTAACTGGAGTAAGCTGTAGAAGATCCCCAAAAACTATAACATGTTTTCCACCAAATAACACGTCATAGTCTCTCTTTAGAATTTGCTGCATTCTTAAATGCACAAAGGCAAGCATTAAGTTTGATACCATGCTTACCTCATCAATAATGAGAACTTGCATCTTCTTCAACACTCTTGAAACTTCGAAGCATGCTTCTCCTGTAAGCTTGTGATATTCTATTTTGTTCTCATGCTCCACTGGTAACATTAGCAAGCTATGTAAGGTAATTCCTTTTATGTTATATGCTGCTAACCCAGTTGGAGCAGTAACAACACAAGACAAAGTTGAATCTGTTTTTTGCAGTAGGTAGCTTCTGATGACTTTAATTAGGAAACTTTTTCCAGTTCCAGATTGTCCACTCACATACATCCTGATTGGTTCAAATGATGTGCATGTGCACTCTTTATTTTCATGTAGTAATCCGTGATCGATTGTTTTTCTGATTTCTTCATAAATTTGTTGTTGTTCTTCATTCAGTTGTTGTTCCAAATTTGGTAAGTCTATTAAATCTTCTTGAGCTTGATTCATAGCCGTTTCCACTTCATTCATGGCTATTGCAGCTTCATTTTCTATGATTGGTTGTCCTAGGGGATCTTGACTGAACGTCCCAGAACTTTGGCTGTCTTGAGAACTGTCTCTAGCTACTTCAGCTGCAATTGTTGCTTCCTGTTCAATTTCTTCATTTAACATTTGGACATAATTTATGAAAGTACTGCATTCAATCGTATCTTTACATGCATTAAATGAATCCTCATAGCTTTGAAATTCTCCAAGTAGTTCGTCCTCTGTACGCCATCGTTTAAACAGCTGTAAAAGTGCCAAGTAGTAAAATTCCTTTTTGTCAGTAGTGTCGCAACTCAGCTTCCTATGATTAATCAAACTTCCTTTTGTTTGCTTCACCAAACATCCTTCCTCACCAATGACTTTATATTTTCCATTTATGATGTCTTCTGTGGCTTTCCGTGAAAAAATGTAGTTCTGCAGACTTCATAGAGACACATGTTCTCAAGATGACAACTTCTTTTTGGGTAATACGTGTCCAACATGTTTGATTTCAAAATATCTGTACTTTCCGGGTCGTTCTCGGCCAAATATTGAATTTCTCCAACAGATTTCAGTACCCGATTTCGCATTGCTGCAAGGCCTAAACTTACCCAAATTATTCTTCTTGATTTCGAGTACAGACTTGCAGATGATAACCTATCTGAGCATTCGTAGGATCCAATTTCTCGATGCGATAACATCTTTAAACTGAAACTGTATAGCTTCTTACTGACAGTTTTCTCGTGAGAAATCTCTTCCCACATTTCCTTCAATTCCGTTGTAGTCATTTATATATTTTGACTCTTCTTTTCTTCTTAGGTTGTACGTATTTTTTTGAGATTTTCTTGTAATAGTATGTCACACAGCAGACATAAAACTGTTTACTCTTCCTTTTGAAAGAACAGGTCTGGGAAATCCAAATCAACATTTTGTGTAGAATTTATCTTTGCTCTTGTACTTCCGTCAACAGTATTTTCCACACCGATGACTTTGGAAACGTAAAACTTGCTCTTTTAACTTTTTCTATTCTGTGCTTTTAGGTATAGCACATGTTGCATATTCTTCAATGAAAGATAAAACTGCTTCATCAGCATCTGTTCCAAATTTTGGGGCATCCTTGATCCACAACAGCATATGAATATGAGGAGCACCTCTTGCTTGGTACTCTTTTCTCCAAAAGAAATCCACAACTTCTCCAAGAGGTGGATTTTTTTTATTGCAGATGAAGGACATCATAGCCTCAAATCTATGATTGAAATATCTGCAAACATTAACCGGATCCAATGAGCACAGTTCTCCTGCTGTCTTGTATTCGATGTTTTTAATGTTTGAATTTGCCTCTCGAAGAAAATCCAGAAGATCATCCCAAGCGTATTCAGCACAGCTTAGGGTAAGGAACCATGTAGGAGTTCCTAAATTCCGTAACATACATTTCAATTCTCCATGGCATCGGTACCAATATTCATTTGTCCCACGCTGACAAGCCATCAGATTGATCAATTGTGATTCCAAATGATCATCTCGCTGCTGCACTTTATTCATAAAATCCTTAGCAGACACATTATGTAGATGTACTCCACTTTTTAAAATGTGATTTACTGCATAAGATAGTGCAGACAAGTCACTTTCAAATAACAGATGGAACCAATAAGGAATACTTTGACGAAATCTGGGATCTTCTGCATATAATCTTGTAGTCCGATACTCAGAAGCAGGAATCTGGACTGGACGTTCATCGTATCGTCCACCTTCTCCTGTAGGAAACAGCTGGGGAAAACAATGAGCTTCCAAGCTCTCCTCCCATACACTCACGGAACTTCCTTGTGCTTTTTTCATCTGAAACAGATCAATAGTGTCTCCCATAACTTCTTTTGAATGAAGAGGATGTATGCTGAAATGTTCATAAATTTCTTCTTCTTTTGACTTGTCCACTTTTTCAATTTGCCCAGTTGGTGTTTCTGTGTCTCCTAGTAAATCGTCTTCATCTTCATCTATATAAATTGATTCATACCATTTATTATTCCTTTTCAAATATAAATTTGCTCTTTGTACTTTCCGTACATCTACCAGCTCCTGCCAAATTTTCCTATTCTTTGTAGGTACACCATTAACCAGAATAACTAATGGTTCAGTTTCCAAAGTATCTGCATCAATAGTTTCCATATTTTTTTTCAAATCCAACGGCAAATAGACAACTCTTACTTTTAAACCTCTCTGTAAATCTGAAGGAGGTAATTTACCGGTTTTGGCCTCCATACGTACTATAGTCTGGAACGGATGAACACATTGAATGAGTATAGACTCATACGTATTTAAATCAGAAAGTTCAGCAGGAATATCAACCAATTCTAAATTATTATGTACAGCTCTAGCTGGCATTTTATTTTCTTCTAACTTGTTATAACAGTATTTACAAATACGCTGATCTTCACCCAAATCAAAACAATTTTCAAGAAATAGATATGTTGCAAAATCCTTCCACTTATAATTATCTTCTTCTTCACTTTTTTTGTAGAGATCAACATTCCTTGTTTGGATTTTATAATGGCTTCTCCGGCAACAAATACAAGTAATATTTGGTCTTTCATTAGAGATGATAGCAAATTTTGTCATTTGATCTTCAAATTTCTTACTTACGGAGGGTTCTACATTCTCTTCCACATTTTCCTCAATAACTGTGTCATTACCTGCACTTTCTTGTTCCGGACCAAAGTAACTAAACTGAATTTCATCAGTAACCTTCTCAACATCTGATACAGTTCCACGGAACAGAGCCCTATTCAACTCATTTAACTTTAGTGCTGGACTTTTAGCAAAATACAATCTTCTCACAAACTTTCTCATTTCAGTATGATGAACTGCCAGCATCCTAAAATGGTGAAAAACACTTTGACAAACTTTCCTAGATAGACAAGCCAGAGAGTGTCCTTGCAAACCAGTATTCTCTCTCACTCTGCATGGATCTAGTCTTTGAAGCACCTTAATCTTCTGTTTAACACTTTTTTTACTATATTCTCTTAAAAACTCACGTAATTTATCAATAGATTCCTGTCGCAAAGTACAAATACTACTACAATTCCAAGTATACACTGGGGCTTTAGGACGTCTCCCCATAGCCTCATCCGCCATCACTTGTACCTCATCTCTTGGAACCATTATCTCCTTCTCCATTATACAACCATTTTTCACTTCATAAGCTCGGCCACTGGTGTCAACTGCATGCAGCAAACTATTACTTTGAAGATAACTCTCTTCATTAAAAAATGGTTCAGTACTTGAACTATGCATCCATTCTTCTAAAAACACTTTACAAAAGTTATTTCTTTTCACTACTCTTTTCGTTTTGCTTTGTGACTTCATTACATTGACCATTTTTTCTAATGTACGCATCCTGTTCAAAATTAAAATGAATAGTTTTCTTTTTAATTCTAAAGCCTTAGCTACAATGGCTTCAATATCTTTTTTTCTCTTGTAAAATTTTGCTTTTTTCTTATATTTTTTTACATCCTTTAGCAAATTGGACATCACTCTTCTCTGAAACATTTTTCTACGGATCTCTTTAAATGCTGTTTTTCTTTTCAAGTCAATCTTTATTGCTTCTGATTGTACATTAGCATTTAGTAAATTCTCACTTTTGTCCTGTTGTTTTCTACTTGAAACAGTTTTTCCAGTGGGGACATTTTTTAAATTTTTCGTTTTTTTGAAGATATTTTTAAAGAATTCCTTTGTCTGCTTACCAGAAGACTTTTTCTTTTTTCCAACATGAGCATCTTCAACTAACTTGGGTCCTCCAGTTTTCTTCAAATATACATGTTTTTTCTGTTCTTTTCGCTTTCTTGATTTTATAGGCATCTTAAATTTGCTTCACTGCTCTGTAGCAATACCTGAAAGAAACTAAAAAAAATACCTTTATGTAATTTAAATATATTACTATATTTTTTATGAGCTTTTCAAATCTTATAATACCATCTACCCCTTTCCTACAGGTGAAAAACACAATAAAACCAACACAAATTAAATCTCTAAGAACAATTCCTGTGTGCACACAGACTCTTGGTGTGATTCTAGGCAGAAAACGAAATTTGATTTGCAATTCAAATGCACAATTACTACTGTTTTTTTGCAAGTGATAATTACTATAACAGTCTGACACATTTTCCTTATAGTTTTCAGAAGCAGAAAAAAGAACATGTCCTAACAGCTACTTGAGACTATGACCTGGTGTAACCTGTGTAATTGACTACACTCCAGCAAAGGAAATGAGCCTTGGTGATGTTGAATGTATTAGTGTCACTCACTCCAAACTGAAACACCACACAGTGCTGTTTAGTAAGGATAACTGTGCATGAGAAGCTGCTGGCTGTGTGCTAAGAGTGTACTTCTGGAGACTGTTTATTGTGAGGTGCAAGCGACATCTGCATTGACGCTTGCACAACTGCCTCATCACTAGATAGATATATGTAAGAGTACATGTGTGATAAGGGTTAATTTGAGTTTTGAACAAGTGGGAACTAGATGACCCATTGCACGAGTGGAAAGAAAATCTACCATGTTGATTTCAAATATGTTAGCATTTGCCTCTCATTTGAGAGATACTGATTTGGGCTGAATGCTAACCAACACACTTCATGAAAACAAGCTTCCTCTTTCCTACGAATGCAATTCTAAAAGAACCAGAGTAACACAAATTAAATCTCTGACAACAATTCCTGTGTGCACACAGACTCATGGTGTGATTCTAGGCAGAAAACTACTGTGGTAGAGCAAGTGATAATTACTCTAACAGTCTGACAAATTTTCCTTATAGTTTAGAGAGGCAGAAAAGAGCACATGTCCAAACAGCTCTTTGAGACCATGAACATGTGTAACCTGGGTGACTGACTACACTCCAGCAAAGGTAATCAGCCTTGGTGATGTTCAATGCATTAGCGTTACTCACTCCTACCTAAAACACCACACAGTGCTGATTAGTATGCATGACTGTACAGGAAAAACAGCTACGTCTCTGCTAAGAGTGTGGTTCTGGAGACTGTCTACTGTCAGGTGCAAGAGAGATCTGCATGGACCCTTACATAACTGCATAAACACTGTAAACATGTATGTAAGACTACATGTGTGGTAAGGGTTAATATGAGTTTTTAGCATGTAGCAACTACATGACCCATTGCACGAGTGGAAGGAAAATCTACCATGTTGATTTCAAATATGTTAGCATTTGCCTCTCATTTGAGATACTGATTTGGGCTGAATGCTAACCATCACATTTCCAGAAAACAAGCTTCCCCTTTCCTACGAATGCAATTCTAAAAGAACCAGAGTGACACGAAATAAATCACTGACAACAATTCCTGTGTGCTCACAGACTCATGGTGTGATTCTAGGCAGAAAACGTAATTTGCTTGCCAATTTGAAAGCACACTTACTACTGTTTTTTTGCAAGTGATAAGTACTCTAACAGTCTGACACATTTTCATTACAGTTTTCAGAAACAGAAAAGAGCACATGTCCAAACAGCTTTTTGAGACCATGAACATGTGTAACCTGGGTGACTGACTACACTCCAGCAAAGGAAATCAGCCTTAGTGATGTTGAATGTATTAGCGTTACTCACTGATACCTGAAACACCACTCACTTGTGAATACTAAGCATGATTCTACAGGATAAACAGCTGGGTGTGTGCTAAGAGTCTGCTTCTGCAGACTGTGTATTTTCAGTTGCAAGAGACATATGCATGCATGCATCCATAACAGCATAAACATGGTAGTAATGTATGTAAAAGTACATGTGTGGCAAGGGTTAATTGGAGTTTTGTATATGTAGGACCAAGCTCAGCAATTGCATGATTAGAAGCAAAATCTACTATATCAATTTCAAATGTGTTAACATTTGCCTCCCATTTGTGTGTTACTGATTTATGCTGAATGGAAACCATCATATTTACAAAAAAAAAGCTGACCCTTTCCTACAAATGCCATTCTTACAGAACCAGGCCAACAGAAATAACATCTCTGACAACATTCAAAACACCCCCTTTCCTACCAATGCAATTCTAAAAGAACCAGAGTAACACAAAATACATCTCTGACAACAATTCCTGTGTGCACACAGACTCATGGTGTGATTCTAGGCAGAAAACAAAATTTGCTTCCCAATTTGAAAGCACACTTACTACTGTTTTTTTCCAAGTGATAAGTACTCTAACAGTCTGACACATTTTCATTACAGTTTTCAGAAACAGAAAAGAGCACATGTCCAAACAGCTCTTTGAGACCATGAACATGTGTAACCTGGTTGACTGACTACACTCCAGCAAAGGAAATCAACCTTAGTGATGTTGAATGTATTAGCGTTACTCACTGATACCTGAAACACCACTCACTTGTGAATACTAAGCATGATTCTACAGGATAAACAGCTGGGTGTGTGCTAAGAGTCTGCTTCTGCAGACTGTGTATATTCAGTTACAAGAGACATATGCATGGATGCACCCATAACAGCATAAACATTGTAGTAATGTATGTAAAAGTACATGTGTGGCAAGGGTTAATTGGAGTTTTGTATATGTAGGACCAAGCTCAGCAATTGCATGATTAGAAGCAAAATCTACTATATCAATTTCAAATGTGTTAGCATTTGCCTCCCATTTGTGTGTTACTGATTTATGCTGAATGGAAACCATCAGATTTATAAAAAAAAGCTGACCCTTTCCTACAAATGCCATTCTTACAGAACTGGACCAACACAAATAAAATCTCTGACAACAATTAAAACATCCCCTTTCCTACCAATGCAATTCTAAAAGAACCAGAGTAACACAAAATAAATCTCTGACAACAATTCCTGTGTGCACACAGACTCATGGTGTGATTCTAGGCAGAAAACAAAATTTGCTTGCCAATTTGAAAGCACATTTACTACTGTTTTTTTTTGCAAGTGATAAGTACTCTAACCGTCTGACACATTTTCATTACAGTTTTCAGAAACAGAAAATAGCACATGTCCAAACAGCTCTTTGAGACCATGAACATGTGTAACCTGGGTGACTGACTACACTCCAGCCAAGGAAATCAACCATAGTGATGTTGAATGTATTAGCGTTACTCACTGATACCTGAAACACCACTCACTTGTGAATAATAAGCATGATTCTACAGGATAAACAGCTCCCAAACCACAAAATGTAAAACATAACTTTTAAAGAAGAATCACAATTCTAATATTTATATCAAAAATCACCACATACATCCCCTCTCAAACTCATATCTCACCTTTAAAATTAGTTAGTTGAGAAAGAAATGTGGCACTCAAACAGCAGATTATCAGAGCCAGAATCTCAGAGCTGTACACCTCTCTCCTCTCACCAGAACCAGTAAATGGCAATGTTTCCCTCACTTTTTTCACACATATACATGTTAATTACAAATCTCAGTGCTTCCCACATTTTTTCAAATGAAATCACACATTTCTATTGGTTGAAAACTTCAACCCCTTTCCAAATGAACCCTTCCCCCAACTTGACTTCTGCCTGCTACCATAGCAACAGCTCATGGAACACTGGTGTGAGCAGAGAGGTCAGAAGTTCAGCACACAATCTTTCTATTCCAAAGAGCAAGAGTGCTTCACCTGTCAAACCTAACAGCAAATCCAAATTAATCTTCTGTGGGAACACAATTTTCTGAACCAATACAAAACATGCTTCTAAAAATGTACACATACAGCCTAGTTTTAACTGTAAAATGGTTTGAATCAGCCAATGAGTTCTTTTATTAACAAAAAATATGTATGCCTCCATTTTACAACTGTCTTTCATTTCATATTGCCATTCTACTGAAAGACACCTCCTGAGTGCATCCAGATCTCCTTGAAAGATGTTCACAGTGCGGATTGTAGGTCACAGCTATGTCTTCTGGAGTGAAAAGTATGCAGAAAAAAGAGGTATGGGGAGAGACCTTGCTTTGCCAAATGTAGACATTAAATGGATTGGTCAGAGAGGGTTAAAGTGGCACCAATTAATGCCTTTGGTGAAATCTTTTCTACACCTCCAACAGCCTAACCTTATTATTGTGCACTGTGGTGGAAATAACCTAGGCACTTTAACTGGGGTAGGTCTGGAAATGCTTGTTAAGGACACCTTTGTGCAATTAATGTCGCTTTTTCCTCAATCTGCCTTTGTATATTCTAATATATGCCAAAGGCAAAAGTGGATTGGTCCAACCAATTTTGTCCACAGATTGACAAAGCAAGAAAGCACGTCAACAAATCTATTTCTGCTTTCCTCAGAGACTATGGTATGGGTTCTATATACCACAACAACTTGCGTTACAACATGCAAGGCATTTATAGAGGAGACGGTGTACATTTCACTGATGAAGGCAACAGAGTCTTCCTCTTGAACTTTAGACTCTGCATCGGTACTTACTTGTAGGTACCACAAAAAAAAACTTCATAAACACAACGGCTCTTTTTAGAGCCCCCTAATATCTAAACACTTAAATTTGATTTTTACTTCTATATTTTTTATTGTTTTTTAAAAAATTTAAAATGTATATTTCATACTTTTGGGACCTTCTTGGACCCCCTGACAAACGCTAGGGGGTCTGCAACTCTCTTCGTTGCCCCCTTTTCACGTTCTCCACCTTTGTTTATCAGTGTGAGACACACAAAATGGCGGCCGACCCTTCCTGATTTCGACCGATTCGAATGTTTACACTCATGTAACCACCAATCAGAATTAAGCTCGCGCACGGCAGCGTGCACGCACGGTACGCTTACCGTACGCGCTCGGAGCGCGCTTATAGATATATATATTGATTTAAATGCTATTTTCTCAGGAAATACTGAACAGATTTACACCAGACCTGCAAAAGGCACATCCCTGACCTGAGGACTACCTCTCTGCCAAATCTCAAGTAATTCTGTTCAGCCGTTCGGGCTGTAGCTTGGACTAAAGGTCCTATGGAAAAATGCATGGGGAAAACAAGTTTTGGGACCCCCCCTTTTTCTCAGCCCCCGCTTGACGAATCCCCCCGAGACTTTCAGGGTAGGAGCGGAGCGGAGCGCCCCACTTATTTTGATAATTTCGCGAGGATTCGTCAATCGGCGCCAAAGTTATTCAAAATAGAATGTTGCGGATTTCCTATGGAAACACGGTCCTAACTATAACTATCTACTGGTGACCGCCAGTAGATAATATATATATATATATATATATATATATATATATATATATTCACTGAAAAAACCATAGGTTTCAGGCACGTTATAGCTAGGAATTAGCATTTAAAAAACCTTAGAAATTCACTGAAAAAACCATAGGTTTCAGGGGCGATATAGTTAGCTGGACTTTTCACTCGTACAAAACGATAGAAATTCCCCCGTTATAGTTAGTTCAGTTAACTATAACTCGCGCGCCCGCAATGCACTGCTGATGACGTCACATATTACATCACTCATGACATGGTCAGTGACATCACTCATGACATCACTGATGACATCTCAAATGACATCACTGATGACATCATCCAGTGAATGTGTGTTTTATATATGTATATCTCAAGGTCGATGGAAGAATAAATGGGTATATAAATGTCTAAATGGATGATTTGTTTTTGAAAAATTGATTGTATTACTGACTGATTAAGTGAATCTTAGTGAGTAATGTTTAAATATGTAAATATCTGTATCAGTCTCTCACTTTGTGTATAAGTGGCTGCATGGGTTGGTGAGTAGCTACATGAGTGTCTATATAGGTTATTAGTTGATTTTTTGAGTATCAGTATGAGTGTCTGATGTCTGTATGGTTCGGTGGGGGGTATTATGTAGTGCATAGGTGCATGAATGAGTGACTCACTGTTTGTATGTGTTGAAGACAGCATGTGTGCAGGACTGTATGGGTGGGTGAGTGTGTGCATGGGTGTGTTAGTGAGTGAATGACTGTCTCAATAGTGTCTCTATGAGTAACTACATATGTTTTAAACTAGTATATGTGACTATTGGTGTATATAAGTGAGTATATGTGAGAGTGAGAGATTGAAAGAGTTCCTGTATGAATAAGTATGTGTTTCTATAAGTGATTGTTTAAAAGACTAAGTATGTGTAAGTTTCTTTAGAAGTAAGTGTGGTGGTGTGTGTATAACTGAATATGCAGGTAAACGGATGTTTGATTCTTTATTAGCATGAGTGACTACATGTGTGAGTAACTTTATGGATGAGTGGCATGGTGTAACAGAATGTACAGGTGTATGAATACATATGATGAGTGAGTGCATGTATGAGTGACTGTATAGGACTGTTGGTGAATGAGTGGATGTGTATGTGGATCTTACAATTACTGAATAGGTTGTTGTAACTGGTATTGGTATGTCCATTGTTTTGAAAATTTCAATTTCTCTTTTTGAATGTGTGTATGAAAGGTTATCTTAGGGGGAGAGGAGGTCTGCCACTCTATCACAAGGATGATGTCATCAGTGATGTCATAAGTGATGTCACTGACCATGTCATGAGTGATGTAATATGTGACGTCATCAGCAGTGCATTGTGGGCGCGCGAGTTATAGTTAGCTGAACTAACTATAACGGGGGAATTTCTATGGTTTTGTACGAGTGAAAAGTCCAGCTAACTATATTGCCCCTGAAACCTATGGTTTTTTCAGTGAATTTCTAAGGTTTTTTAAATGCTAATTCCTAGCTATAACGTGCCTGAAACCTATGGTTGTTTCAGTGAATTTCAAAGGTTTTTTAAATGCTAATTTCTAACTATGCCTACAGAGATAGGACATGTGAAGAAAGAAGGAAAAAGCACATAAAGAAAAAAAAGAAATGCAGAAAGAAGCAACAGAAGTCCTCAAAGACGAAGAAAAGTGCAGGAAGAAATATAACGTGCAGATAGAACAAACAGAAGAGCAGAAAGAAGCCTTGTTGCAAAATCATCCTGTACCCTCAACTTTTTCAGACGGATACTGGTGGTAACTGAGTCTGCCTAAGCAGTCCTAGAGCCAGTGCTATGTTAAAAGACACTCAGAATACAGTGAAAACACCTACATACACTAGGGCACACTATGCGTTGGGGTCCCCCTGTGATTAGCATGACCTCCTCTGTAAGCCCCTAGTATATAATAGGGCAGGGGATTAAAACTACCTCTTAAAACTCATCACAGGGCGTGTTTGAACACGTCACCTCATGCCCCGTCCCCTCCCTTCCCCACTGTGTAAACACACCCTGTAGCCATTTTAAGTTGGGAGATTAAGTCCCCTTGAATCCCTTGGTCCCTAGGGTCCAACTAGACCACTAGGTACCTCCAGTAAGCGCCACAGAGCTGCGTTGCAGAGAGGTGTAAAAAGTGGCACGGCCTGCACCACCTCTCTGCAACGCAGAGCAGTGGTGCTTACTGGAAGCACGTGGTGGGCTAGTTGGACCCCAGGGTCCCTCAGGATTGAAAGGGAATTATTTCCCCAACTTAAAAACGCGCCACAGGGCGTGTTTGCACACGTCACCTCAGACCCCGTCCCCTCCCTTCACCACTGTGTAAACGCGCCCTGTGGCCATTCCGAGTTGAGAGATTAAGTCCCCTTGAATCCTAAGGGTCCCTAGGGTCAAACTAGCCCACTAGGTACCTCCAGTAAGTGCCACAGAGCTGCGTTGCATGGAGGTCTAAAAAGTGGCGTGGCCTCAGAACACCTGTCTGCAACGCAGCTCCCTGGCGCATACTGGAGATACCTGTTGGGCTATTTGGCCCTCAGGGACCCTCAGTATTGAAGGAGAATTAATTCCTCAACTTACAACTGGCCAGGGTGCGCGTTTGCAGAGTGCTGCAAGGAGGGGGCATGGCCTCCGGCGTGATGCCGGTCTTTTATTTATTTATTTTTAAGAAGGAGGGCTGTGTGGTCCCCCTTTCTTTTTCTAATTTATTAGCCCTGGGGATCCCATCCCCCAGGGCCTGCACCCTAATTTTTTTTGTTGAAAAAAATTAATTTGGCCCTTCCCAGGTCCCCAACCCCTGGGTCATGGCCTTTTTTTTTTTTTTTTTTATTCTTTAGGAGGGGAGCTGTGTTGCTGGACAAACCGTATGTACCTATCACCATGACGATTTGCGTGATATTCATTAAAAGGCGACTATCCATACAATGAATCCACGTAGAATGTATTGACACCGCTAGTGAAGCTCTGACATGTCTGACACCCTACCGTGCCTAATCCCGGCTCCCCCGCTGGTGGATACTCTCCAAGTAGACACCCTTGTCATTTATTTATACAAACATGGGTAGCTATTGACGGGCACATTTAATACACATGCACACCAAGCCATTCAAAGGGGATTCGACAAAAATTCGACCAAACTATGCAAGAGACCCCCTCACGGTTAATAAAACACACATCCACCGCCGGATGTGTAATACTTTTTATTTTACTCTCTGGAAAGGAGACAAACCTCACTTGAGAGTCACAGCGCGCTCCTGGCTGAGCCCAATGCTGTGTTACACCCACCATTGCCCGCCGAGTGCCACACACCTCTGTGTTGTATTCCACCATCTAGTGCTTATGCTATGACACTCTCTAGCCCATGTGCACTGTAACACCATCCTGTGAATATGTCATGCCACACTTGCCTTCGCACGGGTTATATTGCCCCATCTAACGTGCCTTCCTCAATGCCTATGTTATAAAGCACAGCGCTATGCCATACTTATTACAATCTGGGATCCATATCTTTGTCACAGTGCATATGCAATGTTACACTACCCAGCACATATTTTATATTACAACTTTAGAGACTACTTAGGTTACACAACACTGCCCTGTGCATATTGCACTCCAAGGCGCATATCACATAGCAAGCGCTAGTGCCTGTGATATCTCGCGCTCTCCAATGAATCTGTCATTGAGCACAATGTATTGCTTATTATATTTCACGCCCCGGTTCATCTTATATCACACTTTTTGGTGCATAGTTTATACCATATACTATATCTAGTTTTCATTTTCAATCGTGCTCTCAGGACTATGTTCTATATAACACTGCGTCCACCTACCCTTTTCATGGGCATTACATTTTGCGATGGGGGTGGAGGGTCAGGGGATGTTTCTGCCAAGTGAGCCCGGAGTCACAGTCCCAAACGTCCTCTTCTTCCTGAATAAAAGTGAGAATATGCTGCATACTTGTTCATATTTTAAGTAGTTCGCACAGACACACATTTTAAAAACAATAAAGTTCCTAATAACCACCTTCTATGAACAGTTAGCTTGCTGCCCCATACACCTCCTCCCTATCCTCTGTTGTCTGAATCCATGGACTAGCCTCCTCCCTCCTGTCATGCATGGTCTGATGTGCTGCCACTGCCCTCCATTTAGCATGATGTACCAGTCCACTCCTCCTGCCCTCCATTGCCTAATACTATGGGCAATCATTGACCTCCTGCTTGGCCTCTGTGCTTAGCTTGCTGCCCCTATTCTCCTTCCCCCTGCCCTCCGATGTCTTTGTGCATGCCCCTGCTCCATCCTTTTTGACCACCATGTTCCATGGACCTGCCACTCCTATCTACTCTGAGTGTTCTGTTGAGCTGCCACTCCCCTCCCACCTGCCTAGCATTGTCAGATTACTGTAACCTGTCCCTGCCACCTCCACCTTGCCTGTCCACATGCCATGCCCCTATCCTCTTCCTCCTGTCCTTCATGGTCCATTTTACTGCCACACCCTTCTGCCCTCCCTGGTCTGTTGTGCTGCAACTGCTCCTCCTGCCTGCCCCGCGCGGTCTGTTGTGAGGGCCCCTTCCCCTGAACTCTCTTGTCTGTGCCCAGGTCCTGACCTTCCCTTCTATCCTCCATGGTCCTTTGTGCATGCCCCTGCACCCTCCTTCTTGCCCATCATAGCCATTGTGCTGCCACTAACCCCTCCCGCTTGCCATGCAAGGTATTCTGTGCTGCCATGGCCCCTCCCACCTTCCCTGTGTGGTCAGTTAGCTGCCCCTGACCCCCTCCCACCTTCCTTCCATGGTCTGTGTGTATGCCATCACAGTCTCACTCTTGCTCTTCATGGTGTGTCTTGCTTCTAGTGCCCATCCTGCCTGACCTCCATGGTTATCTTGCTGCTCCTGCCCTGCCCCCTTACCCCCAGCCCTCTGTTTACATGTGCAGACACCTACTCCCTCCCTCCTGGCTTGTCTGTTCCATTGTAATGCCCCTGATCCGTCCCTCCTGCCCTTTATTGTCTGTTATGCTGCAGATTACTCTCCTGTCTGTCCATTATGGTCAGCTAGCTACTATTGCCTCTTGCCCCTCTGTTCTCTGTTGTCCATGTGCATGGTCCTGTCCCCTCCATCTTGCTTTCTATGGATTGTTGTGCTGCACTCCCGTCCTGCATGCCCTGTGTGGTGTATTGTGCTGCTGCAAACCCTGATGCCTGCCCTGCAGGGTCAGTTTGGTGCACCTCTCCATGTCCCTCCTGTCCTCTGTTATCCAAGTCCATGTCCCTACCCCATTTCCTTCCATGATCCAATGTACCATACTTGCGAACATTTTGAACTTAGTAAGAGGCAGATTTTGAAAAAAAACTGGGGTATTGATTTTCCCCTTTGAGTTACATTGAAAAAGAGGAGATTGTAGACAGGAGACAGATCAAATAAAGCCCATTTGAGCTTAAAACATTGGACGCTTCCTGGCTGAATCGGGTCTGTTGGCATGTATGGTTGTACTACCATTGCCTCTTCCTTCTGCCCACAATGGTCTATTACATTGCCACAGCCTCTCTTGCAAGTCCTGTATTGTTGGTTTGTTGCCCCTGCCCCCCTTTCCACTGCCCTCCATAGTCTGTTGTGCTGCCACGACCCTTCCTGCCTGCTCAGTGTGGTTAAATTGTTGCCTTTGCACCCTGCTACCTGCCTTCAATTTTCAGAGTCCGTGCCCCTGACCTCTGCCTCTCAACCGTATCCTAATGAACAACTAGATTGCTAACATTCTATATTTATTACAAAAGTGTGGAACGCCTGACGTCATCTTGATGTAATCAAAACAGTAATACCTAGAGCATTTACTTTAGAAATTACATATATGAGAGGGTCTTATTTGCATCAAAATTATGGTTAGTGCTCTAAAAGACTAAAATAAGGACATATTTTCTGAGTTTTCAAATAGCGACAAAGCACTTTTAAATTATTTGTTATCTTTATGTTTTTTTATCCAGTTGACCACTTGATTAAATGTTGCACTTAGGGGAGAGGATGTGGTGTTACTTCCAGAACTGCAGACTTTGCAACTGGGGAACCAGGTTGGAGTTTCTGCTTCAGCTCGACATTCTGTTTTTCTGGTCAAATCACTTAATCTCCACATGTCTACAACCAAAATGAATTTGTTCTTGTGTGATGTAACCAATGCTCATGTAAAGCACTCCAATACCTGACAAGTCTGCACTATATAAAACTGCAAAAACACAAAATAATAAGTGTTTTGCACACTTCTGTAATTGGGCTATATTTGGGCTACATCTGGGTGATTTTGGGCTACATTTGGGCTCTTTTGTCTCCGGTGGCCATTTTGGGAGATTTATTTGTTATGAAGTTTCCTAATTTCCTCATGTACTGCAGTCTCCTCAGTAGGAAATGCTTTCAGTTTTTTACTATGATTCCATCATGAAGGTATTCAGATATGTCACACATTTGCCATAAATTCTGAATGTTAGCACTCTAGTTGCTCATTAGATCACTGTAGTAAAACTACTGTTCACCATGGAAGTCTGCTCCTGGTATTAAAAGTGCATGTTTCAGTCTGCATGTCAGAATTTTTTAATGAAATAGAAGAGGATTTGAGAAGTCACTCAAAATGTGCCCTCATTTTCTTTCTTCAGCATTAATCATAATTTCTATGGCAAAATGAACCTCCTCATTGTGTTCCTTTTTAAATTAAATGTTTTAAGTGTTACCAGTTTATTCCAATCAAGATGGCTTCAGGTGTGCCATACTTTTGTCATAATGAAGACAGTAAGCGCTCTAGTTGTTTTTATGAACACTCTGGGACATTCTGTCATTGGGCTATACTTGGGCTACATCTGGGTGATATTTGGGCTACATTTGGGCTCTTTTGTCTCTGGTGGCCATCTTGGGAGACCTATTTGTTATGAAGTTTCCTAATTTCCTCATTTACTGCAGTCTCCTCAGTAGGAAATACTTTCAGTTTTTTACTTTGATTCCATCAAGAAGGCATTCAGATGTGTCACACATTTTCCATAAATTCAGAATGTTAGCACTCTTTTTGCTCAATAGATAACTGTAGTAAAGCTACTGCTCACCAGGGAAAACTGCTGCTGGTATTGAAAGTGCATGTTTCAGTCTGCATGTCAGAATTATTTAATGAAATAGAAGAGGATTTGAGAAGTCACTCAAAATGTGCCCTAATTTTTCTTTCTGCAGCACTAATCATGCTTTTTAAGGAAAAATGAACCCCCTCATTTTGTTCCTTTTTAAATTAAATGTTTTAAGAGTTACCACTTTAATCCAAGCAAGATGGCTTCAGGTGTGCCATACGTTTATCATAAGTAGGACTGTTAGCGCTCTAGTTGTTCTTTGGAACACTCTGGGAAGCTGCAGTAGACCACAAATGAATCAACTGACAGTCTCTGCCCTTGTTGGATGTACATGTTTTACTTAGAATGTCAGACTTCATTCTCACATGACTGAGAAAGATAATGTGAATATACAGAAAATATGCTCTCAGTTTAGCTTATAGATCACCTTCCAAACCTCTGTGGGAAAAGCATGAGAAAATATTTTTCTCTCAATCATGATATCCCAGCAGAAGGCTTTTTCACATGGTGAAATCACCTTAGAACATACCACAATTCCTAAAATGAGTATGGTACCATCAACAAATGTTTTATAATGTAACTAAAGTCTTAAAACCTTCTATTAACTGCAATGCTTTTTAATGAGGTGCTATCATGTATATTGGTCCCAAGATGGCTGCCAACACTTCTTGGATGAAGTGCTGACAGCCAATCAGATCTCAGGATGAGATGTGTGGTTAGGCTCCGCCCACATATATATATGATTTTACTTTTGATTTTCTCAGGAACTACTGAACAGATTGACACCAGACCTGCAAAATGCACTTCCCTGACCTGAGGACTACCTCTCTGCCAAATTTCAAGTAATTCTGTTCAGCCGTTCAGGCTGTACCTTGGACTAAAGGTCCCTATGGAAAAATGCGTGGGGAAAACGTGTTTTGGGACCCCCCTTTTTTCTCGGCCCCCGCTTGACGAATCACCCCGAGACTTTCAGGGCAGGACGGAGCGGAGCGCCCCACCTATTTTGAAAATTTTGCGAGGATTCGTCAACCGGCGCCAAAGGTATTCCAAATAGAATGTTGCGACCGGCAGTAGATAATATATATATATATTACCTACTGGCGGTCGCCAGTAGGTAGTTATAGTTAGGACCACGTTTCCATAGAAAATCCGCAACATTCTATTTTGAATAACTTTGGCGCCGGTCGACGAATCCTCGCGAATTTCTCAAAATAGGTGGGGCGCTACGCTCCGCTCCTACCCTGAAAGTCTCGGGGGGATCCGTCAAGCAGGGGCTGAGATAAAAGGGGGGTCCCAAAACGCGTTTTTCCCATGCATTTTTCCATAGGACCTTTAGAACGAGCTACAGCCCGAACGGCTGAACAGAATTACTCAAAATTTGGCAGAGAGGTAGTCCCTAGGTCAAGGAAGTGCCTTTTGTAGGTTTGGTGTAAATCTGTTCCGTAGATTCTGAGAAAATAGCCTTTAAATCAATATATATATCTGAGCCCGCTTACGGTACGCTTACCGTATGCTTACGGTAAGCGTACGGTGGCGTGCGCGAGCGCGATTCTGATTGGCTCTTAGATCTTAGTAAACATTCGAATCGGCCGAAACCAGGAAGCGGCGGCCGCCATTTTGTGTATTTCACTCTGAAAAAAAAGAGTGAAAACAAGGAAAGGGGGCAATGAGGAGAGTTACAGACCCCCTAACAATTGTAAGGGGGTCAAAGAAGGACAGAAAAGTACAAAAAAAACATTTATTGATTTTAAAAAAAATCACGGGGTACGCGTACGGTAAGCTTACGGTAAGCGTACGGTAAAAAAAATAAAAATAAATAAATGAAAAGCAGATTTAAGAGTTTAGAAATTAGGGAGCTCTAAAAAGAGCTGTTGTGTTTATGGAGTCATTTTTTTAGTGGTACCTACAAGTAAGTACCGATGCAGAGTCTAAGGTTCAAGAGGAAGACTCTGTTCCCTTCATCATTGAAGTGCACACCATCTCCTCTATAAATGTCTTGCATGTCGTAACGCAAGTTGTTGTGGTAAATGGCACCCATACCATAGTCACGGAGGAAAGCAGAAACAGATTTGTTGACGTGCTTTCTTGCTTTGTCAATCTGTGGACAGAAATGATTGGACCAGTTCCATTTTTGCCTTTGGCATATGTTGGAAAACACAAAGGCAGTTTTAGGGAAAAGTGTAAACAGTTGTGCAAAGGTGTCCTTCATAAGCATTTCCAGACCTACCCCAGTCAAAGTGCCTAGGTCATTGCCACCACAGTGCACTATTATGAGGTCAGGGTGATGGATTTGAATGAAGGATTTCACCAATGGCATCAATTGGTGCCACTTTAACCCTCTCTGACCAATCCATTTAATGTCTACATTTGGCAAAGCAAGGTCTCTCACCATATCTGTTTTCTCTGCAAACTTTTCACTCCAGAAGACATAGCTGTGCCCTACAATCCACACTGTGAACATCTTCAAAGGAGAACTGGATGCACTCAGGAGGTGTCTTTCAGTAGAATGGCAATATGAAAAGAAAGACAGTTTGGAAATGGAGGCATACATATTTTTTACAAAACAAAAAGAACTGATTGGCTGTTTCATACCATTCTAGAAAAAAAACTAGGCTGTATGTGAAAATTAATAGAAGCATGTTTTGTATTGGTACAAAAAAATGTGTAACCAAAGAACAGTACTATGGATTTGCTGTTAGGTTTGAAAAGTCAAGCACTCTTGCTCTGTGGAATTGAAACATTGTGTGTCGAACTTCTGACCTAACTGCACACAGCAGTGTTCCATGAGCTGTTGCTATGGTAGCAGGCAGAAGTCAAGTTGGGGGAAGGGTACTAGGCAGAAGTCAAGTTGGGGGCAGGGTACTTTTGGAAAAGGGTTGGTTTTCAACCAATAGAAATGTGTCATTACATTTGAAAAAAAGGGGGAAGCACTGAGATTTGAAACTTACATGTATATGTGTGGAAAAATAGAGGGAAAGTTTGCCATTATCTGGTTCTGCTGAGAGGAGAGAGGTGAACACAACAGAGATCCTGGCTCTGATAATCTGCTGTTTGAGTGTCACATTTCTTTCACAACTAACTAATTTTAAAGGTGAGTTTACAGTTTGAGAGGGGATGTATGTGGTAACTTAAGAAATGAATAATAGAAATGGGAATTGTTTTTGTTGTAGTTACACATGGTGGTTTCATAATGTGTCAGTCTGTAAAAGTGATTTTCACTTGGCCCGAAAAAAAAAGAGCAGTAAGTGTGCTTTCAAATTGGCAAAGAAATTTCGTTTTGGCACTAATGTGAAAACATGACTCTGTGTGCATAGAAGAATTATAGGCAGAGATTTATTGCGTCTTGCTCTGGTGATTTCACAGTTGCAGTAGATGGAAAAGAGGAGCGAATTTTTGGGGGAAGAAGCAGAGGCTTAGCACACACCCATGTGCTTGCCATGTATAGTCATGCACAGTAATTAGAAGCGAGTGGGGTTTTCAGGTTTAAGTCTGTAATGCAAATACATTCAGCATCACTAAGGCTGGTTGCCCCTGCTGGAGTGTAGGCAGTCACAGAGAATACACACGGTGGTGGTCTGAAAAAAAAACAGCTTGGACATGTGCATTTAAATAAATTTAAAAAAAAGGTTTCAGAATGTGTCAGTCTGTAAAAGTGATTTCAAATTGTAAAAAGAGATTTTCACTTGGCCCAAAAAAAAAAAAGCAGTAAGTGTGCTTTCAAATTGGCAAAGAAATTTCGTTTTGGCACTAATGTGAAAACATGACTCTGTGTGCATAGAAGAATTATAGGCAGAGATTTATTGCGTCTTGCTCTGGTGATTTCACAGTTGCAGTAGATGGAAAGGGGGAGCGAATTTTTGGGGGAAGAAGCAGAGGCTTAGCACACACCCATGTGCTTGCCATGTATAGTCATGCACAGTAATTAGAAGCGAGTGGGGTTTTCAGGTTTAAGTCTGTAATGCAAATACATTCAGCATCACTAAGGCTGGTTGCCCCTGCTGGAGTGTAGGCAGTCACAGAGAATACACACGGTGGTGGTCTGAAAAAAAAACAGCTTGGACATGTGCATTTAAATAAAATTAAAAAAAAGGTTTCAGAATGTGTCAGTCTGTAAAAGTGATTTCAAATTGTAAAAAGAGATTTTCACTTGGCCCGAAAAAAAAAGAGCAGTAAGTGTGCTTTCAAATTGGCAAAGAAATTTCGTTTTGGCACTAATGTGAAAACATGACTCTGTGTGCATGGAAGAATTATAGGCAGAGATTTATTGCGTCTTGCTCTGGTGATTTCACAGTTGCAGTAGATGGAAAGGGGGAGCGAATTTTTGGGGGAAGAAGCAGAGGCTTAGCACACACCCATGTGCTTGCCATGTATAGTCATGCACAGTAATTAGAAGCGAGTGGGGTTTTCAGGTTTAAGTCTGTAATGCAAATACATTCAGCATCACTAAGGCTGGTTGCCCCTGCTGGAGTGTAGGCAGTCACAGAGAATACACACGGTGGTGGTCTGAAAAAAAACCAGCTTGGACATGTGCATTTAAATAAATTTAAAAAAAAGGTTTCAGAATGTGTCAGTCTGTAAAAGTGATTTCAAATTGTAAAAAGAGATTTTCACTTGGCCCGAAAAAAAAAGAGCAGTAAGTGTGCTTTCAAATTGGCAAAGAGATTTCGTTTTGGCACTAATGTGAAAACATGACTCTGTGTGCATAGAAGAATTATAGGCAGAGATTTATTGCGTCTTGCTCTGGTGATTTCACAGTTGCAGTAGATGGAAAAGAGGAGCGAATTTTTGAGGGAAGAAGCAGAGGCTTAGCACACACCCATGTGCTTGCCATGTATAGTCATGCACAGTAATTAGAAGCGAGTGGGGTTTTCAGGTTTAAGTCTGTAATGCAAATACATTCAGCATCACTAAGGCTGGTTGCCCCTGCTGGAGTGTAGGCAGTCACAGAGAATACACACGGTGGTGGTCTGAAAAAAAAACAGCTTGGACATGTGCATTTAAATAAATTTAAAAAAAGGTTTCAGAATGTGTCAGTCTGTAAAAGTGATTTCAAATTGTAAAAAGAGATTTTCACTTGGCCCGAAAAAAAAAGAGCAGTAAGTGTGCTTTCAAATTGGCAAAGAAATTTCGTTTTGGCACTAATGTGAAAACATGACTCTGTGTGCATAGAAGAATTATAGGCAGAGATTTATTGCGTCTTGCTCTGGTGATTTCACAGTTGCAGTAGATGGAAAGGGGGAGCGAATTTTTGGGGGAAGAAGCAGAGGCTTAGCACACACCCATGTCCTTGCCGTGTATAGTCATGCACAGTATTTACAAGCCAGTGGGGTTTTCAGGTTTAAGTCTGTAATGCAAATACATTCTGCATCACTAAGGCTGGTTGCCCCTGCTGGAGTGTAGGCAGTCACAGAGAATACACACGGTGGTGGTCTGAAAAAAAAACAGCTTGGACATGTGCATTTAAATAAATTTAAAAAAAAGGTTTCAGAATGTGTCAGTCTGTAAAAGTGATTTCAAATTGTAAAAAGAGATTTTCACTTGGCCCGAAAAAAAAAGAGCAGTAAGTGTGCTTTCAAATTGGCAAAGAAATTTCGTTTTGGCACTAATGTGAAAACATGACTCTGTGTGCATAGAAGAATTATAGGCAGAGATTTATTGCGTCTTGCTCTGGTGATTTCACAGTTGCAGTAGATGGAAAAGAGGAGCGAATTTTTGGGGGAAGAAGCAGAGGCTTAGCACACACCCATGTGCTTGCCATGTATAGTCATGCACAGTAATTAGAAGCGAGTGGGGTTTTCAGGTTTAAGTCTGTAATGCAAATACATTCAGCATCACTAAGGCTGGTTGCCCCTGCTGGAGTGTAGGCAGTCACAGAGAATACACACGGTGGTGGTCTGAAAAAAAAACAGCTTGGACATGTGCATTTAAATAAATTTAAAAAAAAGGTTTCAGAATGTGTCAGTCTGTAAAAGTGATTTCAAATTGTAAAAAGAGATTTTCATTTTAAAAACTATTTTTAAAAAAAACAAATGAATAAATATTTTTTTGAGTGAGTATGGTAAGTCAATAATAATAATTGTAGTCTCTCAAGGACCTTCTAATGTGATAAATGATTTTTAGTGTTTTTTTTAAAAAATAAAAAAAAAGGTACGCTTACCGTACGCGTACGGTAAAAAAAAATAAAAAAAAGTTTTTAAAAACATATGTAAAAAAAAGATGAAAGTTAAGGTTGGCTCTTAAAAGAACCGTTGTGTTCATGCAGGGACAGAGGAAAGAAAGATTGGGAATATTAGACGGTACGACAAGTGTGCTGATCTATTTTACTGTTCACCAGGGAAACACTGGTCTCCCTATAAGTAATTAGATCGTGACAAGTGGCGCACCGTACTTCAACCCTCGCAAACCGAGGGTTAATTTCCAGAGGGCCAGCAAAAGGAGATTCTCCCCCCACAGATGAAGGGCTCACCTGACCTGCAGAAGAAGGAGTCTGCCCTGCAGGTGATGGTCCAGGCTGAGCTGCTGTGGATGTACTGGCTCGTCTTTCTGAAGAGTTACCTCCAAAAAGATGACCATGTGTCCTTCTGTGTACATCCTGGAGGTGTCTCTTCATGGTGTGATTCCCAAAGGAATACTTCCTGTTAGGATTACCTCTAGAAAGTACACGCTTACACAGCTTGCAAGTAACTAAGGGTGCATTCACCTTTTGCTGGCCTTCTGGAAAAGTAAAATAATCCCAAACATAAGAAGGCTTTACTTTCCTCGCTCTCTGCCTCAAGACAGTGCTGCTGGTGCTAGCCTCACTCTCAGAAGAGCTCTGCTGTTCTGCCATCGTATCCCAAAGACAAACCAGCTCCTTCTCCCAAGGGATCACAAGCAGAAATGAGGGGAATGGGTGTGGTGTAGGAGAGTTCTAGAACTGAAAGTAGTTTCAACCAATCAAAAGTTGTGTTTCATGATCACATGACCAACCGTACGCTTACGGTACGCTTACGGTACGCTTACGGCAAAAAGTACGCGTGCGCGTAAAAAAGACACGCGCTTGCGCGCATGCGCATAACAGTCACTCCCCGGCACTTCCGCGTAACGTGCGCGTGTTGCGTAAGCGCGCACGCGTCCCACGCGCAGTACGCGCGGCTACGCAAAGTACGTAACTATACGCAAGCAGCGTAGATAGATTACGGACGTTGCGTAAACCGTACGCTTACCGTGAGCTTACGGTACGCGTACTATAAAAAAAAAAAAAAAAAAAAAAAAAAAAATCTGGAAATAAATTTTACGTTTATTTTAAAAAATATATATAAAAAAAATATTTAAGGATTTTAAAAATTTAAGCATAGTCTTTATAAAAGATAAGAAAATTAAATTAAAAATATGTTTGAAAAAAATGAAGAATAAAAAAAAAAAATAGCATTTAAAAAACCTTGCAAATTCACTGAAAAAACCATGGGTTTCACACACGTTATAGTTAGGAATTAGCATTTAAAAAACCTTGCAAATTCACTGAAAAAACCATGGGTTTCACACACGTTATAGTTAGGAATTAGCATTTAAAAAACCTTAGAAATTCACTGAAAAAACCATAGGTTTCACACACGTTATAGTTAGGAATTAGCATTTAAAAAACCTTAGAAATTCAGTGAAAAAACCATAGGTTTCACACATGTTATAGTTAGCTGGACATTTTACTCGTAAAAAACCAATGAAATTGCCCCGTTATAGTTAGTTCAGCTAACTATAACTCGCGCGCCCGCAATGCACTGCTGATGACGTCACATATTACATCACTCATGACATGGTCAGTGACATCACTCATGACATCACTGATGACATCTCAAATGACATCACTGATGACATCACTGATGACATCATCCTTGTGATAGAGTGGCAGACCTCCTCTCACCTTAATATAAGCTTTGATACACACATTCAAAAATAGAGACTAAAAATTTCAAAACAATGGACATACCAATACCAGTTACAACAACCTCTTCAGTAATTCTAAGATCCACATACACATCCACTCATTCACCAACAGTCCTATACAGTCACTCATACATGTACTCACTCATCATATGTACTCATACATCTATACATCCTGTTACACAATGCCACTCATCCATAGAGTTACTCACACACATAGTCACTCATGCTAATAAAGAATAAAACATACATTTACTTGCATATACAGTAATACACACACCACCATACTTACTTCTACGGAAACTTACACATACTTAGTCTTTTAAACAATCACTTATAGAAACACATACTTATTCATACAGGAACTCTTTCAATCTCTCCCTCTCACATATACTCACATATATACACCAATAGTCACATATACTAGTTTAAAACATATGTAGTTACTCCTGAAGACACTATTGAGACAGTCATTCACTCACTAACACACCCATACACACACTCATCCACCCATACAGTCCTGCACACATGCTGTCTTCAACACATACAAACAGTGAGTCACTCATTCATGCATCTATGCACTACGTAATACCCCCCACCGTACCATACAGACACTCAGACTGATACTCAAAAAAACAACTAATAACCTATATAGACACCCATGTAGCTACTCACCAACCCATGCAGCCACTTATACACAAAGTGAGAGATACACTTAATCAGTCAGTTACACAATCAATTTTTCAAAAACAAATCATCCATTTAGACACTTATATACCCATTTATTCTTCCATCGACCTTGAGATATACATATATAAAACATATTTAATTTTCAGAAAAACACACATTCACTGGATGATGTCATCAGTGATGTCATCAGTGATGTCATTTGAGATGTCATCAGTGATGTCATGAGTGATGTCACTGACCATGTCATGAGTGATGTAATATGTGACGTCATCAGCAGTGCATTGCGGGCGCGCGAGTTATAGTTAGCTGAACTAACTATAACGGGGCAATTTCATTGGTTTTTTACGAGTAAAATGTCCAGCTAACTATAACATGTGTGAAACCTATGGTTTTTTCACTGAATTTCTAAGGTTTTTTAAATGCTAATTCCTAACTATAACGTGTGTGAAACCTATGGTTTTTTCAGTGAATATATATATATATATAAAAAGCTCCAGAAACTTCACTTCAAAGAATGAAGGAGGACCGCACACAGCAAGGTTTCTCGATGCGAGTCTTTATTGCATTCTGTCGAGATAACAGCAGTAACACCAGGACGCGTTTCGGCGTTCGCGCCTTTTTCCACTGAGTTACAAATGTGCAGATTACGTGAGCAGTATTATATCCGGTTTACACGATCTAGTTCCGGTTCACTTTAACATAGACATAGTGAAAAGACTAAACATACAATTTAGATCGTACTTTCTACTCACTCGAAAAAATACTATATATTTTTCATCACCAGTACATAATTCATAATTCATTATTGCAAGTGAGAGAAACATTTCGGAACCAGTAAATTAAATAATTAATAAAACAGGCGGTTAATTTAAGGCAAATTATTACCCTGAATGAGTCGTTATGCATAATTGTGCATTTATCCCGAAATAAATTTTGAACATGTGATTCATTTCGAACTCTCTGAACATAATTGAGCCCTGTATGGGCATACAATAATAGTTTATATACTTCATAATACAGCATGGGAAACACGTTGCCATTTTAATCCCCAATTACGATGGATTATCCTGTTTCAGCGTTTACCTAGGTGACATGACAGTTCCTCCTCTGTGTTCAAACCATAAGGTGTTGTGGTTTGGAGGTCAATGATAAAGCGAGATTCTAGTCTCCTCAGCCTCAGTTCTCGGTTTCCCATTCGGTTGCTGACTGGGACATGGTCGAGGCAGAAAAACGACAATAGATTTCTATCACTATTGTGATGTTGTGCGAAGTGTCTCGCTACAGGATATGTGGTGTCTTGTTTTTCAATTGCTCTGGCATGTTCTAGGATGCGCTTTTTTGTGGGGTGGATCGTGCTGCCAATATATTGCTTAGGGCAAGGACATGTAAGGCAGTAAATA
Organism: Triturus cristatus; assembly: GCF_964204655.1. Taxonomy (NCBI): domain Eukaryota; kingdom Metazoa; phylum Chordata; class Amphibia; order Caudata; family Salamandridae; genus Triturus; species Triturus cristatus. The sequence continues at coordinate 1,015,963,027 of NC_140579.1, read as the reverse complement.
CAAAATGGCGTATTACAAGTCATCAATTTATTGATTGGTCTTGGTTTTTTCATGCCAGGAACATTATATGATGATACCTTTTTACTGTTCCTACATGCCTTACATTTCAGACAAGGGAAGAAACCGGAGACTTTGCTGATGGGTTGGACAAAAGGAATAGGTTCATAGTGGCTGTGAACTAATTTATCTTTTAAAGATCTACTCCTTCTGTAGGTTATTTGTGGATAGGGTGGTAGGATGTTACCTATTATTGCATCTGTCTGCAATATGTGCCAGTTCCGGCAAAGAATCTTTCTCAGGGTATTTGTCTCATTAGAGAAAGTTGTGATGAATCTGCAAATTTCTGATGTTGTTCTAGTTTTCGCACGATTTGTATCTAGCAGGGATTGTCTTGGAATTTTATTAACCTTACTTAGTGTTTTCATTAGTAAGTTAGGACAGTAGCCACGTAAGCGAAATCTTTCAATGGCAGTTGGTGCTTCATATTGAAAGTCAACCTCACGGGAGCAATTTCTTTTTAAGCATAATAATTCGCCGTAAGGGATGCTATTTTTTAAAGATTTTTGATGGCTACTCTGTGCTTCTAAGACTGAATTTCCTGCGGTCTCTTTTCTGAAGAGAGTAGTACAAATACTCCCTTCTTGGACAAAAACTTTAAGATCCAAGAATGGAACTTCTTGTGTGCTAATTTGTCCGGATAATTGAAGATTCAAAGTATTTGTATTCAGTGCTGAGATATATTTTTCAGCTTCATCCTTAGGTCCCTTCCACAAGATGAACAGGTCATCTATGTACCTATACCATAAGACAACATTTTTTGTCCAATGTTCGTATGTATCAGCCCAGGCCACCTGTCTCTCCCACCAGCCCACGAAGAGATTCGCGTAACTGGGGGCGAAACAGGTGCCCATGGCTGTGACCTGGATCTGGCGGTAGTGTTGGTTGTCAAACAAAAAAATATTGTGATTAAGGCAGAATAGAATAAATTCAGTGAGCATGATATTGTGCTCAGCGAATTGAAGAGATCTCTCCTTCAAAAAATATTCCACTGCCTTCACACCATGCTCATGTTTGATAATTGTATAAAGACTTGTAATATCCAAGACAATCATGAGCATGTCAGACTCCCAAGGTGTATTGGCTATATTACAGATGAAATGCGTCGTGTCTTTGATATAAGAAGACAATGTTACCACAAACTCCCTCAAGAAAAAATCAATATACTGAGACATATGTTCTGTTAGTGACCCAATGGATGACACGATCGGGCGACCTGGCGGTCTATCCTGATTTTTATGAATTTTTGGTAAATGATAGAAAGTTGCTGTAGTGGGATATGGACATGTTAGGTATTTAAATTCATCAAAATTAAGCATATTACGATCAAACCATTTCTGAATCAATACATGATATTCATGAATACTTGCCATGTACTCAGATTTTACAATTGGAGAATAACATGATCTGTCTGAGAGCAATCTCATTGCCTCCTCCACATAGAACTTTCTCGTTATTAATACCACATTCCCTCCTTTATCCGAGGGTTTACAAATTAAATCTGGGTCATCCATTAGTTGTGAAAGAGCAGTCCTTTCATTTGCAGTAAGGTTATTGGATAGGTTCGTGGATTCTGAGAGTCTCAGTTCCATGAGATCTTTCTTCACCGATTCCTCAAAAATATCAATAGAGTCGTAGGGAGTCACTGGAACAAAGGTTGATATCTGCTTAAAATGGGTTTTTGGAGCAATTTGTTCAATACCGAAGCTTTGAATACGAGGAATGTCTTTAATGGCACCTGATCCCGTTGTTTCTTGACTGGAAAGTGCACACAGTATTTCGAGATCGTCCCCTGTAAGGGTTGTTGTCGAATCAGGGGCAGAAATCTGCTGAGGTACGCCACTGACATTTCCTTGCACATTTTTGGATTTGAAAAATTTCATTAGTTTCAGCTTCCTTGCAAACAGATATAGATCAATCCGTGTTTGTGTATATTCACACCTTTTTGTTGGGCAGAAAGTTAGGCCTTTTTTAAGGACAGATTCTTGTTCCTCCGTTAGTTGTTTTTGAGTCAAATTCATGATAGTAAGATTATCTCGGTTCTCTAATTTTTGGAGCCTCTTTTGCTGCGGGTTTGCCAGGCAATTCCTTGATTTTGGCTTTGAGTGGCCGCCCCGTCTTGTCTTCCTGCCGCATTTCTTCTCCTTGATGTTTGGAACCTGCCGCGTCCCCCTCTTTGTCGTGAGTTGCGCATTAGTTTGAACTCCTCTAAAAAACGACTTTGTGTTGAGGAGGGCATGGCTGCTTCACTGAATTCCTCCCCTGATTGTTCTGCGTCTGTGCTCACATTTGATTCAGAGGTGTCTTGAATTTCCTGATCCTGAGGAACGATCCTTCTGAGCGCTTTCCTTGGCCCATCAAACTTTCGTGCGAAAGTGAGTACTCTTCCTTGTTCGTAGTCCCTCGCATCTCTGTTGAATTTCGTGTGTTTGCGTGTCTTGATTTTTTCTTGGTAGTTTATCAGCCGGTCCTTCATTGCTTGTCTGAGTTCGTCTTTGATTTTTGTGTCCGGGTTAGTCGCAATAATAATTTCCAGTTCCTCGATTTCTTTGAGACATTTTTCACGGTCGCTCCATGCGAACTTAATCAAAATTTTAAGCATGCCAACTGAAGATTCCGTTGTATATGCAGCCCATTCCTCCAGCAGCGCCGGGTCCGGGTTTTCATAAGAGGGAATCGTATAAATACGTAAACCTCGAGGTATACGTTGTACATCTATGTAATGCTGGAGCGACCGCAATCCTCTGCTGATGACGTCAGATATTACATCACTGATGACATATGTGTCTTTATGAAAAATAAATATTTGGTGTATATGTATAGCTAAAGATTAATGGAAGAAGACATGGGTAAATAAGTGTCTAAATACAGTGATGTAATATCTGACGTCATCAGCAGAGGATTGCGGTCGCATGAGTTATAGTTGCCTGCACTAACTATAACGGGGGAATTTAATTGTTTTTTTACGAGTGAAATGTCCAGCTAACTATAACATGTGTGAAACCTATGGTTTTTTAAGTGAATTTGCAAGGTTTTTTAAATGCTAATTCGTAACTATAACGTGTGTGAAACCTATGGTTTTTCAGTGAATATATAAACATATAAATATAATCTGCATATCTATATAAATATAAATTCATGCAAACATATACATATATGCATACATATGCATGGTATGTACATGAAAGTTTGAAAAACTCTAATACAAGCAAAGCTAAAAAGCCACCTAATTACAAACAGAATTGCTTTAACTTAAACGAGGGCGAGACCTATTACATTTTCAATGCTTGTTTACTTTGATTCCATCAAGAAGGCATTCAGATGTGTCCCACATTTTCCATAAATTCTGAATGGTAGCACTCTAGTTGCTCATTAGATCACTGTAGTAAAGCAACTGCTCACAAGGGAAATCTGCTGCTGGTATTGAAAGTGCATGTTTCAGTCTGCATGTCAGAATTTTTTAATGAAATAGAAGAGGATTTGATAAGTCACTCAAAATGTGCCCTAATTTTTCTTTTTTCCTCACTAATCATAATTTCTATGGCAAAATGAACCTCCTCATTGTGTTCCTTTTAAACTAAACTACTCACTCTCTACTACTCACTCGCTACTACTTTCTACTACTCACTCTCTACTACTCACTTTCTACTACTCTCTACTACTCTACTACTCTCTACTACTCACTCTCTACTACTCACTCTCTACTACTCTCTACTACTCTCTACCACTCACTCTCTACTACTCTACTACTCACTCTCTACTACTCTCTACTACTCTCTCTCTACTACTCTCTCTCTCTACTACTCCCTCTCTACTACTCTCTCTACTACTCACTCTCTACTACTCACTCTCTACTACTCTCTACTACTCACTCTCAACTACTCACTCTACTACTCTCTCTACTACTCACTCTACTACTCATTTTACTACTCTCTACTACTCACTCTCTACTACTCTCTCTCTCTACTACTCACACTCTACTACTCACTCTACTACTCTACTACTCTCTACTACTCTCTCTGCTACTCACTTTCTACTACTCTCTACTACTCACTCTCTACTACTCTACTACTCTCTACTACTCTCTCTACTACTCACTCGCTACTACTCACCCTCTACTACTCTCTACTACTCTCTCTCTACTACACACTCTTTACTACTTGCTCTCTACTACTCACTCTACTACTCACTCTACTACTCACTCTCTACTACTCCCTACTACTCCCTACTACTCACTCTACTACTCACTCTCTACTACTCTCTACTACTCACTCTCTACTTCTCCACTACTCTCTACTAATCACTCTCTACTACTCACTCTGTACTACTCTCTACTACTCACTCTCTCTACTACTCTCTCTCTACTACTCACTCTCTACTACTCACTCTCTACTACTCTCTCTCTACTACTCTCTACTACTCTCTACTACTCACTCTCTACTACTCTCTACTACTCACTCTCTACTACTCTCTACTACTCACTCTCTACTACTCTCTACTACTCACTCTACTACTCATTCTCTACTACTCTCTCTCTGCTACTCAGTCTCCACTACTCACTCTCTACTACTCTCTACTACTCACTCTCTAATACTCACTCTCTACTACTCCCTCTACTACTCACTCTCTACTACTCTCTACTACTCCCTCTACTACTCACTCTCTACTACTCTCTACTACTCTCTACTTCTCACTCGCTACTACTCTCTACTACTCACTCTCTACTACTCACTACTACTCTCTCCTACTCACTCTCTGCTACTCTCTCTACTACTCTCTACTACTCTCTCTACTACTCTCTCTCTACTCTCTACTCTCTATTACTCATCCTCTACTCTCTACCTCTCTACCTTTCTCTACCTCTCTCTCTACTACTCTCTACCTCTCTACCTCTACCTCTCTACCTCTACCTCTCTACCTCTACCTCTCTACCTCCACGTCTCTACCTCTACATCCCTACCTCTCTACCTCTCTCTACCTCTCTCTACACGCACACATATGCACATATATGCATTTATATATATGTTTTTGTATATATATGTATATACATACATATTATCTACTGGCGGTCGCCAGTAGATAGTTATAGTTAGGACCGAGTTTCCATAGGAAATCTCAAAATTCTATTTTGAATAACTTTGGCGCCGGTTGACGAATCCTCGCGAAATTTTCAAAACTAATGGGGTGCTCCGCTCCGCTCCTTCCCTGAATGTCTCGGGGGGATTCGTCAAGCGGGGGCCGAGAAAAAGGGGGGGTCCCAAAACGCGTTTTCCCCATGGATTTTTCCATAGGGACTTTAGTCGCAGCTACAGCCCGAACGGCTGAACAGAATTACGTGAAATTTGGCAGAGAGGTAGCCATAAGGTCAAAGAAGTGCCTTTTGCAGGTCTGGTGTAAATCTGTTCAGTATTTCCTGAGAAAATAGCATTTAAAAGCATATATATATCTATACGCGCGCACCAGGGAAGTCTGCTGCTGGTATTCAAAGTGCATGTTTTAGTCTGCATGTCAGAACTTTTTAATGAAATAGAAGAGGATTTGAGAAGTCAAAATGTGCCCTAAGTTTTCTTTCTACAGCACTAGTCATAATTTCTATGGCAAAATGAACCCCCTCATTTTGTTCCTTTGCAAATTAAATGTTTTAAATGTTACCACATTATTCCAATCAAGATGGCTGCAGGTATGCCATACTTTTGTCATAAGTAAGACTGTTAGCGCTCTCGTTGTTCTTTAAAACACTCTGGGGTTTCTGTCATTGGGCTATACTTGGGCTACATCTCGGTGATATTTGTGCTACATTTGGGCTCTTTTGTCTCTGGTGGCCATCTTGGGAGACTTGTTATGAAGTTTCCTAATTTCCTCATTTACTGCAGTCTCCTCAGTAGGCATACTGTCAGTTTTTTACTTTGATTCAATGAAGAAGGCATTCAGATGTGTCACACATTTGCCATAAATTCAGAATGTTAGCACTCTAGTTGCTCATTAGATCACTGTAGTAAAGCTACTGCTCACCAGGGAAGTCTGCTGCTGGTATTGAAAGTGCATGTTTCAGTTTTCATGTCAGAATTCTTTAATGAAATAGAAGAGGATTTGAGAAGTCACTCAAAATGTGCCCTAATTTTTCTTTCTGCAGCACTAATCATACATTCTATGGCAAAATGAACCCTCTCATTTTGTTCCTTTTTAAATTAAATGTTTTAAATGTTACCACTTTATTCCAATCAAGATGGCTTCAGTTGTGCCATACCTTTGTCATAAGTAAGACTGTTAGCGCTCTAGTTGTTCTTTGGAACACTCTGGGAAGCTGCAGTAGAACACAAAGGAATCAACTGACAGTCTCTGCCCTTGTTGGATGTACATGTTTTACTGAGAATGTCAGACTTCATTCTCACATGACTGAGAAAGATAATGTGAATTTACAGAAAATATGCTCTCAGTTTAGCTTATAGATCACCTTCCAAACCTCTGTGGGAAAAGCATGTGAAAATAGTTTTCTCTCAAACATGATTCATGATATCCCAGCAGAAGGCTTTTTCACATGGTAAAATCACCTTAGAACATACTACAATTCCTAAAATGAGTATGGTACCATCAACAAATGATTTATAATGTAACTAAGGTCTTAAAACCTTCTATTAACTGCAATGCTTTTTAATGAGGTGCTATCATGTATATTGATCCCAAGATGGCTGCCAACACTTCTTGGATGAAGTGCTGACAGCCAATCAGATCTCACAATGAGATGTGTGGTTAGGCTCCGCCCAGATATGTATATGATTTTACTTGTGATTTTCTCAGGAACTACTGAACGGATTTACACCATATATGCAAAAGGCACATGCCTGACCTGAGGACTACCTCTTTGCCAAATTTCAAGTAATTCTGTTCAGCCGTTCTGGCTGTAGCTGTGTCTAAAGGTCCTATGGAAAAATGCATGCTTGGGAAAACGCGTTTTGGGACCCTCCTTTTTTCTCGGCCCCCTCTTGACGAATCACCCCGAGACTTTCAGGGTAGGAGCTGAACGGAGGGCCCCATTAGTTTTGAAAATTTCGCCAGGATTCATCAACCGGCGCCAAAGTTATTCAAAATAGAATTTTGAGATTTCCTATGGAAACTAGGTTGTAACTATAACTATCTACTGGCGACCGCCAGTAGATAATATATATATATTCACTGAAAAAAAAAATATATATATATATATATATGTCACCAGGAATCGCCTCATCAGTTACGCAGCTTCAATGCGCAGAGACGAACACGGACCCAAAGTAAGTGCTGGAAATTTTTATTCGGACAAAAACTTTACACAGCCGCCATGACGCGTTTCGGCCTGCGGGAGGCCTTGATCACATGACGCTGATGTCAGAAGCCTGACCTTTTAAAGTGCAAGTGCATACATAATTAATGACATCATGACAATGGACATAGAAAACAGCTTAGGAATATCGCTGTAGGATGTAAATAACTGTGCAAAATACGCAAACAACTGTACATTTGTTGTTAAAAATAGTCCTCCTTATACATGTAAAATACGTAGTAATTCCTGGAGAAGACAACGAACAGGAGTCATGTTTTGCACGTAAAAATTGTTATTCCCATACTGTTAAAATTTTCCGAGACAACATGCAGGAATGCCTATTTAGTGTAAACGCGGTTGTTAATAAATCATTTATATATAAATAAATAACTAAAAATATATATATATATGTATATATTTTTTTACATTTAAACTAAAAATAGAAGTGATTGAATTGTTAAACGCCTCATGCTAAAACCCCAAAAAGGCCGAGTATGGATTTTAAATGTGAAAAGTTCAAAATGTAAACATTAGTGCCATATATACGTCACTCCACATGTATAATATAGGTAAAAGGAGAAACTGGCTACAGATGTCTATTGCAATTAACTAATGCAAAATAGGGTTGTTCCAAATATCTGGTTAAATCCAGTGCCAATATCCTGCATAATGCCCCAAGGTAAACCAAATCAATCACAAGGCTTACCCAAACATGATATCGTCCAATGTACTGAATGTCATGATTCAAAAAAACCCACGTTGGAAATTCATGAAAAATAATAAGTGAAAGAAGAAGCAAAAACATGTAACAACAAACTATAAAACAGACAATTCAACCTGTATCATTATCGGTTACATCATAATTCAAGATTCAGGAGAAACCTATGCCAAACAGCATAGTAATTAACCAACAGGAAATCACATGAAATAACAGGAAATAGCCTTGCATCAAGAGTGGAACTTAGAGCCAAGTGAAGAAATCCTCACTAGAGTTCAATCCATTAGGGACCTTGGAGTCTAGCTCTAAGATATACCTAGTCTCTAGTTTTCTGAGGGAGGCTTCCCGATCACCACCCCGTCTGAGTGGAGGCACCGAATCTATGACGAAGTAGCACAGATGTTCCAGGCTGCTGTTATGCTTATCACTAAAGTGCCTTGCCACCGGATAAGACGCGTCATGATTGGTGATAGCCCTCATGTGCTGGAGTATACGTTTGTGTGCCTGCAACTTGGTACTACCAATATATTGCAGGCCACAAGTACACTCCAGCACATAAACTGCAAAGTCTGTCCTGCACGTAAGTTTCTTGTTGATCTTGCAGGGGGTACTAAAGAAAGGAGAGATGTAAGTTGTTGTACTCTTGCCTAAAACACAGGCCTTACAAGAGGAGCATTTAATAAATCCCTTGCTGGCCTGTAACCAATTACTGGTGTTGCTGCTAAGTTCAGGACTGCTCTTAACCAGCATATCGCTCATCGAGCGGGCCTTGCGAAAAGTTATGGCAGGGGAATTGGATATGCCATTACCAATAACCGGGTCCTGACAAATCAGTGACCAGTTCTTTTTAAAAATTCTACGCAAGTTAGAGTGCTGGCGACTAAAGGTTAGAATCAGTCTTGGTGCGTCATTCTGGGCAGATGGAAGGCTAGGAGTGGCTGCTAAAGAGGAATCGGCTGCAGAGGGACTCAATATCTGATCTCTAGCCAGAGATCTGGTACGAGAAATGGCCTTGTCAATAATTGCCGGGGCATAACCCCTTGCCAAGAATCTAAGCTTGCTCTGCTCCTGAGCTTCCCAACAATGTAAATCAGTACTGCAAATGCGTCTTATATGCAGCATCTCCCCGTAGGGAATGCTGCGTATAAGATGACTGGGATGATGACTAAATGCATGCAGTACTGTGTTCCCTGTAGTTGCTTTGCGGAACAATTTAGTTTGAAGCTTGCCCTCCAGTACAAAAACCTCAACATCAAGAAAATTGACATGATTCTGGCTTAACTCAGCTGTAAATTGCAGATTCAACTGATTAATATATATATATATTCACTGAAAAAACCAAAGGTTTCAGGGGCGTTATAGTTGGGAATTGGCATTTAAAAAACCTTAGAAATACACTGAAAAAACCGTCTGCACAACTGGATGAATGGATGGTCTGTACAGCTGGATGAATAGGTTGTCTAATCAGAAAGATTAATGGGCTGTCTGTACAGCTGGATGAATTGGTTCTCTGTACAGATGAATGAATTGATAGTTTGTACAGCTGGATGAATGGATTGTTTGTACAGCTGGGTGAATAAATTGTCTGTACAGCTGGGTGAATGGGTTGTCTCCACAGTTGGATGAATGAGTTGTCTGTACAGCTGGATGATTGAATTGTCTGTACAGCTGGATAAATGGGTTGTCTGTACTGCTGAATAAATAGGTTTTCAGCACAGCTGGTTGAATGGGTTGTCTGCACAGCTGGATGAAAGGACTGTCTACAGCTGGGTGAATGAGTTGTCTCCACAGCTGGATGAATGGATTGTCTTTACAGCTGGATGAATGGATTGTCTGTACAGGTGGATGAATGGATTGTCTGTACAGCTGGATGAATGTGTTTTCTGTTCAGCTAGATAAATAGATTTTCAGCACAGCTGGGCTAATGGGATGTCTGCACAGCTGGATGAAAGGATTGCCTACAGCTGGATGAATGGGTTGTCTGTACAGCTGGTTGAATGGATTGCCTGTACAGCTGGATGGCTGGGTTGTCTGTACAGCTGAATGAATTGATGGTCTGTACAACTGAATGAATGGATTGTCTGTACGGCTGGATGAATGGATTGTCTGTACAGGTGGATGAATGGATTGTCTGTACAGCTGGATGAATGTGTTTTCAGTTCAGCTGGATAAATAGATTTTCAGCACTGCTGGGCTAATGGGTTGTCTGCACAGCTGGATGAAAGGATTGCCTACAGCTGGATGAATGGGTTGTCTGTACAGCTGCTTGAATGGATTGCCTGTACAGCTGGATGACTGGGTTGTCCGTACAGCTGAATGAATTGATTGTCTGTACAGCTGGATGAATGGATTGTTTGTACAGTGGTATAAATAGGCTTTGAGCACAGCTGGGTGAAAGGGTTGTCTGCACAGCTGGATGAAAAGATTGTCTACAGCTGGATGAATGGGTTATCTGTACAGTTGGATGAATGGAAGGTCTGTACAGCTAAATGAATGGGTTATCTGTTCAGGTAGATGAATGGGTTGTCTCTACAGTTGGATGAATGGATTGTCTGCACAACTGGATGATTGGATGGTCTGTACAGGTGGATGAATGAGTTGTCTGTGCAGCTGGATGAAGGAATTGTCTGTACTGCTGGATAAATAGGTTTTCAGCACCGCTGGGTGAATGGGTTGTCTGCAGAGCTGGATGAAAGGGCTGTCTACAGCTGGGTGAATGAGGTGTCTCCACAGCTGGGTGAATGGGTTGTCTGCACAGCTGGATGAAAAGATTGTCTACAGCTGGATGAATGTGTTATCTGTACAGTTGGATAAATGGGCTGTCTGTACAGCTGAATGAATTGTTGGTCTGTACAGCTGGATGAATGAACTGTGGGTACAGCTGGGTGAATAGATTGTTTGCACAGCTGGATGAATGAATTGTCTGTACAGCTGGATGAAAGGATTGTCGGTACAGTTGGATTAATGGGTTGTCTGTACAATTGGATGAATGGGTTGTCTGTACAGCTGGGTGAATGGGTTCTCTGCACAGCTGCATGAATGCATTGTCTGTACCGCTGGATACAAGAATTGTCTTTATAACTGGATGAATGGGTTGTCTGTACAGCTGGATGAATGGATTGTCTGTACAGCTGGATGAATAGATTGTCTGTACAACTGGATGAAAGGATTGTCTGTACTGCTGGGTGAAAGGCTTGTCTGTACATCTGGATGAATGGGTTGTCTGCACAACTGGATAAATGGAAGGTCTGTACAACTGGATGAATAGGTTCTCTGTTCAGAAAGATTAATGGGTTACCCATACAGCTGGATGAATGAATTGTCTGTACAGCTGGATGAAAGGATTGTCTGTACAGTTAAATTAATGGGTTGTCTGTACAGCTGGATGAATGGGTTGTCTGTACAGCTGGGTGAATGGGTTCTCTGCACAGCTGCATGAATGAATTGTCTGTACAGCTGGATACAAGACTTGTCTGTATAACTGGATGAATGGGTTGTCTGTACAGCTGGATGAATGGATTGTCTGTACAGCTGGATAATTAGATTGTCTGTACAGCTGGATGAAATGATTGTCTGCACATGCTGGATGAATGGGTTGTCTGCACAACTGGATGAATGGATAGTCTGTACAGCTGGATGAATAGTTTGTCTAATCGGAAAGATTAATGGGTTGTCTGTACAGCTGGATGAATGGGTTGTCTGTACAGCTGAATGAATTGATAATCTGTACAGCTGTATGAATGGATTGTTTGTGCAGCTGGGTAAATAAATTGTCTGTAAAGCTTGGTGAATGGGTTGTCTCCACAGCTGGATGAATGAGTTGTCTGTACAGCTGGATGAATGAATTGTCTGTACAGCTGGATAAATGGGTTGTCTGTACTGCTGGATAAATAGGTTTTCAGCACAGCTGGGTGAATGGGTTATCTGCACAGCTGGATGAAAGGACTGTATACAGCTGGGTGAATGAGTTGTCTCCACAGCTGGATGAATGGATTGTCTTTACAGCTGGATGAATGGATTGTCTGTACAGGTGGATGAATGGATTGTCTGTATAGCTGGATGAATGGATTGTCTGTACAGCTGGAGAAATAGGTTTTCTGCACAACTGGGTGAATTGGTTGTCTGCACAGCTAGATGAAAGGGTTGTATATACAGCTGGATGAATGGATAGTCATTACAGATTGATGAATGGATTGTCTGTACAGCTGGCTGAATGGATGGTCTGTACAGCTGGATGATTGGATTGTCTGTACAGCTGGATGAATGGATTGTCTGTACAGCTGGATGAATGGGTTGTTTGTACAGTGGGATTAATAGGCTTTTAGCACAGCTGGTTGAATGGGTTGTCTGCACAGCTGGATGAAAGGATTGTCTACAGCTGAATGCATGGGTTATTTGTACAGTTGGATGAATCTATGGTCTGTACAGCTAAATGAATGGGTTATCTTTTCAGGTAGATGAATCGGTTGTCTGTACAGTTGGATGAATGGGTTGTCTGTACAGCTGAATGAATGGTTGGTCTGTACAGATAAATGAATGAATTGTGGGCACAGCTGGGTGAATAGATTGTTTTCACAGCTGGACGAATGGGTTGCCCATACAGCTGGATGAATGAATTGTCTGTACAGCTGGATGAAAGGATTGTCTGTACAGTTGGATTAATGGGTTGTCTGTACAGCTGGATGAATGGTTTGTCTGTACAGCTGGGTGAATGGGTTCTCTGCACAGCTGCATGGATGAATTGTCTGTACAGCCAGATACAAGAATTATCTGTATAACTGGATGAATGGGTTGTCTGTACAGCTGGATGAATTGATTGTCTGTACAGCTGGATGAATAGATTGTCCGTACAGCTGGATGCAATGATTGTCTGTACAGCTGGGTGAAAGGCTTGTCTGTACATCTGGATAAATGGGTTGTCTGCACAACTGGATAAATGGATGGTCTGTACAGCTGGATGAATAGGTTGTCTGTTCAGAAAGATTAATGGGTTGTCTGTACAGCTGGATGAATGGATTGTCTGTACAGCTGGATGAAAGGATTGTCTGTACAGCTGGATGAAAGGTTTTTCTGTACAGCCGGATGAATGGGTTGTCTGTACAGCTTTATGAAATGTTTTTCTGTACAGCTGGATGAACGGATTGTCTGTACAGCTGGATAAATGGATTGTCTGTGCAGCTGCATGAATGGGTTGTCTGCACAGCTGCATGAATGGATTGTCTGCACAACTGGATGATTGGATTGTCTGTACAGGTGGATGAATGAATTGTCTGTACAGCTAGATGAAGGAATTGTCTGTACAGCTGGATTAATGGCTTGTCTGTACTGCTTGATAAATAGGTTTTCAGCACAGCTGGGTGAATGTGTTGTCTGCACAGCTGGATCAAAGGGCTTTCTACAGCTGGGTGAATGAGTTGTCTCCACAGCTGGGTGAATGGGTTGTCTGCAGAGCTGGATGAAAGGATTGTCTATAGCTGGATGAATGGGTTATCTGTACAGTTGGATGAATGCATGGTCTCAACAGCAAAATGAATGGGTTATTGGTTCAGGTAGATGAATGAGTTGTCTGTACAGTTGGATGAATGGGTTGTCTGTACAGCTGAATTAATTGTTGGTCTGTACAGCTGGATGAATGAATTGTGGGTACTGCTGGGTGAATAGATTGTTTGCACAGCTGGATGAATGGGTTGCCTATACAGCTGGATGAATGAATTGTCTGTACAGCTGGATACAAGAATTGTCTGTATAACTGGATGAATGGGTTGTCTGTACAGCTGGATGAATGGATTGTCTGTACAGCTGGATGAGTAGATTGTCCGTACAGCTGGATGAAAGGATTGTCTGTACAGCTGGGTGAAAGGCTTGTCTGTACATCTCGATGAATGGGTTGTCTGCACAACTGGATGAATGGATGATCTGTACAGCTGGATGAATAGGTTGTCTAATCAGAAAGATTAATGGGTTGTCTGTACAGCTGGATGAATGGGTTGTCTGTACAGCTGAATGAATTGATGGTCTGTACAGCTGGATGAATGGATTGTTTGTACAGCTGGGTGAATAAATTGTCCGTACAGCTGGGTGAATGGGTTGTCTCCACAGTTGGATGAATGAGTTGTCTGTACAGCTGGATGAATGAATTGACTGTACAGCTGGATAAATGGGTTGTCTGTACTGCTGGATAAATAGGATTTCAGCACAGCTGGGTGAATGAATTGTCTGTACAGCTGGATGAATGGGTTGTCTGTACTGCTGGATAAATATGTTTTCAGCACAGCTGGGTGAATGGGTTGTCTGCACAGCTGGATGAAAGGGCTGTCTAGAGCTGGGTGAATGAGTTGTCTCCACAGCTGGATGAATGGATTGTCTTTACAGCTGGATGCATGGATTGTCTGTACAGGTGGATGAATGGATTGTCTGTACAGCTGGATGAATGGGTTTTCTGTTCAGCTGGATAAATAGATTTTCAGCACAGCTGGGCTAATGGGTTGTCTGTACAGCTGAATGAATTGATGGTCTGTACAGCTGAATGAATGTATTGTCTGTACAGCCGGGTGACTGGATTGCCTGTACAGCTGGGTGAATGGGTTTTCTCCACACCTGGATGAATGGATTGTCTGTACAGCTGGATGAAGGGATTGTCTGCACAGCTGCATGAATGGATTGTCTGCACAACTGGATGATTGGATGGTCTGTACAGGTGGATGAATGAGTTGTCTGTGCAGCTGGGTGAAAGGCTTGTCTGTACATCTGGATGAATGGGTTGTCTGCACAACTGGATGAATGGATGGCCTGTACAACTGTATGAATAGGTTGTCTGTTCAGAAAGATTAATGGGTTGTCTGTACAGCTGGCTGAATGGGTTGTCTGTACAGCTGAATGAATTGATGGTCTGTACAGCTGGATGAATGGATTGTTTGTACAGCTGGGTGAATAAATTGTATGTACAGCTGGGTGAATGGGTTGTCTCCACAGCTTAATGAATGAGTTGTCTGTACAGCTAGATGAATGAATTGTCTGTACAGCTGGATGAATGGGTTGTATGTACTGCTGGATAAATAGGATTTCAGCACAGCTTGGTGAATGGGTTTGCTTGCATAGCTGGATGAAAGGGCTGTCTACAGCTGGGTGAATGAGTTGTCTCCACAGCTGGATGAATGGATTGCCTGTACTGCTGGATGACTGGGTTGTCTGTACAGCTGAATGAATTGATGGTCTGTACAACTGAATGAATGGATTGTCTGTACGGCTGGATGAATGGATTGTCTGTACAGGTGGATGAATGGATTGTCTGTACAGCTGGATGAATGCGTTTTCAGTTCAGCTGGATAAATAGATTTTCAGCACAGCTGGGCTAATGGGTTGTCTGCACATCTGGATGAAAGGATTGCCTACAGCTGGATGAATGGGTTGTCTGTACAGCTGGTTGAATGGATTGCCTGTACAGCTGGATGACTGGGTTGTCTGTACAGCTGAACGAATTGATTGTCTGTACAGCTGGATGAATGGATTGTTTGTACAGTGGGATAAATAGGCTTTGAGCACAGCTGGGTGAAAGGGTTGTCTACAGCTGGATGAATGGGTTATCTGTACAGTTGGATGAATGGAAGGTCTGTACAGCTAAATGAATGGGTTATCTGTTCAGGTAGATGAATGGGTTGTCTTTACAGTTGGATGAATGGATTGTCTGCACAACTGGATGATTGGATGGTCTGTACAGGTGGATGAATGAGTTGTCTGTGCAGCTGGATGAAGGAATTGTCGGTACAGCTGGATGAATGGGTTGTCTGTACTGCTGGATAAATAGGTTTTCAGCACCGCTGGGTGAATGGGTTGTCTGCACAGCTGGATGAAAGGGCTGTCTACAGCTGGGTGAATGAGGTGTCTCCACAGCTAAGTGAATGGGTTGTCTGCACAGCTGGATGAAAAGATTGTCTACAGCTGGATGCATGTGTTATCTGTACAGTTGGATAAATGGGCTGTCTGTACAGCTGAATGAATTGTTGGTCTGTACAGCTGGGTGAATGAACTGTGGGTACAGCTGGGTGAATAGATTGTTTGCACAGCTGGATGAATGAATTGTCTGTACAGCTGGATGAAAGGATTGTCTGTACAGTTGGATTAATGGGTTGTCTGTACAATTGGATGAATGGGTTGTCTGTACAGCTGGGTGAATGGGTTATCTGCACAGCTGCATGAATGCATTGTCTGTACCACTGGATACAAGAATTGTCTTTATAACTGGATGAATGGGTTGTCTGTACAGCTGGATGAATGGATTGTCTGTACAGCTGGATGAATAGATTGTCTGTACAGCTGGATGAAAGGATTGTCTGTACTGCTGGGTGAAAGGCTTGTCTGTACATCTGGATGAATGGGTTGTCTGTACAACTGGATGAATAGGTTGTCTGTTCAGAAAGATTAATGGGTTACCCATACAGCTGGATGAATGAATTGTCTGTACAGGTGGATGAAAGGATTGTCTGTACAGTTAAATTAATGGGTTGTCTGCACAGCTGGATGAATGGGTTGTCTGTACAGCTGGGTGAATGGGTTCTCTGCACAGCTGCATGAATGAATTGTCTGTACAGCTGGATACAAAACTTGTCTGTATAACTGGATGAATGGGTTGTCTGTACAGCTGGATGAATGGATTGTCTGTACAGCTGGATGAATAGATTGTCTGTACAGCTGGATGAAATGATTGTCTGTACAGCTGTAAGAATGGATTGTTTGTGCAGCTGGGTGAATAAATTGTCTGTACAGCTTGGTGAATGGGTTGTCTCCACAGCTGGATGAATGAGTTGTCTGTACAGCTGGATGAATGAATTGTCTGTACAGCTGGATAAATGGGTTTTCTGTACTGCTGGATAAATAAGTTTTCAGCACAGCTGGGTGAATGGGTTATCTGCACAGCTGGATGAAAGGACTGTCTACAGCTGGGTGAATGAGTTGTCTCCACAGCTGGATGAATGGATTGTCTTTACAGCTGGATGAATGGATTGTCTGTACAGGTGGATGAATGGATTGTCTGTACAGCTGGATGAATGGGTTGTCTGTACAGCTGAATGAATGGTTGGTCTGTACAGATGAATGAATGAATTGTGGGTACAGCTGGGTGAATAGATTGTTTGCACAGCTGGATGAATGGGTTGCCCATACAGCTGGATAAATGAATTGTCTGTACAGCTGGATGAAAGGATTGCCTGTACAGTTGGATTAATGGGTTGTCTGTACAGGTGGATGAATGGGTTGTCTGTACAGCTGGGTGAATGGGTTCTCTGCACAGCTGCATGAATGAATTGTCTGTACAGCCAGATACAAGAATTGTCTGTATAACTGGATGAATGGGTTGTCTGTACAGCTGGATGAATGGATTGTCTGTACAGCTGGATGAATAGATTGTCCGTACAGCTGGATGAAATGATTGTCTGTACAGCTGGGTGAAAGGCTTGTCTGTACATCTGGATGAATGGGTTGTCTGCACAACTGGATAAATGGATGGTCTGTACAGCTGGATGAATAGGTTGTCTGTTCAGAAAGATTAATGGGTTGTCTGTACAGCTGGATGAATGGATTGTCTGTACAGCTGGATGAAAGGATTGTCTGTACAGCTGGATGAAAGGTTTTTCTGTACAGCCGGATGAATGGGTTGTCTGTACAGGTTTATGAAATGTTTTTCTGTACAGCTGGATGAATGGGTTGTCTGCACAGCTGCATGAATGGATTGTCTGCACAACTGGATGATTGGATTGTCTGTACAGGTGGATGAATGAATTGTCTGTACAGCTGGATGAAGGAATTGTCTGTACAGCTGGATGAATTGGTTGTCTGTACTGCTGGATAAATAGGTTTTCAGCACAGCTGGGTAAATGGGTTGTCTGCACAGCTGGATCAAAGGGCTGTCTACAGCTGGGTGAATGAGTTGTCTCCACAGCTGGGTGAATGGGTTGTCTGCACAGCTGGATGAAAGGATTGTCTATAGCTGGATGAATGGGTTATCTGTACAGTTGGATGAATGGATGGTCTCAACAGCTAAATGAATGGGTTATTGGTTCAGGTAGATGAATGAGTTGTCTGTACAGTTGGATGAATGGGTTGTCTGTACAGCTGAATTAATTGTTGGTCTGTACAGCTGGATGAATGAATTGTGGGTACTGCTGGGTGAATAGATTGTTTGCACAGCTGGATGAATGGGTTGCCTATACTGCTGGATGAATGAATTGTCTGTACAGCTGGATACAAGAATTGTCTGTATAACTGGATGAATGGGATGTCTGTACAGCTGGATGAATGTATTGTCTGTACAGCTGGATGAATAGATTGTCCGTACAGCTGGATGAAAGGATTGTCTGTACAGCTGGGTGAAAGGCTTGTCTGTACATCTCAATGAATGGGTTGTCTGCACAACTGGATGAATGGATGATCTGTACAGCTGGATGAATAGGTTGTCTAATCAGAAAGATTAATGGGTTGTCTGTACAGCTGGATAATTGGGTTGTCTGTACAGCTGAATGAATTGATGGTCTGTACAGCTGGATGAATGGATTGTTTGTACAGCTGGGTGAATAAATTGTCCGTACAGCTGGGTGAATGGGTTGTCTCCACAGTTGGATGAATGAGTTGTCTGTACAGCTGGATGAATGAATTGACTGTACAGCTGGATAAATGGGTTGTCTGTACTGCTGGATAAATAGGTTTTCAGCACAGCTGGGTGAATGAATTGTCTGTACAGCTGGATGAATGGGTTGTCTGTACTGCTGGATAAATATGTTTTCAGCACAGCTGGGTGAATGGGTTGTCTGCACAGCTGGATGAAAGGGCTGTCTACAGCTGGGTGAATGAGTCGTCTCCAAAGCTGGATGAATGGATTGTCTTTACAGCTGGATGAATGGATTGTCTGTACAGGTGGATGAATGGATTGTCTGTACAGCTGGATGAATGGGTTTTCTGTTCAGCTGGATAAATAGATTTTCAGCACAGCTGGGCTAATGGGTTGTCTGTACAGCTTAATTAATTGATGGTCTGTACAGCTGAATGAATGTATTGTCTGTACAGCCGGGTGACTGGATTGCCTGTACAGCTGGGTGAATGGGTTTTCTCCACACCTGGATGAATGGATTGTCTGTACAGCTGGATGAATGGATTGTCTGCACAGCTGCATGAATGGATTGTCTGCACAACTGGATGATTAGATGGTCTGTACAGGTGGATGAATGAGTTGGCTGTACAGCTGGATGAAGGAATTGTCTGTACAGCTGGGTGAAAGGCTTGTCTGTACATCTGGATGAATGGGTTGTCTGCACAACTGGATGAATGGATGGCCTGTACAACTGTATGAATAGGTTGTCTGTTCAGAAAGATTAATGGGTTGTCTGTACAGCTGGCTGAATGGGTTGTCTGTACAGCTGAATGAATTGATGGTCTGTACAGCTGGATGAATGGATTGTTTGTACAGCTGGGTGAATAAATTGTATGTACAGCTGGGTGAATGGGTTGTCTCCACAGCTTAATGAATTAGTTGTCTGTACAGCTAGATGAATGAATTGTCTGCACAGCTGGATGAATGGGTTGTATGTACTGCTGGATAAATAGGATTTCAGCACAGCTTGGTGAATGGGTTTGCCTGCATAGCTGGATGAAAGGGCTGTCTACAGCTGGGTGAATGAGTTGTCTCCACAGCTGGATGAATGGATTGTCTTTACAGCTGGATGAATGGATTGTCTGTACAGGTGGACGAATGGATTGCCTGTTCAGCTGGATGAATGGGTTTTCTTTTCAGCTAGATAATTAGATTTTCAGCACAGCTGGGCTAATGGGTTGTCTGCACAGCTGGACAAAAGGATTGCCTACAGCTGGATAAATGGGTTGTCTGTACAGCTGGTTGAATGGATTGCCTGTACAGCTGGGTGAATGGGTTGTCTCTACAGCTGAATGAATTGATGGTCTGTACAACTGAATGAATGGATTGTCTGTACGGCTGGATGAGTGGGTTGTCTGTACAGCTGAATGAATGGCTTGTCTGTACAGCTGGATGAATGGATTGTCTGTACAGCTGGATGAAAGGATTGTCTGTACAGCTGGATGAAAGGTTTTTCCGTACAGCTGGATGAATGGGTTGTCTGTACAGCTGAATGAATTGATGGTCTGTACAGCTGGATGAATGGATTGTTTGTACAGCTGGGTGAATAAATTGTCCGTACAGCTGGGTGAATGGGTTGTCTCCACAGTTGGATGAATGAGTTGTCTGTACAGCTGGATGAATGAATTGACGGTACAGCTGGATAAATGGGTTGTCTGTACTGCTGGATAAATAGGATTTCAGCACAGCTGGGTGAATGAATTGTCTGTACAGCTTGATGAATGGGTTGTCTGTACTGCTGGATAAATATGTTTTCAGCACAGCTGGGCGAATGGGTTGTCTGCACAGCTGGATGAAAGGGCTGTCTACAGCTGGGTGAATGAGTTGTCTCCACAGCTGGATGAATGGATTGTCTTTACAGCTGGATGCATGGATTGTCTGTACAGGTGGATGAATGGATTGTCTGTACAGCTGGATGAATGGGTTGTCTGTACAGCTGAATGAATGGTTGGTCTGTACAGATGAATGAATGAATTGTGGGTACAGCTGGGTGAATAGATTGTTTGCACAGCTGGATGAATAGGTTGCCCATACAGCTGGATAAATGAATTGTCTGTACAGCTGGATGAAAGGATTGCCTGTACAGTTGGATTAATGGGTTGTCTGTACAGGTGGATGAATGGGTTGTCTGTACAGCTGGGTGAATGGGTTCTCTGCACAGCTGCATGAATGAATTGTCTGTACAGCCAGATACAAGAATTGTCTGTATAACTGGATGAATGGGTTGTCTGTACAGCTGGATGAATGGATTGTCTGTACAGCTGGATGAATAGATTGTCCGTACAGCTGGATGAAATGATTGTCTGTACAGCTGGGTGAAAGGCTTGTCTGTACATCTGGATGAATGGGTTGTCTGCACAACTGGATAAATGGATGGTCTGTACAGCTGGATGAATAGGTTGTCTGTTCAGAAAGAATAATGGGTTGTCTGTACAGCTGGATAAATGGATTGTCTGTACAGCTGGATGAAAGGATTGTCTGTACAGCTGGATGAAAGGTTTTTCTGTACAGCCGGATGAATGGGTTGTCTGTACAGGTTTATGAAATGTTTTTCTGTACAGCTGGATGAATGGGTTGTCTGCACAGCTGCATGAATGGATTGTCTGCACAACTGGATGATTGGATTGTCTGTACAGGTGGATGAATGAATTGTCTGTACAGCTGGATGAAGGAATTGTCTGTACAGCTGGATGAATTGGTTGTCTGTACTGCTGGATAAATAGGTTTTCAGCACAGCTGGGTAAATGGGTTGTCTGCACAGCTGAATGAATTGATGGTCTGTACAGCTGAATGAATGTATTGTCTGTACAACCGGGTGACTGGATTGCCTGTACAGCTGGGTGAATGGGTTTTCTCCACACCTGGATGAATGGATTGTCTGTACAGCTGGATGAATGGATTGTCTGCACAGCTGCATGAATGGATTGTCTGCACAACTGGATGATTGGATGGTCTGTACAGGTGGATGAATGAGTTGTCTGTACAGCTGGGTGAAAGGCTTGTCTGTACATCTGGATGAATGGGTTGTCTGCACAACTGGATGAATGGATGGCCTGTACAACTGTATGAATAGGTTGTCTGTTCAGAAAGATTAATGGGTTGTCTGTACAGCTGGCTGAATGGGTTGTCTGTACAGCTGAATGAATTGATGGTCTGTACAGCTGGATGAATGGATTGTATGTACAGCTAGGTGAATGGGTTGTCTCCACAGCTTAATGAATGAGTTGTCTGTACAGCTAGATGAATGAATTGTCTGTACAGCTGGATGAATGGGTTGTATGTACTGCTGGATAAATAGGATTTCAGCACAGCTTGGTGAATGGGTTTGCTTGCATAGCTGGATGAAAGGGCTGTCTACAGCTGGGTGAATGAGTTGTCTCCACAGCTGGATGAATGGATTGCCTGTACAGCTGGATGACTGGGTTGTCTGTACAGCTGAATGAATTGATGGTCTGTACAACTGAATGAATGGATTGTCTGTACGGCTGGATGAATGGATTGTCTGTACAGGTGGATGAATGGATTGTCTGTACAGCTGGATGAATGCGTTTTCAGTTCAGCTGGATAAATAGATTTTCAGCACAGCTGGGCTAATGGGTTGTCTGCACAGCTGGATGAAAGGATTGCCTACAGCTGGATGAATGGGTTGTCTGTACAGCTGGTTGAATGGATTGCCTGTACAGCTGGATGACTGGGTTGTCTGTACAGCTGAACAAATTGATTGTCTGTACAGCTGGATGAATGGATTGTTTGTACAGTGGTATAAATAGGCTTTGAGCACAGCTGGGTGAAAGGGTTGTCTACAGCTGGATGAATGGGTTATCTGTACAGTTGGATGAATGGAAGGTCTGTACAGCTAAATGAATGGGTTATCTGTTCAGGTAGATGAATAGGTTGTCTTTACAGTTGGATGAATGGATTGTCTGCACAACTGGATGATTGGATGGTCTGTACAGGTGGATGAATGAGTTGTCTGTGCAGCTGGATGAAGGAATTGTCTGTACAGCTGGATGAATGGGTTGTCTGTACTGCTGGATAAATAGGTTTTCAGCACCGCTGGGTGAATGGGTTGTCTGCACAGCTGAATGAAAGGGCTGTCTACAGCTGGGTGAATGAGGTGTCTCCACAGCTAAGTGAATGGGTTGTCTGCACAGCTGGATGAAAAGATTGTCTACAGCTGGATGAATGTGTTATCTGTACAGTTGGATAAATGGGCTGTCTGTACAGCTGAATGAATTGTTGGTCTGTACAGCTGGATGAATGAACTGTGGGTACAGCTGGGTGAATAGATTGTTTGCACAGCTGGATGAATGAATTGTCTGTACAGCTGGATGAAAGGATTGTCTGTACAGTTGTATTAATGGGTTGTCTGTACAATTGGATGAATGGGTTGTCTGTACAGCTGGGTGAATGGGTTATCTGCACAGCTGCATGAATGCATTGTCTGTACCGCTGGATACAAGAATTGTCCTTATAACTGGATGAATGGGTTGTCTGTACAGCTGGATGAATGGATTGTCTGTACAGCTGGATGAATAGATTGTCTGTACAGCTGGATGAAAGGATTGTCTGTACTGCTGGGTGAAATGCTTGTCTGTACATCTGGATGAATGGGTTGTCTGTACTGCTGGATAAATAGGTTTTCAGCACCGCTGGGTGAATGGGTTGTCTGCACAGCTGGATGAAAGGGCTGTCTACAGCTGGGTGAATGAGGTGTCTCCACAGCTAAGTGAATGGGTTGTCTGCACAGCTGGATGAAAAGATTGTCTACAGCTGGATGAATGTGTTATCTGTACAGTTGGATAAATGGGCTGTCTGTACAGCTGAATGAATTGTTGGTCTGTACAGCTGGGTGAATGAACTGTGGGTACAGCTGGGTGAATAGATTGTTTGCACAGCTGGATGAATGAATTGTCTGTACAGCTGGATGAAAGGATTGTCTGTACAGTTGGATTAATGGGTTGTCTGTACAATTGGATGAATGGGTTGTCTGTACAGCTGGGTGAATGGGTTATCTGCACAGCTGCATGAATGCATTGTCTGTACCACTGGATACAAGAATTGTCTTTATAACTGGATGAATGGGTTGTCTGTACAGCTGGATGAATGGATTGTCTGTACAGCTGGATGAATAGATTGTCTGTACAGCTGGATGAAAGGATTGTCTGTACTGCTGGGTGAAAGGCGTGTCTGTACATCTGGATGAATGGGTTGTCTGTACAACTGGATGAATAGGTTGTCTGTTCAGAAAGATTAATGGGTTACCCATACAGCTGGATGAATGAATTGTCTGTACAGGTGGATGAAAGGATTGTCTGTACAGTTAAATTAATGGGTTGTCTGCACAGCTGGATGAATGGGTTGTCTGTACAGCTGGGTGAATGGGTTCTCTGCACAGCTGCATGAATGAATTGTCTGTACAGCTGGATACAAAACTTGTCTGTATAACTGGATGAATGGGTTGTCTGTACAGCTGGATGAATGGATTGTCTGTACAGCTGGATGAATAGATTGTCTGTACAGCTGGATGAAATGATTGTCTGTACAGCTGTAAGAATGGATTGTTTGTGCAGCTGGGTGAATAAATTGTCTGTACAGCTTGGTGAATGGGTTGTCTCCACAGCTGGATGAATGAGTTGTCTGTACAGCTGGATGAATGAATTGTCTGTACAGCTGGATAAATGGGTTTTCTGTACTGCTGGATAAATAGGTTTTCAGCACAGCTGGGTGAATGGGTTATCTGCACAGCTGGATGAAAGGACTGTCTACAGCTGGGTGAATGAGTTGTCTCCACAGCTGGATGAATGGATTGTCTTTACAGCTGGATGAATGGATTGTCTGTACAGCTGGATGAATAGATTGTCCGTACAGCTGGATGAAATGATTGTCTGTACAGCTGGGTGAAAGGCTTGTCTGTACATCTGGATGAATGGGTTGTCTGCACAACTGGATAAATGGATGGTCTGTACAGCTGGATGAATAGGTTGTCTGTTCAGAAAGATTAATGGGTTGTCTGTACAGCTGGATGAATGGATTGTCTGTACAGCTGGATGAAAGGATTGTCTGTACAGCTGGATGAAAGGTTTTTCTGTACAGCCGGATGAATGGGTTGTCTGTACAGGTTTATGAAATGTTTTTCTGTACAGCTGGATGAATGGGTTGTCTGCACAGCTGCATGAATGGATTGTCTGCACAACTGGATGATTGGATTGTCTGTACAGGTGGATGAATGAATTGTCTGTACAGCTGGATGAAGGAATTGTCTGTACAGCTGGATGAATTGGTTGTCTGTACTGCTGGATAAATAGGTTTTCAGCACAGCTGGGTAAATGGGTTGTCTGCACAGCTGGATCAAAGGGCTGTCTACAGCTGGGTGAATGAGTTGTCTCCACAGCTGGGTGAATGGGTTGTCTGCACAGCTGGATGAAAGGATTGTCTATAGCTGGATGAATGGGTTATCTGTACAGTTGGATGAATGGATGGTCTCAACAGCTAAATGAATGGGTTATTGGTTCAGGTAGATGAATGAGTTGTCTGTACAGTTGGATGAATGGGTTGTCTGTACAGCTGAATTAATTGTTGGTCTGTACAGCTGGATGAATGAATTGTGGGTACTGCTGGGTGAATAGATTGTTTGCACAGCTGGATGAATGGGTTGCCTATACTGCTGGATGAATGAATTGTCTGTACAGCTGGATACAAGAATTGTCTGTATAACTGGATGAATGGGTTGTCTGTACAGCTGGATGAATGTATTGTCTGTACAGCTGGATGAATAGATTGTCCGTACAGCTGGATGAAAGGATTGTCTGTACAGCTGGGTGAAAGGCTTGTCTGTACATCTCAATGAATGGGTTGTCTGCACAACTGGATGAATGGATGATCTGTACAGCTGGATGAATAGGTTGTCTAATCAGAAAGATTAATGGGTTGTCTGTACAGCTGGATAATTGGGTTGTCTGTACAGCTGAATGAATTGATGGTCTGTACAGCTGGATGAATGGATTGTTTGTACAGCTGGGTGAATAAATTGTCCGTACAGCTGGGTGAATGGGTTGTCTCCACAGTTGGATGAATGAGTTGTCTGTACAGCTGGATGAATGAATTGACTGTACAGCTGGATAAATGGGTTGTCTGTACTGCTGGATAAATAGGTTTTCAGCACAGCTGGGTGAATGCATTGTCTGTACAGCTGGATGAATGGGTTGTCTGTACTGCTGGATAAATATGTTTTCAGCACAGCTGGGTGAATGGGTTGTCTGCACAGCTGGATGAAAGGGCTGTCTACAGCTGGGTGAATGAGTCGTCTCCAAAGCTGGATGAATGGATTGTCTTTACAGCTGGATGAATGGATTGTCTGTACAGGTGGATGAATGGATTGTCTGTACAGCTGGATGAATGGGTTTTCTGTTCAGCTGGATAAATAGATTTTCAGCACAGCTGGGCTAATGGGTTGTCTGTACAGCTTAATGAATTGATGGTCTGTACAGCTGAATGAATGTATTGTCTGTACAGCCGGGTGACTGGATTGCCTGTACAGCTGGGTGAATGGGTTTTCTCCACACCTGGATGAATGGATTGTCTGTACAGCTGGATGAATGGATTGTCTGCACAGCTGCATGAATGGATTGTCTGCACAACTGGATGATTAGATGGTCTGTACAGGTGGATGAATGAGTTGTCTGTACAGCTGGATGAAGGAATTGTCTGTACAGCTGGGTGAAAGGCTTGTCTGTACATCTGGATGAATGGGTTGTCTGCAAAACTGGATGAATGGATGGCCTGTACAACTGTATGAATAGGTTGTCTGTTCAGAAAGATTAATGGGTTGTCTGTACAGCTGGCTGAATGGGTTGTCTGTACAGCTGAATGAATTGATGGTCTGTACAGCTGGATGAATGGATTGTTTGTACAGCTGGGTGAATAAATTGTATGTACAGCTGGGTGAATGGGTTGTCTCCACAGCTTAATGAATTAGTTGTCTGTACAGCTAGATGAATGAATTGTCTGCACAGCTGGATGAATGGGTTGTATGTACTGCTGGATAAATAGGATTTCAGCACAGCTTGGTGAATGGGTTTGCCTGCATAGCTGGATGAAAGGGCTGTCTACAGCTGGGTGAATGAGTTGTCTCCACAGCTGGATGAATGGATTGTCTTTACAGCTGGATGAATGGATTGTCTGTACAGGTGGACGAATGGATTGCCTGTTCAGCTGGATGAATGGGTTTTCTTTTCAGCTAGATAATTAGATTTTCAGCACAGCTGGGCTAATGGGTTGTCTGCACAGCTGGACAAAAGGATTGCCTACAGCTGGATAAATGGGTTGTCTGTACAGCTGGTTGAATGGATTGCCTGTACAGCTGGGTGAATGGGTTGTCTCTACAGCTGAATGAATTGATGGTCTGTACAACTGAATGAATGGATTGTCTGTACGGCTGGATGAGTGGGTTGTCTGTACAGCTGAATGAATGGCTTGTCTGTACAGCTGGATGAATGGATTGTCTGTACAGCTGGATGAAAGGATTGTCTGTACAGCTGGATGAAAGGTTTTTCCGTACAGCTGGATGAATGGGTTGTCTGTACAGCTGAATGAATTGATGGTATGTACAGCTGGATGAATGGATTGTTTGTACAGCTGGGTGAATAAATTGTCCGTACAGCTGGGTGAATGGGTTGTCTCCACAGTTGGATGAATGAGTTGTCTGTACAGCTGGATGAATGAATTGACTGTACAGCTGGATAAATGGGTTGTCTGTACTGCTGGATAAATAGGATTTCAGCACAGCTGGGTGAATGAATTGTCTGTACAGCTTGATGAATGGGTTGTCTGTACTGCTGGATAAATATGTTTTCAGCACAGCTGGGTGAATGGGTTGTCTGCACAGCTGGATGAAAGGGCTGTCTACAGCTGGGTGAATGAGTTGTCTCCACAGCTGGATGAATGGATTGTCTTTACAGCTGGATGCATGGATTGTCTGTACAGGTGGATGAATGGATTGTCTGTACAGCTGGATGAATGGGTTGTCTGTACAGCTGAATGAATGGTTGGTCTGTACAGATGAATGAATGAATTGTGGGTACAGCTGGGTGAATAGATTGTTTGCACAGCTGGATGAATGGGTTGCCCATACAGCTGGATAAATGAATTGTCTGTACAGCTGGATGAAAGGATTGCCTGTACAGTTGGATTAATGGGTTGTCTGTACAGGTGGATGAATGGGTTGTCTGTACAGCTGGGTGAATGGGTTCTCTGCACAGCTGCATGAATGAATTGTCTGTACAGCCAGATACAAGAATTGTCTGTATAACTGGATGAATGGGTTGTCTGTACAGCTGGATGAATGGATTGTCTGTACAGATGGATGAATAGATTGTCCGTACAGCTGGATGAAATGATTGTCTGTACAGCTGGGTGAAAGGCTTGTCTGTACATCTGGATGAATGGGTTGTCTGCACAACTGGATAAATGGATGGTCTGTACAGCTGGATGAATAGGTTGTCTGTTCAGAAAGATTAATGGGTTGTCTGTACAGCTGGATAAATGGATTGTCTGTACAGCTGGATGAAAGGATTGTCTGTACAGCTGGATGAAAGGTTTTTCTGTACAGCCGGATGAATGGGTTGTCTGTACAGGTTTATGAAATGTTTTTCTGTACAGCTGGATGAATGGGTTGTCTGCACAGCTGCATGAATGGATTGTCTGCACAACTGGATGATTGGATTGTCTGTACAGGTGGATGAATGAATTGTCTGTACAGCTGGATGAAGGAATTGTCTGTACAGCTGGATGAATTGGTTGTCTGTACTGCTGGATAAATAGGTTTTCAGCACAGCTGGGTAAATGGGTTGTCTGCACAGCTGAATGAATTGATGGTCTGTACAGCTGAATGAATGTATTGTCTGTTCAGCCGGGTGACTGGATTGCCTGTACAGCTGGGTGAATGGGTTTTCTCCACACCTGGATGAATGGATTGTCTGTACAGCTGGATGAATGGATTGTCTGCACAGCTGCATGAATGGATTGTCTGCACAACTGGATGATTGGATGGTCTGTACAGGTGGATGAATGAGTTGTCTGTACAGCTGGGTGAAAGGCTTGTCTGTACATCTGGATGAATGGGTTGTCTGCACAACTGGATGAATGGATGGCCTGTACAACTGTATGAATAGGTTGTCTGTTCAGAAAGATTAATGGGTTGTCTGTACAGCTGGCTGAATGGGTTGTCTGTACAGCTGAATGAATTGATGGTCTGTACAGCTGGATGAATGGATTGTTTGTACAGCTGGGTGAATAAATTGTATGTACAGCTAGGTGAATGGGTTGTCTCCACAGCTTAATGAATGAGTTGTCTGTACAGCTAGATGAATGAATTGTCTGTACAGCTGGATGAATGGGTTGTATGTACTGCTGGATAAATAGGATTTCAGCACAGCTTGGTGAATGGGTTTGCTTGCATAGCTGGATGAAAGGGCTGTCTACAGCTGGGTGAATGAGTTGTCTCCACAGCTGGATGAATGGATTGCCTGTACAGCTGGATGACTGGGTTGTCTGTACAGCTGAATGAATTGATGGTCTGTACAACTGAATGAATGGATTGTCTGTACGGCTGGATGAATGGATTGTCTGTACAGGTGGATGAATGGATTGTCTGTACAGCTGGATGAATGCGTTTTCAGTTCAGCTGGATAAATAGATTTTCAGCACAGCTGGGCTAATGGGTTGTCTGCACAGCTGGATGAAAGGATTGCCTACAGCTGGATGAATGGGTTGTCTGTACAGCTGGTTGAATGGATTGCCTGTACAGCTGGATGACTGGGTTGTCTGTACAGCTGAACGAATTGATTGTCTGTACAGCTGGATGAATGGATTGTTTGTACAGTGGGATAAATAGGCTTTGAGCACAGCTGGGTGAAAGGGTTGTCTACAGCTGGATGAATGGGTTATCTGTACAGTTGGATGAATGGAAGGTCTGTACAGCTAAATGAATGGGTTATCTGTTCAGGTAGATGAATAGGTTGTCTTTACAGTTGGATGAATGGATTGTCCGCACAACTGGATGATTGGATGGTCTGTACAGGTGGATGAATGAGTTGTCTGTGCAGCTGGATGAAGGAATTGTCTGTACAGCTGGATGAATGGGTTGTCTGTACTGCTGGATAAATATGTTTTTAGCACCGCTGGGTGAATGGGTTGTCTGCACAGCTGGATGAAAAGATTGTCTACAGCTGGATGAATGTGTTATCTGTACAGTTGGATAAATGGGCTGTCTGTACAGCTGAATGAATTGTTGGTCTGTACAGCTGGATGAATGAACTGTGGGTACAGCTGGGTGAATAGATTGTTTGCACAGCTGGATGAATGAATTGTCTGTACAGCTGGATGAAAGGATTGTCTGTACAGTTGGATTAATGGGTAGACTGTACAATTGGATGAATGGGTTGTCTGTACAGCTGGGTGAATGGGTTATCTGCACAGCTGCATGAATGCATTGTCTGTACCGCTGGA
The DNA here is from genome assembly GCF_964204655.1 of Triturus cristatus. NCBI lineage: Eukaryota > Metazoa > Chordata > Amphibia > Caudata > Salamandridae > Triturus > Triturus cristatus. The sequence continues at coordinate 1,015,932,808 of NC_140579.1, read as the reverse complement.
TACAAGAATTGTCTTTATAACTGGATGAATGGGTTGTCTGTACAGCTGGATAATTGGATTGTCTGTACAGCTGGATGAATAGATTGTCTGTACAGCTGGATGAAAGGATTGTCTGTACTGCTGGGTGAAATGCTTGTCTGTACATCTGGATGAATGGGTTGTCTGTACAACTGGATGAATAGGTTGTCTGTTCAGAAAGATTAATGGGTTACCAATACAGCTGGATGAATGAATTGTCTGTACAGCTGGATGAAAGGATTGTCTGTAAAGTTAAATTAATGGGTTGTCTGCACAGCTGGATGAATGGGTTGTCTGTACAGCTGGGTGAATGGGTTCTCTGCACAGCTGCATGAATGAATTGTCTGTACAGCTGGATACAAAACTTGTCTGTATAACTGGATGAATGGGTTGTCTGTACAGCTGGATGAATGGATTGTCTGTACAGCTGGATGAATAGATTGTCTGTACAGCTGGATGAAATGATTGTCTGTACAGCTGTAAGAATGGATTGTTTGTGCAGCTGGGTGAATAAATTGTCTGTACAGCTTGGTGAATGGGTTGTCTCCACAGCTGGATGAATGAGTTGTCTGTACAGCTGGATGAATGAATTGTCTGTACAGCTGGATAAATGGGTTTTCTGTACTGCTGGATAAATAGGTTTTCAGCACAGCTGGGTGAATGGGTTATCTGCACAGCTGGATGAAAGGACTGTCTACAGCTGGGTGAATGAGTTGTCTCCACAGCTGGATGAATGGATTGTCTTTACAGCTGGATGAATGGATTGTCTGTACAGCTGGATGAATGGGTTGTCTGTACAGCTGAATGAATGCTTGGTCTGTACAGATGAATGAATGAATTGTGGGTACAGCTGGGTGAATAGATTGTTTGCACAGCTGGATGAATGGGTTGCCCATACAGCTGGATAAATGAATTGTCTGTACAGCTGGATGAAAGGATTGCCTGTACAGTTGGATTAATGGGTTGTCTGTACAGGTGGATGAATGGGTTGTCTGTACAGCTGGGTGAATGGGTTCTCTGCACAGCTGCATGAATGAATTGTCTGTACAGCCAGATACAAGAATTGTCTGTATAACTGGATGAATGGGTTGTCTGTACAGCTGGATGAATGGATTGTCTGTACAGCTGGATGAATAGATTGTCCGTACAGCTGGATGAAATGATTGTCTGTACAGCTGGGTGAAAGGCTTGTCTGTACATCTGGATGAATGGGTTGTCTGCACAACTGGATAAATGGATGGTCTGTACAGCTGGATGAATAGGTTGTCTGTTCAGAAAGATTAATGGGTTGTCTGTACAGCTGGATAAATGGATTGTCTGTACAGCTGGATGAAAGGATTGTCTGTACAGCTGGATGAAAGGTTTTTCTGTACAGCCGGATGAATGGGTTGTCTGTACAGGTTTATGAAATGTTTTTCTGTACAGCTGGATGAATGGGTTGTCTGCACAGCTGCATGAATGGATTGTCTGCACAACTGGATGATTGGATTGTCTGTACAGGTGGATGAATGAATTGTCTGTACAGCTGGATGAAGGAATTGTCTGTACAGCTGGATGAATTGGTTGTCTGTACTGCTGGATAAATAGGTTTTCAGCACAGCTGGGTAAATGGGTTGTCTGCACAGCTGGATCAAAGGGCTGTCTACAGCTGGGTGAATGAGTTGTCTCCACAGCTGGGTGAATGGGTTGTCTGCACAGCTGGATGAAAGGATTGTCTATAGCTGGATGAATGGGTTATCTGTACAGTTGGATGAATGGATGGTCTCAACAGCTAAATGAATGGGTTATTGGTTCAGGTAGATGAATGAGTTGTCTGTACAGTTGGATGAATGGGTTGTCTGTACAGCTGAATTAATTGTTGGTCTGTACAGCTGGATGAATGAATTGTGGGTACTGCTGGGTGAATAGATTGTTTGCACAGCTGGATGAATGGGTTGCCTATACTGCTGGATGAATGAATTGTCTGTACAGCTGGATACAAGAATTGTCTGTATAACTGGATGAATGGGTTGTCTGTACAGCTGGATGAATGTATTGTCTGTACAGCTGGATGAATAGATTGTCCGTACAGCTGGATGAAAGGATTGTCTGTACAGCTGGGTGAAAGGCTTGTCTGTACATCTCAATGAATGGGTTGTCTGCACAACTGGATGAATGGATGATCTGTACAGCTGGATGAATAGGTTGTCTAATCAGAAAGATTAATGGGTTGTCTGTACAGCTGGATAATTGGGTTGTCTGTACAATTGAATGAATTGATGGTCTGTACAGCTGGATGAATGGATTGTTTGTACAGCTGGGTGAAATGCTTGTCTGTACATCTGGATGAATGGGTTGTCTGTACAACTGGATGAATAGGTTGTCTGTTCAGAAAGATTAATGGGTTACCCATACAGCTGGATGAATGAATTGTCTGTACAGCTGGATGAAAGGATTGTCTGTAAAGTTAAATTAATGGGTTGTCTGCACAGCTGGATGAATGGGTTGTCTGTACAGCTGGGTGAATGGGTTCTCTGCACAGCTGCATGAATGAATTGTCTGTACAGCTGGATACAAAACTTGTCTGTATAACTGGATGAATGGGTTGTCTGTACAGCTGGATGAATGGATTGTCTGTACAGCTGGATGAATAGATTGTCTGTACAGCTGGATGAAATGATTGTCTGTACAGCTGTAAGAATGGATTGTTTGTGCAGCTGGGTGAATAAATTGTCTGTACAGCTTGGTGAATGGGTTGTCTCCACAGCTGGATGAATGAGTTGTCTGTACAGCTGGATGAATGAATTGTCTGTACAGCTGGATAAATGGGTTTTCTGTACTGCTGGATAAATAGGTTTTCAGCACAGCTGGGTGAATGGGTTATCTGCACAGCTGGATGAAAGGACTGTCTACAGCTGGGTGAATGAGTTGTCTCCACAGCTGGATGAATGGATTGTCTTTACAGCTGGATGAATGGATTGTCTGTACAGGTGGATGAATGGATTGTCTGTACAGCTGGATGAATGGGTTGTCTGTACAGCTGAATGAATGCTTGGTCTGTACAGATGAATGAATGAATTGTGGGTACAGCTGGGTGAATAGATTGTTTGCACAGCTGGATGAATGGGTTGCCCATACAGCTGGATAAATGAATTGTCTGTACAGCTGGATGAAAGGATTGCCTGTACAGTTGGATTAATGGGTTGTCTGTACAGGTGGATGAATGGGTTGTCTGTACAGCTGGGTGAATGGGTTCTCTGCACAGCTGCATGAATGAATTGTCTGTACAGCCAGATACAAGAATTGTCTGTATAACTGGATGAATGGGTTGTCTGTACAGCTGGATGAATGGATTGTCTGTACAGCTGGATGAATAGATTGTCCGTACAGCTGGATGAAATGATTGTCTGTACAGCTGGGTGAAAGGCTTGTCTGTACATCTGGATGAATGGGTTGTCTGCACAACTGGATAAATGGATGGTCTGTACAGCTGGATGAATAGGTTGTCTGTTCAGAAAGATTAATGGGTTGTCTGTACAGCTGGATAAATGGATTGTCTGTACAGCTGGATGAAAGGATTGTCTGTACAGCTGGATGAAAGGTTTTTCTGTACAGCCGGATGAATGGGTTGTCTGTACAGGTTTATGAAATGTTTTTCTGTACAGCTGGATGAATGGGTTGTCTGCACAGCTGCATGAATGGATTGTCTGCACAACTGGATGATTGGATTGTCTGTACAGGTGGATGAATGAATTGTCTGTACAGCTGGATGAAGGAATTGTCTGTACAGCTGGATGAATTGGTTGTCTGTACTGCTGGATAAATAGGTTTTCAGCACAGCTGGGTAAATGGGTTGTCTGCACAGCTGGATCAAAGGACTGTCTACAGCTGGGTGAATGAGTTATCTCCACAGCTGGGTGAATGGGTTGTCTGCACAGCTGGATGAAAGGATTGTCTATAGCTGGATGAATGGGTTATCTGTACAGTTGGATGAATGGATGGTCTCAACAGCTAAATGAATGGGTTATTGGTTCAGGTAGATGAATGAGTTGTCTGTACAGTTGGATGAATGGGTTGTCTGTACAGCTGAATTAATTGTTGGTCTGTACAGCTGGATGAATGAATTGTGGGTACTGCTGGGTGAATAGATTGTTTGCACAGCTGGATGAATGGGTTGCCTATACTGCTGGATGAATGAATTGTCTGTACAGCTGGATACAAGAATTGTCTGTATAACTGGATGAATGGGTTGTCTGTACAGCTGGATGAATGTATTGTCTGTACAGCTGGATGAATACATTGTCCGTACATCTGGATGAAAGGATTGGCTGTACAGCTGGGTGAAAGGCTTGTCTGTACATCTCAATGAATGGGTTGTCTGCACAACTGGATGAATGGATGATCTGTACAGCTGGATGAATAGGTTGTCTAATCAGAAAGATTAATGGGTTGTCTGTACAGCTGGATAATTGGGTTGTCTGTACAATTGAATGAATTGATGGTCTGTACAGCTGGATGAATGGATTGTTTGTACAGCTGGGTGAAATGCTTGTCTGTACATCTGGATGAATGGGTTGTCTGTACAACTGGATGAATAGGTTGTCTGTTCAGAAAGATTAATGGGTTACCCATACAGCTGGATGAATGAATTGTCTGTACAGCTGGATGAAAGGATTGTCTGTAAAGTTAAATTAATGGGTTGTCTGCACAGCTGGATGAATGGGTTGTCTGTACAGCTGGGTGAATGGGTTCTCTGCACAGCTGCATGAATGAATTGTCTGTACAGCTGGATACAAAACTTGTCTGTATAACTGGATGAATGGGTTGTCTGTACAGCTGGATGAATGGATTGTCTGTACAGCTGGATGAATAGATTGTCTGTACAGCTGGATGAAATGATTGTCTGTACAGCTGTAAGAATGGATTGTTTGTGCAGCTGGGTGAATAAATTGTCTGTACAGCTTGGTGAATGGGTTGTCTCCACAGCTGGATGAATGAGTTGTCTGTACAGCTGGATGAATGAATTGTCTGTACAGCTGGATAAATGGGTTTTCTGTACTGCTGGATAAATAGGTTTTCAGCACAGCTGGGTGAATGGGTTATCTGCACAGCTGGATGAAAGGACTGTCTACAGCTGGGTGAATGAGTTGTCTCCACAGCTGGATGAATGGATTGTCTTTACAGCTGGATGAATGGATTGTCTGTACAAGTGGATGAATGGATTGTCTGTACAGCTGGTTGAATGGGTTGTCTGTACAGCTGAATGAATGCTTGGTCTGTACAGATGAATGAATGAATTGTGGGTACAGCTGGGTGAATAGATTGTTTGCACAGCTGGATGAATGGGTTGCCCATACAGCTGGATAAATGAATTGTCTGTACAGCTGGATGAAAGGATTGCCTGTACAGTTGGATTAATGGGTTGTCTGTACAGGTGGATGAATGGGTTGTCTGTACAGCTGGGTGAATGGGTTCTCTGCACAGCTGCATGAATGAATTGTCTGTACAGCCAGATACAAGAATTGTCTGTATAACTGGATGAATGGGTTGTCTGTACAGCTGGATGAATGGATTGTCTGTACAGCTGGATGAATAGATTGTCCGTACAGCTGGATGAAATGATTGTCTGTACAGCTGGGTGAAAGGCTTGTCTGTACATCTGGATGAATGGGTTGTCTGCACAACTGGATAAATGGATGGTCTGTACAGCTGGATGAATAGGTTGTCTGTTCAGAAAGATTAATGGGTTGTCTGTACAGCTGGATAAATGGATTGTCTGTACAGCTGGATGAAAGGATTGTCTGTACAGCTGGATGAAAGGTTTTTCTGTACAGCCGGATGAATGGGTTGTCTGTACAGGTTTATGAAATGTTTTTCTGTACAGCTGGATGAATGGGTTGTCTGCACAGCTGCATGAATGGATTGTCTGCACAACTGGATGATTGGATTGTCTGTACAGGTGGATGAATGAATTGTCTGTACAGCTGGATGAAGGAATTGTCTGTACAGCTGGATGAATTGGTTGTCTGTACTGCTGGATAAATAGGTTTTCAGCACAGCTGGGTAAATGGGTTGTCTGCACAGCTGGATCAAAGGACTGTCTACAGCTGGGTGAATGAGTTATCTCCACAGCTGGGTGAATGGGTTGTCTGCACAGCTGGATGAAAGGATTGTCTATAGCTGGATGAATGGGTTATCTGTACAGTTGGATGAATGGATGGTCTCAACAGCTAAATGAATGGGTTATTGGTTCAGGTAGATGAATGAGTTGTCTGTACAGTTGGATGAATGGGTTGTCTGTACAGCTGAATTAATTGTTGGTCTGTACAGCTGGATGAATGAATTGTGGGTACTGCTGGGTGAATAGATTGTTTGCACAGCTGGATGAATGGGTTGCCTATACTGCTGGATGAATGAATTGTCTGTACAGCTGGATACAAGAATTGTCTGTATAACTGGATGAATGGGTTGTCTGTACAGCTGGATGAATGTATTGTCTGTACAGCTGGATGAATACATTGTCCGTACATCTGGATGAAAGGATTGTCTGTACAGCTGGGTGAAAGGCTTGTCTGTACATCTCAATGAATGGGTTGTCTGCACAACTGGATGAATGGATGATCTGTACAGCTGGATGAATAGGTTGTCTAATCAGAAAGATTAATGGGTTGTCTGTACAGCTGGATAATTGGGTTGTCTGTACAATTGAATGAATTGATGGTCTGTACAGCTGGATGAATGGATTGTTTGTACAGCTGGGTGAATAAATTGTCCGTACAGCTGGGTGAATGGGTTGTCTCCACAGTTGGATGAATGAGTTGTCTGTACAGCTGGATGAATGAATTGACTGTACAGCTGGATAAATGGGTTGTCTGTACTGCTGGATAAATAGGTTTTCAGCACAGCTGGGTGAATGAATTGTCTGTACAGCTGGATGAATGGGTTGTCTGTACTGCTGGATAAATATGTTTTCAGCACAGCTGGGTGAATGGGTTGTGTGCACAGCTGGATGAAAGGGCTGTCTACAGCTGGGTGAATGAGTCGTCTCCACAGCTGGATGAATGGATTGTCTTTACAGCTGGATGAATGGATTGTCTGTACAGGTGGATGAATGGATTGTCTGTACAGCTGGATGAATGGGTTTTCTGTTCAGCTGGATAAATAGATTTTCAGCACAGCTGGGCTAATGGGTTGTCTGTACAGCTGAATTAATTGATGGTCTGTACAGCTGAATGAATGTATTGTCTGTACAGCCGGGTGACTGGATTGCCTGTACAGCTGGGTGAATGGGTTTTCTCCACACCTGGATGAATGGATTGTCTGTACAGCTGGATGAATGGATTGTCTGCACAGCTGCATGAATGGATTGTCTGTACAACTGGATGATTAGATGGTCTGTACAGGTGGATGAATGAGTTGTCTGTACAGCTGGATGAAGGAATTGTCTGTACAGCTGGGTGAAAGGCTTGTCTATACATCTGGATGAATGGGTTGTCTGCACAACTGGATGAATGGATGGCCTGTACAACTGTATGAATAGGTTGTCTGTTCAGAAAGATTAATGGGTTGTCTGTACAGCTGGCTGAATGGGTTGTCTGTACAGCTGAATGAATTGATGGTCTGTACAGCTGGATGAATGGATTGTTTGTACAGCTGGGTGAATAAATTGTATGTACAGCTGGGTGAATGGGTTGTCTCCACAGCTTAATGAATTAGTTGTCTGTACAGCTAGATGAATGAATTGTCTGCACAGCTGGATGAATGGGTTGTATGTACTGCTGGATAAATAGGATTTCAGCACAGCTTGGTGAATGGGTTTGCTTGCATAGCTGGATGAAAGGGCTGTCTACAGCTGGGTGAATGAGTTGTCTCCACAGCTGGATGAATGGATTGTCTTTACAGCTGGATGAATGGATTGTCTGTACAGGTGGACGAATGGATTGCCTGTTAAGCTGGATGAATGGGTTTTCTTTTCAGCTAGATAATTAGATTTTCAGCACAGCTGGGCTAATGGGTTGTCTGCACAGCTGGACAAAAGGATTGCCTACAGCTGGATAAATGGGTTGTCTGTACAGCTGGTTGAATGGATTGCCTGTACAGCTGGGTGAATGGGTTGTCTCTACAGCTGAATGAATTGATGGTCTGTACAACTGAATGAATGGATTGTCTGTACGGCTGGATGAGTGGGTTGTCTGTACAGCTGAATGAATGGCTTGTCTGTACAGCTGGATGAATGGATTGTCTGTACAGCTGGATGAAAGGATTGTCTGTACAGCTGGATGAAAGGTTTTTCTGTACAGCCGGATGAATGGGTTGTCTGTACAGCTGGATGAAAAGTTGTTCTGTACAGCTGGATGAATGGATTGTCTGTACAGCTGGATAAATGGATTGTCTGTGCAGCTGCATGAATGGGTTGTCTGCACAGCTGCATGAATGGATTGTCTGCACAACTGGATGATTGGATGGTCTGTACAGGTGGATGAATGAGTTGTCTGTACAGCTGGATGAAGGAATTGTCTGTATAGCTGGATGAATGGGTTGTCTGTACTGCTGAATAAATAGGTTTTCAGCACAGCTGGGTGAATGGGTTGTCTGCACAACTGTATAAAAGGGCTGTCTACAGCTGGGTGAATGAGTTGGCTCCACAGCTGGATGAATGGATTGTCTTTACAGCTGGATGAATGGATTGTCTGTACAGGTGGATGAATGGGGTTTCTGTTCAGCTAGATAAATAGATTTTCAGCACAACTGGGCTAATGGGTTGTCTGTACAGCTGAATGAATTGATGGTCTGTACAGCTGAATAAATGGATTGTCTGTAAAGCTGGGTGACTGGATTGCCTATACAGCTGGGTGAATGGGTTGTCTCCACACCTGGATGAATGGATTGTCTGTACAGCTGGATGAATGGATTGTCTGTACAGCTGGATGAATGGATTGTCTGCACAGCTGGATGAATGGGTTTTTGTACAGTGGGATAAATAGGCTTTGAGCACAGCTGGGTGAATGGGTTGTCTGCACAGCTGGATGAAAGGATTGTCTACAGCTGGATGAATGGGTTATCTGTACAGTTGGATGAATGGATGGTCTGTACAGCTGGATGAATAGATTGTCTGTACAGCTGGATGAAAGGATTGTGTGTACTGCTGGGTGAAAGGCTTGTCTGTACATCTGGATGGATGGGTTGTCTGCACAACTGGATAAATGGAAGGTCTGTACAACTGGATGAATAGGTTGTCTGTTCAGAAAGATTAATGGGTTACCCATACAGCTGGATGAATGAATTATCTGTACAGCTGGATGAAAGGATTGTCTGTACAGTTAAATTAATGGGTTGTCTGTACAGCTGGATGAATGGGTTGTCTGTACAGCTGGGTGAATGGGTTCTCTGCACAGCTGCATGAATGAATTGTCTGTACAGCTGGATACAAGATTTGTCTGTATAACTGGATGAATGGGTTGTCTGTACAGCTGGATGAATGGATTGTCTGTACAGCTGGATGAATAGATTGTCTGTACAGCTGGATGAAATGATTGTCTGCACATGCTGGATGAATGGGTTGTCTGCACAACTGGATGATTGGATAGTCTGTACAGCTGGATGAATAGTTTGTCTAATCGGAAAGATTAATGGGTTATCTGTACAGCTGGATGAATGGGTTGTCTGTACAGCTGAATGAATTGATAGTCTGTACAGCTGTATGAATGGATTGTTTGTGCAGCTGGGTGAATAAATTGTCTGTACAGCTTGGTGAATGGGTTGTCTCCACAGCTGGATGAATGAGTTGTCTGTACAGCTGGAAGAATGAATTGTCTGTACAGCTGGATAAATGGGTTGTCTGTACTGCTGGATAAATAGGTTTTCAACACAGCTGGGTGAATGGGTTATCTGCACAGCTGGATGAAAGGACTGTCTACAGCTGGGTGAATAAGTTGTCTCCACAGCTGGATGAATGGATTGTCTTTACAGCTGGATGAATGGATTGTCTGTACAGGTGGATGAATGGATTGTCTGTACAGCTGGATGAATGGATTGTCTGTACAGCTGGATGAATGGATTGTCTGTACAGCTGGATAAATAGGTTTTCTGCACAACTGGGTGAATTGGTTGTCTACACAGCTAGATGAAAGGGTTGTATATACAGCTGGATGAATGGATAGTCTGTACAGATTGATGAATGGATTGTCTGTACAGCTGGCTGAATGGATGGTCTGTACAGCTGGATGAATGGATTGTCTGTACAGCTGGATGAATGGATTGTCTGTACAGCTGGATGAATGGGTTGTTTGTACAGTGGGATAAATAGGCTTTTAGCACAGCTGGTTGAATGGGTTGTCTGCACAGCTGGATGAAAGGATTGTCTACAGCTGAATGCATGGGTTATTTGTAAAGTTGGATGAATCTATGGTCTGTACAGCTAAATGAATGGGTTATCTTTTCAGGTAGATGAATCGGTTGTCTGTACAGTTGGATGAATGGGTTGTCTGTACAGCTGAATGAATGGTTGGTCTGTACAGATGAATGATGAATTGTGGGTACAGCTGGGTGAATAGATTGTTTGCACAGCTGGATGAATGGGTTGCCCATACAGCTGGAAGAATGAATTGTCTGTACAGCTGGATGAAAGGATTGTCTGTACAGTTGGATTAATGCGTTGTCTGTACAGCTGGATGAATGGTTTGTCTGTACAGCTGGGTGAATGGGTTCTCTGCACAGCTGCATGAATGAATTGTCTGTACAGCCAGATACAAGAATTGTCTGTATAAGTGGATGAATGGCTTGTCTGTACAGCTGGATGAATGGATTGTCTGTACAGCTGGATGAATAGATTGTCCGTACAGCTGGATGAAATGATTGTCTGTACAGCTGGGTGAAAGGCTTGTCTGTACATCTGGATGAATGGGTTGTCTGCACAACTGGATAAATGGATGGTCTGTACAGCTGGATGAATATGTTGCCTGTTCAGAAAGATTAATGGGTTGTCTGTACAGCTGGATGAATGGATTGTCTGTACAGCTGGATGAAAGGATTGTCTGTACAGCTGGATGAAAGGTTTTTCTGTACAGCCAGATGAATGGGTTGTCTGTAGAGCTTTATGAAATGTTTTTCTGTACAGCTGGATGAATGGATTGTCTGTACAGCTGGATAAATGAATTGTCTGTGCTGCTGCATGAATGGGTTGTCTGCACAGCTGCATGAATGGATTGTCTGCACAACTGAAAGATTGGATTGTCTGTACAGGTGGATGAATGAATTGTCTGTACAGCTAGATGAAGGAATTGTCTGTACAGCTGGATAAATGGCTTGTCTGTACTGCTGGATAAATAGGTTTTCAGCACAGCTGGGTGAATGGGTTGTCTGCACAGCTGGATCAAACGGCTGTCTACAGCTGGGTGAATGAGTTGTCTCCACAGCTGGGTGAATGGGTTATCTGCACAGCTGGATGAAAGGATTGTCTATAGCTGGATGAATGGGTTATCTGTACAGTTGGATGAATGGATGGTCTCAACAGCTAACTGAATGGGTTATTGGTTCAGGTAGATGAATGAGTTGTCTGTACAGTTGGATGAATGGGTTGTCTGTACAGTTGAATTAATTGTTGGTCTGTTCAGCTGGATGAATGAATTGTGGGTACTGCTGGGTGAATAGATTGTTTGCACAGCTGGATGAATGGGTTGCCTATACAGCTGGATGAATGAATTGTCTGTACAGCTGGATACAAGAATTGTCTGTATAACTGGATGAATGGGTTGTCTGTACAGCTGGATGAATGGATTGTCTGTACAGCTGGATCAATAGATTGTCCGTACAGCTGGATGAAAGGATTGTCTGTACAGCTGGGTGAAAGGCTTGTCTGTACATCTGGATGAATGGGTTGTCTGCACAACTGGATGAATGGATGATCTGTACAGCTGGATGAATAGGTTGTCTAATCAGAAAGATTAATGGGTTGTCTGTACAGCTGGATGAATGGGTTGTCTGTACAGCTGAATAAATTGATGGTCTGTACAGCTGGATGAATGGATTGTTTGTACAGCTGGGTGAATAAATTGTCAGTACAGCTGGGTGAATGGGTTGTCTCCACAGTTGGATGAATGAGTTGTCTGTACAGCTGGATGAATGAATTGACTGTACAGCTGGATAAATGGGTTGTCTGTACTGCTGGATAAATAGGATTTCAGCACAGCTGGGTGAATGAAATGTCTGTACAGCTGGATGAATGGGTTGTCTGTACAGCTGGATAAATGGATTGTCTGTGCAGCTGCATGAATGGGTTGTCTGCACAGCTGCATGAATGGATTGTCTGCACAACTGGATGATTGGATGGTCTGTACAGGTGGATGAATGAGTTGTCTGTACAGCTGGATGAAGGAATTGTCTGTATAGCTGGATGAATGGGTTGTCTGTACTGCTGAATAAATAGGTTTTCAGCACAGCTGGGTGAATGGGTTGTCTGCACAACTGTATAAAAGGGCTGTCTACAGCTGGGTGAATGAGTTGGCTCCACAGCTGGATGAATGGATTGTCTTTACAGCTGGATGAATGGATTGTCTGTACAGGTGGATGAATGGGGTTTCTGTTCAGCTAGATAAATAGATTTTCAGCACAACTGGGCTAATGGGTTGTCTGTACAGCTGAATGAATTGATGGTCTGTACAGCTGAATAAATGGATTGTCTGTAAAGCTGGGTGACTGGATTGCCTATACAGCTGGGTGAATGGGTTGTCTCCACACCTGGATGAATGGATTGTCTGTACAGCTGGATGAATGGATTGTCTGTACAGCTGGATGAATGGATTGTCTGCACAGCTGGATGAATGGGTTTTTGTACAGTGGGATAAATAGGCTTTGAGCACAGCTGGGTGAATGGGTTGTCTGCACAGCTGGATGAAAGGATTGTCTACAGCTGGATGAATGGGTTATCTGTACAGTTGGATGAATGGATGGTCTGTACAGCTGGATGAATAGATTGTCTGTACAGCTGGATGAAAGGATTGTGTGTACTGCTGGGTGAAAGGCTTGTCTGTACATCTGGATGGATGGGTTGTCTGCACAACTGGATAAATGGAAGGTCTGTACAACTGGATGAATAGGTTGTCTGTTCAGAAAGATTAATGGGTTACCCATACAGCTGGATGAATGAATTATCTGTACAGCTGGATGAAAGGATTGTCTGTACAGTTAAATTAATGGGTTGTCTGTACAGCTGGATGAATGGGTTGTCTGTACAGCTGGGTGAATGGGTTCTCTGCACAGCTGCATGAATGAATTGTCTGTACAGCTGGATACAAGATTTGTCTGTATAACTGGATGAATGGGTTGTCTGTACAGCTGGATGAATGGATTGTCTGTACAGCTGGATGAATAGATTGTCTGTACAGCTGGATGAAATGATTGTCTGCACATGCTGGATGAATGGGTTGTCTGCACAACTGGATGATTGGATAGTCTGTACAGCTGGATGAATAGTTTGTCTAATCGGAAAGATTAATGGGTTATCTGTACAGCTGGATGAATGGGTTGTCTGTACAGCTGAATGAATTGATAGTCTGTACAGCTGTATGAATGGATTGTTTGTGCAGCTGGGTGAATAAATTGTCTGTACAGCTTGGTGAATGGGTTGTCTCCACAGCTGGATGAATGAGTTGTCTGTACAGCTGGAAGAATGAATTGTCTGTACAGCTGGATAAATGGGTTGTCTGTACTGCTGGATAAATAGGTTTTCAACACAGCTGGGTGAATGGGTTATCTGCACAGCTGGATAAAAGGACTGTCTACAGCTGGGTGAATAAGTTGTCTCCACAGCTGGATGAATGGATTGTCTTTACAGCTGGATGAATGGATTGTCTGTACAGGTGGATGAATGGATTGTCTGTACAGCTGGATGAATGGATTGTCTGTACAGCTGGATGAATGGATTGTCTGTACAGCTGGATAAATAGGTTTTCTGCACAACTGGGTGAATTGGTTGTCTACACAGCTAGATGAAAGGGTTGTATATACAGCTGGATGAATGGATAGTCTGTACAGATTGATGAATGGATTGTCTGTACAGCTGGCTGAATGGATGGTCTGTACAGCTGGATGAATGGATTGTCTGTACAGCTGGATGAATGGATTGTCTGTACAGCTGGATGAATGGGTTGTTTGTACAGTGGGATAAATAGGCTTTTAGCACAGCTGGTTGAATGGGTTGTCTGCACAGCTGGATGAAAGGATTGTCTACAGCTGAATGCATGGGTTATTTGTAAAGTTGGATGAATCTATGGTCTGTACAGCTAAATGAATGGGTTATCTTTTCAGGTAGATGAATCGGTTGTCTGTACAGTTGGATGAATGGGTTGTCTGTACAGCTGAATGAATGGTTGGTCTGTACAGATGAATGATGAATTGTGGGTACAGCTGGGTGAATAGATTGTTTGCACAGCTGGATGAATGGGTTGCCCATACAGCTGGAAGAATGAATTGTCTGTACAGCTGGATGAAAGGATTGTCTGTACAGTTGGATTAATGCGTTGTCTGTACAGCTGGATGAATGGTTTGTCTGTACAGCTGGGTGAATGGGTTCTCTGCACAGCTGCATGAATGAATTGTCTGTACAGCCAGATACAAGAATTGTCTGTATAAGTGGATGAATGGCTTGTCTGTACAGCTGGATGAATGGATTGTCTGTACAGCTGGATGAATAGATTGTCCGTACAGCTGGATGAAATGATTGTCTGTACAGCTGGGTGAAAGGCTTGTCTGTACATCTGGATGAATGGGTTGTCTGCACAACTGGATAAATGGATGGTCTGTACAGCTGGATGAATATGTTGCCTGTTCAGAAAGATTAATGGGTTGTCTGTACAGCTGGATGAATGGATTGTCTGTACAGCTGGATGAAAGGATTGTCTGTACAGCTGGATGAAAGGTTTTTCTGTACAGCCAGATGAATGGGTTGTCTGTAGAGCTTTATGAAATGTTTTTCTGTACAGCTGGATGAATGGATTGTCTGTACAGCTGGATAAATGAATTGTCTGTGCAGCTGCATGAATGGGTTGTCTGCACAGCTGCATGAATGGATTGTCTGCACAACTGGATGATTGGATTGTCTGTACAGGTGGATGAATGAATTGTCTGTACAGCTAGATGAAGGAATTGTCTGTACAGCTGGATAAATGGCTTGTCTGTACTGCTGGATAAATAGGTTTTCAGCACAGCTGGGTGAATGGGTTGTCTGCACAGCTGGATCAAACGGCTGTCTACAGCTGGGTGAATGAGTTGTCTCCACAGCTGGGTGAATGGGTTATCTGCACAGCTGGATGAAAGGATTGTCTATAGCTGGATGAATGGGTTATCTGTACAGTTGGATGAATGGATGGTCTCAACAGCTAACTGAATGGGTTATTGGTTCAGGTAGATGAATGAGTTGTCTGTACAGTTGGATGAATGGGTTGTCTGTACAGTTGAATTAATTGTTGGTCTGTTCAGCTGGATGAATGAATTGTGGGTACTGCTGGGTGAATAGATTGTTTGCACAGCTGGATGAATGGGTTGCCTATACAGCTGGATGAATGAATTGTCTGTACAGCTGGATACAAGAATTGTCTGTATAACTGGATGAATGGGTTGTCTGTACAGCTGGATGAATGGATTGTCTGTACAGCTGGATCAATAGATTGTCCGTACAGCTGGATTAAAGGATTGTCTGTACAGCTGGGTGAAAGGCTTGTCTGTACATCTGGATGAATGGGTTGTCTGCACAACTGGATGAATGGATGATCTGTACAGCTGGATGAATAGGTTGTCTAATCAGAAAGATTAATGGGTTGTCTGTACAGCTGGATGAATGGGTTGTCTGTACAGCTGAATGAATTGATGGTCTGTACAGCTGGATGAATGGATTGTTTGTACAGCTGGGTGAATAAATTGTCAGTACAGCTGGGTGAATGGGTTGTCTCCACAGTTGGATGAATGAGTTGTCTGTACAGCTGGATGAATGAATTGACTGTACAGCTGGATAAATGGGTTGTCTGTACTGCTGGATAAATAGGATTTCAGCACAGCTGGGTGAATGAAATGTCTGTACAGCTGGATGAATGGGTTGTCTGTACTGCTGGATAAATATGTTTTCAGCACAGCTGGAAGAATGGGTTGTCTGCACAGCTGGATGAAAGGGCTGTCTACAGCTGGGTGAATGAGTTGTCTCCACAGCTGGATGAATGGATTGTCTTTACAGCTGGATGAATGGATTGTCTGTACAGGTGGATGAATGGATTGTCTGTACAGCTGGATGAATGGGTTTTCTGTTCAGCTGGATAAATAGATTTTCAGCACAGCTGGGCTAATGGGTTGTCTGTACAGCTGAATGAATTGATGGTCTGTACAGCTGAATGAATGTATTGTCTGTACAGCCGGGTGACTGGATTGCCTGTACAGCTGGGTGAATGAATTGTCTGTACAGCTGGATGAATGCGTTTTCAGTTCAGCTGGATAAATAGATTTTCAGCACAGCTGGGCTAATGGGTTGTCTGCACATCTGGATGAAAGGATTGCCTACAGCTGGATGAATGGGTTGTCTGTACAGCTGGTTGAATTGATTGCCTGTACAGCTGGATGACTGGGTTGTCTGTACAGCTGAATGAATTGATTGTCTGTACAGCTGGATGAATTGATTGTTTGTACAGTGGGATAAATAGGCTTTGAGCACAGCTGGGTGAAAGGGTTGTCTGCACAGCTGGATGAATGGAAGGTCTGTACAGCTAAATGAATGGGTTATCTGTTCAGGTAGATGAATGGGTTGTCTGAACAGTTGGATAAATGGATTGTCTGCACAACTGGATGATTGGATGGTCTGTACAGGTGGATGAATGAGTTGTCTGTGCAGCTGGATGAAGGAATTGTCTGTACAGCTGGATGAATGGGTTGTCTGTACTGCTGGATAAATAGGTTTTCAGCACCGCTGGGTGAATGGGTTGTCTGCACAGCTGGATGAAAGGGCTTTCTACAGCTGGGTGAATGAGGTGTCTCCACAGCTGGGTGAATGGGTTGTCTGCACAGCTGGATGAAAAGATTGTCTACAACTGGATGAATGTGTTATCTGTACAGTTGGATAAATGGGCTGTCTGTACAGCTGAATGAATTGTTGGTCTGTTCAGCTGGATGAATGAACTGTGGGTACAGCTGGGTGAATAGATTGTTTGCACAGCTGGATGAATGAATTGTCTGTACAGCTGGATGAAAGGATTGTCTGTACAGTTGGATTAATGGGTTGTCTGTACAATTGGATGCATGGGTTGTCTGTACAGCTGGGTGAATGGGTTATCTGCACAGCTGCATGAATGCATTGTCTGTACCGCTGGATACAAGAATTGTCTTTATAACTGGATGAATGGGTTGTCTGTACAGCTGGATGAATGGATTGTCTGTACAGCTGGATGAATAGATTGTCTGTACAGCTGGATGAAAGGATTGTCTGTACTGCTGGGTGAAAGGCTTGTCTGTACATCTGGATGAATGGGTTGTCTGCACAACTGGATAAATGGATGGTCTGTACAACTGGATGAATAGGTTGTCTGTTTAGAAGGATTAATGGGTTACCCATACAGCTGGATGAATGAATTGTCTGTACAGCTGGATGAAAGGATTGTCTGTACAGTTAAATTAATGGGTTGTCTGTACAGCTGGATGAATGGGTTGTCTGTACAGCTGGGTGAATGGGTTCTCTGCACAGCTGCATGAATGAATTGTCTGTACAGCTGGATACAAGACTTGTCTGTATAACTGGATGAATGGGTTGTCTGTACAGCTGGATGAATGGATTGTCTGTACAGCTGGATGAATAGATTGTCTGAACAGCTGGATTGAATGATTGTCTGAACAGCTGGGTGAATGGGTTGTCTGCACAACTGGATGAATGGATAGTCTGTACAGCTGGATGAATAGTTTGTCTAATAGGAAAGATTAATGGGTTGTCTGTACAGCTGGATGAATGGGTTATCTGTACAGCTGAATGAATTGATAGTCTGTACAGCTGTATGAATGGATTGTTTGTGCAGCTGGGTGAATAAATTGTCTGTACAGCTTGGTGAATGGGTTGTCTCCACAGCTGGATGAATGAGTTGTCTGTACAGCTGGATGAATGAATTGTCTGTACAGCTGGATAAATGGGTTGTCTGTACTGCTGGATAAATAGGTTTTCAGCACAGCTGGGTGAATGGGTTATCTGCACAGCTGGATGAAAGGACTGTCTACAGCTGGGTGAATGAGTTGTCTCCACAGCTGGATGAATGGATTGTCTTTACAGCTGGATGAAGGGATTGTCTGTACAGGTGGATGAATGGATTGTCTGTACAGCTGGATGAATGGATTGTCTGTACAGCTGGATGAATGGATTGTCTGTACAGCTGGATAAATAGGTTTTCTGCACAACTGGGTGAATTGGTTGTCTGCACAGCTAGATGAAAGGGTTGTCTATACAGCTGGATGAATGGATAGTCTGTACAGATTGATGAATGGATTGTCTGTACAGCTGGCTGAATGGATGGTCTGTACAGCTGGATGAATGGATTGTCTGTACAGCTGGATGAATGGATTGTCTGTACAGCTGGATGAATGGATTGTTTGTACAGTGGGATAAATAGGCTTTTAGCACAGCTGGTTGAATGGGTTGTCTGCACAGCTGGATGAAAGGATTGTCTACAGCTGAATGCATGGGTTATTTGTACAGTTGGATGAATCTATGGTCTGTACAGCTAAATGAATGGGTTATCTTTTCAGGTAGATGAATCGGTTGTCTGTACAGTTGGATGAATGGGTTGTCTGTACAGCTGAATGAATGGTTGGTCTGTACAGATGAATGAATGAATTGTGGGTACAGCTGGGTGAATAGATTGTTTGCACAGCTGGATGAATGAGTTGCCCATACAGCTGGATGAATGAATTGTCTGTACAGCTGGATGAAAGGATTGTCTGTACAGTTGGATTAATGGGTTGTCTGTACAGCTGGATGAATGGGTTGTCTGTACAGCTGGGTGAATGGGTTCTCTGCACAGCTGCATGAATGAATTGTCTGTACAGCCAGATACAAGAATTGTCTGTATAACTGGATGAATGGGTTGTCTGTACAGCTGGATGAATGGATTGTCTGCACAGCTGGATGAATAGATTGTCCGTACAGCTGGATGAAATGATTGTCTGTACAGCTGGGTGAAAGGCTTGTCTGTACATCTGGATGAATGGGTTGTCTGCACAACTGGATACATGGATGGTCTGTACAGCTGGATGAATAGGTTGTCTGTTCAGAAAGATTAATGGGTTGTCTGTACAGCTGGATGAATGGATTGTCTGTACAGCTGGATGAAACGATTGTCTGTACAGCTGGATGAAAGGTTTTTCTGTACAGCCGGATGAATGGGTTGTCTGTACAGCTTTATGAAATGTTTTTCTGTACAGCTGGATGAATGGATTGTCTGTACAGCTGGATAAATGGATTGTCTGTGGAGCTGTTTGAATGGGTTGTCTGCACAGCTGCATGAATGGATTGTCTGCACAACTGGATTATTGGATTGTCTGTACAGGTGGATGAATGAATTGTCTGTACAGCTGGATGAAGGAATTGTCTGTACAGCTGGATGAATGGGTTGTCTGTACTGCTGGATAAATAGGTTTTCAGCAAAGCTGGGTGAATGGGTTGTCTGCACAGCTGGATCAAAGGGCTGTCTACAGCTGGGTGAATGAGTTGTCTCCACAGCTGTGTGAATGGGTTGTCTGCACAGCTGGATGAAAGGATTGTCTATAGCTGGATGAATGGGTTATCTGTACAGTTGGATGAATGGATGGTCTCAACAGCTAAATGAATGGGTTATTGGTTCAGGTAGATGAATGAGTTGTCTGTACAGTTGGATGAATGGGTTGTCTGTACAGCTGAATTAATTGTTGGTCTGTACAGCTGGATGAATGAATTGTGGGTACTTCTGTGTGAATAGATTGTTAGCACAGCTGGATGAATGGGTTGCCTATACAGCTGGATGAATGAATTGTCTGTACAGCTGGATACAAGAATTGTCTGTATAACTGGATGAATGGGTTGTCTGTACAGCTGCATGAATGGATTGTCTGTACAGCTGGATGAATAGATTGTCCGTACAGCTGGATGAAAGGATTGTCTGTACAGCTGGGTGAAAGGCTTGTCTGTACATCTCGATGAATGGGTTGTCTGCACAACTGGATGAATGGATGATCTGTACAGCTGTATGAATAGGTTGTCTAATCAGAAAGATTAATGGGTTGTCTGTACAGCTGGTTAATTGGGTTGTCTGTACAGCTGAATGAATTGATGGTCTGTACAGCTGGATGAATGGATTGTTTGTACAGCTGGGTGAATAAATTGTACGTACAGCTGGGTGAATGGGTTGTCTCCACAGTTGGATGAATGAGTTGTCTGTACAGCTGGATGAATGAATTGACTGTACAGCTGGATAAATGGGTTGTCTGTACTGCTGGATAAATAGGTTTTCAGCACAGCTGGGTGAATGAATTGTCTGCACAGCTGGATAAATGGGTTGTCTGTACTGCTGGATAAATATGTTTTCAGCACAGCTGGGTGAATGGGTTGTCTGCACAGCTGGATGAAACGGCTGTCTACAGCTGGGTGAATGAGTTGTCTCCACAGCTGGATGAATGGATTGTGTTTACAGCTGGATGAATGGATTGTCTGTACAGGTGGATGAATGGATTGTCTGTACAGCTGGATGAATGGGTTTTCTGTTCAGCTGGATAAATAGATTTTCAACACAGCTGGGCTAATGGGTTGTCTGTACAGCTGAATGAATTGATGGTCTGTACAGCTGAATGAATGTATTGTCTGTACAGCCGGGTGACTGGATTGCCTGTACAGCTGGGTGAATGGGTTTTCTCCACCTGGATGAATGGATTGTCTGTACAGCCGGATGAATGGATTGTCTGCACAGCTGCATGAATGGATTGTCTGCACAACTGGATGATTGGATGGTCTGTACAGGTGGATGAATGAGTTGTCTGTACAGCTGGATGAAGGAATTGTCTGTACAGCTGGGTGAAAGGCTTGTCTGTACATCTGGATGAATGAGTTGTCTGCACAACTGGATGAATGGATGGCCTGTACAACTGTATGAATAGGTTGTCTGTTCAGAAAGATTAATGGGTTGTCTGCACAGCTGGCTGAATGGGTTGTCTGTACAGCTGAATGAATTGATGGTCTGTACAGCTGGATGAATGGATTGTTTGTACAGCTGGGTGAATAAATTGTATGTACAGCTGGGTGAATGGGTTGTCTCCACAGCTTAATGAATGAGTTGTCTGTACAGCTAGATGAATGAATTGTCTGTACAGCTGGATGAATGGGTTGTATGTACTGCTGGATAAATAAGATTTCAGCACAGCTTGGTGAATGGGTTTGCTTGCATAGCTGGATGAAAGGGCTGTCTACAGCTGGGTGAATGAGTTGTCTCCACAGCTGGATGAATGGATTGTCTTTACAGCTGGATGAATGGATTGTCTGTACAGGTGGACGAATGGATTGCCTGTACAGCTGGATGAATGGGTTTTCTTTTCAGCTAGATAATTAGATTTTCAGCACAGCTGGGCTAATGGGTTGTCTGCACAGCTGGACAAAAGGATTGTCTGTACAGTTGGATTAATGGGTTGTCTGTACAGCTGAATGAATGGGTTGTCTGTACAGCTGGGTGAATGGGTTCTCTGCACAGCTGCATGAATGAATTGTCTGTACAGCCAGATACAAGAATTGTCTGTATAACTGGATGAATGGGTTGTCTATACAGCTGGATGAATGGATTGTCTGTACAGCTGGATGAATAGATTGTCCATACAGCTGGATGAAATGATTGTCTGTACAGCTGGGTGAAAGGCTTGTCTGTACATCTGGATGAATGGGCTGTCTGCACAACTGGTCAAATGGATGGTCTGTACAGCTGGATGAATAGGTTGTCTGTTCAGAAAGATTAATGGGTTGTCTGTACAGCTGGATGAATGGATTGTCTGTACAGCTGGATGAAACGATTGTCTGTACAGCTGGATGAAAGGTTTTTCTGTACAGCCGGATGAATGGGTTGTCTGTACAGCTTTATGAAATGTTTTTCTGTACAGCTGGATGAATGGATTGTCTGTACAGCTGGATAAATGGATTGTCTGTGCAGCTGCTTGAATGGGTTGTCTGCACAGCTGCATGAATGGATTGTCTGCACAACTGGATGATTGGATTGTCTGTACAGGTGGATGAATGAATTGTCTGTACAGCTGGATGAAGGAATTGTCTGTACAGCTGGATGAATGGGTTGTGTGTACTGCTGGATAAATAGGTTTTCAGCACAGCTGGGTGAATGCTTTGTCTGCACAGCTGGATCAAAGGGCTGTCTACAGCTGGGTGAATGAGTTGTCTCCACAGCTGGGTGAATAGGTTGTCTTCACAGCTGGATGAAAGGATTGTCTATAGCTGGATGAATGGGTTATCTGTACAGTTGGATGAATGGATGGTCTCAACAGCTAAATGAATGGGTTATTGGTTCAGGTAGATTAATGAGTTGTCTGTACAGTTGGATGAATGGGTTGTCTGTACAGCTGAATTAATTGTTGGTCTGTACAGCTGGATGAATGAATTGTGGGTACTGCTGGGTGAATAGATTGTTTGCACAGCTGGATGAATTGGTTGCCTATACAGCTGGATGAATGAATTGTCTGTACAGCTGGATACAAGAATTGTCTGTATAACTGGATGAATGGGTTGTCTGTACAGCTGGATGAATGGATTGTCTGTACAGCTGGATGAATAGATTGTCCGTACAGCTGGATGAAAGGATTGTCTGTACAGCTGGGTGAAAGGCTTGTCTGTACATCTCGATGAATGGGTTGTCTGCACAACTGGATGAATGGATGATCTGTACAGCTGGATGAATAGGTTGTCTAATCAGAAAGATTAATGGGTTGTCTGTACAGCTGGATAATTGGGTTGTCTGTACAGCTGGATGAATAGATTGTTCGTACATCTGGATGAAAGGATTGTCTGTACAGCTGGGTGAAAGGCTTGTCTGTACATCTGGATGAATGGGTTGTCTGCACAACTGGATGAATGGATGGTCTGTACAACGTGATGAATGGGTTGTCTGTTCAGAAAGATTAATGGGTTGTCTGTACAGCTGGCTGAATGGGTTGTCTGTACAGCTGAATGAATTGATGGTCTGTACAGCTGGATGAATGGATTGTTTGTACAGCTGTGTGAATAGATTGTCCGTACAGCTGGATGAAAGGATTGTATGTGCAGCTGGGTGAAAGGATTGTCTGTACATCTGGATGAATGGGTTGTCTGCACAACTGGATGAATGGATGGTCTGTACAACTGGATGAATAGGTTGTCTGTTCAGAAAGATTAATGGGTTGTCTGCACAGCTGGCTGAATGGATTGTCTGTACAGCTGAATGAATTGATGGTCTGTACAGCTGGATGAATGGATTGTTTGTACAGCTGGGTGAATAAATTGTATGTACAGCTGGGTGAATGGGTTGTCTCCACAGTTGGATGAATGAGTTGTCTGTACAGCTGTATGAATGAATTGACTGTACAGCTGGATAAATGGGTTGTCTGTACTGCTGGATAAATAGGTTTTCAGCACAGCTGGGTGAATGAATTGTCTGTACAGCTGGATAAATGGGTTGTCTGTACTGCTGGATAAATATGTTTTCAGCACAGCTGGGTGAATGGGTTGTCTGCACAGCTGGATGAAAGGGCTGTCTACAGCTGGGTGAATGAGTTGTCTGTACAGGTGGATGAATGGATTGTCTGTACAGCTGGATAAATAGATTTTCAACACAGCTGGGCTAATGGGTTGTCTGTACAGCTGAATGAATTGATGGTCTGTACAGCTGAATGAATGTATTGTCTGTACAGCCGGGTGACTGGATTGCCTGTACAGCTGGGTGAATGGGTTTTCTCCACACCTGGATGAATGGATTGTCTGTACAGCTAGATGAATGGATTGTCTGCACAGCTGCATGAATGGATTGTCTGCACAACTGGATGATTAGATGGTCTGTACAGGTGGATGAATGAGTTGTCTGTACAGCTGGATGAAGGAATTGTCTGTACAGCTGGGTGAAAGGCTTGTCTGTACATCTGGATGAATGGGTTGTCTGCACAACTGGATGAATGGATGGCCTGTACAACTGTATGAATAGGTTGTCTGTTCAGAAAGATTAATGGGTTGTCTGTACAGCTGGCTGAATGGGTTGTCTGTACAGCTGAATGAATTGATGGTCTGTACAGCTTGATGAATGGATTGTTTGTACAGCTGGGTGAATAAATTGTATGTACAGCTGGGTGAATGGGTTGTCTCCACAGCTTAATGAATGAGTTGTCTGTACAGCTAGATGAATGAATTGTCTGTACAGCTGGATGAATGGGTTGTATGTACTGCTGGATAAATAGGATTTCAGCACAGCTTGGTGAATGGGTTTGCTTGCATAGCTGGATAAAAGGGCTGTCTACAGCTGGGTGAATGAGTTGTCTCCACAGCTGGATGAATGGATTGTCTTTACAGCTGGATGAATGGATTGTCTGTACAGGTGGACGAATGGATTGCCTGTACAGCTGGATGAATGGGTTTTCTTTTCAGCTAGATAATTAGATTTTCAGCACAGCTGGGCTAATGGGTTGTCTGCACAGCTGGACGAAAGGATTGCCTACAGCTGGATAAATGGGTTGTCTGTACAGCTGGTTGAATGGATTGCCTGTACAGCTGGGTGAATGGGTTGTCTCTACAGCTGAATGAATTGATGGTCTGTACAACTGAATGAATGGATTGTCTGTGCGGCTGGATGAGTGGGTTGTCTGTACAGCTGAATGAATGGCTTGCCTGTACAGCTGGATGAATGGATTGTCTGTACAGCTGGATGAAAGGATTGTCTGTACAGCTGGATGAAAGGTTTTTCTGTACAGCCGGATGAATGGGTTGTCTGTCCAGCTGGATGAAAAGTTGTTCTGTACAGCTGGATGAATGGATTGTCTGTACAGCTGGATAAATGGATTGTCTGTGCAGCTGCATGAATGGGTTGTCTGCACAGCTGCATGAATGGATTGTCTGCACAACTGGATGATTGGATGGTCTGTACAGGTGGATGAATGAGTTGTCTGTACAGCTGGATGAAGGAATTTTCTGTATAGCTGGATGAATGGGTTGTCTGTACTGCTGAATAAATAGGTTTTCAGCACAGCTGGGTGAATGGGTTGTCTGCACAGCTGGATGAAAGGGCTGTCTACAGCTGGGTGAATGAGTTGGCTCCACAGCTGGATGAATGGATTGTCTTTACAGCTGGATGAATGGATTGTCTGTACAGGTGGCTGAATGGGGTTTCTGTTCAGCTGGATAAATAGATTTTCAGCGCAGCTGGGCTAATGGGTTGTCTGTACAGCTGAATGAATTGATGGTCTGTACAGCTGAATAAATGGATTGTCTGTACAGCCGGGTGACTGGATTGCCTATACAGCTGGGTGAATGGGTTGTCTCCACACCTGGATGAATGGATTGTCTGTACAGCTGGATGAATGGATGGTCTGTACAGCTAAATGAATTGGTTATCTGTTCAGGTAGATTAATGGGTTGTCTGTACAGTTGGATGAATGGGCTGTCTGTACAGCTGAATGAATTGTTGGTCTGTAAAGCTGGATGAATGAACTGTGGGTACAGCTGGGTGAATAGATTGTCTGTACAGTTGGATTAATGGGTTGTCAGTACAGCTGGATGAATGGGTTGTCTGTACAGCTGGGAAAGTTGGTTCTCTGCACAGCTGCATGAATGAATTGTCTGTACAGCTGGATACAAGAATTGTCTGTGTAACTGAATGAATGGGTTGTCTGTACAGCTGGGCGAATGGATTGTCTGTACAGCTGGATGAATAGTTTGTCCGTACAGCTGGGTGAAAGGATTGTCTGTACAGCTGGGTGAAAGGCTTGTCTGTACATCTGGATAAATGGTTTGTCTGCACAACTGGATGAATGGATGGTCTGTACAGCTGGATGAATAGGTTGTCTAATCAGAAAGATTAATGGGCTATCTGTACAGCTGGATGAATGGGTTGTCTGTACAGCTGAATGAATTGATGGTCTGTACAGCTGGATGAATGGATTGTTTGTAAAGCTGGGTGAATACATTGTCTGTACAGCTGGGTGAATGGGTTGTCTCCACAGCTGGATTAATGAGTTGTCTGTACAGCTGGGTGAATGAATTGTCTGTACATCTGGATAAATAGTGTGTCTGGCTAAATAGGTTTTCAGCACAGCTGGGTGAATGGGTTGTCTACACAGCTGGATGAAAGGACTGTCTACAGCTGGGTGAATGAGTTGTCTCCACAGCTGGATGAATGGGTTGTCTTTACAGCTGGATGAATGCATTGTCTGTACAGGTGGATGAATGGATTGTCTGTACAGCTGGATGAATGGATTTTCTGTTCAGCTGGATAAATAGATTTTCAGCACAGCTGGGCTAATGGGTTGTCTGCACAGCTGGATGAAAGGATTGCCTGCAGCTGGATGAATGGGTTGTCTGTACAGCTGAATGAATTGATGGTCTGTACAACTGAATGAATGGATTGTCTGTACGGCTGGATGAGTGGGTTGTCTGTACAGCTGAATGAATGGATTGTCTGTACAGCTGGATGAATGGATTGTTTGTACAGTGGGATAAATAGGCTTTGAGCACAGCTGGGTGAATGGGTTGTCTGCACAGCTGGATGAAAGGATTGTCTACAGCTGGATGAATGGGTTATCTGTACAGTTGGATGAATGGATGGTCTGTACAGCTAAATGAATGGGTTATCTGTTCAGGTAGATGAATGGGTTGTCTGGACAGTTGGATGAATGGGTTGTCTGTACAGCTGAATGAATTGTTGGTCTGTACAGCTGGATGAATGAACTGTGGGTACAGCTGGGTGAATAGATTGTTTGCACAGCTGGATGAATGGTCTGCCTATACAGCTGGATGACTGAATTGTCTGTACAGCTGGATGAAAGGATTGTCTGTACAGTTGGATTAATGGGTTGTCTGTACAGCTGGATGAATGGGTTGTCTGTACAGCTGGGTGAATGGGTTCTCTGTACAGCTGCATGAATGAATAGTCTGTACAGCTGGATACAAGAATTGTCTGTATAACTGGATGAATGGGGTGTCTGTACAGCTGGATGAATGGATTGTCTGTACAGCTGGATGAATAGATTGTCCGTACAGCTGGATGAAATGATCGTCTGTACAGCTGGGTGAAATGCTTGTCTGTACATCTGGATGAATGGGTTGTCTGCACAACTGGATAAATGGATGGTCTATACAGCTGGATGAATAGGTTGTCTGTTCAGAAAGATTAATGGGTTGTCTGTACAGCTGGATGAATGGATTGTCTGTACAGCTGGATGAAAGGATTGTCTGTACAGCTGGATGAAAGGGTTTTCTGTACAGCCGGATGAATGGGTTGTCGGTACAGCTTTATGAAATGTTTTTCTGTACAGCTGGATGAATGGATTGTCTGTACAGCTGGATAAATGGATTGTCTGTGCAGCTGCATGAATGGGTTGTCTGAACAGCTGCATGAATGGATTGTCTGCACAACTGGATGATTGGATTGTCTGTACAGGTGGATGAATGAATTGTCTGTACAGCTGGATGAAGGAATTGTCTGTACAGCTAGATGAATGGGTTGTCTGTACTGCTGGATAAATAGGTTTTCAGCACAGCTGGGTGAATGGGTTGTCTGCTCCGCTGGATCAAAGGGCTGTCTACAGCTGGGTGAATGAGTT
Organism: Triturus cristatus; assembly: GCF_964204655.1. NCBI lineage: Eukaryota > Metazoa > Chordata > Amphibia > Caudata > Salamandridae > Triturus > Triturus cristatus. The sequence goes on along the minus strand of NC_140579.1, from coordinate 1,015,904,995 downwards.
GTCTCCACAGCTGGGTGAATGGGTTGTCTGTACAGCTGGATGAAAGGATTGTCTATAGCTGGATGAATGGGTTATCTGTACAGTTGGATGAATGGATGGTCTGAACAGTTAAATGAATGGGTTATTGGTTCAGGTAGATGAATGGGTTGTCTGTACAGTTGGATGAATGGGTTGTCTGTACAGCTGAATTAATTGTTGGTCTGTACAGCTGGATGAATGAATTGTGGGTACTGCTGGGTGAATAGATTGTTTGCACAGCTGGATGAATGGGTTGCCTATACAGCTGGATGAATGAATTGTCTGTACAGCTGGATACAAGAATTGTCTGTATAACTGGATGAATGGGTTGTCTGTACAGCTGGATGAATGGATTGTCTGTACAGCTGGATGAATAGATTGTCCGTACAGCTGGATGAAAGGATTGTCTGTACAGCTGGGTGAAAGGCTTGTCTGTACATCTGGATGAATGGGTTGTCTGCACAACTGGATGAATGGATGGTCTGTACAGCTGGATGAATAGGTTGTCTAATGAGAAAGATTAATGTGTTGTCTGTGCAGCTGGATGAATGAGTTGTCTGTACAGCTGGATGAATGAATTGTCTGTACATCTGGATAAATGGTTTGTCTGTACTGCTGGATAAATAGGTTTTCAGCACAGCTGGGTGAAAGGACTGTCTACAGCAGGGTGAATGAGTTGTCTCCACAGCTGGATGAATGGATTGTCTTTACAGCTGGATGAATGGATTGTCTGACCAAAGGAAATGATGGACGGAGTGTTGAACATTGCAAGCACTCACCCCCAGTCAACTGATCTGGGTTTAATCCATCACCGTTCTTTAGCCCACTCTGCCACCCCAGTTCAGACATGGCCATATGCAAATCAGTCTCACCCTGTGCCCCATGGGAACAGTCCAGCCCGAACTGCCAAGCCATGTCTTCCCTGGACCGGAAACAAGCTTCCTAGGACCGGTTTCTGGCATTTCAGCTGTCTTCAGCCAGGCTTGCTTGAATCCAGTGGCAAAGTGAGCAAAGGACTCACGTCTGAGCATACCCTGCCAACTTATGCCTATACAGCTGGATCAATGAATTGTCTGTACAGTTGGATTAATGGGTTGTCTGTACAGTTGGATGAATGGGTTGTCTGTACAGCTGGGTGAATGGGTTCTCTGCACAGCTGCATGAATGCATTGTCTGTACAGCTGGATACAAGAAGTGTCTTTATAACTGGATGAATGGGTTGTCTGTACAGCTGGATGAATGGATTGTCTGTACAGGTGGATGAATGGATTGTCTGTACAGCTGGATTAATGGATTGTCTGTACAGCTGGATAAATAGGTTTTCTGCACAACTGGGTGAATTGGTTGTCTGTACAGTTGGATTAATGGGTTGTCTGTACAGCTGGATGAATGGGTTGTCTGTGCAGCTGGGTGAATGGGTTCTCTGCACAGCTGCATGAATGCATTGTCTGTACAGCTGGATACAAGAATTGTCTGTATAACTGGATGAATGGGTTGTCTGATCAGGTAGATGAATAGGTTGTCTGTGCAGCTGCATGAATGGGGTGTCTGCACAGCTGCATGAATGGATTGTCTGCACAACTGGATGATTGGATGGTGTGTACAGGTGGATGAATGGGTTGTCTGTTCAGGAAGATTAATGGGTTATCTGTACAGCTGGATGAATGGGTTGTCTGTACAGCTGAATGAATTGATGGTCTGTACAGCTGAATGAATGGATTGTCTGTACAGCTGGGTGACTGGATTGCCTGTACAACTGAGTGATTGGTTTGTCTCCAGAGCTGGATGAATGGATTGTCTGTACAGCTGGATGAATGGATTGTCTGTACAGCTGGATGAATGGGTTGTTTGTACAGTGGGATAAATAGGTTTTTAGCACAGCTGGATGAATGGGTTATCTGTACAGCTGGGTGAATGGATGGTCTGTACAGCTAAATGAATGGGTTATCTATTCAGGTAGATGAATGGCTTGTCTGTACAGTTGGATAAATGGGTTGTCTGTATAGCTAAATGAATTATTGGTCTGTACAGCTGGATGAATGGGTTGCCTATACAGCTGGATGAATGAATTGTCTGTACAGCTGGGTGAATAGGTTCTCTGCACAGCTGCATGAATGCATTGTCTGTACAGCTGGATACAAGAATTGTCTTTATAACTGGATGAATGGGTTGTCTGTACAGCTGGATGAATGGATTGTCTGTACAGCTGGATGAATAGATTGTTCATATTGCTGGATGAAAGGAGTGTCTGTACAGCTGGGTGAAAGGCTTGTCTGTACATCTGGATGAATGGGTTGTCTGCACAACTGGATGAATGGATGGTCTGTACAACGTGATGAATAGGTTGACTGTTCAGAAAGATTAATGGGTTGTCTGTACAGCTGGCTGAATGGGTTGTCTGTACAGCTGAATGAATTGATGGTCTGTACAGCTGGATGAATGAATTGTTTGTACAGCTGTGTGAATAGATTGTCCGTACAGCTGGATGAAAGGATTGTATGTACAGCTGGGTGAAAGGATTGTCTGTACATCTGGATGAATGGGTTGTCTGCACAACTGGATGAATGGATGGTCTGTACAACTGGATGAATAGGTTGTCTGTTCAGAAAGATTAATGGGTTGTCTGCACAGCTGGATAATTGGGTTGTCTGTACAGCTGAATGAATTGATGGTCTGTACAGCTGGATGAATGAGTTGTCTGTACAGCTAGATGAATGAATTGTCTGTACAGCTGGGTGAATGGGTTGTCTGCACAGCTGGATGAAAGGGCTATCTACAGCTGGGTGAATGAGTTGTCTCCACAGCTGGATGAATGGTTTGTCTCTACAGCTGGATGAATGGATTGTCTGTACAGGTGGATGAATGGATTGTCTGTACAGCTGGATGAATTGGGTTTCTGTTCAGCTGGATAAATAGATTTTCAGCACAGCTGGGCTAATGGGTTGTCTGTACAGCTGAATGAATTGATGGTCTGTGCAGCTGAATAAATGGATTGTCTGTACAGCCGGGTGACTGGATTGCCTGTACAGCTGGGTGAATGGGTTGTCTCCACACCTGGATGAATGGATTGTCTGTACAGCTGGATGAATGGATTGTCTGTACAGCTGGATGAATGGATTGGCTGTACAGCTGGATGTATGGGTTGTTTGTACAGTGGGATAAATAGGCTTTGAGCACAGCTGGGTGAATGGGTTGTCTGCACAGCTGGATGAAAGGATTGTCTACAGCTGGATGAATGGGTTATTTGTACAGTTGGATGAATGGATGGTCTGTACAGCTAAATGAATGGGTTATCTTTTCAGGTAGATGAATGGGTTGTCTGTACAGTTGGATGAATGGGTTGTCTGTACAGCTGAATGAATGGTTGGTCTGTACAGATGGATGAATGAATGGTGGGTACAGCTGGGTGAATAGATTGTTTGCACAGCTGGATGAATGGGTTGCCCATACAGCTGGATGAATGAATTGTCTGTACAGCTGGATGAAAGGATTGTCTGTACAGTTGGATTAATGGGTTGTCTGTACAGCTGGATGAATGGGTTGTCTGTACAGCTGGGTGAATGGGTTCTCTACACAGCTTCATGAATGAATTGTCTTTACAGCTGGATACAAGAATTGTCTGTATAATTGGATGAATGGGTTGTCTGTACAGCTAGATGAATGGATTGTCTGTACAGCTGGATGAATAGATTGTCCGTACAGCTGGATGAAATGATTGTCTGTACAGCTGGGTGAAAGGCTTGTCTGTACATCTAGATGAATGGGTTGTCTGCACAACTGGATGAATGGATGGTCTGTACAGCTAGATTAATAGGTTGTCTGTTCAGAAAGATTAATGGGTTGTCTGTACAGCTGGATGAATGGATTTTCTGTACAGCTGGATGAAAGGATTGTCTGTACAGCTGGATGAAAGGTTTTTCTGTACAGCCGGATGAATGGGTTGTCTGTACAGCTGGATGAAAGGTTTTTCTGAACAGCTGGATGAATGGATTGTCTGTACAGCTGGATAAATGGATTGTCTGTGCAGCTGCATGAATGGGTTGTCTGCACAGCTGCATGAATGGATTGTCTGCAAAACCGGATGATTGGATGGTCTGTACAGGTGGATGAATGGGTTGTCTGTACTGCTGGATAAATAGGTTTTCAGCACAGCTGGGTGAATGGGTTGTCTTCAAAGCTGGATGAAAGGGCTGTCTACAGCCGGGTGAATGAGTTGTCTCCACATCTGGGTGAATGGGTTGTCTGCACAGCTGGATGAAAGGATTGTCTATAGCTGGATGAATGGGTTATCTGTACAGTTGGATGAATGGAAGGCCTGTACAGCTAAATGAATGAGTTATTGGTTCAGGTAGATGAATGGGTTGTCTGTACAGTTGGATGAATGGGTTGTCTGTACAGCTGAATTAATTGTTGGTCTGTACAGCTGGATGAATGAATTGTGGGTACTGCTGGGTGAATAGATTGTTTGCACAAATGGATGAATGGGTTGCCTATACAGCTGGATGAATGAATTGTCTGTACAGCTGGATGAAAGGATTGTCTGTACAGTTGGATTAATGGGTTGTCTGTACAGCTGGATGAATGGGTTGTCTGTACAGCTGGGTGAATGGGTTATCTGCACAGCTGCATGAATGAATTGTCTGTACAGCTGGATACAAGAATTGTCTGTATAAGTGGATGAATGGGTTGTCTATACAGCTGGATGAATGGATTGTATGTACAGCTGGATGAATAGATTGTCCGTACAGCTGGATGAAATGATTGTCTGTACAGTTGGATTAATGGGTTGTCTGTACAGCTGGATGAATGAATTGTCTGTACAGCTGGATGAAAGGATTGTCTGTACAGTTGGATTAATGGGTTGTCTGTACAGCTGGATGAATGGGTTGTCTGTACAGCTGGGTGAATGGGTTATCTGCACAGCTGCATGAATGAATTGTCTGTACAGCTGGATACAAGAATTGTCTGTATAAGTGGATGAATGGGTTGTCTATACAGCTGGATGAATGGATTGTATGTACAGCTGGATGAATAGATTGTCCGTACAGCTGGATGAAATGATTGTCTGTACAGCTGGGTGAAAGGCTTGTCTGTACATCTAGATGAATGGGTTGTCTGCACAACTGGATGAATGGATGGTCTGTACAGCTAGATTAATAGGTTGTCTGTTCAGAAAGATTAATGGGTTGTCTGTACAGCTGGATGAATGGATTTTCTGTACAGCTGGATGAAAGGATTGTCTGTACAGCTGGATGAAAGGTTTTTCTGTACAGCCGGATGAATGGGTTGTCTGTACAGCTGGATGAAAGGTTTTTCTGAACAGCTGGATGAATGGATTGTCTGTACAGCTGGATAAATGGATTGTCTGTGCAGCTGCATGAATGGGTTGTCTGCACAGCTGCATGAATGGATTGTCTGCACAACCGGATGATTGGATGGTCTGTACAGGTGGATGAATGGGTTGTCTGTACTGCTGGATAAATAGGTTTTCAGCACAGCTGGGTGAATGGGTTGTCTTCAAAGCTGGATGAAAGGGCTGTCTACAGCCGGGTGAATGAGTTGTCTCCACATCTGGGTGAATGGGTTGTCTGCACAGCTGGATGAAAGGATTGTCTATAGCTGGATGAATGGGTTATCTGTACAGTTGGATGAATGGAAGGCCTGTACAGCTAAATGAATGAGTTATTGGTTCAGGTAGATGAATGGGTTGTCTGTACAGTTGGATGAATGGGTTGTCTGTACAGCTGAATTAATTGTTGGTCTGTACAGCTGGATGAATGAATTGTGGGTACTGCTGGGTGAATAGATTGTTTGCACAAATGGATGAATGGGTTGCCTATACAGCTGGATGAATGAATTGTCTGTACAGCTGGATGAAAGGATTGTCTGTACAGTTGGATTAATGGGTTGTCTGTACAGCTGGATGAATGGGTTGTCTGTACAGCTGGGTGAATGGGTTATCTGCACAGCTGCATGAATGAATTGTCTGTACAGCTGGATACAAGAATTGTCTGTATAAGTGGATGAATGGGTTGTCTATACAGCTGGATGAATGGATTGTATGTACAGCTGGATGAATAGATTGTCCGTACAGCTGGATGAAATGATTGTCTGTACAGTTGGATTAATGGGTTGTCTGTACAGCTGGATGAATGAATTGTCTGTACAGCTGGATGAAAGGATTGTCTGTACAGTTGGATTAATGGGTTGTCTGTACAGCTGGATGAATGGGTTGTCTGTACAGCTGGGTGAATGGGTTATCTGCACAGCTGCATGAATGAATTGTCTGTACAGCTGGATACAAGAATTGTCTGTATAAGTGGATGAATGGGTTGTCTATACAGCTGGATGAATGGATTGTATGTACAGCTGGATGAATAGATTGTCCGTACAGCTGGATGAAATGATTGTCTGTACAGTTGGATTAATGGGTTGTCTGTACAGCTGGATGAATGGGTTGTCTGTACAGCTGGGTGAATGGGTTCTCTGTACAGCTGCATGAATGAATTGTCTGTACAGCTGGATACAAGAATTGTCTGTATAACTGGATGAATGGGTTGTCTGTAGAGATGGATGAATGGATTGTCTGTACAGCTGGATGAATAGATTGTCCGTACAGCTGGATGAAATGATTGTCTGTACAGCTGGGTGAAAGGCTTGTCTGTACATCTGGATGAATGGGTTCTCTGCACAACTGGATGAATGGATGGTCTGTACAGCTGGATGAATAGGTTGTCTAATCAGAAAGATACATGGATTGTCTGTACAGCTGGATGAATGGGTTGTCTGTACAGCTGAATGAATTGATGGTCTGTACAGCTGGATGAATGGATTGTTTGTGCAGCTGGGTGACTACATTGTCTGTACAGCTTGGTGAATGGGTTGTCTCCACAGCTGGATGAATGAGTTGTCTGTACAGCTGGATGAATGAATTGTCTGTACAGCTGGATAAATGGGTTGTCTGTACTGCTGGATAAATAGGTTTTCAGCACAGCTGGGTGAATAGGTTGTCTGCACTGCTGGATGAAAGGACTGTCTACCTCTGGGTGAATGAGTTGTCTCCACAACTGGATTAATGGATTGTCTTTACAGCTGGATGAATGGATTGTCTGTACAGGTGGATGAATGGACTGTCTGTAAAGCTGGATGAATGGGTTGTCTGTACAGCTGGATGAATGGATTGCCTGTACAGCTGGATGAATGGATTGTCTGTACAGCTGGATAAATAGGTTTTCTGCACAACTGAGAGAATGGGTTGTCTGTACAGCTGAATGAATTGATGGTCTGTACAACTGAATGAATGGATTGCCTGTACGGCTGGATGAGTGGGTTGTCTGCACAGCTGGATGAAAGGGTTGTCTATACAGCTGGATGAAAGGATTGTCTGTACAGATTGATGAATGGATTGTCTGTACAGCTGGCTGAATGGATGGTCTGTACAGCTGGATGAATGGGTTGTCTGATCAGGTAGATGAATAGGTTGTCTGTGCAGCTGCATGAATAGGGTGTCTGCACAGCTGCATGAATGGATTGTCTGCACAACTGGATGATTGGATGGTCTGTACAGGTGGATGAATGGGTTGTCTGTTCAGGAAGATTAATGGGTTATCTGTACAGCTGGATGAATGGGTTGTCTGTACAGCTGAATGAATTGATGGTCTGTACAGCTGAATGAATGGATTGTCTGTACAGCCGGGTGACTGGATTGCCTGTACAACTGGGTGAATGGTTTGTCTCCAGAGCTGGATGAATGGATTGTCGGTACAGCTGGATGAATGGATTGTCTGTACAGCTGAAAGAATGGGTTGTTTGTACAGTGGGATAAATAGGTTTTTAGCACAGCTGGATGAATGGGTTGCCTGCACAGCTGGAGGAAAGGATTGTCTACAGCTGGATGAATGGGTTATCTGTACAGCTGGATGAATGGATGGTCTGTACAGCTAAATGAATGGGTTATCTGTTCAGGTAGATTAATGGGTTGTCTGTACAGTTGGATGAATGGGTTGTCTGTATAGCTGAATGAATTGTTGGTCTGTACAGCTGGATGAATTAATTGTGGGTACAGCTGGGTGAATCGATTGTTTGCACAGCTGGATGAATGGGTTGCCTATACAGCTGGATGAATGAATTGTCTGTACAGCTGGATGAACGGATTGTCTGTACAGTTGGATTAATGGGTTGTCTGTACAGTTGGATGAATGGGTTGTCTGTACAGCTGGGTGAATGGGTTCTCTGCACAGCTGCATGAATGCATTGTCTGTACAGCTGGATACAAGAATTGTCTATATACCTGGATGAATGGGTTGTCTGTACAGCTGGATGAATGGATTGTCTGTACAGCTGGATGAATAGATTGTTCGTACAGCTGGATGAAAGGGTTGTCTGCACAGCTGGGTGAAAGGCTTGTCTGTACATCTGGATGAATGGGTTGTCTGCACAACTGGATGAATGGATGGTCTTTACAACGTGATGAATAGGTTGTCTGTTCAAAGAGATTAATGGGTTGTCTGTACAGCTGGCTGAATGGGTTGTCTGTACAGCTGAATGAATTGATGGTCTGTACAGCTGGATGAATGGATTGTTTGTACAGCTGGGTGAATAGATTGTCCGTACAGCTGGATGAAAGGATTGTATGTGCAGCTGGGTGAAAGGATTGTCTGTACATCTGGATGAATGGGTTGTCTGCACAAGTGGATGAATGGATGGTCTGTACAACTGGATGAATAGGTTGTCTGTTCAGAAAGATTAATGGGTTGTCTGCACAGCTGGCTGAATGGGTTGTCTGTACAGCTGAATGAATTGATGGTCTGTACAGCTGGATGAATGGATTGTTTGTACAGCTGGGTGAATAAATTGTCTGTACAGCTGGGTGAATGGGTTGTCTCCACAGCTGGATGAATGAGTTGTCTGTACAGCTAGATTAATGAATTGTATGCACAGCTGGATGAAACTGCTGTCTACAGCTGTGTGAATGAGTCGTCTACACAGCTGGACGAATGGATTGTCTCTACAGCTGGATGAATAGATTGTCTGTACAGGTGGATGATTGGATTGTCTGTACAGCTGGATGAAGGGGTTTTCTGTTCAGCTGGATAAATAGATTTTCAGCACAGCTGGGCTAATGGGTTGTCTGTACAGCTGAATGAATTGATGGTCTGTACAGCTGAAAGAATGGATTGTCTGTACAGCCGGGTGACTGGATTGCCTGTACAGCTGGGTGAATGGGTTGTCTCCACACCTGGATGAATGGATTGTCTGTACAGCTGGATGAATGGATTGTCTGTACAGCTGGATGAATGGGTTGTTTGTACAGTGGGATACATAGGCTTTTAGCACAGCTGGGTGAACGGGTTGTCTGCACAGCTGGATGAAAGGATTGTCTACAGCTGGATGAATGGGTTATCTGTACAGTTGGATGAATGGATGGTCTGTACAGCTAAATGAATGGGTTATCTGCTCATGTAGATGAATGGGTTGTCTGTACAGTTGGATGAATGGGCTGTCTGTACAGCTTAATGAATTGTTGGTCTGTACAGCTGGATGACTGAACTGTGGGTACAGCTGGGTGAATAGATTGTTTGCACAGCTGGATGAATGGGTTGCCTATACAGCCGGATGCATGAATTGTCTGTACAGCTGGATGAAAGGATTGTCTGTACAGTTGGATTAATGGGTTGTCAGTACAGCTGGATGAATGGGTTGTCTGTACAGCTGGGTGAATGGGTTCTCTGCACAGCTGCATGAATGAATTGTCTTTAAAGCTGGATACAAGAATTGTCTGCATAACTGGATGAATGGGTTGTCTGTACAGCTGGATGAATGGATTGTCTGTACAGCTGGATGAATAGATTGTCCGTACAGCTGGATGAAATGATTGTCTGTACAGCTGGGTGAACGGCTTGTCTGTACGGTTGGATGAATGGGTTGTCTGCACAACTCAATGAATGGATGGTCTGTACAGCTGGATGAATAGGTTGTCTGTTCAGAAAGATTAATGGGTTGTCTGTACAGCTGGATGAATGGATTGTCTGTACAGCTGGATGAAACGATTGTCTGTATAGCTGGATGAAAGGTTTTTCTGTATAGCTGGATGAATGGATTGTCTGTACAGCTGGATAAATGGATTGTCTGTGCAGCTGCATGAATGGGTTGTCTGCACAGCTGCATGAATGGATTGTCTGCACAACCGGATGATTGGATGGTCTGTACAGGTGGGTGAATGGGTTGTCTGTACTGCTGGATAAATAGGTTTTCAGCACAGCTGGGTGAATGGGTTGTCTGCACAGCTGGATGAAAGGGCTGTCTACAGCTGGGTGAATGAGTTGTCGCCACATCTGGGTGAATGGGTTGTCTGCACAGCTGGATGAAACGATTGTCTATAGCTGGATGAATGGGTTATCTGTACAGTCGGATGAATGGATGGCCTGTACAGCTAAATGAATGGGTTATTGGTTCAGGTAGATGAATGGGATGTCTGTACGGTTGGATGAAAGGGTTGTCTGTAAAGCTGAATTAATTGTTGGTCTGTACAGCTGGATGAATGAATTGTGGGTACTGCTGGGTGAATAGATTGTTTGCACAGCTGGATGAATGGGTTGCCTATACAGCTGGATGAATGAATTGTCTGTTCAGCTGGATGAAAGGATTGTCTTTACAGTTGGATTAATGGGTTGTCTGTACAGCTGGATGAATGGGTTGTCTGTACAGCTGGGTGAATGGGTTCTCTGCACAGCTGCATGAATGAATTGTCTGTACAGCTGGATGAAAGGTTTTTCTGAACAGCTGGATGAATGGGTTGTCTGTACAGCTGGATGAATGGATTGTCTGTACAGCTGGATGAATAGATTGTCCATACAGCTGGATGAAAGGATTGTCTGTACAGCTGGGTGAAATGCTTGTCTGTACATCTGGATGAATGGGTTGTCTGCACAACTGGATGAATGGATGGTCTGTACAGCTGGATGAAAAGGTTGTCTAATCAGAAAGATTAATGGGTTGTCTGTACAGCTGGATGAATGGGTTGTCTGTACAGCTGAATGAATTGATGGTCTGTAAAGCTGGATGAATGGATTGTTTGTACAGCTGGGTGAATAAATTGTCTGTACAGCTGGGTGAATGGGTTGTCTCCACAGCTGAGTTGTCTGTACAGCTGGATAAATGGGTTGTCTGTACTGCTGGATAAATAGGTTTTCAGCACAGCTGGGTGAATGGTTTGTCTGCACAGCTGGATGAAAGGACTGTCTACAGCTGGGTGAATGAGTTGTCTCCACAGCTGGATGAATGGATTGTCTTTACAGCTGGATGAATGGATTGTCTGTACAGGTGGATGAATGGATTGTTTGTACATCTGGATGAATGGGTTGTCTGTACAGCTGGATGAATGCATTGTCTGTACAGCTGGATGAATGGATTGTTTGTACAGCTGGATAATTAGGTTTTCTGCACAACTGCGTGAATTGGTTGTCGGCACAGCTGGATGAAAGGGTTGTCTATACAGCTGGATGAATGGATTGTCTGTACAGATTGATGAATGGATTGTCTGTACAGATTGATGAATGGATTGTCTGTACAATTGGCTGAATGGATAGTCTGTACAGCTGGATGAATGGGTTGTCTGATCAGGTAGATGAATAGGTTGTCTGTGCAGCTGCATGAATGGGGTGTCTGCACAGCTGCATGAATGGATTGCCTGCACAACTGGATGATTGGATGGTCTGTACAGGTGAATGAATGGGTTGTCTGTTTAGGAAGAGTAATGGGTTATCTGTACATCTGGATGAATGGGTTGTCTGTACAGCTGAATGAATTGATAGTCTGTACAGCTGAATGAATGAATTGTCTGTACAGCCGGGTGACTGGATTGCCTGTACAACTGGGTGAATGGTTTGTCTCCAGAGCTGGATGAATGGATTGTCTGTACAGCTGGATGAATGGATTGTCTGTACAGCTGGATGAATGGGTTGTTTGTACAGTGGGATAAATAGTTTTTTAGCACAGCTGGATGAATGGATTGCCTGCACAGCTGGATGAAAGGATTGTCTCCAGCTGGATGAATGGGTTATCTGTACAGCTGGATGCATGGATGGTCTGTACAGCTAAATGAATGGGTTATCTGTTCAGGTAGATGAATGGGTTGTCTGTACAGTTGGATGAACGGGTTGTCTGTATAGCTGAATGAATTATTGGTCTGTACAGCTGGATAAATTAATTGTGGGTACAGCTGGGTGAATCGATTGTTTGCACAGCTGGATGAATGGGTTGCCTATACAGCTGGATGAATGAATTGTCTGTACAGCTGGATAAAATGATTTTCTGTACAGTTGGATTAATGGGTTGTCTGCACAGTTGGATGAATGGGTTGTCTGTATAGCTGGGTGAATGGGTTCTCTGCACAGCTGCATGAATGCATTGTCTGTACAGCTGGATACAAGAATTGTCTTTATAACTGGATGAATGGATTGTCTGTACAGCTGGATGAATGGATTGTCTGTACAGCTGGATGAATAGATTGTTCGTACATCTGGATGAAAGGATTGTCTGTACAGCTGGGTGAAAGGCTTGTCTGTACATCTGGATGAATGGGTTGTCTGCACAACTGGATGAATGGATGGTCTGTACAACGTGATGAATAGGTTGTCTGTTCAGAAAGATTAATGGGTTGTCTGTACAGCTGGCTGAATGGGTTGTCTGTACAGCTGAATGAATTGATGGTCTGTACAGCTGGATGAATGGATTGTTTGTACAGCTGTGTGAATAGATTGTCCGTACAGCTGGATGAAAGGATTGTATGTGCAGCTGGGTGAAAGGATTGTCTGTACATCTGGATGAATGGGTTGTCTGCACAACTGGATGAATGGATGGTCTGTACAACTGGATGAATAGGTTGTCTGTTCAGAAAGATTAATGGGTTGTCTGCACAGCTGGCTGAATGGGTTGTCTGTACAGCTGAATGAATTGATGGTCTGTACAGCTTGGTGAATGGGTTGTCTCCACAGCTGGATGAATGAGTTGTCTGTACAGCTGGATGAATGAATTGTCTGTACAGCTGGATAAATGGGTTGTCTGTACTTCTGGATAAATAGGTTTTCAGCACAGCTGGGTGAATAGGTTGTCTGCACTGCTGGATGAAAGGACTGTCTACCTCTGGGTGAATGAGTTGTCTCCACAGCTGGATGAATGGATTGTCTTTACAGCTGGATGAATGGATTGTCTGTACAGGTGGATGAATGGACTGTCTGTAAAGCTGGATGAATGGGTTGTCTGTACAGCTGGATGAATGGATTGCCTGTACAGCTGGATGAATGGATTGTCTGTACAGCTGGATAAATAGGTTTTCTGCACAACTGAGAGAATGGGTTGTCTGTACAGCTGAATGAATTGATGGTCTGTACAACTGAATGAATGGATTGCCTGTACGGCTGGATGAGTGGGTTGTCTGCACAGCTGGATGAAAGGGTTGTCTATACAGCTGGATGAATGGATTGTCTGTACAGATTGATGAATGGATTGTCTGTACAGCTGGCTGAATGGATGGTCTGTACAGCTGGATGAATGGGTTGTCTGATCAGGTAGATGAATAGGTTGTCTGTGCAGCTGCATGAATAGGGTGTCTGCACAGCTGCATGAATGGATTGTCTGCACAACTGGATGATTGGATGGTCTGTACAGGTGGATGAATGGGTTGTCTGTTCAGGAAGATTAATGGGTTATCTGTACAGCTGGATGAATGGGTTGTCTGTACAGCTGAATGAATTGATGGTCTGTACAGCTGAATGAATGGATTGTCTGTACAGCCGGGTGACTGGATTGCCTGTACAACTGGGTGAATGGTTTGTCTCCAGAGCTGGATGAATGGATTGTCGGTACAGCTGGATGAATGGATTGTCTGTACAGCTGAAAGAATGGGTTGTTTGTACAGTGGGATAAATAGGTTTTTAGCACAGCTGGATGAATGGGTTGCCTGCACAGCTGGATGAAAGGATTGTCTACAGCTGGATGAATGGGTTATCTGTACAGCTGGATGAATGGATGGTCTGTACAGCTAAATGAATGGGTTATCTGTTCAGGTAGATTAATGGGTTGTCTGTACAGTTGGATGAATGGGTTGTCTGTATAGCTGAATGAATTGTTGGTCTGTACAGCTGGATGAATTAATTGTGGGTACAGCTGGGTGAATCGATTGTTTGCACAGCTGGATGAATGGGTTGCCTATACAGCTGGATGAATGAATTGTCTGTACAGCTGGATGAACGGATTGTCTGTACAGTTGGATTAATGGGTTGTCTGTACAGTTGGATGAATGGGTTGTCTGTACAGCTGGGTGAATGGGTTCTCTGCACAGCTGCATGAATGCATTGTCTGTACAGCTGGATACAAGAATTGTCTATATACCTGGATGAATGGGTTGTCTGTACAGCTGGATGAACAGATTGTCTGTACAGCTGGATGAATAGATTGTTCGTACAGCTGGATGAAAGGGTTGTCTGCACAGCTGGGTGAAAGGCTTGTCTGTACATCTGGATGAATGGGTTGTCTGCACAACTGGATGAATGGATGGTCTTTACAACGTGATGAATAGGTTGTCTGTTCAAAAAGATTAATGGGTTGTCTGTACAGCTGGCTGAATGGGTTGTCTGTACAGCTGAATGAATTGATGGTCTGTACAGCTGGATGAATGGATTGTTTGTACAGCTGGGTGAATAGATTGTCCGTACAGCTGGATGAAAGGATTGTATGTGCAGCTGGGTGAAAGGATTGTCTGTACATGTGGATGAATGGGTTGTCTGCACAAGTGGATGAATGGATGGTCTGTACAACTGGATGAATAGGTTGTCTGTTCAGAAAGATTAATGGGTTGTCTGCACAGCTGGCTGAATGGGTTGTCTGTACAGCTGAATGAATTGATGGTCTCTACAGCTGGATGAATGGATTGTTTGTACAGCTGGGTGAATAAATTGTCTGTACAGCTGGGTGAATGGGTTGTCTCCACAGCTGGATGAATGAGTTGTCTGTACAGCTAGATGAATGAATTGTATGCACAGCTGGATGAAACGGCTGTCTACAGCTGTGTGAATGAGTCGTCTACACAGCTGGACGAATGGATTGTCTCTACAGCTGGATGAATAGATTGTCTGTACAGGTGGATGATTGGATTGTCTGTACAGCTGGATGAAGGGGTTTTCTGTTCAGCTGGATAAATAGATTTTCAGCACAGCTGGGCTAATGGGTTGTCTGTACAGCTGAATGAATTGATGGTCTGTACAGCTGAAAGAATGGATTGTCTGTACAGCCGGGTGACTGGATTGCCTGTACAGCTGGGTGAATGGGTTGTCTCCACACCTGGATGAATGGATTGTCTGTACAGCTGGATGAATGGATTGTCTGTACAGCTGGATGAATGGGTTGTTTGTACAGTGGGATACATAGGCTTTTAGCACAGCTGGGTGAACGGGTTGTCTGCACAGCTGGATGAAAGGATTGTCTGTACAGCTGAATGAATTGATGGTCTGTACAGCTGGATGAATGGATTGTTTGTACAGCTGGGTGAATAAATTGTCTGTACAGCTGGGTGAATGGGTTGTCTCCACAGCTGGATGAATGAGTTGTCTGTACAGCTAGATGAATGAATTGTATGCACAGCTGGATGAAACGGCTGTCTACAGCTGTGTGAATGAGTCGTCTACACAGCTGGACGAATGGATTGTCTCTACAGCTGGATGAATAGATTGTCTGTACAGGTGGATGATTGGATTGTCTGTACAGCTGGATGAAGGGGTTTTCTGTTCAGCTGGATAAATAGATTTTCAGCACAGCTGGGCTAATGGGTTGTCTGTACAGCTGAATGAATTGATGGTCTGTACAGCTGAAAGAATGGATTGTCTGTACAGCCGGGTGACTGGATTGCCTGTACAGCTGGGTGAATGGGTTGTCTCCACACCTGGATGAATGGATTGTCTGTACAGCTGGATGAATGGATTGTCTGTACAGCTGGATGAATGGGTTGTTTGTACAGTGGGATACATAGGCTTTTAGCACAGCTGGGTGAACGGGTTGTCTGCACAGCTGGATGAAAGGATTGTCTACAGCTGGATGAATGGGTTATCTGTACAGTTGGATGAATGGATGGTCTGTACAGCTAAATGAATGGGTTATCTGCTCAGGTAGATGAATGGGTTGTCTGTACAGTTGGATGAATGGGCTGTCTGTACAGCTTAATGAATTGTTGGTCTGTACAGCTGGATGACTGAACTGTGGGTACAGCTGGGTGAATAGATTGTTTGCACAGCTGGATGAATGGGTTGCCTATACAGCCGGATGCATGAATTGTCTGTACAGCTGGATGAAAGGATTGTCTGTACAGTTGGATTAATGGGTTGTCAGTACAGCTGGATGAATGGGTTGTCTGTACAGCTGGGTGAATGGGTTCTCTGCACAGCTGCATGAATTAATTGTCTTTAAAGCTGGATACAAGAATTGTCTGCATAACTGGATGAATGGGTTGTCTGTACAGCTGGATGAATGGATTGTCTGTACAGCTGGATGAATAGATTGTCCGTACAGCTGGATGAAATGATTGTCTGTACAGCTGGGTGAAAGGCTTGTCTGTACATCTAGATGAATGGGTTGTCTGCACAACTCAATGAATGGATGGTCTGTACAGCTGGATGAATAGGTTGTCTGTTCAGAAAGATTAATGGGTTGTCTGTACAGCTGGATGAATGGATTGTCTGTACAGCTGGATGAAACGATTGTCTGTATAGCTGGATGGAAGGTTTTTCTGTATAGCTGGATGAATGGATTGTCTGTACAGCTGGATAAATGGATTGTCTGTGCAGCTGCATGAATGGGTTGTCTGCACAGCTGCATGAATGGATTGTCTGCACAACCGGATGATTGGATGGTCTGTACAGGTGGGTGAATGGGTTGTCTGTACTGCTGGATAAATAGGTTTTCAGCACAGCTGGGTGAATGGGTTGTCTGCACAGCTGGATGAAAGGGCTGTCTACAGCTGGGTGAATGAGTTGTCGCCACATCTGGGTGAATGGGTTGTCTGCACAGCTGGATGAAAGGATTGTCTATAGCTGGATGAATGGGTTATCTGTACAGTCGGATGAATGGATGGCCTGTACAGCTAAATGAATGGGTTATTGGTTCAGGTAGATGAATGGGATGTCTGTACGGTTGGATGAAAGGGTTGTCTGTAAAGCTGAATTAATTGTTGGTCTGTACAGCTGGATGAATGAATTGTGGGTACTGCTGGGTGAATAGATTGTTTGCACAGCTGGATGAATGGGTTACCTATACAGCTGGATGAATGAATTGTCTGTTCAGCTGGATGAAAGGATTGTCTTTACAGTTGGATTAATGGGTTGTCTGTACAGCTGGATGAATGGGTTGTCTGTACAGCTGGGTGAATGGGTTCTCTGCACAGCTGCATGAATGAATTGTCTGTACAGCTGGATGAAAGGTTTTTCTGAACAGCTGGATGAATGGGTTGTCTGTACAGCTGGATGAATGGATTGTCTGTACAGCTGGATGAATCGATTGTCCATACAGCTGGATGAAAGGATTGTCTGTACAGCTGGGTGAAATGCTTGTCTGTACATCTGGATGAATGGGTTGTCTGCACAACTGGATGAATGGATGGTCTGTACAGCTGGATGAAAAGGTTGTCTAATCAGTAAGATTAATGGGTTGTCTGTACAGCTGGATGAATGGGTTGTCTGTACAGCTGAATGAATTGATGGTCTGTAAAGCTGGATGAATGGATTGTTTGTACAGCTGGGTGAAAAAATTGTCTGTACAGCTGGGTGAATGGGTTGTCTCCACAGCTGAGTTGTCTGTACAGCTGGATAAATGGGTTGTCTGTACTGCTGGATAAATAGGTTTTCAGCACAGCTGGGTGAATGGTTTGTCTGCACAGCTGGATGAAAGGACTGTCTACAGCTGGGTGAATGAGTTGTCTCCACAGCTGGATGAATGGATTGTCTTTACAGCTGGATGAATGGATTGTCTGTACAGGTGGATGAATGGATTGTTTGTACATCTGGATGAATGGGTTGTCTGTACAGCTGGATGAATGCATTGTCTGTACAGCTGGATGAATGGATTGTTTGTACAGCTGGATAATTAGGTTTTCTGCACAACTGCGTGAATTGGTTGTCGGCACAGCTGGATGAAAGGGTTGTCTATACAGCTGGATGAATGGATTGTCTGTACAGATTGATGAATGGATTGTCTGTACAGATTGATGAATGGATTGTCTGTACAGTTGACTGAATGGATGGTCTGTACAGCTGGATGAATGGGTTGTCTGATCAGGTAGATGAATAGGTTGTCTGTGCAGCTGCATGAATGGGGTGTCTGCACAGCTGCATGAATGGATTGCCTGCACAACTGGATGATTGGATGGTCTGTACAGGTGAATGAATGGGTTGTCTGTTTAGGAAGAGTAATGGGTTATCTGTACATCTGGATGAATGGGTTGTCTGTACAGCTGAATGAATTGATAGTCTGTACAGCTGAATGAATGGATTGTCTGTACAGCCGGGTGACTGGATTGCCTGTACAACTGGGTGAATGGTTTGTCTCCAGAGCTGGATGAATGGATTGTCTGTACAGCTGGATGAATGGATTGTCTGTACAGCTGGATGAATGGGTTGTTTGTACAGTGGGATAAATAGTTTTTTAGCACAGCTGGATGAATGGGTTGCCTGCACAGCTGGATGAAAGGATTGTCTCCAGCTGGATGAATGGGTTATCTGTACAGCTGGATGCATGGATGGTCTGTACAGCTAAATGAATGGGTTATCTGTTCAGGTAGATGAATGGGTTGTCTGTACAGTTGGATGAACGGGTTGTCTGTATAGCTGAATGAATTATTGGTCTGTACAGCTGGATAAATTAATTATGGGTACAGCTGGGTGAATCGATTGTTTGCACAGCTGGATGAATGGGTTGCCTATACAGCTGGATGAATGAATTGTCTGTACAGCTGGATAAAATGATTTTCTGTACAGTTGGATTAATGGGTTGTCTGTACAGTTGGATGAATGGGTTGTCTGTATAGCTGGGTGAATGGGTTCTCTGCACAGCTGCATGAATGCATTGTCTGTACAGCTGGATACAAGAATTGTCTTTATAACTGGATGAATGGATTGTCTGTACAGCTGGATGAATGGATTGTCTGTACAGCTGGATGAATAGATTGTTCGTACATCTGGATGAAAGGATTGTCTGTACAGCTGGGTGAAAGGCTTGTCTGTACATCTGGATGAATGGGTTGTCTGCACAACTGGATGAATGGATGGTCTGTACAACGTGATGAATAGGTTGTCTGTTCAGAAAGATTAATGGGTTGTCTGTACAGCTGGCTGAATGGGTTGTCTGTACAGCTGAATGAATTGATGGTCTGTACAGCTGGATGAATGGATTGTTTGTACAGCTGTGTGAATAGATTGTCCGTACAGCTGGATGAAAGGATTGTATGTGCAGCTGGGTGAAAGGATTGTCTGTACATCTGGATGAATGGGTTGTCTGCACAACTGGATGAATGGATGGTCTGTACAACTGGATGAATAGGTTGTCTGTTCAGAAAGATTAATGGGTTGTCTGCACAGCTGGCTGAATGGGTTGTCTGTACAGCTGAATGAATTGATGGTCTGTACAGCTGGATGAATGGATTGTTTGTACAGCTGGGTGAATAAATTGTCTGTACAGCTGGGTGAATGGGTTGTCTCCACAGCTGGATGAATGAGTTGAATTGAATTGAATTGAAGAAGCTCTTATATAGCGCATGGCTACTCAAAAGCATCCAAGCGCTCAACAAGGGTAACCCAAGGAAAATAGGAAAGCCGTTAACTAGACCAGAAAACACGACTTAAGTCCTCGGAAAGAGCCAGGTTTTCAACTTCTGCCGAAACACAAGCAGACAAGGCTCCTGGCGAAGCATCAGAGGAAGGGAGTTCCAAAGTTTGGAGGCGTTTAGTGAAAAAAGACACCCACCCGAACGAGATCTCTTAATTCGAGGGATCACTACCAAGTTCTGATCATTGGATCGAAGATTTAGAGGGGATTTGTGGGGAATGACCAAATTTTCCAAGATGGGAGGACCTTTCCCGTGGAGGAGTTTATGTGCCATACACAAAGATTTAAAGAAAACCCGCTCTTTCACCGGTAGCCAGTGAAGAGATTTCAGGGCGGGTTTAGCTGATGTGCGGTGATTGACGCCCATTAGAAGTCTTGCCGCCGCGTTCTGAACGACTTGAAGCCTTTTGGTCGTGGAGGCTGGTACTCCCAAATACAAGGCATTCGCATAATCTATCCTGGAAAGGATCAGAGATTGTATTAGGATTTTTCTGGCCCTTTCCGGCAGTTGTGGGAGGATTTTTCGCAAGGTTTTTAGAATCCCAAAACAAGTGGCAGCAACCTTCCTAGCCTGAGTTCTGAAAGTTAGCTCCGTATCGAGCCAGAGCCCAAGGCTTTTAATTTCTGGATTATAGATAGGGCCGGCCCCATACACAAAGGCCAGAAGGTCGCGTTGTCAAAGCTGGCCTGCCGTCCCAGCAACAGCAGCTCTGTTTTCCCGCCATTCAGTCTAAGGTGAGATTGGTCCATCCAACATGCCACAGCTTCTAAACAGTTACGTAACTGCAGCGGAGACTGTCTGAACTGATTCAGGGAGAACACCAGCTGAGTGTCATCGGCGTAACTCACAAGCTGGACCCCGAAGGGGACCACTATCTCCGCCAAAGGGGCCATATACACATTGAACAATGTGGGGCTGAGGGACGACCCCTGCGGAACCCCACACTGTAACGGGACTGGACCGGAGCAATGATCATCTTCAAAGACCCTAAAAAATCTGTCCTCAAGGAAGGATTCCAGCCACTTAAGAGCCTTGCCCGTGATTCCCATATTGCTGAGGCGGGAAACCAGAATGTGATGGTTAACTGTGTCGAAGGCGGCACTGAGGTCCAGGAGGATAATGGCTGCGCTGCCACCATCATCCAGAATCCTCCTGGCATCCTCCACCACCCTCAACAAGGCAGTTTCTGTTCCCTGTCCTTTCCTGAACCCAGTTTGTGATGGATGCAGCAAATTATTAGTTTCCAAAAAGGAAGCCAATTGTGAATTGACAAATTTCTCAGTCAGTTTACTAATGCCCGGTAAGAGAGAAATAGGACGGTAGTTGGAAAAGTCCCCTGGATCCAAACTGGGTTTCTTAAGCAATGCCCTAACCATTGCTATCTTCCATTCTCTAGGGACAATAGCTGAGTTTAAAGATGCATTCACCATATTCACAATTGATTTGCTGACGATGGAAAGGGCTGCATTTAAAATGCTCATCGGAGCAGGATGACACTGGGAGCCACTCTTGATGGTATTCAGCAAAGTAGGCAAAAGATCCTCCCTAAGAGGAGAGAAGAAGGAGAGCATGGGGTGATCCGATAGATTCTGACTAACAGGTGGCATTTGAGAGGCGATTGGAGATAGTGGAGGAAGCGTATCAATGATCTTTTTAATCTTGGTGCAGAAGAAAGTCGCCAGTTCTTCGCATCGACTGCCTGCTTCGTCCGAGACAGGCCGTGGGTCAGGGACTTTAGTCAGCAATTTCACAATTCTAAATATCTCCCTGGGAGCATTAGCAGAGGACTCGATTTTACTGGCAAAGAAAGCAGATTTGGTATTAATCAGGGCGGTCTTGTATTTCTTTAGAACCGCTCTGTATCTGCTTTTTTTCCCCCCATTAAAATCTCTCCTCCATTGCCTCTCTTCCCTTTTACACTCTTGTTTAAGAGCTCTCTGCTCCTGATTAAACCAAGGATGCTTGGTGAGGCCTTTCTTGGTTTTTATTGTTTTTTTTGGCACCAGACTGTCCAAGGACCGCTCTATCCACAGGTTAAACTCCTGATTGGCTCTCTCCACATCCAAATGGACTGAGGGTTCAGTGCGCTTCAGGATGCTTGCCCATTTAGAAAGGTCAAGCTTGGACCAATGCCTGGCTAGCCCTCTATAAGAATTTGAGGAAGAATTAGGCTGAGCCATGTTCCATCTAAAAGGGACCACCATATGGTCTGACCAAGGGACCGGAACAGGAACTTCGGTAATGAGGCCGGGAATGTTACAAAAAATGGGGTCCAGAAGGTTGCCCTTCGAATGAGTAGGATGTAATACCTTTTGACTTAGGTCATAGCTGCCCAGATCCTTTATGACTTCTGAAGCGGCCAAATCCGAGTGTTTATTAAAATGAAGGTTGAAGTCCCCCAGCACCAGAAAGTTAGAGACAGTAGTGGCTACATCCATCACTGTTTCAGCCAGGTTTTCCTGAAAGAGCCCCAGAGGGCCTGGGGGGCGGTAGAACAGGAGGCCTGAGAAGGAGGTAGCTGGGGATGTTGTAATGACAAAGTGTACACTCTCACTATCCAAAATTGAAAGCTCAAGTAAACGACATGTGATGTAATCCTTATAGATGATAGCGACCCCTCCCCCCGCTTTCACACCTCTATCCTTGTGCTGGATCAGATACCCAGGGGGCAATGACCGCACGATATCAGGGTCCGAGGTGGGGCTCAACCAAGTTTCCATAAGAAACAAGATATCCAAAGATTTGTCGAGAAGTAAAAGAAAGATCTCGACAGCATGTTTAGTCAATGAACAGCAGTTTACTAGTGCCATTTTTAAGTCCCGTTCACATCGGCTACTTAACTTGTCACTCTCTGTGGTCCCAAATGCACAATTAGTACACGTAGATTGTCCACGGGCTAAATTTAACGAGTGGTAACAAGTTGGGGGTGTGTAGCCCTTTAGTGATAGTAGAGACAGGAGTGAGTACACAAAAGGCAGCATACATACTGGGGCAGAGTGTCCGAGCCCTGAGCCCGGCCGTGCGCGAACGGGCGCAAACGGGCTTACCTCTGGTGCACCTCCGGCACATAAATGGCGCTCCCGCTGCGCTCGACCGCTGCGCGTATCCATGAGTTGTTTAAGTAGGCTGCCAACCTGACCACCGGAGCGCTAGAGCGCTAACAACAATGGAGCTCCAAAACGGCCCTTCCTACCCCCAATATGGCGGCAATATCGAGCTCTACCGGGCAGGGACCCGCTCTAAAAGCGGTGGATACAACAATTTAGAGTGCAAGAGATGCGTGACTGGGGAAGTAGCTCGAACATCCAATGCCACAGAATAAAAACAGGGCAAAACAAATGAAGTAAAACACAAGTGAAAAACGAAGGGGTAAGTTTAAAAAACAGCACATCAGAACTGTGCAATAGCAGCATGCACCAGTAGCAAACAGCGCCTCCAGCACCCAAGGGTACCTTGTTCAGAGTGACCCACCTGAGTATGGGATTTAAGTAGGCTGCCGACCTGACCACCGGAGCGCTAGAGCGCTAACAACAATGGCGCTCCAAAACGGCCCTTCCTACCCCCAATATGGCGGCAATATCGAGCTCTACCGGGCAGGGACCCGCTCTAAAAGCGGTGGATACAACAATTTAGAGTGCAAGAGATGCGTGACTGGGGAAATAGCTCGAACATCCAATGCCACAGAATAAAAACAGGGCAAAACAAATGAAGTAAAACACAAATGAAAAACGAAGGGGTAAGTTTAAAAAACAGCACATCAGAACTGTGCAATAGCAGCATGCACCAGTAGCAAACAGCGCTTCCAGCACCCAAGGGTACCTTGTTCAGACTGACCCACCTGAGTATGGGATTTAAGTAGGCTGCCGACCTGACCACCGGAGCACTAGAGCGCTAACAACAATGGCGCTCCAAAACGGCCCTTCCTACCCCCAATATGGCGGCAATATCGAGCTCTACCGGGCAGGGACCCACTCTAAAAGTGGTGGATACAACAATTTAGAGTGCAAGAGATGCGTGACTGGGGAAATAGCTCGAACATTCAATGCCACAGAATAAAAACAGGGCAAAACAAATGAAGTAAAACACAAATGAAAAACGAAGGGGTAAGTTTGTCTGTACAACTAGATGAATGAATTGTCTGTACAGCTGGGTGAATGGGTTGTCTGCACAGCTGGGTGAAAGGGCTGTCTACAGCTGGGTGAATGAGTTGTCTCCACAGCTGGATGAATGGATTGTCTCTACAGCTGGATGAACGGATTGTCTGTACAGGTGGATGAATGGATTGTCTGTACAGCTGGATGAATGGGGTATCTGTTCAGCTGGATAAATTGATTTTCAGCACAGCTGGGCTAATGGGTTGTCTGTACAGCTGAATGAATTGATGGTCTGTTCAGCTGAATGAATGGATTGTCTGTACAGCCGGGTGACCGGATTGCCTGTACAGCTGGGTGAATTGGTTGTCTCCACACCTGGATGAATGGATTGTCTGTACAGTTGGATGAATGGATTGTCTGTACAGCTGGATGAATGGATTGTCTGTACAGCTGGATGAATGGGTTGTTTGTACAGTGGGATAAATAGGCTTTTAGCACAGCTGGGTGAATGGGTTGTCTGCACAGCTGGATGAAATGATTGTCTACAGCTGGATGAATGGGTTATTTGTACAGTTGGATGAATGGATGGGCTGTACAGCTAAATGAATGGGTTATCTTTTCAGGTAGATGAATGGGTTGTCTGTACAGTTGGATGAATGGGTTGTCTGTACAGCTGAATGAATGGTTGGTCTGTACAGATGGATGAATGAATTGTGGGTACAGCTGGATGAATAGATTGTTTGCACAGCTGGATGAATGGGTTGCCCAATGCCCATGCAGCTGGATGAATGAATTGTCTGTACAGCTGGATGACAGGATTGTCTGTACAGTTGGATTAATGGGTTGTCTGTACAGCTGGATGAATGGGTTGTCTGTACAGCTGGGTGAATGGGTTCTCTGCACAGCTGCATGAATGAATTGTCTTTACAGCTGGATACAAGAATTGTCTGTAGAGGTGGATGAATGGATTGTCTGTACAGCTGGATGAATGGGTTGTCTGTACAGCTGGATGAATGGAGTGTCTGTACAGCTGGATGAATGGATTGTTTGTACAGCTGGATAATTAGGTTTTCTGCACAACTGCGTGAATTGGTTGTCTGCACAGCTGGATGAAAGTGTTGTCTATGCAGCTGGATGAATGGATTGCCTGTACAGATTGATGAATGGATTGTCTGCACAACTGGATGATTGGATGGTCTGTACAGGTGGATGAATGGGTTTTCTGTTCAGGAAGATTAATGGGTTATCTGTACAGCTGGATGAATGGATGGTCTGTACAGCTGAATGAATGGATTGTCTGTACAGCCGGGTGACTGGATTGCCTGTACAGCTGGGTGAATGGGTTGTCTCCACAGCTTGTTGAATGGATTGTCTGAACAGCTGGATGAATGGATTGTCTGTACAGCTGGATGAATGGATTGTCTGTACAGCTGGATGAATGGGCTGTTTGTACGGTGGGACAAATAGGCTTTTAGCACAGCTGGGTGAATGGGTTGTCTGCACAGCTGGATAAAGGATTGTCTACAGCTGGATGAATGGGTTATTTGTACAGTTGGATGAATGGATGGTCTGTACAGCTAAATGAATGGGTTATCTGTTCAGGTAGATGAATGGGTTGTCTGTACAGTTGGATGAATGGGTTGTCTGTACAGCTGAATGAATGGTTGGTCTGTACAGCTGGATGAATGAATTGTGGGTACAGCTGGGTGAATAGATTGTTTGCACAGCTGGATGAATGGGTTGCCCATCCAGCTGGATGAATGAATTGTCTGTACAGCTGGATGAAAGGATTGTCTGTACAGTTGGATTAATGGGTTGTCTGTACAGCTGGAGGAATGAGTTGTCTGTACAGCTGGATGAATGGATTGTCTGTACAGCTGGATGAATGGATTGTTTGTACAGCTAGATAAATAGGTTTTCTGCACAACTGCATGAATTGGTTGTCTGCACAGCTGGATGAATGGGTTGTCTGTACAGCTGAATGAATGGTTGGTCTGTACAGCTGGATGAATGAATTGTGGGTACAGCTGGGTGAATAGATTGTTTGCACAGCTGGATGAATGGGTTGCCCATACAGCTGGATGAATGAATTGTCTGTACAGCTGGATGAAAGGATTGTCTGTACAGTTGGATTAATGGGTTGTCTGTACAGCTGGATGAATGGGTTGTCTGTACATCTGGATGAATGGATTGTCTCTACAGCTGGATAAATGGATTGTCTGTACAGGTGGATGAATGGATTGTCTGTACAGCTGGATGAATGGGGTTTCTGTTCAGCTGGATAAATAGATTTTCAGCACAGCTGGGCTAATGGGTTGTCTGTACAGCTGAATGAATTGATGGTCTGTTCAGCTGAATGAATGGATTGTCTGTACAGCCGGGTGACTGGATTGCCTGTACAGCTGGGTGAATGGGTTCTCTCCACAGCTTGTTGAATGGATTGTCTGTACAGCTGAATGAATGGATTGTCTGTACAGCTGGTTGAATGGATTGTCTGTACAGCTGGATGAATGGGCTGTTTGTACGGTGGGACAAATAGGCTTTTAGCACAGCTGAGTGAATGGGTTGTCTGCACAGCTGGATGAAAGGGTTAATTGTACAGTTGGATGAATGGATGGTCTGTACAGCTAAATGAATGGGTTATCTTTTCAGGTAGATGAATGGGTTGTCTGTACAGTTGGATGAATGGGTTGTCTGTACAGCTGAATGAATGGTTGGTCTGTACAGATGGATGAATGAATTGTGGGTACAGCTGGATGAATAGATTGTTTGCACAGCTGGATGAATGGGTTGCCCAATGCCCATACAGCTGGATGAATGAATTGGCTGTACAGCTGGATGACAGGATTGTCTGTACAGTTGGATTAATGGGTTGTCTGTACAGCTGGATGAATGGGTTGTCTGTACAGCTGGGTGAATGGGTTCTCTGCACAGCTGCATGAAGGAATTGTCTTTACAGCTGGATACAAGAATTGTCTGTATAACTGGATGAATGGGTTGTCTGTACAGCTGGATGAATGGATTGTCTGTACAGCTGGATGAATAGATTGTCCGTACAGCTGGATGAAATGATTGTCTGTACAGCTGGGTGAAAGGCTTGTCTGTACATATAGATGAATGGGTTGTCTGCACAACTGGATGAATGGATGGTCTGTACAGCTGGATGAATAGGTTGTCTGTTCAGAAAGATTAATGGGTTGTCTGTACAGCTGGATGAATGGATTGTCTGTACAGCTGGATGAAAGGATTGTCTGTACAGCTGGATGAAAGGTTTTTCTGTACAGCCGGATGAATGGGTTGTCTGTACAGCTGGATGAAAGGTTTTTCTGAACAGCTGGATGAATGGGTTGTCTGTGCAGCTGCATGAATGGGTTGTCTGCACAGCTGCATGAATGGATTGTCTGCACAACCGGATGATTGGATGGTCTGTACAGGTGCATGAATGGGTTGTATGTACTGCTGGATAAATAGGTTTTCAGCACAGCTGGGTGAATGGGTTATCTGCAAAGCTGGATGAAAGGGATGTCTACAGCTGGGCGAATGAGTTGTCTCCACATCTGGGTGAATGGGTTGTCTGCACAGCTGGATGAAAGGATTGTCTATAGCTGGATGAATGGGTTATCTGTACAGTTGGATGAATGGATGGCCTGTACAGCTAAATGAATGAGTTATTGGTTCAGGTAGATGAATGGGTTGTCTGTACAGTTGGATGAATGGGTTGTCTGTACAGCTGAATTAATTGTTGGTCTGTACAGCTGGATGAATGAATTGTGGGTACTGCTGGGTGAATAGATTGTTTGCACAGCTGGATGAATGGATTCCCTATACAGCTGGATGAATGAATTGTCTATGCAGCTGGATGAAAGGATTGTCTGTACAGTTGGATTAATGGGTTGTCTGTACAGCTGGATGAATGGGTTGTCTGTACAGCTGGGTGAATGGGTTCTCTGCACAGCTGCATGAATGAATTGTCTGTACAGCTGGATGAAAAGTTTTTCTGAACAGCTGGATGAATGGGTTGTCTGTACAGCTGGATGAATGGATTGTCTGTACAGCTGGATGAATAGATTGTCCGTACAGCTGGATGAAAGGATTGTCTGTACAGCTGGGTGAAAGGCTTGTCTGTACATCTGGATGAATGGGTTGTCTGCACAACTGGATGAATGGATGGTCTGTACAGCTGGATGAATAGGTTGTCTAATCAGAAAGATGAATGGGTTGTCTGTACAGCTGGATGAATGGGTTGTCTGTACAGCTGAATGAATTGATGGTCTGTACAGCAGGATTAATGGATTGTTTGTACAGCTGGGTGAATAAATTGTCTGTACAGCTGGGTGAATGGGTTGTCTGTACTGTTGGATAAATAGGTTTTCAGCACAGCTGGGTGAATGAATTGTCTGTACAGCTAGATAAATGGGTTGTCTGTACTGCTGGATACATAGGTTTTCAGCACAGCTGGGTGAATGGGTTGTCTGCACAGCTGGATGAAAGGACTGTCTACAGCTGGGTGAATGAGTTGTCTCCACAGCTGGATGAATGAATTGTCTGTACAGCTGGATACAAGAATTGTCTGTACAGGTGGATGAATGGATTGTCTGTACAGCTGGATGAATGGGTTGTCTGTACAGCTGGATGAATGGATTGTCTGTACAGCTGGATGAATGGATTGTTTGTACAGCTGGATAATTAGGTTTTCTGCACAACTGCGTGAATTGGTTGTCTGCACAGCTGGATGAAAGTGTTGTCTATGCAGCTGGATGAATGGATTGCCTGTACAGATTGATGAATGGATTGTCTGCACAACTGGATGATTGGATGGTCTGTACAGGTGGATGAATGGGTTTTCTGTTCAGGAAGATTAATGGGTTATCTGTACAGCTGGATGAATGGATGGTCTGTACAGCTGAATGAATGGATTGTCTGTACAGCCGGGTGACTGGAATGCCTGTACAGCTGGGTGAATGGGTTGTCTCCACAGCTTGTTGAATGGATTGTCTGTACAGCTGGATGAATGGATTGTCTGTACAGCTGGATGAATGGGCTGTTTGTACGGTGGGACAAATAGGCTTTTAGCACAGCTGGGTGAATGGGTTGTCTGCACAGCTGGATAAAGGATTGTCTACAGTTGGATGAATGGGTTATTTGTACAGTTGGATGAATGGATGGTCTGTACAGCTAAATGAATGGGTTATCTGTTCAGGTAGATGAATGGGTTGTCTGTACAGTTGGATGAATGGGTTGTCTGTACAGCTGAATGAATGGTTGGTCTGTACAGCTGGATGAATGAATTGTGGGTACAGCTGGGTAAATAGATTGTTTGCACAGCTGGATGAATGGGTTGCCCATACAGCTGGATGAATGAATTGTCTGTACAGCTGGATGAAAGGATTGTCTGTACAGTTGGATTAATGGGTTGTCTGTACAGCTGGAGGAATGAGTTGTCTGTACAGCTGGATGAATGGATTGTCTGTACAGCTGGATGAATGGATTGTTTGTACAGCTGGATAAATAGGTTTTCTGCACAACTGCATGAATTGGTTGTCTGCACAGCTGGATGAATGGGTTGTCTGTACAGCTGAATGAATGGTTGGTCTGTACAGCTGGATGAATGAATTGTGGGTACAGCTGGGTGAATAGATTGTTTGCACAGCTGGATGAATGGGTTGCCCATACAGCTGGATGAATGAATTGTCTGTACAGCTGGATGAAAGGATTGTCTGTACAGTTGGATTAATGGGTTGTCTGTACAGCTGGATGAATGGGTTGTCTGTACATCTGGATGAATGGATTGTCTCTACAGCTGGATGAACGGATTGTCTGTACAGGTGGATGAATGGATTGTCTGTACAGCTGGATGAATGGGGTTTCTGTTCAGCTGGATAAATAGATTTTCAGCACAGCTGGGCTAATGGGTTGTCTGTACAGCTGAATGAATGGATGGTCTGTTCAGCTGAATGAATGGATTGTCTGTACAGCCGGGTGACTGGATTGCCTGTACAGCTGGGTGAATGGGTTCTCTCCACAGCTTGTTGAATGGATTGTCTGTACAGCTGGATGAATGGATTGTCTGTACAGCTGGTTGAATGGATTGTCTGTACAGCTGGATGAATGGGCTGTTTGTACGGTGGGACAAATAGGCTTTTAGCACAGCTGAGTGAATGGGTTGTCTGCACAGCTGGATGAAAGGATTGTCTACAGCTGGATGAATGGGTTATTTGTACAGTTGGATGAATGGATGGTCTGTACAGCTAAATGAATGGGTTACCTTTTCAGGTAGATGAATGGGTTGACTATACAGTTGGATGAATGGGTTGTCTGTACAGCTGAATGAATGGTTGGTCTGTACAGTTGGATGAATGAATTGTGGGTACAGCTGGGTGAATAGATTGTTTGCAAAGCTGGATGAATGGGTTGCCCATACAGCTGGATGAATGAATTGTCTGTACAGCTGGATGAAAGGATTGTCTGTACAGTTGGATTAATGGGTTTTCTGTACAGCTGGATGAATGGGTTGTCTGTACAGCTGGGTGAATGGGTTCTCTGCAGAGCTGCATGAATGAATTGTCTGTACAGCTGGATACAAGAATTGTCTGTATAACTGGATGAATGGGTTGTCTGTACAGCTGGATGAATGGATTGTCTGTACAGCTGGATGAATAGATTGTCCGTACAGCTGGATGAAATGATTGTTTGTACAGCTGGGTGAAAGGCTTGTCTGTACATCTGGATGAATGGGTTGTCTGCACAACTGGATGAATGGATGGTCTGTACAGCTGGATGAATAGGTTGTCTGGTCAGAAAGATTAATGGGTTGTCTGTACAGCTGGATGAATGGGTTGTCTGTACTGCTGGATACATAGGTTTTCAGCACAGCTGGGTGAATGGGTTGTCTGCACAGCTGGATGAAAGGACTGTCTGCAGCTGGGTGAATGAGTTGTCTCCACAGCTGGATGAATGAATTGTCTTTACAGTTGGATACAAGAAAGGTCTGTACAGGTGGATGAATGGATTGTCTGTACAGCTGGATGAATGGGTTGTCTGTACAGCTGGATGAATGGATTGTCTGTACAGCTGGATGAATGGAATGTTTGTACAGCTGGATAATTAGGTTTTCTGCACAACTGCGTGAATTGGTTGTCTGCACAGCTGGATGAAAGTGTTGTCTATGCAGCTGGATGAATGGATTGCCTGTACAGATTTATGAATGGATTGTCTGCACAACTGGATGATTGGATGGTCTGTACAGGTGGATGAATGGGTTTTCTGTTCAGGAAGATTAATGGGTTATCTGTACAGCTGGATGAATGGATGGTCTGTACAGCTGAATGAATGGATTGTCTGTACAGCCGGGTGACTGGATTGCCTGTACAGCTGGGTGAATGGGTTGTCTCCACAGCTTGTTGAATGGATTGTCTGAACAGCTGGATGAATGGATTGTCTGTACAGCTGGATGAATGGATTGTCTGTACAGCTGGATGAATGGGCTGTTTGTACGGTGGGACAAATAGGCTTTTAGCACAGCTGGGTGAATGGGTTGTCTGCACAGCTGGATGAAAGGATTGTCTACAGCTGGATGAATGGGTTATTTGTACAGTTGGATGAATGGATGGTCTGTACAGCTAAATGAATGCGTTATCTGTTCAGGTAGATGAATGGGTTGTCTGTACAGTTGGATGAATGGGTTGTCTGTACAGCTGAATGAATGGTTGGTCTGTACAGCTGGATGAATGAATTGTGGGTACAGCTGGGTGAATAGATTGTTTGCACAGCTGGATGAATGGGTTGCCCATACAGCTGGATGAATGAATTGTCTGTACATCTGGATGAAAGGATTGTCTGTACAGTTGGATTAATGGGTTGTCTGTACAGCTGGAGGGATGGGTTGTCTGTACAGCTGGATGAATGGATTGTCTGTACAGCTGGATGAATGGATTGTTTGTACAGCTGGATAAATAGGTTTTCTGCACAACTGCATGAATTGGTTGTCTGCACAGCTAGATGAATGGGTTGTCTGTACAGCTGAATGAATGGTTGGTCTGTACAGCTGGATGAATGAATTGTGGGTACAGCTGGGTGAATAGATTGTTTGCACAGCTGGATGAATGGGTTGCCCATACAGCTGGATGAATGAATTGTCTTTACAGCTGGATGAAAGGATTGTCTGTACAGTTGGATTAATGGGTTGTCTGTACAGCTGGATGAATGGGTTGTGTTTACATCTGGATGAATGGATTGTCTCTACAGCTGGATGAATGGATTGTCTGTACAGGTGGATGAATGGATTGTCTGTACAGCTGGATGAATGGGGTCTCTGTTCAGCTGGATAAATAGATTTTCAGCACAGCTGGGCTAATGGGTTGTCTGTACAGCTGAATAAATTGATGGTCTGTTCAGCTTAATGAATGGATTGTCTGTACAGCCAGGTGACTGGATTGCCTGTACAGCTGGGTGAATGGGTTCTCTCCACAGCTTGTTGAATGGATTGTCTGTACAGCTGGATGAATGGATTGTCTGTACAGCTGGTTGAATGGATTGTCTGTACAGCTGGATGAATGGGTTATTTGTACAGTTGGATGAATGGATGGTCTGTACAGCTAAATGAATGGGTTACCTTTTCAGGTAGATGAATGGGTTCTCTCTACAGTTGGATGAATGGGTTGTCTGTACAGCTGGATTAATGAATTGTGGGTACAGCTGGGTGAATAGATTGTTTGTACAGCTGGATGAAAGGATTGTCTGTACAGTTGGATTAATGGGTTGTCTGTACAGCTGGAGGAATGGGTTGTCTGTACAGCTGGATGAATGGATTGTCTGTACAGCTGGATGAATGGATTGTTTGTACAGCTGGATAAATAGGTTTTCTGCACAACTGCATGAATTGGTTGTCTGCACAGCTGGATGAATGGGTTGTCTGTACAGCTGAATAAATAGTTGGTCTGTACAGCTGGATGAATGAATTGTGGGTACAGCTGGGTGAATAGATTGTTTGCACAGCTGGATGAATGGGTTGCCCATACAGCTGGATGAATGAATTGTCTGTACAGCTGGATGAAAGGATTGTCTGTACAGTTGGATTAATGGGTTGTCTGTACAGCTGGATGAATGGGTTGTCTGTACATCTGGATGAATGGATTGTCTCTACAGCTGGATGAACGGATTGTCTGTACAGGTGGGTGAATGGATTGTCTGTACAGCTGGATGAATGGGGTTTCTGTTCAGCTGGATAAATAGATTTTCAGCATAGCTGGGCTAATGGGTTGTCTGTACAGCTGAATGAATTGATGGTCTGTTTAGCTGAATGAATGGATTGTCTGTACAACCGGGTGACTGGATTGCCTGTACAGATGGGTGAATGGGTTCTCTCCACAGCTTGTTGAATGGATTGTCTATACAGCTGGATGAATGGATTGTCTGTACAGCTGGTTGAATGGATTGTCTGTACAGCTGGATGAATGGGCTGTTTGTACGGTGGGACAAATAGGCTTTTAGCACAGCTGAGTTAATGGGTTGTCTGCACAGCTGGATGAAAGGATTGTCTACAGCTGGATGAATGGGTTATTTGTACAGTTGGATGAATGGATGGTCTGTACAGCTAAATGAATGGGTTACCTTTTCAGGTAGATGAATGGGTTGTCTGTACAGTTGGATGAATGGGTTGTCTGTACAGCTGAATGAATGGTTGGTCTGTACAGCTGGATGAATGAATTGTGGGTACAGCTGGGTGAAGAGATTGTTTGCACAGCTAGATGAATGGGTTGCCCATACAGCTGGATGAATGAATTGTCTGTACAGCTGGATGAAAGGATTGTCTGTACAGTTGGATTAATGGGTTGTCTGTACAGCTGGATGAATGGGTTGTCTGTACAGCTGGGTGAATGGGTTCTCTGCACAGCTGCATGAATGAATTGTCTTTACAGCTGGATACAAGAATTGTGTGTATAACTGGATGAATGGGTTGTCTGTACAGCTGGATGAATGGATTGTCTGTACAGCTGGATGAATAGATTGTCCGTACAGCTGGATGAAATGATTGTCTGTACAGCTGGGTGAAAGGCTTGTCTGTACATCTGGATGAATGGGTTGTCTGCACAACTGGATGAATGGATGGTCTGTACAGCTGGATGAATAGGTTGTCTGTTCAGAAAGATTAATGGGTTGTCTGTACAGCTGGATGAATGGATTGTTTGTACAGCTGGATGAAAATATTGTCTGTACAGCTGGATGAAAGGTTATTCTGTACAGCTGGATGAATGGGTTGTCTGTACAGCTGGATGAAAGGTTTTTCTGAACAGCTGGATGAATGGATTGTCTGTACAGCTGGATAAATGGATTGTCTGTGCAGCTGCATGAATGGGTTGTCTGCACAGCTGCATGAATGGATTGTCTGCACAACCGGATGATTGGATGGTCTGTACAGGTGGATGGATGGGTTGTCTGTACTGCTGGATACATAGGTTTTCAGCACAGCTGGGTGAATGGGTTGTCTGCAAAGCTGGATGAAAGGGCTGTTTACAGCTGGGCGAATGAGTTGTTTCCACATCGGGGCGAATGGGTTGTCTGCACAGCTGGATGAAAGGATTGTCTTTAGCTGGATGAGTGGGTTATCTGTACAGTTTGATGAATGGATGGCCTGTACAGCTAAATGAATGAGTTATTTGTTCAGGTAGATGAATGGGTTGTCTGTACAGTTGGATGAATGGGTTGTCTGTACAGCTGAATTAATTGTTGGTCTGTACAGCTGGATGAATGAATTTTGGGTACTGCTGGGTGAATAGATTGTTTGCACAGCTGGATGAATGGGTTGCCTATACAGCTGGATGAATGAATTGTCTGTACAGCTGGATGAAAGGTTTTTCTGAACAGCTGGATAAATGGGTTGTCTGTACAGCTGGATGAATGGATTGTCTGTACAGTTGGATTAATGGGTTGTCTGTACAGCTGGATGAATGGGTTGTCTGTACAGCTGGGTGAATGGGTTCTCTGCACAGCTGCATGAATGAATTGTCTGTACAGCTGGATACAAGAATTGTCTGTATAACTGGATGAATGGGTTGTCTGTACAGCTGGATGAATGGATTGTCTGTACAGCTGGATGAATAGATTGTCCGTACAGCTGGATGAAATGAGTGTTTGTACACCTGGGTGAAAGGCTTGTCTGTACATCTGGATGAATGGGTTGTCTGCACAACTGGATGAATGGATGGTCTGTACAGCTGGATGAATAGGTTGTCTGTTCAGAAAGATTAATGGGTTGTCTGTACAGCTGGATGAATGGGTTGCCTATACAGCTGGATGAATGAATTGTCTGTACAGCTGGATGAAAGGATTGTCTGTACAGTTGGATTAATGGGTTGTCTGTACAGCTGGATGAATGGGTTGTCTGTACAGCTGGGTGAATGGGATCTCTGCACAGCTGCATGAATGAATTGTCTGTACAGCTGGATGAAAGGTTTTTCTGAACAGCTGGATAAATGGGTTGTCTGTACAGCTGGATGAATGGATTGTCTGTACAGTTGGATTAATGGGTTGTCTGTACAGCTGGATGAATGGGTTGTCTGTACAGCTGGGTGAATGGGTTCTCTGCACAGCTGCATGAATGAATTGTCTGTACAGCTGGATACAAGAATTGTCTGTATAACTGGATGAATGGGTTGTCTGTACAGCTGGATGAATGGATTGTCTGTACAGCTGGATGAATAGATTGTCCGTACAGTTGGATGAAATGAGTGTTTGTACAGCTGGGTGAAAGGCTTGTCTGTACATCTGGATGAATTGTTTGTCTGTTCAGAAAGATTAATGGGTTGTCTGTACAGCTGGATGAATGGGTTGTCTGTACTGCTGGATACATAGGTTTTCAGCACAGCTGGGTGAATGGGTTGTCTGCACAGCTGGATAAAAGGACTGTCTACAGCTGGGTGAATGAGTTGTCTCCACAGCTGGATGAATGAATTGTCTTTACAGCTGGATACAAGAATTGTCTGTACAGGTGGATGAATGGATTGTCTGTACAGCTGGATGAATGGATTGTCTGTACAGCTGGATGAATGGATTGTTTGTACAGCTGGATAATTAGGTTTTCTGCACAACTGTGTGAATTGGTTGTCTGCACAGCTGGATGAAAGTGTTGTCCATGCAGCTGGATGAATGGATTGCCTGTACAGATTGATGAATTGATTGTCTGCACAACTGGATGATTGGATGGTCTGTACAGGTGGATGAATGGGTTTTCTGTTCAGGAAGATTAATGGGTTATCTGTACAGCTGGATGAATGGATGGTCTGTACAGCTGAATGAATGGATTGTCTGTACAGCCGGGTGACTGGATTGCCTGTACAGCTGGATGAATGGGTTGTCTCCACAGCTTGTTGAATGGATTGTCTGAACAGCTGGATGAATGGATTGTCTGTACAACTGGATGAATGGATTGTCTGTACAGCTGGATGAATGGGCTGTTTGTACGGTGGGACAAATAGGCTTTTAGCACAGCTGGGTGAATGGGTTGTCTGCACAGCTGGATGAAAGGATTGTCTACAGCTGGATGAATGGGTTATTTGTACAGTTGGATGAATGGATGGTCTGTACAGCTAAATGAATGGGTTATCTGTTCAGGTAGATGAATGGGTTGTCTGTACAGTTGGATGAATGGGTTGTCTGTACAGCTGAATTAATGGTTGGTCTGTACAGCTGGATGAATGAATTGTGGGTACAGCTGGGTGAATAGATTGTTTGCACAGCTGGATGAATGGGTTGCCCATACAGCTGGATGAATGAATTGTCTGTACAGCTGGATGAAAGGATTGTCTGTATAGCTGGATTAATGGGTTGTCTGTACAGCTGGAGGAATGGGTTGTCTGTACAGCTGGATGAATGGATTGTCTGTACAGCTGGATGAATGGGTTATTTGTACAGCTGGATAAATAGGTTTTCTGCACAACTGCATGAATTGGTTGTCTGCACAGCTGGATAAATTGGTTGTCTGTACAGCTGAATAAATGGTTGGTCTGTACAGCTGGATAAATGAATTGTGGGTACAGCTGGGTGAATAGATTGTTTGCACAGCTGGATGAATGGGTTGCCCATACAGCTGGATGAATAAATTGTCTGTACAGCTGGATGAAAGGATTGTCTGTACAGTTGGATTAATGGGTTGTCTGTACAGCTGGATGAATGGGTTGTCTGTACATCTGGATGAATGGATTGTCTCTACAGCTGGATGAACAGATTGTCTGTACAGGTGGGTGAATGGATTGTCTGTACAGCTGGATGAATGGGGTTTCTGTTCAGCTGGATAAATAGATTTTCAGCATAGCTGGGCTAATGGGTTGTCTGTACAGCTTAATGAATTGATGGTCTGTTCAGCTGAATGAATGGATTGTCTGTACAACCGGGTGACTGGATTGCCTGTACAGCTGGGTGAATGGGTTCTCTCCACAGCTTTTTGAATGGATTGTCTGTACAGCTTGATGAATGGATTGTCTGTACAGCTGGTTGAATGGATTGTCTGTACAGCTGGATGAATGGGCTGTTTATACGGTGGGACAAATAGGCTTTTAGCACAGCTGAGTGAATGGGTTGTCTGCACAGCTGGATGAAAGGATTGTCTACAGCTGGATGAATGGGTTATTTGTACAGTTGGATGAATGGATGGTCTGTACAGCTAAATGAATGGGTTACCTTTTCAGGTAGATGAATGGGTTGTCTGTACAGTTGGATGAATGGGTTGTCTGTCCAGCTGAATGAATGGTTGGTCTGTACAGCTGGATGAATGAATTGTGGGTACAGCTGGGTGAATAGATTGTTTGCACAGCTAGATGAATGGGTTGCCCATACAGCTGGATGAATGAATTGTCTGTACAGCTGGATGAAAGGATTGTCTGTACAGCTGGATGAAAGGATTGTCTGTACAGTTGGATTAATGGGTTGTCTGTACAGCTGGATGAATGGGTTGTCTGTACAGCTGGGTGAATGGGTTCTCTGCACAGCTGCATGAATGAATTGTCTTTACAGCTGGATACAAGAATTGTCTGTATAACTGGATGAATGGGTTGTATGTACAGCTGGATGAATGGATTGTCTGTACAGCTGGATGAATAGATTGTCCGTACAGCTGGATGAAATGACTGTCTGTACAGCTGGGTGAAAGGCTTGTCTGTACATCTAGATGAATGGGTTGTCTGCACAACTGGATGAATGGATGGTCTGTACAGCTGGATGAATAGGTTGTCTGTTCAGAAAGATGAACGGGTTGTCTGTACAGCTGGATGAATGGATTGTCTGTACAGCTGGATGAAAGGATTGTCTGTACAGCTGGATGAAAGGTTATTCTGTACAGCTGGATGAATGGGTTGTCTGTACAGCTGGATGAAAGGTTTTTCTGAACAGCTGGATGAATGGATTGTCTGTACAGCTGGATAAATGGATTGTCTGAGCAGCTGCATGAATGGGTTGTCTGCACAGCTGCATGAATGGATTGTCTGCACAACCGGATGATTGGATGGTCTGTACAGGTGGATGGATGGGTTGTCTGTACTGCTGGATAAATAGGTTTTCAGCACAGCTGGGTGAATGGGTTGTCTGCAAAGCTGGATGAAAGGGCTGTCTACAGCTGGGCGAATGAGTTGTCTCCACATCTGGGTGAATGGGTTGTCTGCACAGCTGGATGAAAGGATTGTCTATAGCTGGATGAATGGGTTATCTGTACAGTTGGATGAATGGATGGCCTGTACAGCTAAATGAATGAGTTATTTGTTCAGGTAGATGAATGGGTTGTCTGTACAGTTGGATGAATGGGTTGTCTGTACAGCTTGATGAATGAATTGTCTGTACAGCTGGATGAAAGGATTGTCTGTAAAGTTGGATTAATGGGTTGTCTGTACAGCTGGATGAATGGGTTGTCTGTACAGCTGGGTGAATGGGATCTCTGCACAGCTGCATGAATGAATTGTCTGTACAGCTGGATGAATGTTTTTTCTGAACAGCTGGATGAATGGGTTGTCTGTACAGCTGGATGAATGGATTGTCTGTACAGCTGGATGAATAGATTGTCCGTACAGCTGGATGAAAGGATTGTCTGTACAGCTGGGTGAAAGGCTTGTCTGTACATCTGGATGAATGGGTTGTCTGCACAACTGGATGAATAGATGGTCTGTACAGCTGGATGAATAGGTTGTCTAATCAGAAAGATGAATGGGTTGTCTATAAAGCTGGATGAATGGGTTGTCTGTACAGCTGAATGAATTGATGGTCTATACAGCTGGATGAACAGATTGTTTGTACAGCTGGGTGAATAAATTGTCTGTACAGCTGGGTGAATGGGTTGTCTGTACTGATGGATAAATAGGTTTTCAGCACAGCTGGGTGAATGAATTGTCTGCACAGCTGGATAAATGGGTTGTCTGTACTGCTGGATAAATAGGTTTTCAGCACAGCTGGGTGAATGGGTTGTCTGCACAGCTGGATGAAAGGACTGTCTACAGCTGGGTGAATGGATTGTCTTTACAGCTGGATGAATGGATTGTCTGTACAGGTGGATGAATGGATTGTCTGTACAGCTGGATGAATGGGTTGTCTGTACAGCTGGATGAATGGATTGTCTGTACAGCTGGATGAATGGATTGTTTGTACAGCTGGATAATTAGGTTTTCTTCACAACTGCGTGAATTGGTTGTCTGCACAGCTGGATGAAAGTGTTGTCTATGCAGCTGGATGAATGGATTGCCTGTACAGATTGATGAATGGATTGTCTGCACAACTGGATGATCTGTACAGGTGGATGAATGGGTTGTCTGTTCAGGAAGATGAATGGGTTATCTGTACAGCTGGATGAATGGATTGTCTGTACAGCTGGATGAATGGATTTTTTGTACAGGTGGATAATTAGGTTTTCTGCACAACTGCGTGAAATGGTTGTCTGCACAGCTGGAAGAAAGGATTGTCTACAGCTGAATGAATGGATTGTCTGTACAGCCGGGTGACTGGAATGCCTGTACAGCTGGGTGAATGGGTTGTCTCCACAGCTTGTTGAATGGATTGTCTGTACAGCTGGATGAATGGATTGTCTGTACAGCTGGATGAATGGATTGTCTGTACAGCTGGATGAATGGGCTGTTTGTACGGCGGTACAAATAGGCTTTTAGCACAGCTGGGTGAATGGGTTGTCTGCACAGCTGGATGAAAGAATTGTCTACAGCTGGATGAATGGGTTATTTGTACAGTTGGATGAATGGATGGTCTGTACAGCTAAATGAATGGGTTATCTGTTCAGGTAGATGAATGGGTTGTCTGTACAGTGGGATGAATGGGTTGTCTGTACAGCTGAATGAATGGTTGGTCTGTACAGCTGGATGAATGAATTGTGGGTACAGCCGGGTGAATAGATTGTTTGCACAGCTGGATGAATGGGTTGCCCATACAGCTGAATGAATGCATTGTCTGTACAGCTGGATGAAAGGATTGTCTGCACAGTTGGATTAATGGGTTGTCTGTACAGCTGGAGGAATGGGTTGTCTGTACAGCTGGATGAATGGATTGTCTGTACAGCTGGATTAATGGATTGTTTGTACAGCTGGATAAATAGGTTTTCTGCACAACTGCGTGAATTGGTTGTCTGCACAGCTGGATGAAAGTGTTCTCTATACAGCTGGATGAATAGATTGCCTGTACAGATTGATGAATGGATTGTCTGTACAGCTGGCTGAATGGATGGTTTGTACAGCTTGATGAATGGGTTGTCTGATCAGGTAGATTAATAAGTTGTATGTGTAGCTGCATGAATGGGTTGTCTGCACAGCTGCATGATTGGATTGTCTGCACAACTGGATGATTGGATGGTCTGTACAGGTGGATGAATGGGTTGTCTGTTCAGGAAGATTAATGGGTTATCTGTACAGCTGGATGAATGGATTGTCTGTACAGCTGAATGAATTGATGGTCTGTACAGCTGAATGAATGGATTGTCTGTACAGCCAGGTGACTGGATTGCCTGTACAGCTGGGTGAATGGGTTGTCTCCACAGCTGGATGAATGGGTTGTCTGTACAGCTGGATGAATGGATTGTCTGTACAGCTGGATGAATGGATTGTCTGTACAGCTGGATGAATGGGTTGTTTGTACAGTGGGACAAATCGGCTTTTAGCACAGCTGGGTGAATGGGTTGTCTGCACAGCTGGATGAAAGGATTGTCTACAGCTGGATGAATGGGTTATTTGTACAGTTGGATGAGTGGATGGTCTGTACAGCTAAATGAATGGGTTATCTGTTCAGGTAGATGAATGGGTTGTCTGTACAGTTGGATGAATGGGTTGTCTGTACAGCTGAATGAATGGTTGGTCTGTACAGCTGGATGAATGAATTGTGGGTACAGCTGGGTGAATATATTGTTTGCACAGCTGGATGAATGGGTTGCCCATACAGCTGGATGAATGAATTGTCTGTACAGCTGGATGAAAGATTTGTCTGTACAGTTGGATTAATGGGTTGTCTGTACAGCTAGATGAATTGGTGGTCTGTACAGCTGGATGAATGGGTTGTCTGTATAGCTGGATGAATGGATTGTTTGTACAGCTGAATGAATTGATGGTCTGTACAGCTGAATGAATGGATTGTCTGTACAGCTGGATGAATGGATTGTCTGTACAGCTGGATGAATGGATTGTCTCCACAGCTTGTTGAATGGATTGTCTGTACAGCTGGATGAATGGATTGTCTGTACAGCTGGATGAATGGATTGTCTGTACAGCTGGATGAATGGGTTTTTGTACAGTGGGACAAATAGGCTTTTAGCACAGCTGGGTGAATGGGTTGTCTGCACAGCTGGATGAAAGGATTGTCTACAGCTAGATGAATGGGTTATTTGACAGTTGGATGAATGGATTGTCTGTACAGCTAAATGAATGGGTTATCTGTTCAGGTAGATGAATGGGTTGTCTGTACAGTTGGATGAATGGGTTGTATGTACAGCTGAATGAATGGTTGGTCTGTACAGTTGGATGAATGAATTGTGGGTACAGCTGGGTGAATAGATTGTTTGCAAAGCTGGATGAATGGGTTGCCCATACAGCTGGATGAATGAATTGTCTGGACAGCTGGATGAAAGGATTGTCTGTACAGTTGGATTAATGGGTTGTCTGTACAGCTGGATGAATGGGTTGTCCGTACAGCTGGGTGAATGGGTTCTCTGCACAGCTGCATGAATGAATTGTCTGTACAGCTGGATACAAGAATTGTCTGTATAACTGGATGAATGGGTTGTGTGTACAGCTGGATGAATGGATTGTCTGTACAGCTGGATGAATAGATTGTCCGTACAGCTGGATGAAATGATTGTCTGTACAGCTGGGTGAAAGGCTTGTCTGTACATCTGGATGAATGGATTGTCTGCACAACTGGATGAATGGATGGTCTGTACAGCTGGATGAATGGGTTGTCTGTTCAGAAAGATTAATGGGTTGTCTGTACAGCTGGATGAATGGGTTGTCTGTACAGCTGAATGAATTGATGGTCTGTACAGCTGGATGAATGGATTGTTTGTACAGGTGGGTGAATAAATTGTCTGTACAGCTGGGTGAATGGGTTGTCTCCACAGCTTGTTGAATGGATTGTCTGTACAGCTGGATGAATGGATTGTCTGTACAGCTTGATGAATGGATTGTCTGTACAGCTGGATGAATGGGCTGTTTGTACGGCGGGACAAATAGGCTTTTAGCACAGCTGGGTGAATGGGTTGTCTGCACAGCTGGATGAAAGGATTGTCTACAGCTGGATGAATGGGTTATTTGTACAGTTGGATGAATGAATGGTCTGTACAGCTAAATGAATGGGTTATCTGTTCAGGTAGATGAATGGGTTGTCTGTACAGTTGGATGAATGGGTTGTCTGTACACCTGAATGAATGGTTGGTCTGTACAGCTGGATGAATGAATTGTGGGTACAGCTGGGTGAATAAATTGTTTGCACAGCTGGATGAATGGGTTGCCCATACAGCTGGATGAATGAATTGTCTGTACAGCTGGATGAAAGGATTGTCTGTACAGTTGGATTAATGGGTTGTCTGTACAGCTGGAGGAATGGGTTGTCTGTACAGCTGGATGAATGGATTGTCTGTACAGCTGGATGAATGGATTGTTTGTACAGCTGGATAAATAGGTTTTTTGCACAACTGCGTGAATTGGTTGTCTGCAGAGCTGGATGGAAGTGTTGTCTATACAGCTGGATGAATGGATTGCCTGTACAGATTGATGAATGGATTGTCTGTACAGCTGGCTGAATGGATGGTTTGTACAGCTGGATGAATGGGTTGTCTGATCAGGTAGATTAATAAGTTGTATGTGAAGCTGCATGAATGGGTTGTCTGCACAGCTGCTTGATTGGATTGTCTGCACAACTGGATGATTGGATGGTCTGTACAGGTGGATGAATGGGTTGTCTGTTCAGGAAGATTAATGGGTTATCTGTACAGCTGGATGAATGGATTGTCTGTACAGCTGAATGAATTGATGGTCTGTACAGCTGAATGAATGGATTGTCTGTACAGCCGGGTGACTGGATTGCCTGTACAGCTGGGTGAATGGGTTGTCTCCACAGCT
Source organism: Triturus cristatus (assembly GCF_964204655.1). NCBI lineage: Eukaryota > Metazoa > Chordata > Amphibia > Caudata > Salamandridae > Triturus > Triturus cristatus. Next base: position 1,015,861,433 of record NC_140579.1, on the reverse strand, counting down.
GGATGAATGGATTGTCTGTACAGCTGGATGAATGGATTGTCTGTACAGCTGGATGAATGGATTGTCTGTACAGCTGGATGAATGGGTTGTTTGTACAGTGGGACAAATAGGCTTTTAGCACAGCTGGGTGAATGGGTTGTCTGCACAGCTGGATGAAAGGATTGTCTACAGCTGGATGAATGGGTTATTTGTACAGTTGGATGATTGGATGGTCTGTACAGCTAAATGAATGGGTTATCTGTTCAGGTAGATGAATGGGTTGTCTGTACAGTTGGATGAATGGGTTGTCTGTACAGCTGAATGAATGGTTGGTCTGTACAGCTGGATGAATGAATTGTGGGTACAGCTGGGTGAATAGATTGTCCGTACAGCTGGATGAAATGATTGTCTGTACAGCTGGGTGAAAGGCTTGTCTGTACATCTGGATGAATGGGTTGTCTGCACAACTGGATGAATGGATGGTCTGTACAGCTGGATGAATAGGTTGTCTGTTCAGAAAGATTAATGGGTTGTCTGTATAGCTGGATGAATGGGTTGTCTGTACAGCTGGATGAATGGATTGTCTGTACAGCTGGATGAATAGATTGTCCGTACAGCTGGATGAAATGATTGTCTGTACAGCTGGGTCAAAGGCTTGTCTGTACATCTGGATGAATGGGTTGTCTGCACAACTGGATGAATGGATGGTCTGTACAGCTGGATGAATAGGTTGTCTGTTCAGAAAGATTAATGGGTTGTCTATACAGCTGGATGAATGGATTGTCTGTACAGCTGAATTAATTGTTGGTCTGTACAGCTGGATGAATGAATTGTGGGTACTGCTGGGTGAATAGATTGTTTGCACAGCTGGATGAATGGGTTGCCTATACAGCTGGATGAATGAATTGTCTGTACAGCTGGATGAAAGGATTGTCTGTACAGTTGGATTAATGGGTTGTCTGTGCAGCTAGATGAATGGGCTGTCTGTACAGCTTTGTGAATGGGTTCTCTGCACAGCTGCATGAATGAATTGTCTGTACAGCTGGATACAAGAAATTGTCTGTATAACTGGATGAATGGGTTGTCTGTACAGCTGGATGAATGGATTGTCTGTACAGCTGGATGAATAGATTGCCCGTACAGCTGATTGAAAGGATTGTCTGTACAGCTGGGTGAAAGGCTTGTCTGTACATCTGGATGAATGGGTTGTCTGCACAACGGGATGAATGGATGGTCTGTACAGCTGGATGAATAGGTTGTCTAATCAGAAAGATTCATGGGTTGTCTGTAAAGCTGGATGAATGGGTTGTCTGTACAGCTGAAAGAATTGATGGTCTGTACAGCTGGATGAATGGATTGTTTGTACAGCTGGGTGAATAAATTGTCTGTACAGCTGGGTGAATGGGTTGTCTCCACAGCTGGATGAATGAGTTGTCTGTACAGCTCGATAAATGGGTTGTCTGTACTGCTGGATAAATAGGTTTTCAGCACAGCTGGGTGAATGGGTTGTCTGCACAGCTGGATGAAAGGACTGTCTACAGCTGGGTGAATGAGTTGTCTCCACAGCTGGATGAATGGATTGTCTTTACAGCTGGATGAATGGGTTGTCTGTACAGCTGGATGAATGGATTGTCTGTACAGCTGGATGAATAGATTGTCCATACAGCTGGATGAAAGGATTGTCTGTACAGCTGGGTGAAAGGCTTGTCTGTACATCTGGATGAATGGGTTGTCTGCACAACTGGATGAATGGATGGTCTTTACAGCTGGATGAATAGGTTGTCTAATCAGAAAGATTAATGGGTTGTCTGTAAAGCTGGATGAATGGGTTGTCTGTACAGCTGAATGAATTGATGGTCTGTACAGCTGGATGAATGGATTGTTTGTACAGCTGGGTGAATAAATTGTCTGTACAGCTGGGTGAATGGGTTGTCTTCACAGCTGGATGAATGAGTTGTCTGTACAGCTGGATAAATGGGTTGTCTGTACTGCTGGATAAATAGGTTTTCAGCACAGCTGGGTGAATGGGTTGTCTGCACAGCTGGATGAAAGGACTGTCTACAGCTGGGTAAATGAGTTGTCTCCACAGCTGGATGAATGGATTGTCTTTACAGCTGGATGAATGGGTTGTCTGTTCAGCTGGACGAATGGATTGTCTGTAAAGCTGGACGAATGGATTGTTTGTACAGCTGGATAATTAGGTTTTCTGAACAACTGTGTGAATTGGTTGTCTGCACAGCTGGATGAAAGGGTTGTCTATACAGCTGGATGAATGGATTGCCTGTACAGATTGATGAACGGATTGTCTGTACAGCTGGCTGAATGGATGGTTTGTACAGCTGGATGAATTGGTTGTCTGATCAGGTAGATTAATAGGTTGTCTGTGCAGCTGCATGAATGGGTTATCTGCACAGCTGCATGAATGGATTGTCTGCACAACTGGATGATTGGATGGTCTGTACAGGTGGATGAATGGGTTGTCTGTTCAGGAAGATTAATGGGTTATCTGTACAGCTGGATTAATGGATTGTCTGTACAGCTGAATGAATTGTTAGTCTGTACAGCTGAATGAATGGATTGTCTGTACAGCCGGGTGACTGGATTTCCTGTACAGCTGGGTGAATGGGTTGTCTGTACAGCTGGATGAATAGATTGTCCGTACAGCTGGATGAAATGATTGTCTGTACAGCTGGGTGAAAGGCTTGTCTGTACATCTGGATGAATGGGTTGTCTGCACAACTGGATGAATGGATGGTCTGTACAGCTGGCTGAATGGATGGTTTGTACAGCTGGATGAATGGGTTGTCTGATCAGGTAGATTAATAAGTTGTATGTGAAGCTGCATGAATGGGTTGTCTGCACAGCTGCTTGATTGGATTGTCTGCACAACTGGATGATTGGATGGTCTGTACAGGTGGATGAATGGGTTGTCTGTTCAGGAAGATTAATGGGTTATCTGTACAGCTGGATGAATGGATTGTCTGTACAGCTGAATGAATTGATGGTCTGTACAGCTGAATGAATGGATTGTCTGTACAGCCGGGTGACTGGATTGCCTGTACAGCTGGGTGAATGGGTTGTCTCCACAGCTGGATGAATGGATTGTCTGTACAGCTGGATGAATGGATTGTCTGTACAGCTGGATGAATGGATTGTCTGTACAGCTGGATGAATGGGTTGTTTGTACAGTGGGACAAATAGGCTTTTAGCACAGCTGGGTGAATGGGTTGTCTGCACAGCTGGATGAAAGGATTGTCTACAGCTGGATGAATGGGTTATTTGTACAGTTGGATGATTGGATGGTCTGTACAGCTAAATGAATGGGTTATCTGTTCAGGTAGATGAATGGGTTGTCTGTACAGTTGGATGAATGGGTTGTCTGTACAGCTGAATGAATGGTTGGTCTGTACAGCTGGATGAATGAATTGTGGGTACAGCTGGGTGAATAGATTGTCCGTACAGCTGGATGAAATGATTGTCTGTACAGCTGGGTGAAAGGCTTGTCTGTACATCTGGATGAATGGGTTGTCTGCACAACTGGATGAATGGATGGTCTGTACAGCTGGATGAATAGGTTGTCTGTTCAGAAAGATTAATGGGTTGTCTGTACAGCTGGATGAATGGGTTGTCTGTACAGCTGGATGAATGGATTGTCTGTACAGCTGGATGAATAGATTGTCCGTACAGCTGGATGAAATGATTGTCTGTACAGCTGGGTCAAAGGCTTGTCTGTACATCTGGATGAATGGGTTGTCTGCACAACTGGATGAATGGATGGTCTGTACAGCTGGATGAATAGGTTGTCTGTTCAGAAAGATTAATGGGTTGTCTATACAGCTGGATGAATGGATTGTCTGTACAGCTGAATTAATTGTTGGTCTGTACAGCTGGATGAATGAATTGTGGGTACTGCTGGGTGAATAGATTGTTTGCACAGCTGGATGAATGGGTTGCCTATACAGCTGGATGAATGAATTGTCTGTACAGCTGGATGAAAGGATTGTCTGTACAGTTGGATTAATGGGTTGTCTGTGCAGCTGGATGAATGGGCTGTCTGTACAGCTTTGTGAATGGGTTCTCTGCACAGCTGCATGAATGAATTGTCTGTACAGCTGGATACAAGAAATTGTCTGTATAACTGGATGAATGGGTTGTCTGTACAGCTGGATGAATGGATTGTCTGTACAGCTGGATGAATAGATTGCCCGTACAGCTGATTGAAAGGATTGTCTGTACAGCTGGGTGAAAGGCTTGTCTGTACATCTGGATGAATGGGTTGTCTGCACAACGGGATGAATGGATGGTCTGTACAGCTGGATGAATAGGTTGTCTAATCAGAAAGATTCATGGGTTGTCTGTAAAGCTGGATGAATGGGTTGTCTGTACAGCTGAAAGAATTGATGGTCTGTACAGCTGGATGAATGGATTGTTTGTACAGCTGGGTGAATAAATTGTCTGTACAGCTGGGTGAATGGGTTGTCTCCACAGCTGGATGAATGAGTTGTCTGTACAGCTCGATAAATGGGTTGTCTGTACTGCTGGATAAATAGGTTTTCAGCACAGCTGGGTGAATGGGTTGTCTGCACAGCTGGATGAAAGGACTGTCTACAGCTGGGTGAATGAGTTGTCTCCACAGCTGGATGAATGGATTGTCTTTACAGCTGGATGAATGGGTTGTCTGTACAGCTGGATGAATGGATTGTCTGTACAGCTGGATGAATAGATTGTCCATACAGCTGGATGAAAGGATTGTCTGTACAGCTGGGTGAAAGGCTTGTCTGTACATCTGGATGAATGGGTTGTCTGCACAACTGGATGAATGGATGGTCTTTACAGCTGGATGAATAGGTTGTCTAATCAGAAAGATTAATGGGTTGTCTGTAAAGCTGGATGAATGGGTTGTCTGTACAGCTGAATGAATTGATGGTCTGTACAGCTGGATGAATGGATTGTTTGTACAGCTGGGTGAATAAATTGTCTGTACAGCTGGGTGAATGGGTTGTCTTCACAGCTGGATGAATGAGTTGTCTGTACAGCTGGATAAATGGGTTGTCTGTACTGCTGGATAAATAGGTTTTCAGCACAGCTGGGTGAATGGGTTGTCTGCACAGCTGGATGAAAGGAGTGTCTACAGCTGGGTGAATGAGTTGTCTCCACAGCTGGATGAATGGATTGTCTTTACAGCTGGATGAATGGGTTGTCTGTTCAGCTGGACGAATGGATTGTCTGTAAAGCTGGACGAATGGATTGTTTGTACAGCTGGATAATTAGGTTTTCTGAACAACTGTGTGAATTGGTTGTCTGCACAGCTGGATGAAAGGGTTGTCTATACAGCTGGATGAATGGATTGCCTGTACAGATTGATGAACGGATTGTCTGTACAGCTGGCTGAATGGATGGTTTGTACAGCTGGATGAATTGGTTGTCTGATCAGGTAGATTAATAGGTTGTCTGTGCAGCTGCATGAATGGGTTATCTGCACAGCTGCATGAATGGATTGTCTGCACAACTGGATGATTGGATGGTCTGTACAGGTGGATGAATGGGTTGTCTGTTCAGGAAGATTAATGGGTTATCTGTACAGCTGGATTAATGGATTGTCTGTACAGCTGAATGAATTGTTAGTCTGTACAGCTGAATGAATGGATTGTCTGTACAGCCGGGTGACTGGATTTCCTGTACAGCTGGGTGAATGGGTTGTCTGTACAGCTGGATGAATAGATTGTCCGTACAGCTGGATGAAATGATTGTCTGTACAGCTGGGTGAAAGGCTTGTCTGTACATCTGGATGAATGGGTTGTCTGCACAACTGGATGAATGGATGGTCTGTACAGCTGGATGAATAGGTTGTCTGTTCAGAAAGATTAATGGGTAGTCTGTACAGCTGGATGAATGGATTGTTTGTACAGCTGGATGAAAATATTGTCTGTACAGCTGGATGAAAGGTTATTCTGTACAGCTGGATGAATGGGTTGTCTGTACAGCTGGATGAAAGGTTTTTCTGAACAGCTGGATGAATGGATTGTCTGTACAGCTGGATAAATGGATTGTCTGTGCAGCTGCATGAATGGGTTGTCTGCACAGCTGCATGAATGGATTGTCTGCACAACCGGATGATTGGATGGTCTGTACAGGTGGATGGATGGGTTGTCTGTACTGCTGGATACATAGGTTTTCAGCACAGCTGGGTGAATGGGTTGTCTGCAAAGCTGGATGAAAGGGCTGTTTACAGCTGGGCGAATGAGTTGTCTCCACATCGGGGCGAATGGGTTGTCTGCACAGCTGGATGAAAGGATTGTCTTTAGCTGGATGAATGGGTTATCTGTACAGTTTGATGAATGGATGGCCTGTACAGCTAAATGAATGAGTTATTTGTTCAGGTAGATGAATGGGTTGTCTGTACAGTTGGATGAATGGGTTGTTTGTACAGCTGAATTAATTGTTGGTCTGTACAGCTGGATGAATGAATTTTGGGTACTGCTGGGTGAATAGATTGTTTGCACAGCTGGATGAATGGGTTGCCTATACAGCTGGATGAATGAATTGTCTGTACAGCTGGATGAAAGGTTTTTCTGAACAGCTGGATAAATGGGTTGTCTGTACAGCTGGATGAATGGATTGTCTGTACAGTTGGATTAATGGGTTGTCTGTACAGCTGGATGAATGGGTTGTCTGTACAGCTGGGTGAATGGGTTCTCTGCACAGCTGCATGAATGAATTGTCTGTACAGCTGGATACAAGAATTGTCTGTATAACTGGATGAATGGGTTGTCTGTACAGCTGGATGAATGGATTGTCTGTACAGCTGGATGAATAGATTGTCCGTACAGCTGGATGAAATGAGTGTTTGTACACCTGGGTGAAAGGCTTGTCTGTACATCTGGATGAATGGGTTGTCTGCACAACTGGATGAATGGATGGTCTGTACAGCTGGATGAATAGGTTGTCTGTTCAGAAAGATTAATGGGTTGTCTGTACAGCTGGATGAATGGGTTGCCTATACAGCTGGATGAATGAATTGTCTGTACAGCTGGATGAAAGGATTGTCTGTACAGTTGGATTAATGGGTTGTCTGTACAGCTGGATGAATGGGTTGTCTGTACAGCTGGGTGAATGGGATCTCTGCACAGCTGCATGAATGAATTGTCTGTACAGCTGGATGAAAGGTTTTTCTGAACAGCTGGATAAATGGGTTGTCTGTACAGCTGGATGAATGGATTGTCTGTACAGTTGGATTAATGGGTTGTCTGTACAGCTGGATGAATGGGTTGTCTGTACAGCTGGGTGAATGGGTTCTCTGCACAGCTGCATGAATGAATTGTCTGTACAGCTGGATACAAGAATTGTCTGTATAACTGGATGAATGGGTTGTCTGTACAGCTGGATGAATGGATTGTCTGTACAGCTGGATGAATAGATTGTCCGTACAGTTGGATGAAATGAGTGTTTGTACAGCTGGGTGAAAGGCTTGTCTGTACATCTGGATGAATGGGTTGTCTGTTCAGAAAGATTAATGGGTTGTCTGTACAGCTGGATGAATGGGTTGTCTGTACTGCTGGATACATAGGTTTTCAGCACAGCTGGGTGAATGGGTTGTCTGCACAGCTGGATAAAAGGACTGTCTACAGCTGGGTGAATGAGTTGTCTCCACAGCTGGATGAATGAATTGTCTTTACAGCTGGATACAAGAATTGTCTGTACAGGTGGATGAATGGATTGTCTGTACAGCTGGATGAATGGATTGTCTGTACAGCTGGATGAATGGATTGTTTGTACAGCTGGATAATTAGGTTTTATGCACAACTGTGTGAATTGGTTGTCTGCACAGCTGGATGAAAGTGTTGTCCATGCAGCTGGATGAATGGATTGCCTGTACAGATTGATGAATTGATTGTCTGCACAACTGGATGATTGGATGGTCTGTACAGGTGGATGAATGGGTTTTCTGTTCAGGAAGATTAATGGGTTATCTGTACAGCTGGATGAATGGATGGTCTGTACAGCTGAATGAATGGATTGTCTGTACAGCCGGGTGACTGGATTGCCTGTACAGCTGGATGAATGGGTTGTCTCCACAGCTTGTTGAATGGATTGTCTGAACAGCTGGATGAATGGATTGTCTGTACAGCTGGATGAATGGATTGTCTGTACAGCTGGATGAATGGGCTGTTTGTACGGTGGGACAAATAGGCTTTTAGCACAGCTGGGTGAATGGGTTGTCTGCACAGCTGGATGAAAGGATTGTCTACAGCTGGATGAATGGGTTATTTGTACAGTTGGATTTATGGATGGTCTGTACAGCTAAATGAATGGGTTATCTGTTCAGGTAGATGAATGGGTTGTCTGTACAGTTGGATGAATGGGTTGTCTGTACAGCTGAATTAATGGTTGGTCTGTACAGCTGGATGAATGAATTGTGGGTACAGCTGGGTGAATAGATTGTTTGCACAGCTGGATGAATGGGTTGCCCATACAGCTGGATGAATGAATTGTCTGTACAGCTGGATGAAAGGATTGTCTGTATAGCTGGATTAATGGGTTGTCTGTACAGCTGGAGGAATGGGTTGTCTGTACAGCTGGATGAATGGATTGTCTGTACAGCTGGATGAATGGGTTATTTGTACAGCTGGATAAATAGGTTTTCTGCACAACTGCATGAATTGGTTGTCTGCACAGCTGGATAAATTGGTTGTCTGTACAGCTGAATAAATGGTTGGTCTGTACAGCTGGATAAATGAATTGTGGGTACAGCTGGGTGAATAGATTGTTTGCACAGCTGGATGAATGGGTTGCCCATACAGCTGGATGAATAAATTGTCTGTACAGCTGGATGAAAGGATTGTCTGTACAGTTGGATTAATGGGTTGTCTGTACAGCTGGATGAATGGGTTGTCTGTACATCTGGATGAATGGATTGTCTCTACAGCTGGATGAACAGATTGTCTGTACAGGTGGGTGAATGGATTGTCTGTACAGCTGGATGAATGGGGTTTCTGTTCAGCTGGATAAATAGATTTTCAGCATAGCTGGGCTAATGGGTTGTCTGTACAGCTTAATGAATTGATGGTCTGTTCAGCTGAATGAATGGATTGTCTGTACAACCGGGTGACTGGATTGCCTGTACAGCTGGGTGAATGGGTTCTCTCCACAGCTTTTTGAATGGATTGTCTGTACAGCTGGATGAATGGATTGTCTGTACAGCTGGTTGAATGGATTGTCTGTACAGCTGGATGAATGGGCTGTTTATACGGTGGGACAAATAGGCTTTTAGCACAGCTGAGTGAATGGGTTGTCTGCACAGCTGGATGAAAGGATTGTCTACAGCTGGATGAATGGGTTATTTGTACAGTTGGATGAATGGATGGTCTGTACAGCTAAATGAATGGGTTACCTTTTCAGGTAGATGAATGGGTTGTCTGTACAGTTGGATGAATGGGTTGTCTGTCCAGCTGAATGAATGGTTGGTCTGTACAGCTGGATGAATGAATTGTGGGTACAACTGGGTGAATAGATTGTTTGCACAGCTAGATGAATGGGTTGCCCATACAGCTGGATGAATGATTTGTCTGTACAGCTGGATGAAAGGATTGTCTGTACAGCTGGATGAAAGGATTGTCTGTACAGTTGGATTAATGGGTTGTCTGTACAGCTGGATGAATGGGTTGTCTGTACAGCTGGGTGAATGGGTTCTCTGCACAGCTGCATGAATGAATTGTCTTTACAGCTGGATACAAGAATTGTCTGTATAACTGGATGAATGGGTTGTATGTACAGCTGGATGAATGGATTGTCTGTACAGCTGGATGAATAGATTGTCCGTACAGCTGGATGAAATGACTGTCTGTACAGCTGGGTGAAAGGCTTGTCTGTACATCTAGATGAATGGGTTGTCTGCACAACTGGATGAATGGATGGTCTGTACAGCTGGATGAATAGGTTGTCTGTTCAGAAAGATGAACGGGTTGTCTGTTCAGCTGGATGAATGGATTGTCTGTACAGCTGGATGAAAGGATTGTCTGTACAGCTGGATGAAAGGTTATTCTGTACAGCTGGATGAATGGGTTGTCTGTACAGCTGGATGAAAGGTTTTTCTGAACAGCTGGATGAATGGATTGTCTGTACAGCTGGATAAATGGATTGTCTGAGCAGCTGCATGAATGGGTTGTCTGCACAGCTGCATGAATGGATTGTCTGCACAACCGGATAATTGGATGGTCTGTACAGGTGGATGGATGGGTTGTCTGTACTGCTGGATAAATAGGTTTTCAGCACAGCTGGGTGAATGGGTTGTCTGCAAAGCTGGATGAAAGGGCTGTCTACAGCTGGGCGAATGAGTTGTCTCCACATCTGGGTGAATGGGTTGTCTGCACAGCTGGATGAAAGGATTGTCTATAGCTGGATGAACGGGTTATCTGTACAGTTGGATGAATGGATGGCCTGTACAGCTAAATGAATGAGTTATTTGTTCAGGTAGATGAATGGGTTGTCTGTACAGTTGGATGAATGGGTTGTCTGTACAGCTTGATGAATGAATTGTCTGTACAGCTGGATGAAAGGATTGTCTGTACAGTTGGATTAATGGGTTGTCTGTACAGCTGGATGAATGGGTTGTCTGTACAGCTGGGTGAATGGGATCTCTGCACAGCTGCATGAATGAATTGTCTGTACAGCTGGATGAATGGTTTTTCTGAACAGCTGGATGAATGGGTTGTCTGTACAGCTGGATGAATGGATTGTCTGTACAGCTGGATGAATAGATTGTCCGTACAGCTGGATGAAAGGATTGTCTGTACAGCTGGGTGAAAGGCTTGTCTGTACATCTGGATGAATGGGTTGTCTGCACAACTGGATGAATAGATGGTCTGTACAGCTGGATGAATAGGTTGTCTAATCAGAAAGATGAATGGGTTGTCTATAAAGCTGGATGAATGGGTTGTCTGTACAGCTGAATGAATTGATGGTCTATACAGCTGGATGAACAGATTGTTTGTACAGCTGGGTGAATAAATTGTCTGTACAGCTGGGTGAATGGGTTGTCTGTACTGATGGATAAATAGGTTTTCAGCACAGCTGGGTGAATGAATTGTCTGCACAGCTGGATAAATGGGTTGTCTGTACTGCTGGATAAATAGGTTTTCAGCACAGCTGGGTGAATGGGTTGTCTGCACAGCTGGATGAAAGGACTGTCTACAGCTGGGTGAATGGATTGTCTTTACAGCTGGATGAATGGATTGTCTGTACAGGTGGATGAATGGATTGTCTGTACAGCTGGATGAATGGGTTGTCTGTACAGCTGGATGAATGGATTGTCTGTACAGCTGGATGAATGGATTGTTTGTACAGCTGGATAATTAGGTTTTCTTCACAACTGCGTGAATTGGTTGTCTGCACAGCTGGATGAAAGTGTTGTCTATGCAGCTGGATGAATGGATTGCCTGTACAGATTGATGAATGGATTGTCTGCACAACTGGATGATCTGTACAGGTGGATGAATGGGTTGTCTGTTCAGGAAGATGAATGGGTTATCTGTACAGCTGGATGAATGGATTGTCTGTACAGCTGGATGAATGGATTTTTTGTACAGGTGGATAATTAGGTTTTCTGCACAACTGCGTGAAATGGTTGTCTGCACAGCTGGAAGAAAGGATTGTCTACAGCTGAATGAATGGATTGTCTGTACAGCCGGGTGACTGGATTGCCTGTACAGCTGGGTGAATGGGTTGTCTCCACAGCTTGTTGAATGGATTGTCTGTACAGCTGGATGAATGGATTGTCTGTACAGCTGGATGAATGGATTGTCTGTACAGCTGGATGAATGGGCTGTTTGTACGGCGGTACAAATAGGCTTTTAGCACAGCTGGGTGAATGGGTTGTCTGCACAGCTGGATGAAAGAATTGTCTACAGCTGGATGAATGGGTTATTTGTACAGTTGGATGAATGGATGGTCTGTACAGCTAAATGAATGGGTTATCTGTTCAGGTAGATGAATGGGTTGTCTGTACAGTGGGATGAATGGGTTGTCTGTACAGCTGAATGAATGGTTGGTCTGTACAGCTGGATGAATGAATTGTGGGTACAGCTGGGTGAATAGATTGTTTGCACAGCTGGATGAATGGGTTGCCCATACAGCTGAATGAATGCATTGTCTGTACAGCTGGATGAAAGGATTGTCTGCACAGTTGGATTAATGGGTTGTCTGTACAGCTGGAGGAATGGGTTGTCTGTACAGCTGGATGAATGGATTGTCTGTACAGCTGGATGAATGGATTGTTTGTACAGCTGGATAAATAGGTTTTCTGCACAACTGCGTGAATTGGTTGTCTGCACAGCTGGATGAAAGTGTTCTCTATACAGCTGGATGAATAGATTGCCTGTACAGATTGATGAATGGATTGTCTGTACAGCTGGCTGAATGGATGGTTTGTACAGCTTGATGAATGGGTTGTCTGATCAGGTAGATTAATAAGTTGTATGTGTAGCTGCATGAATGGGTTGTCTGCACAGCTGCATGATTGGATTGTCTGCACAACTGGATGATTGGATGGTCTGTACAGGTGGATGAATGGGTTGTCTGTTCAGGAAGATTAATGGGTTATCTGTACAGCTGGATGAATGGATTGTCTGTACAGCTGAATGAATTGATGGTCTGTACAGCTGAATGAATGGATTGTCTGTACAGCCAGGTGACTGGATTGCCTGTACAGCTGGGTGAATGGGTTGTCTCCACAGCTGGATGAATGGATTGTCTGTACAGCTGGATGAATGGATTGTCTGTACAGCTGGATGAATGGATTGTCTGTACAGCTGGATGAATGGGTTGTTTGTACAGTGGGACAAATCGGCTTTTAGCACAGCTGGGTGAATGGGTTGTCTGCACAGCTGGATGAAAGGATTGTCTACAGCTGGATGAATGGGTTATTTGTACAGTTGGATGAGTGGATGGTCTGTACAGCTAAATGAATGGGTTATCTGTTCAGGTAAATGAATGGGTTGTCTGTACAGTTGGATGAATGGGTTGTCTGTACAGCTGAATGAATGGTTGGTCTGTACAGCTGGATGAATGAATTGTGGGTACAGCTGGGTGAATAGATTGTCCGTACAGCTGGATGAAATGATTGTCTGTACAGCTGGGTGAAAGGCTTGTCTGTACATCTGGATGAATGGGTTGTCTGCACAACTGGATGAATGGATGGTCTGTACAGCTGGATGAATTGGTTGTCTGTTCAGAAAGATTAATGGGTTATCTGTACAGCTGGATGAATGGATTGTCTGTACAGCTGAATGAATTGATGGTCTGTACAGCTGAATGAATGGATTGTCTGTACAGCCGGGTGACTGGATTGCCTGTACAGCTGGGTGAATGGGTTGTCTCCACAGCTGGATGAATGGGTTGTCTGTACAGCTGGATGAATGGATTGTCTGTACAGCTGAATGAATGGATTGTCTGTACAGCCGGGTGACTGGATTGCCTGTACAGCTGGGTGAATGGGTTGTCTCCACAGCTGGATGAATGGATTGTCTGTACAGCTGGATGAATGGGTTGTCTGCACAGCTGGATGAAAGGATTGTCTACAGCTGGATGAATGGGTTATTTGTACAGTTGGATGAGTGGATGGTCTGTACAGCTAAATGAATGGGTTATCTGTTCAGGTAGATGAATGGGTTGTATGTAAAGTTGGATGAATGGGTTGTCTGTACAGCTGAATGAATGGTTGGTCTGTACAGCTGAATGAATGAATTGTGGGTACAGCTGGGTGAATAGATTGTCCGTACAGCTGGATGAAATGATTGTCTGTACAGCTGGGTGAAAGGCTTGTCTGTACATCTGGATGAATGGGTTGTCTGCACAACTGGATGAATGGATGGTCTGTACAGCTGGATGAATAGGTTGTCTGTTCAGAAAGATTAATGGGTTGTCTGTACAGCTGGATGAATGGGTTGTCTGTACAGCTGGATGAATGGATTGTCTGTACAGCTGGATGAATAGATTGTCCGTACAGCTGGATGAAATGATTGTCTGTACAGCTGGGTCAGAGGCTTGTCTGTACATCTGGATGAATGGGTTGTCTGCACAACTGGATGAATGGATGGTCTGTACAGCTGGATGAATAGGTTGTCTGTTCAGAAAGATAAATGGGTTGTCTGTAAAGCTGTATGAATGGGTTGTCTGTACAGCTGAATTAATTGTTAGTCTGTACAGCTGGATGAATGAATTGTGGGTACTGCTGGGTGAATAGATTGTTTGAACAGCTGGATGAATAGGTTGCCTATACAGCTGGATGAATGAATTGTCTGTACAGCTGGATGAAAGGATTGTCTGTACAGTTGGATGAATGGGTTGTCTGTACAGCTGGGTAAATGGGTTCTCTGCACAGCTGCATGAATGCATTGTCTGTACAGCTGTATACAAGAATTGTCTGTATGACTGGATGAATGGGTTGTCTGTACAGCTGGATGAATGGATTGTCTGTATAGCTGGATGAATAGATTGTCCGTACAGCTGGATGAAAGGATTGTCTCTACAGCTGGGTGAAAGGCTTGTCTGTACATCTGGATGAATGGGTTGTCTGCACAACTGGAAGAATGGATGGTCTGTACAGCTGGATGAATAGGTTGTCTAATCAGAAAGATTAATGGGTTGTCTGTAAAGCTGAATGAATGGGTTGTCTGTACAGCTGAATGAATTGATGGTCTGTACAGCTGGATGAATGGATTGTTTGTACAGCTGGGTGAATAAATTGTCTGTACAGCTGGGTGAATGGGTTGTCTCCACAGCTGGATGAATGAGTTGTCTGTACAGCTGGATAAATGGGTTGTCTGTACTGCTGGATAAATAGGTTTTCAGCACAGCTGGGTGAATGGGTTGTCTGCACAGCTGGATGAAAGGACTGTCTACAGCTGGGTGAATGAGTTGTCTCCACAGCTGGATGAATGGATTGTCTTTACAGCTGGATGAATGGGTTGTCTGTACAGCTGGATGAATGGATTGTCTGTACAGCTGGACGAATGGATTGTTTGTACAGCTGGATAATTAGGTTTTCTGCACAACTGTGTGAATTGGTTGTCTGCACAGCTGGATGAAAGGGTTGTCTATACAGCTGGATGAATGGATTGCCTGTACAGATTGATGAATGGATTGTCTGCATAGCTGGCTGAATGGATGGTTTGTACAGCTGGATGAATGGGTTGTCTGATCAGGTAGATTAATGGGTTGTCTGTGCAGCTGCATGAATGGGTTGTCTGCACAGCTGCGTGAATGGATTGTCTGCACAACTGGATGATTGGATGGTCTGTACAGGTGGATGAATGGGTTGTCTGTTCAGGAAGATTAATGGGTTATCTGTACAGCTGGATGAATGGATTGTCTGTACAGCTGAATGAATTGATGGTCTGTACAGCTGAATGAATGGATTGTCTGTACAGCCGGGTGACTGGATTGCCTGTACAGCTGGGTGAACGGGTTGTCTCCACAGCTGGATGAATGGATTGTCTGTACAGCTGGATGAATGGATTGTCTGTACAGCTGGATGAATGGATTGTCTGTACAGCTGGATGAATGGGCTGTTTGTACGGTGGGACAAATAGGCTTTTAGCACAGCTGGGTGAATAGGTTGTCTGCACAGCTGGATGAAAGGATTGTCTACAGCTGGATGAATGGGTTATTTGTACAGTTGGATGAATGGATGGTCTGTACAGCTAAATGAATGGGTTGTCTGTTCAGGTAGATGAATGGGTTGTCTGTACAGTTGGATGAATGGGTTGTCTGTACAGCTGAATGAATGGTTGGTCTGTACAGCTGGATGAATGAATTGTGGGTACAGCTGGGTGAATATATTGTTTGCACAGCTGGATGAATGGGTTGCCCATACAGCTGGATGAATGAATTGTCTGTACAGCTGGATGAAAGATTTGTCTGTACAGTTGGATTAATGGGTTGTCTGTACAGCTAGATGAATTGGTGGTCTGTACAGCTGGATGAATGGGTTGTCTGTATAGCTGGATGAATGGATTGTTTGTACAGCTGAATGAATTGATGGTCTGTACAGCTGAATGAATGGATTGTCTGTACAGCTGGATGAATGGATTGTCTGTACAGCTGGATGAATGGATTGTCTCCACAGCTTGTTGAATGGATTGTCTGTACAGCTGGATGAATGGATTGTCTGTACAGCTGGATGAATGGATTGTCTGTACAGCTGGATGAATGGGTTTTTGTACAGTGGGACAAATAGGCTTTTAGCACAGCTGGGTGAATGGGTTGTCTGCACAGCTGGATGAAAGGATTGTCTACAGCTAGATGAATGGGTTATTTGACAGTTGGATGAATGGATTGTCTGTACAGCTAAATGAATGGGTTATCTGTTCAGGTAGATGAATGGGTTGTCTGTACAGTTGGATGAATGGGTTGTATGTACAGCTGAATGAATGGTTGGTCTGTACAGTTGGATGAATGAATTGTGGGTACAGCTGGGTGAATAGATTGTTTGCAAAGCTGGATGAATGGGTTGCCCATACAGCTGGATGAATGAATTGTCTGGACAGCTGGATGAAAGGATTGTCTGTACAGTTGGATTAATGGGTTCTCTGTACAGCTGGATGAATGGGTTGTCCGTACAGCTGGGTGAATGGGTTCTCTGCACAGCTGCATGAATGAATTGTCTGTACAGCTGGATACAAGAATTGTCTGTATAACTGGATGAATGGGTTGTGTGTACAGCTGGATGAATGGATTGTCTGTACAGCTGGATGAATAGATTGTCCGTACAGCTGGATGAAATGATTGTCTGTACAGCTGGGTGAAAGGCTTGTCTGTACATCTGGATGAATGGATTGTCTGCACAACTGGATGAATGGATGGTCTGTACAGCTGGATGAATGGGTTGTCTGTTCAGAAAGATTAATGGGTTGTCTGTACAGCTGGATGAATGGGTTGTCTGTACAGCTGAATGAATTGATGGTCTGTACAGCTGGATGAATGGATTGTTTGTACAGGTGGGTGAATAAATTGTCTGTACAGCTGGGTGAATGGGTTGTCTCCACAGCTTGTTGAATGGATTGTCTGTACAGCTGGATGAATGGATTGTCTGTACAGCTTGATGAATGGATTGTCTGTACAGCTGGATGAATGGGCTGTTTGTACGGCGGGACAAATAGGCTTTTAGCACAGCTGGGTTAATGGGTTGTCTGCACAGCTGGATGAAAGGATTGTCTACAGCTGGATGAATGGGTTATTTGTACAGTTGGATGAATGAATGGTCTGTACAGCTAAATGAATGGGTTATCTGTTCAGGTAGATGAATGGGTTGTCTGTACAGTTGGATGAATGGGTTGTCTGTACACCTGAATGAATGGTTGGTCTGTACAGCTGGATGAATGAATTGTGGGTACAGCTGGGTGAATAAATTGTTTGCACAGCTGGATGAATGGGTTGCCCATACAGCTGGATGAATGAATTGTCTGTACAGCTGGATGAAAGGATTGTCTGTACAGTTGGATTAATGGGTTGTCTGTACAGCTGGAGGAATGGGTTGTCTGTACAGCTGGATGAATGGATTGTCTGTACAGCTGGATGAATGGATTGTTTGTACAGCTGGATAAATAGGTTTTTTGCACAACTGCGTGAATTGGTTGTCTGCAGAGCTGGATGGAAGTGTTGTCTATACAGCTGGATGAATGGATTGCCTGTACAGATTGATGAATGGATTGTCTGTACAGCTGGCTGAATGGATGGTTTGTACAGCTGGATGAATGGGTTGTCTGATCAGGTAGATTAATAAGTTGTATGTGAAGCTGCATGAATGGGTTGTCTGCACAGCTGCTTGATTGGATTGTCTGCACAACTGGATGATTGGATGGTCTGTACAGGTGGATGAATGGGTTGTCTGTTCAGGAAGATTAATGGGTTATCTGTACAGCTGGATGAATGGATTGTCTGTACAGCTGAATGAATTGATGGTCTGTACAGCTGAATGAATGGATTGTCTGTACAGCCGGGTGACTGGATTGCCTGTACAGCTGGGTGAATGGGTTGTCTCCACAGCTGGATGAATGGATTGTCTGTACAGCTGGATGAATGGATTGTCTGTACAGCTGGATGAATGGATTGTCTGTACAGCTGGATGAATGGGTTGTTTGTACAGTGGGACAAATAGGCTTTTAGCACAGCTGGGTGAATGGGTTGTCTGCACAGCTGGATGAAAGGATTGTCTACAGCTGGATGAATGGGTTATTTGTACAGTTGGATGATTGGATGGTCTGTACAGCTAAATGAATGGGTTATCTGTTCAGGTAGATGAATGGGTTGTCTGTACAGTTGGATGAATGGGTTGTCTGTACAGCTGAATGAATGGTTGGTCTGTACAGCTGGATGAATGAATTGTGGGTACAGCTGGGTGAATAGATTGTCCGTACAGCTGGATGAAATGATTGTCTGTACAGCTGGGTGAAAGGCTTGTCTGTACATCTGGATGAATGGGTTGTCTGCACAACTGGATGAATGGATGGTCTGTACAGCTGGATGAATAGGTTGTCTGTTCAGAAAGATTAATGGGTTGTCTGTACAGCTGGATGAATGGGTTGTCTGTACAGCTGGATGAATGGATTGTCTGTACAGCTGGATGAATAGATTGTCCGTACAGCTGGATGAAATGATTGTCTGTACAGCTGGGTCAAAGGCTTGTCTGTACATCTGGATGAATGGGTTGTCTGCACAACTGGATGAATGGATGGTCTGTACAGCTGGATGAATAGGTTGTCTGTTCAGAAAGATTAATGGGTTGTCTATACAGCTGGATGAATGGATTGTCTGTACAGCTGAATTAATTGTTGGTCTGTACAGCTGGATGAATGAATTGTGGGTACTGCTGGGTGAATAGATTGTTTGCACAGCTGGATGAATGGGTTGCCTATACAGCTGGATGAATGAATTGTCTGTACAGCTGGATGAAAGGATTGTCTGTACAGTTGGATTAATGGGTTGTCTGTGCAGCTGGATGAATGGGCTGTCTGTACAGCTTTGTGAATGGGTTCTCTGCACAGCTGCATGAATGAATTGTCTGTACAGCTGGATACAAGAAATTGTCTGTATAACTGGATGAATGGGTTGTCTGTACAGCTGGATGAATGGATTGTCTGTACAGCTGGATGAATAGATTGCCCGTACAGCTGATTGAAAGGATTGTCTGTACAGCTGGGTGAAAGGCTTGTCTGTACATCTGGATGAATGGGTTGTCTGCACAACGGGATGAATGGATGGTCTGTACAGCTGGATGAATAGGTTGTCTAATCAGAAAGATTCATGGGTTGTCTGTAAAGCTGGATGAATGGGTTGTCTGTACAGCTGAAAGAATTGATGGTCTGTACAGCTGGATGAATGGATTGTTTGTACAGCTGGGTGAATAAATTGTCTGTACAGCTGGGTGAATGGGTTGTCTCCACAGCTGGATGAATGAGTTGTCTGTACAGCTCGATAAATGGGTTGTCTGTACTGCTGGATAAATAGGTTTTCAGCACAGCTGGGTGAATGGGTTGTCTGCACAGCTGGATGAAAGGACTGTCTACAGCTGGGTGAATGAGTTGTCTCCACAGCTGGATGAATGGATTGTCTTTACAGCTGGATGAATGGGTTGTCTGTACAGCTGGATGAATGGATTGTCTGTACAGCTGGATGAATAGATTGTCCATACAGCTGGATGAAAGGATTGTCTGTACAGCTGGGTGAAAGGCTTGTCTGTACATCTGGATGAATGGGTTGTCTGCACAACTGGATGAATGGATGGTCTTTACAGCTGGATGAATAGGTTGTCTAATCAGAAAGATTAATGGGTTGTCTGTAAAGCTGGATGAATGGGTTGTCTGTACAGCTGAATGAATTGATGGTCTGTACAGCTGGATGAATGGATTGTTTGTACAGCTGGGTGAATAAATTGTCTGTACAGCTGGGTGAATGGGTTGTCTTCACAGCTGGATGAATGAGTTGTCTGTACAGCTGGATAAATGGGTTGTCTGTACTGCTGGATAAATAGGTTTTCAGCACAGCTGGGTGAATGGGTTGTCTGCACAGCTGGATGAAAGGACTGTCTACAGCTGGGTGAATGAGTTGTCTCCACAGCTGGATGAATGGATTGTCTTTACAGCTGGATGAATGGGTTGTCTGTTCAGCTGGACGAATGGATTGTCTGTAAAGCTGGACGAATGGATTGTTTGTACAGCTGGATAATTAGGTTTTCTGAACAACTGTGTGAATTGGTTGTCTGCACAGCTGGATGAAAGGGTTGTCTATACAGCTGGATGAATGGATTGCCTGTACAGATTGATGAACGGATTGTCTGTACAGCTGGCTGAATGGATGGTTTGTACAGCTGGATGAATTGGTTGTCTGATCAGGTAGATTAATAGGTTGTCTGTGCAGCTGCATGAATGGGTTATCTGCACAGCTGCATGAATGGATTGTCTGCACAACTGGATGATTGGATGGTCTGTACAGGTGGATGAATGGGTTGTCTGTTCAGGAAGATTAATGGGTTATCTGTACAGCTGGATTAATGGATTGTCTGTACAGCTGAATGAATTGATGGTCTGTACAGCTGAATGAATGGATTGTCTGTACAGCCGGGTGACTGGATTTCCTGTACAGCTGGGTGAATGGGTTGTCTGTACAGCTGGATGAATGGATTGTCTGTACAGTTGGATTAATGGGTTGTCTGTACAGCTGGATGAATGGGTTGTCTGTACAGCTGGGTGAATGGGTTCTCTGCACAGCTGCATGAATGAATTGTCTGTACAGCTGGATACAAGAATTGTCTGTATAACTGGATGAATGGGTTGTCTGTACAGCTGGATGAATGGATTGTCTGTACAGCTGGATGAATAGATTGTCCGTACAGCTGGATGAAATGAGTGTGTGTACAGCTGGGTGAAAGGCTTGTCTGTACATCTGGATGAATGGGTTGTCTGCACAACTGGATGAATGGATGGTCTGTACAGCTGGATGAATAGGTTGTCTGTTCAGAAAGATTAATGGGTTGTCTGTACAGCTCGATGAATGGGTTGTCTGTACTGCTGGATACATAGGTTTTCAGCACAGCTGGGTGAATGGGTTGTCTGCACAGCTGGATAAAAGGACTGTCTACAGCTGGGTGAATGAGTTGTCTCCACAGCTGGATGAATGAATTGTCTTTACAGCTGGATACAAGAATTGTCTGTACAGGTGGATGAATGGATTGTCTGTACAGCTGGATGAATGGGTTGTCTGTACAGCTGGATGAATGGATTGTCTGTACAGCTGGATGAATGGATTGTTTGTACAGCTGGATAATTAGGTTTTCTGCACAACTGTGTGAATTGGTTGTCTGCACAGCTGGATGAAAGTGTTGTCCATGCAGCTGGATGAATGGATTGCCTGTACAGATTGATGAATTGATTGTCTGCACAACTGGATGATTGGATGGTCTGTACAGGTGGATGAATGGGTTTTCTGTTCAGGAAGATTAATGGGTTATCTGTACAGCTGGATGAATGGATGGTCTGTACAGCTGAATGAATGGATTGTCTGTACAGCCGGGTGACTGGATTGCCTGTACAGCTGGATGAATGGGTTGTCACCACAGCTTGTTAAATGGATTGTCTGAACAGCTGGATGAATGGATTGTCTGTACAGCTGGATGAATGGATTGTCTGTACAGCTGGATGAATGGGCTGTTTGTACGGTGGGACAAATAGGCTTTTAGCACAGCTGGGTGAATGGGTTGTCTGCACAGCTGGATGAAAGGATTGTCTACAGCTGGATGAATGGGTTATTTGTACAGTTGGATGAATGGATGGTCTGTACAGCTAAATGAATGGGTTATCTGTTCAGGTAGATGAATGGGTTGTCTGTACAGTTGGATGAATGGGTTGTCTGTACAGCTGAATTAATGGTTGGTCTGTACAGCTGGATGAATGAATTGTGGGTACAGCTGGGTGAATAGATTGTTTGCACAGCTGGATGAATGGGTTGCCCATACAGCTGGATGAATGAATTGTCTGTACAGCTGGATGAAAGGATTGTCTGTATAGCTGGATTAATGGGTTGTCTGTACAGCTGGAGGAATGGGTTGTCTGTACAGCTGGATGAATGGATTGTCTGTACAGCTGGATGAATGGGTTATTTGTACAGCTGGATAAATAGGTTTTCTGCACAACTGCATGAATTGGTTGTCTGCACAGCTGGATAAATTGGTTGTCTGTACAGCTGAATAAATGGTTGGTCTGTACAGCTGGATGAATGAATTGTGGGTACAGCTGGGTGAATAGATTGTTTGCACAGCTGGATGAATGGGTTGCCCAGACAGCTGGATGAATAAATTGTCTGTACAGCTGGATGAAAGGATTGTCTGTACAGTTGGATTAATGGGTTGTCTGTACAGCTGGATGAATGGGTTGTCTGTACATCTGGATGAATGGATTGTCTCTACAGCTGGATGAACAGATTGTCTGTACAGGTGGGTGAATGGATTGTCTGTACAGCTGGATGAATGGGGTTTCTGTTCAGCTGGATAAATAGATTTTCAGCATAGCTGGGCTAATGGGTTGTCTGTACAGCTTAATGAATTGATGGTCTGTTCAGCTGAATGAATGGATTGTCTGTACAACCGGGTGACTGGATTGCCTGTACAGCTGGGTGAATGGGTTCTCTCCACAGCTTTTTGAATGGATTGTCTGTACAGCTGGATGAATGGATTGTCTGTACAGCTGGTTGAATGGATTGTCTGTACAGCTGGATGAATGGGCTGTTTATACGGTGGGACAAATAGGCTTTTAGCACAGCTGAGTGAATGGGTTGTCTGCACAGCTGGATGAAAGGATTGTCTACAGCTGGATGAATGGGTTATTTGTACAGTTGGATGAATGGATGGTCTGGACAGCTAAATGAATGGGTTACCTTTCAGGTAGATGAATGGGTTGTCTGTACAGTTGGATGAATGGGTTGTCTGTCCAGCTGAATGAATGGTTGGTCTGTACAGCTGGATGAATGAATTGTGGGTACAGCTGGGTGAATAGATTGTTTGCACAGCTAGATGAATGGGTTGCCCATACAGCTGGATGAATGAATTGTCTGTACAGCTGGATGAAAGGATTGTCTGTACAGTTGGATTAATGGGTTGTCTGTACAGCTGGATGAATGGGTTGTCTGTACAGCTGGGTGAATGGGTTCTCTGCACAGCTGCATGAATGAATTGTCTTTACAGCTGGATACAAGAATTGTCTGTATAACTGGATGAATGGGTTGTATGTACAGCTGGATGAATGGATTGTCTGTACAGCTGGATGAATAGATTGTCCGTACAGCTGGATGAAATGACTGTCTGTACAGCTGGGTGAAAGGCTTGTCTGTACATCTAGATGAATGGGTTGTCTGCACAACTGGATGAATGGATGGTCTGTACAGCTGGATGAATAGGTTGTCTGTTCAGAAAGATGAATGGGTTGTCTGTACAGCTGGATGAATGGATTGTCTGTACAGCTGGATGAAAGGATTGTCTGTACAGCTGGATGAAAGGTTATTCTGTACAGCTGGATGAATGGGTTGTCTGTACAGCTGGATGAAAGGTTTTTCTGAACAGCTGGATGAATGGATTGTCTGTACAGCTGGATAAATGGATTGTCTGAGCAGCTGCATGAATGGGTTGTCTGCACAGCTGCATGAACGGATTGTCTGCACAACCGGATGATTGGATGGTCTGTACAGGTGGATGGATGGGTTGTCTGTACTGCTGGATAAATAGGTTTTCAGCACAGCTGGGTGAATGGGTTGTCTGCAAAGCTGGATGAAAGGGCTGTCTACAGCTGGGCGAATGAGTTGTCTCCACATCTGGGTGAATGGGTTGTCTGCACAGCTGGATGAAAGGATTGTCTATAGCTGGATGAATGGGTTATCTGTACAGTTGGATGAATAGATGGCCTGTACAGCTAAATGAATGAGTTATTTGTTCAGGTAGATGAATGGGTTGTCTGTACAGTTGGATGAATGGGTTGTCTGTACAGCTGAATTAATTGTTGGTCTGTACAGCTGGATGAATGAATTTTGGGTACTGCTCGGTGAATAGATTGTTTGCACAGCTGGATGAATGGGTTGCCTATACAGCTTGATGAATGAATTGTCTGTACAGCTGGATGAAAGGATTGTCTGTACAGTTGGATTAATGGGTTGTCTGTACAGCTGGATGAATGGGTTGTCTGTACAGCTGGGTGAATGGGATCTCTGCACAGCTGCATGAATGAATTGTCTGTACAGCTGGATGAATGGTTTTTCTGAACAGCTGGATGAATGGGTTGTCTGTACAGCTGGATGAATGGATTGTCTGTACAGCTGGATGAATAGATTGTCCGTACAGCTGGATGAAAGGATTGTCTGTACAGCTGGGTGAAAGGCTTGTCTGTACATCTGGATGAATGGGTTGTCTGCACAACTGGATGAATAGATGGTCTGTACAGCTGGATGAATAGGTTGTCTAATCAGAAAGATGAATGGGTTGTCTATACAGCTGGATGAACAGATTGTTTGTACAGCTGGGTGAATAAATTGTCTGTACAGCTGGGTGAATGGGTTGTCTGTACTGATGGATAAATATGTTTTCAGCACAGCTGGGTGAATGAATTGTCTGCACAGCTGGATAAATGGGTTGTCTGTACTGCTGGATAAATAGGTTTTCAGCACAGCTGGGTGAATGGGTTGTCTGCACAGCTGGATGAAAGGACTGTCTACAGCTGGGTGAATGGATTGTCTTTACAGCTGGATGAATGGATTGTCTGTACAGGTGGATGAATGGATTGTCTGTACAGCTGGATGAATGGGTTGTCTGTACAGCTGGATGAATGGATTGTCTGTACAGCTGGATGAATGGATTGTTTGTACAGCTGGATAATTAGGTTTTCTTCACAACTGCGTGAATTGGTTGTCTGCACAGCTGGATGAAAGTGTTGTCTATGCAGCTGGATGAATGGATTGCCTGTACAGATTGATGAATGGATTGTCTGCACAACTGGATGATCTGTACAGGTGGATGAATGGGTTGTCTGTTCAGGAGGATGAATGGGTTATCTGTACAGCTGGATGAATGGATTGTCTGTACAGCTGGATGAATGGATTTTTTGTACAGGTGGATAATTAGGTTTTCTGCACAACTGCGTGAAATGGTTGTCTGCACAGCTGGAAGAAAGGATTGTCTACAGCTGAATGAATGGATTGTCTGTACAGGTGGGTGAATAAATTGTCTGTACAGCTGGGTGAATGGGTTGTCTCCACAGCTTGTTGAATGGATTGTCTGTACAGCTGGATGAATGGATTGTCTGTACAGCTGGATGAATGGATTGTCTGTACAGCTGGATGAATGGGCTGTTTGTACGGCGGGACAAATAGGCTTTTAGCACAGCTGGGTGAATGGGTTGTCTGCACAGCTGGATGAAAGGATTGTCTACAGCTGGATGAATGGGTTATTTGTACAGTTGGATGAATGAATGGTCTGTACAGCTAAATGAATGGGTTATCTGTTCAGGTAGATGAATGGGTTGTCTGTACAGTTGGATGAATGGGTTGTCTGTACACCTGAATGAATGGTTGGTCTGTACAGCTGGATGAATGAATTGTGGGTACAGCTGGGTGAATAAATTGTTTGCACAGCTGGATGAATGGGTTGCCCATACAGCTGGATGAATGAATTGTCTGTACAGCTGGATGAAAGGATTGTCTGTACAGTTGGATTAATGGGTTGTCTGTACAGCTGGAGGAATGGGTTGTCTGTACAGCTGGATGAATGGATTGTCTGTACAGCTGGATGAATGGATTGTTTGTACAGCTGGATAAATAGGTTTTTTGCACAACTGCGTGAATTGGTTGTCTGCAGAGCTGGATGAAAGTGTTGTCTAAACAGCTGGATGAATGGATTGCCTGTACAGATTGATGAATGGATTGTCTGTACAGCTGGCTGAATGGATGGTTTGTACAGCTGGATGAATGGGTTGTCTGATCAGGTAGATTAATAAGTTGTATGTGAAGCTGCATGAATGGGTTGTCTGCACAGCTGCTTGATTGGATTGTCTGCACAACTGGATGATTGGATGGTCTGTACAGGTGGATGAATGGGTTGTCTGTTCAGGAAGATTAATGGGTTATCTGTACAGCTGGATGAATGGATTGTCTGTACAGCTGAATGAATTGATGGTCTGTACAGCTGAATGAATGGATTGTCTGTACAGCCGGGTGACTGGATTGCCTGTACAGCTGGGTGAATGGGTTGTCTCCACAGCTGGATGAATGGATTGTCTGTACAGCTGGATGAATGGATTGTCTGTACAGCTGGATGAATGGATTGTCTGTACAGCTGGATGAATGGGTTGTTTGTACAGTGGGACAAATAGGCTTTTAGCACAGCTGGGTGAATGGGTTGTCTGCACAGCTGGATGAAAGGATTGTCTACAGCTGGATGAATGGGTTATTTGTACAGTTGGATGATTGGATGGTCTGTACAGCTAAATGAATGGGTTATCTGTTCAGGTAGATGAATGGGTTGTCTGTACAGTTGGATGAATGGGTTGTCTGTACAGCTGAATGAATGGTTGGTCTGTACAGCTGGATGAATGAATTGTGGGTACAGCTGGGTGAATAGATTGTCCGTACAGCTGGATGAAATGATTGTCTGTACAGCTGGGTGAAAGGCTTGTCTGTACATCTGGATGAATGGGTTGTCTGCACAACTGGATGAATGGATGGTCTGTACAGCTGGATGAATAGGTTGTCTGTTCAGAAAGATTAATGGGTTGTCTGTACAGCTGGATGAATGGGTTGTCTGTACAGCTGGATGAATGGATTTTCTGTTCAGCTGGATGAATAGATTGTCCGTACAGCTGGATGAAATGATTGTCTGTACAACTGGGTCAAAGGCTTGTCTGTACATCTGGATGAATGGGTTGTCTGCACAACTGGATGAATGGATGGTCTGTACAGCTGGATGAATAGGTTGTCTGTTCAGAAAGATTAATGGGTTGTCTATACAGCTGGATGAATGGATTGTCTGTACAGCTGAATTAATTGTTGGTCTGTACAGCTGGATGAATGAATTGTGGGTACTGCTGGGTGAATAGATTGTTTGCACAGCTGGATGAATGGGTTGCCTATACAGCTGGATGAATGAATTGTCTGTACAGCTGGATGAAAGGATTGTCTGTACAGTTGGATTAATGGGTTGTCTGTGCAGCTGGATGAATGGGCTGTCTGTACAGCTTTGTGAATGGGTTCTCTGCACAGCTGCATGAATGAATTGTCTGTACAGCTGGATACAAGAAATTGTCTGTATAACTGGATGAATGGGTTGTCTGTACAGCTGGATGAATGGATTGTCTGTACAGCTGGATGAATAGATTGCCCATACAGCTGATTGAAAGGATTGTCTGTACAGCTGGGTGAAAGGCTTGTCTGTACATCTGGATGAATGGGTTGTCTGCACAACGGTATGAATGGATGGTCTGTACAGCTGGATGAATAGGTTGTCTAATCAGAAAGATTCATGGGTTGTCTGTAAAGCTGGATGAATGGGTTGTCTGTACAGCTGAAAGAATTGATGGTCTGTACAGCTGGATGAATGGATTGTTTGTACAGCTGGGTGAATAAATTGTCTGTACAGCTGGGTGAATGGGTTGTCTCCACAGCTG
The DNA here is from genome assembly GCF_964204655.1 of Triturus cristatus. Lineage (NCBI taxonomy): Eukaryota > Metazoa > Chordata > Amphibia > Caudata > Salamandridae > Triturus > Triturus cristatus. Next base: position 1,015,833,765 of record NC_140579.1, on the reverse strand, counting down.
GATGAATGAGTTGTCTGTACAGCTCGATAAATGGGTTGTCTGTACTGCTGGATAAATAGGTTTTCAGCACAGCTGGATGAAAGGATTGTCTGTACAGCTGGGTGAAAGGCTTGTCTGTACATCTGGATGAATGGGTTGTCTGCACAACTGGATGAATGGATGGTCTTTACAGCTGGATGAATAGGTTGTCTAATCAGAAAGATTAATGGGTTGTCTGTAAAGCTGGATGAATGGGTTGTCTGTACAGCTGAATGAATTGATGGTCTGTACAGCTGGATGAATGGATTGTTTGTACAGCTGGGTGAATAAATTGTCTGTACAGCTGGGTGAATGGGTTGTCTTCACAGCTGGATGAATGAGTTGTCTGTACAGCTGGATAAATGGGTTGTCTGTACTGCTGGATAAATAGGTTTTCAGCACAGCTGGGTGAATGGGTTGTCTGCACAGCTGGATGAAAGGACTGTCTACAGCTGGGTGAATGAGTTGTCTCCACAGCTGGATGAATGGATTGTCTTTACAGCTGGATGAATGGGTTGTCTGTACAGCTGGACGAATGGATTGTCTGTAAAGCTGGACGAATGGATTGTTTGTACAGCTGGATAATTAGGTTTTCTGAACAACTGTGTGAATTGGTTGTCTGCACAGCTGGATGAAAGGGTTGTCTATACAGCTGGATGAATGGATTGCCTGTACAGATTGATGAACGGATTGTCTGTACAGCTGGCTGAATGGATGGTTTGTACAGCTGGATGAATTGGTTGTCTGATCAGGTAGATTAATAGGTTGTCTGTGCAGCTGCATGAATGGGTTATCTGCACAGCTGCATGAATGGATTGTCTGCACAACTGGATGATTGGATGGTCTGTACAGGTGGATGAATGGGTTGTCTGTTCAGGAAGATTAATGGGTTATCTGTACAGCTGGATTAATGGATTGTCTGTACAGCTGAATGAATTGATGGTCTGTACAGCTGAATGAATGGATTGTCTGTACAGCCGGGTGACTGGATTTCCTGTACAGCTGGGTGAATGGGTTGTCTGTACTGATGGATAAATAGGTTTTCAGCACAGCTGGGTTAATGAATTGTCTGTACAGCTGGATAAATGGGTTGTCTGTACTGCTGGATAAATAGGTTTTCAGCACAGCTGGGTGAATGGGTTGTCTGCACAGCTGGATGAAAGGACTGCCTACAGCTGGGTGAATGAGTTGTCTCCACAGCTGGATGAATGGATTGTCTTTACAGCTGGATGAATGGATTGCCTGTACAGGTGGATGAATGGATTGTCTGTACAGCTGGATGAATGGGTTGTCTGTACAGCTGGATGAATGGATTGTCTGTACAGCTGGATGAATGGATTGTTTGTACAGCTGGATAATTAGGTTTTCTGCACAACTGCGTGAATTGTTTGTCTGCACAGCTGGATGAAAGTGTTGTCTATGCAGCTGGATGAATGGATTGCCTGTACAGATTGATGAATGGATTGTCTGTACAGCTGGCTGAATGGATGGTTTGTACAGCTGGATGAATGGGTTGTCTGATCAGGTAGATGAATAGGTTGTCTCTGCAGCTGAATGAATGGATTGTCTGCACAACTGGATGATTGGATGGTCTGTACAGGTGAATGAATGGGTTGTCTGTTCAGGAAGATTAATGGGTTATCTGTAGAGCTGGATGAATGGATGGTCTGTACAGCTGAATGAATGGATTGTCTGTACAGCCGGGTGACTGGATTGCCTGTACAGCTGGGTGAATGGGTTGTCTCCACAGCTGGATGAATGGATTGTCTGTACAGCTGGATGATCGGATTGTCTGTACAGCTGGATGAATGGGCTGTTTGTACGGTGGGACAAATAGGCTTTTAGCACAGCTGGGTGAATGAGTTGTCTGCACAGCTGGATGAAAGGATTGTCTACAGCTGGATGAATGGGTTATTTGTAAAGTTGGAGTAATGGATGGTCTGTACAGCTAAATGAATGGGTTATCTGTTCAGGTAGATGAATGCATTGTCTGTACAGTTGGATGAATGGGTTGTCTGTACAGCTGAATGAATGGTTGGTCTGTACAGCTGGATGAATGAATTGTGGGTACAGCTGGGTGAATAGATTGTTTGCACAGCTGGATAAATAGGTTTTCTGCACAACTGCGTGAATTGGTTGTCTGCACAGCTGGATGAAACTGTTGTCTATACAGCTGGATGAATGGATTGCCTGTACAGATTGATGAATGGATTGTCTGTACAGCTGGCTGAATGGATGGTTTGTACAGATGGATGAATGGGTTGTCTGATCAGGTAGATTAATAAGTTGTATGTGCAGCTGCATGAATGGGTTGTCTGCACAGCTGCATGATTGGATTGTCTGCACAACTGGATGATTGGATGGTCTGTACAGGTGGATGAATGGGTTGTCTGTTCAGGAAGATTAATGGGTTATCTGTACAGCTGGATGAATGGATTGCCTGTACAGCTGAATGAATTGATGGTCTGTACAGCTGAATGAATGGATTGTCTGTACAGCCGGGTGACTGGATTGCCTGTACAGCTGGGTGAATGGGTTTTCTCCACAGCTGGATGAATGGATTGTCTGTACAGCTGGATGAATGGATTGTCTGTACAGCTGGATGAATGGATTGTCTGTACAGCTGGATGAATGGGTTGTTTGTACAGTGGGACAAATAGGCTTTTAGCACAGCTGGGTGAATGGGTTGTCTGCACAGCTGGATGAAAGGATTGTCTACAGCTGGATGAATGGGTTATTTGTACAGTTGGATGAGTGGATGGTCTGTACAGCTAAATGAATGGGTTATCTGTTCAGGTAGATGAATGGGTTGTCTGTACAGTTGGATGAATGGGTTGTCTGTACAGCTGAATGAATGGTTGGTCTGTACAGCTGGATGAATGAATTGTGGGTACAGCTGGGTGAATAGATTGTCCGTACAGCTGGATGAAATGATTGTCTGTACAGCTGGGCGAAAGGCTTGTCTGTACATCTGGATGAATGGGTTGTCTGCACAACTGGATGAATGGATGGTCTGTACAGCTGGATGAATAGGTTGTCTGTTCAGAAAGATTAATGGGTTGTCTGTACAGCTGGATGAATGGGTTGTCTGTACAGCTGAATGAATGGTTGGTCTGTACAGCTGGATGAATGAATTGTGGGTACAGCTGGGTGAATAGATTGTCCGTACAGCTGGATGAAATGATTGTCTGTACAGCTGGGCGAAAGGCTTGTCTGTACATCTGGATGAATGGGTTGTCTGCACAACTGGATGAATGGATGGTCTGTACAGCTTGATGAATAGGTTGTCTGTTCAGAAAGATTAATGGGTTGTCTGTACAGCTGGATGAATGGGTTGTCTGTACAGCTGGATGAATGGATTGTCTGTACAGCTGGATGAATGGGTTATTTGTACAGTTGGATGAATGGATGGTCTGTACAGCTAAATGAATGGGTTATCTGTTCAGGTAGATGAATGGGTTGTCTGTACAGTTGGATGAATGGGTTGTCTGTACAGCTGAATGAATGGTTGGTCTGTACAGCTGGATGAATGAATTGTGGGTACAGCTGGGTGAATAGATTGTTTGCACAGCTGGATGAATGGGTTGCCCATACAGCTGGATGAATGAATTGTCTGTACAGCTGGATGAAAGGATTGTCTGTACAGTTGGATTAATGGGATGTCTGTACAGCTGGATGAATGGGTTGTCTGTACAGCTGGATGAGTGGGTTGTCTGTATAGCTGGATGAATGGATTGTCTGTACAGCTGGATGAATGGATTGTTTGTACAGCTGGATAAATAGGTTTTCTGCACAACTGCATGAATTGGTTGTCTGCACAGCTGGATGAAAGTGTTGTCTATACAGCTGGATGAATGGATTTTCTGTACAGCTGGATGAATAGATTGTCCGTACAGCTGGATGAAATGATTGTCTGTACAACTGGGTCAAAGGCTTGTCTGTACATCTGGATGAATGGGTTGTCTGCACAACTGGATGAATGGATGGTCTGTACAGCTGGATGAATAGGTTGTCTGTTCAGAAAGATTAATGGGTTGTCTATACAGCTGGATGAATGGATTGTCTGTACAGCTGAATTAATTGTTGGTCTGTACAGCTGGATGAATGAATTGTGGGTACTGCTGGGTGAATAGATTGTTTGCACAGCTGGATGAATGGGTTGCCTATACAGCTGGATGAATGAATTGTCTGTACAGCTGGATGAAAGGATTGTCTGTACAGTTGGATTAATGGGTTGTCTGTGCAGCTGGATGAATGGGCTGTCTGTACAGCTTTGTGAATGGGTTCTCTGCACAGCTGCATGAATGAATTGTCTGTACAGCTGGATACAAGAAATTGTCTGTATAACTGGATGAATGGGTTGTCTGTACAGCTGGATGAATGGATTGTCTGTACAGCTGGATGAATAGATTGCCCATACAGCTGATTGAAAGGATTGTCTGTACAGCTGGGTGAAAGGCTTGTCTGTACATCTGGATGAATGGGTTGTCTGCACAACGGGATGAATGGATGGTCTGTACAGCTGGATGAATAGGTTGTCTAATCAGAAAGATTCATGGGTTGTCTGTAAAGCTGGATGAATGGGTTGTCTGTACAGCTGAAAGAATTGATGGTCTGTACAGCTGGATGAATGGATTGTTTGTACAGCTGGGTGAATAAATTGTCTGTACAGCTGGGTGAATGGGTTGTCTCCACAGCTGGATGAATGAGTTGTCTGTACAGCTCGATAAATGGGTTGTCTGTACTGCTGGATAAATAGGTTTTCAGCACAGCTGGATGAAAGGATTGTCTGTACAGCTGGGTGAAAGGCTTGTCTGTACATCTGGATGAATGGGTTGTCTGCACAACTGGATGAATGGATGGTCTTTACAGCTGGATGAATAGGTTGTCTAATCAGAAAGATTAATGGGTTGTCTGTAAAGCTGGATGAATGGGTTGTCTGTACAGCTGAATGAATTGATGGTCTGTACAGCTGGATGAATGGATTGTTTGTACAGCTGGGTGAATAAATTGTCTGTACAGCTGGGTGAATGGGTTGTCTTCACAGCTGGATGAATGAGTTGTCTGTACAGCTGGATAAATGGGTTGTCTGTACTGCTGTATAAATAGGTTTTCAGCACAGCTGGGTGAATGGGTTGTCTGCACAGCTGGATGAAAGGACTGTCTACAGCTGGGTGAATGAGTTGTCTCCACAGCTGGATGAATGGATTGTCTTTACAGCTGGATGAATGGGTTGTCTGTACAGCTGGACGAATGGATTGTCTGTAAAGCTGGACGAATGGATTGTTTGTACAGCTGGATAATTAGGTTTTCTGAACAACTGTGTGAATTGGTTGTCTGCACAGCTGGATGAAAGGGTTGTCTATACAGCTGGATGAATGGATTGCCTGTACAGATTGATGAACGGATTGTCTGTACAGCTGGCTGAATGGATGGTTTGTACAGCTGGATGAATTGGTTGTCTGATCAGGTAGATTAATAGGTTGTCTGTGCAGCTGCATGAATGGGTTATCTGCACAGCTGCATGAATGGATTGTCTGCACAACTGGATGATTGGATGGTCTGTACAGGTGGATGAATGGGTTGTCTGTTCAGGAAGATTAATGGGTTATCTGTACAGCTGGATTAATGGATTGTCTGTACAGCTGAATGAATTGATGGTCTGTACAGCTGAATGAATGGATTGTCTGTACAGCCGGGTGACTGGATTTCCTGTACAGCTGGGTGAATGGGTTGTCTGTACTGATGGATAAATAGGTTTTCAGCACAGCTGGGTTAATGAATTGTCTGTACAGCTGGATAAATGGGTTGTCTGTACTGCTGGATAAATAGGTTTTCAGCACAGCTGGGTGAATGGGTTGTCTGCACAGCTGGATGAAAGGACTGCCTACAGCTGGGTGAATGAGTTGTCTCCACAGCTGGATGAATGGATTGTCTTTACAGCTGGATGAATGGATTGCCTGTACAGGTGGATGAATGGATTGTCTGTACAGCTGGATGAATGGGTTGTCTGTACAGCTGGATGAATGGATTGTCTGTACAGCTGGATGAATGGATTGTTTGTACAGCTGGATAATTAGGTTTTCTGCACAACTGCGTGAATTGTTTGTCTGCACAGCTGGATGAAAGTGTTGTCTATGCAGCTGGATGAATGGATTGCCTGTACAGATTGATGAATGGATTGTCTGTACAGCTGGCTGAATGGATGGTTTGTACAGCTGGATGAATGGGTTGTCTGATCAGGTAGATGAATAGGTTGTCTCTGCAGCTGAATGAATGGATTGTCTGCACAACTGGATGATTGGATGGTCTGTACAGGTGAATGAATGGGTTGTCTGTTCAGGAAGATTAATGGGTTATCTGTAGAGCTGGATGAATGGATGGTCTGTACAGCTGAATGAATGGATTGTCTGTACAGCCGGGTGACTGGATTGCCTGTACAGCTGGGTGAATGGGTTGTCTCCACAGCTGGATGAATGGATTGTCTGTACAGCTGGATGATCGGATTGTCTGTACAGCTGGATGAATGGGCTGTTTGTACGGTGGGACAAATAGGCTTTTAGCACAGCTGGGTGAATGAGTTGTCTGCACAGCTGGATGAAAGGATTGTCTACAGCTGGATGAATGGGTTATTTGTAAAGTTGGAGTAATGGATGGTCTGTACAGCTAAATGAATGGGTTATCTGTTCAGGTAGATGAATGCATTGTCTGTACAGTTGGATGAATGGGTTGTCTGTACAGCTGAATGAATGGTTGGTCTGTACAGCTGGATGAATGAATTGTGGGTACAGCTGGGTGAATAGATTGTTTGCACAGCTGGATAAATAGGTTTTCTGCACAACTGCGTGAATTGGTTGTCTGCACAGCTGGATGAAACTGTTGTCTATACAGCTGGATGAATGGATTGCCTGTACAGATTGATGAATGGATTGTCTGTACAGCTGGCTGAATGGATGGTTTGTACAGATGGATGAATGGGTTGTCTGATCAGGTAGATTAATAAGTTGTATGTGCAGCTGCATGAATGGGTTGTCTGCACAGCTGCATGATTGGATTGTCTGCACAACTGGATGATTGGATGGTCTGTACAGGTGGATGAATGGGTTGTCTGTTCAGGAAGATTAATGGGTTATCTGTACAGCTGGATGAATGGATTGCCTGTACAGCTGAATGAATTGATGGTCTGTACAGCTGAATGAATGGATTGTCTGTACAGCCGGGTGACTGGATTGCCTGTACAGCTGGGTGAATGGGTTTTCTCCACAGCTGGATGAATGGATTGTCTGTACAGCTGGATGAATGGATTGTCTGTACAGCTGGATGAATGGATTGTCTGTACAGCTGGATGAATGGGTTGTTTGTACAGTGGGACAAATAGGCTTTTAGCACAGCTGGGTGAATGGGTTGTCTGCACAGCTGGATGAAAGGATTGTCTACAGCTGGATGAATGGGTTATTTGTACAGTTGGATGAGTGGATGGTCTGTACAGCTAAATGAATGGGTTATCTGTTCAGGTAGATGAATGGGTTGTCTGTACAGTTGGATGAATGGGTTGTCTGTACAGCTGAATGAATGGTTGGTCTGTACAGCTGGATGAATGAATTGTGGGTACAGCTGGGTGAATAGATTGTCCGTACAGCTGGATGAAATGATTGTCTGTACAGCTGGGCAAAAGGCTTGTCTGTACATCTGGATGAATGGGTTGTCTGCACAACTGGATGAATGGATGGTCTGTACAGCTGGATGAATAGGTTGTCTGTTCAGAAAGATTAATGGGTTGTCTGTACAGCTGGATGAATGGGTTGTCTGTACAGCTGAATGAATGGTTGGTCTGTACAGCTGGATGAATGAATTGTGGGTACAGCTGGGTGAATAGATTGTCCGTACAGCTGGATGAAATGATTGTCTGTACAGCTGGGCGAAAGGCTTGTCTGTACATCTGGATGAATGGGTTGTCTGCACAACTGGATGAATGGATGGTCTGTACAGCTGGATGAATAGGTTGTCTGTTCAGAAAGATTAATGGGTTGTCTGTACAGCTGGATGAATGGGTTGTCTGTACAGCTGGATGAATGGATTGTCTGTACAGCTGGATGAATGGGTTATTTGTACAGTTGGATGAATGGATGGTCTGTACAGCTAAATGAATGGGTTATCTGTTCAGGTAGATGAATGGGTTGTCTGTACAGTTGGATGAATGGGTTGTCTGTACAGCTGAATGAATGGTTGGTCTGTACAGCTGGATGAATGAATTGTGGGTACAGCTGGGTGAATAGATTGTTTGCACAGCTGGATGAATGGGTTGCCCATACAGCTGGATGAATGAATTGTCTGTACAGCTGGATGAAAGGATTGTCTGTACAGTTGGATTAATGGGATGTCTGTACAGCTGGATGAATGGGTTGTCTGTACAGCTGGATGAGTGGGTTGTCTGTATAGCTGGATGAATGGATTGTCTGTACAGCTGGATGAATGGATTGTTTGTACAGCTGGATAAATAGGTTTTCTGCACAACTGCATGAATTGGTTGTCTGCACAGCTGGATGAAAGTGTTGTCTATACAGCTGGATGAATGGATTGCCTGTACAGATTGATGAACAGATTATCTGTACAGCTGGCTGAATGGATGGTTTGTACAGCTGGATGAATGGGTTGTCTGATCAGGTAGATTAATAAGTTGTATGTGCAGCTGCATGAATGGGTTGTCTGCACAGCTGCATGAATGGATTGTCTGCACAACTGGATGATTGGATGGTCTGTACAGGTGGATGAATGGGTTGTCTGTTCAGGAAGATTAATGGGTTATCTGTACAGCTGGATGAATGGATTGTCTGTACAGCTGAATGAATTGATGGTCTGTACAGCTGAATGAATGGATTGTCTGTACAGCCGGGTGACTGGATTGCCTGTACAGCTGGGTGAATGGGTTGTCTCCACAGCTAGATGAATCGATTGTCTGTACAGCTGAATGAATGGGTTTTTGTACAGTGGGACAAATAGGCTTTTAGCACAGCTGGGTGAATGGGTTGTCTGCACAGCTGGATGAAAGGGCTGTCCACAGCTGGGTGAATGAGTTGTCTCCACAGCTGCATGCATGGATTGTTTTTACAGCTGGATGAATACATTGTCTGTACAGCTGGATGAATGGGTTTTCTGTTCAGCTGGATAAATAGATTTTCAGCACAGCTGGGCTAATGGGATGTCTGTACAGCTGAATGAATTCATGGTCTGTACAGCTGAATAAATGGATTGTCTGTACAGCCGGGTGACTGGATTGCCTGTACAGCTGGGTGAATGGGTTGTCTCCAGACCTGGATGAATGGATTGTCTGTACAGCTGGATGAATGGATTGTCTGTACAGCTGGATGAATGGATTGTCTGCACAGCTGGATGAATGGATTGTCTGTACTGCTGGATGAATGGATTGTCTATACAACTGGATGAATTGATTGTATTTACAGCTGGGTGAAAGGATTGTCTGTACAGCTGGGTGAAAGGCTTGTCTGTACATCTGGATGAATGGGTTGTCTGTACAGCTGGATGAATGGATTGTCTGCACAGCTGGATGAATGGATTGTCTTTACAGTTGGGTGAAAGGATTGTCTGTACAGCTGGGTGAAAGGCTTGTCTGTACATCTGGATGAATGGGTTGTCTGCACAACTGGATGATTGGATGGTCTGTACAGCTGGATGAATAGGTTGTCTAATCAGAAATATTAATGGGCTGTCTGTACAGCTGGATGAATTGGTTGTCTGTACAGCTGAATGAATTGATGGTTTGTACAGCTGGATGAATGGATTATTTGTACAGCTGGGTGAATACATTGTCTGTACAGCTGGGTGAATGGGTTGTCTCCACAGCTGGATGAATGAGTTGTCTGTACAGCTGGATGATTGAATTGTCTGTACAGCTGGATAAATGGGTTGTCTGTACTGCTGGAAAAATAGGTTTTCAGTACAGCTGGGTGAATGGGTTGTCTGCACAGCTGGATGAATGAATTGTCTCCACAGCTGGATGAATGAATTGTCTGTACAGCTGGATGAATGGGTTGTCTGTACTGCTGGATAAATAGGTTTTCAGCATAGCTGGGTGAATGGGTTGTCTGCACAGCTGGATGAAAGGACTGTCTACAGCTGGGTGAATGAGTTGTCTCCACAGCTGGATGAATGGATTGTCTTTACAGCTGGATGAATGGATTGTCTGTACAGGTGGATGTATGGATTGTCTGTACACCTGGGTGAATGGGTTTTCTGTTCAGCTGGATAAATAGATTTTCAGCACAGCTGGGCTAATGGGTTGTCTGCACAGCTGGATGAAAGGATTGCCTACAGCTGGATGAATGGGTTGTCTGTACAGCTGGTTGAATGGATTGCCTGTACAGCTGGATGAATGGGTTGTCTGTACAGCTGAATTAATTGATGGTCTGTACAACTGAATGAATGGATTGTCTGTACGGCTGGATGAGTGGGTTGTCTGTACAGCCGAATGAATGGATTGCTTGTACAGCTGGATGAATGGATTGTCTGCACAGCTGGATAAATGGATTGTCTGTGCAGCTGCATGAATAGTTTGTCTGCACAGCTGCATGAATGGATTGTCTGCACAACTGGATGATTGGATGGTCTGTACAGGTGGATTAATGATTTGTCTGTACAGCTGGATGAAGGAATTGTCTGTACAGCTGGATGAAAGGGCTGTCTACAGCTGGGTGAATGAGTTGTATCCACAGCTGCATGAATGGATTGTTTTCACAGCTTGATGAATGGATTGTCTGTACAGGTGGATAAATAAATTGTCTGTACAGCTGGATGAATGGGTTTTCTGTTCAGCTGAATAAATAGATTTTCAGCACAGCTGGGCTAATGGGATGTCTGTACAGCTGAATGAATTGATGGTCTGTACAGCTGAATAAATGGATTGTCTGTACAGCCGGGTGACTGGATTGCCTGTACAGCTGGGGGAATGGGTTGTCTCCACACCTGGATGAATGGATTGTCTGTACAGCTGGATGAATGGATTGTCTGTACAGCTGGATGAATGGATTGTCTGTACAGCTGGATGAATGGATTGTCTGTTCTGCTGGATGAATGGATTGTCTATACAGCTGGATGAATGGATTGTATTTAAAGCTGGGTGCAAGGATTGTCTGTACAGCTGGGTGAAAGGCTTGTCTGTACATCTGGTTGAATGGGTTGTCTGTACAGCTGGATGAATGAATTGTCTGCACAGCTGGATGAATGGATTGTCTTTACAGCTGGGTGAAAGGATTGTCTGTACAGCTGGGTGAAAGGCTTGTCTGTACAACTGGATGAATGGGTTGTCTAATCAGAAAGATTAATGGGCTGTCTGTACAGCTGGATGAATTGGTTCTCTGTACAGCTGAATGAATTGATGGTTTGTACAGCTGGATGAATGGATTGTTTGTACAGCTGGGTGAATAAATTGTCTGTACAGCTGGATGAATGGGTTGTCTCCACTGCTGGATGAATGAGTTGTCTGTACAGCTGGATGATTGAATTGTCTGTACAGCTGGATAAATGGGTTGTCTGTACTGCTGGATAAATAGGTTTTCAGCACAGCTGGGTGAATGGGTTGTCTGCACAGCTGGATGAAAGGACTGTCTACAGCTGGGTGAATGAGTTGTCTCCACAGCTGGATGAATGGATTGTCTTTACAGCTGGATGAATGGATTGTCTGTACAGGTGGATGAATGGATTGTCTGTACAGCTGGATGAATGTGTTTTCTGTTCAGCTGGATAAATAGATTTTCAGCACATCTGGGCTAATGGGATGTCTGCACAGCTGGATGAAAGGATTGCCTACAGCTGGATGAATGGGTTGTCTGTACAGCTGGTTGAATGGATTGCCTGTACAGCTGGATGACTGGGTTGTCTGTACAGCTGAATGAATTGATGGTCTGTACAACTGAATGAATGGATTGTCTGTACGGCTGGATGAATGGTTTGTCTGTACAGGTGGATGAATGGATTGTCTATACAGCTGCATGAATGCGTTTTCAGTTCAGCTGGATAAATAGATTTTCAGCACAGCTGGGCTAATGGGTTGTCTGCACAGCTGGATGAAAGGATTGCCTACAGCAGGATGAATGGGTTGTCTGTACAGCTGGTTGAATGGATTGCCTGTACAGCTGGATGACTGGGTTGTCTGTACAGCTGAATGAATTGATTGTCTGTACAGCTGGATGAATGGATTGTTTGTACAGTGGGATAAATAGGCTTTGAGCACAGCTGGGTGAAAGGGTTGTCTGCACAGCTGGATGAAAAGATTGTCTACAGCTGGATGAATGGGTTATCTGTACAGTTGGATGAATGGAAGGTCTGTACAGCTAAATGAATGGGTTATCTGTTCAGGTAGATGAATGGGTTGTCTGTACAGTTGAATAAATGGGCTGTCTGTACAGCTGAATGAATTGTTGGTCTGTACAGCTGGATGAATGAACTGTGGGTACAGCTGGGTGAATAGATTGTTTGCACAGCTGGATGAATGAATTGTCTGTACAGCTGGATGAAAGGATTGTCTGTACAGCTGGATGAAAGGATTGTCTGTACAGTTGGATTAATGGGATGTCTGTACAGCTGGATGAATGGGTTGTCTGTGCAGCTGGATGAATGGGTTGTCTGTACAGCTGGATGAATGGATTGTTTGTACAGCTGGATAAATAGGTTTTCTGCACAACTGCATGAATTGGTTGTCTGCAAAGCTGGATGAAATTGTTGTCTATACAGCTGGATGAATGGATTGCCTGTACAGATTGATGAACGGATTATCTGTACAGCTGGCTGAATGGATGGTTTGTACAGCTGGATGAATGGGTTGTCTGATCAGGTAGATTAATAAGTTGTATGTGCAGCTGCATGAATGGGTTGTCTGCACAGCTGCATGAATGGATTGTCTGCACAACTGGATGATTGGATGGTCTGTACAGGTGGATGAATGGGTTGTCTGTTCAGGAAGAATAATGGTTTATCTGTACAGCTGGATGAATGGATTGTCTGTACAGCTGAATGAATTGATGGTCTGTACAGCTGAATAAATGGATTGTCTGTACAGCCGGGTGACTGGATTGCCTGTACAGCTGGGTGAATGGGTTGTCTCCACACCTGGATGAATGGATTGTCTGTACAGCTGGATGAATGGATTGTCAGTACAGCTCGATGAATGGATTGTCTGTACAGCTGGATGAATGGATTGTCTGTTCTGCTGGATGAATGGATTGTCTATACAGCTGGATGAATGGATTGTATTTAAAGCTGGGTGCAAGGATTGTCTGTACAGCTGGGTGAAAGGCTTGTCTGTACATCTGGTTGAATGGGTTGTCTGTACAGCTGGATGAATGAATTGTCTGCACAGCTGGATGAATGGATTGTCTTTACAGCTGGGTGAAAGGATTGTCTGTATAGCTGGGTGAAAGGCTTGTCTGTACATCTGGATGAATGGGTTGTCTAATCAGAAAGATTAATGGGCTGTCTGTACAGCTGGATGAATTGGTTCTCTGTACAGCTGAATGAATTGATGGTTTGTACAGCTGGATGAATGGATTGTTTGTACAGCTGGGTGAATAAATTGTCTGTACAGCTGGATGAATGGGTTGTCTCCACTGCTGGATGAATGAGTTGTCTGTACAGCTGGATGATTGAATTGTCTGTACAGCTGGATAAATGGGTTGTCTGTACTGCAGGATAAATAGGTTTTCAGCACAGCTGGGTGAATGGGTTGTCTGCACAGCTGGATGAAAGGACTGTCTACAGCTGGGTGAATGAGTTGTCTCCACAGCTGGATGAATGGATTGTCTTTACAGCTGGATGAATGGATTGTCTGTACAGGTGGATGAATGGATTGTCTGTACAGCTGGATGAATGTGTTTTCTGTTCAGCTGGATAAATAGATTTTCAGCACATCTGGGCTAATGGGATGTCTGCACAGCTGGATGAAAGGATTGCCTACAGCTGGATGAATGGGTTGTCTGTACAGCTGGTTGAATGGATTGCCTGTACAGCTGAATGAATTGATGGTCTGTACAACTGAATGAATGGATTGTCTGTACGGCTGGATGAATGGATTGTCTGTACAGGTGGATGAATGGATTGTCTGTACAGCTGCATGAATGCGTTTTCAGTTCAGCTGAATAAATAGATTTTCAGCACAGCTGGGCTAATGGGTTGTCTGCACAGCTGGATGAAAGGATTGCCTACAGCAGGATGAATGGGTTGTCTGTACAGCTGGATGAATGGATTGTCTGTACAGCTGGATGAATGGATTGTCTGTTCTGCTGGATGAATGGATTGTCTATACAGCTGGATGAATGGATTGTATTTAAAGCTGGGTGCAAGGATTGTCTGTACAGCTGGGTGAAAGGCTTGTCTGTACATCTGGTTGAATGGGTTGTCTGTACAGCTGGATGAATGAATTGTCTGCACAGCTGGATGAATGGATTGTCTTTACAGCTGGGTGAAAGGATTGTCTGTACAGCTGGGTGAAAGGCTTGTCTGTACAACTGGATGAATGGGTTGTCTAATCAGAAAGATTAATGGGCTGTCTGTACAGCTGGATGAATTGGTTCTCTGTACAGCTGAATGAATTGATGGTTTGTACAGCTGGATGAATGGATTGTTTGTACAGCTGGGTGAATAAATTGTCTGTACAGCTGGATGAATGGGTTGTCTCCACTGCTGGATGAATGAGTTGTCTGTACAGCTGGATGATTGAATTGTCTGTACAGCTGGATAAATGGGTTGTCTGTACTGCTGGATAAATAGGTTTTCAGCACAGCTGGGTGAATGGGTTGTCTGCACAGCTGGATGAAAGGACTGTCTACAGCTGGGTGAATGAGTTGTCTCCACAGCTGGATGAATGGATTGTCTTTACAGCTGGATGAATGGATTGTCTGTACAGGTGGATGAATGGATTGTCTGTACAGCTGGATGAATGTGTTTTCTGTTCAGCTGGATAAATAGATTTTCAGCACATCTGGGCTAATGGGATGTCTGCACAGCTGGATGAAAGGATTGCCTACAGCTGGATGAATGGGTTGCCTGTACAGCTGGTTGAATGGATTGCCTGTACAGCTGGATGACTGGGTTGTCTGTACAGCTGAATGAATTGATGGTCTGTACAACTGAATGAATGGATTGTCTGTACGGCTGGATGAATGGATTGTCTGTACAGGTGGATGAATGGATTGTCTGTACAGCTGCATGAATGCGTTTTCAGTTCAGCTGAATAAATAGATTTTCAGCACAGCTGGGCTAATGGGTTGTCTGCACAGCTGGATGAAAGGATTGCCTACAGCAGGATGAATGGGTTGTCTGTACAGCTGGTTGAATGGATTGCCTGTACAGCTGGATGACTGGGTTGTCTGTACAGCTGAATGAATTGATTGTCTGTACAGCTGGATGAATGGATTGTTTGTACAGTGGGATAAATAGGCTTTGAGCACAGCTGGGTGAAAGGGTTGTCTGCACAGCTGGATGAAAAGATTGTCTACAGCTGGATGAATGGGTTATCTGTACAGTTGGATGAATGGAAGGTCTGTACAGCTAAATGAATGGGTTATCTGTTCAGGTAGATGAATGGGTTGTCTGTACAGTTGAATAAATGGGCTGTCTGTACAGCTGAATGAATTGTTGGTCTGTACAGCTGGATGAATGAACTGTGGGTACAGCTGGGTGAATAGATTGTTTGCACAGCTGGATGAATGAATTGTCTGTACAGCTGGATGAAAGGATTGTCTGTACAGCTGGATGAAAGGATTGTCTGTACAGTTGGATTAATGGGATGTCTGTACAGCTGGATGAATGGGTTGTCTGTACAGCTGGATGAATGGGTTGTCTGTACAGCTGGATGAATGGATTGTTTGTACAGCTGGATAAATAGGTTTTCTGCACAACTGCATGAATTGGTTGTCTGCAAAGCTGGATGAAATTGTTGTCTATACAGCTGGATGAATGGATTGCCTGTACAGATTGATGAACGGATTATCTGTACAGCTGGCTGAATGGATGGTTTGTACAGCTGGATGAATGGGTTGTCTGATCAGGTAGATTAATAAGTTGTATGTGCAGCTGCATGAATGGGTTGTCTGCACAGCTGCATGAATGGATTGTCTGCACAACTGGATGATTGGATGGTCTGTACAGGTGGATGAATGGGTTGTCTGTTCAGGAAGAATAATGGTTTATCTGTACAGCTGGATGAATGGATTGTCTGTACAGCTGAATGAATTGATGGTCTGTACAGCTGAATAAATGGATTGTCTGTACAGCCGGGTGACTGGATTGCCTGTACAGCTGGGTGAATGGGTTGTCTCCACACCTGGATGAATGGATTGTCTGTACAGCTGGATGAATGGATTGTCAGTACAGCTCGATGAATGGATTGTCTGTACAGCTGGATGAATGGATTGTCTGTTCTGCTGGATGAATGGATTGTCTATACAGCTGGATGAATGGATTGTATTTAAAGCTGGGTGCAAGGATTGTCTGTACAGCTGGGTGAAAGGCTTGTCTGTACATCTGGTTGAATGGGTTGTCTGTACAGCTGGATGAATGAATTGTCTGCACAGCTGGATGAATGGATTGTCTTTACAGCTGGGTGAAAGGATTGTCTGTACAGCTGGGTGAAAGGCTTGTCTGTACATCTGGATGAATGGGTTGTCTAATCAGAAAGATTAATGGGCTGTCTGTACAGCTGGATGAATTGGTTCTCTGTACAGCTGAATGAATTGATGGTTTGTACAGCTGGATGAATGGATTGTTTGTACAGCTGGGTGAATAAATTGTCTGTACAGCTGGATGAATGGGTTGTCTCCACTGCTGGATGAATGAGTTGTCTGTACAGCTGGATGATTGAATTGTCTGTACAGCTGGATAAATGGGTTGTCTGTACTGCTGGATAAATAGGTTTTCAGCACAGCTGGGTGAATGGGTTGTCTGCACAGCTGGATGAAAGGACTGTCTACAGCTGGGTGAATGAGTTGTCTCCACAGCTGGATGAATGGATTGTCTTTACAGCTGGATGAATGGATTGTCTGTACAGGTGGATGAATGGATTGTCTGCACAGCTGGATGAATGTGTTTTCTGTTCAGCTGGATAAATAGATTTTCAGCACATCTGGGCTAATGGGATGTCTGCACAGCTGGATGAAAGGATTGCCTACAGCTGGATGAATGGGTTGTCTGTACAGCTGGTTGAATGGATTGCCTGTACAGCTGGATGACTGGGTTGTCTGTACAGCTGAATGAATTGATGGTCTGTACAACTGAATGAATGGATTGTCTGTACGGCTGGATGAATGGATTGTCTGTACAGGTGGATGAATGGATTGTCTGTACAGCTGCATGAATGCGTTTTCAGTTCAGCTGAATAAATAGATTTTCAGCACAGCTGGGCTAATGGGTTGTCTGCACAGCTGGATGAAAGGATTGCCTACAGCAGGATGAATGGGTTGTCTGTACAGCTGGTTGAATGGATTGCCTGTACAGCTGGATGACTGGGTTGTCTGTACAGCTGAATGAATTGATTGTCTGTACAGCTGGATAAATGGATTGTTTGTACAGTGGGATAAATAGGCTTTGAGCACAGCTGGGTGAAAGGGTTGTCTGCACAGCTGGATGAAAAGATTGTCTACAGCTGGATGAATGGGTTATCTGTACAGTTGGATGAATGGAAGGTCTGTACAGCTAAATGAATGGGTTATCTGTTCAGGTAGATGAATGGGTTGTCTGTACAGTTGAATAAATGGGCTGTCTGTACAGCTGAATGAATTGTTGGTCTGTACAGCTGGATGAATGAACTGTGGGTACAGCTGGGTGAATAGATTGTTTGCACAGCTGGATGAATGAATTGTCTGTACAGCTGGATGAAAGGATTGTCTGTACAGCTGGATTAATGGGATGTCTGTACAGCTGGATGAAT
This sequence comes from Triturus cristatus, assembly GCF_964204655.1. Classification (NCBI taxonomy): domain Eukaryota; kingdom Metazoa; phylum Chordata; class Amphibia; order Caudata; family Salamandridae; genus Triturus; species Triturus cristatus. Next base: position 1,015,815,812 of record NC_140579.1, on the reverse strand, counting down.
GGGTTGTCTGTACAGCTGGATGAATGGGTTGTCTGTACAGCTGGATGAACGGATTGTTTGTACAGCTGGATAAATAGGTTTTCTGCACAACTGCATGAATTGGTTGTCTGCACAGCTGGATGAAATTGTTGTCTATACAGCTGGATGAATGGATTGCCTGTACAGATTGATGAACGGATTATCTGTACAGCTGGCTGAATGGATGGTTTGTACAGCTGGATGAATGGGTTGTCTGATCAGGTAGATTAATAAGTTGTATGTGCAGCTGCATGAATGGGTTGTCTGCACAGCTGCATGAATGGATTGTCTGCACAACTGGATGATTGGATGGTCTGTACAGGTGGATGAATGGGTTGTCTGTTCAGGAAGATTAATGGGTTATCTGTACAGCTGTATGAATGGATTGTCTGTACAGCTGAATGAATTGATGGTCTGTACAGCTGAATGAATGGATTGTCTGTACAGCCGGGTGACTGGATTGCCTGTACAGCTGGGTGAATGGGTTGTCTCCACAGCTAGATGAATGGATTGTCTGTACAGCTGAATGAATGTGTTTTTGTATAGTGGGACAAATACGCTTTTAGCACAGCTGGGTGAATGGGTTGTCTGCACAGCTGGATGAAAGGATTGTCTACAGCTGGATGAATGGGTTATTTGACAGTTGGATGAATGGATTGTCTGTACAGCTAAATGAATGGGTTATCTGTTCAGGTAGATGAATGGGTTGTCTGTACAGTTGGATGAATGGGTTGTCTGTACAGCTGAATGAATGGTTGGTCTGTACATCTGGATGAATGAATTGTGGGTACAGCTGGGTGAATAGATTGTTTGCAAAGCTGGATGAATGGGTTGCCCATACAGCTGGATGAATGAATTGTCTGTACAGCTGGATGAAAGGATTGTCTGTACAGTTGGATTAATGGGTTGTATGTACAGCTGGATGAATGGGTTGTCTGTACAGCTGGGTGAATGGGTTCTGTGCACAGCTGCATGAATGAATTGTCTGTACAGCTGGATACAAGAATTGTCTGTATAGCTGGATGAATGGGTTGTCTGTACAGCTGGATGAATGGATTGTCTGTACAGCTGGATGAATAGATTGTCCGTACAGCTGGATGAAATTATTGTCTGTACAGCTGGGTGAAAGGCTTGTCTGTACATCTGGATGAATGGGTTGTCTGCACAACTGGATGAATGGATGGTCTGTACATCTGGATGAATAGGTTGTCTGTTCAGAAAGATTAATGGGTTGTCTGTACAGCTGGATGAATGGGTTGTCTGTACAGCTGAATGAATTGATGGTCTGTACAGCTGGATGAATGGATTGTTTGTACAGCTGGGTGAATAAATTGTCTGTACAGCTGGGTGAATGGGTTGTCTCCACAACTGGATGAATGAGTTGTCTGTCCAGCTGGATGAATGAATTGTCTGTACAGCTGGATGAATGGGTTGTCTGTACTGCTGGGTGAAACGCTTGTCTGTACATCTGGATGAATGGGTTGTCTGCACAACTGGATGAATGGATGATCTGTACAGCTGGATGAATGAATTGTCTGTACAGCTGGATAAATGGGTTGTCTGTACTGCTGGATAAATAGGTTTTCAGCACAGCTGGGTGAATGGGTTGTCTGCACAGCTGGATGAAAGGACTGTCTACAGCTGGGTGAATGAGTTGTCTCCACAGCTGGATGAATGGATTGTCTTTACAGCTGGATGAATGGATTGTCTGTACAAGTGGATGAATGGATTGTCTGTACACCTGGGTGAATGGGTTTTCTGTTCAGCTGGATAAATAGATTTTCAGCACAGCTGGGCTAATGGGTTGTCTGCACAGCTGGATGAAAGGATTGCCTACAGCTGGATGAATGGGTTGTCTGTACAGCTGGTTGAATGGATTGCCTGTACAGCTGGATGAATGGGTTGTCTGTACAGCTGAATGAATTGATGGTCTGTACAACTGAATGAATGGATTGTCTGTACGGCTGGATGAGTGGGTTGTCTGTACATGCCGAATGAATGGATTGTTTGTACAGCTGGATGAATGAATTGTCTGCACAGCTGGATAAATGGATTGTCTGTGCAGCTGCATGAATGGGTTGTCTGCACAGCTGCATGAATGAATTGTCTGCACAACTGGATGATTGGATGGTCTGTACAGGTGGATGAATGAGTTGTCTGTACAGCTGGATGAAGGAATTGTCTGTACAGCTGGATGAATGGGTTGTCTGTACTGCTGGATAAATAGGCTTTCAGCACAGCTGGGTGAATGGATTGTCTGCACAGCTGGATGAAAGGGCTGTCCACAGCTGGGTGAATGAGTTGTCTCCACAGCTGCATGCATGGATTGTTTTTACAGCTGGATGAATGGATTGTCTGTACAGCTGGATGAATGGATTGTCTGTTCTGCTGGATGAATGGATTGTCTATACAGCTGGATGAATGGATTGTATTTAAAGCTGGGTGAAAGGATTGTCTGTACAGCTGGGTGAAAGGCTTGTCTGTACATCTGGATGAATGGGTTGTCTGTACAGCTGGATGAATGAATTGTCTGCACAGATGGATGAATGGATTGTCTTTACAGCTGGGTGAAAGGATTGTCTGTACAGCTGGGTGAAAGGCTTGTCTGTACATCTGGATGAATGGGTTGTCTAATCAGAAAGATTAATGGGCTGTCTGTACAGCTAGATGAATTGGTTCTCTGTACAGCTGAATGAATTGATGGTTTGTACAGCTGGATGAATGGATTGTTTGTACAGCTGGGTGAATAAATTGTCTGTACAGCTGGATGAATGGGTTGTCTCCACAGCTGGATGAATGAGTTGTCTGTACAGCTGGATGATTAAATTGTCTGTACAGCTGGATAAATGGGTTGTCTGTACTGCTGGATAAATAGGTTTTCAGCACAGCTGGGTGAATGGGTTGTCTGCACAGCTGGATGAAAGGACTGTCTACAGCTGGGTGAATGAGTTGTCTCCACAGCTGGATGAATGGATTGTCTTTACAGCTGGATGAATGGAGTGTCTGTACAGGTGGATGAATGGATTGTCTGTACAGCTGGATGAATGTGTTTTCTCTTCAGCTGGATAAATAGATTTTCAGCACAGCTGGGCTAATGGGATGTCTGCACAGCTGGATGAAAGGATTGCCTACAGCTGGATGAATGGGTTGTCTGTACAGCTGGTTGAATGGATTGTCTGTATAGCTGGATGACTGGGTTGTCTGTACAGCTGAATGAATTGATTGTCTGTACAACTGAATGAATGGATTGTCTATACGGCTGGATGAATGGATTGTCTGTACAGGTGGATGAATGGATTGTCTGTACAGCTGCATGAATGCGTTTTCAGTTCAGCTGGATAAATAGATTTTCAGCACAGCTGGGCTAATGGGTTGTCTGCACAGCTGGATGAAAGGATTGCCTACAGCAGGATGAATGGGTTTTCTGTACAGCTGGTCGAATGGATTGCATGTACAGCTGGATGACTGGGTTGTCTGTACAGCTGAATGAATTGATTGTCTGTACAGCTGGATGAATGGATTGTTTGTACAGTGGGATAAATAGGCTTTGAGCACAGCTGGGGAAAAGGGTTGTCTGCACAGCTGGATGAAAAGATTGTCTACAGCTGGATGAATGGGTTATCTGTACAGTTGGATGAATGGAAGGTCTGTACAGCTAAATGAATGGGTTATCTGTTCAGGTAGATGAATGGGTTGTCTGTACAGTTGAATAAATGGGCTGTCTGTACAGCTGAATGAATTGTTGGTCTGTACAGCTGGATGAATGAACTGTGGGTACAGCTGGGTGAATAGATTGTTTGCACAGCTGGATGAATGAATTGTCTGTACAGCTGGATGAAAGGATTGTCTGTACAGTTGGATTAATGGGTTGTCTGTACAATTGGATGAATGGGTTGTCTGTACAGCTGGGTGAATGGGTTCGCTGCACAGCTGCATGAATGCATTGTCTGTACCGCTGGATACAAGAATTGTCTTTATAACTGGATGAATGGGTTGTCTGTACAGCTGGATGAATGGATTGTCTGTACAGCTGGATGAATAGAATGTCTGTACAGCTGGATGAAAGGATTGTCTGTACTGCTGGGTGAAAGGCTAGTCTGTACATCTGGATGAATGGGTTGTCTGCACAACTGGATAAATGGATGGTCTGTACAACTGGATGAATAGGTTGTCTGTTCAGAAAGATTAATGGGTTACCCATACAGCTGGATGAATGAATTGTCTGTACAGCTGGATGAAAGGATTGTCTGTACAGTTAAATTAATGGGTTGTCTGTACAGCTGGATGAATGGGTTGTCTGTACAGCTGGGTGAATGGGTTCTCTGCACAGCTGCATGAATGAATTGTCTGTACAGCTAGATACAAGACTTGTCTGTATAACTGGATGAATGGGTTGTCTGTACAGCTGGATAAATGGATTGTCTGTACAGCTGGATGAATAGATTGTCTGTGCAGCTGGATGAAATGATTGTCTGTACAGCTGGATGAATGGGTTGTCTGCACAACTGGATGAATGGATAGTCTGTACAGCTGGATGAATAGTTTGTCTAATCGGAAAGATTAATGGGTTGTCTGTACAGCTGGATGAATGGGTTGTCTGTACAGCTGAATTAATTGATAGTCTGTACAGCTGTATGAATGGATTGTTTGTGCAGATGGGTGAATAAATTGTCTGTACAGCTTGGTGAATGGGTTGTCTCCACAGCTGGATGAATGAGTTGTCTGTACAGCTGGATGAATGAATTGTCTGTACAGCTGGATAAATGGGTTGTCTGTACTGCTGGATAAATAGGTTTTCAGCACAGCTGGGTGAATGGGTTGTCTGCACAGCTGGATGAAAGGACTGTCTACAGCTGGGTGAATGAGTTGTCTCCACAGCTGGATGAATCGATTGTCTTTACAGCTGGATGAATGGATTGTCTGTACAGGTGGATGAATGGATTGTCTGTTCAGCTGGATGAATGGATTGTCTGTACAGCTGGATGAATGGATTGTCTGTACAGCTGGATAAATAGGTTTTCTGCACAACTGGGTGAATTGGTTGTCTGCACAGCTAGATGAAAGGGTTGTCTATACAGCTGGATGAATGGATAGTCTGTACAGATTGATGAATGGATTGTCTGTACAGCTGGCTGAACGGATGGTCTGTACAGCTGGATGAATGGGTTGTCTGATCAGGTAGATGAATAGGTTGTCTGTGCAGCTGCATGAATGGGTTCTCTGCACAGCTGCATGAATGGATTGTCTGCACAACTGGATGATTGGATGGTCTGTACAGGTGGATGAATGGGTTGTCTGTTCAGGAAGATTAATGGGTTATTTGTACAGCTGGATGAATGGGTTGTCTGTACAGCTGAATGAATTTATGGTCTGTACAGCTAAATGAATGGATTGTCTGTACAGCCGGGTGACTGGATTGCCTGTACAGCTGGGTAAATGGGTTGTCTTCACAGCTGGATGAATGGATTGTCTGTACAGCTGGATGAATGGATTGTCTGTACAGCTGGATGAATGGGTTGTTTGTACAGTGGGATAAATAGGTTTTTAGCACAGCTGGATGAATGGGTTGTCTGCACAGCTGGATGAAAGGATTGTCTACAGCTGGATGAATGGGTTATCTGTACAGCTGGATGAATGGATGGTCTGGACAGCTAAATGAATGGGTTATCTGTTCAGGTAGATGAATGGGTTGTCTGTACAGTTGGATGAATGGGTTGTCTGTATAGCTGAATGAATTGTTGGTCTGTACAGCTGGATGAATGAATTGTGGGTACAGCTGGGTGAATAGATTGTTTGCACAGCTAGATGAATGGGTTGCCTATACAGCTGGATGAATGAATTGTCTGTACAGCTGGATGAAAGGATTGTCTGTACAGTTGGATTAATGGGTTGTCTGTACAGTTGGATGAATGGGTTGTCTGTGCAGCTGGGTGAATGGGTTCTCTGCACAGCTGCATGAATGCATTGTCTGTACAGCTGGATACAAGAATTGTCTTTATAACTGGATGAATGGTTTGTCTGTACAGCTGGATGAATGGATTGTCTGTACAGCTGGATGAATAGATTGTCCGTACAGCTGGATGAAAGGATTGTCTGTACAGCTGGGTGAAAGGCTTGTCTGTGCATCTGGATGAATGGGTTGTCTGCACAACTGGATGAATGGATGGTCTGTACAACTGGATGAATAGGTTGTCTGGTCAGAAAGATTAATGGGTTGTCTGTACAGCTGGCTGAATGGGTTTTCTGTACAGCTGAATGAATTGATGGTCTGTACAGCTCGATGAATGGATTGTTTGTACAGCTGGGTGAATAGATTGTCCGTACAGCTGGATGAAAGGATTGTCTGTACAGCTGGGTGAAAGGCTTGTCTGTACATCTGGATGAATGGGTTGTCTGCACAACTGGACGAATGGATGGTCTGTACAACTGGATGAATAGGTTGTCTGTTCAGAAAGATTAATGGGTTGTCTGCACAGCTGGCTGAATGGGTTGTCTGTACAGCTGAATGAATTGATGGTTTGTACAGCTGGATGAATGGACTGTTTGTACAGCTGGGTGAATGGGTTGTCTCCACAGCTGGATGAATGAGTTGTCTGTACAGCTGGATGATTGAATTGTCTGTACAGCTGGATACATGGGTTGTCTGTACTGCTGGAAAAATAGGTTTTCAGCACAGCTGGGTGAATGGGTTGTCTGCACAGCTGGATGAAAGTACTGTCTACAGCTGGGTGAATGAGTTGTCTCCACAGCTGGATGAATGAATTGTCTGTACAGCTGGATGAATGGGTTGTCTGTACTGCTGGATAAATAGGTTTTCAGCATAGCAGGGTGAATGGGTTGTCTGCACAGCTGGATGAAAGGACTGTCTACAGCTGGGTGAATGAGTTGTCTCCACAGCTGGATGAATGGATTGTCTTTACAGCTGGATGAATGGATTGTCTGTACAGGTGGATGAATGGATTGTCTGTACACCTGGGTGAATGGGTTTTCTGTTCAGCTGGATAAATAGATTTTCAGCACAGCTGGGCTAATGGGTTGTCTGCACAGCTGGATGAAAGAATTGCCTACAGCTGGATGAATGGGTTGTCTGTACAGCTGGTTGAATGGATTGCCTGTACAGCTGGATGAATGGGTTGTCAGTACAGCTGAATCAATTGATGGTCTGTACAACTGAATGAATGGATTGTCTGTACGGCTGGATGAGTGGGTTGTCTGTACAGCCGAATGAATGGATTGTTTGTACAGCTGGATGAATGGATTGTCTGCACAGCTGGATAAATGGATTGTCTGTGCAGCTGCATGAATGGGTTTGTCTGCACAGCTGCATGAATGGATTGCCTGCACAACTGGATGATTGGATGGTCTGTACAGGTGGATGAATGAGTTGTCTGTACAGCTGGATGAAGGAATTGTCTGTACAGCTGGATGAATGGGTTGTCTGTACTGCTGGATAAATAGGCTTTCAGCACAGCTGGGTGAATGGGTTGTCTGCACAGCTGGATGAAAGGGCTGTCTACAGCTGGGTGAATGAGTTGTCTCCACAGCTGCATGAATGGATTGTTTTTACAGCTGGATGAATGGATTGTCTGTACAGGTGGATAAATGGATTGTCTGTACAGCTGGATGAATGGGTTTTCTGTTCAGCTGGATAAATAGATTTTCAGCACAGCTGGGCTAATGGGAGGTCTGTACAGCTGAATGAATTGATGGTCTGTACAGCTGAATAAATGGATTGTCTGTACAGCCGGGTGACTGGATTGCCTGTACAGCTGGGTGAATGGGTTGTCTCCACACCTGGATGAATGGATTGTCTGTACAGCTGGATGAATGGATTGTCTGTACAGCTGGATGAATGGATTGTCTGTACAGCTGGATGAATGGATTGTCTGTACAGCTGGATGAATGGATTGTCTGTACTGCTGGATGAATGGATTGTCTATACAGCTGGATGAATGGATTGTATTTAAAGCTGGGTGAAAGGATTGTCTGTACAGCTGGGTGAAAGGCTTGTCTGTACATCTGGATGAATGGGTTGTCTGTACAGCTGGATGAATGAATTGTCTGCACAGATGGATGAATGGATTGTCTTTACAGCTGGGTGAAAGGATTGTCTGTACAGCTGGGTGAAAGGCTTGTCTGTACATCTGGATGAATGGGTTGTCTAATCAGAAAGATTAATGGGCTGTCTGTACAGCTAGATGAATTGGTTCTCTGTACAGCTGAATGAATTGATGGTTTGTACAGCTGGATGAATGGATTGTTTGTACAGCTGGGTGAATAAATTGTCTGTACAGCTGGATGAATGGGTTGTCTCCACAGCTGGATGAATGAGTTGTCTGTACAGCTGGATGATTGAATTGTCTGTACAGCTGGATAAATGGGTTGTCTGTACTGCTGGATAAATAGGTTTTCAGCACAGCTGGGTGAATGGGTTGTCTGCACAGCTGGATGAAAGGACTGTCTACAGCTGGGTGAATGAGTTGTCTCCACAGCTGGATGAATGGATTGTCTTTACAGCTGGATGAATGGATTGTCTGTACAGGTGGATGAATGGATTGTCTGTACAGCTGGATGAATGTGTTTTCTGTTCAGCTGGATAAATAGATTTTCAGCACAGCTGGGCTAATGGGATGTCTGCACAGCTGGATGAAAGGATTGCCTACAGCTGGGTGAATGGGTTGTCTGTACAGCTGGTTGAATGGATTGTCTGTATAGCTGGATGACTGGGTTGTCTGTACAGCTGAATGAATTGATTGTCTGTACAACTGAATGAATGGATTGTCTATACGGCTGGATGAATGGATTGTCTGTACAGGTGGATGAATGGATTGTCTGTACAGCTGGATGAATGTGTTTTCTGTTCAGCTGGATAAATAGATTTTCAGCACATCTGGGCTAATGGGATGTCTGCACAGCTTGATGAAAGGATTGCCTACAGCTGGATGAATGGGTTGTCTGTACAGCTGGTTGAATGGATTGCCTGTACAGCTGAATGACTGGGTTGTCTGTACAGCTGAATGAATTGATGGTCTGTACAACTGAATGAATGGATTGTCTGTACGGCTGGATGAATGGTTTGTCTGTACAGGTGGATGAATGGATTGTCTATACAGCTGCATGAATGCGTTTTCAGTTCAGCTGGATAAATAGATTTTCAGCACAGCTGGGCTAATGGGTTGTCTGCACAGCTGGATGAAAGGATTGCCTACAGCAGGATGAATGGGTTGTCTGTACAGCTGGTTGAATGGATTGCCTGTACAGCTGGATGACTGGGTTGTCTGTACAGCTGAATGAATTGATTGTCTGTACAGCTGGATGAATGGATTGTTTGTACAGTGGGATAAATAGGCTTTGAGCACAGCTGGGTGAAAGGGTTGTCTGCACAGCTGGATGAAAAGATTGTCTACAGCTGGATGAATGGGTTATCTGTACAGTTGGATGAATGGAAGGTCTGTACAGCTAAATGAATGGGTTATCTGTTCAGGTAGATGAATGGGTTGTCTGTACAGTTGAATAAATGGGCTGTCTGTACAGCTGAATGAATTGTTGGTCTGTACAGCTGGATGAATGAACTGTGGGTACAGCTGGGTGAATAGATTGTTTGCACAGCTGGATGAATGAATTGTCTGTACAGCTGGATGAAAGGATTGTCTGTACAGCTGGATGAAAGGATTGTCTGTACAGTTGGATTAATGGGATGTCTGTACAGCTGGATGAATGGGTTGTCTGTACAGCTGGATGAATGGGTTGTCTGTACAGCTGGATGAATGGATTGTTTGTACAGCTGGATAAATAGGTTTTCTGCACAACTGCATGAATTGGTTGTCTGCAAAGCTGGATGAAATTGTTGTCTATACAGCTGGATGAATGGATTGCCTGTACAGATTGATGAACGGATTATCTGTACAGCTGGCTGAATGGATGGTTTGTACAGCTGGATGAATGGGTTGTCTGATCAGGTAGATTAATAAGTTGTATGTGCAGCTGCATGAATGGGTTGTCTGCACAGCTGCATGAATGGATTGTCTGCACAACTGGATGATTGGATGGTCTGTACAGGTGGATGAATGGGTTGTCTGTTCAGGAAGAATAATGGTTTATCTGTACAGCTGGATGAATGGATTGTCTGTACAGCTGAATGAATTGATGGTCTGTACAGCTGAATAAATGGATTGTCTGTACAGCCGGGTGACTGGATTGCCTGTACAGCTGGGTGAATGGGTTGTCTCCACACCTGGATGAATGGATTGTCTGTACAGCTGGATGAATGGATTGTCAGTACAGCTCGATGAATGGATTGTCTGTACAGCTGGATGAATGGATTGTCTGTTCTGCTGGATGAATGGATTGTCTATACAGCTGGATGAATGGATTGTATTTAAAGCTGGGTGCAAGGATTGTCTGTACAGCTGGGTGAAAGGCTTGTCTGTACATCTGGTTGAATGGGTTGTCTGTACAGCTGGATGAATGAATTGTCTGCACAGCTGGATGAATGGATTGTCTTTACAGCTGGGTGAAAGGATTGTCTGTATAGCTGGGTGAAAGGCTTGTCTGTACATCTGGATGAATGGGTTGTCTAATCAGAAAGATTAATGGGCTGTCTGTACAGCTGGATGAATTGGTTCTCTGTACAGCTGAATGAATTGATGGTTTGTACAGCTGGATGAATGGATTGTTTGTACAGCTGGGTGAATAAATTGTCTGTACAGCTGGATGAATGGGTTGTCTCCACTGCTGGATGAATGAGTTGTCTGTACAGCTGGATGATTGAATTGTCTGTACAGCTGGATAAATGGGTTGTCTGTACTGCTGGATAAATAGGTTTTCAGCACAGCTGGGTGAATGGGTTGTCTGCACAGCTGGATGAAAGGACTGTCTACAGCTGGGTGAATGAGTTGTCTCCACAGCTGGATGAATGGATTGTCTTTACAGCTGGATGAATGGATTGTCTGTACAGGTGGATGAATGGATTGTCTGTACAGCTGGATGAATGTGTTTTCTGTTCAGCTGGATAAATAGATTTTCAGCACATCTGGGCTAATGGGATGTCTGCACAGCTGGATGAAAGGATTGCCTACAGCTGGATGAATGGGTTGTCTGTACAGCTGGTTGAATGGATTGCCTGTACAGCTGGATGACTGGGTTGTCTGTACAGCTGAATGAATTGATGGTCTGTACAACTGAATGAATGGATTGTCTGTACGGCTGGATGAATGGATTGTCTGTACAGGTGGATGAATGGATTGTCTGTACAGCTGCATGAATGCGTTTTCAGTTCAGCTGAATAAATAGATTTTCAGCACAGCTGGGCTAATGGGTTGTCTGCACAGCTGGATGAAAGGATTGCCTACAGCAGGATGAATGGGTTGTCTGTACAGCTGGTTGAATGGATTGCCTGTACAGCTGGATGACTGGGTTGTCTGTACAGCTGAATTAATTGATTGTCTGTACAGCTGGATGAATGGATTGTTTGTACAGTGGGATAAATAGGCTTTGAGCACAGCTGGGTGAAAGGGTTGTCTGCACAGCTGGATGAAAAGATTGTCTACAGCTGGATGAATGGGTTATCTGTACAGTTGGATGAATGGAAGGTCTGTACAGCTAAATGAATGGGTTATCTGTTCAGGTAGATGAATGGGTTGTCTGTACAGTTGAATAAATGGGCTGTCTGTACAGCTGAATGAATTGTTGGTCTGTACAGCTGGATGAATGAACTGTGGGTACAGCTGGGTGAATAGATTGTTTGCACAGCTGGATGAATGAATTGTCTGTACAGCTGGATGAAAGGATTGTCTGTACAGCTGGATGAAAGGATTGTCTGTACAGTTGGATTAATGGGATGTCTGTACAGCTGGATGAATGGGTTGTCTGTACAGCTGGATGAATGGGTTGTCTGTACAGCTGGATGAATGGATTGTTTGTACAGCTGGATAAATAGGTTTTCTGCACAACTGCATGAATTGGTTGTCTGCAAAGCTGGATGAAATTGTTGTCTATACAGCTGGATGAATGGATTGCCTGTACAGATTGATGAACGGATTATCTGTACAGCTAGCTGAATGGATGGTTTGTACAGCTGGATGAATGGGTTGTCTGATCAGGTAGATTAATAAGTTGTATGTGCAGCTGCATGAATGGGTTGTCTGCACAGCTGCATGAATGGATTGTCTGCACAACTGGATGATTGGATGGTCTGTACAGGTGGATGAATGGGTTGTCTGTTCAGGAAGAATAATGGTTTATCTGTACAGCTGGATGAATGGATTGTCTGTACAGCTGAATGAATTGATGGTCTGTACAGCTGAATAAATGGATTGTCTGTACAGCCGGGTGACTGGATTGCCTGTACAGCTGGGTGAATGGGTTGTCTCCACACCTGGATGAATGGATTGTCTGTACAGCTGGATGAATGGATTGTCAGTACAGCTCGATGAATGGATTGTCTGTACAGCTGGATGAATGGATTGTCTGTTCTGCTGGATGAATGGATTGTCTATACAGCTGGATGAATGGATTGTATTTAAAGCTGGGTGCAAGGATTGTCTGTACAGCTGGGTGAAAGGCTTGTCTGTACATCTGGTTGAATGGGTTGTCTGTACAGCTGGATGAATGAATTGTCTGCACAGCTGGATGAATGGATTGTCTTTACAGCTGGGTGAAAGGATTGTCTGTACAGCTGGGTGAAAGGCTTGTCTGTACATCTGGATGAATGGGTTGTCTAATCAGAAAGATTAATGGGCTGTCTGTACAGCTGGATGAATTGGTTCTCTGTACAGCTGAATGAATTGATGGTTTGTACAGCTGGATGAATGGATTGTTTGTACAGCTGGGTGAATAAATTGTCTGTACAGCTGGATGAATGGGTTGTCTCCACTGCTGGATGAATTAGTTGTCTGTACAGCTGGATGATTGAATTGTCTGTACAGCTGGATAAATGGGTTGTCTGTACTGCTGGATAAATAGGTTTTCAGCACAGCTGGGTGAATGGGTTGTCTGCACAGCTGGATGAAAGGACTGTCTACAGCTGGGTGAATGAGTTGTCTCCACAGCTGGATGAATGGATTGTCTTTACAGCTGGATGAATGGATTGTCTGTACAGGTGGATGAATGGATTGTCTGCACAGCTGGATGAATGTGTTTTCTGTTCAGCTGGATAAATAGATTTTCAGCACATCTGGGCTAATGGGATGTCTGCACAGCTGGATGAAAGGATTGCCTACAGCTGGATGAATGGGTTGTCTGTACAGCTGGTTGAATGGATTGCCTGTACAGCTGGATGACTGGGTTGTCTGTACAGCTGAATGAATTGATGGTCTGTACAACTGAATGAATGGATTGTCTGTACGGCTGGATGAATGGATTGTCTGTACAGGTGGATGAATGGATTGTCTGTACAGCTGCATGAATGCGTTTTCAGTTCAGCTGAATAAATAGATTTTCAGCACAGCTGGGCTAATGGGTTGTCTGCACAGCTGGATGAAAGGATTGCCTACAGCAGGATGAATGGGTTGTCTGTACAGCTGGTTGAATGGATTGCCTGTACAGCTGGATGACTGGGTTGTCTGTACAGCTGAATGAATTGATTGTCTGTACAGCTGGATGAATGGATTGTTTGTACAGTGGGATAAATAGGCTTTGAGCACAGCTGGGTGAAAGGGTTGTCTGCACAGCTGGATGAAAAGATTGTCTACAGCTGGATGAATGGGTTATCTGTACAGTTGGATGAATGGAAGGTCTGTACAGCTAAATGAATGGGTTATCTGTTCAGGTAGATGAATGGGTTGTCTGTACAGTTGAATAAATGGGCTGTCTGTACAGCTGAATGAATTGTTGGTCTGTACAGCTGGATGAATGAACTGTGGGTACAGCTGGGTGAATAGATTGTTTGCACAGCTGGATGAATGAATTGTCTGTACAGCTGGATGAAAGGATTGTCTGTACAGCTGGATGAAAGGATTGTCTGTACAGTTGGATTAATGGGATGTCTGTACAGCTGGATGAATGGGTTGTCTGTACAGCTGGATGAATGGGTTGTCTGTACAGCTGGATGAACGGATTGTTTGTACAGCTGGATAAATAGGTTTTCTGCACAACTGCATGAATTGGTTGTCTGCACAGCTGGATGAAATTGTTGTCTATACAGCTGGATGAATGGATTGCCTGTACAGATTGATGAACGGATTATCTGTACAGCTGGCTGAATGGATGGTTTGTACAGCTGGATGAATGGGTTGTCTGATCAGGTAGATTAATAAGTAGTATGTGCAGCTGCATGAATGGGTTGTCTGCACAGCTGCATGAATGGATTGTCTGCACAACTGGATGATTGGATGGTCTGTACAGGTGGATGAATGGGTTGTCTGTTCAGGAAGATTAATGGGTTATCTGTACAGCTGGATGAATGGATTGTCTGTACAGCTGAATGAATTGATGGTCTGTACAGCTGAATGAATGGATTGTCTGTACAGCCGGGTGACTGGATTGCCTGTACAGCTGGGTGAATGGGTTGTCTCCACAGCTAGATGAATGGATTGTCTGTACAGCTGAATGAATGTGTTTTTGTATAGTGGGACAAATAGGCTTTTAGCACAGCTGGGTGAATGGGTTGTCTGCACAGCTGGATGAAAGGATTGTCTACAGCTGGATGAATGGGTTATTTGACAGTTGGATGAATGGATTGTCTGTACAGCTAAATGAATGGGTTATCTGTTCAGGTAGATGAATGGGTTGTCTGTACAGTTGGATGAATGGGTTGTCTGTACAGCTGAATGAATGGTTGGTCTGTACATCTGGATGAATGAATTGTGGGTACAGCTGGGTGAATAGATTGTTTGCAAAGCTGGATGAATGGGTTGCCCATACAGCTGGATGAATGAATTGTCTGTACAGCTGGATGAAAGGATTGTCTGTACAGTTGGATTAATGGGTTGTATGTACAGCTGGATGAATGGGTTGTCTGTACAGCTGGGTGAATGGGTTCTGTGCACAGCTGCATGAATGAATTGTCTGTACAGCTGGATACAAGAATTGTCTGTATAGCTGGATGAATGGGTTGTCTGTACAGCTGGATGAATGGATTGTCTGTACAGCTGGATGAATAGATTGTCCGTACAGCTGGATGAAATTATTGTCTGTACAGCTGGGTGAAAGGCTTGTCTGTACATCTGGATGAATGGGTTGTCTGCACAACTGGATGAATGGATGGTCTGTACATCTGGATGAATAGGTTGTCTGTTCAGAAAGATTAATGGGTTGTCTGTACAGCTGGATGAATGGGTTGTCTGTACAGCTGAATGAATTGATGGTCTGTACAGCTGGATGAATGGATTGTTTGTACAGCTGGGTGAATAAATTGTCTGTACAGCTGGGTGAATGGGTTGTCTCCACAACTGGATGAATGAGTTGTCTGTCCAGCTGGATGAATGAATTGTCTGTACAGCTGGATGAATGGGTTGTCTGTACTGCTGGGTGAAACGCTTGTCTGTACATCTGGATGAATGGGTTGTCTGCACAACTGGATGAATGGATGATCTGTACAGCTGGATGAATGAATTGTCTGTACAGCTGGATAAATGGGTTGTCTGTACTGCTGGATAAATAGGTTTTCAGCACAGCTGGGTGAATGGGTTGTCTGCACAGCTGGATGAAAGGACTGTCTACAGCTGGGTGAATGAGTTGTCTCCACAGCTGGATGAATGGATTGTCTTTACAGCTGGATGAATGGATTGTCTGTACAAGTGGATGAATGGATTGTCTGTACACCTGGGTGAATGGGTTTTCTGTTCAGCTGGATAAATAGATTTTCAGCACAGCTGGGCTAATGGGTTGTCTGCACAGCTGGATGAAAGGATTGCCTACAGCTGGATGAATGGGTTGTCTGTACAGCTGGTTGAATGGATTGCCTGTACAGCTGGATGAATGGGTTGTCTGTACAGCTGAATGAATTGATGGTCTGTACAACTGAATGAATGGATTGTCTGTACGGCTGGATGAGTGGGTTGTCTGTACATGCCGAATGAATGGATTGTTTGTACAGCTGGATGAATGAATTGTCTGCACAGCTGGATAAATGGATTGTCTGTGCAGCTGCATGAATGGGTTGTCTGCACAGCTGCATGAATGAATTGTCTGCACAACTGGATGATTGGATGGTCTGTACAGGTGGATGAATGAGTTGTCTGTACAGCTGGATGAAGGAATTGTCTGTACAGCTGGATGAATGGGTTGTCTGTACTGCTGGATAAATAGGCTTTCAGCACAGCTGGGTGAATGGATTGTCTGCACAGCTGGATGAAAGGGCTGTCCACAGCTGGGTGAATGAGTTGTCTCCACAGCTGCATGCATGGATTGTTTTTACAGCTGGATGAATGGATTGTCTGTACAGCTGGATGAATGGATTGTCTGTTCTGCTGGATGAATGGATTGTCTATACAGCTGGATGAATGGATTGTATTTAAAGCTGGGTGAAAGGATTGTCTGTACAGCTGGGTGAAAGGCTTGTCTGTACATCTGGATGAATGGGTTGTCTGTACAGCTGGATGAATGAATTGTCTGCACAGATGGATGAATGGATTGTCTTTACAGCTGGGTGAAAGGATTGTCTGTACAGCTGGGTGAAAGGCTTGTCTGTACATCTGGATGAATGGGTTGTCTAATCAGAAAGATTAATGGGCTGTCTGTACAGCTAGATGAATTGGTTCTCTGTACAGCTGAATGAATTGATGGTTTGTACAGCTGGATGAATGGATTGTTTGCACAGCTGGGTGAATAAATTGTCTGTACAGCTGGATGAATGGGTTGTCTCCACAGCTGGATGAATGAGTTGTCTGTACAGCTGGATGATTGAATTGTCTGTACAGCTGGATAAATGGGTTGTCTGTACTGCTGGATAAATAGGTTTTCAGCACAGCTGGGTGAATGGGTTGTCTGCACAGCTGGATGAAAGGACTGTCTACAGCTGGGTGAATGAGTTGTCTCCACAGCTGGATGAATGGATTGTCTTTACAGCTGGATGAATGGAGTGTCTGTACAGGTGGATGAATGGATTGTCTGTACAGCTGGATGAATGTGTTTTCTCTTCAGCTGGATAAATAGATTTTCAGCACAGCTGGGCTAATGGGATGTCTGCACAGCTGGATGAAAGGATTGCCTACAGCTGGATGAATGGGTTGTCTGTACAGCTGGTTGAATGGATTGTCTGTATAGCTGGATGACTGGGTTGTCTGTACAGCTGAATGAATTGATTGTCTGTACAACTGAATGAATGGATTGTCTATACGGCTGGATGAATGGATTGTCTGTACAGGTGGATGAATGGATTGTCTGTACAGCTGCATGAATGCGTTTTCAGTTCAGCTGGATAAATAGATTTTCAGCAGAGCTGGGCTAATGGGTTGTCTGCACAGCTGGATGAAAGGATTGCCTACAGCAGGATGAATGGGTTTTCTGTACAGCTGGTCGAATGGATTGCATGTACAGCTGGATGACTGGGTTGTCTGTACAGCTGAATGAATTGATTGTCTGTACAGCTGGATGAATGGATTGTTTGTACAGTGGGATAAATAGGCTTTGAGCACAGCTGGGTGAAAGGGTTGTCTGCACAGCTGGATGAAAAGATTGTCTACAGCTGGATGAATGGGTTATCTGTACAGTTGGATGAATGGAAGGTCTGTACAGCTAAATGAATGGGTTATCTGTTCAGGTAGATGAATGGGTTGTCTGTACAGTTGAATAAATGGGCTGTCTGTACAGCTGAATGAATTGTTGGTCTGTACAGCTGGATGAATGAACTGTGGGTACAGCTGGGTGAATAGATTGTTTGCACAGCTGGATGAATGAATTGTCTGTACAGCTGGATGAAAGGATTGTCTGTACAGTTGGATTAATGGGTTGTCTGTACAATTGGATGAATGGGTTGTCTGTACAGCTGGGTGAATGGGTTCTCTGCACAGCTGCATGAATGCATTGTCTGTACCGCTGGATACAAGAATTGTCTTTATAACTGGATGAATGGGTTGTCTGTACAGCTGGATGAATGGATTGTCTGTACAGCTGGATGAATAGAATGTCTGTACAGCTGGATGAAAGGATTGTCTGTACTGCTGGGTGAAAGGCTAGTCTGTACATCTGGATGAATGGGTTGTCTGCACAACTGGATAAATGGATGGTCTGTACAACTGGATGAATAGGTTGTCTGTTCAGAAAGATTAATGGGTTACCCATACAGGTGGATGAATGAATTGTCTGTACAGCTGGATGAAAGGATTGTCTGTACAGTTAAATTAATGGGTTGTCTGTACAGCTGGATGAATGGGTTGTCTGTACAGCTGGGTGAATGGGTTCTCTGCACAGCTGCATGAATGAATTGTCTGTACAGCTAGATACAAGACTTGTCTGTATAACTGGATGAATGGGTTGTCTGTACAGCTGGATAAATGGATTGTCTGTACAGCTGGATGAATAGATTGTCTGTGCAGCTGGATGAAATGATTGTCTGTACAGCTGGATGAATGGGTTGTCTGCACAACTGGATGAATGGATAGTCTGTACAGCTGGATGAATAGTTTGTCTAATCGGAAAGATTAATGGGTTGTCTGTACAGCTGGATGAATGGGTTGTCTGTACAGCTGAATTAATTGATAGTCTGTACAGCTGTATGAATGGATTGTTTGTGCAGATGGGTGAATAAATTGTCTGTACAGCTTGGTGAATGGGTTGTCTCCACAGCTGGATGAATGAGTTGTCTGTACAGCTGGATGAATGAATTGTCTGTACAGCTGGATAAATGGGTTGTCTGTACTGCTGGATAAATAGGTTTTCAGCACAGCTGGGTGAATGGGTTGTCTGCACAGCTGGATGAAAGGACTGTCTACAGCTGGGTGAATGAGTTGTCTCCACAGCTGGATGAATCGATTGTCTTTACAGCTGGATGAATGGATTGTCTGTACAGGTGGATGAATGGATTGTCTGTACAGCTGGATGAATGGATTGTCTGTACAGCTGGATGAATGGATTGTCTGTACAGCTGGATAAATAGGTTTTCTGCACAACTGGGTGAATTGGTTGTCTGCACAGCTAGATGAAAGGGTTGTCTATACAGCTGGATGAATGGATAGTCTGTACAGATTGATGAATGGATTGTCTGTACAGCTGGCTGAACGGATGGTCTGTACAGCTGGATGAATGGGTTGTCTGATCAGGTAGATGAATAGGTTGTCTGTGCAGCTGCATGAATGGGTTCTCTGCACAGCTGCATGAATGGATTGTCTGCACAACTGGATGATTGGATGGTCTGTACAGGTGGATGGATGGGTTGTCTGTTCAGGAAGATTAATGGGTTATTTGTACAGCTGGATGAATGGGTTGTCTGTACAGCTGAATGAATTTATGGTCTGTACAGCTAAATGAATGGATTGTCTGTACAGCCGGGTGACTGGATTGCCTGTACAGCTGGGTAAATGGGTTGTCTTCACAGCTGGATGAATGGATTGTCTGTACAGCTGGATGAATGGATTGTCTGTACAGCTGGATGAATGGGTTGTTTGTACAGTGGGATAAATAGGTTTTTAGCACAGCTGGATGAATGGGTTGTCTGCACAGCTGGATGAAAGGATTGTCTACAGCTGGATGAATGGGTTATCTGTACAGCTGGATGAATGGATGGTCTGGACAGCTAAATGAATGGGTTATCTGTTCAGGTAGATGAATGGGTTGTCTGTACAGTTGGATGAATGGGTTGTCTGTATAGCTGAATGAATTGTTGGTCTGTACAGCTGGATGAATGAATTGTGGGTACAGCTGGGTGAATAGATTGTTTGCACAGCTAGATGAATGGGTTGCCTATACAGCTGGATGAATGAATTGTCTGTACAGCTGGATGAAAGGATTGTCTGTACAGTTGGATTAATGGGTTGTCTGTACAGTTGGATGAATGGGTTGTCTGTGCAGCTGGGTGAATGGGTTCTCTGCACAGCTGCATGAATGCATTGTCTGTACAGCTGGATACAAGAATTGTCTTTATAACTGGATGAATGGTTTGTCTGTACAGCTGGATGAATGGATTGTCTGTACAGCTGGATGAATAGATTGTCCGTACAGCTGGATGAAAGGATTGTCTGTACAGCTGGGTGAAAGGCTTGTCTGTGCATCTGGATGAATGGGTTGTCTGCACAACTGGATGAATGGATGGTCTGTACAACTGGATGAATAGGTTGTCTGGTCAGAAAGATTAATGGGTTGTCTGTACAGCTGGCTGAATGGGTTTTCTGTACAGCTGAATGAATTGATGGTCTGTACAGCTCGATGAATGGATTGTTTGTACAGCTGGGTGAATAGATTGTCCGTACAGCTGGATGAAAGGATTGTCTGTACAGCTGGGTGAAAGGCTTGTCTGTACATCTGGATGAATGGGTTGTCTGCACAACTGGACGAATGGATGGTCTGTACAACTGGATGAATAGGTTGTCTGTTCAGAAAGATTAATGGGTTGTCTGCACAGCTGGCTGAATGGGTTGTCTGTACAGCTGAATGAATTGATGGTTTGTACAGCTGGATGAATGGACTGTTTGTACAGCTGGGTGAATGGGTTGTCTCCACAGCTGGATGAATGAGTTGTCTGTACAGCTGGATGATTGAATTGTCTGTACAGCTGGATACATGGGTTGTCTGTACTGCTGGAAAAATAGGTTTTCAGCACAGCTGGGTGAATGGGTTGTCTGCACAGCTGGATGAAAGTACTGTCTACAGCTGGGTGAATGAGTTGTCTCCACAGCTGGATGAATGAATTGTCTGTACAGCTGGATGAATGGGTTGTCTGTACTGCTGGATAAATAGGTTTTCAGCATAGCAGGGTGAATGGGTTGTCTGCACAGCTGGATGAAAGGACTGTCTACAGCTGGGTGAATGAGTTGTCTCCACAGCTGGATGAATGGATTGTCTTTACAGCTGGATGAATGGATTGTCTGTACAGGTGGATGAATGGATTGTCTGTACACCTGGGTGAATGGGTTTTCTGTTCAGCTGGATAAATAGATTTTCAGCACAGCTGGGCTAATGGGTTGTCTGCACAGCTGGATGAAAGAATTGCCTACAGCTGGATGAATGGGTTGTCTGTACAGCTGGTTGAATGGATTGCCTGTACAGCTGGATGAATGGGTTGTCAGTACAGCTGAATCAATTGATGGTCTGTACAACTGAATGAATGGATTGTCTGTACGGCTGGATGAGTGGGTTGTCTGTACAGCCGAATGAATGGATTGTTTGTACAGCTGGATGAATGGATTGTCTGCACAGCTGGATAAATGGATTGTCTGTGCAGCTGCATGAATGGGTTTGTCTGCACAGCTGCATGAATGGATTGCCTGCACAACTGGATGATTGGATGGTCTGTACAGGTGGATGAATGAGTTGTCTGTACAGCTGGATGAAGGAATTGTCTGTACAGCTGGATGAATGGGTTGTCTGTACTGCTGGATAAATAGGCTTTCAGCACAGCTGGGTGAATGGGTTGTCTGCACAGCTGGATGAAAGGGCTGTCTACAGCTGGGTGAATGAGTTGTCTCCACAGCTGCATGAATGGATTGTTTTTACAGCTGGATGAATGGATTGTCTGTACAGGTGGATAAATGGATTGTCTGTACAGCTGGATGAATGGGTTTTCTGTTCAGCTGGATAAATAGATTTTCAGCACAGCTGGGCTAATGGGAGGTCTGTACAGCTGAATGAATTGATGGTCTGTACAGCTGAATAAATGGATTGTCTGTACAGCCGGGTGACTGGATTGCCTGTACAGCTGGTTGAATGGGTTGTCTCCACACCTGGATGAATGGATTGTCTGTACAGCTGGATGAATGGATTGTCTGTACAGCTGGATGAATGGATTGTCTGTACAGCTGGATGAATGGATTGTCTGTACAGCTGGATGAATGGATTGTCTGTACTGCTGGATGAATGGATTGTCTATACAGCTGGATGAATGGATTGTATTTAAAGCTGGGTGAAAGGATTGTCTGTACAGCTGGGTGAAAGGCTTGTCTGTACATCTGGATGAATGGGTTGTCTGTACAGCTGGATGAATGAATTGTCTGCACAGATGGATGAATGGATTGTCTTTACAGCTGGGTGAAAGGATTGTCTGTACAGCTGGGTGAAAGGCTTGTCTGTACATCTGGATGAATGGGTTGTCTAATCAGAAAGATTAATGGGCTGTCTGTACAGCTAGATGAATTGGTTCTCTGTACAGCTGAATGAATTGATGGTTTGTACAGCTGGATGAATGGATTGTTTGTACAGCTGGGTGAATAAATTGTCTGTACAGCTGGATGAATGGGTTGTCTCCACAGCTGGATGAATGAGTTGTCTGTACAGCTGGATGATTGAATTGTCTGTACAGCTGGATAAATGGGTTGTCTGTACTGCTGGATAAATAGGTTTTCAGCACAGCTGGGTGAATGGGTTGTCTGCACAGCTGGATGAAAGGACTGTCTACAGCTGGGTGAATGAGTTGTCTCCACAGCTGGATGAATGGATTGTCTTTACAGCTGGATGAATGGATTGTCTGTACAGGTGGATGAATGGATTGTCTGTACAGCTGGATGAATGTGTTTTCTGTTCAG
Organism: Triturus cristatus; assembly: GCF_964204655.1. Classification (NCBI taxonomy): domain Eukaryota; kingdom Metazoa; phylum Chordata; class Amphibia; order Caudata; family Salamandridae; genus Triturus; species Triturus cristatus. Next base: position 1,015,793,181 of record NC_140579.1, on the reverse strand, counting down.
CTGGATAAATAGATTTTCAGCACAGCTGGGCTAATGGGATGTCTGCACAGCTGGATGAAAGGATTGCCTACAGCTGGGTGAATGGGTTGTCTGTACAGCTGGTTGAATGGATTGTCTGTATAGCTGGATGACTGGGTTGTCTGTACAGCTGAATGAATTGATTGTCTGTACAACTGAATGAATGGATTGTCTATACGGCTGGATGAATGGATTGTCTGTACAGGTGGATGAATGGATTGTCTGTACAGCTGGATGAATGCGTTTTCAGTTCAGCTGGATAAATAGATTTTCAGCACAGCTGGGCTAATGGGATGTCTGCACAGCTGGATGAAAGGATTGTCTGTACAGGTGGATGAATGGATTGTCTGTACACCTGGGTGAATGGGTTTTCTGTTCAGCTGGATAAATAGATTTTCAGCACAGCTGGGCTAATGGGATGTCTGCACAGCTGGATGAAAGGATTGCCTACAGCTGGATGAATGGGTTGTCTGTACAGCTGGGTGAAAGGCTTGTCTGTACATCTGGATGAATGGGTTGTCTGCACAACTGGACAAATGGATGGTCTGTACAACTGGATGAATAGGTTGTCTGTTCAGAAAGATTAATGGGTTGTCTGCACAGCTGGCTGAATGGGTTGTCTGTACAGCTGAATGAATTGATGGTTTGTACAGCTGGATGAATGGACTGTTTGTACAGCTGGGTGAATGGGTTGTCTCCACAGCTGGATGAATGAGTTGTCTGTACAGCTGGATGATTGAATTGTCTGTACAGCTGGATAAATGGGTTGTCTGTACTGCTGGAAAAATAGGTTTTCAGCACAGCTGGGTGAATGGGTTGTCTGCACAGCTGGATGAAAGTACTGTCTACAGCTGGGTGAATGAGTTGTCTCCACAGCTGGATGAATGAATTGTCTGTACAGCTGGATGAATGGGTTGTCTGTACTGCTGGATAAATAGGTTTTCAGCATAGCAGGGTGAATGGGTTGTCTGCACAGCTGGATGAAAGGACTGTCTACAGCTGGGTGAATGAGTTGTCTCCACAGCTGGATGAATGGATTGTCTTTACAGCTGGATGAATGGATTGTCTGTACAGGTGGATGAATGGATTGTCTGTACACCTGGGTGAATGGGTTTTCTGTTCAGCTGGATAAATAGATTTTCAGCACAGCTGGGCTAATGGGTTGTCTGCACAGCTGGATGAAAGGATTGCCTACAGCTGGATGAATGGGTTGTCTGTACAGCTGGTTGAATGGATTGCCTGTACAGCTGGATGAATGGGTTGTCTGTACAGCTGAATCAATTGATGGTCTGTACAACTGAATGAATGGATTGTCTGTACGGCTGGATGAGTGGGTTGTCTGTACAGCCGAATGAATGGATTGTTTGTACAGCTGGATGAATGGATTGTCTGCACAGCTGGATAAATGGATTGTCTGTGCAGCTGCATGAATGGGTTTGTCTGCACAGCTGCATGAATGGATTGCCTGCACAACTGGATGATTGGATGGTCTGTACAGGTGGATGAATGAGTTGTCTGTACAGCTGGATGAAGGAATTGTCTGTACAGCTGGATGAATGGGTTGTCTGTACTGCTGGATAAATAGGCTTTCAGCACAGATGGGTGAATGGGTTGTCTGCACAGCTGGATGAAAGGGCTGTCTACAGCTGGGTGAATGAGTTGTCTCCACAGCTGCATGAATGGATTGTTTTTACAGCTGGATGAATGGATTGTCTGTACAGGTGGATAAATGGATTGTCTGTACAGCTGGATGAATGGGTTTTCTGTTCAGCTGGATAAATAGATTTTCAGCACAGCTGGGCTAATGGGATGTCTGTACAGCTGAATGAATTGATGGTCTGTACAGCTGAATAAATGGATTGTCTGTACAGCCGGGTGACTGGATTGCCTGTACAGCTGGGTGAATGGGTTGTCTCCACACCTGGATGAATGGATTGTCTGTACAGCTGGATGAATGGATTGTCTGTACAGCTGGATGAATGGATTGTCTGTACTGCTGGATGAATGGATTGTCTATACAGCTGGATGAATGGATTGTATTTAAAGCTGGGTGAAAGGATTGTCTGTACAGCTGGGTGAAAGGCTTGTCTGTACATCTGGATGAATGGGTTGTCTGTACAGCTGGATGAATGAATTGTCTGCACAGATGGATGAATGGATTGTCTTTACAGCTGGGTGAAAGGATTGTCTGTACAGCTGGATGAATAGATTGTCCGTACAGCTGGATGAAATGATTGTCTGTACAGCTGGGTGAAAGGCTTGTCTGTACATCTGGATGAATGGGTTGTCTGCACAACTGGATAAATGGATGGTCTGTACAGCTGGATGAATAGGTTGTCTGTTCAGAAAGATTAATGGGTTGTCTGTACAGCTGGATGAATGGATTGTCTGTACAGCTGGATGAAAGGATTGTCTGTACAGCTGGATGAAAGGTTTTTCTGTACAGCCGGATGAATGGGTTGTCTGTACAGCTTTATGAAATGTTTTTCTGTACAGCTGGATGAATGTATTGTCTGTTCAGCTGGATAAATGGATTGTCTGTGCAGCTGCATGAATGGGTTGTCTGCACAGCTGCATGAATGGATTGTCTGCACAGCTGGATGACTGGATTGTCTGTACAGGTGGATGAATGAATTGTCTGTACAGCTGGATGAAGGAATTGTCTGTACAATTGGATTAATGGGTTGTCTGTACAGCTGGATGAATGGGTTGTCTGTACAGCTGGTTGAATGGGTTCTCTGCACAGCTGCATGAATGAATTGTCTGTACAGCTGGATACAAGAATTGTCTGTATAACTGGATGAATGGGTTGTCTGTACAGCTGGATGAATGGATTGTCTGTACAGCTGGATGAATAGATTGTCCGTACAGCTGGATGAAATGATTGTCTGTACAGCTGGGTGAAAGGCTTGTCTGTACATCTGGATGAATGGATTGTCTGCACAACTGGATGAATGGATGGTCTGTACAACTGGATGAATAGGTTGTCTGTTCAGAAAGATTAATGGGTTGTCTGTACAGCTGGCTGAATGGGTTGTCTGTACAGGTGAATTAATTGATGGTCTGTACAGCTGGATGAATGGATTGTTTGGACAGCTGGGTGAATAAATTGTATGTACAGCTGGGTGAATGGGTTGTCTCCACAGCTTAATGAATGAGTTGTCTGTACAGCTAGATGAATGAATTGTCTGTACAGCTGGATGAATGGGTTGTATGTACTGCTGGATAAATAGGATTTCAGCACAGCTTGGTGAATAGGTTTGCTTGCATAGCTGGATGAAAGGGCTGTCTACAGCTGGGTGAATGAGTTGTCTCCACAGCTGGATGAATGGATTTTCTTTACAGCTGTATGAATGGATTGTCTGTACAGGTGGATGAATGGATTGCATGTACAGCTGGATGAATGGGTTTTCTTTTCAGCTGGATAATTAGATTTTCAGCACAGCTAGGCTAATGGGTTGTCTGCACAGCTGGACGAAAGGATTGCCTACAGCTGGATAAATGGGTTGTCTGTACAGCTGGTTGAATGGATTGCCTGTACAGCTGGATGAATGGGTTGTCTCTACAGCTGAATGAATTGATGGTCTGTACAACTGAATGAATGGATTGTCTGTACGGCTGGATGAGTGGGTTGTCTGTACAGCTGAATGAATGGCTTATCTGTACAGCTGGATGAATGGATTGTCTGTACAGCTGGATGAAAGGTTTTTCTGTACAGCCGGATGAATGGATTGTCTGTACAGCTGGATAAATGGATTGTCTGTGCAGCTGCATGAATGGGTTGTCTGCACAGCTGCATGAATGGATTGTCTGCACAACTGGATGTTTGGATGGTCTGTACAGGTGGATGAATGAGTTGTCTGTACAGCTGGATGAAGGAATTGTCTGTATAGCTGGATGAATGGGTTGTCTCTACAGCTGAATGAATTGATGGTCTGTACAACTGAATGAATGGATTGTCTGTACAGCTGGATAAATGGGTTGTCTGTACTGCTGAATAAATAGGTTTTCAGCACAGCTGGGTGAATGGGTTGTCTGCACAGCTGGATGAAAGGGCTGTCTACAGCTGGGTGAATGAGTTGGCTCCACAGCTGGATGAATGGATTGTCTTTACAGCTGGATGAATGGATTGTCTGTACAGGTGGATGAATGGGGTTTCTGTTCAGCTGGATAAATAGATTTTCAGCACAGCTGGGCTAATGGGTTGTCTGTACAGCTGAATGAATTGATGGTCTGTACAGCTGAATAAATGGATTGTCTGTACAGCTGGGTGACTGGATTGCCTATACAGCTGGGTGAATGGGTTGTCTCCACACCTGGATGAATGGATTGTCTGTACAGCTGGATGAATGGATTGTCTGTACAGCTGGATGAATGGATTGTCTGCACAGCTGGATGAATGGGTTGTTTGTACAGTGGGATAAATAGGCTTTGAGCACAGCTGGGTGAATGGGTTGTCTGCACAGCTGGATGAAAGGATTGTCTACAGCTGGATGAATGGGTTATCTGTACAGTTGGATGAATGGATGGTCTGTACAGCTAAATGAATGGGTTATCTGTTCAGGTAGATGAATGGGCTGTCTGTACAGCTGAATGAATTGTTGGTCTGTACAGCTGGATGAATGAACTGTGGGTACAGCTGGGTGAATAGATTGTTTGCACAGCTGGATGAATGGGTTGAATATTCAGCTGGATGAATGAATTGTCTGTACAGCTGGATGAAAGGATTGTCTGTACAGTTGGATTAATGGGTTGTCTGTACAGCTGGATGAATGGGTTGTCTGTACAGCTGGGGGGATGGGATCTCTGCACAGCTGCATGAATGAATTGTCTGTACAGCTGGATACAAGAATTGTCTGTGTAACTGGATGAATGGGTTGTCTATACAGCTGGGCGAATGGATTGTCTGTACAGCTGGATGAATAGTTTGTCCGTACAGCTAGGTGAAAGGATTGTCTGTACAGCTGGGTGAAAGGCTTGTCTGTACATCTGGATGAATGGGCTGTCTGTACAGCTGGGTGAATGGGCTGTCTGTACAGCTGAATTAATTGATGGTCTGTACAGCTGAATGAATGGATTGTTTGTACAGCTGGGTGAAAAAATTGTCTGTACAGCTGGGTGAATGGGTTGTCTCCACAGCTGGATTAATGAGTTGTCTGTACAGCTGGATGAATGAAATGTCTGTACAGCTGGATAAATGGGTTGTCTGTGCTGCTGGATAAATAGGTTTTCAGCACAGCTGGGTGAATGGGTTGTCTGCACAGCTGGATGAAAGGACTGTCTACAGCTGAGTGAATGAGTTGTCTCCACAGCTGGATGAATGGATTGTCTTTACAGCTGGATGAATGGATTGTCTGTACAGGTGGATGAATGGATTGTCTGTACAGCTGGATGAATGGGTTTTCTGTTCATCTGGATAAATAGATTTTCAGCACAGCTGGGCTAATGGGTTGTCTGCACAGCTGGATGAAAGGATTGCCTGCAGCTGGATGAATGGGTTGTCTGTACAGCTGAATGAATTGATGGTCTGTACAGCTGGATGAATGGATTGTTTGTACAGCTGGCTGAATAAATTGTCTGTACAGCTGGGTGAATGGGCTGTCTCCACAGCTGGATGAATGAGTTGTCTGTACAGCTAGATGAATGAATTGTCTGTACAGCTGGATGAATGGGTTGTCTGTACTGCTGGATAAATAGGTTTTCAGCACAGCTGGGTGAATGAGTTGTCTCCACAGCTGGATGAATGGATTGTCTTTACAGCTGGATGAATGGATTGTCTGTACAGGTGGATGAAAGGATTGTCTGTACAGCTGGAGGAATGGGTTTTCTGTTCAGCTGGATAAATAGATTTTCAGCACAGCTGGGCTAATGGGTTGTCTGTACAGCTGAATGAATTGATGGTCTGTACAGCTGAATGAATGGATTGTCTATACAGCCGGGTGACTGGATTGCCTGTACAGCTGGGTGAATGGGTTGTCCCCACACCTGGATGAATGGATTGTCTGTACAGCTGGATGAATGGATTGTCTGTACAGCTGGATGAATGGATTGTCTGTACAGCTGGATGAATGGGTTGTTTGTACAGTGGGATAAATAGGCTTTTAGCACAGCTGGATGAATGGGTTGTCTGATCAGGTAGATGAATAGGTTGTCTGTGCAGCTGCATGAATGAGTTGTCTGCACAGCTGCATGAATGGATTGTCTGCACAACTGGATGATTGGATGGTCTGTACAGGTGGATGAATGGGTTGTCTGTTCCGGAAGATTAATGGGTTATTTGTACAGCTGGATGAATGGGTTGTCTGTATAGCTGAATGAATTGATGGTCTGTACAGCTAAATGAATGGATTGTCTGTACAGCCGGGTGACTGGATTGCCTGTACAGCTGGGTAAATGGGTTGTCTCCACAGCTGGATGAATGGATTGTCTGTACAGCTGGATGAATGGATTGTCTGTACAGCTGGATGAATGGGTTGTTTGTACAGTGGGATAAATAGGTTTTTAGCACAGCTGGATGAATGGGTTGTCTGCACAGCTGGATGAAAGGATTGTATACAGCTGGATGAATGGGTTGGTCTGGACAGCTAAATGAATGGGTTATCTGTTCAGGTAGATGAATGGGTTGTCTGTACAGTTGGATGAATGGGTTGTCTGTATAGCTGAATGAATTGTTGGTCTGTACAGCTGGATGAATGCATTGTGGGTACAGCTGGGTGAATAGATTGTTTGCACAGCTGGATGAATGGGTTGCCTAGCCAGCTGGATGAATGAATTTTCTGTACAGCTGGATGAATGGATTGTCTGTACAGTTGGATTAATGGGTTGTCTGTACAGTTGGATGAATGGGTTGTCTGTACAGCTGGGTGAATGGGTTCTCTGCACAGCTGCATGAATGCATTGTCTGTACAGCTGGATACAAGAATTGTCTTTATAACTGGATGAATGGTTTGTCTATACAGCTGGATGAATGGATTGTCTGTACAGCTGGATGAATAGATTGTCCGTACAGCTGGATGAAAGGATTGTCTGTGCATCTGGATGAATGGGTTGTCTGCACAACTGGATGAATGGATGGTCTGTACAACTGGATGAATAGGTTGTCTGTTCAGAAAGATTAATGGGTTGTCTGTACAGCTGGCTGAATGTGTTGTCTGTACAGCTGAATGAATTGATGGTCTGTACAGCTCGATGAATGGATTGTTTGTACAGCTGGGAGAATAGATTGTCCGTACAGCTGGATGAAAGGATTGTCTGTACAGCTGGGTGAAAGGCTTGTCTGTACCTCTGGATGAATGGGTTGTCTGCACAATTGGACGAATGGATGGTCTGTACAACTGGATGAATAGGTTGTCTGTTCAGAAAGATTAATGGGTTGTCTGCACAGCTGGCTGAATGGGTTGTCTGTACAGCTGAATGAATTGATGGTCTGTACAGCTGGATGAATGGATTGTTTGTACAGCTGGCTGAATAAATTGTCTGTACAGCTGGGTGAATGGGCTGTCTCCACAGCTGGATGAATGAGTTGTCTGTACAGCTAGATGAATGAATTGTCTGTACAGGTGGATGAATGGATTGTCTGTACACCTGGGTGAATGGGTTGTCTGTACTGCTGGATAAATAGGTTTTCAGCATAGCTGGGTGAATGGGTTGTCTGCACAGCTGGATGAAAGGACTGTCTACAGCTGGGTGAATGAGTTGTCTCCACAGCTGGATGAATGGATTGTCTTTACAGCTGGATGAATGGATTGTCTATACAGGTGGATGAATGGATTGTCTGTACACCTGGGTGAATGGGTTTTCTGTTCAGCTGGATAAATAGATTTTCAGCACAGCTGGGCTAATGGGTTGTCTGCACAGCTGGATGAAAGGATTGCCTACAGCTGGATGAATGGGTTGTCTGTACAGCTGGTTGAATGGATTGCCTGTACAGCTGGATGAATGGGTTGTCTGTACAGCTGAATCAATTGATGGTCTGTACAACTGAATGAATGGATTGTCTGTACGGCTGGATGAGTGGGTTGTCTGTACAGCCGAATGAATGGATTGTTTGTACAGCTGGATGAATGGATTGTCTGCACAGCTGGATAAATGGATTGTCTGTGCAGCTGCATGAATGGGTTTGTCTGCACAGCTACATGAATGGATTGTCTGCACAACTGGATGATTGGATGGTCTGTACAGGTGGATGAATGAGTTGTCTGTACAGCTGGATGAAGGAATTGTCTGTACAGCTGGATGAATGGGTTGTCTGTACTGCTGGATAAATAGGCTTTCAGCACAGCTGGATGAAAGGGCTGTCTACAGCTGGGTGAATGAGTTGTCTCCACAGCTGCATGAATGGATTGTTTTTACAGCTGGATGAATGGATTGTCTGTACAGGTGGATAAATGGATTGTCTGTACAGCTGGATGAATGGGTTTTCTGTTCAGCTGGATAAATAGATTTTCAGCACAGCTGGGCTAATGGGATGTCTGTACAGCTGAATGAATTGATGGTCTGTACAGCTGAATAAATGGATTGTCTGTACAGCCGGGTGACTGGATTGCCTGTACAGCTGGGTGAATGGGTTGTCTCCACACCTGGATGAATGGATTGTCTGTACAGCTGGATGAATGGATTGTCTGTACAGCTGGATGAATGGATTGTCTGTACAGCTGGATGAATGGATTGTCTGTACTGCTGGATGAATGGATTGTCTATACAGCTGGATGAATGGATTGTATTTAAAGCTGGGTGAAAGGATTGTCTGTACAGCTGGGTGAAAGGCTTGTCTGTACATCTGGATGAATGGGTTGTCTGTACAGCTGGATGAATGAATTGTCTGCACAGATGGGTGAATGGATTGTCTTTACAGCTGGGTGAAAGGATTGTCTGTACAGCTGGGTGAAAGGCTTGTCTGTACATCTGGATGAATGGGTTGTCTAATCAGAAAGATTAATGGGCTGTCTGTACAGCTAGATGAATTGGTTCTCTGTACAGCTGAATGAATTGATGGTTTGTACAGCTGGATGAAAGGATTGTCTGTACAGCTGGGTGAAAGGCTTGTCTGTGCATCTGGATGAATGGGTTGTCTGCACAACTGGATGAATGGATGGTCTGTACAACTGGATGAATAGGTTGTCTGTTCAGAAAGATTAATGGGTTGTCTGTACAGCTGGCTGAATGGGTTGTCTGTACAGCTGAATGAATTGATGGTCTGTACAGCTCGATGAATGGATTGTTTGTACAGCTGGGTGAATAGATTGTCCGTACAGCTGGATGAAAGGATTGTCTGTACAGCTGGGTGAAAGGCTTGTCTGTACATCTGGATGAATGGGTTGTCTGCACAACTGGATGAATGGATGGTCTGTACAACTGGATGAATAGGTTGTCTGTTCAGAAAGATTAATGGGTTGTCTGTACAGCTGGCTGAATGGGTTGTCTGTACAGCTGAATGAATTGATGGTCTGTACAGCTCGATGAATGGATTGTTTGTACAGCTGGGTGAATAGATTGTCCGTACAGCTGGATGAAAGGATTGTCTGTACAGCTGGGTGAAAGGCTTGTCTGTACATCTGGATGAATGGGTTGTCTGCACAACTGGATGAATGGATGGTCTGTACAACTGGATGAATAGGTTGTCTGTTCAGAAAGATTAATGGGTTGTCTGCACAGCTGGCTGAATGGGTTGTCTGTACAGCTGAATGAATTGATGGTCTGCACAGCTGGATGAATGGATTGTTTGTACAGCTGGCTGAATAAATTGTCTGTACAGCTGGGTGAATGGGCTGTCTCCACAGCTGGATGAATGAGTTGTCTGTACAGCTAGATGAATGAATTGTCTGTACAGCTGGATGAATGGGTTGTCTGTACTGCTGGATAAATAGGTTTTCAGCACAGCTGGGTGAATGAGTTGTCTCCACAGCTGGATGAATGGATTGTCTTTACAGCTGGATGAATGGATTGTCTGTACAGGTGGATGAAAGGATTGTCTGTACAGCTGGAGGAATGGGTTTTCTGTTCAGCTGGATAAATAGATTTTCAGCACAGCTGGGCTAATGGGATGTCTGCACAGCTGGATGAAAGGATTGCCTACAGCTGGATGAATGGGTTGTCTGTACAGCTGGTTGAATGGATTGTCTGTATAGCTGGATGACTGGGTTGTCTGTACAGCTGAATGAATTGATTGTCTGTACAACTGAATGAATGGATTGTCTATACGGCTGGATGAATGGATTGTCTGTACAGGTGGATGAATGGATTGTCTGTACAGCTGGATGAATGCGTTTTCAGTTCAGCTGGATAAATAGATTTTCAGCACAGCTGGGCTAATGGGATGTCTGCACAGCTGGATGAAAGGATTGTCTGTACAGGTGGATGAATGGATTGTCTGTACACCTGGGTGAATGGGTTTTCTGTTCAGCTGGATAAATAGATTTTCAGCACAGCTGGGCTAATGGGATGTCTGCACAGCTGGATGAAAGGATTGCCTACAGCTGGATGAATGGGTTGTCTGTACAGCTGGTTGAATGGATTGTCTGTATAGCTGGATGACTGGGTTGTCTGTACAGCTGAATGAATTGATTGTCTGTACAACTGAATGAATGGATTGTCTATACGGCTGGATGAATGGATTGTCTGTACAGGTGGATGAATGGATTGTCTGTACAGCTGGATGAATGTGTTTTCAGTTCAGCTGGATAAATAGATTTTCAGCACAGCTGGGCTAATGGGTTGTCTGCACAGCTGGATGAAAGGATTGCCTACAGCTGGATGAATGGGTTGTCTGTACAGCTGGTTGAATGGATTGCCTGTACAGCCGGATGACTGGGTTGTCTGTACAGCTGAATGAATTGATTGTCTGTACAGCTGGATGAATGGATTGTTTGTACAGTGGGATAAATAGGCTTTGAGCACAGCTGGGTGAAAGGGTTGTCTGCACAGCTGGATGAAAAGATTGTCTACAGCTGGATGAATGGGTTATCTGTACAGTTGGATGAATGGAAGGTCTGTACAGCTAAATGAATGGGTTATCTGTTCAGGTAGATGAATGGGTTGTCTGTACAGTTGGATAAATGGGCTGTCTGTACAGCTGAATGAATTGTTGGTCTGTACAGCTGGATGAATGAACTGTGGGTACAGCTGGGTGAATAGATTGTTTGCACAGCTGAATTAATGAATTGTCTGTACAGCTGGATGAAAGGATTGTCTGTACAGTTGGATTAATGGGTTGTCTGTACAATTGGATGAATGGGTAGTCTGTACAGCTGGGTGAATGCATTGTCTGTACCGCTGGATACAAGAATTGTCTTTATAACTGGATGAATGGGTTGTCTGTACAGCTGGATGAATGGATTGTCTGTACTGCTGGGTGAAAGGCTAGTCTGTACATCTGGATGAATGGGTTGTCTGCACAACTGGATAAATGGATGGTCTGTACAACTGGATGAATAGGCTGTCTGTTCAGAAAGATTAATGGGTTACCCATACAGCTGGATGAATGAATTGTCTGTACAGCTGGATGAAAGGATTGTCTGTACAGTTAAATTAATGGGTTGTCTGTACAGCTGGATGAATGGGTTGTCTGTACAGCTGGGTGAATGGGTTCTCTGCACAGCTGCATGAATGAATTGTCTGTACAGCTAGATACAAGACGTGTCTGTATAACTGGATGAATGGGTTGTCTGTACAGCTGGATGAATGGATTGTCTGTACAGCTGGATGAATAGATTGTCTGTACAGCTGGATGAAATGATTGTCTGTACAGCTGGATGAATGGGTTGTCTGCACAACTGGATGAATGGATGGTCTGTACAACTGGATGAATAGGTTGTCTGTTCAGAAAGATTAATGGGTTGTCTGTACAGCTGGCTGAATGGGTTGTCTATACAGCTGAATGAATTGATGGTCTGTACAGCTCGATGAATGGATTGTTTGTACAGCTGGGTGAATAGATTGTCCGTACAGCTGGATGAAAGGATTGTCTGTACAGCTGGGTGAAATGCTTGTCTGTACATCTGGATGAATGGGTTGTCTGCACAATTGGACGAATGGATGGTCTGTACAACTGGATGAATAGGTTGTCTGTTCAGAAAGATGAATGGGTTGTCTGCACAGCTGGCTGAATGGGTTGTCTGTACAGCTGAATGAATTGATGGTCTGTACAGCTGGATGAATGGATTGTTTGTACAGCTGGCTGAATAAATTGTCTGTACAGCTAGGTGAATGGGCTGTCTCCACAGCTGGATGAATGAGTTGTCTGTACAGCTAGATGAATGAATTGTCTGTACAGCTGGATGAATGGGTTGTCTGTACTGCTGGATAAATAGGTTTTCAGCACAGCTGGGTGAATGAGTTGTCTCCACAGCTGGATGAATGGATTGTCTTTACAGCTGGATGAATGGATTGTCTGTACAGGTGGATGAAAGGATTGTCTGTACAGCTGGAGGAATGGGTTTTCTGTTCAGCTGGATAAATAGATTTTCAGCACAGCTGGGCTAATGGGTTGTCTGCACAGCTGAATGAATTGATGGTCTGTACAGCTGAATGAATGGATTGTCTATACAGCCGGGTGACTGGATTGCCTGTACAGCTGGGTGAATGGGTTGTCTCCACACCTGGATGAATGGATTGTCTGTACAGCTGGATGAATGGATTGTCTGTACAGCTGGATGAATGGATTGTCTGTACAGCTGGATGAATGGGTTGTTTGTACAGTGGGATAAATAGGCTTTTAGCACAGCTGGTTGAATGGGTTGTCTGCACAGCTGGATGAAAGGATTGTCTACAGCTGAATGCATGGGTTATTTGTACAGTTGGATGAATCGATGGTCTGTACAGCTAAATGAATGGGTTATCTTTTCAGGTAGATGAATCAGTTGTCTGTACAGTTGGATGAATGGGTTGTCTGTACAGCTGAATGAATGGTTCGTCTGTACAGCTGGGTGAAAGGCTTGTCTGTGCATCTGGATGAATGGGTTGTCTGCACAACTGGATGAATGGATGGTCTGTACAACTGGATGAATAGGTTGTCTGTTCAGAAAGATTAATGGGTTGTCTGTACAGCTGGCTGAATGGGTTGTCTATACAGCTGAATGAATTGATGGTCTGTACAGCTCGATGAATGGATTGTTTGTACAGCTGGGTGAATAGATTGTCCGTACAGCTGGATGAAAGGATTGTCTGTACAGCTGGGTGAAAGGCTTGTCTGTACATCTGGATGAATGGGTTGTCTGCACAATTGGACGAATGGATGGTCTGTACAACTGGATGAATAGGTTGTCTGTTCAGAAAGATGAATGGGTTGTCTGCACAGCTGGCTGAATGGGTTGTCTGTACAGCTGAATGAATTGATGGTCTGTACAGCTGGATGAATGGATTGTTTGTACAGCTGGCTGAATAAATTGTCTGTACAGCTGGGTAAATGGGCTGTCTCCACAGCTGGATGAATGAGTTGTCTGTACAGCTAGATGAATGAATTGTCTGTACAGCTGGATGAATGGGTTGTCTGTACTGCTGGATAAATAGGTTTTCAGCACAGCTGGGTGAATGAGTTGTCTCCACAGCTGGATGAATGGATTGTCTTTACAGCTGGATGAATGGATTGTCTGTACAGCTGGGTGAAAGGCTTGTCTGTACATCTGGATGAATGGGTTGTCTGTACAGCTGGATGAATGAATTGTCTGCACAGATGGATGAATGGATTGTCTTTACAGCTGGGTGAAAGGATTGTCTGTACAGCTGGATGAATAGATTGTCCGTACAGCTGGATGAAATGATTGTCTGTACAGCTGGGTGAAAGGCTTGTCTGTACATCTGGATGAATGGGTTGTCTGCACAACTGGATAAATGGATGGTCTGTACAGCTGGATGAATAGGTTGTCTGTTCAGAAAGATTAATGGGTTGTCTGTACAGCTGGATGAATGGATTGTCTGTACAGCTGGATGAAAGGATTGTCTGTGCAGCTGGATGAAAGGTTTTTCTGTACAGCCAGATGAATGGGTTGTCTGTACAGCTTTATGAAATGTTTTTCTGTACAGCTGGATGAATGGATTGTCTGTACAGCTGGATAAATGGATTGTCTGTGCAGCTGCATGAATGGGTTGTCTGCACAACTGGATGATTTGATTGTCTGTACAGGTGGATGAATGAATTGTCTGTACAGCTGTATGAAGGAATTGTCTGTACTGCTGGATAAATAGGTTTTCAGCACAGCTGGGTGAATGAGTTGTCTCCACAGCTGGATGAATGGATTGTCTTTACAGCTGGATGAATGGATTGTCTGTACAGCTGGGTGAAAGGCTTGTCTGTACATCTGGATGAATGGGTTGTCTGTACATCTGGATGAATGAATTGTCTGCACAGATGGATGAATGGATTGTCTTTACAGCTGGGTGAAAGGATTGTCTGTACAGCTGGATGAATAGATTGTCCGTACAGCTGGATGAAATGATTGTCTGTACAGCTGGGTGAAAGGCTTGTCTGTACATCTGGATGAATGGGTTGTCTGCACAACTGGATAAATGGATGGTCTGTACAGCTGGATGAATAGGTTGTCTGTTCAGAAAGATTAATGGGTTGTCTGTACAGCTGGATGAATGGATTGTCTGTACAGCTGGATGAAAGGATTGTCTGTGCAGCTGGATGAAAGGTTTTTCTGTACAGCCAGATGAATGGGTTGTCTGTACAGCTTTATGAAATGTTTTTCTGTACAGCTGGATGAATGGATTGTCTGTACAGCTGGATAAATGGATTGTCTGTGCAGCTGCATGAATGGGTTGTCTGCACAACTGGATGATTTGATTGTCTGTACAGGTGGATGAATGAATTGTCTGTACAGCTGTATGAAGGAATTGTCTGTACAGCTGGATGAATGGGTTGTCTGTACTGCTGGATAAATAGGTTTTCAGCACAGCTGGGTGAATGGGTTGTCTGCACAGCTGGATCAAAGGGCTGTCTACAGCTGGGTGAATGAGTTGTCTCCACAGCTGGGTTAATGGGTTGTCTGCACAGCTGGATGAAAGGATTGTCTATAGCTGGATGAATGGGTTATCTGCACAGTTGGATGAATGGATGGTCTGAACAGCTAAATGAATGGGTTAATGGTTCAGGTAGATGAATGGCTTGTCTGTACAGTTGGATGAATGGGTTGTCTGTACAGCTGAATTAATTGTTGGTCTGTACAGCTGGATGAATGAATTGTGGGTACTGCTGGGTGAATAGATTGTTTGCACAGCTGGATGAATGGGTTGCCTATACAGTTGGATGAATGAATTGTCTGTACAGCTGGATACAAGAATTGTCTGTATAACTGGATGAATGGGTTGTCTGTACATCTGGATGAATGGATTGTCTGTACAGCTGGATGAATAGATTGTCCGTACAGCTGGATGAAAGGATTGTCTGTACAGCTGGGTGAAAGGCTTGTCTGTACATCTGGATGAATGGGTTGTCTGCACAACTGGATGAATGGATGGTCTGTACAGCTGGATGAATAGGTTGTCTACTCAGAAAGATTAATGGGTTGTCTGTGCAGCTGGATGAATGAGTTGTCTGTACAGCTGGATGAATGAATTGTCTGTACATCTGGATAAATGGGTTGTCTGTACTGCTGGATAAATAGGTTTTCAGCACAGCTGGGTGAATGGGTTGTCTGCACAGCTGGATGAAAGGACTGTCTACAGCTGGGTGAATGAGTTGTCTCCACAGCTGGATGAATGGATTGTCTTTACAGCTGGATGAATGGATTGTCTGACCAAAGGAAATGATGGACGGAGTGTTGAACATTGCAAGCACTCACCCCCAGTCAACTGATCTGGGTTTAATCCATCACCGTTCTTTAGCCCACTCTGCCACCCCAGTTCAGACATGGCCATATGCAAATCAGTCTCACCGGAAACAAGCATCCTAGGACCGGTTTCTGGCATTTCAGCTGTCTTCAGCCAGGCTTGCTTGAATCCAGTGGCAAAGTGAGCAAGGGACTCACGTCTGAGCATACCCTGCCAACTTATGCCTATACAGCTTAATGAATGAATTGTCTGTACAGTTGGATTAATGGGTTGTCTGTACAGTTGGATGAATGGGTTGTCTGTACAGCTGGGTGAATGGGTTCTCTGCACAGCTGCATGAATGCATTGTCTGTACAGCTGGATACAAGAATTGTCTTTATAACTGGATGAATGGGTTGTCTGTACAGCTGGATGAATGGATTGTCTGTACAGGTGGATGAATGGATTGTCTGTGCAGCTGGATGAATGGATTGTCTGTACAGCTGGATAAATAGGTTTTCTGCACAACTGGGTGAATTGGTTGTCTGTACAGTTGGATTAATGGGTTGTCTGTACAGCTGGATGAATGGGTTTTCTGTACAGCTGGGTGAATGGGTTCTCTGCACAGCTGCATGAATGAATTGTCTGTACAGCTGGATACAAGAATTGTCTGTATAACTGGATGAATGGGTTGTCTGTACAGCTGGATGAATGAATTGTCCGTACAGCTGGATGAAATGATTGTCTGTACAGCTGGGTGAAAGGCTTGTCTGTACATCTGGATGAATGGGTTGTTTGTACAACTGGATAAATGGATGGTCTGTACAACTGGATGAATAGGTTGTCTGTTCAGAAAGATTAATGGTTTGTCTGTACAGCTGGCTGAATGGGTGTCTGTACAGCTGAATGAATTGATGGTCTGTACTGCTGGATGAATGGGTTGTTTGTACAGCTGGGTGAATAAATTGTATGTACAGCTGGGTGAATGGGTTGCCTCCACAGCTTAATGAATGAGTTGTCTGTACAGCTAGATGAATGAATTGTCTGTACAGCTGGATGAATGGGTTGTATGTACTGCTGGATGAATGGGCTGTCTACAGCTGGGTGAATGAGTTGTCTCCACAGCTGGATGAATGGATTGTCTTTACAGCTGGATGAATGGATTGTCTGTACAGGTGGATAATTGGATTGCCTGTACAGCTGGATGAATGGGTTTTCTTTTCAGCTGGATATTTAGATTTTCAGCACAGCTGGGCTAATGGGTTGTCTGCACAGCTGGACGAAAGGATTGCCTACAGCTGGATAAATGGGTTTGCTGTACAGCTGGTTGAATGGATTGCCTGTACAGCTGGATGAATGGGTTGTCTCTACAGCTGAATGAATTGATGGTCTGTACAACTGAATGAATGGATTGTCTGTACGGCTGGATGAGTGGGTTGACTGTACAGCTGAATGAATGGCTTGTCTGTACAGCTGGATGAATGGATTGTCTGTACAGCTGGATGAATGGGTTGTCTGTACAGCTGGATGAATGGATTGTCTGTACAGCTGGATGAATAGATTGTCCGTACAGCTGGATGAAATGATTGTCTGTACAGCTGGGTGAAAGGCTTGTCTGTACATCTGGATGAATGGGTTGTCTGCACAACTGGATAAATGGATGGTCTGTACAGCTGGATGAATAGGTTGTCTGTTCAGAAAGATTAATGGGTTGTCTGTACAGCTGGATGAATGGATTGTCTGTACACCTGGATGAAAGGATTGTCTGTACAGCTGGATGAAAGGTTTTTCTGTACAGCCGGATGAATGGGTTGTCTGTACAGCTTTATGACATGTTTTTCTGTACAGCTGGATGAATGGATTGTCTGTTCAGCTGGATAAATGGATTGTCTGTGCAGCTGCATGAATGGGTTGTCTGCACAGCTGCATGAATGGATTGTCTGCACAGCTGGATGACTGGATTGTCTGTACAGGTGGATGAATGAATTGTCTGTACAGCTGGATGAAGGAATTGTCTGTACAATTGGATTAATGGGTTGTCTGTACAGCTGGATGAATGGGTTGTCTGTACAGCTGGGTGAATGGGTTCTCTGCACAGCTGCATGAATGAATTGTCTGTACAGCTGGATACAAGAATTGTCTGTATAACTGGATGAATGGGTTGTCTGTACAGCTGGATGAATGGATTGTCTGTACAGCTGGATGAATAGATTGTCCGTACAGCTGGATGAAATGATTGTCTGTACAGCTGGGTGAAAGGCTTGTCTGTACATCTGGATGAATGGATTGTCTGCACAACTGGATGAATGGATGGTCTGTACAACTGGATGAATAGATTGTCTGTTCAGAAAGATTAATGGGTTGTCTGTACAGCTGGCTGAATGGGTTGTCTGTACAGGTGAATTAATTGATGGTCTGTACAGCTGGATGAATGGATTGTTTGGACAGCTGGGTGAATAAATTGTATGTACAGCTGGGTGAATGGGTTGTCTCCACAGCTTAATGAATGAGTTGTCTGTACAGCTAGATCAATGAATTGTCTGTACAGCTGGATGAATGGGTTGTATGTACTGCTGGATAAATAGGATTTCAGCACAGCTTGGTGAATAGGTTTGCTTGCATAGCTGGATGAAAGGGCTGTCTACAGCTGGGTGAATGAGTTGTCTCCACAGCTGGATGAATGGATTTTCTTTACAGCTGGATGAATGGATTGTCTGTACAGGTGGATGAATGGATTGCATGTACAGCTGGATGAATGGGTTTTCTTTTCAGCTGGATAATTAGATTTTCAGCACAGCTAGGCTAATGGGTTGTCTGCACAGCTGGACGAAAGGATTGCCTACAGCTGGATAAATGGGTTGTCTGTACAGCTGGTTGAATGGATTGCCTGTACAGCTGGATGAATGGGTTGTCTCTACAGCTGAATGAATTGATGGTCTGTACAACTGAATGAATGGATTGTCTGTACGGCTGGATGAGTGGGTTGTCTGTACAGCTGAATGAATGGCTTGTCTGTACAGCTGGATGAATGGATTGTCTGTACAGCTGGATGAAAGGTTTTTCTGTACAGCCGGATGAATGGATTGTCTGTACAGCTGGATAAATGGATTGTCTGTGCAGCTGCATGAATGGGTTGTCTGCCCAGCTGCATGAATGGATTGTCTGCACAACTGGATGTTTGGATGGTCTGTACAGGTGGATGAATGAGTTGTCTGTACAGCTGGATGAAGGAATTGTCTGTATAGCTGGATGAATGGGTTGTCTCTACAGCTGAATGAATTGATGGTCTGTACAACTGAATGAATGGATTGTCTGTACAGCTGGATAAATGGGTTGTCTGTACTGCTGAATAAATAGGTTTTCAGCACAGCTGGGTGAATGGGTTGTCTGCACAGCTGGATGAAAGGGCTGTCTACAGCTGGGTGAATGAGTTGGCTCCACAGCTGGATGAATGGATTGTCTTTACAGCTGGATGAATGGATTGTCTGTACAGGTGGATGAATGGGGTTTCTGTTCAGCTGGATAAATAGATTTTCAGCACAGCTGGGCTAATGGGTTGTCTGTACAGCTGAATGAATTGATGGTCTGTACAGCTGAATAAATGGATTGTCTGTACAGCTGGGTGACTGGATTGCCTATACAGCTGGGTGAATGGGTGGTCTCCACACCTGGATGAATGGATTGTCTGTACAGCTGGATGAATGGATTGTCTGTACAGCTGGATGAATGGATTGTCTGCACAGCTGGATGAATGGGTTGTTTGTACAGTGGGATAAATAGGCTTTGAGCACAGCTGGGTGAATGGGTTGTCTGCACAGCTGGATGAAAGGATTGTCTACAGCTGGATGAATGGGTTATCTGTACAGTTGGATGAATGGATGGTCTGTACAGCTAAATGAATGGGTTATCTGTTCAGGTAGATGAATGGGCTGTCTGTACAGCTGAATGAATTGTTGGTCTGTACAGCTGGATGAATGAACTGTGGGTACAGCTGGGTGAATAGATTGTTTGCACAGCTGGATGAATGGGTTGAATATTCAGCTGGATGAATGAATTGTCTGTACAGCTGGATGAAAGGATTGTCTGTACAGTTGGATTAATGGGTTGTCTGTACAGCTGGATGAATGGGTTGTCTGTACAGCTGGGGGGATGGGATCTCTGCACAGCTGCATGAATGAATTGTCTGTACAGCTGGATACAAGAATTGTCTGTGTAACTGGATGAATGGGTTGTCTATACAGCTGGGCGAATGGATTGTCTGTACAGCTGGATGAATAGTTTGTCCGTACAGCTGGGTGAAAGGATTGTCTGTACAGCTGGGTGAAAGGCTTGTCTGTACATCTGGATGAATGGGCTGTCTGTACAGCTGGGTGAATGGGCTGTCTGTACAGCTGAATGAATTGATGGTCTGTACAGCTGAATGAATGGATTGTTTGTACAGCTGGGTGAAAAAATTGTCTGTACAGCTGGGTGAATGGGTTGTCTCCACAGCTGGATTAATGAGTTGTCTGTACAGCTGGATGAATGAAATGTCTGTACAGCTGGATAAATGGGTTGTCTGTGCTGCTGGATAAATAGGTTTTCAGCACAGCTGGGTGAATGGGTTGTCTGCACAGCTGGATGAAAGGACTGTCTACAGCTGAGTGAATGAGTTGTCTCCACAGCTGGATGAATGGATTGTCTTTACAGCTGGATGAATGGATTGTCTGTACAGGTGGATGAATGGATTGTTTGTACAGCTGGGTGAATAAATTGTATGTACAGCTGGGTGAATGGGTTGCCTCCACAGCTTAATGAATGAGTTGTCTGTACAGCTAGATGAATGAATTGTCTGTACAGCTGGATGAATGGGTTGTATGTACTGCTGGATGAATGGGCTGTCTACAGCTGGGTGAATGAGTTGTCTCCACAGCTGGATGAATGGATTGTCTTTACAGCTGGATGAATGGATTGTCTGTACAGGTGGATAATTGGATTGCCTGTACAGCTGGATGAATGGGTTTTCTTTTCAGCTGGATATTTAGATTTTCAGCACAGCTGGGCTAATGGGTTGTCTGCACAGCTGGACGAAAGGATTGCCTACAGCTGGATAAATGGGTTTGCTGTACAGCTGGTTGAATGGATTGCCTGTACAGCTGGATGAATGGGTTGTCTCTACAGCTGAATGAATTGATGGTCTGTACAACTGAATGAATGGATTGTCTGTACGGCTGGATGAGTGGGTTGACTGTACAGCTGAATGAATGGCTTGTCTGTACAGCTGGATGAATGGATTGTCTGTACAGCTGGATGAATGGGTTGTCTGTACAGCTGGATGAATGGATTGTCTGTACAGCTGGATGAATAGATTGTCCGTACAGCTGGATGAAATGATTGTCTGTACAGCTGGGTGAAAGGCTTGTCTGTACATCTGGATGAATGGGTTGTCTGCACAACTGGATAAATGGATGGTCTGTACAGCTGGATGAATAGGTTGTCTGTTCAGAAAGATTAATGGGTTGTCTGTACAGCTGGATGAATGGATTGTCTGTACAGCTGGATGAAAGGATTGTCTGTACAGCTGGATGAAAGGTTTTTCTGTACAGCCGGATGAATGGGTTGTCTGTACAGCTTTATGAAATGTTTTTCTGTACAGCTGGATGAATGTATTGTCTGTTCAGCTGGATAAATGGATTGTCTGTGCAGCTGCATGAATGGGTTGTCTGCACAGCTGCATGAATGGATTGTCTGCACAGCTGGATGACTGGATTGTCTGTACAGGTGGATGAATGAATTGTCTGTACAGCTGGATGAAGGAATTGTCTGTACAATTGGATTAATGGGTTGTCTGTACAGCTGGATGAATGGGTTGTCTGTACAGCTGGTTGAATGGGTTCTCTGCACAGCTGCATGAATGAATTGTCTGTACAGCTGGATACAAGAATTGTCTGTATAACTGGATGAATGGGTTGTCTGTACAGCTGGATGAATGGATTGTCTGTACAGCTGGATGAATAGATTGTCCGTATAGCTGGATGAAATGATTGTCTGTACAGCTGGGTGAAAGGCTTGTCTGTACATCTGGATAAATGGATTGTCTGCACAACTGGATGAATGGATGGTCTGTACAACTGGATGAATAGGTTGTCTGTTCAGAAAGATTAATGGGTTGTCTGTACAGCTGGCTGAATGGGTTGTCTGTACAGGTGAATTAATTGATGGTCTGTACAGCTGGATGAATGGATTGTTTGGACAGCTGGGTGAATAAATTGTATGTACAGCTGGGTGAATGGGTTGTCTCCACAGCTTAATGAATGAGTTGTCTGTACAGCTAGATGAATGAATTGTCTGTACAGCTGGATGAATGGGTTGTATGTACTGCTGGATAAATAGGATTTCAGCACAGCTTGGTGAATAGGTTTGCTTGCATAGCTGGATGAAAGGGCTGTCTACAGCTGGGTGAATGAGTTGTCTCCACAGCTGGATGAATGGATTTTCTTTACAGCTGTATGAATGGATTGTCTGTACAGGTGGATGAATGGATTGCATGTACAGCTGGATGAATGGGTTTTCTTTTCAGCTGGATAATTAGATTTTCAGCACAGCTAGGCTAATGGGTTGTCTGCACAGCTGGACGAAAGGATTGCCTACAGCTGGATAAATGGGTTGTCTGTACAGCTGGTTGAATGGATTGCCTGTACAGCTGGATGAATGGGTTGTCTCTACAGCTGAATGAATTGATGGTCTGTACAACTGAATGAATGGATTGTCTGTACGGCTGGATGAGTGGGTTGTCTGTACAGCTGAATGAATGGCTTGTCTGTACAGCTGGATGAATGGATTGTCTGTACAGCTGGATGAAAGGTTTTTCTGTACAGCCGGATGAATGGATTGTCTGTACAGCTGGATAAATGGATTGTCTGTGCAGCTGCATGAATGGGTTGTCTGCACAGCTGCATGAATGGATTGTCTGCACAACTGGATGTTTGGATGGTCTGTACAGGTGGATGAATGAGTTGTCTGTACAGCTGGATGAAGGAATTGTCTGTATAGCTGGATGAATGGGTTGTCTCTACAGCTGAATGAATTGATGGTCTGTACAACTGAATGAATGGATTGTCTGTACAGCTGGATAAATGGGTTGTCTGTACTGCTGAATAAATAGGTTTTCAGCACAGCTGGGTGAATGGGTTGTCTGCACAGCTGGATGAAAGGGCTGTCTACAGCTGGGTGAATGAGTTGGCTCCACAGCTGGATGAATGGATTGTCTGTACAGCTGGATACAAGAATTGTCTGTATAACTGGATGAATGGGTTGTCTTTACAGCTGGATGAATGGATTGTCTGTACAGGTGGATGAATGGATTGTCTGTACAGCTGGATGAATGGGTTTTCTGTTCATCAGGATAAATAGATTTTCAGCACAGCTGGGCTAATGGGTTGTCTGCACAGCTGGATGAAAGGATTGCCTGCAGCTGGATGAATGGGTTGTCTGTACAGCTGAATGAATTGATGGTCTGTACAACTGAATGAATGCATTGTCTGTACGGCTGGATGAGTGGGTTGTCTGTACAGCTGAATGAATGGATTGTCTGTACAGCTGGATGAATGGATTGTTTGTACAGTGGGATAAATAGGCTTTGAGCACAGCTGGGTGAATGGGTTGTCTGCACAGCTGGATGAAAGGATTGTCTACAGCTGGATGAATGGGTTATCTATACAGTTGGATGAATGGAAGGTCTGTACAGCTAAATGAATGGGTTATCTGTTCAGGTAGATGAATGGGTTGTCTGTACAGTTGGATAAATGGGCTGTCTGTACAGCTGAATGAATTGTTGGTCTGTACAGCTGGATGAATGAACTGTGGGTACAGCTGGGTGAATAGATTGTTTGCACAGCTGGATGAATGGGTTGAATATACAGCTGGATGAATGAATTGTCTGTACAGCTGGATGAAAGGATTGTCTGTACAGTTGGATTAATGGGTTGTCTGTACAGCTGGATGAATGGGTTGACTGTACAGCTGGGGGAATGGGTTCTCTGCACAGCTGCATGAATGAATTGTCTGTACAGCTGGATACAAGAATTGTCTGTGTAACTGGATGAATGGATTGTTTGTACAGTGGGATAAATAGGCTTTGAGCACAGCTGGTTGAATGGGTTGTCTGCACAGCTGGGTGAATGGGTTCTCTGCACAGCTGCATGAATGAATTGTCTATACAGCTGGATACAAGAATTGTCTGTATAACTGGATGAATGGGGTGTCTGTACAGCTGGATGAATGGATTGTTTGTACAGCTGGATGAATAGATTGTCCGTACAGCTGGATGAAACGATTGTCTGTACAGCTGGGTGAAAGGCTTGTCTGTACATCTGGATAAATGGGTTGTCTGCACAACTGGATACATGGATGGTCTATACAGCTGGATGAATAGGTTGTCTGTTCAGAAAGATTAATGGGTTGTCTGTACAGCTGGATGAATGGATTGTCTGTACAGCTGGATGAAAGTATTGTCTGTACAGCTGGATGAAAGGTTTTTCTGTACAGCCGGATGAAAGGGTTGTCTGTACAGCTTTATGAAATGTTTTTCTGTACAGCTGAATGAATGGATTGTCTGTACAGCTGGATAAATGGATTGTCTGTGCAGCTACATGAATGGGTTGTCTGCACAGCTGCATGAATGGATTGTCTGCACAACTGGATGATTGGATTGTCTGTATAGGTGGATGAATGAATTGTCTGTACAGCTGGATGAAGGAATTGTCTGTACAGCTGGATGAATGGGTTGTCTGTACTGCTGGATAAATAGGTTTTCAGCACAGCTGGGTGAATGGGTTGTCTGCACAGCTGGATCAAAGGGCTGTCTACAGCTGGGTGAATGAGTTGTCTCCACAGCTGGGTGAATGGGTTGTCTGCACAGCTGGATTAAAGGATTGTCTATAGCTGGATGAATGGGTTATCTGTACAGTTGGATGAATGGATGGTCTGAACAGCTATATGAATGGGTTATTGGTTCAGGTAGATTAATGGGTTGTTTGTACAGTTGGATGAATGGGTTGTCTGTACAGCTGAATTAATTGTTGGTCTGTACAGCTGGATGAATGAATTGTGGGTACTGTTGGGTGAATATATTGTTTGCACAGCTGGATGAATGGGTTTCCTATACAGCTGGATGAATGAATTGTCTGTACAGCTGGATACAATAATTGTCTGTATAACTGGATGAATGAGTTGTCTGTAAAGCTGGATGAATGGATTGTCTGTACAGCTGGATGAATAGATTGTCTGTACAGCTGGATGAAAGGATTGTCTGTACAGCTGGGTGAAAGGCTTGTCTGTACATCTGGATGAATGGGTTGTCTGCACAACTGGATAAATGGATGGTCTGTACAGCTGGATGAATAGGTTGTCTAATCAGAAAGATTAATGGGTTGTCTGTGCAGCTGGATGAATGAGTTGTCTGTACAGCTGGATGAATGAATTGTCTGTACATCTGGATAAATGGGTTGTCTGTACTGCTGGATAAATAGGTTTTCAGCACAGCTGGGTGTATGGGTTGTCTGCACAGCTGGATGAAAGGACTTTCTACAGCTGGGTGAATGAGTTGTCTCCACAGCTGGATGAATGGATTGTCTTTACAGCTGGATGAATGGATTGTCTGTACAGGTGGATGAATAGGTTGTCTACTCAGAAAGATTAATGGGTTGTCTGTGCAGCTGGATGAATGAGTTGTCTGTACAGCTGGATGAATGAATTGTCTGTACATCTGGATAAATGGGTTGTCTGTACTGCTGGATAAATAGGTTTTCAGCACAGCTGGGTGAATGGGTTGTCTGCACAGCTGGATGAAAGGACTGTCTATAGCTGGGTGAATGAGTTGTCTCCACAGCTGGATGAATGGATTGTCTTTACAGCTGGATGAATGGATTGTCTGACCAAAGGAAATGATGGACGGAGTGTTGAACATTGCAAGCACTCACCCCCAGTCAACTGATCTGGGTTTAATCCATCACCGTTCTTTAGCCCACTCTGCCACCCCAGTTCAGACATGGCCATATGCAAATCAGTCTCACCCTGTGCCCCATGGGAACAGTCCAGCCCGAACTGCCAAGCCATGTCTTCCCTGGACCGGAAACAAGCATCCTAGGACCGGTTTCTGGCATTTCAGCTGTCTTCAGCCAGGCTTGCTTGAATCCAGTGGCAAAGTGAGCAAGGGACTCACGTCTGAGCATACCCTGCCAACTTATGCCTATACAGCTTAATGAATGAATTGTCTGTACAGTTGGATTAATGGGTTGTCTGTACAGTTGGATGAATGGGTTGTCTGTACAGCTGGGTGAATGGGTTCTCTGCACAGCTGCATGAATGCATTGTCTGTACAGCTGGATACAAGAATTGTCTTTATAACTGGATGAATGGGTTGTCTGTACAGCTGGATGAATGGATTGTCTGTACAGGTGGATGAATGGATTGTCTGTGCAGCTGGATGAATGGATTGTCTGTACAGCTGGATAAATAGGTTTTCTGCACAACTGGGTGAATTGGGTGTCTGTACAGTTGGATTAATGGGTTGTCTGTACAGCTGGATGAATGGGTTTTCTGTACATCTGGGTGAATGGGTTCTCTGCACAGCTGCATGAATGAATTGTCTGTACAGCTGGATACAAGAATTGTCTGTATAACTGGATGAATGGGTTGTCTGTACAGCTGGATGAATGAATTGTCCGTACAGCTGGATGAAATGATTGTCTGTACAGCTGGGTGAAAGGCTTGTCTGTACATCTGGATGAATGGGTTGTTTGCACAACTGGATGAATGGATGGTCTGTACAACTGGATGAATAGGTTGTCTTTTCAGAAAGATTAATGGTTTGTCTGTACAGCTGGCTGAATGGGTGTCTGTACAGCTGAATGAATTGATGGTCTGTACTGCTGGATGAATGGGTTGTTTGTACAGCTGGATGAATAAATTGTATGTACAGCTGGGTGAATGGGTTGCCTCCACAGCTTAATGAATGAGTTGTCTGTACAGCTAGATGAATGCATTGTCTGTACAGCTGGATGAATGGGTTGTATGTACTGCTGGATAAATAGTATTTCAGCACAGCTGGATGAATGGGTTTTCTGTACAGCTGGATGAATGGGCTGTCTACAGCTGGGTGAATGAGTTGTCTCCACAGCTGGATGAATGGATTGTCTTTACAGCTGGATGAATGGATTGTCTGTACAGGTGGATAATTGGATTGCCTGTACAGCTGGATGAATGGGTTTTCTTTTCAGCTGGATATTTAGATTTTCAGCACAGCTGGGCTAATGGGTTGTCTGCAGAGCTGGACGAAAGGATTGCCTACAGCTGGATAAATGGGTTGCTGTACAGCTGGTTGAATGGATTGCCTGTACAGCTGGATGAATGGGTTGTCTCTACAGCTGAATGAATTGATGGTCTGTACAACTGAATGAATGGATTGTCTGTACGGATGGATGAGTGGGTTGACTGTACAGCTGAATGAATGGCTTGTCTGTACAGCTGGATGAATGGATTGTCTGTACAGCTGGATGAATGGGTTGTCTGTACAGCTGGATGAATGGATTGTCTGTACAGCTGGATGAATAGATTGTCCGTACAGCTGGATGAAATGATTGTCTGTACAGCTGGGTGAAAGGCTTGTCTGTACATCTGGATGAATGGGTTGTCTGCACAACTGGATAAATGGATGGTCTGTACAGATGGATGAATAGGTTGTCTGTTCAGAAAGATTAATGGGTTGTCTGTACAGCTGGATGAATGGATTGTCTGTACAGCTGGATGAAAGGATTGTCTGTACAGCTGGATGAAAGGTTTTTCTGTACAGCCGGATGAATGGGTTGTCTGTACAGCTTTATGAAATGTTTTTCTGTACAGCTGGATGAATGGATTGTCTGTTCAGTTGGATAAATGGATTGTCTGTGCAGCTGCATGAATGGGTTGTCTGCACAGCTGCATGAATGGATTGTCTGCACAGCTGGATGACTGGATTGTCTGTACAGGTGGATGAATGAATTGTCTGTACAGCTGGATGAAGGAATTGTCTGTACAATTGGATTAATGGGTTGTCTGTACAGCTGGATGAATGGGTTGTCTGTACAGCTGGGTGAATGGGTTCTCTGCACAGCTGCATGAATGAATTGTCTGTACAGCTGGATACAAGAATTGTCTGTAAAACTGGATGAATAGGTTGTCTGTACAGCTGGATGAATGGATTGTCTGTACAGCTGGATGAATAGATTGTCCGTACAGCTGGATGAAATGATTGTCTGTGCAGCTGGGTGAAAGGCTTGTCTGTACATCTGGATGAATGGATTGTCTGCACAACTGGATGAATGGATGGTCTGTACAACTGGATGAATAGGTTGTCTGTTCAGAAAGATTAATGGGTTGTCTGTACAGCTGGCTGAATGGGTTGTCTGTACAGGTGAATTAATTGATGGTCTGTACAGCTGGATGAATGGATTGTTTGTACAGCTGGGTGAATAAATTGTATGTACAGCTGGGTGAATGGGTTGTCTCCACAGCTTAATGAATGAGTTGTCTGTACAGCTAGATGAATGAATTGTCTGTACAGCTGGATGAATGGGTTGTATGTACTGCTGGATAAATAGGATTTCAGCACAGCTTGGTGAATAGGTTTGCTTGCATAGCTGGATGAAAGGGCTGTCTACAGCTGGGTGAATGAGTTGTCTCCACAGCTGGATGAATGGATTTTCTTTACAGCTGGATGAATGGATTGTCTGTACAGGTGGATGAATGGATTGCCTGTACAGCTGGATGAATGGATTTTCTTTTCAGCTGGATAATTAGATTTTCAGCACAGCTAGGCTAATGGGTTGTCTGCACAGCTGGACGAAAGGATTGCCTACAGCTGGATAAATGGGTTGTCTGTACAGCTGGTTGAATGGATTGCCTGTACAGCTGGATGAATGGGTTGTCTCTACAGCTGAATGAATTGATGGTCTGTACAACTGAATGAATGGATTGTCTGTACGGCTGGATGAGTGGGTTGTCTGTACAGCTGAATGAATGGCTTGTCTGTACAGCTGGATGAATGGATTGTCTGTACAGCTGGATGAAAGGTTTTTCTGTACAGCCGGATAATTGGATTGTCTGTACAGCTGGATAAATGGATTGTCTGTGCAGCTGCATGAATGGGTTGTCTGCACAGCTGCATGAATGGATTGTCTGCACAACTGGATGTTTGGATGGTCTGTACAGGTGGATGAATGAGTTGTCTGTACAGCTGGATGAAGGAATTGTCTGTATAGCTGGATGAATGGGTTGTCTGTACTGCTGAATAAATAGGTTTTCAGCACAGCTGGGTGAATGGGTTGTCTGCACAGCTGGATGAAAGGGCTGTCTACAGCTGGGTGAATGAGTTGGCTCCACAGCTGGATGAATGGATTGTCTTTACAGCTGGATGAATGGATTGTCTGTACAGGTGGATGAATGGGGTTTCTGTTCAGCTGGATAAATAGATTTTCAGCACAGCTGGGCTAATGGGTTGTCTGTACAGCTGAATGAATTGATGGTCTGTACAGCTGAATAAATGGATTGTCTGTACAGCTGGGTGACTGGATTGCCTATACAGCTGGGTGAATGGGTTGTCTCCACACCTGGATGAATGGATTGTCTGTACAGCTGGATGAATGGATTGTCTGTACAGCTGGATGAATGGATTGTCTGCACAGCTGGATGAATGGGTTGTTTGTACAGTGGGATAAATAGGCTTTGAGCACAGCTGGGTGAATGGGTTGTCTGCACAGCTGGATGAAAGGATTGTCTACAGCTGGATGAATGGGTTATCTGTACAGTTGGATGAATGGATGGTCTGTACAGCTAAATGAATGGGTTATCTGTTCAGGTAGATGAATGGGCTGTCTGTACAGCTGAATGAATTGTTGGTCTGTACAGCTGGATGAATGAACTGTGGGTACAGCTGGGTGAATAGATTGTTTGCACAGCTGGATGAATGGGTTGAATATACAGCTGGATGAATGAATTGTCTGTAGAGCTGGATGAAAGGATTGTCTGTACAGTTGGATTAATGGGTTGTCTGTACAGCTGGATGAATGGTTTGTCTGTACAGCTGGGGGATGGGATCTCTGCACAGCTGCATGAATGAATTGTCTGTACAGCTGGATACAAGAATTGTCTGTGTAACTGGATGAATGGGTTGTCTGTACAGCTGGGCGAATGGATTGTCTGTACAGCTGGATGAATAGTTTGTCCGTACAGCTGGGTGAAAGGATTGTCTGTACAGCTGGGTGAAAGGCTTGTCTGTACATCTGGATGAATGGGCTGTCTGTACAGCTGGGTGAATGGGCTGTCAGTACAGCTGAATGAATTGATGGTCTGTACAGCTGAATGAATGGATTGTTTGTACAGCTGGGTGAATAAATTGTCTGTACAGCTGGGTGAATGGGTTGTCTCCACAGCTGGATTAATGAGTTGTCTGTACAGCTGGATGAATGAAATGTCTGTACAGCTGGATAAATGGGTTGTCTGTGCTGCTGGATAAATAGGTTTTCAGCACAGCTGGGTGAATGGGTTGTCTGCACAGCTGGATGAAAGGACTGTCTACAGCTGAGTGAATGAGTTGTCTCCACAGCTGGATGAATAGATTGTCTTTACAGCTGGATGAATGGATTGTCTGTACAGGTGGATGAATGGATTGTCTGTACAGCTGGATGAATGGGTTTTCTGTTCATCTGGATAAATAGATTTTCAGCACAGCTGGGCTAATGGGTTGTCTGCACAGCTGGATGAAAGGATTGCCTGCAGCTGGATGAATGGGTTGTCTGTACAGCTGAATGAATTGATGGTCTGTACAACTGAATGAATGCATTGTCTGTACGGCTGGATGAGTGGGTTGTCTGTACAGCTGAATGAATGGATTGTCTGTACAGCTGGATGAATGGATTGTTTGTACAGTGGGATAAATAGGCTTTGAGCACAGCTGGGTGAGTGGGTTGTCTGCACAGCTGGATGAAAGGATTGTCTACAGCTGGATGAATGGGTTATCTATACAGTTGGATGAATGGAAGGTCTGTACAGCTAAATGAATGGGTTATCTGTTCAGGTAGATGAATGGGTTGTCTGTACAGTTGGATAAATGGGCTGTCTGTACAGCTGAATGAATTGTTGGTCTGTACAGCTGGATGAATGAACTGTGGGTACAGCTGGGTGAATAGATTGTTTGCACAGCTGGATGAATGGGTTGAATATACAGCTGGATGAATGAATTGTCTGTACAGCTGGATGAAAGGATTGTCTGTACAGTTGGATTAATGGGTTGTCTGTACAGCTGGATGAATGGGTTGTCTGTACAGCTGGGGGAATGGGTTCTCTGCACAGCTGCATGAATGAATTGTCTGTACAGCTGGATACAAGAATTGTCTGTGTAACTGGATGAATGGGTTGTCTGTACAGCTGGGCAAATGGATTGTCTGTACAGCTGGATGAATAGTTTGTCAGTACAGCTGGGTGAAAGGATTGTCTGTACAGCTTGGTGAAAGGCTTGTCTGTACATCTGGATGAATGGGCTGTCTGTACAGCTGGGTGAATGGGCTGTCTGAACAGCTGAATGAATTGATGGTCTGTACAGCTGAATGAATGGATTGTTTGTACAGCTGGGTGAATAAATTGTCTGTACAGCTGGGTGAATGGGTTGTCTCCACAGCTGGATTAATGAGTTGTCTGTACAGCTGGATGAATGAAATGTCTGTACAGCTGGATAAATGGGTTGTCTGTGCTGCTGGATAAATAGGTTTTCAGCACAGCTGGGGGAATGGGTTGTCTGCACAGCTGGATGAAAGGACTGTCTACAGCTGAGTGAATGAGTTGTCTCCACAGCTGGATGAATGGATTGTCTTTACAGCTGGATGAATGGATTGTCTGTACAGGTGGATGAATGGATTGTCTGTACAGCTGGATGAATGGGTTTTCTGTTCATCTGGATAAATAGATTTTCAGCACAGCTGGGCTAATGGGTTGTCTGCACAGCTGGATGAAAGGATTGCCTGCAGCTGGATGAATGGGTTGTCTGTACAGCTGAATGAATTGATGGTCTGTACAACTGAATGAATGCATTGTCTGTACGGCTGGATGAGTGGGTTGTCTGTACAGCTGAATGAATGGATTGTCTGTACAGCTGGATGAATGGATTGTTTGTACAGTGGGATAAATAGGCTTTGAGCACAGCTGGGTGAATGGGTTGTCTGCACAGATGGATGAAAGGATTGTCTACAGCTGGATGAATGGGTTATCTATACAGTTGGATGAATGGAAGGTCTGTACAGCTAAATGAATGGGTTATCTGTTCAGGTAGATGAATGGGTTGTCTGTACAGTTGGATAAATGGGCTGTCTGTACAGCTGAATGAATTGTTGGTCTGTACAGCTGGATGAATGAACTGTGGGTACAGATGGGTGAAAAGATTGTTTGCACAGCTGGATGAATGGGTTGAATATACAGCTGGATGAATAAATTGTCTGTACAGCTGGATGAAAGGATTGTCTGTACAGTTGGATTAATGGGTTGTCTGTACAGCTGGATGAATGGGCTGTCTGTACAGCTGGGTGAATGGGCTGTCTGAACAGCTGAATGAATTGATGGTCTGTACAGCTGAATGAATGGATTGTTTGTACAGCTGGGTGAATAAATTGTCTGTACAGCTGGGTGAATGGGTTGTCTCCACAGCTGGATTAATGAGTTGTCTGTACAGCTGGATGAATGAAATGTCTGTACAGCTGGATAAATGGGTTGTCTGTGCTGCTGGATAAATAGGTTTTCAGCACAGCTGGGTGAATGGGTTGTCTGCACAGCTGGATGAAAGGACTGTCTACAGCTGAGTGAATGAGTTGTCTCCACAGCTGGATGAATGGATTGTCTTTACAGCTGGATGAATGGATTGTCTGTACAGGTGGATGAATGGATTGTCTGTACAGCTGGATGAATGGGTTTTCTGTTCATCTGGATAAATAGATTTTCAGCACAGCTGGGCTAATGGGTTGTCTGCACAGCTGGATGAAAGGATTGCCTGCAGCTGGATGAATGGGTTGTCTGTACAGCTGAATGAATTGATGGTCTGTACAACTGAATGAATGCATTGTCTGTACGGCTGGATGAGTGGGTTGTCTGTACAGCTGAATGAATGGATTGTCTGTACAGCTGGATGAATGGATTGTTTGTACAGTGGGATAAATAGGCTTTGAGCACAGCTGGGTGAATGGGTTGTCTGCACAGCAGGATGAAATGATTGTCTATAGCTGGATGAATGGGTTATCTGTACAGTTGGATGAATGGATGGTCTGTACAGCTAAATGAATTGGTTATCTGTTCAGGTAGATGAATGGGTTGTCTGGCCAGTTGGATGAATGGGCTGTCTGTACAGCTGAATGAATTGTTGGTCTGTACAGCTGGGTGAATAGATTGTTTGCACAGCTGGATGAATGGGTTTCCTATACAGCTGGATGAAAGGATTGTCTGTACACTTGGATTAATGGGTTGTCTGTACAGCTGGATGAATGGGTTGTCTGTACAGCTGGGTGAATGGGTTCTCTGCACAGCTGCATGAATGAATTGTCTATACAGCTGGATACAAGAATTGTCTGTATAACTGGATGAATGGGTTGTCTGTACAGCTGGATGAATGTATTGTCTGTACAGCTGGATGAATAGATTGTCCGTACAGCTGGATGAAAGGATTGTCTGTACAGCTGGGTGAAAGGCTTGTCTGTACATCTCAATGAATGGGTTGTCTGCACAACTGGATGAATGGATGATCTGTACAGCTGGATGAATAGGTTGTCTAATCAGAAAGATTAATGGGTTGTCTGTACAGCTGGATAATTGGGTTGTCTGTACAATTGAATGAATTGATGGTCTGTACAGCTGGATGAATGGATTGTTTGTACAGCTGGGTGAAATGCTTGTCTGTACATCTGGATGAATGGGTTGTCTGTACAACTGGATGAATAGGTTGTCTGTTCAGAAAGATTAATGGGTTACCCATACAGCTGGATGAATGAATTGTCTGTACAGCTGGATGAAAGGATTGTCTGTAAAGTTAAATTAATGGGTTGTCTGCACAGCTGGATGAATGGGTTGTCTGTACAGCTGGGTGAATGGGTTCTCTGCACAGCTGCATGAATGAATTGTCTATACAGCTGGATACAAGAATTGTCTGTATAACTGGATGAATGGGGTGTCTGTACAGCTGGATGAATGGATTGTTTGTACAGCTGGATCAATAGATTGTCCGTACAGCTGGATGAAACGATTGTCTGTACAGCTGGGTGAAAGGCTTGTCTGTACATCTGGATAAATGGGTTGTCTGCACAACTGGATACATGGATGGTCTATACAGCTGGATGAATAGGTTGTCTGTTCAGAAAGATTAATGGGTTGTCTGTACAGCTGGATGAATGGATTGTCTGTACAGCTGGATGAAAGGATTGTCTGTACAGCTGGATGAAAGGGTTGTCTGTACAGCTTTATGAAATGTTTTTCTGTACAGCTGGATGAATGGATTGTCTGTACAGCTGGATAAATGGATTGTCTGTGCAGCTGCATGAATGGGTTGTCTGCACAGCTGCACGAATGGATTGTCTGCACAACTGGATGATTGGATTGTCTGTATAGGTGGATGAATGAATTGTCTGTACAGCTGGATGAAGGAATTTTCTGTACAGCTGGATGAATGGGTTGTCTGTACTGCTGGATAAATAGGTTTTCAGCACAGCTGGGTGAATGGGTTGTCTGCACAGCTGGATCAAAGGGCTGTCTACAGCTGGGTGAATGAGTTGTCTCCACAGCTGGGTGAGTGGGTTGTCTGCACAGCTGGATTAAAGGATTGTCTATAGCTGGATGAATGGGTTATCTGTACAGTTGGATGAATGGATGGTCTGAACAGCTATATGAATGGGTTATTGGTTCAGGTAGATTAATGGGTTGTTTGTACAGTTGGATGAATGGGTTGGCTGTACAGCTGAATTAATTGTTGGTCTGTACAGCTGGATGAATGAATTGTGGGTACTGCTGGGTGAATATATTGTTTGCACAGCTGGATGAATGGGTTTCCTATACAGCTGGATGAATGAATTGTCTGTACAGCTGGATACAATAATTGTCTGTATAACTGGATGAATGAGTTGTCTGTACAGCTGGATGAATGGATTGTCTGTACAGCTGGATGAATAGATTGTCTGTACAGCTGGATGAAAGGATTGTCTGTACAGCTGGGTGAAAGGCTTGTCTGTACATCTGGATGAATGGGTTGTCTGCACAACTGGATAAATGGATGGTCTGTACAGCTGGATGAATAGGTTGTCTAATCAGAAAGATTAATGGGTTGTCTATGCAGCTGGATGAATGAGTTGTCTGTACAGCTGGATGAATGAATTGTCTGTACATCTGGATAAATGGGTTGTCTGTACTGCTGGATAAATAGGTTTTCAGCACAGCTGGGTGTATGGGTTGTCTGCACAGCTGGATGAAAGGACTTTCTACAGCTGGGTGAATGAGTTGTCTCCACAGCTGGATGAATGGATTGTCTTTACAGCTGGATGAATGGATTGTCTGTACAGGTGGATGAATGGATTGTCTGTACAGCTGGATGAATGGATTGTCTGTACAGCTGGATGAATGGATTGTCTGTACAGCTGGATAAATAGGTTTTCTGCACAACTGGGTGAATTGGTTGTCTACACAGCTAGATGAAAGGGTTGTATATACAGCTGGATGAATGGATAGTCTGTACAGATTGATGAATGGATTGTCTGTACAGCTGGCTGAATGGATGGTCTGCACAGCTGCATGAATGAATTGTCTGTACAGTTGGATACAAGAATTGTCTATATAACTGGATGAATGGGTTGTCTGTACAGCTGGATGAATGGATTGTCTGTACAGCTGGATGAATAGATTGTCCGTTCAGCTGGATGAAAGGATTGTCTGAACAGCTGGGTGAAAGGCTTGTCTGTACATCTGGATGAATGGGTTGTCTGCACAACTGGATGAATGGATGATCTGTACAGCTGGATGGATAGGTTGTCTAATCAGAAAGATAAATGGGTTGCCTGTACAGCTGGATGAATGGGTTGTCTGTACAGCTGAATGAATTGATGGTCTGTACAGCTGGATGAATGGATTGTTTGTAGAGCTGGGTGAATAAATTGTCTGTACAGCTGGGTGAATGGGTTGTGTCCACAGCTGGATGAATGAGTTGTCTGTACAGCTGGATGAATGAATTGTCTGTACAGCTGGATACATGGGTTGTCTGTACTGCTGGATAAATAGGTTTTCAGCACAGCTGGGTGAATGGGTTGTCTGCACAGCTGGATGAAAG
This sequence comes from Triturus cristatus, assembly GCF_964204655.1. NCBI lineage: Eukaryota > Metazoa > Chordata > Amphibia > Caudata > Salamandridae > Triturus > Triturus cristatus. The sequence continues at coordinate 1,015,757,057 of NC_140579.1, read as the reverse complement.
GACTGTCTCCAGCTGGGTGAATGAGTTGTCTCCACAGCTGGATGAATGGATTGTCTTTACAGCTGGATGAATGGAGTGTCTGTGCAGGTGGATGAATGGATTGTCTGTACAGCTGGATGAAAGGGTTGTCTGTATAACTGGATGAATGGGTTGTCTGTACAGCTGGATGAACGGATTTATGACAGCTGGATTAATGGATTGTCTGTACAGCTGGATAAATAGTTTTTCTGCACAACTGGGGGAATTTGTTGTCTGCACAGCTGGATGAAAGGGTTGTCTACACAGCTGGATGAATGGATTGTCTGTACAGATTGATGAATGGATTGTCTGTACAGCTGGCTGAATGGATAGTCTGTACAGCTGGATGAATGGGTTGTCTGATCAGGTAGATGAATAGGTTGTCTGTGCAGCTGCATGAATGGGTTGTCTGCAAAGCTGCATGAATGGATTGTCTGCACAACTGGATGATTGGATGGTCTGTACATGTGGATGAATGGGTTGTCTGTTCAGGAAGATTAATGGGATATCTGTACAGCTGGATGAATGGGTTGTCTGTACAGCTGAATGAATTTATTGTCTGTACAGCCGGGTGACTGGATTGCCTGTACAGCTGGGTGAATGGGTTGTCTCCACAGCTGGAAGAATGGATTGTCTGTACAGCTGGATGAATGGATTGTCTGTACAGCTGGATGAATGGATTGTCTGTACAGCTGTATGAATGGGTTGTTTTTACAGTGGGATAAATAGGTTTTTAGCACAGCTGGGTGAATGGGTCTGCACAGCTGGATGAAAGGATTGTCTACAGCTGGATGAATGGGTTATCTGTACAGCTGGATGAATGGATTGTCTGTACAGCTGGATGATTGGGTTTTCTGTGCGGCTGGATGAATGGATTGTCTGTACAGCTGGATGAATGGAGTGTCTGTACAGCTGGATAAATAGGTTGTCTGCACATCTGGATGAATGGATGGTCTGTACAGCTGGATGAATGGGTTGTCTTTACATCTGGATGAATGGATTGTCTGTACAGGTGGATTAATGGATTGTCTCCACAGCTGGATGAATGAGTTGTCTGCACAGCTGTATGAAAGAATTGTCTGTACAGCTGGATGAATGGGTTGTCTGTACTGCTGTTTAAATAGGTTTTCAGCACAGCTGGGTGAATGGGTTGTCTGCACAGCTGGATGAAAGGACTGTCTTTACAGCTGGATGAATGGATTGTCTGTACAGGTGGATGAATGGATTGTCTGTACAGCTGGATGAATGGGGTTTCTGTTCAGCTGGATAAATAGATTTTCAGCACAGCTGGGCTAATGGGTTGTCTGCACAGCTGGATGAAAGGATTGCCTATAGCTGGATGAATGGGTTGTCTGTACAGCTGGTTGAATGGATTGCCTGTACAACTGAATGAATGGATTGTCTGTACGGCTGGATGAGTCGGTTGTCTGTACAGCTGAATGAATGGATTGTCTGTACAGTTGGATGAATGGATTGTCTGTACAGCTGGATGAAAGGATTGTCTGTACAGCTGGATGAAAGGTTTTTCTGTACAGCCGGATGGATGGGTTGTCTGTACAGCTGGATGAATGGATCATCTGTACAGCTGGATGAATGGATTGTCTGTACAGCTGGATGAATGAATTGTCTGTACAGCTGGATGAATGGGTTGTCTGTACTGCTGGATAAATATGTTTTCAGAACAGCTGGGTGATTGGGTTGTCTGCACAGCTGGATGAAAGGGCTGTCTACAGCTGGGTGAATGAGTTGTCTCCACAGCTGGATGAATGGATTGTCTGCACAGCTGGATGAATGGATTATCTGTACAGCTGGATGAATGGATTGTCTGTACAGCTGGATGAATGGGTTTTCTGTTCAGCTGGATAAATAGATTTTCAGCACAGCTGGGCTAATGGGTTGTCTGTACAGCTGAATGAATTGATGGTCTGTACAGCTGAATGAATCTATTGTCTGTACAGCCGGGTGACTGGATTGCCTGTACAGCTGGGTGAATGGGTTGTCTCCACACCTGGGTGAATGGATTGTCTGTACAGCTGGATGAATGGATTGTCTGTACAGCTGAATGAATGGATTGTCTGTACAGCTGGATGAATGGGTTGTTTGAACAGTGGGGTAAATAGGTTTTTTGTACAGCTGGGTGAATGGGTTGTCTGCACAGCTGGATGAAAGGATTGTCTACAGCTGGATGAATGGGTTATCTGTTCAGCTGGATGAATGGATGGTCTGTACAGCTAAATGAATGGGTTATCTGTTCAGGTAGATGAATGGGTTGTCTGTACAGTTGTATGCATGGGTTGTCTGTATAGCTGAATGAATTGTTGGTCTGTACAGCTGGATGAATGAATTGTGGGTCCAGCTGGATGAATAGATTGTTTGCACAGCTGGATGAATGGGTTGCCTATACAGCTGGATGAATGAATTGTCTGTACAGCTGGATGAAAGGATTGTCTGTACAGTTGGATTAATGGGTTGTCTGTACAGTTGGATGAATGGATTGTTTGTACAGCTGGGTGAATGGGTTCTCTGCACAGCTGCATTAATGCATTGTCTGTACAGCTGGATACAAGAATTGTCTGTATAACTGGATGAATGGGTTGTCTGTACAGCTAAATGAATGGATAGTCTGTACAGCTGGATGAATAGATTGTCCGTACAGCTGGATGAAAGAATTGTCTGTACAGCTGGGTGAAAGGCTTGTCTGTACATCTGGATGAATGGGTTGTCTGCACAACTGGATGAATGGATGGTCTGTACAACTGGATGAATAGGTTGTCTGTTCAGAAAGATTAATGGGTTGTCTGTACAGCTGGCTGAATGGGTTGTCTGTACAGCTGAATGAATTGATGGTCTGTTCAGCTGGATGAATGGATTGTTTGTATATCTGGGTGAATAGATTGTCCGTACAGCTGGATGAAAGGATTGTCTGTACAGCTGGGTGAAAGGCTTGTCTGTACATCTGGATGAATGAGTTGTCTGCACAACTGGATGAATGGATGGTCTGTACAACTGGATGAATAGGTTGTCTGTTCAGAAAGATTACTGGCTTGTCTGTACAGCTGGCTGAAAGGGTTGTCTGTACAGCTGAATGAATTGATGGTCTGTACAGCTGGATGAATGGATTGTTTGTACAGCTGGGTGAATAAATTGTATGTACAGCTGGGTGAATGGGTTGTCTCCACAGCTTAATGAATGAAGTGTCTGTACAGCTAGATGAATGAATTATCTGTACAGCTGGATGAATGGGTTGTATGTACTGCTGGATAAATAGGTTTTCAGCACACCTGGGTGAATGGGTTGTCTGCACAGCTGGATGAAAGGGCTGTCTACAGCTGGGTGAATGAGTTGTCTCCACAGCTTGATGAATGAGTTGTCTGTACAGCTGGATGAATACATTGTCTGTACAGCTGGATAAATGGGTTGTCTGTACTGCTTTATACATAGGTTTTCAGCAGAGCTGGGTGAATGGGTTGTCTGCACAGCTGGATGAAAGGACTGTCTACAGCTGGGTGAATGAGTTGTGTCCACAGCTGGATGAATGGATTGTCTTTACAGCTGGATGAATGGATTGTCTGTACAGGTGGATGAATGGATTGTCTGTACAGCTGGATGAATGGGTTGTCTGTACAGCTGGATGAATGGATTGTCGACAGCTGGATTAATGGATTGTCTGTACAGCTGGATAAATAGGTTTTCTGCCCAACTGTGTGAATTGGTTGTCTGCACAGCTGGATGAAAGGGTTGTCTATACCGCTGGATGAATGGATTGTCTGTACAGATTGATGAATGGATTGTCTGTACAGCTGGCTGAATGGATGGTCTGTACAGCTGGATGAATGGGTTGTCTGATCAGGTAGATGAATAGGTTGTCTGTGCAGCTGCATGAATGGGTTGTCTGCACAGCTTCATGAATGGATTGTCTGCACAACTGGATGATTGGATGGTCTATACAGGTGGATGAATGGGTTGTCTGTTCAGGAAGATTAATGGGTTATCTGTACAGCTGGATGAATGGGTTGTCTGTAGAGCTGAATGAATTAATGGTCTGTACAGCTGGATGAACGAATTGTTTGTCTGTACAGCTGGATGAATGAATTGTGGGTAGAGCTGGGTGAATAGAGTGTTTGCACAGCTGGATGAATGGGTTGCCTACACAGCTGGATGAATGAATTGTCTGTACAGCTGGATGAAAGGATAGTCTGTACAAATGGATGAATGGGTTGTCTGTACAGCTGGGTGAATGGGTTTTCTGCACAGCTGGATGAAAGGACTGTCTACAGCTGGGTGAATGAGTTGTCTCCACAGCTGGATGAATGGATTGTCTTTACAGCTGGATGAATGGATTGTCTGTACAGGTGGATGAATGGATTGTCTGTACAGCTAGATGAATGGGTTGTCTGTACAGCTGGATGAATGGATTGTCTGTACAGCTGGATTAATGGATTGTCTGTACAGCTGGATAAATAGGTTTTCTGCCCAACTGGGTGAATTGGTTGTCTGCACAGCTGGATGAAAGGGTTGTCTATACAGCTGGATGAATGGATTGTCTGTACAGCTGGATGAATGGGTTGCCTATACAGCTGGATGAATGAATTGTCTATACAGCTGGATGAAAGGATAGTCTGTACAAATCGATGAATGGGCTGTCTGTACAGCTGGGTGAATGGGTTCTCTGCACAGCTGCATGAATGAATTGTCTGTACAGCTGGATACAAGAATTGTCTGTATAACTGGATGAATGGGTTGTCTGTACAGCTGGATGAATGGATTGTCTGTACAGCTGGATGAATAGATTGTCCGTACAGCTGGATGAAAGGATTGTCTGTACAGCTGGGTGAAAGGCTTGTCTGTACATCTGGATGAATGGGTTGTCTGCACAACTGGATGAATGGATGATCTGTACAGCTGGATGAATAGATTGTTTGCACAGCTGGATGAATGGGTTGCCTATACAGCTGGATGAATGAATTGTCTGTACAGCTGGATGAAAGGATTGTCTGTACAGTTGGATTAATGGGTTGTCTGTACAGTTGGATGAATGGATTGTTTGTACAGCTGGGTGAATGGGTTCTCTGCACAGCTGCATGAATGCATTGTCTGTACAGCTGGATACAAGAATTGTCTGTATAACTGGATGAATGGGTTGTCTGTACAGCTAAATGAATGGATAGTCTGTACAGCTGGATGAATAGATTGTCCGTACAGCTGGATGAAAGAATTGTCTGTACAGCTGGGTGAAAGGCTTGTCTGTACATCTGGATGAATGGGTTGTCTGCACAACTGGATGAATGGATGGTCTGTACAACTGGATGAATAGGTTGTCTGTTCAGAAAGATTAATGGGTTGTCTGTACAGCTGGCTGAATGGGTTGTCTGTACAGCTGAATGAATTGATGGTCTGTTCAGCTGGATGAATGGATTGTTTGTATATCTGGGTGAATAGATTGTCCGTACAGCTGGATGAAAGGATTGTCTGTACAGCTGGGTGAAAGGCTTGTCTGTACATCTGGATGAATGAGTTGTCTGCACAACTGGATGAATGGATGGTCTGTACAACTGGATGAATAGGTTGTCTGTTCAGAAAGATTACTGGCTTGTCTGTACAGCTGGCTGAAAGGGTTGTCTGTACAGCTGAATGAATTGATGGTCTGTACAGCTGGATGAATGGATTGTTTGTACAGCTGGGTGAATAAATTGTATGTACAGCTGGGTGAATGGGTTGTCTCCACAGCTTAATGAATGAAGTGTCTGTACAGCTAGATGAATGAATTGTCTGTACAGCTGGATGAATGGGTTGTATGTACTGCTGGATAAATAGGTTTTCAGCACACCTGGGTTAATGGGTTGTCTGCACAGCTGGATGAAAGAGCTGTCTACAGCTGGGTGAATGAGTTGTCTCCACAGCTTGATGAATGAGTTGTCTGTACAGCTGGATGAATACATTGTCTGTACAGCTGGATAAATGGGTTGTCTGTACTGCTTTATACATAGGTTTTCAGCAGAGCTGGGTGAATGGGTTGTCTGCACAGCTGGATGAAAGGACTGTCTACAGCTGGGTGAATGAGTTGTGTCCACAGCTGGATGAATGGATTGTCTTTACAGCTGGATGAATGGATTATCTGTACAGGTGGATGAATGGATTGTCTGTACAGCTGGATGAATGGGTTGTCTGTACAGCTGGATGAATGGATTGTCGACAGCTGGATTAATGGATTGTCTGTACAGCTGGATAAATAGGTTTTCTGCCCAACTGTGTGAATTGGTTGTCTGCACAGCTGGATGAAAGGGTTGTCTATACCGCTGGATGAATGGATTGTCTGTACAGATTGATGAATGGATTGTCTGTACAGCTGGCTGAATGGATGGTCTGTACAGCTGGATGAATGGGTTGTCTGATCAGGTAGATGAATAGGTTGTCTGTGCAGCTGCATGAATGGGTTGTCTGCACAGCTTCATGAATGGATTGTCTGCACAACTGGATGATTGGATGGTCTATACAGGTGGATGAATGGGTTGTCTGTTCAGGAAGATTAATGGGTTATCTGTACAGCTGGATGAATGGGTTGTCTGTAGAGCTGAATGAATTAATGGTCTGAACAGCTGGATGAACGAATTGTTTGTCTGTACAGCTGGATGAATGAATTGTGGGTATAGCTGGGTGAATAGAGTGTTTGCACAGCTGTATGAATGGGTTGCCTACACAGCTGGATGAATGAATTGTCTGTACAGCTGGATGAAAGGATAGTCTGTACAAATGGATGAATGGGTTGTCTGTACAGCTGGGTGAATGGGTTTTCTGCACAGCTGGATGAAAGGACTGTCTACAGCTGGGTGAATGAGTTGTCTCCACAGCTGGATGAATGGATTGTCTTTACAGCTGGATGAATGGATTGTCTGTACAGGTGGATGAATGGATTGTCTGTACAGCTAGATGAATGGGTTGTCTGTACAGCTGGATGAATGGATTGTCTGTACAGCTGGATTAATGGATTGTCTGTACAGCTGGATAAATAGGTTTTCTGCCCAACTGGGTGAATTGGTTGTCTGCACAGCTGGATGAAAGGGTTGTCTATACAGCTGGATGAATGGATTGTCTGTACAGCTGGATGAATGGGTTGCCTATACAGCTGGATGAATGAATTGTCTATACAGCTGGATGAAAGGATAGTCTGTACAAATCGATGAATGGGCTGTCTGTACAGCTGGGTGAATGGGTTCTCTGCACAGCTGCATAAATGAATTGTCTGTACAGCTGGATACAAGAATTGTCTGTATAACTGGATGAATGGGTTGTCTGTACAGCTGGATGAATGGATTGTCTGTACAGCTGGATGAATAGATTGTCCGTACAGCTGGATGAAAGGATTGTCTGTACAGCTGGGTGAAAGGCTTGTCTGTACATCTGGATGAATGGGTTGTCTGCACAACTGGATGAATGGATGATCTGTACAGCGGGATGAATAGGTTGTCTAAACAGAAAGATTAATGGGTTGTCTGTACAGCTGGATGAATGGGTTGTCTGTACAGCTGAATGAATTGATGGTCTGTACAGCTGGATGAATGGATTGTGTGTACAGCTGGGTGAATACATTGTCTGTACAGCTGGGTGAATGGGTTGTCTCCACAGCTGCATGAATGAGTTGTCTGTACAGCTGGATGAATGACTTGTCTGTACAGCTGGATAAATGGGTTGTCTGTACTGCTGGATAAATAGGTTTTCAGCACAGCTGGGTGAATGGGTTGTCTGCGCAGCTGGATGAAAGGACTGTCTACAGCTGGGTGAATGAGTTGTCTCCACAGCTGAATGAATGGATTGTCTTTACAGCTGGATGAATTGATTGTCTGTACAGGTGGATGAATGGATTGTCTGTACAGCTGGATGAATGGGTTGTCTCTACAGCTGGATGAATGGATTGTCTGTACAGCTGGATGAATGGACTGTCTGTACAGCTGGATAAATAGGTTTTCTACACAACTGGGTGAATTGGTTGTCTGCACAGCTGGATGAAAGGGTTGTCTATACACCTGGATGAATGGACTGTCTGTACAGATTGATGAATGGATTGTCTGTACAGCTGGCTGAATGGATGGTCTGTACAGCTGGATGAATGGGTTGTCTGATCAGGTAGATGAATAGGTTGTCTGTGCAGCTGCATGAATGGGTTGTCTGCACAGCTGCATGAATGGATTGTCTGCACAACTGGATGATTGGATGGTCTGTACAGGTGGATGAATGGGTTGTCTGTTCAGGGAGATTAATGGGTTATCTGTACAGCTGGATGAATGGGTTGTCTGTACAGCTGAATGAATTGATGGTCTGTACAGCTGAATGAATGGATTGTCTGTACAGCCGGGTGACTGGATTGCCTGTACAGCTGGGTAAATGGGTTGTCTCCAGAGCTGGATGAATGGATTGTCTGTACAGCTGGATGAATGGATTGTCTGTACAGCTGGATGACATGATTGTCTACAGCTGGATGAATGGGTTATCTTTACAGCTGGATGAATGGATGGTCTGTACAGCTAAATGAATGGGTTATCTGTTCAGGTAGATGAATGGGTTGTCTGTACAGTTGGATGAATGGGTTGTCTGTATAGCTGAATGAATTGTTGGTCTGTACAGCTGGATGAAAGATTTGTGAGTACAGCTGGGTGAATAGATTGTTTGCACAGCTGGATGAATGGGTTGCCCATACAGCTGGATGAATGAATTGTCTGTACAGCTGGATGAAAGGATTGTCTGTACAGTTGGATTAATGGGTTGTCTGTACAGTTGGATGAATGGGTTGTCTGTACAGCTGGGTGAATGGGTTCTCTGCACAGCTGCATGAATGCATTGTCTGTACAGCTGGATGCAAGAATTGTCTGTATACCTGGATGAATGGGTTGTCTGTACAGCTGGATGAATGGATTGTCTGAACAGCTGGATGAATAGATTGTCCGTACAGCTGGATGAAAGGATTGTCTGTACAGCTGGGTGAAAGGCTTGTCTGTACATCTGGATGAATGGGTTGTCTGCACAACTGGATGAATGGATGGTCTGTACAACTGGATGAATAGGTTGTCTGTTCTGAAAGATTAACGGGTTGTCTGTACAGCTGGCCGAATGGGTTGTCTGTACAGCTGGATGAAATGATTGCCTACAGCTGGATGAATGGTTTGTCTGTACAGCTGGTTGAATGGATTGCCTGTACAGCTGGATGAATGGGTTGTCTGTACAGCTGAATGAATTGATGGTGTGTACAAATGAATGAATGGATTGTCTGTACGGCTGGATGAGTGGTTTGTCTGTACAGCTGAATGAATGGATTGTCTGTACAGCTGGATAAATGGGTTGTCTGTACTGTTGGATAAATAGGTTTTCAGCACGGCTAAATGAATGAATTGTCTGTACAGCTGGATGAATGGGTTGTCTGTACTGCTGGATAAATATGTTTTCAGAACAGCTGGGTGAATGGGTTGTCTGCACAGCTGGATGAAAGGGCTGTCTAATGCTGGGTGAATTAGTTGTCTCCACAGATGGATGAATGGATTGTCTTTACAGCTGGATGAATGGATTGTCTGTACAGGTGGATGAATGGATTGTCTGTACAGCTGGATGAATGGGTTTTCTTTTCAGCTGGATAAATAGATTTTCAGCACAGCTGGGCTAATGGGTTGTCTGTACAGCTGAATGAATTGATGGTCTGTACAGCTAAATGAATGTATTGTTTGTACAGCCGGGTGACTGGATTGCCTGTACAGCTGGGTGAATGGGTTGTCTCCACACCTGGATGAATGGATTGTCTGTACAGCTGGATGAATGGATTGTCTGTACAGCTGGATGAATGGATTGTCTGTACAGCTGGATGAATAGGTTGTTTGTAAAGTGGGGTAAATAGGCTTTTTGCACAGCTGGGTGAATGGGTTGTCTGCACAGCTGGATGAAAGGATTGTCTACAGCTGGATGAATGGGTTATCTGTTCAGCTGGATGAATGGATGGTCTATACAGCTAAATGAATGGGTTATCTGTTCAGGTAGATGAAAGGGTTGTCTGTACAGTTGTATGCATGGGTTGTCTGTATAGCTGAATGAATTGTTGGTCTGCACAGCTGGATGAATGAATTGTGGGTACAGCTGGGTGAATAGATTGTTTGCACAGCTGGATGAATGGGTTGCCTATACAGCTGGATAAATGAATTGTCTGTACAGCTGGATGAAAGGATTGTCTGGACAGTTGGATTAATGGGTTGTCTGTACAGTTGGATGAATGGGTTGTCTGTACAGCTGGGTGAACGGGTTCTCTGCACAGCTGCATGAATGCATTGTCTATACAGCTGGATGCAAGAATTGTCTGTATAACTGGATGAATGGGTTGTCTGTACAGCTGGATGAATGGATTTTCTGTACAGCTGGATGAATAGATCGTCCGTACAGCTGGATGAAAGGATTATCTGTACAGCTGGGTGAAAGGCTTGTCTGTACATCTGGATGAATGGGTTGTCTGCACAACTGGATAAATGGATGGTCTGTACAACTGGATGAATAGGTTGTCTGTTCAGAAAGATTAATGGGTTGTCTGTACAGCTGGCTGAATGGGTTGTCTGTACAGGTGAATTAATTGATGGTCTGTACAGCTGGATGAATGGATTGTTTGTACAGCTGGGTGAATAGATTGCCCGTACAGCTGGTTGAAAGGATTGTCTGTACAGCTGGGTGAAAGGCTTGTCTGCACATCTGGATGAATGGGTTGTCTGCACAACTGGATGAATGGATGGTCTGTACAACTGGATGAATAGGTTGTCTGTTCAGAAAGATTAATGGGTTGTCTCTACAGCTGGCCGAATGGGTTGTCTGTACAGCTGGATGAAGGGATTGCCTACAGCTGGATGAATGGGTTGTCTGTACAGCTGGTTGAATGGATTGCCTGTACAGCTGGATGAATGGGTTGTCAGTACAGCTGAATGAATTGATGGTATGTACAAATGAATGAATGGATTGTCTGTACGGCTGGATGAGTGGGTTGTCTGTACAGCTGAATGAATGGATTGTCTGTACAGCTTGATGAATGGATTGTCTGTACAGCTGGATGAAAGGATTGTCTGTACAGCTGGATAAAAGGTTTTTCTGTACAGCCGGATGGATGGGTTGTCTGTACAGCTGGATGACTGGATCGTCTGTACAGCTGGATGAATGGATTGTCTGTACAGCTGGAAAAATGGATTGTCTGTGCAGCTGCATGAATGGGTTGTCTGCACAGCTGCATGAATGGATTGTCTGCACAACTGGATGATTGGATGGTCTGTACAGGTGGATGAATGAGTTGTCTGTACAGCTGGATGAATGGGTTGTCTGTACTGCTGGATAAATATGTTTTCAGCACAGCTGGGTGAATGGGTTGTCTGCACAGCTGGATGAAAGGGCTGTCTACAGCTGGGTGAATGAGTTGTCTCCACACCTGGATGAATGGATTGTCTTTACAGCTGGATGAATGGATTGTCTGTACAGGTGGATGAATGGATTGTCTGTATAGCTGGATGAATGGATTGTCTGTACAGCTGGATGAATGGATTGTCTGTACAGCTGTATGAATGGGTTGTTTTTACAGTGGGATAAATAGGTTTTTAGCACAGCTGGGTGAATGGGTTGTCTGCACAGCTGGATGAAAGGATTGTCTACAGCTGGATGAATGGGTTATCTGTACAGCTGGATGAATGGATTGTCTGTACAGCTGGATGATTGGGTTTTCTGTGCGGCTGGATGAATGGATTGTCTGTACAGCTGGATGAATGGAGTGTCTGTACAGCTGGATAAATAGGTTGTCTGCACATCTGGATGAATGGATGGTCTGTACAGCTGGATGAATGGGTTGTCTTTACATCTGGATGAATGGATTGTCTGTACAGGTGGATTAATGGATTGTCTCCACAGCTGGATGAATGAGTTGTCTGCACAGCTGTATGAAAGAATTGTCTGTACAGCTGGATGAATGGGTTGTCTGTACTGCTGTTTAAATAGGTTTTCAGCACAGCTGGGTGAATGGGTTGTCTGCACAGCTGGATGAAAGGACTGTCTTTACAGCTGGATGAATGGATTGTCTGTACAGGTGGATGAATGGATTGTCTGTACAGCTGGATGAATGGGGTTTCTGTTCAGCTGGATAAATAGATTTTCAGCACAGCTGGGCTAATGGGTTGTCTGCACAGCTGGATGAAAGGATTGCCTATAGCTGGATGAATGGGTTGTCTGTACAGCTGGTTGAATGGATTGCCTGTACAACTGAATGAATGGATTGTCTGTACGGCTGGATGAGTCGGTTGTCTGTACAGCTGAATGAATGGATTGTCTGTACAGTTGGATGAATGGATTGTCTGTACAGCTGGATGAAAGGATTGTCTGTACAGCTGGATGAAAGGTTTTTCTGTACAGCCGGATGGATGGGTTGTCTGTACAGCTGGATGAATGGATCATCTGTACAGCTGGATGAATGGATTGTCTGTACAGCTGGATGAATGAATTGTCTGTACAGCTGGATGAATGGGTTGTCTGTACTGCTGGATAAATATGTTTTCAGAACAGCTGGGTGATTGGGTTGTCTGCACAGCTGGATGAAAGGGCTGTCTACAGCTGGGTGAATGAGTTGTCTCCACAGCTGGATGAATGGATTGTCTGCACAGCTGGATGAATGGATTGTCTGTACAGCTGGATGAATGGATTGTCTGTACAGCTGGATGAATGGGTTTTCTGTTCAGCTGGATAAATAGATTTTCAGCACAGCTGGGCTAATGGGTTGTCTGTACAGCTGAATGAATTGATGGTCTGTACAGCTGAATGAATCTATTGTCTGTACAGCCGGGTGACTGGATTGCCTGTACAGCTGGGTGAATGGGTTGTCTCCACACCTGGGTGAATGGATTGTCTGTACAGCTGGATGAATGGATTGTCTGTACAGCTGAATGAATGGATTGTCTGTACAGCTGGATGAATGGGTTGTTTGAACAGTGGGGTAAATAGGTTTTTTGTACAGCTGGGTGAATGGGTTGTCTGCACAGCTGGATGAAAGGATTGTCTACAGCTGGATGAATGGGTTATCTGTTCAGCTGGATGAATGGATGGTCTGTACAGCTAAATGAATGGGTTATCTGTTCAGGTAGATGAATGGGTTGTCTGTACAGTTGTATGCATGGGTTGTCTGTATAGCTGAATGAATTGTTGGTCTGTACAGCTGGATGAATGAATTGTGGGTCCAGCTGGATGAATAGATTGTTTGCACAGCTGGATGAATGGGTTGCCTATACAGCTGGATGAATGAATTGTCTGTACAGCTGGATGAAAGGATTGTCTGTACAGTTGGATTAATGGGTTGTCTGTACAGTTGGATGAATGGATTGTTTGTACAGCTGGGTGAATGGGTTCTCTGCACAGCTGCATGAATGGATAGTCTGTACAGCTGGATGAATAGATTGTCCGTACAGCTGGATGAAAGAATTGTCTGTACAGCTGGGTGAAAGGCTTGTCTGTACATCTGGATGAATGGGTTGTCTGCACAACTGGATGAATGGATGGTCTGTACAACTGGATGAATAGGTTGTCTGTTCAGAAAGATTAATGGGTTGTCTGTACAGCTGGCTGAATGGGTTGTCTGTACAGCTGAATGAATTGATGGTCTGTTCAGCTGGATGAATGGATTGTTTGTATATCTGGGTGAATAGATTGTCCGTACAGCTGGATGAAAGGATTGTCTGTACAGCTGGGTGAAAGGCTTGTCTGTACATCTGGATGAATGAGTTGTCTGCACAACTGGATGAATGGATGGTCTGTACAACTGGATGAATAGGTTGTCTGTTCAGAAAGATTACTGGCTTGTCTGTACAGCTGGCTGAAAGGGTTGTCTGTACAGCTGAATGAATTGATGGTCTGTACAGCTGGATGAATGGATTGTTTGTACAGCTGGGTGAATAAATTGTATGTACAGCTGGGTGAATGGGTTGTCTCCACAGCTTAATGAATGGAAGTGTCTGTACAGCTAGATGAATGAATTGTCTGTACAGCTGGATGAATGGGTTGTATGTACTGCTGGATAAATAGGTTTTCAGCACACCTGGGTGAATGGGTTGTCTGCACAGCTGGATGAAAGGGCTGTCTACAGCTGGGTGAATGAGTTGTCTCCACAGCTTGATGAATGAGTTGTCTGTACAGCTGGATGAATACATTGTCTGTACAGCTGGATAAATGGGTTGTCTGTACTGCTTTATACATAGGTTTTCAGCAGAGCTGGGTGAATGGGTTGTCTGCACAGCTGGATGAAAGGACTGTCTACAGCTGGGTGAATGAGTTGTGTCCACAGCTGGATGAATGGATTGTCTTTACAGCTGGATGAATGGATTGTCTGTACAGGTGGATGAATGGATTGTCTGTACAGCTGGATGAATGGGTTGTCTGTACAGCTGGATGAATGGATTGTCGACAGCTGGATTAATGGATTGTCTGTACAGCTGGATATATAGGTTTTCTGCCCAACTGTGTGAATTGGTTGTCTGCACAGCTGGATGAAAGGGTTGTCTATACCGCTGGATGAATGGATTGTCTGTACAGATTGATGAATGGATTGTCTGTACAGCTGGCTGAATGGATGGTCTGTACAGCTGGATGAATGGGTTGTCTGATCAGGTAGATGAATAGGTTGTCTGTGCAGCTGCATGAATGGGTTGTCTGCACAGCTTCATGAATGGATTGTCTGCACAACTGGATGATTGGATGGTCTATACAGGTGGATGAATGGGTTGTCTGTTCAGGAAGATTAATGGGTTATCTGTACAGCTGGATGAATGGGTTGTCTGTAGAGCTGAATGAATTAATGGTCTGTACAGCTGGATGAACGAATTGTTTGTCTGTACAGCTGGATGAATGAATTGTGGGTAGAGCTGGGTGAATAGAGTGTTTGCACAGCTGGATGAATGGGTTGCCTACACAGCTGGATGAATGAATTGTCTGTACAGCTGGATGAAAGGATAGTCTGTACAAATGGATGAATGGGTTGTCTGTACAGCTGGGTGAATGGGTTTTCTGCACAGCTGGATGAAAGGACTGTCTACAGCTGGGTGAATGAGTTGTCTCCACAGCTGGATGAATGGATTGTCTTTACAGCTGGATGAATGGATTGTCTGTACAGGTGGATGAATGGATTGTCTGTACAGCTAGATGAATGGGTTGTCTGTACAGCTGGATGAATGGATTGTCTGTACAGCTGGATTAATGGATTGTCTGTACAGCTGGATAAATAGGTTTTCTGCCCAACTGGGTGAATTGGTTGTCTGCACAGCTGGATGAAAGGGTTGTCTATACAGCTGGATGAATGGATTGTCTGTATAGCTGGATGAATGGGTTGCCTATACAGCTGGATGAATGAATTGTCTATACAGCTGGATGAAAGGATAGTCTGTACAAATCGATGAATGGGCTGTCTGTACAGCTGGGTGAATGGGTTCTCTGCACAGCTGCATGAATGAATTGTCTGTACAGCTGGATACAAGAATTGTCTGTATAACTGGATGAATGGGTTGTCTGTACAGCTGGATGAATGGATTGTCTGTACAGCTGGATGAATAGATTGTCCGTACAGCTGGATGAAAGGATTGTCTGTACAGCTGGGTGAAAGGCTTGTCTGTACATCTGGATGAATGGGTTGTCTGCACAACTGGATGAATGGATGATCTGTACAGCTGGATGAATAGATTGTTTGCACAGCTGGATGAATGGGTTGCCTATACAGCTGGATGAATGAATTGTCTGTACAGCTGGATGAAAGGATTGTCTGTACAGTTGGATTAATGGGTTGTCTGTACAGTTGGATGAATGGATTGTTTGTACAGCTGGGTGAATGGGTTCTCTGCACAGCTGCATGAATGCATTGTCTGTACAGCTGGATACAAGAATTGTCTGTATAACTGGATGAATGGGTTGTCTGTACAGCTAAATGAATGGATAGTCTGTACAGCTGGATGAATAGATTGTCCGTACAGCTGGATGAAAGAATTGTCTGTACAGCTGGGTGAAAGGCTTGTCTGTACATCTGGATGAATGGGTTGTCTGCACAACTGGATGAATGGATGGTCTGTACAACTGGATGAATAGGTTGTCTGTTCAGAAAGATTAATGGGTTGTCTGTACAGCTGGCTGAATGGGTTGTCTGTACAGCTGAATGAATTGATGGTCTGTTCAGCTGGATGATTGGATTGTTTGTATATCTGGGTGAATAGATTGTCCGTACAGCTGGATGAAAGGATTGTCTGTACAGCTGGGTGAAAGGCTTGTCTGTACATCTGGATGAATGAGTTGTCTGCACAACTGGATGAATGGATGGTCTGTACAACTGGATGAATAGGTTGTCTGTTCAGAAAGATTACTGGCTTGTCTGTACAGCTGGCTGAAAGGGTTGTCTGTACAGCTGAATGAATTGATGGTCTGTACAGCTGGATGAATGGATTGTTTGTATAGCTGGGTGAATAAATTGTATGTACAGCTGGGTGAATGGGTTGTCTCCACAGCTTAATGAATGAAGTGTCTGTACAGCTAGATGAATGAATTGTCTGTACAGCTGGATGAATGGGTTGTATGTACTGCTGGATAAATAGGTTTTCAGCACACCTGGGTTAATGGGTTGTCTGCACAGCTGGATGAAAGGGCTGTCTACAGCTGGGTGAATGAGTTGTCTCCACAGCTTGATGAATGAGTTGTCTGTACAGCTGGATGAATACATTGTCTGTACAGCTGGATAAATGGGTTGTCTGTACTGCTTTATACATAGGTTTTCAGCAGAGCTGGGTGAATGGGTTGTCTGCACAGCTGGATGAAAGGACTGTCTACAGCTGGGTGAATGAGTTGTGTCCACAGCTGGATGAATGGATTGTCTTTACAGCTGGATGAATGGATTATCTGTACAGGTGGATGAATGGATTGTCTGTACAGCTGGATGAATGGGTTGTCTGTACAGCTGGATGAATGGATTGCCGACAGCTGGATTAATGGATTGTCTGTACAGCTGGATAAATAGGTTTTCTGCCCAACTGTGTGAATTGGTTGTCTGCACAGCTGGATGAAAGGGTTGTCTATACCGCTGGATGAATGGATTGTCTGTACAGATTGATGAATGGATTGTCTGTACAGCTGGCTGAATGGATGGTCTGTACAGCTGGATGAATGGGTTGTCTGATCAGGTAGATGAATAGGTTGTCTGTGCAGCTGCATGAATGGGTTGTCTGCACAGCTTCATGAATGGATTGTCTGCACAACTGGATGATTGGATGGTCTATACAGGTGGATGAATGGGTTGTCTGTTCAGGAAGATTAATGGGTTATCTGTACAGCTGGATGAATGGGTTGTCTGTAGAGCTGAATGAATTAATGGTCTGTACAGCTGGATGAACGAATTGTTTGTCTGTACAGCTGGATGAATGAATTGTGGGTATAGCTGGGTGAATAGAGTGTTTGCACAGCTGTATGAATGGGTTGCCTACACAGCTGGATGAATGAATTGTCTGTACAGCTGGATGAAAGGATAGTCTGTACAAATGGATGAATGGGTTGTCTGTACAGCTGGGTGAATGGGTTTTCTGCACAGCTGGATGAAAGGACTGTCTACAGCTGGGTGAATGAGTTGTCTCCACAGCTGGATGAATGGATTGTCTTTACAGCTGGATAAATGGATTGTCTGTACAGGTGGATGAATGGATTGTCTGTACAGCTAGATGAATGGGTTGTCTGTACAGCTGGATGAATGGATTGTCTGTACAGCTGGATTAATGGATTGTCTGTACAGCTGGATAAATAGGTTTTCTGCCCAACTGGGTGAATTGGTTGTCTGCACAGCTGGATGAAAGGGTTGTCTATACAGCTGGATGAATGGATTGTCTGTACAGCTGGATGAATGGGTTGCCTATACAGCTGGATGAATGAATTGTCTATACAGCTGGATGAAAGGATAGTCTGTACAAATCGATGAATGGGCTGTCTGTACAGCTGGGTGAATGGGTTCTCTGCACAGCTGCATAAATGAATTGTCTGTACAGCTGGATACAAGAATTGTCTGTATAACTGGATGAATGGGTTGTCTGTACAGCTGGATGAATGGATTGTCTGTACAGCTGGATGAATAGATTGTCCGTACAGCTGGATGAAAGGATTGTCTGTACAGCTGGGTGAAAGGCTTGTCTGTACATCTGGATGAATGGGTTGTCTGCACAACTGGATGAATGGATGATCTGTACAGCGGGATGAATAGGTTGTCTAAACAGAAAGATTAATGGGTTGTCTGTACAGCTGGATGAATGGGTTGTCTGTACAGCTGAATGAATTGATGGTCTGTACAGCTGGATGAATGGATTGTGTGTACAGCTGGGTGAATACATTGTCTGTACAGCTGGGTGAATGGGTTGTCTCCACAGCTGCATGAATGAGTTGTCTGTACAGCTGGATGAATGACTTGTCTGTACAGCTGGATAAATGGGTTGTCTGTACTGCTGGATAAATAGGTTTTCAGCACAGCTGGGTGAATGGGTTGTCTGCGCAGCTGGATGAAAGGACTGTCTACAGCTGGGTGAATGAGTTGTCTCCACAGCTGAATGAATGGATTGTCTTTACAGCTGGATGAATTGATTGTCTGTACAGGTGGATGAATGGATTGTCTGTACAGCTGGATGAATGGGTTGTCTCTACAGCTGGATGAATGGATTGTCTGTACAGCTGGATGAATGGACTGTCTGTACAGCTGGATAAATAGGTTTTCTACACAACTGGGTGAATTGGTTGTCTGCACAGCTGGATGAAAGGGTTGTCTATACAGCTGGATGAATGGACTGTCTGTACAGATTGATGAATGGATTGTCTGTACAGCTGGCTGAATGGATGGTCTGTACAGCTGGATGAATGGGTTGTCTGATCAGGTAGATGAATAGGTTGTCTGTGCAGCTGCATGAATGGGTTGTCTGCACAGCTGCATGAATGGATTGTCTGCACAACTGGATGATTGGATGGTCTGTACAGGTGGATGAATGGGTTGTCTGTTCAGGGAGATTAATGGGTTATCTGTACAGCTGGATGAATGGGTTGTCTGTACAGCTGAATGAATTGATGGTCTGTACAGCTGAATGAATGGATTGTCTGTACAGCCGGGTGACTGGATTGCCTGTACAGCTGGGTAAATGGGTTGTCTCCAGAGCTGGATGAATGGATTGTCTGTACAGCTGGATGAATGGATTGTCTGTACAGCTGGATGACATGATTGTCTACAGCTGGATGAATGGGTTATCTTTACAGCTGGATGAATGGATGGTCTGTACAGCTAAATGAATGGGTTATCTGTTCAGGTAGATGAATGGGTTGTCTGTACAGTTGGATGAATGGATTGTCTGTATAGCTGAATGAATTGTTGGTCTGTACAGCTGGATGAAAGATTTGTGAGTACAGCTGGGTGAATAGATTGTTTGCACAGCTGGATGAATGGGTTGCCCATACAGCTGGATGAATGAATTGTCTGTACAGCTGGATGAAAGGATTGTCTGTACAGTTGGATTAATGGGTTGTCTGTACAGTTGGATGAATGGGTTGTCTGTACAGCTGGGTGAATGGGTTCTCTGCACAGCTGCATGAATGCATTGTCTGTACAGCTGGATGCAAGAATTGTCTGTATACCTGGATGAATGGGTTGTCTGTACAGCTGGATGAATGGATTGTCTGAACAGCTGGATGAATAGATTGTCCGTACAGCTGGATGAAAGGATTGTCTGTACAGCTGGGTGAAAGGCTTGTCTGTACATCTGGATGAATGGGTTGTCTGCACAACTGGATGAATGGATGGTCTGTACAACTGGATGAATAGGTTGTCTGTTCTGAAAGATTAACGGGTTGTCTGTACAGCTGGCCGAATGGGTTGTCTGTACAGCTGGATGAAATGATTGCCTACAGCTGGATGAATGGTTTGTCTGTACAGCTGGTTGAATGGATTGCCTGTACAGCTGGATGAATGGGTTGTCTGTACAGCTGAATGAATTGATGGTGTGTACAAATGAATGAATGGATTGTCTGTACGGCTGGATGAGTGGTTTGTCTGTACAGCTGAATGAATGGATTGTCTGTACAGCTGGATAAATGGGTTGTCTGTACTGCTGGATAAATAGGTTTTCAGCACGGCTAAATGAATGAATTGTCTGTACAGCTGGATGAATGGGTTGTCTGTACTGCTGGATAAATATGTTTTCAGAACAGCTGGGTGAATGGGTTGTCTGCACAGCTGGATGAAAGGGCTGTCTAATGCTGGGTGAATTAGTTGTCTACACAGATGGATGAATGGATTGTCTTTACAGCTGGATGAATGGATTGTCTGTACAGGTGGATGAATGGATTGTCTGTACAGCTGGATGAATGGGTTTTCTTTTCAGCTGGATAAATAGATTTTCAGCACAGCTGGGCTAATGGGTTGTCTGTACAGCTGAATGAATTGATGGTCTGTACAGCTAAATGAATGTATTGTTTGTACAGCCGGGTGACTGGATTGCCTGTACAGCTGGGTGAATGGGTTGTCTCCACACCTGGATGAATGGATTGTCTGTACAGCTGGATGAATGGATTGTCTGTACAGCTGGATGAATGGATTGTCTGTACAGCTGGATGAATGGGTTGTTTGTAAAGTGGGGTAAATAGGCTTTTTGCACAGCTGGGTGAATGGGTTGTCTGCACAGCTGGATGAAAGGATTGTCTACAGCTGGATGAATGGGTTATCTGTTCAGCTGGATGAATGGATGGTCTATACAGCTAAATGAATGGGTTATCTGTTCAGGTAGATGAAAGGGTTGTCTGTACAGTTGTATGCATGGGTTGTCTGTATAGCTGAATGAATTGTTGGTCTGCACAGCTGGATGAATGAATTGTGGGTACAGCTGGGTGAATAGATTGTTTGCACAGCTGGATGAATGGGTTGCCTATACAGCTGGATAAATGAATTGTCTGTACAGCTGGATGAAAGGATTGTCTGGACAGTTGGATTAATGGGTTGTCTGTACAGTTGGATGAATGGGTTGTCTGTACAGCTGGGTGAACGGGTTCTCTGCACAGCTGCATGAATGCATTGTCTATACAGCTGGATGCAAGAATTGTCTGTATAACTGGATGAATGGGTTGTCTGTACAGTTGGATGAATGGATTTTCTGTACAGCTGGATGAATAGATTGTCCGTACAGCTGGATGAAAGGATTATCTGTACAGCTGGGTGAAAGGCTTGTCTGTACATCTGTATGAATGGGTTGTCTGCACAACTGGATAAATGGATGGTCTGTACAACTGGATGAATAGGTTGTCTGTTCAGAAAGATTAATGGGTTGTCTGTACAGCTGGCTGAATGGGTTGTCTGTACAGGTGAATTAATTGATGGTCTGTACAGCTGGATGAATGGATTGTTTGTACAGCTGGGTGAATAGATTGCCCGTACAGCTGGTTGAAAGGATTGTCTGTACAGCTGGGTGAAAGGCTTGTCTGCACATCTGGATGAATGGGTTGTCTGCACAACTGGATGAATGGATGGTCTGTACAACTGGATGAATAGGTTGTCTGTTCAGAAAGATTAATGGGTTGTCTCTACAGCTGGCCGAATGGGTTGTCTGTACAGCTGGATGAAGGGATTGCCTACAGCTGGATGAATGGGTTGTCTGTACGGCTGGTTGAATGGATTGCCTGTACAGCTGGATGAATGGGTTGTCAGTACAGCTGAATGAATTGGTGGTATGTACAAATGAATGAATGGATTTTCTGTACGGCTGGATGAGTGGGTTGTCTGTACAGCTGAATGAATGGATTGTCTGTACAGCTTGATGAATGGATTGTCTGTACAGCTGGATGAAAGGATTGTCTGTACAGCTGGATAAAAGGTTTTTCTGTACAGCCGGATGGATGGGTTGTCTGTACAGCTGGATGACTGGATCGTCTGTACAGCTGGATGAATGGATTGTCTGTACAGCTGGAAAAATGGATTGTCTGTGCAGCTGCATGAATGGGTTGTCTGCACAGCTGCATGAATGGATTGTCTGCACAACTGGATGATTGGATGGTCTGTACAGGTGGATGAATGAGTTGTCTGTACAGCTGGATGAATGGGTTGTCTGTACTGCTGGATAAATATGTTTTCAGCACAGCTGGGTGAATGGGTTGTCTGCACAGCTGGATGAAAGGGCTGTCTACAGCTGGGTGAATGAGTTGTCTCCACACCTGGATGAATGGATTGTCTTTACAGCTGGATGAATGGATTGTCTGTACAGGTGGATGAATGGATTGTCTGTATAGCTGGATGAATGGATTGTCTGTACAGCTGGATGAATGGATTGTCTGTTCAGCTGGATGAATGGGTTGTCTACAGCTGGATGAATGAGTTATTTGTACAGTTGGATGAATGGATGGTCTGTACAGCTAAATGAATGGGTTATCTGTTCAGGTAGATGAATGGGTTGTCTGTACAGTTGGATGAATGGGTTGTCTGTACAGCTGAATGAATGGTTGGTCTGTACAGCTGGATGAATGGATTGTGGGTACAGCTGGGTGAATAGATTGTTTGCACAGCTGGATGAATGGGTTGACTATACAGATGGATGAATGAATTGTCTGTACAGCTGGATGAAAGGATTGTCTGTACAGTTGGATTAATGGGTTGGCAATACAGTTGGATGAATGGGTTGTCTGTACGGCTGGGTGAAGGGTTCTCTGCACAGCTGTATGAATGCATTGTCTGTACAGCTGGATACAAGAATTGTCTGTATAACTGGATGAATGGTTTGTCTGTGCAGCTTGATGAATGGATTGTCTGTACAGCTTGATGAATAGATTGTCTGTACAGCTGGATGAAAGGATTTTCTGTACAGCTGGGTGAAAGGCTTGTCTGTACATCTGGATGAATGGGTTGTCTGCACAACTGGATGAATGGATGGTCTGTACAACTGGATGAATAGGTTGTCTGTTCAGAAAGATTAACGGGTTGTCTGTACAGCTGGCCGAATGGGTTGTCTGTACAGCTGGATGAAAGGATTGCCTACAGCTGGATGAATGGGTTGTCTGTACAGCTGGTTGAATGGATTGCCTGTACAGCTGGATGAATGGGTTGTCTGTACAGCTGAATGAATTGATGGTCTGTACAACTGGATGAATAGGTTGTCTGTTCAGAAAGATTAACGGGTTGTCTGTACAGCTGGCCGAATGGGTTGTCTGTACAGCTGGATGAAAGGATTGCCTACAGCTGGATGAATGGTTTGTCTGTACAGCTGGTTGAATGGATTGCCTGTACAGCTGGATGAATGGGTTGTCTGTACAGCTGAATGAATTGATGGTATGTACAAATGAATGAATGGATTGTCTGTACGGCTGGATGAGTGGGTTGTCTGTACAGCTGAATGAATGGATTGTCTGTACAGCTGGATAAATAGGTTTTCAGCACAGCTAAATGAATTATTTGTCTGTACAGCTGGATGCATGGGTTGTCTGTACTGCTGGATAAATATGTTTTCAGAACAGCTGGGTGAATGGGTTGTCTGCACAGCTGGATGAAAGGGCTGTCTACAGCTGGGTGAATTAGTTGTCTCCACAGATGGATGAATGGATTGTCTTTACGGCTGGATGAATGGATTGTTTGTACAGGTGGATGAATGGATTGTCTGTTCAGCTGGATAAATAGATTTTCAGCACAGCTGGGCTAATGGGTTGTCTGTATAGCTGAATGAATTGATGGTCTGTACAGCTGAATGAATGTATTGTTTGTACAGCCGGGTGACTGGATTGCCTGTACAGCTGGGTGAATGGGTTGTCTCCACACCTGGATGAATGGATTGTCTGTACAGCTGGATGAATGGATTGTCTGTACAGCTGGATGAATGGATTGTCTGTACAGCTGGATGAATGGATTGTCTGTACAGCTGGATGAATGGGTTGTTTGTACAGTTGGGTAAAAAGGCTTTTTGCACAGCTGGGTGAATGGGTTGTCTGCACAGCTGGATAAAAGGATTGTCTACAGCTGGATGAATGGGTTATCTGTTCAGCTGGATGAATGGATGGTCTATACAGCTAAATGAATGGGTTATCTGTTCAGGTAGATGAATGGGTTGTCTGTACAGTTGTATGCATGGTTTGTCTGTATAGCTGAATGAATTGTTGGTCTGTACAGCTGGAGGAATGAATTGTGGGTACAGCTGGGTGAATAGATTGTTTGCACAGCTGGATGAATGGGTTGCCTATACAGCTGGATGAATGAATTGTCTGTACAGCTGGATGAAAGGATTGTCTGGACAGTTGGATTAATGGGTTGTCTGTACAGTTGGATGAATGGGTTGTCTGTACAGCTGGGTGAAAGGGTTCTCTACACAGCTGCATGAATGCATTGTCTGTACAGCTGGATGCAAGAATTGTCTGTATAACTGGATGAATGGGTTGTCTGTACAGCTGGATGAATGGATTTTCTGTACAGCTGGATGAATAGATTGTCTGTACAGCTGGATGAAAGGATTGTCTGTACAGCTGGGTGAAAGGCTTGTCTGTACATCTGGATGAATGGGTTTTCTGCACAACTGGATGAATGGATGGTCTGTACAACTGGATGAATAGGTTGTCTGTTCAGAAAGATTAATGGGTTGTCTGTACAGCTGGCTGAATGGGTTGTCTGTACAGCTGAATGAATTGATGGTCTGCACAGCTGGATCAATGGATTGGTTGTACAGCTGGGTGAATAGATTGTCCGTACAGCTGGTTGAAAGGATTGTCTGTACAGCTGGGTGAAAGGCTTGTCTGTACATATGGATGAATGGGTTGTCTGCACAATTGGATGAATGGATGGTCTGTACAACTGGATGAATAGGTTGTCTGTTTAGAAAGATTAACGGGTTGTCTGTACAGCTGGCCGAATGGGTTGTCTGTACAGCTGGATGAAAGGATTGCCTACAGCTGGATGAATGGGTTGTCTGTACAGCTGGTTGAATGGATTGCCTGTACAGCTGGATGAATGGGTTGTCTGTACAGCTGAATGAATTGATGGTATGTACAAATGAATGAATGGATTGTCTTTACGGCTGGATGAGTGGGTTGTCTGTACAGCTGAATGAATGGATTGTCTGTACAGCTTGATGAATGGATTGTCTGTACAGCTGGATGAAAGGTTTTTCTGTACAGCCGGATGGATGGGTTGTCTGTACAGCCGGATGAATGGATCGTCTGTACAGCTGGATGAATGGATTGTCTGTACAGCTGGATAAATGGATTGTCTGTGCAGCTGCATGAATGGGTTGTCTGCACAGCTGCATGAATGGATTGTCTGCACAACTGGATGATTGGATGGTCTGTACAGGTGGATTAATGAGTTGTCTGTACAGCTGGATGAATGGGTTGTCTGTACTGCTGGATAAATATGTTTTCAGCACAGCTGGGTGAATGAGTTGTCTGCACAGCTGGATGAAAGGGCTGTCTACAGCCGGGTGAATGGATTGTCTGTACAGGTGGATGAATGGATTGTCTGTACAGCTGGATGAATGGGTTTTCTGTTCAGCTGGATAAATAGATTTTCAGCACAGCTGGGCTAATGGGTTGTCTGTACAGCTGAATGAATTGATGGTCTGTACAGCTGAATGAATGTATTTTGTGTACAGCCGGGTGACTGGATTGCCTGTACAGCTGGGTGAATGGGTTGTCTCCACACCTGGATGAATGGATTGTCTGTACAGCTGGATGAATGGATTGTCTGTACAGCTGGATGAATGGATTGTCTGTACACCTGGATGAATGGGTTGTTTGTACAGTGGGACAAAAAGGCTTTTTGCACAGCTGGGTGAATGGGTTGTCTGCACAGCTGGATGAAAGGATTGTCTACAGCTGGATGAATGGGTTATCTGTTCAGCTGGATGAATGGATGGTCTATACAGCTAAATGAATGGGTTATCTGTTCAGGTAGATGAATGGGTTGTCTGTACAGTTGTATGCATGGGTTGCCTGTATAGCTGATTGAATTGTTGGTCTGTACAGCTGGATGAATGAATTGTGGGTACAGCTGGGTGAATAGATTGTTTGCACAGCTGGATGAATGGGTTGCCTATACAGCTGGATGAATGAATTGTCTGTACAGCTGGATGAAAGGATTGTCTGTACAGTTGGATTAATGGGTTGTCTGTACAGTTGGATGAATGGGTTCTCTGCACAGCTGCATGAATGCATTGTCTGTACAGCTGGATGCAAGAATTGTCTATATAACTGGATGAATGGGTTGTCTGTACAGCTGGATGAATGGATTGTCTGTACAGCTGGATGAATAGATTGTCCGTACAGCTAGATGAAAGAATTGTCTGTACAGCTGGGCGAAAGGCTTGTCTGTACATCTGGATGAATGGGTTGTCTGCACAACTGGATGAATGGATGGTCTGTACAGCTGGATAAATGGATTGTCTGTGCAGCTGCATGAATGGGTTGTCTGCACAGCTGCATGAATGGATTGTCTGCACAACTGGATGATTGGATGGTCTGTACAGGTGGATTAATGAGTTGTCTGTACAGCTGGATGAATGGGTTGTCTGTACTGCTGGATAAATATGTTTTCAGCACAGCTGGGTGAATGAGTTGTCTGCACAGCTGGATGAAAGGGCTGTCTACAGCCGGGTGAATGGATTGTCTGTACAGGTGGATGAATGGATTGTCTGTACAGCTGGATAATTGGGTTTTCTGTTCAGCTGGATAAATAGATTTTCAGCACAGCTGGGCTAATGGGTTGTCTGTACAGCTGAATGAATTGATGGTCTGTACAGCTGAATGAATGTATTGTTTGTACAGCCGGGTGACTGGATTGCCTGTACAGCTGGGTGAATGGGTTGTCTCCACACCTGGATGAATGGATTGTCTGTACAGCTGGATGAATGGATTGTCTGTACAGCTGGATGAATGGATTGTCTGTACACCTGGATGAATGGGTTGTTTGTACAGTGGGACAAATAGGCTTTTTGCACAGCTGGGTGAATGGGTTGTCTGCACAGCTGGATGAAAGGATTGTCTACAGCTGGATGAATGGGTTATCTGTTCAGCTGGATGAATGGATGGTCTATACAGCTAAATGAATGGGTTATCTGTTCAGGTAGATGAATGGGTTGTCTGTACAGTTGTATGCATGGGTTGCCTGTATAGCTGATTGAATTGTTGGTCTGTACAGCTGGATGAATGAATTGTGGGTACAGCTGGGTGAATAGATTGTTTGCACAGCTGGATGAATGGGTTGCCTATACAGCTGGATGAATGAATTGTCTGTACAGCTGGATGAAAGGATTGTCTGTACAGTTGGATTAATGGGTTGTCTGTACAGTTGGATGAATGGGTTCTCTGCACAGCTGCATGAATGCATTGTCTGTACAGCTGGATGCAAGAATTGTCTATATAACTGGATGAATGGGTTGTCTGTACAGCTGGATGAATGGATTGTCTGTACAGCTGGATGAATAGATTGTCCGTACAGCTAGATGAAAGGATTGTCTGTACAGCTGGGTGAAAGGCTTGTCTGTACATCTGGATGAATGGGTTGTCTGCACAACTGGATGAATGGATGGTCTGTACAACTGGATGAATAGGTTGTCTGTTCAGAAAGATTAATGGGTTGTCTGTACAGCTGGATGAATGGGTTGTCTGTACAGCTGAATGAATTGATGGTATGTACAAATGAATGAATGGATTGTCTGTACGGCTGGATGAGTGGGTTGTCTGTACAGCTGAATGAATGGATTGTCTGTACAGCTTGATGAATGGATTGTCTGTACAGCTGGATGAAAGGTTTTTCTGTACAGCCGGATGGATGGGTTGTCTGTACAGCCGGATGAATGGATCGTCTGTACAGCTGGATGAATGGATTGTCTGTACAGCTGGATAAATGGATTGTCTGTGCAGCTGCATGAATGGGTTGTCTGAACAGCTGCATGAATGGATTGTCTGCACAACTGGATGTTTGGATGGTCTGTACAGGTGGATGAATGAGTTGTCTGTACAGCTGGATGAATGGGTTGTCTGCACAACTGGATGAATGGATGGTCTGTACAACTGGATGAATAGGTTGTCTGTTCAGAAAGATTAACGGGTTGTCTGTACAGCTGGCCGAATGGGTTGTCTGTACAGCTGGATGAAAGGATTGCCTACAGCTGGATGAATGGGTTGTCTGTACAGCTGGTTGAATGGATTGCCTGTACAGCTGGATGAATGGGTTGTCTGTACAGCTGAATGAATTGATGGTATGTACAAATGAATGAATGGATTGTCTGTACGGCTGGATGAGTGGGTTGTATGTACAGCTGAATGAATGGATTGTCTGTACAGCTGGATGAATGGATTGTCTGTACAGCTGGATGAAAGGATTGTCTGTACAGCTGGATGAAAGGTTTTTCTGTACAGCCGGATGGATGGGTTATCTGTACAGCTGGATGAATGGATCGTCTGTACAGCTCGATGAATGGATTGTCTGTACAGCTGGATAAATGGATTCTCTGTGCAGCTGCATGAATGGGTTGTCTGCACAGCTGCATGAATGGGTTGTCTGCACAACTGGATGATTGGATGGTCTGTACAGGTGGATGAATGAGTTGTCGGTACAGCTGGATAAATGAATTGTCTGTACATCTGGATGAATGGGTTGTCTGTACTGCTGGATAAATATGTTTTCTGCACAGCTGGGTGAATGGGTTGTCTGCACAGCTGGATGAAAGCACTGTCTACAGCT
Source organism: Triturus cristatus (assembly GCF_964204655.1). Taxonomy (NCBI): domain Eukaryota; kingdom Metazoa; phylum Chordata; class Amphibia; order Caudata; family Salamandridae; genus Triturus; species Triturus cristatus. The sequence continues at coordinate 1,015,728,307 of NC_140579.1, read as the reverse complement.
GGGTGAATGAGTTGTCTCCACAGCTGGATGAATGGATTGTCTTTACAGCTGGATCAATGGATTGTCTGTACAGGTGGATGAATGGATTGTCTGTTCAGCTGGATAAATGGGTTTTCTGTTCAGCTGGATAAATAGATTTTCAGCACAGCTGGGCTAATGGGTTGTCTGTACAGCTGAATGAAGTGATGGTCTGTACAGCTGAATGAATGTATTGTTTGTACAGCCGGGTGACTGGATTGCCTGTAGAGCTGGGTGAATGGGTTGTCTCCACACCTGGATGAATGGATTGTCTGTACAGCTGGATGAATGGATTGTCTACAGCTGGATGAAAGGATTGTCTACAGCTGGATGAATTGGTTATCTGTTCAGCTGGATGAATGGATGGTCTGTACAGCTAAATAAATGGGTTATCTGTTCAGGTAGATGAATGGGTTGTCTGTACAGTTGTATGCATGGGTTGTCTGTATAGCTGAATGAATTGTTGGTCTGTACAGCTGGATGAATGAATTGTGGGTACAGCTGGGTGAATAGATTGTTTGCACAGCTGGATGAATGGGTTGCCTGTACAGCTGGATGAAAGGATTGTCTGTACAGTTGGATTAATGGTTTGTCTGTACAGTTGGATGAATGGGTTGTCTGCACAGCTGGGTGAATGGGTTCTCTGCACAGCTGCATGAATGCATTGTCTGTACAGCTGGATGCAAGAATTGTCTGTATAACTGGATGAATGGTTTGTCTGTACAGCTGGATGAATGGATTGTCTGTACAGCTGGATGAATAGATTGTCCGTACAGCTGGATGAAAGGATTGTCTGTACAGCTGGGTGAAAGGCTTGTCTATACATCTGGATGAATGGGTTGTCTGCACAACTGGATGAATGGATGGTCTGTACAACTGGATAAATAGGTTGTCTGTTCAGAAAGATTAATGGGTTGTCTGTACAGCTGGCTGAATGGGTTGTCTGTACAGCTGAATGAATTGATGGTCTGTACAGCTGGATCAATGGATTGGTTGTACAGCTGGGTGAATAGATTGTCCGCACAGCTGGTTGAAATGATTGTCTGTACAGCTGGGTGAAAGGCTTGTCTGTACATCTGGATGAATGGGTTGTCTGCACAACTGGATGAATGGATGGTCTGTACAACTGGATGAATAGGTTGTCTGTTCAGAAAGATTAACGGGTTGTCTGCTCAGCTGGCCGAATGGGTTGTCTGTACAGCTGGATGAAAGGATTGCCTACAGCTGGATGAATGGGTTGTCTGTACAGCTGGTTGAATGGATTGCCTGTACAGCTGGATGAATGGGTTGTCTATACAGCTGAATAAATTGATGGTATGTACAAATGAATGAATGGATTGTCTGTACGGCTGGATGAGTGGGTTGTCTGTACAGCTGAATGAATGGATTGTCTGTACAGCTGGATGAATGGATTGTCTGTACAGCTGGATGAATGGATTTTCTGTACAGCTGGATAAATGGATTGTCTGTGCAGCTGCATGAATGGGTTGTCTGCACAGCAGCATGAATGGATTGTCTGCACAACTGGATGATTGGATGGTCTGTGCAGGTGGATGAATGAGTTGTCTGTACAGCTGGATGAATGAATTGTCTGTACAGCTGGATGAATGGGTTGTCTGTACTTCTGGATAAATATGATTTCAGCACAGCTGGGTGAATGGGTTGTCTGCACAGCTGGATGAAAGGGCTGTCTACAGCTGGGTGAATGAGTTGTCTCCACAGCTGGATGAATGGATTGTCTTTACAGCTGGATGAATGGATTGTCTGTACAGCTGAATGAATTGATGGTCTGTACAGCTGAATGAATGTATTGTTTGTACAGCCGGGTGACTGGATTGCCTGTACAGCTGGGTGAATGGGTTGTCTCCACACCTGGATGAATGGATTGTCTGTACAGCTGGATGCATGGATTGTCTGTACAGCTGGATGAATGGATTGTCTGTACAGCTGGATGAATGGGTTGTTTGTACAGTGGGGTAAATAGGCTTTTTGCACAGCTGGCTGAATGGGTTGTCTGCACAGCTGGATGAAAGGATTGTCTACAGCTGGATGAATGGGTTATCTGTTCAGCTGGATGAATGGATGGTCTGTCCAGCTAAATGAGTGGGTTATCTGTTCAGGTAGATGAATGGGTTGTCTGTACAGTTGTATGCATGGGTTGTCTGTATAGCTGAATGAATTGTTGGTCTGTACAGCTGGATGAATGATTTGTGGGTACAGCTGGGTGAATAGATTGTTTGCACAGCTGGATGAATGGGTTGCCTATACAGCTGGATGAATGAATTGTCTGTACAGCTGGATGAAAGGTTTGTCTGTACAGTTGGATTAATGGGTTGTCTGTACAGTTGGATGAATTGGTTGTCTGTACAGCTGGGTGAATGGGTTCTCTGCACAGCTGCATGAATGCATTGTCTGTACAGCTGGATGCAAGAATTGTCTGTATAACTGGATGAATGGGTTGTCTGTACAGCTGGATGAATGGACTGTCTGTACAGCTGGATGAATAGATTGTCCGTACAGCTGGATGAAAGGATTGTCTGTACAGCTGGGTGAACGGCTTGTCTGTACATCTGGATGAATGGGTTGTCTGCACATTTGGATGAATGGATGGTCTGTACAACTGGATGAATAGGTTGTCTGTTCAGAAAGATTAACGGGTTGTCTGTACAGTTGTATGCATGGGATGTCTGTATAGCTGAATGAATTGTTGGTCTGTACAGCTGGATGAATGAATTGTGGGTACAGCTGGGTGAATAGATTGTTTGCACAGCTGGATGAATGGGTTGCCTATACAGCTGGATGAATGAATTGTCTGTACAGCTGGATGAAAGGATTGTCTGTACAGTTGGATTAATGGGTTGTCTGTACAGTTGGATGAATGGGTTGCCTGTACAGCTGGGTGAAAGGGTTCTCTGCACAGCTGCATGAATGCATTGTCTGGCCAGCCGGATACAAGAATTGTCTGTATAACTGGATGAATGGGTTGTCTGTACAGCTGGATGAATGGATTGTCTGTACAGCTGGATGAATAGATTGTCCGTACAGCTGGATGAAAGGATATTCTGTACAGCTGGGTGAAAGGCTTGTCTGTACATCTGGATGAATGGGTTGTCTGCACAACTGGATGAATGGATGGTCTGTACAACTGGATGAATAGGTTGTCTGTTCAGAAAGATTAATGGGTTGTCTGTACAGCTGGCTGAATGGGTTATCTGTACAGCTGAATGAATTGATGGTCTGTACAGCTGGATGAATGGATTGTTTGTATAGCTGGGTGAATAGATTGCCCGTACAGCTGGATGAAAGGATTGTCTGTACAGCTGGGTGAAAGGCTTGTCTGTACATCTGGATGAATGGGTTGTCTGCACAACTGAATGAATGGATGGTCTGTACAACTGGATGAATAGGTTGTCTGTTCAGAAAGATTATTGGGTTGTCTGTACAGCTGGCTGAGTGGGTTGTCTGTACAACTGAATGAATTGATGGTCTGTACAGCTGGATGAATGGATTGTTTGTACAGCTGGGTAAATAAATTGTATGTACAGCTGGGTGAATTGGTTGTCTCCACAGCTGGATGAATGAGTTGTCTGTACAGCTAGATGAATGAATTGTCTGTACAGCTGGATGAATGGGTTGTCTGTACTGCTGGATAAATAGGTTTTCAGCACAGCTGGGTGAATGGGTTGTCTGCACAGATGGATGAAAGGGCTGTCTACAGCTGGGTGAGTGAGTTGTCTCCACAGCTGGATGAATGGATTGTCTTTACAGCTGGATGAATGGATTGTCTGTACAGATGGATGAATGGATTGCCTGTACAGCTGGATGAATGGGTTTTCTTTTCAGCTGGATGATTAGATTTTCAGCACAGCTGGGCTAATTGGTTGTCTGCACAGCTGGATGAAAGGATTGCCTACAGCTGGATGAATGGGTTGTCTGTACAGCTGGTTGAATGGATTGCCTGTATAGCTGGATGAATGGGTTGTCTGTACAGCTGAATGAATTGATGGTCTGTACAACTGAATGAATGGATTGTATGCACGGCTGGATGAGTGGGTTGTCTGTTCAGCTGAATGAATGGATTGTCTGTACAGCTGGATGAATGGATTGTCTATACAGCTGGATGAAAGGATTGTCTGTACAGCTGGATGAAAGGTTTTTCTGTACAGCTGGATGAATGGGTTGTCTGTACAGCTGGATGAAAGGTTTTTCTGTACAGCTGGATGAATGTATTGTCTGTACAGCTGGATAAATTGATTGTCTGTGCAGCTGCATGAATGGGTTGTCTGCACAGCTGCATGAATGGATTGTCTGCACAACTGGATAATTGGATGGTCTGTAATGGTGGATGAATGAGTTGTCTGTACAGCTGGATGAAGGAATTGTCTGTACAGCTGGATGAATGGGTTGTCTGTACTGCTGGATAAATAGGTTTTCAGCACAGCTGGGTGAATGGGTTGTCTGCACAGCTGGATGAAAGGACTGTCTACAGCTAGGTGAATGAGTTATCTCCACAGCTGGGTGAATGGGTTGTCTGCACAGCTGGATGAAAGGATTGACTACAGCTGGTTGAATGGGTTATCTGTACAGTTGGATGAATGGATGGTCTGTACAGCTAAATGAATGGGTTATTGGTTCAGGTAGATGAATGGGTTGTCTGTACAGTTGGATGAATGGGTTGTCTGTAGAGCTGAATGAATTGTTGGTCTGTACAGCTGGATGAATGAATTGTGGGTACAGCTGGGTGAATAGAGTGTTTGCACAGCTGGATGAATGGGTTGCCTATACAGCTGGATAAATGAATTGTCTGTACAGCTGGATGAAAGGATTGTCTGTACAGTTGGATTATTGCATTGTCTGTACAGATGGATGAATGGGTTGTCTGTACAGCTGAGTGAATGGGTTCTCTGCACAGCTGCATGAATGAATTGTCTGTACAGCTGGATACAAGAATTGTCTGTATAGCTGGATGAATGGGTTGTCTGTACAGCTGGATGAATGGATTGTCTGTTCAGCTGGATGAATAGATTGTCCGTATAGCTGGATGAAAGGATTGTCTGTACAGCTGGGTGAAAGGCTTGTCTGTACATCTCGATGAATGGGTTGTCTGCACAACTGGATGAATGGATGATCTGTACAGCTGGATGAATAGGTTGTCTAATCAGAAAGATTAATGGGTTGTCTCTACAGCTGGATGAATAGGTTGTCTGTGCAGCTGAATGAATTGATGGTCTGTACAGCTGGATGAATGGATTGTTTGTACAGCTGGGTGAATAAATTGTCTGTACAGCTGGGTGAATGGGTTGTCTCCACAGTTGGATGAATGAGTTGTCTGTACAGCTGGATAAATGAATTGACTGTACAGCTGGATAAATGGGTTGTCTGTACTGCTGGATAAATAGGTTTTCAGCACAGCTGGGTGAATGAATTGTCTGTACAGCTGAATGAATCGGTTGTCTGTACTGCTGGATAAATATGTTTTCAGCACAGCTGGGTGAATGAATTGTCTCCACAGCTGGATGAATGGATTGTCTTTACAGCTGGATGAATGGATTGTCTGTACAGGTGGATGAATGGATTGTCTGTACAGCTGGATGAATGGGTTTTCTGTTCAGCTGGATAAATAGATTTTCAGCACAGCTGGGCTAATGGGTTGTCTGTACAGCTGGATGAATGGATTATCTGTACAGCTGGATGAATGGGTTGTTTGTACAGTGGGATAAATAGGCTTTTAGCACAGCTGGGTGAATGGGTTGTCTGCACAGCTTGATGAAAGGATTGTCTACAGCTGGATGAATGGGTTATCTGTACAGTTGGATGAATGGATGGTCTGTACAGCTAAATGCATGGGTTATCTGTTCAGGTACATGAATGGGTTGTCTTTACAGTTGGATGAATGGGCTGTCTGTACAGCTGAATGAATTGTTGGTCTGTACATCTGGATGAAAGAATTGTGGGCACAGCTGGGTGAATAGATTGTTTGTGCATCTGGATGAATGGGTTGCCTATACAGCTGGATGAATGAATTGTCTGTACAGCTGGATTATTGGGTTGTCTGTACAGCTGGATGAATGGGTTGTCTGTACAGCTGGGTGAATGGGTTCTCTGCACAGCTGCATGAATGAATTGTCTGTACAGCTGGATACAAGAATTGTCTATATAACTGGATGAATGGGTTGGCTGTACAGCTGGACGAATGGATTGTCTGTACAGCTGGATGAATAGTTTGTCCGTACAGCTGGGTGAAAGGATTGTCTGTACAGCTGGGTGAAAGGCTTGTCTGTACATCTGGATGAATGGGATGTCTGCACAACTGGATGAATGGATGGTCCGTACAGCTGGATGAATAGGTTGTCTAATCAGAAGGATTAATGGGTTGTCTGAACAGCTGGATGAATGGGTTGTCTGTACAGCTGAATGAATTTATGGTCTGTACAGCTGGATGAATGGATTGTTTGTACAGCTGGGTGAATAAATTGTCTGTACAGCTGGGTGAATGGGTTGTCTCCACAGCTGGATGAATGAGTTGTCTGTACAGCTGGATGAATGAATTGTCTGTACAACTGGATAAATGGATTGTCTGTACTGCTGGATAAATAAGTTTTCAGCACAGCTGGGTGAATGGGTTGTCTGCACTGCTGGATGAAAGGACTGTCTACAGCTGGGTGAATGAGTTGTCTCCACAGCTGGATAAATGGATTGTATTTACAGCTGGATGAATGGATTGTCTATACAGGTGGATGAATGGATTGTCTGTACAGCTGGATGAATGGGTTTTCTGTTCAGCTGGATAAATAGATTTTCAGCACAGCTGGGCTAATGGGTTGTCTGCACAGCTGGATGAAATGATTGCCTACAGCTGGTTGAATGGGTTGTCTGTACAGCTGGTTGAATTGATGGTCTGTACAACTGAATGAATGGATTGTCTGTACGGCTGGATGAGTGGGTTGTCTGTACAGCTGAATGAATGGATTGTCTGTACAGCTGGATGAATGGATTGTCTGTACAGCTGGATGAAAGGATTTTCTGTACAGCTGGATGAAATGTTTTTCTGTACAGCCGGATGAATGGGTTGTCTGTACAACTGGATGAATGGATCGTCTGTACAGCTGGATGAATGGATTGTCTGTACAGCTGGATAAATGGATTGTCTGTACAGCTGCATGAATGGGTTGTCTGCACAACTGGATGATTGGATGGTCTGTACTGGTGGATGAATGGGTTGTCTGTTCAGGAAGATTAATGGGTTATCTGTACAGCTGGATGAATGGGTTGTCTGTACAGCTGAATGAATTGATGGTCTGTACAGCTGAATGAATGGATTATCTGTACAGCCGGGTGACTGGATTGCCTGTACAGCTGGGTGAATGGGTTGTCTCCTCAGCTGGATTAATGGATTGTCTGTACAGCTGGATGAATGGATTGTCTGTACAGCTGGATGAATGGATTGTCTGTACAGATAGATGAATGAGTTGTTTGTACAGTGGGATAAATAGGTTTTTAGCACAGCTGGGTGAATGGGTTGTCTGCACAGCTGGATGAAAGGATTGGCTACAGCTGGATGAATGGGTTATCTGTGCAGCTGGAAGAATGGATGGTCTGTACAGCTAGATGAATGGGTTATCTGTTCAGGGAGATGAATGGGTTGTCTGTACAGTTGGATGAATGGGTTGTCTGTACAGCTGAATGAATTGATGACCTGTACAGCTGGATGAATGGATTGTCTGTACAGCTGGGTGAATGGGTTGTCTGCAGAGCTGGATGGATGGATTGTCTGTACAGCTGGATGAATTTATTGTCTGTACAGCTGGATGAATGGGTTGTCTGTACAGCTGGATGAATGGATTGTCTGTACAGCTTGATGATTGGGTTGTCTGTACAGCTGGATGAATGGACTGTCTGTACAGCTGGATGAATGGAGTGTCTGTACAGCTGGTTAAATAGGTTGCCTGCACATCTGGATAAATGGGTGGTCTGTACAGCTGGATGAATGGGTTGTCTTTACAGCTGGATGAATGGATTGTCTGTACAGGTGGATGAATGGATTGTCTCCATAGCTGGATGAATGAGTTGTCTGTACAGCTGGATGAATGAATTGTCTGCACAGCTGGATGAATGGGTTGTCTGTACTGCTGGATAAATAGGTTTTCAGCACAGCTGGGTGAATGGGTTGTCTGCACAGCTGGACGAAAGGACTGTCTACAGCTGGGTAAATGAGTTGTCTCCACAGCTGGATGAATGGATTGTCTTTATAGCTGGATGATTGGATTGTCTGTACAGGTGGATGAATTGATTGTCTGTACAGCTGGATGAATGGTTTTTCTGTTCAGCTGAATAAATAGATTTTCAGCACAGCTGGGCTAATGGGTTGTCTGCACAGCTGGATGAATGGATCGTCTGTACAGCTGGATGAATGGATTGTCTGTACAGCTGGATAAATGGATTGTCTGTACAGCTGCATGAATGGGTTGTCTGCACAACTGGATGATTGGATGGTCTGTACTGGTGGATGAATGGGTTGTCTGTTCAGGAAGATTAATGGGTTATCTGTACAGCAGGATGAATGGGTTGTCTGTACAGCTGAATTAATTGATAGTCTGAACAGCTGAATGAATGGATTATCTGTACAGCCGGGTGACTGGATTGCCTGTACAGCTGGGTGAATGGGTTGTCTCCACAGCTGGATTAATGGATTGTCTGTACAGCTGGATGAATGGATTGTCTGTACAGCTGGATGAATGGATTGTCTGTACAGATGGATGAATGAGTTGTTTGTACAGTGGGATAAATAGGTTTTTAGCACAGCTGGGTGAATGGGTTGTCTGCACAGCTGGATGAAAGGATTGTCTACAGCTGGATGAATCGGTTATCTGTGCAGCTGGAAGAATGGATGGTCTGTACAGCTAGATGAATGGGTTATCTGTTCAGGGAGATGAATGGGTTGTCTGTACAGTTGGATGAATGGGTTGTCTGTACAGCTGAATGAATTGATGACCTATACAGCTGGATGAATGGATTGTCTGTACAGCTGGGTGAACGGGTTGTCTGCAGAGCTGGATGGATGGATTGTCTGTACAGCTGGATGAATTTATTGTCTGTACAGCTGGATGAATGGGTTGTCTGTACAGCTGGATGAATGGATTGTCTGAACAGCTTGATGATTGGGTTGTCTGTACAGCTGGATGAATGGACTGTCTGTACAGCTGGATGAATGGAGTGTCTGTACAGCTGGTTAAATAGGTTGTCTGCACATCTGGATAAATGAATGGTCTGTACAGCTGGATGAATGGGTTGTCTTTACAGCTGGATGAATGGATTGTCTGTACAGGTGGATGAATGGATTGTCTCCATAGCTGGATGAATGAGTTGTCTGTACAGCTGGATGAATGGATTGTCTGTACAGCTGGATGAATGGGTTGTCTGTACCGCTGGATAAATAGGTTTTCAGCACAGCTGGGTGAATGGGTTGTCTACACAGCTGGATGAAAGGACTGTCTACAGCTGGGTGAATGAGTTGTCTCCACAGCTGGATGAATGGGTTGTCTTTACAGCTGGATGATTGGATTGTCTGTACAGGTGGATGAATTGATTGTCTGTACAGCTGGATGAATGGTTTTTCTGTTCAGCTGAATAAATAGATTTTCAGCACAGCTGGGCTAATGGGTTGTCTGCACAGCTGGATGAAAGGATTGCCTACAGCTGGATGAATTGGTTGTCTGTACAGCTGGTTGAATGGATTGCCTGTACAGCTGGATGAATGGGTTGTCTGTGCAGCTGAATGAATTGATGGTCTGTACAACTGAATGAATGGATTGTCTGTACAGCTGGATAAGTGGGTTGTCTGTACAGCTGAATGAATGGATTGTCTGTACAGCTGGATGAATGGATTGTCTGTACAGCTGGATGAAAGGATTGTCTGTACAGCTGGATGAAAGGTTTTTCTGTACAGCCGGATGGATGGGTTGTCTGTACAGCTGGATGAATGGATCGTCTCTACAGCTGGATGAATGGAATTGTCTGTACAGCTGGATAAATGGATTGTCTGTGCAGCTGCATGAATGGGTTGTCTGCACAGCTGCATGAATGGATTGTCTGCACAACTGGATGATTAGATGGACTGTACAGGTGGATGAATGAGTTGTCTGTACAGCTGGATGAATGAATTGTCTGTACAGCTGGATGAATGGGTTGTCTGAACTGCTGGATAAATATGTTTTCAGCACAGCTGGGTGAATGGGTTGTCTGCACAGCTGGATGAAAGGACTGTCTCCAGCTGGGTGAATGAGTTGTCTCCACAGCTGGATGAATGAATTGTCTTTACAGCTGGATGAATGGATTGTCTGTACAGGTGGATACATTGATTGTCTGTACAGCTGGATGAATGGGTTTTCTGTTCAGCTGGATAAATAGATTTTCAGCACAGCTGGGCTATTGGGTTGTCTGTACAGCTGAATTAATTGATGATCTGTACAACTGAATGAATGGATTGTCTGTGCAGCCGGGTGACTGGATTGCCTGTACAGCTGGGTGAATGGGTTGTCTCCACACCTGGATGAATGGATTGTCTGTACAGCTGGATGAATGGATTGTCTGTACAGCTGGATGAATGGAGTGTCTGTACAGCTGGATAAATAGGTTGTCTGCACATCTGGATGAATGGGTGGTCTGTACAGCTGGATGAATGGGTTGTCTTTTCAGATGGATGAATGGGTTGTCTGCACAGCTGGATGAAAGGACTGTCTACAGCTGGGTGAATGAGTTGTCTCCACATCTGGATGAATGGATTGTCTTTACAGCTGGATGATTGGATTGTCTGTACAGGTGGATGAATTGATTGTCTGTACAGCTGGATGAATGGTTTTTCTGTTCAGCTGAATAAATAGATTTTCAGCACAGCTGGGCTAATGGGTTTTCTGCACAGCTGGATGAAAGGATTGCCTACAGCTGGATGAATGGGTTGTCTGTACAGCTGGTTGAATGGATTGCCTGTACAGCTGGATGAATGGGTTGTCTGTACAGCTAAATGAATTGATGGTCTGTTCAACTGAATGAATGGATTGTCTGTACGGCTGGATGAGTGGGTTGTCTAAACAGCTGAATGAATGGATTGCCTGTACAGCTGGATGAATGGATTGTCTGTACAGCTGGATGAAAGGATTGTCTGTACAGCTGGATGAAAGGTTTTTCTGTACAGCCGGATGGATGGGTTGTCTGTACAGCTGGATGAATGGATTGTCTGTACAGCTGGATGAATGGAATTTTCTGTACAGCTGGATAAATGGATTGTCTGTGCAGCTGCATGAATGGGTTGTCTGCACAGCTGCATGAATGGATTGTCTGCACAACTGGATGATTGGATGGTCTGTACAGGTGAATGAATGAGTTGTCTGTACAGCTGGATGAATGAATTGTCTGTACAGCTGGGTGAATGGGTTGTCTGTACTGCTGGATAAATATGTTTTCTGCACAGTTGGGTGAATGGGTTGTCTGCACAGCTGGATGAAAGGGCTGTCTACAGCTGGGTGAATGAGTTGTCTCCACAGCTGGATGAATGAATTGTCTTTACAGCTGGATGAATGGATTGTCTGTACAGCTGGATGAATGAATTGTCTGCACAGCTGGATGAATGGGTTGTCTGTACTGCTGGATAAATAGGTTTTCAGCACAGCTGGGTGAATGGGTTGTCTGCACAGCTGGATGAAAGGACTGTCTACAGCTGGGTAAATGAGTTGTCTCCACAGCTGGATGAATGGATTGTCTTTATAGCTGGATGATTGGATTGTCTGTACAGGTGGATGAATTGATTGTCTGTACAGCTGGATGAATGGTTTTTCTGTTCAGCTGAATAAATAGATTTTCAGCACAGCTGGGCTAATGGGTTGTCTGCACAGCTGGATGAATGGATCGTCTGTACAGCTGGATGAATGGATTGTCTGTACAGCTGGATAAATGGATTGTCTGTACAGCTGCATGAATGGGTTGTCTGCACAACTGGATGATTGGATGGTCTGTACTGGTGGATGAATGGGTTGTCTGTTCAGGAAGATTAATGGGTTATCTGTACAGCAGGATGAATGGGTTGTCTGTACAGCTGAATTAATTGATAGTCTGAACAGCTGAATGAATGGATTATCTGTACAGCCGGGTGACTGGATTGCCTGTACAGCTGGGTGAATGGGTTGTCTCCACAGCTGGATTAATGGATTGTCTGTACAGCTGGATGAATGGATTGTCTGTACAGCTGGATGAATGGATTGTCTGTACAGATGGATGAATGAGTTGTTTGTACAGTGGGATAAATAGGTTTTTAGCACAGCTGGGTGAATGGGTTGTCTGCACAGCTGGATGAAAGGATTGTCTACAGCTGGATGAATCGGTTATCTGTGCAGCTGGAAGAATGGATGGTCTGTACAGCTAGATGAATGGGTTATCTGTTCAGGGAGATGAATGGGTTGTCTGTACAGTTGGATGAATGGGTTGTCTGTACAGCTGAATGAATTGATGACCTATACAGCTGGATGAATGGATTGTCTGTACAGCTGGGTGAACGGGTTGTCTGCAGAGCTGGATGGATGGATTGTCTGTACAGCTGGATGAATTTATTGTCTGTACAGCTGGATGAATGGGTTGTCTGTACAGCTGGATGAATGGATTGTCTGAACAGCTTGATGATTGGGTTGTCTGTACAGCTGGATGAATGGACTGTCTGTACAGCTGGATGAATGGAGTGTCTGTAAAGCTGGTTAAATAGGTTGTCTGCACATCTGGATAAATGAATGGTCTGTACAGCTGGATGAATGGGTTGTCTTTACAGCTGGATGAATGGATTGTCTGTACAGGTGGATGAATGGATTGTCTCCATAGCTGGATGAATGAGTTGTCTGTACAGCTGGATGAATGGATTGTCTGTACAGCTGGATGAATGGGTTGTCTGTACCGCTGGATAAATAGGTTTTCAGCACAGCTGGGTGAATGGGTTGTCTACACAGCTGGATGAAAGGACTGTCTACAGCTGGGTGAATGAGTTGTCTCCACAGCTGGATGAATGGGTTGTCTTTACAGCTGGATGATTGGATTGTCTGTACAGGTGGATGAATTGATTGTCTGTACAGCTGGATGAATGGTTTTTCTGTTCAGCTGAATAAATAGATTTTCAGCACAGCTGGGCTAATGGGTTGTCTGCACAGCTGGATGAAAGGATTGCCTACAGCTGGATGAATTGGTTGTCTGTACAGCTGGTTGAATGGATTGCCTGTACAGCTGGATGAATGGGTTGTCTGTGCAGCTGAATGAATTGATGGTCTGTACAACTGAATGAATGGATTGTCTGTACAGCTGGATAAGTGGGTTGTCTGTACAGCTGAATGAATGGATTGTCTGTACAGCTGGATGAATGGATTGTCTGTACAGCTGGATGAAAGGATTGTCTGTACAGCTGGATGAAAGGTTTTTCTGTACAGCCGGATGGATGGGTTGTCTGTACAGCTGGATGAATGGATCGTCTCTACAGCTGGATGAATGGAATTGTCTGTACAGCTGGATAAATGGATTGTCTGTGCAGCTGCATGAATGGGTTGTCTGCACAGCTGCATGAATGGATTGTCTGCACAACTGGATGATTAGATGGACTGTACAGGTGGATGAATGAGTTGTCTGTACAGCTGGATGAATGAATTGTCTGTACAGCTGGATGAATGGGTTGTCTGAACTGCTGGATAAATATGTTTTCAGCACAGCTGGGTGAATGGGTTGTCTGCACAGCTGGATGAAAGGACTGTCTACAGCTGGGTGAATGAGTTGTCTCCACAGCTGGATGAATGAATTGTCTTTACAGCTGGATGAATGGATTGTCTGTACAGGTGGATACATTGATTGTCTGTACAGCTGGATGAATGGGTTTTCTGTTCAGCTGGATAAATAGATTTTCAGCACAGCTGGGCTATTGGGTTGTCTGTACAGCTGAATTAATTGATGATCTGTACAACTGAATGAATGGATTGTCTGTGCAGCCGGGTGACTGGATTGCCTGTACAGCTGGGTGAATGGGTTGTCTCCACACCTGGATGAATGGATTGTCTGTACAGCTGGATGAATGGATTGTCTGTACAGCTGGATGAATGGAGTGTCTGTACAGCTGGATAAATAGGTTGTCTGCACATCTGGATGAATGGGTGGTCTGTACAGCTGGATGAATGGGTTGTCTTTTCAGATGGATGAATGGGTTGTCTGCACAGCTGGATGAAAGGACTGTCTACAGCTGGGTGAATGAGTTGTCTCCACATCTGGATGAATGGATTGTCTTTACAGCTGGATGATTGGATTGTCTGTACAGGTGGATGAATTGATTGTCTGTACAGCTGGATGAATGGTTTTTCTGTTCAGCTGAATAAATAGATTTTCAGCACAGCTGGGCTAATGGGTTTTCTGCACAGCTGGATGAAAGGATTGCCTACAGCTGGATGAATGGGTTGTCTGTACAGCTGGTTGAATGGATTGCCTGTACAGCTGGATGAATGGGTTGTCTGTACAGCTAAATGAATTGATGGTCTGTACAACTGAATGAATGGATTGTCTGTACGGCTGGATGAGTGGGTTGTCTAAACAGCTGAATGAATGGATTGCCTGTACAGCTGGATGAATGGATTGTCTGTACAGCTGGATGAAAGGATTGTCTGTACAGCTGGATGAAAGGTTTTTCTGTACAGCCGGATGGATGGGTTGTCTGTACAGCTGGATGAATGGATTGTCTGTACAGCTGGATGAATGGAATTTTCTGTACAGCTGGATAAATGGATTGTCTGTGCAGCTGCATGAATGGGTTGTCTGCACAGCTGCATGAATGGATTGTCTGCACAACTGGATGATTGGATGGTCTGTACAGGTGAATGAATGAGTTGTCTGTACAGCTGGATGAATGAATTGTCTGTACAGCTGGGTGAATGGGTTGTCTGTACTGCTGGATAAATATGTTTTCTGCACAGTTGGGTGAATGGGTTGTCTGCACAGCTGGATGAAAGGGCTGTCTACAGCTGGGTGAATGAGTTGTCTCCACAGCTGGATGAATGAATTGTCTTTACAGCTGGATGAATGGATTGTCTGTACAGGTGGATAAATGGATTGTCTGTACAGCTGGATGAATGGGTTTTCTGTTGAGCTGGATAAATAGATTTTCAGCACAGCTGGGCTATTGGGTTGTCTGTACAGCTGAATTAATTGATGGTCTGTACAACTGAATGAATGGATTGTCTGTACAGCCGGGTGACTGGATTGCCTGTACAGCTGGGTGAATGGGTTGCCTCCACACCTGGATGAATGGATTGTCTGTACAGCTGGATGAATGGATTGTCTGTACAGCTGGATGAATGGGTTGTTTGTACAGTGGGGTAAATAGGCTTTTAGCACAGCTGGGTGAATGGCTTGTCTGCGCAGCTGGATGAAAGGATTGCCTACAGCTGGATGAATGGGTTATCTGTATAGTTGGATGAATGGATGGTCTGTACATCTAAATGAATGGGTTATCTGTTCAGGTAGATGAATGGGTTGTCTGTATAGTTGTATGCATGGGTTGTCTGTATAGCTGAATGAATTGTTGGTCTGTACATCTGGATGAATGAATTGTGGGTACAGCTGGGTGAATAGATTGTTTGCACAGCTGGATGAATGGGTTGCCTATACAGCTGGATGAATGAATTGTCTGTACAGCTGGATGAAAGGTTTGTCTGTACAGTTGGATTATTGGGTTGTCTGTACAGCTGGATGAATGGGTTGTCTGTACAGCTGGGTGAATGGGTTCTCTGCACAGCTGCATGAACGAATTGTCTGTACAGCTGGATAAAAGAATTGTCTGTATAAGTGGATGAATGGGTTGTCTGTACAGCTGGATGAATGGATTGTCTGTCCAGCTGGATGAATAGATTGTCTGTACAGCTGCATAAAAGGATTGTCTGTACAGCTGGGTGAAAGGCTTGTCTGTACATCTGGATGAATGGATTGTCTGCAATACTGGATGAATGGATGGTCTGTACAGGTGGATGAATAGGTTGTCTGTTCAGAAAGATTAATGGGTTGTCTGTACAGCTGGATGAATTGATGGTCTGTACAGCTGGATGAATGGATTGTTTGTACAATTGGGTGAATAAATTGTCTGTACGGCTGGGTGAATGGGTTGTCTCCACAGTTGGATGAATGAGTTGTCTGTACAGCTGGATGAATGAATTGTCTGTACAGCTGGATAAATGGGTTGTCTGTACTGCTGGATAAATAGGTTTTCAGCACAGCTGGGTGAATGGGTTGTCTGCACAGCTGGATGAAAGGATTGTCTACAGCTAGGTGAATGAGTTGTCTCCACAGCTGGATGAATGGATTGTCTTTACAGCTGGATGAATGGATTGTCTGTGCAGGTGGATGAATGGATTGTCTGTACAGCTGGATGAATGGATTGTCTGTACAGCTGGATGAATGGATTGTCTGTACAGCTGGATAAATAGGTTTCTGCACAACTGGGTGAATTGGTTGTCTGCACAGCTAGATGAAAGGGTTGTCTATACAGCTGGATGAATGGATAGTCTGTATAGCTGGCTGAATGGATGGTCTGTACAGCTGGATGAATGGATTGTCTGTACAGCTGGATGAATGGATTGTCTGTACAGCTGGATGAATGGATTGTTTGTACAGTGGGATAAATAGGCTTTTAGCACAGCTGGTTGAATGGGTTGTCTGCACAGCTGCATGAAAGGATTGTCTACAGCTGAATGCATGGGTTATTTGTACAGTTGGATGAATCTATCCCCTCCAGACAAGAAGCACCTTGACGCCGCGTCTAGATCACCAAGACTCCAACTCCAGGAGCTAAAAGATGGGAAGCAAATACTTTGTGTACAAGACTTGAAGTTAGCATTTGAAGCAGTGTGATTTCCTGCCTTGATGATAGTTCTTCTCTCATCACCTGCAGTCAGACACTCTCTCTGTTTACTCCTCTTGTGACTCAGCTGGGACTTGCTGTCTGGATTGGAGGGTTCATCCCCTGGACAGAAGGAATCTGCCTAACTAGACATTCTTAGGCACTTCCCTTCTGCTGTTTTGATCCCTGTCTTTCCGTCCATCCTTATGGACGTACTGCTAGTAACTCAAACAAGGACTCCTCCCCGGTGCCAGTGATATCCGTTTAATTGCTTCAGTACAATGCGTTTACGCCGGTTATTGCTTGTACTTTATACAATACTCTGAAATGTTTTACCCGATGCTTCTTCTACTCATGTTATTCCAATGCCTTGTATAACGGCCTGAAACCCAAGCGACTCGTCAGCGATAACAGAAAGCAAAGAAGAGGCAGGTAAATTAAATATCTGAGATTGTCATTGGGTTGCTTTTACTTTAGGTTTTTCGTGACACCTGCTATTTTATACTTTACATTGCTTTCAGTCTCCTAGGTTACAGCGGTGTGCGGTGCATTACGACTGCAGCGTGGCTGTGACTGCCCAGCGTGTGATCGTGGCAAACACAGCTCATAGAGGCGGCCATCAGCAGAACAGGGAGCCTCACCAGACAGCAGGAGGGTGGGAGGGGGTTGGCCGCTTCCAGCAGCAACATCATCACATGCTGTTCCTGTCTAGCACAGCGTCGGGGGACGCCTGCTTATTTTAATGGGAGCAGGGTAAATTTAAAGGGAAAAAAACCAACAGCTGCCTGCAGGAAGCGGCGGCATAGCAAGGGCCTCATGAACCCCGATGCAGTCACAGAAATGGGCCCCCATTCCCTGGTTAGGCAGTGAAAGCAGCCATAACTGGGGTATGCCCCTGCTGCTCTACCCATAGCTAAGCCCTTGGCAGGAAGTCCTCTTCTTACGGCATTTCACTGGCATCAACCACTTCCAGACATAGGGAAGGTGTACAGTGGTCATGTAACCTTAATCAGAAGCACTGATCACAAGGCCAAGGGAGCAGCGCTTCATCTACAGCTCTAGGCTAGTCACAGTGGCTGGGTCTCAGGTACAGTGCGAGAGCAAAGATTTAGTCAAGGTACTGAGAGCATGGCAATCCACTCTCACCCATAAGCAAATAGCAGGAAGTTGTCACCTAGGCGCTGAATGAACTCATCAGGAAGTGAAACCATCATAGGAAATAATGTAGGTTTGAAAGCCCGGTTTACCCGGAAA
Source organism: Triturus cristatus (assembly GCF_964204655.1). Classification (NCBI taxonomy): domain Eukaryota; kingdom Metazoa; phylum Chordata; class Amphibia; order Caudata; family Salamandridae; genus Triturus; species Triturus cristatus. Next base: position 1,015,710,138 of record NC_140579.1, on the reverse strand, counting down.
GCCAATGTTGAGTTTTCTCAAGTGGACGATCACCTGTATAATGGGAGAGGATGTCCCTGGAATTCATAACTCTCAAACTCTTGACTCAAAAGTGGAGGTGAAGTCAGGCGTATAAGAGGGGATCCCTTTAAGGTGAATAAAGAAATAACACTTTTAGAGGGCGATATGAATTTGAAAAGCATTGAGGCTTTTTATTTGTAAGGCAAGAGAAAATAGTCAAATGGAGATGACACCTGCGAAATGCAGATGAGTCGACAGGTTAGGGAATAAAATGTTAGCTAAGAAGGATTCGTAAATATAAGACCGGCCCTTAATGTAAGGCTCAGGGCTGTGAAATGCCAGAATGAATGTTGGAAATTTCCTTGGAAGGCATGAGTCACATGGAAGAAGGGCCTAAGACTCACAAATGGGGTGATGTGATGTATTAGCCTCAGAATTAAGTCAGCATACAGAAGAAACAGGCAAAAGTAAGAACAAACCTTCTAAATAGGGCTCATGGCTTGGAAATATAAGAATCACATGCAATAACAAGAATACTTCTCTGGGCTTGGTTCTTAAAAGTGAAAGAGGTTTTGTCTGTGTTATTCGGGATCTAGGAGGGCGATGCTCCCTTGGCGCCACTGCTATGTTGTAGGCCTTGTTCTGATGGCAACGACTGAATCAGATCATCTCATAGCAAAGGGAGCCAACATTCACATCATCCAGTTATAATGGAGAACCCGGTGATTCCTCTAGGGTGGCTGCTGGAGGGTTGTAGATGGATTGACGCTGCATGCTGCCTTAGCCCTTGGTTGAAGCAGCAAGCATGTTTCTTAAAAATAACTGAATACAAAAGTATATAGGAAACCAGTCAGTGTCTTCTGTGTGCTTTCAGTAGTATGCTATTTCTCAGTTCCTAGTGTAAATCATCTGTTGTGCGTCTAAGGGATTTAACAAGTCTCTAATTTCACAATCCAGGGTGTGCTGCTTGTCACTGGTTTCTGTACCCTCTTGTAAGCTAGTCCTCCATCTTAGCTTTATAGAGATTTGGGAAATGTTGTTTCAAAAGGTCCCATCTGAGATGCTTTGCTCTTCTGTCACTTTCACATTGTTGATATATGTTCCTTTATTTCTCTCATAAGGTCTTGAATGAAAGGGCTCTGCTGACTACATTAGTTTTTCTCATGTCTCAGAGATCTTTTTCCTTTTTGTGAATCTTTTTATGCTTCTTCCATCAATCAATCAATCAGTCGAGTTCTAGGCCGCTGCTTATCACCCAGGAGGGTATCCAGGTGCTTCTTTGATATTCTGCCCATAAGGGCTGATTACCTTGTTCTCTGTGTGTTTTGGTTAGACAGATTTGGCAGTTAAGTCTGGGGAGCTTCGGAGTCAGAGCCAAACCAGAGTTTGTGTCTTTCCGGTTGTGCTGCAGTAAGGGTTAGATCATGGTGCCTGCTCTCTTTGGGAAGGTGGGGAGGTTATTGGAGGCCTGTTGCATGCGTCTGATTATAAGAAGAGTCCTGGTTGCTCATCTTTCTCCACATTAATGAATGTTTGTTCCCATTTCATTCTGCTGTTATTCTCCTGTCTGTTCCTAGGTGTTTTTACAGGTTCGTTAATATGGCCACAGCACTCTTTTCTGCTTTGGTTTGTCTGTGTAATGGATGGTTTGATCATAGGCAAAGGGCATGTTTGGAGGCTGAGAGTGAATGAGTGAGATGTGAATGATAACTTTGCTGGAAGGTAGCCCGTTGATCCTGGCTAATACCTGGACCACGTGTTCCACTGGATGGGGGTTTCCTCTGCACATAAGGAACAAAGACTGAGATTCCTGTGGGCCGGGGGGGCATAAAGGGCAGCAGAGCTGGACAACACCTGGTCAGTAAGTGATCAAAGGCATCAATCAGAGCTCTCCATGCTTTAGTAACCCTTCCACTCCTCTGAAGAGACCGCCAGTGGGGGGAGAAGAGGCTCGACTGACTCATGTCCTGTGTGTGGCATGGCTTGACATCTGCATTATCCTGTACATGGGGCCATCAAAGAAGCTCACCGACAAGTTGCATGGACCAGGCTTCAAAGCAGACTCCACCGGCACCTGCACGTACAAACCCCTGGGGAAAGGTGCCGGATGCCTGCAGAATCATTGTCCATGACTGCATGCTTGATGAATCAATGCACTTATAAGTACCTGTAACACGGAGGCTCGAGGCTCTGGAATTCCTTGAACTCTGGTTTAAGAACAAGACCAGCTCAGGACACTCCTGACAAACGATTCAGACTTGCCTTCGACCGTGACATTCCTCAGGATGGGGTTGGGTTTCAAGAATGTTGGCCAATGCATGGTCCCACTCATGAATGGACTACAGACTCCTTTCCCTTTCGTAAACAGACATACACCACAGGGTTTTGAAGTGATAGAAACATTGCACACAGCACTATGCAAGACAATTAATAAATATGTTGGCAATGGTGCAATCTGTCGCCTGGCTGCCTAACTAGGAGCTATACTAGAACTGTCACCATGTGTGTCCATGTGGAACAGAGGTATCCAGGCTTTGCATAGAGTTATCCTTTCTCCCTTTGGCAGCATATTTTCATGGTGGGTTTATTGGCTCGTGGTATTTAGGCCAGGAGCACTGTTCACCACGGGCTTGTCTCCCTCGTTGGTGTACTGTCAGTTATCTGCCTGTTTCACGTTTAGGCCTTCAGATACTTAAATATTCCCTCTGATTTGGAAGAGGAACCTGTCTGCTGTCTTTGTCGTTTTTTTCTCTCTTTTCTCTGTCCTTTTCACACCACTTCTCTCTCTTTTACCTGTTCTCCATCTTCTATTTTTCTGTTAAACTCTTTTTTATTTTACTTCATCCTTTCCTCTCTCCTCCTCGTCTCTTCACTCTCACCATTCTATTTTTCTACTGCGCGTCTCCATCTCACTTTCTCTCCGTTTCTCTAACTTTTTAGACCACTCTGCCTCCGCCACGCCTGCTTCGTCGCATGCCCCGGATTGCTTCTCTTACATCTCTCCTCTTCTCACTCCATTCCCCTTTGCATCCTCCCTGTAGATTTGTAAACCCCTCCCCTGATTAACTCTCGCTCCTGTTTCTTAATGACCTCATCTTTTTCAGTGAATCCGTTTTTCATGGGAATGCTGCATAAATGCATTCTGCAGGACCTTTCTCCTATCTCACTGTGCGTTACCACCTGGCTAAACACCACTTTCCCTCCCCCACGCCCACCCACCTGGACTCTTTACGCAGAGGTCTCAGGAAAAGCGCCCCTGTGGGGGAGGGCGGGGCAACGCTTCCAGCTGAGGCCATAAATGCTATGAAAATAAAAAGGGAAATGTCTATTTTTGGAACGCCACAAAAGCTCAAAGGTTGCAATTTTAATGCCGAGCGCAGAATAGCAATCATTTCCATTGTTTTCGTTAATAGGAAGGGACGTTGAATCCTGTCTGAGCCAGGCGCGGGCTCTGTGCTTTCACATCTAGTGGGGTCTCCAGCCTTACCTTGACGCACTGCTCACCTGCGCTGGTCTGGGTCCCTTTTGAATCCGTGTGCTGCCGCTGTCCAGAGACATTTTACGGATGGGCAATTGTCCAGGGCCCCCACCTTCCAAGGGGGCCACATGGAAAAGTGCTGTGCCTAACTATATATCTCAATGTCTTCACTCTCTGTGCCTTCCTCTACCTCACACTCTGTGTCCCTTTACCAAGTGTCAGCTGAAGGATTCTGGGCCCCCGCCAAGACACATCCCGGCTGATTTGTGCCACCTAATTTGTGATAATTTAGTATGTAATTCAATAGTATTTGGTATCTTGCAAGCTGAAGCTTGAAGGCCTCTCAGCGCTGTGGCCTTGAACGTGAGGGCCATTAGTGGGACTATAGGCGGAACTCGAGGAATGCGGAAAGCTACTTCTGCGTTTTTCGGCGGGTCGGGTCGGGTCGAGCTGGGTAGGGCCAGAGAAGTGAGGAGAGTGGGGGGAGCCCGCCTGAGCCGCGCAAGTGATACATGCGGCATCAGGTGTCGGCGGCGCCGGTCGGACGGGTTTCTGAAGCCTGACTCCGCCGCCAGGTGAAAGGCCCCTTTCAGGCTCGCCGAGCCTGACCCACCTGCAGCAGCCTATTTTACCTATTTTCACTAAATTCCTTTCTGTATCTCCCAGGTGAGAGAGAAATGTGCACACAGGGACAGGCGGGTCTTTGAACGTCAAGGTTTCGTTTTCTGAGACCTGTCTCTATTCTTCAGCCCCCGCCTGTCTCGGCCTTCCTGCCTTACAGCCTCTAACGCCTCACCATTAGCGCCCCTAAGTATTGACGTCTAACTCTTCCCGGGCCTCCTGCTCTGTTCCCCTGCTGCCCTGTCTCTTGTGTCCTCTTCCTACCTATCTCTTCCACCGGACCCCAATTTACAGTGACTGTCCCACCCTCTCCTAGCGCCCATCTCTCACATTTGTCTCCAGTCTGTCACTGCTGCAGCTCCCCTGCTAGCCTCACTGCTAGTAAGGGCATCCCACAGGAGACCCGTCCCTCTGAAACCCGCCCTGCCCTTACCAGCCCTTCTGCCTACTTGCTATCAGACCGTGTGAGTCCACGACAAACTCTTCCTCTGCCCAGTCTCTCCCCTCCTCTTCTTCCTCCCATTTCAGCTTGTCTCTTCAGTTCGTAACCTGTACCTCAGTCACTGTCTCGTATTCTTCTAGCCACTGTCTCTTGCACTTATCTCCCCTCTTCCAATGCTGCCGTGGTGACCGGAACTCAGTGCCCTTGTGTGTCACCTCTCATTAACCCAGCCTTGCTTATTCGCTCCCCTCTTCCCTCAGTCTCGTGTTTACTACCCCCCTTGCTCGTTCTCCCTCCCTCCCCACCTCATCCTACTCTTTCCACCCACACCGCACTCGACCCTACTCTACCCTCTCTCCCTTTCTGTCCCTAAACGCTTTCCTCCCCTCTTAAGCTCACGTACTCTCTGAAAAAGCGGTTACATTCAACAATACTTCATGTTTATAGTGCATAGAAAAGGCAGGGTTGCATATTGATGCACTACATAAACAGGTGATATCACTTTCAAACTTAAAGTCACACAAAGAGGGGAGGATCTGAATGTTGAAGTGCAAGGGGGTGGGGGAGGGGGGGGCTGGCCATCCCCTCTTCGGTGATCTCACAAGTGACGGTACTAATAGCATCACCAATAATTTTTTACATTGCTCTTTATGAAATTTCAATTTTGCACATATTTATTTATTTATTTTTATTTATTTATTTTATTTTTATTTTATAATTTTATATAGCGCTGAATCACCCCTAAGGGTATCTCTGCGCTTGCAACAGGGACTGTCTTGAGCTAGAAAAGGTGTGTTTTCATCAATTTTCTGAAACGAAGGAGAGACATTTCCATGCGAAGATATAGGGGAAGAATGTTCCAAAACAAAGGAGCCAAGTAAGAAAAGGCCCTGCCACCAGAACGGGCTTTATTTATTCTAGGAACATGAAGAAGTTTTTTAGATCCTGATCGGAGTGAAGATATAGGATTATATACCTTCAGTTTCCTGGTTATATAGCAGGGGCTAAGCTCATTAAGAGCCTTGAAAATCATGCAACCTGTTTTAAATTGCACTCTTTTGCTAATAGGCAACCAATGTAATTCATGCAGTAAAGGCAGGGAGGGGGTTCTAGCCGGAGAATCCGTAACCAGACGAGCAGCTATATTCTGAATAACCTGCAATTTGTTCAATGAGGCAGCATGAGCAGAGATAAGAATAGCATTACAATAATCAATCTTGCTCATGAGCAAGGCCTGAATTAGAGTCTTCCTGGTAGAAAAAGGAAGCAACGGGAAAACTCTTCTAAGTAAACTTAGAATGAAATAGCAAGACCCAGCAATAGTATTAACATGGGTCTGCAAGGTAAGTTTACTATCAAGCTTAATGCCCAGATTTTTCACTACCTCTTTAGGTGCAGGGGCATTACCCAGCTCCTCCGGCCACCAGCTGGGTGACCAACAGATGTCAGCACCTCCGAACAGCAGAATCTCAGATTTCTCAGAGTTTAACTGGAGATAGTTGGTTTTCATCCAGGAGGCAATAGCCAACATGCCCTGAGAAAAGATAGTTTGAATATCTGATCTCCTTTTGTCGAAGGTGAGGAGGAGCTAAGTATCGTCTGCGTAAGAGATAGGGTTAAACCCCAAATCCCTCATCAGTTTAGCCAGGGGCGTCACATAGATGTTAAATAAAGTAGGGCTCAAACATGAGCCCTGCGGGACGCCTCTGGTAACCTGTGTGCGAGCAGATGTAAAAGGACCCATAGACACTGCCTGGGTACGGTTGGACAAGAAATCTCTCAACCAGCTCAAAGCAGGTCCGTTTATGCCAAGCTCTAATAATCTGTGCAAGAGAACTTGGTGGGAAATGGTATCAAATACTGCTGAAAGGTCAAGCAGCACCAAAAGTGCCGCCTGACCTTGATCTAAAGCCATTCTGATGTTATCCATCACCTCCACCAAGGCAGTCTCGGTACTATGCTTGGCACGAAAACCTGACTGAGAGACAACCAAAGCACCAGTAGACTCAAGAAATGCAGATAAGTGCTTGTTAATAAGCTTCTCCGTAATCTTGCTCTGTAGCGGAAGCAACGAAATTGGTCGATAGTTTGACAGTTCCTCATGAGAGATGTTAGAGTTTTTTCGGATGGGAAGAATTTGTGCGTGTTTCCATCTTTGAGGAAGACAAGCCAATTTCAAAGAAGTATGGATTATAGAACAAAGTGGGGGCGCCAGCTGAACCGCAAATCTAGAGGAGATTTTAGCCGGGATAATGTCTAGAGGGGATCCAGACCTGGTGCATTCCAGGAGAGTTTGCACTTCTGTGATGGTAATAGCTGGAAATGAAGTCACAAAAGGTCCTTCACTATTAGGGTATAATGTGATCTCCGCAGGAATAGGAGTGAAAGTATTAGAGAGGATGATATTTGGATAGATTCTCTCAATTTTTTGTACAAAAAAGGAGGAAATATCATCACATAATGTCGGAGAAAAACTAACCCTGGTCTGGCAGGATGTGGGGTTAGTAAAATCCCGTACAATTTGAAAAAGCATCCTGGCATTATTTCCTGCCTGTTCCAAGGTCTCTGCAATGTGATTTTTACGGGCCAGTTTAACATTTTTATGATAGCTTGCCATAGCAGCTTTATAAGTAATTTTAGCTTGCTCGTTATGTGAGCGTCGCCAAACCCGCTCCAATTTTTTACAAGCACTTTTCTCCTCGCGTAAGCCTGGCGTATACCAGCCAGTAGCAGACCTTTTAGGTGAATATCTGAGAGGTTTGAGAGGAATTACTTTATTAAGTAAGTTACTGTTGGACTTGGCCCTTCTGGCAGGTTCACCCCTGAACTTTTTTGCTTTTTATTGGTGACTTGGGGTGGTGATTTTTGGTTTCTGCGCACTTTCCCTGTGTCCCAGGATAAAGTGCGTGCGCACTCTGAGTGCATGTGGTGAGATAGGCCTGCCCTCCCATAGGAATGCATGGGGAATGTATGTGTCCCTAGTAGTTCCTGATGCGTGGGGTGTGCAGGCCCGAGCTTGGTATGTGCGGACTCGTGTGATTGAATGCTGCGCGATGATGTGTGCGGCGTGCATGTACCTAGTGTGGAAGTGCCACTTCTAGAAGTGGGCACTTCTGTGTGCAGTTTGTCTGGCGTATAATTGGCTGGAGCTGGCTGGTGAGCCTGACCCCAGGAGTCTGGTTGGGTCTGCCCCAGTGGTGAGTGTGAGATTAGCATGCTGATGGCTGGGGAGGAGTGCACCTTGGACCTGAATAGGGCAGGGCTTTCCCCACACAATGCTGGCTCCGCCCCCTGTGGTGCGACTGACGACCCTAGCCCTGCCAGTGAATAGAGTGAGGGGCTGAGCACATCAAGGGTGCTCCCCAACCAGCTGTGACTGGTTTTCCCCCTCACCCTGAAACAAGAACAAAGGGGTTTAGTGTATAAAAATGGGGCTGTGTCCCCACAGAAACTGTTCTCTTCCAGGATCCTGAGGGGGGCTGCTGCTTTGATGGAGGCCAGGAGGAACCGCCACTTTGGACTGCCTTCCTGCCTGGAGGGCCCAGTGAGCTGGCCCCTGGCCCAGCCTTGCCCCCTGCCCACCTTACTAAGGACTTTGCTGGATTTGGTGGTTATTTCACCCCTAAGCGCCTGTGAGCGCTTTTCTCTGCCTTATAGCGCTAGGAGCGCTCTCTCTGTGGCCCCAGCAGCGCCGAGCTGCAATATTTAGCGAGGGAACCCCGGCGTGGGATTCCCCGCTTTTCGGCCGTGTTCTAAAGCGGGTGCCCACCCCGCATTGTGGCGCTTGCGGGTGCCTACCCCGCTTATTTAATTATTTTCCTACGGCGGGTGCCCACCCCGCCGTATATTGCTTGTGACGAGGGAGCCTACCCCTCTGACTGCCGAAGTTTAAAGTCACCGCCGCGGCCCGGTTTTCAAACAGGAAGTCAGGCAGGCCTTTGGAGACGGGGGCGTGGCAACCAGGAAGCAGCCGGGAGCCTACCCCGTGCTGTCCCGGGCAAAGCAGGAAGAACCCCAGAGAGCGAGAGAGCCCCGAGGAGCGGGAGCTCTCTGGTGCCGCCTCACACTGCCCCGGTGGAAGAGTCCGGTGTGACGGGAGCGCCGGAGGCTCCCTAAGCGAAGCAGACCGGCAGCGAGAGGAACGGAGTCCCCCTGCGAGTGAACCGGTGAGTAGGGGAGGGCCCGGGGGGCTCCGTGGTGTCAGCATTCTCTATTCTAGAGCGCTTGGATGCTCTAAACGTTTGGGGGCATTGTTCTTCGTTTGTCAAGAGCCCATCGAGGCTCCACCTTACGGGGGCATCTCTTTTAAACGGCGGGCGGCCCCGGAAGGCAGCGGGCCGCCCCAACGTTTCTGGGGGCATTATTCGTTGGCATTGCAGAGCGCGAGTGGCGCTCCAACGTAGAGGGCACTTTCACTGTGATCAGAGCGGCCCCGGAAGGCAGCGGGCCGCTCCAACCAAAGGGGCACCCTATTCGAGAGCCAGCGAGGCTCCAACGCCGCAGCATGATCTTCTCGAGCCCCTGAGAGGCTCCAACGTTGCCCCACATTCACTTCAGAGCCCACGAGGCTCCAACGACGGGGGCAGTATTTCGTGGAGTCCAGAGGGACTCCCACGAGGCGCATTTGCATAGAGCTCAGTGTAGCTCCAACGTTGGGGGCAAATTACTTGTTTAAAGAGCCCCAAGAAGGCTCCCAGTGCGACAGATTGCTTCTAAATGGCACAGTGGTGCCCACGCCCCTTTCCCCAGCTGCCCAGCATTTAGTGGGCAGCTGCAACGTGTAGGTTGTGCGTCGCGCACCCTGGACTGCGCAGCCTGCGCAGTCGCGCCCTGACTTTGCTGGACACAGGGTGTTTGAGCCCCTTCAAGGCCAGTTGGCCTAGGGACTGCCACAGGTGGTGGCTAATGTGAGTTCTGGCGCTATTGTTCCTTTCCTGCACCTGAAATGTTTTTATGCATCATGTGTTTTATTGCCTTACACCTCTGAATGTGTTGTGATGCATCATGTGTAATGTGCGTTTACCCCTACAGGTATTGTGATACTTAGGTGGTTGTTTGTTTTCTCCTAGTACAGGTGGTGCTAGTGAGGTCCTAGTTCCTTGCGCGATATTGTCCTAAGGTGGTTAGGGTTGCGTAGGTGGTACTTACCTGATACCAGTAGTTACTGGTTGTGTGCTATATATGTTCTATTTTTAGTGCTACAGTAATTGTATGTGCTATGTTCTAAAGTATTATTCTGTGTTCTAAGTGCTAATTTCTACAAAGTGCTAATTCCTGACAGTGGTCCATGTGGCCCTGTCCCCTGTACATATAATCCCTTGTAAATTCTGCCCGTGCCTGTTGGCACATTGTAAAGTGTGTGTTTTTATCTAATGTGTGGTGTATAATACAAAGGCTATTTTTACAGAATACCTTGTGTGGAGTTTCCTTTGTGGTGGGCCTTGGGTGTTGTTGCTGGGTGCGCGCGCAAACGCTTTACACATCGACTCCGGGATAAGCCTGACTGCTCGTGCCAAGCTACCAAGGGGGTGAGCAGGGATTATCTTTGGCGTGTAACTTCCTTGCCCTGACTAGAGTGGTGGTTTCTGCCTGACTTTGGCGCAAGCCTTAGCCAACCAGAAATCCCATTTCTAACATTGGTGATCAGCGGTGGGATTTGGACTTGCGTTTGCGCTGTACCGCAGCAGCAACTGGCCGCACTACAAAACTCTGCATTTAGATAAATCACATGGTATAGGGATTATTGTTTTAAGTTTGTTTTTAAATGTCATTTCTTTGGAAATGTGTTTCTTGTGCACTGTGAGTTAGGTGTCCCTAGCTCGGGAGGGTAGATCATCCCCCTTAGTGCATTGTGTTTTCTGGATTCACCAGAGGGTGGGATCCAGTGGTGGCAGCATAATAGTGTCCAGTACATTTGTCCCCCGCCCTGCGCCCAGAGTTGGTACCTGTGTCACATGGTGGTCAGGTTGAGGAATCAGGTGTGGTAGAAACGGCCTTACCAGTCCGAGGGGAGGGTTGTGTGTGGATGAATGGTGTGTGGCACTAGGCAAGTGAGTGTGAGTTCTCTGGTATAGAGAGCTTGCTGAATCCTTTGTGAATTGTGTACTCCTGTGTTAAACGCAGACCCCTAGGTTCCCTGTGTGATCTTTTCTCTAGAACGTCTGCCAGAATGGAGCCTGCTTTTGATCCCAGTGATCTAGTTTATTACAGTATGCAGGAGTTGGAAAGGTTCTGTAGAGGGAGAAACATAGGGGTGAGAGAGTCAGACACTGTGTACGAACTGAGGAACCACATGATTGGATGGCAAGCAGGTGAATGGAAACGTGAGCGCAGTGAGGAAGACAGGGCCCGGGCCTCTCACCTGGAGGGTGGTGGGTCTGTGGGGAGCCCTGAAGATTCAGAAGAAGATGACAGTACCTGGACGCCAGTAGAGAGTGAGGACCCCATGGGTAGGGAGTCCCTTGCTGGGTCCAGCGTAGGAGATAGCGCCTCATCCCTTTCCCTGTCCCCTAAGCACAGTGGTAGTTTTCTGGATTCCCCAGTGAGGGTGGAGTCCAGTGGTGGCAGCGATATAAAGTGCAGTATAGAGAGTCCCAGTCCCAGTTCCCCGAGTGTGGTACCTTGTTCCCGAGAGGAGGAATGTAGGTTGAAGTTCAGGGGCAGTAAGAAGCTGTCTCACCAGTCTTGGGAGGAGGCTGTGGAGGAATGTCATGATGCCCTGGTGGACTGGCTGGTGTTTAACCCGGAGCAGGATTTGGATGGAGTACTAAACATGATTATCAAAGAGCAGATGCTCAGTAGTTGTTCTCCAGGGTTGCGCCAACACCTGTTGAGGTATAACTCTTTTTGTCCATGGGAACTTGCAGAGGAAGCAGAGCGCTGGGAAAGGGCCAGAGGTTCTCTAGAGTCATTAGTGAGTGATTCCAACAATAGTGGGTCAGAGATCCTCCAGCCCAGTGTGGTGGAGGAGGCTCAGTGTAGCCCAGCTAGGTCCCAGGATAGCGAGGAGGGTGTAGGGGCTTACTGCCTGGCTCAGTGGAGCGGGAGTAAGGGGGTGACCGAGGGTCCCCAGATGCCTGAAACCCTGCCTCAGGACTTGGATGGTTTCATGAGGGAACACCAAGTTGGGGACCTAGGCTGTCCTGTTAGTCCACTTGAGGAAGATCTCTTAGTGAGTAGAGGATCTGGAGCGCCTGTAAACAGGGCTCCTGTGGTTCTAGAGTCTGGCAGTACCGCTCCGGTAGGGAGGGTACAGGAGTCCAGCGTGAGCAGTGATTGGGGGATGAGTTCCCCAGTGGAAGAGCCGGTGGGACAGGGACTACCCAGTTGGGCTAGGATCCCGTGTAGTGACCAGGGTGACACCACTTCTGTTCTGGGGGATCTCCGCGCACTGTCAGGTGGACAGGGGACGGGAGATCAGCACCAGACAGACAGTCGCTCGACATATGTGTCATTTGATAGCCTCAGGGGGATGGAGTGGAAATCCCCAGAAGTCCTGGAGTGCCACGCAATTATTCCACCAAAGGTTCTAGGCCGGAGGTTGGGAGGCCAGGTTCAGGATCAGCCTGACCTGAAGGGTGGGACGTCTTTAACCAGCGTCCCGACCGGTTCTTCTTCCAGAGGTACCGCCCCAGTTGGTAGGGAGCAGGGCTCTGGAAGGGGGTGCAGAGGGTGGGAGAGCCCACCTTTGGCCCCGGTACAACCTGAGGGGTTAAACCCTGGGTTGGAATGGCGTTCTAGGTGTACCCCTCGCCAGAGGAGGAGGAACCCTAGGAGAAGAGGTAGGGGGAGGAGAGCCTTCCCTGAGACTCCTGGTCTGCTTGAGGGTGTAGACCCTAGGCTGGAGAACCAGTGGCAGTCTAGTCCTGTCTTGCAGAGAGGAAGAGTGGAGAATGGCCGCTATGTGCCAGGGGTTACTACCCCCCACTCTGTGATTAGGCAAGGACCGGTGGCACCTGGGTGGCCTAGGGCCTGGTCTTGGCCGCGGACAGCTTGGGAGTACCAGTGGGGTAGCCCAGTTGGTCCGGACAGTGGTTTTAAAAGGAATTCCATGGGTTCACCGTGGCGTAGAACCGGAGGGTGTCCCTGCAGTTGCGGGCCCGCGTCCGTGTTCTATCGCCCCAAGCAGGGAAGTCCATCACGGTGGTGATTGGTCTGCCCTGCGTTTTGGCTGGAAGGGGGTTGTGTTGGACTTGGCCCTTCTGGCAGGTTCACCCCTGAACTTTTTTGCTTTTTATTGGTGACTTGGGGTGGTGATTTTTGGTTTCTGCGCACTTTCCCTGTGTCCCAGGATAAAGTGCGTGCGCACTCTGAGTGCATGTGGTGAGATAGGCCTGCCCTCCCATAGGAATGCATGGGGAATGTATGTGTCCCTAGTAGTTCCTGATGCGTGGGGTGTGCAGGCCCGAGTTTGGTATGTGCGGACTTGTGTGATTGAATGCTGCGTGATGATGTGTGCGGCGTGCATGTACCTAGTGTGGAAGTGACACTTCTAGAAGTGGGCACTTCTGTGTGCAGTGTGTCTGGCGTATGATTGGCTGGAGCTGGCTGGTGAGCCTGACTCCAGGAGTCTGGTTGGGTCTGCCCCAGTGGTGAGTGTGAGATTAGCATGCTGATGGCTGGGGAGGAGTGCACCTTGGACCTGAATAGGGCAGGGCTTTCCCCACACAATGCTGGCTCCGCCCCCTGTGGTGCGACTGACGACCCTAGCCCTGCCAGTGAATAGAGTGAGGGGCTGAGCACATCAAGGGTGCTCCCCAACCAGCTGCGACTGGTTTTCCCCCTCACCCTGAAACAAGAACAAAGGGGTTTAGTGTATAAAAATGGGGCTGTGTCCCCACAGAAACTGTTCTCTTCCAGGATCCTGAGGGGGGCTGCTGCTTTGATGGAGGCCAGGAGGAACCGCCACTTTGGACTGCCTTCCTGCCTGGAGGGCCCAGTGAGCTGGCCCCTGGCCCAGCCTTGCCCCCTGCCCACCTTACTAAGGACTTTGCTGGATTTGGTGGTTATTTCACCCCTAAGCGCCTGGGAGCGCTTTTCTCTGCCTTATAGCGCTAGGAGCGCTCTCTCTGTCGCCCCAGCAGCGCCGAGCTGCAATATTTAGCGAGGGAACCCCGGCGTGGGATTCTCCGCTTTTCGGCCGTGTTCTAAAGCGGGTGCCCACCCCGCATTGTGGCGCTTGCGGGTGCCTACCCCGCTTATTTAATTATTTTCCTACGGCGGGTGCCCACCCCGCCGTATATTGCTTGTGACGAGGGAGCCTACCCCTCTGACTGCTGAAGTTTAAAGTCACCGCCGCGGCCCGGTTTTCAAACAGGAAGTCAGGCATGCCTTTGGAGACGGGGGCGTGGCAACCAGGAAGCAGCTGGGAGCCTACCCCGCGCTGTCCCGGGCAAAGCAGGAAGAACCCCAGAGAGCGAGAGAGCCCCGAGGAGCGGGAGCTCTCTGGTGCCGCCTCGCACTGCCCCGGTGGAAGAGTCCGGTGTGACGGGAGCACCAGAGGCTCCCTAAGCGAAGCAGACCGGCAGCGAGAGGAACGGAGTCCCCCTGCAAGCAGCCCGGTGAGTAGGGGAGGGCCCGGGGGGCTCCGTGGTGTCGGCATTCTCTATTCTAGAGCGCTTGGATGCTCTAAACGTTTGGGGGCATTGTTCTTCGTTTGTCAAGAGCCCATCGAGGCTCCACCTTACGGGGGCATCTCTTTCATACGGCGGGCGGCCCCGGAAGGCAGCGGGCCGCCCCAACGTTTCTGGGGGCATTATTCGTTGGCATTGCAGAGCGCGAGTGGCGCTCCAACGTAGAGGGCACTTTCACTGTGATCAGAGCGGCCCCGGAAGGCAGCGGGCCGCTCCAACCAAAGGGGCACCCTATTCGAGAGCCAACGAGGCTCCAACGCCGCAGCATGATCTTCTCGAGCCCCTGAGAGGCTCCAATGTTGCCCCACATTCACTTCAGAGCCCACGAGGCTCCAACGACGGGGGCAGTATTACGTGGAGTCCAGAGGGACTCCCACGAGGCGCATTTGCGTAGAGCTCAGTGTAGCTCCAACGTTGGGGGCAAATTACTTGTTTAAAGAGCCCCGAGAAGGCTCCCAGTGCGACAGATTGCTTCTAAATGGCACAGTGGTGCCCACGCCCATTTCCCCAGCTGCCCAGCATTTAGTGGGCAGCTGCAACGTGTAGGTTGTGCCTCGCGCGCCCTGGACTGCGCAGCCTGCGCAGTCGCGCCCTGACTTTGCTGGACACAGGGTGTTTGAGCCCCTTCAAGGCCAGTTGGCCTAGGGACTGCCACAGGTGGTGGCTAATGTGAGTTCTGGCGCTATTGTTCCTCTCCTGCACCTGAAATGTTTTTATGCATCATGTGTTTTATTTCCTTACACCTCTGAATGTGTTGTGATGCATCATGTGTAATGTGCGTTTACCCCTACAGGTATTGTGATACTTAGGTGGTTGTTTGTTTTCTCCTAGTACAGGTGGTGCTAGTGAGGTCCTAGTTCCTTGCGCGATATTGTCCTAAGGTGGTTAGGGTTGCGTAGGTGGTACTTACCTGATACCAGTAGTTACTGGTTGTGTGCTATATATGTTCTATTTTTAGTGCTACAGTAATTGTATGTGCTATGTTCTAAAGTATTATTCTGTGTTCTAAGTGCTAATTTCTACAAAGTGCTAATTCCTGACAGTGGTCCATGTGGCCCTGTCCCCTGTACATATAATCCCTTGTAAATTCTGCCCGTGCCTGTTGGCACATTGTAAAGTGTGTGTTTTTATCTAATGTGTGGTGTATAATACAAAGGCTATTTTTATAGAATACCTTGTGTGGAGTTTCCTTTGTGGTGGGCCTTGGGTGTTGTTGCTGGGTGCGCGCGCAAACGCTTTACACATCGCCTCCGGGATAAGCCTGACTGCTCGTGCCAAGCTACCAAGGGGGTGAGCAGGGGTTATCTTTGGCGTGTAACTTCCTTGCCCTGACTAGAGTGGTGGTTTCTGCCTGACTTTGGCGCAAGCCTTAGCCAACCAGAAATCCCATTTCTAACAGTTACCAACTCTCAAATCGAAAAATTCAAGCTGCAGATCTATATCCCCTAGCATACTGTTCCAATCCCACTCAGCAAACAATTGGTCAAGATAGTTGGCCGTTAATTTGTGCCAGGTTCTGTACTGACGGGTAACAAGTTTGTTACTTATCACAAGAGGATGGTCAATAGGACCCAGCAATTGGAAATTTATCATAAAATGATCAAACCATGTAAGCGGGACAGTTTCCCCACATTTAATATCCAAAGAATTGGCAAGAATAAGATCCAAAGTGTGGCCAGCAATGTGGGTGGGAGCAGTGTTAATGATCTCTAAACCTCCAACAGCTAGATCTTGCAAGCACAGTCTGGCATCTTGATTGGAGGCATCTTCACTGTGGATGTTGAAATCCCCAATCAAGAGAAATTTACGTGTGGTGATAAATAAGGAGAAATAAATTCAAGCAGTTGGCTGGTGAAATTAGATATAGACCCAGGTGGTCTATAAACTAGAGCGCCTTTCCAAATGCAACACGCAGAGAGGTCCAATCTAAAAACTATACATTCAAATGCTTCTGTCCCCATCTGATCAAGGATAGTGACAGTCAGTTCCTCTTTATAGATTAGGGCTATCCCCCCACCCGCTTTACCTATTCTATCCCGCCTGAGAATACGATAGCCCTCAGGTATAGCTAGAGCAATGGCCGGAGTAGAGGAAGGTTTAAGCCAGGTCTCAGTAATGAAATCCATGTCGGGCTTCTGATCGGTCAAAACATCCCATACCTCTGCGGAATGTTTAGCCAAAGATCTAACATTGGCCAGAATACAGTTCCATGCCTGGTACTGCACAATGGGAGGTGAATCACTGTGGGGCTCCGATCGAAGAGAATCAGGTAGGCATAAACAGTCAGATGATAATGTAGCAGGTGGAGTGGGACAATGGCAATGCATACTTTGGAACTTGCAGCTCGAACATGAAAAGGGACCCTCAAAGAGGCCATAGCACAAAGTATTACAGCGCGACCTATTTACAGATAGCAACTGCTCACGTGAATATGACCATGCTGGATTATACAGGGGTCCTAATGATGACAGCAAACTATCAGGGTGTCTGGCGGCTGGCGGTGTCCTGGCGCGGACGGGAGCAGACGGGCTTGCCTCTGGCGCGCCCGCTGCGTGCGCGTGCTGCTCGCTAGCATGGGACTGCTCTTAAAGCCCCCGTGATGAAAAGACTAGAGCGCTGCCCAAAATGGCGGCCTATAAAGTCCCAGTCCCTCAAATAACCACGTAATGACTCCCTAAATAGCGAGAATGGATCAACTTTTAATGTGCGGGTAAGAGCGAATGAGCAAGGAAATAAAACAGACAATTTTAAAATAATCAGATGAACTCGGCATAAAATGCACAAACAAACAGTTACACCGGTAATCTCCTTCCCTTCATCTTAGGAGAGGGGAGGGAGCCGGGGAATAAATTAAAAATGATCTAACGAGCAGTTAGAGCGTTCAGCCAACAAAACACAATTCCTACAAGGAATCCGCTATCGCGCTGCGCGCTAGCATGGGACTGCTCTTAAAGCCCCCGTGATGAAAAGACTGGAGCGCTGCCCAAAATGGCAGCCTATAAAGTCCCAGTCCCTCAAATAACCACGTAAAGACTCGCTAAATAGCGAGAATGGATCAACTTTTAATGTGCGGGTAAGAGCGAATGAGCAAGGAAATAAAACAGACAATTTTAAAATAATCAGATGAACTCGGCATAAAATGCACAAACAAACAGTTACACCGGCAATCTCCTTCCCTTCGTGTTAGGAGAGGGGAGGGAGCCGGGGAATAAATTAAAAATGATCTAACGAGCAGTTAGAGCGTTCAGCCAACAAAACACAATTCCTACAAGGAATCCGCTATATAAAGAATTTCTTTTTTGCAGGTCTTACTACAGTTCTAAAAATGCTTAACTTAACATCTTGGCAACACCCAGTTCAACTGACAGAGGGAGCGTTTCCAACAGTAAATTTACCAACAATCAAATAAACCCAACGGCCCGCCCAAAAGCAGCAACACCTGACCACCCACCTACACACCACCCTTTGGCGACAGATGCAGAGACTAAGAAAATATTCCCATATTCAGTATAACTGTAAGGAGCCCACATCAAATATATCGCATAGATGAGAGGCCCTGCAATGTTCGAGACCCGTATGTCATACCACCCCGTATGCGAGTTCAGGACATATAGGGGCACATGCATCAAAACCAGAATTTGCGATTCCTAAATAGCGATTTTTAAGGAATCGCTATTTAGAAATTGCTATCTGCAATGCATGACCCCACTAGCGAATATTTAACAAATCGGTAAAATTCGCTATCGCTAATAGCGATTTGATAATAGAGACGAGCAAACACCGGTAAAGCAATAGCGAAATTGCAAATAGCGCGTCGCATTGGAAGCATGCTGATGACACAACCAGGAAGTCATCCAGCCCTTGCTTCATTCAGTGCCCAGAGAAAGTGAGAGGAGGAAGCAAAGTGCTGGAGCTGAGCAGAACCATCATCCAACTTGGCTTGCAGGAACTTCCAGTGCACAAAAATAGATCCACCTACATCAGGGGAGAGTGCCACGCCCTGGAAACGCAAGTTAAAATTTAGTGAGAGGACACTTGAAAACCTCATAGAAGAGGTGGCCAAGAACCATGACAAGCTCTTTGGGAGACTCTCACTCAAAGTGCCAGAGGCTGAAAAACGAAAAATATGGCTCTGGGTCAAGAGCAAGGTAAATGCTGTGGGGGTCACACACCACAGTATAGATGACCTCAAGAAGCGGTGGTACGACCTGCGTAGCCATGCCAAGGAGCGATTAGCAGACAGGCTGAAGGAGGTCAAGAGTACTGGAGGGGGCCTGTTAGAAATGAGATTTCTGGTTGGCTAACGCTTGTGCCAAAACCAGGCAGAAACCAGCACTCTAGTCAGGGCAAGGAAGTTACACGCCAAAGATAACCCCTGCTCACCTCCTTGGTAGCTTGGCACGAGCAGTCAGGCTTATCCCGGAGGCAATGTGTAAAGCGTTTGCGCACGCACAGAGCAACAACATCCTAGGCCCACCACAAAAGAAACTCCACACAAGGTTATATATAAAAATAGCCTTTGTATTATAATAAGTACATTAGATAATAATCACACAATTTACACTGTGTCAACCAGCACTAGGCAGAATTTACAGGGGACTATTTACACATGACAGGACCATATGGACCACCGTCGGAATCATCACTTAGTAGAAATAGTAAAAGTAAGATTTATCATAAACGTAGAACACAACCAGTAATTGTAGCACAAACAGTAAATGTAGAGCACAACCAGTAACTACTGGCACAATAATGACCTCAGCATTATCACCTTAGCATTAGCCACCATCCTAACATATCCTGGCATGACATTAGGCATAAAACACATTAGGCCTAAAAACCATTAGCCTAACCATATTACACACTAACCTCATAACCATAAACATCATTAGGGCATAAAGGCATTGCGCAGGAGACATCCCATTAGGCCTAATATTACGCATAAATCACGGTGCCTAACATCACTCAACTGTCCCCAGGCCAACTGGCCTTCTCTAGGGCTCCAATGCTCGTTGTCCAGCAAAGTCAGGGCCTAGCTGCAAAGGCAGCAACATTCAAAAAGTGCGCAGTTGCACCACCTAAACGTGGCAGCTGCCCACTACTTGCGGGGCAGCTGTAATAATGAGCACGGGCACCAGCATGCCCCCTGAGCCCTCTCTCTGGGAGTTTAAATGAACTGCCCTCAAGCAAAAGGATGGGGCTGGCACTCAGCGTGCCGGGGAGGCCCCTCTCTGGGACTCCTAAATTACTGCGGCCCAGCGTTGCAGCTGCCTGCCGTCTTGCAGGACAGCTGAGAAAGAACTGGGGGGCACCGACAAGCACCAACCATACGCCCGGTGGAGTCCCGCTCGGGGACTCTGAAGTTAGACTCAATACCCCACTCGTGGCAGCTGCCCTCTATCAGATGGGGCAGCTGTGAAGACCAACAAGTACAGACAAGGTGCCTCGATAGGCACCAACAATCCCCTTGTGAAGCCCCACTCACAGGGGACTTCTCTGGGAGAAATCCGCTCCGGGCTCTCCTCCGGTCTCGCGGCAGCGGCGGCTGTGGAAGCTGCACACGGGGCTCTCCTCTGGTGCCGCCTATGTCGCCCTTCAATTTCGTGAGACCGGTGTCTGCAGCCGGCAGACTCTCCACCCACATGCAGGGCTCTCCTCACTCCACGAGGAGCCACCACCTTACGTAGCGAAGTCTCCGTTGTCTTCGGGCTGCTTGCCAGCGCGAGGTACGCTCCCGCCTGGCTCCGTCTGTTGATGGGGGGCTCTCACCGGCACGGAAGCCTTTAGGGGTCTTGACGTGCACGTCCCAGAGCGGGGTGGGCTCCCGCCTGGGTCTTTTCCTGGGGCCGTGCTGTGATTGGTTGGCCCGTGCAGCTTCCGGTTGGCCCTCCCCCAACCAGGCAACGGCGCCTGTCTTCCGGGTCACGCCGATAGCGGCCCGGAGGGATTTTGAAAAGCGGCTCATGCCGCGGCGGTGATTGCGTTTTCTTCTGGCAGCAAATGAGCAAATGAGGGGTAGGCTTCCTCTCAAATCACAATATAAAGCGGGGTGGGCACCCACTCAGAGTGAAAAAATGTGGGGTAGGCTCACGCTCCTCCTCAGAGCACAGGGGAATCCTCCACACCTCGGGGAATTCTTTAAATCTGCCCACGAAGCACAGCGCTATGAAAAATAAAGCAAAGCGCTTTTTAAGAAATAAAAGCAAACGTCCCCAGTCCAGGGGAGTCTTTTAGGACGAAGGGGGGGGGCAAAGGCTGGGCCCAGACTGGCCAGCTCACAGGGCCCTCCAGCAGAAAAGCAGTCCCTAGTGGCGGTTCCTCCTGGAGCCCGGCAGCAGCAGGCCCCCCCCAAAGTCAGGACCAGCACCCAAAAGCTCAACAGAACATGGGGTCACAGCCCTTATATTTATACCACATTTCCTTTGTGTGTAGGCACAGGGCTGGGGGGAAAACCAGATGCAACTGGTTCAG
This sequence comes from Triturus cristatus, assembly GCF_964204655.1. Taxonomy (NCBI): domain Eukaryota; kingdom Metazoa; phylum Chordata; class Amphibia; order Caudata; family Salamandridae; genus Triturus; species Triturus cristatus. The sequence continues at coordinate 1,015,689,494 of NC_140579.1, read as the reverse complement.
GGGGGATTTGAAGCACTCTGTTTTCCCAGCTCCTCTTCCCTTTTGTCTGGTGGAAGCTCAGTGATCAGACACACCCCAGGGGGCGGCGCCAGCATTGTGGAGGGAAGGCACAGCCCTATTCAGGTCCCAGGTGCAACTCCTCCCTCCCATCTGCATGCAGATCTCTCTATTCACCACTGGGCTGACTCACCCTGACTCCTGGAATTCCCCACACCATCCAGCACCTGTCAATCACAAGCCAGACATGCACGCCACATCAGATAGGCAGACACACAGCACACAGAAGTGCCAACTTCTAGAAGTGGCACTTCTCCTATAGTTATTATAAATCCACGCACATCATTGCGCAGCATTTATTCTTACGAGTTCGCACATACTAACTTGACCCTGTATTCCTCTCACATCAGGAATTACCATGGACACACATATCCCCCTTGCATTCTTATGGGAGGGCAGGCCAGTCTCACTAAATATAACACAGAGCGCACGCACTTTACACTGGGACACAGTGCTAAAGTGCCTAGAGGCCTAAAACCACTAACACTTCTTAGGGACCAAGGCTAATATAAAAAAGTTTAGGGGTGAACCTGCCAGAAGGTCCAAGTCCAACAGGGCCCATCAACAGTTCCTGACAACACAGCCTTGGAGGACCTGGTTGAGTCCACAATCCAGCCAGAAGCAGTGGTGGAAGTGACCCAGCTGGATACATCCGGAGCGGCCAGTACTTCACAAGGTAAGATGCATGCAACCGTACACATCAAAGTACTGATCAATTTTTTTTAGATGCCACGAAGGTGTTTGGTTCGCTGGAATGGCCATATCTTTTTCGGATCCTCGGCAGGATGGGGTTTAGCCCCCTCTTCATCAACTCGATTCGATTACTATATGATGCGCCCAGGGCGTGGGTGTGTGTGAACGGGCTGATCTCCCAGCCGATTGCTATCTCCCGCGGGACTAGGCAGGGCTGCCCCCTGTCCCCGCTACTCTTTGCCATTGCCATGGAGCCACTTGCGGCCAGGGTCAGGCAGCACCATACGGCAAGGGGCATCGGCTTTAGCTCCCGCAGCTTGCTAATCTCCTTATACGCGGACGACGTCACGCTGTATGTCACCAATCCCGCCGAGAACTTAAACCCTCTGCTGAGAGAGTTTGTCCGTTTCGAGGGTCTGGCAGGGGTTTCCATCAACTGGTCCAAGTCTGTCGCGTTCCCTTTGACGGATGCCACGGCGGAGGTGCTGTCTGATTATCCCCTGCGCTGGGAGGCTGACGCCGTCAAATATTTGGGGGTCTGGATCAGCCGGAACTTAGACGATCTCTGGTCTCTGAATTTTGGCAGGGCGGTGGACTGGTTGGAGGGGAAGATAGAACTGTGGAACCGGCTCCCCTTGTCGCTGGTTGCTAGAATAGCCCAAGCGAAAATGGTGGTTCTTCCCAAATTTTTATATCTATTCGTAAACCTTCCGATACCTCTAACTGTGCATTTTCACACCCGGGTGCGGACCCTGCTGTTGTCGTTGGTCTGGGCTGGTGGTCAGGCGAGGGCGTCTTGGGCGCTTCTCACACTCCCGCTGAGGCAGGGTGGACTGGGGGCCCCAGATATGCAACTATACTCACTATGTGCGCAAGCACAATTTCTACATTTTTGGGCTTTTCCCACCCCTTGTCAACCGCATGTTGCGGTAGAACTGGCCGCCGCGGCTCCGTTGCTGCTGAGCATGGCGTTATACGAGAAGGCGCCGCGCCCATCAACAGTCGTGGACACGGTGGCAATGCTCCGGTGGACATGGCGGGAGCTGCAGAGGAGGGCGAAACTCCCACTTCTCTATGCGCCGGCCATTCCCTTGTGCGGCAATCCAATGATGCCCTGCCTGCGGGACAGCGGGGGCGCCATCACTATTAAGGGGAGGCCCCTGCACACCTTTGCTGACATCTACCCCAAGGGCACCTTCTGGGAGCCCGGATCTGGAGGGACGGACCCACCCGAGTCCTTTGCCGACCTCTTCACTTACTACAAGCTCAAAGAATCCTGTAAAGCACTGTGGCCTCAGTTCCCAGAGGAACCCCCACAGCTACTAGCGCTACAAAACCTGCTCTCGAGGGCATCTCCCAAAAAACTGGTGTCCCGGCTATATAACTGTATGCAGGAACAATCCCCTGTTGTGGTACCCTCTTCCGTGCACGCATGGAATGCGGAGTTGGACGTTCCCTTGTCGGAAGAGCAGTGGGGCTTCTGCTGCGGGCAGCTGACGGAGCTATCGCCTAATTATAGGCTGCGCCTGGTGCACTTCAAGTTCCTACACAGATATTATCGTACACCAAAGTCGTTGCACGGCATGGGCCTTAGGGACGACGCTACGTGCTGGAAATGCGGATCCGAAAATGACTCTTTTCTGCACGTTGCGTGGAGCTGCCCGAGGCTCGAGGAGTAATGGTCACATATTTTTGCTGCTATTAACCAAATTTTACTCAGAACTGATGCGCCGACTCCGCACCGCGGGTTATTGGGGTATGTGCAAGATACTGCGCCGAAGAACAGGAAATTACATGCCCTATTACTCCTCTATGCGAAGAGGCAGGTGGCGATGCGCTGGGGTCGCAGATCGCTGCCTAAGTTCTCTGAGTGGGTGAAGGACGTCACGTATGGGAACACACAACTCGAGCGCTATTGGGACTTGATGCCAGCTGCCTCCCGGCCCAGGGATATCTGGGAGCCATTCCTGCAGTGGTCGCGAGAAAGAGCGAGCTCCCCAAGGACCCCACGTTCAGGGTCTGAAGCGGTCTCTGATGACATGGGCTGACGCTGTTGGGCGGGGGGTTGCGTTTGCTTGTGCCGCTGGGCCCGGTGCACTTCCGTGCTACATCGACACCCCCTGGGGGCGGAGGGAATTGGCTTGTGCCTTGTAATTTGGGGGGTGCATTGCTGTGACATGCCTGACCCGGAGTCCGGATGCTGCTGTGTGTGGGCCTGTGAGTCCCGAGAGTTATTGCAGTCCAGACTATATGGGGATTCCTCTCTTTGCTGCCGTGTCCACACACTAACTCTGGGGTATCTCCTTTGTGGGTGTTGGCCCTCTCTTGCTAGAGAAATCAGTTTGGTTTATCCTATGCTGCTCTCCGTTCATACCATCGTTTGTTTTGTTTTTGTTTATTCAAAAGTTAATTTAGGGGTAAAAAGAAAATGTTATTTGCATACATGATCTATTACAGTGTCAAATTGGGCTTGAGATTACATGTGTCTGATGACGCCGTGAATGTACGCAACTGTAATGTCATTGCGTTGCTAACCTGAATAAACAAAATTAAAAAAAAAAAGTACTGATCAATTGTGCACATCCTCTCAGTCCAACCCCAGTGTACAGATAAAACTCCAGTCCACCTTTTCCCTCAAAACCCAAATGCATTATGGGAGTTGTAGGCATGTCAGGCAAGAGAGTAGTCAAACACAAGAATGGCAAGTAAACACGTCAACACTGCATGGCAGTCAGTGATTGCAGTCAGTGATTTAATGAGAGCCAAGTATGCTTAATGTCACAGAACAGTAGCCTAACCACAAATTAACATTGCACTGTTTCACATCACAGATGTAGCAGAAGGAGACACTGATGAGAGTGAATGTGTAGACATCACAGAGACTCCTGCAGAGGCTGACGTGGAGACACCTGTGGCCCCAGCAAGCATACCCCCGCACCCACAAAACACAGAGCCCCAGTTACATCACTGCAGCCCATGGAATCTGAGCTGGCTCTTGAACCCGCTCCTGTAACTAGCCAGCCTCGTGTGAGCTTCACAACTACACCCCAGACCGACAAAGACGGAGGCGCAGCTCAAGTGCCCGAACTGCAGCACAGGATGACCAGACTCCAAATGTGTGGGGTGGCGTGGAGTCCAAGATGTTGACGGTGCAGCGCCTGCAAGCAAGACATATGGGGTCAATACAGCTGCAAATCAACAAATTAGCTAGGAATATCACAGTCATGACTGATTGTGTGCGGTAACTAACTACAGCGGTGGTGGAAGGAAACAGGCAGACCAAAGCAAGCATGCAGGAGCTGACCAGTGATGCCGGAGGGCCACAACACACAGAGGAGAAGGCATCGGCAGTTCATGATGCGCATGGCTGACTATACCAGGTCAAACAATAACCTTTGCAACATCACTGCACTGCTGTCACGTCGGTCCGTGGCCATGCAAGTTGGCATGGGCCATTGTTGTGGGGATGTGACCAGGGCCCTTGGCCAAGTAACCACTGCCGTGGAACAGATTCAGGCTGCTACTGTTGGGGGCAGCAATGTTACAGGGGAGGAAGGGAGTGAGGAGGCATCCAGCCTTAGCAGCCTGTCGGTGCCAGTGACCACTAGCTGGAGGCGCAGTACCTGCAGCACAACACCCTCCGGTGCACCCATGGGGGATGTTGCACATGCAGGCGAAAGGCGTTTGGGGGTGCATGGCAGGAACACTAGACTGACTTGTCCTTCTTTATTTGCCCATGGTGCCGTAACCATGAACAAAACCATGACTGTGACTGAGTTCCAGGCCCTGGAATAGTTTAATTTGCAATTTTTAGAATGCAATCACTGTGCTACTTAGCACCTTCTATATGTGGCTACACACTACTACATGGTCTCATGCTAGTAAATACATTTCTGTTCAAACATGAAGTGTCGTGTCTCATCATTACATACCTCAGAAATAATGTTGTGTGATGTCTGCACGTCTCCTTTGCCCTTCTGCTGAGCTTGCCCCATGCGCTTGTCGTAGTTGTGCCGGTGGCTGGTTGTCCCCCTCAGACTCACTGTCGGACACTTCAATGGGTATGCCTCTCCTGGTTGCAATATTGTGCAAAATGGCACATGCAGCCACACTCCTGCAGCAGGTCTCTGGCCTGTACTGCAACGCTCTGCCAGTGTTGTGTAGGACACGGAAACGACTTTTCAGCAGTCCAACTGTGCGCTCATTCACATTCCGTGTGCTGATGTGTGCTGCATTGTACCTCTGCTCATGTGGTGTGGCTGGGTTGAGGTATGGTGTTAATATGTAGTTCCGCATGGCGTATGCGCTGTCACCTACAGGGTAGTAAGCAAAGGGTTGTTGACAGTTATGCATTGCCATTTTGTCATTTTGTGTTGAGAATAAGTATATGTGTTTACCAATCAGATGTCCTTCGCCAAATTCACCCCTGAGCAGATGTGTGTGTATGCCACTGTGTCAAAATATATAGGAGTCATATGTGCTTCCAGGGTATTGCGCCACAATGTCTGTTATGATATGGTTTGCATTGCATACTACTTGTACATTGATTGAATGGTAGGATTTCCTGTTCCTGAAAATGTATTCATTATCTGCTGGGGGACAAATTGCAACATGCGCACAGTCTATGCAACCAATCACATGAGGGAACTGTGCTACCTGTTAAAGTCCAGTTTGGTCTTGTTCAATTCCTGCTGGGTTGTGGGGAAGGTGACGTCAGTGTGGATCCTTGTCATCATGGCGTCCAGGAAGGACTTGAAGAAACGTGAAAGGGAGCTTTGTGATACCCCTCCAGCTACAGCTACTACCCCCTGGAAACTGCCTGAAGCAAGTAGGTGCAGGCAACATAGGACCTGGACATGTGTGGGAATGGCATGGGTTCTACGAGTCTGGCGCTGCATTAGGGGTTCCAATTCTGCTATTATGTGTAGGATCATTGCACAGTTCAGCCTGTACTTGTCATAGATTTCATCTTTTGTTTATCCCAACAATGTGATGCGCACTCGAAAAATCCGCTCCTGTATTCCCCTTGTGCGCTGGGCTGCTGCATGGATCCTCCTCCTCCTCACCATCACGTAGAGCGCTGCCATATTGAAAAGCTTCAGGGGCCTCCTGGGTCAGTTTAAATAGGTTTCTGAGTGGTGGCACCTGTGTGCTTTTTTACTCCTGTTTACCACCTGATTGTGATTCCACTTATTCTGCACTTGCAAAATAGCGATTTTCGTGCAAATCGCTATTTGCCAGTTTACATGCATTGGTTTGTGATTCTTTGTTTGCAAATGGTACGCGCAGATGAGGATTTGCTATTTTGGCTTTCGCAATTTGTGCAATTCCTTACTGCGATTTTGTATATTTTTCGGTAATTGTGTTCCTGCACTGGGAAAGGCGGAATTGTGCTCGCAAACAGCCTTTTTTTGCGATTCGCTATATTTACGAGCCATTTTTAGCTCTATGCATGTGTCTGATAGTCAGGTATTGCTGAGTGCCAGCCCCTGATCTGGTAAATGACCCCCATGGGGACTCTCTCACCCACCCCCCAGGGGCTCCCCATCACCCTCTTTTGGCACAGACAACACTCAACACTTTCGTTTTGAAGCTTTTGGGTTAGGGGCGGTAAACCCCCCGGCCATATTTATTACACAACAAAAGCATCAAATATAAAAACTTTCAATATCACTTTTACAAATTAATGCGCAGAAACCCCATACATTATTGTTTACAATTTGTTGGATGGCTAACCTTAACATAGACTAATGCCTAGCCATTCCTAACCATAACTAGTCTTGTCCCTGTGTATCCTGCATTGAGCCTATGAGTAAGACCATAATGGTCCACCTGTGAGCCCCCCCCGGAGTGATCTTGTGCAGGGGGCCTGTCTGCCCTTAAGGTTATCCCACTCAGGCACCCCGTACATCCTCAATATCCCCCCAAGGACCTGTACTGCTTGCTTGGGTGCCCATGTGCCTGTGCGGGGATTGGTTGTAAAGGCTTGTTGGCAGCGTGCACTGCCACACCCCGCACCCTCTAGCGGACTTGCTAGAAGCACCCCTGGGACCTGAGACCGCTGTCTCCACCTATCCCAAGTAAAAAAGATGCCTTCTATGGACCGTAAATGCCCCACCAATCATGACCTCACCAGCCGACCAAGGATACAACCATAAATACGACAATCACTGCTTCCACTGCAAGAAAATGAGCGTCCACAAAACAGTAAACAAACATGTCACTTAAATCCTGGAAGCTGAAAATGAAAAAAAACATTTAGTAACCTGTGACAGGTGTAACAGGTGAACATTTGCACACAGCAACCCGCTGCCTAAGGGGATGGTGGGCTGGACAAAAAAAAAGGTTAGTTCTGCCCAGTGACCAATAGAAATCCCTTTTAACTACCCACCAAACTATTCCCTGTCCCCTGCCCTTTTATAGCACATGGGTGCTGTCTCCCCCAATCTCCACTTCCAGATGTCCCTGAGCCATGACATACTCTCAGGCACAGTGTACACACTCCACTCCATGTCCCTCTTAGCTAATAATAGGGCCGGATCAATACACACATTCTGTAGGGCATTGCAGCATTGCATCTGTCCCAACAAAGTTCCACACTATGGGGTCTGATGGCACTGTCCTCTCCGCAATCTCTCCAGTAAGTCCCACTATCAAGGACCAGCGCCTCTGAATCTGAAAGCAGCCCCACCCCATGTGGTAAAAATAAGCCTGCAGTGAACAGATGCCCTGGGAAACATTCCAGTCATCTTAAAAGGGGACAGATATGTCTGATGTAAAAAGTTTATCTGAGTATATTTAAACCAGGGGTTTCTCATAACGCTCTTTCAGTAACACAGAAGGCAAACCCATTCAGCTTCTGCACATTCTCTACCTAAGCTTAATTTCTCCCATACCATTACTAAGAATATCTCAGCATAAGAGGCAGGAGCTATAGTGGCTTGTAACATTGTCCTAGCATGTTTACAGTCTCCCATTGTAAGTATTCTGGAGAGCACTTTGGACTTGTGTGTAGTTCGCTTTGCAAGCTTGTTCCATAGCTCCCACCAAGGCAGCGTGAGAGAGGATTTGCCCTGCCAAGATACCAGTGACTACCCTTAGGCTCTCAGAAATATACCCCAAGCCACCCCTGCATAAACTACCAACAGCTTAAATTCATGCCTCTCCATTGCTTTTTGTCATAGTGAGGCACCATTTGCAGGAACCACAGTGGGATTGCTGGAGCGGGTAGTACAACATTTTGTATACCCCCCCCATTCTGCATGTTTATAATAATCTGAATAATTAACTAATAGTAATCCTATTAATTGGTTTGCAGTGAAACATTTACCAATCATACTAATAAAAGAATTACACGTGGGGATTGCACATTGCATGGCTATATTAATTGTAAACTAATTTAAGTATGCATAAAAATAGTAGGAAATTAGAAAATTGCTTGTTATATGTTGCTTTGGTGATGTATTTGTGATTTGTGCTTTATTCAGTGAGTATAAACGGTGAACACCCTAAATATCGATTCCAAAATATCGACTGCCCAGAATATCGAAGTTAAAATATAGAGTGGACAGAATATCGAATTATCAAAATATAGATAGGTCAGAATATCGAAATTGGGGTACAAAATATGGATTTCCATAATATAGAATTTAAAAATATAGAATTCCATAATATCGATTTTTAAAATATAGATTAACATAATATCGATTTTAAAAATATAGATATCTATAATATAGAATTTTTTAAGTGTTATGTATGGTAGTATATGTGTTAAAATTATGTATTATTTTTGTAATGTATGTTTAATTTATTTAAACTAAAGAATGTTATGTAATTTAATTTTTGCGTAATTTAATTCCGTAGCGGGTTGTGGGTTTATAGGGGAATAGGGTGGGAAGTAATTTAATTATGGGTAATTAAATATTAATTATATTTATAAGTTTTAATAATTAATTGATTGATAATTAATTATTAATTGGTAAATAATTTGTATTAATTGGTAATTAATTTATATTAATTGATTAATTGATAATTATGTTAATTGTCTTTTTTATTATTAGGAGCGGGTTGTGGGTTTGTAGGGGAATTGGGTGGGAAGTAATTTAATTGTAATAAAGTAAATAATTATTTTTTTATATATGTGTATTGATAATTAATTGATAATTAATTATTAATTGGTAATTCATTTGTATTAATGGGTAAATAATTTGTATGAATTGCTAATTAATTTTTATTAATTGCTAAATTATTTTTATTAATTGATTAATTGATAATAATGTTAATTGTATTTTTTATTATTGGGAGTGGGTTGTGGGTTTATAGGGTAATTGGGTGGGAAGTAAATTAATTGTAATAAAGTAAATATTAATGTTTTTATTAATGTGTATTAATAATTGATAATTAATTATTAATTGGTAATTCATTTGTATTAATTGGTAATTAATTTTTATTAATTGCTAATTAATATTTTTCAATGTAATTAATTGTTATTAATTGGTAATTATTTTTAATTAACTTTTTATTGGTATTGATAATTAATGTAATCTTATTTTAAATTTAAATCATTACTTTCCCAACTTTTGCCCTCTCAGGAGTGGGAATAGTATTTTTTACCCTCCGCTATCCAACTCTTACCCTACTGTTGCACTCACTGGAGTGGGAATAGTAATTTTTACCCTCCTGCTATCCAACGCTTTCCCTACTGTTACACTCTTTGGAGTGGGAATACTAATTTTTACCCCTACACTATCCAGCGTTTTCCCTACTGTTGCATTCACTGGAGTGGGAATAGTAATTTGTACCCCTACGCTATCCAACGCTTTCCCTATTGTTGCACTCACTGGAGTGGGAATAGTAATATTTCCCTTCCCGCTATCCATCGCTTTCCCTACTGTTGCACTCTCTGGAGTGGGAATAGTAAATTGTATCCTCCCGCTATCCAACGCTTTCCCTACTGTTGCACTCTTTGGAGTGGGAATAGTAATTTTTACCCCTACGCTATCCAACGTTTTCCATACTGTTGCACTCACTGGAGTGGGAATAGTAATTTTTACCCCTACGCTATCCAACGCTTTCCCTACTGTTGCACTCATTGGAGTGTGAATAGTAATTTTTCTCTTCCTGCTATCCAATGCTTTCTGTACTGTTGCACTCTCTGGAGTGGGAATAGTAATTTTTACTCCTACGCTAGCCAATGCTTTCCCTACTGTTGGAGTCACTGGAGTGGGAATAGTAATTTTTCCCTTCCCGCTATCCAACGATTTCCCTACTGTTGCACTCTCTGGAGTGGGAATAGTAATTTTAACTCTCCCGCTATCCAATGCTTTCCCTACTGTTGCACTCTTTGGAGTGGGAATAGCAATTTTTACCCCTACGCTATCCAACGCTTTCCCTACTGTTGCACTCACTGGAGTGGGAATAGTAATTTTTCCATTCCCGCTATCCAACGCTTTCCCTACTGTTGCACTCTCTGGAGTAGGAATAGTAATTTTTACCCTCACGCTATCCAACGCTTTCCCTACTGTTGCACTCTCTGGAGTGGGAATAGTAATTTTTACCCCTACGCTATCCAACGCTTCCCCTACTGTTGCACACACTGGAGTGGGAATAGTAATTTTTACGCTCTCACTATCCAACAAAAGCTCTACTTTTTTTACATTACTTTTATTATGTTTACATTTTAAGCTTTTTTATATTATATTATGTATGTTTTATTTAATTGTTTTTAATATTTAATTACTTTTATATTATTTTTAATACATTTAAAAAATTCGATATTTTAGCTAACTATATTTTAACATTCTATATTTTGGAATCGATATTTTAGTACTTACCTGTTTGTAGATATGGAGTCGATATTCTGTCCTTCTATATTTTGGCATCGATATTTTGGGCATTCTATATTATGTCCCTCGATATTTAGTCACTGAACCAGTATAAACCGCTCTGAGTGTTGCTTCTGCTAGATAAATACACACACATATGGGTATTAGCAAGGGGATAACATTTTATTAGCCATTTCTATGTTTTAATTACGTTTTTGTGTTTCTTTTGCTTAAGTTGACCATTTCGGCCTAAACAAGATGGCTGAACGAGACGTTAAACGTGACTGCCCTGACAACACGAGGTTCTGGGTTAAGTGCGCATGCGCCACCGCTAGCAGCAGTGGCCTGGGCCTAACCCCGGGAGAACATGTACCCTTCAAGGACGCTCCGGGAACCTAGCCAATACCAAAGACAATGCTTGATTTAAAAACCGGAACTAGCAAGTATGATGAGTTCATAGTTTGGACACCCTGAGAACTTTACCACCTAACCCCAAGTCAACCAATCAGGACTTTCTAAACCCTGATCTTGATACTTTTTGACATTATTTCCATTATAAAAGTAGGTAGGGAAACGCTTATGTTAATGCTGATGCTGACAAGTTCACGCTCTTCTTTGACAAACTCGATTTCCAGACGTTATGCTGACGGAGAGGACGATGACACCGCTGGACAGCTGTTATCCTGAATCTTTGAGAGACTGAATTGCGGCCTAACTTTGCGGAATAAAATTCTTCCTTGACTGACTGACTTAGAGGACGACTTTTAGCCAGAATAGGTAAATATGATGCTCTGAAATGCTGATGATGATTTTCTAACGTTTCTTGCAATATTTCTTAGATAAAGAATACTTGATTAATTGACAAATGTGTTGTGTCGATTACAGATAACAGCTAAATGATCCATCTCCTTATGAGAGGGATATCTTAGGTTTGAATTTAGGGTAAGGTAAAGGTATTCCTTTCATGTCAGCGTTTGGGAGCTTATTTTCCCTAGGAAAGCAGATCAACGGAGTGTAAGTATTGGTGTTATGGGCCCCACCAATGAATGTATATGAGTGAATTTGATGTTGAGGTATTTGGTCTGTGACGAAGGGGGAATTTGATGTTCCACGCTGCATCAGTTTTTCTGGTAGCAGTATGATGGTTTTTATTGTTTTGGTTTGGTGATTATTGCTTGTAAGTAGCTTATTGATTATTGGTTATTGATATTGGTAGCAGTATGATGGTTTTTATTGTTTTGGTTTGGTGATTATTGCTTGTAAGTAGCTTATTGATTATTGGTTATTGATATTGGTTTATGTACTAACACTGTGGTGCCGATTCCGATCCATTAAAAAAATTTACCGTCCGACTCGTATCCGTATTTTTTTACGTACGAATCGTACAAGTCCCGTACCAACGGCGAAGTACGATTCGTACGTGAAAAATACATACGAATAGCGTCGGGAAAAGTGTACGAGAGGGAGCCGGACATTTTTACGTGCAAATCGTAAAACAGAAGTCCGAGCGCGCAAGTACGATCCGTACCGCCCGTCCGAATACACAACCGCGTGTAAAAGGCCCCGTACGGAGCGAACGCTGTAGCACACATGTACACGGGTAAACTTGTGCCCGGATACGAGTCGTACAGCCCCCCCTCCCCCTGCATATGTCAGCACCGTACCCCCGTATGTCAGCACCATACCCCCCCTCTGCACCGTACCCCAGGACCGTACCCCAGCCCCGCACCTGTACGCACCTCACCCCAGGCCCGTCTCCCAGCCCCGCACCTGTACGCACCGTACCCCAGGCCTGTACCCCAGCCCCCCACCTGTACGCGCCACACCCCAGGCACATACCCCAGCCCCGTACCTGTACGCACCGTACCCCAGGACCGTACCCCAGCCACACACCTGTACGCACTGCGCCCCAGGCCCGTCTCCCAGCCCCGTACCTGTACGCACCGTACCCCAGGCCCGTACCCCAGCCCCCCACCTGTACGCGCCGCACCCCAGGCCCATATCCCAGCCCCGTACCTGTACGCACCGTACCCCAGGACCGTAGTGCCTGTACGCGCCGCATCCCAGGCCCATACCCCAGCCCCGTACCTGTACGCACCGTACCCCAACACCGCACCCCAGGCCCATACCCCAGCACTTTACCTGTATGCACCATACACCAACACCGTACCCAGCCCCGCACCTGTACGCGCCGTACCCCAACACCGTACCCCAGCCCCGTACCTGTACGCACCGTACCACAACACCGGACCCCAGCCCCCCACATGTACGTGCCGTACCCCAGGACTGTAGTGCCTGTACGCGCCACACCCCAGGCCCGTACCCCAGCCCCCCATCTGTACACGCTGCACCCCAGGCCCCTATCCCAGCCCCGTACCTGAATGCACCATACCCCAGGACCATAGTGCCTGTACGTGCCACACCCCAGGCCGTACCCCAGCCCCGCACCTGTACGCGCCGCACCCCAGGCCCGTCTCCCAGCCTCGTACCTGTACGCACCGTACCCCAGGACCGTAGTGCCTGTACGCGCCGCACCCCAGGCCCGTACTCCAGCCCTGTACCTGTACGCACCGTACCCCAACACCGTACCCCAGCCCCCCACCTGTACGCACCCCAGGCCCATACCCCAGCCCTTTACCTGTACGCACCGTACACCAACACCGTACCCCAGCCCAGCACCTGTATGCGCCATACCCCAACACCGTACCCCAGCCCCGTACCTGTACGCACTGTACCACAACACCGGACCCCAGCCCCCCACATGTACGCGCCACACCCCAGGCCTGTACCCTAGCCCCGTACCTGTATGCACCGTACACCAACACCGTACCCCAGCCCCGCACCTGTACACACCGTACCCCAGGACCGTAGTGCCTGTACGCGCCGCATCCCAGGCCCATACCCCAGCACCGTACCCCAACACCATACCCCAGCCCCCCACCTGTACGCGCTGCACCCTAGGCCCATACCCCAGCCCTTTACCTGTACGCACCATACACCAACACCGTACCCCAGCCCCGCACCTGTACGCGCCGTACCCCAACACCGTACCCCAGCCCCGTACCTGTACGCACCATACCACAACCACGGACCCCAGCCCAGTATCATTAAGGCGTAGAGGTCATGCCTCATTTGGAGGTTCCAGGGGAGGGAGTCCCAGGTATGTTTTCCCAGGTGGGAGAACTATGTCCTGCATGCTGGAGTATGGTGGATGTGAAGAATGGTGGCCAGGGCAAGGTTGGATCCACGGAGATGGCACAACGGGGTCTTGGATGACAGTGGTACAAGGTTGGTTTTGGGTCGGGGTTGTGGCCTGCCTCCTGAGTGTGGGTGGGGAGTCTGAAGGTCATCCTGCAGCACACAGTGATCCATGGCAGCTATCTCTGCTGGACGGTGATGTGGCTGGGGCGCCGGATGTTGAAGCAGAGGTGTGCAGATGCACCCTGGATGTGTACTAGTTTCCAGGGAGTGTGGATGTACTAGCGCCGTAGTGGGCAGGGCAGTATTTGACACGGATGTTGTCGTGGACCTGGGGGATGGTCTGTCTTTCCTTGGAGTGGATCTATCTGTGGATCATGTGCATAATGCAAAGGGTGTTGCAGCCTGAGGTACAGAGGCTGGTGATTACCATGGCAAATGTGAGCGAGCAATACATGATGCACACCATCTTGTGTGCGTGCCCACTGGGTGCCTGTGCAGGACTCTTGCGGGTGGGACACAAGCAGTTGACCTAGCTTTAAGGGGACAATCCGCAGATGATTACGTCAGTCCTGTACAAGTCCAGCCTCAGGTGGTTGATGTTCAGCCATCCATCAATGGATCTCATGCATTCTTGATTATTTGAACTGGCAATGTCGGCGTCTTTGGTGAGGGTGAGGAGCACCTGGCTGTCAATGGCATACGAGCTGATGATTAGGTGCTATGCGCATGTGATGGTGGTGAGGGGGGTCCTGGACACATTGTAGATTGACATGCTGAGAGATGATACCTGTGCCATGTACCAGATGATGACACCATACTACATGCAGAAGCCTTGAGTCCCACGCACATGGCCTTGCTGGGGTACAGAGCCGGTAGGGAGTAGGAGGGACATGACCTGGTTGGTGTAAGAGGGCCTGGAAGGCGTGGCAGTGCTGTGTAGGCAGTCGGAGTTGCACACTCATCATGCAAAGGTGTTGTGTGTGCGCTTAGTGTATGCCTGAGAGCAGCCGGTAGATATGCCGATGGACATTGCATTAAGGGTGGCTGCAACATCAGACTGTAGTGTGATGTGGGTCATGCAAGGACATGAGGGTCGTGCAATGTGCACGTTGCATGTGCAGACGGTCCAGCCTTTGGCACCACGTGGCCGCAACAGTGGCACAGTCAAACTGATGCCAGCCAAATGAATGGGTGGAGGGAGGAAGGGAGGAGCATCTTTGAGGCGTGTGTGTTGCCACATCCGGAAACTCTGTGTGCCCTTGCTGCAGGGGCTGCAGCAGCAGGCGGCATGTCCTGGAAAATATGCCACAAGTTGCACACAAAGACAAGGATGTCAGAAAGTCCAATTGCAACAGGTGTATGTAAAGGAAGGAGTGTCCGGTTTTCAATGGCACACCCAGAGACAAAGGATGCACAATCACCAAAGATGACTGACACCGGATCATGAAACTGAAGGCCGAGCTGCGCAAAGGAAACACACCCTCAGCAGGTGTTGAGGGCCCGTTGTGGGGACCAACATGGCCAAATACATACACAAGCATGGACTTCATGCACAATAGAGATTCAAATCCATGAAGAACACCATGCATGTTGCTCATCTACACATAGACTCATATGCACAATCTTTGACAACTATGCCAGAGATGCCGCATGCACAGTGGCAAGAGACCTGCATTGACAGAGATGAGGCACCTTGGAGGGTGAGGAACACCTTTATTACTCAGGCCAACAGTAAGGTAAATGCATCAATATGAACAGACTCACAGGTCATTTGGCTGAACATGTGGGACCTACACTGGACACCCCCTTCACACCACAGATGCTGTAAATCCATTGAACTGGCACACAAGTGAAGGGGGTGAGCCAAACAACCCCTGCTGCACACGGAGAGGCTGCAATTCCCCATTGAGCCTCTTATGGGGATGTCCCACAGTATGTCCACCTGTAGCCTCCCGTATGTTTCAGAGGGAAGTTTCACACACATTGATGCCTTCCTCACAATCCACAATCCCATTACAGATGACTGCCACGTAGGGTGACTATCAAGTCATGGGAGTCATGCTACATGTCAGGTGCCCCATGGTGAGTCGACATGTATGCATAGTAACAAAACATGCACAGGAGCAGTGCCCACACATTCCAAACAACTACCACACCCAAAATGCCTTGTTGCAATCCTACCCAAACGAGAATTTTCACCATGTCCGTGCATGTAACGCTGATTCAGCACACGTTGCAATACTCATGAGGAATAGCAGGAGCCCAACGATGCCACAAGCAGACAGCATCCGCAAATACCTGGGGATGACAGACACACAAGAAGTCACTGAAAAGATACTCAACCGCATGCATGGTCATTGACTCTACAGGAATAAGGTTGTCACCATGCTAGTTTTAAATTTACTGTCTCATCCACAATGTGTGGAATGACATCATCACTCGAGTGACACATCAGAACACACCTCTAAGTAACTTAGCATACAGTCAGCTGGACACACACATCGCAACACATGCCACACAAGGCTAAAAGCGTGCACATTCAGACCCAGGGACTCACCATTATGAGAAGAAGTTGCGTATGAGCTGACTCCGGATGTGCTCCTCCTCATCCTCCTCCTCCTCACTTGCCTCGTAACCAAGCCCTTCATCCTCCACGGGTGGATGTTCCTGCTCATCTGGATCCAGGATGAGTGGCACAGCTTTCTCCACTGCCATGTTGTGCAGCATGCAGCACAGGATGAATATTTTGCAGACCTTGACCGGTGCATATGGGAGGGATCCGCCTGTCTTATGAAGGCACCGGAATCGGCTCTTCAGGAGGCCAAACGTCCTCTCAATCACTTGCCTGGTCTGCCCATGGGTGTTGTTGTAACGGTGATCTGCAGCTGTTCTGGGGTTGCGGAGAGGCGTCATCAGCCATGGCATGTTGGGATAGCCAGAGTCCCCTACATGGAAACATCATGTACAGAAGTGGGTCAGGAGATGCTGTAAGATACAAAGATACCGCTAAATACAGGACTAACAGAGTATACCCACCAACAAGACATGCTCGTTCGTTGTGCAGCCGCAGCATCATTTCTGGCACCCTGCTACGCCTCATGATGTAGGCATTGTGTGCTGACCCTGGAAAACGTGCACAGACATGGGAAATCAGCATGTTAGCAAGACACACCACAAGGGCATTAATGGAGTGATAATGTTTTCGGTTTTCGATAGGCTACCTCCTGTGCCTGTGGTGGCACCAAAGCCACATGTGTCCCATCAATGGACCCAATTACATGGGGCATCCCTCCCAGGGCATAGAACTCACTCTTGACACCCGTCAACTGCTCACGAGTCGGAAAATGGATGAATTCATCCAGGTGCTCCAACATGGCTTCTAAAACATCATGCAGGACACAGCTGAACATGGTCTGGGACATGACACCCACATCAGCTATGGTGAATTGAAAAGTACCGGTGGCAAAAAAATGTAGGGCTGCCATCACCTTCATCTTGGGGGTCAGCGCAGTAGAATAACTGTGTTGCGGTTGGAGGTGTGGTGCCAGCCTGTTTGTCTGGTCCTCAATTAATTGTTGGGTGAATCTGTAACGGCGTATGCAGTCACGTTCCCTCATGGTACCCAAGTCTGGCATTGGTCAGGGGAGAGGCGGTGCCCTGCAGAAATTTGGAAGGAATAACGAAGAGTGAGTACATCACAACACCAATGTCAATAAACTGAGCACATGTTCAACTGCTAATACACATCTGCGAAATACAGAGTCTGGTCTGTGCAATACATCCAGGACACGTATGCCAGCCAGATGAGACTCCTACGAAGAGCCAGCTACAAACGTTGATTATCAAGTTCTACACTACATGCCCTGAAACAAGCTGTGGGCCAGTGTAAGTGAACAGCCAGAGACATCGCAGGAGTGACATACATCCACATATTTGCATTTGAAGGATGCCATCTCATACAGACAGCTGCCGGCAAGCTAGACGCACACTCTGCACACACCTTTCCCCTCCTGAGGCGGAAGCCGGGAGGTCTCCTGCTTTTCTTTCAATTTTAAACTAATTTTCGTGATTTTACTCGTTTTTTCACCTGTGCTTGCTAATTGTATTTTCTAGCCTGCAGCAGTGTGTAGAGACCCCCCAGCGCTCAGCAGCGTTTAAAAACTCTTTTTTCCCCCCTCCCTGCAGCTCCGGTCCCACCCTCGGCTGAGTGTTGATGCCGAGGGCTGGACGCCGGTTTTGGCGGCCATCTTCGTTTGGGCTGGGTTGGGGAGGACATAGACAAGGACTATAAAAGGCACCTGAGACTTGGAAAGCGGTAATATCAGACTCTGCACACACCTTTCCCCTCCTGAGGCGGAAGCCGGGAGGTCTCCTGCTTTTCTTTCAATTTTAAACTAATTTTCGTGATTTTACTCGTTTTTTCACCTGTGCTTGCTAATTGTATTTTCTAGCCTGCAGCAGTGTGTAGAGACCCCCCAGCGCTCAGCAGCGTTTAAAAACTCTTTTTTCCCCCCTCCCTGCAGCTCCGGTCCCACCCTCGGCTGAGTGTTGATGCCGAGGGCTGGACGCCGGTTTTGGCGGCCATCTTCGTTTGGGCTGGGTTGGGGAGGACATAGACAAGGACTATAAAAGGCACCTGAGACTTGGAAAGCGGTAATATCAGACTCTGCACACACCTTTCCCCTCCTGAGGCGGAAGCCGGGAGGTCTCCTGCTTTTCTTTCAATTTTAAACTAATTTTCGTGATTTTACTCGTTTTTTCACCTGTGCTTGCTAATTGTATTTTCTAGCCTGCAGCAGTGTGTAGAGACCCCCCAGCGCTCAGCAGCGTTTAAAAACTCTTTTTTCCCCCCTCCCTGCAGCTCCGGTCCCACCCTCGGCTGAGTGTTGATGCCGAGGGCTGGACGCCGGTTTTGGCGGCCATCTTCGTTTGGGCTGGGTTGGGGAGGACATAGACAAGGACTATAAAAGGCACCTGAGACTTGGAAAGCGGTAATATCAGACTCTGCACACACCTTTCCCCTCCTGAGGCGGAAGCCGGGAGGTCTCCTGCTTTTCTTTCAATTTTAAACTAATTTTCGTGATTTTACTCGTTTTTTCACCTGTGCTTGCTCATTGTATTTTCTAGCCTGCAGCAGTGTGTAGAGACCCCCCAGCGCTCAGCAGCGTTTAAAAACTCTTTTTTCCCCCCTCCCTGCAGCTCCGGTCCCACCCTCGGCTGAGTGTTGATGCCGAGGGCTGGACGCCGGTTTTGGCGGCCATCTTCGTTTGGGCTGGGTTGGGGAGGACATAGACAAGGACTATAAAAGGCACCTGAGACTTGGAAAGCGGTAATATCAGACTCTGCACACACCTTTCCCCTCCTGAGGCGGAAGCCGGGAGGTCTCCTGCTTTTCTTTCAATTTTAAACTAATTTTCGTGATTTTACTCGTTTTTTCACCTGTGCTTGCTAATTGTATTTTCTAGCCTGCAGCAGTGTGTAGAGACCCCCCAGCGCTCAACAGCGTTTAAAAACTCTTTTTTCCCCCCTCCCTGCAGCTCCGGTCCCACCCTCGGCTGAGTGTTGATGCCGAGGGCTGGACGCCGGTTTTGGCGGCCATCTTCGTTTGGGCTGGGTTGGGGAGGACATAGACAAGGACTATAAAAGGCACCTGAGACTTGGAAAGCGGTAATATCAGACTCTGCACACACCTTTCCCCTCCTGAGGCGGAAGCCGGGAGGTCTCCTGCTTTTCTTTCAATTTTAAACTAATTTTCGTGATTTTACTCGTTTTTTCACCTGTGCTTGCTAATTGTATTTTCTAGCCTGCAGCAGTGTGTAGAGACCCCCCAGCGCTCAGCAGCGTTTAAAAACTCTTTTTTCCCTCCTCCCTGCAGCTCCGGTCCCACCCTCGGCTGAGTGTTGATGCCGAGGGCTGGACGCCGGTTTTGGCGGCCATCTTCGTTTGGGCTGGGTTGGGGAGGACATAGACAAGGACTATAAAAGGCACCTGAGACTTGGAAAGCGGTAATATCAGACTCTGCACACACCTTTCCCCTCCTGAGGCGGAAGCCGGGAGGTCTCCTGCTTTTCTTTCAATTTTAAACTAATTTTCGTGATTTTACTCGTTTTTTCACCTGTGCTTGCTAATTGTATTTTCTAGCCTGCAGCAGTGTGTAGAGACCCCCCAGCGCTCAGCAGCGTTTAAAAACTCTTTTTTCCCCCCTCCCTGCAGCTCCGGTCCCACCCTCGGCTGAGTGTTGATGCCGAGGGCTGGACGCCGGTTTTGGCGGCCATCTTCGTTTGGGCTGGGTTGGGGAGGACATAGACAAGGACTATAAAAACAGGCACTTACGGCTCCGCGCAGCGGACGCGACCAGCGGATGCGCCGGACCTGCGCCGGAGTTGTGCCAGAGTCCTGCCCGTCTGCGCCCGTCAGCGTCCCGGAAGCGTCTGGCGTGGCTGGTACCTCTGGCCCCTATGCTCTCCTACTCCGCACAGGAGCTATACTCTTTGCGTAACTGGAATGCGTCGTGTTACACGGTTTTTCCTGGCCGATATAAGGGTAAACATACGTGCCCTGCTTGCCATTGGCACCCTGTTCGCTCCTTCCCTTCCCCTATCCCTGCTAAGGAGTGTAGCATAAAACACCTTTGTTTACTCCTCAATACGAGGTCGTTGCACCGACACACTCAAGAGATTTTTGATCTCCTCTCAACGACCAGTCCTACCTGTCTGATGCTTACTGAAACATGGCTGAATGATTCCTCCCACCCGGACATTGTGGCAGCCATCCCCACGGACTATACCATCCATCGACAGGACAGAGACAAGGGTAGGGGAGGAGGAGTTGCCTTGGTTGTTAAAAAATCTTTTCCGTGCACGGTCACGCATACTCACACCATCGCAGGGGCGGACTCTTTAGCCTTTACCATCTCCCTATCGCCGCAACAAGCGCTGAAGGGTCTGATTGTTTACAGACCTCCGGGCCCAGTGGGATCCTTTCTTGATGATCTCCAGCAGGCCATGTCGATCCTTGTCCTTAGATCGGAGCTGTGCCTACTGGCGGGAGATTTTAATTTCCATATGGATGACCATAATGACCAGGACGCCATCAAATTGCTGGATATTGCATCCACTCTAGGCCTTTCCCCCTATCTTTCTGGTCCGACCCACAACAAAGGCCACACACTCGATCAGGTGTTTTCCACCACACCTATCATGGCTGTAACTCTCCTGCCAGTCGTCTGGTCTGATCATTATCTTGCCCACTTTGAAATACCTTCTACTGTGACCTCTCCGGCCAGTGTCATGAGGCAGCAGGGCAGCAGCTATAGGGCATTCCACCGGGTGACCCCAGACATGCTAACGCATGCTCTGGCAGATCACCCTGTTTCCTGTACTGGCGACCTAGAGAAAGATCTGGAGAGCCTACAATCCTGGCTTCTTGCCAGACTAAATGAGCTCGCTCCCTCACAGCCACCCAGATCTGCTGCCCGGCGGGACTCTGCCCCCTGGTTTACGGAGGATTTAGCCCACGCTCGTAGGCAATGTAAAGCTGCCGAGCGGGCATGGAGAGTCCAGTATGAGCCTGAAGCCAAACAACGCTATAAAATCATGATGAAGTCCTACCACGATCTTATCTTACAGGGCAAGAAATGTTACTTCGCTAAAAGGATTGAAGACGCAGCTAACTCCTGTAAGGAGATTTTTTCAATTGTACGTGAATTTACCAGCCCCCGGACAACCTCTACTCAGGGTGCCCCGGTGGAGACCTGGGCTAACACTATTGCCAATTTCTTCACCACCAAAATCAGGCTAATTCAGGATTCTTTCCCGTCGAGAGCGTTAGATGATTTATCTACGATGCCGACGGAGACAGTCTTCCTGTCTCCTCCTGGCCCAGCTTTGCTAGACTTTCCTCCCCTTCCGGTTGCCGCATCCTTAGCCTTGATGAGGAACCTTAAATCAGGCTCACCATTAGATCCGTGTCCAGCAAAATTCTTAGCGAAAATGGCAGATGTCATTAATCCCATAGCTAATCCTATCCTCAATTTATCCCTGAGTCAGGGTTTTCTGCCCCAGGCCTGGAAGCAAGCCATGGTCATCCCCCTGATCAAGAAGCCCAATCTTGATCCAGAGGCGCCTTCTAATTATAGGCCAATCTCGCTCCTTCCAGCACTGACCAAGATCCTGGAGAAACACGTACACAGCGTGCTTTCTAACTTCCTGGAGTCTAATGAGTTACTTCATGAATCCCAATCGGGCTTTCGTTCTAACTTAAGCACCGAGACGGCGCTCCTGGAAGTCTCGGAGATCGTGAAGGAGGTGCTGGACACAGGAGGCAGGGTGATGTTAGTCATGTTAGACCTGTCGGCGGCGTTTGACACCGTCCCCCACGAGGATCTCCTCACTAGACTTCATAACATCGGTCTAGGGGGGACGGTGCTCAACTGGTTTCGTTCCTTTCTGGCCAACCGCCGGCAGACGGTCTGGGTCCCACCCGGGTCCGCCGAGATGCCGCCATTGGGAGTCGGAGTGCCTCAGGGCTCTGTACTGAGCCCCACTCTATTTAACATCCTTATGACCCCTCTGGCGACACTGGCGGAGTCCTACGGGGCCCGGATCGTCTCTTATGCTGACGACACCCAGCTTCTATTCACCTGTCGCAAGAGCGAAGAGTTCGATGGAGAAAGGATCTGCGAGTGCCTTGGGGCTGTCTTTAGCTGGTTCTCACACAACAGCCTCAAATGCAACTCGGACAAATCCGAAATACTATTCTTCGGATGCCCATCAGAACCAGATTGGCAGGGATGGTGGCCTGCTGACATGTTCCCTCCCACTCAGTCCTCTAAGTGGGCTAAGAACCTGGGGGTTAAAATTGACAACGAGCTCTCGCTCAAATCCCAGGTTTCCACTCTTACGGGAACATGCTTTGGGATACTCAGAATGTTGCGCAAGTTCTTTCCCCTTCTCTCGGAGGAACATCGGAGGATCACTGTTCAGGCACTCATAGGGTCCAGATTGGACTATGCAAATGTCCTATATCTGGGTCTGCCTGAATACCTCCTCCAGCGTTTGCAGGTTACTCAGAACGCCGCTGCTCGTGCAATTTTTGGCCTGCACCGCCGCACCAGTGCCTCCAATCTCCTCGTATCCCTTCACTGGCTTCCGGTGCGGAAGAGGATACTTTTCAAGGCCATGACTCTCGCCCATAAGGCCTTGCATGGCAATGGTGCCAAATATCTTCAGAGGAGGCTGGACTTCTATCGACCTGTACGATCCCTCAGGTCAGAAGCTTTGGCTTTGGCTCGGGTGCCACGCATCAAAAGGGCTCGGCTAGGCGGCCGGTCCTTTAGCTTTCTTGCTCCGCAGCTATGGAATTCCTTACCGGTGTCCTTGCGAAACACCGCTAACCTGCTTGCCTTCAGAAAAGACTTAAAAACCTGGTTGTTCACTGGATAATCTGCCCCCTCTTTAGGCCCCTGCTCTTGTTACTGTTATGTTTTCCAGCTCTTTCTTTGGTCTGGAGCACAAAAGCGCCGGGACACTCCTTTGGAGTAGCCGTTGCGCTATAAAAGTCCCATTTAACATAACATACCAGGGCACATGTCATTAAAAATTAGCAGCTCACACACATTGCGATGAAGGGGTACACGTGAAAAAAGAAAACACAGACATGGAGACGACGCAGATATGTCCTCATGTCAAAAGAACATGTTCGAAGCATCCAGACACACATAACGTGTGAATCCACATGTGGCATGGTGTGCGTATATGTGTGCCATGGCCATCTACGCACAGACACATGTTGGATGCAGCAACAGCAGATGCCGTTGACGGAACACCAACAGCAAGCTCATGGGAACACATGACACACGCGACATAGTCACATCGGGCCATGCTGGTAGTGAGATGTCAGGTGTCAGTGTCCCTGCCCCTGGCATCAGGGGACAGTTGGGGGTGTTGGTGACAGTGCCATACCAGTGATGCAGTGCTTGACACGTTTGTACTACATGCACACATGTGCAAAATGTGAAGGGGAAGTGTGCCACATAGTGCCCCATCACACATGCCATCTGTCCACAGGTCATCACACATCTATTGTGCAAAAACATGAGGAGAAAAGTTCCATATAACTGCCTGACACACATAGGCCCTGCACAAGAAGGACTGCACTGACAATGACTTGATGTTCAGCCTTGAGACCTCCATTCCTGTCCTGTGCACCTCCTATCACCAGTGGAAGATGTGAAATGCACCGTACACACGCTCTGAGGGCGTGTGTACGGTACGTATCACTATATTGGTGTTGGCATAGGAGTACGCGTGTGTGTAAGGACCGTACACACGTACGTGTACGACCAGTGTGTACACGGACGTATACTACGGTAGTACACGTCCGTGTACACACTGGTCGTACACGTACGTGTGCGACCAGTGTGTACACGGACGTGTACGACCAGTGTGTACACATACGTGTACTACGGTAGTACACATACGTGTACACACTGGTCGTACACGTACTTGTACGACCAGTGTGTACACGGATGTGTACGACCAGTGTGTACACATACGTGTACTATGGTAGTACATGTACGTGTACACACTGGTCGTACACGTACGTGTACAACCAGTGTGTACACGTACGTGTCAAACGCAACTGGTGCCGTAGGGGTACGTGTCAAACGCACCGTACCTGTGTGTGGATTGTCAATTTACATAGGGGACACATGAGGGACAAGTATAATGGCCTAAATGCATGCTGGTTGTCATGGAGACCGAGTTTCCAGTTCAAATTTTTTCATCAGGTGGCCAGCAAAAGTCGGTTGGAGACAATATACAATGTTGCAAAGTGGTTGTTGACTTGACATGATGCTCAAATTTTGAACCATGCAAAGGCATTCACTGGTGTATGTTTAAAGGGATTGGAGGAAACGTAGGATGCTAATGAATCTGACCAATCACTCTGTACTCCTGTAAATGAAACAGCCCAGCAAGGCAGATATAAGGCAGCCAGAACCCATGAGAAGGCACTTGCCTGCACAACACGTCATTGGACACCACTGCTGCTGTCATTGCTTCCTCTGTCACAATGTCCAGGTCTGTGGAGAGGGCCCAGCCATTCACCCAGGAGGAGAATGAGGCGTTGCTGGACGTCATCCTACCACAGTACCCCAGCCTGTATGGGAGACCAGGGGAGCAGGTGAGTGCTGACTACACTAGCTTTGACTGTGCCCCTTTTTTGTGACTGTCACTTCTGGCATTGTGTCCAGGTGTGACAGACATGCAATGTTGTTTAGACTGGGTCCCAGGGGGGGGAATGCCTTATGTCTCCCATGCAGAGCATGATGTAGTTCATGTCTGTACTCCTCACTGGCATTGTGCTTACAGTGACAATCACTGCATGGTGCATGGCACATTCAGCCTGGCTAATCCTCTTGGGCATTTTAGTTCTATAGTCCTGATGTGATTCTGTGGTCCCCCGGTGTGACAGGTGACTGTACCCACAGATGTGTGTGAGTTGAGTGTAGCTGTGGTGAGAGTGTCCAAATGATGTGTACGCCCCCTGGACATTGATGTGTGTGAATGTTCCCTGTCATGTGGGTGAGTGTCTATGTGGAGTGTTGCACCACAGCTGCATGGAGGAGGCATATGCTCTATCCATCTGATGTGAGAAGGAAGCCATGCTGTGTGTCTGACGTGCTGAGCTAGCCCCACACCTGTGACACCCCCCAGTCAAGTGGCACATGTGCAGAGTGAGGTTTGTATCCGCTGTTGCCAATGGCAGGTGATTGATCTGTGCCTGTGTGTGTCTGTCTACTCTGCTGAGGTTGCGTCAGTGGCCTGGGGCATGTGACTGCTTTGAGGTGCTGTCCATCATCCTTGTGTTGCTTGTGATGCACAGTGTGAGCCATGATCAGTGAGTGTGTCGCACCCCTCATGCCACCTGTGTACTTTCAATGCCATGTAGTGCATTTGGGTTCCCCCAGAGGCTAATGTCCCTATGACAAAGGTGCTATTAGATGGCTGCATACTATGCCCTGTTAAAAAAAGCAAAGATGTTCAAATGTGTGTCTCTGTGACATGGAGCAGGTGTAGTGATGTTGTCTCACTTTGTCATCCTCACAGGTAACTGCCTACGCGAAGGGGAAGATCTGGAAGCAGGCCATCAGGGCCGTGATGTCGGTGGAGGGTCGGTGTCGGCGCCTACCCCAAGTGAGGAAACGCTGGCAGGACATCCGGTGCTGGACCAGGAGGATCGCCCGGGTCCTGCTGGGGGACTCACCTCCACGCCCCCACGGCAGGCGTCGACGACTGACCCACCAAATGAAGCGTGTCCTGGTGGTGGTCTTCCCTGACATGGATAGGCGGTTGCAGGAGAGACAGCAGCAAGGAGGGGGTAGGTACATGTGTGTTTGTTGTGTGTCACCAGCTTTTGTAAGTGCTCAGTCGCCTGGATACACTGCCAGGGTTTATATGTGCAGTGCATATCCTGTTCCCCCAAGTCAACCGGTGCTGTTCTTCCTTCCTTACCCTCCTTGACATGTGTTCCCTGGTCTGTGTGTAATCACTCTTGCACATGGTCATCTAGGCTGCCAGTTAATCCAAGTGCACAATGGTTGCTGCATCATGTGTGGAGGTGGTCTGTGACATGTGTTGGTACCTTGCCTGTGCCCTGTCCTGTTCAGTCATTTGGGGGTCCATAATTATTGGCACTGATGCTGAGTCTCAACATAGGAGCGTGAGGCTTAAAATAAACAGACTTGCAGCATGCATGACCGATGTTGTGGCCTCAGACATGATGTGCATGAGTGGGAGATATGCATAGTGCCAGGGCGGTTGCTCCTGTTGCAGTCAGATCATTCCAGGACCATGGAGCAGTGTGCCCACTACAGTCCCCTGAGACACCTTTTCCTAGGAATCATGTGTGTCATCCAACACTGAGGACATTCTCTGTGTGTTCAGCATAGGTTGGCCTCTGTGGCATTGTTCCCTGGCCTCATTTGTATTTATGTAAAGTGTGCTACATGTGTCCACTGTACAGGGTGACCCCATTTGGCTTGTGCATACTCACACTGGCCAGTGCCTGTGTGTCTATGTACAACTATCTGATGATGGTTGTTTGTCACTAATATGTGTGGTCAGCCTCACGAGGTGATGTTGAGTACATTTAGGAGTTCTTGATGCACATTTTAGTAATCCCAGATTAAGAGGTGTAAGTACTTACTCTGTCTCAATCACATTGTCTCAGGTAGGGGGGGTTTGTGCGGGCAAGGCCTTATGTCTCCTTGCCAGGTCTGACCTGTGTGTGATAATTGTCTGGACAGACACTCAACATGCAGTGACCCAGTCATGTTGTGCAGGGTATAATGTTTGTGCTTTGCAGCATGTGTCAAAAGTTAAAAGACATGGTTCCTGATCATACATTTTTGGCAACGATGTGTGGTCCAGATGCTACGTAGTTTGGTCTGTGTGTGCTGACATCTGTGTAAACAATCTTGGTTCCCATGAGGGTGTTTCCTCAGTGCAGGTGCTCCTTGTTCCGACACAATTGCAGGGCCATTAGCTAATGCATTGTCCTGTGTTTGGACATGTGTGTCACTCCACATGACAGGTAGTGGGTCAGATGTGTTGCCAAATGTGTCATGATGTTACGGATGGCCATGTGACAGGTGGCATGATTCAAGTTGTTAGTCAAGCAGTCTTGGACGTTGGCACTCACTACACTTGTCAACATGTCTCAATAGTTGATATGCATGACTTTGATGTTTTGTGGTGAATGACAATAATGTGCCTGCATGACAGATGTCTCCCAAGGAAGTGCACAAGACACCACCTTTACACTTTTCTTGGACACGCTGGCGCATTAAAAACGAAGGCACAGTTTCGAAAAATATTTGTTTACAGATTATACATATACATGTTCCCACTGTGTGGTTGCATTTGGGTAAGTCCTTGGTTGTTGATGATACCAACTTACGAGTGTCAAGTCATCCAGACCACCATGGTGCCATGTATATGTACTTACTGGTACCCCCATTTCTTCTTTACAGTGGCTTATTTGATTTGGGCTGCCAGCTCATACAATGACTGTGTAAATGTAGTTTTCTGTGCACCTCCTTGTGTGACTTCTGTTATACAGGCACATGTGTGTTCTGATCAAAAAGTGGCACATTCACACATTCTAAACATGTTGATTGTGTAAAGTGTTGTGATTCCCAAGGGTTCACAATGTATTTATTTTGGCTTTCCTAATTACTCACAGGTCTCTGAGTGTGGGGACACCTTCAGCATTGGCGTCAGTTATTTGCCCTTGGGTGCATCAATACTGTTTCTTTCACAGTGAACAAGAGGTGGCATGCCTTTATAGCCTGGCTGTGCTGAACAATTCCCAGACACCATATACTCTGTCTAATTGGATATCGAGTTATTAGCTGTTGTGTCCGGATTTTCATAGTTTCAAAGGGGCATGATGGGTCAACCAACTGGGGAGTGCAGGGCTTACATATGTGCGGAGTATTATAGATGTTACTCATGATGCTTTTCATGATGTGCACTGTGACCTATTTTGTTTGGACTCATGTGTCATATGTATACAGGTGTCTGATTATTTCCTGTCTCTTCACCTTGCCCACAGCATCGTCGGGGGACACCGAGGGAGACAACTGCACGGACGTGGAGGAGGGATCCAGCACCGGTGCCAACAGTGCTGGCGAGTCTGGCACAGCAAGTGGCACGGAGGGCGAGGGGAGTCAGGCGGAGGACCTGTCTAGTACCAACACCGACTACGACGCTGACGGGTCCGAGGCTGAACTCCCAGAGGGGGCGGAGGCTGCTCCAACAGCTGGCAGCAGCACTACATCTATCACCGCCCCCTCCATTCCCATCACCGCCCTCCCAGTTGCTCCGGTCCCTTCTGTCCGTGTAGGGCAACAACATGTCTCCTTCGTGCCAGGCACCGCACCCCCTGCCCCTGTCGCCCTCACTGCCGAGTCTGTGGACATTCAGCGGCAGTTGCAGGATGGCCAGACATCGCTGCTGAGTGTCCTCCATGGCCACCTCAGACTGCTGACACAGATGGTGTCGTACATGGAGGGCAGGTCATCAGCGATGTCTGCCCAACGGATGTTGCTGAGGTCCATGGACTCGTCACTGACGGCAGCAGTGAGTCTCCTGCAGCGCTTCGTCCACCCCACCCCTGCACCATCCACACTTCCCACTCCCATGCCTATCCCAAGCACACCCAGACGTTTCCAGGCACGCACCCCACCAGACACAGGCAGCACACCAACATGGAAGGGCAAGCGCACACCTCCTGTCACGCACACTCAGGGGGAAAAACGCACACCCACTGGGTCTGGGGCACACAGGCAGACACGCAGCCACAGTCGGAGTCCGCATTCCTCACTCCCCAGTCCCTCCAATGTCACTCCCCTCGGCTCCCCTGCCCCACAATCTGAGAAGGACACCTACTTGGCTGTGCTGGGCCTCAGCCCCACTGGTTCACCAGCCCGCAAACGGGCAAGGCGCTCCACGGGTAGGAGAGTTGAGCCCCCCCCCTTTCCACCACCTCCCCCAGTAGTGCTGTAACCCATCCCTCCGACCCCCCCCCTCCATGGGGCCTGTGGTTTCTTCGGGTGCAGGGGAGACGCTGGCCGAGCTTGCGGACGTGTGCAGCGCCCTGCTAACCACCACCTTTGGCGCTGCCCCACCCCCTGTGGTGGAGTCGTCCGTCCCTGCACCCATAACACCTACCCTTCCCCCTCCTGTCCCTGCGGTGCCTGGTCCTTCCCCACATGATGCCCCCCCCCCAGTGGATGAACATGAAGTGTCAGATGTGCAGGCAAGCTAGGGGAGACGCGTGGCCATGTGTCCCCCCCAGGACTTCACATCTGGACTGGCCTATGGCCTTTGTAAATAGTGTCTTTTTATACGTTTTAATTTAATGCTGAATAAAGTATTTTGTTTTTCCTTTGCACACTATTGCTTTTCTGGTATTGATGTTGGTGCTGATGCTCCCTGAGTTGGGGTGGTGATAATGTGTTAGGTGTCTGGGAAATGTTGTAGTGTGCTGCTCATGGGGTGGACCCTGGTATCTGCGTGCCATCACAAGATCTCTGCAAATAATCTTTGGTCATGTATGCTCTTTGTGTTTGGAGACATTGTCCCAAGGAGTGTTCCTTCCTCTGTGGCACCTGACATCTTCCCTGCAGATAGTTGCACAATTGTTGTGCTGACCTGTGTCTACATTTCCTTGGTGGGTGACGGATCCCTTCAACTATGGCCATGCCTGCTGAGCAATGTCTCCGCCTGCATCGTCTGTGCCATCCTTGGTAGTCACTGTACTTGTGTATAGAGTATGTTGCCATGCCTTCATGTAGAAATGGTCCCTTTTACGCACTATGCATGTGTGTACTCCCAGCCTAGCACACATATGTTACTTGTTCTGCAGGGGATTCGGGCATTGTATCTGTGGGAACTCCACCCTATTCCTTCCATGGGAGACAACAACTTGGTGGCTGTCCCAGCACCTGTACATTCCTATCAGTCCTGGAATGTGCGTGACAGTGTGTGTTCCCTTTGGCTCTCTTAGTTTAGTAGGCTTTAACATGACTATACAGTCTTGTGGCATGATCTCAGTGTGTGTATTGTGCTGCATCCGCCAGGGGTGGGTATGCATGTGTCATTTGTCATCACACACGCATGTGGTGTGTCATGCAGTGGGGGAAGGACATCCATCCTCATGGGAGTGGGACACTGCTGTCAGTGATGTGTTGTTATGGCACTCTCAACATAGTCGCACATTGTGGATGCGTTCATACACCCATGGAGTTGTGGTCATCTGAGGATGATGTACACACCCCCATGTCTCTGTCCACTGCTGGGAGTGATAGGCACCCACCCCTCATATGTCTGGGCAATGCTGAGAGTGATAGGCACCCACCCCTCATATGTCTGGGCACTGCTGGGAGTGATAGGCACCCACCCCTCATATGTCTGGGCACTGCTGGGAGTGATATGCACCCACCCCTCTTATGTCTTTGCACTGCTGGGAGTGATATGCACCCACCCCTCATATGTCTGGGCACTGCTGGGAGTGATATGCACCCACCCCTCATATGTCTGGGCACTGCTGGGAGTGATAGGCACCCACCCCTCACATATCTCTGTCCACTGCTGGGAGTGATATGCACCCACCCCTCATATGTCTGGGCACTGCTGGGAGTGATAGGCACCCACCCCTCATATGTCTCTGTCCACTGCAGGTATTCCTCTGCACCCACCCCCATGTCTCTGTTCACTGCTGGGAGTGATAGGCACCCACCCCTCATATGTCTGGGCACTGCTGGGAGTGATAGGCAACCACCCCTCATATGTCTGTCCACTGCTGGGAGTGATAGGCACCCACCCCTCATATGTCTGGGCACTGCTGGGAGTGATAGGCACCTACTCCTCATATGTCTCTGTCCACTGCAGGTATTCCTCTGCACCCACCCCCATGTCTCTGTCCACTGCTGGGAGTGATAGGAACCCACCCCTCATATGTCTGGGCACTGCTGGGAGTGATAGGCACCCACCCCTCATATGTCTGTCCACTGCTGGGAGTGATAGGCACCCACCCCTCATATGTCTGGGCACTGCTGGGAGTGATATGCACCCACCCCTCATATGTCTCTGTCCACTGCAGGTATTCATCTGCACCCACCCCCATGTCTCTGTCCACTGCTGGGAGTGATAGGCACCCACCCCTCATATGTCTGGGCACCGCTGGGAGTGATAGGCACCCACCCCTCATATGTCTGGGCACTGCTGGGAGTGATATGCACCCACCCCTCATATGTCTGGGCACTGCTGGGAGTGATATGCACCCACCCCTCATATGTCTCTGTCCACTGCAGGTATTCCTCTGCACCCACCCCATGTCTCTGTCCACTGAT
Source organism: Triturus cristatus (assembly GCF_964204655.1). Taxonomy (NCBI): domain Eukaryota; kingdom Metazoa; phylum Chordata; class Amphibia; order Caudata; family Salamandridae; genus Triturus; species Triturus cristatus. Next base: position 1,015,657,799 of record NC_140579.1, on the reverse strand, counting down.
GTGAATCCTAAGCAGACGAGCACCCACCCACCTGCACCCTTGGTGCAGTACACTGCTCTCCTGGGCATACACCCCCCCCCCCAATATACTGGTTAGATGCTGCACCAGGCCCTATGACAACATTCGTGGCGTGTGTACACCTTGTATCACTGATGTACTGGTGCCCTAGCGGTACGCGTGATGCGGTCCATACCCACGCTCTGAGAGCGTGTGTACGGTCCGTACCCCTACAACACCACAACTATGGTGGTACAGGCCATACACACGCTCTGAGGGCGTGTGTACGGCCCGTACCACTATTGTTGGTGTGACGTAGGGGTACGGCCCGTACCCACGCTCTGAGAGCGTGTGTACGGTCCGTACCCCTACATCACCACAACTATGGTGGTACGGCCCGTACCCACGCTCTGAGGGCATGTGTACGGCCCGTACCACTATTGTTGGGGTGACGTAGGGGTACGGACCGTACACACACTCTGAGGGCGTGTGTACGGGCCGTACCACTATTGTTGGGGTGAAGTAGGGGTACGGCCCGTACCCACGCTCTGAGGGCGTGTGTACGGGCCGTACCACCATTGTTGGGGTGACGTAGGGGTACGGACCATACCCACGCTCTGAGGGCGTGTGTACGGGCCGTACCACCATTGTTGGTGTGACGTAGGGGTACGGGCCGTACCCACGCGTACCCCTACGTCACCCCAACAATGGTGGTATGGGCCGTACCCACGCCCCCAGAGCGTGGGTACAGGCCGTACCACTATTGTTGGGGTGACGTAGGGGTACGCGTGGTACGACCCGTACCACCATTGTTGGGGTGACGTAGGGGTACGGGCCGTACCCACGCTCTGAGGGCGTGTCTACGGGCCGTACCACCATTGTTGGTGTGACATAGGGTTACGGCCCATACCCACGCTCTGAGGGCGTGGGTACGGGCCGTACCACCATTGTTGGGGTGACGTAGGGGTGCGGCCCGTACCCACGCTCTGAGGGCGTGGGTACGGGTTGTACCACGCATACCCCTACGTCACCCCAACAATGGTGGTACGGGCCATACCCACACCCCCAGAGCGTGGGTACGGGCCGTACCACCATTGTTGGGGTGACGTAGGGGTACGCGTGGTACGACCCGTACCCACGCTCTGAGGGCGTGGGTACAGCCCATACCACCATTGTTGTGGTGACGGGACGCGTCCACATCCACTTCCGTTGTGGCGGGACGCAGGCCTTGGTGGACACGCCCCCCGAAGTGACCAGACCCTGGAGGTACTGTATGTACATGATATATGTGGTATAATTTGGGTAGGGGTTAAGTTGTATGCCCCTCGCCCCCCCCCCCCTTTGACCATGGGTGTTGTCCTGACCTTCTGCGGCGTCTGCGTCAGTTTCTGTGCACCAGGTCATAGGCTAGGAGGGCTGGGATTACACGTAGGATGGGGTCCATGGCTGTCCGTCGCGTACAGGTGCTCCTTCTTCGCGTCGTCCTCAATTTCCCAGGAGTTTTTGGCTGCCGTAAAATCTTAGCCGTGAGGAGTGACGTAGGCACGAATTGTACTTGCTGGTCCGTAAAACGCTGCCTGACTCCGTCCGGACGTCACGTACGTGATGTCCCGGATCGGAATTGTGGGTAGTTTTTTAGCCGCACGTAGTTTTGTACGAATCGTACGGAAATGGTATTTCTGTACGAATCGTACTTGCTGATTTGTAAGGAGGATTTCCCGGGTACGAGTCATAGGGAGAAAACGCTCCGTACGACCATTCGTACCCGGGTTTTAACGGATCAGAATCGGCACCTCTATGTTGAGCCATGTTGAGTTTTATGTTGTTGCACGGCTTCTGGGATGTAGGAAGTCGGAAATTTGTAATGGTTCCATGTGAGAAGTTGGCCTGGTATATGATGTTCACTAGTTAAAGTGACCACCTTGTACCATGCCAAGCAACCCTTATGGTGTGGTTGTAAGTCAACCTTTTCGGACTAGCTGCCCTAGTGGTAGCGTAGGCTAAGCAGTCTTTGAGGCTAAACTCGTGAAGCGTGTTAAGCCAGCTGTTTTACCAAATGTAACCCCCTTTTATACCAATGAAAGGACACCACACAGATATATTCAAAATATATATGTATTTATTTCTCAAAGTAACCCCTAGTCTCTTTATGAGCACAGGAGCACAAATCGTCAAACAAGATTACAGTAGAATACACAGAAGTTGCACTTTATATGGATAGGCCCTGGTGGCCGCTCAAACCATATACTAAAATAGTGGTATAAGTACCACGAACAGAAAAGGGAAAAGGCCTAGGGCCTCTAGAATCGCTGGGCCTACAAGGAGCTAACTTCAGTTAGTGACCAGGAGGTCCACGGGGTGCGTGTGCAGAGCAAATAGTCACACGCGTGCTCCCATAGGTTTCTAATGGGTGCGTAAAAGTTACAAAGTTACTGCAAAAAGGATCTTCCGGTTGGACTATGACCTTAAGATTGGAAACACAGACACTAGAGATGTTACTCTACACTTGGGCACCGGAGTGCCAGCTTTACCTCACCCACAGGAAGCGGGTGCATAGGTGTCGAAGTGCGTCGGGTTTCTTCTATCGGGTCAATGGAGCCTGTGGACAAAGATGCTGCAGGCGGTCGGTCTGAAAGGGATGCGGTGGATCCAAGAGTGGATCGGAGTTGTAGAAGACCTGTAAGCAGAGGGGACAGTGTTCACAATCACTAGCCAGTGACCATCGTGGCACCAGGTGGGTACCAGGCGATGTCGGGTGCAAACAGGAAGAAAGGTGTAGCTTGTCTCTGCAGCCACGTGGTCCCTGGAGGTCGACGACGTCCAGGAGTCGGTTCACGAGCTGTCCCACGCAGGCTCTCGCTGTCGGCGGTGTCGGCGACTTGATTGAAGCAAACAAGCCTTGGCAAAAGCAATTGTTGTGGAGAACAAGATAAGCTGATGGTTCTGACCAGCAAGGTCAGAGGGATTGCTCCTTTGGAGGGGAGCAAGGGCCAGTCTGGAGCAACCAGACCAGCAGTGTAGTTCTTGAAGTTCGTCGCCAAGATGGCCACTAGCCAGCGGGCCAGCAACCGGTTAGGCGCGTCGAGTGGCAAAATGCAGAAGGGCCCCACGCAGATCGTTGAGATGCTGGAGGGCTCACCTTTGGTGCAGATGCTGCTCGAGGGTTGGGCTTCTCAGATCCCAAAGCACAACTTGGAGGGAGCCTCGGTTGTTGCACTTGCAGCTTGTCGTGGTCGTTTCAAGATGGCTGGCTCCACGTGTCTCGTTGCCTCCACGGGTCTCCTCTTTTCAGGGACTGTGGATCGGGCGGTGAGAGGTCTGGAGGTCCAGGTCTTGTCAGTCTCTGGGCTCGGGCTCCGACGGGAGGCGGCGGCAAAGCAGACGTTGATTCTCTGGATGGTGCTTGCGTTAGCAAGGTGGTCACTCCCTGACCACAGGGGAGATTTCCTTCAGTCTTCTGTGCAGCAGAATGTCGAAGTTCCCGTCTTCTTCTTAGTTTCAAGTTGATTCCAGGATGTCTGAAGTCTTAGGACACAGCTCCTACCTTTATTCGGATTCTAGGGGCCGGACTACCTGCTAGGTGGGACCAGGAAGGGGGGTGGTTACACCTCCAATCCTTTGTCCAGCTCGCCCCAGGCCCGGGACTGGTGTGCCCCACGACCGGTTTGAACTGGCATATGCACCGAGGCTCCTTGTGAGCCACAGGCATGTCTGGTTTCTTTCAAGCCCTACCTGACCAATACACAAAATCCTGTCTGGGGTGGTGCATGCACCTCCCCTGGCAGGAAACCCTTTGTCCACACCTCCCAAGCTGGAAGGACTCCCAGCAGCAGGAGGGCAGACTTGTGTCTGTGGTGGCAGCATCCATTTTGTGGAGCTGAGGCTATGTCTGATTTTACCCGGTTTTCAGGTACTGTACATGTCGTGTCCCTCTAGAAGGGTGGAATGCTAACCCCGTCGCCAGAATTGGCGAGGGGTTAGTATTCCAATTCGTATGACACCTTACTCGACATGTTTTGATAAAGCCAAACCAAAGTTAGCATTTAACCGCGAGGTTCATAATGCACTTAAGAGTATATGGTATGACGATATCTGGAAACAGTAGAAGGAAGTTGTTCCGACCACTGCAGACAGGCTCAGCTCATGCCAGAGCACCATCTCACATGGAACCAAGCACTCTGCCTTCAGGATTGTTAAGGCCTGCCATAGGAGTGACTTATAGGTTAACATGTGTCCCATTTAAGGTTAGGTATAGGTATACTACACCTAAGTAAGAGGTGGTTACACCAACTTACCCCAGCTGAGTGATCAGCCAGTTGTGTCAAATTTGTTAGGCCAAGCCTGGGGTGGCATAATACATGCTTCAGCCCCTGGCAGGCCTTAGATACACCAATGCCCTGGGTACCTAGTGTACACTGGTACAGGGGCTCACAGGGTGATCCACTTCCAATTGGTTATGCACCTAGGGTGCATAGTGTAAATTTAGTAGAGAGAACAGCAGGCTGGGGGTCTGATTGGCAGGCCCACAGCCTCAATATGTCAAAAACCAGTGAAGCAAAAAGCAAAAATTTGGGGTGACCATAGGATAGCAGACCCTACTCTCCTACACAACCCCCCCCCCCAAACGCAGGGACATTAAACTAGCCTTGACCAGTCTCGTCTTCATGTCCTAAGTGGAAGTACCTGGAGAGACCATCTGCATTCCCATGGTCAGTACCTGGCCGGTGCTCCACTGTAAAGTCCATCCCCTGTAGGGAAATGGACCACCTAAGCAGTTTGGGGTTTTCACCCTTCATCTGATTTAGCCACAAGAGGGGCTTATGGTCGGTCTGAATCTTGAAGTGAGTGCCAAACAAGTATGGCCTCAGCTTCTTCAGGGCCCACACCACAGCAAAGGCCTCCCTCTCAATAGCTGACCAATTCTTCTCTCTGGGGGTCAACCTTCTGCTAATAAAAGCAATGGGTTGGTCTTGACCATCTACATTAAGTTGTGACAGCACAGCTCCCACACCCAACTCAGAAGCATCTGTTTGGACAATAAACTCTTTGGAGTAGTCAGGACTTTTCAGGATAGGTGCAGAGCACATGGCCTCCTTCAGGTCATCAAATGCCTTTTGACAGCTTACTGTCCACTGAACCTTTTTGGGCATCTTCTTGGATGTCAGATCATTAAGAGGAGTCACAATGGACCCATAGTTCTTAACAAACTTCCTGTAGTACCCGGTCAAGCCCAAGAAAGCTCGAACTTGAGTCTGGGTGGTTGGAGGAGACCAGTCCTTGATGGATTGTATCTTACCCTCCAGTGGTTGAACTTAGCCTCCACCTACATGGTGGCCCAAATACACAACCTTACTCTGCCCTATCTGGCACTTAGTAGCCTTGATAGTGAGGCCTGCCCTTTGCAGAGCCTCAAGAGCCTTCTTCAGGTGGATCAGGTGATCCTCCCAGGTGGAGCTAAAGACAGCAATGTCATCAAGATATGCTGCACAAAAGTCATCCAACCCAGTAAGGACTTGATTCACCAACCTTTGGAAGGTGGCAGGTGCATTCTTCAGACCAAAGGGCATCACCACAAACTGGTAGTGCCCACCTGGGGTTGAGAATGCTGTTTTGGCCTTAGACTCCTCAGCTAATCTGATTTGCCAATAGCCAGCTGTCAAGTCAAATGTGCTCAAAAACTTAGCAGAAGCTAGTTTGTCTATGAGCTCATCTGCCCTTGGAATAGGGTGTGCATCTGTCCTGGTGACAGCATTGAGACCCCTGTAGTCCACACAGAACCTCATCTCTCTCTTGCCATCTTTGGTGTGAGGTTTGGGGACCAGAACCACTGGGCTAGCCCAGGGGCTCTCTGAGGGTTCAATGACACCTAATTCCAGCATTTTATGTACCTCAGCCTTTATACAGTCCCTGACGTGGTCAGGTTGTCTGTAGAGCTTGTTCTTTACAGGCAGACTGTCACCAGTGTCCACCACATGGGTACACCAGTCAGTTTGGCTAGGTATTAGGGAAAACAGATGTTGAAATGATTGTAGAACTTGTCTACATTCAGTCTGCTGATGGGCAGTGAGGTTGCCTCCAAGGGTCACTCCTTCAACTGAGCCATCTTCAGGGTTCTGAGACAACAGGTCTGGGAGAGGGTCACTCTCTTCCTCCTGTCCCTCATCTGTAGCCATGAGCAAGCCCATGTATGCCCTGTCAACATATGCTTTTAACCTGTTAACATGGAGTACCCTGTGGGGACTCCTGGGAGTTCCTAGGTCCACCAAGTAGGTGACCTCTCCCTTCTTTTCCAGGATTGTATGGGGTCCAGACCATTTGTCTTGGAGTGCTGCTGGGGCCACTGGCTCCAACACCCATACCTTCTGTCCTGGCTGAAACTCAACCAAGACAGCCTTTTGGTCAAGCCAAGCTTTCTGTAAGGCCTGGCTTGCCTCAAGGTTTTTGGATGCCTTCTCCATATAGTCAGCCATCCTGGAGCGGAGACCAAGTACATAGTCCACTATGTCTTGTTTAGGCTTTTTGAGAGGTAACTCCCATCCTTCCTTCACTAAACACAGTGGGCCTCTTACAGGGTGCCCAAACAACAATTCAAAGGGGCTGTAGCCAACTCCTTTTTGTGGGACCTCTCTGTAAGCAAACAGAAGGCAGGGTAGAAGGATGTCCCATCTTCGCCTAAGCTTTTCAGGTAATCCTTTGATCATACCCTTTAGGGTCTTGTTGAATCTCTCAACAAGCCCATTGCATTGTGGGTGATAAGGGGTGGTGAAGTTGTAGTTGACACCACATTCCTTCCACATAGCTGTCAAGTATCCTGACATGAAGTTGGTACCTCTGTCAGAAACTACCTCCTTAGGAAACCCCACTCTGGAGAATACTCCCAGCAGGGCCCTGGCCACAACAGGTGCTGTAGTGGTCCTAAGGGGAATTGCCTCTGGATACCTGGTGGCATGATCCACTACCACCAGTATAAATCTGTGCCCAGATGCAGTGGGAGGATCCATGGGACCCACTATGTCTATTCCCACTCTTTCAAAGGGGACCCCCACCACAGGTAGTGGTATTAGGGGGGCCTTTGTTGTGCCACCTGATTTGCCACTGGCTTGGCAGGTCACACAGGAGCAACAAAACTCCTTTGTATCTTCATTCATGTGAGGCCAGTGAAAGTGAGGGAAAAGCCTGTCCCAAGTCTTATTCTGGCCTAAGTGTCCTGCTAAAGGAATATCATGGGCCAAGGTAAGAAGGAAGCCCCTAAATTGCAGAGGTATAACCAACCTCCTGGTTGCACCAGGCTTGGGGTCTCTAGCCTCTGAATAAAGGAGCCCTTCATCCCAATACACTTTATGGGTACCTTGAGCGTTCCCAGCAGCCTCAGCAGCAGCCAGCTGTCTGAGGGGTTCAAGAGAGGGACAGGATAACTGAGCCTGCCTCAAGTCAGCCCTTGAAGGTCCCCCTGTCCCCAGAAACTCAACCTGATCAGGTTCAAGCTCTTCAGGGACAGTTCCTTCAGGGTCCTCTAGATCAGCTTCCTGGGAAGGCTGATCATCACTCTGAGGCAGGGGGGAAGGCACAGCCTTGACCCTCCTGTTCTTCTTCTTGGTAGGTGCTTGGTCCATTGTTCCAGGATCCAAGACCTGAGGTTCAGTGAGGCACTTTTTGGCCTGTGACCTGGTCACAGCAAGGACATGTGATGATATACCTAACATCTCTGCATGAGTCCTGTACTCCACTTCTGACCATAGAGAACTCTCTAGGTCATTGCCCAACAAACATTCTACTGGGAGGTCTGCACTAACCACAACCCTTTTGAGGCCAGTTACCCCTCCCCATGAGAAGTTAACAACTGCCACACTATGTGAAGTAGTGGCATTGCTGGCATTGGTCACCAGGTAATTCTCACCTGGTATGTACTGTCCAGGGTCCACAAAGCCTGGTGTCACCATAGTGACACTGGCACATGTGTCCCTGTAGGCTTGAGCCACTTTTTCATTAATTAAAGGAGTCTGTCTGTACTTGCCCAGGTTACCTCAATTCTATTCTATCAGCACCAAATAGTGCCAGAGCTCTTTTTAAGATCATTAGGGACCTTTCTAACCCCACCAGTGTGGGAAATAAGGTGGTAGCTTCACAGAGGCTATGCAATAAAATCGCCTCTCATTTTGAGGAGAAAATTGCTAACATTGTAGGAGGTCTTAACATGTTCGACCCATCTCTGTTGAATGCTAATGGACAATCGCCCCTGGTAGAACAAGAGGGAGTTACCTCACTGGAGCACTTTACACCACTCACCAATGAGCTGTTTTTTAAATGTGCACAGAATGTGAGGTCAGGGTCTCCATTAGACCCCATACCTAACAGGATTTGGAAAGATCATGCTCCGGCCTTGTTCCCACGACTTTGGCAGATATGCTGTCAATCCCTGGATGAAGGGATGGTGCCTGAAATTTGGAAGCTGGCTGTGGTTACTCCATTATTAAAAAAAACATCTTTAGATCCAGGAGACCCTACTAGCTTTAGGCCCATTTCCCTGCTACCTTTTCCTATTAAAATCCTTGAAAAGGTAGTGAGTAGCTCTCTTTCTGGGTATCTGGAGGAGTTCCATCTCCTGGATAAGAGCCAGTTTGGCTTTAGGCCAGGGCATGGAACGGAGACCGCCCTGGTTACGGTGCTAGACAACCTCCGGATGCGGGCTGACAGAGGCCTCTCTTCAGTAATGGTCCTCTTAGACATGTCAGCCGCATTTGATACGGTAAACCACCGAATCCTGCTGAACCGACTGGAGCATTTGGGAGTTAGGGGATGTGCTCTGAGGTGGATACGTTCCTATCTCACAGGGAGACAACAATTGGTCTCCCTGCCCCCTTTTACTTCCAGCAAGACCTTGGTGGAGCATGGGGTTCCCCAGGGATCGGCTATCAGCCCCATTCTCTTTAATATCTATTTGCAACCACTAATTCCTATCATCAAGGCGCATGGGGTTGATATTGTCAATTATGCGGACGACACCCAGTTGGTGTTCTCACTAGAGGGAAAGGATGCCTTAAATATGGATGAATTCCAGAATTGCATGAGGCAGACCTCGGACTGGCTCAGGGCTAACTCCCTGCAGTTCAACGGAGGCAAGACGGAGGTGATCTACTGTTCCACAGTGAGGGTAAGGGATATGCCTTTTGATTTTAGACTGGCCCCTGATATGGATCCCATTGTCCCTGTGACTTCGGTGCGGAACTTGGGGGTCATGTTCGATAATGATCTGCAAATGACTTCGCAAGTTAAAAAAACTGTGGGGGTCTGCTTTGCTCTTATGAAAGCTCTACGGCAGATTATTCCTTTCCTGCCGATGGAAAAAAGACCTCTGGTAGTTCGCAGTATTATCTTGAGTAGGCTGGACTACTGCAATTCTCTGTATTTAGGGGCACCTCTTTACATTTTTCAGAGATTGCAGAGGGTCCAGTCTATGGCAGCCAAACTGGCGCTGAACAGAAAACGTGACTCTTCATCGACGCTGGCGCTCCGAGAGCTTCATTGGCTTCCTATGAGGGAAAGGGTCAAATTTAAATCCCTGTGCATTGTTTACAAAGCGGCACATGGCTTTGGCCCTTTTTCCTTACAAGAGAAGATTTCTTGGTACAAACCTAAACGGACTCTCCGCTCCTCGAACACTTTTCTGTTAAACACTGGCAGGATTAAGAAGGCCAGAATGGGAGGTAGGGCTTTTAGCAATGTGGCCCCACGCTACTGGAATGAACTCCCGCTGAATATCAGACAGGCTAACTCTCTGATGGAGTTTAGGCAAAATCTAAAAACCTGGCTCTTCCCTAGAGAGGGGTCTATGGCCTCGCTACTTCCCTAGTTTTGGTTGGGCTCGTGCTCAGCCTTTTTCCTCCCTCCTACATGTCTCTGCCGATGCACTTCTCGTTGGTTTTTAAAGGTCTATTCCATCACAGTCTACGCGCCTAGATACCCGGTGGGTGAAAGTTGCGCGATATAAAAACTAAATACAAATACAAATACAAATACTGGGGCTCACAGTCAGGGACAAATCAATGTCCCCATCACAGATCAAGACTGCCTGTGTCAGGGTTCTGTCTAAGTCAGAATCTCCTTCAGTTCCCATAGTGATTCCCACTACACCCTTTGTCTGGGGACCAACACTGCTAACAGTAGTACTGGGAGCAGGTGCCTTGGGGGCAACAGTTTTGGGGGCTCCACCCTTCTTACAATCACTAGTCCAGTGAGTTGTATTCTTGCAATGATTGCACCAGGGTTTCTTTTGACCTTCTTTCTTCTTTCCCTTGGATTGTTGTTGGGACCCACCCTCCTTAGCAGTAGTTTGGGGCCCTGTTGAAGACTTCTGGTCTTTAGATTTCTGATCTCCACCCTTTTGGTCTGTTTTCTTCTGATCACCCCCTTGGCCCTGGTTCTGGTTCTTTTGCTTAACCCTGGTTATGACCCATTTGTCTGCCTTCTTTCCCAATTCTTGGGGAGAGGTCAGATCAGAGTCAACCAAGTGTTGATGCAGTTGCTGGTTTTGACAGTTATTTAAAATCTGTTCTCTCATCATCAAATTGTACAATCCTGTATAATCAGATACCTTACTTCCCAGCAACCAACCCTCCAAAGCCTTAGTGGCACCTTCAATGTATTCAGACCAGTCCTGATTCTGTGTCTTCTGGGTGTCTCTGAACATTAACCTGTACTGTTCAGTGGTTAAGCCTAACCCATCAACTAGGACACTCTTCAGGGCTCTGTAATTTCTGACATCCTCCTCCCTAACAGTGAGGAGTCTGTCTCTGCCTCTTCCTTCAAAGGAGAGCCAGAGGATTGCTGCCCACTGGTCTTCAGGAACCTGCTGCACTTTGCAGGCTCTCTCAAGAGCAGTCATCCATTTGTGGATGTCATCCCCACTTTTGTAGGGGGCACAACCTTAGACAGGTTCCTATTATCAAAGACCCTATCTTTGTCCTTAGGGACAATGCTGCCACCAGTGGGTATAGACCCACTCTCTCTAGGTTGCCTAGCTTTGTTCAGTTTCTCTTCCATCAGGGCTACCTCAAGCTCCTGCTTCCTGGTCCTCAGCTGGGCTTCCTGCATTCTGGCCTCATGCTCCCTCCTCTGAGGGGTGGTCATCCTTCTCCTGGAGTGACCTTGAGAGCCTCTAGAGGCATGAGAAGCATTAGATTCACCTGAGTGATTCCTTTGCCTCCCAGACCCCTGGTTATGTCCACTGGGGAGATCCAATGGGATGATCCCATTGTCAGTCCCCAATAGCCTTAGTTTAGCTGGGCCAAGTATAACACTTGGCACTGGGCTAGTTCTCCCTTCATCCTCACTACTTTCTGTATCCTCCCCACTTTCCTCCTCTGTAGTATGATTCTCATCTAAGGGATGGCTATTGGAAAGGGGTACTTCAGTGGCATCTTCAGAAGGGGGGCCTCCTGTTCCTGACCCAAAGGGGCCTAACTGGGAGGCTTTCCTGAGAGCTTTCTGATCTTCATCAGCCTGTAAAAGCTCCCTGAGTTCAGCAGAAGTAGGATTCTTGGGCTGTTTAAGGCCCCTGATATTTGCCAACTGCCTGAGCTCATTTTGATTAAGGGTAGCAAAGATGGATGGTGCCCTCTGGGGGTCACTCTCAACAGAGATGGGTACAGTGGACCCCTCTGCCCCAGCCATTGCTCTTAAGTGTGGGAGGATGTGTTGCAATCTACCTACACTTGGGTTTACCTACTAAACCTATCTAGTAGTTGTAGTCAGGGTGTGCTACTCCCTTTGCTCTACAACACTAAGTTCAGTAGAACTTATGTATATCTAATCTTGTTTTATATGTACCTACAGGTACCTATGTGATCTTTCAATTGGTAACCAAGAGATTACAATGGTAAAACACAGCAAGCTCAAATCCAACCGCTGCTCACCAATGTGAGAAGTTGGCCTGGTATATGATGTTCACTAGTTAAAGTGACCACCTTGTACCATGCCAAGCAACCCTTATGGTGTGGTTGTAAGTCAACCTTTTCAGGCTAGCTGCCCTAGTGGTAGCGTAGGCTAAGCAGTCTTTGAGGCTAAACTCGTGAAGCGTGTTAAGCCAGCTGTTTTACCAAATGCAACCCCCTTTTATACCAATGAAAGGACACCACACAGATATATATTCAAAATATATATGTATTTATTTCTCAAAGTAACCCCTAGTCTCTTTATGAGCACAGGAGCACAAATCGTCAAACAAGATTACAGTAGAATACACAGAAGTTGCACTTTATATGGATAGGCCCTGGTGGCCGCTCAAACCATATACTAAAATAGTGGTATAAGTACCACGAACAGAAAAGGGAAAAGGCCTAGGGCCTCTAGAATCGCTGGGCCTACAAGGAGCTAACTTCAGTTAGTGACCAGGAGGTCCACTGGGTGCGTGTGCAGAGCAAATAGTCACACGCGTGCTCCCATAGGTTTCCAATGGGTGCGTAAAAGTTACAAAGTTACTGCAAAAAGGATCTTCCGGTTGGACTATGACCTTAAGATTGGAAACACAGACACTAGAGATGTTACTCTACACTTGGGCACCGGAGTGCCAGCTTTACCTCACCCACAGGAAGCGGGTGCATAGGTGTCGAAGTGCGTCCGGTTTCTTCTTTCGGGTCAATGGAGCCTGTGGACAAAGATGCTGCAGGCGGTCGGTCCGGAAGGGATGCGGTGGATCCAAGAGTGGATCGGAGTTGTAGAAGACCTGTAAGCAGAGGGGACAGTGTTCACAGTCACTAGCCAGTGACCAGCGTGGCACCAGGTGGGTACCAGGCGATGTCGGGTGCAAACAGGAAGAAAGGTGTAGCTTGTCTCTGCAGCCACGTGGTCCCTGGAGGTCGACGACGTCCAGGAGTCGGTTCACGAGCTGTCCCACGCAGGCTCTCGCTGTCGGCGGTGTCGGCGTCTTGATCGAAGCAAACAAGCCTTGGCAAAAGCAATTGTTGTGGAGAACAAGATATGCTGATGGTTCTGACCAGCAAGGTCAGAGGGATTGCTCCTTTGGAGGGGAGCAAGGGCCAGTCTGGAGCAACCAGACCAGCAGTGTAGTTCTTGAAGTTCGTCACCAAGATGGCCACTAGCCAGCGGGCCAGCAACTGGTTAGGCGCGTTGAGTGGCAAAATGCAGAAGGGCCCCACGCAGATCGTGGAGATGCTGGAGGGCTCACCTTTGGTGCAGATGCTGCTCGAGGGTTGGGCTTCTCAGATCCCAAAGCACAACTTGGAGGGAGCCTCGGTTGTTGCACTTGCAGCTTGTCGTGGTCGTTTCAAGATGGCTGGCTCCACGTGTCTCGTTGCCTCCATGGGTCTCCTCTTTTCAGGGACTGTGGATCGGGCGGTGAGAGGTCTGGAGGTCCAGGTCTTGTCAGTCTCTGGGCTCGGGCTCCGATGGGAGGCGGCGGCAAAGCAGACGTTGATTCGCTGGATGGTGCTTGCGTTAGCAAGGTGGTCACTCCCTGACCACAGGGGAGATTTCCTTCAGTCTTCTGTGCAGCAGAATGTCGAAGTTCCCATCTTCCTCTTAGTTTCAAGTTGATTCCAGGATGTCTGAAGTCTTAGGACACAGCTCCTACCTTTATTCGGATTCTAGGGGCCGGACTACCTGCTAGGTCCCTCCCTAAGGGTGGGACCAGGAAGGGGGGTGGTTACACCCCCAATCCTTTGTCCAGCTCGCCCCAGGCCCGGGACTGGTGTGCCCCAGGACCGGTTTAAACTGGCATATGCACTTGTGAGCCACAGGCATGTCTGGTTTCTTTCAAGCCCTACCTGACCAATACACAAAATCCTGTCTGGGGTGGTGCATGCACCTCCCCTGGCAGGAAACCCTTTGTCCACACCTCCCAAGCTGGAAGGACTCCCAGCAGCAGGAGGGCAGACTTGTGTCTGTGGTGGCAGCATCCATTTTGTGGAGCTGAGGCTATGTCTGATTTTACCCGGGTTTCAGGTACTGTACATGTCGTGTCCCTCTAGAAGGGTGGAATGCTAACCCCGTCGCCAGAATTGGCGAGGGGTTAGTATTCCAATTCGTATGACACCTTACTCGACATGTTTTGATAAAGCCAAACCAAAGTTAGCATTTAACCGCGAGGTTCATAATGCACTTAAGAGTATATGGTATGACGATATCTGGAAACAGTAGAAGGAAGTTGTTCCGACCACTGCAGACAGGCTCAGCTCATGCCAGAGCACCATCTCACATGGAACCAAGCACTCTGCCTTCAGGATTGTTAAGGCCTGCCATAGGAGTGACTTATAGGTTAACATGTGTCCCATTTAAGGTTAGGTATAGGTATACTACACCTAAGTAAGAGGTGGTTACACCAACTTACCCCAGCTGAGTGATCAGCCAGTTGTGTCAAATTTGTTAGGCCAAGCCTGGGGTGGCATAATACATGCTTCAGCCCCTGGCAGGCCTTAGATACACCAATGCCCTGGGTACCTAGTGTACACTGGTACAGGGGCTCACAGGGTGATCCACTTCCAATTGGTTATGCACCTAGGGTGCATAGTGTAAATTTAATAGAGAGAACAGCAGGCTGGGGGTCTGATTGGCAGGCCCACAGCCTCAATATGTCAAAAACCAGTGAAGCAAAAAGCAAAAATTTGGGGTGACCATAGGATAGCAGACCCTACTCTCCTACATTCCGTTGTAGAACAGAGGTAAGCGCTGTTCTCGGGAAAGACGGAATTGTTGTTATCCTGTAGGTACACAGGAAAACGTGTAACGATTGAGGTTGCACGACGCATTGTCTGGGTTCGATTCGGTGACATCGCCGTGTGTTGCCATTAGAGACATTTTCTGTATGAGAGAAGTGCGTATATTAGCGAAGATTACCTGTGAAATTCTGGTCTTAGGTAAAAGGGATCCAACTGGCATTCCGATAACGCTTATCACTGGAAAGGCAATAGGTACTCTCTGAGCTTGATAGAATGACAAAGGAGAGGTAAGCGCTGCTTTGTTAACGTATGTCATAATTCTGTAAGTAGGACAGACTGTTCGCTGTTCTCGGGAAAGACAGGATTCTGTGTGAATGTGCTACTTTTCTTGTATAAAAGTGTGTGAATGAAAAGGCATTCAGGTTAATTGTGAAACTCTAGTTTTATTTCTCAGGAGCATTGGGTCTCCAACAATGGTGCCGATTCGGATCCTGGAAAAATTTCCCCCGTCCGAATTGAATCTGGACTTTTTACCGTCCGAATCGTATAAGTAGCGTACAAACTGCCAAGTACGATTCGCATGGGAAAAACTCCATACGAATCACATCCGGAAAACTTCCCCACACGTCCTCGGGTCGGAAATTGTGTCCGACACATCCCCGGATGATTAACCGTACGAATCGGAAAAATGAAGTCCGACCGCGCAAGTACGATCACTCCCGTCCTTTCGATTTCACAACTGTATGGAAAAAACACCGTACGGACCGAACTCCCATAGCAACCATGGAGACACGTGCCCGCATACGCGCCGAACACCCCACCACAGACCCCGCATGTACGCGCTAAACGCCCCACCAGTGTATGTACGGACCGTACCCCCACCCCACCAGTGTATGTATGGAGCATACCCACACCCGTGTATGAATGGACCGTACCCCCACCCCACCCCACCAGTGTATGTACGGAGCGTACCCCCACCCGTGTATGAATGGAGCGTACCCCCACCCCACCAGTGTATGTACGGACCGTACCCCCACCCGTGTATAGATGCAGCGTACCAACTCCCCACCCGTGTATGTACGGACCGTACCCCCACCCCACCAGTGTATGTACGAACCGTACCCCCACCCCACCAGTGTATGTACGGAGCGTACCCACACCCGTGTATGAATGGACCGTACCCCCACCCCACCAGTGTATGTACGGAGTGTACCCCCACCCGTGTATGAATGGAGCGTACCCCCACCCCACCAGTGTATGTATGGACCGTACCCCCACCCGTGTATGCATGGAGCGTACCAACTCCCCACCCGTGTATGTACTGACCCTACACCCAGCCCCCCTTGTATGTACGGTGTGAAACACCACCACCGATGGACGGTGCGGACCAACACCCTGCCAGTGTTCGTACGCACCCTACACAGGCCCACACACCAGCACCCTCACACAACATCGGGCATGTACGAGTCGTACTAAGTCATAGCAAAGGACAGCACTGTACAACAACTTGGCCCATGTACGCACCGTACAGAGGCTAAAAACACTCCTACTGAACCAGGACTAACCAAAAAAACACAAGGACTGTCAATCCGAGGCACACAACACCACAAAACATATCCAACAAGGCCAAATACATCCTATACAATGACCTGCAGCTGACAAACAGAGAAACAGAGGCCCAAACCACTACCACTCCTTATAACACACCGACCCAAAGTTCAAACACAGCCACACCCACAAATGGACCAATAAAAAGGCCCAACACACACAAACCATGATCCTTTGCAACAGATCCACTGCTGCCAGACCCCAGAGACAACGCACTGCACCATACTTCAACCATCAATACACCTTACACTTGCACTCCTTCACACAACCACCATCACAAACACACCCTCATCACATTCACACACACACACCTGCACACCCACAACCATCCACACCCACACCCATCCACACCCCCACCCCCACAACCATCCACACCCACACCCCACACCATGCCCACCAACAAGAATCCAAAGTTCACAAAGGGCGAGCTGGAGTCCCTTGTCGACGAAATCATCAGAGTCGAGCCACAGCTCTTTGGAACATCGGTCAGACGGACCAGCATATCAGAAAAAACTGCCATGTGGGAGAGGATAGTCAATTCCGTGAATGCTGTTGGGGCCACCAGAAGGACCAGGCATGAGTGCCAAGCCAGGTGGTACGATCTGGGGAGGACGGTCCGCCGCAAAATGACGGACGAGCACAACCAGGCCAACATCACTGGAGGAGGGCCAGCCCGCAGACTGGTACCCTACCATCCCTGGGAGGAGAAGGTGATGGCCACGCTGCCGCCGTTGGTAGTAGACGGACTAGAAGGAGTACGAGAGCCTGGTGAGTACACAAACAACTCACCTCACATGGGGGGAATGCCATATACAACCCAAATAACAATCATGCACGCAACCCCCCCAAAGCCAGCAATGGACACAACCACACTCCAAAAACACACACATGCCACTAGCACCTCCATGCCCCATGCCCCAAGCAAGGCCATGCCAAGTCACAGGCCACACAAAACACCAACACAAGACAGGATGTCCCTGATGCCGGGAGGGTGGGCCTCAAAACTAACATAGAGCAACTCTGAAGCACACAATAATGCCCTCAGCCCATATGGCTTAGGGCACAGCCATACCAACAGTGTGTCCCCACACAGTACTGTTTTGCCTGCTAATGGTGGGCGCGTTGCAGGACGACATGGGTATGAAGGCACAATTTGCACATAACAGCAGCCAATGAAGACACAGCACACTGAAAGAGTGTCAGCACACACCGCCACAGCAGCAGCGCACACTCAGACACTCCGCCCAATGGGTGCCGGCAGAGAAG
This sequence comes from Triturus cristatus, assembly GCF_964204655.1. Lineage (NCBI taxonomy): Eukaryota > Metazoa > Chordata > Amphibia > Caudata > Salamandridae > Triturus > Triturus cristatus. The sequence goes on along the minus strand of NC_140579.1, from coordinate 1,015,640,256 downwards.
AAACAAACCCACATGAACAAGCCAATGGCCTTTGCAATACCTGCAAACTGTGTGTGCCCAGGAAGCTGGGCTGAGGTGACAGAGGGTGACACACAGAGGGAGGGAGAGGGGCAGAGAGAGGGACTGAGACAGAGGTGGACACAGGGAGACAGACAGAGGGAGAGAGGAGGCTCACAGAGGGAGGGAGAAGGGGAGACAGAGGGAGACGGACAGAGGGAGGAGGCTGATAGAGGGTGGGAGAAAGGGAGATGGACAGAGGGAGGAGGCTGACAGAGGGAGGGAGAATGGGAGACGGACAGTGGGAGGAGGCTGACAGAGGGAGGGAGAAAGGGAGACGGACAGAGGGAGGAGGCTAACAGACGGAGGGAGAAAGGGAGATAGAGGGAGACAGACAGTGGGAGGAGGCTGACAGAGGGAGGGAGAAAGGGAGACGGACAGAGGGAGGAGGCTGATAGAGGAAGGGAGAAAGGGAGACAGAGGGAGACGGACAGAGGGAGGAGGCTGAAAGAGGGAGGGAGAAAGGGAGACGGACAGAGGGAGGAGGCTGACAGAGGGAGGGAGAAAGGGAGACGGACAGTGGGAGGAGGCTGACAGAGGGAGGGAGAAAGGGAGACGGACAGAGGGAGGAGGCTGACAGAGGGAGGGAGAAAGGGAGATAGAGGGAAACGGACAGTGGGTGGAGGCTGACAGAGGGAGGGAGAAAGGGAGACAGAGGGAGACCAAATCACCCTTGGGTGGTGTGGCCATGTACGCTCGTCAGCAGGTGGACTGTGTGCATGTAGACAAGGTTTCGCAGTGCCTTAACCCCCCCTTCAACCTTTGATAAACACTAGGCCATGTGTCAATCTGTGCACGAGTACATCCGTGCTGCAGGCACAAACAGAACCTTACACCCAGTATACCTACCCACTGTGTTCGTCAGAACCCTGTCACAAATTGTTAAGTTACCCACCTGCATTCTCAAATAGCATGGAATAAACACCATTTGGCCACGTACAGTGCAACACGTAAGGCGGCTCTGCATGGCTTGCTACGCCCGCTCACTACACTGCTGACTGCGTTCCCAAAAGATGCATCAACTAAGATTGTGTCACACATAGGTAAAGTGTCGAAAACTGTGGCCAAGGGACATACCCATGCACAAGTGCACTGTGTGAGGAATGCTAGCCAAATCCAACCACCCAGAGGAACTGTGCCAAATCAAAAATAAATGAAACATGGATGTCGCATGTAACACAATTAACACTGTCTCTCTCACACACAGGTCAACGTCATCGATCTCCCCCCAACACTGGGGGGGAAGACTCACAGGACCAGGCTCTGCGTGAAGAGGACACCACCGGCAGCGTCGACTCTCACCACTCCGTGGATGACCCAGACCAACCTGGCCCCTCTGGTGTCCAACCACCTGCAGCACCTGCGTCAGGTACAACTGTGCCAACCACCACCCCCACTCCTGCCACATCCCAGGAGACACCCAGGAGCCCTGCCCGCACACAACAACACAGCCAGTCTGTCCAGGAGGGACAAGGTTCTCCGGGCACCCAGGAGGAGGCAGGCGACACCCCAAATGCCATCCCTCAGGGGTCCCGGAGACCCGATGTGCCCACAATGGCAGGCCAGGCGCAAGTGGGCAGGGGTGGTGGGAGTGGAGGACGGCGGAGGCGCGAACCTGACCAGCCAGCTCAGGACCCAGCTATGGCACACGTCAGAACCATCCTGGACGCATACCGGCGTGACTCCAGAGGCATCGCCCAGGTAGTGGGGACTCTCAATGAGATGAAGGCCCTGCAGGTTGAGCATCATGCCAGGATGGAGGCAAGACTTGCAGAGCTCTTGGCGGTGCACAGGGACATGAGCCAATCCCTCCATCATATCGCCCAAAGCCTGGCAAACCCTCCCTGTGCCACCAGGCGTAGAGCAGCACCAGACACAGGGAGGGAGGAGGAGGAGGATACATCTGATGAAGCGTCCCTTGCATCGTCAAGGCAGGCATCTGAGGGTCCCCGCAGGAAGGTGGGTCGTCCACGAAAAAGACCGTGAGAGTCAGCAGAACATCACCATCTCCCAGGTCACCTGGCCTGGCACCTGGCCCTCTGGCCCAACAGCAGCACAGCAGCAAAGGACATTCTCTGCCACATGGCCTTGCTGGTCACTGTCTGACCAATGTTGACAAAGACTGTGGCACAGACTCTGATGACTGTCAATGGCAAGGACACCAACTCCCCCTGTGAACTTTGGATTCTACACTCCCGCCAAGCACCACTTGTCACCCCCCCAAACACGTACCCCAGCACTAATAAAATTCATCACAATCACAAGATGATGCCGTCATTTTGCATTATTCCACTACATGTGTGTGTTGTAAAGTCAAACCATGCCTGATTACTGAATTAACTCCAAACATCCATACCCTGGGGTCTGAGTCTGGCACAGGACACACATGGGTCACAACGTACCATCCAAGACAGACATGGAGCTCCATACTCACCCGTGATGGGCCCAACCAGCTGAGAGGGTGCCCGCACAACTGTGCCTACAGACCTATTTAGAAGAGCAACAGTTATGCGCAGAGGTCAGGGATGATGTGGAGTGTCCTGGGATGGGAGTCCCAGGTATGTGTAGACACGTGGCAGAACCATGTCCTGCATGCTTGAGTCAGGTGGATGTGGAGAATGGTGGGCCAGCCAAGGTTGGATGATTGGAGATGGCACAATTGGGTGTTGGATCACAGTGCCACAAGGTTGTGTTGTGGTTGTGGGCTGCATCCTGAGTGTGTGCGTGGATTGAGAAGGTCATCCTGCAGCTGGCAGTGATCCACTCCCCCCATCTCTGTTGGACGTTGATGTGGCCTGGTCGCCGGATGTAGTAGCAGAGCTATGCAGATGCACCCTGGATGTGGACAAGTATCATGGGATTTCTAACGCACATGTCCGTAGAGTGCAGGGTACGAGTAGACACGGATGTCATAGTTGACCTGGGGGATGGTCTCCCTCTTGCCTTGAGGTGGATGGAGCTGGGGATCTTGTGCATAATGCAGAGTGTGCTGCCGCATGAGGCACAGATGCTGTGGATCAGCATAGCACATGTCAGCAAGCAATCCATGATGAACACCAGCTCGTTTGCGTGGACACTGGGTGCCCTTGCAGCAGGGCCTGCAGCAGCATGCGCCATGTCAAGGAAACAATGCCACAAGTAGCACACAAAGACAAGGATCTCAGGAAGGAACCATGCAAAAGGTGTATGTCAAGGAAGGAATGTCTGGGTCAACATGGCACACACACACACAATGGATTCACATGCGGCACAGTGGCCGTCGTGGAGACTGACATGCCACAAAACCTACACAGCCATGGACATCATGCACAATACAGAATCTAATCCCTGACAAACAGCTTGCATCTTGCTACTCTACACATAGACTCATATGCACCATCTCTGAGAACAATGCCAGACATGCCGCATGCACAGTGGCAACAGACCACCATTGACAGAGATGAGGCACCTTGGAGGCAGAGGGACACCATTATTACTCATGTGTGTCGGAATGCTAATGCAACTCTGTCAACACATACACAGGTCATGTGGATGAACACGTTGGACCAACACTGGCACCCCCCTTACCACCACAGATGCTGGAAATCCATGGCACTGGCACACAAGTGACGGATTACAGCTAAACACCCCCTGCTGCTCACGGAGAGCCTGCTATACACCATTGAGCCCCTAATGGGGAATTCACACACCATGTCAACCCGGTGCAACCCGTATGTTTCCGAGGCCAATGTTACACACATTGATGGCTCCATCACAATCCCATTACAGATGACTGTCACCAAGTCTGACCATCAAATCAGGTGAATTCTGCTCCAGGTCATGTGCCCCATGGTGAATCTACATGTATGTGAAGTATCCAAACATGAACAGGAGCAGTGCACACACATTCAAAACAAATACCACTCCCAAAAAGCCGTGCTGCATCCCTTACCCGAAGGAGATTTTCGAACTTGTCCGTGCATGTCACTCTGATTCAGCACATGTTGCTGTGTTCATGAGGAATAGCAGGAGCACAACAATGCCACCAGCAGACAGCATGCGCAAGTACCTGTGGATGGGAGACACACCAGAAGTCAGCCAAAAGAAGCACATCCGCATGCATGTGCATGTACTCGACACGTATTAGGTTGTCAACATGCGAGGTGACAATGATGACTCTGGAACAACATTATTCTATTGCACCATCACTCGAGTGACACATTCAAACACCTCTGACTCACTTGGAAGACATGCAGATGGACACACACATTGCAACACATGCCACACACAGCCAAATGCGTGCACACTCAGACACTGGAACTCACCACTAAGCAAAGAAGTCGCATATGAGCCGACTCCGCATGTCCTCTACCTCCTCTTCCTCCTCCACATCACTTGCCTCGTGCCCAAGCCCTTCATCCTCCACGGGTGGATGGTCCTGCTCATCTGGATCCAGGATGAGTGGCACAGCTTTCTCCACTGCCATGTTGTGCAGCATGCAGCACACGAGGAATATCTTGCAGACCTTCACCGGTGCATATGGGAGTGCGCCACCGGTCTTGTGGAGGCAACGGAATCGGTTCTTCAGGAGGCCAAACGTCCTCTCTATCACTCGCCTGGTCCTCCCATGGGCGTTGTTGTAGCGGTGATCGGCAGCCGTGCTGGGGTTGCGGAGAGGCGTGATCAGCCATGGCATGTTAGGATAGCCAGCGTCCCCTACATGGAAACATCATGGACAACAGTGGGTCAGGAGACGCAGTAAGACAGGAAGATGACGTTAAATACAGGACTGCCAGAGTATACCCACCAACAATACATGCCCGTTCGTTACGCAGCTGCAGCATCATTTCAGGCACCCTGCTACGCCTCATGATGTACGCATCGTGTGCTGATCCTGGGAAACGAGCACAGACATGTGAATTCACCATGTTGGCAAGACACACCGCAAGGGCATTAATGGAGTGGTAATGCTTGTGGTTACAGAAGGCTACCTCCTGTGCCTGTGGTGGTACCAAAGCCACATGTGTTCCATCTATGGACCCAATGACATGGGGCATCCCTCCCAGGGCATAGAACTCACGCTTGACAGCTGTCAACTACTCAGGAGTTGGGAATTTAATGAACTCATCAAGGTGCTCCAACATGGCCTCTAAAAAATCATGCAGAACATGGCTTAACATGGTTTGGGACATCCCACCGACATGGGCAATGGTATGTTGAAAGGTACCCGTGGCCAAGAAATGTAGGGCTGCCATCACCTTCATCTTGGGTGTCTGTGCACCAGGATACCTGTGTAGCGGTTGGAGGTGTGCTGCCAGCCGTGTCGTCAAGTCCACAATCAAACGTTGGGGGAAGCGGTAGCGGCATATACAGTCATTTTCCCGCATGTCAGCCAAGTCCGGAGTTGCTCGAGGGAGAGGCAGAGCCCTGCAGTGAATTAGAAGGGACAACGAAGAGTGAGTACAGTACACCACCAATGTCAATGTACAGAGCACATGCTCAACAGGCAATACACATATGCTACATACAGAGTCAGGTCTGTGATGCTCCTACCAAGAGCCAGCTCCAAACGTTGATTCTCAACCTCATTATGCCATGCCATGAAACTAGCTGTGGGCCAGTGTAAGTGAGCAGGCAGACGCATTACAGGAGTTACAGACATCCAAATATGTGCAGAGGAAGGATGTTTATTGTACAGACAGGTTGCGGAACACCAGAGGCACAGGTCACATGTAATAGAAAAAGGACAGACCACACACCTTGCCATGAAGGATTACATGTCAAGACTGATCACACATACATTGAGAGTATGCAGATATGTCCTTGTTTTGAAACTCCGTGTCGATGCATACATACACACCTTACGTCGGATTACACGTGTGCTGGTGTGCGTAACAGTGTGCCATGCCCATCTACACACAGACACATGTTGGTTGCAGCAACTGCAGATGCATTTGACCAAACACCTACAGCAAACCTATGGGAACACATGACACACACATGACATAGCTACAGCGTGCAACGCGGGCATTCACTTGTCAGTGGTAACATTCCATGTACCTGGCATCAGGGGACATTTGCGGGTGTCGGTGACTGTGCCATGCCAGTGACGCATGGCCCACCAAGTCAGTACTACATGCACACATGTCAAAGGAGTGAAGGGGATGTGTGGCACATTGGGCACCATCACACGTGACATGTGTACACAGCCCATCATACTGTAATTAGCTTCACACCTCAGGAGTATGGTGCCACATCACAGCCTGACCCACCTGTGCCCGACACATGTAGTACTGCACAGACGATGCCTTGATGTCCAGCCTTGGCCATGTATGACAGCTCAATTCATTCCTGTGTGCCGCCTGTCACCACTGTCAGGTGTGAATCCCACCGTACATACGCTCCGAGGGCGTGTGTGGGGTCCCTATCACTATGGTGGTGCTGGCGTATGCGTACGCCATAGTGATACGGACCGTACACATGCATGTGTACGGTCCGGACTACTAAGACGTACACGTACGCGAGCACCCCCATAGTGATAGGGACCGTACACACGTGTGTGTACGGTCCGGACTACTGAGGCGTACGCATACGCCAGCACCACCATAGTGTTACGGACCGTACACGCGTGTGTACGGTCCCTATCACTATGGGGGTGCTCGCGTACGTGTACGCCTTAGTAGTCCAGACCGTACACACGCGTGTACGGTCTGTATCACTATGGTGGTGCTGGCGTATGCGTATGCCTCAGTAGTCCGGACCGTACACACGCGTGTGTACGGTCCCTATCACTATGGCGTACGCATACGCCAGCACCCCCATAGTGATACGGACCATACACGCGTGTGTACGGTCCGGACTACTAAGGCGTACACGTACGCGAGCATCCCCCATAGTGATAGGGACCGTACACACGCGTGTACGGTCCGTATCACTATGGTGGTGCTGGCGTATGCGTACGCCTCAGTAGTCCGGACCGTACACATGCATGTATGGTCCGTTGCAATGCATTTGGGGTGCCCTAGGGCTGTGGGACGCACCGTACCTGTGTTGTGACATAGGATTTCCATAGGGGACACATGGGGGACAAGTATAGGGGCCTAAATGCATGCTGGTTGTCATGGAGACCGAGTTTCAGGTTTGAATTTTGCATCATGTGCCCAGCAGAAGTCGGTTGGAGACAATTTACTTTGTTGCAATGTGGTTGTTGACATTACATCATGCTCAATTTTAAGACCATGCAAAGCCTGTCACTGGGGTAGTTTTAAAATCATTGGACGACACGTAGGATGCAAATGTGACTGAGCCAATCACTCTGTACTCCTGTAAAAGAAACAGGCCAGCAAGGAAGATACAAGGCAGCCAGGTCCCTTGAGAGAGCACTTGCCTGCACATCCTTGCATTACACACCACTGCTGCTGCTTGTGATTCCTCTGGCACCATGTCCAGGTCTGTCGAGAGGGCCCAGCCATTCATCATGGAGGAGAATATGGCGTTGGTGGATGTGATCCTCCCACAGTACACCATGCTGTATGGTCGACCAGGGGAGCAGGTGAGTGCAGACTCCACTAGCTTAAACTGTGCCCCTTTTAGTGACTGTGACTTCTGGCATTGTGTCCAGGTGTGACAGACATGCAGGGTTCTTCATAGTGGGTCCCAGGGGGGGAGGGCTCATGTCTCCCATGCAGAGCATGCTGTAGTTCCTGTGTGCACAACGCACTAGCATGGTGCTTACTGTGACGATCACTGCATGGTGCATGCCACTTTCGGACTGCCTCATCCTCCTGGAAATGTTGTTTCTACAGTCCTGATGTGAGTCTGTGCTCCCCCCAGGGTGATATGTGCCAGGACCCACTGATGTGTGTCTGTTCAGTGTACCTGTGGTGAGAGTGTGCAAATGATGTGGTCGTCCCCTGGATATTGGTGTGCGTGTGTGAGTCCCCTGTCATGTGGGTGTGTGCATATGTGGAGTGTTGCACCCCAGCTGCATGTGGGATGGATACACCCTGCCCATCTGATGTGAGCAGGGAGCTGTGCTGGATGTCTGCCGTGCTGAGACAGCCCCACATCTGTGACACCCCCAGTCTAGTGGCACATGTGCAGAGTGAGGTTTGTAGCGGCAGTTGCCTATGCCAGGTGATTGTTCTGTGCCTGTGTGTGTCTGTGTACTCTGCTGAGGTAGCGTAAGTGGGCTGGGGCATGTGACTGCTTAGGGGTACTGTTTAGATTCCTGTTGTAGCTTGGGATGCACAGTGTGAGCCTGCATCATTAATTGTGGTGCACCCCTCATGCCACCTCTGTACTTTCTATGGCACCTACTGCATTCGCCCATTCCCAGGAGGATGATGTCACTATGGCAAAGGTGCAATGAGTTGGCTGCATATTATGGCCAGTTCAAACATGCATAATTTGTAATATGTGTGTCTCTGTATCATTGATAAGGTGGATTGATGTATTGTCACTTTTACATCCTCACAGGTAGGCGTCTGTGCCAAGGGGGAGATCTGGAAGCAAGCCGTCAGTGCCGTGAGGAGGACAGAGGGTCGGAAGCGGCGCCTAGCCCAGGTGAGGAAACGCTGGCAGGACATCCGGTGCTGGACGCGGAGGATCGCACGGGTCCTGCTGGGGGACTCACCTGTGAGCCAGAAAAACCGTGGGCGCCGGCGTCTGACCCACATCCAGAAGCATGTGCTGGCGGTGGTCTTCCCCGACTTGGACAGGCGCTTACTGGAGAAGCAGCAGCAGGAAGGGGGTAGGTACATGTGTGTTTGTTGTGTGTGACCAGCTCTTGGAAGTGCGCAGTTGCATGGATACACTGCCAGGGTTTAAATGTGCAGTGCATATCCTGTTCCCCAAAGTAAAGCGGTGCTGTTCTTCCTCCCTTCCTCTCCTTGCCATGTGTTCCCTGGTCTGTGTGTAGTCACTCTTGCACAAGGTCATCTAGGCTGGCAGTTACTCCAAGTGCCCAATGCTTGCAGCCTCATGTGTGGGGGTGGTGTGTAACAGGTTTTTGCACGTTGCCTGTGCCCTGGCCAGTTCTGTCATTGTGGGGTCCATGTTAGTTGGCACTGATGCTGAGTCCCGACATGGGAGTGTGTGTTTCATGTGTACTGCCTTATTGCCTGCATGTCGAATGTTGTGCCCTCTGACATGATGTGCTTGAGCGTGAGATGTGCATGGTGCAGGGATGGTGGCTTGTGTTCCAGTCATATCCATCCAGGGCCATGGAGTAGTGTGGCCACTACAGTCCCCTGGGGCACCCTTTCCTAGGTATCATGTGTGTCATCAGACAATGTGGACATTCTCTGTGTCTTCAGCATGGTTTGGGCCCTGTGGCATTGTACCATGGCCTCATTTTTATTCACGTATACTGTGCTACATGTGTCCACTGTACAGGGTGACCTAAATTAGCTGGTGCATACTCACAGGGGCCAGTGCCTGTGTGTCTTGGTACAACTATCTGATGATGGTTGTTTGTCAGTGATATATGTGTATATGCGCACCAGGGGTAGTTTGTGTGCGATCAGGATTAATTGCAGGCCATGTGTTTTCATCCCAGACTAAGAGGTGTAAGTACTTCCTCTGTCTCAATCACATTGTCTCAGGTAGGGGGGGGGTTGGTGCGGCCAAGGCCTACATGTCCAAACCTGAAGTCTCCTTGCTCGGTCTGGCCAGTGTGTGATGTTAGTGTGGCCAAACACTAAAGGTGCAGTGCCCCAGTCATGTTGGCCATGTTTTTCAGTATTACCTTTGCAGCATGTCCCAAGAGTTGCTAGACATGGTTCCTGCTCATCCCTTTCTTGGCTACGCTGTGTGTCGCTGATGCTGTGCTAGATTGTCCCCAGAGCCTGGCTCCTCTGTACAATTTGATATCAAGTTATTTGCTATTGTGTCATGCTCTCCATATTTTAACAGTGGCATGGGGGGTCAACAAACTGTGTGTTGCAGGGACTACATAGGTACCATGTATTGTAGATGTTACTCTTGTAGCTTTTCAGGCTATGCACTGTGACCTATATAGAGTTGACTCATGTGACATATGTATACAGGTGTCTGATTTCTCCTGTCTCTTCACCTCAGCAGTGCAGAGTTGTCTGCCACATCGAGTAGCACGGAGGCCGACGGGAGTGCAGCGGAGGACCTGTCCAGTCAAACCACCACCGACTATGACGCAGACGGGTCCGAGGCTGAGCACTCCGAGGGGGCGGAGGCTGCTCCCACAGCTGACACCAGCACTCCATCACTACCCGCCCCCTCCATTCCGATCACCGGCCTCCCACTTGCTCGTGTCCCTTCCCGCCGTGCTCGGTCACCACGTGTCTCCTTCTTGCCAGGCACCACACCCCCTGCCCCTGTCTCTACTGCTGCCACCAATGCCGAGTCTGTGGACATCCTGCGGCAGTTGCAGGTTGGTCAGACTGCGATGCTTAATGTCCTCCATGGCCACAGCAAAGTGCTCAACCAGATGGAGGCATACATGGAGGGCATTTCAGCTGCGCAGTCTGACCAACGCAACTTTCTGCGGTCCATAGACTCGACACTGACTGCAGCATTGGGTCTCCTGCAGCGCTACGTCCCCCCCTACCCCTGCAGCATCCACACTTCCCACTCCCATGCCTGTCCAAAGCACACCCAGACGTAGCCATGCATGCACACCACCAGACACAGGCACCACACCACCAGGGAAGGCAAAGCGCACACCTCCTGGCACGCACACACAGGGTGAAGTAGGCACACCCACTGGGTCGGGGGGAAATGGAAGACACGCAGCCAGAGTGGGAGTCCACATTCCTCACGACCACCACCCTCCAAATCCACTCCCCTCTGCTCTCCTGGCCAAGTGTCGGACACAGGGTCAGTCCTGCCCAGTGTGTCCATCAGCCCCAGTGTGGCACCACCCCGCAAGTGGTGGAGGCAGGACACCGACAAGGGAGTTGAGCCCCCCCCCCTGTCCACAACCTCCCCCGGTAGCGCTGCAACCCATCCCTGCGCCCCCCCGCTCCTTGGGGCCTGTGGTTCCTTTGGGTGCAGGGGAGACGCTGGGCGACCTGGCAGTAGTGTGCAGCGCCGTGCTCGAATCCACCTTTGGCGCTGCCCCACCCCCTGTGTTGGAGTCGTCCATCCCTGCACCCATACCACCTACCCTTGCCCCTCCTGTCCCTGCGGTGCCTTGTCCTTCCCCCCCACATGATGCCCCCCCTGTGGATGACAAGGTAGTCTGAACTGTGCAGGCAAGCTAGGGGACACGCATCCCAATGTGTCCCCCACCTGGATTGGAACAATGGACTGCCCTATGTGCCTTGTGCATTTTGAACTCTTCGTCCAAATCATTTTGGGACATTGCTGAATAAAGCTATTTTATTTTCCTTGGCACACTACTGCTTTTCTGGCATTGCTGTTGGTGGTGCTGCTCCATGATTTGGGGTGGCGATAATGTGTTAGGTGTCTGGGATATGTTGTAGTGTGCTGTTCGTGGGGTGGACCCTGTTATCTTTGTGCCATCACACGGTATTTGCTATCAAACTTTGCTCATGTTAGCTGTTGCTGCATGGTGACATTGTCCCAAGGTGTGTACCTTCCTCTGTGTACCCTGACATCTTCCCTGCAGGGTGTTGTGAAGACATTTGTGCAGTGCTGTGTCTACATTTGCTGGGTGTGTGACGGACCCCTTCAACTTTGGCCATGCATGCTGGCCAAGGTCTCCACCTGCATCATTTGTGTCATCCTTGGGGGTCACTGTACTTGTGAGTGGAGTATATTGACAGGACTTCATGTGTACATGTTCCCTTTTCCGCACTTTGCATGTGTGTACTCCCAGCCTCGCACACATGTGTTTCGTGTTCTGCTGGGTCTTTGGGCACCTGACTGACAATTGTGGCCATTGTATCTGTGTGTACTCAACCCCTTTCTTTCCATGGGCACAGCTGGGGGGACTCTGCACACACCCCTCCTGTGTCTGGGCACTGCTGGGAGGACTCTGCACCCACCCCTCCTATGTCTGGAGGGGTGGGTTTCGTGTTCTGCTGGGTCTTTGGGCACCTGACTGACAATTGTGGCCATTGTATCTGTGTGTACTCAACCCCTTTCTTTCCATGGGCACTGCTGGGAGGACTCTGCACACACCCCTCCTATGTCTGGGCACTGCTGGGAGTGATAGGCACACACCCCTCCTGTGCCTGGGCACTGCTGGGAGTGATAGGCACCCGCCCCTCCTGTGTCTGGGCACTGCTGGGAGGACCTGCACACACCCCTCCTGTGTCTGGGCACTGCTGGGAGGACTCTGCACACACCCCTCCTGTGTCTGGGCACTGCTGGGACTGATAGGCACCCACCCCTCCTATGTCTGGGCACTGCTGGGAGGACTCTGCACACACCCCTCCTATGTCTGGGCACTGCTGGGAGGACTCTGCACACACCCCTCCTATGCCTGGGCACTGCTGGGAGGACTCTGCACACACCCCTCCTGCATCTGGGCACTGCTGGGAGGACTCTGCACACACCCCTCCTGTGTCTGGGCACTGCTGGGAGGACTCTGCACACACCCCTACTGTGTCTGGGCACTGCTGGGAGTGATAGGCACCCACCCCTCCTATGTCTGGGCACTGCTGGGAGGACTCTGCACACACCCCTCCTATGTCTGGGCACTGCTGGGAGGACTCTGCACACACCCCTCCTATGTCTGGGCACTGCTGGGAGTGATAGGCACACACCCCTCCTGTGTCTGGGCACTGCTGGGAGTGATAGGCACCCACCCCTCCTGTGTCTGGGCACTGCTGGGAGGACTCTGCACACACCCCTCCTGCATCTGGGCACTGCTGAGAGGACTCTGCACACACCCCTCCTGTGTCTGGGCACTGCTGGGAGGACTCTGCACACACCCCTCCTGTGTCTGGGCACTGCTGGGAGGACTCTGCACACACCCCTCCTATGTCTGGGCATCTGCAGTCGGGACATACACAGGTGGGGAGTTGGTATGCTGCATGCATACACGGGGGTACGGTCCGTACATACACTGGTGGGGTGGGGGTACGCTCCATTCATACACGGGTGTGGGTATGCTCCATTCATGCACGGGTGTGGGTACGCTCCATTCATGCACAGGTGTGGGTACGCTCCGTACATACACTGGTGGGGTGGGGGTACGCTCCATTCATTCACGGGTGGGGGTACGCTCCATTCATACACGGGTGTGGGTACGCTCCGTACATACACTGGTGGGGTGGGGGTACGCTCCATTCATACACGGGTGGGGGTATGCTCCATTCATACACGGGTGTGGGTACGCTCCGTACATACACGGGTGGGGAGTTGGTACGCTGCATGCATACACGGGTGGGGGTACGGTCTGTACATACACTGGTGGGTTGGGGGTACGCTCCATTCATACACGGGTGTGAGTACGCTCCGTACATACACTCGTGGGGTGGGGGTACGGTCCATTCATTCACAGGTGGGGGTACGCTCCATTCATACACGGGTGTGGGTACGCTCCGTACATACACTGGTGGGGTGGGGGTACGCTCCATTCATACACGGGTGGGGGTACGCTCCATTCATACACGGGTGTGGGTATGCTCCGTACATACACTGGTGGGGTGGGGGTACGGTCCGTACATACACTGGTGGGGTGGGGGTACGCTCCGTACATACACTGGTGGGGTGGGGGTACGCTCCATTCATATACGGGTGGGGGTATGCTCCATCCATACACGGGTGTGGGTATGCTCCGTACATACACTGGTGGGGTGGGGGTACGCTCCATTCATACACGGGTGTGGGTACGCTCTGTACATACACTGGTGGGGTGGGGGTACAGTCCGTACATACACTGGTGGGGTGGGGGTACGCTCCATTCATACAAGGGTGGGGGTACGCTCTGTGCATTCCTGTACCTATGTCTGGGCACTGCTGGGAGGACTCTGCACACACCCCTCCTATGTCTGGGCATGTGCAGTCGGGACATACACGGGTGGGGAGTTGGTATGCTGCATGCATACACGGGTGGGGGTACGGTCCGTACATACACTGGTGGGGTGGGGGTACGCTCCATTCATACATGGGTGTGGGTATGCTCCGTACATACACTGGTGGGGTGGGGGTACGCTCCATTCATACACGGGTGGGGGTACGCTCCATTCATACACGGGTGTGGGTAAGCTCCATTCATGCACGGGTGTGGGTATGCTCCGTACATACACTGGTGGGGTGGGGGTACGCTCCATTCATACACGGGTGGGGGTACGCTCCATTCATGCACGGGTGTGGGTACGCTCCGTACATACACTGGTGGGGTGGGGGTACGCTCCATTCATTCACGGGTGGGGGTACGCTCCATTCATACACGGGTGTGGGTACGCTCCGTACATACACTGGTGGGGTGGGGGTACGGTCCGTACATACACTGGTGGGGTGGGGGAACGGTCCGTACATACACTGGTGGGGTGGGGGTACGCTCCATTCATACACGGGTGGGGGTATGCTCCATTCATACACGGGTGTGGGTACGCTCCGTACAGACACTGGTGGGGTGGGGGTACGCTCCATTCATACACGGGTGTGGGTACGCTCCGTACATACACTGGTGGGGTGGGGGTACAGTCCGTACATACACTGGTGGGGTGGGGGCACGCTCCATTCATACACGGGTGGGGGTACGCTCCGTGCATTCCTGTACCCACGGTTTGCAGGCCTGGGTACGTACCGTCCCCAGGCCTTAAGAGCGTGGGTACGGGCCGTACCACGCCCACCACTACGTCACCCCGACAATGGCGGTACGGCCCGTACCCACGTTCGAATGGCCTGGGTACGGGCCGTACCAGCATTGTTGGGGTGATGTGGGGTTACGCGTGGTACGACCCGTACCAATGCTCTGAGGGCCTGGGTACGGTGCAGACCCCCAATGGGGTGCCGTAGGGGTACGCACCGTCCCCAGCCCTTCAGAGCGTGGGTACAGGTCGTACCACACGTACCCCCACATCACCCCAACAATGCTGGTACGGCCCGTACCCAGGCCATTCGAACGTGGGTACAGGCCGTACCGCCATTGTCGGATTGACGTAGTGGTGGGCGTGGTACGGCCTGTACCCACGCTCTTAAGGCATGGGTACGGTACGTACCGGTATTGTTGTGTTGCCGGTTCGTGTCAACATCCACTTCCGTTGTGGCGGACGCTTGCGTTGCTGGACACGCCCCCACCCCCTCGAGGTGACCAGGTCCTGCAGGTCAGGTATGTCCAGGGCATGTGTGATTTGTGACTTGTGTGGGGGTTATGTGTCCTGCCCCTGCCCCCCCTTTGCCCCTGGGTGTTATTCTGACCTTCTGGGGCATCTGCGTCAGTGCCTGTAGAGCAGGTGGACTGCTATGAGGGCTGGGATGACATGTAGGTTCGGGTCCATGGCTGTCCGTTGCGTACAGGTGCTCCTTGTGCGCGTCGTCCTGGTTTCCCGGCAGTTTTTGGCAGCCGGAAAATATCATCCGTGCGGGGTGACGTCGGTGCGGATCGTACTTCCTGGTTCGTGAACCGCAGCCTGCATGCGTCCTGACGTCACGTCGGAGCCTTCCCGGATCACATTGGTATGTATTTTTTCGTCGGTCGGTGTTTGTTACGATTCGTACGGAAATGGTGTTTCCGTGCGAATCGTACTTGCATGTTTGTAAAGTTTTTTTCCCGGGTATGAGTCGGACGGAGAAAGCGCTCCGACCGACGGTTCGTACCCGGTTTTTCCAGGATCGGAATCGACGCCTATGTGTCTTAATTCTGGAGAAACGGTTAGCTAATGCTTGTTAGAAGGGTGAAGTAGAGGGATGTGCTACTTTATCAACTGAAGTAACGATTCCGTAGTAGGGCAGAGGTAAGCGCTGCTCTCGGGAAAGACAGAATTCTCGTGAGAAAGGTCTATTGCTATTCTTTGGTTAGCGAAGCGGACAATGGTGGCGTTTTTATGTTGTTACTAACAAAATTGTGGAAATTGAAACAAAAACTTACCGAGTGGATTTTGTGAAGGAGGGGTAGACAGGAGCAGGAGCTGCCGCAGCGGCTGCTGACATCAGAACAACCGCGCTGGGATTGGACAGTCGGCCAGAAACGTAAAACGCTCCGGATTGGTGCGTTAGTGTGCGCCGCGCTAGTAGTGGAGAAAATAATGGACAGAATGCAAAATAGTAATAGATTGGCCGACACAGGAATACCCAAGGGATCCAAAGACAGGAGCTCCAGACCCATAGGTAATGAAGAAATATGAACAGGTTATGGCATTCTTGAAGAACAAGGTACCCCCTAAAGAGACAGATTGGGTGAAAATTGGCAGGACACATCAGGAAAGCAAAGAATCAGTACATGCCTATTATGAGAGGTTAATTTTAGCTTTTAAACAATTCAGTGGAGATGAAAATTTGAGTGACAAGGATTTGAGTCATGTCGTATACAGATTTGTATATGGTCTTCGTCCAGAAATTAGTGAAATGATAAAACAACATACGGTAGATTAGCAAAATAAGAAAATAGAGGAGGTATTGAGGCATGCTAAATATTTCAGTGATGAAATTGACGCAAAACAGCGAAAACTAAAAGAGAAGGCTATGTGGGCACAAGTAAAGGTAGCAGAGTGACAGGAAGCACAATTAGCAGAACAAGCTGGGAAAAATAAAGGGAATATATTGAGGAAGCTAAGAAGAAATTTCCGTGTCATAATTGCGGTAGGATAGGGCATTGGAAATCCGAGTGTAAGAATCCACCAAGTACTAATTATGAAAATCCATCCTTGAATCCACAGGTACAGAATGAGGTGGGTGGTCAACAGCAACGACAACAGCAGGGTGTAACACAACAGAATCAGGTGCCAAAACCACCTTTTCCACAGAACAAAAATTGCCAGAAGTATAGTAAGGAGAATGGATTCTTCAACGAAGAACAGGTAAACAAGCCGCAATGCACTAGCGCTGCTTCGCAGTATTGGCTGCAACGCGATGAAAGCGATTCAGAAGAGGGTTATTGACGGTGCCGAAGGGAGGAAGAAGAGTGCGTACTTGGCGCAACTCTAGAGGTAGACCAGACAGGCCCATTTGTAGATGGAAAAGTTAATAATGAAAATATTACTTTCCTAGTTGATACTGGTGCTACTCGATCAACTGTTAGATCAGCTGATGTCAAAAATCTTCCTCTCTCGGATGAAACGATCCAAGTAGTTGGTGTGTCCAACAGACAGATTAAAACTTACCTTACAGAACCAGTGAATGTTAGTATAGGGAAATTTTCTGAAATGCACAGATTCGTAGTGTGCGACACCAGTCCCGTGAACTTGTTAGGTAGAGATTTATTGTGCAAGATGAATTGTACTATATTTTGTACTCCAGATGGAATAGCGTTTGAAACACCAGATGAAGATGTGTTGTATAAAATGACAATGGCAAACAGAGAGAAAGAGGTTACAGGAACCTATGCTGTATTTAACTCTGACGAATTACCAAAAGAATTAAAACAATCAGTAAAAGCAGAAGTTTGGGACTTTACAGGAGAAGACGTAGGATTGATGAGGAATGTAGATCCAGTCAAAATAACTGTAAAAGAAGGAGTATGTTACCCAAATGTCCCACAATATAAATTGACACCTGAAATAATCGAAGGAGTTACTCCTGTGATTGAGAAAATGATAAAACAAGGAATTTTGAGAGAAATAATGAGTAGCCCATGTAATTCACCAATAATGGGACTAAAAAAGTCTAGTGGGAAGTTCAGGATAGTGCAAGATCTGAGAAAGATAAACAAAATTGTTGTACCATGTTGTCCCATTGTACCGAATCCAATCTGTGATTTTATATCAGATCCCTCATGATGCAGAATGGTACACAGTGATTGATTTGTGCCATGCTTTCTTTTCCATCCCATTGCACCATGACAGTCAGCAAATGTTTGCATTTCGTTTCGGCGAGTGTATTTTGGCTTGGTACCGAATTCCACAGGGGTATACAGAAAGCCCCTCAATATTTAATCAGCTATTGAAAAGGTCTTTGGAGAGTCTAGAAATGCCTGAAAATTCAGTACTAGTCTAGTATATCGATGACCTCCTTGTGGCATCAAAAACTCGTGAAGCTTGTGAGGTAGACACGGTAGCCTTGCTGAATCATTTGGCAGATGGAGGATTAAAAGTGTCACCAGCGAAATTACAATTTTGTAAGAAAGAAGTCCAATATTTGGGACACAGCATTGAGAAAGGACACAGGAAACTAACCATAGACAGAATCAGGATTATCAAAAGAATGAGTCCACCAATGACCCAAAGAGAAGTGAGAATGTTTCTGGGAATGGTTGGATATTGTCGTAAGTGGATAGGAAATTTTTCATTGATTGCAAAACCTTTGGTACATTTAACAAGAAGTGATGTGAGAGATCCTATTGATTTGAACAAAGAGGAGTTGGCAGCATTCAAGAAATTGAGAGAAGCATTGTGTGAAGCGCCTGCATTAGGGATGCCTGATTATGACAAGGAGTTTGAGTTGTATTGCAGTGAGAGAAATGGATGTGCACTCTCTGTTCTAGTACAGAAGCATGGAAAACTGAGGAAACCAATTGCGTATTTTTCATCCATGTTGGACCCAGTAGCTGTAGCCCTTCCTGGCTGTCTGAAAGCAGTAGCTGCTACATGGCGAAGTTTGGAACAGAGTGAGGGAATTGTGATGGGATATCCTGTGAAAGTGTTTGTACCTCATGATGTGGCGATTCTTTTAACAAGGAGTCGTACTCAGTAAATGACGCACAGCCAACTGACTAAGTATGAAAAGGTCATTTTAGGTGCAACGAATGTGAGTCTTGTGAGATGTGTGAATGTGAACCCTTCAACATTGTTGCCAGATGCGGAGCATGTGGAAGTAAGAGATGAAGCAGATCATGATTGTTTGGATGTACTTGATTTCTGTACAAAACCAAGACCTGACATAAAAGATGAACCCTTGCCAGAAAGTGATTATGTTATGTTTGTTGATGGATCTTGTTTGAGAACAGATGAAGGGGTGCTGAGTGCAGCATATGCGGTATGTACAGTTGCAGCAGTGATGGAAGCATCCTATTTGAAAGGAGTGAGGTCGGCCCAAGTAGCTGAACTTGTCGCCCTGACTAGAGCATGTAAGATTGGGAAAAGTGTGAGTGACTGTGATAACTGATAGCCAGTATGGCTATGGGGTGATCCATGATTTTGGCCAAATTTGGCTGCAAAGAGGTTTCCTAACCTCAAGTGGAACTCCCATTAAGAATGCTGAAGTGGTTGGAAAGTTGCTTGAGGCAATACAGCTGCCTAGGCAATTGGCTGTGGTAAAATGTGCTGCTCATAGTCGCAGTGGTGATTACATTGCCACTGGAAACAAATTTGCCAATGATATGGCGCAATATTGTGCACGAAATCAGAATTCAATCAATCGGGCAAAGGAAAAGGAGTTGATTTCTTGTTTCCCAATGTTTACTAACACTGTGGGAACATGGGAAGAGGTAAGACAATTGCAGGAAGAAGCAGGAGAGGAAGAAATAAAACAGTGGGTAAAAGCAGGATGTGCACCAAGAGAGAAAGATCATGTGTGGGTCTATCGAGATGGAAGACCAGTTATGCCTGATAGCATGATGTCTGCCATGGCACGGATGTATCATGGACAGGGACATATAGGAAGAGACGCCATGATTAGGTCCTTTAAACAAACTTGGTATAATGCCAAGTTCAGGCTTGTAGCAGAAAGTATTTGTCAAAGATGTCTAATATGCCAGCAATACAATCCAGGAAGAAATACAGTGGTGAGTCTAGGAACAATAGGTCGAGAGGGAGGGCCTTTCACCAGAATGCAAGTAGATTTAATTGAAATGCCTCCTTGTAACAGGTTGGGGTATGTTTTGGTGATGGTATGCCTATTCTCTAGGTGGGTAGAGGCGTTCCCAACAAGAAGAAATGATGGAATGACAGTGGCAAAATTATTGTTGAGGGAATTTATACCTAGGTTTGGGTTCCCAGTAACAATTGAATCAGACAGAGGAGGACATTTTCATAATGAGATCATAAAGCTGATTTGTGAAGCATTGAATGTACGACAAAAACTGGATTGTGCCTACCGACCAGAGGCTTCTGGTGTAGTAGAACAAATGAATGGTACTATCAAAAACAGATTAGGGAAAATGTGTTTAGCCACAGGTATGAAATGGCCCGATGTCTTGCCTCTGGTACTCATGACTATTAGATCAATACCAGACAGAACTATTGGTTTGAGTCCGCATTTGAGATCCTAATGGGACGCGCCATGAGACATGTATTTATACCAGTCAACAAGCTGATGACAATAACTGATGACATGGTATTGGAATGCTGTAAAAGCCTGGCTGACGCAGTTCATTCTGTGTTTCATCAGGTTGGAGCGGATGCCACCACTCTTGAAAAGAAGCCAGCTCATGATCTAAGCCCAGGGGACTGGGTAAGGTTAAAAGTACACAGAAGAAGAAACTGTTTGGTTCACAGGTGGGGAAAACCAAGGCAAGTCATCTTGACTACAACTCCAGCTGTGAAGTGTGCTTGATTGAAGAACTGGATCCATGCCAGTCATACTTTGAGTATTCCAAATCCAGTTGATTGTAAAGAAAAGGAGTATTTTGATGAGTCAGAATCCAGTACTGAGTCAGATGATGGAGAGCCAAAAGACAAACAAAGAGAAAACCCTGAAAGGGGGGAGACAGAGCCAAGGTTAACTTTGGTCCCCAGAAGTAATTCCCTGAGGAAAAGGTTACAGATTTGTGATACCAGTTCAGACTCAGAGACAGAACAAAGAGCACATTCTTCCAAGAAAGAACAAAGGAAGAATAAAGAAATGACAGTGGAGAGAAAATAAAAGAAATCCATGAGAAGGAAGTGCCAGATGAAAGATTGAGAGAAATTCCACCCGAAATAACACCTTTAGATGGACAGGTGCCAGATACAGAGAGAGAGGGAAAGATTATTGCGGAAGACCCCCGAGGAGGTGTAGGGAACTCCAACATCCAGTTAGAAGCAGGGGCAAGTAGTCAGCAGGAAGATTGCGTGACGGAGATTTGAGGAGGGACAGAAGTAGGGAAAACAAAAGAAGAGGTGGAAAAAGAACTTGTTGAAGGTAAAAAGCAAGTTGGAACAGAGTCTGAGGAAAGCGAAGATGAAATACCAGAAGGCCAAGTTCTGAGTAAGAGAGCTTGGATAACTGAAAAGAATGATAAAGGGAGTAAATTGAAAAGAGCGGCAAAAGACGAGGTGTGGCCAAACAAAATAAAGAGACTGAGATATCGACTGACACGTGTAAATTTGCCAAGAGCTGAACAAGTGAATGAAGTAACGAGTCAGGAGAAATCGAAAGAAGAAGAATAGACAGTAGTCAAAGAAAACAAAAGAACAAGAAAACCTAACCAGAAGTATAAATCACCGGAATGTACATAAGTGGCCCTGTCTGAAGTGAAGGAAGAGGCGGATAGCCAGGGAAATCCAGAGGTGGTTGTACCGGAAGTGGTTGAGGAAGACGAAGAATCGGAAATCCTGAGAGTTATCTTGTCCGATATTGGAGAATAAGCAGATGTTCAGGACAACCTGTATGTTGAAAACGGAGGGAAAGTGAAAGATGATGAGATGCCAAACTGAATGAGACAAGAAAGTTACTGATGGAGAGACAATAAAATACTGAAAAAGACAGAAACTGGTAGAACCACGTAGGTGCTTAGAAGCCTTGGGTTAGAAACTAGTTGTGAAGTAGAAGAGGCTAAGTCAAAAGACACGGCTCATTTTAGAAAGATGGCAAACATAGAAAGTAGCAAAAGTAGATGTACCTTCCTTAGAAGATGGTGCAAAATATCTTGTTGTTGTACAGGATTATTAATGCTTCTTTGGAGTATTCGTGCTCTATTAATTTCATTTAAAGTTACTGTAGATATATTAGAAGGACATAGTGATAACATAACTAATATGGGGAAAGTTCAAAAGGTAGTTCCAACTAGAATAGATAAAAACTATCTACATAAAGACAGGTCAATAACAGATTTTTTTAACAATGTGTTTTCAAAATTGTTGTATGAATATGTAAAAACAATGGACGTAAGGGATTGCTACGTTTGTATGCAATTACCTGCATCTGTATCTGAAGGAGTGACTTATCATCACCTTCCTGTAACATATGGAATAACATGTAGTGTAATAGCTAGTTTATTTTATCAAACAGGTAAATTAGAGTATTATTTTTCAGATGTAAATACTGTATTTTCACAAGTAGCAGCAATTAACAAACTAAACAAGGTAAAACCTGCAACGGTATTAGGTGAATTTTTCTTAGAGACTAAAGAACTAACATTAGAATATATATTTAGAAATAACTTGACTTGCAGTTTAAAGAAACAAGAGAAGACATTTTTGAATATGGTTGAAGAAAGGAGATTGAAAATGCAAAGAAAGGCTTCAGAAGGGAAAGTGGAGAAAACAGTTTGGGATGTAGAAACGGAGAAGCACTTGAGAGGAGAAACGAGTCCAACTATGGTTTAGATTGGCCTCAGAAAGGGAAATTATGTATAAGAAGGAATCAGACGGCATATGACAATTATTTTCTAGGGAATAGTGAGTGCCATGATACATACCGAATCATGGGAGGATGGGGATTTAAAGGTGGAAGAGATCCAGTCTTTCCAGGACTGTATTTCATTTGTGGGAACAGGGCATATTATCGTTTGCAAGACCATTGGTATGGCACATGATATGTTGGCATGGTTTTTCAAAGATTTTTCACATGGATAGAGGAGAAGATGGTGTACATAGTTTAAGTAGTTATTTAGCACGTAGTAAGAGAGAATCTTGGACTGAAATTGTGGGTGACATTTTTGGAGCACTGATACCCTCAGTGGGTATATCTCTGAATGCAAATAAAATTAGAAAACTTTCAACAGTAGTGGATCGCTTGTCAACAAGCACCGCTGGAGGATTCTTATTAGTGAATACTGAAATGGTTGCCATGCGTGCTATGGTAATGCAAAATCGACTTGCCCTTGATATTTTATTGGCAAAAGAGGGTGGAGTCTGTGGAATGCTGAAAGTTCAACATTGTTGTACTTACATTCCTGACGAAAGTAGAGATTTGAAAAATTATATTAAGAATATTACAGAATTGCATGACGAAATTGTACCACTGGAGGTTGAAGGTGTTTGGGAGAAGATTGGTAAGAAAATATCAGCTATTAAAGACTTTGTAGTAAAACTAGGTAGTACATTTATATGTAGGATATTATTTCCATTAACATGTGTGATTACTTTAGTATTAATAATTAGACTAGGTTATGTTTGTTATAGAAAGAATAAAAATCAGAAAAGAATAAAATGAGAAAACTTAAGGAGAAGGGATAAGAAACAAGAAAGAGAATTTGAAGAAATAGAACTAGAAGAGTTAAAGGATAGCATGTATAAAACAGCAAAAAGAGAAGAAACAGGGGAAACTGAAATATGAAGGAAACAAGAAATCAATTTAAATTTCTGTAGAAGGGATACAATTTTTTTTATTAGTGTGGTGATATAATCACCAAGGGGGATTGCTGGAGTGGGTAGTACAACATTTTGTATACCCCCCCATTCTGCATGTTTATAATAATCTGAATAATTAACTAATAGTAATCATATTAATTGGTTTGCAGTGAAACATTTACCAATCATACTAACAAAAGAATTACACGTGGGAATTGCACATTGCATGGCTATATTAATTGTAAACTAATTTAAGTACGCATATTAATAGTAGGAAATTAGAAAATTGCATGTTATATGTTGCTTTGGTGATGTATTTGTGATTTGAGCTTTATTCGGTGAGTATAAACCACTCTGAGTGTTGCTTCTGCTAGATAAATACACACACATTTGGGTATTAGCAAGGGGATAACATTTTATTAGCCATTTCTATGTTTTAATTACGTTTTTGTGTTTCTTTTGCTTAAGTTGACCATTTCGGCCTAAACAAGATGGCTGAACGAGACGTTAAACGTGACTGCCCTGACAACACGAGGTTCTGGGTGAAGTGCGCATGTGTCACCGCTAGCAGCAGTGGCCTGGACCTAACCCCGGGAGAACATGTACCCTTCAAGAACGCTCCGGGAACCTAGCCAATACCAAAGACAATGCTTGATTTAAAAACCGGAACTAGCAAGTATGATGAGTTCATCGTTTGGACACCCTGAGAACTTTACCTCCTAACCCCAAGGCAACCAATCAGGACTTTCTAAACCTTTTTTGATACTTTCTTGATACTTTTTGACATTATTTCCATTATAAAAGTAGGTAGGGAAACGCTTATGTTAATGCTAATGCTGACAAGTTCACGCTGTTCTTTGACGAACTTGATTTCCTGACGTTATGCTGAGGGAGAAGACGGTGACACTGCTGGACAGCTGTTATCCTGAATCTTTGAGAGACTGAATTGCGACCTAACTCTGCGGAATAAAATTCTTCCTTGACTGACTGACTTAGAGGACGACTTTTAGCCAGAATAGGTAAATATGATGCTCTGAAATGCTGATTATGA
Organism: Triturus cristatus; assembly: GCF_964204655.1. NCBI lineage: Eukaryota > Metazoa > Chordata > Amphibia > Caudata > Salamandridae > Triturus > Triturus cristatus. The sequence continues at coordinate 1,015,615,686 of NC_140579.1, read as the reverse complement.
TTTTCTAACGTTTCTTGCAATATTTCTTAGATAAAGAATACTTGATTAATTGACAAATGTGTTGTGTCGATTATTTGAAGAAGAGCATTAGGATAAAGAAGTAATGTGTAGATAGATGAGTTTAGTCACTAAAATCATAGATAACAACTAAATGATCCATCTCCTTATGAGAGGGATATCTTAGGTTTGAAGTCAATGTATTTAGGGTAAGGTAAAGGTATTCCTTTCATGTCAGCGTTTGGAAGCTTATTTTCCCTAGGAAAGCAGATCAACGGAGTGTAAGTATTGGTGTTATGGGCCCCACCAATGAATGTATATGAGTGAATTTGATGTTGAGGTATTTGGTCTGTGACGAAGGGGGAATTTGATGTTCCACGCTGCATCAGGATCTCTAGTACAGAAAGCGCCCCACCTCCCACTCTAGTCCAATATTTATTTATGCACCGCTCAGTCATTCGGAACAGCCTCAATGTGGTTCTCCAGGCCTTTCATGTGTTCCAGCTGTATTCCCTCAATACCACCCTCTCCTGGGCTAGCTCAAATTGCTAAACTTTCCTGATCCCCTGTAGCTGTACTCCTTCACATTGGTCAAGCCAGCTGCGTGGGCAGTAGTACACCTCCATATTTGGCACTCCGGTGCTTCCCTCTGGCAGGGGCCTCATCGTCTTTGCTATGGCCAATAGTTTTCTCTTAGTTGCCCAGGTTTAGGTCCATGAGCAGGCTATTGAGCTCTGGAAAAAGCACTCTTTAGAAGACTACATTGACGGCGCCAAAGTAACATATTAATTGTGCAATGTTATCTTTTTTGCAATGGCAACCCGTCCCATGGGTGAAAGTGGGAGCCTGGTGTAAAAGGCCACAGACGATCAGCTCTCAGATTCAGTTTTCCCCACATTCTCAGCTACCAGACTTTAGTCTCTATGATAGACCTAAACCCCCAAGTATCTGAAGGAGTCAGGCTCCCACTTGAGAGGACCATCCAAATGGCATAAGTTAACCATTTAATTTGTCCACAATACCAGGAATAAAAATGATTTTCCACAGTTTAACTTTAGCCCAGAATAGAGCCCAAATTCACCCAGTATCCTCATGAATCCCAATAAGCTCCAATGGGGTTCCCTCAAGTACAAAAGAGTGTCACTTGCATATATGGAAATCATGTGCTCCCCACAAGACAATGCCATGCCCCATTCCTGGGCTTTCTCCCATAGTGTGCATGCAAGGGGCTCCATTACAAGTGCAAACAGAAACAGTGAGCGGGCACCCATGTCGCATGCCCCTCTGACTCCCTCATAATTATGATAATACGTGCCCCATATGGCATCATATAGCATTTTGAGCACAATAACATTTACAGTGATGACAACCCGTATAAAGCTTACATCATCATGTGGCATCGCTATATTGATGACATACTTATCATTTGGCATGGTGGCCTGAAATCAGCTTTTGACTTTTCAACATGGGTTAACACTAGAGACCCCTTCACACACTATCAGTAAAGATACAACTACATTCCTTGATCTCAACATCCAGATTATTGACAATAAGTTTGTTATAAAGTTTTGTGAAAAACCAATGGACAAAAACAGTCTACTCCGCTTCGTCAGCCGTCACCCGAGATCACTGAGAGAAAACCTACCATTTGGCCAGTTTTTACACATTAGGCGCAAGTGTTCCAATAATAATTCTTCAAAAAAACAGGCCAGAACAGACTCAAGGACAGAATCAAGGCACGTAGATACCCCACTAGAATTATCAAAAGTGCAAAGAAACATGCACAAAACAGCCATAGAGATGCTCTCTTTGAGAACTACAAAAAAGAACATGATGATAGGCTTAGGTGTGTCACTACATTCACTCCTATTTCTAATACAGTTAAGAAGATAATCACTAGGCATTGGAAAATCCTGGAAGGAACCGTTAATGACTGGCCTGTACCCCTCCTTTTCTCCAAGAGAAACTCAAGTTTGAGGGACAAACTAGTGCACACATGCATTTGAAACAGTGAGACCACTCCAGGAGCCCCCAGAACATTGTGGGGCATGCCCCCCGTAATTGGTCATTATCCATGTAGTACATGGGCAGCCTGACCCTTTACGAAACACTTCAAAGAATTCAATATAGGTACCAACAGCCCTTGGGTCATCAAACATCATACTAATTTGAACTCCGAGAATGTCATCTATATGATCACCTGTCCATGTCAGCTACGCATGACCACTCGGAAGATCCGCTATTAGGTTAACGAACACCGGAGCACCATCTGGTGTAAAAAACGTGAAACAAGAATGACAAGCCATTTCCGAGAGAAACAGCATACTCACAAATATATCCAGTGGGTCATACTGGAGAAGATCACACCACGGCCCATTCTGAATGTGTCCAGACTACTACTAGAAAGGGGACATCGCTTGAAAACTGATACCCTGAGGCTCAGTGATGATATCCTTTGGCTCCAATTGAAAGAGTAGTGCTCTGCATTTAACTACTCATAAGGCCAAGATCTTGACACTCTATAAATTCTATGACCCAACATAGATGCTGTCACCACACTTACCCCTAGTGAGCATGTGACTTGTATATCTCTCAATAATCATAATCGCAATACCTCCCAGTGCTCAAAGACCTGTTGAAGACATGCTCTATTACTATAACACCATACAAGTGTCGTTGCATTTTGCATGCCACCTCTGTTTCAACATATGGAAGCATACATGTATGAGTGCTAATGGCCTCCTCCCGTTTATGTAAACATCATCAGCCCTACATAGGCCTTGACTAAGCCATGAGTACCCTTGCTGGGCCACCACCTGGAATTGCCTACATCTCCCAGCAAGCAACATACCGTGTATGTGCTGTGTAGCGCAATGCCTACATTTCACAGCAACCAACACACTGCGCAGGCACTGTTTAGCGCAATGAGATATTCCAGCTGGGACTACAATCCCACTAATCATTGGGGCTCCTGGTGCGGCGCACATGTTATGGGAGGCGCTGCCTCTCCAAGCCAGGGGTCCACACACTAAAAGGTGGGCTCCTCAACGGTATCAGTATCTTTGGGAGAAGACTACAGATGCGAAAATAGGTGCTGCAGAGGGGTGAGCCATTTGATGAAGTATGTCAGCTCTCTTCTAAATACCGATCCATTAAGCTGATAGTAATCAAAGACTATGTGTTCACTGTAAATAGTGTGACTACAGGCCACCCCTATTTATGGGGTGTGGTTTTCCCGCAGTCAGGGTAAGACATAATTCATAAAGTTAAGGATGCTTGAGAGTTCCTGAACCACTATTACACGAATGTTCTATGTATGTTGTAGGTTTGCTTGAGTTTCCACAGAGAGAGTATGAAACGTTTGCAGTGTTTTCACACATTTGCAGCGCACTCAAATGTTGCCCAGCATGAAACTAAAGGCCCAAAGGGCTTCTTGGTCAAAAATTACCCCATGTCCCATTTGCTGTTCACTTTTAAATGCATGTACATCTACATCTTTATAATTAGTTTTAAGTTTGTGTTCTACACCGTTCCAGGGCCATAACGGATAACAAGAGTATTACCTTTGCAGCTTCCAGGACTTTAGGAACTGGTATCGTATGTCTGCATGTGTAAGGTATTCATAAAGACATAAACAGAGACATAGTTTAGGGGAAAGAATAGGGTTCTGGTCATGAGAAAAGCCCCGGACCCTATGTGGGCCTTTTCAGGGCTGAAACATGTCGACCCCTAAGGACAAGAGTTGCATAATCTAGCCTCATTTGTCCTAGTTTTTATTTTAATCATCTCAATACTCTATTAATAAAGTAATGCATTGTGAGGTTACCAGGATTTGACATGACTTCTGGATCCCCTTCCTCATTTCACTCTTAAAATATCCCTGCACATTCCCTCAGCATACTGTGAGGGCCCGCCCGGCGTTAGAGAATTCTCTGGTGAGCGTGGGATGGCCGATGATGAAGCATGACATCCAGGGGGTGTGTGAAGCCATCCCATATATTTTTATAATTACCCCCCAGGTCCTGCCAATGTTAACTGGGACTTCGGGATCATCCTATACTGGGTTATCAACCACACGACAGGATGAGTGGTTCTCATATATAAGAATCCACAGAAGGGGCACATTTGTTTTCTGTGTTTCTACCATATAGCATTTGGCATAAGGCATAAGTCATTGGGTTATGGTACAATAGTGGGACCCTTTTAAGGATGTTAACACAATTCTTCAGGGGCACCATATATAAAAACTGCCACCTCAGTGTGTCACAGGCCTTCTTGATGTCTATAGAGGTCACTACCACATGCAGTATGCACAGGGGACCATAAAGGACCAGGAAAAGCCTCGTCAGATTCACAGATCTGTTTTGCCCCTGGGAAAAGTCCATTCTGGTCCAGGTGAACCAAGTCAGTGATACATGTAGTGAGCATGTTCACCAATAATTTCCCTAGGATCTTGTATTCAGAATTTTCCATTGATAGTTGGCTACAAGACCTGACATCCAACAGATCCTTCCATGCCTTAGGTAACACAACACTCGCAGTCTCAAAAGTGGAATTCGCAGGACACCCCGGTGAAATGCATGTTCATACACCGTCAACAGACGAGGGGCCATAACCTATGTGTAAGTCTAATGGAATGCAGGTGGTGGCCACCCAGCCCAGTTTTATTTCCTTTTGCCAGCCGATCTATGACTATTATAGTCTCAGCTACAACCAGAAGACCCTCCAATGTGACTCTTTGTTCCCTAGTTAACCTAAAAACCATTATCCCAGCGAAGTGTTGATGTAGTCCATCTTCCTCCTGCCCCTTAGGCATTTAGTATAGCTCCGTATACTAAATAGGTCTCAAAATTACTATTAATCTCCACTTCTGTATGCACAGTATTACCCAAGTCTGCTCTTATAGCACAGATGGGTTTCCTCTCCTTATCAGAAAAGATTAACACGGAAAACAAGCGGCCTGCCGTCTCCCCATCACTGTGTTGTCTAACCACATACTCTCTGTTGTCACCCTCATAAGTTTATCTATCAACTCATGGTACTGTTTTCCACCCATGATCTCTCTCTGTGAGCTACTAGGTCAGCCCCACCTCGAGTTCTCCCATTATACTCTGGGAGACAGAGTACAATGGGAGAACTTATACTCTGTCTCTCAGAGACACATTGGGCCCTTTGCATGTCAAGCATATTGCGCTGACTGGGCAGTACCACTTTAATACCATTGGTATAAACTCCCATTATCTCCAACTCAAACACATCCCAATAAATGGGTGTGCCTTTTCCTGTACCGTCATTCCCTAAAAAATAATGGGTGAAATGTTACCCAAACTTTGCCTTAAATTGTGCGTCTGAAGCACATCTACCTTCAATCTCCAAGTCAGCATCGCCGGGTGAGGTCTACCGCACTCCACATGCATCCACAACAGCCTATGGTGGGAAAATATCCTACCCAGGTACTCGCCTTCATTCACATCAGAGACATATCCAGAATGGAGCAAATCCTATGCATACCTGAGTAGTAAGAGTGCCACCTACCCTAAGGGTCGAGCTCTTAATCACATCCACTCATTTCTTGTCTAAAAAGGTCAGGTGATTCGAATTGGAGACATACATACTTTCCAACACCAGGTTCACAAAGGAGTATATGACAGTCTAGCACGTGCAGCGATACTGATGCCACCCCAGAACCGCCTGTAGTGTTCTAGCCAGATTCGCACATATCCGGTAATAAACCTGACTCGGGGACCCAGTCAAGTTGGGTGGAGGCCCTGCCCCCTCCCACCAGACCACTCATTCAAACACATGAGCACCCCGTTCACACTCTCGGATCACTGCCACTCCTTCACCAAGAAGAAGTTGTGCCATCCTGGGCATAACCTCAGAACAATGCCCTGTGAACTCAGAGGCAAGCCTCGGACTGTTTCTTCCGCTTCATCAGTGATCCGTCTCTGAGGCCTGGCTCCTCTTATCGCTGTACATCGACACAAACTGCATCAGCGTCACTCTTTCCTATGTCTTGTCCTGCCTGTCTTACCTGCAGATGCCCATCAGATGACTCTGCGTCCCTCTTGGTCTTATCGGTTGATCTGCGGCATCCCTGCAATCTCCCTGTCGCCCCTGTATATTCCTATTCTATGGATCCCTGTTGTCTCCATCCACGTCCAGGCTCCTGAGGCAGAGTGAAGTATGTGCTTCTGTCCAATATGACCCTCAGTTTGGCCGGGTACAGCAGCGCACACCTTAGGCCGTATTACAGAAAGTGACCCAGAGGTGCAACGGGTGTTTGCGCCTGCTTTGTGCACCCCCCTGCGCACTTTGGTACTTCAGAAGGGGGGTAGACACTTGTGTAGCCCCTTCTGTAATACCAATAGTGCTGAGGCACATAAAGCGCAAGCGCTATCTTCAGAGAGTGTTCCCTCATTTGCATGTGGGCGTGCCCCATCCAAATGAGGGAATCCCTTTGTCTCTGCGCCCGTGTGCGCAGAGGCAAAGAAGCTCTAAGGGGGAACACTCACAATGCACCCCCAAGAAGGTGTGGGGAATGGGGGTCCCATGGACCTCCCAGACATCCTCTTGCAGGTGGGTGAAGCCACTGACGGCATCTGACTGCAAAGGGATCCCTAATCCCCTTTAAAAGTGCAGGTGGGTTGCCGCCAGCACAATGAAAACACTTAGTGGGGGCAGCGCATTCCTCATAATAGGACGCATTTTCATTGTTTGCCCAGGTGCACCTTTTAAAAGGTGCACCCAGCGCAAACACTGAAAATGCACCTTGTCTGTAATGCGGCCCCTGATGTTCCGTTTAACATCCAAAATTGCACATCTTTGATGGTATACTTGAGTCATATAGTACGAGAATAAATGTATTGTTGCATTGTCCAGTGTCCATGGGCCCTGTTCTCTGGCCCATCCTGGAATGCGGTCATGAAAATTAGTAGCTTGGTTACCACTGGGGACACGTCTGTAGCCGGCAGGAGCCCCTAAACCTTGTGCGCTCTTACCACCAGGAAGGACTGTGAGCTAACTTTGCGCAGAAAGCAAGTGGTGTTGTTACCCCCATACTCAGGGTGACCAGACGTCCCAGATTTCCTCGGACAGTCCCGTTTTTTAGGTCTCGCCTGAGACAGCGCATGCGTTGTTTCTACAAGACATTTAGTAAGTGGCTTTTAAAATTGCCACCAGAGGCTTTTGCTGGCCTCCACCCGCGCAGCCGCCATCTGCCTTTCTTATCTCTTCCCGCATCGCTCGCCATTAGTTTCACTTTCCCTCCCCCTCCCCCACCACAGATCGCGTCGCTCAAGCGCATCGCGGGCACCCTTAAATGCGTGTTTTTATTGCCTTTCCAACCCCCTCCCGTTGTCACGTTACTTTTACATCTTTACTTTTGCTCAATCGCGGCACCAGCGCTTTACCTTTCGACATGGGTAAGGCAGCATTTTTAGTGCTGCTTGACATGTTGGCAGCATTTTTAGTGCTGCTTGACATGTCGGCCGCGTTAGATACGGTGGATCATGCTGTCCTATTGGACCACCTTCAGAGAGCGGGCGTAGTTGGTTCGGCCCTAAGCTGGTTAACATCCTACCTCTGCAATATATAACAAGCAGTGGCATTGCCACCTTTTCGCTCAGCCGTACGCCAGGTGAAGCACGGTGTGCCTCAGGGGTCTGCGATTAGCCCGATCCTTTTCAATCTCTACCTCCGACCCCTAATCAGTTTGATAAAGTCATTCGGTATTTCAGTCATCAACTATGCCGATGACACTCAACTGATTTTCTCCTTTGAGGGCAAGGAGGCGGTTCTGAGGGACACCTTTCACCAGTGCATGTCGGCAACAGCAGAATGGCTACGGCTTAATTCGCTCCAATTTAATGGGTCAAAAACCGAGGTTCTCCACTGCTCCTTGGATCGCCCCCCCCGCCCGCTGCCAGAGGATTTTTGGCCGGCTTCTATCTTGGGCACAGTGACTGCCGCCGAGTCGGCTCGCAATTTGGGGGTCATGTTTGGGCCTAGTCTGCAGCTCGATGCCTCTGTAAACAGGACCACGGCAACATGTATGGGCTTGCTTCGAGCCTTACGTAAAATCTTGCCGATACTTCCCTTGGGAGCATGAGCAGAAGTGGTGCGTAGTACCATCCTCAGTAGGTTAGATTACTGTAACGCACTGCTTCTGGGGGCTCCTAACACTCTGGTATCTAAGTTGCAGAGGATTCAAAACATGGCAGCCAAATTGGCCCTAGCTCGTTCACACTCTGCGTCGTCTTCGGCGGCACTATTCGATCTCCATTGGCTGCCTGATCAGCAGCGGATCCTCTTTAAGGCCTCATGCCTTGTTTTCAGGGCTGTGCATGGGCTAGGACCTTTGCCACTCCAAAATCTTTTCTCCTGGTATCAGGCTGCCAGACCTTTGAGATCCTCCTTAGCGTTTTTGGTAAAAGTTCCTAAGATCAACAGAGTGAGGATGGGCGGCCGTGCTTTCAGCTTTGCAGCCGCTAAATTATGGAACACCCTCCCCCTGTCGCTGAGGAGTAAGCAAGATCTAACCTCCTTTAAAAGAGATTTAAAGATCCAAGAGCAATGTAGTGTGTTAGATCTGATGAACTGTGAAGGTCATAGCGCCAGGATACCCTTGGGGTGGCAGTTGCGCTCAACAAGAACGTATTACATTACATTACATTACAAGTAAAGCGCCGGTGCCGCGATTGTAGCAAAAGTAAAGAAGTAGATGTTTTTTTCTATTTCTTTACTTTTGCTATAATCGCGCCACCCACCTTTACTTTTAACGTTAAAATTAAAGCGCCGGTGCCGCGTTTGTAGCAGAAGTAAAGAAATAGATTTTCTTTCTATTTCTTTACTTTTGCTATAATCGCGCCATCTGCGCTTTACTTTTAACATTAAAAGTAAAGCGTGGGTGCCGTGATTATAGCAAAAGTGAAGAAATAGATGTTTTTTTCTATTTCTTTACTTTTGCAGCAATCGCGGCACTGGCGCTTTACCTCTAACCATGAGTAAAGCGCTGGTGCCGCGATTGCTGCAAAAGTAAAGAAATAGAAAAAAACATCTATTTCTTTACTTTTGCTATATTCGCGGCACCCGCGCTTTTAATGGCGAGGAGTAGCAGGCTTCACATGGTGCTCCTGAGCTGGGAAAAGATTTGCATTTGAAATCCCATCTTACATAGGGCTGGCCTTCCGAACTACTGATCTGGCAGCTCTGTAGTGTCCGCCAGGTCAAAATTTTCTAAAAGCAGAGCCAGCATAAGCTCCGACAATAGGAAACCTAGTAGTTCAACCAACTGTAAATAAGGCGTGGAAACAGCAGGTCTAGAGAACCAGGATCCATGCTGATTTTCTGCAGGGCTCCTGCTCCACCACACCGCAATACACCCTCAGATGTTGTTACTGACTTACCAACATACATCGCCCAAGCTTTAACCAGAATCTCACAGACCCACATCTGAAACTACCATATACCATACAATACAGTCATAATGCAGAGAGAATGCTACAGGCCTTAAAGAATGTCACACAGACGACTAATGACAGCTGTCATGTGAGTGAACATAACTACATGAAGAGAAACAAAAAAAAAAGAAGAAAACCCTGGGTCACATGCCTGCAAAAGGTCTCCATGCAGAACTATGATCGATGTGTAACTACAAACACAGACAAAGTGATCCAATGCTAAGTACTAAAACAAGCATTGGCATAGCCAATAGGTCTCGCTTTTGGGACCATATAAGTATTTAGTTATGCAGCACAATATCCTCGGTACAACAACATCAACTGTTGCATGGCTAATCACTTATAAGGTCCCAGAGGGCGAGACCTATTGGCTATGCCAATGCTTGTTCTTGGAATGTCCCGGGGACCCGGCAGTTTTACTAAAAACTGAAAAATGTCCCAGTTTTGGCGAAAGGGACCGATAAGGGTGCACATTACATTTCAAACAGATTACAGTCTGGCCTACCCTCTGGCCCTCTCTTGTTAAATCGCTATGGGGACAAAAAGTGAATCGTTTTATATTTTTTAAAGACTGCCCGGCTGGGCTGTAGTTTCTTACTTAAGCAGCACAGGAGGATGTAAAGGTGGGCTAAGCAGCAACGAGAAGACCCTCAGGTGACGCCCAAGCCACTGCGCTTTCCCCTTAACTTTATTTCAAGTGGGAGAGGATAGAGGATATTTAATGAAAACACTGCACTATTTTCGTTTAAATTGTGAAAAGTTGGCACATCTTTAATGCTATGTCACGTTGTACGGTTTATTTTTCCGGCCCATATTGTAGCAAAGGCAAATATATTTTTATGGATCCTTGTGCATATCTACATGTTCTGCTTCGTAGGCACATGTATACTCTTATCAAGTCTTGGTTTTATAATTTGCTTCTGGCACTTTCAGCTCTGTTTTTCCTTTTATAGAAGCAGAACTACATGTCCCAGATTGCAAACAGACAGAAAGAGCTACGCATAAGTCAACTTGATGTCTCTGTAATGTCTTCTCTTGGATAGGCAAAGCTTAACGAAATGGCACAAGCTCTAAAAATCTGATTTTGTTTGTCTAACATGTAGTCTGTCTCGTAGGTTTGGGGGATCTGCCAGTGTAATCCTTTTATGGCAGTTAAGTGCAGTCATTACAGTTAGCATGAACTGGATTTGGTGGGACAGTCCTTTTTTCTCGCAAAATTTCTCAGCAAGTATCAGCACGTCCTGGTTTTCAGAGAGAGTCAGACACAGAACAAAGGGAGGCATGTTTTCATGTATTTTGGTGCAAATTATTTATTATCCCCATTCTGGAAGCAATTTAGTTAACAACACAGCTAATGACGTAAATAAATGTAGCATTTAATTCACTATAGTGCCATATTGTTGGTCAATAAAGTCTTTCTGTGCCTCTCAGTCAATGCAGAAATATTGTCCCACTTCTTCTTTGTGACTGTCCTGTCCTGTTTTTTTTTTTTTTTTTTTTTTACAAAACCTCGTCATCCTACCCATGCTCACATGTAAGAGAAGGGGAGGTATATGTTCCTGTTAGCCCATCGCTCCATGTCTACAGCACTGAGCGATTGCCACATCCTGTCCGCCCCATGAGTATCCACAGAGTCTCTGAAAGGCATCAAACATTGTCACCAGAGAACCCCTGGAAGAGAAGGGCTGTGCCCACAACGTTGCTCCATTCAGCCTCATGCATTCAGGCTGGGGTGAATGCAACCCACGGCGATCACATTTCCAGAGATTCAGGCAGAGTTTGTTGGCATGATTTTGCGGTTTTTATGCATGGTGGATGGCGTTGTGTACTGTTTAGAAGCCACTGTTAACTCATCTGGTTGTTTCAACACAGCAGCTTCAGGTGCAATGTGGGGGATGGGACAGTCCAGGACAGGGTGTGATGGGCCCTTGGAGGCTGGGGCGCTGTGTGTACCACTCAAGAGGTCACCTCATGCACACAAAGGTTGAAAGGCCAGCAACCTCACTATCTGAGCGCCAAGAAGTTTATGTGCACAAGGTTGCCAAGATGCGTACAGAGAACACACATTATATGGCACATAAACACTCATTACACATCCGCTGAGTAATGGTGTTTCGTAAGCATGCACGGACAGGTACACACAACACCTGGTGTGGAACAGACCCGCAGATCCCTCCATTCGTGTCCTCAGGAGTTCTGTTTAAATGACACAACAGACGTGTTTGTATTGCGCAGGTTCATTATTGACAGATACTTGATGTTTACTGTTACCGTGTTTACCATGTTTCCAATCCAATTAATATCATTTGAAGGATGTCATGGAGATGCAAAGGTGGGTGCACTTGATCGTGTTGTAACATTAGGCGTCTTGTTCCAAACTGGAACATTCCTTCTTATTCCCAAACCGAAGATGAGGGCACTCCCGGTGCCAGTGCGTATTACAGCGCCCACTTAGCAATCCCCTGAAATTTTGGTGCCACCCAGCGCCGCCAGCCTCTCCAAAAAGGCTGTCAGACACCAGGGTTGATAAAAAGGTCCCTCTCAGGATCGGTTTGTAGCTCAATATGGTCCACCGCTCGACACCCCCAATCTCTGAAGACTGTTATAGTGCAGCACTTTGGGGTGAACGAGTGGGCGAAGGGAAGGAAGGCAACAGCGGGGAAGGAGACCTGGAATACAGAGAAACATGAGTAAGATCCTATAAATAAATGGAACTATTGCAATATACCTAAGACTAGTGTATATATATATATATTACCTACTGGCGGTCGCCAGTAGGTAGTTATAGTTAGGACCACGTTTCCATAGGAAAACCTCAACATTCTATTTTGAATAACTTTGGCGCCGGTCTACGAATCCTCGCGAATTTCTCAAAATAGGTGGGGCGCTACGCTCCGCTCCTACCCTGAAAGTCTCGGGGGGATCCGTCAAGCGGGGGCTGAGATAAAAGGGGGGTCCCAAAACGCGTTTTTCCCATGCATTTTTCCATAGGACCTTTAGAACGAGCTACAGCCCGAACGGCTGAACAGAATTACTCAAAATTTGGCAGAGAGGTAGTCCCTAGGTCAAGGAAGTGCCTTTTGTAGGTTTGGTGTAAATCTGTTCAGTAGATTCTGAGAAAATAGCCTTTAAATCAATATATATATCTGAGCCCGCTTACGGTACGCTTACCGTACGCTTACGGTAAGCGTACGGTGGCGTGCGCGAGCGCGATTCTGATTGGCTCTTAGATCTTAGTAAACATTCGAATCGGTCGAAACCAGGAAGCGGCGGCCGCCATTTTGTGTATTTCACTCTGAAAAAAAAGAGTGAAAACAAGGAAAGGGGGCAATGAGGAGAGTTACAGACCCCCTAACATTTGTAAGGGGGTCAAAGAAGGACAGAAAAGTACAAAAAAAACATTTATTGATTTTAAAAAAAATCACGGGGTACGCGTACGGTAAGCTTACGGTAAGCGTACGGTAAAAAAAATAAAAAAAAATAAATGAAAAGCAGATTTAAGAGTTTAGATATTAGGGAGCTCTAAAAAGAGCTGTTGTGTTTATGAAGTCATTTTTTTAGTGGTACTTACAAGGTTTCACACACGTTATAGTTAGGAATTAGCATTTAAAAAACCTTGCAAATTCACTGAAAAAACCATAGGTTTCACACATGTTATAGTTAGCTGGACATTTTACTGATAAAAAACCAATGAAATTCCCCCGTTATAGTTACTGTAGGCAACTATAACTCACGCGACCGTAATCCTCTGCTGATGACATATGTGTCTTTATGAAAAAAAAATATTTGTAATATATGTATAGCTAAAATTTAATGGAAGAAGACATGGGCAAATAAGTGTCTAAATACAGTATTAGCATCAGCAGAGGATTGCGGTCGCGTGAGTTATAGTTGCCTACAGTAACTATAACGGGGGAATTTCATTGGTTTTTTATCAGTAAAATGTCCAGCTAACTATAACATGTGTGAAACCTATGGTTTTTTCAGTGAATATATATATATATATATATAACAAAACTCCGTTTCGTGAACTGAAGATCTCTCCTTCAAGAAACCGAAGCAAACCCAAGGTGCGGTGAAAATTAATTATTTATTAAATATAGTAGACACCACCGCTGCCATTACGCGTTTCAGCCCGTCACAGGCCTTGGTTACATGATGCGCAATACAACGGATTCACCATTTAAATATGCTTGGAGTGAGTCACATGTGCAGGCGGGAACAAATCATGGACATAGAAGTTTCCGTAACTTTTACATTGTCAGTTAATTTTTACTAAACAATGCCAATCACATCAAGCAATAGCTGTAAAATACATCGTTTTTACAATAAAAATACTGCATTTTGTCACAGATCCGCTAATTGCTGATTACTTCATTAAAACCATAAATAATTACAATTTAAATAATTTAAAAACACCCAAATGGCATGTTTTCAACAATGTTGTTTCCTTAATGCGGCCCAAGTGGGCCCCGCCATGAAACCACCTATTGCAATAAAGTGACTGTGCAAATTAGTGCAAATTCGTGCAAGTATATACATCTACTGTACAGATCCACGTCCGTGACACCTGATAACAAATAAATATACAATATGCCAAATTTGTAAAACATTTTTCCCCATAAATATTATCTCTAAAATAGTATGAACCCATTGTGCAAAAGAGTGTAAAAATAAATATTTCTCACTTAAAAATTTATAAACTTTGACGAGACAGGGACATAGCAGCATACTTTAGAGTTGATTAAAATAACATCCTATTTTTCCCAAAAGAAGATGGATCTTCAAATTACAAGTGAGTATAAAAATCCTCACTTGCATTCAATCCTCTGGGGTTCTTACTGTCCAACTCTAAAATATATTTGGTTTCCAATCTCCTTAACAGGACCTCCCGGTTCCCACCCCTTCTTAGAATAGGGATTGAGTCTACCACCCAGTAGTTGAAAGCCTCCAACTTACTGGCATGGTGCTCCTTAAAATGACGTGCCACCGGGTAGGTCAAGTCCTTGTTAGTTATTGCCCGCATATGCTGGAGTACCCGCTTGTGAACCTTCAGCTTGGTGCTGCCAACATAACGCAGGCCACAGGAGCACTCCAGCACATACACTGCAAAATCTGTTTTGCAGTTAAGGTATTTGGAGATTGGAACTGGTTCAGGAAGGAATGGGGTTGAATATTTCTTTGTGTTGACTCCATATCTACATGCTTTACATACATTGCAGCGATAAAACCCTTTTCTAGCCGCTAACCATGATTTGGATTGGGTCAATTCCGGGCTGCTGCTCACGAGCACATTGCTCATTGAGCGTGCTTTTCGCAAAGCTATCTTAGGTTTCCTAGAAATTGAATTGCCCAATACTGGATCAGCCCGAACCAATGACCAATGGTTATTAATAACTTTACGTACCGCTTTATGCTGTGTACTAAAGGTCAAAATGATTCGTGTATCCTCAGTACTGATGACTGTTAGGTTCTTTGTTGGGGCTGTTTTAGGTGTCAGTGCCATAGCTCTTGTGATGTTGTTAACTTTTAACATAGCCTTGGAGAGTATGGATTCTGCATACCCTCTCTCCCTGAAGCGTTCCCTGCAATCATTTTGAGCTGTGAGGAAATCGTCTTCTGTGCTGCAAATTCGACGCATCCTAAGCATCTCCCCAAAGGGAATGCTATTGATCAGATGTTGTGGATGGTGACTAAGTGCATGTAGCACCGTGTTGCCCGCAGTGTCTTTCCTGTGTAGTCTAGTCTGTAGTTGGTTATTACAAACAAATATTTCTACATCAAGGAAAAAGACCGATCTCTTGCTCATTTGATAAGTAAACTGCAGGTTTAAATCATTGCTGTTGATTGCTTCAAGAAATTGTTTGGCACTGAATTCATCCCCCCGCCATATCAAAAACAATATATATATTACCTACTGGCGGTCGCCAGTAGGTAGTTATAATTAGGACCTATTATCCATAGGAAATTCGTAACATTCTTTTCCCAATAACTTTGGCGCCGGATGACGAATCTTCGCGAAATTTCCAAAACTGGTGGGGCGCTCCGGTCAGCTCCTATCCTGAACGTTTGAGGGTGATTTGTCAAGCAGGGGCCGAGAAAAAAGGGGGGTCCTAAAACGTGTTTTCTCCATGTTATTTCCCATAGGAAATTTTGGAACAGGCTACAGCCCGAACTGCTGAACGGAATTACACCAAATTTTGCAAAAAGGTAGCCCTTGGCTCAGAAAGAGACCTTTTTATCAAATGGTGTAAATCCGTTCAGTAGTTCCTGAGAAAATAAAAAAAATAGAGGTAAAAAAATCTATTTCCCATAGGAAAGTCTAGACACGGTTATCGCAAAAACTGCTAAACGGAATTACACCAAATTGGCAAAAAGGTACTGCTTGGCTCAGAAAGCGACCTTTTTAAAAATGGTGTAAATCCGTTCAGTAGTTTTTGAGAAATTAAGAAATAAAGATAGTGATATCTATGGCTGCGGTGGATCCACGCACCCTCCCAATCACGAGCTTCATGCTAATTGGCTGTCAACACTCCAAACCAGGAAGTGTTGGCAGCCATCTTGTGCCTCGGTAAAACCGAGGCACAAGAAAACTGAAAAACAAATGCACAAAACAGGAAAAGAGGGCAGGGTAGAAACACCCTGACGCCCTAGGCCTGCTCAGGGGGTCCCACAAGGACCCCCAGGGCCCCAATTTGTATTTTTTTTTAAATCGCGGATCTGGCTGAAAAATTTTAAAAAACGAAGCACGGGCTCCAGCACTTCGTTATTAATTAGCCACCGGGTGAGCCAAGTCCCGGGGGACTGCAAATAAAAGAATTGCGGGGGCCCAGGGGGACCCCCGCAGCCCCAGGGACCACCACCCCGGGGCTTTCTATAAATACTTGCGGGGGGCTGTGTGCCCCCCAGCCCCGGGGACCGCCACCCCGGGGCTTCTTTTTAAAAAAAATACCTGTGTGGGGGGGCTCGTGCCCCCCCACACGCCCTGGGGACCGCCACCTCCCCGGGGCACTAATAAATTAGGGGGTCCGTTAAGGACCCCCGAGCCCCGGGGACCACCACCTCCCCGGGGCTGTGTACAGATTGGGAGGGGGGCCGCACAGCCCCCCTCCTGGAGCCTCTGATGGCCCTGGGGAACCGCCACCCCCCAGGGCCGGCTCCTGCAGTGTCCCGGGGCACTTACTGGAGGTACCTGGTGGGCTAGTTGGACCCCAGGGACCCTCAGGATTCAAGGGGACTTTATCCCCCAACTTAAAACGGCCACAGCGCGTGTTTGCACACATGTCACCTCAGGTGCCCCCCTTCCTTCACCAGTGTGCAAAAGCGCCCCGTGGCACGTTTTAAGAGGTAGTTTTAATCCCCCTGCCCTATTATGTACTAGGGTCTTACAGAGGAGGTCATGCTAATCACAGAGGTACCCGAATGCATAGTGTTCCCTAGTGTATGTGGGTGTTTTCACTGTTTTCTAAGTGTCTTTTAGCATAGCACTGGCTTTAGGCCTGGTTAGTCAGAGTCAGTTACCAACAGTACCTATCTGAAAAAGTTGTGGGCACAGGATGAGTTTGCAACAAGGCCACTTTCTGCTCCTCTGTTGGTTCTTTCTGCACGTCTTGCTTCTTCCTGCATTTTTCTTCGTCTTTGTGGACTCCTGTTGCTTCTTTCTGCATTTCTTTTTTTTCTTTCTGTGTGTTGTTTCTTCTTTCATCACAAAGTCCTACCTCTGTAGGCATAGTTAGAAATTAGCATTTAAAAAACCTTTGGAATTCACTGAAAAAACCATAGGTTTCAGGCACGTTATAGTTAGAAATTAGCATTTAAAAAAACCTTTAAATTCACTGAAAAAACCATAGGTTTCAGGCACGTTATAGTTAGAAATTAGCATTTAAAAAATCTTAGAAATTCACTGAAAAAACCATAGGTTTTAGGGAAAGTTACAGTTAGTTGGACATTTCACTCGTACAAAACCATAGAATATTCCCCCATTATAGTTAGTTCAGCTAACTATAACTCGCGCCCCCGCAATGCACCGCTGATGATGTCACATATTACATCACTCATGACATGGTCAGTGACATCACTGATGACATCACTGATGACATCTCAAATGACATCACTGATGACATCATCCAGTGACTGTGTGTTTCTGTAAAGTTTAAATATGTTTAATATATATAGGGAAAGGCATGTTGAAGTTATTTCAAGAGTGGGTTTATAAATAAGTGTCTGCTTCTATCAGTGATTGTACAAGACAGTAGATATGTGTTAGTATCTGTATAAATAAGTGATGTGGTATGTCTAAAAATAACGAACTTGGTGTGTATAACTGTATACATGATTAAATGGGTATGTGATTCATTCTTTGCATTACTGACTAGGCGTGTGAGTAACTCTATGGATGAGTGGCAGCATGTGACTGCATGTTTAGATAAATGAGAGCATATTATAGTCCTCTATTGATGAGTAACTACATGTATAGGTGACTGGATGTGTGTGTAGACCTAGGAAATAGTGAGTGCTATGTGGTATATGGCATTCTTCTGTGTATGGTTTCAAAAATAGTAGTCAGCATTTTAGAATGGGTGTATCAAAGTTTATATTAGAGCATCAGTATGTGCATCAGATAGTCACGTGGATGATGTCATGAGTGATGTCATGAGTGATGTCATTTGAGATGTCATCAGTGATGTCACTGACCATGTCATGAGTGATGTAATATGTGACATCATCAGCAGTGCATTGCGGGCGCGCGAGTTATAGTTAGCTCAACTAACTATAACAGGCAAATTTCTCTGGTTTTATATGAGTCAAATGTTCAACTAACTATAACGTCCCTGAAACCTATGTTTTTTTTAGTGAATTTCTAAGGTTTTTTAAATGCTAATTCCTAACTATAACGTCTTTGAAACCTATGTTTTTTTTTGTGAATTTCGAAGGTTTTTTAAATGCTAATTCCTAACTATAACGTCTGTAAAACCTATGTTTTTTTCAGTGAATTTCGAAGGTTTTTTAAATGTTAATTTCATATTTTAATGTTTATGAAACATTTATCTTTTCTATTATATTTTTAAATATTTTGGAACTCTATTATACTTCTTGTTTTTAACTTTAAAAATCATGTAATGTATTATATCTTCCCCCAAAAATATGTATATATTTTTTTGGGGGGGGAGAATACTGCACTCCCATACCGGTAGCGTACCAAGCTCCATCACCACACAAATCCTATCCACCATATTGCTAAACTCGTAAATGATGCGCATTTCGTATCTGATGAGTTTGTGGCACCACGTCCTGTGTAACATCATATACGCATGAAGTCACCCCAGGTACTACCCAAGCCACGCATTACGTCATGTAAGTATGGGGTCGCGCGAGCTGCGCGTTGCGTATTCGACGAGTACATGCTGCCAGGCCCTGTGTTACATCACAGACGTATAGTATCGCACCGGGTACGCCGTTCCCTTTTTTTTTTTGTCTCAAAAGTATATCTAAATAACTTTAAACAGTATATGAGAGCACGCGAAAATCTAAATTATTTTAAACATTTATATATTTCTAACTGTAATAAACTTATATTATGATAAATATATTTTGTCAAAATCGCGTTGAGTGCGGCCTCCTTGCGCGCTCGGTGCGCGATTGCCATGTGACCTTAAAAAAAAGCATTTGATTGGTTCATAACATTTCCCATTGTAACAGTTGTACGACCCCACCCATTTTACTCATTCTCTCTACAGAGTTTGATGAGAGATACCTCTTCTGCTTAGAAAGCTTTTTTAAAAAGTGTTTTCCTGTAAAAACATATCTTATACTACACACAACATGCAACGATCATCTTGATCAATATTCATGCTCTGTACATTAGCCTTCCACGTGTGATTGCCATGCATCTCAAACGTTCATCAAAAAACAAATATGTGTTACACGATGCCACTGGTGTGTGTGTCTGCACATTATTGTGCTTCCTTTCGGCCTGGGTATTGCTGGCTCTAAGGAGCATCATCAGCCACGGGCAGACTGCACATCCTAGATCACATGCCATCTCATTAACGATAGTTTCCGCCCTCCCAACACATGCTACACTAATCTAAATTGCACACTCTGTGAGGTCAAAACTACAAAAGAAACATACAAAAGTACACTTCCTGGCAAGGCAGGAACTGAACAACGCCCAAGTCCCCGTAGTAATTATTCATAGCCTGGCATACGCAAGCCTAGCCCACTTTGCGTACGTATAAATAGGATAACCACGACGCCACACGTCCCTCTTCTTCCACACTACCTCAAATGATTTGCCGCATCCACCTCGCATATCACAATGCGCAATAAAAAAAAGAAATGGATCCATGAGGTGTACTCCATCCTGGCAATCAACATGGCCTCTAAATTGTGAGCCCTACTGCCTGTCGTCTACGAAAGGGATCCATGAGGTGTACACTCTCCTGCAATCAACACTCCATCTGAATTGTGAGCACTGCTGCCCATAGTGTTTGCTCACACAACAATGACAGCAGGTAAGCAGAGCTGCCTGGGTGCACAGGGCCTCCAATTGAGCGCGCTGCGGCGAGAGGGGTGGGGTGCTTCAGCCTAGCTGCGCAGGTCCGCACAAACAATATTGCCATGTGTTAGGATGTGATCTTTGACCTCATTCAGTCACATTGGTCTAATTTTAAGGACCTGCTGGACCGTACTGTAGGCCTGAGCCAGTGGGCAGTGCTGCCCTACAGACATGTGGCGTTGGCTTTTAGGACACTGTAGTGAGTTCCTTACTAAGTGTACATGCACACAGGCTTCTGCCACTGCATTACATCCGCACATTAGGCTTCTAGCATGCGCTCTGTTCCTTTGTATGTGAACGTTGGCATAACATATTATTATTTAACCTTGTGTATTCTCGTGCACTCCAACTCCTCTTTGAACCACGATTACCACTAACAGTTGGTAGATCGTACTACAAAGACGAAGGATGTACTCAACTCCTATTTTCTATCAAGCATGAAATAAACCTTCATTTACCTCCGGACGTTTCCACCATTAAATTATTTCTCCCTTTTCAGACATTCCGTTGATTGCCACAAGAAGGGCGGAGCGGGAGCTGACCCCGCAATGATGCCCTGGCATTCTGACACCTTCCATCATGGTATCAAGACACCATCCCCGATCGGAGACCTGGTCTATCATGCAAACATACCCCGGACTAGGAGCTTGCACCAACACGTCGTGGGACACAGCAGTGGTGGCAGGTGAGCAGTGCAAGACCTACAATTGAGCACAGTGTGGGGGAAGGGGTTGGGGTGCAGCACCCTGGGTGCACAGGTGCATGCAAGCGATTTTCCCGTAGCTAATAATGTAGGACTATATTATCAAACAACGGTGATAACATTATCACCACTTTAGCGAACAATTAGTAAACAATACCCGGGAAGGTGGCGCTCCCCTAGGCTGCAAAACGTCTCTGTGCCTAAATTACATGTGACATTAAGATCCCCAGTCCTACAGAGACCCCGCAATATAATAATTGGATTGGTCACGGAACATTACCCACCCACCAGGGGCCTTATTTAAAAGAACGGGTGAGACCCCGTTTTTTTTGTTTTTGTTCTTTTCTCTCCATTTTTACCATCCGCATCCCCTCTATTACAGCGATACAAGGTTTTCCTCCTCTCGCTTCAAGTAGTCGAACAAGTATTTGCTATCACAGGGTGGAAGCCATGCACCACCCTCTAATAGCAAACACAAATGTCCAGCGAATGCACACCCCGGGACATTGTATATGCTGCGCCTGAGAGGTCGCCCTCCCTACTACCATGATGCATTTGTTAGTATAAACGCATACTGATACTACTTAAACACGTGTAGTATAGCGACCAGAATGTAGTGAAGAAGCAGAGGAAGCGCAAAATCTAAAAATATAAATCCTACCAGAAGTCGGATGACATAGTTCAATGAGCCGACGACCCTGGCATGAGTAGAAACAGCTACACGAACAAAACGGGTCTTCAGCACAACACAAGCAATTTTGAAATATTGCTGAGTGGTGCCTTCTTATTGCCTTCTCCCACTAGTCGCCAAATTTATGTAGTAAAGAGGCAGACAGCAATGAATCCAATAAGTAGATTTATTACAAGAAAACAAGACACCTGAATCAACCACCAACAGGAGCAGACAGCAAAGCAACCGTCTAATCCAGCACCGCGTACAAACTCCGCAAGGTTCCCCTCATGACAGCCCTACATTCTAACATTACATACTGAGGGCCATATTATCAAGGAACGGTGTTAAAATTATCGCCGCTTTAGCTGCAGGTAACTGCTGCTAAAACTGCGATAATGGGCTTGATAATATGCCGAAGAGAATTCCAATAGAAGCCCATGTTCTCGTGTTAATATGGGATTCTATTGGAATTCTCTACGGCATATTATCAAGCCCATTATCGCTGTTTTAGCGGCAGTTTCCTGCCGCTAAAGCAGCGATAATTTTAATGCCGTTCCTTGATAATATGCCTCTTAGATTCTAGTAGAATTACATACTAACATTCTACTATGACTTACAATGGAATACTACACAGAGCACATGACTTTACAGAAATGAGCTCATAGTTTCATCCATGAGTCTTGACACCGGTAGGGGTAAGACTTTCGCTTCCCACTCCCTATATTGTATAAACGTAAACTAACACTTCTTCCACAAGTATGCTACAGCGCCCACAGCACATCACTTTACAGCACAATTTAGGCTCATGGTTTAATCCCCGAGTCTTCACACCAGTAGGGATGAGTAGTTCACTTACCACTCCCTATATACTATAAATGCATAATAACACTACTTACACACTTATACTACAGCGGCTAGTATCCTACACCGCCCGGAGCTCATCACTTTACAGCAATCAGCTCGGTTTCACACCAGTAGGCGGTACTACTTTGCTTCCTGCTTCCGGTATACTATCAACACACAGTAGCGGTCAGTAGTTCGCTTCCCACTCCCTGTATGGTATAAACACCTACTAACACTACTTGTACACGTATGCTACAAACACCAGACCACATCACTTTACAGCAATGACCTCACGGTTTAGACTCTCGGTTTCAAACCCAAGTGTAGCACCATATCATATCACCACCATGCCACTCTGAGCAACCCCGCACTTTCAGACCGTTAACAGTGATAACTACCTACTGGCGACCGCCAGTAGGTAACAAAGAACAAATTACAATAATTCCTTGATTCTTTTAGCTTTCAAAAATTCTCTCTATTACTGTCTTTCTACTTTTCCATATAAATTGTTTTTTTTAATATTCAAGTACACATCCAAGTCAGAAATGCAATGTATTCTATCAACACACTTTCTAGAACATTCTCCAACACGTGGAGGTTAAAAGTTCATCAATTTTTTTAAACATAACAATATTTTTTTGCAACATTTTCTCAAACATTTAACGGCACGTGCAGGTTAAAAGTTCACGATTGTTTTAAGTTCGAACATTGCCTTCCAAATGCAAGTACCAGGTGTGGTTGAGTTCAGCAAATTTTATCCTATAATGTGTACGTGCAAACTGCTTTTTCTTAACCAATCACAAACATACTTTTCCACAAAACGAATGTGCACCCTACTTTTAAAAAACAATGCTTTTCATCTCCCAATCAGGTACCATTTTGTATGCGAAAAGAAACTAGTTCCTCATCTTTAAACATATCTCTTATTCTACGAAGGAACTGCATGAGCTACAGACATCTTTCCATACCTTCCAGCCATACCTTCAAAATGATAGTGTGGATCGTAGGACATAGCTATGTTTTCTGGTGCAAGAGGTATGCAGTACAGAGGCGTATTGACTTAGACCTAGGTTTACAAAATGTGAACATTAAATGGTTTGGACAGAGAGGATTGAAGTGGCACCAATTGTTGCCTTTGGTTAAAACCTGTTTGCATCTCCAACACCCTGACCTCATGATTGTGCACTGTGGTGGAAATGACCTAGGCACATTGACTGGGTTAGGTTTGGAAATGCTTATGAAGGACACCTTTGGACAATTGATGTTACTTTTGCCTCAAACTGCCTTTGTATATTCCAATATATGCCAAAGACAGAAGTGGAAATGGTCCAAACAATTTTGTCTTCAGATTTAAAAATCTCGGAAAAAAGTCAACAAAGCTGTCTCTGCATACCTCAGAGACCACAAAATGGGGTCCATATACAACAACAACATACCTTTTGATATGGCGGATATATACAGAAGTGATGGAGTACACTTCACAGATCAGGGAAATCGAGTTTTCCTGAATAACTTGAAGCTGTGCATCCACACTTATATGTAGCTCCAACTAATGAACACAAGGGCACATTTTAGAGCCACCTTATAACTTACAACTTAGGCCCCCTATTTTAGGGCCATATAATGCCAACTCCCGCACCCTCGCCAATATTTATTCTCCACACAGCTGTGATGCAGCGGCCAGACCATCTCACTTTGCAGCACAGACCTCTCGCTTTGATCCCCAGCTCTACTCACCCATAGGGGTGCGCTCTACAAATACCATATTGATTTACCTTTGCACTCCCTATACAACACCACCTAATCACCATACATAAGCTACAATGTTCTAAACAAAAGTTCATCCAAGTACCTATAACTACATGCTGACACTACTTGCACAGATGTGGCACAGCGGCCAGAGCACATGACTTCACAGCGTATGACACACAGTTTGGGCTCACGCTTTAATCCCCGACTCCGGCAGCAGCTCAGCTTAGCAACATGAGACTCTAGACAATACCTCACATATATTCTGTACCCCAGGACTTTCATACCAGTACGGGTCAGTAGTTCTTCCTAGTAGTTATAAACACATCTGGACACTACTTCCACAACTGTAGTGTAGCGGCCATGGCACATGACTTCACAGCATAAGACACACAATTTGGGCTCACGCTTTAATCCCTGAGCCCCGCACCAGCTCACTTTACCCGCATCAGACTCTACCCAATACATCACTTAATTTCCGTAGCCCATCACTTACACACCGGTAGGAGTAAATACTTCGCTTCGCACCCCCTCTATAGCACACCCTAAACACCCCACAGAGGTTACAGTGCTCTTACCCTCCTATTTCCCAATTTCCCCCCCTTTTTTCCCCCTTTTTTCACCTTACTCCCTTCAACAGAATCACAAAATGGTGGCCAACACTTCCTAGTTGCAACCGCTCGCATCGCTCGCAGCCAATCAGCAACAAGCTTGTGCTCGGAATGCCTCAGCCAATCAGATGGCAGAATTCCCAAATATCGATATCTGTAAATTTTGATACTTCTCAAAAACTACTGAACATATTTACACCAAATAACCAAAAGCGTGCTTTCTAGACCAAGACCCTTCTCCCCGCCAAATTTGGGGTAAATCCGTTCATCCTTTCGACCTGTAGTCTAGTCTAAAGTTTCCTATGGAAATTAACATAGAGAAAACATGTTTTGGGACCCCCCTTTTTTCTCAGCCCCACCTTGACGAATCACCCCCAAACTTTCAACATAGGAGCTGATCTCAACAAAGAATTTGTTTTGAAAATTTCACGGAGATTCATCAATCGGCGCCAAAGTTAGTGCGAATAGAATGTTGCCATTTTCCCATAGTAACTAGGTCCTAACTATAACTACCTACTGGCGACCGCCAGTAGGTAATATATATATATGTATATATGTATATAGACATTGAAATACCTGTGCCAAAAGATAACTTCCTAATATTGAATGTATGATTCTCATCTCATCTTGTTGTTTATTCTCAATCGTAATGTAACTCAAAGCAAAGCGCTAAAAACAATAAGGATTTCATATTTAATATTTAAGCCTAGTAAGCAGTCGATTATCATACTAATGGTGAACTTAAAACCACCTTCCTAGACCATGTACCATTCACACATCACAGGGGGAAGATTCCTCACTCAGAACTCTAGTAGCTCTTGTTAAAATGGCCAGAAAACATTATCATAAGAAAATATAATTTTGATGCGCTTGTTCCTTTTTTATCATAGCGCTGAACTCATTCCCAGGTAGAAGTAAATTCAGTGATTTCCTTATCATATTCTACTCCATGAAATGAAAAGACAAAGAAACTCATTGATTTGCTAGTAGAATAAATCCATCTCTATAAATGAAAAGTGTAATAAAAGCAAATCATCCATATTGTGGCGTTTATTTTCGTGACTAATCAGAGAGACATTCGGAGTAACTTTTACAGAAAGCCAAGGGAAAGTCAACAACAGTTTGGAGCGTCCGAATGTGAAAGCTATCCAATATCAGTTTGAACAAAAGCTACTTCTGAAGACTCCGTTTATATAACAAACAAATGCGGATCCTATGAGGTATCGTTTCCTTAAATAAACATGCGAGGGCTTAAACAAGAGGAGGGAACCACCCTCCTACCAGACCAGAACATGTGTAAAGAGGCGAAAGGGTCGGTAATTTTGCAATAAAAAGGGTTTAATTCATAATTCATAAACCAAAAAAGGACTCACTGGTGCATCAAAATAACACGTCCAGCTTCCTCCAACTCTGCCCTACCTTTCCAACCCATGACATTAACACATTCCAAATGACATAAAACATTCTACAGAATGAGGAGGAACCATGGTAACAATGTACATGCAGAAAACTTTATTTAAACCTAGTAGTGTGAACACACCACATGTCCCTTTTCTTTAAAAACAAACAAAAACAGAAGAAAAACAAAAAGAAAACGAGTCAATAACATAATCCTCAAATCTCTTAGGAACTTTAGCAATCCTTTTTTGAAATGAAAAATCCATTTCGAGATCATTCCCCTCTTTAGCAAACACAACCAAATGATCTCCAAGCTGCTCACTAGTCACGAAATCCAGAAGACTCCCAGCAGAACAATCAGAATCATGTCTTATAGGAGGACTCACCAAGGAATCACTCTTACCACCATTCTCACAAAACAAAGTACCATCACTCTCCAGTATCTCCTTTTCAAAAAAATTCTCCTGTCCTGGCTTAAGAACAATAATAGCACTTTTGTTCCACCACCCTTTGTTTTTCAATAAAACAGCAGAATCCGTAACTCTTTCCACTAAAAAGGGTAAAGAAAATTTTAAAGAAACTTTAGCATGTTGAGAAGGGGGTTTGATAACTCATACCCAATCTCCAACTTCAACCAATTTGCATTTAACTTTCTGATAAGCATCATGGTAAGTTTTACCAGATGCACGAGACACACACAAGTTGTCTCTCGCTTTGTCAATACAACCCTCAAAGGATTGATTTGTACTAATTTTGACAAACTCAGGTGTGAGAAAAGTTCTGCTTTGTCTACCCCTCATCAAAACATAAGGAGACACACCTGTACTCGAATGAGGGGTAATATAATAATTCCAGATTGAATTCCTTCTTTGAAAAATCAATTAGCCTGTTCCACTTGACCATTGGCCATTGGCCAATACAAAGGTGCCTTTTCCGAACGGACTCCAAATTTTTAAAGAAAACTTTGTATTTTAGCTGAAACAAACTGCACCCCAATCTTAGGTGCTCCTTCCTGCTGAAAAACAAATTAGCACCTCATCAGTATTAGGATGCTCAACTAATGTATAATACAACCACTTGGAGAAGTTATCAATGACCTCAATTAAAAAGCTATTCTCCCTACCCAAGCAATCATAAGGACCGGCAAAATCTATAGGAATTTTCTCCCAGGGTTGCCGAGGTACCTCTTGAATGCTCAAAGGTTCAATAGACACTTTCCAATGTTTGTCTGAATGCATACAAACTTTGCAATTATCCACAAAACGTTCCACAACAGCATCCATCCCTGGCCACCAATAATGCATTTTGAGTAATCTTTTAGTGCCCGAAACACCAGGGCGTCCAGAATGATCCAAATTTGTTTCAAATTCCAGCAGGTGGGACAAATAAATCATTCCTCAATAACATGTTGTTCTCAATAGTGAGTTCATTGGCTACTTGAGTGAAACTCTGAAAACAAGAATCCACATCTTTACTGGGTGGCCAACCATTGGCCACAAACTGGTTGACTTTGGTTGAAACTTGATCCTGATCAAGAAGTTCACACCATTCTTTCTCAGAAATGTCCATATCACAAACATCAAGTGCATCCACAACTTTCGTGATGATCAATAATCTCCTCCTCAGACACATCTACAGGAGGAACTCTAGACAAACAGTCAGCTGTTACATTCTTCCCTCCCGAAATATGCCTTATCTCAAAATTAAATTAATGTAACCGTGCTATAAGTCTTACTAACCTAGAGGAAGCATTGCTGGACCTTACTCCATCCATTATCTATACAAGGAGTTTGTGATCCGTAACAAGGACAAAAGGTCGTCCCCACAAAAAGTTTTTAAATTTTTCCACAGCCCACACGCACGCTAGGGCCTCTTTCTCAATTGTGCTGTAGTGTTTCTCAGCCCCTCTGATGCCTCTAGAAATGAAAGAGATAACTCTTTCATTACCATTTACCAGCTGAGTAAAAACTGCCCCCTAATCTATAGCACTGGCATCGACCGTAACAAATGACTTGCCGTCGGGATCGAAGGTATTGAGACCTGGTGCATGCGCAATGAGTCTTTTTACTTGATTGACAGCTTCATCATGCACTTGTGTCCATACAAAACTGGTCCTAAAAGCAGCTATTTATGGATTTCCTTTTCACTGGCAGTCTTCACGCCTTAAATACTTGGGTGTTCTAGTTAATAAAGGGTTACAAGACATGGTTGCAGATAATTTAACTCCTCTAATCTCCCAAATGCAACGGGATTTTGATAAGTGGAAGGCTTTGGGTCTTTCTCTCTGGGGTAGAACCCAGGCTATTAAAATGGTCACCCTTCCGAGATTTATTTACATTTTAGGTATGCTTCCCCTACAGATTCCCTTATCTTTGCTTCGATCAATAGATGCCCAGATTAAATCTTTTATTTGGGGCACCGCTAAACCTCGTCTTGCTATAACAAAGCTAAAAGCTCATCAGTTATGCGGGGGACTTGGCCTTCCATCTATTGAACACTATTCCCTAGCTTTGCACCTTTCCCAACTTTCATATTTTCTACCCGGTATCAAAGATTTACCACAATGGGTTCAAATAGAACGCCATCTTCTATCCTCAGAAACGAATCTTACTCTTTTGTATGGTAGTGGTACTAGTCGCTCTGATCCGAAAAATCCAATGCTGTCTGCCATGCATAAATCCTGGCAGAAAAGTCATAGGTTATTAGGTTCAAATCCAAGAATCCATATCAAGGCTCCCCTATGGAATAATTCGGGTATCCGTATCAATGGTCGTATGTTATCCTGGCCTGAATGGCAGGCTGCAGGCATCCTTTGTCCGGATCAACTTCTTCAGGATGGTGACTTTAAATCGTTCTCTCAGCTTAGTGCGGAATTTGACCTTCCCCAACATTATTCTTCTAAATACCTTCAGCTTCAGCAATGTTTGAAGACCCATCTGGGGTCATCACCTTGGTTATTGCAAGATTCCCCTATATTATCATATTTAAATACTTGGGGGAAATTTAAAGGTGTTACTTCTGGTTTATACAAAAAAAATTTGTCTCATCTTTTCTCCAAATCTCTTTCGCATGATCTTCAATGTAAATGGCAATCTCGTCTCTCAGTCTCCTTTTCAGACACCAAATGGGATCTTATCCTAGAAAATTTACATAAAGGAACCCGAGAATCAAGGCTCAAATTCTGTCTCTTTAAAATACTGCATAATTGGCACTGGTCTCCAGTCAAATTACACAAAGCCGGCCTTCTCTCTCATACTAATTGCTGGAGATGTTCCAATCCTGGTTGTGATATCACCCATATCATTTGTGAATGTCCTAGTATACAAGCCTATTGGACTTACATTGGTGTTTCCTTGAGGTCCACTATGCCTCTAAAATTACCACTTACACCAGTTAACATTCTCTTGCATGATTTAAGTCAATCCCCAAAACTCTCGAAACCACAACTCCGCCTTTTTCATACCTCACTTGCTACAGCTAAAATATGTATACTGCGTCATTGGAAATCATCTTTACCTCCCTCTCAGGAAGATTGGTTGGTAGCGATGATGCAGACAGCCTCACATGAACGCACAATTTATAATCTTCAGGACCAAGCTGATCTTTTTCTTCAAACTTGGTCTCCATTTCTTAAATCAAACGCTGAAGACCCTCCTGCTTCCACTCTTGCCCAAGCACATTAATCAGCTTTTACCCTCTTTTGCTTTTTATCTCTCTCTATTTCTTTGCCTCTTCCATCCTTTAGAGCGTCCTTTTGTTTCTATCCAATTACTCTTTCCTTGCATCATTCATTCATATTTTGTGTACTCATCTTCTAGGTTTTTTCCTTTTTCTCTTCTCTATAGGCTACTCTTTATTATATATTAACCTAGGTTCTAATTTAATTATTGTTCCAGCCTTTATTTATTTATGTAAATGCATATTTATATCATATTTATTCATCAGTACTTCTTTGCACTGTATATTTCACTATGGATTTATCATCTTCTTATTTATTAATGTTCATACTCTGATGTATTATCGATATATGTTTTAATCTAATTGTTGTTCCAGCTATTATTTATTTATGTAAATGCATATTTATTTCATATTTATTCACCAATACTTCTTTGCACTGTATATTTCACTATGGATTTATCATCTTCTTATTTATTGATGTTCATGCTTCGATGTATTCTTATTATAAATCCAATAAAAAATTTCAACACAAAAAAAAAAACTGGTCCCTATTTTTAGGAGTTGCCTCAATGTTTCTACCACCAAAGCATACCCCTTATTGAATCTCAAGTTCGTACTCCCCTAATCCTAACAAAGAACGTAGGGAATCCTTATCATTGAGTTTACTTGCCTTATCCAAAGCACTTACCAAATCAGCTTTGGGAAAAATACCACGACTTGAAATTTTATGACCCAAATAATCAATTTCTTCAACCAAAAATCTACATTTGTCCTTACTCACTGTCATCCCCTTAGTTTCCAGAATACTTAATACAGCCAACAAAATGTTATCATGTTCTTCACATGTTTTGGCAAAAATTAAAATGTCTTCTTGAAACGACTATACACCTTTCATGCTTTGAAAAAGAGCCTCAATAAGTTTTTGAAAAACACTGGCCCCTGAAGCCAGGCCAAACAGCATTCTTAAAAATCTATAAACCCCAAATGGCGAAACAAAAGCTGTGAGGTCTTTAGAGGAATTATCAAGAAGCACCTGATGATAGGCTGATTTCAAGTCGATAAAGGAAAAATACTTGGCATCATTGACAGCAGCTAATAATTCTTTAATTTTGGGCAGACGATAGGTATCAACAATTATTTTCTTATTCAAAGACCTAAGATCCACACACAACCTCAGATCGTTATTTCTCTTAAGTGTGATTACAATTTCCAAAACCCATTCTGAACTATCAGTAGGTTCAATGATGCCTTCTGCACACAAAGCATCCAAATGAGATTCAAAATTCTGACACACACTTAACGGAACCATACGTACTTTGTGTTGAATAGGAATGGCTCCTTCCTTAAGCTTAATCTTGTGAGTAAAGCCTTTTATTTGACCAACTTTGTTTTGAAAAACAGAACTGTGTCTAGCAAGAATACATTCAACTTTGGAGTCCTCAACATTAAGTAAGTTAACAGAAATGTTCCTCAATATAATAGGACAATCTGTACCAGGACACAATATAACATCCAACTTACCAAGAGCATACCATCCCACAATGTTCTTTCCATCATTGGCTCCATAAATTTTTGTTAGAACCTTTCATCCTTTAAATTCTAAAGTATATCTTCAAAATACCTCAACATGTTGATTTTAAAGTTGCCATAAGCTTTGGGGTTGATATACGTGTGTTCCAGTTTAACATCCGTCCAATTCTCCTTAAAACATATATCAGATAAAACAGTTATAGGTGACCCAGAATCTGCCATAACATCCAGGCTTACTTTCCCGATGTAAACAACACCTAAAGGTGCTTTAAAGGGTACATTTACATTATTAATAGAACATTCCTTTATAGGATAATACAATGTTAAAAGCAAATTGTCAAAATCCTATTGAACACTTGAAACGGAGTTCACAGAAACATCGTGAATAAGCTCCGATAAAACAGGTTCCGGGATATCCCAAAATGGGCGCTACATGACGTGACTTGCGTGCAGATGACGGCGTATGTTCCCACGTATCCACCGCAGATGTCACAAGGGAAGCACCAGCCGGAGATTCTTTCAAGACACACTTCTCATTCAACGCAATGCACGCGGAAATCTTCTCAACTGCCAACCGGTAAGAATAGAAATGTGACAGTATCTTGTCTCCGGATTAAATGCAGGAAAAGATAAATTTCCGTAACCAAGAAGGTGGGTCAGGATACAGAAGTTTTCTTGATAAGAGCAGGCAATAGTTGTTAGAAATACCCTGCCATTCAAGGTGAAAACACCATACTCCGATGAGAAAGTGGAAAAGAAAAAAATATAAAGTCGCACAATGAGTCAGCATAAATAACTCGTCTCCATTGTAAAGAGGCGAAGGAGTCAGTCATTTTGTAATAAAAAGGGTTTAATTCATAAACCAAGAAATGACCCACTGGTGCATCAAAATAATACATCCAGCTTTCACCACCTCCAACTGCTTCTGCCCTCTCATTCCAACCCATGACATTAACACATTCCTAATGACATAAATCATTCTACAGAATGAGGAGGAACCATGGTAACAATGTACATGCATAAAACCTTATTTGAACCTAGTAGTGTGAACACACCACAACATGCCCATTGAGATGAAGTCATCAAACCAACACAGTGTCCATTTTCAGGTGTTTATTCAGCAGAGGTGCAAAAGACCACCAGTCCATACAACAGCTCAGCATCTAACTGTCACCAGTCCCCAGCGTTCCACCAACCTCCAGCCCAGTTAACTATTGTCTCACTGATCACCACTGAAATGTCCAAGTTACCCAGCGACTGAATCAGACACTGGGCCAAGGACTAACATAGAGACCACAACAATGCCAAATACTGCTTTCGATGCTCCTGAACTTCGTCCGCTGCGACAAATAATCTGCACCGATATGCTGGCGGATTCCAATTTATCTCTTCCAGTGAAAACATAGTACGACATGATCCGAAGTGTGCCAGCAATGCCACATTGCTTCATGGGAAAAGTAGTGCGGTTTTCTCAAGGTAAAATTTTCAGTGTTCCTTCACACTGCCCGCATGATACAATTGTATGTATTTAATGAAGCTGTCTTCCCAGTGACTGTTCTCCTCACCCTGGGAACCATCCCAACATATGGCAGCCTTCATTTGCCTTCTGGAGGGGTGTGTCGATTGAGTGGTAATAAACTCATGCACGAGGAACCTGAAAAGAAGACCCTTCACAGGTTTCTTGTAGTCTAAGTAGGTTTATTCTTAACTCAGCATCCCAGCATAAAACATCTTCATCATATTAATTCTTTCTTCCAGTAACTGGCCAACCTCGGAACCTCCATTCCTTTACATTCTTCTTGTAGCTAAGTAACCATCCCATGACATCAGCTCTAAATATCTTTACATATCTCCTTTTTTTACAACAAATAATAAAATCACAGATTGATAAGATAAAAATAAACACAGCATAAGATAATACATTACAACTCTAATATCATGACTAAAACTATTTAACTCCAAATTGTCATTGACGTTCCTATGGTTGGCGTACTTTACAAACATTTCCCAAACTCCAAGTTGTGCCATCTTCCAAATCGACAACATTGGATCTCACACCTTTAACTTGAAAAGGCCCAAGGTACTTGCTTTCCCCTTTACGAACCCATTTGTTTCTCCGCACTACTACCCAATCACCTCTTTGAACACAGACTGTTTTTACACCTTTCCTGGAATCATATAACCCTTTCATTCTTTCTTGATTCCCTTGCACCTTTTTCAACATTTCCTCCCGATCAACCCATATCTTTTCCTTCCTACATAGCCATACAGGACACTTTCTTCCCAGGCTCCCTTCCTTTAAGTGACACAAAAGGAGCTACTCCTGTACTAGAATGTGGAGTAATCCTGTGCATCCACATCATTTTTCTCAATTCCTCTCTCCACGACAATCCATTAGCAAGTGATAATTGTATGTTTTCCATAACAATTCGATTAGTTCTTTCCACTAAACCATTTGCCTGAGGTCTGAAAAGAGCCACTCTCTCATGTACAATCCCCAACTTGTTCAAATAATCTACCATCTCTCTAGATACAAACTGCACCCAATTATCAGTCACAATACTGCCTGGCAATCCTTCCTCCAGAAAAACCTTTTCAAGAAATGTTATGACATTACTTGTACTAATTTCACCCATCGTCTGTATTACAAACCACTTGGAATGATAATCAACTAGGACTAAGATAAATCTATCCCTCATTCCTAATTTATTAACCGGACCAATAAAGTCCATGGATAATTTTTCCCAAGGTTTTGACGGAAACTTAGTACATTCTAGAGGAGGTTGACGCACAATCTTTGATTTGTCACTATTCACACAAAATTGACAATCTTTCACCAAGGCCTCAACTTCACTATCAATTCCCGGCCACCAGAACGATTCTCTAACTCTGCGTTTAGACATCCCTTGACCTGGGTGACCCTCATGAATTATCTCCAAAATCTGTTTCCTTACCTCTTTTGGAGGTATGATCTGCCATCTTCTCATAATATTGTCACCACAAAGACTTAACTCCTCTTTAATTTTAAAGAATTCTATCAAATCTGAATCCTTGCAATCATGCAAATTCCAGCCCTGAACAATTCTTAACTTCACCTTTTCCAACACTGGATCATTCTTCATAGCTCTCTCCCAATCTTCGGACAACAAAGCACACACTCCTACATTGCCACAGACATCACCACTTACATCACCACATACTTCATCAAAATCTTCCTCCAAAGGCATCCTCGATAAACAATCTGCAATCACATTCTTCTCTCCCTTAACATATTCCACCTCATAGTTAAACTCCATGACCGATAATAACCATCTAGAGATCCTTGGTGTCACACTTCCTTCCAAGCCTTTCCCTCCTTTAAAGATATGTAGTAAGGGCTTGTGGTCAGTTCGTACTTTGAACGGGATACCCCATAAATAAAATTTGAAATGCCACATACCCCAGCAACACGCTAACGCTTCTCTCTCTATCACTGAATATGACCTCTCTGCGCCTTGCAGCCTTCTGCTAGCAAATCCAATAATTTTTTCTTCACCTTTAATTACTGGTGACAACACCGCCCCAATTCCAACACCGCTAGCATCTGTGGTTAGAAACGTTCTCCCACCAACTTCAAACCGTCCTAACGTGGGTGCTTCAGAAATTTTCTTTTTTACCAGTTCGAAACTTGTTTTACATTTCTCTGACCATTCAAATGGGACACCTTTCTTCATAATTTCCCTTAAGGCCTCAACAGTTTCCGCAAAATTGTTTACATATTTTGAACAATAGTCTGCAAGACCTAGAAATGACCTTAATTCATCCTTATTCTTGGGTTCTGGTGCCAAACTCACAGCCTTAACAATACTTTTTTTCGGTTTTATCCCCTCTGTACTTATTTCGTGCCCCAAATAATCAACCACACCCTTTCTCAGCTGACATTTTTCTCTTTTTATAGTTAAATTGTGTTTTTCCAATCTTCTCATTACCTCTTCAAATAATCTATCATGATCAGAATGATCTCTTCCTGCAATCAAAATGTCATCTTGAAAACACCATACATTTTTTATGTCTCCAAAAATACTCTTCATCGCCCTCTGAAAGACAGCCGCAGCTGATGCTAGACGAAATGGCATCCTTTTATACCTGAACGCACCTAAGGGCGTGGCGTAGGAAGTTAAGTGCCTGGATGCTTCATGCAAGTTAATTTGATGATATGCTGCTGACATATCTAAAACGATAAAAACTTGTCCCTTTCCCATAGTTGATAGCATTTCAGATATGTTCGGTAAAGGCTCCCTATCTACCCAAATATTTTTGTTTAAATCGTGTAAGTCAATACATAAGCAAATTTTTTTCCCATCTTTTGGCGCAATTACAATCGGAGCCAACCATTCAGAGGCTTCTATTGGCTCGATGATACCTTGATTTAATAAATTATCAATTTCTTGACGTAGAGGTTCTAACATCAAATTAGGTACATTTCTTACTTTGTGGACTACTGACTTCGCATTGTCCTTTAAAATAATCTTATGCGAAAATCCCTTTAACAATCCTAATCTAGAAGAAAACACATTGGGATATTTATCAAACAATTCCCCGTCCTCAGATATATCTTGCACATTTGTTTTTTCTAAGACCATAACTGGTTCATTGGCGTTTGGATCAATGATGATGTTTAAATCTTTTTGATGTCTCCATCCTAGGAGATCTGATCCAAAGTCCGTAATATAGACTCTTCCCCTCACTGCTTGATTTTTAAACCTTAAGGTCATCCAACACATTCCTAGAATTTCTATTCTTTTCCCAGCATAACCCACTGCACGAATGTCTGATTTGCATATAGACAAATTATGATCTTCCGACCAATTCTTTTCAAAGGAATTTTTTGACACAAGAGTGTATAAACTTCCTGAATCTGCTAATATTCTAATCTCCCTTCCATCAAGCGTAATATTACAGTGTGGCTTTTCTAATTTATCTGTACTTTCCATTTTCACATTAGTATTGGACAATTCTTTGATGTCATTTACCGGAACTTCTTCATGATCCACATTAACCATCAAAGAGATACCGTCGACATATTCGCAGACATCCTCTACCTCCTGAATCTTATTTCTTCCAATCCCTTTTGTTCGACACATCTTAGAGAAATATCCCCTCTCACCACAATTTCTACATAATGTCCCTCTTGCAGTGCAATTAAGACTAGTAGCTATATGCCCAGGAGCACCACATCTGAAACAGTTGATTTCTCTTGGTTGATAACTTGTTTTAGACGACTGGGGTGATACTCTCTTAATGTCAAAATTAGTCTTTGCGTCACTTTTGTTGTCATTCTTTTTCTCAATAAGTTCCACTTTCTCTTGCTTGAAGCTATTCACTGGTTTATCCATTTCCTTTATCCATATATCTGTATGTTCCATTGCCTTTGCAATACCAATTGCTTCATCTAAGCTATATTCTTTTGTTAATAGCTTTTCTCTTATTTTTTGATTATTTACACAACGCACCAATTGATCTCTAATTAAAGAATCGTTTAATTGCTCAAACTTACATGTCACTGCTAACCCTCTCAAGGTCGATATGTATGATTTTATATCTTCCCCATCTTTTTGGCTTCTTGAAAAAAACTTATGACGTTCAAGTATAACATTTGTTTTAGGTTTAAAATGTAATTCTAGCATTTGCAAGGACATATCGTATATGTTAGTAGGTTGGCCATCTCCCATACCTAATGATATTTCCGGTATTTCTTCATAAATTCTTCTACCTTCTACTTCTAAATGATGTAAGAGGATTGCTTGTCGTCTAACAGGACCATACTTGTCTCCCCCGATGGCTAAAAGGTAAGTTACAAATAATTTCTTCCAATGTAACCATGGTATAGACGGCTCTCCTGGAGACACTAAAAAAGGAGGTTGAGATGACATGGATTGGTCCGACATTATCTTAAAAAAATACGTAAAATTTAAAATAAGAATCTAAAACAATAAGTTAAAATAACAATTTGAGCAAAAATAATAAACTTTTATTATTGCTATTTATTATAGAATCCTTTCTTAGTGTTGTTGTAAGTTTTAGTCCTTTTTCTGTGTGTTCCAAATGTTCCAAGTGAAAGGTATTCACTTCCTTGTGAATGTTAGTCTCTTTATTGTATCTGTTGTATCAAAAGTCCTTTTTCAGTGTTGTTTGCACTGACACTCTACTTCGTTTGGACCATAGAGAAGGCAACTGGTGAAGTAAATTGAGGTACAGTCCTTTGTTGAAGAAATTATTAGTTTACAGATATTTAAACATTTTCTCCAACACACGCGTTATCCTTGCGTGTATTTTGTCGACTTCTGTTGACTTTTAGCTTTCAGGCGAAAAGCGGCATTATTTATTTAACTTGAGCAGTTAAGCGTGAAGGGACGGCATTATTCATTTAGTTAGAGCACTCGAGCATGAAAGCCAGACAAGGCGGCATTGTTCAATTAGCTCGAGCACTCGAGCGTGAAGGCAGCGTGGAGCGTGATGCAGCCAGAAATGCTTGAAAGTAAACACTTAGACTGTTGAAGCTTTCTCTGTATACGCGCTAGTATTTACTTTGGAAATGATGGATCTGGTTGAGCGCTTCACAGGAAATGCTTAAAATTACACACTTTTGATGTCTCCATTAATCTTTCAAGTATGCACTTCATGACAACGCGTTGATGTTCACTTAGAAATCTATCGTTTTTTTCGAGCACTTCTGCTTGAAATTAAAGACTCTAAATAAATAATGGCCACACGCAGATATTTATGCCCGCTGGTGAACAAAGGCAAATAAAGGTGGTTTAATTCAAGCAGCGCAGAACATTGATCCTTTTAAATATGCAATTCATGGCACACACGGATATGTTCATCTGGTTTCTTTTAAGAAGCACGTCCCGATTGTTCAAAACCATGCGTAATTATAAATATGGTTATCAATAAACTTGCTCTTTAAAATTACTCTTTTAAGAGAAAAGTCTTATAGTTTCAATCTGTTTAGATCTTGCCTTAATCTTTTGTTGTGAATCCAAGGATGAGATGCTGATTTCTGCTCCTTGCGCAGCTTCCCGTCGCCATGAAAAGAAGAGCCTTCACAGGTTTCTTGTAGTCTAAGTAGGTTTATTCTTAACTCAGCATCCCAGCATAAAACATCTTCATCATATTAGTTCTTTCTTCCAGTAACTGGCCAACCTCGGAACCTCCATTCCTTTACATTCTTCTTGTAGCTAAGTAACCATCCCATGACATCAGCTCTAGATATCTTTACAGAACCCTTGTGCTTTATGTCTTGTAACACTATGTGTTTGTGTGACTGCCGGCAAAGTGCGCAACCCTTCGACTCTCTCCACAGATCTGGTGTAGCCTGCCAACTCCTGAGCTCGCTGGTTAATACTTAGGCATGAAGGTTAGCTGTGCCCTTCATCACATGTGACTAGCAGGTTGCGTGCCGCAACACTCAACGTGCCCCGACCCTGGTCCTTACCTTAACGTCATCCTCTCACCTTACCAACAGCTCACATACCACTACCACTATTCAAATACTGAACATGAACCCCAGCTCAATCCTAAACCCTAAGTCTAACGTCTAGCCATAAACTTGACCATACCCCCAAACTCATCCACTAAACCTGCACCTACCCCGGTCCCAACTCTTAAGGTCATCCATCCTCTAACCTTAACAACTCACCTACGCCACCACTACTTGATCCTTAAACATGAACCCAATCCCAATTGTATTTTTAACTCCTAAATCTAATACCTAGCACTCTAGCTAGCCATAACCTTAACCCCTATAGCTGCCCATACCCCAGACGCTACCCATATCATCATCTTTTACCCTTAACTACTGCTCATCAGCACTACCATTACTTCAAACCTGGACATAAACACAATCCCATTTCTGATCCCCATCGCTAACTCTAACCCTTAGCCATACCCCTAACCATAGGTCCAACCTCAAGCCCTAATACTAACTCTTAGCCTAACAGCCAACATCAACCAGCAATCCTAATTCCATTCCCAATTTATAACCTCTTCCATTATCCCCATGCCTTATCTCACAATCAAATGTTAAAGGACAATAGGAAACAGTATACATGAGGTATGCCCTTCCATATTATTCATGCAAGACAAATCTTCAATGTCCATTCAAGACAACTCCTCAATGTTCATGCAAGGCAACTCCTCAGTGTTCATGCAAGATAACGCCTCAATGTTCATAGAAGACAACTCCTCCATTTTCATGCTCGATAACTCCTCCATGTTCATGAACGATAACTGCTCCATGTTCATGCAAGACAACTCTTCCATGCTCATGCAAGACAACTCCTCAATGTTAATGCAAGATAACTCCTCCATGTTCATGCAAGACAATTACAGAATGATCATGCAAGACAATTCCTCAATGTTCATGCAAGGTAACTCCTCAATGTTCATACAAGATAACTCCTCAATGTTCATGTAAGACAACTCCTCAATGTCCATGCAAGATAACTCCTTGATGCTCATGCAAGACAACTCCTCAGTGTTAATGCAAGACTACTTCTCAATGTTCATGCAAGACAACTCCTCGATTTTCATGCAAGACAAATCCTCAATGTTCATGCAAGACAACTGCTCGATGCTCATGCAAGACAACTCATCAATGCTCATGCAAGACAACTCCTCCATGTTCATGCAAGACAACTCCTCAATGTTCATCCAAGACAATTCC
Organism: Triturus cristatus; assembly: GCF_964204655.1. NCBI lineage: Eukaryota > Metazoa > Chordata > Amphibia > Caudata > Salamandridae > Triturus > Triturus cristatus. Next base: position 1,015,575,778 of record NC_140579.1, on the reverse strand, counting down.
TCAAAGTTCATGCAAGATAAATCCTCAATGTTCATCCAACGCAACTCCTCGATATTCATGCAAGACAACTTCTTAATGTTCACGCAAGATAACTCCTCCATGTAAGATAACTCCTCAATGTTCATACAAGACAACTCCTCAATGTTCATGCAAGGTAACTCCTCAGTGTTCATGCAAATAACTCCTCAATGTGGTGTTCCTACTGATTCCAAACTGTTGCACAAAGTACCACAGCACACCTGAAGTTTCACAGTTCTCGCAAGACATATTTACCAAGTGTCCCTCACATGCGAAAGGTTTGCAAAACAGTGTACATGGGAGGAAACAAAATATGCAAAATAGATGAAACCCATTAATGGGTATATATGTGAGATTGATCTCATGTTATTAAAAAATTGCTTTGGTCTTAAACTTACTCTATTGAACACATATCTTCACAAAATGGAATTAGCCTCCAGTCTTCAACAGAAATGTTTAGAAAGTTATATCCTGTACCTGCAAGAGGAGACACAAAGATGTAGTAATAGGAGAGCGTGTGCCATACAAATACTAATTAACAATAGCAATAACAATAAAAACGTATTTTTCCTATACTGATCTGCCACTAATCCACTTTGGGTTCCGGAGTAGCGTGTTACTTGCAGAAAGCGCTTCAACGCCTCATCAGGGGTGTTAAGCGCAATATAAATACAATTACAATTACAATGTAACCAATAACAACATAAATATGGATGATGCAAATGTAGTTTCAAATCTAAATGTGGCAATGTAAAAGTAAAATGGAAAGAAGTAAATGTAAGGACCTCCAAACAACAGTGCCTAGGCCCTGTGAGATAGTGAGCTGATGGCAGTTCTAAAGATGGCCATGCTCTCCACTGGTCTGGATGCTCGATACTAACAATGACGAGGCCAATCAAGGACTCTGCAGCTTGTTTGGCTTACCTATAGCTGCAATCAAGGCCTGCACTCTGAAGCAGGCTGTTACAGATAGTCTCAGATACAGAGTATCAGACAATAACTAAAGTCAATAAATACAATTCTCCAGTCAGAGTTATATTAATGACACAATTGTACTTTATTTTATGTGAATGTTAGGTTAATGACATTGTTATCCTTTAGCAGTTTCTGTTGCAAGCTAGACTGCCCAGATGGGCAATATTCTCTCACCACGGTGGAAAACTGGCCCCTATATAGGCAAACAAAGTTTCTCTGAGATCACCTAGCCTTCCCCTTAGCAGCACTGGCATGAGGCCAAACCACTCAGCAAAGCTCTCAAACCAATTTAGTAACATAAATTATAAGATGTCTGCCTGGCTAGTACGACACTTTTAACTCACACACCTACATCTCCACAGCATGAAAGGAATGACTTAAAAATACTAGGAGATTTTAATTTTCACCTACAGGCCTCATTTGACAAGGATCCTTGAAACTATGGATATACTAGGACTAGCACAACTAATTAATAAAGCCACACACCTAGCTGGGCAAACGTTAGATGGCTTTTTTACAAATAATTTCTGTATTTTGTTAGAGGATGTATTACCATTAATCTGGTCAGACCATCATGCAATCATTTTTGGATTACAAATGCCACAAAATTCAAACACACGCTTGAGCCCAGGCCAATCTTCCCGTACTCTGGCTTGGAACAAAATTGATCAAGACTAGGAGTGGCTGGAAGTCACGAAGTTATACTCCGTAGAATTTTGCGAAGTGACCCGAATACTCCGGGAGATTCCGCTGAGTACCACATATCCCGATGTGCCCATGATTCCAATGCAACCATGTCAAACTCCTGCTGTTGTATACCAGCCTGAATTACACCACATGTTCAATTTTCAAAATCTTATGGCATGAACAAAAAAACACAACATATGCAGTGCTCTAATAAAACGAAGTAGTGCACAGTTTGTACTTTGTAGTACATGCCTGTCTCTAAGACAGAACCAGGTTGCTAGGTGACCACATACAAAGCCAGCATCTGGACTGCCACTGTCACTTTAGGGTGATATAAAACTACATTGACCCCGGCTTAGTTAAAAAAAAAAACCTAGGTGACGGGCAAGTTATGCACCACTGTATATTAAAGCTGGGCCTCATTCCAAGACTCATTTACACTGCACGTAGCTAAAACAAAATAAGTAAGCACTTGGGCTGACAGTCTGACACTTACCCGCTCTCCTGCATGTCGTTGCTGTCCCCACAGTCATGGACGCCTCCTGCCTGGTTTCGGAACATGTTAAAGTTGTGGCTGGCCTGGCATGCTCGCCGTGGTGGAAGCAATCCATGCACAGGGAAATGGTGGGAGAGATGCCGCATGTCCGGCATCGGTACGCCACAAAGTTGGTGTTCCATATTTAAAAATGGTTTGTTGGAAAAGTTCTTAGTTTTCTCTTTTGACTGGGCACAGCTGCTCATGTAAACTTTATAGAACTATTTTCCATCCACCTCTAGCAGAGGCATTAGATGGTGTTGCAGGCATCAGCAGCACCACTCCAACACCTCCTCCTATCCAGCAGCCGGCAGCTGCCCCCACCCAGCAGCTCCCAGAATCGATGCACAGCGGGTCCTGATTTGCCCATTTTAACTCTCCTTTGAGCTGGGCGGCCATGGCCTTCTTGTCCACTGGCAGCAGATCCGCCAAGGCAGCAGCAGCTCTGGGAGCTTTGCTGAAACTTCAAGCTGCCTCTCTCATAGCGTTTTCTCGCAATACCGGTACCTGTCACTTACTGGCTGAGGAGGTATGTTAGAGGAGGCTGATCAAATGTCTGCATGATCGGCATATTGGGATCAGGCAAAACCTGATTTCTGGGCAGTAAACTTTGCCACGTGGCAGTTGCAGAATATTTTGCCAAACTCTTTGCTCCAACTGGGGCACGGTCTGTCAAAAATCTGCCAAATCTGCCAACGGAACGGAGTTTACCACCCACCCCTAATAAAGACCTAACCACACAGAAACTGATGCAGACACAACCAATTCTTCCACATGATACTGAACAAGCCTCATTACAGTATACAAACTGGCTATACTCCACCTTCTCCAAGCTACCTACATTTAAAAACTCCTCTGCAAACAGGAGTAAACCCTCTGTACCACCATGGTTTAAAGAAGCACTTAGACTGGAAAAACAAAACTGTAGGAGACAGGAAAGACATTGGCGCACACAATACGACAATCATGAAAAAAAAATTCTTACAAACTTGCACTAACCAAATACAAATGCCTACTGATAAATAAAAAGAACAACTACTGTACCCAACAAATAGAGTCAGCAAAAGACTCCAGTAGTAAGCTCTTCCAGGTATTGACCAAACTTACCATGCTTCCAAGTAGTAAATGAGCCAGCAATAGACAATCTTTCTGTGACATACTGGCTCACAGCTTCAGGGGCAAAGTCACCCAAAGTTTGAGGACTCTAACAATTCAGACGTCAGGGTCCATACCAATCAGGCAAATTCTGTTCAAACGTCCTTCATGAATTTCCTTCTAACTAAGCCAGATCTGGTAGCATAAATGGTTATCAGTGTCAAGTCTGGCTCTTGTCTAGACCCCTGCCCCCCGCAACTCTAAAGCTGGCACCTGATGCAAAAGGAAAACATCTCTTGTATATTTATTACTCCATATTTATCACTGGAGTCTTCTCTTCTCAATGGAAAAGATCTTCCATCCTTCCTCTTTTAAAGTAACCCAGTCTGAACCCTGACGACCCCAACAACTATCATACCATTTCCCGCCTCCCATTACCTGCGAAGATAGTGGAGAAAGTAATAAATATGCAGCATACCCAGTTCATTCTAAATAACCATTTGCTGGACCTTTTGCAATATGGATTCAGACCTGCCCTGATCAAAGCCATGGAGGAGATAAGGGCTGCCCTGGACAGAGGAGTTGCTGCAGCTCTTATTCGCCTCAATTTGTCGGTGGCCTTTGATACGGTCCATCACAAGCTGTTGATCAATCGACTTGGCGAACTAGGAGTCAAGGATCAGGCCCTGGCCTTACTGACTTCCTTTTTGTCAGGCAGACTACAAACAATTGTCCTAGACCAGTATGAATCCTCCCCTTTCACCCTCCTATGCAGGGTCCCGAAGGGGTCAGCGCTCAGTCCAACATTATTTAATGTATACGTTTCTGAACTGGCTACCCTGATTAAAACTTTTGACTTCTTCCTAACTTCCAATGTCATCTTTTACCAATGATGCCTAAGTCTCCACCTGCTTCCATGACTATTCGTGCAATCACTTCATGGATGAACAAACACTGCCTGAAGCTCAACTCAGGGTGTGCGAGTACTCTATAAATCTTTTTAACATAAGTGTTTACTGTCACTTCGAATGCTTATATCATAAAGTACAATGGTGAGGCGGAGGACGGGTCGGTTAACTACATCTAAACTCTGTTGCTACATACTGTATGCTACAGGTTACTTGTGGGTTAAATTCTGCAAAGTGAGTGGTCAGTTCAAAGCAGGTCAAAATGTTGCAACTATAAAGGGTAAAAAGGGTCATTCCCAGAAAAGACTATTTGCATTCTCTCTCTCTTTCATGAAATGAAATAATCAATGGTAAAGTCATTAGGTCTGGCTTTTTTAGTGAATGTGCTCACTGTTTGTTGGGTGGGTTTGTGTGAGTGTGTGTGGTGTGGTGTGAGTGAGAGAATGGGGAGCCAGTGGGTGAGAGAATTGCTCAATATGAGGTTGTCAGGAGCCTCGCAGATTCCACCCCACCCTGTAGATATATGGGACAGGGTGAGGTGAAGAAGCAAGAATCTGAAACCTGAAGTCTAAACAGAGAATTGTGTATTCACTGCAGCGGCATTAGCTTTCAGTTTTCTGCTACAGTGCCTGAGGCGGGAGAAGCTGTGTGCCTGTCCGTGGGTCTATGCACCAGCAGATGGAGATCTGAGGTCGACCAGCACAGGCATCTGAAACCAGATAACTGAAAAAATGATCAAAGGTTGCATGTGCATGCGTGTGAGTGAGGTGAGAGAGAGCGTGTGTGTTTATGTGTAGAGAGAGCACAAGTGTATATGTGAGCATGCTTGTGTACGTGTTAGTGATACTTAGTGGGTGAGAGTGGGTGACAGGAAAACGAGGGAGTATGAGTGAGAGAGAATAAAACTGTGAGTGAGAATGAGTGGGACTATTGGACTGACAATGAGGTGAGTAAGAGTGAGTGTGAATGAATGCAAGTGAGCTTGATTTAGAATATATGTGTTAGTCAGAGCGAGAGAGAATAAGGGAAACTTAGAGAGAATTAATGAGCCAGAGTGAGTGAGAAAACATGAGTCTGAATTAGAGTGAGACTCCAAGACTGAAACTCCAAGACTGAGACTCCAAGTGTGAGTGCAGGTGAGAGACTGAGAGTGACAATGAGAGTGAGAATGCATGCAAGGGTATGAGTGAGTCCGTCAATATAAGTGAGCATGAGTGAGAGTGTGCATGAGTTAAAATGAATGAGAGTAAGTGGCAGGGAAGTGAGTGATAGTGAGTGATAATGAGTCGGAATGTTTGAGAATAAATGAAAATGTGTGAGAGAAATACAGAGTGAATCAAAGTAAGAAAGAGTGTGAGAATGAATGAGTATGAGGAACTAGATGAATGTGAGAATGTGTGTTTGGGATAGTCACAAGTTTGCTGCTGGGCCCTGGCATACTGGAGGTGGTTCTTGGCATAAGGGACACCTCGTGCAAAGTGCTTGCATATTGGAGGTAATTCTTGGCATATGAGTACCACTGGGAAACGTCTGTCACTGGCATATTGGAGATAGTTCTTGGCCAAAAACACACCCCTGAAAAATGCTGGTGCTGGCATATTGGAGGTAAGTATTAGGTCAGGGGGCACCCATGTCAAAATACTGGCACTGGGGTAATTTGTGACATATAGGGCCCATATGACAAAATGCTGATGCTTCCTCAAGGCGTGAGCAATTAACCACCGGTGACCCCTTGCACTCACTGTGAGTGCAAGGCGTGACCTGTGGTTAGTTGCCCACTGTTTGAGGATATTATGTGAGAAATGGTTACAAATATCAAGAAGGGCTGCTGCCATTTCCATTGTTTCAAAATGTTGGTGCGGGCATACTGGATGTAATTCTTTGCACTGAGAAGGACAATAATGGCATATAGTTCAGGGGTAGGGGAGCAGACAAAATACCTTAACATTCTAGAGCCATCTTTTGATATATGGGTCACAAATTATACGTGGACATTGATGGAGCAGGGTTTTCGCGTAAAATAAATGTGCTCCGATTGAACCTTCAATAACATTTACGAACCGTGTGTAATGAAAAAAAACCGAGAAAAAGCTTAACAATGGGAAAATGCTTTTGTGCAAGCGTGAACTAAACTATTGAAGTAGGCCGCAAAAATGCTTTTGAATAATGAAAAATAAAAGAATAATGCTGCTTTAGTGCACGTTATTAATAAACAGCTGTAATGAAAACATTAACATGGGTTGCGCGGGGTAAATGCAGCATTTGGGTTGGTGCGTAGAGAAATGCATTTCAAAATGTATTCAATTTTGTGTTTTCTTCATTGTAGAAACAAGCTTGGGTTTCATTCTGCATGACAGATAAAGGGTTAAAATCAGCTATGTTGAAAATAACAATTATCCATCCTGAAAAAGTACTCAATCTCTCCTGACTAATTGTACCAATAATCATTTCTTCCAGATCTACTCTCAATCTACCTATATCCATTCTTGGTTTAGACTTGTTAGGTACCATTCCTTTTATCCATTCATCCAACTCCTCCGGTGAAGGTCTAAGGTAGAGGCAAGTGTAACAAGGAAGAGATGAAAAAGAAATGTCCGTGTCATGTTAGTTACACCGGTACAACACGTAAAACAGGTACAAGTGCCTCAAGCACCTATGCCAAATAATGTGAATGCTCAAGTACAGAGATACAGTGCGAATGCTGGATTTCACACAAGTGAACAAGTCGGTAAGAATCAAATGGTTCCGCAATATTGGTTGCAATGCTCTGAGAGTGATTCAGATTCATCTCACTGACGGTGCCTGAGGGGGGGAGAAAGAGTGCGTGCCTGGCGCATCTCTAGAGGTAGATTAGTCTGGTCCTTTTTTTGGATGGAAAAGTGGAAGGTAAAGATATTACATGCCTAGTGGACACTGGTGCTACCCGTTCCACTGTGAAATTCAGAAATTCAGAACCTACCCCTCTCTGGAGTTATGGGAGTTTCAAATAAGCATATTAAAACTCCAGTAACTAAACCAATGGAGGTTCATATTGGGAGATTTGAAGATTTGGATCTGTTTGTGGTGTGTGACTCGAGTCCAGTGAACCCTTTAGGTAGGGATTTGTTGAGCAAGATGAATTCTACCATCTATTGTACACCGGATGGTATTGCTTTCCCAACTCCAGATGAGGATGTTGCTTTTAAGATGATGATGGCAAAGCAAGGGACAGAAGTGAATGATTTATATCCTTTGTTTACATCAAATGACTTGCCTATTGAATTGAGAGATACTGTGACAGTTGACGTGTGGGATTTTCAGGGAAGGACATTGGATTGATGAAAGATGTTAATCACAATGCAGATTTTGGTCAAACAGGGTGCAAAGTTTAAGAAAATACCCCAGTATAAGATGAGTCCTGAGACTATAGAGGGAATTACTCCTGTAATTGAACAGATGATTGAACAAGGAATTCTGAGACAAATACTTGGAAGTCCATGTAATTCACCTATAATGGGAATTAAGAAACCAAGTGGGAAATATAGGATTGTGCAAGATTTGAGAAAGGTGAATAAGATTGTGGTACCTTGTTGTCTGATAGTGCTCAATACAGCAGTGATTCTTAATCAGATTCCTTGTGATGTGGAGTGGTTCACAGTGATTGATTTGTATCAAGCATTTTTCTCCATACCCCTACATCCCAATAGCCAGTATTTATTTGCGTTCCGGTTCGGAGACCGTGTCTTGGCATGGTGCCGAGTTCCTCAAGGGTATACACAGAGTCCTTCAATTTTTAATCAGATGCTGAAAAAATGTCTGGAGTCATTGATTATGCCAGAAGACTCAATTTTGGTCCAGTATATTGATGACCTACTGGTGGCATCAAAAACACGAGAGGCATGTGAGACAGATACGATTGCTTTACTAAATCATTTGGCAGAAGGTGGACATAAAATGTCACCGGCAAAATTACAGTTTTGTCAGAAACAGGTTCAATATTTGGGACACAAAATTGAAAAAGGAGTCAGGAAAGTATCACAAGATTGGATTGCTGTGATTTTATAAATGGGACCTCCCAAAACGCAGAAAGAGGTTAGAATGTTTTTGGGTATGGTTGGATACTGTAGGCAATGGATAAATGGGTTCTCATTGACAGCTAAGCCATTGGAGAGATTGACTCACAAGGATGTTGCTGATCCGAATCATTTGGAAGAAGAAAGCATGAAAGCATTCATGGAATTGCGAGATAGTTTGTGTCGAGCACCTGCATTAGGAATGCCAGATTATGGTAAAGAGTTTGCATTGTTCTGTTGTGAGAGAGATGGGTGTGCACTTTCAGTTCTGACACAGACACAAGGAATGGCACGTCGTCCAGTGGCATATTTCTCTGCTACTTTGGATTCAGTGGCTGCAGCATTGCCAGGTTGTTTGAAAGCAGTGGCTGCTACTTGTGTGAGTTTGGAGCAGAGCGAATCGATTGTAATGGGACATCCAGTGAAAGTGCAGGTGCCACATTCTGTTGAGATTCTATTAACGCGCACAAGGATTCAACATATGACAAGTAGTTGTTTGACTAGGTATGAAAGAGTGATCTTCGGTGCTGAGAATGTGACACTAACAAGATGTCCTACACTGAATCCAGCGACATTATTGCCGAGTTCAAGTTGTGAAGAAGTGAAAGATTAAGCAGATCATGATTGTTTGGATGTAACAGAGTTGTGCACAAAACCAAGGCCTGACATAAAAGATGAACCGTTGTCAGAGTCGGATTGTGTTATGTTTTTGGATGGTTCTTGTTTAAGGGGCCAAAGAGGTGTCCTGCGTGTTGCGTATGCTGTATGTACAGTGGCCATGGTTCTTGAAGCATCTTGTATAAGAGGGATAAATTTGGCCCAAATTTCTGAGTTGGTCACTTTGACCAGGGCCTGTATAATTGGCAAAAATTTGAGAATAACCCTATTTACGTATAGGCAATATGGTTTCGGAGTGGTGCACGATTTTGGTCAATTGTGGATGCAACAGGGATTTCTGACTTCTTCAGGATCACCAATAAGAAATAGTGAATATGTAAAAGATTTGTTGAATGCACTACAATTGCCCAAAGAGATTGCAGTGGTCAAATATCCAGCACATAAACCAGGAAATGATTATGTGACAAGTGGAAACAGATATGCAGACCAAGTGGCTTGTTTCTCTGCACAAAATTCAGTTTTAATTAACAAAGGACCAGAAAAGAAAAATACAGATTGTCATTTGATTTTCTCTTCAGTTGAAACATGAAATGAAGTTAGACAGTTGCAGGAAGAAGCCTGTGAAGAAGAAAAAGAACTTTGGATCAAATCAGGTTGCAAAAAGAGGTCTGAAGATGAAATATGGATGTATACAGATGACATGATTTTGAGGGGCATAGGAGAGTTTCATTGCACTTTTTAAAATTTTGCTGTAATATTTTGGGTTTGGGCTCTTGCTCATTTAGCATGTTGATAAATCCTATTTTGCTTCATTTATTTATAAATGGTCAGTGTAGCCACTTTCTTAACTCACTTAAGCATGAGAATAGGGGTTGTAGGATATTTGTGAAGGGGCGCACCAAGTAATAATTGTATAGATGAGTGTGGAAAGAGAACTGATGATTTACATACATTTTGTTTCATTGTAGCTACCCCTGAGGAAGGGCAAACAATGCCTGAAATGCATTGGGTTATATTATTCAACATTGCACTATGAGGATTGGTGAATACCCGTGTGTTTTGAAAAGAAGCCTGGATAGGCGAATGTTGAACTTGTGATTGAATATAAAAGTACGAACACACTTGACCTGTGGATTTAATTGAAGGAAATAACGGATGGATTACTTATGAGAATTATTATTGGAACATATTAATCAATGAGTCGATCTCATTTCATGGCTGTGCACCCTGAGTTGTGCCCAGATGAAGGTTCAACACATATTTCAGTTTATGTTATGCGCAGAATGGACAGAACGCGCACCGGGGTTGCACGCTGTAACATAAAGCCTTTGAGCATCACAAAACTTGAGATAAAAACAGGGTGTGCATTCTACCATCCTCACAGAATTGATAGAGTAGTGATGCCAGATTGTTTACTGTCACAGATGGCTAGGTGTTACCACGGAATTACACATGTAGGGAGAGATGCTGTGATTAGACTCTTCAAACAGTCATGGTATAACCCCAAGTTTAGGGTCATTGCAGAGAGTCTGTGCCAAAGATGTATAACATGCCAGCAGCAGAATCCAGGGAGGAAAACAGTTGTTAGTTGGGGCAGAATTGGAAAGGCTGCTGGACCTTTCACAAGGTTGCAAGCTGATTTCATTGAGCTCCCTCCTAGTAATGGACTAAAATATGTGTTGGTTGTTGTTTGTCTGTTTTCTCGTTGGGTAGAAGCATATCAAACAAAAAGGAGCGATAGTTTAACTGTTGCTAAACTGATTTTGAGAGAGATTATTCCTAGATTTGGTTTTCCACACTCTTTAGAAACAGATAGAGGTACTCATTTTAATAATTAAATAATTCTGATGATTTGCGCAGCATTACAAATTGAGCAAAAGCTGCATTGTGCCTAACGACCAGAAGCCTCAGGTGTGGTCGAGCAAATTAATGGCACTATTGAATCTAGACTGTCTAGTGTGTGTGCATCCACAACATTGAAATGGCCAGATGCTTTACCCTTGGTATGGATGAGTTTAAGAAGCATTCCTGATAAAAAGACTGGATTATGCCCACACGAGGTGATCATGGGGAGAGCAATGAGACAGCCGATTGCACTAGCAAATCAACTAATGAATATTAGTGATGATTTAGTGCTTGATTATTGCAAAGGATTGGCTCATGTGGTGCGTTCTGCGTCTCATCAGGTTGGAGAAATTGCAACCACAACACAGCAGGAGCAAGCACATGATTTAAGGCCAGGTAAGTGGATCCTGGTGAGGAAACATGTGAGAAAGTTGTGTTTGGAACCTAGATGGCATGGGCCGTACCAGATCATACTGGTAACGACGACAGCAGTAAAGTGTGGTGGCTTGCCGAATTGGATACACACAAGTCATACAAGAAGAGTCCCAAGTCCGCTTGAAAGACAAGAAGAAGAAGAACAGTGACTGGTGGTGAGGCAAAAGAGCCAGAAGCTGTAGAATGTGAAGCGATAGAGTCTGAAATTGCAGATTATGAAAGTGTGGAACACATGCTTGGTCAGGAAAACCAGCTACTGGGTCTTGTAAGACTACTGTTGAAAGTGACAATGGAGAAGTGTTGAATGGAAATCAAGAGCAAGTACGACAACAAGAAAACTAACTGAGTAAGAGAACTTACGATCTTGACAACAAAGCAGAAGAAGCAGTACAGGCTAAAAGAGCAAGAAAAGGGGATGTGTGGCCAAAAGGAGTGAAAAGACTGAAATACACTCTGAAACAGAATTCACCAGAGACAATAACTGAAGTATCAGATCAAGTTGAAAAAATTGAATCAGAAGAAGAAACAGTTAGAAAGACATGAAGAATAAGGATTCCAAATAAAAAGTACAGATCTCCAGAATGGACATATATAATACTAGAAGAAGTTGAAGGTTTAGATCAGAGAAGTTGGTACAAAGCAAAGTTAAGGAGACAATTTTGATCCACCTTAAAATAACTTAAATTAAGGTGCAAAGAAAGTAGAAAATTGAAAATTCTTTGAAAAGATTGAAGAAGAAATCTGAAGAACAAGAAGACCTAATTAAAAAAAGAAAAAGAGGGGGTAAAGAAGAAAGCCATAAAGTGTGAGGATACACTACTTTGGATTAGATTTTGAAAATGTTTAGACTTTAGATTTTTATAGATTAGATTTTTGAGTTAGAAATTTGAGATTTCTTCGTTTTAACATTTTGTTTTTAGATTTATTATAAATGTTTCATTAGAAGTGGCAGAAAAAGCAGAGACTGGGCATCAAAATCGTAGTTTTAAATGTAGATGTATTAAGATTTGCTTATTTAGTATTCTACTACTAATGGTGTTATGGTTATTACTAATTGTTATCGTGCCTGTCTTAATGGTAACTACTCATCAGAATAACACTAATACTAATGGTGTGATGAGTGAAAAAGTAGATGCTAAAAATCTTAAAGAAGTTCCCAATACTAATATAGTGATGGAAGATGACAGTATCTATCATCATGATAAATCAATAAATTATTATTCATTAAATGTATTCACAAAATTATTGTATGAGTACCTGGATACAATGGATGCGAGAGATTGTTACGGGTGCATGCAATTACCAGCATCTGTCCCAGAGGGGGTGACTTACCATCACCTACCTTTAATGTGTGGTGTTTCTTGTAGTGTACTAACAAGTCTCTATTACGAGACAGGGAGATTGCAATATTTTTATTCGAATATGGATTTTGTGTTTTCAGAAGTTCCTATTTGAAAGAACATGAATAAGATAAATAGTGCTAGAAATGCAGAATACATGGGAAAATTTTTCCATACTACACAGACATTGGACACAGTATATGCACATAGACATAATCTTACATGTAGCTTACGGTTTGAAGAAATAGAATTTATTAACATGGTAGAAGATAGAAGACAGGAGTTTCAAAGAAAAGCTGCTGAGCAAAAGTTTCACGTACCTCCATGGGTTTTCAGAGAAGGAGATGACAAGAAAGGCGAGACTTACGCTGCAATATCTCTAAATTGGTATCATAGAAGGAAGCTTTGCTTGCTTAGACAAAAGAGTGATTATAATAATTATTTAATTGGTTCTAGTGAATGTGATCATACCTTTTTAATTACAGGAGGATGGGGATTAAAAGGAGGAACTGATCCTGTTTTTCCAGGAATCTATTATGTGTGTGGTAAGAATGCCTATGATAGGTTACCTGCACATTGGTATGGATGTTGTTATCTTGGTATTGTTTGTCCCAAGATATACCATGTGTGTAGGAGAGTAGGATCTGCTTCACATGGGTACCCCCACTTTTTGCTGGTGTGTCACTGTTTTTCGACCTTAGTCTGGCTGTGGCCCTGCTAATCAGGACCCCAGCCTAGCTGCTTCCTCTCTAAAATGGCAGCTGCTTCCTCTCTAAAATGGTTTCCATGTACATTAGGTACATATCTAATTGGATTCTGGAGTGCCTTATAAGCCCCTAGTATATGGTATACTATGTACCTAGGGCATAGGTACCTCAGAGTCCTACCAGGGGCTGAAGCAAGTATTATGCCACCCCTGGGAAGCACTCCAAAATGGCACCACAGGTCTGCTACTGCAGCCTGGGTAAGGGTGTGCTTGCACCCCTTACAGTGGTATAGGCTACCTATATCACTACCATTGCACACACATATAAAACCTATAAGTCACTCCTATGGCAGGCCTTAACAATCCTGAAGGTAGAGTGCTTGGTTTTTATGTGAGAGGGTGCCCCTGCATGAGCAGAGCCCCTCTGCAGCGTTCGGAGTACCTCCTCTGATGCTGTTTGTGGTGCAGCCTGACCAAATACTCTTAAGTGCATTATAACCTCGCGGTAAATGCTAACTTTGGGATGGCTGCACGAAAACATGTCGTGTTTGGTGTCAAACGCTTTGGAATACTACCCCCCCCACCAGTTCTGGCGACGGGGGTAGCATTCCAAACTTCTAGAGAGAGAGACATGTTCACACTGGTCTAACTCGGTAGGACTTTCTTGAGCCCTGGCATCACAAAATGAATGCCTCTGCCACAGACACGGGTCTGGCCTCCTGCTGCTGACCGAAACTCTGGCAGGGGAGGCCTAGACAATAGGTTTTCTGTCGAAGGGAGGTGTAACCACCTCCCCAGACAGGCAGATGTGTATTGGGGCTGGGCGGGAGCTCTCTCTGGTGCTTTGAAGTCCTGTACTGGGGGCACATTTGGTGTACCTGTGCATAGTCCAGTTCAAATCAGATGCAGGGGCTGCCTGCCCCTGCTCTGTCACAAAACTGGACAAAGGAAATGGGTGTAACCACCCCTCTTTCCAAACCCTCCCATAGGTGGGTCCCTAGAGTATGTCAAACCCCCAAACTTAGTATAAATTTGGGAACCCAGTCCTTGCGACTTTAGATTACCCTGGACGAAACTCTGCAATATATACCCTGGACCTTCGACTTTCTATTTTGACTAGAAGATGGAAGAAATCTCCCTTGGAGTCAAGGAGTGACTCCCCTGCTTGGCAGCCACCAAAGAAGCAACTGTCCGATCTGCAATTCCAAAGCTTCTGTTGGACGCCAAAGTCTCTGCATCACCAGAGGTAGATTTCCTGACTTCACCGAGGCTACCCAGAGTCCACAGCGAAGCTGAGGCCCGTGGCTATCGTGGGTGTCGAGGAACTGTGACCCCTGGACATGGCGTACTATTGCTGGTACATCAACTTCTTGTATATTCCTGAAGTTCTGCTTTGAGCTCCGAGTAGCCCCAGCCTTGAGCACAGACTGCACCAAAGATCTCTGGCCTCCACTCCACGAGTTACCCGTGGGCCAGGTTCCAGTGCGACCGCTCGAGGCTCCTTTGCAATCGTTAAGCCCGTTGGCTAGTAGGTTCCCACGAAGGCAATTCCTCTTCTGCTTGGGCTTTCCTGATTGCTCCAGATGTGCCCTGACTTACCCTTGCTGGGTGAGTCCCTCAGACCTTGCTGGTCTGCACCGATGTCCTTCTTCTCTTTCCACAATACTTGCCGTTGCCAAGACTTGTTTGGTCCAATCTCGTCGCCGACACCGCAGCACTCAACAGACTTCATAGGTCAGCTCGAATCCGGCTTGTGGACTTCGTCAATACCTCCTGGACCTCGTGGCTGAAGAGTCAAGACACCTGTCAACTCACCTGAAGCACCCGACATCTGTGGGCATTGGTCCATCCTGCCCTCGGTCAATGGCTAGTGACCCAGACTCTGTCCCCTCTGCTTTCAGGTTCCTTCCATCCTAGATCCAGGCTTGGATCTCTTCGGACACTTCTCCTCTTCATGGCAGCAGCACTTCTTCGCCAGCTTCCATTGTAATCGACGACGCGACCCGACACCAAAAGACACCTATGCACCCGACTTCCCTGGGTGAGGTAACACGAATACTCCTGTGCTCCCGTGGGTGCTAGCCCTAGAACTGCTTAAGTCCAAAAGGGTTTGGTCCTGACTCGATTCTAAGTGTCCCTAATCCTTAAATTTCTAACCGCGACATTGACCATAGAAGATAACGGGAACACGCGATTGTGATAACACACTGCACACGGCCCCCGTGGGTCCCCTGTGTCACTACCTTGGGTGGTTCCTTTGGGTCACAGTGATTCTAAAGGCTCTAGGCCTTGTGTCTAGTTCAGTCGTGGTTCTTATACCACTTTATTGGTATATGGTTTGTTACGCCCCTAGGGCCCAAACATGTATTTGTGCTATTACTGTTGATTGCTAATTTGTAAATTAAGAACTTCGAACTCCAGTCTCATAAAGAGACTAGAGGGGTGTGTTTTATCCTAAATACATATATTTTAAATATATACCTAGTGTGGTTGTCCTTTCATTTGATCATTCAAGAGATTATAGACTGGTAAAACAAGCTGCTTTACATTCCTTCAAGACTTAGCCTGAAGGCTGCTCTCCATAGCTACCACTAGGATAGTTTTCAATAAAGGTTGTCTTTAACCAATTCACCATAAGGGGTTGTTTGGACTGATACAAGGTGCCCACTAGAACTAGTGGACAGCATATATCAGGCCACCTTTTCACAATGTGGATAAGAATCATAGAATCAATGAAGTAAAGAATGGACTAATACGCAATAAGAGAGCGAGTTTTTCAGAAATAGTAGGAGATATTATTGGAGCACTGATACCTTCAGTTGGAGTTATTTTAAATTCGCACAGAATTAGAGAATTGTCCACAGTTGTTAATCATTTATCAACAGACACTGCTGGAGGATTCTTAATGGTTGATACTGAAATGGTTGCAATTAGGTCTATGGTTTTGCAAAATCAACTCGCCCTTGATGTACTTTTGGCTAAAGAGGGTGGAGTCTGCAATATGTTGAAAATACAACAATGTTGCACTTATATCCCTGATAAGAGTAAAAGTCTTAAGGGGTATATTAAGAATATTACAGATCTTCATCAAGATTTGTCTGAATTGAAGGTTGACGGTGCTTGGGAGAAACTTGGTAAGAGTTTTTCCTCAGTGGGTAATTGATTTTCTTCCTTTGGTAATAGTGTTTTAGGGAGAATACTAACACCTATTGTTGCAGTGGCTACAGCAATACTAATGATTTTCCTGATCTATAAATGTTGTAGATACAAAAGAGATACTTCAGATAGTAAACGTAGAACATGAAAAAGAAAGAGAGAAGAAATAGAATTAGAAGATATGAAAGGGAATTATTATGAAGTCATGAAGGATTTTGATGGGATAATGATTAAACGTGAGAGAACATCTGCCTTCTAAGGAATGATAATCTGTATTGATGGGTATTTTGGTGATGGCTTAATACATCAGAGGGGGATTGATGGAGCAGGGTTTTCGCGTAAAATAAAACCTGCTTGGATTGAACCCTCAGTAACATTTACTAACTGTGTGCAGTGAAAAATAAACAAGAAAAAGCTTAACAATGGGAAAATTCTTTTGCGCAAGCGTGAACTAAACTATTGAAGTAGGCTGCAGAAATGCTTTCGAATAGTGAAAAATAAAAGATTAATGCTGCTTTAGTGCACGTTATTAATAAACAGCTGTAATGCAAACATTAACATGGGTTGGTGCGTAGAGAAATGCATTTCGAAATGTATTAAATGTTTGTTTTTTTTGTTCATTGTAGAAACAAGCATGGGTTTCGTTCGGCATGACAGATAAAGGGTTAAAGTCAGCCGCGTTAAAAATTAAATCTTAGAAAAGGAAAATGTGAGCAAGAGGGAAAGAGGAACCTGGCTTTGTCCTTCGAATCCTGAGTGCCTGGCAAGATCCGAATGAAAATAACAATGTTATGAACGCGAAAGGAAGCTTCCTCTACATAGATGTGCTCAGCGGAAAAAAATAATACAATGTAAAAGATGACTGCTGGAGAAGAGGAAACAAGTGATAGAGACTTGAACTTTATTTCCTGGGGAGAAAGTTGATATCATATGGTCGAGAAAAACAAAGAACTCTTTAAAACGTATGTGTGTGTAGGGACTGGTGTGACAGTACACCCCCTTCCTTAACCAAATAAATGTGAAGCATGACCTAAGTTCGATACTTTTGTGGGTTGGTCTTTTGGTTTTTAGGGTATAATTGAGGTGTCCGGAGGGATGGATTTAGGACAGATATCTTTGATGACTGTTTGGGTGAGAGCGTTCATGTAGTCGGTTTGCTGTTCATTCCTGAGATTTACTGACTTAGTCTTTGCCTCTTCAAATCTTCTTGAGGGGCTTTTGGCTTGGCAGTTCGGGCTGGACTGTTCCCATGAGGCACAGGGTCAGACTGATTTGCATATGGCCATGTCTGAACTGGGGTGGCAGAGTGGGCTAAAGAACGGTGATGGATCAAACCCAGATCTGTTGACTGGGTGTGAGTGTTTGATTGGTTCTGATTCTCTGTCCATCACCACCCCCTTTTGTACCACAAATGGATTTGCAGCACTCATTGTGCCACCCACTGAAGTACCTTTTTTAAAACCTTACTCAGGCCTGCCATTGCAGCCTGCACTGCAGCTTTAAATTGCCCTTTCAAAACAAACCTTTTGCCATTGTATTTACAAAGTGGGTCATGTGTTTTTAAGTTTTACATGTCCTATTGTTGAAAAACTCCTAAATTCATTTTCACATTTGTAAGGCCTACCTCTCCCATAGGATAATAATGGGTTACCTTATTACATTTAATAAGTGCTAACGTTCAATTGGGAGCAAGTAGAAATTGTCATATTTGAACTTAAAAAGTTTGTAATCTAAAATCCTCTGCAAATGTAAAGTCAGATTTTAGATTACAGTTTTAAAATCGCACTTTTAGAAAGTTGGCATTTTTCTGCGATAAACCTTCTGAGTCCTTCTAGTAGTTTCTATCTGCTTTAGCCTGTTAATTGCTCTCCATCACAAATGCCTTTTGGGCCCAGGCAGTGGATATTAGGACCTGGATGTAGCTGAGAGAAGGTCTTCCTGCCAGGATGGTGGGGATGGACCTGTTCACTGCCCCACTTACATTTCAACAGAGCTGCCTCAGCACACCCACAAAGGACTTGACACCAGGAATTCGTCAGAGCAAAAACCAAAGGAAATGATGGACGGAGTGGTGAACATTGCAAGCACTCACCCCCAGTCAACTGATCTGGGTTTAATCCATCACCGTTCTTTAGCCCACTCTGCCACCCCAGTTCAGACATTCAGTGGCAAAGTGAGCAAGGGACTCACGTCTGAGCATACCCTGCCAACTTATGGCGAACAAAGCAAAATCCAAAGGAAATGATGGACGGAGTGTTGAACATTGCAAGCACTCACTCCCAGTCAACTGATCTGGGTTTAATCCATCACCGTTCTTTAGCCCACTCTGCCACCCTAGGAATTTGTCACCACAGACATCTTGGGGCCTGGGCTGGAGCAAGGAAGTTTCAGAAATATCTGTGTGGGAAAACTCTAGAGGTTTCTTCCTCTTAAAAGCTGGAACCAGGTATTTAATAGTGGACCCTCAGACCAACTCACCATTACGCTTCTGGACCTCTGGACATTACATAAGAGGACTGTCTGTTCCCTAGACGACTGCCCTCGTACTTTTTGAGGCCTGCCTTGTTCTTCAGAGGACTAGCATGCTGCTTGAGGCCTGCCTTGTTCTCCAGAGGACTGCCCTGTTGTTTGAGGCCTTGCTGTTTGAAGGAGAGAGGACCCTCTCCTGAACCCTGGACTACCAGAGTGACTCCAAGGGTCACTTGACTGACATCCTGTTCTGAGCTACAGGGACACAACAAGCTCCAGAGGCCTCTCTGCAACTGCCCAGTTGACCTGCTGCAACTGGCCCTGCCTGGACCTGCAATTGGACCTGCCTGAGCCGTGCTGGCCACTGAAGTGCTTCCCAAGGTCCTGAACCCTTGGCTGGCATCAGTTGAGCTCCTCCTGTGAAATCATGAAGTTTTGAACTCTGGCGTCAGACTTTTAGAAGATAACTTTTCAGCTGAACTAACTTGGTCCCTGTATCCTACACTCACTCTATCATGGTCGGCCTGAACTTGTGACTTTGTCCCGGCCCAGCGTGACCAGATATCCATGGTTAGCACTTTTTACTTTTGGCACCATTTTGACTTAAACCTTTAAAATTGCATATCCTGTTTCACTGATTGGATATTTGTTGTTTTATTTATTAAATTTTAATCTATGTTACTTAATTGGTGTGGGCTTTTTCTTGTGTTGTGTTTTCACTGTATTACTGCTTGTGTGCTGCATAAATACTTTGCACATTGCCTGCTTTGCCTGACTGCTTTTGTGCCAGGCTACCAAGGGTTAAGCACAGGTTAATTTAGTGACTTTTGTGGTTCATCCTGACAAGGATTATGGTTGTTGCTTGAGAAGGATTTCACCCCACCTCAATCAAAAACCCAATTCCTTACATTGGTGGCAGTGCTGGGATTCAGTACTCGTGTTTGTGCAGTGGCATTCAGGGATCTTGTGTAACACTAAAGGTCCGATGTACAAGCTTTTTTACATGTGCAAACAGGCCGATTCCCAAAATCGAGCCATTTATGAATACTAAAGCCTTTTTTAAATGTACAAAGTTCTAATTGCGATTCGGTAACCTGCTACTGAATCGCAATTTAGGTTTGTGATTCGGTATTAGGAAGGGCATGTTTAGGGCATCCCTTCCTAATAACAAATTGTAACGGCACGAATGAATGCTTGGCAACCAAAATGCGGTCGCAAAACATTCTCAATTTATCACCATCGTAAAGTTGGTGGTAACCCTTTAGCAGATGGGAAGGGGCCCTATTCCTTTGTGAATGTTTGTAAAAACATTTTTTGTGAGCAGGCAGTGGCCCCACGGACCACTGCCTACTCTTCAAAAAATGAAAAGAAAACTCTTCATTTTTCTTTTTGAAACACATCCCATTTTTCTTTAAGGAAAACAGGCTGTATTAAAAAAAATAGCTTTTTTGAAAAGCAATCACAGACATGGTGGTCTGCTGACTGCTGCAGGCTACCATCCCTGTCATTTTTGCGATTCCCAATGGGCCGCAAACCAAGACCTACCTCATTAGTATTCATGAGGTAGGTCTATTCCAATCCACTGGGTATCCACAATGTGTAATATACACATTTATACTTGGGCATTTGCAAATTCCACATAGTGAATCACAAAAAATCACTATTTGGTCATCACCAGCGATTATCTATGTACATCTGGCACTTAAATCCCATTATAAATATTTTGATATCAGATTCAACCTCTTTTTAAATTCTCCTTTTTTTCTCTCAATTGATCAGTTTTCGACCTTCATGCACTTGTGATTTGTTTGTTGTAGGTGTGATACCTTGGTAGAATGATAATGGATCCCAAGTGCCTATCATACTACACTATGAGGGAGCTGAAGGAGTTTGGCAAGAAGAATCGGCTGGCATTGAAGATGGGGTCCACTAAGCAGGAACTTTAGGCAACCCTGTAGGCTTTTGAGGAAGCGTGCTGGTGAAAGGCCTTAACAGAGGCTCAAGAGGGTGATAACCCTGAGAATGATGGTGAGGACAAGGAGTAGGGAAATGACTTGGCAATGGCTATAGAGGAGAGAAGAGAGCCCACAAAGATGGGGTCCCCTTATGGATCCAATGCAGGAAGCAGTGTACCCTCTCACAACCTGTCTCCTGAAGAGTTGAAGGACAGAGAGACTAAGAAGGACCTGAATCTGCAGCAAGCCAGATTGACTGAAGAAGGGAGAAAACCCAGAACGAGCCTTAGCAAAGGAGAAGGCTGAGGCAGAGCAATCCCTGGTCAAGGAAAGGATTGAGGCTGATAGGGCCTTGGCAGAAAAAATATGTTGTGGGCTCCTGAGCTGAGTAGAAAGGAGGTGGACCTAAAGCAAACAAGCCTCAGAGTCTGGCAGAAATGGTGGCAGCGATAGCCCACTGCCCAATGGAGACAGGCGGTTTGATATTTCCCATTACCTGGTGCCTAACTTTGTTATTGATAAGTCATTTGAGCCCTAAGAAGCTACCCTAGAAATGCAGAGGGCCCCTGAGGAGCATTGGGGAGCTAGTCTTTGGAGGCACACTGCCCGTGAAGGGAGGGATGCACCATTTGCCCTAGGGAAAGGGGACAGGATGAAGTATCCACTCATGAGTGACAACCTTATCAGGAAGTATTTTCTCTCACCTAAAAAGTATAGGCAGAAGTTTAGGGAGAGCTAGAAGTTGTCCCAACAGACCTGGGTGGATTTTGTGGGCTACCTTTGTAAGGCACTGGATGGTTGGGTGAAGGATACTGAGGTAAACACTTATGAGGGTCTGTACAATTTAGTTGCAAGAAAGCACATGTTCAGTCATTGATTTCCAGAGCTACTGCAACACCTGATTGACTGCAAGCTCTCTGACCACAGTGAGCCTGCAAAGGAGGCTGACCTCTGCATTAGTACCAGAGTGTCTGGCTATTGCCTGCTCTCAAAAAATGTTTTTACAAACATTCACAAAGGGGAAGGGGCCCCTTCCCATCTGCAAATGTGTTACCGTCAACTTTAAGTTGGTAGTAAATTGCAAATGTTTTGTGACTGCATTTCGGTTGCAAAACATTCATACATGCCACTGCAATTTGTTATTAGGAAGAGATACCCTAAACATGCCCTTTCCTAATACCGAATTGCAAACCCAAATTGCAATAAGGCCTTTGTGCATTTAAAAAAGGCCTTTTTGCGTTCGCAAATGGCTCAATTCTGCAAATCGACCCGTTTGCAAATATAAAAAAGCTTGTACATTTGGCTTTTAGTGTTACACAAGATCCCTGAGAGTGACCATGAGGCTGGTGGTTCAGATTCCCCCCAGCAGGAGGTCTACAGTGACCCCGACAGGTCCCGTAAGATTTTGTGCCCTCTACGCTGTATTACACAGCACAACACAGAATTTTTACTTGGCTCCATATAGCGGATTAGAGCACATAGCGCACGCCAAGAAGTGAAAGCTTTACATATCTGCCTTAAGGTGTAAAAGAGCCTTGTTATAGGCACCGTTTAGTGTTACACAAAATATTAAAAAAATTAAAACAAATTTAAAAAAAAAGATCCATGAGAGTTACCATGAGGCGGGTGGTTCAGGTTCCCCCCCCCCTCCCCCGGCAGGGTCAGTGGGAGGTCCACAGTGACCCAGACGGGTCCCAGATTAGTTTGTGCCCTCTATGCTATATTGACCAGCACAACACACAATGTTTACTTGGCTCTGTGTATCGTATTAGAGCATACAGTGCACACCAAGAAGTGAAAGCTTTACATATCTGCATTAGGGTGTAAAAGAGCCTTGTTATAAGCGGCCTTTAGTGTTACAGAAGAACCCTGAGAGCCACCTTGAGGCGGGTAGTTCAGGTTCCCCCAGAAGGTTCACAGTGACCCAGACTGGTCCCAGAATAGTTTGTGCCCTCTACGCTGTACACAGTACAACACAGACTTGGCTCTGTGTATCCTATTAGAGCACACAGCGCAGCTCAAGCAGTGAAAGCTTTACATAGCTGCCTTAAGGTGTAAAAGGGCCTAGTTATAAGCAGCCACAGGGAGTGCTATAAAGTAATATCCATGCTCCATCAACTTTAATTACTCCTCTAGAAGCTGTTTCGGATTCTTTTGAAGATTTGCCTCACGCCTTAGCAGTTCAAGTATGGTAAGAGAACAAGTAATACAAGATTTGAACAGTATGTGCAGTATATATTACAATAGATTAATCACTTTACACTCTTGCCGCTGTAAGTTAGCACATTTAAAAATAAGATATCTCAATCTGACTGTCTTTAACATTTCCAGTTTCTTTATAGTGCTGCCTCTTTTCACTTTCCATTTATGGGCAATCATAGTTAAACTATTATCAAACAATTAATTGAAAAAGTAGTAAACTGATTGTATATCTATTAGTCTACTGTTATTGGTTATTTTCAGTTATTGGATATTGTTGGGTATTGGTTAATGTCGGTTATTGGGATTCGTCTTGTGTACTCAAGCAAACCGTTCCATGCATTTACTACAGTTTTTTGTGGTATAATAAATTAATTGGAGTTAGGTGTGATTATTAGTGCGGGAAGGGAACGTGAATTCATGCAGATGTTTGGTGGGGTTAATAGATGAGATAGAAAAGAATGAGTATTGTTAGGTTGCAGGGGTATGACTTTCAAAGAACGAGAGGTTGTGATTTTTTAAATCAGTTGTGGGCATTTTGTAGAAATATATTAATATAAATTAAGGTACACATGTTTGTGACTTTGAGTAGGTTCTGCCCAGAGGAGGAATTGTAGAGGATGTACTTGAAGGAGAGGGCCATTCAAAAGGAAGGAAAGGCAAGAATCAAAAGCTTTAAGTAATAGGTAATTTTTTCATTCATGGTTGTATGAATATTGAGGATGCATTTTGAGATCATATGAAATTTGAGGATGCCAGAAACAGCATTATTTGAATGTGAGATAGTGCTATATTAAGTACTTTTGATAGACACTGCTAGCCTACCTGTGGTGCAGGTCAGATGATCAGCTTTGTTAGGGAGGGGCTGATGAATAAACTTTGCAAACCACCACCCTGTGGTAGATGATAGTGGTGCAGGTTCTGTTGTGCAAGGTGAATGGGACCGTTTAGGTGAGCCCCAGCCTTTTGTCTTTCTTGATCACACTTTCAGTGTGGTTGTCGACGGGCAAGTGCAGAAACCTGAAACCTCTTTGTGTCTCTGTTGAGGGAGCTTCAGGCTGAAGACCACCCTGCTGTGAGAAGCAAAACTCAACACTAAACTGCTCCAAACTGGTTTTAAAGCATCAAACAGTGGATGCATATTTGCAACTGAATCAATTTAAAAATTCAGTTTTTATAAGCACTTCTCTGCCCCTCCCAATTAGTGATAAACGCAGGATCTACAAACAGCATGGTGCTGCGGAGGCATTATTATTTAAAAGATCACAATCCTGATGAAAAGTCAGGGCATCACCATCACACAAAGCATTAGTGCTCACACCCACGGAGTTTGGTTTTCACATGTTTAATAACTATAGAGATCGCCTTCTGCGCTTTATTACACAGACTTGGATACCTTTTAGCAGGTAAAAGTAAAACAAACATGTCGTGCCTAAAACCTCTAATATCCCATTGTTCTCAAAACAAACAGTCGCTGAAGTAAGTTGTCACGCACTATGCAAACTAACGTCTTTTCAAAACATGTTACAGAGAAGGCAGCAGGAACCCCTGTAACAAAACAGCTTGTGAGTGTGGAAAAGTCTGCACATCTTCGTGACGTGTGCAACAGCCCAAAACCACCACTATATTTTTTGAGGCACCACAGTACAGAGGCGTAGCTAGAGCTTGTGGCGCCCGGTGCTATCCCTCAGATTGCCGCCCCTAGGGGGGTTTGCTGGGGAAAAAGGACGGCAAGCACTTGAAAGAGGACCGAGAGACACGTAGTATCGCCGCTAATAGTTACCTTGATCATGCAAGTTACATGCACATACATGACACGGTTCAAGGCTACACAGTTGAATACACCGGTGACTGGCAGTGACTGGCAGTACACAAGAGAACACACAGACTGCATGATCTTTCTGGGGACTCCCAGCACAATGCAAACATGCACATACATGACACTGTTCAGGGATCCATCATCTACAGCTGACATTAAATGACCATTCATCATGGTCCCCCCATTAAAGCAGGGCACTTTGTGATCTTCATGGTACATGTTCTTTGCAGCAGGCACAATAACCCTCTGTGCTACCTTTCCAGGAGTCAACCCTTCCACTAGACAAAACTCGGATCTCTCTCTAGGAAGAACATTAATCACCGAAGTTATCATGACATTTTTATTGTTTCTGAAAATTGCGTGGAGGCCAGGGAGGAGGCAGCAAGTTTTTTTAAACCGTAATATACTTGCAAACACTACGCACCCACACAAAATAGGTACCCAGTACTGTCACACCGTTCGCACCGCCCTAACCAGCTCTAGGTTCATGTGACCTCAGTGACAGAGTCACAGTGACTGGATGACTGTTGCTCTAGGGTGTGCTGCTTCGTAGGCCTGCCCGCAAGACTGGAGATGAACTTCAGTATGGAGTGTGGTGGACAGCCCTTCAAGGTTGACTCACAATTGACACCACTAGGGTACACCTGCTTATGCTAAGACATCAAGCCTTCTAAGGTCTAGTGGGTGCATTCTAAGGTCTAGCATGGGAATATGCTCCCTCAGTAGAGTGGTCTGGTGGACTGGTCATGAAGGCTGAACCCAGTTCCCCAGTTCCAAATTCGACAGCTCTGGCCATAGTGCCACATCCTCTCCCCCACTGAACACCATACTGCCCCACTGAGAGAAACTCACACTGCCTTCAGCTACAACCTAATTGTGCCCACTATAAACACTTGGATGTGGCTCAATTCAAATTATGCACTTGATAAGAGTAATATGCTGCCTAAAGAAAAAAGTAAAAGCAAACACTCATAGGGAATGCAAGATTAAGTAAAGCATGTGAAATGTAAGCAGAAACAACATGGTTACCTTAACGATCTCTCACTCACTATTCAGAAATCAGCGAGTGCTTTTACTTGAAAAGTTAAGGACATGACTACAGGGCCCTGAAGGAAACCGTTTCAATGCCCATTGCTTATATCCTTACAAAACGTAAGCAGTATGGTTTAAAAAGACCACATCCACATCCATAAACTCAGAGCCATGGTACACATTTTGTTTTCCAATTTCCAATTCACCCATCAACCATGTATTGCAGTCCCTCCAGGAATGGTACACTTTCCCACCTGGGGACAACAATGCTGTTCAAAGAAAGACTAGAAAACAAAAGTAGCGCTTCACTGGCAAACTCTGTAAAGTGAGGCTGATGTGTTTGGATGTGAATAAAACCAATCTGGCCACTTTGCAACCACACTGTCTTGCTTTATTTAGTTATGTATTTATTTTTCATATTTAAAACCTTCTATTTCTCTCCATCCCGCTGCACTTTGGAATAGAAAAATGTCAGAAAAAGGGCATTTCCTGCAAGAGTTTTTTCTTTATTGGATCCATTTCACAGGGAAGCAACTAAATGAAAGAAGGAAAGAGGTTGTGAACCGTTTCTTCAAGTTACGGTTTTCAGCAAGTGAGGAGCAAGACAGAAAGAAAGGGAATAATAGGAAAAGAGGGGGGGGGGACCGCTGCCAGCACAAAAAAGAAGAGGACATTGCCCGAGTCCTATTCCTTCTCTGCCCGTCCCCGAGCGTCCACGAAAGCAAGCCGAGCCTTATCTGAATGCCTTTGTTCGCCCCCAAAATAGTGCCGCCTGGGGCACGGACCGCCCCCTACGCCCCCCCTAGCTACGCCACTGCCACAGTACTGCTGTACTCCTTAGAATTTTCACTGGGGACGCACTGGACATCGCAGTAGTACTACACTATTACTGTGAAAAAACATAATTTGATTCCAGGGGAGTGTCCTTCTGGGACACCCCCTCCCAGCCACAAGGCCCAGGGGGTCAGGGTAACCCTATCCAGCCCCCTTATTCCTTTTTTTTTTATAACAAAACATTTCTGCAACCTCTAATTTGAAAATGGCAGCACATCATTTTCTTTAGTTTGTGGTCAGCCAATCGTATCACGTGTTTTGAGCTTACAGTACCACGGTAGTACAGAGAAGGCACCACTTGATAAACATAAACTATGAATCTTAATTTCTCATACACTACTGAATGGATTTACACCAAATCACAAAAAGTATGCTTTCTGGTGAAAGATCTAGCTTTCTACCAAATTTGGTGTGATTGGGTTCAACCGGCTAGAGCGGCCGACTTTGAAGCTGAGGTACTAGTTTCAAGTTTGGCAGGAGGCTCAAACATTCTGTGATTCTGGGCCAATCACTTAATCTCCCTGTGTCTAAAAATAAATGTGTTTTGTCTGTAATGCACCAGATGCTCATGTAAAGTGCTCTGATACCTTTGGGTTGAGTTCACACTATGTAAATATTTTGGTTATATTGCTGTTTAATTTTACTTTGGAAAATTGCATGGGGAAAATGTGTTTTGGGACCACCCCGCTCCCCTCTTGCCTGGGCCCTGCCTTGACAAATCATCCCGAAACGATCAAGGAAGTAGCTGAGGCGGATTTATCTTTTTTGTGGAAAGTTTGGTAAAGATTCGTCAAACAGCCCCAAAGTTATTAGCAAACGAAAAAATCCATTTGCTTACAATAATATTACTACTAAAGTACTTAACAATGCTATTCACAAACCTATGAATGTAAATCTCCATCTCCACCTCACCTATATTTTCTATGGTATATCGCCACACATGTATATTTATTATTTAGTAGTAAATGTGGGTGAGGCCAGGTGAATGGCTTAAAAAAAAGCATACTTACTACTAAAATGGAGGTGTTTAGGGGAAGTAAGGGGGAGTTTAGGTGTGGCTAAGGATGGGTGAAGGAGGGACATTTACCCACCCACAAAAGAGTATCCCATTTCAATTAAAAAACTGCACTTCTAAAATTACTACAGCCAGAAAGGTAACCAAAACAGTAGTAAATTACTCTGGCTCAGAGATGTAGTAGGTTCAGCACCACACATGGCCAACCACTGGTACTGTAACACCCTCCCATAGAAAATAACGGAGGTTGGGACTTTTCAGTCAGTCAAAAAATATATTTATTTAGACCTTAGTCTATAAACACCTCCTATATACAAACACATAAAAACTCACTACAGAATCATTCAAAACCAATCAGTTCGAAATTTTTAAAAAATCTTCATAAATTATCTACTGGCGGTTGCCAGTAGATAGTTATAGTTAGGACCGTGTTTCCATAGGAAATCTCAAAATTCTATTTTGAATAACTTTGGCGCCGGTTGACGAATCTTCGCGAAATTTTCAAAACTAATGGGGCGCTCCGCTCAGCTCCTACCCTGAAAGTCTTGGGGGGATTCGTGAAGCGGGGGCCGATAAAAAAGGGGGGTCCCAAAACGCGTTTTCCCCATGCATTTCCCCATAGGACCTTTAGTCGAAGGTACAGCCCGAACGGCTGAACAGAATTACTTGAAATTTGGCAGAGAGGTAGTCCTCCGGTCAGGGATGTGCCTTTTGCATATATGGAGTCAATCTGTTCAGTAGTTCCTGAGAAAATTGCAGTTAAAGCACATAAATATCTATAGCCGCGCACCGTGCGTGCACTGTGCGCGCACGGTGCGGGCACCCTGACGTGCGCGAGCGTAATTCTGATTGGTGGTTACATGTCAGTCAACATTCGAATCGGTCGAAATCAGGAAGTGTTGGTCGCCATTTTGTTTGTTCTCAGTGCGAGAGTGAAAAAGGAAGGTGGCGAACATGACCCCGAAGGCAGAAAAAAACATTTACATTTTTTTTTTTTTAAATCGCGGGGGTGCGCGGACCGTGCGGCAACGGTGAAAAACCATAAAAAAATAAAATAAAATGTAATACGTAGTTTATTGTAAAATAAATATATTAAAAAAAAAAAAAACATACATAACTTAGCATTTAAAAAAACGTACAAATTCACTGAAAAAACCATAGGTTTCACACACGTTATAGTTAGGAATTAGCATTTAAAAAACCTTGCAAATTCACTTAAAAAACCATAGGTTTCACACATGTTATAGTTAGGTGGATATTTCACTCGTAAAAAACCAATGAAATTCCCCCGTTATAGTTAGTTCAGATAACTATAACTCGCGCGACCGCCACTCTACCACAAGGATGATGTCATCAGTGATGTCATGAGTGATGCCACTGACCATGTCATGAGTGATGTAATATGTGACGTCATGAGCAGGATTGCGGGCGCGCGAGTTATAGTTATCTGAACTAACTATAACGGGGGAATTTCATTGGTTTTTTAATAGGGAAATATCCACCTAACTATAACATGTGTGAAACCTATGGTTTTTTTAGGTGAATTTGCAAGGTTTTTTAAATGCTTATTCCTAACTATAACGTGTGTGAAACCTATGGCTTTTTCAGTGATATATATATATATATTCACTGAAAAAACCATAGGTTTCACACACGTTATAGTTAGGAATTAGCATTTAAAAAACCTTAGAAATTCAGTGAAAAAACCATAGGTTTCACACATGTTATAGTTAGCTGGACATTTTACTCGTAAAAAACCAATGAAATTGCCCCGTTATAGTTAGTTCAGCTAACTATAACTCGCGCGCCCGCAATGCACTGCTGATGACGTCACATATTACATCACTCATGACATGGTCAGTGACATCACTCATGACATCACTGATGACATCTCAAATGACATCACTGATGACATCACTGATGACATCATCCAGTGAATGTGTGTTTTTCTGAAAATTAAATATGTTTTATATATGTATATCTCAAGGTCGATGGAAGAATAAATGGGTATATAAGTGTCTAAATGGATGATTTGTTTTTGAAAAATTGATTGTGTAACTGACTGATTAAGTGTATCTCTCACTTTGTGTATAAGTGGCTGCATGGGTTGGTGAGTAGCTACATGGGTGTCTATATAGGTTATTAGTTGTTTTTTTGAGTATCAGTCTGAGTGTCTGTATGGTACGGTGGGGGGTATTACGTAGTGCATAGATGCATGAATGAGTGACTCACTGTTTGTATGTGTTGAAGACAGCATGTGTGCAGGACTGTATGGGTGGATGAGTGTGTGTATGGGTGTGTTAGTGAGTGAATGACTGTCTCAATAGTGTCTTCAGGAGTAACTACATATGTTTTAAACTAGTATATGTGACTATTGGTGTATATATGTGAGTATATGTGAGAGGGAGAGATTGAAAGAGTTCCTGTATGAATAAGTATGTGTTTCTATAAGTGATTGTTTAAAAGACTAAGTATGTGTAAGTTTCCGTAGAAGTAAGTATGGTGGTGTGTGTATTACTGTATATGCAAGTAAATGTATGTTTTATTCTTTATTAGCATGAGTGACTATGTGTGTGAGTAACTCTATGGATGAGTGGCATTGTGTAACAGGATGTATAGATGTATGAGTACATATGATGAGTGAGTACATGTATGAGTGACTGTATAGGACTGTTGGTGAATGAGTGGATGTGTATGTGGATCTTAGAATTACTGAAGAGGTTGTTGTAACTGGTATTGGTATGTCCATTGTTTTGAAATTTTTAGTCTCTATTTTTGAATGTGTGTATCAAAGCTTATATTAAGGTGAGAGGAGGTCTGCCACTCTATCACAAGGATGATGTCATCAGTGATGTCATCAGTGATGTCATTTGAGATGTCATCAGTGATGTCATGAGTGATGTCACTGACCATGTCATGAGTGATGTAATATGTGACGTCATCAGCAGTGCATTGCGGGCGCGCGAGTTATAGTTAGCTGAACTAACTATAACGGGGCAATTTCATTGGTTTTTTACGAGTAAAATGTCCAGCTAACTATAACATGTGTGAAACCTATGGTTTTTTCACTGAATTTCTAAGGTTTTTTAAATGCTAATTCCTAACTATAACGTGTGTGAAACCTATGGTTTTTTCAGTGAATTTCTAAGGTTTTTTAAATGCTAATTCCTAACTATAACGTGTGTGAAACCCATGGTTTTTTCAGTGAATTTGCAAGGTTTTTTAAATGCTAATTCCTAACTATAACGTGTGTGAAACCCATGGTTTTTTCAGTGAATTTGCAAGGTTTTTTAAATGCTATTTTTTTTTTTTATTCTTCATTTTTTTCAAACATATTTTTAATTTAATTTTCTTATCTTTTATAAAGACTATGCTTAAATTTTTTAAATCCTTAAATATTTTTTTTATATATATTTTTTAAAATAAACATGTAAAATTTATTTCCAGATTTTTTTTTTTTTTTTTTTTTTTTTTTTATAGTACGCGTACCGTAAGCTCACGGTAAGCGTACGGTTTACGCAACGTCCGTAATCTATCTACGCTGCTTGCGTATAGTTACGTACTTTGCGTAGCCGCGCGTACTGCGCGTGGGACGCGTGCGCGCTTACGCAACACGCGCACGTTACGCGGAAGTGCCGGGGAGTGACTGTTATGCGCATGCGCGCAAGCGCGTGTCTTTTTTACGCGCACGCGTACTTTTTGCCGTAAGCGTACCGTAAGCGTACCGTAAGCGTACGGTTGGTCATGTGATCATGAAACACAACTTTTGATTGGTTGAAACTACTTTCAGTTCTAGAACTCTCCTACACCACACCCATTCCCCTCATTTCTGCTTGTGATCCCTTGGGAGAAGGAGCTGGTTTGTCTTTGGGATACGATGGCAGAACAGCAGAGCTCTTCTGAGAGTGAGGCTAGCACCAGCAGCACTGTCTTGAGGCAGAGAGCGAGGAAAGTAAAGCCTTCTTATGTTTGGGATTATTTTACTTTTCCAGAAGGCCAGCAAAAGGTGAATGCACCCTTAGTTACTTGCAAGCTGTGTAAGCGTGTACTTTCTAGAGGTAATCCTAACAGGAAGTATTCCTTTGGGAATCACACCATGAAGAGACACCTCCAGGATGTACACAGAAGGACACATGGTCATCTTTTTGGAGGTAACTCTTCAGAAAGACGAGCCAGTACATCCACAGCAGCTCAGCCTGGACCATCACCTGCAGGGCAGACTCCTTCTTCTGCAGGTCAGGTGAGCCCTTCATCTGTGGGGGGAGAATCTCCTTTTGCTGGCCCTCTGGAAATTAACCCTCGGTTTGCGAGGGTTGAAGTACGGTGCGCCACTTGTCACGATCTAATTACTTATAGGGAGACCAGTGTTTCCCTGGTGAACAGTAAAATAGATCAGCACACTTGTCGTACCGTCTAATATTCCCAATCTTTCTTTCCTCTGTCCCTGCATGAACACAACGGTTCTTTTAAGAGCCAACCTTATCTTTCATCTTTTTTTTACATATGTTTTTAAAAACTTTTTTTTATTTTTTTTTACCGTACGCGTACGGTAAGCGTACCTTTTTTTTTATTTTTAAAAAAAAACACTAAAAATCATTTATCACATTAGAAGGTCCTTGAGAGACTACAATTATTATTATTGACTTACCATACTCACTCAAAAAAATATTTATTCATTTGTTTTTTTAAAAAATAGTTTTTAAAATGGTTGTAGTTTCCGAAAATTTTCTATATCGATCTGAAAAAAAAGAAAAAAGTATTAATATTTTTAAACCATTTTATAATACAGTACACATATTTACATTTTTTACCAAAAAATATTTTTGCCTTATTTTTGCTGTTTTCAGAATATATTGCATTTCACTATAAATTGTGAAAGCAATTGCATTCATCATTTTACAGCGGGCAAAAAAAAATAACAATCTCAAAGATTGTATTAAAAAAGCCCAGAATCTCTTCTCACTTAAACTTATCATTACAGAAATGCATATTATTCTAAAAAAATATCATCTAAAAACAATACTTTTTTCTTTAAAATACCGTCTGATATGTTTGTTTCAGAAGTATAATCACAAAATTATATCTCAAATAACTCCAAAATACATCTGATTTTATTTCCTTTAGGCCAAATAGTATTTTTTTTTTTTCCTGGAATAAATTTCCAAGGGAAAACCATTAAAATTCTAATGTTTAATCTGTCCAGATCTCACCAATTCTCTGTAACATTTTGGTTCACGAAAATTTTTTGAATAATTTATTTAGTCCACAATAGAATTGCTTACTTTTCCACATGGCCAAATAGTAATTTTTTAAATCATTTTTGAAAAAATTTCCAATGGCAGTCCAATAGCATTCCAAAATTTAAAATGTGCAGAAGTTACCGATTATCTCTAAATTATTGGTTTTTCAAAATTGCATTAAAAATTAAAAAAGTCCACATTACAATTGGTTATCTTTCCTTTAGGCCAAATGATAATTTTAAAAATCTTTTTTCTACAAAATTGCAATGGTAATCCAGTAAAATGGTAAAATTATTTTGTCCAGATCTTGCCAAATCTCTCTAAAATTTAGGTTTCAGGAAGATTAGATAGGAATTTGCTAAATCAAAAGGCAAACGTTGTTTGAAAATCAATTGGGAATCATTACACAGTGTCCAGCCTTTTTCACATTTTAGATAAACTGTGTAATGTCCAGAAGTAACAGTAGGTCCATCATGGAAAATTATTGCAACAGTTACAAAAGTTTTTCCTGAAATTGATAATTGCTGTCCTGTAAACTTCTTTATTAAAGTATCCAATTTTGATCCATCAGCTCTACATCGTTGCATCATTAAAATTACATACTGTCCGTATTCCCTTAAAATTAATGTTGATAACATGTCAGAATTACACTCACCACATTTCATGCTATGATTAGCATCTTTAACTAATTTTGCAAAAGTGACTGTTTTACTCTCTGGCAATGTCAAATAAATAAACCTTTCATTATCAACAATAGAGCCACATATATTATAACAATTATCACAACTATGTTCCCATTTATAAGAGAGACCAAAAAAAATGTCAATGGGAACTCCTTCTTCTTCCACTACCTGAAGAAAATACATCAAAAATTCGTGTGCATCTTGCTGTTCATTTTGAGAAAACTGTGTTCGTCCTGAACATACATCTAAAAGTTTTCTAATATCAGTAGCACTTTCTATTTGAGTTTTATCTTTACTCAGCTTTTGAAAAAGGAGACTGAGCTCTGAACAGAATCTTTTTCCCTGATTTACTATTATCTGCTCTTGCAAACTTTCCAGATAAAATGCAACATTCAGCACTACATTAGCGTAGCAGTTGACACCAGAGCTATTTTCAAAATGACATCCTACAACCTGTTCTTCATTGTCCTTTTTCTTTTTGTTTGCAATTACATCACTCCTCTTTTTTTTCCTCTTCTCTATATCTTCATTACAGATATTCTCATTTCTCCTTTTACGAGAAACTACACGTTTCTCCAACACAGGATACTGACCTAAATGAGGAGCATAGCTTCTTCTTAATCTATTATACTCCTTTACACAGTTTGTATCAGCACTAACTTTTGAGTCATCAAAGTCTATCATGAATAAACCTGATAATGTTTTGACTCGTGACAAAGCTACATATGCCATACCTTCTTTGAACACAGTTGAACCAATGTTCACAAATGCACAATCTACAGTCAATCCTTGAGACTTGTGGATAGTTACAGCATATGCTAGTGAAAATGGAAACTGCTTCCTACGTACATATAAGTCTTTCACAAGCATGAAACGAACTGAACAACGACAAATGTCTTTAACTTCCTCTATCTGATCAAATTTTATTTTTAAACATTCAATTCCATCTTTTTTCTGATAATTAATAAAACCCACAACTCTTCCCATCGCTCCATTCACTAAGCCTTTCTCAACATCCAAATTTCTCCTTAAAAACACTCTACAGTTCATGCAAACATATAGATTTTTTTCTAATCCTGCTGTTTTGGAGATGTTCTTCTCTAGTGAGTCCAATTTATTTTTCAGTTTGCCTGTTACTGTGACAGTAATTCTTCCATCCTCAATTTTGTCCACTGCTTCCAATTTCCTGATGTCTTCCTTTTCCAATTTCAAAAGCTCCTCATTAAATATTGAGCATTCACGTAGAGTTGGCATTAAGCAGATGACACTTTTGTTTTCTGCAATATTCTTGTATATTTTCTCTGCAACTATTTCTTCCTTTGGAAATAAATTATGTAGCAGCCGACTCTGTAATGCTTTTTTCCCAACTTCTGTGAGTAGTCCAATCCTGATATCTTTCAGAATACTTCCATATTCTTCATCGTTTGCTTGCCTCATATTAGTTGTAAGTTCCTTGTACTCAAAGAAGGACCAAATATTTGTATTTCCAATGCTTCCCAATGACTTCTTCGTGTCTTCATGTGTCACAGTATTAAACACTGGTTGTCCTTTAACTGGAGTAAGTTGCAAAAGATCCCCAAAAACGATGACGTGTTTTCCACCAAATAACACGTCATAGTCTGTCTTCAAAATTTGCTGCATTCTTAAATGCACAAAGGCAAGCATTAAGTTTGATACCATGCTCACCTCATCAATAATGAGAACTTGCATCTTCTTCAATACTCGTGAAACTTCCAAGGATGCTTCTCCAGTTAGCTTGTTGAATTGTATTTTGTTCTCATGCTCCACTGGTAACATTAGCAAACGATGTAAGGTGATTCCTTTTATGTTATATGCTGCTAACCCAGTTGGAGCAGTAACCACACAAGACAAAGTAGAATCCGTTTTTTGCTTTAGGTAGCTTCTGATGACTTTAATTAGGAAACTTTTTCCAGTGCCAGCTTGTCCGCTTACATACATCCTGATTGGATGAAATGATGTGCATGAGCACTCTTTTTTGATATGTAGAAATCCGTGATCAATTTTGTTTTTGATCTCTTCATAAATTTGTTGCTGCTCTTGATTCAGTTGTCTTTCCAAATTTTCTAAGTCTATAAATTCTTCTTGAGCTTGATTCATAGCCGTTTCCACTTCATTCATGGCTATTGATGCTTCATTTTCAACGATTGGTTGTCCTAGGGGATCTTGACTGTGTGTTCCTGAACTTTGGCTGTCCTGAGAACTGTCTCTAGCTATTTCTGCTGCAATTGTAGTTTCCTGTTCAATTTCTTCATTTAACATTTGCAGATAAGTTGAGAATGTACTGCATTGTATGCTGTCTTTGCAAGCATTAAAAGAATCTTCATAGCTCTGGAATTCTCCCAGTAGTTCATCCTCTGTACGCCATGGTTTAAACAACTGTAAAAGAGCCAAGTAGTAAAATTCTTTCTTGTCGGTAGTGTCGCAACTCAGCTTCCGGTGATTTATCAAACTTCCTTTGGTTTGCTTCACCAAACATCCTTCTTCACCAACAACTTTATATTTTCCACTGTTGATGTCTTCTGCAGCTTTCCGTGAATAAATGTAGTTCTGTAACACTTCATAGAGACACATGTTCTCCAGATGATGACTTCTCTTGGGATAATATGTGTCCAACATGTTTGTTTTCAATATGTCTGTACTTTCTGGGTCATTCTCAGCCAAATATTCAATTTCTCCAACAGATTTCAGTACCCGATTTCTCATTGCTGCAAGGCCTAAACTTGCCCAAATTATTCTTCTTGACTTCGAGTAGAGACTTGCAGAAGATAACCTATCTGAACATTCGTAGGATCCAATTTCTCGATGCGATAACATCTTCAAACTGAAACTGTACAGCTTCTTACTGACAGTCTTCTCGTGAGAAATCTCTTCCCACATTTCCTTCAATTCTGTTTTTTCTGATTTCGTAATGTAAGACGTTACATATCGAGCAACAGCAATGGAATTGTCAGCAACATACTGTATATCCATGTTAGCGTTCCACATGGATAAAATGACTGGGTTGTAGTCATTTATATTTTTTGATTCTTCTTTTCTTTTAAGGTTGTAGGTATTCTTAGGTGATTTTCTTGTGATAGTATGTCTCACAGCTGACATAAAACTGTTGACTCTTCCATTTGTAAGAACAGGTCTAGGAAATCCAAATCGACATTTAGTGTAGTATTTTTCTTTGCTCTTGTATTTCCGTCGACAGTATTTTCCACACCGATGACTTTGGAAACGTAGAACTTGCTCCTTTAACTTGTTCTCTTCTGTGCTTTTAGGTATAGCACATGTTGCATATTCTTCAATGTAAGATAACACTGCTTCATCAGTATCTGTTCCAAACTTTGGGGCATCCTTGATCCACAGCAGCATATGAATATGAGGAGCACCTCTTGCCTGGTACTCTTTTCTCCAAAAGAAATCCACTACTTCTCCAAGGGGTGGATTTTTTTTATTGCAGATGAAGGATATCATAGCCTCAAATCTATGATTGAAATATCTGCAAACATTAACCGGATCCAATGAGCACAGTTCTCCTGCTGTCTTGTATTCGATGTTTTTAATGTTTGAATTGGCCTCTCGTAGAAAATCCAGTAAATCATCCCAAGCGTACTCGGCACAGCTTAGGGTAAGGAACCATGTTGGTGTTCCTAAATTGCGTAACATGCATTTTAGTTCACCATGGCGTCGGTACCAATATTCATTTGTCCCACGCTGACAAGCCATCAGATTGATCAGTTGTGTTTCCAAATGATCATCTCGGTGCTGCACTTTCTCCATAAAATCCTTAGCAGACACATTTTGTAAATGTACTCCACTTTTTAAAATGTGATTTACTGCATAAGACAGTGCAGACAAGTCGCTTTCAAATAAAAGATGGAACAAATAAGGAATACTTTGTCGAAATCTGGGATCTTCAGCATATAGTCTTGTAGTTCGATACTCTGAAGCTGGAATCTGTTCTGGACGTTCATCGTATCGTCCTCCTTTTCCTTTAGGAAACAGCTGGGGAAAACATCGAGCTTCCAAGCTCTCCTCCCATACACTCACGGGATTTCCTTTTGCTTTCTTCATCTGAAAGAGATCAATATTGTCTCCCATAACTTCTTTCGAATGGAGAGGATGTATGCTAAAATGTTCATAAATTTCTTCTTCCTTTGACTTGTCCACTTTTTCAATTTGTCCAGTTGGTGTTTCTGTGTCTCCTTGTAAATCTTCTTCTTCTTCTTCTTCTTCTATATAAATTGATTCATACCATTTGTTATTTTTTTTCAAATACAAATTTGCTCTTTGTACTTTCCGCACATCTACCAGCTCCTGCCAAATCTTCTTATTCTTTGTAGGTACACCATTAACCAGAATAATTAATGGTTCAGTTTCCAAAGTATCCGCATCAATAGTTTCCATATTTTTTTTCAAATCCAAGGGCAAATACACCACTCTACCTTTTAAACCTCTCAGTAAATCTGAAGGAGGTAATTTACCAGTTTTGGGCTCCATACGTACTATGGTCTGGAACGGATGAACACATTGAATGAGTATAGACTCATATGTATTTAATTCAGAAAGTTCAGCAGGAATAGCATCCAATTCTAAATTATTATGTACAGCTCTGGTCGGCATTCTATTTTCCTCTAACTTGTTGTAGCAGTATTTACAAATACGCTGATCTTCACCCAATTCAAAACAATTTTCAAGAAATATATATGTGGCAAAATCCATCCACTTATAATTATCTTCATTTTCACTCTTTCTGTAGAGATCAACATTCCTAGTTTGTTTTCTATAATGAGTTCTGCGGCAACAAATACAAGTAACATTTGGTCTTTCATTAGAGATTATTGCAAATTTTGTTATGTGATCATTAAATGTCTTACTTACACAAGGTTCTACATTCTCTTCCACTTCTGCCTCATTTACTGTGTCCTTCTCTGCACTGTTTTGTTCAGGACCAAAGTAACAAAACTGAATTTCATCAACAACCTTCTCTACATCTGATACCGTTCCTCGGAACAGAGCCCTATTCAATTCATTTAACTTTATTGCTGGACTTTTGGCAAAATACAACCGTCTCACAAACTTTCTCATTTCAGTATGATGAACAGCCAGCATCCTAAAATGATGGAAAACACTATTGCACACTTTTCTAGATAGACAAGCAAGAGAATGACCCTGCAAACCAGTATTCTCTCTCACTCTGCATGGATCCAGACTTTGAAGCACCTTAATCTTTTGTTTTACACTTTTTTTACTATATTCTCTTAGAAACTCTCGAAATCTGTCAATAGATTCCTGACGCACAGTGCAAATACTACTACAATTCCAAGTGTACACTGGGGCTTTAGGACGTCTCCCCATTGCCTCATCTGCCATCACTTGTACCTCATCTCTTGGAACCATTATCTCCTTCTCCATTATGCAACCATTTTTTACTTCGTATGAACGACCTCTGGTGTCAACTGCATGCAGCAAACTATTACTTTGAAAATAGCTCTCTTCATTAAAAAAAGGTTCACTACTTGAACTATGCATCCACTTTCCTAAAAACACTTTACAAAAGTTTGTTCTGTTCACTACTCTTTTGCTTTTGCTTTGTGATTTCAGTACATTAACCATTTTATCTAATGTACGCATCCTATTCAAAATTAATATGAATAGTTTCCTTTTTAATTCTAAT
Organism: Triturus cristatus; assembly: GCF_964204655.1. Classification (NCBI taxonomy): domain Eukaryota; kingdom Metazoa; phylum Chordata; class Amphibia; order Caudata; family Salamandridae; genus Triturus; species Triturus cristatus. The sequence continues at coordinate 1,015,536,479 of NC_140579.1, read as the reverse complement.
GCTTTTGCTGCAATGGCTTCAATTTCTTTTTTTCTCTTGTAATATTTAGCCTTTTGCTTATATTTCTTTATATCCTTTATCAAATTGGACATAACTCTTCTCTGAAACATTTTTCTACGTATCTCTTTAAATGCTGTTTTTCTGTTTATGTTAAACTTTTCAATTGCAGAAGGTATATTTGCATTAACTAAATTCTCATTTTTTTGCTGTTCTCTATGTTTTGTTACATTTTTCCGAGAACAGACATTTTGTACATTTTTCTTTGTTTTGAATATTTTGTTTAGAAATTGTTTTTTTTGCTTACCAGAAGATTTTTTCTTTTTCCCAACATCAGCATCTTCTACTAACTTTGGTCCTCCAGTTGTCTTCAAATATAGTTTTTTTTTTAGCGTTTTTTGAACTCGAGATTTTGTAGGCATCTTAAATTTTGTTCACTGTTCTTCAGTAATACCTGAAAAAAACTAAAAAAAAAATCCTTTATTGTATTTAAATATATTACTACATTTCTTTTCACAATAGTCACAAAACGAAATTTCTTTGCCAATTTGAATGCACACAAACTGCTCTTTTTTTTGGGCAAGTGAAAATCTCTTTTACAAACTGTCACATTATGAAACCAAGCTGTTTTTTCAGACCACCACCATGTGTATTCTCTGTGACTGCCTACACTCCAGCAGGGGCAACCAGCCTTAGTGATGCTGAATGTATTTGCATTACAGACTTAAACCTGAAAACCCCACTCGCTTCTAATTACTGTGCATGACTATACATGGCAAGCACATGGGTGTGTGCTAAGCCTCTGCTTCTTCCCCCAAAAATTCGCCCCCCCTTTCCATCTACTGCAACTGTGAAATCACCAGAGCAAGACGCAATAAATCTCTGCCTATAATTCTTCTATGCACACAGAGTCATGTTTTCACATTAGTGCCAAAACGAAATTTCTTTGCCAATTTGAAAGCACACTTACTGCTCTTTTTTTTTCGGGCCAAGTGAAAATCTCTTTTTACAATTTGAAATCACTTTTACAGACTGACACATTCTGAAACCTTTTTTTTAAATTTATTTAAATGCACATGTCCAAGCTGTTTTTTTTTCAGACCACCACCATGTGTATTCTCTGTGACTGCCTACACTCCAGCAGGGGCAACCAGCCTTAGTGATGCTGAATGTATTTGCATTACAGACTTAAACCTGAAAACCCCACTCGCTTCTAATTACTGTGCATGACTATACATGGCAAGCACATGGGTGTGTGCTAAGCCTCTGCTTCTTCCCCCAAAAATTCGCCCCCCCTTTCCATCTACTGCAACTGTGAAATCACCAGAGCAAGACGCAATAAATCTCTGCCTATAATTCTTCTATGCACACAGAGTCATGTTTTCACATTAGTGCCAAAACGAAATTTCTTTGCCAATTTGAAAGCACACTTACTGCTCTTTTTTTTTCGGGCCAAGTGAAAATCTCTTTTTACAATTTGAAATCACTTTTACAGACTGACACATTCTGAAACCTTTTTTTTTAATTTATTTAAATGCACATGTCCAAGCTGTTTTTTTTTCAGACCACCACCGTGTGTATTCTCTGTGACTGCCTACACTCCAGCAGGGGCAACCAGCCTTAGTGATGCTGAATGTATTTGCATTACAGACTTAAACCTGAAAACCCCACTCGCTTCTAATTACTGTGCATGACTATACATGGCAAGCACATGGGTGTGTGCTAAGCCTCTGCTTCTTCCCCCAAAAATTCGCTCCTCTTTTCCATCTACTGCAACTGTGAAATCACCAGAGCAAGACGCAATAAATCTCTGCCTATAATTCTTCTATGCACACAGAGTCATGTTTTCACATTAGTGCCAAAACGAAATTTCTTTGCCAATTTGAAAGCACACTTACTGCTCTTTTTTTTTCGGGCCAAGTGAAAATCTCTTTTTACAATTTGAAATCACTTTTACAGACTGACACATTCTGAAACCTTTTTTTTAAATTTATTTAAATGCACATGTCCAAGCTGTTTTTTTTTCAGACCACCACCGTGTGTATTCTCTGTGACTGCCTACACTCCAGCAGGGGCAACCAGCCTTAGTGATGCTGAATGTATTTGCATTACAGACTTAAACCTGAAAACCCCACTCGCTTCTAATTACTGTGCATGACTATACATGGCAAGCACATGGGTGTGTGCTAAGCCTCTGCTTCTTCCCCCAAAAATTCGCTCCTCTTTTCCATCTACTGCAACTGTGAAATCACCAGAGCAAGACGCAATAAATCTCTGCCTATAATTCTTCTATGCACACAGAGTCATGTTTTCACATTAGTGCCAAAACGAAATTTCTTTGCCAATTTGAAAGCACACTTACTGCTCTTTTTTTTTCGGGCCAAGTGAAAATCTCTTTTTACAATTTGAAATCACTTTTACAGACTGACACATTCTGAAACCTTTTTTTTAAATTTATTTAAATGCACATGTCCAAGCTGGTTTTTTTTCAGACCACCACCGTGTGTATTCTCTGTGACTGCCTACACTCCAGCAGGGGCAACCAGCCTTAGTGATGCTGAATGTATTTGCATTACAGACTTAAACCTGAAAACCCCACTGGCTTGTAAATACTGTGCATGACTATCCACGGCAAGGACATGGGTGTGTGCTAAGCCTCTGCTTCTTCCCCCAAAAATTCGCTCCCCCTTTCCATCTACTGCAACTGTGAAATCACCAGAGCAAGACGCAATAAATCTCTGCCTATAATTCTTCTATGCACACAGAGTCATGTTTTCACATTAGTGCCAAAACGAAATTTCTTTGCCAATTTGAAAGCACACTTACTGCTCTTTTTTTTTCGGGCCAAGTGAAAATCTCTTTTTACAATTTGAAATCACTTTTACAGACTGACACATTCTGAAACCTTTTTTTTAAATTTATTTAAATGCACATGTCCAAGCTGTTTTTTTTTCAGACCACCACCGTGTGTATTCTCTGTGACTGCCTACACTCCAGCAGGGGCAACCAGCCTTAGTGATGCTGAATGTATTTGCATTACAGACTTAAACCTGAAAACCCCACTCGCTTCTAATTACTGTGCATGACTATACATGGCAAGCACATGGGTGTGTGCTAAGCCTCTGCTTCTTCCCCCAAAAATTCGCTCCTCTTTTCCATCTACTGCAACTGTGAAATCACCAGAGCAAGACGCAATAAATCTCTGCCTATAATTCTTCTATGCACACAGAGTCATGTTTTCACATTAGTGCCAAAACGAAATTTCTTTGCCAATTTGAAAGCACACTTACTGCTCTTTTTTTTTCGGGCCAAGTGAAAATCTCTTTTTACAATTTGAAATCACTTTTACAGACTGACACATTCTGAAACCTTTTTTTTAAATTTATTTAAATGCACATGTCCAAGCTGTTTTTTTTTCAGACCACCACCGTGTGTATTCTCTGTGACTGCCTACACTCCAGCAGGGGCAACCAGCCTTAGTGATGCTGAATGTATTTGCATTACAGACTTAAACCTGAAAACCCCACTCGCTTCTAATTACTGTGCATGACTATACACGGCAAGCACATGGGTGTGTGCTAAGCCTCTGCTTCTTCCCCCAAAAATTCGCTCCCCCTTTCCATCTACTGCAACTGTGAAATCACCAGAGCAAGACGCAATAAATCTCTGCCTATAATTCTTCCATGCACACAGAGTCATGTTTTCACATTAGTGCCAAAACGAAATTTCTTTGCCAATTTGAAAGCACACTTACTGCTCTTTTTTTTTCGGGCCAAGTGAAAATCTCTTTTTACAATTTGAAATCACTTTTACAGACTGACACATTCTGAAACCTTTTTTTTAATTTTATTTAAATGCACATGTCCAAGCTGTTTTTTTTTCAGACCACCACCGTGTGTATTCTCTGTGACTGCCTACACTCCAGCAGGGGCAACCAGCCTTAGTGATGCTGAATGTATTTGCATTACAGACTTAAACCTGAAAACCCCACTCGCTTCTAATTACTGTGCATGACTATACATGGCAAGCACATGGGTGTGTGCTAAGCCTCTGCTTCTTCCCTCAAAAATTCGCTCCTCTTTTCCATCTACTGCAACTGTGAAATCACCAGAGCAAGACGCAATAAATCTCTGCCTATAATTCTTCTATGCACACAGAGTCATGTTTTCACATTAGTGCCAAAACGAAATTTCTTTGCCAATTTGAAAGCACACTTACTGCTCTTTTTTTTTCGGGCCAAGTGAAAATCTCTTTTTACAATTTGAAATCACTTTTACAGACTGACACATTCTGAAACCTGTTTTTTTAAATTTATTTAAATGCACATGTCCAAGCTGTTTTTTTTTCAGACCACCACCGTGTGTATTCTCTGTGACTGCCTACACTCCAGCAGGGGCAACCAGCCTTAGTGATGCTGAATGTATTTGCATTACAGACTTAAACCTGAAAACCCCACTCGCTTCTAATTACTGTGCATGACTATACATGGCAAGCACATGGGTGTGTGCTAAGCCTCTGCTTCTTCCCCCAAAAATTCGCTCCCCCTTTCCATCTACTGCAACTGTGAAATCACCAGAGCAAGACGCAATAAATCTCTGCCTATAATTCTTCCATGCACACAGAGTCATGTTTTCACATTAGTGCCAAAACGAAATTTCTTTGCCAATTTGAAAGCACACTTACTGCTCTTTTTTTTTCGGGCCAAGAGAAAATCTCTTTTTACAATTTGAAATCACTTTTACAGACTGACACATTCTGAAACCTTTTTTTTAATTTTATTTAAATGCACATGTCCAAGCTGTTTTTTTTTCAGACCACCACCGTGTGTATTCTCTGTGACTGCCTACACTCCAGCAGGGGCAACCAGCCTTAGTGATGCTGAATGTATTTGCATTACAGACTTAAACCTGAAAACCCCACTCGCTTCTAATTACTGTGCATGACTATACATGGCAAGCACATGGGTGTGTGCTAAGCCTCTGCTTCTTCCCCCAAAAATTCGCTCCCCCTTTCCATCTACTGCAACTGTGAAATCACCAGAGCAAGACGCAATAAATCTCTGCCTATAATTCTTCTATGCACACAGAGTCATGTTTTCACATTAGTGCCAAAACGAAATTTCTTTGCCAATTTGAAAGCACACTTACTGCTCTTTTTTTTTCGGGCCAAGTGAAAATCTCTTTTTACAATTTGAAATCACTTTTACAGACTGACACATTCTGAAACCTTTTTTTTAAATTTATTTAAATGCACATGTCCAAGCTGTTTTTTTTTCAGACCACCACCGTGTGTATTCTCTGTGACTGCCTACACTCCAGCAGGGGCAACCAGCCTTAGTGATGCTGAATGTATTTGCATTACAGACTTAAACCTGAAAACCCCACTCGCTTCTAATTACTGTGCATGACTATACATGGCAAGCACATGGGTGTGTGCTAAGCCTCTGCTTCTTCCCCCAAAAATTCGCTCCTCTTTTCCATCTACTGCAACTGTGAAATCACCAGAGCAAGACGCAATAAATCTCTGCCTATAATTCTTCTATGCACACAGAGTCATGTTTTCACATTAGTGCCAAAACGAAATTTCTTTGCCAATTTGAAAGCACACTTACTGCTCTTTTTTTTTTCGGGCCAAGTGAAAATCACTTTTACAGACTGACACATTATGAAACCACCATGTGTAACTACAACAAAAACAATTCCCATTTCTATTATTCATTTCTTAAGTTACCACATACATCCCCTCTCAAACTGTAAACTCACCTTTAAAATTAGTTAGTTGTGAAAGAAATGTGACACTCAAACAGCAGATTATCAGAGCCAGGATCTCTGTTGTGTTCACCTCTCTCCTCTCAGCAGAACCAGATAATGGCAAACTTTCCCTCTATTTTTCCACACATATACATGTAAGTTTCAAATCTCAGTGCTTCCCCCTTTTTTTCAAATGTAATGACACATTTCTATTGGTTGAAAACCAACCCTTTTCCAAAAGTACCCTGCCCCCAACTTGACTTCTGCCTAGTACCCTTCCCCCAACTTGACTTCTGCCTGCTACCATAGCAACAGCTCATGGAACACTGCTGTGTGCAGTTAGGTCAGAAGTTCGACACACAATGTTTCAATTCCACAGAGCAAGAGTGCTTGACTTTTCAAACCTAACAGCAAATCCATAGTACTGTTCTTTGGTTACACATTTTTTTGTACCAATACAAAACATGCTTCTATTAATTTTCACATACAGCCTAGTTTTTTTTCTAGAATGGTATGAAACAGCCAATCAGTTCTTTTTGTTTTGTAAAAAATATGTATGCCTCCATTTCCAAACTGTCTTTCTTTTCATATTGCCATTCTACTGAAAGACACCTCCTGAGTGCATCCAGTTCTCCTTTGAAGATGTTCACAGTGTGGATTGTAGGGCACAGCTATGTCTTCTGGAGTGAAAAGTTTGCAGAGAAAACAGATATGGTGAGAGACCTTGCTTTGCCAAATGTAGACATTAAATGGATTGGTCAGAGAGGGTTAAAGTGGCACCAATTGATGCCATTGGTGAAATCCTTCATTCAAATCCAACACCCTGACCTCATAATAGTGCACTGTGGTGGCAATGACCTAGGCACTTTGACTGGGGTAGGTCTGGAAATGCTTATGAAGGACACCTTTGCAGAACTGTTTACACTTTTCCCTAAAACTGCCTTTGTGTTTTCCAACATATGCCAAAGGCAAAAATGGAACTGGTCCAATCATTTCTGTCCACAGATTGACAAAGCAAGAAAGCACGTCAACAAATCTGTTTCTGCTTTCCTCCGTGACTATGGTATGGGTGCCATTTACCACAACAACTTGCGTTACGACATGCAAGACATTTATAGAGGAGATGGTGTGCACTTCAATGATGAAGGGAACAGAGTCTTCCTCTTGAACCTTAGACTCTGCATCGGTACTTACTTGTAGGTACCACTAAAAAAATGACTCCATAAACACAACAGCTCTTTTTAGAGCTCCCTAATTTCTAAACTCTTAAATCTGCTTTTCATTTATTTATTTTTATTTTTTTTACCGTACGCTTACCGTAAGCTTACCGTACGCGTACCCCGTGATTTTTTTTAAAATCAATAAATGTTTTTTTTGTACTTTTCTGTCCTTCTTTGACCCCCTTACAATTGTTAGGGGGTCTGTAACTCTCCTCATTGCCCCCTTTCCTTGTTTTCACTCTTTTTTTTCAGAGTGAAATACACAAAATGGCGGCCGCCGCTTCCTGGTTTCGGCCGATTCGAATGTTTACTAAGATCTAAGAGCCAATCAGAATCGCGCTCGCGCACGCCACCGTACGCTTACCGTAAGCGTACGGTAAGCGTACCGTAAGCGGGCTCAGATATATATATTGATTTAAAGGCTATTTTCTCAGAATCTACTGAACAGATTTACACCAAACCTACAAAAGGCACTTCCTTGACCTAGGGACTACCTCTCTGCCAAATTTTGAGTAATTCTGTTCAGCCGTTCGGGCTGTAGCTCGTTCTAAAGGTCCTATGGAAAAATGCATGGGAAAAACGCGTTTTGGGACCCCCCTTTTATCTCAGCCCCCGCTTGACGGATCCCCCCGAGACTTTCAGGGTAGGAGCGGAGCGTAGCGCCCCACCTATTTTGAGAAATTCGCGAGGATTCGTCGACCGGCGCCAAAGTTATTCAAAATAGAATGTTGCGGATTTCCTATGGAAACGTGGTCCTAACTATAACTACCTACTGGCGACCGCCAGTAGGTAATATATATATATATATATATATATATACAAATAGTAGATTTTCTCAGGATTACATTTTACCAGCGATTAGGCTTGGACAAGTATATATTACATATTTACAGAGTGAACGGAGAAATAAAAAATCAAAAGAGGTAGAGAGCGGTAGGTGGGGGAGAAGAGTCGGAGGCTGAGATTGGTGAGAGGAGAGAGGGGGACCAGAGAGGGAGAAAGAGATAAGGCATTCCAGCAAAAGAGAAATGTCTGAAGGTTGGCAGGATGGAATCCAATGGACCAAAGGAAAGGACAAGAATCAACAAAATGGTGGACCCGGGTCGGGGCATCGATGGAAACCATCTCAAAATGGCAATAGGCACCCAGGTCAAGACCCAAAAAACCAGGAGAACAGAGTTCCATTAAGTGGGGTCGGAGGGGGGATGCTGTCACATCACTTGACCCCTATGCACCCGGCTCCTCTGGGATAGGTAACACGGGTACCTCGGTACTCTCAGGGGGGCTGGCCTTAGAACCTTCTATGTTTGAAAGGGTTTGCTTAAAGTCCTCTCCGAAGTGTCCTTAATCCTTAAAATTCCAACCGCAACTTTCCCATAGAGTTGTACGGAGCTCGCGCCTGTGTTGACACACTGCACCTGTCCTCCATGGGTCCCTTGTGTCACTACTTTGGGTGGTTCCTTGGGGTCCCAGCGATTCTACGTGCTCTAGGCACTGTGTCTAGTCAAGTCGTGGTTGGTATACCACTTTCTTAGTGTATGGTTTGGTCCCCCCCTGGAGCCCACTGTATATTGTGCTATTTACAGTCGTTCTTGTGTTTTCATAATGTGTGCTTTGTTCTCTAATCTCATAAAGAGGTTAGAAGAGAGTGTTTAGTAATAACTACATAGATGTTATATATTCCTGGTGTGGTTCTCCTTTCAATTGGTCATTCAGGAGATTCTAATCTGGTAAAACAAGCTGCTTTACATTCCTTCGAGACTTAGCCTGAAGGCTGCTCTCTATAGCTACCACTAGGATAGCTTTCAATAAAGGTTGTCTTTAACCTAATCATCAATAAGGGTTGTTTGGACTGGTACAAGGTGCCCACTTTAATTAGTGGACAGCCTATACCATGCCAACTTCTCACAGTATCTGTATGAATAAGTGAAGTGGTGTTTGAACAATTGTGTATGTGAGTAAATGGGGGTGTGATTGATTCTTTGCATAACTGAATATGTGTGTGAGTAACTTTATGGGTGAGTGGCAGTGTGTGAGTGTCTGTATAGGTGTATGAGTGCATATCACAGTGCTGTATTGATGAATGACTGCATATATGAGTGACTGTATGGGTGAATGAGTAGATGTGTGTGTAGACCTAGGAATCAGTGATTGGGTATGTAGTAACTGGTATTGGTGTGTCTTTGGTTTCAAAAATAGTGGTCTGTATTTTAGAGTGGGTGTATCAAAGGTTATATTAGTGTCTGAGGAGGTGCATCAGATTATCATGTGGATGATGTCATCAGTGATGTCATTTGAGATGTCATCAGTGATATCATCAGTGATGTCACTGACCAATTCATGAGTGATGTAATATGTGATGTCATTTATTTTGTAAATTTTATGCAACGCAAAGGAAAAGATGATTTTACCTGTCTTAAGACTCTGGAGACTGAGACAATGCAGGCCTGTGTTCCTTGCAATTTCTGGATAACTAATGTTTCACAAAGTTAGTTGAAAAGCAATATTATACACAGGAAAGGCATGATTATATGAAAATGCATGAGATATTAAAAAGATCTTGAAAGACAAAGTAGGTACTAATCAATGTATTCTTTGGTAATCAGTTTTTTTTATAATGTATTGTGTATTCTTTCAACTATATAATCTTGATATTTTAACAGTTTTGCTTTTATGATTTTCTGTACAAAAAATCAAACAAAAAAAGCTGGATTAATTTGATTTGATTTGTGACATCATCAGCAGTGCATTGCGGGACCACAAGTTATAGTTACCTCAACTAACTATAACGGCCTAATTTATCTGGTTTTGTACAACTGAAATGTCCATCTAACTATAACGTCCCTGAAGCCTGTGGTTTTTTCCAGTGAATTTCGAAGGTCTTTTTATTGCTAATTTCTAACTTTAACGTCCCTGAAACCAATGGGTTTTTTCAGTGAATTTCAAAGGTTTTTTAAATGCTAATTTCTAACTATAACGTCTCTGAAACCATTGTTTTTTTCAGTGAATTTCAAAGGTTTTTCAAATGTTAATTGCTAACTATAACGTCCTTGAAACCTATGGTTTTTTCAGTGAATTATAAATATATTTCTATTGCACAGGTCCCATCAACACACAATCATTAAAATATTATCAATAAAATGTTTAACAAATTCCTTCACAGCTAATAGCTAGCCCCCTAATGCACAAGTCACATCCAAATACCCCATGCCTAATAAAAACTCAGCAGCTTGTCTTCGATCTATCGTATCATACTTTATTGTTCAATTAATTAAAATCGTTACAATATGCTATCATTACAATTTACTATAAATGAGAAAAGTGAAGAGGTTAAAACTCACAGGGTTTGCTAATAAAACTAAGCATGAAAAACCTTAAAAACTACTATCCAAGCTGGAACTAAAGTGCTAGCGCGTCGAACTTGGGGGGATGTTTAATCATAGTCATTCTTGTTTGATGGCTGACAGATAACTTCTTGTGTCTTTAATGTTTTGTGTCAGTGCAGCCCGCATCAATGAATTTCCCTAGTCGGGCAATGGTTTGCACTGTGTTGGCAGAGAAGCACAAGTCTGACGCTTCTCTGCATCGACCAAGGAATGAGACCTGCAAATTGGAAGTACCAGGCGGTGCTGCTCCCTGGCTAACTTTGGGCAGTAACACAACAGATGGAGCCAAGATTCTCGATAGTATCTGTAGAGACGACAGGTGACTAAATTGTCTTGCCGAGCCCATGAAGAATTAAAGTCCACGATGGGCAGAGCTAGAAGTCTCATGTAAGTGATTCTGTTACGGGCCGGAACTGACAGAGCTTGCTCAAAATAGGGCTGCAGTTTTCCCGGGATATTAGAGGCATCCAGTGTGAAGAGGTTGGGTTGGTGGTGTAAACTTTCCAGGTCCCTTTCAAAGGATATTCTCTTAACCTGTGTATTCACCGTCTTTTTCTAGGCTGTTACCGGGATAGCCTGATTGTACACATTTTGGGCTTCTATTTCAAGTAGACTTATAGCTGCCGCCAACTGGACCTGCCATGGAGAGCTTCCCTCTTCAAAGATTGTTTTAATTTGCGCTTTCAGTGAGGATGGAGGTGCACGCGACGTGCTAATATAGTATTTTAATGTATTCCCTAAGCAAGTGTTGTCCAGACGAGTGAGTCCCAGCTCCAGCCTTACTCTGGCTCTCCTGGCCTGTCGTGGGAGAGCCAGAACCTTCTTGTAGGCAGAAATTTGGAGATTCATGAGGAGCTTATTGTATGCACCAGGAAAAACCAGATGACCATAGTTAAAAGATTGAACAAATTTAGCTCTTAGAACTCTCAGAATAGGTTCAGCTGTCGGACTGTGAAGACCCTGGCTTAGACGTCTCAGACTGTAAATAATGCCGGCCTCCTTACTTCTTAGATGTTTCAGATGGACTGTTAATTTTGCCCCGTCCAATAGCCTGATGCCCAAATAGTTATAGCTTGTGCATGTTTTGATTTGCAGTTTGCCTAGGCGCCATTGAGCTGTTTTCTTTCGGTGATACTTCCCACAAATGAGTATCCTGGTCTCCTCCTGGTTCACCAGAAGGTTGTTCTTTTGAATATACCTGTATAGGGCGTTTAGGGCTTTCTGTAGGTCTGTCCGCGTATGATCCATTATTACAATGTCATCAGCGTACTGATTGATTTGGAGCCGTACTTTCCCCAGCCTTGGTGTTAAGAAACTTGCCCCTTCCAGGGCTTTTCCCAGGTTGGCTGTATAGAGATTAAAAGGTAGTGGGGCAAGGACACATCCTTATTTCAGGCTGTTATTAGTTGGTACCTTAGCTGTTACGGTAGTTTGGCTGGTCTTGATGCGGACCCAAGTCCCCTGATGTAATACAATTATAGCCTTTAGCAACTGTTGGGGGATTCTCCAGGACTCCAGTTTTTCCCACAGTTTTCCTCGATCGACCTGATCAAAAGCTGCACTGTAGTCCACGAAACAGCAAAAGAGGGGTAATTGTGATGGCTGGGTTGCTCGATGTAACAGGTGACCCAGTGCTATGATGTTATCTGTGGTGGAACTTTCAGGCCTAAAACCAGATTGAAAGAAATTAAGGATGATATTATCTTTTGCCCAGGCTTCTAGGTCTTTCAGTAATGTTCTTGTGTACGCTTTCGCTTCAATATCTAATAGGGCAATAAGCCAATAGTTTTCTGGTTTTGTGCTGTCCCCTTTTTAGGTCACGCCTGAACTAGCGCTTGCGCTGGGCTGGCGAGACCTTAAATAAGGGCTTCAAAAAATGCTACCACTGGCTACAGCTTGCAGTGCATGTGCGCGGGCGCGTGCTTGAGCAGAGGCGCCATATGGCATTCCTCATGCTCATTAAGCGCATCGCTCGCCGCACGTGATCGTGATCACTTTCACTTTCGCGTCATGCGACGGCCGCGCGCGCACCACTACCTTTATACTCTCTCTTGTTTTTTTAAAGTAGTTAATTACTCCTCCTTTGGCCTGCTCCAGGCTGAGCTCTCAAGCTTCCCCAAGCTTTATTTCTCTCTCCTTGCTGAGGCGCACCATGGCTGTTAACGGTGCTCGTCGTTAAAGCAGCTTCCTCCAATAAAAGTGTCGCCGCTTGTCTCCGTTGGGGAATGCTGGTAAAAACTCACGGTCCCATGGGGCCGGATGCAGTTAAGTGACTGTAATTAACAGCACCGCTTCATCTGTTCGCACCTGTGTTCCGGTATTCGTCTTTCTCTGCAACGTTACCAGCTAAAGAATGTTATGCAAAATAATTAGACTCATGCTGGTATTACATTCATCTATGCAAAAAGTTGCAGTTGGGATCCTTATCTCGTTTCTTCTACCTCAGCAAGATGTTTTCTCGTCCTCTTTGCCCGTTTCTCCTCTGTTTGCCTCTGTTTATCTGACCTGTCCTGCTCACGATTCACTCTCTCATTTCAATTCTCTTTCACGCATTTGTTATTATTGTTGTCTGCTATTTGGCTTTTTTCTCTGCCTTTGTAACTGTCTTTCTCGTTCTATGTCTTTCCCTTGTCTGTCTCTCGCTCTCACTCTGCTGCACTCTTCTTTCTTTGAGCATCACCTGTCCCCCCCCTCATAAAGTTGGTAGTAAAAATTGATTTGTAGACCAGCCAGCAGGCTTTCAGTCACAGCCTTTGGTTTATGTTGCAATTAGACTGTCGTTTTCATGTTTTAGACATTGTGTGCCATGAAACAGCAATACTAAGGGGGTAAGGCTGGTGACAGGGTTAGAGTTTAACATATTTGGCTCGAAACGGCAGAAGCTTTGGTTTTTCAGTTACTAGTATTGTATTTTACCTTCCATTGTGCAGTTAATGGTGCATTTCTTTCTACTAGTCACTCTGAATTATTCGTCGGCTCTAGTCACCTGACCTAGCTGAAAGCGCTGCACGTGCTCTTCTCCTGGACTCACTCTTGCATCATATCTTACTTTTGTTGGGAACCAAAGTCCCCTGTGCCTGTTCCCCCACCCTACTTCCACAACTCTCACCAGGGACCCAGCACTATGAAGAGCTGTAAGCACTGGCATAGCCAATAGCTCTCGCCTTTGGGACCTTATAAGTGTTTATCCATGCAACAGTTGATGTTGTTGCACCAAGGATATTGTGCCGTATAACTAAATACTTATACGGTCCCAAAAGCGAGACCTATTGGCTATGCCAATGCTTGTTTGTAGATGGAGGAAAGTATAGAACCTTTCTATGATGATGGGACGGTGGATTTGGCGGAAGGTGCTTAAAGAGTGGTGTGAGCTGTTCTGCCCAAAATGCTTGAGAGGCTTTAAACAGTGATGTGGGGACCCCATTGGGTCCTGGAGGGTCAACTGTCCTCTTTTATTTTAATCAGAATGGTTACCTCGGCCTCTGTAATATTAGATGTTTTATCAACATTGCATGATTCTGGAGAGAGTTGTATAAATGAGTATGGTATATGTTCTGATTGGATGAGTATTGCTGTTTTGTGTGTTTGACCCACTCAGTGGATACCACTACATTCCCTTTTGACTGTCCAGTGTTACTAAGTTGATTGATGTATTTCCAAAGTTGGATATGTTCTCTTTCTTTTAGGAGGTCAAATATTTTCACCCATTCTGCCTCAATTTTCTTAGCTCGTGTCTCCCAAACTTTATTGCCTGTGTTTGAGTGCCTTTGATTCCTTTTCTTCTAGCCTTCAAGGCCTTTAAGAGGCTGTGTTTGGTTTGTTGATATCCCCAAGGTTTGGTTTGTGGTGAGGGACGGTAAGTGTGGGTAACCTGTACTTGGGTGATCCCAAGTCGCACTCCTAGAGTGTATTTTAATTCCACTAGAAGTGCTTTCCAGTGCTCCGAGGGGGAGGTAGCAGTGCTCACGTCTGTAGGGTTCAACGCTTTCTGTGTTATCCACTCCAAAAGTTTTGGGCCAAGGTTTGTGGACCATTTTATTCTGCTCGGAACTTCGTGGTTCTCTTCTCCAGTAGAAGCCCCTATTGCTTCTAATTGCGGTGCGGGTTTCCCGTTTAGCCGAAAGATGACCCTCAGTGGTCTGTGGTCGCTCTCACCCCTGTTAAGCACTTCAAAGTTGTTAAAGTGAGGGACCAAGTAAGCTGAAATGAAGATGTAGTCGATTGTAAACTGTCCCTGAAGGTAGGGAGAGGGAGCCAGCTAGGTTCCCCGGCTATCTTGATGGTATGTGGGGAAACCAAGTTTTGATTGTGAAGAAGTTGCTGCAGGCGGGGAGCTTCGATGTGTGGCAGGGAGTGGAATTCAAGTTTCTTAACTCAAGGATGTTCAGGTCCCCGACAATGATAGGGAAGTGTGAGGCGTATTTGTTTAAAAGAAGGTCCATTTTTGTTGTCAATATTTTTAGTGCTTGTGTTTTTTTGCTGGGCGGCGGGGTTAACATAACAGTTGATTAACAGAAGACGAATTGATTTGTTGTTACTTTTTATGGTTTAAATCTTTTTATTGAAGTAAATGCCAAGCAATGAACATTAGCAGAAAAGCAGTGCAACCAAGTGGGCCACGCAGGGCTCCGGTGCAGGCGGATGACATATGAAATTACAAGATAAAACTAGCTTGAGTGGCTAATCCGTGGGAGTATTTGACTGTGCCAATCGCAGTAGGTGTAACTCAGGCATGTTAATTCCCTAACGTCCTGTGCCAGGAGAGCTAGGAAAGGTTGCCATAATTCGCTAAATCCCGAGCTTTTGCCAGCCATAGTGAGCGAGATCTATTCCATGCCTAATATAAGCCACAGGCGGTAAAACCACCCGGTGAGTGTTGAAATACGCGTAGATTTCCAATGTGTGAGAATGTTTTGCGTAGCAGTGCCCAGCGCAGGCGCTATTTGTTTCCCCCTCGTGGATTTCAGAGGATAGGTGAGCGGGTTAGGAACCCCCAGAAGCACGTACTCCAGAAGCCGAGGAACCTCTGTGTCTAAATATTTGTCAATGTCATTGAGGACTTGAGTCCAGTAGGATGTCAAATGTTCACATTGCCAAAGTAGATGGACAAGTGTACCCACCTTCCCACACCCTCGCCAGCAGTCCAAACTATATGCGCTGTCAAAGTGGTGCATGCTCTCGGGGGTGTAATACCAATAATACGTGAGTTTAGTAAAGGTTTCAGTAAGACCTATGTGAGTCGCAGTGTGTTGCGCCCTATAGCAGATCCCCTCCCATTCCTTGCTAGTGATATTGCGACCCAGGTCCCTTTACCATCTGGCCTTCCCTGCAAGGAAGGCATGAGTGTAATGGGATAGAAGCATTCTATACAAATCTGAAATTAACTTCTTGTCTGAGGAACAGGTGATCAGCCATCTCTCATATTGGGTAAGAAGTATATGGGCCTGTGATTTATTGTCCGGGTGGGAGGCCCAGTGTCACAGCTGTAGGTAATGCAAGCGCTCAGATTCAGGTGAGACCATAATCAGTGCGTAGCGGTGCGAAAGGCACAACCCCACCAGCGTCATATAGAGTACCTAGCGTGCGGCAACCGGTGGTTCTCCAATGAGGGAAGGAGGTCTCACCCATCCCGGGCCCAAAGTCAGAGTTACCAAAAAGAGGAGTGAGCGAGGAAGGAAAAGCCGTCAGCCCATGTCGTCTGCTGTTACTTTTTAGACCACTAATGAGTACTGCTTGCAGATCAGAAGTGTTAGTTGCAATTAACGTAGTTTGCATTCTACCAGCATGATTAATGAAAATTGAGAGACCACCAGATGCTCTCCCGAAGATGTTGCGTTTTATGGCTACGGAATGTACTTCATAGAAACCTGGGAGAATTAAGGGTTCCGTAGCCCAAGTCTCTTGTAGGCACAGGATGTCGTTTTCTCTAAGAAAATTGGTTACTGAAGTGAAACCAAGAAGTCTTTTTAGCACAGCTACATTCCAAGATATAATGGACAACTATTTGTTAGTTTCCAAGATTCTAGTGCTGGTCTGGTGGTAGACGGCCTTTGTGAAGTTAGTGGTGCAGTTGAAGTGGCTGATCTTCAGGACGAGTCTGAGTTCCGTGACAGGAGATGTACGTTGCCCACTGATGTAAACACGCCTGTGATCAAAGGTGCTTGATATCTTATAAGGGTTATAAGATATTGGCTTTGCAGCTGGGCTGTTCCCTGGTTGGTTGCTCACTGTCCCCCTTTAAACAGAGTAGACTTCGTTCTTTGGCGGGGGTGCTGATAGTACGTGTGGATATTTCTCTAGTATAGGAAATGCAGTGCCAATGCCTCAATCAGCCATTATGGATTGTTCTTCTGGTGTGAGCGCCACCGGGTGTGACGACTCAGCCCAATTGAGGTTGGTTCACCATGGGAGTCACTGGGAAGGCTCAAGAACTTGACCCAGACAAGGTAGTCCAATAGTGTTTCTGTCAGAGTGGGGATATGCTTAAGTAAGCGAAGTATATTGCCCTTGTTTAAGATGTCATGTTGGCACTTGATGTGATATCTGGGCGTGAGAATTAAGTCATGGGTTGATTTACTGATTTGGTTCACTTTGGGCTGCGCTCTTGGTCCAGTCTGAGCCGAGTTGCAGCTGAGACGGCATCTCCTTGACGGGTCTGTTGCAGCACAAGACCGGGAAATGGAGAATAACCTTTACCGATACCCTCCCTGCTTCGCAGACCCGACGTCACACTAGCTCATTCACACACTCAGCCATTGGTGGGGCCCATAACACCAACACATCTCTCTCACCGAGTCTGCACACATAGGAGGGATGAGTAATTCAAGCGCTGGACATGTGGGAAAATACCTTATAGGGAAGGAAAAGTCATTTACAAATATACATTAACGCCCTTTCGCCTATAGATCCTCAATCCCAAACATCAAGGCACTCCTCCCACTTCAGTGAATGGACCAAATTAGTTGGATTGGCTGATGATGATTTTAGAACCAGCTAAAACACATTTTAAGATTCAGAATCCTTTCCTCCTTAGCTGAAAAACCACAAACTCGTTGTTTCTTGTTAATCAATAATAATTTCTCTAAATTTCATAAAGCTTTAGTATGCATTTATTTCGTAAAGTTTATATACAATTTTCAGAAAATCACAGAACTTCATATTTACCTAATCTTACTACTCTGGGGTCTTCTAATTCATTGGCTCTGTATAGATCTTCCGTAATAAACCAAAGTTCCGAGTTCTCTGCCTAGCACGTTACAGTCCCAAAGATCGGCAAAGGACCAAAACCGTGCAAGCGTTGGTCAAAAGTTTGCAGACGTCAAAGAGTCGGACAGCATCCAGGTCATCAAAGTAAGGGTAGGAGGCGGCAAACGACAAGCGACCCTAGTCCCTATTCTGCTAAGCTTTTATAAAAAAAACTTGAACATAGAAGTTACAATTTTAAAGTTTAGAGTGGTCATGATTGGTTGGTTAGGATCGTCCGATGTGCTCCCAGGATTTCAGTACAGTTCAAGGGGTGAGGTCACCGGTAAAAATTGTATCAAGTCGTTCCGGTTTTCTGTAAAAGTTATTGTTCCCCTTTCTTGGAAGACAACCAATGTGTCATCCTTGTTGGGGTACTGTGTTCAGAGGTCACTGCGAGGATCATGGAAGCTCTCGCGCAGGCACTGTTCACTCCGCGCCACATGAGAAAATGGCCACTTCATCGTGGAGTCCCGGCAGCCATCTTTGATTTAGGCCCAAATGCTAATTTAAGCGAAACAAACACAAAAGAATAATTAATATAAAGAAATAACAAATCTAATGTTTACCCCTTACTAATCCTTTTATGTGCTTGTATTTATCTAGCGCATAGCAACATTTAAAGCATTTATATTCACCATTTCGATCCTCCTTCTGGGCAACATTACAGAACATTACAAAGCAACACATATCATGCAATTTTCTAATTACCACATTTACTACTGTTAAAATGCGTACATATTTTAGTCATAAAAATTATATTAGCCATGCAATTGCAAATCCCACGTGTAATTTATATTAATAAGTGTTGGTTAATAAACATGCAAACTCATTTAATAATATTATAGTTAATAGATTATTTAATTAGTATTTTTATGCAAAATGGGGGCGGTATACAAAAGTTTGTAGAACCTGCTCCGTCAGGTCTCTAAACTGAAAATGGGTCTTTGAAGTGTCTTCGATCGAATATTCCATACTTCATGTGAATTGGCCTTAAAAGTGCTCTTCCTGCCAACTGTAACCACAAACTTCCTTATAAAATATGAAAAGAGTTACAATTTACATTCAAGCCACATGTGCAATTTCTATTGTTATCTAAAAGTATGGTCTTTGCAGAAGAACACAAAATAAATGGATTCATACCTATTCCAAACTTTATCACTGCTAGTTTTAATGTTGAATTTGGGAAGGTATCAATATATGGAAACATCTCTCGATCGGTAAACAGCCACTACAACGAGGCTGTTACAACGCATGCGATGTAATAACGCGTAGCCATTACTACCAGTGCTTAATTTGTGCCGGTGTTTTCCGGTGCTTAGCACCGGCACTTTTTTGACAGGGCCGGTGCTATACATTTTGTTTCAAGGAACAGCGCTGGTGAACTACATTCATGCACATGCCTAGACAGCTCAGCTGTACTTTCCCCACATCATCTGTGCTGCTCTCACGCTTACCCATTCATCAATGCAGGCTCCCTAGATGGCACACCAGTGACTGGATTTCAAACTTTCACAAAAAATAAAAAAGCAAACAGGCTTGTCAAGAGCTACCTTTATTTCTACAGCTAACGCGCCTTCCGCCTCCCTTGGGCCTTTAAGGGAATAAGAAATAGAAACAAGGCTGGCAATGGCAAACCTCATGTTCGTTACGAATCACGTAGGCCTTCAGCAGCTCCCTATTGGTTACTAAAGGCCTAGGGGACTGACGGGGAGGATGTTTGTATTTGCTCTTTTTGTATCTCATCGGATGCAGACGGCTCGGTAAGAGGCTATTTGATTTGGCTCACCTTTCATGTAAAAGAAAAGCATTTTTTATTGGCGAAATAGCGGGAATTTGGGGGGAAAATTTGTGTTTTTTACGTTTAATTACAGTACTTGAAATCTTCTTTTTAAATAAATAGGAAATTGTGTGCATTGATCTTTCTTGTGAAACTCTTTTAGCTGTTTGATTAATAGAGCAAACATTCTTGCCTCTCTGGTGCCTTTGGGTGAGGTTTGGAGGGACAGGCTCCATCTTGGACGGGACCCGCGCTGCTCGCGGTCAGCGTACCAGGTGTTGCACGCTGCAGTCGACCTTAGGCAAACCCTATTTAAGTGGGTTAGTTCAGTCGCGCTGCGCTCCGTAAGAGGCTATTTGATTTGGCTCACCTTTCATGTAAAAGAAAAGCATTTTTTATTGGCGAAATAGCGGGAATTTGGGGGGAAAATTTGTGTTTTTTACGTTTAATTACAGTACTTGAAATCTTCTTTTTAAATAAATAGGAAATTGTGTGCATTGATCTTTCTTGTGAAACTCTTTTAGCTGTTTGATTAATAGAGCAAACATTCTTGCCTCTCTGGTGCCTTTGGGTGAGGTTTGGAGGGACAGGCTCCATCTTGGACGGGACCCGCGCTGCTCGCGGTCAGCGTCCCAGGTGTTGCACGCGAAATAGCGGGAATTTGGGGGGAAAATTTGTGTTTTTTACATTTAATTACAGTACTTGAAATCTTCTTTTTAAATAAATAGGAAATTGTGTGCACTGATCTTCCTTGTGAAACACTTTTAGCTGTTTGATTAATAGAACAAAAATTCTTGCCTCTATGGCGCTTTTGGGTGAGGTTTGGAGGGACAGGCGCCATCTTGGACAGGACCCGCGCTGCTCGCGGTCAGCGTCCCAGGTGTTGCACGCTGCAGTCGACCTTAGGCAAACCCTATTTAAGTGGGTTAGTTCGGTTGCGCTCGGTAAGAGGCTATTTGATTTGGCTCACCTTTGATTTAAAAGAAAAGCATTTTTTATTGGCGAAATAGCGGGAATTTGGGGGAAAATTTGTGTTTTTTACGTTTAATTACAGTACTTGAAATCTTCTTTTTAAATAAATAGGAAATTGTGTGCATTGATCTTCCTTGTGAAACTCTTTTAGCTGTTTGATTAATAGAGCAAACATTCTTGCCTCTCTGGCGCTTTTGGGTGAGGTTTTGAGAGACAGGCGCCATCTTGGACGGGACCTGCGCTGCTCGCGGTCAGCGTCCCAGGAGTTGCACGCTGCAGTCGACCTTAGGCAAACCCTATTTAAGTGGGTTAGTTCGGTCGCGCTGCGCTCGGTAAGAGGCTATTTGATTTGGCTCACCTTTCATGTAAAAGAAAAGCATTTTTTATTGGTGAAGTAGCGGGAATTTGGGGGGAAAATTTGTGTTTTTTACATTTAATTACAGTACTTGAAATCTTCTTTTTAAATAAATAGGAAATTGTGTGCATTGATCTTTCTTGTGAAACTCTTTTAGCTGTTTGATTAATAGAGCAAACATTCTTGCCTCTCTGGTGCCTTTGGGTGAGGTTTGGAGGGACAGGCTCCATCTTGGACGGGACCCGCGCTGCTCGCGGTCAGCGTCCCAGGTGTTGCACGCTGCAGTCGACCTTAGGCAAACCCTATTTAAGTGGGTTAGTTCGGTTGCGCTGGGTAAGAGGCTATTTGATTTGGCTCACCTTTCATTTAAAAGAAAAGCATTTTTTATTGGCGAAATAGCGGGAATTTGGGGGGAAAATTTGTGTTTTTTACATTTAATTACAGTACTTGAAATCTTCTTTTTAAATAAATAGGAAATTGTGTGCACTGATCTTCCTTGTGGAACTCTTTTAGCTGTTTGATTAATAGAGCAAACATTCTTGCCTCTCTGACGCTTTTGGGTGAGGTTTGGAGGGACAGGCGCCATCTTGGATGGGACCCGCGCTGCTCGCGGTCAGCGTCCCAGGTGTTGCACGCTGCACGCCGACCTTAGCCACTCCCTATTTAAATGGCGGTGGGACGAACGTGCAGCGGGCGAACGCAGCGGGCGCGCCAGTGGCATGCCAAAGGCGCACCTAAGGCAAGCCCGTCTGCGCCCGTCAGCACTAAGTCAGTGCGCAGGGCGAGCCACTCTGCCGGTCCATACCCGGGGGAGACAAACGTTATCCACTATTCCGGCGATTCTTTGAAATCGCTTAGACCCAATCCTTGCCCGTCACATAGTGGTAAGTGGGGAGGCTCGATGAGGAACTATATATGTGGTGACTGTGGTTTCCGGTCAACTCCGGAGCCCCGTTCGTTGGTTGGGCCCGTTGGGTCAGTTAATCCTGAGATCATTAGGGCTTGTCTTATTAATGCTAGATCATTAAAAAAACACTATGTGGATGTGGCGGACCTGATTACAGATAATGGCTTAGACCTTCTGTTTGTTACCGAGACTTGGCTTGATGCCTCTTGTAACCCAATCGTGGCTTTGGCAACTCCAGCTGGTTTTAAAATCTTTCGGCTGGACCGCCCTGTAGGTAGAGGTGGGGGCCTGGCCATTTTGTATAGGGATTGTTGGTCCCTTGTCAGTGAATCTTGCACTCTTTGGGGAGATTGCGAGGTTCTGAACTTTCAATTGCAATTATCGGCTCACTTTACTTTGGGGGGCTCCCTGATCTATAGACCACCGGGTTCAGCCAGGGCTTTTCTGGAGACCTGTGGGGATGCTCTGGCAGAGCGTGCTCTGCGTTTCTCTAAGTATGTGCTTCTTGACGACATTAATCTCCATCTGGAGCACTCTGAGCTGACCGACTCTGCGGTGCTTTTGGATTTTCTTAATCTGGCTAACCTTTCCCAATGGGTTATGGATCCCACCCACTTGGGCGGACATACTTTGGATATTATCTGCTCCAATTTTCCTATTTTATGGGTGAAGCCAAGGCCAGTTTCTTGGTCAGATCATTTTCCTTCATTTTTTTCATGGGACATTAAACAATCTTGTCGCTCTGCTAATCGTTATCGTCCCCCTGTTACTAGGAAAGTGGATCCTGGGCGGTTTAGGAGCTCTCTGGCAGCCTCTCGCCCTTCCTTTCAGGGGGACTTGGAAGCAAATGTGTCCCAGTTCGCCGACTGGCTCTCAAGTTCGATCGAGATTCTGTCTGTTCCATGTCAACAAAAGCTGAGGAGAGAGTCCCCCTCTAAGCCTTGGTTTACACCTAGACTGAGGATTTTAAAACACAAATGCAAATTACTGGAGAGAGCCTGGCGCGCCAGTGGATACTGTGCTATTGCTAAACGTGCCCTTAGAACCAAACAAGAATTGTACTATACTGGGGAGGCCAAAGGGATGTACTACTCTGATCGCGTTGAGAGGGCCAATAACAATTCAAAAGAAATTTTTGCTATTGTACAAAATCTCCTGTCGCCTACTGCCCAAGTGGTAGTGACACCGTCCTCGGAGACCTGGTGCAATTCCCTTGCTTATTTTTTCAGGGATAAAATAGTTAGCATCCAAGATGAAGATTGTTGGTGCCACGGTGGTGAGGTCAAGTGGCAATCCAGCTCCTTTCTTCTCTGCATTTAGCCCGATCGATCTCCCTGGCTCTTTTAAGATCCTTAGGGCTTTAAAGTCGGGTTCACCTAAAGACCTATGAGCTGCCAGACTGTTGTCTGATGTTGCAGATACCATCAACTTAGAAGTCAATTATTTGATTAATAAATCGCTGTTGGAGGCGCTAGTTCCGCCGATATGGAAGCAGGCGCTGATTCTCCCTCTTCTGAAGAAGACATCTCTTGACCCGTGTCTCCCTGAGAATTATCGCCCTATCTCACTCTTGCCTAGTTTGGCGAAAGTGTGTGAGAGAGTGGTCACGACTCACCTTACTAATTTCATAGAGAGTGCTGGTTTGCTTCACCCGGCCCAATCCGGATTCCGTGCTTCTCATAGCACTGAGTTAGCCCTGCTTGAGGTGACAGAGGCAATCCGTGACTGTTTGGATGCCGGCGGGAAAGCGGTTTTGGTGATGTTAGATCTCTCAGCCGCTTTCAACACCGTGCCCCATTCTCTGCTCCTGGATCGTCTATCTGATATAGGCATTGGTGATTCTGCCTTGCAGTGGCTCCGGTCTTTTTTGGAGGGTAGGTCTCAGCAGGTTTGGATTCCCCCTTGCGCCTCCGTTCAACTGCAAATGACTACGGGTGTTCCGCAGGGCTCATCCCTTAGCCCCCTGTTATTTAACATCTATATGACCCCGCTGGTTTATCTCGCGGAGTCATTGGGGGCGAGAGTGATGGCCTATGCGGACGATACTCTGCTCTTATTTTGTTGGAATAAGGATGATGACTCGGTTACGGCGGTGCAACATTGTTTGTCGTCTGTCTTTCATTGGTTGGCAAATGCCCAGTTGAAATGCAACAAAGGTAAATCTGAAGTTCTCTTCTATGGTTCTTCTTCTTCTGGGTTTAGAGACAGGTTTTGGCCTCTGGATTTCCCTCGTCCTACCATTGGTAAAGGCGCAGTAAAAAATCTTCGCGTCTGGTTCGAGGAGAACTTGAATTTTGCAACTCAAGTGAAGAAGCTGGCTGGTGTTTGTTTTGGTATTCTTAAAATCTTGCAGAGGTTTCTTCCCTTTCTACCTGGTAAGGCTAAAGAAACTGTGGTTCGTGCCCTTATTCTATCTCGTTTGGTTATGCAAACGCCCTTTTGGTAGGCAGCCCAGGATATTTGGTTAAGAAACTGCAGGTGGTCCAAAATTCAGCGGCCAGGCTTCTCCTGGACGTGTGTTTTAGGCTTAGCATTCGTTCCCATCTGCGCTCTTTGCACTGGCTCCCAGTGGAATCTCGTTTGAAATTCAAGATGCTTTCTATTGTGCATCGGGCCCTTTATGGTCTGGGTCCTTGTTATCTGCATAAGAGGTTTGCCTTTTACACACCAGGGAGGCTGCTGCGTTCGTCTGCTCAGCTTTTGATCCAGACCCCTAGGTTTAATCGCCAAAGACTGGGTGGGAACTCCTTTGTCCGTAAAGCAGGTCTAGCCTGGAATTGCCTGCCTGTAGCACTTCGGGCTACCCAGGACCCTCTTCTGTTTAAAAGAAAATTAAAAACTTTGCTTTTTTAGTATGATCGGTTTTGCCTTTCTTCTTCCTCTTTTTCCCGAGTTTAGCGCCGGGACACTTTCGAGTAGCTGCGCGCTGTATAAATTAAAGATAACATAACATAAAATAACAGGCACATTCTACAAATGAAACGTGCTTCACATCTAAAGCCCCGAGCGTGTCGATTTTAAGTGGAAACCAGATTTGCATCAAGTCAGCATTTAAACCCTACACCTATCTGTAAGTACTTTTAGGGCTACTGTAGGAGATGTACCTACATTACTCAAGAGTCGTCAGTAAGGCTGGGCAGCTGGAGTTAAATGCCCTGGGCCGTGCAGTAGACAAAGTGCATGATTAAAATTAAAAACGCTTCATTATGAAAAAAAAAAAGGAAGCCTTCTGCGGGCTCTAAATAATACGACTTTTGCTGTAGAGTGTGCTGGAACCTGTATAAGGGAGGGAAGGAAGAATTATTTCAGCATTTTCCAGATTTTCTGTACACCAAAGGATGCAAGAGCTGGATATTTTGCTAAGGAAAAGCACACCACAAGATAGTCTGAATGGCAAGCCATGGGACATATGTGTAGGCAGATAAAACGCACGGGTGCTGTGAGTTCTGCTTGAAAAGGCTCCCTACAACTCTTTTTTCTGCACGGGAAGGGCATCCTGATGGGGTTTTCTTTATTGCACGTGCACCACGACTGAATATTCCACAGGCAGAGCGCCTGTCTTCACAGTGTCTATGGAACAGCGTTGCTTATGCTGGTGGACTGGTACGTTTCATTTTCCGTCTTACCCAAGCACATTTCAAAAGACCCTGCAAGCAGACTAATTCCTTATATTTGCTTCTTATGCAACTGTGTGAGCTTTCATCTTCCAGCTACACAGATTCACAACGGCAACATGGACAAAAAGCTCACACACTTTTTGTAATCTGAGAATTACTGAAAGTATTCGTTTGAAGCACGTTACTGCTATTATTTCCAGACCTATAGATTGATGGCAGGAACTTGCGGGATGAAGTATTTTATACTGCAGGTGTACAGCAAGACAGTCCTGTTCAAAAGCCTAGGTTTTTTGTGTGCTGAGGGAAGCTTTCATTGCTGCTGCTATTAATATGGTCTATGTGGCACTCTGAAAGGTGCACAATGATGCTGCCTATATTGTTAATAATGTGTGCCTGAGGACTCTTCCAATTGTATTTGGGCTTGGGCATGAGGCTGGCATTTAAAGTTGTTATTGGGCTTAGCATGACTGCCACATGGTTGATTTCCCACCCTTGGATCTGTGACTGATGCATCTCTGATATACAATGGCAGCAGCCTAATTAGTACATGCTTGGTGATTGAAATAGGCATGTTTAGTTTAGCAATTTTTTTATTATGCTTATCACATTTAAGTTTGCACTTTTTGTAGATTTTTATTTTTTTCAGTGGTGTTACTTTCTGGATGTCATCAGAGTAAAAGGATATATGACAACAATTCCTGTAGTCCACCAGGCCTGATGTTCTGTAATGTAATTTATTGTGATTTCATTGTGGGTGGGTCATAGGCCATGTGACATCACTTCCGCAACCCCTTACATTTTGGGGAATTGACGTCCATGGATTAGAGATGTGTAATGTTCTAAGTAACTCCACAGGAACACGCGTTTAGGTTTCAGTAGAGGTTTATTCATAACACCCCATCCATCAGCTCCATAAGGGTAACTGACCAACAGGTACAAGCTGAGTTCTAGGTTCTATGTTCTATAGAACCCAGAACTCTTGGGACAGGAGAAGGACATCACACATCTCCCATCCAATAACAAGATAAATACTAAATGTATTGAGAAATACAGACATAGTATAATCACTTAAAATCAAGAAACATCATGACAATTAAGTAACATAGTCTTTCATGTGAACAGGTACTGAGGTCTTTCGACCACTACGTCTCAGATCATTTTTCAACAACTCATCTGTACCATTGGACAATTTTTTACATGACTTATCCAACTCAGAATTATGCTTTATAATTACAACTCGATTTAGATTCCAAATTTTCCCATTTTCAAGTTTAACAGCATTTCTTAAACACATTACCACCCTCATGGGAGCAGTAAACTTGGACCAAGATAATGTACCGATTGGAGCCTTCACACGTACCCAATCTCCTACCTTTACCTTTACTTCTTTAACTCTTTTTCTCATATCAAAGTGAATTTTATTTTTTAGCTGTAGCTTCTCCTCTCTTTTCCTCCAAAGACCAATGCTATTGTCTTTCACACCTTTACCCCACGACATCCAACTAGGACACAATCTCGTGTTTGGAGTCCTGCCTTTAAATAATTCAAAAGGCGATTTACCCGTAGAGGTATGAGGAGTGAAACGATGAGCCAAAATACATTTTTGTAATTCATCTTTCCAATTCAAACAATTACTTCTAGAAAGTTGTATATTTTCCTTTATAACTCTATTAAATCTTTCTACTGTCCCATTTCCTTCTGGATGATATACCGAACATTTCTTATGAATGATACCACATGATGAAAGATAATCATTCATTTCTCCTGAACAAAACTGGGGACCATTATCTGATAATAGAGTTTTCGGGAAACCCTCTCTCATAAACACATCTTGTAAAAATGAAATGACACAAGTTGAGGTGATCTCTGAAACACATATAACCTCAACCCATCTAGAATAAAGATCAACCAAAACAATTAAATATGGAGTACGATGTTCTCCATTAAGAGGACCAACAATATCAATGGCAATGTCCTCCCAAGGACCATTGGGAAGTCTTCTACAAATCATGGGCACAGTGTGGGAGATAAGAACCTTATCACTAACTTTGCATTGTAGACATTCTCTGACCTCACGCTCAACTTCTAAATCCATAGCAGGCCACCAAAAACTAATTCTCAACCTTTCCTTAGTTTTGACTATACCTAAATGTCCTTGATGTGCCTCTTCCATCAATCTTTTTCTTAAAGAAGAAGGAGGAACCAATTTATTCCCTCTCAACAATATATCTTTATCTATCGATAACTCATCAGCCACCAAACGCCAAGTTTTTGATAAGGAATTA
This sequence comes from Triturus cristatus, assembly GCF_964204655.1. Lineage (NCBI taxonomy): Eukaryota > Metazoa > Chordata > Amphibia > Caudata > Salamandridae > Triturus > Triturus cristatus. The sequence goes on along the minus strand of NC_140579.1, from coordinate 1,015,508,968 downwards.
TCATGTGAACCTTTAGTTTGAATCATGTTCATAACTCTGACCAATTTGCTATCTTTTCTTAATTCCTCTTTCCACTCATTTTCTTTTACAACACCTGAGGTAATTTCACACACACTGACATCCTCTTCAACAAAATCATCATCAATCCATTCCTCTCCTACTTCACCAACCAAATGAGACAGACAATCAGCTGAAACATTATCAACACCAAGAAGATGTTCTACACTGAAATTAAACTCTTGTAAACCTACAACCCAACGTCTTATACGAGATGAAATTGAATCAAGTCCCTTTTTCATGAATATTTCCTTTAGTGGTTTGTGGTCTGAACATACCTTGAAACACGTTCCCCATATAAAATTTCTAAACTTATTGAGAGCCCAGAATACTTGCCTGCTTTTAGTAAAGTTTAACTCTTATATCACTCAGCACCTTTCACAATATTTTCCCGTTGATTTAATCTTCCTCGCACTGTCCAGTAAAGCGCGCTTTCCTTCAATCAAATACATTCAAAGTGATGCTTTTATGAGGCTGCTTCCTTTCTTCCTCAAAACACACGCCGTTAATAAAATGACATTTACAGTACCTTAACAGTCTGACAGATCACTTTCTTCTCCTACAAACTTCCGTGTTTTTCCCACTTTAAAATGCGACTAAACCTTGTCACAAAATCATCCCTGCTTGATGTTGAGGTGTTTATTATGTTATTTCTTCTTTTTTTTCTCCGCAATCGTCGCCAGTGTAATGTTCTAAGTAACTCCACAGGAACACGCGTTTAGGTTTCAGTAGAGGTTTATTCATAACACCCCATCCATCAGCTCCATAAGGGTAACTGACCAACAGGTACAAGCTGAGTTCTAGGTTCTATGTTCTATAGAACCCAGAACTCTTGGGACAGGAGAAGGACATCACAAGATGCTCAATCAGAAGCATATGCATTGGGGTTGTTAAACTGACCTCTGCAAGACTGAGGCCTACACCTTAGCTCACCATTGTGTAAAAATACTAAAATGCAGCTTTGTTGTACATGTTCTGTACCCTAATTCACTGTCTCCAAATTCTTGCTTCTCTTACTCTGTTTCTTACCTGCAGGCTTCCTATTTCCAAGCTCGGCAACAGGACTTAAAGTTCCTAAAGGCTTGTGCAGCTATACAAACTTCTAAAACATACCAGTTGAGCTTCCCCCTATCTTTGAGATCCTGTGTAAGATGACCAGGTTACATGCTACCAGGACAGCACTTTTCCATTCATACACGTTGCTTTTTATGTGTGTTTGTCCAATTGGCTCAGTTAAAATCAACAAAGACTACAACTCTCAGAATGCACTGATATGTCAAAGCAAAATCCATGAATGGAAAAGTAGCATCACTGTGACAATAAGCCATCAAGTCACTCTAAATCTGTTATTATCCTTGTCTACAGGCACCTAAAGCACTATGTTTCTTATTTAGTAACATCACTTCCATCCCCCCTTAGAAATAGAGAGCTCACGCCTTCAACTCTCCTGATGCAAGCGCATTCACATCTCTCATTGTAATTTACTTAAATAAAGGGATCTTCAGAAATGTCTCTCTCTTCGAAATCCTGCACCAATCTTTTTCGCACTTGCAGCACTTTCTCCTTTCAGATATCTGTATGATCTCTCTGTCTGGGCACATGCATCAGCATTTTACCATGCTCCTCCTGTAATTTCTCCACCATTTCAGTCTCTTGTAAAACGTTCTCCCTCGTTTTAGGTCCTTGAAATGCTTTGCCCATTTCCTTAGAATCCTGTGGCTCTCCCTTCTTACAGGCTTTTGCAGTTCTCCACGCCATCTATGATGCTGTTGTGTTATGCAAGTTCCTGGAAAATACACTTCCTTCTGACTTTTGATGCATTCCATACCTCAGTTCAATGTAAGAGTCGCATTACTAGCATGATGAAATGAAGGTGGATTTCAGCCATTAATAGTTTATCACTTATCTCTAATTATACTGTGTCTTGTAGACGCATTAGTAAAATGGCAAAAGTGAAACTACAATCCCCATGATGCTTTGTCCTGTCGTATAAAATGAGACACGCTTAGTTACCCTAACAGTACATAGCTTTCCTTGTATCCTGACCTCCATTCTTTCTCCTTACCAGTCACTGGAGATCTGCACCTCCTTCCGACAAGACATGGAATACTACAGCTAAGTAACAGTCTGGACTGCAACAGCAAACATAACAGAGTCTGAGGTGGTCTACACGTGTAACTTCGGGGGACTTTAGCTAACAAAGTGGAACACATGGATAAAGTTCTACTTCACTGAGGCACCTGATCATGACAAAATAAATGAATGCTACATTCTATCTGCCCTATTAACATATTGCCTGATTTTATGCTCTTTTCACCTGGAGGTACCACAAAATGTAATTCAGTTCTTGGCTGCTAGAAGTGGTGGCTTAGTTTTGCCACTGACATTCTTTAAGTGATGTGGTCAATATGGAAAAAATGCATTGATTTCATAATAGTGGCACTAACAGCTATAACCAAAAACATCACCTAGTCATGATTTAAACAGCACGGTCTTTCTCTAAGTAATCCCCAGTTTTCCTCTAGCACCAAATAAACAATATGTGGGTGCTTTCAGTGCATAGTTGCTGCTTGTAGTTATACCAAGGGCTGTTTGCTTTTGAAAAAGCAGCAAGGCAGGAAGAGCCAAAGTAACGGCCCACATTGTCACCAGGACTCCCAATTCCAGTGCTTAATTTGAGCTGGTGGTTGCAGGTGGTGACAACCAGCACTCATTTTGGGGACTGGAACAGAATGACAGAGAAAGGCAGAAAAGGTGTAAAGAAGGAGGAAGAGAAAGACTGAAAAACAGGGACGAGTGAAGAAAGCAGGTATGAACAGAACCTGCAAAAGTAAAATTAAGGGACAGGGAGCTTTTGCTGGAAGCTGACATAAATGTCAACCCCAAGTTCAGCAGCGCTGATAACGAGATTTTTGCTTTAGCCCTAGCACTTTTTATTTAACAAATCAAGCACTGATTACTATGCAAACCATTACATCGCATGCGCTTTTACAACGCATGCGATGCAATGGCTATCCACATCGTTGTAAGGAAACTGAGGCTGTTCCGTTTCCTCACAACCACGTGCACTGCCTCTTAGATGACGCTGGAACTAGGAGAGAGGAACCATGAGGATAGAGAGGTAAGGGGGATTGTGCTTGGAGTGGAGGTTACTTTTTTAGGGCTTATGGTAGTGTCGAAGTAGTGTTGTAATGTTTGTGTAGTGTAGTGTTGTTTTTTAGGATTTAGGGTAGTGTCGGGGGGTCGGGTAGTGTTTGAGTGTAGGGACTGGACTGGGGGTGGGGTGTCATGCTGGAGGTAGTATTTAAGGGTTTAGGGTAGTGTTGTGGTGTTTGTGTAGTGTAGGGTAGTGTTTTAGGTTTTAGGGTAGTGTCGGGGGGTCATGCAGGGTAGTGTTAGAGTGTAGGGGCTGGACTGGGGGTCGTGCGGGGGGTAGTGTTTTAGGGTTCAGGGTAGTGTTGTGGTGTTTGTTTAGTGTAGGGTAGTGTTTTAGGTTTTAGGGTAGTGTCGGGGGTCGTGCAGAGTAGTGTTTGAGTGTAGGGACCGGACCGGACTGGGGATAGAGGGAGGGTCATGATCGCGGTAGTGTTTTAGGGTTTAGGGTAGTGTTGTGTTGTTTGTGCAGTGTAGGGTAGTGTTTTAGGATTTGGGGTAGTGTTCGGGGGGTCGTGCAGGGTAGTGTAGTATTATTGTAGGGAAAGGACTGGGGGTTGGGGGAGGGTCGTGCAGTGGTACTACATTAGAGTTTAGGGTAGGGTAGGGTGGAGTCACTTACCTTGCAAACGTTTACCATGAGTATACCTTTTCCATGCATGCCTTTGCATTGAAATGACATGCATGGTAAAGGCATAGTCGTGGTAAAATTTTGCAGTGTAATGGTAGTCGTTGTAATTGACATCACGTAGTAATACCGGCGTTGTAATGGCATGCGTGGTATTGCTATGCGATGTAATGAGTCATATTCCTCTCTATATTGCTAGGACCATCTCAAAAACTGAGTAGATGCTTTACTACTCATGGACATCAGATCGTTTTCTCTGGCACATGCTTCAGTTAATATTTGAACCTCGACTTTAGATATCCTTACTTGTAAATTAGTTTACTATTTTTAATGATGTCCTACTACATTTATCACAAAACTGTTGTGTTTCGATTTAGATGCCCGTACATAGGTTTCCCTGAATCATGTCCTAATATAGGCACAATTTGCATTGCCCTTATTTAGGCATAGAATCCCAGTCCTTATTTAGGCATTAGCCATGCCATCCAAATACAGCCATGGTCACCTACATCCGTCCATCCCCACGTCACAACGAGTTCTTAGAAACCAGACCCTTAAGCCATCGGGACTTTCCCTAGCTAGGATTATTGATTTCTCCAAGAACTCATCTATTATGCATGAACTACTAGTCCTTAGGGGTTCATTAATGACGTCTTCCTCTACCCGACTTTATGTCAATGCTTGCATTCCTAAGCACCTTCCAGGTATAAATATACCTTCCCTTACCATTGCAAGCACGGCACGGCTCAGCTCGATACGGCTCGCAACGACAAGTTCGGAAATATTCGAGTTCCCGCCTGACGCACTGACCAGACGCTGTCATCCCTGCTTGCAGAGAATCCAGCTTCCAGTGCACTGACTCCCTTCGCGGGGTGTTGGAGTTTGAGATTCGGAAAGAGATTCCCACCTCTCTCATTCTAAGGTATGGAGCTGACTAGAACCTAGAGGGACTCTTGGCATATAAAACGTAGTATATACTATACTATAGAAAACAGCACCTACTTCTTTCCTTGTACTACACTTAGGTTAGGTACACTGGGGTTGAACTATTTAGAAGCGTCAGACGAGTATTCACTTTTTAGCCTGTGTTATTTATGTATGTATAAATGAATATATGTCATAGCTAAAAGACAATGCTATTGCAGTATTATTTCTTCTTACTGCTTATGCTGTGCGTATTATATCTTGCTGACTGTCTAATGATTGTAACAGCTCATATCTCTTACACGAGAAACAAGACTGTTCAATAAATCCTTTTATTGAAACGCCCGTCTATCTATTTCTGTGTAACTCTGAAGAAACTAAGCATGCACGATTGACTGAGTGAAACTGTTATCTATTGTGAGACACGTTCCGATTCTAGGGGAAACAAAGTTGTCATGTTTATGCGGTTGTCAGAAACTACTCCCTTCTTGTTTATTCGAGAAGTTTCTAGTGACCTCTGAGTTCGCTGGCACATAAAGTAATTGAGTTTAATGTACTCGATAGAGGCATACTGACCTTAGTCCTATGCAAAAACTATAGTGTGTATTATTCCAATGCGCAGAGCCTATAAGGGAAATAGAAACTACACTACAAAACGCCTTTCTGAGTTCTTGTGTCTTCCTTAATTCACTATGCACTTACTCAATTTGGCAAAGGGTGGCACTGTTTTGGGTTACACCATTTCCACCCGGCCCCAAAGTCTAATCATACTGGCACTAGGCATTTATAGGTATCAACCCCCTCTATTTCTGTATTACCTAGGCACCATTTATACTTTCTATTTAAAACTTTGATTTTATCCATATTTATTGTCAGTTTTTTCCTGATACAATATTTATAAATAACCACTATTTTCCTCTGAAGACCTAAGTCTGTTATTTCCATACTGACAAGGACGTCTGCATATGAAAGATATGTGATATGTGAGCCGTTCATTTTATGGCTAAAAACTATTTGTTGCTGCTTAACTGTAGGTAAATTTGCTAAAAAGCAAATATTAGAGGGGCCAACACACACCCTCAATCAATTTTTAATTGATATTTTACGAGACAATGCTTCTTCTAAATCTACTTCTACTTGTGCCCAGTTCTCTTGCGTAGTTTTTGCAGTTTTACAAGAATGCCTTTCGGGATTTCAAATTTTACTAACATTTCACATAACTATTTGCGGTTCACCAGATCAAAAGCAGCATGAGAGTCTACAAAGCAACAACATAGGGGCATATTTACAAGGGCTTTATCTCCGCTTTTTTGACTTTTAAAGCCAAAAAAGCGGAGATAAAACTATCACCCTATTAACAAGAGGGTGCTAACATGCATTAGCACATGTTAGCACCCTTTTACCCAACACCTCCCTTTGCATCTCTAATGAGATGCAAAGTAGGCGTCACTGGGCAGGACAACCTTGTAAATATCGCTGATGTTCACATCGCAATATTTACAAGGCTGCCCCAGAATTTTAGCACACGTTAGTTTTTGAAAAAATGCTGTTTTCTCCAAAAACTAACATCTGCTAAAAAGCAGGCTTACCTATCCCTAACATTGGGGTGGATTATGCTGATATCAGCAAGGTTATCGCCGTTTTGCAGGGAACATCGCTGGAAAACCAGCGATCTTCCCTGCAAAACGGCGGTCTCCCCGCTATCTCTGGAATTTTTATCGCCTTGGAGTAACGCGTTGTTAATAACGCGTTACCAGGGCGAGAAATTCCAGAGATAGACGGCGATAAATAACAAAGCGCTAAGCACGCTTTGCGTTTATTTATTTATTTATCGCCGTCATTGCAGATATGCCCCATAGATTGCCAGTTGACCACAAACTCTTTGAAACCTTCCTGTTCAAATGGAATGAAATGTTTTTGTTTTCGTCCATTCTTTTAACAGGTTCAAGAATATTTTAGAAAATATTTTTTCTCTCTCATCTACTAAATTTATCAGCCTGTGTTTTTTGTCGGGCAGTTGCATCATCTTTTTTATATATGGGTTTTAGAACAGTTAGTTCCCTTACAGCTTTCCGGCAATATTCCTGTCTTTAATATACTTAGGAATGCTGCCTTGACCACCAGCCTTCATTTGTTTATAATTGCTTCTAGATTGCCTGGACCATCTATTCTAGTTAAATTTAATGCATGATTGTTTTCTTTATAACCACCAGTGAAAACTGGGCAATTGAATCCTTTTCTGTTAGAAAGGTTTCATCTCGCAGTGTATCAGAATAACTATTAGAATATATTTCCTCTAAATATGTTACCCATCTTTCCTCTCCCGCCAAACACAGCGTCTTTCCTATCTACTTGACCATCCCATGCTGCGCAGGATACTACATTTCTTAAACATTGTTTAGAAGCTATTACATTAAGCATACGTTTCCAACATGTATCATGGTGTGCATTATTCTTTTTATTTGGTGGGCTTTGATGGTCTCCTTTTGCAGTGAGGAGAGGAGCTTTTATCTCATAATTACACTTAAACTTAAGCCTTATCTGGATTTTTAAACATCTACATTCTTCACCAAACAACAAGTTTTTTCCTATTGTCAACTTTGCTTGTAACTATTTAATTTTACCTTTAGACATCGGACTACCTGCTTGATTATTTAATTGCGCCAATTTGAAAAATCATTCAGCACTTCATCACACTGAATTAGATCTTTCTGCTGCTGAACACTTGCTGACAGAAGTAACAGCTTGGTCCTTGTGATACGGCATAAGTAACATCCCTTTATGAAAATTGTGAGAAGTTGGCCTGGCATATGCTGGTCACTAGTTATAGTGGCCACCTTGCACCAGTCCAATTCGACTCTTATGGTCGATAGGTTTAAGACAACCTTTTAAAGAAAGCTATCCTAGTGGTAGCTGTGGAGAGCAGCCTTCAGGCTAAGTCTCAGAGGAATGTAAAGCAGCTTGTTTTACCTTATAATCTCTTGAATTACCAAATGAAAGGACACCACACAGGTATATATATCAAATATATATGTATTTATTTCTAGACACACTCTACTAATCTCTTTATGAGATTAGAAGCCAGGAACACATTCAAATATCAACGTTTCACAATAAGTTAAGAACAAATATGGCTGGGGCCCTAGGGGTGTACCAGACCATATACTAAAAAAGAGTTTTAAGAAAGTCGACTTGCAGAATGACAAGGCCTAGGGCCTGTAGAATTGCTTGGGCTTCACGACTGAAGTGATAGCAGGTAAGTAACAGACCCACCGGAGACGCGTGCAGTGTGAGAACACAGACGCGGGTTCCCTATTGATTACAAGGGAGCAAGTCGCGGTTTGATTTTCAAAGTTTTAGGGTACTTCGAGGAAGTCTACAAGCAAGCCTCTTACAAGGTCAGTAGTTCGAGGGCCAACACACAGTAGGGCACTGTAGTGCACGAGTTACCTCACCCAGGGAAGCCGGGTGCATAGGTGTCTTCTGGCGTCGGGTCGGGTCGCGTCGCTGTTTTCTATGGAGACCAAAGAAGACTTGCTGCTTGCGGCGACTGAAGAAGTGTCCGGTGGAATCCAAGGCTGGATTCAAGATGGAGAAGACCTGAAAATTGAAGGGACAGTGTTCACAGTCACTTGCTAGTGACCCGGGGCCAGGAAGATGGATGCCCACGGATGTTGGGTGATTTCAGGTCATCGATGGTGTTTTGACTCTTCGCTCACGAGGTCCAGGAGAGTTTGACGATGACCAGCAGCTGGATTCGGAGTGTGCCATGACGTCTGCAGCTGATGGCAGTATCGGCAACCGGATTGGAGCCAACAAGCCTTGGAAAAAGCAAGTCTTCTGTAGAGTGAAGAAAGTCGATGGTGCAGACCAGCAAGGTTTGAGGGACTCACCCAGCGAAGGTGAGTGAGGGCAGGCAAGGAGCAACCATGGGAGCCCTTTTAGTTGCTAAGAAAGTTTTCAGGGGACCCACTAGCCAATGAGCAAGGGATCGCAAAGATGCCTCTTGAGGAAATGCTTCACAGGAGCCCACGGTCACTCGGGATGTGGTAGACCTCAGATTGTTGCTGCAAAACCTGCTGGAGGCTTGGGCCATAAATGGTCCAAAGCACAAGTTCGTTGAACATCGTGAAGGGGTTGCACTCGACAATAGTGCATGGTTACCAGGTATTGCAGTTCCTCATCACTCGTGCGGTCCAGACGCCACACCTTCACTGGGGACTCAAAATAGCCAACGAGAGGTCAGGAACTCTGCCTCTGGGGTTGCAGAGACTTCGGACTACGGCAGGAGCGGGAAAGTTTGTGACCATTGTTTCAAGTTTTGGTGCCTGCCAAGCAGGGGAGTCACTCCTTGACTCCAAGGGAGATTCTTCTGTCTTCCAAAGGTAGTGGAATGTCGAAGGGCCAGGATTCTTCTTGTAAAGCGTCATCCAGGGGTTATCTAACTTGCAATGGCAAGGTGTACCTATCTTATAGTGAAAGAAAGGGAGGGACTAGCTCTATGACCACTCCTCTAGGAGGGTCAGAGGGGTGGATGGTTACACCCACTCCCCTTTGTCCAGTTTCGCGCCAGAGCAGGGGCTGGTAGCCCCTGAACCAGTTTGAGCTGGCATATGCACAAGAGGAGCCTACTGCTCCCCCAGTGCAGGACTTCAAAGCATTCTAAGAGTGCACCCACCCAGCTCCAATACACTAAATCCTGTCTGGAAGGTGATGACACCTCCCTGTGACAGGATGCCTATTGTTGGGCTTCCTCCACTTTGAGTTTCGGTAAGCAGCAGGAGGGCAGCCCAGTGTCTGTGCTGGTGACATCCATTTTGTGATGCCAGGGCTCTTTCAGATTTCTACCGTGTTACCACAGTAGGTACATGTAGGAGAGTGGCATTGACTGCATAGTTGTCCCCAACTTTTTGCTGATGTTTTGACTTTAGCCAGGCTGTGGCCCTGCTATCCAGGACCCCAGCCTATCTGCTTCCTCTGTTAAACGATGTGAGTATCCTAGGTACAAACCAATTGGATGCTGAGGGTGCCCTGACAGTCCCTTGTAGATGGTACCCTAGGTACCCAGGACATGGGTCCCTCAGTAGGCCTACCAGGGCTGCAGCACTTATTGTGCCACCCTGGGACAGCCACACAAACTGACACCACCAGACCACTACTGTAGTCTGGGTAAGGTGGTGCTAGCACCCCTTACAGGGATATAGGTACCCTATATCCCACCCCATTACAACACATGTACTCTCATAGGTCACCCCTATAGCAGGCCTTGCTAATCCTACAGGGCAGGGTGCTGAGATATGTGTGAGGGGGGACCCCTACCTGAGTAGGGCCTCTCTGCAACCCTCGTAAAATCATTGCTGGGTTGTTTGTAGTGTAGCCATACCATATACTCTTAACCGCATTATAAGTCTATCGCGATAGCGTGATAACTTGAGAATGGCTACACAGAACCATATCGTGTTTGGTGTCAAACATGTAGGAATCGTACCCCCAGTCCAGCCATGGGCATGAGGGCACGATTCCCCCCTGCTAGAGGGGCGATATGGGAAAAGCGGCAGAATTCGGACACCAATTTAAAAGTGCACAAGTAGTAAAAAATGGCTACTACCCGCCACCCACACTACTCTGGCTGGCTGTTGCTGGGGAAAACCCCAGCCTCGCTAGCTGGACAATAGGGCTCCTGTGGCAGGGAGGTGCTAGCATCTCCCCAGACAGGATAATGTGGATTGGAACAGGGTGGGTGCACCAAATGTCCTTTCAGAGTTGCACGTAGGCAGCTGCAGAGCCCTCATTCTGCATACACCACTTGGAACCGGTTCAGGGGCATCCTGCCCCTCGCCCAGGCGGGAAACACACAAAGGGGAGAGGGTGTAGCCGCCCTTTTCCCGCCTCACCACTCATTGGTGGACACTACTCTGGACACTCCCCTAATCTTGGGGATAAAGGTGAATAACGTGGCACCAGAGCCTCAGATTAATCTTGAACTTTACAGTCTTGACCTTCAACTTGCTGCTGCCCAGCTGACGGAAGAAATCTCCCTTGGGATAAAGGAGTTATCCCCCTGCTTGGCAGGCACCTGAAACACTGCAAGTGACCCGGTTGGAACTTCGCTGCTCTCACGAACTTCATCAACTTCCAGCACCCTTGAGGTGGGTTTCCTAAGCATCCCAGAGGCCAGTGAGTGTGCACAGCAAACCTGTGTACCATGGACCGTGTGGGTGCCGAGATTCCCAATACCCCAGGACACTGGCCACCTCTTGTGTAGCACACGATCCTGACAATTGGGGAAGTTGTGCTTTGGCCCATTATTAAGCCAACCACCAAGCAGCATCCGTGCCAAAGATCAGCACCCCAGCCCCTTCTGGTGGCCCGTGGGCTCCCTTTTATGCACTCCATTTTGCTGCCTTCCATGGTCCCTTGTCTCTCAACTTGTGGGCCTGAGCGGAGGACAATCTTGACAACTAAGAGTTCTCCTGGTTGCTCCAGGTCTTTTCTACAGTCTCTCCAAAGGAGACCTCTCACAGACCACGTGGGTGTGCACCAGTAGCTGATTTGTTTATCTTGCATGGGTTGCGGTTGCCAAGGCTTAGTGGATCCAATCCGGACACTAACACCGCAGCAACCCTCATCCAACAAGGGACAGTCACCCTTTTGAAGCTGGCCTTCCTTGAAGCCTCCCGGAGCCCGTGGCTGCAGATCCAAGCTACACCTCTTTCAGCACCCGACATTGAAGGGCTCTTTGCTTTGAGCTCCCTGGTCACTGTGCCGTGACCCAGACTCTGTCCCCTCTGCTTTCAGGTTCTTCTCTTCAACTTCTACAACTTCAATCTTCACGGCATCATCGACGCTTTTGGCTAGCAGCACTTTTGAACATTTTCCCATTGAAAATCAGCCCGCGACCCGACATCGAAAACGACCTATGCACCCGGCTTCCCTGGGGCAGGTAACAGTGGTACCTCGGTACTCTTGTGGTAGTGGGCTTCTCAAAAGCTTAAGTCTAAAGTTTTAACTTTGTACTCCTGCTAGAAGTGACTTTAATCTGTGTAAATCAAACCGCGACATTCTCCATAGGCTTTAATGGAGATCCCGATAGCAGCTATTTCCACTGCACGCGCCTCCCGTGGGTCCCCTTCCTCATAACCTGGGGTGGATTCTTAAGGGGCCAGCGATCCTAAATGCCCTAGGCATTGTCTGTAGAATTGTCGTGGTTCTCATACCACTTTTTTGATATATGGTTTAGTCCCCCCGGGGCCCTGTGATTCCTTTGCTATTTATTGTGTTTATAAATGCTTGTTTGAATTGTAACTTTGCCACTAGCCTCATAAAGAGACTGTGGGATTCTGTCTAGAATAAATACATATATTTTATATATATACCTGTGTGGGCTACTCTTTCATTTGGTTATTCAAGAGGTTATTATGGTAAAACAATAAGCTTAACACTCCTTCAAGACTTAGCCTGAAGGCTGCTCTCCACAGCTACTACTAGGATAGCTTTCTTTAAAGGTTGTCTTAAACCTATCATCAATAAGAGTCGAATTGGACTGGTTCAAGGTGTCCCTGTAACTAGGAGACAGCATATGCCAGGCCAACTTCTCACAGTACATGTCATCCCTTCTAGAAGGGTGGGATCCTACTCCCACATGATGTGGGGGTATGATTCCAAGTTGTTTGACACCAAACACGACATGTTTTGATGCAGTCATTCCATAGTTAGCATTAACCGGGAGGTTATAATGCACTTAAGAGTATATGGTTTAACCACATCCACAAACGGCCACAGGGAATAGACCCTGCCAGCTGCAGAGGGGCCCTGCTCAGGCAGAGGCACCCCCTCACATTGTAAACCAAGCACCCTGCCCTCAGGATTGATAGCGCCTGCCATAGGGGTGACTGATAGGTTTATATGTGTGTGTATGGTGAGATATAGGAACCTATACCTCAGTGAGGAGTGCTAACACTACCTCACCCAGGCTGCAGTAGCAGGCCTGAGGTGTCAGATTTAGTCTGCTTCCCAGGGGTGGCATAATACATGCTTTAGCCCCTGGTAGGCCTGTAAAGTACCTATGCCCTTGGTACCTAAGGTACCATATACTAGGGGCTCATAAGGCACCACAGTAACCAATCACTAGTGCATCTAATATGCACTCCAAGTCGTTTAGAGAGAATAGAGAGACTGGAGCCCTGATTTGCAGGGACCGAGCCTGACTATAGCCAGAAACCAGTGTATACATCAGAAACAAAGTGGGGGCAACATAAGTGCAGATCCTACTCTCCTACACAACCCCCCCAAACGCCGGGACATTAAACTAACCTTGACCAGTTGAGTCTTCATGTTCTAAGTGGAAATACCTTGAGAATCCATCTGCATTGGCATGTTGGGTCCCAGGTCTATGTTCCACTGTATAGTCCATCCCCTGTAGGGAAATGGACCACCTGAGCAGTTTAGGATTTTCACCTTTCATCTGTTTGAGCCATAGGAGGGGCTTGTGGTCAGTCTGAACTATTAAGTGAGTGCCAAACAAGTATGGCCTCAGCTTCTTCAGGGCCAACACCACAGCAAAGGCCTCCCTCTCTATAGCTGACCAACGTTTCTCTCTAGGGGTCAGCTTTCTGCTTACGAAAGCTACTGGCTGGTCTTGACCTTCATCATTTAGTTGAGACAGTACAGCTCCCACACCCAGCTCTGAAGCACCTGTTTGGACAATGAACTTCTTTTGGTAGTCTGGACTCTATTAGATGGGGGCAGTGCACATTGCCTGCTTGAGGTCATCAAATGCCTTCTGACAGCTAGCTGTCCACTGAACCTCCTTTGGCATTTTCTTAGAGGTCAGATCATTTAAGGGGGTCACTATAGATCCATATCCCTTAACAAACCTCCTATAGTACCCAGTCAGGCCTAAAACGGCTCTAACCTGTGTCTGGGTTGTTTGAGCTACCCTGTCCATTATGGTCTGGATCTTGCTCTGCAATGGTTGAACCTGACCTCCACCTACAAGGTGGCCCAGGTACACAATCTGACTCTGCCCTATCTGGCACTTAGTGGCCTTGACAGTGAGGCCTGCTTTCTGCAGGGCCTCCAAAACATTTCTGAGGTGGACCAGGTGATCCTGCCAGGTGGAACTAAAGACAGCAATATCATCTAGATAAGCTGAGCAATAAGTTTCCATACCAGTCAGAACTTTATTCACCAACCTCTGAAAAGTGGCAGGTGTATTTTTCAAACCAAAGGGCATTACCACAAAGTGATAGTGCCCACCAGGGGTTGAAAATTCAGTTTTGGCCTTGGCATCATCAGCTAACTTGATTTGGAAGTAGCCAGCTGTTAGGTCAAATGTGCTCAGATATTGGGCTGAGGCCAAAGTATCAATGAACTCATCTGCCCTTGAAATTGGGTAGGCGTCAGTCCTGGTGACTGCATTGAGGCCACTGTAGTCTACACACAACCTCATCTCTTTCTTACCACCCTGAGTGTGAGGTTTTGGCACTAGGACTACTGAACTAGCCCAAGGGCTATCTGAAGGCTCAATAACTCCTAATTCCAACATTTTCTGGACTTCAGTCCTGATACAGTCCCTGACATGGTCAGGTTGCCTGTAGATTTTACTCTTGTCAGGCAGACTGTCTCCAGTGTCCACCTCATGGGTGCACCAGGAAGTCTGACTTGGGGTCAGGCTAAACATATGTCTGAACTGTTGCAGAACTTGTCTGCATTCAGTTTGTTGATGCTCAGTGAGGTTGCTTGCCAAAGCAACACCATCAACTGACCCATCATCAGGGTTATGTGAGAGCAGGTCAGGGAGAGGGTCACTCTCCTCCTCCTGGTCCTCATCAGTTGCCATGAGCAAGCCCATGTCAGCCCTGTCCACATATGACTTTAATCTGTTGACATGGAGCACCCTAAGGGGGCTCCTGGGAGTTCCAAGATCCACCAAGTAGGTGACTTCTCCCTTTTTCTCAACAATTGTATGGGGGCCACTCCATTTGTCCTGGAAAGCTGCTGGGGCCACAGGCTCCAACACCCACACTTTCTGGCCTGGCTGGTAAACAGTCGGGACAGCCTTTTGGCCATGCCAAGCTTTTTGCAATTCTTGGCTAGCCTCAAGGTTTTTGGTGGCCTTCTTTATGTACTCTGCCATCCGGGAGCAGAGACCAAGTACATAGTTCATCACATCCTGTTTGGGAGGTTTGAGAGGTAACTCCCATCCCTCCTTCACCAAACATAATGGGCCTCTGACAGGGTGCCCAAACAGAAGCTCAAAAGGGCTGTAGCCAACCCCCTTCTGTGGGACCTCCCTGTATGCAAACAGAAGGCAGGGAAGTAAAAGGTCCCATTTTCGCCTAAGCTTTTCTGGGAGGCCTTTAATCATTCCCTTGAGGGTTTTGTTGAATCTCTCAAGAAGCCCATTGAATTGTGGGTGATAAGGAGTAGTGAATTTGTAGTTGACACCACACTCCTTCCACATTGCTTTCAGATATCCTGACATAAAGTTTGGATCTCTGTCAGATATAACCTCCTTAGGGAAACCCACTCTGGAGAAAACTCCAATGAGGGTTCTTGCCACCACAGGGGCTGTGGTGGTCCTTAGGGGAAATGCTTCTGGGTACCTGGTGGCATGATCCACTACCACCAGGATAAACCTGTGCCCAGATGCTGTTGGAGGGTCAAGGGGACCAACAATGTCAATCCCTACCCTTTCAAAGGGAACCCCCACCACAGGTAGTGGTATCAGGAGGGCCTTTGTTGTGCCACCTGACTTGCCACTGGCTTGGCAAATGACACAGGAGCAACAACACTCCTTGGTGTCCTCAAACATGTGTGGCCAATGAAAATGAGGGACAAGCCTGTCCCAGGTCTTGTTTTGGCCCAAGTGTCCTGCCAATGAGATGTCATGTGCTAGGGTAAAGAGGAACCCCCTAAACGTCTGAGTTATTACCAACCTCCTGGTGGCTCCAGGGGGAGGATCTCTAGCCTCAGAATATAGGAGCCCCTCATCCCAATAAACTTTATGGGACCCACTAGCACTCCCAGCAGCTTGCTGTCTGAGGAGTTCAAGAGATGGGCAGCACTGTTGCTCCTTACTCAGATCTTCCCTGGAAGGTCCCCCTGCCCCCAAGAACTCAACCTGATCAGGCTCAGGTCCCTCTGGGGAAGTTCCTTCTTCAGGATCTGCTTCTCCTCCCTCAGGAGGGGAATCTGAGACAGAGGGGAAGGCACAGCCTTAACCCGACTGCTCCTCCTCTTGGGTAGCATCTGTTCCATAGTTTCAGGATCCAGGGATGGTTCAGCTTTATGCATTTTGGCTTGTGGCCTGGTCACAGAAAATACCTCTGCAGGTATGCCCAACATCTCAGCATGAGTCCATAATTCTACTTCAGACCAGGCTGAAGTCTCCAGATCATTTCCCAACACACATTCGACAGGGAGGTCTGCACTGACTACTACCTTTTTGAGGCCAGTTACCCCTCCCCAGGAGAAGTTCACAACTGTCAGACTATGGTTGGTCCTGACATTGCTTGCATTGGTCACCTGGTACATTTCACCCAGGATGATCTGTGCAGGGTCCACTAGATCCTCTGCCACCATGGTGACACTAGCACCTGTGTCCCTGAATGCCAAAGCCTGTTTGCCATTTATTATAGGCTGCTGTTTGTACTTGCCCAGATTACTGGGGCTCACTAGGAAGGACATATCAAGGTCTCCCTCACAAACTAGCATTGCCTGTGTTGGTACTCTGACTAGGCCAGAGTCCACATCTGAACCCAGGGTCAACCCTAATACACCCATATTCTGATTACCACCTCCACCAGTACTTGTACTAGGGGGAACAGTTGCCTTAGGGGCTTGAGTGGTGGTGGTTTGGTCTTTGGTCTTTGTACAATCAGAAGTCCAGTGCCCTTTTTGTTTACAGAATTTGCACCAGGGCTTCTTTTGGCCTTCTCCCTTTGTAGACTGTGAATCCCCACCAGATGCAGATTTTGGGGGCCCTTGTGAAGACTTCTGGTCTTTTGCCTTATCCCCACCTTTCTCAGAGCCTTTAGGATCTTGCTTCTTGGTGTCACCCCATTGGTTCTGGGTTTTCTGCCGCCTCACCCTGATTCTGACCCATTTGTCTGCCTTCTTTCCCAATTCTTGGGGAGAGGTCAGATCAGAGTCCACCAGGTACTGACGCAACAACTGTTTTTGGCAATTATTAAGGATCTGTTCTCTCATGATAAGATTATACAATCCCTTAAAATCAGTAACTCTACTACCAACCAGCCAACCCTCCAGAGCCTTGGTTGCACAATCAACAAAGCCAGTCCAGTCCTGAGTCTGTGCTTTCAAGGTGTCTCTGAACTTCAACCTGTACTGTTCAGTGGTTAAGCCAAACCCATCTATCAATGCACTCTTCAGGACTTCATAATCATCAGCATCCTCTTCTCTAACAGTGAGGAGCTTGTCTCTACCTTTATCAGAAAAGGAGAGCCACAAGATTGCTGCCCACTGTTTCTGGGGGACCTGTTGAACTTTACAGGGCCTCTCCACAGCAGTTATCCATTTGTGGATATCATCCCCACTCTGGTAGGGAGGAACAACCTTGGACAGGTTCCTATCATCTGGAATGTAATCTCTGCCTCTAGGGACACTGTTGCTGCCACCAGGGGTATCTAACCCCTCTTTTCTAGAAGCTCTCTGGCGCTCAAAGGCTTCTCTATCTAAGGCCAATTGCTTGGTTCTGAGGGCAAGCCTAGCTTCCTCATACTGGAGCATCTTGTACCTTCTTTCAAAGGAGGTCTCTCTATAGAAGTATGAGTTCCTCTTCTGGACAGATTCTCTGCCACAGTGAGATTCCCTTGAAGGGGACCTAGGCCTCTCTTCACTTCTGTCAGCTCTCTTAGGGAGAATTTCCCTGTCCATTGCAGACCATTGTGGGTCTGGCCCTTCAATCACAGACTCCAGGTCATCTTTATTTTCATCATCAGACCCAGAAACTTTGGCTGACCCACCCCCTGTTCCAGATCCACCAGCTCCTACAGCCAGTCTGAGATCATCTGCAGTAAGCAAATTTATCAGGTGTTGTGTGGAGGGACTCTGTCCTTGCTTCAGGTGTCTTGCAACACACATGGCCTTCAAGTCAAAGTAGGTAATGTCCTTGTACTGAGGCTGGGTGGACCCACTGGCTCCATCCCTTGAGGACATTCTAGTGTTGTGCAGTGTTGTACTACCTACACTAGTTTGTGGCCTACTGATCCTAGCTTGAGCTGTAGCAAGGGTGTGCTATCCCTTCACAAACAGCTCTCAGTTCAGTAGAACTTATTGATACTAAGCTTGACTTTATATGTAGCTTGAGTACCTTTAGTGGTTTTCAGTTAGTAATTCAAATAGAGATTTTCTGGTAAAACAATGGCAAGCTGGAATCCCACACGCTGCCCACCAATGTGAGAAGTTGGCCTGGCATATGCTGGTCACTAGTTATAGTGGCCACCTTGCACCAGTCCAATTTGACTCTTATGGTAGATAGGTTTAAGACAACCTTTTAAAGAAAGCTATCCTAGTGGTAGCTGTGAAGAGCAGCATTCAGGCTAAGTCTCGGAGGAATGTAAAGCAGCTTGTTTTACCTTATAATCTCTTGAATTACCAAATGAAAGGACACCACACAGGTATATATATCAAATATATATGTATTTATTTCTAGACACACTCTACTAATCTCTTTATGAGATTAGAAGCCAGGAACACATTCAAATATCAAGGTTTCACAATAAGTTAAGCACAAATATGGCCGGGCCCTAGGGGCGTACCAGCCCATATACTAAAAAAGAGGTTTAGGAAAGTCGACTTGCAGAATGACAAGGCCTAGGGCTGAAGAACCAGAACCTTTTGGGCCTGGCGGCCCAGGGTACGCCTTAATCTCCGGGGTTCTCCTGCTCAGCTACACAGAGACACGGGACACTCTGTTAGGCGTTAGAAGATCGGATTTATTAGCTGCAGCTAGTACAGTTATCCCAGAAGTACACGAGGTAGGTTCTCAGGAGACTGCCACTTCACTCCGTGGCGCACAATCTTATATAGTGCATATGTGAAATATACATTAACCAAATACACACCCAAAACATACAAGAAAGAGCCAATAAGAAAAGTTGGAAAACAGAACAGAACCAATAGAAAAGGTTTGAAAACAAAGTATTAGATGACTCGAAGAAGCCTCTCCTCCGACTGTGTTTGTCACCCCTCCCACGAACTAATTCATTAACAGATCTGCAACCAACTTGCAGGTGGCGAGATACGTTTGTGTGTTTTGGAGGACAGTTGTGAAACGAGAGAATGCTAGCAGAGGACAGCGAAGGCCAGACGATAAGATAAAGTCAGAAGAGAATAGTGTGAACCAACAGCTAGTTGAGACGGGGATTAGGAAAACCAGACAGGGATTAGTGTATTCGGCGAGTCCTAACACCAGTTTTGTAAATAGAGGCAGAAGGCTTATTTCGACACGAAGCTGCAGGAAAAGCAGAATAGACTTTGTTTGCCGTGCTGCCTGAGTGAGGGCAACACAAAATGGTGGCGGAGCACAAAATGGCGGGTCGATTCGATCACGATCGAAAATCGAATTGTCTCAGACCCTCCTTTTGCCAGAACTTAGGCAAGATAGACTCATGTTAATCTGAGTCAATGTCGATGGCCATGAGGTCATCGAGCTGTTGCTGTAGCATCATTCTAATATTCTCTGTTCTTTGTGATTTGGGTTTAGGGATGCACATAGTAGCACAAAGGTCGCAGATGGTGGGACCACAGTGCATACAAAGGCAACAAGAGAAAATGATGGTCAAAACTACTCCAAGGAATGTCAATGCTTTCCAACCCCATTTGGACAGTAGTCCCCAAAACCACTCCAATAATGACCAATCTCCTTCGTCCTGATGAATCGACTCAGAGATTATATGTAACTTAGAGATAGCTTGGTATACTGTCGGAGCGTCATCAGGTATGAAAATACAGCAACTTGACCAGATCAATTTGCACACTCCACCACGATCCGCAAGAACAAAATCTAAGGTAACTCGGTTTTGTAAGGTCATAAGACAATCCGCCTGTAGTTCTGCCGTGATATTACTTAAGGCTCCTACAGTGATGTCTATAGTGGTTTCTACGACACGAACCAGTTGCCTTATATTTCTGCTGTTGGCCATTGGACTCCAAAAAGGAAGAAACCCTTTGAGGAAATCTCCTCCCTCTTGTCCTGCTGTGTCTTTAGAATCAATAATCCCTCTGCCATATCTGTTTCGATGATAGTTTGCAGAAGCGGTGTATGTAGGGGGAAGAAGGAGAGCTATACAACAGGTACCAGAAAAACCTGTTGGCAAACACGTGTAAGCCCTATTGTGGCAGATGAAATACGTGCCTTGAGATGGCACTAGAGGCGGCGAGTTCTGAGAGGAGTAGACGTATGTGTGGGAACAGTTGTTTCTTTGTATGGTGTCAGAAGTCTGACTATTTATTTGCAGACAGAAATTTCCCTGATGAGGAATAGTCCAAATCGGTGGAGATTTCCCTTGTTTAACTTTATCACTAAGGCTAGTGACATAATGGGTGACGTTCCAGTTTGTAGACGCTTTCCTTTCGTCGACGGAAATCTTACTATTTTCCATGATTTTAGCCATAGCTACCATTCCCTTTATCAATGAACTATGACTAAAATCTGGACCACCAATATGTGAACTAACGGATCGTCTGAATTTGCTTTGATAGGCATTGGAGAAGATAACAAAATAAGCCCAAGCAGAACCCTCATAAGAAAACGGAAGAACTAAATATGGCATTCCTTTTTCTGTGGTATGTGGCATAAGTCCACACACCCAACAGTCAGTTGTATTGATCACTAATTGGTGTTGATGTAATAACTGGACAAAAGAATTGTTATAATATTCAGTTCTTCTAATGAGTTCATGTTGAGGAAGGGTATGAAATAGATGTGGAGAGACAGTAGAAGAAGACGAAGAGGTAGAAGGAGAGACAACTTTTTGCTGCAGAGCATAAATAATGCAACTTATAAACGCCAAAAGGATACACAATAATATAATAATACATAAGGTTATACTAAACCGACTGTACATTAATCTACAGGATTCTTTTTTCATTTCATCCTTTCTCTCTCTTTTGCCTAATGTAGTTTCCATCTTCCTAAATGGATGCTCACGGCAATCTTCCTCGATCACTTAATTATGATTATCTGCCGTCCTATGACACTGCAAGTCCTGCAGGCCTATTGCCACTACTCAGGTCACAATCAAGACTCCTACCGTGACCCTGCAACCGGGATAGAATACTACATAGGAGAGAGAAAAATCTTAAGTGTTCTTTGGTCTAGGTCTTAGATTATAGTGTTCATTATCAGGTACAGTTTGGTCTCGGAACAATGTTCGCGGATTTGTCGTATTCAAGCGACGATGTGGTGTTATCGCTTCCTGAAGAATGTCGTTGTCCTCTTTCTCAGACAATGTTCCATTCAGGCATGCATCGCTAAAAGGTACGAATCGTGGAACCTTCTCATTCTCAGAGTCACCAATGCCCCTACGCACCCATTGATCGAAGGGTAGAGGCAAAGGCACTTTCTTACAATGCACGCCGTGAATCCAATTTTTCTTTCCTGTGACTTTGACTGCTGTTCTTGTCACCAAAAGTACCAAACGAGGCTCCCTCCACCTGGGCTCCAAATTTTTCGACCTTTGGAAATTCTTTATACACACCCAATCACCTGGTCGGATGGAATGACCTGGGTCTGTGGAAGCCTCCGGTAAAGTACTCTGAAGCTGTTGATGGAGAACACGCAATTTAGTTGTAAGTTAATGCAAGTAGTCAATCAACATTGGATATGGCAAGTCTGAGTATTTCTTCGGGCGAGGGACTCCCCATATATTAGCTGGGCGCCCAAAGACCACTTCGTTAGGGCTAAGTCCCAAACAAGAGTACACAGCAGTTCTGGTGGACAGGAGAGCCAGTGGTAAAGCATCGGGCCAATTAAGTCCTGTACTAGCCTGCACTTTCGCTAGTTTGAGGTTCAAATTTCCGATGTAGCATTCCACTAAACCTGCTGACTGTGGATGGTTTGCCGCATGGAACTTTTGCTTGATACCAAGACCCGCACAAACTTTTTGCATGACTTGGCCCACAAATTCGCTCCCATTGTCACTCCAGACAATGCGCGGCAAACCAAACCTGGGGAAAAATTCTTTCAGTAGAATTTTGGCTGTGGATAAGGCTGTATTATCTTTTAGAGGGTATGCTTCTATCCACCTAGAAAAGGCGCATAGTACCACCAGAACATATTTGAGATTGTTGCATCGTTCCATGTGAATGTAATCGATCTGCAACACCTCAAATGTATATGTTGGAGGAGCAAAGTGACCCGCTGGAGTTGGGGTTCCCTTTCCCGGGTTGTACATCAAACAAACAATACAATGTTTCACTACATTGTATGCACATTTTGGGATTCCTTCATTTTGCCGCACTGGAGCCAGAAGCTTGCATATACCTTTCGCATTTAAGTGGGCTGGACCATTCACCATAGTAACCACTGGGAGTACATAGGCATCTGGTAACAGCCAACGTTGGTGTTCAGATAATTCCACCCAACAGCCCATCTCATCTAACATTCCCGTACTTTCTTTCCACTTACTCAATTCTTTCTCTGTAGCCTCTTTCTGAATCGACTTTACACTTTCTACTGTATCCTCATACATTCCTCTTTCTCTGACCCAATTCGCAGGACCCGCCACATACATTCGACTTGTAGCGTCTTTCCCTAAACTTTTTCGCTACTTCATCTGCAAATGCATTTCCTCGGCCAACATCATCTGTAATCTTTTTGTGCGCACTACACTTCACTATTGCTATTTGGGTGGGCAGAGCAAGTGACTCAAGAAGATCAGTCACCAACTGACCATGTTGTATTTTAGTGCCATGTAAAGTAAGGAATCCCCTCTCTTTCCAAAGACGTCCAAAATTGAACGCTACACCAAACGCGTATTGACTGTCGGTGTACACGTTCACTCTTTTTCCTTTTGACAACACACATGCTCTCGTTAAAGCTATCAGTTCCGCTGCATGAGCTGAAAGTGTCTGATGTGTGCTGTTTCCACAACTGTATGTAAAGTAGTGACAGCATAGGCTGAAACTGTATCTCCATTAGGCATCTTAAAGCAAGAACCATCCACCCATAGAATTCCAACCGGATTCTCTAGCGGCGTATCTTTCAAGTCAATTCTTCCTTTTGTCTCTTCCTCAGTACGGAGGAAACAATCACGTTGCTCCTCAACACCTTTCTCCTCTGGAAGGGGCAACAGAGTAGCTGGATTTAGGGTATTACATCATTTGATGTGTACGTGACTAGCCAAAAGCATCAGCTTGTATCCAGTTAAACGAGCACTTGTAAGATGCTGCGTTTTTGTTCTGTTTAGTAAAGTATCCACTGCATGTGGTACCATGACAATGAGAGTATTATCTAGCACCACTCCAGCAGACTGTCAAATAGAAATTGCTGCTGCTGCTGTCGCTTTGAGACAACTAGGCAATGCTTTAGCTACGGGATCTAACGTAGCCGAAAAATAGGCACATGGCCGCTGTTTGTCTCCAAATTGCTGTGTCAAAACTGACAACGCACAACCCTCTCTCTCATGGACATAGAGCGTAAAAGGTTTATTGTAATCAGGCGTACCTAGTACAGGAGCGGAACACAGAGCAATACGTAAATCAGTAAAACTCCTTTGACACTCGTCAGTCCAAGGAAGAGGCTGAGGCGTATCTTTCAAAGTGAGTGCCAACAAAGGCTTGGCCAACAGAGAGAAGTTAGGGATCCACTGCCTACAATAGGAAGTAATACCCAGAAAGGCACGTACCTCCCTTTGTGTGGATGGCACAGACATTTGCGTGATCGCCTGAATTCGTTCTGGGGTTAATCGTCTTCCCTCCTTTGATAGGAGATGACCCAAAA
This sequence comes from Triturus cristatus, assembly GCF_964204655.1. Lineage (NCBI taxonomy): Eukaryota > Metazoa > Chordata > Amphibia > Caudata > Salamandridae > Triturus > Triturus cristatus. Next base: position 1,015,485,236 of record NC_140579.1, on the reverse strand, counting down.
AGGTAACCTCTCGACGGACATATTGTTGTTTGGAAGGTGAAACCTTATGATTCAGATTAAACAAATGACGTAACAATGCAACAGACACATTTTTGCAAATATCTTCTGAATCAGCAGCGATTAAAAACTCATCCATGTACTGAATGAGAGCAGCACCAGACGGCAAATGGAAAGTATCAAGATGACATTTTAAGGCTTGGCTGTAAATAGAGGGACTTTCACAATTGCCCTGAGGTGCGCGCTTGAACCGGAAACTTCGGCCTCCAAGAGAGAAGCCAAAAATATCCCTACTCTCTTCTGCAATGGGAATACTAAAGAAGGCATTCTTTAGATCGATAATAGAAAACCAAGTCGCTGTGGAAGGTATCATTGTCAACAGAGCAGTGATATCTGGGACAACAGGGAATTGTGGTACAACAATTTGTTTACCTCCCGAAGATCAATTACGAAACGATATACAGGAGGCTGAGAAGGAGCAGTGCGTTTAAGAACAGGAAGAATAGGACTATTGCATGTGTTTCCTCTCGTTTCTTCAACCACACCCTTCTGAATCAAATCATGAATGATTTCGAAAAGCACTTTTTCACCTTCAGTGGAAATTCTATACTGCGGAATACGCGGCAATTCAACATTAGGCTTAAGAGTGACAACATAAGGTGGAATCTCAAGACAGCCCACATCATTCGGACCCGTGGCCCAAAGCGTTGCCGGAAGAGAAAGCAATTCAGGTGGAAATTGATCTTTGGACAAATACATTGGAGAAATCAGTTTCTGTCCTAAAGTAAGATATACACCAGAAGGAGAACAATATATCGTAGCATGCATTCTTTTCAATAAGTCCAAACCCAACAGATTCTCACCGCAACCATTCGTCAAAAGAAGTGGAGCTTCCAAATCATAAGGGCCAATTGAAATAGGCAAAGGGCAAGAAACCGGATTACGAACAGGGGCGCCAGAAAATCCTACAGATACATTCGTTAAGCCAGACAAAGGTGCCCCAGGGAGTTTAGAATGAATGATAGAACTTCTCATCGCCCCAGTATCTAGAAGAAATGGTTCTAAAACACCCATTGTAGTCCATTCTGATCTACTGGAACCGACACAACTCCCTTACTTTGTCCATGGCTGTCCTAGTTAGAATGAAGACTTTCATTCTCGCTTTCAATATAATGGTCTTCATTGTAGTACTGTGTAGACCTAACATTTTGCTGATCAAAGTAATTCATGGAATTGGGAGGAGGAATGGCACGCTGTTCTTGAGTCAACACACCTCGACCTCTACCTCTATTTGCTGACTGGAGGCCAGCACGACCTCGTGGAGCAGATAATGCTCCACTGCGCTGCAATAAAACCGGACAACTATTCTTAAAATGACCTTCTTCTCTACAATAGGCACATTGATTAGGTCCTAACAAAGGTCGCGGAATATATGGCTCAGGTTTTTGATACAACCTCTGAAACTGCGGGGGCTGGTGAAACTGAGGCTGAGCATAGCGAGGAGGATAAGCTTGTTGCAAGAGAACCTTCGTTTTTAATTCTTTAGTCTTTTTCTCTTGCTTTTCTCTTTCTTCTTTATCTCTGTTTTCATAATATTGTGCAGTAGCCAATATCTGGGCAGAAGAAGAAACAGCCCATGAACTTTCAGAATCTTTCAATTTGTGTGACAGCTCTCTGTAGCCATATCTTGACCACTGTGATCAATAAATGTCTCCTCGAAACGAGTAAAGAAATCAGAGACACTTTCATCTTTCTTTTGTTTGCATGCCGTTAATTTATCCCAATTAACTCTCAATGCAGGCATCATCGTTTTCATTAATGTAATAATCCTACCAGGGAGTTCTGAAATCAAAGCATCAGGCTTTGCACCACCCACTTGGTCTCTATCTGCGGCAGTTATAGTATCCCAATCAGCATCTAATTCCTGTGCGTGATTCTCCTTACGAATCCTAGCCCATAATGTCTGTGGGACTACATTTCCCATCAACATATCGATATCAGCTAGATTCATGATGCAAGCGTCAACTGTCTATGATAATTCTTTATAATAACCTGCAGGGTTTTTACGAGGATCCGGTAGAGTCTGTTTAAGGGCTAAAACTTCAGATCTTTTCCAGGGGACATGTACCCATATACGTTGAAAATGAGCGGGAATAGCTGGATTAACACGTTGAGCTGCAACCTCTTCTTTCCATACGGGAGGAACCTCTCTCATGGGATAAGTCTGAGAGGACAATAAGTTTCTAAAGGAAATAAGTGTCCTTACAGCGTTTTCAACTTTGGAACCCACAATAAGTCCTTTATCAAAGTCAGCCTGAACATCTAACAGACCCTGTGGAACCAAATTCAAATTCACATCCTCCCATTCTTTAATGAGAGTATCACACATTACATCGAAAACATATCTTTGCGTAGGAGCATTCCATTGTGAGAAGGTAGGCATAATATCGGGCACACTGTATCGGGGACCCTTTTTGATCAATTTTCGTGCGAGAGATTCCAAATTTTCTCGTTCTTCGGCAGCTGGGAATTGACTATGAGATTGTCTTCGAGAAAAAGCCGGAGATACATTAAAAGCTTCAAAGAAAGGAGATAGAATACCAGAGACAGTGTCCGTGAGTCGCCTACGTACAGACGGAGAATTGGACATGAGGATAGGAGACAAGGTATTAGGCGAACTAACAGAAGGAGAACCAGTAATTGCAGGAGGTGCAGAAGGCAAAGGAGATCGAAGATCAGGAGATGAGGGCAAAGAAGTCGAAGTTAATGGTAAAACTGGTAGAGGCGGTAATACTGGAGGAGGCAAATGCGGAAGAGCCGGAACAGGCGGAGGTACTGCTGGCGGCTGAACAGGCTGTAACAACTGGGGTGCATTAGCACCTTGTGCATAAGGTGGAGGCAATCTCAATAAATGAGACATTAGGGGATCTTCTTCTAAATCTTTCTTGTTATCGGAAGGGGAAACAGGCAACACCGGATAGCATTTATCTATCGCCATACGATGCTGTCTCTCTGAGATTTCCGTCACATTATCAATTTCATCATCTTTAAATCGTTTGGCAGCCTGTATAATTGTCATACCCTGTGCTTTCCTATCTCGTTTTGTTTGCTTAATTTCTTTCTGTTTGGCTTCCTTACACCAAAGGTTGAAAGAGTCAAACATTGCCGGCCGGGCTTTTCTTTTGAATAAAACTGCTTCCAAATTATCTGGCACATCAGAATCAAAACTACCATTTTCTGGCCATTTTAAAACACCATCTTTCTTCGTGTATCGGGTCCATGCCTCATTAAAGGCAATGGGGCCAATACCATGTTTTGAATAGAGCTAATATGTGGGAGTTCCAACCGAAGGAATCGGACAAGATTCCTCAAGCCAGGAGTCCCTATTACAACCAAAGCAACAAAGTTTTCCAAACTTAGTCAGACCAGGCATCTCGTGTTTTCACCGGACTGTTCACAAACTTCAAGGGGGTAAAACTCAGTTTACGCAGCACAAATGCACTTACCCCTCGGCTTCGGCTATTGCAATAGTCGAATCTAAGGACCAAAGGAACAAAGGAACTAAGGAACAAAGTACCAAAATTGTGGGAGCGACCCACCAAATACTTAACTAAGGATGTCTTCTCACGCCAACAGAGGCCCGTCTATCATCTCGCCTTACCATACATTACCAAAGGAAGGGCCAAGGCAGGTCCGGCAGTCAGGGCAGCAGTCGTCAGTAGCCGTCAGGAAGGAGTAACCATGCTGAAAAAGACTTTTGGACCACTTTCGACATACAGGGGTCGCTTGACGTGGTTTGCGAATCCTCCAGAATTTTCTTGCGGGGTTCCTCACGACCTTCTGGCAGAACCGGTACCACTGAAGCCGCCCCACGATGGGCGCCAGTTGAAGAACCAGAACCTTTTGGGCCTGGCGGTGCAGGGTACGCCTTAATCTCCGGGGTTCTCCTGCTCAGCTACACAGAGACACGGGACACTCTGTTAGGCGTTAGAAGATCGGATTTATTATCTGCAGCTAGTACAGTTATCCCAGAAGTACACGAGGTAGGTTCTCAGGAGACTGCCACTTCACTCCGTGGCTCACAATCTTATATAGTGCATATGTGAAATATACATTAACCAAATACACACCCAAAACATACAAGAAAGAGCCAATAAGAAAAGTTGGAAAACAGAACAGAACCAATAGAAAAGGTTTGAAAACAAAGTATTAGATGACTCGAAGAAGCCTCTCCTCCGACTGTGTTTGTCACCCCTCCCACAAACTAATTCATTAACAGATCTGCAACCAACTTGCAGGTGGCGAGATACGTTTGTGTGTTTTGGAGGACAGTTGTGAAACGAGAGAATGCTAGCAGAGGACAGCGAAGGCCAGACGATAAGATAAAGTCAGAAGAGAATAGTGTGAACCAACAGATAGTTGAGACCGGGATTAGGAAAACCAGACAGGGATTAGTGTACTCGGCCAGTCCTAACACCAGTTTTGTAAATAGAGATAGAAGGCTTATTTCGACATGAAGCTGCAGGAAAAGCAGAATAGACTTTGTTCGCCGTGCTGCCTGAGTGAGGGCAACACAAAATGGCGGCGGAGCACAAAATGGCCGGTCGATTCGATCACGATCGAAAATCGAATTTTCTCAGGGCCTGTAGAATCGCTTGGGCTTCATGACTGCAGTGATAGCAGGTAAGTAACAGACCCACAGGAGACGCGTGCAGTGTGAAAACACAGATGCGGGTTCCCTATTGATTACAATGGAGCAAGTCGCGATTTGATTTTTAAAGATTTAGGGTACTTCGAGGAACTCTACAAGCAAGCCACTTACAAGGTAAGTAATTCGAGGGCCAACACACAGTTGGGCACCAGAGTGCACGAGTTACCTCACCCAGGGAAGCCGGGTGCATAGGTGTCTTTTGGTGTCGGGTCGCGTCGCTGTCGTCCAGGAGAGTTGGACGATGACCAGCAGCTGGATTCGGAGTGTCCCATGACGTCTGCAGCTGATGGCGGTATTGACAACCGTTGTTTCATGTTTTCGTGCCTGCCAAGCAGGGGAGTCACTCCTTGACTCCAAGGGAGATTCTTCTGTCTTCCAAAGGTAGTGGAACGTCGATTCTTCTTGTAAAGCGTCATCCAGGGGTTATCTAACTTGCAATGGCAAGGTGTACCTATCTTATAGTGAAAGAAAGGGAGGGACTAGCTCTATGACCACTCCTCTAGGAGGGTCAGGGGGGTGGATGGTTACACCCACTCCCCTTTGTCCAGTTTCGCACCAGAGCAGGGGCTGGTAGCCCCTGAACTGGTTTGAGCTGGCACATGCACAAGAGGAGGCTACTGCTCCCCCCGTGCACGACTTTAAAGCCCTCTAAGTGTGCACCCACCCAGCTCCAATACACTAAATCCTGTCTGGAAGGTGGTGACACCTCCCTGTGACAGGATGCCTATTGTTGGGCTTCCTCCACTGTGAGTTTCGGTCAGCAGCAGGAGGGCAGCCCAGTGTCTGTGCTGGTGGCATCCATTTTGTGATGCCAGGGCTCTTTCAGATTTCAACCGTGTTACCACAGTAGGTACATGTCCTTCCCTGTAGAAGGGTGGGATCATACTCCCACATCATAGACTGATGTGAGGGTATGAATCCAAGTTGTTTGACACCAAACACGACATGTTTTGATGCAGTCATTCCATAGTTAGCATTAACCGGGAGGTTATAATGCACTTAAGAGTATATGGTTTAACCGCATCCACAAACAGCCACAGGGAATAGACCCTGCCAGCTGCAGAGGGGCCCTGCTCAGGCAGAGGCACCCACTCACATTGTAAACCAAGCACCCTGCCCTCAGGATTGATAGGGCCTGCCATAGGGGTGACTGATAGGTTTATATGTGTGTGTATGGTGAGATATAGGAACCTATACCTCAGTGAAGAGTGCTAACACTACCTCACCCAGGCTGCAGTAGCAGGCCAAAGGTGTCAGATTTAGTCTGCTTCCCAGGGGTGGCATAATACATGCTTCAGCCCCTGGTAGGCCTGTAAAGTACCTATGCCCTTGGTACCTAAGGTACCATATACTAGGGGCTCATAAGGCACCACAGTAGTGCATCTAATATGCACTCCAAGTCGTTTAGAGAGAACAGAGAGACTGGGGCCCTGATTAGCAGGGACCCAGCCTGACTATAGCCAGAAACCAGTGTATACATCAGAAAAAAAGTGGGGGCAACATAAGTGCAGATCCTACTCTCTAACAAAAATATTATTAAATTATGTTTAATTAATTCTATGCATCACGTTTAGTAATTATTAAAGAATAATGGAAAGATTTTTTACTTAAATTCAGAATTTTTTTTTTAATGTAAGCTTCAAAAAATGATTTCATTTAGTTTATTTAACTTAATTAAAGACTTAATTTTAACGAGTTTGGCAGTCAGATGAACTGCTGCACCACTGGCAGTCCGACCGCCATGTTACGAAGCATCCAGTTAGGTAGACGAAAGACCGCCGGGGTCCCGCCGTCACCGCCAGGAAATGCCGACCGCGGCGGTGGGATAGGCCAATTCGTCAGTCAGAAGGCAGACCGCAATTGTTACCATTGGCCCAATTACTAGGTGCCTTGCAGCCAGCGTGAATGTGGCAGTCCAACCATCACATTGTGAATGCTCCACCTCTGTTCAGGCTGCAGCAGGCCAGACGCTAAGATAAAGTCAGAAGAGAATAGTGTGAACCAACAGATAGTTGAGACCGGGATTAGGAAAACCAGACAGGGATTAGTGTACTCGGCCAGTCCTAACACCAGTTTTGTAAATAGAGATAGAAGGCTTATTTCGACATGAAGCTGCAGGAAAAGCAGAATAGACTTTGTTCGCCGTGCTGCCTGAGTGAGGGCAACACAAAATGGCGGCGGAGCACAAAATGGCCGGTCGATTCGATCACGATCGAAAATTGAATTTTCTCAGGGCCTGTAGAATCGCTTGGGCTTCATGACTGCAGTGATAGCAGGTAAGTAACAGACCCACAGGAGACGCGTGCAGTGTGAAAACACAGATGCGGGTTCCCTATTGATTACAATGGAGCAAGTCGCGATTTGATTTTTAAAGTTTTAGGGTACTTCGAGGAACTCTACAAGCAAGCCACTTACAAGGTAAGTAATTCGAGGGCCAACACACAGTTGGGCACCAGAGTGCACGAGTTACCTCACCCAGGGAAGCCGGGTGCATAGGTGTCTTTTGGTGTCGGGTCGTGTCGCTGTCGTCCAGGAGAGTTGGACGATGACCAGCAGCTGGATTCGGAGTGTCCCATGACGTCTGCAGCTGATGGCGGTATTGACAACCGTTGTTTCATGTTTTCGTGCCTGCCAAGCAGGGGAGTCACTCCTTGACTCCAAGGGAGATTCTTCTGTCTTCCAAAGGTAGTGGAACGTCGATTCTTCTTGTAAAGCGTCATCCAGGGGTTATCTAACTTGCAATGGCAAGGTGTACCTATCTTATAGTGAAAGAAAGGGAGGGACTAGCTCTATGACCACTCCTCTAGGAGGGTCAGGGGGTGGATGGTTACACCCACTCCCCTTTGTCCAGTTTCGCACCAGAGCAGGGGCTGGTAGCCCCTGAACCGGTTTGAGCTGGCATATGCACAAGAGGAGGCTACTGCTCCCCCAGTGCACGACTTTAAAGCCCTCTAAGTGTGCACCCACCCAGCTCCAATACACTAAATCCTGTCTGGAAGGTGGTGACACCTCCCTGTGACAGGATGCCTATTGTTGGGCTTCCTCCACTGTGAGTTTCGGTCAGCAGCAGGAGGACAGCCCAGTGTCTGTGCTGGTGGCATCCATTTTGTGATGCCAGGGCTCTTTCAGATTTCTACCGTGTTACCACAGTAGGTACATGTCCTCCCCTGTAGAAGGGTGGGATCATACTCCCACATCATAGACTGATGTGGGGGTATGATTCCAAGTTGTTTGACACCAAACACGACATGTTTTGATGCAGTCATTCCATAGTTAGCATTAACCGGGAGGTTATAATGCACTTAAGAGTATATGGTTTAACCGCATCCACAAACAGCCACAGGGAATAGACCCTGCCAGCTGCAGAGGGGCCCTGCTCAGGCAGAGGCACCCCCTCACATTGTAAACCAAGCACCCTGCCCTCAGGATTGATAGGGCCTGCCATAGGGGTGACTGATAGGTTTATATGTGTGTGTATGGTGAGATATAGGAACCTATACCTCAGTGAAGAGTGCTAACACTACCTCACCCAGGCTGCAGTAGCAGGCCAAAGGTGTCAGATTTAGTCTGCTTCCCAGGGGTGGCATAATACATGCTTCAGCCCCTGGTAGGCCTGTAAAGTACCTATGCCCTTGGTACCTAAGGTACCATATACTAGGGGCTCATAAGGCACCACAGTAGTGCATCTAATATGCACTCCAAGTCGTTTAGAGAGAACAGAGAGACTGGGGCCCTGATTAGCAGGGACCCAGCCTGACTATAGCCAGAAACCAGTGTATACATCAGAAAAAAAGTGGGGGCAACATAAGTGCAGATCCTACTCTCTAACAAAAATATTATTAAATTATGTTTAATTAATTCTATGCATCACGTTTAGTAATTATTAAAGAATACTGGAAAGATTTTTTACTTAAATTCAGAATTTTTTTTTTAATGTAAGCTTCAAAAAATGATTTCATTTAGTTTATTTAACTTAATTAAAGACTTAATTTTAATGAGTTTGGCAGTCAGATGAACTGCTGCACCACTGGCAGTCCGACCGCCATATTACGAAGCATCCAGTTAGGTAGACGAAAGACCGCCGGGGTCCCGCCGTCACCGCCAGGAAATGCCGACCGCGGCGGTGGGATAGGCCAATTCGTCAGTCAGAAGGCAGACCGCAATTGTTACCATTGGCCCAATTACTAGGTGCCTTGCAGCCAGCGTGAATGTGGCAGTCCAACCATCACATTGTGAATGCTCCACCTCTGTTCAGGCTGCATCAGGGGCAGAGTGGTGTGGGCTTAAAACAGACTACAGAAGAGCGCTTCGTGTTCTAAAGATCACATGCGGCTCTTCCGCATCCAGGTCACTACCGTACCATTTCTGGATTGCTCCTGATTGCTGCTCACATCCTGTCGGTGGTGGTTCAGCGACACTTCTTGCTTCCTGCTGTTTGCTCCCTGTCTGCAATGGTGCGGTGGCTCTTCTCAGCTCCTGCTGCTCGTGTCCTGTTGGTGGTGGGTGCCACGGTTCTTTCTGGCTCCTGCTGTCGTCCCTCTCTTTCATTAAACCCCATACCTCAATCCTGGAAGCAAAGGGATAATTCCTCTAACGCATCTTAAAATCAAATGAATGGTGGTAACGCGCTTTGCGCTGGCATGCTAAAATTGAAAGGTACATATACATATCTGATTCCATATTTATTTTTTGTGCAAGGTGTAAAGCTGTAAATTAAGAAACAGCACTATGCATTTTCCTGAAGTTAAGGAGACATAATTATAGCCTGCATATTTTTTGCTTATTTTTAAGTTTTAAATAAGGATTTTATACACTGTTATATTCTACTTGCGCACTTGATTTATAGATATGAGTTTTTGGGCTATATTTACTCAGTGTTACTTCTCAATGGCTGGTGAGTGTTTTTACATGTATTTATGATTGCATAGTTGCTCTGCCAAAGTAATAGGAGAAAAACCTGTCTCTGTTCCTTATTTCTTTTGTATATAGATTTCATCTATGTTCCTGTATGGATTAGGATTGAATTATAGTGGAGGAGGGGAGTTAAACAGGGAGTGAAGGCCTTTTTCGCTATTGAGACAACTCCATAGAATTGTAAGACATCAACTATGCTAGTACATATACTATTTCTCCTTCTTTGCTCTTTACATACAGGGAACACATACAACTTATTTGATTCTCACCTGCTTCACTGGTTATGCTGAGTGACACTTCTTCAGTTTTTCTTCCCTTGTTTCCCCTCTTCCCTCATTATACCAGTTTTGCTTTGACCAGGTTGGGTACACTTGATGGGTGAGGGAAGTTGGGACCTTCTCCTCTGCATCTTGCATATCGTTCCTGTGGAAACATCAGATGAGACATAACCCTGAGCTAGCAGAAAGGGAGGGATATAAGGACGAAACTCACCTGTGCTCAACTCTACACATCCTGCGGGACCATGGAGCCGATTATCCACAACACTGTTGTAGACGCAACAGACGGTAAGTTATACTCTTGCCTATTTTCATAGACTCCTCAGCAAAACGATGACCCACAACGGACCTGGCAAGGGGTTTGGGGTCCCTGGACCAAACATATTTTGTGGGACCTTGTTTGGAATTGGTTTTCAATGAACAACCCAAATACTCCTCTAAGATGCACTTTTTGGCCAGGTCACATACACTGTGTAGACACACTCTACACAAATAGACATGTATTTACATCTCATAATCAGTGATAGTGATGTGTGCATTAAATTGTGTCACACAACAGCACCTCCTCATTAAGATCACACCTATCAATCTCTGTGAAGCCCTCACATTGCACACACACTTCCTAGGTCCTGTTGTGAGATCAAAGATACATCTGTATGGATGTGTCATCAAACTCAAACACACCTTTTCTGCTACAACTCTGTACTGGACTCTCACACATCACCCACATCAAAAGGTAATGTCAGTAAATGGGATTACAAATAACCAGTGTGAGAAGCATTCAGAGGGCACAACGTAAACACACTCTGCAGAATAGGTTTGCCTTTACCAGGGGGAACCCTGCAAGGCTGGGCCCTGGGCCCCAGTCCATTTTGTACATGCCTTAAAACCTCTATGTTCACAGGACCAGTGAGATGAAGTATATCAGGGGAACCTAATAGCATAACCAAGTGTCATGCATGAGTAGGTAATGTGTAAGTGCAAGTCATGAAACCAAACTAACAGCATTTGTCACACATTTGGCTACAGTAGGTGTAAGGTACACACAGGAAAATTGACACATGTCCATACAAATGTCCACAAAGGTATGACAATATAACACCCTCCATGTGTGAATAAACACATATCTTACCTACATTTTAGGGAGAAGTGCAACCTAAATGATGTTGACATTGGCCAGACCAAGCTGAAATACTTACCAGATAATATAGCACCCAATGCAATGTCAGTCCCAATTTGGAATTCATCTCACATATCAATCCACTGTCCATTTCCCCTTGTCCTGTGTAACTCCAACATTGGGTCCAAGGTCAAATCATACTACCAACACAACTGTAGTCGCACATCACTACCTATCCAATAACATCTTTGGGGGGGGGCGGTTGTCACAGGGTTAAGGGGGGCGGATGTCATAGGGTTAAGGGCAAGGGCAAACAAGACATTTTCATGGGGAAAATGGAGAGGATGTTTGAGAGGAGGTTCGGTTTGGGAGGTAGAGGCAGTGGAAGTGAGAGGTGTGTGTGCTGTATCTACTGTGTGTTCTGTAGATGTCTGTGGTGTGGTTGACTGTGAGAGTTTGTGTTTATTTGGTATGTGTGATATGGATGTGCTGGGTGTTATGGAGGGGTCTATGGGTGTTGGTGTGGTGTCTGCGAGAATGCAGGGTTTTGTGGAGGGATCTGTGTGTGTTGATATGGTGTCTGCCGGAATGCTGGGTGGTGTGGAGGGGTCTCTGGCTGTTGGTGTGGTTTCTGCGGGAATGCTGGGTGTTGTGGAGGGGTTCGGGGTGTTGGTGTGGTATCTGCGGGAATGGAGGGGACTGTGGTGTGGGTGAGTGTGAGAGGTTGGCCTGGTATATGCTGTCCACTAATTATAGTGGGCACCCTGTACCAGTCCAAACAACCCCTTATTGGTTATAGGTTAAAGACAACCTTTATTGAAAGCTATCCTAGTGGTAGCTGTGGAGAGCAGCCTTCAGGCTAAGTCTTGAAGGAATGTAAAGCAGCTTGTTTTACCAGTCTATAATCTCTTGAGTGCCTAAATGAAAGACAGCCACACCAGGTATATATATAAAATATATGTTTTTATTACTAAACACACCCTCCTAGTCTCTTTATGAGGCTAGAGGTCAAAACACATAAGTTACACTTTAAATATCACAGTAAAATAGCACAAATACACGTCAGGCCCTAGGGGCGAGCCAAACTATATACTAAAATAGTGGTATAAGAATCACGACTTAACTAGACACAAGGCCTAGAGCCTGTAGAATTGCTGGGACCCCACGGAAACACCCAAGGTAGTGACAGAGGGGACCGCAAGGAAGGCAATTGGCGGATGCCCACCGATGTCGGGTGATTTCAGGTGAAGAAAGTGAAGCTTGACTCTTCAGCCACGAGAACCAGGAGGCATCGAGGATGACCAGGAGCAGGATTCGAGCTGTCCCACAAAGGATGTCGAGTACTGCAGTGTTGGTGCCCAGATTGGACACAACAAGCCTTGGCAACAGCAACCCACGCAGAAAGGAGAAAGATGCTTCAGTGCAGACCAGCAAGGTCTTAGGCACTCACCACTTGGTAGGGAGTCGGGGCACGTCTGGAGCAACCAGGAAAACCCAAAGAAATTCAAAGTTACCCCCTCAGGGACCCACCAGTCGACGGACCAGGGATCACACAGGGACCTCAAGAGGAAACACAAAATAGCTGCCCACGGATCACTCGGGGTGACTAAGCTGACAATCTTCAGAGGATCTTCTGCTTGAGGTAGGGGCTACAAGTAACCCCAAGCACAACTTGAAGTTAATGCACTTGCAAAAGTGCACGGTGACCAGGAGTTACAGTTCCACGCTACTCACGAGGGCTGCAGGTCTCAGATTTGCCGGGGACTCGGGTCAACCTCTGAGATGTCTGGCAATCCTCTTCCTGGGCTGCACTTATTTCGGGCTCCGGTGGAAGCTTCGTAAATGCAGACCGGCAAAATGCTTTGTTGGTGCCTGCCAAGCAGGGGAGTCACTCCTTGACCCCAAGGGAGATTTCTTCAGTCCTCTAGTCTTTAGTAGAGCATCAAAGGTCCAGGATTCAGCTTCAGAGTTTCATCCAGGGATATCTAAAGTTCTGGTTACAGAGGTTCCTTACTTATACCTAAGGAAGGGGTTGGACTAGCTCTAGGGACACACCTATTGGAGGGTTTGGAAAGAGGGGTGGCTACACCCCTTTCCTTTGTCCAGTTTCGTGCCAGAGCAGGGGCTGGAAGCCCCTGAACCGGATTGAGCTGGACTATGCACAGGGACACCAAATGTGCCCCCTGTGCAGGACTTCAAAGTGCTCCCACCCAGCCCCAATACACATAAGCCTGTCTGGGAGGTGGTTACACCTCCCTGTGACAGGAAACCTATTGTCCAGGCCTCCCTGCCGGAGTTTCGGTCAGCAGCAGGAGGCCAGACCAGTGTCTGTGGCTGCAGCATTCATTTTGTGATTCCAGGGCTCTATTATATTTCTACCAGGTATACCAGTACTGCCATGTCTCTCCCTCTAGAAGGGTGGGATCAAAGAACTGATGTGGGAGTATGATTCCAAGATGTTTGACACCAAACGCGACATGTTTCCGTGCAGCCAGTCAAAAGTTAGCATTAACCATTTAAGATACAATGCACTTAAGAGTATATGGTCAGGCTGCCCCACTGACTACCCTGGAGAAGAGATTCCGAAGGCTGCAGAGGGGCTCAGCCCATGCCTGGGCACCCTCTCACATATAACCAAGCACCCTGCCTTCAGGATTGATAAGGCCTGTCATAGGGGTGACTGATAGGTTACTATGTGCAGTGATAGGTGAGGTATAGTGAACCTATACCTCAGTAAGGGGTGCATGCACCACCTTACCCAGGCTGCAGTAGCAGACATGTGGTGTCATTTTGGAAGGCTTCCCAGGGGTGGCATAATACATGCTTCAGCCCCTGGTAGGCCTCTGGGGTACCTATGCCCTGGGTACATAGTATACCATATACTAGGGACTCACAAGGGTACCCCATAATCCAATCTGGAGTGTACCTAAAGTACATGCAATCAATTTAGAGAGGAAGCAGCTAGGCTGGGGCCCTGAATAGCAGGGTCCCAGACAGACTGAAAAAAAAAACAGTGAAACACCAGCAAAAAGTGGGGGTAAACATGTGAAGCAGACCCTACTCTCCTACAATGATGTATCTGGGGTATTTTGGGGGTGGTGATGAGGAGTGAGAGTGTCTGGTGAGTGGTTATGCCTGCCTTTTTATGTGGTTTTTGTTTGGGTGTGGTGCTTTGGTCTGATGAAGTGTGTGCATGTGGATGTATGCGTGTGCTTAGGCCAGGTATGGGAATAGATAATTTGCATGGAGAACGGGCAGGATGTGGGGTGGAAGGTTGGGATGGGTGTATGGCTGCCAGGAGGGACGAGGCAAAAGCCTGAAAATCCCTTTGTAGGCCAGACATAGCACGGTGGATGCCTTCCACGTAGGCCACCATCTGTGTCAGCTGTCTGCCTTGCACATGGATGGCATTTAGCAGTGCAGTCTGACCCACAGAGATGTTCCTCAGGAGAAAAATAGCCTCCTCACTCAGGGGCAGCGGGCGTTACAGGGGCAGGGGCTGAGGTGCCTGAAGCAAAGGAGATGGCTCCCCTCCTAGGGGAGGGGGGCCCGGCCAACTGGTTTGGGGACAACCGGGAGGGTGGCGATGGAACTGGGGGTGGTGGACAAGGATGGATGTGGAACTAATCATGTGGGGTCTGCCACCTCTCGGGAGTGTCCATTGGAGCATCATTTGAATGATGATTAACATGAGCTTGTGTCCTCTCTGGCACATCCATCACCCTCCTGGTCACTGGGTCCCTCTATGTCTGTGCTGTCACATCCGAAACCACTGTGAACAGCTATGTCCCCCAACAACATTGGCCCCTTCTCCTGCGCTTGTCCTGGATGCATCTGAAATGGTATGTAAAATAGGTTTATTGCAACTGTGTTCCCACACCTGACCATCACATATTAACAGAAAACATTTATTAAGTGCACATATCACACCAGCTTCTTGGATCATTATGTAGTCTTCTACATTAGCATGAGTCAATGAATGTTACATAACCTGCAAACAGTTGATTCTACTTCTGTCATAACCCCAGACAGCTCCAAATGCTTTGTTGGAATTGTCTACACTCCATCCTTATGCCCATACTAGGAAAGTTGATCACCTGGGATACTTTGGCACTTGTACTATACCATAGTAAAATGATGCTACCAAATAGGATGGATACACGTTACTACATTTACACATTGTACACAAGGCCCAGATTACAACAAATTGTAATTTTCATCATAACACATCATGATGTTATGAAGGTCAAGTTAAAGACCAATGTATCATCAATATGTGCTGTGGCAGAATTTAAGTCACATGCAAATGCTCATTGCACACTGATGACACTTTTGAGTTCAAACTGCATCATTTATCCACTACCTGAAAAGTCTAATGAGAGCCGCACTGAAGTAGCTTACCTGTGTATCACATGTAGTATAGAATGGTTTCTTTGAAACATTAAGGGTCAAAGTTTTGGGAGATAGATACTCCAAAATCACACAGCACAAGACTTCATGCAGGCATATGAACATCCTCAATCCTGCTTGGTACAGGTGACAATACCAATCATAGACTGCAGTCCTACAGTCCAATACACCTTTGAAGGTTGTTGGGTGTCAGTGAATATCAATGACACGAAGTGGTGGGAGCACTGTAGTTCTAATGGAATGACACATGACAGCAGCATTTGGTATTGCAAACACAAATAGCCTTTTAAGACTAAGTACAGACACTCACATAAGAACTCTACATTTCTACATCTCACTCCATGATGCATGTCACTAGTCAGTAAATGAATAGTCAAACACCATTTCAGATGAAGTAACAACAGGTAAATGTACACCTGGGAACATGTAGCCACTAATGCTGATGGCACCAGTGATGTATGCACGCTCATGCCATTGCTGAATCCCAAAATACTAATGTGCAGTCTTGTCCAGTCACTGCAGAAAAAGTGCACAGTATGCCATGTCACATGTAATAGGGGCCACCATCACATGAGAGACAGTAGTGAGGCAACACCACTCATTATATAAGGAAGACAATTGGCCTGTTTGGTACAATTGTCACCCACAACATCAAACAACATGAATGAATGAATGAGGTAGCATTTGTAAAAGCGCCTGGTTACCCGAGGGCATCCCAGAGCAGATTTGTTTACTTCACTCAGCAATGTGTCTGCCCAAGACAGTAAATTGGTAGTGGATTGGATTCGGCTGTGTTCCTGGTCAAAAAGACAAAAGACATAGCACATCAGCATGCATCTACTACCAGACCTACACAAACAGTAACTCTGCTTATGTGGTGCACATGGGCCACCCCAATATTGCTGGAGAAATGCCTGCCCCCTTGTTGCTGCTGGCGGGCCCTCGCCTGGCCATCAAGCTCTGGGCAGGCCATACCAGTACGTGGGTAATTAGGGGGGTCAGGGTCCAGCATGCACCCTGTCCACGTCGGAAGCACAGCCCCAGCTGCACCTCCGTGATCTTCCTGGTCTAGTGCATCAGCTCCTCCCACCTCTTACGACAATGGACTCTGCGCCGGCGAAAGACCCCCAGGGTCTGCACCTTTTGGTCGATGGCTTTCCAAATGGACTTCTTCTGATCGGTGTTGACGTGTATGGATACAATAGATGAATGTACATATTATAACTGCAAGTCTTAGGATATCTCTATGGTTGACACACATTTTGTACAAACCTAGCACAAGCATTAAGCAATTGTTAACACACTCCATGTGTCAGTCTCACATGCTAAGCACAATAAAGACATGAATGCACACTTTTGCAGTTATCTCCTATCATCAACCATGGTTATGACCTGCATTGACTAAGAGAGCCCACTAACATAATGTAGCCCTTGGCCATCCTACATGTACTGTGATGTGAGATACTATGAAACACAACACACTATTTTGAGCTTCTGAAGGGTAAACTACTTTTTCATGATTCTACAGACACCTTAACAGTCAGGCCCATTGTCTTGATGCATACGGTCCATACAGGCTAGTTTCATAGTATAGACTACATCCTAAGACTTAGGTCACAATAAAAGGGCTGGCATGTGTGGACACGTGGAACACTTAATGGGATATCATACACTGTCTGTTTGAGTTTGTGTGGTATGTACTGCCATCCCAGGACACACTTTTGCCATATGTGGCATTGTTACAGGAATGACATTTAACATACCATTTTACGTCTAGTTAGATTGGTTGATTGAGACAAAGCTGGCGATTCATATATCAAAAAATCTTCTGAAGTAACCAACTCTCTGCACAGTGAATGTGTCTCCTGTGCAATAGGCCTGTACAATGCAAGCATCACTTATGGAAAAATGACGCCAGACCTGTGGGAGTAAGGGCCTGTCAGAAGTAAATGACACACATGGACACTGTGGGTCAAAGGAAAGAAATATCAGGTCAGGGGGTTACCTCAGTCAACATTCCAAATGTAGTCCATTTAAAACTAATCAGGGCTAGCAGTGTATCAGAAAACTCATTTTGGGGCTATCGAAGAATCTATAGGTCTACAGGGACCTTACTCTATGCATCAGTTGTATTGCCACAGTCACTCTAGCACAGCCTGGGCCAAGACCCACTCTGGGCAGAGCTCATTGTCAGGCCTTGCTCCCTGCAGATTGTGCATACTGATCCCACTTTAACTTCACATTTCAAACACTTCTAAACATATATGTACATCTTGTGGCCATCCAATAAGTAACCTCAGGGTAGTGTGGGACTCTGAAGGTTTAGTGGGCTCCCAGACAACAGTTTGGTGAGCTCTGAAGTGGGTTGAGTGAATTGTGGAACCATACAGATAACTAACATCATCCTCATCTGCTCCTTACAGTATACATACACAGCTCATGCAGTAAACCTTATACATTTGGATGCACATTTACCATGATCTGATTAGCAAATATATCATAGGTACCATGAAAAGTATACATACATAGATATGTAATTGCACCACATGTATAATCTAGGGCTTGACACACAACTCACATTACAATGGTGATGTTAAGTACACAAAGTATAGTAGATACACAATTCATGACATGATTGTCCTATGTAGGCATCAAACCTATGTACTACAGTAATCTGAATTCACTCTGGGACTCAGAGGCACATTCTAACCTGTGGGAATTGAAATGATGGAGCCGAACAGAGTAAAATATATATGTGAGTTACCAGCTCCTCTGGTGAGCCATAGAGGTGGCCATACAGTGGAAGGACCTCTTCTACAAGTTTCTCCAGCTCCTCTGGAGAGAAGACAGAGGCCCTCTCACCTGCTTGGCCTGGCATGATTGCTCCCAGAGGTGGCAATCAGCAGTTAAAATGGAGGAAGCGTTGATAGCAGGTGTGTCAGTAGGTAAGTAAGTTGTTTTTTAAACCGTGGCTTACATGTACGCCACGTAAGCAGTCATCAGCGTAGACGCACACAGCCATTGGACCGTGACCGTCACAATCACCAATGTTAGCCTGTTGCTGTGTCCGCTGTGGTAACAACCACCTACCTCGTTGCTGCTTGCCGCGGTAGTTCGAAATGTCCTATGTGCGAGGTCAGACATCCACCATTTTAGTGGTTGGACCTACAGTACTAGGGACTGTTAAGTACGTCACCACCACTACAAATGAGGACTAATATGTTAGCATCTGAAATACTCCATTTCCATGTAACTTCTAGTACATATTTCACCTATATAGTACATTACTATGCCTAGAGGCAAAATGTTCATGGTGCACTGTACACCCCGGGTGACGGTTTTTTAATTTAAATTTCATGAAATCTTCATTATTGTGCACATTTTATATTTCTGAATGGATGATGTGCACTTTTCTGTTACAGACACACATGAATGCCACAATGGGGATTATTGGTATGTGTTGACATAGTAGACCATGATTATGTGAATAATGTGTAATGCTTCCTGAAGCAATTATGTTTGTCACATGACTTTTGGCCTACTCTTCATATATGTTACTCTAGGCACTTGTGACCAATATTCAAAATTGTTTTCACTCCTCACATAGGTACCCTGAGAGAGAGAGGAGACATTAGCCTCCAGTGTACCGCCTATTTCCAGACCTTCTGAACATGGAATAAAGGCATGTAATCAAGAATTTTCGTTTAAACAGGCAAACAATACAGGATTTATGTCATCATTTTGAGCCTGATCTACTACCTCAAATCACAAATCCCACCTATAGTGAGTCTTATGGCAGTATTAAGTTTTCTGGCCACAGGGTCCTTCCAATACGCTATTGCTATATCTAGTGGTATCTCACAACCAGTGTTTAGTCGTGTACTCAAAGACGTTCTTTCTGCAATGATGAATGGCAATACGTGCATTTTGTGCATTTCTCCAGACATGAGGATTTAGCCCATGTGAATGGGGAATTCTGTGGATTTGGTCGCATCCCACATGTTATGGCACCCATATTGCTTTAGTGCCACCGCAAGCCATGAAAGAGGTGTACCGTAGCAGGAAACACTTCCATTCCATCAAGTTGCAAGTTGTCTGTTTACTGGATTTGTACATCTCAAACGTCTGTGCACGGTTCCGAGAATCAGCCTACGATTCCTTCATACTGTGGAACAGCACCCTACCCCAGCTGATGTCATTACTACCGGAGAGGGCCTGGCTTGTTGGTAAGTTTGATTTGTCCTCACTTTGTATGGGTAATGACAAGTAATATAATCAGAAAGTGTGTAACGTTTTGTTGTCTGTCTTCCATTTAAGAGACTCAGCGTATCCCAACTGTCTATGGTTGTTGTCACTGCTGAGGAATACAACAACGCCAGGGAAGTGCACTTCAATAAGGCCCATGGAAGAACACAACAGCCAGTGGAGCTGGCTTTTGGGCTCCTGAAGGCCATATTCAGATGTCTGGCCAAGACTGGGGGAGCCCTCCTCTCCTCATCCAGGAAGGTGTGTCAAATCACTGTGGCCTGCTGCATGCTCCACAACATTGCCATGCGATGGAACATCCCTTATATCACAGAGGAGCCACAGGGTGAGGAACTTGAATTGATGATGATAGTGGTGAAGAGGAAGGCGCTGACTTGCGACAAGATTTCATCAACAACTTCTTCTCATGAATGTATGTTGTGAGATGTCATGACTCTGACTATTAAAGCACCTCTTGTTATGATATGTCTTGTACTGTGTTCTCCAGAAGTTGACTATGTGAATTGTGTAATATATATGGTTTCATAGCTAATCTCTTTGTTATGGTATATTTTAGATACCTTCACTATGGCATCTTCAGTTGGTCATTTCAGAGTTGTGACATTAGGTGGTATATGATGCTGTTTGAACCAGCCACGGACGGCAGAGGTAAGCGCAGTGGGGTGGGGCAGGGTGTGGCAGGGGAGGAAGCCAACAGACGGCAGAATAGGTGTTATTTATTTATTTAATTATACATATTCCGTCTTCTGTCGACTTCCCCCTGCCCCTCCACTGTACCCCATTGCCCCACCACCTTTACCTGGGCCAGCAGCCGCTGGTTTGA
The DNA here is from genome assembly GCF_964204655.1 of Triturus cristatus. Classification (NCBI taxonomy): domain Eukaryota; kingdom Metazoa; phylum Chordata; class Amphibia; order Caudata; family Salamandridae; genus Triturus; species Triturus cristatus. The sequence continues at coordinate 1,015,464,717 of NC_140579.1, read as the reverse complement.
ACGTACAAAGTGGACATGCATTGTTACTGGGAATGTCTGTATCAGACTTTGGGTGTACGAATCCTGTATCACGACAGCTTGCACAGCGATAGGATGGAAGTTAAGAGGGTTCCATTGGATTTGTTCCTTGTGCTATGGTGGTCCTAATGCAAAATGTGTGCCATCATGTGCTCCAACACAATGTTGAGTTGGGCCCAAATCATGCTATTCTGCCTTCACTTAGGCTAGATCTTCATTGTGTATTAACTGCAAGTAGCTGTTGATGTGTATCCTCATTGCAGGCAAAAGTGCTTTTGACACATCACTGGCATTTGTTTGTTACATTTCGCCAGATGCCGCAACACTGGATTGGAATAACCCTATGATAAGAAACTGTTATGCTGCCATGTGTCTGTTTTTTGGTTTAAATAATGTGGGATTCCTTTTGTGAGTGATGTGATATGACTCCAGCTCATAATGTAGACCTATTTTTATGTTGCCTATTCTAAAGGGAATTGTCTGTGTCCCTTTCTTCCATGTTGTTAACGTATGCACCAGAAAATGTGATCAGAATTCTAGAGTAATGTCTGATTTTCTATGTTTCCGACATCATGTCAGTCAATGGTTGAAACAATGTAATGAAGATGTTATAAGACCAGACACTTGCAAGTATGTGTTGGTGTGACGTGATTGTGATCCTGAGTTAAATATTGTTTACATTCAACATATCCATGCTTACACAAGTAGCTTGTTTTGGCATTGTAAAGTTCACATGGGAGTATATATACATTGCTAGATGTGACAGATGCTACAGGAGGCAATGAGTTTGTGACTAGTGTAGTGAAGGAAAAAATTGCTATTGTGCAAGACCAAACAGGGATTTTTTTTTTTAAGAAGTCAGTCATGGTGAATGAAACCGTTGTAGAGGGCTAAATTGTCTGAAGTTCAAAGTCCAAAATACTACTCCCATCAGAAATGGAGAAGTGTCCAGAAATAGTCCACAAAGTGAATGTGTTGTACACACAGGAGGAAAATAGGTGAGAGGTTTCTTAATGGCGGTGGTGGGTGTATTGCCATCTGCACCTTCTGGATTTTTGCGTGGACGGCCCTGCTTGCGAACGCAGGGGGGATCCACTGCTGCAGAGACAGGGGTGTCTACAGGCATGTCTTCCTCTGACAGGGCCTCCCTTCCTGTGGCTGCTGCAGATGTCGATGACCCGGATGTAGTTGGACCACAGGAAGGGGTAGATGGTAGGGGAAAAGCCCTGCACAGGGTTGAGTTAATGTCCTGCAGCACCCCAATGAGAGAGTCCATGTTGGGGTTGATGCCAGTCACCTCACGGTATATGTCTCTCTGCAGCTGCTTCGTCTCCCACATTTGTGTAAGTACCTGGTCCATCATGCCTTGGGAGTCCTGGTAGGCCACCAAGACTTGATAGATGGTGGCCTGGGTGTGAGTGGCCCCAGTGGGTTCACTCAGTGGGTCCACAGTTAACATCTCATGAGCCCTACCACCACGTGCCTGTGCCCTTGGCCCAGGCTGCACCCTCCTACTGGTGCCTGGTTCCTCAGTGACTGGGTTGGTGATAGCCACCTCAGAATCCAGGACTGGGGGGTCACAAGATGTTATTGACTGTGCTAGCTACACAGGTTGGGGTGTAGGGGTTGGCTGTGATGTTGCAACTGGGTTGTAAGGTGGTGTTGTGATCACAGTGAGACCCACTGTTGCTGTTTCCCCAGGCTGACCAGATGTGCCGGGAAGGTCCTCCAGACCTCCAGGAGTGTTGTCATCACTGAGGTTCTTGATCTTGGGGTGGAGTGGGAGTCTGTTCAGTGACCGAGCTCTGGCCAGGTGCTCGGCCAGATAGACCTGTTGAGAATTAGAGAACATTGTTATTGGTGGAAGAGTGGTATCTACACCTGCATCATTTTTTCATTGTTTTTTTTTTATACAAATATTTATTGTTTTTTCATTTAACCCCTTCAGCGCTGCGCGGATTCCCCCGCGGTGCTGAAGGGTTCGAGCGCGGGCGGGGCCATGACGGAACGGTTCCGTCATGAGCACAGCTCAACCGATGCTCATGACGGAATCGTTCCGTCATGAGCATGGAAGGGGTTAACAACCGGTTTAGTTAGGTACATAATTCAAACCAGTGTTATGGTAGTACATATCTCAATGTTCAAATGTATTATACATTCTATGCTCTTGTTTACAAAATAGTGTTCATCAAAGTTTTTGTATTGCATCCGTCGAGTTCTATTCCGAGACATCGGCAATATAACAATAACTTATCTACTGGCCGATAAACCCCCCATCCGTTCCTTCCCCGTCACTCTTTTTTCGTTCTGGCACTTTTCCATTGTTGACCTATATTGCTTTGTGTCCTGCTCCAATACTGTTAGATCTATTGGGTAGATGGATCCATTGAATTGTTGAACCCGTCATTTGTTATCACCTACTTGCTTCAGCTATGTTAGAGATTATTGCGTGTTCTGAATGCTAACTCCGGGCTCTAGGTCTATGTTTTTAAGGGCCTCTAACATGATATCCCATTCCATAGATATCAGGTTTTTCCGTAACCCTTTGGCCTCTTCCCTCCGTATTGCAGCGCTCTCTGCACTACCCCAGCAAACCATTTCACTATGCCATGTATCTCCGGTAGGAGATTTTTGTGACTTCCATCGCATGGTTATGGACCGTTTGGCTAGGATCAGGGCAAGGTTTACAAATCTAGTTCGTACTTTCTGTTTGGTCGAGCGCTTACCCACATCGTTTGTGTCACAGCAAGTAGAGACCTAGGAATAAACCAAATAGGTAGAGATTATACTTGTGATCTATTTTCATGGTATTGAACCTGTTTACAAGACATTTGGAGACATTTAATACATGTAGTAGAATTGATCAGCTCATTAGATGTGCTGTTATGCTTTATTTTGGAATAAGAAATGAACATAACATCACCCAAATATTTAAGCCAGCACAGTGTAGAAGTAACATGTGTATCTGACCCTTCCAAGGCCTAGTTGTGTAGAATACAGGCATACACACAACTTGGTTGTATATTTAGCATTAGTTATCATGTGAGCAGTGCTGAGTCAACGGGTCAGTTGACACTTCTAATCAGCGGCGGTACCTTCATGCCTTACATATATTTGAGTACACACTTGGTACGGTGTCACTCATGCCAGTAATTGTTTCAGTTGAGGAGACCAGGACAACATCAAGCAAAGTAGTCAGACATGTCTCTGAGTAGAGCATTGTATGGACATTGCCCAGTGAGAGGTGAACATCTGTTGTAACATGTCTGACAAGTGAGTTTGGACAAACAACACTATTGCATCTTGTTTTCTGTTACAGAAACAGGGCCTCATAGTAGTTAAAGTTATTTCTATTTCTATCTCTACTTCCCCACACTTGACAAATGGGTAACTCCATGAGAGGTGAATATCAGTTGTAACATGGCTGACAAGTGAGTATGGGCAAACAAGACCATTGCATCTTGTTTTCTGTTACAGAAACAGGGCCTCACAGTAGTTGTAGGCATTTCGTTCTCTATTTCCCCACACTTGCCAAATTGTTAGTGTAACATACCATCCCATTTGTTTTTCTGCCTGGTCTCTCATGGGCAGGGAAGCACAGAATTGCTTCTGCCCGGCAGGAGCAAAAGTAAAGCTACTCTCGTAGGGTAGGAGCAATGCCCGCTCCCACTGCACCCGGAATCTAAGCACCCAGGATATGGAACATTTCCATATCCATCAGGACCGCCTTAGAACTGCTCAAATGTAGGAAAATGTTGAAGACACACCGCTTTGAAGAACACTACATCACAATGCATTAAACATCCACAACCTAGCTTCCTCTCCTATTACTCGTTGACTTTAAGATTTTCTTTGACCAGGTACAGCAATCCGCTAATTTTTGGAGAGATTTGTGCTATAAAAAATACCATAGACATACATACATACTTGCATCTAGTATCTGGTAGTGACCTAATTTAATACCCACCCTTTCAGGAGTAGTGTCAGAAGCGGGATTCTTTGGCATCCAAATATGGAGCCCATCATTCAATAATTGTCAAAGGAACAGAAGAACCTGTAATGGGGTTTAGAATATTTTATTAGCACACCCTAATAATAGAGGGAGAATATGCAGCAAACCCTGCAGACACAATTGCAACAATCGTCAGGTTTCGCAGAGTCAAGATACTCCTTTTGGAAATCTGGCAGATATTTTATATCAATGAAGAACACAGGGTAACATGCCATCAATAGTATTACAAAAGTGAACCCCTGTGGAAGATCTTGATTTTTCCTTTACGACATTTCATAGAATCCACTCTTTGTTTATTTTGACCAGTGAGTCCAGGAGAGATTAGCCGTAAATGATTTCTCAAGTAGCCATAACTGTAATCAAACCAGCTCCCAGGGCTTTCAGATTCTCAGAACACTAGAAAGATCTGACTACAATCAGTGCATTTCAAGATAATTGTCCATGATGGTTACAGTACCATGGCCTGTTGTAAGCAATGTGTCCTTTTTCTGTCCCAAAACCCCTAACTTGTATGTGAGAGGTGATGGAAGCTCCAGACTGCTTGGAATTTTGGGAGAACTACTGACAGCATTACCCCACACAAAAGCCCCATTTCCCAGTGACAGACTTACTTTCCCAGCTAGGGGACCTAGTAGACAGTGTATCCTTTTATTAATTTGTAATCTGGTAGTCAACAAAGTAGTAAGCCCAATAATTAAGCCTTCAAATGTAGACCAAGTTTGCATTGTAATTGCTTCTATATATTGTCTTTGTGTTTGGTTCAGGTTCATATCTCAGCAACTATAAGGACTAGGTAATTAGGTTTTCTCTATTGTAACTTTTCATCTTTTACTGGTGTATTACCACTGTTTTCCTTTTTAAAGAAACTTTTCTAATGCAGTATTTATCTTTATTGGGTCTGACAATTTCTTTGTTATGTCATGCTAAGACCAAACAACAAATCACCTTCAGAGTAAGGGTCTGAGTTGTTACTCTGTCGCATTGGCCACGGAGTACCCTCTTCGCCAAAGCGAAGTTCCACCCGCCTCTTTTAGAGTCGGGAAGAACTTCAGTGTGAATAGGGTCTGATTGCCGTTTTTTTAAACAGTTTATGGGTCTGTTTTATGGTCTGGTGGGCCAGTTTATACTGTTAATTTCTCTGGTCTTATCACAAATATTGCCTACAGAAAACTCAAATGCATGCATTCTCCCATACCTTGCAAAATCATACAGCGTGTCTTAGAAGTTCAAAACTGGCCTTGATCTGCAAATGTGGGCCACGTTTGTTTAGCTATCTGGTTCGCTAACTGGAGCCAATTTTATTTTTGTGCCCAGGTCTATTTTTTGCCCCAGTCGATCCTGAGTATGAAGGCAGTGGAGACTACTCTGTCCCTGCCGCCTACATATACTTCAGACAGCCTCATAGAGTAAGGGTTGTCGGAAGTTTGTCAATTTGTCTGCCCACCCTATTTAGAGTGGGCAGACAAATGGCAAGTTTTTACTGTCCATCAACACCATGAAAAACGTGGCAGTATGGAGCAGCGAAAACTGCAAATTGATGTCCATGCCATGGGAAAAATCTTCTGTGGCGAGTGGGTCATTGTTTTTTAAAATTTTACTTTCAAAAGCAAAATCAAGCCTAGGGATTTTCTTCCTGAAAAAAAAATCATTGAAAGTTTGAAATAAGACTTTGTCATGTTTATTGAGGCATTCATTAAACTTTCAAACCATTTGCAGGAACCCCTGTGATGGTAGCTCCTGTAAATGGAGGAAATATCCAATGGGCTGGTGGACATCTCTAAATTTGGTGGCACGTGTACCTTCGCCATGGTGAGAGTAACGTAATCCGCAATGGCAACAGTACTAAATCCATCTGCCAAAGTCTAAATCAGGCCCTAAGGAGTGACTAGTAGACCACATGTACCACTGGCGAATTAATCAGATCAAGGATATCTTTGCTTACCTTTTTGTAGCTGAGTATTTACAGCTAAATGGACCAATGAGAAATGCTACTGCCAGATACTGATACTGCTGACTACTTTCCAACTGCCTAATGAAATGGAGAAAAGACCTTCAAAGAAGTAAGATATGTACATGAAAAAAAATTGATTTTGGTGATATGATTAAATATCAGAAATGTACAGAAAATTATATATATATATATAAATATTGGAGCCTATTCACAACTGCATCTTATAGTATGTAAAGCAGTTCTACAGTAGTACTCAAGTACTACAAAATGCTATTCATCACCTACAGGAAGAGTCCTCTACCTCCACCACTCATATCTATTCGTTGTGGAGATCAAATAGCACACATGGCCACTCACTTGTACTACAATATTCTCCTGCAAAATATAATGGCAGTAGGGACTTTAACTGAGTCCGCAAAGGAAATATAAATGTATATATATATATTTTTTTATATCTATATTCACTGAAAAAACCATAGGTTTCAGCGGAACATTGCCCGTCTGTGGGGGGCATCGACTCCACCTAAACTGGCGGACTGGCAAAACGATATGGACTGGTGCATGCTACAGGAAAAGGCGGTATATACGGCGCGAGGGTGCCCACGGAAGTGGCGGGAGGTGTGGTCACTGTGGAACACCTTCCGAGGGGACATAGTTGAGCCTCCGCAGGTCCGGCTGTCTGGCCTGGAGATTCCGGTCTAATCAATGGCTGGTGCCCGACCTCAAGTATATTGGTTTAGTCTTCCTGCTGTCTCTGTAAGTTCCCGGTGCTGTGACACCCCAGATGTGATTGCACTGTTAAGACCAGTCTTTTGTGACCTGATTTTGTTATGTTTTTAAAAACCAATAAAAAGATTTAAAAAAAAAAAAAAAAAACATAGGTTTCACACATGTTATAGTTAGCTGGACATTTCACTCGTACAAAACCATTGAAATTCCCCCGTTATTGTTAGTTCAGCTAACTATAACTTGCGCGACCGCAATCCACTGCTGATGACGTCACATATTACATCACTCATGACATGGTCAGTGACATCACTCATGATATCACTGATGACATCTCAAATGACATCACTGACGACATCACTGATGACATCATCCTTGTGTAAGAGTGGCAGACCTCCTCTTATCCTAATATACACTTTGATACACACATTGAAAAATACAAACTAAAGTTTTGAAAACTATAGAGATACCAATACCAGTTAGAACAACCTATTCAGTAATTCCAAAATCTACATACGCATCCACTCATTCATCAACACTTCTATATAGTCACTCATACATGTACTCAGTCATCATATGTACTCATACACCTATACATCCTGTTACACACCTACACTCATACATAGAGTTACTCACACACATACTCACACATGCAAATAAACATCCATTTACTTGCATATACAGCTATACACTCACCACTACACTTACTTCTACAGAAACGTACACATACTTACTCTCTTAAACAATCATTTATAGAAACACATACTTATTTGTACAGGAACTCTTCCAATCTCACACTCTCATATATCCTCACTTATATACATCAATACTCACATATACTAATTAAAAACATATGGACTTACTCATAAAGACACTATTGAGACAGTCATTCACTCTCTTACTCACCCATACACACACTCATCCACCTATACTGTCCTGCTCACATACTGTCTTCAAAACACATACAAACACTGAGTCACTCATTCATGCATCTATACGCTAAGTAACATCCCCCACTGAACCATACAGACACTCATACTGATACTCTAAAAACGAACTAATAACCCATATACACACTCATGTAGCTACTCACCAACCCATGCAGCCACTTATACACAAAGTGAGACACTGATACAGATATTTAAATATTTAAACATTACTCACTAATACTTGTATTCACTAAGATACTGTTAATAAGTCAGTTATACAATTAATTTTACCAAAAAAACATCCATTTAGACACTTATTTACCCATTTATTCTTCCATTAACCTTTAGATATACATATATAAAAAAAAAAAAATCAGAAAGACACATATTCACTGGATGATGTCATCAAAGATGTCATCAGTGATGTCATTTGAGATGTCATCAGTGATGTCATGAGTGATGTCACTGACCATGTCATGAGTGATGTAATATGTGACGTCATCAGCAGTGGATTGCGGTCGGGCGATTTATAGTTAGCTGAACTAACTATAACGGGGGAATTTCAATGGTTTTGTACGAGTGAAATGTCCAGCTAACTATAACATGTGTGAAACCTATGGTTTTTTCAGTGAATTTGCAAGGTTTTTTAAATGCTAATTCCTAACTATAACGTGTGTGAAACCTATGGTTTTTACAGTGAATTTGCAAGGTTTTTTAAATGCTAATTCCTAACTATAACGTGTGTGAAACCTGTGGTTTTTTAAGTGAATTTGCAAGGTTTTTTAAATGCTAATTTCTAACTATAACGTGTGTGAAACCTGTTTTTTTTAGTGAATTTGTAAGGTTTTTTAAATGCTAATTTATGTATGTATTATTATATTTTTTATATATTTATTTTGCAATAAACTACCTATGTACATAGTTATAGATTGACTGTATCCTGTGATATGGAATGGCTCAGCTCTTTTTTTTCGAATTTGGATAAAGTTGAACAGCATAGTTAATATCTTCTATAAACTTATAAACAGTTTAAAAAGTTTTTGTTTTTTTTAAGGGTTTTTCACGGTGCATGCACAGTGCGCGCATGTCAGACTAATGCCCGATATTCCCTTGTAGGATACTGTATTCTCTTAATAAAAATAAAAATAAAAAACGGCCCCAATCCAAGATGGCGGTCGCACCGATCTTTAAAATCAGTGAATTCGAAATGTTTTCAAATAGATACAGAAATGTATAATGTAATGGTAATATTAAAGTAAATTATATTATTTCCGCTATTCTTATAGGTATTATGAGGCTGTTAGTACCTGACACTGGAGTAGAAAAAAATAACTAAATATTCCGTTTATTAATTAAATGCCTTAAATACTTGAATTATGGATTTTTATTTGTTTGAAGCTGTAACATGGGGCTTCTGCGCGAAATAATTTAGAAACCGGTCTGTAAACTCAGTTTCCGGTATTATGATACTTAATCAAGATGGCGCCTAAGGTAGACGCCGACTACTCGTACTCGGAGAGTTGCCAGACGATAGCAGACCTAGAATTGAAAATGATCGGTGAGTGTCAAACATGAAAAAAAGGGTTTAGTCTTCTGTTTTCCACCAAGAAACTCGATTAATTAAGGAAATATTCTCTTTCGGCAGGATGAAGTAATTACAGTTGCATATATAGCTACTGAGAAACGAGGGACTGGAGGCTGCCTTATACATTTTTGATTATAAAGATTAGGTAAGCTGGTTACTTATAAATGAATTACGAGTTACTATATTATGAAATAGGGGTCAAAACTGACAGCCTATCCTTTGATTTCTAGTGATAAGTTTGACTAGAAGGTGCCTATATTTATTTAGTGACTCTTTTTATTACGGGCACCAACAAGCATAATAGGTGAGCCTTCTAAATATAGAATTTGAGAAGATTAGGATTAGAATATATTTATTGAATTTTACTTACAGTACATCTTATACTTTAGAATTACGTGGACGTTAGTACACACACGTGAGATATTAAACGTGGGTGATAGATTTATATACTAGCAGGTTGGTCCCAGCCCTGTAGTTTCTTTTGACATGGTACTTTGGATTATCACTTACTCCTTTTATATATCTTTTATTAACAGTTGGCCTCTAAATATAATTTAATTTTGCGTGGGGATCAAGGATTGTCTCCACATGTAACAGAGACGCAGGTTAGGTCTACATGAGCTCAATTAATGTTTTGAATCAGGAAGAGTCCTGGTGCTTGAGAACCATAGATGATTAGAAGTAAGACCTCCGTAACAATTTAGGGGTCTTGTGTGAGTAACTTAATAAATGATATGTAGCTTTCCTGACTCTTGTGTGCTGGGGCACGGGCAAGACTAAGGGTTTCCTTGCCATTTCAGGTCCATACCGAGGCATTTATACTGGAGAAGAAATACGTGGTTTTTACAGTATTGTATTCAAGATTCTAATACAAAGGTGAATTAGAGTATATGTTGTATGATATAGATTGCTTAGCTCTCTGAATGTCAGCTTGTTTTATGGTAAGATATGTATAATGATATCTCAGACACTGGGGAGCATTGAAGAGTTATATTAAGAAAAGTCACAAATTGGAGGTGCTGTGCTTTCTTCACCTAGGCGGTGATATATTACTTTGATAATTGATATAAAACTTTTTAGCTCTTCTTTGAGACTTGTAATAGGGAAGATGGGAACTTATGTTACTATTTTGCTTGGGTTGCAGCCCTGAGGAAGTTGTGTGGAAAAGACGTTTTCCCAACGAAACACGTGTTGGCTGCAGAGTTTTGTCTTTAACTACTATCTGAATAAAGTGGACCATCGGTGAAAACAACTGGACTCTGGTGTCTGGAATTTAAACTTTGAACTTTGATATTGTTGAAATACTAAATTTGAAGAGACGCTGGAATTATATTATTGGACTTGAATGTGCTCAGCAAACATCTTTTCGAGTAATGGAGAGTGATGGAGGGGGAGTGAGAAAAGGGGAGTAAGGGACGGAGATAGAAAAAGGGAGTAACAAATGAAGCAGATGAAGTACAGCAGGGTAAAGGGATTGAAAGTAAGAGAAGTGGAGTGATGGTGAGATAAGGGGTATGAGGATTAGAAAAGGGGGTAAGGGAAAGTGAAAGATGGGGAGTGAGGGGATGGGGGGATTTAGGAAACTGGAGTGAGAGAAAGGGAGTCAGGATTTCAATGAGCAAAGGAGAGTGAGGGAGAGTGAAGGAAAGAATGCGAAAAGGTGAAGGGGTGTGAGATACAGACAGGAGGAAGTGAAGTAGGAGAATAGGAGTGACTATGAGTAAAGGATAGTGACAGTTAGGGAAGGTGAGGGAAGGAGAATGACGGAGAAGGTTAAAAAATTAACATAGATGGAAAATGAGTGATGGAGAGAGGAGGAGTGGTAGAAACAGAGATGTTAAGAAAATTAAGGGTAATACAGACAAAGGGAGAGAGACAGAAACAGAGACAGAGAGCAAGAAACTGAGAAGGAGTAAGGCAGTTAGAATGACTGAGACATATGGAGACAGGGAGAGAAACATGGTTGAAAAAATAGTGATGGAGGCAGTAAACCTAGGGGAGTAGTAGAGAAGGAGTGAGGGAGTTACGAAAGAGCAGTAAAGGAAGAAGAGAGAGGGAAGGGGAATGAGAAAAGCAGAGTGAGGAGAAGTGAAGAAAAGGGAGGATGAAAGTGAAGGGGTGAGAAATACAGATATTTTAAACTTACCTGACCAACAAAATAACTTAATTAGAAATAAATGGGTTTTTTTAATTACAAGAAAAATGGATTCAATTTCCTAAATTTTCTTTCTAGATCTGAAAAAAAAGAAAAAAGTAGTAATATTTAACAATACATTTTAGAATACAGTACACATATTTTCATATTTAACAAAGTAATTTTTTGCCCTTTTTTTGCTGTTTTCAGAATATATTGAATTTCACTGAAAATAGTGATATCAATTGTATTCATCACTTAACAGCGGGCAAAAAAATAAACAATCTGAAAGATTGTTTAAAAAAGCCCTGAATCTATCCTCAGTAAAACATACCTTGATAGAAATGTAACATATATATTAAAAATATCTTCTAAGAACAATAACTATTTGCAATAAATAACGTCTGTAAATCTTGTTGTTTAAGCACATACACCAAAATAATATCTGTCAAAGAAGTCTACAATAGAAACATTTACCTTTCCAGGAGGCCAAATGGTAATTTTTAAATCCTTTTTAGGTGAAATATCCAATGGTAATCCTATAAAATCGAAATAATGGTTTCTTCAGATGCTGCAATTTGTATCTAAAATTTTGGTTTTAGAAAAATTAAGTAGGAATTTGGTAATTCTGCAGGCAAACGTTGCTTGAAAATCAATTGAGAATCATTACACAGTGTCCAGCCTTTTTCACATTTTAGATAAACTGTGTAATGACCAGAAGTCTTTCCTGATATTGATAATTGATTTCCTACAAACTTCTTTATTAAAGTGTCCAATTTTGTTCCATCAGCTCTACAACGTTGCATCATTAAAATTATATACTGTCCATATTTCTTTAAAAATAACGTTGATAACATTTCTGATTTACATTGAGAACATTCCATGTTGTGATTTGCATCTTTAACTAATTTACTAAAAGTCACTGATTTACTCTCCGGTAATGTTAAATGTATGAACCTTTCAGAATCAACATTAGTGCTGCATGTGTTCATACAGTTTTCACAACAATGTTCCCATTTATAAGAGAGACCAAACATATTTTCTATTTCTACCCCTTCATCTTCCAGTTCCATAAGCATATACATTAAGAATTCCTGTGCATCTTGCTGGACATTTTGTGTAAACTGTGTACATCCAGAGCATACATCTAAAAGATTTCTAACATCAGAAGCACTTTCTATTTTAGTTTTATCATTACTCAACTTCTCATAAAGGAAACTCAGCAGAGAACAAAATCTTTTTTCATGATTTTGTATTATCTGCTCTTGCAAACTTTCAAGATAAAATACAACATTCAGCACTACATTAGCGTAGCAGTTGACACCAGAGCTATTTTCAAAATGACAACCAACAACCTCTTCAACATTGTCCTTTTCCTTTTTGCTTGCAATCACATCACTCTCTTTTTGTTTTCTCTTCTGTACATCCTCATTACAGATATTCTCAATTCTCCTTTTCCGACAAACAACACGTTTTTCAAACACAGGATACTGACCTAAATGAGGAGCATGGCTTCTTCTTAATCTATTGTACTCCTTTACACAATTTGCATCAGCACTAACTTTTGAGTCATCAAAGTCTATCATGAATAAACCAGATAATTTTTTCACTCGTGACAAATCAACATATGCCTTACCTTCTTTAAACACACTGGATCCAATGTTTACAAACGCACTATCTACAGTTAATCCTCGAGATTTGTGAATAGTTACAGCATATGCTAGAGAAAACGGAAACTGCTTTCTACGTACATATAAGTCTTTCACAAGCAAAAAACGAACTGAAAAACGACTAATGTCTTTAACCTCTTCAATCTGATCAAATTTTATTTTTAAAAAATTCAATTCCATATTTTTTCTGGTAATTAACAAAACCCACAACTTTACCCATAGCTCCATTCACTAAACCTTTTTCTACATTCAAATTACATCTTAAAATTACTCGACAGTTCATACATAAAGATTCTTTTCTAAACCAGCTGTTTTCGATATGTTTTTCTCTAGAGAATCCAATTTAGTTTTCAATTTGCCTGTCAATATAATAGTTATTCCTTCATGCTGTATTTTATCCACGGCTTCCATTTTCATAATCTCTTCATTTTCCAATTTGAAAAGTTCTTCATTGAATATAGAGCATTCATGTAGTGTTGGCATTAAGCAGATTACAGTATTTTTTTCCTGCAATTTTCTTGTATATTTTCTCTGGAACTATTTGTTCTGTTGGAAACAAATTACATAGCAATCGACTCTGTAAAGCTTTTCTGCCATGTTCTGTGAGTAGTCCAATTCTGATATCTTTGAGAATACTTGCATAATCATCATCATTTGCTTGCCGCATATTGGTAATGAGTTCTTTGTACTCAAAGTATGACCAAATATTCACATTACCTATACTTCCCAATGACTTTTTCGCGTCTTCATGTGCAAGAGTATTAAATACTGGTTGTCCTTTAACTGGAGTGAGCTGCAGTAGATCCCCAAAAACTATACCATGTTTTCCTCCCAATAACACGTCATAGTCTGTCTTTAGAATTTGCTGCATTCTTAAATGCACAAAGGCAAGCATTAAGTTTGATACCATGCTTACCTCATCAATAATGAGAACTTTCATTTTCTTTAACACTCTTGAAACTTCAAATCATGCTTCTCCTGTTAGCTTGTGGTATTCTATTTTGTTCTCATGCTCTACTGGTAACATTAGCAAACGATGTAAGGTAATTCCTTTTATGTTATATGCTGCTAACCCAGTTGGAGCAGTAACAACACAAGACAAAGTTGAATCAGTTTTTTTCTGTAGGTAGCTTCTAATTACTTTAATTAAGAAACTTTTTCCAGTTCCAGCTTGTCCACTCACATACATTCTGATAGGTTCAAATGATGTGCATGAGCACTCTTTATTTTCATGTAGTAATCCATGATCAATTTGTTTTGTGACTTCTTCATAAATTTGTTGTTGTTCATCATTCAGTTGTTGTTCCAAATTTGGTAAGTCTATTAAATCTTCCTGAGCTTGATTCATAGCTGTTTCCACTTCAGTCATGGCTATTGCAGCTTCATTTTCTACGATTGGTTGTCCTAGGGGATCTTGACTGAGCGTACCAGAACTTTGACTGTCTTGAGAACTGTCTCTAGCTACTTCAGCTGCAATTGTAGCTTCTTGTTCAATTTCTTCATTTTACATTTGTACATAATTTGTGAAAGTACTGCATTCTATGCAATCTTTACATGCATTAAAGGAATCTTCATAGCTCTGAAAATCTCCAAGTAATTCATCCTCTGAATGCCATGGTTTAAACAGCTGTAAAAGTGATAAGTAGTAAAATTCCTTTTTGTCAGTAGTGTCGCAACTCAGATTCCTGTGATTAATCAAACTTCCTTTTGTTTGTTTCACCAAACATCCTTCCTCACCAATGACTTTATATTTTCCATTGTTGATGTCTTCAGTGGCATTCCGTGTAAAAATGTAGTTCTGCAGCACTTCATAGAGACACATGTTCTCAAGATGATAACTTCTGTTTGGGTAATATGTGTCCAACATATTTGTTTTCAAAATGTCTGTACTTTCTGGTGCGTTCTCTGCTAAATATTCAATTTCTCGAATAGATTTCAGTACCCGATTTCGCATTCCTGCAAGGCCTAAACTTACCCAAATTATTCTTCTGTATTTGGAGTACAGACTTGCAGATGATAACCTATCTGAGAATTCGTATGACCCAATTTCTCGATGCGATGACATCTTTAAACTGAAACTGTATAGCTTTTTACTGACAGTCTTCTCGTGAGAAATCTCTTCCCACATTTCTTTCAATTTCGTTTTCTCAGATTTAGTGATGTAAGATGTGACATACCGAGCAACAGCAATAGAATTGTCAGCTATATACTGAAAATCCATGTTAGCATTCCACATGGATAAAATGACTGGGTTGTAGTCATTTATATATTTTGACTCTTTTTTTCTACTTAGGTTGTAGGTATTTTTCAGAGATTTTCTTGTAATGGTATGTCGCACAGCTGACATAAAACTGTTTACTCTTCCTTTTGAAAGAACAGGTCGTGGAAATCCAAATCGACATTTTGTGTAGAATTTATCTTTACTCTTGTACTTTCGTCGACAGTAAAACTTGCTCTTTTAAGTTTTTTTCTTCTGTGCTTTTAGGTATAGCACATGTTGCATATTCTTCAATGAAAGATAAAACTGCATCATCAGAATCTGTTCCAAATTTTGGGGCATCCTTGATCCACAACAGCATATGAATATGAGGAGCACCTCTTGCTTGGTACTCTTTTCTCCAAAAGAAATCCACAACTTCTCCAAGAAGTGGATTTTTTTTATTGCAGATGAAGGACATCATAGCCTCAAATCTCTGATTGAAATATCTGCAAACATTAACCGGATCCAATGAGCACAATTCTCCTGCTGTCTTGTATTGGATGTTTTCAATATTTGAATTTGCCTCTCGAAGAAAATCCAGTAAATCATCCCAAGCGTACTCAGCACAGCTTAGGGTAAGGAACCATGTAGGAGTTCCTAAATTCTGTAACATACATTTCAATTCTCCATGGCGTCGGTACCAATATTCATTAGTACCACGCTGACAAGCCATCAGATTAATCAATTGAGATTCCAAATGATCATCTCGCTGTTGCACTTTGTTCATAAAATCCTTTGCAGACACATTATGTAGATGTACTCCAGTTTTTAAAATGTGATTTACTGCATAATATAGTGCAGACAAGTCACTTTCAAATAAAAGATGGAACAAATAAGGGATACTTTGACAAAATCTTGGATCTTCTGCATATAATCTTGTAGTCCGATACTCAGAAGCAGGAATCTGTACTGGACGTTCATCATATCGTCCACCTTTTCCTGTAGGAAACAGCTGGGGAAAACAACGAGCTTCCAAGCTCTCCTCCCATACACTCACGGGAGTTCCTTTTGCTTTTTTCATCTGAAACAGATCAATAGTGTTTCCCATAACTTCTTTAGAATGAAGAGGATGTATGCTGAAATGTTCATAAATTTCTTCTTCTTTTGACTTATCCACTTTTTCAATTTGCCCAGTTGGAATTCCTGTGTCTGCTAGTAAAACTTCTTCATCTTCATCCATATAAATTGATTCATAGTACTTAATATTTCTTTTCAAATAGAAATTTGCTCTTTGTACTTTTCGTACATCTACTAGCTCCTGCCAAATTTTCTTATTCTTTGTAGGTACACCATTAACCAGAATAACTAATGGTTCAGTTTCCAAACTATCTGCATCAATTGTTTCAATATTTTTTTTTCAAATCTAATGGCAAATAGACAACTCTTTCTTTTAAACCTCTTTGTAAATCTGAAGGAGGTAATTTACCTGTTTTGGGCTCCATACGAACTATAGTCTGAAACGGATGGACACATTGAATGAGTATAGACTCATACATATTTAAATCACTAAGTTCTGCAGGAATATCAACCAATTCTAAATTATTATGTACAGCTCTAGCTGGCATTTTATTTTCTTCTAACTTGTTATAACAGTATTTACAAATACGCTGATCTTCACCCAAATCAAAACAATTTTCCAGAAACAAATATGTAGCAAAATCCTTCCACTCATAATTATTTTCTTTTTCAATTTTTTTATAGAGATCAACATTCCTTGTTTGAGTTTTATAATGGCTTCTCCGGCAACAAATACAAGTAATATTTGGTCTTTCATTAGAGATGATAGTAAATGTTGTCATTTGATCTTCAAAATTTTTACTAACAGTGGGTTCTACATTCTCTTCCACATTTTCTTCAATAACTGTGTAATTTCCTGCACTTTCTTGTTCTGGACCAAAGTAACAAAACTGAATATCATCAGTAACCTTCGCTACATCTGATACAGATCCACGCAACAGAGCACTATTCAACTCATTTAACTTTAGTGCTGGACTTTTAGCAAAATACAATCTTCTCACAAACTTTCTCATTTCAGTATGATGTACTGCCAGCATGCTAAAATGGTGAAAAACACTTTGACAACCTTTCCTAGAAAGACAAGCCAGAGAATGTCCTTGCAAACCAGTATTCTTTCTCACTCTGCATGGATCTAGTCTTTGAAGCACCTTAATCTTCTGTTTAACACTTTTTTTACTATATTCTCTTAGAAAGTCACGTAATTTATCAATAGATTCTTGTCGTACAGTACAAATACTACTACAATTCCAAGTGTACACTGGGGCTTTAGGACATTTCCCCATAACCTCATCAGCTAACACTTCTTCCTCATTTCTTGGAACCATTTTCTCCTTTTCCATTACACAACCATCTTTAACTTCATAAGTTCGACCACTGGTGTCAACTGCATGCAGCAAACTATTACTTTGAAGATAACTCTCTTCATTAAAAAATGGTTCAGTACTTGAACTATGCTTCCATTCTCCTAAGAACACATTACAAAAGTTTTTTTTTTTCACTACTCTTTTCCTTTTGCTTTTTGACTTCATTACATTGACTATTTTATCTAATGTACGGATCCTGTTCAAAATTAAAATGAATAGTTTTCTTTTTAATTCCAAAGCCTTTGCAACAATTGATTCAATATGTTTCTTTTTCTTATAAAATATTGCTTTCTTCCTATATTTTTTCACATCCTTTAGCAAATTGAACACCACTCTTCTCTGAAACATTTTTTTACGAATGTTTTGAAATTCTTTTTTTCTTTTGAAGTCATTCTTTCTTACTTCTGATTGTACATTAGCATTTAGTATTTTCTTTCTATTGTCTTCTTGTTTTCTTCTTGAAACACTATTTGCAGTGGATATACTTTGTAAATTTTTTCTATGTTTGAGGATATTTAAAAAAAAATCCTTAGTCTGCTTACCAGAAGACTTTTTCTTTTTTCCAAAATGAGGTTCTTCAACTAATTTTTGTTGTCCAGTTGTCTTCAAATATAGAAGTTTTTGCTGTTCTTTTCTCTTTCTTGATTTTATAGGCATGTTTAATTTATTTCAGTGTTGTTCAGCAATACCTAAAGGAAACTAAAAAAAAAATACCTTTATGTAATTTAAATATATTACTATATTTTTTTTGAGCTTTTCAAATCCGATCATATGAGCTGCCCCTTTCCTACGAGTGCAAGTCTTACAGAACAAGAGCAACACAAATTAAATCTCTGACAACAATTCCTGTGTGCACACAGACTCATGGTGTGATTCTAGGCAGAAAACGATATTTGATTGGCAATTTCAAAGCACATTTACTACTGTGGTAGAGCAAGTGATAATTACTGTAACAGCCTGACACATTTTCCTTAGAGTTTAGAGAGGCAGAAAAGAGCACATGTCCTAACAGCTACTTGAGACCATGAGCATGTGGAACCTGGGTGAGTGATTAGACTAGAGCAAAGGAAATGAGCCTTGGTGATGTTGAATGTGTTAGCGTTACACACTGCTATCTGAAATACCACACAGTGCTGAATAGTAAGCATGGGAGTGCAGGAGAAACAGCTGCCTGTGTGCTAAGAGTGTGTTTCTGGAGACTGTGTATTGTCAGGTGCAAGAGAGATCTGCATGGACGCTTGCACAACTGCATGAAGACTGCAGAGATGTATGTAAGATCACCTGTGGTAAAGGTTAATTGGAGTTTTGAAAATGTAGGAACTACCTCACCCATTGCAGGAGTGGAAGGAAAATCTACCCTGTTGTTTTCAAATGTGTTAGCATTTGCCTCTCATCTGTGAGATAGTGATTTCTGCTGAATGCTAACCATCACAGTTCAAGAAAACAAGCTGCCCCTTTCCCACGAGTGCAAGTCTTACAGAACAAGAGCAACACAAATTAAATCTCTGACAACAATTCCTGTGTGCACACAGACTCATGATGTGATTCTAGGCACAAAACAGTATTTCTGGGTGATACCAGTACACCTTAACTCATGGTGAAGACATACTCCATAATATCTTACAAGTTCAAGGCAGTTAAATATCTTCCAAAACATAAAATGTAAAACACAACTTTAAAAGAAGAAACAAATTTCTATTATTTATATCAAAATACACCACATACATCCCCTCTCAAATTCATAACTCACCTTTAAAAGTAGTTAGTTGAGAAAGAAATGTGCCACTCACACAGCAGATTATCAGAGCCAGAATCTCTGAGCTGTACTCCTCTCACCAGAACCACTAAATGACAAAATGTCCCTCTCTTTTTACACACATATACATGTTAACTTCAAATCACATTGCTTCCCACATTTTTTTAAATGGAAACACACATTTCTATTGGTTGCAAATTTCAACCCTTTCCAAATGATTCCTACCCCCAACATGACTTCTGCCTGCTACCATAGCAACAGATCATGGAACACTGGTGTGAGCAGAGAGGTCAGAAGTTCAGCACACAATGTTTCTAATCCAAAGAGCAAGAGTGCTTGACTTTTCAAACCTAACAGCATATCCAAAGTAATCTTCTGTGGGAACACATTTTTCTGAACCAATACAAAACATGCTTTTAAAAATTTAAACATACAGCCTAGTTTTTAGTGTTGAATGGTCTGAAACAGCCAATGAGTTCTTTTTATTAAAAAAAAAAGTATGGAAACCTCCATTTTACAACTATCTTTCTTTTCATATTGCCATTCTACTGAAAGACCCCTTCTGAGTGCATCCAGATCTCCTTGAAAGATGTTCACAGTGTGGATTGTAGGTCATAGCTATGTCTACTTGAGTGAAAAGTATGCGGAAAAAAGAGGTATTGTGAAAGACCTTGCTTTGCCAAATGTAGACATTAAATGGATTGGTCAGAGAGGGTTAAAGTGGCGACCAATTAATGCCTTTGGTGAAATCCTTTCTACATCTCCCACAGCCTGACCTTATAATTGTGCACTGTGGTGGAAATGACCTAAGCACTTTAAGTGGGGTAGATCTGGAAATGCTTGTTAAGGACACCTTTGTGCAATTGTTGTCACTTTTTCCACAAACTACCTTTGTATATTCTAATATATGCCAAAGGCAAAAGTGGAACTGGTCCAACCAATATTGTCCGCAGATTGAGAAAGCAAAAAAGCACGCCAATAAGTCTGTTTCTGCTTTCCTCAGAGACTATAGTATGGGTTCTATATACCACAACAACTTGTGTTACAACATGCAAGGCAATTATAGACGAGACGGTGTACATTTCACAGATGAAGGGAACAGAGTCTTCCTCTTGAACTTTAGACTCTGCATCGGTACTTACTTGTAGGTACAAAAAAACACTCAATGAACACAACGGCTCTTTTTAGAGCCAACCAACATCTAAACACTTAAACTTGATTTTTAATTCTATTTTTTTATGAATTTTTTGCCGCCGTGCGCGCACCGCACAATATTTATAATTTTTCTTTTTTTTTGGGGGGACCTTAGGGGTCTTTTATGGTCCCCCTGAGAAGGCCTAGGGGGTCAGGGACTCTCTACCCTGCCCCCTTTTCACGTTCTCCATTTGTGTTTTTAGCTCTCTTCTGTCTCTAAAACTCAAAATGGCGGCTGGGGGGTGCGCGCACCGTGCGCGCACCACGCGATTTTTTTAAAAAAAATTAAAATGTTTTTTTCACCCTTCGGGGTCCTTCAGGGACCCCCTGACAAAGGCTAGGGGGTCAGGAACTCTCTACCCTGCCCCCTTTTCACGTTCTCCACCTTTCTTTTTCACTGTCACACACAAAATGGCATCCGACACTTCCTGATTTCGAACGATTGGAATGTTGACTGACATCTAACCACCAATCAGAATTACGCTCGCAGACATTTGGTGCGCGCCCCGTGCGAGCACCGTGCGCACACGGTGCGCGCATATAGATATTTATGTACTTTTAAATGCAATTTTCTCAGGAACTACTGAACAGATTGACACCATGGTGCGATTCCGTTCCGTTAAAAATATTCCCCGTACGAATCGTATCCGGATTTTTTTACGTACGAATCGTACAAGTCCCGTACAAACTGGCAAGTACGATCCGTATGTAAAAAAATCCATACGAATCGCATTGGGAAAATTCCCCGACACGTCCTCGGGTCGGAAAAAGTGTCCAACACGTCCCCGGACAGTTTTACGTACGAATCTGGAAACTGAAGTCCGAGCACGCAAGTACGATCCGTGCTGTCCGTCTGAATGCACAACCATATGGAAAGAACACCGTACGGAGCAAACTCCCATGACAAGCATGGAGACATCCAAACATGTGCCCGCATATGCGCCGAACAGCCCCCCAGCCCACCCCCCCAAGTACGCGCCGTACCCCCAGCCCCCCCATGTACGTGCCTTACCCCCAGCCCCCCTGTATGCGCTGTACCCCCACCCCACCCCCATATGTACAGTGCGTACCACCACCCCCCGTATGTACGGTGTGTACCACCACCCCCCCTATGTACGGGGCGTACCACCACCCCCCGTATGTATGGAGCATACCACCACCCCCCCGTATGCACGGTGCGTACCACCACCCCACCCCGTATGTACGGTGCGTACCACCACCCCCCCCGTAGGTACGCGCAGTTCCCCCAGCCCCCGTATGTACACGCCGTACCCCCAGCCCCTCCCCCTGTATGCGCCGAACCCCCACCCCACCCCGTAGGCACGGAGCGTACCCCCACCCCGTAGGTACAGAGCGTACCCCCACCCCGTAGGTATGGAGCGTACCCCCACCCCGATATGTATGGTGCAGACCCCCAGCACATAGCGCTGGGGGTCCGCAGCGTACCTACGGGGGTGGGGGTACGCTCCAACCTACGGGGTGGGGGTACGCACCGTCCATAGGGGGTGGGGGTACGCACCGTCCATAGGGGGGGTGGGGGTACACACCGTCCATAGGGGGGTGGGGGTACGCACCGTCCATACGGGGGGGCTGGGGGTACGGCACGTACATACGGGTGGCTGGGTGTACGGCGCGTACATACGGGGGCTGGGGGTACTGCGCGTACATACGGGGCTGGGGGTATGTGCTGGGGGACGGTGCTTACATACGGGGGCTGGGGGTACGCACCGTCCATATGGAGGTGGGGGTACGCACCGTCCATACGGGGGTGGGGGTACACACCGTACCCCCAGCACCCCGTATGTACGCGCCGTACCCCCAGCCCCCCCTATGTACGCGCCGTACCCTGGTTCACGTATGTACGGCATGTACACCCAGGCCCCTATACCCTGCCCATGCCTGTACGCACCCTACCCCAGGCCCCTACACCAGCACCCTCACCCAGCCTTGCGCATGTACGAGTCGTACCAAGCCATAGCAAATGTGAGCACTGTACAACAACATGGCCGATGTACGCACCTCACAGACGCGAAAAACACACGTACTGAACCAGGACACTGCAAAACACCACAAGGAGAGTCAATTCGAATCGCACAACACCACAAAACACGTCCAACAAGCCCAAATACATCCAATACACTGACCTGCAACAGCCAAACAGGTAAACAGAGGCCCAAAACACAACCACTCCTTATAAAACACCCACCCAAAGTTCAAACACAGCCACACCCACAAATGGACCAATAAAAAGGGCCCACACACACAAACCATGAGCCTTTGCAACAGACCCACTGCTGCCAGACCCCACAGACAAGCCACAGCACCATACTTGAACCTTGACTACACCTTACACTTGCACACCTTCACACAACCGCCTTCACAAACACCCCCTCATCACATTCACACACACACCTTCACAACCACACACACACACCCACAACCATCCACACCCACACCCCACACCATGCCCACAGAGAGGAATCCAAAGTTCACAACAGCGGAGCTGGAGATCCTTGTCAACGAAATCATCAGAGTCGAGCCACAGCTCTTTGGAACATTGGTCAGACAGACCAGCGTAGCAGCAAAATCAGCCATGTGGCAGAGGATCGTCGAGAGGGTGAATGCTGTTGCGCCCATCAGAAGGACCAGGCATGAATGCCAAGCCAGGTGGTACGATCTGCGGAGGACGGTCCGTCGCAAAATGACTGACGAATATAACCAGGGGAACATCACTGGAGGGGGCCCGCCCCGCAGACCGGTACACTACCATCCCTGGGAGGAGAAGGTGATGCGCACGCTGCCGCCTGTGGGAGTACAGTAGAAGGAGTCGCCGAGCCTGGTGAGTACACAAACAACTCACCTCACATGGGGGGAACCGCATCAACAACCCAACTAACAATAATGCATGCAACTACCCCAAAGCCATCACCGGACACAACCACACTCCAAAAACACGCACATGCCACTAGCGGCTCCATGCCCCATGCACCAAGCAAGGCCATGCCAAGTCACAGGCCACACAAAACACCAACACAAGACAGGATGTCCGTGATGCTGGGAGGGTGGGCCTCCAAAAAAACATTGTACAACTCAGAAGCAGACACCAATGCCCTCAGCCCATATGGCCTAGGGCAGAGTTATACAAACAGTGTGTCCCGACACTGTACTGTGTCGCCTGCAAATGGTGGCCGCGTCGCAGGATGACATGGGTATGAAGGCCCAATTTGCACATAACAGCAGCTAATGAAGAGGCATCACTGTGAAAGAGTGTCAGCACACACCGCCGCAGCAGCGCAGACTCAGAGACACTCTGCCCAATGGGGGCCGGGAGATTCTAAACAGAGCCACGTGAACAAGCCAATGGCCTTTGAAAGACCTGCAAAGTGTGTGTGCCCAGGAAGCTGGGCTGAGGTGACAGAGGGTGACAGACAGACAGAGGGAGAGGGAGGGAGAGGGAGAGAGAGGGAGGGCGACAGAGGGAGACAGACAGAGGGAGGGAGAGGGAGACAGAGGGTGACAGAGGGAGACAGACAGAGGGAGGAGGGTGACAGAGGGAGGGAGAGAGGGAGACAGAGGGAGACAAAATCACCCTTGGGTGGTGTGGGCATGTCCGCTCGTCAGCAGGTGGACTGTGTGCATGTTGACAAGGTCTGGCAGTGCGTGAAACACCCCTTTTTCGTTTGGAAATCACTGGGCCATGTGTCAAACTGTGCACGAGTAGATCCTTGCTGCAGGCACAAACCTAACCCTACACCCAGTATACCCACTCACTGTGTTTGTTAGAACGCAGTCACAAACGCATAAGTTACCTACCTGCATTCTCCAATAGATATGAAAAAGCACCATTTGCCCACGTACAGTGCAACACGTAAGCCGGTTCTGCATCGCTCGCTACGCACGCTCGCTACACTGCTCACTACGTTCAAAAATGATGCAACAACAAAGAGTGTGTCACACATAGGAAAAGTGTTGAAAGCTGTGGCCAAGGGACATACCCATGCACCATGCACAATGCACAGGGACTTGCCAAGTACAGACAAGGTAGATGACACTTGGCCCTGCTGTAGACAGCACAAGGCAATCCTGTGACCACTGTACACTCAAACACCAACTCCACATGCCACCTACCTACCACAGGAACTCACATTCACTGTCATGCCAGCATGCACCATGAGGGGATAGACACATCACCTGGTAGACCCAATGACAAATCACACCACACCCAACAGCATGACCGGTCACACCCCCCGCCCCTTACACAAGCACACACCCCCGGGGCAGCCAACGCAAATTGGATATGTGACACAACAAGACCAATCCATAGCCAAATAAGCATCCCAACACTCATTAGACAGGCCAAATAACCAGGAGTACATATCAATCTGTCCCCCGCAACATACCCATCCACAAGTGCACTGTGAGAGGAACGCTAGACATATCCAACTACCCAGAGGAACTGTGCCAACTTGAATATGTATGAAACATGGATGACGCATGAAACACCATTAACATTGTCTCTCTCTCACACACAGGGCAACGTCGTCGATCTCCTCCCAACACTGGGGGGGGAGTATCACGGCGTGACGATGATCCCACCGGCAGCGACGACTCTCACCACTCCGTGGATGACCCCGACCAACCTGGCCCCTCTGGTGCCCAAGCACCTGCAGCACCTGCATCAGATACAACTGTGATACACACAGGAGATCTGCTCGCACACAACAACGCAGCCAGTCTGACCAGGAGGGACAAGGTACTGCGGGCACCCAGGAGGAGGCAGGCGACCCCGCAAATGCCATCCCTCAGGGGTCCCGGAGACCCGATGTGCCCACAACGGCAGGCCAGGTTCAAGTGGGCAGGGGTGGTGGGAGTGGAGGACGTCGGAGGCGCGAAACTGACCAGACAGCTGAGGAACCCGTTATGTCACACATCCGCAACATCCTGGACACATACCGGCGTGACACCAGGGGCATCAGCCAGGTAGTGGAGACCCTCAATGAGATTAAGAACCTGCAGGCCGAGCAATATGCCAGTCAACAGCAACACCAAGGACGGATGGAGGCAAGACAGGCTGAGCTCATGGCGGTGCTAACGGACATGAGCCGTTCACGCCGTCGGATTGGCGAGAACATGGGCAACCCTCCCTGTGCCACCAGGCACAGGGAGGGATCAGGAGGAGGAGGATTCGTCCGACGGAGCATCACAGACATCGTCATGGCCTGCTTCTGAGGGTCCCCCGAGGAAGGTGGGTCATCCACGCAAAAGACCGTGAGAGTCAGCGGACCATCACCATCTACGATCCTACGATCCTACGATCTACGATCGGAAATACTCTTTCTACCAGCATTTTGTTGCACATAAACGCTTCTCCTCGCTCAGCGACAGTTCTAATCTTTTTTGCTGCTATTTCTGTGTATTTTAATGTTGTAATTGTGTGGTTCAATTTTTTAAACAACTTTACCTTTTAAAGTGTTGCTTTTTCTTTTAAATTCATCGTTCTGCCCTCTTACTTGCACCTTAAAACTCGAAGCCATTCACTCGCTTTGCGAGACTCCTCCCCTTTGTTCCGGTGCCTATCATTGGTCGCCATCTTTGATTGGGTCCCTGGAGGAGACTATTTGTATCAGGCCAATGCAAGCGCAGCGGGCGCGCCGATGGCGCGCCAGAGGCGCGCCAGAGGCAAGCCCGTCTGCGCCCGTCCGCGCCAGGACGGGCCGAGGGCGAGGACCCTCGCTTCCTACCGCAGACATTCGTCTGTTCTACTCCCGGGAGGAAATGCTGTCACTGCGCACCCCGAAAAGTGCTGCATGTAAGTACGTGCATAAGGGGGTTGACCCCTTCACTGTCTGCTCGACCTGCAACACTACACAAGCGGACAGGGGCAAGCTTACACTGGCAATGGCCCTGCTTAACTGTCGTTTGTTGCCATGTCATGCAGTAGAGATTAATTTCCTGATACAAGACCACGATCTAGACATCCTGTTCTTAACTGAAACATGGATCACACCCAATTCAGGGGCGGACGTGGTACGTGCCCTCCCCCCAGGCTTTCTCATTTACAATCTTGATCGACCCTCTGGTCGAGGTGGAGGCATAGCCATCATCTATAGAGATGTGTTTGTATGCAGGGCCTCTAACAGTGAGATTCAGGACTGTGAAAGCTGCCAGTTCTCTTTACGGATTTCCCCTACCACGACAGCATCGGGTCTGCTAATATATCGCCCCCCAGGTCCTTCGGGGTTCTTTATTAACTCTCTTTTGGAAACCGTTATGCAGATGGCCACTTCTACCTCCAATTTTATGGTACTGGGGGATTTAAACCTTCATTTTAATGATCCTTCCGACTTTACAGCCACTGACTTGGGTTCGGACTTGAAGGTTTATAATCTGACCCTTAGCAATCAGGGAGCCTCTCACATTAAAGGTCATCTTCTCGACCGGATCTTTTCTAATATCCCGCATGTAGAAGTTTTACCGGCCTGCCCCCTGCCATGGTCAGACCACTTTTTGATACCTTTTTCAATGCAATGTGACCCCAGGTCCATCCCGTCCCCTGGAGTTTATTCTTTGGAAAGGGCTTGGTCTAAACTTTCATTTGAAAGCTGAACAGCGCAGCTCCAGAGCTCCTTCCCTCCCCTGGCCGATGATCCCTCCACGGCTGACCTGGCCTTTGATCAATGGCTTACCAACTCTCTAGATTCCATCTTGCCAAAAAAGAGAGTGGCTAAGAGTCGGAGCAGAACGGGCTCGGACCCTTGGTACACCGCTGAACTACGCTCCCTTAGGAGATGCTGTAAGAAGCTGGAGAGGACATGGAGAAGGGATTGGGAGGTGGCCAGTCGAGAGAACTATCGGGTAGCCATGAGGTCATATAAGAAAGCCCTTCGCGCTGCTAAGGCCAAATTTTTTGAGGAAAAAATTACTAGCGCCTCCAACTCTTCTAGAGAGACATTCAGAGTGATTAAGGAGCTTCTCAAAATCCCTGAGCCGCCAGTCATCCACGACAATCCCGCGGAAAAGTGCAGGGAACTCGCGGACTACTTCCATCTCAAAATCGAGAATATTCTTTCTCTGCTACCTCGGGCCACACAGAACACTTATGTAGCAGATCAAGGAAAAGGCACTCACGTTCTATTTGACTCCTTTGACCCAATAACTGAGATGGAAGTGACAAGGGAACTTAGCTCTATGAAGAGCGGCTCGCCAGACGACCCTGCTCCTATGAGGTTCCTCAAACAAGTAGCCTCTGTTATCACGGCCCCTATCACGAATCTCATCAATCTTTCCCTTACTCAAGGGGTGGTTCCTCCAGGTTGGAAAAGGGCTGTGGTGAAGGCCCTCCTGAAAAAGCCTAGTCTGGATCCCTCGGACTTGGCTAATTTCAGGCCTATTTCTCTTCTGCCGGGACTTGGTAAGATCGCAGAAAGGCTGGTTAACTATCAACTTTCCAGCTTTCTGGAGTCCAACGGGCTGCTTCGAGAAACCCAAACCGGCTTCCGCCCAGGCCACGGCACGGACACCGCCCTCCTAGCAGTTGTGGACGAAGCCAGAAGCATGCTGGATTCGGGGTGGTCAGTGGCAGTGATCCTCCTGGATCTTAGCGCTGCCTTCGATACTGTTAACCATAAAGTATTGATCCAACGATTGTCCAACGTGGGAGTAAGAGGTGTTGTGCTGCAGTGGCTGCGCTCCTTTCTCACTGGCCGTACTTATCAGGTATGGGAAGGTAGTGCGCGGTCTTCTCCTATCCCCCTCCAGTGTGGGGTCCCACAGGGCTCCTCCTTGAGTCCCATTTTATTTAATGTGTATATGTCCCCCATGGGGGATGTGGTTGCACCTTTCGGGATAAAAATCGTCAGCTATGCTGATGACACGCAATTGGTGGTGGCTCTCTCCCAATTGATGAAGAACCCGGAGGTTTTGCACCAATGCCTGTCTCAGGTATACACCTGGATGTGCGACTCAGCGTTGAAACTCAACGGATCTAAAACTGATATTATGCTACTGGGGCACAAGACTCCCCCTCTCCCTCTGTCCAGCTGGCCTAGCTGCCTGGGAGATCTCCCCTGCTCCAAACAGGAGATTAAGAGCTTGGGAGTCTGGTTGGAGCAGGACCTTACCTTCAAGACGCAGGCAAAGAAGACGGCAGGGATCTGTTTTGGGCTTCTTCGCTCTGCCCGTAAGGTCCTGCCCCTTCTCCCCCCTACTTCCAGGAAGCTACTTATTCAGGGACTGATTACATCTAGGTTAGATTACTGTAATGCGATCTTCCTTGGTGCCCCTGAAGCCACGCTGAATAAGCTCCAACAAGTGCAAAATGCCGCGGCCAGGGTACTAACCAATGCTCCTAGGAGGCAGTCAGCCAGACCAGCCTTGAAGATTTTGCATTGGCTCCCAGTACGAGAGAGAGTGAAGTTTAAGTCCCTCTGTATTGCCCATAAAATCCTGCAGGGCAAGGGCCCCCCTATTCTATCTAAATTAGTGGTACCCTATAAAGCTTCTAGACCCCTGCGTTCGGACCAGAAATCCCTTCTCAAGGTCCCCAGGGTGTGTAAGGCCCGCACTGGTGGCAGAAGATTCGCAGTGCATATCGCTACTCTCTGGAATGCGCTCCCGCTCGAGTTGCGTTCAGAAACAGGCACCCTGCGCTTCCGGAAACTGCTGAAAACCTATCTGTTCCCTCTTTGATGTGCCTTCTTGTTCCTGGTTAGGGTATGACTGATCAAGCGCTGGGGATGCCCGAGGGTAACTGCGCGCTAAACAAAACCGCCTACAATACAATACAATCTCCCAGGTCACCTGGCCTGGCACCTGGCCCTCTGGCACAACAGCAGCACATCATCCAATGACATTCTCTGCCACATGGACTTGCTGGTCACTGTCTGACCAATGTTGACAAAGACTGTGGCATGGACTCTGATGAGTTCCAATGGCAAGGATCCCAACTCCCCCTGTGAACTTTGGATTACAGACACCCGGCAAGCACCTCTTTACATCCCCCCAAACACGTACCCCACCACTAATAAAGATCATAAAAATCACAAGATGATGCCGTCATTTTGCATTATTCCATAACATGTGTGTGTTGGAAAGTCAAACCATGCCTGAGTTTTGAAGTAACTCCAACCATGCATACCCTGGGGTCTGAGTCTGGCACAGGACACACATGGGTCACAATGTATCATCCAATACAGACATGGAGCACCATACTCACCCGTGATGGGCCCAACCAGCTGAGGGGGTGCCTGCACAACTGTGCGGACAGACCTATTTCGAAGAGCAACAGTCATGCGCAGAGGTCAGGGACCATGTGGAGTGTCCTGGTGTGGGAGTCCCAGGTATGTGTAGCCAGGTGGGAGAACTATGTCCTGCATGCTGGACTCAGGTGGATGTGGAGAATGGTGGCCAGGCCAAGGTTGGATGCATGGAGATGGCACAATGGGGTCTTGGATGACAGTGCCACAAGGTTGTGTTGGGGTCGTGGTCGTGGGCTGCATCCTGAGTGTGGGCGTGGATTGTGAAGCTCATCCTGCAGCTGACAGTGATCCATTGCAGCTATCTCTGTTGGACGGTGATGTGGCTGGGTTGCCGGATGTTGAAGCAGAGCTGTGCAGATTCACCCTGGATGTGGACAAGTATCATGGGAGTTGTAACGTACTTCTCTGTAGAGTGCAGGGTAGGATTAGACACGGATGTTGTAGTTGACCTGGGGGATGGTCTGTCTTGCCTTGAGGTGGATCGAACTGTGGATCTTGTGCATAATGCAGAGTGTGCTGAAGCCTGATGTACAGATGCTGGTGATCAGCATAGCACATGTGAGCAAGCAATCCATGATGCACACCAGCTCGTGTGCGTGGACACTGTGTGCCTGTGCAGGGCCCTTGCGGGTAGGAAACAAGCAGTTGACCCAGCTGTAAGGGGACAATCCGCAGATGAACACCTCAGTCATGTCCAAGTCCAGCATCAGGTGGCCGATGTTCAGCCATCTGCCAATGGATACCATGCATTATTCAATTTGAGAACTGGCAAGGACTGCGTCTTTGGGGAGGGTGAGGAGCACCTGGCTGGCAATGGGACACCAGATGATGATGAGATGCAGTGTGCATGTCATGGTGTAGAGGGGGATCCTGGACACATTGTAGACTGACACGCTGAGACATGATACCTGTGCCATGTGTCCCACAACGACACCATACTACATGCAGAGGCCTGGAGTACCACTCCCATGGCGTTGTTGGGGTACAGAGCCGGTGGGGAGTAGGAGGGACATGACCTGGTTGGTGTGACAGGGCCTGGAAGGCGTGCCAGCGCTGTGTAGGCAGTTGGAGTTGCACACTCATTATGCAAAGGTGTTGTGTGGGCGATGAGTGCATGCCTGAGTGCATGCAACAGATGTATTGGATGGACATTGCTTGGTGGGTGGCCTCAACATCATGGTGTAGCGTGATGTGGCACATGCAAGGACATGAGGCACGTGCAATGTGCACGTAGCATGTGCAGACGGTCCAGCCTTTGCCACCGCAACTGTGTCACACACAAGCAGGTTACACCAATATGAATGGGTGGAGGGAGGAAGGGGGGTGCGTCTTAGAGGCGTGTGTGTGAGGGCAAATATAGAAACTCTGTGTGCCCTTGCTGCAGGGCCTGCAGCAGCAGGCGCCATGTCCTGAAAATCATGCCACAAGTTGCACACAAACACAAGCATGTCAGAAAGGACTACTGCAAAAGGTGTATGATAAGGAGGGAGTGTCTGGTTCAACATGGCACACACACACAGACAATGGATGCACATGCAGCAAAGTGGCCGTTGTGGGGACTGAGATGCCAAAATACCTACACAGCCATGTACATCATGCACAATACATATCATAATCCCTGACAAACAGCTTGCATCTTGCTACTCTACACATAGACTCATATGCACAATCTGTGATGACTATGCCAGACATGCCGCATGCACAGTGGCAAGAGACCTGCATTGACAGAGATGAGGCACCTTGGAGGCTGAGGGACACCTTTATTAGTCATGTTTGCCGGAAGGCAAATGCATCTATATTAACAGATGCACAGGTCATGTGGATGAACATGTGGGCCCTACACTGGCACCCCCCTTTGCACCACAGATGCAGAAAATCCATAGAACTGGCACACAAGTGACGGGTTTGAGGCAAACACCCCGTGCTGCTCACGGAGAGGCTGCTATTCACCATTGAGCCTCTAATGGGGATGTCCCACACTATGTCAACCCGGTGCATCCCGTATGTTTCCAAGGGCAGTGTTACACACATTGATGCCTTCATCCCAATCCACAATCACATTACAGATGACTGTCACCAAGTGTGACTATCAATTCAGGTGAATCCAGCTCCATGTCATGTGCCCCATGGTGATTCTACATGTATGCAAAGTAACCAAACATGAACAGGAGCAGTGCACACACATTCCAAACAATTAGCACACCCAAAAAGCCGTGCTGCATCACTTACCCTAAGGAGAAGTTTCGACATGTCTGTGCATGTTACGCTGATTCAGCACACGTTGCTGTATTCATGAGGAATAGCAGGAGCACAACAATGCCACCAGCAGACAGTATGCGCAAATACCTGGGGATGAGAGACACACAAGAAGTGAGCCAAAAGAAGCACATCCGCATGCATGGGCATGTACTCGACACGTATAAGGTTGTCAACATGCTAGGTGAAAATAGTGTCTCAGGAAAGACATTCTTTTATTACACCATCACTCGAGTGACACATCCAAACACACCTCTGACTCACTTGCCATACATGCAGATGGACCCACACATTGCAACACATGCCACATAAGGCTCAATGCGTGCATACTCAGACACTGCAACTCACCACTAAGCAAAGAAGTTGCGTATGAGCCGACTCCGGATGTCCTCTTCCTCCTCCTCCTCAACATCACTTGCCTCGTCACCAAGCCCCTCATCCTCCACGGGTGGATGTTCCTGCTCATCCGGATCCAGGATGAGTGGCACAGCTTTCTCCACTGCCATGTTGTGCAGCATGCAGCACACGAGGAAGATTTTGCAGACCTTCACCGGTGCATATGGGAGTGCGCCGCCGGTCTTGTGGAGGCACCGGAATCGGCTCTTCAGGAGGCCAAAGGTCCTCTCTATCACTCGCCTGGTCTGCCCATGGGCGTTGTTGTACCGGTGATCGCCAGCCGTTATGGGGTTGCGGAGAGGCGTGATCAGCCATGGCATGTTGGGATAGCCAGAGTCCCCTACATGGAAACATCATGGACAGAAGTGGGTCAGGAGAAGCAGTAAGACAGAAAGATGACGCTAAATACAGGAATAACAGAGTATACCCACCAACAAGACATGCTCGTTCGTTGCGCAGCTGCAGCATCATTTCAGGCACCCTGCTACGCCTCATGATGTAGGCATCGTGTGCTGATCCTGGAAAACGAGCACAGACATGGGAAATCACCATGTTAGCAAGACACACCACAAGGGCATTAATGGAGTGGTAGTGTTTACGGTTGCGAAAGGCTACCTCCTGTGCCTGTGGTTGTACCAAAGCCACATGTGTCCCACCAATAGACCCAATGACATGGGGCATCCCTCCCAGGGCATAGAAGTCACCCTTGACACCTGTCAACTGCTCAGGAGTTGGGAAATGAATAAACTCATCCAGGTGAACCAACATGGCCTCTAAAAAATCATGCAGGACCCGGCTGAACATGGTCTGGGACATGCCACCAACATGAGCTATGGTATCTTGAAACGTACCCGTGGCAAAGAAATGTAGGGATTGCCATCACCTTCATCATGGGTGTCAGTGCAGTAGGATACCTGTGTAGCGGTTGGAGGTGTGGTGCCAGCCTTGCTGTCAAGTTCACAATCAACCGTTGGGTGAAGCGGTAGCGGCGTATACAGTCACGTTCCCTCAGGGCAGCCAAGTCTGGCATTGGTCGGGGGAGAGGCGGAGCCCTGCAGTAATTTGGAAGGGACAACGAAGAGTGAGTACAGTACAACAACAATGTCAATGTACTGAGCACATGTTAAACAGCCAATACACATATGCTACATACAGAGTCAGGTCTGTGCAATATATCCTGGACACGTATGCCAGGCAGGTGACACTCCTACCAAGAGCCAGCTACAAACGTGGATTCTCAAGCTCAACATGACATGGCATGAAACTAGCTGTGGGCCAGTGTAAGTGAACAGGCAGACGCATTACAGGTGTGACAGACATCCACATATGTGCAGAAGAAGGATGTTTATCATACAGACAGGTTGCGGAACACTAGAGGCACAGGTCACATGTCCCTGAAAAAAGGACAGACCACACACCTTGCCATGAAGGGGTACATGTCAAGACTGATCACACATACATTGATACTACGCAGATATGTCCTTGTCTTGCAAGTCCATGTTTGATGCATACATACACACGTTACGTCTGATTCCACATGTGTCCTGGTGTGCATAATAGTGTGCCATGCCCATCCACACACATGCACATGTTGGATGCAGCAACTGCAGATGCATTTGATGGAATACCAACAGCATGCTTATGGGAACACATGACACACACATGACATACTCACATCGTGCAACGCCGGTAGTCACATGTCAGGTGTAATTATCCGTGTACCTGGCATCAGGGGACAGTTGTGGGTGTTGGCGACTGTGCCATGCCAGTGACGCATGGCTCAACAAGTCTGTACTACATGCACACATGTCAAAGGTGTGAAGGGGATGTGTGGCACATAGTGCACCTTGACACATGACATGTGTACACAGCTCATCACACATCTATTGGGTTCAAACATGAGGAGATTTGTGCCACATCACAGCCTGACACACCTAGGCCCGAGACATGTAGGACTGCACTGACAATGACTTGATGTCCAGCCTTGGCCAAGTATGACAGCTCAATTCGTTTCTGTGTGCCGCCTGTCAACCAGTGTAAGGTGTGAAATGCACCGTACACACGCTCTGAGGGCGTGTGTAGGGTCTGTATCACTATGATTGTGTAGCCGTAGGCGTACGCCATGGTGATACGGTCCGTACACGCATGTGTATGGTCCGTATCACTATGGTAGTGTAGCCGTAGGCGTACGCCATGGTGATACGGTCCGTACACGCGTGTGTGGGGTCCGTATCACTATGGTAGTGTAGCCGTACGCGTACGCCATGGTGATACGGTCCGTACACGCGTGTGTAGGGTCCGTATCACTATGGTAGTGTAGCCGTACGCATACGCCATGGTGATACGGTCCGTACACGCGTGTGTAGGGTCTGTATCACTATGGTAGTGTAGCCGTACGCGTACGCCATAGTGATACGGCCCCTACACACACGTGTACGGACCATATCCCTATGGCGTACGCCTATGGCACACTACCATAGTGATATGGACCCTACACACGCGTGCGCGTACACCAACACATAGTGATACGGACCCTACACACGCGTGTACGGACCGTATCCCTATAGCGTACGCCTACGGCAACACTACCATAGTGATACGGACCCTACACACGCGTGTAAGGACCGTATCCCTATGTCGTACGCCAACACTACCATAGTGATACGGACCCTACACACACGTGTACGGACCGTATCCCTATGGCGTACGCCTACGGCAACACTACCATAGTGATACGGACCCTACACACGCGTGTACGGACCGTATCACTGGAGTAGTGGTGCCCGAGGGGCGTGGAACGCACTGTACCTGTGTGTGTATAGTGAAATTACATAGGGGACACATGAGGGACAAGTATAAGGGCCTAAAATGCATGCTGGTTGTCATGGAGATCGAGTTTCCAGTTCAAATTATTCATCAGGTGGGCAGCAAAAGTCAGTTGGAGACAATATACAATGTTGCCAAGTGGTTGTTGACTTGACATCATGCTCAATTTTTGAATCATGCAAAGGCCCTCAATGGGGAAGGTTTAAAGGGATTGGAGGAAACGTAGGATGCAAATGAGACTGACCAATCACTCTGTACTCCTGTAAATGAAACAGGCCAGCAAGGCCAATATAAGGCAGCCAGGTCCCATGAGAGAGCACTTGCCTGCACAACCTTTCATTCCACACCACTGCTGCTGCTTGTGATTCCTCTGGCACCATGTCCAGGTCTGTGGAGAGGGCCCAGCCATTTACCCTGGAGGAGAATGTGGCATTGCTGGATGTCATCCTCCCACAGTACCCCAGCCTGTATGGGAGACCAGGGAAGCAGGTGAGTGCTGACTCCACTAGCTTAGACTGTGCCCCTTTTTTGTGACTGTCACTTCTGGCATTGTGTCCAGGTGTGACAGACATGCAAT
Organism: Triturus cristatus; assembly: GCF_964204655.1. Lineage (NCBI taxonomy): Eukaryota > Metazoa > Chordata > Amphibia > Caudata > Salamandridae > Triturus > Triturus cristatus. The sequence continues at coordinate 1,015,428,789 of NC_140579.1, read as the reverse complement.
GTTCTTTAGAGTGGGTCACAGGGGGGGGGGAATGGCTCATGTCTCCCATGCAGAGCATGCTGTAGTGCATGTCTGCACTCCTCACTTGCATAGTGCTTACTGTGACAATCACTGCATGGTGCATGCCACATTCAGCCTGGCTAATCCTCTTGGGAATGTTGTTTCTACAGTCCTGATGTGATTCTGTGTTCCCCCCAGTGTGACAGGTGACTGTACCCACAGATGTGTGTGAGTTGAGTGTACCTGTGGTGAGAGTGTCCAAATGATGTGTTTGTCCCCTGGACATTGGTGTGTGTGTAAGTCCCCTGTCATGTGGGTGAGTGTCTATGTGAAGTGTTGCAGCCCAGATGCATGAGGGATGCATATACCCTACCCATCTGATGTGAGCAGGGAGCAATGCTGTGTGTCTGACGTGCTGGGCTAGCCCAACACCTGTGACACCCCCCAGTCAAGTGGCACATGTGCAGAGTGAGGTTTGTACCCGCAGTTGCCAATGGCAGGTGATTGTCCTGTGCCTGTGTGTGTCTGTGTACTCTGCTGAGGTTGCGTCAGTGGCCTGGGGCATGTGACTGCTTTGCGGTGCTGCACATAATCCTGGTGTAGCTTGTGATGGCCAGTGTGAGCCAGGATCATTGATTGTGTGGCACCCCTCATTCCACCTGTGTACTTTCAATGTCACGTAGTGCATTTGGCCATCCCCAGAGGATAATGTCCCTATGACAAAGGTGCAATGAGTTGGCTGCATACTATGCCCTGTTCACACCAGCCAAATTGTTCAAATTTGTGTCTCTGTGACATGTAGCAGGTGTATTGATGTTGTCTCACTTTGTCATCCTCACAGGTAGGCGCCTATGCCAAGGGGGAGATCTGGAAGGAGGCCGTCAGGGCCATGAGGTCGGGGAGGGACGAAAGCGGCGCCTGGCCCAGGTGAGGAAACGCTGGCAGGATATCCGGTGCTGGACCAGGAGGATTGCCCGGGTCCTGCTGGGGGACTCACCAGAAGCTCATAAGAACCGTGGGCGCCGCCGCCTCACCCACATAATGAAGCGTGTCCTGCCGGTGGTCTTCCCAGAGATGGATAGGCGCTTACGGGAGAAGCAGCAGCAGGAAGGGGGTAGTACATGTGTGTTTGTTGTGTGTCACTAGCTTTTGGAAGTGCCCAGTCGCATGGATACACAGCCAGGGTTCATATGTGCAGTACATATCCTGTTCCCCCAAGTCAACCAGTGCTGTTCTTCCTCCCTTCCCCTCCTTGACATGTGTACCCTGGTCTGTGTGTAGTCACTCTTGCACAAGGTTATCTAGGCTGCCAGTTAATCCAAGTGCCCAATGCTTGCAGCATAATGTGTGGGGGTGGTGTGTGACATGTGTTGGGACCTTGCCTGTGCCCTGGCCAGTTCAGTCATTGTGGGGTCCATGTTAGTTGCCACTGATGCTGAGTCCCGACATAGGAGTGTGTCTTACAAGTGTACTGCCTTACAGCATGCATGACCAATGTTGTGCCCTCAGACATGATGTGCATGAGTGGGAGATGTACATAGTGCAGGGACGGTCGCTTCTGTTGCTGTCATATCCATACAGGACCATGGAGGAGTGTGGCCACTACAGTCCCCTGGGGCACCTTTTCCTAGGTATCATGTGTGTTATCCAACAATGTGGACATTCTCTGTGTCTTCAGCATAGGTTGGGCTCTGTGGCATTGTACCCTGGCCTAATTTGTATTTACGTAAAGTGTGCTACATGTGTCCACTGTACAGGGTGACCCAATTTGTCTTGTGCATACTCACAGTGGCCAGTGCCTGTGTGTCTTGGTACAACTATCTGATGATGGTTGTTTGTCAATTATATGTGTGGACAGGCTCACGAGGGGTACTTTGTGTACACTCAAGATTTATTGAAGGGCATGTTTGTAATCCCCGAGTAGGATGTGTAAGTACTTCCTCTGTCTCAATCACATTGTCTCAGGTAGGGGGGGTGTGTGCGGGATAGGCCTACATGTCCAAACCTTATGTCTCCTTGCCAGGTCTGGCCTGTGTGTGATGATTGTCTGAACATACACTCAACATGCAGTGACCCAGTCATGTTGGGCATGGTTTAATGTATTTGGTAAGCAGCAAGTGCCAAAAGTTAGGAGACATGGTTCCTGCTCATCCCTTTTTTGGCAACGGTGTGTGGACCAGATGCTGTGCTCGACTGTCCCCAGAGACTGGCTCCTCTGTCTAATTTGATATCAAGTTATTTGCTGTTGTGTTATGCTCTTCATTGTTTCCCAGTGGCATGGTGGGTCAACCAACTGTGTGGTGCAGGGCCTACATATGTGCATAGTATTGTAGATGTTACTCATGTTGTTTTTCATGCTATGCACTGTGACCCATGTAGTTTTGAATCATGTGTCATATGTATACAGGTGTCTGATTTTTCCTGTCTCTTCACCTTGCCCACAGCATCGTCGGGGGAAACCGAGGGAGACACTGGCACGGACCTTGAGGAGGGATCCAGCACCGGTGCCACCAGTGCTGGGGAGTCTGGTGCAGCGAGTGGCACAGAGGCCGAGGGGAGTGAGGCGGAGGACCTGTCCAGTCCCACCACCGACTATGACGCTGACGGGTCCGAGGCTGAGCTCCCAGAGGGGGCGGAGGCTGCTCCCAGAGCTGAAAGCAGCACTCCATCTCTCGCCGCCCCCTCCATTCCCATCACCGGCCTCCCACTTGCTTGGGTCCCTTCCCTCCGTGCTAGGCGACAACATGTCTCCTTCGTGCCAGGCACCGCACCCCCTGCCCCTGTCTCCCCTGCTGCCGTCAATGCCGAGTCTGTGGACATTCTGCGGCAGTTGCAGGTTGGTCAGACATCGCTGCTTAATGTCCTCCATGGCCACACCAGACTGCTGACACAGATGGTGTCGTGCATGGAGGGCATGTCAGCAGCGATGTCTGACCAACGGATGTTGCTGAAGTCCATAGACTCGTCACTGACTGCAGCGGTGGATCTCCAGCAGCGCTCCGTCCCACCCCCCACCCCTGCACCATCCACACTTGCCACTCCCATGCCTGTCCCACGCACACCCAGACGTCCCCATGCACGCACCCCACCAGACACAGGCAGCACACCACCAGGGAAGGCCAAGCGCACACCTGTCACGCACACACAGGGGGAAGTAGGCACACCCACTGGGTCGGGGGGCAAACGGCAGCCACGCAGCCACAGTGGGAGTCCGCAGTCCTCACGACCCACTTCCTCCAAAACCACTCCCATTAGCTCTCCTGGCCAACTGTCAGATAAAGAGTCCTTCGTGGCCAGTGTGTCCCTCAGCCCCAGTGTGGCACCACCCCGCAAGCGGTGGAGGCAGTGCCCGGCCAGTGTAGTTGAGTCCCCCCCCGGTCCACACCCTCCCCCAGTAGCGCTGCAACCCATCCCTCCGACCCCCCCTCCTTGGGGCCTGTGGTTCATTCGGGTGCAGGGGAGATGCTGGAAGAGCTTGCAACCGTGTGCAGCGCCCTGCTAACCACCACCTTTGGCGCTGCCCACCCCCTGTGGTGGAGTCGTCCGTCCCTGCACCCACAACACCTACCTTGCCCCTCCTGTCCCTGCGGTGCCTGGTCCTTCCCCCCCACATGATGCCCCCCCTTCTGTGGATGATATGGAAGAGTGAACTGTGCAGGCAAGCTAGGGGAGACGCGTCCCACCAGGACTTCGCACGTGGCCTGGCCTATGGGCCCTGTATATAGTCCCCCCCTTCTTTTGTTGACTTAGTAGATGCACGGCGGCTCAGCCGAGGGACCTTATTCTTTTCTATCCCTCCAATTTCCCTTCCTTTTCACACACTAGACTGCACTACCACCACCCCCCAACCTGGTGTTAGCTTGCTACCCCTTTTAGGGGCCGATGTTATGTTCTCTTTTAACCCCTCAATGTGGGATGATGTCGCGTTGGGCTGTAGTGTCAAACACCACCCTTACTTCTTTTTTCTATGCGCATTGTGATCACTTGGTGTCATGTTTGATATAATATATGACTAAAAGGTGTAGCCTTGAGTGCACATTGGTTGCTTTGTGACTACAAGCCTCCATCCCGGTGATTCCGTGATATTACCTAGAAAACAGTGGGTACTGCCTACCTGCAGCCATAGAACCGGTGGCTCGGATATTCCGGGCCGTGGTTAGTCAGTAATACCAGATCCACTGTAGTGGAGTAGAACTTTTCTAGATTACTGTCCTCTGTTACTATACTGTCGTGCAAGCGTGGATGAGTAGTTCTCCCCCGAGACGCATAGGCATTCAAAACTGATCCTTTGCGCAGCCGCAGTATCACCCAGGGGGTCTGAACGTCCCGGAAGAAGGTGCCGCCCTGGCTCCTCCCCTGACAGTATTTAATCTTGTGGCCCGTTTTGAGTGCTTCCCCCTGGCAGACATGAGGACGGGGTAGGTTCTTTGTATCCCGCACCCAGAGAGAACCGTGAGTAAAGTAGGGGCAGTTTGTTGTGAACGGGCACTTCGAGTTCTGAGTGCTCTGCCCATATACAGCTTTTGGACCTTACCGGTTCCTCTCTGTTTTTCATTCGCTTTTGAATCACCTTTTCCCCACTTTGCTCTCCTTTATAGTCCAAGAAGGAGCGGGTGCCCCGCGTCTTTGGCCAGAGGAGAGGTTTCTTGCCCCGATAATGTCGGGTAAGGCCTGCCTTTTGATTCAGTTTTCTTCGTACGCATGCCCAGTGATTTAACATACATGCGAAGTCCCCTGACTTTATGCACTGTTTTTAGTCTTTAAATTCATACCTAACCTGTGCATTGTCTGATGGGATTGTGACGAAGGATGGTGTCAACTATATGGACACCCTAAGCCTCTTTAGATTGGCAACATTGATAATTTAGAAATTATGGGCAAGCATACTTGGGCCCGAGTCTGGGGGGTGGGGGGGATGGTGACATTAGGGGTACACTAGGTGTTCCCTACTTTCTGGTCTTGTGTGTTTTTATTGTGGCAGGTCGTGCACACGATTGTGGCACGTTTTGATGCACCAAGTTGTACTGATGCTCATACTGTGTGTCCTCTATCTTGTTGTTTCTTTCCTAGGTTACTTATCAGGAGCATTTACAAACTCTCACCACCCTGTTTGGGAAACAGTTTGGTGGCCCGCCCTGACCAATCATGAGGGTATTTACTTTTAATCATTCACTTCACGTGCACTTCACTACATCTGTCTTTTGATCCTGAAGAAGCGCCAACGACCCTGGTGGCAATAGGGGCGTGAAACATGTTGGTCTACGACAGGCATAATATGCCTGCAGGGGTAACTTTATACCCGAGGGGTTCTAATCTATTTTATTTTGGCAACATCCCTGCTCTAGCTTTTTGATTTTGTAACCCCGGATTAAATTTTACTTATCTTGCACGCACTTTGTTTTACCCTCTTTTAGGGACCCGCACCCCACACACCCACATGCACCATCCGGCATTTCCCCAAAAAGATCTCCGCTAAAGTGACCCTTCGGGGGACCCGTAGGGCATTGCAGCGCCGGGCCCGACGAGGAGCAAATGCCCCATGATGAAGCATGACACCTTTCGGGGTGTGTGAGGGCAACAGGGGACAAGACTTGTTTTTTCTCTTTTGTGCGGGACCCCTTCCCATACCTAGGTCCCTGTTTTCTTCTTTCTTTTTTCTTTTTGCTTTCTGGTAGGGGCTATCTAGCACCGTCCCTTTGGAACAGTGTCTTTTGTTGGTTTAAGTACCCTGTATATAGTGGACATTTCTTTTGCTATAATTTTTTATGCTGAATAAAGCATTTTGGTTTTCATTTGCACACAAATGCTTTTCTGGTCTTGCTGTTGGTGGTGCTGCTTCATGATTTGGGGTGGTGATAATGTGTTAGGTGTCTGGGAAATGTTGTAGTGTGCTGCTCATGGGGTGGACCCTGGTATCTGTGTGCCATCACAAGGTATCTGCAAATAATCTTTGGTCATGTAAGCTCTTAATGTATGGTGACATTGTCCCAAGGTGTGTTCCTTCCTCTGTGGACCCTGACATCTTCCCTGCAGGGTGTTTCCCAATTGTGCTGAGCTCTGTCTACAATTCTTGGGTGTGTGACGGATCCCTTCAACTTTGGCCATGCATGCTCAGCAATGTCTCCACCTGCATCATTTGTGGCATCCTTGGTGGTCACTGTACTTGTGTATGGAGTATATTGACATGACTTCATGTGGACATGTTCCATTTTATGCACAATGCATGTGTGTACTCCCAGCCTCGCACACATGTGTTCTGCAGGGTCTTTGGGCACCTGTCTGACAATTGTGGGCATTGTATCTGTGGGTACTCCACCCTTTTCCTTCCATGGGAGGCAACAACTTGTTGGCTGCCCCAGCACCTGTACATTCCTATCAGTCCTGGAATGTGCGTGACAGTGTGTGTTCCCTTTGGGTCTCTTAGTTTAGTAGGGTGGCACATGAATATACAGTCTTGTTGCATGCTCTCAGTGTGTGCATTGTGCTGCCAGCACCAGGGGTGGGTAAGCATGTGTCATTTGTCATCACACCCACATGTGGTGTGTCATGCAGTGGGGGATGGACATCCATCCTCATGGGAGTAGGACACTGCTGTCAGTGATGTGTTGGCATGCCACTCTCAATATAGTCGCACTTTGTGTATGCCTTCATACACCCATGGAGTTTTGCTAATTGTAGGATGGTGTACACACCACCATGTCTCTGTCCACTGCTGGGAGGACTCTGCACCCACCCCTCCTGTTTCTGGGCACTGCTGGGAGTGATAGGCACCCACCCCTCCTATGTCTGGGCACTGCTGGGAGGACTCTGCACCCACCCCTCCTGTGTCTGGGCACTGCTGGGAGGACTCTGCACCCACCCCTCCTGTGTCTGGGCACTGCTGGGAGGACTCTGCACCCACCCCTACTGTGTCTGGGCACTGCTGGGAGTGATAGGCACCCACCCCTCCTATGTCTGGGCACTGCTGGGAGGACTCTGCACCCACCCCTCCTATGTCTGGGCACTGCTGGGAGGACTCTGCACCCACCCCTCCTGTGTCTGGGCACTGCTGGGAGTGATAGGCACCCACCCCTCCTATGTCTGGGCACTGCTGGGAGGAGTCTGCACCCACCCCTCCTGTGTCTGGGCACTGCTGGGAGGACTCTGCACCCACCCCTCCTGTGTCTGGGCACTGCTGGGAGGACTCTGCACCCACCCGTCCTGTGTCTGGGCACTGCTGTGAGTGAAAGGCACCCACCCCTCCTATGTCTGGGCATTGCTGGGAGGACTCTGCACCCACCCCTCCTGTGTCTGGGCACTGCTGGGAGGACTCTGCACCCACCCCTCCTGTGTCTGGGCACTGCTGGGAGGACTCTGCACCCACCCCTCCTGTGTCTGGGCACTGCTGGGAGTGATAGGCACCCACCCCTCCTATGTCTGGGCACTGCTGGGAGGACTCTGCCCCAACTCCTCCTGTGTCTGGGCACTGCTAGGAGGACTCTGCACCCACCCCTCCTGTTTCTGGGCATTGCTGGGAGGACTCTGCACCCACCCCTCCTATGTCTGGGCCCTGCTGGGAGGACTCTGCACCCACCCTCCTGTGTCTGGGCACTGCTGGGAGGACTCTGCACCCACCCCTCCTGTGTCTGGGCACTGCTGGGAGTGATAGGCACCCACCCCTCCTATGTCTGGGCACTGCTGGGAGGACTCTGCACCCACCCCTCCTGTGTCTGGGCACTGCTGGGAGGACTCTGCACCCACCCCTCCTGTGTCTGGGCACTGCTGGGAGGACTCTGCACCCACCCCTCCTATGTCTGGGCACTGCTGGGAGGACTCTGCACCCACCCCTACTGTGTTCTGCTGGGAGGACTCTGCACCCACCCCTCCTGTGTCTGGGCACTGCTGGGAGTGATAGGCACCCACCCCTCCTATGTCTGGGCACTGCTGGGAGGACTCTGCACCCACCCCTCCTATGTCTGGGCACTGCTGGGAGGACTCCTCACCCACCCCTCCTGTGTCTGGGCACTGCTGGGAGTGATAGACACCCACCCCTCCTATGTCTGGGCACTGCTGAGAGGACTCTGCACCCACCCCTCCTGTGTCTGGGCACTGCTGGGAAGACTCTGCACCCACCCCTCCTGTGTCTGGGCACTGCTGGGAGGACTCTGCACCCACCCCTCCTATGTCTGGGCACTGCTGGGAGTGATAGGCACCCACCCCTCCTATGTCTGGGCACCGCTGGGAGGACTCTGCACCCACCCCTCCTGTGTCTGGGCACTGCTGGTGTCTGGGCACTGCTGGGAGTGATAGGCACCCACCCCTCCTATGTCTGGGCACTGCTGGGAGGACTCTGCACCCACCCCTCCTGTGTCTGGGCACTGCTGGGAGGACTCTCCAACCACTCCTCCTATGTCTGGGCACTGCTGGGAGGACTCTGCACCCACCCCTCCTATGTCTGGGCACTGCTGGGAGTGAAAGGCACCCACCCCGCTTATGTCTGGGCACTGCTGCGAGGACTCTGCACCCACCCCTCCTGTGTCTGGGCACTGCTGGGAGTGATAGGCACCCACCCCTCCTATGTCTGGGCACTGCTGGGAGGACTCTTCACCCACCCCTCCTGTGTCTGGGCACTGCTGGGAGGATTCTGCACCCACCCCTCCTGTGTCTGGGCACTGCTGGGAGGACTCTGCACCCACCCCTCCTGTGTCTGGGCACTGCTGGGAGTGATAGGCACCCACCCCTCCTATGTCTGGGCACTGCTGGGAGGACTCTGCACCCACCCCTCCTGTGTCTGGGCACTGCTGGGAGTGATAGGCACCCACCCCTCCTATGTCTGGGCACTGCTGGGAGGACTCTGCACCCACCCCTCCTGTGTCTGGGCACTGCTGGGAGGACTCTGCACCCACCCCTCCTGTGTCTGGGCACTGCTGGGAGTGATAGGTACCCACCCCTCCTATGTCTGGGCATCGCTGGGAGGACTCTTCACCCACCCCTCCTGTGTCTGGGCACTGCTGGGAATGATAGGCACCCACCCCTCCTATGTCTGGGCACTGCTGGGAGGACTCTGCACCCACCCCTCCTGTGTCTGGGCACTGCTGGGAGGACTCTGCACCCACCCCTCCTGTGTCTGGGCACTGCTGGGAGGACTCTGCACCCACCCCTCCTGTGTCTGGGCACTGCTGGGAGGACTCTGCACCCACCCCTCCTATGTCTGGGCACTGCTGGGAGTGATAGGCACCCACCCCTCCTGTGTCTGGGCACTGCTGGGAGGACTCTGCACCCACCCCTCCTGTGTCTGGGCACTGCTGGGGGTGATAGGCACCCACCCCTCCTATGTCTGGGCACCGCTGGGAGGACTCTGCACCCACCCCCTCCTGTGTCTGGGCACTGCTGGGAGTGGTAGGCACCCACCCCTCCTATGTCTGGGCACTGCTGGGAGGACTCTGCACCCACCCCTCCTGTGTCTGGGCACTGCTGGGAGGACTCTGCACCCACCCCTCCTGTGTCTGGGCACTGCTGGGAGGACTCTGCACCCACCCCTCCTATGTCTGGGCACTACTGTGAGGACTCTGCACCCACCCCTCCTATGTCTGGGCACTGCTGGGAGGACTCTGCACCCACCCCTCCTGTGTCTGGGCACTGCTGGGAGGACTCTGCACCCACCCCTCGTGTGTCTGGGCACTGCTGGGAGTGATAGGCACCCACCCCTTCTGTGTCTGGGCACTGCTGGGAGGACTCTGCACCCACCCCTCCTGTGTCTGGGCACTGCTAGGAAGACTCTGCACCCACCCCTACTGTGTCTGGGCACTGCTGGGAGTGATAGGCACCCACCCCTCCTGTGTCTGGGCACTGCTGGGAGGACTCTGCACCCACCCCTCCTGTGTCTGGGCACTGCTGGGAGGACTCTGCACTGCTGGGAGGACTCTGCACCCACCCCTCCTGTGTCTGGGCACTGCTGGGAGGACTCTGCACCCACCCCTCATATGTCTGGGCACTGCTGGGGCTGATTGCCACACACCCCTATGTGTCTGTCCACTGGCGTGGTACGACCCGTACCCACGCTCTTAATGCGTGGGTACGGGCCGTACCCCTACGGCACCCCAACAATGGCGGTACGGCCCGTACCCACGTCCCAAAGGCATGGGTACGGGCCGTACCGCCATTGTTGGGGTGACGTAGGGGTGGGCGTGGTACGACCCGTACCCATGCTCTTAAGGCGTGGGTACCGGCCGTACCCCTACGGCACCCCAACAATGGCGGTACGGCCCGTACCCACGTCCCAAAGGCATGGGTACGGGCCGTACCACTATTGTTGGGGTGACGTAGGTGTGGGCGTGGTACGACCCCTACCCACGTGCTTAAGGCGTGGGTACGGGTCGTACCCCTACGGCACCCCAACAATGGCGTTACGGCCCGTACCCATGTCCCAAAGGCATGGGTATGGGTCGTACCACGCCCACCCCTATGTCACCCCAACAATGGAGGTACGGCTCGTACCCATGCCTTTGGGACGTGGGTACGGCCCGTACCGCCATTGTTGGGGTGCCCTAGGGGTACGGCCCGTACCCACGCCTTAAGAGCGTGGGTACGGGTCGTACCACGCCCACCCCTACATCACCCCAACAATGGCGGTACGGCCCGTACCCCTGTCCCAAAGGCATGGGTACGAGCCGTACCGCCATTGTTGGGGTGTCGTAGGGGTGGGCATGGTACGACCCGTACCCACGCTCTTAAGGCGTGGGTACGGTGCGTACCACAATTGTTGTGTTGCCGGTTCGCGTCCATGTCGACTTCCGTTGTGGCGGACGCAGGCCTTGGTGGAGACGTCCTCGCCCCCCGAAGTGACCAGGCCCTGGAGATCAGGTATGTACAGGGCATGTATGATTTTTAACTTGGGTGGGGGTTATGTTTCCTGCCCCTGCCCCTGCCCCCCCCTTTGCCCCTGGGTGTTGTTCTGACCTTCTGCGGTGTCTGCGTCAGTTCCTGTACACCAGGTGGACTGCTATGAGGGCCGGGATGACACGTAGGTTGTGGTCCATGGCTGTCCATCGCGTACAGGTGCTCCTTCTGTGCGTTGTGCTGATTTCCTGGCAGTTTTTGGCTGCCGTAAAATATTGTCCGTGCGGAGTGACGTGGGCACGAATCGTACTTGCTGGTTCGTGAAACGCTGCCTGACTCCGTCCGGACGTCACGTCCGCGGTGTCCCGGATCCGATTTGTATTTTTTTTTTTGCCAGTCGGTGTTTTTGACAATTCGTACGGAAATGGTGTTTCTGTACGAATCGTACTTGCGGGTTTGTAAGGTGTTTTTCCCGGGTACGAGTCGGACGGAGAAAACGCTCCGTCCGATGGTTCGTATCCGGGTTTTAACGGATCGGAATCGGCACCCATATATGCAAAAGGCACATGCCTGACCTGAGGACTACCTCTTTGCCAAATTTCAAGTAATTCTGTTCAGCCGTTCGGGCTGTACCTTGGACTAAAGGTCCCTATGGAAAATTGCATGGGGAAAACGCGTTTTGGGACCCCCCTTTTTTCTCAGCCCCCGCTTGACGAATCCCCCCGAGACTTTCAGGGTAGGAGCGGAGCGGAGCGCCCCACCTATTTCGAAAATTTCGCGAGGATTCGTCAACCGGCGCCAAAGTTATTCCAAATAGAATGTTGCAGATTTCCTATGGAAACACGGTCCTAACTATAACTATCTACTACTGGCGACCGCCAGTAGATAATATATATATTATCTACTGGCGGTCGCCAGTAGATAGTTATAGTTAGGACCGTGTTTCCATAGGAAATCTGCAACATTCTATTTGGAATAACTTTGGCGCCGGTTGACGAATCCTCGCAAAATTTTCAAAATAGGTGGGGCGCTCCGCTCCGCTCCTACCCTAAAAGTCTCGGGGGAATTCATCAAGCGGGGGCTGAGAAAAAAGGGGGGTCCCAAAACGCGTTTTCCCCATGCAATTTTCCATAGGGACCTTTAGTCCAAGGTACAGCCCGAACGGCTGAACAGAATTACTTGAAATTTGGCAGAGAGGTAGTCCTCAGGTCAGGGATGTGCCTTTTGCAGGTCTGGTGTCAATCTGTTCAGTAGTTCCTGAGAAAATCAAAAGTAAAATCATATATATATGTGGGCGGAGCCTAACCACACATCTCATCCTGAGATCTGATTGGCTGTCAGCACTTCATCCAAGAAGTGTTGGCAGCCATCTTGGGACCAATATACATGATAGCACCTCATTAAAAAGCATTGCAGTTAATAGAAGGTTTTAATACTTTAGTTACATTATAAATCATTTGTTGATGGTACCATACTCATGTTAGGAATTGTGGTGTGTTCTAAGGGGATTTTACCATGTGAAAAAGCCTTCTGCTGTGATATCATGAATCATGTTTGAGAGAAAAGTATTTTCTCATGCTTTTCCCACAGAGGTTTGGAAGGTGATCTATAAGCTAAACTGAGAGCATATTTTCTGTAAATTAACATTATCTTTCTCAGTCATGTGAGAATGAAGTCTGACATTCTCAGTAAAACATGTACATCCAACAAGGGCAGAGACTGTCAGTTGATTCCTTTGTGTTCTACTGCAGCTTCCCAGAGTGTTCCAAAGAACAACTAGAGTGCTAACAGTCCTATTTATGATAAACGTATGGCACACCTGAAGCCATCTTGCTTGGATTAAAGTGGTAACTCTTAAAACATTTAATTTAAAAAGGAACACAATGAGGGGGTTAATTTTTCCATAAAAAGTATGATTAGTGCTGCAGAAAGAAAAATTAGGGCACATTTTGAGTGACTTCTCAAATCCTCTTCTATTTCATTAAAAAATTCTGACATGCAGACTGAAACATGCACTTTCAATACCAGCAGCAGTTTTCCCTGGTGAGCAGTAGCTTTACTACAGTGATCTAATGAGCAAAAAGAGTGCTAACATTCTGAATTTATGGCAAATGTGTGACACATCTGAATGTCTTTGGAATCAAAGTAAAAAACTGAAAGTATTTCCTACTGAGGAGACTGCAGTAAATGAGGAAATTAGGAAACTTCATAACAAATAAGTCTGCCAAGATGGCCACCAGAGACAAAAGAGCCCAAATGTAGCCCAAATATCACACAGAAGTAGCCCAAGTATAGCCCAATGACAGAATGTCCCAGAGTGTTCTTAAAAACAACTAGAGCGCTTACTGTCTTCATAATGACAAAAGTATGGCACACCTGAAGCCATCTTGATTGGAATAAACTGGTAACACTTAAAACATTTAATTTAAAAACACAATGAGGGCGTTCATTTTGCCATAGAAATTATGATTAGTGCTGAAGAAAGAAAAATTAGGGCACATTTTGAGTGACTTCTCAAATCCTCTTCTATTTCATTAAAAAAATCTGATATGCAGACTGAAACATGCACTTTTAATACCAGCAGCAGACTTCCGTGGTGAGCAGTAGCTTTAGTACAGTGATCTAATGAGCAACTAGAGTGCTTACATTCAGAATTCATGGCAAATGTGTGACATATCTGAATACCTTCTTGATGGAATCAAAGTAAAAAACTGAAAGCATTTCCTTCTGATGAGACTGCAGTAAATTAGGAAATTAGAAAACTTCATAACAAATAAATCTCCCAAGATGGCCACCAGAGACAAAAGAGCCCAAATGCAGCACAAATATCACCCAGATGTAGCCAACATGTAGCCGAATGACAGAAGTGTGCAAAACACTTTATTTTTGTGTATTTGCAGTTTTATATAGTGCAGACTTGTCAGGTATTGGAGTGCTTTACATGAGCATTGGTTACATCACACAATATCAAATTCATTTTGGTTGTAGACATGGGAAGATTAAGTGATTTGGCCAGAATCACAGAATGTTGAGCTGAAGCAGAAACTCCAACCTGGTTCCCCAGTTGCAAAGTCTGCAGCTCTGGAAGTAACACCACATCCTCTCCCCTAAGTGCAACATTTAATCAAGTGGTCAACTGGTTAAAAAAACATAAAGATTACAAATAATTTAAAATTTCTTTGTCGCTATTTGAAAACTCAGAAAATATGTCCTCATTTTAGTTTTTTAGAGCACTAACCATAATTTTGATGCAAATAAGACCCTCTCATATCTGTAATTTCTAAAGGAAATGCTCTAGGTATTACAGTTTTGATTACATCAAGATGACGTCAGGCGTTCCACACTTTTGTAATAAATATAGAATGTTAGCAATCTAGTTGTTCATTGGGATACTGTTGAGAGGCAGAGGCCAGGGGCACGGACTCTGAAAATTGAAGGCAGGTAGGAGAGTGCAGAGGCAACAATTTGACCACACTGGGCAGGCAGGAAGGGCAGTGGTAGCACAACAGACTATGGAGGGCAGTGGAAAGGGGGGCAGGAGCAACAAACCAACAATACAAGACTGGCAAGAGAGGCTGTGGCAATGTAATAGACCATTGTGGGCAGAAGGAAGAGGCAATGGTAGTACAGCCATACATGCCAACAGACCCGATTCAGCCAGGAAACGTCCAATGTTTTTAAGCTCAAATGGGCTTTATTTTATCTGTCTCCTGTCTACAATCTCCTCTTTCTCAATGTAACTCAAAGGGGAAAATCAATACCCCAGTTTTTTTTCAAAATCTCCCTCTTACCAAGTTCAAAATGTTCGCAAGTATGGTACATTGGATCATGGAAGGAAATGGGGTAGGGACATGGACTTGGATAACAGAGGACAGGAGGGACATGGAGAGGTGCACCAAACTGACCCTGCAGGGCAGGCATCAGGGTTTGCAGCAGCACAATACACCACACAGGGCATGCGGGACGGGAGTGCAGCACAAAAATCCATAGAAAGCAAGAGGGAGGGGACAGGACCATGCACATGGACAACAGAGAACAGAGGGGCACGAGGCAGGACCATAATGGACAGACAGGAGAGAAAGCTGCAGCATAACAGACCATAAAGGGCAGGAGGGATGGATCAGGGGCATTACAATGGAACAGATAAGCCAGGAGGGAGGGAGTAGGGGTCTGCACATGTAAACAGAGGGCTGGGGGCAAGGGGGCAGGGCAGGAGCAGCAAGATAGCCATGGAGGTCAGGCAGGATGGGCACTAGAAGCAAGACACACCATGAAGAGCAACAGTGAGACTGTGATGGCATACACACAGACCATGGAGGGAAGGTGGGAGGGGTTCTGGGGCAGCTAACTGACCACACAGGGAAGGTGGGAGGGGCCATGGCAGCACTGAAGACCATGCATGGCAAGTTGGAGGGTTAGTGGTAGCACAATGGCTATGATGGGCAAGAAGGAGGGTGCAGGGGCATGCACAAAGGACGATGGAGGATAGAAGGGAGGGTCAGGACCTGTGCACAGACAAGAAAGTTCAGGGGAAGGGGCCTCACAACAGACCGCACAGGGCAGGCAGGAGGAGCAGTTGCAGCACAACAGACCAGGGAGGGCAGAAGGGTGTGGCAGTACAATGGACCATGTAGGACAGGAGGAAGAGGATAGGGGCATGGCATGTGGACAGGCATGGTGGAGGTGGCAGGGACAGGTTACAGTCATCTGACAATGCTAGGCAGGTGGGAGGGGAGTGGCAGCTCAACAGAACACTCAGAGTAGATAGGAGTGGCAGGTCCATGGAACATGGTGGGCAAAAAGGATGGAGCAGGGGCATACACAAAGACATCGGAGGGCAGGGGGAAGGAGAATAGGAGCAGCAAGCTAAGCACAGAGGTTAAGCAGGAGGTCAATGATGGGGCATAGAATTGGGCAATGGAGGGCAGGAGGAGTGGACTGGTACATCATACTAAATTGAGGGCAGTGGCAGCACATCAGACCATGCATGGCAGGAGGGAGGAGGCTAGTCCATGGATTCACACAACAGAGGATAGGGAGGAGGGGGATGGGGCAGAAAGCTAACTGTTCAGAGAAGGCGGGTATTAGGAACTTTATTGTTTTTAAAACGTGTGTCTGTGCGAACTACTTAAAATATGAACAAGTATGCAGCATAATCTCACTTTTATTCAGGAAGAAGAGGACGTTTGTGACTGTGACTCGGGGCTCACTTGGCAGAAACACCCCCTGACCCTCCACCCCCTATCGCAAAATGTAATGCCCGTGAAAAGGGTAGGTGAACACAGTGTTATATAGAACATAGTCCTGAGAGCACGATTGAAAATGAAAACTAGATATAGTGTATGGTATAAACTATGCACCAAAAAGTGTGATATACGATGAACCGGGCGTGAAATATAATATGCAATACATTGTGCGCAATGACAGATTCATTGGAGAGCGCGAGATAACACAGGCACTAGCGCGTGCTATGCGATGTGCGCCTTGGAGTGTAATATGCATAGGGCAGTGTTGTGTAACCTAACTAGTCTCTAAAGTTGTAATATAAAATATGTGCTGGGGAGTGTAACGTTGCATATGCACTGTGACAAAGATATGGATCCCAGATTGTAATATGTATGGCATAGCACTGTGCGTTATAACATAGGCATCGAGGAAGGCACGTTAGATGGGGCAATATAACCCGTGCGAAGACAAGTGTGGCATGACATATTCACGGGGTGGTGTTACAGTGCACATGGGCTAGAGAGTGTCATAGCATATGCACTAGCTAGTGGAATACAACACAGAGGTGTGTGGCACTCAGCAGGCAATGGTGGGTGTAACACAGCATTGGGCTCTGCCAGGAGCGCGCTGTGACTCTCAAGTGATGTTCGTCCCCTTTCCAGAGAGTAAAATAAAAAGTATTACACATTCGGCAGAGGATGTGTGTTTTATTAACCGTGAGGGGGGTTTCTTGCATAGTTTTGGTCGAATTTTTGTCGAATCCCCTTTGAATGGCTTGGTGTGCATGTGTATTAAATGTGCCCGTCAATAGCTACCCATGTTTGTATAAATAAACGACAAGGGTGTCTACCGGGATTAGGCACAGTAGGGCATCAGACATGTCAGAGCTTCACTAGTGGTGTAAATACATTCCACGTGGATTTATTGTATGCATAGTCGCCTTTTAATGAATATCACGCAAATCGTCATGGTGATAGGTACGTACGGTTTGTCCAGCATGTCCTAGGTGTGTCTATAAATATATATTTTTTAAAAATAATAAAAAACAGTGGCCGGCCCTGGGGATTGGGGTCAAAAAAATATAATTAGGAGACAGGCCCTGGGGGATGGGGTCATCAGGGCCAATAAATTAGAATAAGAAGGGGAACCACACAGCCCCCCTTCTTAAAAAATTAAAATAAATAAAAGACTGGCATTGTGCCGGAGGCCACGCCCCCTCCTTGCAGCCCTCTGCAAACGCGAGTTGTAAGTTGGGGAATTAATTCCTCTTCAATACGGAGGGTCCCTGAGGGCCAACTAGCCCAACAGGCATCTCCAGTATGCACCAGGGAGCTGCGCTGCAGACAGGTGTTCTGAGGCCAAGCCCCTTTTTACACCTCTCTGCAACGCAGCTCTGTGGCGCTTACTGGAGGTACCTAGTGGTCTAGTTTGACCCTAGGGACCCTTAGGATTCAAGGGGACTTAATCTCTCAACTTAGAACAGCCACAGGGCGCGTTTACACAGTGGTGAAGGGAGGGGACGGGGCCTGAGGTGACGTGTGCAAACACGCACTATGGCACGTTTTAAATTGGGGATATAATTTTCCTTCAATACTGAGGGCCCCTGGGGGCTAACTAGACCACCAAGTGCTTCCAGTAAGCGCCACTGAGCTGCATTGCAGAGAGGTGGTCCAGGCTGTGCCACTTTTTACACCTCTCTGCAACGCAGCTCTGTGGCACTTACTGGAGGTACCTAGTGGGCTAGTTTTAATCCCCCTGCCCTATTCTATACTGGGGCTTACAGAGGAGGTCATGCTAATCACAGGGGGACCCCAACGCATAATGTTCCCTAGTGTATGTAGGTGTTTTCACTGTATTCTAAGTGTCTTTTAACATAGCACTGGCTCTAGGACTGGTTAGTCAGACTCAGTTACCACCAGTATCCGTCTGAAAAAGTTGAGGGTACAGGATGATTTTGCAACAAGGCTTCTTTCTGCTCTTCTTTTTGTTCTTTCTGCACGTTATCCTTCTTCCTGCACTTTTCTTCGTCTTTGAGGACTTCTGTTGCTTCTTTCTGCACTTCTTTTTTTTGTTTCTGTGCATTTTTTCTTCTTTCTTCACATGTCCTATCTCTGTAGGCATAGTTAGAAATTAGCATTGAAAAAACCTTTGAAATTCACAGAAAAATCCATAGGTTTCAGGCACGTTATAGTTAGGAATTAGCATTTAAAAAACCTCAGAAATTCACTGAAAAAACCATAGGTTTCAGGGGTGTTATAGTTAGCTGGACTTTTCACTTGTACAAAAACATTGAAATTCCCCCGTTATAGTTAGTTCAGCTAACTATAACTCGCGCGCCCGCAATGCACTGCTGATGACGTCACATATTACATCACTCATGACATGGTCAGTGACATCACTCATGACATCACTGATGACATCTCAAATGAACTGTTCCTTTAAACTGGTAAAATTGTCCTTTCTCAATGTCTTGCAAGTTATGTTTAAAAAGCTAACGAACCCACCGTTACTGCGGCGATTGGCATATGATTAAGAGTCGCTAGACTCGAAACGCGTAATGCCTGTTTGATTGATCTTTTTTTGGAATAAAAGAACTTTGTACAAACATTGTTGGTGTGGCCCGTTTTGACGCTGCTGGAGAGAGCGCGCCGTGTGCTGTGGATGTTTAAGAGGTGTCTGACACACCCTAACCGGGCCCCGAATCCGTGAGGCAGAGGCAGAGGCATTCCCCATGTCAGAGTTAATGTGGAAGCTGAAAGCTTATCAGGAATGCCCGCCGGCTGCCAGCATGGAGCATGAACTAAGCATTGATGGAAGGGCTAGTGAAAGGCCCGCCTCATCTTGGGACGTGAAGAGTTTGAGCAGCCAGGATTTGCGAGAGAAATTCTCTGAAGCACTTCATGCTTGATCTTGCCTGAAAGACGAATTACGAGCTGTCAGAGGACACGGTGGTAGGGGAATTTTTCTGATGAATACTGTGTCCAAGGTATGGAACTTTCCTATTATAGCGTGCATTGCTCTTGGTACACTGTTGATTCAGTAAAAGTTTTGCCAACATCGACATTGAGAACCAGAGAAATTATAAGGACGGTTATGAGGTATTGTGGGAGATTGAGTCCCGAAAATTAAGTTAATAACGAAATAAATTTTGCAACGAAGATTAACTAAGAAATAATGCCACTAAAGGTCTAAAGGATTAACCTGGAGAATATTGGAGTGACTGTACTTGCCTTCGTTACATATAACACCTGAACAACTAATGAAACCTTGATGAACATTGTAGAAATGAACTGTTCCTTTAAACTGGTAAAATTGTCCTTTCTCAATGTCTTGCAAGTTACGTTTAAAAATCTAACGAACCCACCGTTACTGCGGCGATTGGCATATGATTAAGAGTCGCTAGACTCGAAACGCGTAATGCCTGTTTGATTGATCTTTTTTTGGAATAAAAGAACTTTGTACAATCATTGTTGGTGTGGCCCGTTTTGACGCTGCTGGAGAGAGCGCGCCGTGTGCTGTGGATATATATATATATATATATATATATATATATATTCACTGAAAAAACCATAGGATACAGGGGTGTTATAGTTAGCTGGACTTTTCACTTCTACAAAACCATTGAAATTCCCCCGTTATAGTTAGTTCAGCTAACTATAACTCGTGCGCCCGCAATGCACTGCTGATGACGTCACATATTACATCACTCATGACATGGTCAGTGACATCACTCATGACATCACTGATGACATCTCAAATGACATCACTGATGACATCATCCAGTGAATGTGTGTTTTTCTGAAAATTAAATATGTTTTATATATGTATATCTCAAGGTCGATGGAAGAATAAATGGGTATATAAGTGTCTAAATGGATGATTTGTTTTTGAAAAATTGATTGTGTAACTGACTGATTAAGTGTATCATAGTGAATACATGGCTTAGTGAGTAATGTTTAAATATGTAAATATCTGTATCAGTCTCTCACTTTGTGTATAAGTGGCTGCATGGGTTGGTGAGTAGCTACATGGGTGTCTATATAGGTTATTAGTTGGTTTTTTGAGTATCAGTCTGAGTGTCTGCATGGTTCGGTGGGGGGTATTACGTAGTGCATAGGTGCATGAATGAGTGACTCACTCTTTGTATGTGTTGAAGACAGCATGTGTGCAGGACTGTATGGGTGGATGAGTGTGTGTATGGGTGTGTTAGTGAGTGAATGACTGTCTCAATAGTGTCTTTATGAGTAACTACATATGTTTTAAACTAGTTTATGTGACTATTGGTGTATATAAGTGAGTATATGTGAGAGTGAGAGATTGAAAGAGTTCCTGTATGAATAAGTATGTGTTTCTATAAGTGATTGTTTAAAAGACTAAGTATGTGTAAGTTTCCGTGGAAGTAAGTGTGGTGGTGTGTGTATAACTGTATATGCAAGTAAATGCATGTTTGATTCTTTATTAGCATGAGTGACTATGTGTGTGAGTAACTCTATGGATGAGTGGCATTGTGTAACAGGATGTATAGGTGTATGAGTACATATGATGAGTGAATACATGTATGAGTGACTGTATAGGACTGTTGGTGAATGAGTGGATGTGTATGTGGATCTTAGAATTACTGAAGAGGTTGTTGTAACTGGTATTGGTAAGTCCATTGTTTTGAAAAGTTTAGTCTCTATTTTTGAATGTGTGTATCAAAGGTTATATTAGGGTGAGAGGAGGTCTGCCACTCTATCACAAGGATGATGTCATCAGTGATGTCATCAGTGATGTCATTTGAGATGTCATCAGTGATGTCATGAGTGATGTCACTGACCATGTCATGAGTGATGTAATATGTGAAGTCATCAGCAGTGCATTGCGGGCGCGCGAGTTATAGTTAGCTGAACTAACTATAACGGGGGAATTTCAATGGTTTTGTAGAAGTGAAAAGTCCAGCTAACTATAACACCCCTGTATCCTATGGTTTTTTCAGTGAATTTCTGAGGTTTTTTAAATGCTAATTCCTAACTGTAACGAGCCTGAAACCTATGTTTTTTTCTGTGAATTTCAAAGGTTTTTTAAATGCTAATTTCTAACTATGCCTACAGAGATAGGACATGTGAAGAAAGAAGAAAAAATGCACAGAAAGAAAAAAAAGAGGTGCAGAAAGAAGCAACAGAAGTCCTCAAAGACGAAGAAAAGTGCAGGAAGAAGGATAACGTGCAGAAAGAACAAAAAGAAGAGCAGAAAGAAGCCTTGTTGCAAAATCATCCTGTACCCTCAACTTTTTCAGACGGATACTGGTGGTAACTGAGTCTGACTAACCAGTCCTAGAGCCAGTGCAATGTTAAAAGACACTTAGAATACAGTGAAAACACCTACATACACTAGGGAACATTATGCGTGGGGTCCCCCTGTGATTAGCATGACCTCCTCTGTAAGCCCCTAGTATATAATAGGGCAGGGGGATTAAAACTACCTCTTAAAACAGGCCACAGGGCGTTTTTGCACACGTTAACTCAGGCCCCGTCCCCTCCCTTCACCACTGTGTAAACACGCCCTGTGTCCGTTTTAAGTTGGGAGATTAAGTTCATTCGAATCCTGAGGGTCCCTAGGGTCCAACTAGCCCACTAGGTACCTCCAGTAAGTGCCAAAGAGCTGCGTTGCAGAGAGGTGTAAAAAGTGGCACGGCCTGGACCACCTCTCTGCAATGCAGCTCAGTGGCGCTTACTGGAAGCACTTGGTGGGCTAGTTAGCCCCCAGGGGCCCTCAGTATTGAAGGAAAATTATATCCCCAATTTAAAACGTGCCATAGTGCGTGTTTGCACACGTCACCTCAGGCCCCGTCCCCTCCCTTCACCACTGTGTAAACGCGCCCTGTGGCTGTTCTAAGTTGAGAGATTAAGTCCCCTTGAATCCTAAGGGTCCCTAGGGTCAAACTAGACCACTAGGTACCTCCAGTAAGCGCCACAGAGCTGCGTTGCAGAGAGGTGTAAAAAGGGGCTTGGCCTCAGAACACCTGTCTGCAGCGCAGCTCCCTGGTGCATACTGGAGATGCCTGTTGGGCTAGTTGGCCCTCAGGGACCCTCAGTATTGAAGAGGAATTAATTCCCTAACTTACAACTCGCCAGGGGGCGCGTTTGCAGAGTGCTGCAAGGAGGGGGCGTGGCCTCTGACACGATGCCAGTCTTTTATTGATTTTAATTTTTTAAGAAGGGGGGCTGTGTGGTTCCCCTTCTTATTCTAATTTATTGGCCCTGATGACCCCATCCCCCAGGGCCTGTCTCCTAATTATATTTTTTTGACCCCAATCCCCAGGGCCGGCCACTGTTTTTTATTATTTTAAAAAAATATAAATTTATAGACACACCTAGGACATGCTGGACAAACCGTACGTACCTATCACCATGACTATTTGCGTGATATTCATTAAAAGGCGACTATGCATACAATGAATCCACGTGGAATGTATTTACACCACTAGTGAAGCTCTGACATGTCTGATGCCCTACCGTGCCTAATCCCGGTAGACACCCTTGTCGTTTATTTATACAAACATGGGTAGCTATTGACGGGCACATTTAATACACATGCACACCAAGCCATTCAAAGGGGATTCGACAAAAATTCGACCAAAACTATGCAAGAAACCCCCCTCACGGTTAATAAAACACACATCCACTGCCGAATGTGTAACACTTTTTATTTTACTCTCTGGAAAGGGGACGAACATCACTTGAGAGTCACAGCACGCTCCTGGCAGAGCCCAATGCTGTGTTACACCCACCATTGCCTGCTGAGTGCCACACACCTCTGTGTTGTATTCCACTAGCTAGTGCATATGCTATGACACTCTCTAGCCCATGTGCACTGTAACACCACCCCGTGAATATGTCATGCCACACTTGTCTTCGCACGGGTTATATTGCCCCATCTAACGTGCCTTCCTCGATGCCTATGTTATAACGCACAGTGCTATGCCATACATATTACAATCTGGGATCCATATCTTTGTCACAGTGCATATGCAACGTTACACTCCCCAGCACATATTTTATATTACAACTTTAGAGACTAGTTAGGTTACACAACACTGCCCTGTGCATATTACACTCCAAGGCGCATATCGCATAGCACGCGCTAGTGCCTGTGCTATCTCGCGCTCTCCAATGAATCTGTCATTGCGCACAATGTATTGCATATTATATTTCACGCCCGGTTCATCTTATATCACACTTTTTGGTGCATAGTTTATACCATACACTATATCTAGTTTTCATTTTCAATCGTGCTCTCAGGACTATGTTCTATATAACACTGTGTTCACCTACCCTTTTCACGGGCATTACATTTTGCGATAGGGGGTGGAGGGTCAGGGGGTGTTTCTGCCAAGTGAGCCCCGAGTCACAGTCACAAACGTCCTCTTCTTCCTGAATAAAAGTGAGATTGCGCTGCATACTTGTTCATATTTTAAGTAGTTCACACAGACACACGTTAACAATAAAGTTCCTAATACCCGCCTTCTCTGAACAGTTAGCTTGCTGCCCCATCCCCCTCCTCCCTATCCTCTGTTGTGTGAATCCATGGACTAGCCTCCTCCCTCCTGCCATGCATGGTCTGATGTGCTGTGTAGGAGAGTAGTGTCTGCTATCCTATGGTCACCCCAAATTTTTGCTTTTTGCTTCACTGGTTTTTGACATATTGAGGCTGTGGGCCTGCCAATCAGACCCCCAGCCTGCTGTTCTCTCTACTAAATTAAAACTATGCACCCTAGGTGCATAACCAATTGGAAGTGGATCACCCTGTCAGCCCCTGTACCAGTGTACACTAGGTACCCAGGGCATTGGTGTACCCAAGGCCTGCCAAGGGCTGCAGCATGTATTATGCCACCCCAGGCTTGGCCTAACAATTTGACACAACTGGCTGATCACTCAGCTGGGGTAAGTTGGTGTAATCACCTCTTACTTAGGTGTAGTATACCTATACCTAACCTTAAATGGGACACCTGGTAACCTATAAGTCACTCCTATGGCAGGCCTTAACAATCCTGAAGGCAGAGTGCTTGGTTCCATGTGAGATGGTGCTCTGGCATGAGCTGAGCCTGTCTGCAGTGGTCGGAACAACTTCCTTCTACTGTTTCCAGATATCGTCATACCATATACTCTTAAGTGCATTATGAACCTCGCGGTTAAATGCTATCTTTGGTTTGGCTTTATCAAAACATGTCGAGTAAGGTGTCATACGAATTGGAATACTAACCCCTCGCCAATTCTGGCGACGGGGTTAGCATTCCACCCTTCTAGAGGGACACGACATGTACAGTGCCTGAAACCCGGGTAAAATCAGACATAGCCTCAGCTCCACAAAATGGATGCTGCCACCACAGACACAAGTCTGCCCTCCTGCTGCTGGGAGTCCTTCCAGCTTGGGAGGTGTGGACAAAGGCTTTCCTGCCAGGGGAGGTGCATGCACCACCCCAGACAGGATTTTGTGTATTGGTCAGGTAGGGCTTGAAAGAAACCAGACATGCCTGTGGCTCACAAGGAGCCTCGGTGCATATGCCAGTTCAAACCGGTCCTGGGGCACACCAGTCCCGGGCCTGGGGCGAGCTGGACAAAGGATTGGGGGTGTAACCACCCCCCTTCCTGGTCCCACCCATAGGGAGGGACCTAGCAGGTAGTCCGGCCCCTAGAATCCGCTTAAAGGTAGGAGCTGTGTCCTAAGACTTCAGACATCCTGGAATCAACTTGAAACTAAGAAGAAGACGGGAACTTCGACATTCTGCTGCACAGAAGACTGAAGAAAATCTCCCCTGTGGTCAGGGAGTGACCACCTTGCTAACGCAAGCACCATCCAGCGAATCACCGTCTGCTTTGCCGCCGCCTCCCGCCGGAGCCCGAGCCCAGAGACTGACAAGACCTGGACCTCCAGACCTCTCACCGCCCGATCCACAGTCCCTGAAAAGAGGAGACCCGTGGAGGCACCGAGACACGTGGAGCCAGCCATCTTGGAACGACTACGACAAGCTGACAAGTGCAACAACCGAGGCTCCCTCCAAGTTGTGCTTTGGGTCCTGAGAAGCCCAACCCTCGAGCAGCATCTGCACCAAAGGTGAGCCCTCCAGCATCTCCACGATCTGCGTGGGGCCCTTCTGCATTTTGCCACTCGACGCGCCTAACCGGTTGCTGGCCCGCTGGCTAGTGGCCATCTTGGCGACGAAATCTACGACAAACACCGCTGGTCTGGTTGCTCCAGACTGGCCCTTGCTCCCCTCCAAAGGAGCAATCCCTCTGACCTTGCTGGTCAGAACCAACAGCTGAATTCCGAATCCTCCTACAATTGCTTTTGCCAAGGCTTGTTTGCTTCGATCAAGTCGCCGACACCGCCGACAGCGAGAGCCTGCGTGGGACAGCTCGTGAGCCGACTCCTGGACGTCGTCGACCTTCAGGGACCACGTGGCTGCGGAGACAAGCTACCCCTCATCACCTGTTTGCACCCGACATCGCCTGGTACCCACCTGGTGCCACGCTGGTCACTGGCTAGTGACTGTGAACACTGTCCCCTCTGCTTACAGGTCTTCAACATCTCCGATCCACTCTTGGATCCACTGCATCCCTCCCGGACCGACCGCCTGCAGCATCTTTGCCTTCAAGCTCCACGGAACAGATAGAAGAAACCCGACGCACTTTGAGGCCTATG
The DNA here is from genome assembly GCF_964204655.1 of Triturus cristatus. NCBI lineage: Eukaryota > Metazoa > Chordata > Amphibia > Caudata > Salamandridae > Triturus > Triturus cristatus. The sequence continues at coordinate 1,015,403,064 of NC_140579.1, read as the reverse complement.
CACCCGCTTCCGGTGGGTGAGGTAAAGCTGGTACTCTGGTGCCCATGTGTAATAATACATCTCTAGTGCCTGTGTTCCAAATCTTAAGTTCTCAGTCAACCCGGAAGATCTCCTTTGCAGTAACTTTGTACTTTTTACGCACCCATTGAAACCTATGGGAGCACGCGTGTGACTATTTGCTCTGCACACGCCACCCGTGGACCTCCTGGTCACTAACTGACGTTAGCTCCTTGTAGGCCCAGCGATTCTAGAGGCCCTAGGCCTTTTCCCTTTTCTGTTCGTGGTACTTATACCACTATTTTAGTATATGGTTTGAGTGGCCACCAGGGCCTATCCATATAACGTGCAACTTCTGTGTATTCTGTGATAATCTTGTTTGACGATTTGTGCTCCTGTGCTCATAAAGAGACTAGGGGTTACTTTGAGAAATAAATACACATATATTTTGAATATATATCTGTGTGGTGTCCTTTCATTGGTATAAAAGGGGGTTACATTTGGTAAAACAGCTGGCTTAACACGCATCACGAGTTTAGCCTCAAAGACTGCTTAGCCTACGCTACCACTAGGGCAGCTAGTCCGAAAAGGTTGACTTACAACCACACCATAAGGGTTGCTTGGCATGGTACAAGGTGATCACTTTAACTAGTGAGCATCATATACCAGGCCAACTTCTCACATTGGTGAGCAGCGGTTGGATTTGAGCTTGCTGTGTTTTACCATTGTAATCTCTTGGTTACCAATTGAAAGATCACATAGGTACCTGTAGGTACATATAAAACAAGATTAGATATACTTAAGTTCTACTGAACTTAGTTGTTGTAGAGCAAAGGGAGTAGCACACCCTGACTACAACTACTAGATAGGTTTAGTAGGTAAACCCAAGTGTAGGTAGATTGCAACACATCCACCCACACTTAAGAGCAATGGCTGGGGCAGAGGGGTCCACTGTACCCATCTCTGTTGAGAGTGACCCCCCGAGGGCACCATCCATCTTTGCTACCCTTAATCAGAATGAGCTCAGGCAGTTGGCAACTCTTAGAGGCCTTAAACAGCCCAAGAACCCTACCTCTGCTGTGCTCAGAGCACTCTTGCAAGATGATGAGAATCAAAGAGAGCTCAAGAGAGCTTCCCAGTTAGCCCCCTTAGGGACAGGAACAGGAGGCCCCCCTTCTGAAGATGCCACTGAGGTACCCCTTTCCAATAGCCATCCCTTAGATGAAAACCATACTACAGAGGAGGAAAGTGAGGGGGATACAGACAGTGGTGAGGATGAAGGGAGAACTAGCCCAGTGCCAAGTGTTATACTTGGCCCAGCTAAACCAAGGCTATTGGGGACTGACAGTGGGTTCACCCCACTGGATCTCCCCAGTGGACTTAACACAGGGCTTGGAAGGCAAAGGAATCGCTCAGGTGACTCCAATGCTTCCCATGGCTCTAGAGGCTCTCAAGGTCACTCCAGGAGAAGGATGACCACCCCTCAGAGGAGGGAACATGAGGCCAAGATGCAAGAAGCCCAGCTGAGGATCAGGAAGCAGGAGCTAGAAGTAGCCCTGATGGAAGAGAAACTGAGCAAGGCTAGACAGCATAAAGAGAGTGGGTCTATACCCACTGGTGGCAGCATTGTCCCTAAGGACAAAGATAGGGTTTTCGATAATAGAAACCTGTCTAAGGTTGTGCCCCCCTACAAAAGTGGGGATGACATCCACAAGTGGATAACTGCTCTTGAGAGAGCCTGCAAAGTACAGCAGGTTCCTGAAGACCAGTGGGCAGCAATCCTCTGGCTCTCCTTTGAGGGAAGAGGCAGAGACAGACTCCTCACTGTTAGAGAAGAGGATGTCAGAAACTACAGAGTCCTGAAGAGTGTTCTAGTTGATGGGTTAGGCTTAACCACTGAGCAGTACAGGTTAATGTTCAGAGACACCCAAAAGACACAGACTCAGGACTGGTCTGAATACATTGAATGTGCCACTAAGGCTTTGGAGGGTTGGTGGCTGGGAAGCGAAGGTATCTGATTTTACAGGATTGTATAATTTGATGATGAGAGAACAGATTTTAAATAACTGTCAAAACCAGCAACTGCATCAACACCTGGTTGACTCTGATCTGACCTCTCCCCAAGAATTGGGAAAGAAGGCAGACAAATGGGTCAGAACCAGGGTTAAGCAAAAGAACCAGAACCAGGGCCAAGGGGGTGATCAGAAGAAAACAGACCAAAAGGGTGGAGATCAGAAACCTAAAGACCAGAAGTCTTCAACAGGGCCCCAAACTACTGCTAAGGAGGGTGGGTCCCAACAGTCCAAGAAGAAGAAAGAAGGTCAGAAGAAACCCTGGTGCAATCATTGTAAAAATACAACTCACTGGACTAGTGATTGCAAAAAGGGTGGAGCCCCCAACACTGTTGCCCCTAAGGCACCTGCTCCCAGTACTACTGTTAGCAGTGTTGGTCCCCAGACAAAGGGTGTAGTGGGAATCACTATGGGAACTGAAGGAGATTCTGACTTAGACAGAACCCTTACACAGGCAGTCTTGATCTGTGATGGGGACATTGATTTGTCCCTGACTGTGAGCCCCAGTAACCTGGGCAAGTACAGACAGACTCCTTTAATTAATGACAAAGTGGCTCAAGCCTACAGGGACACATGTGCCAGTGTCACTATGGTGACACCAGGCTTTGTGGACCCTGGACAGTACATACCAGGTGAGAACTACCTGGTGACCAATGCCAGCAATGCCACTACTTCACATAGTGTGGCAGTTGTTAACTTCTCATGGGGAGGGGTAACTGGCCTCAAAAGGGTTGTGGTTAGTGCAGACCTCCCAGTAGAATGTTTGTTGGGCAATGACCTAGAGAGTTCTCTATGGTCAGAAGTGGAGTACAGGACTCATGCAGAGATGTTAGGTATATCATCACATGTCCTTGCTGTGACCAGGTCACAGGCCAAAAAGTGCCTCACTGAACCTCAGGTCTTGGATCCTGGAACAATGGACCAAGCACCTGCCAAGAAGAAGAACAGGAGGGTCAAGGCTGTGCCTTCCCCCCTGCCTCAGAGTGATGATCAGCCTTCCCAGGAAGCTGATCTAGAGGACCCTGAAGGAACTGTCCCTGAAGAGCTTGAACCTGATCAGGTTGAGTTTCTGGGGACAGGGGGACCTTCAAGGGCTGACTTGAGGCAGGCTCAGTTATCCTGTCCCTCTCTTGAACCCCTCAGACAGCTGGCTGCTGCTGAGGCTGCTGGGAATGCTCAAGGTACCCATAAAGTGTATTGGGATGAAGGGCTCCTTTATTCAGAGGCTAGAGACCCCAAGCCTGGTGCAACCAGGAGGTTGGTCATACCTCTGCAATTTAGGGGCTTCCTTCTTACCTTGGCCCATGACATTCCTTTAGCAGGACACTTAGGCCAGAACAAGACTTGGGACAGACTTGTCCCTCACTTTCACTGGCCTCATATGAATGAAGATACAAAGGAGTTTTGTCGCTCCTGTGTCACCTGCCAAGCCAGTGGCAAATCAGGTGGCACAACAAAGGCCCCCCTAATACCACTACCTGTGGTGGGGGTCCCCTTTGAAAGAGTGGGAATAGACATAGTGGGTCCCATGGATCCTCCCACTGCATCTGGGCACAGATTTATACTGGTGGTAGTGGATCATGCCACCAGGTATCCAGAGGCAATTCCCCTTAGGACCACTACAGCACCTGTTGTGGCCAGGGCCCTGCTGGGAGTATTCTCCAGAGTGGGGTTTCCTAAGGAGGTAGTATCTGACAGAGGTACCAACTTTATGTCAGGATACTTGACAGCTATGTGGAAGGAATGTGGTGTCAACTACAAGTTCACCACCCCTTATCACCCACAATGCAATGGGCTTGTTGAGAGATTCAACAAGACCCTAAAGGGTATGATCAAAGGATTACCTGAAAAGCTCAGGCGAAGATGGGACATCCTTCTACCCTGCCTTCTGTTTGCTTACAGAGAGGTCCCACAAAAAGGAGTTGGCTACAGCCCCTTTGAATTGTTATTTGGGCACCCTGTGAGAGGCCCACTGTGTTTGGTGAAGGAAGGATGGGAGTTACCTCTCAAAAAGCCTAAGCTAGACATAGTGGACTATGTACTTGGTCTCCGCTCCAGGATGGCTGAGTATATGGAGAAGGCATCCAAAAACCTTGAGGCAAGCCAGGCCTTACAGAAAGCTTGGCATGACCAAAAGGCTGTCTTGGTTGAGTATCAGCCAGGACAGAAGGTATGGGTGTTGGAGCCAGTGGCCCCAGCAGCACTCCAAGACAAATGGTCTGGACCCCATACAATCCTGGAAAAGAAGGGAGAGGTCACCTACTTGGTGGACCTAGGAACTCCCAGGAGTCCCCACAGGGTACTCCATGTTAACAGGCTTAAAGCATATGTTGACAGGGCAGACATGGGCTTGCTCATGGCTACAGATGAGGGACAGGAGGAAGAGAGTGACCCTCTCCCCGACCTGTTGTCTCAGAACCCTGAAGATGGCTCAGTTGAAGGAGTGACCCTTGGAGGCAACCTCACTGCCCATCAGCAGACTGAATGTAGACAGGTTCTACAATCATTTTCACATATGTTTTCCTTGATACCTAGTCAAACTGACTGGTGTACCCATGTTGTGGACACTGGTGACAGTCTGCCTGTAAAGAACAAACTTTACAGACAACCTGACCACGTCAGGGACTGTATAAAGGCTGAGGTACATAAAATGCTGGAATTAGGTGTCATTGAACCCTCAGAGAGCCCCTGGGCTAGCCCAGTGGTTCTGGTCCCCAAACCTCACACCAAAGATGGCAAGAGAGAGATGAGGTTCTGTGTGGATTACAGAGGACTCAATGCTGTCACCAGGACAGATGCACACCCTATTCCAAGGGCAGATGAGCTCATAGACAAACTAGCTTCTGCAAAGTTTTTGAGCACATTTGACTTAACAGCTGGCTATTGGCAAATCAGATTAGCTGAGGAGTCTAAGGCCAAAACAGCATTCTCAACCCCAGGTGGGCACTACCAGTTTGTGGTGATGCCCTTTGGTCTGAAGAATGCACCTGCCACCTTCCAAAGGCTGGTGAACCAAGTCCTTACTGGGTTGGATGACTTTTGCGCAGCATATCTTGATGACATTGCTGTCTTTAGTTCCACCTGGGAGGATCACCTGATCCACCTGAAGAAGGCTCTTGAGGCCCTGCAGAGGGCAGGCCTCACTATCAAGGCTACTAAGTGCCAGATAGGGCAGAGTAAGGTTGTATATTTGGGCCACCTTGTAGGTGGAGGCCAAGTTCAACCACTGGAGAGTAAGATACAATCCATCAAGGACTGGTCCCCTCCAACCACCCAGACTCAAGTTCGAGCTTTCTTGGGCTTGACTGGGTATTACAGGAAGTTTGTTAAGAACTATGGGTCCATTGTGACTCCTCTTAATGATCTGACATCCAAGAAGATGCCCAAAAAGGTTCAGTGGACAGTAAGCTGTCAAAAGGCATTTGATGACCTGAAGGAGGCCATGTGCTCTGCACCTATCCTGAAAAGTCCTGACTACTCCAAAGAGTTTATTGTCCAAACAGATGCTTCTGAGTTGGGTGTGGGAGCTGTGCTGTCACAACTTAATGTAGATGGTCAAGACCAACCCATTGCTTTTATTAGCAGAAGGTTGACCCCCAGAGAGAAGAATTGGTCAGCTATTGAGAGGGAGGCCTTTGCTGTGGTGTGGGCCCTGAAGAAGCTGAGGCCATATTTGTTTGGCACTCACTTCAAGATTCAGACCGACCATAAGCCCCTCTTGTGGCTAAATCAGATGAAGGGTGAAAACCCCAAACTGCTTAGGTGGTCCATTTCCCTACAGGGGATGGACTTTACAGTGGAGCACCGGCCAGGTACTGACCATGGGAATGCAGATGGTCTCTCCAGGTACTTCCACTTAGGACATGAAGACGAGACTGGTCAAGGCTAGTTTAATGTCCCAGCGTTTGGGGGGGGGTTGTGTAGGAGAGTAGGGTCTGCTATCCTATGGTCACCCCAAATTTTTGCTTTTTGCTTCACTGGTTTTTGACATATTGAGGCTGTGGGCCTGCCAATCAGACCCCCAGCCTGCTGTTCTCTCTACTAAATTAAAACTATGCACCCTAGGTGCATAACCAATTGGAAGTGGATCACCCTGTCAGCCCCTGTACCAGTGTACACTAGGTACCCAGGGCATTGGTGTACCCAAGGCCTGCCAAGGGCTGCAGCATGTATTATGCCACCCCAGGCTTGGCCTAACAATTTGACACAACTGGCTGATCACTCAGCTGGGGTAAGTTGGTGTAATCACCTCTTACTTAGGTGTAGTATACCTATACCTAATGGGACACCTGGTAACCTATAAGTCACTCCTATGGCAGGCCTTAACAATCCTGAAGGCAGAGTGCTTGGTTCCATGTGAGATGGTGCTCTGGCATGAGCTGAGCCTGTCTGCAGTGGTCGGAACAACTTCCTTCTACTGTTTCCAGATATCGTCATACCATATACTCTTAAGTGCATTATGAACCTCGCGGTTAAATGCTATCTTTGGTTTGGCTTTATCAAAACATGTCGAGTAAGGTGTCATACGAATTGGAATACTAACCCCTCGCCAATTCTGGCGACTGGGTTAGCATTCCACCCTTCTAGAGGGACACGACATGTACAGTGCCTGAAACCCGGGTAAAATCAGACATAGCCTCAGCTCCACAAAATGGATGCTGCCACCACAGACACAAGTCTGCCCTCCTGCTGCTGGGAGTCCTTCCAGCTTGGGAGGTGTGGACAAAGGGTTTCCTGCCAGGGGAGGTGCATGCACCACCCCAGACAGGATTTTGTGTATTGGTCAGGTAGGGCTTGAAAGAAACCAGACATGCCTGTGGCTCACAAGGAGCCTCGGTGCATATGCCAGTTCAAACCGGTCCTGGGGCACACCAGTCCCGGGCCTGGGGCAAGCTGGACAAAGGATTGGGGGTGTAACCACCCCCCTTCCTGGTCCCACCCATAGGGAGGGACCTAGCAGGTAGTCCGGCCCCTAGAATCCGCTTAAAGGTAGGAGCTGTGTCCTAAGACTTCAGACATCCTGGAATCAACTTGAAACTAAGAAGAAGACGGGAACTTCGACATTCTGCTGCACAGAAGACTGAAGAAAATCTCCCCTGTGGTCAGGGAGTGACCACCTTGCTAACGCAAGCACCATCCAGCGAATCACCGTCTGCTTTGCCGCCGCCTCCCGCCGGAGCCCGAGCCCAGAGACTGACAAGACCTGGACCTCCAGACCTCTCACCGCCCGATCCACAGTCCCTGAAAAGAGGAGACCCGTGGAGGCACCGAGACACGTGGAGCCAGCCATCTTGGAACGACTACGACAAGCTGACAAGTGCAACAACCGAGGCTCCCTCCAAGTTGTGCTTTGGGTCCTGAGAAGCCCAACCGTCGAGCAGCATCTGCACCAAAGGTGAGCCCTCCAGCATCTCCACGATCTGCGTGGGGCCCTTCTGCATTTTGCCACTCGACGCGCCTAACCGGTTGCTGGCCCGCTGGCTAGTGGCCATCTTGGCAACGAAATCTACGACAAACACCGCTGGTCTGGTTGCTCCAGACTGGCCCTTGCTCCCCTCCAAAGGAGCAATCCCTCTGACCTTGCTGGTCAGAACCAACAGCTGAATTCCGAATCCTCCTACAATTGCTTTTGCCAAGGCTTGTTTGCTTCGATCAAGTCGCCGACACCGCCGACAGCGAGAGCCTGCGTGGGACAGCTCGTGAGCCGACTCCTGGACGTCGTCGACCTTCAGGGACCACGTGGCTGCGGAGACAAGCTACCCCTCATCACCTGTTTGCACCCGACATCGCCTGGTACCCACCTGGTGCCACGCTGGTCACTGGCTAGTGACTGTGAACACTGTCCCCTCTGCTTACAGGTCTTCAACATCTCCGATCCACTCTTGGATCCACTGCATCTCTCCCGGACCGACCGCCTGCAGCATCTTTGCCTTCAAGCTCCACGGAACAGATAGAAGAAACCCGACGCACTTTGAGGCCTATGCACCCGCTTCCGGTGGGTGAGGTAAAGCTGGTACTCCGGTGCCCATGTGTAATAATACATCTCTAGTGCCTGTGTTCCAAATCTTAAGTTCCTAGTCAACCCGGAAGATCTCCTTTGCAGTAACTTTGTACTTTTTACGCACCCATTGAAACCTATGGGAGCACGCGTGTGACTATTTGCTCTGCACACGCCACCCGTGGACCTCCTGGTCACTAACTGACGTTAGCTCCTTGTAGGCCCAGCGATTCTAGAGGCCCTAGGCCTTTTCCCTTTTCTGTTCGTGGTACTTATACCACTATTTTAGTATATGGTTTGAGTGGCCACCAGGGCCTATCCATATAACGTGCAACTTCTGTGTATTCTGTGATAATCTTGTTTGACGATTTGTGCTCCTGTGCTCATAAAGAGACTAGGGGTTACTTTGAGAAATAAATACACATATATTTTGAATATATATCTGTGTGGTGTCCTTTCATTGGTATAAAAGGGGGTTACATTTGGTAAAACAGCTGGCTTAACACGCATCACGAGTTTAGCCTCAAAGACTGCTTAGCCTACGCTACCACTAGGGCAGCTAGTCCGAAAAGGTTGACTTACAACCACACCATAAGGGTTGCTTGGCATGGTACAAGGTGATCACTTTAACTAGTGAGCATCATATACCAGGCCAACTTCTCACATGCTGCCACTGCCCTCAATTTAGTATGATGTACCAGTCCACTCTTCCTGCCCTCCATTGCCCAATTCTATGCCCCATCATTGACCTCCTGCTTAAACTCTGTGCTTAGCTTGCTGCCCCTATTCTCCTTCCCCCTGCCCTCCGATGTCTTTGTGCATGCCCCTGCTCCATCCTTTTTGCCCACCATGTTCCATGGACCTGCCACTCCTATCTACTCTGAGTGTTCTGTTGAGCTGCCACTCCCCTCCCACCTGCCTAGCATTGTCAGATGACTGTAACCTGTCCCTGCCACCTCCACCCTGCCTGTCCACATGCCATATCCCTATCCTCTTCCTCCTGTCCTACATGGTCCATTGTACTGCCACACCCTTCTGCCCTCCCTGGTCTGTTGTGCTGCAACTGCTCCTCCTGCCTGCCCCTTGCGGTCTGTTGTGAGGCCCCTTCCCCTGAACTTTCTTGTCTGTGCACAGGTCCTACCCTCCCTTCTATCCTCCATCGTCCTTTGTGCATGCCCCTGCACCCTCCTTCTTGCCCATCATAGCCATTGTGCTACCACTAACCCTCCCACTTGCCATGCATGGTCTTCTGTGCTGCCATGGCCCCTCCCACCTTCCCTGTGTGGTCAGTTAGCTGCCCCTGAACCCCTCCCACCTTCCCTCCATGGTATGCCATCACAGTCTCACTGTTGCTCTTCATGGTGTGTCTTGCTTCTAGTGCCCATCCTGCCTGACCTCCATGGCTATCTTGCTGCTCCTGCCCTGCCCCCTTGCCCCCAGCCCTCTGTTTACATGTGCAGACCCCTACTCCCTCCCTCCTCGCTTGTCTGTTCCATTGTAATGCCCCTGATCCATCCCTCCTGCCCTTTATGGTCTGTTATGCTGCAGCTTTCTCTCCTGTCTGTCCATTATGGTCCTGCCTCTTGCCCCTCTGTTCTCTGTTGTCCATGTGCATGGTCCTGTCCCCTCCCTCTTGCTTTCTATGGATTGTTGTGCTGCACTCCCGTCCCGCATGCCCTGTGTGGTGTATTGTGCTGCTGCAAACCCTGATGCCTGCCCTGCAGGGTCAGTTTGGTGCACCTCTCCATGTCACTCCTGTCCTCTGTTATCCAAGTCCATTTCCCTACCCCATTTCCTTCCATGATCCAATGTACCATACTTGCGAACATTTTGAACTTGGTAAGAGGGAGATTTTGAAAAAAAACTGGGGTATTGATTTTCCCCTTTGAGTTACATTGAAAAAGAGGAGATTGTAGACAGTAGACAGATAAAATAAAGCCCATTTGAGCTTAAAAACATTGGACGTTTCCTGGCTGAATCGGGTCTGTTGGCATGTGTGGTTGTACTACCATTGCCTCTTCCTTCTGCCCACAATGGTCTATTACATTTCCACAGCCTCTCTTGCAAGTCCTGTATTGTTGGTTTGTTGCCCCTGCCCCCCTTTCCACTGCCCTCCATAGTCTGTTGTGCTGCCACGGCCCTTCCTGCCTGCTCAGTGTGGTTAAATTGTTGGCTTTGCACCCTCCTACCTGCCTTCAATTTTCAGAGTCCGTGCCCCTGGCTTCTGCCTCTCAACAGTATCCTAATGAACAACTAGATTGCTAACATTCTATATTTATTACAAAAGTGTGGAACGCCTGACGTCATCTTGATGTAATCAAAACTGTAATACCTAGAGCATTTCCTTTAGAAATTACATATATGAGAGGGTCTTATTGGCATCAAAATTATGGTTAGTGCTCTAAAAGACTAAAATAAGGACATATTTTCTGAGTTTTCAAATAGCGAGAAAGCACTTTTAAATTATTTGTTACCTTTATGTTTTTTTATCCAGTTGACCACTTGATTAAATGTTGCACTTAGGGGAGAGGATGTGGTGTTACTTCCAGAACTGCAGACTTTGCAACTGGGGAACCAGGTTGGAGTTTCTGCTTCAGCTCGACATTCTGTGATTCTGGTCAAATCACTTAGTCTCCCCATGTCTACAACCAAAATGAATTTGTTCTTGTGTGATGTAACCAATGCTCATGTAAAGCACTCCAATACCTGACAAGTCTGCACTATATAACACTGCAAAAACACAAAATAATAAGTGTTTTGCACACTTCTGTCATTGGGCTATATTTGGGCTACATCTGGGTGATTTTGGGCTACATTTGGGCTCTTTTGTCTCCGGTGGCCATCTTGGGAGATTTATTTGTAACGAAGTTTCCTAATTTCCTCATGTAACGCAGTCTTCTCAGTAGGAAATGCTTTCAGGTTTTTACTTTGATTCCATCACGAAGGTATTCAGATATGTCACACATTTGCCATAAATTCTGAATGTTAGCACTCTAGTTGCTCATTAGATCACTGTAGTAAAACTACTGTTCACCATGGAAGTCTGCTCCTGGTATTAAAAGTGCATGTTTAAGTCTGCATGTCAGAATTTTTTTAATGAAATAGAAGAGGATTTGAGAAGTCACTCAAAATGTGCCCTCATTTTCTTTCTTCAGCATTAATCATAATTTCTATGGCAAAATTAACCCCCTCATTGTGTTCCTTTTTAAATTAAATGTTTTAAGTGTTACCAGTTTATTCCAATCAAGATGGCTTCAGGTGTGCCATACTTTTGTCATTAAGAAGACAGTAAGCGCTCTAGTTGTTTTTAAGAACACTCTGGGACATTCTGTCATTGGGCTATACTTGGGCTACTTCTGTGTGATATTTGGGCTACATTTGTGCTCTTTTGTCTCTGGTGGCCATCTTGGCAGACTTATTTGTTATGAAGTTTCCTAATTTCCTCATTTACTGCAGTCTCCTCAGTAGGAAATACTTTCAGTTTTTTACTTTGATTCCAAAGGCATTCAGATGTGTCACACATTTGCCATAAATTCAGAATGTTAGCACTCTTTTTGCTCATTAGATCACTGTAGTAAAGCTACTGCTGACCAGGGAAAACTGCTGCTGGTATTGAAAGTGCATGTTTCAGTCTGCATGTCAGAATTTTTTAATGAAATAGAAGAGGATTTGAGAAGTCACTCAAAATGTGCCCTAATTTTTCTTTCTGCAGCACTAATCATACTTTTTATGGAAAAATTAACCCCCTCATTGTGTTCCTTTTTAAATTAAATGTTTTAAGAGTTACCACTTTAATCCAAGCAAGATGGCTTCAGGTGTGCCATACGTTTATCATAAATAGGACTGTTAGCACTCTAGTTGTTCTTTGGAACACTCTGGGAAGCTGCAGTAGAACACAAAGGAATCAACTGACAGTCTCTGCCCTTGTTGGATGTACATGTTTTACTGAGAATGTCAGACTTCATTCTCACATGACTGAGAAAGATAATGTTAATTTACAGAAAATATGCTCTCAGTTTAGCTTATAGATCACCTTCCAAACCTCTGTGGGAAAAGCATGAGAAAATACTTTTCTCTCAAACATGATTCATGATATCACAGCAGAAGGCTTTTTCACATGGTAAAATCCCCTTAGAACACACCACAATTCCTAACATGAGTATGGTACCATCAACAAATGATTTATAATGTAACTAAAGTATTAAAACCTTCTATTAACTGCAATGCTTTTTAATGAGGTGCTATCATGTATATTGGTCCCAAGATGGCTGCCAACACTTCTTGGATGAAGTGCTGACAGCCAATCAGATCTCAGGATGAGATGTGTGGTTAGGCTCCGCCCACATATATATATGATTTTACTTTTGATTTTCTCAGGAACTACTGAACAGATTGACACCAGACCTGCAAAAGGCACATCCCTGACCTGAGGACTACCTCTCTGCCAAATTTCAAGTAATTCTGTTCAGCCGTTCGGGCTGTACCTTGGACTAAAGGTCCCTATGGAAAATTGCATGGGGAAAACGCGTTTTGGGACCCCCCTTTTTTCTCAGCCCCCGCTTGACGAATCCCCCCCGAGATTTTCAGGGTAGGAGCGGAGCGGAGCGCCCCACCTATTTTGAAAATTTCGCGAGGATTCGTCAACCGGCGCCAAAGTTATTCCAAATAGAATGTTGCGGATTTCCTATGGAAACACGGTCCTAACTATAACTATCTACTGGCGACCGCCAGTAGATATTATATATATGTATTACCTATTGGCAGGCGCCAGTAGGTAGATATAGTTGGGACCTTGGTTCTATTCAAAAAGCGTTTTTTCTTTTGCCAATATTTTTGGTGCAGTTTGATGAATCTAAGGAAAATTTTCCAAATTAATGGGGCGCTTCGGTCAGCTCCTGTCTTGAAAGTTTCAGGGTGATTAGTCAAGCGGGGGCCGAGAAAAAAAGGGGGTCCCAAAATGTATTTTCTCCATGTTAATTTCCATCGGAAACTTTTGTCGCACCTACAGCCAGAACTGCTGAACAGAATTACACTTGCAGAAAGGTAGCTCTTGGTCCTGAGTGTATGCTTTGCTTTAAATGGTGCAAATCTGTTCAGTAGTTCCTGAGAAATTCATATATAAAGTAAAACATTAGGATCTGGTGACCGCGGTGGATCCGCGAACCCTCCCGATCGCGAGCTTGACTCTGATTGGCTGCTAACACTTCCTGGTTTGAACCAAGCCACAAGAAAAAAGGTTAAAAGAAAGAAAAGGGGGCAGGGTAGAAACACCCTGACTCCCTAGGCCTGCTTACCCCGAGGGCCAAAAAAAGCATTTTTAGAAAACATTTTGGGCAGGATTCGCGTAGGGTGCGCGAATCCTGCCGAAACCCCCTCATAAAACGCTTTGTTTCTTTAAAGCCCACGGGTGGGCCAGGTCCCAGGGGCAATGCATAATTGTTATGTGGGGGCCACACGGGCTCCCAGCAGCCCTGGGGACCGCCACCTTCCCGTGGCTTTTTATTAAAAATGTGTGGGGGCTCCTGACCCCCCATGCTGCCCCGGGGACCACCACCTCCAGGGGCTTAAATTTTTTATAACAAGTGTGGGGGGCTCCTGCCCGCCCCCACACTGCCCTGGGTTCCACCACCTCCCCGGGGCATACATAAATTAAGTGCAGGCCACCTTTCCGGGGCATTAAACTTGGTGGGAGGGGGCCATGGGGCTCCCCTCCTGGAGCCCTCTATTGTCCTGGGGACTGCCATCCCCCAGGGCTGGTACCTAGCAATGTCCCGGGGTGCCCACCCCTGGGACATTGCAGTTTTCTATGGCAGGGCGGGAGCACTGCTCTCACCCTGCCATAGCAAACTTCTGCTTCACTTCATGGAAGCACGAGCAAAAAACTGCTTTTGCATCCATGAAGCGAAGCAGTATTGTTTTTGGCAATGGGAGCTGCATGTTTGCAGCTCTCTTTGTCCAAAAGCAATGCCAGCTTCCGCAGGAGGCAGGGAGCCGGTATAGACCGCGAGGGCATTATGGCTCCCCCACAGTTCCCAACAGTGAGGCCATGCCCCCCTCCCATAAAATAAAAAGTATTAAAAACAAAGAGGCAAAGCCCCGGGGGATGGGTTCCCCAGGCTGAAAATGACCTCAGGTGGGGGGGGGGGGGGGGGTGTGGCCCCCCTACTTTAAGCACAGGTTTAAAAAAAAAAAAAAAAAGAAGTGGCCATGCCCTGGGGGATGGATGCATGGTCCTCTTCCTGTTTTTTATATTTGTTTTTTTTAAATGGTTCAGGGCCCAAAATGTATTAAGGGAAGGGGGCCACACAGAAAGAGGCATCTCGCCGGAGGCCCTGCCCCTTCCCTGAACTACTCTACAATAGCGCCTCCATGGCGTGCTCTGGGTTTGAGGATGAAATCCCTGTTGCTACTGAGAGTTCTTAGGGGCCAACTAGCCCACCAGGTACCTCCAGTAAGCCTCACACAGTGGGATTTCTGGAGGTGCAGCATACCGTGCCCCTTTTTACACCAAACGTGCCTCCAGGCGCAGAGCTGGTAGGGCGATGAGGTCCTTTTGCGTCCTGAGGACTTCAGGACTAAAGTGTACTTCATCCCCCAAGCAGCAGTGCACCTGTACCCCTCTTGCCTGTTTCTGCACCTCACTTGCCTCTTTCTGTACTTCTCTTGCCTCTTTCTGCACCTCACTTGCCTCTTTCTGCACTTCTCTTGCCTCTTTCTGCACCTCTCTTGCCTCTTTCTGCACCTCTCTTGTTTCTTTCTGCAACTCTTATGTCTCTTTAATTACTTCTCTTGCTTCTTTCTACACCTCTGTTGCTTCTTTTAGCACTTCTCTTGCCTCTTTCTACACCTCACTTGCCTCTTTCTGCACTTCTCTTGCCTCTTTCTGCACCTCTCTTGCCTCTTTTTGCACCGCATTTGCCTCTTTCTGCGCCTCTCTTGTTTCTTTCTGCAACTCTTTTGTCTCTTTAATGACTTCTCTTGCTTCTTTCTACACCTCTGTTGCTTCTTTCAGGACTTCTCTTGCCTCTTTCTGCACTACGCTTGCCTCTTTCTGCACTTCTCTTGCCTTTTTCTGCACCTCTCCTGCCTCTTTTTGCACCGCATTTGCCTCTTTCTGCACCTCTCTTGTTTCTTTCTGCAACTCTTTTGTCTCTTTAATTACTTCTCTTGCTTCTTTCTACACCTCTGCTGCTTCTTTCAGGACTTCTCTTGCCTCTTTCTGCACTACGCTTGCCTCTTTCTGCACTTCTCTTGCCTCTTTCTGCACCTCTCTAGCCTCTTTTTGCACCGCATTTGCCTCTTTCTGCACCTCTCTTGTTTCTTTCTGCAAATCTTTTGTCTCTTTAATTACTTCTCTTGCTTCTTTCTACACCTCTGTTGCTTCTTTCAGCACTTCTCTTGCCTCTTTCTGCACTACGCTTGCCTGTTTCTGCACCTCTTTGCCTGTTTCTGCACCTCTGTTGCCTCTTTCTGCACCTCACTTGCTTCTCCCTGCACCCCTCTTGCCTCTTTTTGCACCCTTCTTCCCTCTTTTTACACCTCTCTTTCCTCTTTCTGCACCCCTGCCCCCTCTTTCTTCACCTCTCCTGCTGGTTTCTGCACCTGTCTTGCCTCTTTCTGCACTTCTCTTGCCTCTTTCTGCACATCTGTTGCTTCTTTCTGCAGTTCCCTTGCCTCTTTCTGCACATTTGTTGCTTCTTTTCCGCACTTCTCTTGCCTCTTTCTGTACTTATCTTGCTTCTTTCTGCACTCTCCTTGTCTCTTTCTGCACCATTCTTCCATCTTTGTGCAGTTCTCTTGCCTATTTCTGCATCTCCCTTGCCTCTTTTTGCAACTCTGTTGGTTTTTTCTGTGCTGCTCTTGCATATTTCTATACGCCTATTGCCTCTTTCTGCACCTTCTTCCCTCTTTCTGCACTTCTCTTGCCTCTGCCTGCACCCCTGTTCCGTCTTTCTGCACCTCTTTTGCCTGTTTCTGCAACTCTGTTGCCTCTTTCTGCACTTCTCTTGCCTCTTTCTGCTCCCCTCTAGCCTCTTTCTGAACCCCTATTGCTTCTTTGTGCACCTCTCTTGCTCTTTCTGCTCCTCACGTGCCTCTTTCTGCACCTCTTTTGCTTTTTCAGCACGTCTCATTTCTTTCTGCAACTCTCATGTCTCTTTCATCACTTTTCTTTCTTCTTTCTACAGCTCTATTGCTTCTTTCAGCTCTTCTCATGCCTCTATCTGCATTTCTCTTGCCTGTTTCTGTATCTCTGTTACCTGTTTCTGCACCCTTCTTGCTTCTTTCTGTACCCATCTTCCCTCTATCTGCAGCTCTCTTGCCTCTTTCTGCACCCCTCTTGACTCTTTCTGCACCCTTCTTTCATTGTTCTGTACCTCTGTTGCCTCTTTCTGCACCTCTCTTGCCTCTGCTCGCAGGCCAGGTCACTCCCCACGCCACACGGCTCCTCCTGTGTGCTCGTGACTCCCCCGTGCTGCCTTCCACTGCCCTGAGTTCGCCGCTGGTATACTCTCCCTGACTCTGTTCTGCTTACTCTGTTTTGCTGATTGTATTTTTCTGCCCATAATTTGTATTTTGCTGATTGCTCCCAGCGCCCACTTTTCTTCTGTACCCCCACCGCTCTATTTTCTCATCCCCGCTTCCCGACGCTGCTCCCCTGCGGCCCGACCCTTTTTCCTTCTGTGACCCGTTCCCGCCGCCCATTCGCTGCCCCGCTCCCGCCTCCCAGCTGCTCCTCCCTCCCACTTCGCCTTATATGGAGGACACCGTGCGGAAGCACAGTGGACGCGGGCAGCGGGCGTGCCATCGGCATGCCGCAAGGCTGTCTGCGCCCATCTGTGCCTGGACCGCGCCCAGCGCCAAGACCCCTGGACCCCGCAACCGCTGCAACACCAGACATCTCTACGACACCAGCACCCTCCACTCTCTCAACACCGGCCGAGACCACCGCTGCTTCCATGCCACCCCCAAACGCACCCACGGCCCGTTCTCCTGCCGCACCTGCGACAGAGCCACCAAACCTCCCAGGACCGGGGCCAACTACCTTTGCTGCATACTCCTCAACACCCGCTCAGCACGCAAACATGCCATTGAGCTCTGGGACCTGCTCGACACCTCCGCCCCTGACGTGGCCTTCCTGACCGAGACCTGGTGGAACGACGCCTCAGCACCCTACATCGCCATAGCCTTCCCAGACGGCTACAAGATCACCCGCAGAGACCGTACCAACAGGACTGGAGGAGGAATAGCCATCGGACATAAGTCCACCCTCAAAGTCTCCTCCCACTCAAATGACCCCCTTAGTACCACAGGACTTCCAGATTCACACTGACCCAAACACCACCCTCAGAGGAACACTCATCTACAAACCACCCGGACCCCGGCCTCAACTCAGCGACTCCATCGCTGACCTCGCCAGCACCCACGTACTCGCCTCCACAGACTACATCATCCTCGGGGACCTGAACTTCCACCTTGAGAATAGCAACGACACCAACTCCACCACCCTGATCGACAACCTCGCAAACCTCAGCCTCAGACAACTCGTCACCGATCCAACACACGCCTCCGGCCACACGCTTGACCCTATCTTCTCTACAAGCCCACATGTCACCTTCAACCACACCACCGAACTCCACTGGACCGATCACTGATGCGTCCACTTCACCTACAAGAAGCCAACCACTGCACCAAACAGCTCCCCTGCCGGGGCGGGAGTAAAGTCACCAAGGACCAGCTGACCACCTCCCTCGCGCAGAACCCACCCAGAGACACCACGGACCCAGATGCCGCCGCACGCAACCTCAGCCATTGGATCAACAACTGCGCCAACACCCTTGCCCCACTCAAGAAACCACCCAACAGCCACACCAAAAAGAAAGCCACCTGGTTCACCGAAGAGCTCCAGACCTCCAAACGGACGTCCCGAAAACTGGAGCAGAAATGGCTACACGAACGAACACCAGACAGCCACGCAGCCCACAAGGACGCCTCCCGCAAACATCACCACCTCATCAGACTGGCCAAAAGATCATCCCTCAAGAGCCGCCTGGAAAACAACGCACACGACAGCAAAGAGCTCTTCAGCATCGTGAAGGAACTCTCCAACCCCAGCGCCAACACCAACGACATCCCACCCTCCCAAGAACTGTGCGATTCACTGGCCGCCTTCTTCCACCAGAAAATCGCCGACATCCATGCCAGTTTTGACAACACGACCGCCCCCACCACACGGGACCCCACCGCCCCAGCAACCTCCTAACCTCCTGGACCAACGTAAACGACGACAAGACACGCAAGATTATGAACTCCATCCACTCCGGATCACCGTCAGACCCCTGCCCACACCACATCTTCAACAAAGCCGACACTGCCATCGCCCCCCAACTGCGGAAGATCATCAACATCTCCTTGGAGACTGCCACCTTCCCGGAAAGCTGGAAACATGCCCAAATTAATGCCCTCCTGAAGAAACCCAAAGCGGATCCCAAGGACCTCAAGAACTTCCGGCCCATCTCACTGCTCCCATTCCCAGCAAAGGTCATCGACAAAGTCATCAACGCACAGCTGACCCACTACCTCGAAGACAACAGCATCCTAGACCCGTCCCAGTCCGGATTCCGAAGAAACCACAGTACCAAGACAGCCCTCTTCGCAGCCACAGATGACATCAGGACTCAACTAGACAACAGAGAAACATTGGCCCTCATCCTCCAGGACCTACAGCCGCATTCGACACAGTTGCCACCACACACTAAAGGAACGCCTCCAAGAAGCCAGAATCCAGGGAAAAGTCCTGGACCGGATCACTTCCTTCCTCTGCGGCAGAACACAGAGCGTAAGCCTCCCCCCTTCCGCTCCAAGACCACCGACATCATCTGCGGCGTACCCCAGGGATCATCCCTCATCCCGACGTTGTTCAACGTCTACATGGCCCCCCTCGCACAGGTCGTCCACCGACACCACCTCAACATCATCTCCTACGCCGATGACACCCAGCTGATCCTCTCCCTCACCAAGGACCCGACCACCGCCAAAACAAACCTCCACGAGGGATTGAAAGCTGTCGCTGAATGGATGAGGAACAGCCGACTGAAGTTGAACTCGGACAAGATGGAGGTCCTCATCCTCGGACCCACACCCTCAGCCTGGGATGACTCCTGGTGGCCGACCGCGCTAGGAACAGCACCTACCCCCACCGACCACGCTCGCAACCTAGGAATCATCCTGGACTCCTCCCTCACCATGGAGAAGCAGGTCAACGCCGTCTCCTCCACCTGCTACAACACCCTCCGAATGCTCCGCAGGATCTACAAGTGGATCCCCACTGAAACAAGAAGGACTGTGACCCAGGCCCTCGTCAGCAGCAGGCTAGACTATGGCAGCGCACTCTATGCAGGCATCCCGGCCAAACACGTATGACGACTAGAAAGCATTCAAAATGCCTCCGCCCGACTGATCCTCAACATCCCCTGCCGCAACCACATCACCCCCCACCTGAGGGATCTTCACTGGCTCCCCATCGAAAAGAGAATCACTTTCAAGCTCCTCATCCACGCACACAAAGCCCTCCACAACACCGGACCAGCCTACCTCAACGACCGACTCAGCTTCTACACCCCCACCCGCCAGCTCCGCTCCGCCAACCTCGCCCTTGCCGCAGTCCCCTGCATCCACCGCACGACCTCCGGTGGCAGATCTTTCTCCTTCCTCGCCACCAAGACTTGGAACTCCCTCCCCACACACCTACGGTGGACCCAAGACCTCCTCACCTTCAGAAGACACCTCAAGACCTGGCTCTTCAAGCAGTAACAGCCCCCCCTCAGCGCCTTGAGACCCTCACGGGTAAGTAGCGCGCTTTATAAGTGCATTGATTGATTGATTTCTGTACTTCTCTTGCCTGTTTCTGCACCTCTTTGCCTGTTTCTGCACCTCTGTTGCCTCTTTCTGCACCTCACTTGCTTCTCCCTGCACCCCTCTTGCCTCTTTTTGCACCCTTCTTCCCTCTTTCTGCACCTCTCTTTCCTCCTTCTGCACCCCTGTCCCCTCTTTCTTCACCTCTCCTGCCGGTTTCTGCACCTCTCGTGCCTCTTTCTGCACTTCTCTTGCCTCTTTCTGCACATCTGCTGCTTCTTTCTGCAGTTCCCTTGCCTCTTTCTGCACATTTGTTGCTTCTTTTCCGCACTTCTCTTGCTTCTTTCTGTACCTATCTTGCATCTTTGTGCAGCTCCCTTGCCTATTTCTGCATCTCTCTTGCCTCTTTCTGCAACTCTGTTGGTTCTTTCTGCACTGCTCTTGCTTCTTTGTGCACCTCTGTTGCATATTTATATACGCCTATTGCCTCTTTCTGCACCTTCTTCCCTCTTTCTGCACTTCTCTTGCCTCTGTCTGCACCCCTGTTCCGTCTTTCTGCACCTCTTTTGCCTGTTTCTGCAACTCTGTTGCCTCTTTCTGCACTTCTCTTGCCTCTTTATGCACCCCTCTAGCCTCTTTCTGAACCCCTATTGCTTCTTTCTGCACCTCCCGTGCCTCTTTCTGCTCCTCACATGCCTCTTTCTGCACCTCTTTTGCTTTTTCTGCACGTCTCATTTCTTTCTGCAACTCTCATGTCTCTTTCATCACTTTTCTTTCTTCCTTCTACACCTCTATTGCTTCGTTCAGCTTTTCTCATGCCTCTTTCTGCATTTCTCTTGCCTCTTTCTGCATCTCTGTTACCTGTTTCTGCACCCCTCTTGCTTCTTTCTGTACCCATCTTCCCTCTATCTGCACCTCTCTTGACTCTTTCTGTACCCCTGTTCCCTCTTACTGCACCTCTCCTGCCTGTTTCTGCACCTCTCCTGCTCTCTTGCCTCTTTCTGCACCCCTCTCGACTCTTTCTGTACCCCTCTTTCATCGTTCAGCACCTCTGTTGCCTCTTTCTGCACCTCTCTTGCCTCTTTCTGCCCTTCTCTTGACACTTTCTGCATCTCTTTTGCTTCTTGAAGCACCTCCTGCCTCTTGTTGCACCTCTACTGGTTCTTTCTGCACTGCTTTTGCTTCTTTCTGCACCTCTCTTGAAAATGTCTGCACTCCTCTTGCCTCTTTCTGTACCACTCTTCCCTCTTTCTACACCTCTCTTTCCTCTGTTTGCACCCCTGTTCCCTCTTTCTGCACCTCCTTTGCCTGTTACTGCAACTCTCTTGTCTCTTTCTGCAGTTCGCTTGCCTTTCTGAAGTTCTTTTACCTCTTTCTGCACTTCTCTAGCATCTTTCTGCATATTTCTTACTCTTTCTGCACCTCTCTTGTTTTTTTTCTGCAGTTCTCTTGCTTCTTTCTGTACTTCTCTCGCCTGTTTCTAAATTCAAATGGGAAGTGCAAGCTGTCAAGTTTAAAGGTCTGAGTGCTCTTGTGACTGAGGTATATTTCTACTTGTACATGTATTCTCATATGTGTTATGCATCTGCAGATGGTAGCTTAAAAAGCGGGTAGCTTCTCTTATAGGTGGTCAAATCTTCTTAGTTCTGCTCTGTCATTCGTTAGCCCAGGCAGACATGTCTTATGTATATTGGTGTTATAGAGCCCCCCAAATATAGGACCCATGTGCCCTGTATTATGAGCAGAAAGAAATACATACAACTTTTTTCACAAATTAACAGAGTATGCTGTTTGAAACACAGGTATTCAAGTATTTCCATGTTTATTTTTATGGAACATGTCACTATATAAAAGCACAGACACACACATGCATACCTTCACAAACTTGGTCAGACTTACAACAGTGATATGGTTAGGATTGATGTTTTCCGTTTGGTAGGCCTAATATTCTGAGCAGTCGATGAATAGTGAACCTTCAAGAGAAAAATGAGGCTTAAGACATCTTGGGAGAAGGATTTCTTCACTTCTCTTGCTTCTTTCTGTGCTTTTCTCCCTCTTTCTGCACATGTCTTACCTATGTAGGTGTACTTATAAATTAGCATTTAAAAATACTTTAAAAATTCACTGAAAAAAACACAGGTTTCAGGGACATTATAATTAGAAATTAGTACTTAAAAAACCTTAGAAATTCACTGAAAAAAACACGGGTTTCAGGGATGTTATAGTTAGGAATTAGTATTTAAAAAACCTTAGACATTCACTGAAAAAACCACAAGTTTCAGGGATGGTATAGTAAGGCTGATATTTCACTCGTACAAAACCAGAAAAATTCAGCCATTATAGTTAGCTGAGTGAACTATAACCCGTGCCCCGCAATGCACTGCTGATGATGTCACATATTAAGTCACTCATGACATGGTCAGTGACATCACTGATGACATCGCAATTGACATCACTGATGACATCATCCAGTGACTGAGTGTTTCTAAAAAGTTAAAGAATGTTAGATATATATACACCAAGGTGTATTGAAGAATGAGTGGGTGTATGAGTGTCTGAATGGACGATTTAGTGGGTATCTAACTGACTGTATAAGTGAGTGATTATATGTGTCTTAAATGAATGCATGGGTGAATAAGTAATCTGTGTGAATGTCTATATCAGTCTGTCAGTTGGTGTGTAAGTGGCTGCATGGGTTGGTGAGTAGCTACATGAGTGTCTATATGGGTTAATGATTGGTTGTCTGAGTACCTGTATGGGTACTTGAGTGTCAATGTGGGTAGGAGGGGAGTGTGATTCTCTGCATGGGTGTTTGAGTGGGTGATTCACTGGGTGTATGGGTTCATGAGTGCATCTGTGATTGGCTGCATGGGTGAGTGAGAGTGCGTATGGCTGTGTTGGGGAATGAATGTATGTCTCAGTGGTATATGTGTAAGTAACTACATATGTGAAAGGCAGTATATGTGAGTGTTGGAGTATATAAGATACTATATGTGAGTGAGTGATTGTGAGAGAAGCTGTATGGATGAGTATGTGCTTGTGTCAATGATTGTATAAGAGAGTAAGTATGTGTTAATATCTGTATGAATAAGTGAGGTACTGTGTGTATAACTGTATAATGAGAAAATGGCAGTGTGATTGATTCTTTGGGTGACTGACTAGGTGTGTGAGTAACTCTATGGGTGAGTGGCATTGTGCGAGTGTCTGTATAGGTGTATGAGTTCATATGATAGTGCTGTATTGATGAGTGACTACATGTATGAGTGACTGTATGGATGAATGAGTGGATGTGTGTGTAGACCTAGGAATCAGTGAGTGGGTATGTAGTAACTGGTATTTGTGTGTCTATGGTTTCGAAAATGGTAGTCTGTATTTTAGAGTGGGTGTATCAAAGTGATGTCATCAGTGATGTAATTTGAGATGTCATCAGTGATGTCATCAGTGATGTCACTGACCATGTCATGAATGATGTAATATGTGACATCATCAGCATTGCATTGCGGGGGCGCGAGTTATAGTTAGCTCAACCAACTATAATGGCCGCATTTCTCTGGTTTTGTCTGAGTGAAATGTCCAACTAACTATAACGTCCCTGAAACCTATGTTTTTTTCATCGAATTTCAAAGGTTTTTTAGGAATTATTCATTTTTGTTATCGGAAGACAGAGGTATTAGACACAGCTTCCTGCCTACATCTTCAAGCCGGCAGAGCGATCATAAAGTAAATTACACAGCGTTAAAAGCCAACAACCCAGAGGCAGGCTGCGTAGTGAGCATGGCTATTGCTTAGACAAATGGCATCTTCCAGATTTTCAAACAGAAGGAAAAATATCACCTGAATACAGAACAGATGATAAAACAAAATCCCACCCAACCCACCTGGCCCTCCCCCCACCCTCTCCGCCCCAGCTGTTGCCTCGTTTTAAAAATACAAACTTCAATCAGAATTGTTGGATATGCTTAAAAGGTTATGTTGTTGATGACTGGGCAGTTGACGACTGTTCCAATGGTAAAAATAGAAGAATCTGCAAATACTTAGGACAAGTGACTTCCCTCATGTCACGCATCAGCAGTTCCAAAAAGGGCGCCCATAGTTTAGCATAGTCTTTTCCTTTGCCCTCTACTCCCATGGACATGCTTTCCATAGCTAAGAGGTGCTGTAATCGATGTATCCAGGACAACAGTTCAGGCTCCGAGGTCATTCCCCATTGCGTTAGTATTACCTGCCTAGCTGTCAATAGCACTAGGGCTATCTGCCTACCCCGTAAGGATTTTAATTGGAAAGCTTTGGGATGAGAAAGGCCAAGGAGTGTGTATTCTGGCGCTCTGGGCAGTGCGATACCGAATACTGCATAAATGTTATCGAGGACCTCTGACCAATACCGCTGTAGTTTCTGACAGTGCCACAGCAAGTGTGCTACAGTACCCGATATCCCACATCCCCTCCAGCAGAGGTCTGTCTTACTTTCATCCCAACTCTGGATGCAGACGGGTGTATAGTACCAGTAGGAAAAAAGCTTAAAGGAGGATTTCGCCCCCACTGTGTTATGTGCTGTATGGTGAGTACGGTATAAGATGTGCTCCCATTCCTTGAATGATAGTGGACTACGTAATTCCATCTCCCATCGCACCTGTGCCTTTGTGCGCCATGGGGCAGGGTCTGTTGTTATCATAGTATACAATTCCGAGATTAGGCGACGATCATCGTGTTTGAGGACCAACCATTTTTCAAATGTGGTAAGAGGTTTGGACATTTGGGCATAATTAGCGGGCATCTTAACCCAGTGAGACAGTTGACGGTAGGGGTATTCATCAGTGGATAAAAGGCCATAATCTTGTCGGAGCTGCGTAAACGGGATCAGCCCCTCTGTGTCAAATAGGGATCCAACTCTTTTACAGCCAGCTTCCCGCCATCTATGAAAGACCACGAGTCTTGGCCCAGAGGGAAATCAGGGTTATCGACAATGGGCATCATCCACGAGGGGAAGGAGGTCCAGCCATTCTTAAGCGCCACTTCGTCCCAGGTCCGAAGTGTCGGCGCTGTGACTGGCGAAGAATAAAGACCCCAAGCCCTATGTTTGAGGGGTAACCATAGTTTCCTCCAAATATTAATTCCTGCGACTGACTGGTCCATAAAGTTCCAGTGTTTACTGGACATTGGATTGTTCCACTCCACAATGTAGCGGAGGCTTGAAGCTTGACAGTAGCCCCTAATCAAAGGCAAGCCCACTCCTTCTTGTGCTTTCGGACATGCCTTCTGGGCAAGCGAAAGATGCGGCTTCTTCCCACTCCATATAAACTTATTGATGAGAACCTGCAATTGCTTGATTGCCTGAGGTAGCGGTGATATAGGAATCAATTGAAAAATATAGAGGATGTGCGGAAGAATGGACATTTTCACCGCCGCAATCCGTCCAAACCACGCAAGATGCAGGCAAGACCAGGCGTCCAGCGCCTTGGTCGTCTGCTATAAAAGCCTAGCGTAGTTAAGCGTGACCGGGCGGGCAATAATAGGGGCCAATCGGATGCCAAGGTATGGTATGTCCTGTTGCGTCCACTGAAACAGGAATTGTAGTTGCAGCACTATCATTTCTTCGGAGGGAATTTCCAGATTTAAGATAACGGATTTAGCTAGGTTGACCTTAAACCCCGATATATCGCCGAAAGAAGAGAGCTCCATGAACAAAGCCGGCAGTTTGGTTTGCGGTTGCATAAGAGAGAGAATGACGTCATCTGCGTAAAGGCTTATTTTATGTATGTCCGCGCCAAATTTCATTCCTACAATGCGATTATCCATCCTAATCCGCTGAGCCAGGGGCTCTATATAAAGCACAAATAAAAGCGGGGATAAGGGACACCCCTGCCGGGTCCCTCTGGCAATTGGAAAGGAGTGAGATCTACCGCCATTGACCTACACAAAGGCTGTGGGAGCGTAATAGATACACCGAATCCAGTTGATAAAATTCTTCCCAAACCCAAAGCAACACAAGGTTTCAAAGAGGTAGGCCCATCCCACTCTGTCAAACGCCTTCTTGGCATCAATTGCTAACAAGAAGGCTTGCCTCCTCGACCGCTGTGTGTTATCTAGGAGGTGGAGGAGTCACTTAGTATTGTCACCCCCCCTGCCTAAATGGGATAAAACCAGATTGGTCGGGCTCCATGAGGTCAGGCATGAGGGGGTTAAGGCGGGCAGCCAAAATACCAGCAAAAATCTTCGCATCGACGTTAAGAAGGGAGATGGGTCTGTAAGAACCATACTCCATTGCATCTTTTCCAGGCTTCAGAATTACAGAGATCGCCGCCTCTGACATGGAGGGAGTCACCCTACCAGTCTCTAAGAAAGAATTAAACAATTTTGTTAAAAAGGGAGCCAGCTCCGCACAAAAGGCTTTATAAAAAGTAGCCAAAAACCCATTGGGACCCGGGGACTTGGCAACCTTCAGCTTGGACATTGCCATGATCACCTCCTCTATTCCAATAGCCATATCAAGCCTTTCGGCCGAAGTCTTAGAGAGAGGTGTGATCCCGATGCTACGTAAATACTCACTCTGGTCTTGCGCTGGAGGGTCCTGCTGAGAGTATAGAGCACTATAGAATGAACGGAAGGCACCCAGAATGCAATCGTCTGAAGCCTGCTCTTCCTCTCTATGGTCATGAATAGACTGGCTGAGCGAGGTTTGTGTTTTCTTGCCGCATTTATCACTACTAAGGAAGAACTTTTGACGAAGTCTCAAAAGAGCGTATTCAGCCTGGTCCAGATCTAGGTGTTAAAGCATGCGTCATCGATTTTCCAATTCTCTCCAAACGCTTGGAGCCCCGTGCGTTTGTAAATTGACTCAAGCTCTAGGACCTCTTTTTCCAACGTCCCACGCTTCTCTTTGCGGAGATTGTTATGAGCCGCAGAGATGGCAATAAATTCCCCCCTGGTCACTAATTTTAATGCTTCCCATACAGAAGACAAGGATGTGGAACCCACGTCATTAAGTGCTAGATAATTCTTTATTACCTGTTTGAGGTGTTGCACAGTCTCATCGGAATGTAGCAGGGTCTCACGAAGGCGCCAACTAGGGGGAAACTCTAGTGAGCACTGCGCTGGAAGATATGTGGCGATAAGAGCGTGATCCGAGAGAGAGCGAGGTTCTATCGTGGTAGTGTGGAGGTGGGGAAATAGGGAAGCCGAAGAGAGAAAGTGGTCTAGTCGCGCATATGTTTTGTGTGCTGCGGAGTAGTATTTGTAGTCACGTTCCCCAGGGTGTTGAGTGCGCCAGACATCAATTAACCCGTTGTCTCTCAACCATTCTTTGCCCTGAGTAGAAAGTGCCCCTGCTTGATGTGTGCACTGCCCAGATCTATCGAGTGCTGAGTCCATAACAAGATTCAGATCCCCTCCCACCAAGAGCGCTGCATCTGGAGAAGTAAGGACATCCGCAAGAGCAGAGAGGAGGAAGGACTCCTGCTGTGTGTTTGGAGCGTAGAGTGACGCTACAGTAAGATGGGTTTCCCCCAATGTTTTCTAATGGCTAATTAGCGACCCTTTATTTCAGCAACAGCTGCTAGAACCTTGCCCGAAAAACGGGCCCCAAACAAGATAGCTACACCATTCTGTTTAGATGGGCCAGTAGACCAAAACTGTTGCGGGAAGCGTCTATCACGCATCCGTACTGTGTCTTTAGAAAGGAGATGGGTCTCCTGCAAGAGACATATGTCACCCTCTGCACTATCCAAGAGGGACAAGACTGCTCCCCATTTCACTGGGTTGTTCAAGCCCCTAACATTGAGGCTAACTATTTTAAGATCTCTTCCCATCCAAAGAGTGTAACCCCGGTTTTAGGCGATGTAGTGTAGTAATGATGCCCAGTCGAATCGTGATTGGTTAGGCGTCTAGCATATTCCTAAGGCAAAGCTGACATGCTGGCTGGTGCGGATGTGAGAAGTTGGCCTGATATAAGCTGTCCACTAGTTATAGTGGGCACCTTGTATCAGTCCAAATAACCCCTTATTGGTTATAGGTTAAAGACAACCTTTATTGAAAGCTATCCTAGTGGTAGCTATGGAGAGCAGCCTTCAGGCTAAGTCTTGAAGGAATGTAAAGCAGCTTGTTTTACCAGTCTATAATCTCTTGAGTCAATAAATGAAAGATATCCACACCAGGTATATATATAAAATATATGTATTTATTACTAAACACACCCTCCTAGTCTCTTTATGAGACTAGAGGTCAAAACACATAAGTTACACTTCAATAATCACAGTAAAATAGCACAAATATACGTCAGGCCCTAGGGGCGAGCCAAACCATTTACTAAAATCGTGGTATAAGAACCACAACTTAACTAGACACAAGGCCTAGAGCCTGTAGAATTGCTGGGACCCCAAGGAACCACCCAAGGTAGTGACACAGGGGACCCACGGGGGCCTTGTGCATTGTGTGAACACAGCCGCGAGCTCCCGTTAGCTTCTATGGGGCAAGTCGCGGTTAGATTTTTAAAGATTAGGGACACTTAGAAATGAGTCAGGACCAAACCCTTTTGGACTTAGGAAGTTCTAGAGCTAGCACCCACAAGAGCACCGGAGTACTCGTGTTACCTCACCCAGGGAAACCGGGTGCATAGGTGTCTTTTGGTGTCGGGTCGCGTCGTCGATTTCAATGGGAGCTGGTGAAGAAGTGCTTCTGCCGTGAAGATGCAAAGTGTCCGAAGAGATCCAAGCCTGGATCGAAGATGAAAAGAACCTCAAAGCAGAGGGGACAGAGTCTGGGTCACTAGCCAGTGACCAGGAAGGCGATGAGCAGATGTCCACCTATGTTGGGTGATTTCAGGTGAAAGAGGTGAAGCTTGACTCTTCAGCCAAGAGGGCCAGGAGGTGTTGAGGATGACCAGAAGCTGGACTCGAGCTGTCCCTCAAAGGATATCGAGTGCTGCAGTGTCGGTGCCCAGATTGGACACAACAAGCCTTAGCAACAGTAACCCATGCAGAAATGAGAAAGATGCTTCGGTGCAGACCAGCAAGGTCTGTGGGACTCACCACTTGGAAAGGAATCCGGGCACATCTGGAGCAACGAGGAAAGCCCAAGGAAATACAAAATTACCCCCCCAGGGACCCACCAGTCAACGGACCAGGGATCGCGAAGGGACCTCCAGACAAAACACAAACTGGCGGCCCACGGAATGACCAGGTTGACAATCTTCAGTGGATTCAGTGCTCGAGGTGGGCGCTACAAGACAGCCCAAGCACGACTTCAAGAGACGTTGAGAAATCAATGCACTTGCAGAAATGCACGGTTACCAGGAGTTCCAGTTCCACGCTACTCACAAGGGCTGCGGGTCTCAGCTTTGTTGGGGACTCAGGTCGGCCTCTGAGATGTCTGGAAATCCTCTTCCTGGGCTGCAAATACTTAGGAGCCCGGCGGTAGCTTCGATGATGCAGACTGGCAAATTGCTTTGTTGGTGCCTGCCAAGCAGGGGAGTCACTCCTTGACCACAAGGGAGATTTCTTCAGTCCTCTGATCTTGAGCAGAGCGTCAAAGGTCCAGGATTCAGCTTCAGAGTTTCATCCAGGGCAATCTAAAGTCCCAACGACAGGGGTCCCATACTTATACTAAGAAAGGGGGATGGACATACTCTGGGGACCCACCTATGGGAGGATTTGGAAAGAGGGGTGGCTACACCCATTTCCTTTGTCTAGTTTCACGCCAGAGCAGGGGCTGGAAGCCCCTGAACCAGTTTGAGCTGGACTATGCCCAGGGACACCAAATGTGTCCCCAGTGCAGGACTTCAAAGCACTCAGAAAGTGCTCCCACCCAGCGCCAATACACATCAGCCTGTTAGGTGGTTACACCTCCCTGTGACAGTAAACCTATTGTCCAGGCCTCCCCTGCCGGAGTTTCGGTCAGCAGCAGGAGGCCAGACCGGTGTCTCTGGCAGAGGCATCCATTTTGTGATGCCAGGGCTCAGGAAAGTCCTACCGGGTTTAGCCAGTGTGAACATGTCTCTCCCTCTAGAAGGGTGGAATGCTACCCCCGCCGCCAGAAGTAGCGGGGGTGGTAGTATTCCAAAGCGTTTGACACCAAACACAACATGTTTTGATGCAGCCATCCCAAAGTTAGCATTTACTTCGAGGTTATAATGCACTTAAGAGTATATGGTATGGCTGTATCACAGAACAGCTATAAGGAAGGATTTCTGAAAGCTACAGAGGGGCTCAGCTCATGCTTGGGCACCCTCTCACACAAAACCAAGCACTCTGCCTTCAGGATTGTCAAGGCCTGCCATAGGAGTGACTTATAGGTTTATATGTGTCTGTATATATGTGGATATAGGTAGCCTATAACTCTGTAAGGGGTGCAAGCACACCCTTACCCAGGCTGCAGTAGCAGACCTGTGGTGCCATTTTGGAGTGCTTCCCAGGGGTGGCATAATACATGCTTCAGCCCCTGGTAGGCCTCTGAGGTACCTATGCCTTAGGTACATAGTATACCATATACTAGGGGCTTATAAGGCACTCCCGAATCCAATTAGATATGTACCTAATGTACATGGAAACCATTTTAGATTGGAAGCAGCTAGGCTGTGGTCCTGATTAGCAGGGCTATCTGAGGGTTCAATAACTCACAAATCCAACATTTTCTGGACTTCTGTCCTGATACAGTCCCTGACATGGTCAGGTTGCCTATAAATCTTATTTTTAATAGGCAGACTGTCCCCAGTGTCCACTTCATGAGTGCACCAGGTAGTCTGACTTGGAGTCTGTGAGAACATGTGTCTGAACTGATTGAAAACCTGTCTGCAATCAGTTTGTTGCTGGACAGTTGAGACTGCCTGCCAGGGATACACAATCTACTGATCCATCATCAGGGTTCTGAGAGAGTAGGTCAGGGAGTGGGTCACTCTCTTCCTCCTGTCCCTCATCAGTTGCCATGAGCAAGCCCATGTCTGCCCTGTCAACATGTGGTTTTAGTCTGTTGACAGGAAGTACCCTATGGGGACTCCTAGGGGTTCCAAGGTCTACCAGTTTCGTGCCAGAGCAGCGGCTGGTAGCCCCTGAACTGGTTTGAGCTGGACTATGCACAGGGACACCAAATGTGCCCCCAGTGCAGGACTTCAAAGCACTCTCAGAGTGCTCCCACCCAGCCCCAATACACATCAGCCTGTCTGGGAGGTGGTTACACTTCCCTGTGACCGGAAACCTATTGTCCAGGCCTCACCTGCTGGAGTTTCGGTCAGCAGCAGGAGGCCAGACCCGTGTCTGTGGCTGCAGCATCCATTTTGTGATGTCAGGGCTCTTTTAAGTTGGTACCGGGGATACCGGTGCTGTCATGTCTCTCCCTCTCGAAGGGTAGGATCATACTCCCACATCAGTTACTGGTATGGGGGTATTA
Source organism: Triturus cristatus (assembly GCF_964204655.1). Taxonomy (NCBI): domain Eukaryota; kingdom Metazoa; phylum Chordata; class Amphibia; order Caudata; family Salamandridae; genus Triturus; species Triturus cristatus. The sequence goes on along the minus strand of NC_140579.1, from coordinate 1,015,371,768 downwards.
TTACAAGGTGTTTGACACCAAACACACCATGTTTCTGTGATGCCAGTCCAAAGTTAGCATTTACCGTTTGGTTATAAGCACTTAAGAGTATATGGTCAGGCTGTACTAATGACAACCCCGGAGGATGGATTCCGAAGGCTAAAGAGGGGCTCAGCTCATGCCTTGGTACCCTCTCACATATTCCATTTGATAACCAAGCACCCTGCCGTCAGGATTGATAAGGCATGCCATAGGGGTGACTGATAGGTTTCTATGTGCAGTGATAGGTGAGATATAGTGAACCTATATTTCTGTAAGGGGTGCATGCACCACCTTACCCAGGCTGCAGTAGCAGATCTGTGGTGTCATTTTAGAGGGCTTCCCATAAGTGGCATGTTATGTTATGTTATGTTATGTTATGTTAAATCAATTTATAGAGCGCACTAATACCCAAGGGTGTCCTGGCGCTGTAGCAGTTTACCTGGAAGAAGTGATGTGCAGGACTCTGGTCCAGAAGCGATGTCAGAGCCTAGGGTGAAAACAGCCAAGTCTTCAGACCCTTCCTGAAGGAAAGGAGATCAGTGGTGGACCTTAGAGAGAGAGGAAGTTCATTCAAGGCGAAGGAAGCCTTGAGAACAAACCCTTACCACCCCAGTTGGCCTTTTTAGCCCTGGTGACAGCTGCCAGTTTGGCCACCCTGGAGCGCAGAGATCTCCCTGGAGCATACCACTGAAAGCGTTCTCTAAGGTCCTGTGGCCCAACTCCATGTAGAGATTTGTGAGCTATGCAGAGGGCCTTAAAATGGACCCGTTGTTTCATGGGGAACCAGTGCAGATAACGTAGTCCATTTCTGATAGACCTAAACCTAGGGCTGTTTGTTAGCAGCCTTTGCTGCCTCATTCTGTGCCATCTGGAGTCTGTTTAGATGTTTGTTATGAACAGTAAGGTACAGAATATTGCAATAATCCAGATGGGACAGAACTAGGGCGGACACTACGGATCTGAAACTATTAGTTGTTAAGTAGGGTTTGATTTTTCTCAGGGTCCTTAGGATAAAAAAGCAGGTTGACACCACTTTGCTTACCTGATTCTCAAAGGAAAGCCGGTTATCAACAATTACCCCCAAGTTTTTTACTTTGGGTGCTAAGGGGGGAGGAAGGCCCATCTCACAGGGCCACCAGGCAGATGACCAGAGGTTGGAATTGTTCCCAAACATGATCACCTCTGTTTTGCCAGCGTTTAGCTTCAGACAATTAGCGGCCATCCACCTAGTGATGGCAGCCATACAGTCTTGTCAGCTGGAGGCTTTTGTCACTTCATACCCCTTTTGAAGGGATATTACTATCTGGGTATCGTCGGCGTAGGAGGTCAGCAGTAGGCCGAAAGATCGTATAAGGGACGCCAGAGGTTTGACGTAAACATTGAAAAGCGTGGGGCTCAAGGATGATCCCTGAGGAACTCCACATGGAAGAACAAAAGAATCAGAGGTATCTACACCCAGATCCACTGTTTGAGTTCTATTTGTCAGGAAAGATTTCAGGAGGGCCAAGGCAGAGCCCAGTATCCCGGCCTAGGAGTACCTCATGATGTACTGTATCAAAGGCCACCGACAGGTCCAGCAAGATCAGAATAGCTGAACCTCCTAGGTTGACGGTCTCCCGGATCTCTTCAGTAGCTTTTATCAGGGCATATTCTGTGCTATGGCCAGCACGGAAGCCATATTGAGAGTGGTCCAAGAGGTTGTTTGTTTCAAGGAAGAGGCTTAATTGCGAATTCATAGCCTTCTCCAAGATTTTTGCAGGTAACGGGAGTCTGGAGATAGGCCTATAATTATTGGAATCCTTAGGGTCAAGATTAGGTTTTTTCATAAGGGGTAGGATAGAAGCTATTTTCCAAGATAAAGGGTATTGACCAGACAACAATATCTGGTTGAGTAATGGGATGAGGGTATTAGTAATAATGTCTGGAGACATTTTGATTATTGTGGCTGGACAAGGGTCCTTGGGAGAACCGGATCTACAGCCCAACAACAGATTAACCACTTCCAGGTTAAGCAGTGGAGTGAAATTTTTGAAGGTGGGGGTGTTATTGGAGAGCATCGTGTCAGGGCATTCCTCAGGGGGAACTCCAGAGGGCTTATTGAAGGATGAAAAGATGGCTTCTACTTTATTTAGAAAGAAAGAGGCTAGATTGTTACAGAAATCGGAATTACTGTAAAGAATGGGCTTGGGGGGGTAAGAAGGTCGTTGACGGTTTAAAAAAGTTCTTTAGCGGAGGATTTGGCTTCTGAAATCTTTTTGGAGAAGTACGCCTTCTTTTCAGTCAGCAGCGAATTTTTATAAGCTAACAGACAGGATCTATAATGAACTTTATTGATGGATTTGTAGCCATTCCTCCAAGTGCGCTCCTAACGTTTGCACTCTGATTTCAGCATGTGGAGATTCTGCGAAAACCAGGGGCCAGAGGGTGTCCTGCGTTTAGGTAGGCACCATTTGACAGGGGCCAATTTATGACAGGCCGACTTGATACAATCATCATAGATTGCTGATGCTTCATCTGTAATACATGCTTCAGCCCCTGGAAGGCCTCTGAGGTACCTATGCCCTGGTACATAGTATACCATATACTAGGGACTCTAAGGGTACTCCAGAATCCAATCTGAGGTGTACCTAAAGTACATGGAATCAATTTACAGAGGAAGCAGCTAGGCTGGGGTCCTGAATAGCAGGGCCCCAGCCAGACTAACGTCGAAAAACAGTGTTACAGCAGCAAAAAGTGGGGGTAACCATAAGAGACAGATCTTACTCTCCTACACAAACCCCCCAAATGCAGGGACATTAAACTAACCTTCACCAGTTGAGTCTTCATGTTCTAATTGGAAATATCTGGAGAGTCCATCTGCATTGGCATGGTTACTCCCAGGTCTATGTTCCACTGTATAGTCCATCCCCTGTAGGGAAATGGACCACCTTAAAAGTTTGGGGTTTTCACTCTTCATCTGTTTTAGCCATAAGAGGGGCTTATGGTCTGTCTGAACAATGAAGTGAGTACCAAACAAGTATGGCCTCAACGTCTTCAGAGCCCAAACCACAGCAAAGGCCTCCCTCTCAATGGCTGACTAACATTTCTCTCTGGGGGTTAGCCTTCTGCTTATGAAAGCTACTGGCTGATCCTGACCTTCATCATTCAACTGTGACAGTACAGCCCCTACCCCCAACTCAGATGCATCTGTTTTCACAATGACCTTTTTGGAGTAATCAGGAGTTTGCAGAATGGGAGCAGTGCACATGGCCTGCTTCAGGTCATCAAATGCCTTTTGACAGCTAACTGCCCACTGAACCTTTATGGGAATTTTCTTAGAGGTTAAGTCATTCAGGGGTGTCACTATTGATCCATACCCCTTGACAAATCGTCTGTCAGGCCTGAGAAGGCTCTCACCTGAGTCTGGGTAGTGGGAGCAGCCCAGTCTATTATAGTCTGGATTTTACTCTGCAATGGATGAACCTGGCCTCCCCCTACAAGGTGGCCCAGAAACACAACCTGACTCTGCCCTATCTGGCATTTAGTAGCCTTGATAGTTAGGCCTGCTTTTTTCAGGGCCTCCAAAACATTCCTCAGGTGGACCAGGTGATCCTCCCAGGTGGAGATAAAGACAGCAATATCATCAAGATATGCTGCACTATAGTCTTCCAGGCCTGTAAGGACTTGATTCACCAACCTTTGGAAAGTGGCAGGTGCATTCTTCAAACCAAAGGGCATTACCTCAAATTGATAGTGCCCACTATGGGTAGAAAATGCTGTCTTTGGCTTTGAGTCATCTGCTAGTCTGATCTGCCAGTAGCCAGCTGTCAAGTCAAATGTGCTTAGAAACTTGGCTGAGGCCAAAGTATCTATTAGCTCATCTGCCCTTGGGATGAGATGAGTATCAGTCCTAGTGACTACATTGAGACCCCTTTGATCATGCCCTTTAAGGTTTTGTTGAATCTTTCAACTAAACCATTGCATTGTGGGTGATAGGGTGTGGTGAATTTGTAATTCACTCCACACTCGTTCCACATTGCAGGCAAGTAACTTGACATGAAGTTTGAATCCCTGTCAGATACTACCTCCTTAGGAAAACCCATTCTTGAGAATACACCCAAGATGGCTCTTGCCATCACAGGTGCTGTAGTAGTCATAAGTGGAATGGCCTCTGGGTACCTAGTGGCATGGTTCACCACAACCAGGATAAATCTGTGCCCAGATGCTGCTTGAGGATCCATGGGGCAACAATGTAAATCCCCACCCTCTGAAAGGGAACCCCCACCACAGGTAATGGTATCAGGGGTGCCTTTGTGGTTCCACCTGCCTTGCCACTGGCTTGGCAGGTCACACAGGAGTGACAAAACTCCTTAGTGTCTTCAGACATGTGGGGCCACTGAAAGGGAGGGACAATTCTGTCCCAAGTCCTGTTCTGGCCCAGGTGTCCTTCTAAAGTAATATCATGGGCTAGTATCAATAGGAAGCCCCTGAACTACAGAGGTATAACCAACCTCCAGGAAGCACCAGGCTTGGGGTCTCTACACTCTGAATAAAGGAGTCCATCATCCCAATAAGTTTTATGGGTGCCACTAGCATTTCCAGCAGCCTCATCAGCAGCTTGCTTTCTGAGGGGTTCAAAAGAGGGGCAGGTTTTCTGCTCCTGGCTCAGAACTGCCCTGGAAGGGCCCCCTTTCCCCAAGACCTCAACCTGGTTAGGATCAAGCCCCTCTGGGACAGTTCCTTCTTCAGGTTCAAGATCATCTACCTCAGGAGGCTGATCTGTATTCTGAGTCAGGGGGAAGGCACTGTCTTAACCGTACTGCTCCTCCTCTTGGGAGACACCTGGTCCATTCTTCCAGAATTCAGGGCCTCTCCAGTTTTAGACATTTCGGCCTGTGACCTAGTCACAGCAAAGACATGAGCAGGGATCCCTAGCATTTCTGCATGTGTCATGAGCTCCACTTCAGCCTAAGCTGCAGTTTCCAGATCATTGCCAAGAAAGCATTCAACAGGTAGGTCTGCACTTACCACAACCTTCTTAAGGCCAGTTACCCCTCCCCAGGAGAAGTTAACAACTGCCAGAGAATGGTCTGTTCTGACATTGCTAGCATTGGTCACTTGGTACATTTCACCAAATATAATCTGCCCAGGATCCACAAGGTCTTTTGTCACCATTGTGACACTTGCTCCTGTGTCCCTGAACACCAAAGCCTCTTTTCCATTAATCAAATGCTGCTGTCTGTATTTGCCCAAGTTACTGGGACTCACAAAGGAGGACATATCCATGCCTCCATCACAGAGCAGGACAGTCTGAGTTGGAACTCTGACTAGGCCAGAATCCATCTCAGAACCCAGGGTTAACCCTACTACACCCTTATTCTGAGTATTACCACCACCAATTGTAGCTGTACTGGGGGAATAGTTACCTTAGGGGCAATGGTGGCTAGAGTTGAGTCTTTGGACTTGGTGCAATCACTTGTCCAGTGAGTCTTCTGTTTACAGATTTTGCACCATGGTTTCTTTTGGCCTTTTCCTTTATTAGATTGGGATTCATCCCCTGAAGAAGATTTTTGGGGACCTTGTGAAGACTTCTTGTCTTTACCCTTCTCCCCACCCTTGTCAGAGTTCTTAGGATCTTGCTTCTTCTGGTCACCACCTTGGTTCTGAACCTAGTGCCTCACCCTGGTTCTGACCCATTTGTCTGCCTTCTTTCCAAATTCTTGGGGAGAGGTCAGATCAGAGTCCACCAGGTACTGATGCAACAGCTGATTTTGATAATTATTAAGGATCTGTTCCCTCATAATTTTATTGTACAATCCTTGAAAGTCATGCACCTTGCTGCCAAGTAACCAACCCTCGAGAGCCTTAGTAGCACAATCTACAAAGTCCACCCAGTCTTGATTTTGTGCCTTTTGGGTATCTCTGAACTTTAACCTGTATTGTTCAGCGGTTAGGCCAAACCCTTCAATCAATGCACTTTTCAGACTGGTATAATCATCAGCATCCTCCTCTCTTACAGTGAGGAGCTTATCTCTACCTTTGTCTGCAAAGGAGAGCCATAAGATTGCTGCCCACTGCTCCTGGGGGACCCTTTGTACTTTATAGGCCCTTTCCAGTGCAGTTATCCATTTGTGGATGTCATCCCCACTCTGGTAGGGAGGGACAATCTTATTTAGGTTACTATGGTCATGAGACCTGTCCCTATCACTAGGGATGTTGCTGCCACCATGGGACCCTAGTTCCATCTTTTTTCTAGCTCTGTAGAGCTCTAGGGACTCTCTTTCTAGGGCTATCTGCTGCTTTTTGATTTTAAGTTGGGCTTCCTCATACTTCAGCAGTCTCTCCCTCCTCTCCTGGGAGGTTTCCCTCCTATGAGCAGAGAGAGAGGTCCCTATAGATGAACCAGAATGGTTAAATTCCACTGAGGGAGATCTAGACCTTCTAGGCCCACCGCCAACTCTCCCAGAAGGGACAAAGAGGGGACCCTTGTGGCCCGCAACCTCATCTTCCAGGGGAGCTGGATTATCCAGGCCAACATCATTGTCATCTTCCTAGTCGGCATTAGAGGTCAGGTCATTGGGAATTTCAGCCCTAGGCCCTTCCTTAGCTGCTGCCCCACCCACTCTGCCTACCCCTTCAGACCCTATAGGTCTTCTGAGATCATCCAGTCTGAGTACCTCTATGAGGTGTTGGGTGGTTGGACTTTTGCCTGTCTTCAGTCTCCTAGTACTGCATAAAGATCTCAATTCCAAGAATGGGAATTTATCATACTTGGAGGGAAGAAACCCATTGGCTTCTGGCAGGGACCCACTGGTTCCTGGACTTGAAGACATTACTAGTGAGGTGTGGTGTATTGCATTACCTACTCTAGTGTGGCCTACTAAACTCTCTTGAGTTGCAGAAAGGGTTTGCTAAGCCCTTAACACACAACTCTAAGTTCAGTACAACTTACTGAATTCTAAAGCTTGTATTATATGTACCTCAGGTACCTTTAGTGGTTTTCAGTTAGTCAATTCAATTGAGATTATCTGGTAAAACAATAGCAAGTTGGAATCCCACACGCTGCACACCAATGTGAGAAGTTGGCCTGGTATATGTTGTCCACTAGTTATAGTAGGCACCTTGCACCAGTCCAAACAACCCCCTTATTGATGATAAGTTAAAGCCTTCAGGCTAAGTCTTGAAGGAATGTAAACAGCTTGTTTTACCAGTCTATAATCTCTTGAATGGCTAAATGAAAGGCAACCACACCAGGTATATATATATATAATATATGTATTTATTTCTAAACACACCCTACCAGTCTCTTTATGAGGCTAGAGGTCCAAACACATAAGTTACTCATCAAATATTACATTAAAATAGCACAAATACACGTCAAGCCCTAGGGGCAAGCCAAACCATATACTAAAATAGTGGTATAAGAACCACGACTTAACTAGACACAAGGCCTAGAGCTTGTAGAATCACTGGGACCCCAAGGAACCACCCAAGGTAGTGACATAGGGGACCCACGGGGGCTGAGTGCAGTGTGAGAACACAGCCGCGAGCTCCCGTTAACTTCTATGTTGAAAGTCGCTGTTAGATTTTTAAAGATTAGGGAAACTTAGAGATGAGCTAGGACCAAACCCTTTTGGACTTCGGATGTTCTAGGGTCAACACCCACAGGAGCATCGGAGTACTCGAGTTACCTCACCTAGGGAAGCCGGGTGCATAGGTGTCAAATGGTGTCAGGTCGCGTCGTCGTTTTCAATGGAAGTTTGCGATGAAGTGCTGCTGCCGGGAAGATGCAAAATGTCCAAAGAGATGCAAGGCTGGATCAAAGTCGAGAAGAACCTGAAAGCAGAGGGGACAGAGTCTGGATCACTAGTTAGTGACCAGGGGCACGATAGGCGAATGCACATTGATGTCGGGTGATTTCAGGTGAAGAAGGTGAAGCTTGACTCTTCAGCCACGAGGACCAGGAAGCATGGAGGATGACCAGAAGCTGGATTCTAGCTGCCCCACAAAGGATGTCGAGTGCTGCAATGTCGGTGCCCGGATTGAACACAATAAGCCTTGGCAACAGCAACCCACGCAGAAAGGAGAAAGATGCTTCTGTGCAGACCAGCAAGGTCCGAGGGACTCACCACATGGTGGGGAGTCAGAGCACATCTGGAGCAACCAGAGAAGCCCAAGAAAAATCAGAGTTGCCTTCTCAGAGACCCACCAGTCGACGGACCAGGGATCGCGAAGGATCCTCAAGCTGAAATGCAAGAAGCGGGCTCACTGAACACTCGTGGAGTGTAGGCCCACAATCTTCAGTGCAGATGGTGCTCGTGGAGTCACTCCTTGACCCCAAGGGAGATTTCTTCATTCCTCTAATCTTGAGTAGAGCGTCGAAGTTCCAGGATTCAGTTGCAGAGTTTCATCCAGGGATATCTAAAGTCCTGTTGCCAGGGGTTCCTTATTATACTTAAGAAAGGGGTTGGAATAACTCAGGGGACCCACCTATTTTATTTATTTATTTATTTATGCAACTTATAAAGCGCGCAACTACCCTTGGGTGTCTCGGTACTGTGGACTGGACCGAGGAAGGCTGACATGGACAACTATTGTTTAAAGATCCAGGTCTTTAGTAGTTTCCTGAAAGTGAGGAGAGTGGGACTTGTCTTGATGTGGAGGGGGAGAATGTTCCAAAGGTTGGTGGTGGCGACCATGAATATTCTCTCACCCCAGGAGGCTTTTTTAGTGCGGGGAACAGTCAGGAGGTTTGCTGCTGAGGAGTGTAAAAGTCTGGTGGGGTTGTAGGAGCAGAACGATTTCCTTAAGAACTCTGGTCCAGTGGCGTGGATTGCCTTGTAGGCAATGCATAGCGCCTTGAACTTGGATCTGCTTCTAATGGGCAGCCATTGGAGCTGTCGTACCACATTTGATATCGGTTTGAATTTGGGGGTAGCTGTAAGAAGTCTGGTTGCAGCATTCTGCACTAGTTGTAGTTTATTAAGAACTCTTTCTTGGGCATTGATGAAAAGGCCGTTACAATAATCGACCTTGGACATGACTAGTGTGCTGATGAGGGTTCTACCAGCGCTGATAGGGAGGAAGGGTAGAAGTTTTTTAATCATTTTGATGATGTAAAAGGATGCCAAGACGACTGCGTTGGCATGGTGAATAAATGTCAGATTGTTGTCAAACATGACACCCAGATTTCTAACCTTCGATACAGGTGATGGAGGTGATCCTAAATCATCTGGCCACCACGAAGGGGACCAGGCAGGGGAGAGATTACCGAAGATCATTACCTCCGTTTTGTCTGAATTTAATTTAAGACAATTGTTTGCCATCCAGGTACTTATCGATCGCATTCCTCCTTGGAAGTTTGCTGCCACCGTCCCTCCGTCATCGTGGACCGCCAACACTAATTGCGTGTCATCGGCGTATGATGTCAGGCCCAAGTTGTAGGATTTAATGACCCTCGCCAAGTCCGACACATAGATGTTAAACAAGGTCTGACTTAGGAAGGATCCTTGAGGTATATCACACGGGAGGGCAAAAGAGGGGGAGTTGAAATTACCGAGCGTCACTGAGTGAGATCGGTTGGAGAGGAAGGAGGCTAGGTGGGCCTTGGCTTTATGAGAAATGCCAAAGGCTGTGACACGGTTGATCAAAGTAACGTGGTCGACCATGTTGAATGCTGTTGAGAAGTCCAGCAGCACGAGAATCGCGGCACCACCCCCGTCGAGTGTCTGATTTCATCGGATGCTTTGATGAGAGCATTTTCGGTGCCGTGGCCCTTTCTGAAGCCAAATTGGGTGTCGTCAAGTAGGTTATTTTCATCAATAAAATGTGCTAGCGGTGTATTCATGAGTTTTTCGGCAATTTTTGCTTTAAATATAAGACAGGCACTAGGTCTGTAGCTTGAAGTGTCGGTGGGATCGAGGTTGTTCTTCTTAATGACTGTTTTTTTCCAGATTGAGGGGTATGTACCTGTCCTGAACATTGAGTTAAAGATGTTTGCTAGATTGAGGCCTATAATATCTGGAATCAGTTTGAGAGTGGAAGAGGGGCAAGGGTCATTGGGGGATCTGGATTTGATTGTGGTGAGTAGGTGCGTAATTTGTTCTGGGGAAACTTGACTAAATTGCTCGAGTGAGGGAGGGGTATGTTTATTGGTTGTAGTAGCATTACCGGGGTGAGGAGGTATTTTGAATTTGTTGGGAGCTATTGTGTGGTTGTCAGTCATGATGTGGGTTGTGAAGTTAGCGTAGATGTTACTGACTTTTTCTTGAAAGTAGTTGGCTAGCAAATTACAGAGTGTTTGGGAGGCGATTGTGGGGGAGGACAATCCTTGTCCAGATGGCTTGGTAACTACTTGGAACAAGTGTTCGGCAGAATCCTGGGCCGATTCAATTTTTTTAGATAGTAGTTGCTTTTCTCGGTAATGAGGCGGTGTTTGTAATTGGCTAGAGCTTTTTTATAGAGGATTTTTTGGGCCGGATTGTAGTTTCGGCACCAGCATCGTTCTTGGTGCCTTCATTGTTGTTTCTCAAGTCTTAGTGATTCAGGAAACCAGGGGGAAGAAGGAGTCTTTCTGTTGTTTGAGATATTTTTGATGGGGACCCCCGTGTTAACAGCGTTCTGAAACCATTGTATGTAGTAGTTGGCTGCGAGTTCAGGGTCAAGAGGGATGTCTTGCTGAGTTGCAAGCAGATTAGATATAAGATCTGGTGCTGCGATCTTGCTCCAGGCTTTGAACTGTCTGGTGAGTGGAGAGTTGGTATAGGGGGAGGCACTAGTTTTAGTCTGTATATCAAATAAGACTGAACAGTGGTCTGTCCATGGCAGCGGGAGGATGTTCTCTAGGGACATTTGCTGATTGTTGGAAAACAGTCCATCCAGTGTGTGGCCGGTGGAGTGTGTGGGGGAAGAGACTAATTGTATGAGGCCTACCGCATCTAGTTTGGCTAGAAGGGCTGATGTGTCATGATCGTCATGGGCTTCAAGATGGAAATTGAAGTCTCCAAGGATAGAAAAGTTATTTTCTCCTGCTACTAACTTGAGTAAGCAGCTCAAGTAGGAGAGGAATTCAGTTCAGAAGCCAGGGGGGGCGGTATAGGAGAATACCTTTGAATGGGAGGGAGTGGGGGACCATAATTGAGAAGGTGAAAGCTTCACAGATGTTGGTGGGGATTATAGCAGTCCTAACTGAGTAATGCTCTCAATGGATGAGTGCAAGGCCTCCTCCTTTTTTGCGGGTTCTGTCGTATCTGCAGGCGGAGTAGCCTTCAGGTGTTGCTGTGCAGAAGTCTGGTCGCAGGAGGGGTCACCCCAGGATTCTGTTATGAAAAGGAGGTCTAATTTGTGGTCTTCTAGGAGATTAAGAATTTCGTATTTGTGTTTAGGGAGGGAGCAAGCATTTATAAGAGCTGAGCGAATTTTAACATGAATGTTGGGTTGCAAGTTGGTGCATGATGGTGGGGGTGGGAGGGGGTTGTCAAGTGAGAATGGGCAATTTGGGCAGCAGATGATGGACTGTGTGGCTGTGGGCTCGAGATTGAGAGGAGGGCAGCTCTCGCTGGCTCTGAGTATGAATTTAAGGTGTTTGGAAGTGTAGGTAATGGTCTTGCTATGTGGAACCGAATTGGAATGGCTAGGGGGCATGGCCCTAGGCACAGGCCAGGCGCGGACGGGCGCAGACGGGCTTGCCTTTGGCGCGCCTTTGGCGCGCCAGTGATGCGCCCGCTGCGCTCGTCCGCTGCGTCTAGCGACTGGCACGAATCTTTTATGGAGAGGGGGAGAGGAGCAAGTGGGCTGCTTACCTGTGTGAAAAATTGCAGACCGGAAGTAATAATCACTTCCGGCTTCTCTCCACTCAATCTGAGACTAATCAGTGGTGGACCGGGGAAGTGCGCCAACAAGTTTTGAGGTAAGACCAATTTTAAAAAACACAGTATTCAGAAACAATTTTAAAAAACAGCATTTCAAGAGCAGTAAGTGCAATTTTTAAAAGCAACATCGGCAGTCGCGCTTCCTAAGTGACTAAAGCGCAGGCTGAAGGTCGCGGGAGCCCTTTACCAGGAGCTCTGATTAGGTAAAGGAGTCAGTGAGATTCACCTATCCTCAGCGCGTCCGCTGCGCGTAGCGACTGGCATGAAACTTTTATGGAGAGGGGGAGAGGAGCAACTGGGCTGCTAACATGTGTGAAAAAATGCAGACCGGAAGAAGTAATCACTACCTATGGGAGGGTTTGTCCAGTTTCATGCCAGAGCAGGGGTTGGTAGCCCCTGAACCGGTTTGAGCTGGACTATGAACAGGGACACCATATATGCCCCCAGTGCAGGACTTCAAAACACTCTCAGAGTGCTCCCACCCAGCCCCAATACACATCAGCGTGTCTGGGAGGTGGTTACACCTCCCTGTGACAGGAAACCTATTGTCCAGGCCTCCCCTGCCGGAGTGTTGGTGAGCAGCAGAAGGCCAGACCCGTGTCTGTGGCTGCAGCATCCATTTTGTGATGCCAGGGCTCTTTTAAGTTGGTACCGTGTATACCGGTGCTGTCATGTCTCTCCCTCTAGAAAGGTGGGATCATACTCCCACACCAGTTAAGGGTGTGGGGGTATGATTCCAAGGTGTTTGACACCAAATACAACATGTTTCCGTGCAGCCAGTCCAAAGTTAGCATTTACCGTTTGGTTAGATTGCACTTAAGGGTATATGGTCAGGCTGCACTACTGACAACCCCGGAGGATAGATTCTGAGGCCGCAGAGGGGCTCACCTCATGCCTGGGCATCCTCTCACATATAACAAAGCACCCTGGCTTCAGGATTGATAAGGCTTGCCATAGGGGTGACTGATAGGTTTCTATGTGCAGTGATAGGTGAGATATAGTGAACCTATATCTCAGTAAGGGGTGCATGCACCACCTTACCCAGGCTGCAGTAGCAGACCTGTGGTGTCATTTTGGAGGGTTTTTCCAGGGGTGGCTTAATACATGCTTCATCCCCTGGTAGGCCTCTGTCGGTACCTATGCCCTGGGTACATAGTATACCATATACTAGGGACTCACAAGGGTACCCCAGAATCCAATCTGGAGTGTGCCTAAAGTACATGGAATAAATTTAGAGAGGAAGCAGCTAGGTTGGGATCCTGAATAGCAGGGCTCCAGCCAGACTAAAGTCGAAAACAGTGTTACAGCAGCAAAAAAAGTGGGGGTAACCATAAGAGGCAGATCCTACTCTCCTACAAGATAATTGCTAAAAAATGCAACAAAGGTGTAGAAAGAAGCAGGAACAGTGCAGAAAGAGGCAAGTGAGGTGCAGAAAGAAGCAAGACCAGTGCAGAAAGAACCAACAGAGGTGCAAAAAGAGGCAAGAGAGGTGCAAAAAGAAGGAAGAGAAGTGCAGAAAGAGTCAATTGAATTGCTGAAAGAAACAAGAATGGAGTAGAAAAAAGCAAGAGAAGTGTAGAGAGAGACAAGTGAGGTGCAGAAAGAAGCAGGAGCAGTGCCGAAAGAACCAACAGAGGTGCAAAAAGAGAGAAGAGGGGTGCAAAAAGACGGAAGAGAAGTGCAGAAAGAGGGAAGAGAATTACTGAAAGAAGGAAATGGGGCGTAGAAAGAAGCAAGAGAAGTACAGAAAGAGACAAGTGAGGTGCAGAAAGAAGCAAGAGCAGTGCAGAAAGAACCAACAGAGTTGCAGAAATATGGAAGAGAGGTGCAGAAACAGGCAAGAAAGTTGCAGAAAGAGGGTACAGGGAAGCAGAAAAAGACGAGAGAACTGTTGAAAGAAGCAACAGAGGTGTAGAAAGAAGCAAGAGAAGTGCAGAAAGAGGCAATTGAGGTGCAAAAAAAAGCAAGAGTAGTGCAGAAAGAACCAACAGAGGTGCAAAAAGAGGCAAGAGAGGTGCAAAAAGAAGGAAGAGAAGTGCAGAATGAGGCAAGAGAATTCCTGAAAGAAGCAAAAGACGAGTAGAAAGGAGCAAGAGAAGTGCAGAAAGAGACAAATGAAGTGCAAGAAGAAGCAAGATCAGTGCAGAAAGAACCAACAGTGGTACAAAAAGAGGCAAGAGAGGTACAGAAACAGGCAAGAAAAGTGCAGTAAAAGGTTACAGGGGTGCAGAAAGAGGCAAGAGAATTTCTGAAATAAGCAACAAAGGTGTAGAAAAAAGCAGGAAAAGTGCAGAAAGAGTCAAGTGAGGTGTAGAAAGAAGCAAGAGCAGTGCAGAAAGAACCAACAGAGGTGCAAAAAGAGGCAACAGTGTAGTAGAAAGCAAGAGAAGTGCAGAAAGAGACAAGTGAGGTGCAGAAAGAAGCAAGAGCAGTGCAGAAAGAACCAACAGAGGTGCAAAAAGAGGCAAGAGGGGTGCAAAAAGAAGGAAGAGAAGTGCAGAAAGAGGCAAGAGAATTGCTGAAAGAAGCAAAACAGGAGTAGAAAGAAGCAAGCGAAGTGCAGAAAGAGACAACAGAGGTACAGAATGAAACAAGAGCAGTGCAGAAAGAACCGACAGAGGTGCAAAAAGAAGCAAGAGAGGTACAGAAACAGGCAAGAAAGGTGCAGAAAGAGGGTACAGGGGTGCAGAAAGAGGCAAGAGAATTGCTGAAAGAAGCAACAGAGGTGTAGAAAGAAGCAAGAGAAGTGCAGAAAGAGACAAGTGATGTGCAGAAAGAAGCAAGAGCAGTGCAGAAAGAACCAACAGAGATGCAAAAAGAGGCAGGAGGGTTGCAAAAAAAGGAACAGAAGTGCAGAAAGAGGCAATAGAATTGCTGAAAGAAGCAACAGAGATGTAGAAAGAAGCAAGAGAAGTGCAGAAAGAGGCATGTGAGATGCAGAAAGAAGCAAGAGCAGCGCAGAAAGAACCAACAGAGGTGCAAAAAGAGGCAAGATAGGTGCAAACAGAAGGAAGAGAAGTGCAAAAAAGAGGCAAGAGATTTGCAGTAAAAGGCAAGTGGGGTGCAGAAAGAAGCAAGAGACATGCAGAAAGTACCAACAGCGGTGTGAAAAGAGGCAAGAAAGGTGCAGAAAGAGGGTACAGGGGTGCAGAAAACAGCAAGAGAATTGCTGTAAGAAGCAAAAGAGTTGTAGAAAGAAGCAAGAGAAGTGCAGAAAGAGGCAAGTGAGGTACAGAAAGAAGCTAGAGCAGTGCAGAAAGCACCAACAGAGGTGCAAAAAGAGGCAAGAGGGGTGTAAAAAGAAGGAATAGAAGTGCAGAAAGAGGCAAGAGAATTGCTGAAAGAAGCAAAAGTAGTAGAAAGAAGCAAGAGAAGTGCAGAAAGAGACAAGTGAGGTACAGAAAGGAGCAAGAACAGTGCAGAAAGAACCAACAGAGTTGCAAAAAGAGGCAAGAGGGGTGCAAAAAGAAAGAAGGGAATTGCAGAAAGAGGCAAGAGAATTGCTGAAAGAAGCAACAGAGGTGTAGAAAGAAGCAAGAGAAGTGCAGAAAGAGGCAAGTGAGGTACAGAAAGAAGCAAGAGCAGGGCAGACAAAATCAAGAGAGGTGCAAAAAGGGGCAAGAGAGGTGCAAAAAGAAGGAAGAGAAGTGCAGAAAGAGGCAAGAGAGTTGCAGAAAAAGGCAAGTGGGGTGCAGAAAGAAACAAGAGTAGTGCAGAAAGAACCAACAGAGGTGCAAAAAGAGGCAAGAAAGGGGCAGAGAGAGGGTACAAGGGTATAGAAAGAGGCAAGATAATTGCTGAAAGAAGCAGCAGAGGTGTACAAAGAAGCAAGAGAAGTGCAGAAGGAACCAACAGAGGTGCAGAAAGAGGCAAGAGAATTGCTGAAAGAAGGAACAGAAGAGTAGAAAGAAGGAAGAAAAGTGCAGAAAGACACAAGTGAGGTGCAGAAAGAAGCAAGAGCAGTGCAAAAAGAACAAACAGAGGTGCAAAAAGAGGCAAGAGGGGTGCAATAAGAAAGAAGAGAAGTGCAGAAATAGGCAAGAGAATTGCTGAACGTGCAACACAGGTAGAAAGAAGCAAGAGAAGTGCAGAAAGAGACAAGTGAGGTGCACAAAGAAGTAAGAGCAGTGCAGAAAGAACCAACAGAGGTGCAAAGAGAGGCAAGAGAGGAGCAAAAAGAAGGAAGAGAAGTGCAGAATGAGGCAAGAGAATTGCTGAACGCGCAACGCAGGTAGAAAGAAGCAAGAGAAGTGCAGAAAGAGACAAGTGAGGTGCACAAAGAAGCAAGAGCAGTGCAGAAAGAACCAACAGAGGTGCAAAAAGAGGCAACAGTGTAGTAGAAAGCAAGAGAAGTGCAGAAAGAGACAAGTGAGGTGCAGAAAGAAGCAAGAGCAGTGCAGAAAGAATTAACAGAGGTGCGAAAAGAGGCAAGAGGGGTGCAAAAAGAAGGAAGAGAAGTGCAGAAAGAGGCAAGAGAATTGCTGAAAGAAGCAAAAGAGGAGTAGAAAGAAGCAAGAGAAGTGCAGAAAGAGACAACAGAGGTACAGAAAGAAACAAGAGCAGTGCAGAAAGAACCTACAGAGGTGCAAAAAGAAGCAAGAGGGGTGCAATAAGAAAGAAGAGAAGTGCAGAAATAGGCAAGAGAATTGCTGAACGCGCAACACAGGTAGAAAGAAGCAAGAGAAGTGCAGAAAGAGACAAGTGAGGTGCACAAAGAAGTAAGAGCAGTGCAGAAAGAACCAACAGAGGTGCAAAGAGAGGCAAGAGGGGTGCAATAAGAAAGAAGAGAAGTGCAGAAATAGGCAAGAGAATTGCTGAACGCGCAACACAGGTAGAAAGAAGCAAGAGAAGTGCAGAAAGAGACAAGTGAGGTGCACAAAGAAGTAAGAGCAGTGCAGAAAGAACCAACAGAGGTGCAAAGAGAGGCAAGAGAGGAGCAAAAAGAAGGAAGAGAAGTGCAGAATGAGGCAAGAGAATTGCTGAACGCGCAACACAGGTAGAAAGAAGCAAGAGAAGTGCAGAAAGAGACAAGTGAGGTGCACAAAGAAGCAAGAGCAGTGCAGAAAGAACCAACAGAGGTGCAAAAAGAGGCAACAGTGTAGTAGAAAGCAAGAGAAGTGCAGAAAGAGACAAGTGAGGTGCAGAAAGAAGCAAGAGCAGTGCAGAAAGAACCAACAGAGGTGCGAAAAGAGGCAAGAGGGGTGCAAAAAGAAGGAAGAGAAGTGCAGAAAGAGGCAAGAGAATTGCTGAAAGAAGCAAAAGAGCAGTAGAAAGAAGCAAGAGAAGTGCAGAAAGAGACAACAGAGGTACAGAAAGAAACAAGAGCAGTGCAGAAAGAACCGACAGAGGTGCAAAAAGAAGCAAGAGAGGTACAGAAACAGGCAAGAAAGGTGCAGCAAGAGGGTACAGGGGTGCAGAAAGAGGCAAGAGAATTGCTGAAAGAAGCAACAGAGGTGTAGAAAGAAGCAAGAGAAGTGCAGAAAGAGACAAGTGATGTGCAGAAAGAAGCAAGAGCAGTGCAGAAAGAACCAACAGAGATGCAAAAAGAGGCAGGAGGGTTGCAAAAAAAGGAACAGAAGTGCAGAAAGAGGCAATAGAATTGCTGAAAGAAGCAACAGAGATGTAGAAAGAAGCAAGAGAAGTGCAGAAAGAGGCATGTGAGATGCAGAAAGAAGCAAGAGCAGCTCAGAAAGAACCAACCGAGGTGCAAAAAGAGGCAAGATAGGTGCAAAAAGAAGGAAGAGAAGTGCAAAAAAGAGGCAAGAGATTTGCAGTAAAACGCAAGTGGGGTGCAGAAAGAAGCAAGAGACATGCAGAAAGTACCAACAGCGGTGTGAAAAGAGGCAAGAAAGAGGGTACAGGGGTGCAGAAAACAGCAAGAGAATTGCTGTAAGAAGCAAAAGAGTTGTAGAAAGAAGCAAGAGAAGTGCAGAAAGAGGCAAGTGAGGTACAGAAAGAAGCTAGAGCAGTGCAGAAAGCACAAACAGAGGTGCAAAAAGAGGCAAGAGGGGTGTAAAAAGAAGGAATAGAAGTGCAGAAAGAGGCAAGAGAATTGCTGAAAGAAGCAAAAGTAGTAGAAAGAAGCAAGAGAAGTGCAGAAAGAGACAAGTGAGGTACAGAAAGGAGCAAGAACAGTGCAGAAAGAACCAACAGAGTTGCAAAAAAGAGGCAAGAGGGGTGTAAAAAGAAAGAAGGGAATTGCAAAAAGAGGCAAGAGAATTGCTGAAAGAAGCAACAGAGGTGTAGAAAGAAGCAAGAGAAGTGCAGAAAGAGGCAAGTGAGGTACAGAAAGAAGCAAGAGCAGGGCAGACAAAATCAAGAGAGGTGCAAAAAGGGGCAAGAGAGGTGCAAAAAGAAGGAAGAGAAGTGCAGAAAGAGGCAAGAGAGTTGCAGAAAAAGGCAAGTGGGGTGCAGAAAGAAACAAGAGTAGTGCAGAAGGAACCAACAGAGGTGCAAAAAGAGGCAAGAAAGGGGCAGAGAGAGGGTACAAGGATATAGAAAGAGGCAAGATAATTGCTGAAAGAAGCAGCAGAGGTGTACAAAGAAGCAAGAGAAGTGCAGAAGGAACCAACAGAGGTGCAGAAAGAGGCAAGAGAATTGCTGAAAGAAGGAACAGAAGAGTAGAAAGAAGGAAGAAAAGTGCAGAAAGACACAAGTGAGGTGCAGAAAGAAGCAAGAGCAGTGCAAAAAGAACAAACAGAGGTGCAAAAAGAGGCAAGAGGGGTGCAATAAGAAAGAAGAGAAGTGCAGAAATAGGCAAGAGAATTGCTGAACGTGCAACACAGGTAGAAAGAAGCAAGAGAAGTGCAGAAAGAGACAAGTGAGGTGCACAAAGAAGTAAGAGCAGTGCAGAAAGAACCAACAGAGGTGCAAAGAGAGGCAAGAGAGGAGCAAAAAGAAGGAAGAGAAGTGCAGAAAGAACCAACAGAGGTGCAAAAAGAGGCAACAGTGTAGTAGAAAGCAAGAGAAGTGCAGAAAGAGACAAGTGAGGTGCAGAAAGAAGCAAGAGCAGTGCAGAAAGAATTAACAGAGGTGCGAAAAGAGGCAAGAGGGGTGCAAAAAGAAGGAAGAGAAGTGCAGAAAGAGGCAAGAGAATTGCTGAAAGAAGCAAAAGAGGAGTAGAAAGAAGCAAGAGAAGTGCAGAAAGAGACAACAGAGGTACAGAAAGAAACAAGAGCAGTGCAGAAAGAACCGACAGAGGTGCAAAAAGAAGCAAGAGAGGTACAGAAACAGGCAAGAAAGGTGCAGCAAGAGGGTACAGGGGTGCAGAAACAGGCAAGAGAATTGCTGAAAGAAGCAACAGAGGTGTAGAAAGAAGCAAGAGAAGTGCAGAAAGAGACAAGTGATGTGCAGAAAGAAGCAAGAGCAGTGCAGAAAGAACCAACAGAGATGCAAAAAGAGGCAGGAGGGTTGCTAAAAAAGGAACAGAAGTGCAGAAAGAGGCAATAGAATTGCTGAAAGAAGCAACAGAGATGTAGAAAGAAGCAAGAGAATTGCAGAAAGAGGCATGTGAGATGCAGAAAGAAGCAAGAGCAGCGCAGAAAGAACCAACAGAGGTGCAAAAAGAGGCAAGATAGGTACAAAAAGAAGGAAGAGAAGTGCAAAAAAGAGGCAAGAGATTTGCAGTAAAAGGCAAGTGGGGTGCAGAAAGAAGCAAGAGACATGCAGAAAGTACCAACAGCGGTGTGAAAAGAGGCAAGAAAGGTGCAGAAAGAGGGTACAGGGGTACAGAAAACAGCAAGAGAATTGCTGTAAGAAGCAAAAGAGTTGTAGAAAGAAGCAAGAGAAGTGCAGAAAGAGGCAAGTGAGGTACAGAAAGAAGCTAGAGCAGTGCAGAAAGCACCAACAGAGGTGCAAAAAGAGGCAAGAGGGGTGTAAAAAGAAGGAATAGAAGTGCAGAAAGAGGCAAGAGAATTGCTGAAAGAAGCAAAAGTAGTAGAAAGAAGCAAGAGAAGTGCAGAAAGAGACAAGTGAGGTACAGAAAGGAGCAAGAACAGTGCAGAAAGAACCAACAGAGTTGCAAAAAGAGGCAAGAGGGGTGCAAAAAGAAAGAAGGGAATTGCAGAAAGAGGCAAGAGAATTGCTGAAAGAAGCAACAGAGGTGTAGAAAGAAGCAAGAGAAGTGCAGAAAGAGGCAAGTGAGGTACAGAAAGAAGCAAGAGCAGGGCAGACAAAATCAAGAGAGGTGCAAAAAGGGGCAAGAGAGGTGCAAAAAGAAGGAAGAGAAGTGCAGAAAGAGGCAAAGAGAGTTGCAGAAAAAGGCAAGTGGGGTGCAGAAAGAAACAAGAGTAGTGCAGAAAGAACCAACAGAGGTGCAAAAAGAGGCAAGAAAGGGGCAGAGAGAGGGTACAAGGGTATAGAAAGAGGCAAGATAATTGCTGAAAGAAGCAGCAGAGGTGTACAAAGAAGCAAGAGAAGTGCAGAAGGAACCAACAGAGGTGCAGAAAGAGGCAAGAGAATTGCTGAAAGAAGGAACAGAGGAGTAGAAAGAAGGAAGAAAAGTGCAGAAAGACACAAGTGAGGTGCAGAAAGAACCAAGAGTAGTGCAAAAAGAAAAAACAGATGTGCAAAAAGAGGCAAGAGGGGTGCAATAAGAAAGAAGAGAAGTGCAGAAATAGGCAAGAGAATTGCTGAACGCGCAACACAGGTAGAAAGAAGCAAGAGAAGTGCAGAAAGAGACAAGTGAGGTGCACAAAGAAGTAAGAGCAGTGCAGAAAGAACCAACAGAGGTGCAAAGAGAGGCAAGAGAGGAGCAAAAAGAAGGAACAGAAGTGCAGAAAGAGGCAAGAGAATTGCTGAAAGAAGCAACAGAGGTGTATAAAAAAGCAAGAGGAGTGCAGAAAGACACACGTGAGGTGCAGAAAGATGGAAGAGCAGTGCATAAAGAACCAACAGATGTGCAAAAAGAGGCAAGAGAGGTGCAAAAAAAAGAAGAGAAATGCAGAAAGAGGCAAGTGAATTGGTGAGAGAAGCAACAATGGAGTAGAAAGAAGCAAGAGCAGTGCAGAAAGAACCAAAAGTGGTGCAAAAAGAGGCAAGAGGGGTGCAAAAATAAGGAAGAGAAGTGCAGAAAGAGGCAAGAGAATTGCTGAAAGAAGCAACAGAGGTGTAGAAAGAAGCAAGAGAAGTGCAGAAAGAGGCAAGTGAGGTGCAGAAAGCAGCAAGAGCAGTGTAGAAAGAAACAATAGAGGTGCCAAAAGAGGCAAGAGAGGTGCAAAATAAGGAAGAGAAGTGCAGAAAGAGGCAAGAGAATTGCTGAAAGAAGCAACAGAGGAGAATAAAGTGTGAGAAGTTGGCCTGATATATGCTGTCCACTAATTGTAGTGGGCACCTTGCATCAGTCCAAACAACCCCTTATGGTGAATTGGTTAAAGACAACCTTTATTGAAAGCTATCCTAGTGGTAGCTATTGAGAGCAGCCTTTAGGCTAAGTCTTGAAGGAATGTAAAGCAGCTTGTTTTACCAGTCTATAATCTCTTGAATGACCAAATGAAAGGGCAACCACACCAGGTATATATTTAAAATATATGTATTTTGGATAAAACACACCCCTCTAGTCTCTTTATGAGACTGGAGTTCGAAGTACTTAAGTTACAAGTTAGCAATCAACAGTAATAGCACAAATACATGTTTGGGCCCTAGGGGCATTGTAGGAGAGTAGGATCTGCACTTGTGTTGCCCCCACTTTTTTTCTGATGTATACACTGGTTTCTGGCTATAGTCTGGCTGGGTCCCTGCTAATCAGGGCCCCAGTCTAACTGATCTCTCTAAACAACTTGGTGTGCATATTAGATGCACTAGTGATTGGATACTGTGGTACCTTATGAGCCCCTAGTATATGGTACCTTAGGTACCAAGGGCATTGGTACTTCACAGGCCTACCAGGGGCTGCAGCATGTATTATGCCACCCCTGGGAAGCACTCACAATCTGACACCACAGGCCTGCTACTGCAGCCTGTGTGAGGTAGTGTTAGCACTCCTCACTGAGGTATAGGTTCCTATATCTCACCATACACACACATATAAACCTATCAGTCACCCCTATGGTAGGACCTATCAATCCCAAGGGCAGGGTGCATGGTTTACTATGTGAGGGGGTGCTTCTGCCTGAGCAGGACCCCTCTGAAGCTGGCAGAGTCTATTCTCTGCTGCTGTTTGTGGATGCGGTTAAACCATATACTCTTAATTGCATTATAACCTCGTGGTAAATGCTAACTTTGGAATGACTGCATCAAAACATGTCGTGTTTGGTGTCAAACAACTTGGAATCCTACCCCCACACCAGTAACTGGTGTGGGAGTAGGATCCCACCCTTCTAGAGGGGACGACATGTACCCACTGTACTACACGGTAGAAATCATCTAGAGCCCTGGCATCACAAAATGGATGCCACCAGCACAGACACCGGGCTGCCCTCCTGCTGCTGACCGAAACTCGCAGTAGAGGGAGCCCAACAAAGGGTTTCCTGTCACAGGGAGGTGTCACCACCTCCCAGACAGGATCTAGTGTATTGGAGCTGGGTGAGTGCACTCTTAGAGTGCTTTGAAGTCCTGCACTGGGGGAGCAGTAGGCTCCTCTGTGCATATGCCAGCTCAAACCGGTTCAGGGGCTACCTGCCCCTACTCTGGTGCGAAACTGGACAAAGGGAAGTGGGTGTAACCACCCACTACCCTGCCCCTCCTAGAGGAGTGGTCATAGAGCTAGTCCCTCCCATCTTTTTACTATAAGATACCAAAGCTTGCCAATGCAACTTAGATTACACCTGGACGACGCTCTACAATGAAGAATCCTGGCCCTTCGACGTTCCACTATCTCTGGAAGACTGAAGAATCTCCCTTGGAGTCAAGGAGTGACTCCCCTGCTTGGCAGGCACCAAAACTCTTCTACAACAGTTGCAAACTTTATCGCTCCCGCCGAAGCCCAAAGTCCCTGCATCCCCTGAAGTGGATTTCCTGACCTCTTGATGGCCATTTTGAGTCCCCAGCGAAGCTGTGGCATCTAGACCCCACGAGTGACGAGGAACAGCAATACCAGGGAACCGTGCACTGATTATAAGTGAAAGCCCTAATCTACGTCCAACGAAGTTGTGCTTTGGACCACTTGTTGTCCAAGTCCTTAGCAGGTCTAGTACCAAAATTCAGCAGCCTACCCCATCCCGAGTGACCGTGGGCTGTTGTTAAACTTTTCCTGCAAAGGCGTCTTCGCAGTTGCTTGCCCATTGGCTAGTAACTCACCTGAAGACTTCCACATCAACCTCAAGAGCTCGACTGGTTGCTCTGGGCCTGCCCTCACTTACCCTCGCTGGGTATGTCCATCAGACCTTGCTGGTCTGCACCATTGCCAATCTTCACTCTAAACGAGACTTGCAGTTGCCAAGGCTTTTTGGCTCCAATCCGGGTGCCGACACCGTCATCAGCTGCAGACGTTGTGGAAACCTCTGAAGCCAGCTGCTGGTCATCTTCGATCCCTCCTGGTCCTCGTGAGCGAAGAGACAAAACACCATTATCGACCTGAAGAGACGCGACAGCTGTGGTCATCCATCTTGCTGGTCACCGGTCACTGGCAAGTGACTCTGAACTCTGTCCCCTCAATTTCTAGGTATTCTGCAACTCCAATCCGTCGTCGGATTTGAACGGACACCTCTCCAGTCGTCACAAGCAGCAAGTCTTCAAGGATCTCCATTGAAAACAGCATCGCGACCCGACACCAAAGGACACCTATGCACCCGGCTTCCCTGGGTGAGGTAACTCGTGCACTCCGGTGCCCAAGTGTGTGTTGGCTCTCGAAAAACGTACCCTGTAAGTTGCTTGCCTGTTGACTTTTGCGAAGTGCCCTAGAACTGTAAAATACAAACCGCAACATTTGCCATTGAAACGCATTGAAAACCCGCGTGTGTGTTTAGACACTGCACGCGTCTCCTGTGGGCTGATTACTTACCTGCTAACACTGCAGAAGTGAAGCCCCAGCGATTCCCGAGGCCCTAGCCCTCTTCATTTTGCAAGTCGAGTTTGTTAACCCATTATTTTAGTATATGGTCTGGTACGCCCCTAGGGCTACAGCCATATTTGTGCTTAATTTATTGAGAACAGTTGATCTTTTGAATGTTTACCTAGCTCTAATCTCATAAAGAGATTAGTAGAGTATATTTAGAAATAAATACATATATATTTGATATATATACCTGTGTGGTGTCTTTTCATTTGGTAATTCAAGAGATTATAAGGTAAAACAAGCTGTTTTACATTCCTCAGAGACTTAGCCTGAAGGCTGCTCTCCACAGCTACCACTAGGATAGCTTTCTTTAAAAGGTTGTCTTTAAACCTATCTACCAAGTGTCGAATTGGACTGGTGCAAGGTGGCCACTATAACTAGTGACCAGCATATGCCAGGCCAACTTCTCACGTTGGTAAGCAGCGTGTGGGATTCCAGCTTGCCATTGTTTTACCAGAAAATTTCTATTTGAATTACTAACTGAAAACCACTTAAGGTACTCAAGGTACATATAAAGTCAAGCTAGTATCAATAAGTTCTACTGAACTTAAAGCTGTTTGTGAAGGGACAAGCACACTCTTTCTACAGCTCAAGCTAGGTCCAGTAGGCCTCAACTAGTGTAGGTAGTACAACACTGCACAACACTAGTATGTCTCACCATGGTGGAGCCAGTGGGTCCACCCCATCTCAGTACAAAGATATAGCCTACACTGAACTGAAGGCCTTATGCTTTGAAAGACAACTGATGGTGGGCAGGAGTCCCTCATCACAACACCTGATAGATCTGTTAGTAGCAGATGACCTGAGACAAGATCTAGGAGCAAGTGGGTCTGCATCAGGGGGTGGTTCACACATAGTCTCTGGGTCTGATGATGAAGATCACGATGACCTGGAGTCTGTGGGTGAAGGGCCAGACCCAGAAGGGTCTGAAAAGAACAGAGGAATTCTCCCTAAGAGAACTGACAAAGTGGGAGGAAGGACTAGGTCCCTTTCAGAGGACTCTGACCATTCCTACCACTCTGGAAGAGAATCTGTTCACCAGAGGAACTCCAACTTTCCCAGGGAGTCCTCCTCTGAAAGAAGGTTCAAGATGCTCCAGTATGAGGAAGCTAGGCTTGCCCTCAGAACCAAGCAATTGGCCTTAGATAGGGAAGCCTTCGAGCTCCAAAGAGCTTCTAAGAAGGAGGGGTTAGATACCCCTGGTGGCAGCAACAGTGTCCCTAGAGGCAGAGATTACATGCCAGATCATAGGAACCTGTCCTAGGTTGTTCCTCCCTACCAGAGTGGGGATGATATCCACAAATAGATAACTGCTATGGAGAGGGCCTGTAAAGTTCAACAGGTCCCCCAGAAACAGTGGGCAGCAATCTTGTGGCTCTCCTTTTCAGACAGAGGGAGAGACAAGCTCCTCACTGTTAGAGAAGAGACTGCTAATGATTATGAAGCCCTGAAGAGTGCTTTGATAGATGGGTTTGGCTTAACCACTGAACAGTACAGGTTGAAGTTCAGAGACACCCAGAAAGCACAGACTCAGGATTGGACTGACTTTGTTGATTGTGCAACCAAGGCTCTAGAAGGTTGGCTGGTGGGTAGTAGAGTAACTGACTTTAAGGGATTGTATAATCTTATAATGAGAGAACAGTCTTAATAATTGCCAGAACCAGTTGTTGCATCAGTACCTGGTGGACTCTGATCTGACCTATCCCCAAGAATTGGGAAAGAAGGCAGACAAGTGGGTCAGAACCAGGGTGAGGCAGAAAAAGCAGAACCAAGGTGGTGACACTAAGAAGCAAGATATACTAAAGGCTCAGATAAGGGTGGGGATAAATCTAAAGATCAGAAGTCTTCACAAGGGCCCCAAAAATCTGCATCTGATGGGGAGTCACAATCTGCAAAGGGAAAAGGCCAAAAGAAGCCCTGGTGCAAATTCTGTAAACAGAAAGGGCACTGGACTTCTGACTGAACAAAGTCCAAAGACCAAACCACCACCACTCCAGCCCCTAAGGCAACTGTTCCCCCTAGTGCAGCAAGTGGTGGAGGTAATACTCAGAATAAGGGTGTAGTAGGGTTGACCCTGGGTTCTGATGTGGACTCTGGCCTAGTCAGAGTACCAACACAGCCAATGCTAGTTTGTGAGGGAGACCTTGATATGTCCTTCCTAGTGAGCCCCAGTAATCTGGGCAAATACAAACAGCAGCCTATCATAAATGGCAAACAGGCTTTGGCATTTAGGGACACAGGTGCTAGTGTCACCATGGTGGCAGAGGACCCAGTGGACCCTACACAGATCATCCTGGGTGAAATGTACCAGGTAACCAATGCAAGCAACACCAGGACCAACCATAGCCTGGCAGTTGTGAATTTCTCCTGGGGAGGGGTAACTGGCCTCAAAAAGGTAGTAGTCAGTGCAGACCTCCCTGTCGATTGTTTGTTGGGCAATGATCTAGAGACTTCAGCCTGGTCTGAAGTAGAATTATGGACTCATGCTGAGATGTTGGGCATACCTGCAGAGGTATTTGCTGTGACCAGGTCACAAGCCAAAATGCATAAAGCTGAACCAGCTCTGGATCCTGAAACTATGGACCAGGTGCTACCCAAGAGGAAGAGCAGTAGGGTTAAGGCTGGGCCTTCCCCTCTGTCTCAGATCTCAGATTCACCTCCTGAGGGAGAAGAAGCAGAGCCTGTAAAAGGAACTGTCCAGAGGAACTTGAGCCTGGTCAGGTTGAGTTATTGGGGGCAGGGGGCCCTTCCAGGGAAGATCTGAGCAACAGTGCTGCTTCACTCTTGAACCCCTCAGACAGCTGGCTGCTGCTGAGGCTGCTGGGAGTGCTAGTGGGTCCCATAAGGTTTATTGGGATGAGGGGCTCCTATACTCTGAGGCTAGAGATCCTACCCCTGGAGCCACCAGGAGGCTGGTAATTCCTCAGAAGTTTAGGGGGTTCCTCTTGACCCTAGCACATGATATCCCATTAGCAGGACACTTGGGCCAAAACAAGACCTGGGACAGGCTTGTACCACATTTTCATTGGCCACACATGTCTGAAGACACAAAGGAGTTTTGTCGCTCCTGTGTCACTTGTCAAGCCAGTGGCAAGACAGGTGGCACCACAAAGGCCCCCCTGATACCACTACCTGTGGTGGGGGTTCCCTTTGAAAGGGTAGGGATTGGCATTGTTGGTCCCCTTGACCCACCAACAGCATCTGGGCACAGATTTATACTGGTGGTAGTGGATCATGCCACCAGGTAGCCAGAAGCTATACCACTAAGGACTACCACAGCTCCTGTGGTAGCAAGAGCCCTCATTGGAGTTTTCTCCAGAGTGGGTTTCCCAAAGGAGGTCATCTCTGACAGAGGTTCTAACTTTATGTCAGGATATCTAACTGCAATGTGGAAGGAGTGTGGTGTAAACTACAAATTCACTACTCCCTATCACCCACAATGCAATGGGTTAGTTGAGAGATTCAACAAGACCCTAAAGGGAATGATTAAAGGACTCCCAGAGAAGCTTAGGCAAAAATGGGACCTTTTACTTCCCTGCCTTCTGTTTGCATACAGGGAGGTTCCTCAGAAGGGGGTTGGCTACAGCCCTTTTGAACTTCTGTTTGGGCACCCTGTTAGAGGACCATTATGTCTGGTGAAGGAGGGATGGGATTTACCTCTCAAACCTCCCAAACAAGATGTATTGGACTATGTACTTGGTCTCCGCTCCAGGATGGCTGAGTACATGAAGAAGGCCAGTAAAAACCTTGAGGCAAGCCAAGAACTCCAAAAAGCTTGGCATGACCAAAAGGCTGTCTTGACTGTTTACCAGCCAGGCCAGAAAGTGTGGGTGTTGGAGCCTGTGGCCCCAAATGGAGTGGCCCCCATACAATTGTTGAAAAGAAGGGAGAGGTCACCTACTTGGTATATCTTGGCACTCCCAGGAGCCCCCTTAGGGTGCTCCATGTCAACAGACTTAAAGCATATGTGGACAGGGCTGACATGAGTTTGCTCATGGCAACTGATGAGGAACAGGAGGAGGAGAGTGACCCTCTCCCTGACCTGCTCTCACAGAACCCTGAAGATGGGTCAGTTGATGGTGTTGCTTTGGCAAGCAGCCTCACTGAACATCAACAAACTGAATGTTGACAAGTGCTACATCAGTTTAGACATATGTTTAGCCTGACCCCAAGTCAGACTTCCTGGTGCACCCATGAGGTGGACACTGGAGACAGTCTGCCTGTAAAGAGTAAAATCTACAGGCAACCTGACCATGTCAGGGACTGTATCAGGACTGAAGTCCAGAAATGTTGGAGCTATGTGTTATTGAGCCCTCAGATAGCCCTTGGGCTAGCCCAGTAGTCCTTGTCCCAAAACCTCACACCCAGGGACGGTAAGAAAGAGATGAGATTTTGTGTTGACTACAGGGGCCTCAATGCAGTCACCAGGACTGATGCCTACCCAATACCAAGGGCAGATGAACTAATAGACACTTTGGCCTCAGCCAAGTATCTCAGTACGTTTGACCTTACAGCACGCTATTGGCAAATCAAGTTAGCTGATGATGCCAAGGCTAAAACAGCATTTTCGACCCCTGGTGGGCACTATCACTTTGTGGTAATGCCCTTTGGTTTGAAGAATGCACCTGCCACATTTCAGAGGTTGGTGAATAAAGTTCTGACTGGTATGGAAACCTATTGCTCAGCATATCTTGATGATATTGCTGTCTATAGTTCCACCTGGCAGGATCACGTGGTCCACCTCAGGAATGTACTGGAGGCCCTGCAGAAAGCAGGCCTCACTATCAAGACCACTAAGTGCCAGATAGGGCAGAGTCAGGTTGTGTACCTGGGCCACCTTGTAGGTGGAGGCCAGGTTCAACCATTGCAGAGCAAGATCCAGACCATAATGGACTGGGTAGCTCCAACCACCCAGACACAGGTGAGAGCCTTCTTGGGCCTGACTGGGTATTACAGGACGTTTGTTAAGGGATATGGATCTATAGTGACCCCCTTAAATGATCTAACCTCAAAGAAAATGCCAAAAAAGGTTCAGTGGACAGCTAGCTGTCAAAAGGCATTTGATGACCTCAAGCAGGCAATGTGCACTGCCCCCATCTTACAGAGTCTAGATTACAAAAAGAAGTTCATTGTCCAAACAGATGCTTCTTAGCTGGGTGTGGGAGCTGTACTGTCTCAACTTAATAATGAAGGTCAAGACCAGCCAGTAGCTTTTATAAGCAGAAGGCTGACCCCTAGAGAGAAACGTTGGTCAGCTATTGAGAGGGAGGCCTTTGCTGTGGTTTGGGCCCTGAAGAAGCTGAGGCCATACTTGTTTGGCACTCACTTCATAGTTCAGACTGACCATAAGCCCCTCCTATGGCTCAAACAGATGAAAGATGAAAATCCTAAACTGCTCTGGTGGTCCATTTCCCTACAGGGGATGGACTATACAGTGGAACATAGACCTGGGACCCAACATGCCAATGCAGATGGACTCTCAAGGTATTTCCACTTAGAACATGAAGACTCAACTGGTCAAGGTTAGTTTAATGTCCCTGCGTTTGGGGGGAAGTTGTGTAGGAGAGTAGGATCTGCACTTGTGTTGCCCCCACTTTTTTTCTGATGTATACACTGGTTTCTGGCTATAGTCTGGCTGGGTCCCTGCTAATCAGGGCCCCAGTCTCACTGATCTCTCTAAACAACTTGGTGTGCATATTAGATGCACTAGTGATTGGATACTGTGGTACCTTAGGAGCCCCTAGTATATGGTACCTTAGGTACCAAGGGCATTGGTACTTCACAGGCCTACCAGGGGCTGCAGCATGTATTATGCCACCCCTTGGAAGCACTCACAATCTGACACCACAGGCCTGCTACTGCAGCCTGTGTGAGGTAGTGTTAGCACTCCTCACTGAGGTATAGGTTTCTATATCTCACCATACACACACATATAAACCTATCAGTCACCCCTATGGTAGGCCCTATCAATCCCAAGGGCAGGGTGCATGGTTTATTATGTGAGGGGGTGCTTCTGCCTGAGCAGGACCCCTCTGCAGCTGGCAGAGTCTATTCTCTGCTGCTGTTTGTGGATGCGGTTAAACCATATACTCTTAATTGCATTATAACCTCGCGGTAAATGCTAACTTTGGAATGACTGCATCAAAATATGTTGTGTTTGGTGTCAAACAACTTGGAATCCTACCCCCACACCAGTAACTGGTGTGGGAGTAGGATCCCACCCTTCTAGAGGGGACGACATGTACCCACTGTACTACACGGTAGAAATCATCTAGAGCCCTGGCATCACAAGATGGATGCCACCAACACAGACACCGGGCTGCCCTCCTGCTGCTGACCGAAACTCGCAGTGGAGGGAGCCCAACAAAGGGTTTCCTGTCACAGGGAGGTGTCACCACCTCCCAGACAGTATTTAGTGTATTGGAGCTGGGTGGGTGCACTCTTAGAGTGCTTTGAAGTCCTGCACTGGGGGAGCAGTAGGCTCCTCTGTGCATATGCCAGCGCAAACCGGTTCAGGGGCTACCTGCCCCTGCTCTGGCATGAAACTGGACAAAGGGAAGTGAGTGTAACCACCCACTACCCTGACCCTCCTAGAGGAGTGGTGATAGAGCTAGTCCCTCCCATCTTTTTACTATAAGATACCAAAGCTTGCCAATGCAACTTAGATTACACCTGGACGATGCTCTACAATGAAGAATCCTGGCCCTTCGATGTTCCACTATCTCTGGAAGACTGAAGAATCTCCCTTGGAGTCAAGGAGTGACTCCCCTGCTTGGCAGGCTCCAAAACTCTTCTACAACAGTTGGAAACTTTACCGCTCCTGCCAGAGCCCGAAGTCCCTGTGTCCCCTGAAGTGGATTTCCTGACCTCTCAACGGCCATTTTGAGTCCCCAGCGAAGCTGTGGCATCTGGACCCCACGAGTGACGAGGAACAGCAATACCAGGGAACCGTGCACTGATTTCGAGTGCAAGCCCTAATCTACGTCCAACGAAGTTGTGCTTTGGACCACTTTTTCTCCAAGTCCCTAGCAGGTCTAGTACCGAAATTCAGCAGCCTACCCCATCCCGAGTGACCGTGGGCTGTTGTTAAACTTTTCCTGCAAAGGCATCTTTGCGGTTGCTTGCCCGTTGGCTAGTAACTCACCTGAAGACTTCCACATCAACTTCAAGGGCTCTCGTGATTGCTCTGGGCCTGCCCTCACTTACCCTTGCTGGGTAAGTCCATCTGACCTTGCTGGTCTGCACCATTGCCAATCTTCACTCTACACGAGACTTGCAGTTGCCAAAGCTTGTTGGCTCCAATACGGGTGCTGACACCGTCATCAGCTGCAGACTTTGTGGAAACCTCTGAAGCCAGCTGCTGGTCATCTTCGATCCCTCCTGGTCCTCGTGAGCGAAGAGACAAAACACCATCATCGACCTGAAGAGACGCGACAGCTGTGGTCATCCATCTTGCTGGCCACCGGTCACTGGCAAGTGACTCTGAACTCTGTCCCCTCAATTTCTAGGTCTTCTGCAACTCCAATCCATCGTCGGATTCAAACGGACACCTCTCCAGTCGTCACAAGCAGCAAGTCTTCAAGGATCTCCATTGAAAACAGCATTGCGACCCGTAACCAAAGGACACCTATGCACCCGGCTTCCCTGGGTGAGGTAACTCGTGCACTCCGGTGCCCAAGTGTGTGTTGGCTCTCGAAATACTTACCCTGTAAGTTGCTTGCCTGTTGACTTTTGCGAAGTGCCCTAGAACTGTAAAATACAAACCGCGAGATTTGCCATTGAAACGCATTGAAAACCCACATGTGTGTTTAGACACTGCACGCGTCTCCTGTGGGCTGATTACTTACCTGCTAACACTGCAGAAGTGAAGCCCCAGCGATTCCCAAGGCCCTATGTCTCTTCATTTGGCAAGTCGAGTTTGTTAACCCATTATTTTAGTATATGGTCTGGTACGCCCCTAGGGCTACAGCCATATTTGTGCTTAATTTATTGAGAACTGTTGATCTTTTGAATGTTTACCTGGCTCTAATCTCATAAAGAGATTAGTAGAGTATAGTTTGAAATAAATACATATATATTTGATATATATACCTGTGTGGTGTCTTTTCATTTGGTAATTCAAGAGATTATAAGGTAAAACAAGCTGCTTTACATTCCTCAGAGACTTAGCCTGAAGGCTGCTCTCCACAGCTACCACTAGGATAGCTTTCTTTAAAAGGTTGTCTTTAAACCTATCTACCAAGAGTCGAATTGGACTGGTGCAAGGTGTCCACTATAACTAGTGACCAGCATATGCCAGGCCAACTTCTCACAGGTATACCAAACCATATACCAAAAAAGTGGTATAAGAACCACAACTGAACTAGACACAAGGCCTAGAGCGTTTAGAAGTGCTTGGGCCCAAAGGAACCACCCAAGGTAGTGACGTAGGGGACCCACGGGGGACGCGTGCAGTGTTAGAACACAGGCCCGAATCGCCGTTAACTTCTATGGGGAAAGTCACGTTTGGAAAATTACAAGTTAAGGACAGTTACAGGATGACTACAAGCAAACCCTTTTGGACTTAGAGGTGTCTAGGGCCAACACCCACGGGAGGACCAGAGTACTCGAGTTTCCTCACCCAGGGAAGCCGGGTGCATAGGTGTCTTTTGGTGTCGGGTCGCGGCGTTGTTTTCAATGGAAGCTGGCAAAGAAGTGCTGCTGCCGTGAGAGGAGAAGTGTCTGAAGAGATCCAAGCCTGGATCGAGGATGGAAGGAACCTGAAAGCAGAGGGGACAGAGTCTGGGTCACTTACCAGTGACCAGGGGCACGATAGTCCAATGCCCACAGATGTCGGGTGCTTCAGGTGAGTTGACTCTTCAGCCACGAGATCCAGGATGCGTCAACGACAACCAGGAGCTGGATTCGAGCTGTACCACAAAGTCTGTCGAGTGCTGCGGTATCAGCGACCAGAATGGACCCAACAAGCCTTGGAAACTGCAAGTCAAGTGGAAATAGAAGAAAGACGTCGGTTCAGACCGGCAAGGTCTGGGGGACTCACCTAGCGAGGGTATGACAGGGCACCTATGGATCAACCAGGAAAGCCCAAGCAGAAAAGGAGTTGCCTTCGTCGGGACCCACTAGCCAACGGGCGAGCGATCGCGAAGGAGCCTCGAGCAGTCGCACTGGAAACTGGCCCACGGGTCACTCGTGCAGTGGAGGCCAGAGATCTTCGGTGCTGTAGGTGCCCAAGGTTGGGGCTACTCGAGGCCCTAAAGCACAACTTCGAGGAAGACCAGGAAGATGATGTACCGGCAAAAGTTCACAGTGTCCAAGGGTCACGGTTCCACGTCACCCACGATAGCCATGGCCTCAGCTTTGCTGTGGTCTCAGGGTAGCTTTGGAGAAGTCTGGAAATCTGCCTCTGGTGATGCAAAGACTTCGGCGTCCGGCAGGAGCTTCAGAGTTGCAGACCGGACAGTTGCTTCTTTGGTGCCTGCCAAGCAGGGGAGTCACTCCTTGACCCCAAGGGAGATTTCTTCTGTCTTCTAGTTGAAATAGAAAGTCGAAGGTCCAGGATATATGTTGCAGAGTTTCGTCCAGGGTAATCCAAAGTCTCAAGGACTGGGTTCCCATACTTATACTAAGATAAGGGGTTGGACATACCCTAGGGACCCACCTATGGGAGGGTTTGGAAAGAGGGGTGGTTACAACCATTTCCTTTGTCCAGTTTCGCACCAGAGCAGGGGCAGGTAGCCCCTGCAACCGGTTTGAACTGGACTATGCACAGGGACACCAAGTGTGCCCCCAGTGCAGGACTTCAAAGCACCAGAGAGTACTCCCGCCCAGCCCCAATACACATCTGCCTGTCTGGGGAGGTGGTTACACCTCCCTGGGACAGGAAACCTATTGTCCAGGCCTCTCCTGTCAGAGTTTCGGTCAGCAGCAGGAGGCCAGACCCGTGTGTTACATCCTGCTTTTCCTTCTCCTCTGTCCTTCTTCTGTGTTTGTTCTAAGCCCCTCAGCCTGTATCTGTGATGTCACCCAAGAGTTCCGTTTGTGTATGTTTGATTCTACTGCCAGTTAGATCTGAGGCTGAGCAGCAGGGCAGCTGCTCCCGGTGGGGCTTAACTGGGTTTTAACTGGACTATAACTGGATCTTAACTGGGGCCTGTATCCTGTACATTGACTCCTGTTTAATGAGAATAAACCTATATCTGGATACAGCAACTCAAGGATTCATCTTTTATTTTATGAAATGTTACATTGGCGACGAGGTCTACGCTGTTTTCCCCGCTGCCTGGGCTCAAGAGAAACAGTTACGCTGCATTTCAAATTTAAAAATACGGCTCGCGCTTCTTACCTGATTCACTGTGTCGCGTGTCCCGTGGAGCAGAGGGTGAGTTCATGACGTCTTCTATTCTTCCTGGTATTCTATGCTGCCTAAGGACGTTTTGATGCTGGAACGTGCCGAGAGCCACCCAGTGTAACGCACGCTGCGTGCCGCCATTTTAAGTTTGGCATTTCTAAATTTCAACATGCTTTTCACTCGCATTGCCAACCACTATGTCTTTTCTTCCTGCGGACTTCCGGTACTAAGTTGTTATGTATTAGTAATGTTTTTGGAGTGTTGGTTGGTGAAGATTTTGCCTACAATCTGGTGTTGGAAACACACCACAACTCTTATCACTTGGCACACCATTCACGAAACGTTACCAGATGAAGATCACTGTTCTACACTGCATCTGATGAGAACAGCTGTGTAGATATCTCGTTGCTAATCTACGATGACTGTGACTGCGGCATTTCAACATTCAGTCTACGGTGACTACCTTTGTTATTTTAATTTCTTATTTTGAAAAGTGTAATCTGCTGTATTATTCATATTGACCAACATGCTTATTGTATTGTTGATGACATAATTTACATCTATGTGCTGTTATGCTACTTTTATGTTTTCTACATGTTACATATGTATGGTATTGTCATTACATGGTGGTTATCACATTTTAGTCCGTCTTTAGACTTCAGTGATGGGCTGGATTAGTTTGCTTTTATTGGATTGAGCCACGTATGTGCTCAACTTTGGTTGGGGTGCTCAAATTTTATTTATTTCCTCTGAGTGTACTTAAAAGTGATGCGATATGTTCATGCTCAGTTTATTCCTTATTTTTGATGAACCACATTAGTGCTGAAAGTGTTTGAGGTGTTCATGGTCATGGAGATTGGTGATTGCTGATTGCTCCAGTTTTTGGACTTTTAGATTTGTATTGTTGCGGAGCCACATCGGTGCTCATTTTTGAGGTGCTCCATTTAAAAAAAAAATAAAACTGGAGATTGTTTGCTCCAGTGTTTGGATATGTATTGTCGGAGCCACATTCGGTGCTCATTTTTTGAGGCGCTCCAAGCTTTCAAGTTTAAAGGTAAAGAGCCATAGTGGGCTCAGTTGAATTCTTGCTCGCTTTCATGTGAGAAGTCTTAGGGCTTCATTTTTTCAAGTTTAAAGGTAAAGAGCCATAGTGTGCTCAGTTCGTGCTCGCTTTCATGTGAGGAGTCTTAGTGCTTCTTTGTTTATATATGAACCACGTATGTGCTCTAATGTTTTAGAGGTGTTCATTTTCAATTGATGACAAGGTTTTGGGAGCAGTGTTCTCCAATATTTTAAGAAGTTTTGGAACTTGAGTCAGAAATGTTTTATTGGATTTTCCCAAGGGAAAGGAATGGTGATCATTTCATCTAAATGGTGTTATATTTGGAAATGCTAATCCATTGCGCCATGGTGATTATTTCATCTAAATGGCATTGTATATGAAAATGTCGTTATATTTATGAATATTTTGTAAATGTTTCCATTTGATCTCTATCCTCTTTCACTTACTTGGGGAAGAGGGTTTTCTTTTATGTGCTGTTTGTTCTATCATTTACTTTTCTTCTTTCTGTCGTTTCCGTATGTCTCTAATTTCCTTTAAAGGTGAAGTTGTGTTACTTTCATCTCTGCTGTATGTACTATTTCACATCTGTCTCTCATTTCTGTCAAGGAGGGAGATGTGTTACATCCTGCTTTTCCTTCTCCTCTGTCCTTCTTCTGTGTTTGTTCTAAGCCCCTCAGCCTGTATCTGTGATGTCACCCAAGAGTTCCGTTTGTGTATGTTTGATTCTACTGCCAGTTAGATCTGAGGCTGAGCAGCAGGGCAGCTGCTCCCGGTGGGGCTTAACTGGGTTTTAACTGGACTATAACTGGATCTTAACTGGGGCCTGTATCCTGTACATTGACTCCTGTTTAATGAGAATAAACCTATATCTGGATACAGCAACTCAAGGATTCATCTTTTATTTTATGAAATGTTACACCGTGTCTGTGGCAGCATCCATTTTGTGATGCCAGGGCTTTAGAAAGTCTTTACCGGGTAGACCAGTGTGAACATGTCTCTCCCTCTAAAAGGGTGGAATGCTACCCCCGCCGCCAGAACTGGTGGGTGGTAGTATTCCAAAGTGTTTGACACCAAGCAAGACATGTTTCCGTGCAGCCAGTCCAAAGTTATCATTTACCGCGAGGTTATAATGCACTTAAGAGTATATGGTCAGGCTGCACCACAAACAGCATCAGAGGGGCACTGCTCAGGCAGGGTGTGAGAAGTTGGCCTGGCATATGCTGGTCACTAGTTATAGTGGCCACCTTGCACCAGTCCAATTCGACTCTTGGTAGATAGGTTTAAAGACAACCTTTTAAAGAAAGCTATCCTAGTGGTAGCTGTGGAGAGCAGCCTTCAGGCTAAGTCTCTGAGGAATGTAAAGCAGCTTGTTTTACCTTATAATCTCTTGAATTACCAAATGAAAAGACACCACACAGGTATATATATCAAATATATATGTATTTATTTCTAAATATACTCTACTAATCTCTTTATGAGATTAGAGCCAGGTAAACATTCAAAAGATCAACAGTTCTCAATAAATTAAGCACAAATATGGCTGTAGCCCTAGGGGCGTACCAGACCATATACTAAAATAATGGGTTAACAAACTCGACTTGCAAATGTAAGAGGCCTAGGGCCTTGGGAACTGCTGGGGCTTCACTTCTGCAGTGTTAGCAGGTAAGTAATCAGCCCACAGGAGACGCGTGCAGTGTCTAAACACACACGCGGATTTTCAATGCGTTTCAATGGCAAATGTCGCGGTTTGTATTTTACAGTTCTAGGGCACTTCGGAGTGGACAACAAGCAAACAACTTACAGGGTAAGTACTTCGAGAGCCAATGCACACTTGGGTACCGTAATGCAAGAGTTACCTCACCCAGGGAAGCCGGGTGCATACGTGACCTTTGGTGTCGGGTCGCGATGCTGTTTTCAATGGAGATCGCTGAAGACTTGCTGCTTGTGTCGTCGAGAGAAGTGTCCGCTGGAATCCAAAGATGGATTGGAGTTGCAGAAGACCTAGAAATTGAGGGGACAGAGTTCAAAGTCACTTGCCAGTGACCGGTGGCCAGCAAGATGGATGACCACAGCTGTCGCGTCTCTTCAGGTCGCGGATGTCGTTTTGTCTCTTCGCTCATGAGGACCAGGAGAGATCGATGAAGACCAGCAGCTGGAGTCAGAGGGTCCCACAACGTCTGCAGCTGTTGACGGTATCGGCACTCAGTTTGGAGCCAACAAGCCTTGGCAACTGCAAGTCTCGTGTGGATGGAAGATTGTCGATGGAGCAGACCAGCAAGGTCTGATGGACTTAACCAGCAAGGGTAAGTGAGGGCAGGCCCCGAGCAACCAGGTGAGCCCTTGAAGGTGATGTGGAAGTCTTCTGGAGAGTCACTAGCCAACGGGCAAGTAACCGCGAAGACGCCTTTGCAGGAAAAGTTCACCAACAGCCCACAGTCACTCGGGACAAGGTAGGCCGCTGATCTTCGGTACTAGACCTGCTCGCGACTTGGAGAACAAGTGGTCCAAAGCACGACTTCGTTGAACGTAGTTTAGGGCTTGCACTCTAAATCAGTGCACGGTTCCCTGGTATTGCCGTTCCTCGAAACTCGTGGGGTCCAGATGCCACAGCTTCGCTGGGGACTCAAAATGGCCGTTGAGAGGTCAGGAAATCCACTTCAGGGGACGCAGGGACTTCGGGCTCCGGCGGGAGCGGTAAAGTTTGCAACCGTAGTTCAGTAGTTTTGGTGCCTGCCAAGCAGGGGAGTCACTCCTTGACTCCAAGGGAGATCCTTCGGTCTTCTAGAGATAGTAGAAAGTTGAAGGGCCAGGATTCTTCTTCGTAGAGAGTCGTCCAGGAGTAATCTAAATTGCATTGGCAATGTGTGGTATCTTATAGTGAAAAGATGGGAGGGACTAGCTCTATGACCACTCCTCTAGGAGAGTCAGGGTAGTGGGTGGTTACACCCCCTTCCCTTTGTCCAGTTTCACACCAGAGCAGGGGCAGGTAGCCCCTGAACCGGTTTGAGCTGGCATATGCACAGAGAAGCCTACTGCTCCCCCAGTGCAGGACTTCAAAGCACTCTAAGAGTGCACCCACCCAGCTCCAATACACTAAATCCTGTCTGGGAGGTGGTGACACCTCCCTGTGACAGGAAACTCTTTGTTGAGCTCCCTCCACTGCGAGTTTCG
Source organism: Triturus cristatus (assembly GCF_964204655.1). Taxonomy (NCBI): domain Eukaryota; kingdom Metazoa; phylum Chordata; class Amphibia; order Caudata; family Salamandridae; genus Triturus; species Triturus cristatus. Next base: position 1,015,333,324 of record NC_140579.1, on the reverse strand, counting down.
GTCAGCAGCAGGAGGGCAGCCCGTTGTCTGTGCTGGTGGCATCCATTTTGTGATGCCAGGGCTCTAGATGATTTCTACCGTGTAGTACAGTGTGTACATGTCGTCCCCTCTAGAAGGGTGGGATCCTACTCCCACACCAGTTACTGGTGTGGGGGTAGGATTCCAAGTTGTTTGACACCAAACACGACATGTTTTGATGCAGTCATTCCAAAGTTAGCATTTACCGCGAGGTTATAATGCACTTAAGAGTATATGGTTTAACCGCATCCACAAACAGCAGCAGAGAATAGACTCTGCCAGCTGCAGAGGGGTCCTGCTCAGGCAGAAGCACCCCCTCACATAGTAAACCATGCACCCTGCCCTTGGGATTGATAGGGCCTACCGTAGGGGTGACTGATAGGTTTATATGTGTGTGTATGGTGAGATATAGGAACCTATACCTCTGTGAGGAGTGCTAACACTACCTCACACAGGCTGCAGTAGCAGGCCTGTGGTGTCAGATTGTGAGTGCTTCCCAGGGGTGGCATAATACATGCTGCAGCCCCTGGTAGGCCTGTGAAGTACCAATGCCCTAGGTACCTAAGGTACCATATACTAGGGGCTCATAAGGTACCACAGTATCCAATCACTAGTGCATCTAATATGCACACCAAGTTGCTTAGAGAGATCAGTTAGACTGGGGCCCTGATTAGCAGGGACCCAGCCAGACTACAGCCAGAAACCAGTGTATACATCAGAAAAAAAGTGGGGGCAACACAAGTGCAGATCCTACTCTCCTACACAACCCCCCCCCCAAACGCAGGGACATTAAACTAACCTTGACCAGTTGAGTCTTCATGTTCTAAGTGGAAATACCTTGAGAGTCCATCTGCATTGGCATGTTGGGTCCCAGGTCTATGTTCCACTGTATAGTCCATCCCCTGTAGGGAAATGGACCACCTGAGCAGTTTAGGATTTTCACCTTTCATCTGTTTGAGCCATAGGAGGGGCTTATGGTCAGTCTGAACTATGAAGTGAGTGCCAAACAAGTATGGCCTCAGCTTCTTCAGGGCCCAAACCACAGCAAAGGCCTCCCTCTCAATAGCTGACCAACGTTTCTCTCTAGGGTTCAGCCTTCTGCTTATAAAAGCTACTGACTGGTCTTGACCTTCATTATTAAGTTGAGACAGTACAGCTCCCACACCCAGCTCTAAAGCATCTGTTTGGACAATGAACTTCTTTTTGTAATCTGGACTCTGTAAGATGGGGGCAGTGCACATTGCCTGCTTGAGGTCATCAAATGCCTTTTGACAGCTAGCTGTCCACTGAACCTTTTTTGGCATTTTCTTGGAGGTAAGATCATTTAAGGGGGTCACTATAGATCCATATCCCTTAACAAACCTCCTGTAATACCCAGTCAGGCCCAAGAAGGCTCTCACCTGTGTCTGGGTGGTTGGAGCTACCCAGTCCATTATGGTCTGGATCTTGCTCTGCAATGGTTGAGCCTGGCCCCCACCTACAAGGTGGCCCAGGTACACAACCTGACTCTGCCCTATCTGGCACTTAGTGGCCTTGATAGTGAGGCCTGCTTTCTGCAGGGCCTCCAGTACATTCCTGAGGTGGACCAGGTGATCCTGCCAGGTGGAACTATAGACAGCAATATCATCAAGATATGCTGAGCAATAGGTTTCCATACCGGTCAGAACTTTATTCACCAACCTCTGAAATGTGGCAGGTGCATTCTTCAAACCAAAGGGCATTACCACAAAGTGATAGTGCCCACCAGGGGTCGAAAATGCTGTTTTTGCCTTGGCATTATCAGCTAACTTGATTTGCCAATAGCCTGCTGTAAGGTGAAATGTACTGAGATACTTGGCTGAGGCCAAAGTGTCTATTAGTTCATCTGCCCTTGGTATTGGGTAGGCATCAGTCCTGGTGACTGCATTGAGGCCCCTGTAGTCAACACAAAACCTCATCTCTTTCTTACCGCCCTGGGTGTGAGGTTTTGGGACAAGTACTACTGGGCTAGCCCAAGGGCTATCTGAGGGCTCAATAACACCTAGCTCCAACATTTTCTGGACTTCAGTCCTGATACAGTCCCTGACATGGTCAGGTTGCCTGTAGATGTTACTCTTTACAGGCAGACTGTCTCCAGTGTCCACCTCATGGGTGCACCAGGAAGTCTGACTTGGGGTCAGGCTAAACATATGTCTAAACTGCTGTAGCACTTGTCTACATTCAGTTTTTTGATGTTCAGTGAGGCTGCTTGCCAAAGCAACACCATCAACTAACCCATCTTCAGGGTTCTGTGAGAGCAGGTCAGGGAGAGGGTCACTCTCCTCCTCCTGGTCCTCATCAGTTGCCATGAGCAAACTCATTTCAGCCCTGTCCACATATGCTTTAAGTCTGTTGACATGGAGCACCCTAAGGGGGCTCCTGGGAGTGCCAAGATCTACCAAGTAGGTGACCTCTCCCTTCTTTTCAACAATTGTATGGGGGCCACTCCATTTGTCCTGGAGAGCTGCTGGGGCCACAGGCTCCAACACCCACACTTTCTGGCCTGGCTGGTAAACAGTCAAGACAGCCTTTTGGTCATGACAAGCTTTTTGGAGTTCTTGGCTTGCCTCAAGGTTTTTACTGGCCTTCTTCATGTACTCAGCCATCCTGGAGTGGAGACCAAGTACATAGTCCACTACATCTTGTTTGGGAGGTTTGAGAGGTAACTCCCATCCCTCTTTCACCAGACATAATGGTCTTCTAACAGGGTGCCGAAACAGAAGTTCAAAAGGGCTGTAGCCAACCCCCTTCTGAGGAACCTCCCTGTATGCAAACAGAAGGCAGGGAAGTAAAAGGTCCCATTTTCGCCTAAGCTTCTCTGGGAGTCCTTTAATCATTCCCTTTAGGGTTTTGTTGAATCTCTCAACTAACCCATTGCATTGTGGGTGATAGGGAGTAGTGAATTTGTAGTTTACACCACTCTCCTTCCACATTGCAGTTAGATATCCTGACATAAAGTTAGAACCTCTGTCAGAGATGACCTCCTTTGGGAAACCCACTCGGGAGAAAACTCCAATGAGGGCTCTTGCTACCACAGGAGCTGTGGTAGTCCTTAGGGGTATAGCTTCTGGATACCTGGTGGCATGATCCACTACCACTAGTATAAATCTGTGCCCAGATGCTGTTGGTGGGTCAAGGGGACCAACAATGTCAATCCCTACCCTTTCAAAGGGGACCCCCACCACAGGTAGTGGTATCAGGGGGGCCTTTGTGGTGCCACCTGTCTTGCCACTGGCTTGACAAGTGACACAGGAGTGACAAAACTCCTTTGTGTCTTCAGACATGTGTGGCCAATGAAAATGTGGTACAAGCCTGTCCCAGGTCTTGTTTTGGCCCAAGTGTCCTGCCAATGGGATATCATGTGCTAGGGTCAAGAGGAACCCCCTAAACTTCTGAGGAATTACCAGCCTCCTGGTGGCTCCAGGGGTAGGATGTCTAGCCTCAGAATATAGGAGCCCCTCATCCCAATAAACCTTATGGGACCCACTAGCGCTCCCAGCAGCTTCAGCAGCAGCCAGCTGTCTGAGGGGTTCAAGAGTGGAACAGCACTGTTGCTCTTTGCTCAGATCTTCCCTGGAAGGGCCCCCTGCCCCCAAGAACTCAACCTGACCAGGCTCAAGTTCCTCTGGGGCAGTTCCTTCTACAGGCTCTGCTTCTCCTCCCTCAGGCGGGGAATCTGAGATCTGAGACAGAGGGGAAGGCCCAGCCTTAACCCTACTGCTCTTCCTCTTGGGTAGCACCTGGTCCATAGTTTCAGGATCCAGAGCTGGTTCAGCTTTATGCATTTTGGCTTGTGACCTGGTCACAGCAAATACCTCTGCAGGTATGCCCAACATCTCAGCATGAGTCCATAATTCTACTTCAGACCAGGCTGAAGTCTCTAGATCATTGCCCAACAAACATTCAACAGGGAGGTCTGCACTGACTACTACCTTTTTGAGGCCAGTTACCCCTCCCCAGGAGAAATTCACAACAGCCAGACTATGGTTGGTCCTGGTGTTGCTTGCATTGGTTACCTGGTACATTTCACCCAGGATGATCTGCGTAGGGTCCACTAGGTCCTCTGCCACCATGGTGACACTAGCAGCTGTGTCCCTAAAAGCCAAAGCCTGTTTGCCATTTATGGTAGGCTGCTGTTTGTATTTGCCCAGATTACTGGGGCTCACTAGGAAGGACATATCAAGGTCTCCCTCACAAACTAGCATTGCCTGTGTTGGTATTCTGACTAGGCCAGAGTCCACATCCGAACCCAGGGTCAACCCTACTACACCCTTATTCTGAGTATTACCTCCACTACTTGCTGTACTAGGGGGAACAGTTGCCTTAGGGGCTGGAGTGGTGGTGGTTTGGTCTTTGGACTTTGTACAGTCAGAAGTCCAGTGCCCTTTCTGTTTACAGAATTTGCACCAGGGCTTCTTTTGGCCTTTTCCCTTTGCAGATTGTGACTCCCCACCAGATGCAGATTTTTGGGGCCCTTGTGAAGACGTCTGATCTTTAGATTTATCCCCACCCTTATCTGAGCCTTTAGGATCTTGCTTCTTAGTGTCACCACCTTGGTTCTGGTTTTTCTGCCTCACCCTGGTTCTGACCCATTTGTCTGCCTTCTTTCCCAATTCTTGGGGAGAGGTCAGATAAGAGTCCACCAGGTACTGATGCAACAACTGGTTCTGGCAATTATTAAGGATCTGTTCTCTCATTATAAGATTATACAATCCCTTAAAATCAGTTACTCTACTACCCACCAGCCAACCCTCTAGAGCCTTGGTTGCACAATCAACAAAGTCAGTCCAATCCTGAGTCTGTGCTTTCTGGGTGTCTCTGAACTTCAACCTGTACTGTTCAGTGGTTAAGCCAAACCCATCTATCAAAGCACTCTTCAGGGCTTCATAATCATTGGCATCCTCTTCTCTAACAGTGAGGAGCTTGTCTCTCCCTTTGTCTGAAAGGGAGAGCCACAAGATTGCTGCCCACTGTTTCTGTGGGACCTGTTGAACTTTACAGGCCCTCTCCATAGCAGTTATCCATTTGTGGATATCATCCCACTCTGGTAGGGAGGAACAACCTTGGACAGGTTCCTATGATCTGGCATGTAATCTCTGCCTCTAGGGACACTGTTGCTGCCACCAGGGGCATCTAACCCCTCCTTCTTTGAAGCTCTTTGGAGCTCGAAGGCTTCCCTATCTAAGGCCAATTGCTTGGTTCTGAGGGCAAGCCTAGCTTCCTCATACTGGAGCATCTTGAACCTTCTTTCAGAGGAGGACTCCCAGGGAAAGTTGGAGATCCTCTGGTGAACAGATTCCCTTCCAGAGTGGTATGAATGGTCAGAGTCCCCTGAAAGGGACCTAAGCCTTCCTCCCACTTTGTCAGTTCTCTTAGGGAGAATTCCTCTGTTCTTTTCAGACCCTTCTGGGTCTGGCCCTTCACCCACAGACTCCAGGTCATCGTGATCTTCATCATCAGACCCAGAGACTATGTTTGAACAACCCCCTGATGCAGACCCACTTGCTCCTAGAGCTTGTCTCAGGTCATCTGCTACTAACAGATCTATCAGGTGTTGTGATGAGGGACTCCTGCCCACCCTCAGTTGTCTTTCAAAGCATAAGGCCTTCAGTTCAGTGTAGGCTATATCTTTGTACTGAGATGGGGTGGACCCACTGGCTCCACCATGGTGAGACATACTAGTGTTGTGCAGTGTTGTACTACCTACACTAGTTGAGGCCAACGGGACCTAGCTTGAGCTGTAGCAAGGGTGTGCTTGTCCCTTCACAAACAGCTCTAAGTTCAGTAGAACTTATTGATACTAGCTTGACTTTATATGTACCTTGAGTACCTTAAGTGGTTTTCAGTTAGTAATTCAAATAGAAATTTTCTGGTAAAACAATGGCAAGCTGGAATCCCACACGCTGCGTACCAACGTGAGAAGTTGGCCTGGCATATGCTGGTCACTAGTTATAGTGGCCACCTTGCACCAGTCCAATTCGACTCTTGGTAGATAGGTTTAAAGACAACCTTTTAAAGAAAGCTATCCTAGTGGTAGCTGTGGAGAGCAGCCTTCAGGCTAAGTCTCTGAGGAATGTAAAGCAGCTTGTTTTACCTTATAATCTCTTGAATTACCAAATGAAAAGACACCACACAGGTATATATATCAAATATATATGTATTTATTTCTAAATATACTCTACTAATCTCTTTATGAGATTAGAGCCAGGTAATCATTCAAAAGATCAACAGTTCTCAATAAATTAAGCACCAATATGGCTGTAGCCCTAGGGGCGCACCAGACCATATACTAAAATAATGGGTTAACAAACTCGACTTGCAAAAGTAAGAGGCCTAGGGCCTTGGGAATCACTGGGGCTTCACTTCTGCAGTGTTAACAGGTAAGTAATCAGCCCACAGGAGACGCGTGCAGTGTCTAAACACACACGCGGGTTTTCAATGCGTTTCAATGGCAAATGTCGCGGTTTGTATTTTACAGTTCTATGGCACTTCGGAGTGGACAACAAGCAAACAACTTACAGGGTAAGTACTTCGAGAGCCAATGCACACTTGGGCACCGTAATGCAAGAGTTACCTCACCCAGGGAAGCCGGGTGCATACGTGTCCTTTGGTGTCGGGTCGCGATGCTGTTTTCAATGGAGATCGCTGAAGACTTGCTGCTTTTGTCGTCGAGAGAAGTGTTTGCTGGAATCCGAAAATGGATTGGAGTTGCAGAAGACCTAGAAATTGAGGGGACAGAGTTCAAAGTCACTTGCCAGTGACCGGTGGCCAGCAAGATGGATGACCACAGCTGTCGCGTCTCTTCAGGTCGATGATGGTGTTTTGTCTCTTCGCTCACGGGGACCAGGAGGGATCGAAGATGACCAGCAGCTGGCTTCGGAAGTTTCCACGACGTCTGCAGCTGATGACGGTGTCGGCACCCGGATTGGAGCCAACAAGCCTTGGCAACTGCAGGTCTCGTGTAGAGTGAAGATTGGAAATGGTGCAGACCAGCAAGGTCTGATGGACTTACCCAGCAAGGGTAAGTGAGGGCAGTCCCAGAGCAACCAGGCGAGCCCTTGAAGTCGATGTGGAAGTCTTCAGGTGAGTTACTAGCCAACGGGCAAACAACCACAAAGACGTCTTTGCAGGAAAAGTTTAGCAACAGCCCACGGTCACTCGGGACGGGGTAGGCCGCTTAATTTCGGTACTAGACCTGCTAGGGACTCCAATACACTAAATCCTTTCTGGGAGGTGGTGACACCTCCCTGTGACAGGAAACCCTTTGTTGGGCTCCCTCCACTGTGAGTTTCGGTCAGCAGCAGGAGGGCAGCCCGGTGTCTGTGCTGGTGGCATCCATTTTGTGATGCCAGGGCTCTAGATGATTTCTACCGTGTAGTACAGTGGGTACATGTCGTCCTCTCTAGAAGGGTGGGATCCTACTCCCACACCAGTTACTGGTGTGGGGGTAGGATTCCAAGTTGTTTGACACCAAACACGACATGTTTTGATGCAGTCATTCCAAAGTTAGCATTTACCGCGAGGTTATAATGCAATTAAGAGTATATGGTTTAACCGCATCCACAAACAGCAGCAGAGAATAGACTCTGCCAGCTTCAGAGGGGTCCTGCTCAGGCAGAAGCACCCCCTCACATAGTAAACCATGCACCCTGCCCTTGGGATTGATAGGGCCTACCATAGGGGTGACTGATAGGTTTATATGTGTGTGTATGGTGAGATATAGAAACCTATACCTCAGTGAGGAGTGCTAACACTACCTCACACAGGCTGCAGTAGCAGGCCTGTGGTGTCAGATTGTGAGTGCTTCCCAGGGGTGGCATAATACATGCTGCAGCCCCTGGTAGGCCTGTGAAGTACCAATGCCCTAGGTACCTAAGGTACCATATACTATGGGCTCATAAGGTACCACAGTATCCAATCACTAATGCATCTAATATGCACACCAAGTTGTTTAGAGAGATCAGTTAGACTGGGGCCCTGATTAGCAGGGACCCAGCCAGACTACAGCCAGAAACCAGTGTATACATCAGAAAAAAAGTGGGGGCAACACAAGTGCAGATCCTACTCTCCTACACAGGGGCACCCTCTCACATAAAAACCAAGCACTCTGCCTTCAGGATTGTTAAGGTCTGCCATGGGAGTGACTTATAGGTTTTATATGTGTGTGCAAAGGTAGTGATATAGGTAGCCTATACCACTGTAAGGGGTGCAAGCACCACCTTACCCAGGCTGCAGTAGCAGACCTGTGGTGTCATTTTGGAGTGCTTCCCATTTGTGGCGGTCGAAAAAAACAGTGAAACACCAGCAAAAAATGGAGGTACCCATGTGAAGCAGATCCTACTCTCCTACACAACCCCCCCCCAAACACAGGGACATCAAACTAACCTTGACCAGTTTAGTCTTCATGTTCTAAGTGAAAATACCTTGAGAGTCCATCTGCATTGGCATGGTTACTCCCAGGTCTATGTTCCACTGTAAAGTCCATCCCCTGTAGGGAAATGGACCACCTAAGCAGTTTGGGGTTTTCACCCTTCATTTGTTTTAGCCGTAAGAGGGGCTTATGGTCTGTCTGAACAAGGAAGTGAGTTCCAAACAAGTATGTCCTCAACTTCTTCAGAGCCCAAACCACAGCAAAGGCCTCCCTCTCAATGGCTGACCAACGTTTCTCTCTAGGGGTCAGCCTTCTGCTTATGAAAGCTATTGGCTGATCCTGACCTTCATCATTCAATTGTGACAGTACAGCCCCTACCCCCAATTCAGATGCATCTATTTGGACAATGAACTTCTTGGAGTAATCAGGACTCTGTAGAATGGGAGCAGTGCACAGGTCATCAAATGCCTTTTGACAACTAGCTGTCCACGGAAGCTTTTTGGGCATTTTCTTAGAAGTTAAGACATTCAGGGGTGTCACTACTGATCCATACCTCCTTGACAAATATCTTATAGTACCCAGTCAGGCCTAAGAAGGCTCTCACCTGAGTCTGGGTAGTTGGAGCAACCCAGTCCCTGATGGTCTGGATTTTGCTCTGCAGTGGTTGAACCTGGCCCCCACCTACAAGGTGGCCAAGGTACACAGCCTGACTCTTCCCTATCTGGCACTTAGTGGCCTTGATAGTGAGGCCTGCCTTTTGCAGGGCCTCCAAAACATTCCTTAGGTGGACCAGGTGATCCTCCCAGGTGGAGCCAAAGACAGCAATATCATCTAGATACGCTGGTCTGTAGGCTTCCAGACCTGTGAGAACTGTATTCACCAACCTTTGGAAAGTGGCAGGTGCATTCTTCAAACCAAAGGGCATCACTACAAATTGGTAGTGCCCACTTGGGGTCGAAAATGCTGTTTTTGGCTTTGCATCATCAGATAGTCTGATCTGCCAGTAGCCAGCTGTCAAGTCAAATGAGCTAAGGTACTTGGCTGAGGCCAAAGTATCTATAAGCTCATCTGTCCTTGGAATTGGATGGGCATCAGTCCTAGTGACTGCATTGAGACCCCTGTAGTCCACACAAAACCTAATTTCTCTTTTACCACCACTGGTGTGAGGTTTTGGCACTTAGACCACTGGACTAGCTCAAGGGCTATCTGAGAGTTCAATCACTCCCAAATCCAACATTTTCTGGACTTCTGTCCTGATACAGTACCTGACATGGTCAGTGTAGGAGAGTAGGATCTGCTTCACTTTTTGCTGTTGTTTCACTGTTTTTCGACCTTAGTCTGGCTGTGGCCCTGCTAATCAGGACCACAGCCTAGCTGCTTCCTCTCTAAAATGGTTTGCATGTAAATTAGGTATATATCTAATTGGATGCTGGTGTGCCTTATAAGCCCCTAGTATATGGCATACTATGTACCTAGGGCATAGGTACCTCATAAGCCTACCAGGTTCTGAAGCATGTATTATGCCACCCCTGGGAAGCACTCCAAAATGGCACCACAGGTCTGCTACTGCAGCCTGGGTAAGGGTGTGCTTGCACCCCTTACAGTGGTATAGGCTACCAAATCACTACCATTGCACACACATATAAAACCTATAAGTCACTCCTATGGCAGGCCTTAACAATCCTGAAGGCAGAGTGCTTGTTTTTTATGTGAGAGGGTGCCCCTGCATAAGCAGAGCCCCTCTGCAGTGTTCGGAGTATCTCCTCTGATGCTGTTTGTGGTGCAGCCTGTCCATATACTCTTAAGTGCATTATAACCTTGCGGTAAATGCTAACTTTGGGATGGCTGCATGGAAACATGTTGTGTTTGATGTCAAACGCTTTGGAATACTACCCCCCCCCCCCCACCAGTTCTGGCGGCGGGGGTAGAATTCCACCCTTCTAGAGGGAGAGACATGTTCACACTGGTCTAACCCGGTAGGACTTTCTACAGCCCTGGCATCACAAAATGGATGCCTCTGCCACAGACACTGGTCTGGCCTCCTGCTGCTGACCGAAACTCCGGCAGGGGAGGCCTGGACAATAGGTTTCCTGTCCCTGGGAGGTATAACCACCTCCCCAGACAGGCAGATGTGTATTGGGGCTGGGTGGGAGCACTATCTGGTGCTTTGAAGTCCTGCACTGGGGGCATACTTGGTGTCCCTGTGCATAGTCCAGTTCAAACCGGTTGCAGGGGCTACCTGCCCCTGCTCTGGCAAAAAACTGAACAAAGGAAATAGGTGTAACCACCCCTCTTTCCAAACCCTCCCATAGGTGGGTCCCTAGAGTATGTCCAACCCCCAAACTTAGTACAAGTTTGGGAACCCAGTCCCTGCAACTTTAGCTTACCCTGGACGAAACTCTGCAACATATATCCTGGACCTTCGACGTTCTATCCTGACTAGAAGACTGAAGAAATCTCCCTTAGAGTCAAGGAGTGACTCCCCTGCTTGGCAGGCAGCAAAGATTTAACTGTCTGGTTTGCAATTCCGAAGCCCCCGTTGGACGCCGAAGTCTCTGCATCACCAGAGGTGGATTTCCTGACTTCCCCGAGGCTACCCTGAGTCCACATCAAAGCTGATGACCATGGCTATCGTGGGTAACGAGGAACCGTGACCCCTGGGCATCACGTACTATTGCTGGTACATCGACTTCCTGTTTATCCTTCAATTTCTGCTTTGGGCTCCGAGCAGCCCCAGCGTTGTGCACTGACTGCAATGAAGAACTCTGGCCTCCACTCCACGAGTGACCCGTGGGCCGGGTTCCAGTGCGACCGCTCGAGGCTCCTTCGCGATCGCTAGCCGGTTGGCTAGTGGGTCCCCACGAAGGTAACTCCTCTTCTGCTTGGGCTTTCCTGGTTGCTCCAGATGTGCCCTGACTTAACCTCGCTGGGTGAGTCCTTCAGACCTTGCTGGTCTTCACTGACATCCTTCTTCTCTTTCCACGAGATTTGCCGTTGCCAAGGCATGTTGGGTCCAATCTGGTCGCCGACACCGCAGCATTCAACAGACTTTGTGGGACAGCTAGAATCCAGCTCATAGAGTTCATCGACACCTCCTGGACCTCGTGGCTGAAGAGTCAAGAAACCCATCAACTCACCTGAAGCACCCGACACCTGTGGGCATTGGTCCATCCTGCCCTCGGTCACTGGCAAGTGACCCAGACTCTGTCCCCTCTGCTTTCAGGTTCCTTCCATCCTATATCCAGGCTTGGATCTCTTCAGACACTTTTCCTCTTCACGGCAGCAGCAGTTCTTTGCCAGCTTCCACTGTAATCGACGAAGCGACCCGACACCAAAAGACACCTATGCACCCGGCTTCCCTGGGTGAGGTAACTCAAGTACTCCGGTGCTCCCGTGGGTGCTAGCCCTAGAGCTTCTTAAGTCCAAAAGGGTTTGGTCCTGACTCGATTCTAAGTGTCCCTAATCGTTACATTTCCAACCTCGACATTGCCCATAGAAGCTAACGGGAACCCACGGTTGTGTTTACACACTGCACACAGTCCCCGTGGGTCCCCTGTGTCTCTACCTTGGGTGGTTCCTTGGGTTCCCAGCGATTCTACAGGCTCTAGGCCTTGTGTCTAGTCCAGTCGTGGTTCTTATACCACTTTATTGGTATATGGTTTGGTACGACCCTAGGGATAAACGCGTATTTGTGCTATTACTGTTGATTGCTAACTTGTAAATTAAGTACTTCGAACTCCAGTCTCATAAAGAGACTAGAGGGGTGTGTTTTATCCTAAATACATATATTTTAAATATATACCTGGTGTGGTTGTCCTTTCATTTGGTCAATCAAGAGATTATAGACTGGTAAAACAAGTTGCTTTACATTCCTTCAAGACTTAGCCTGAAGGCTGCTCTCCATAGCTACCACTAGGATAGCTTTCAATAAAGGTTGTCTTTAACCAATTCACCATAAGGGGTTGTTTGGACTAATACAAGGTGCCCACTGTAATTAGTGGACAGCATATATCAGGCCAACTTACCACATTGGTGTGCAGCGTGTGGGATTCCAGCTTGCTATTGTTTTACCAGATAATCTCAATTGAATTGATCAACTGAAAACCACTAAAGGTACCTTAGGTACATATAATATCAAGTTTAGCTACAGAAAGTTCTACTGAACTTAGAGTTGTGTGTTAAGGGATAGCACATCCTTTCTACAACTCAAGAGAGTTTAGTAGGCCACACTAGTGTAGGTAGTGCAATACACCACACCACATTAGTAATGTCTAATCAGCCAGGAACCAGTGGGTCCCTGCCAGAAGCCAGTTGGCTTCTTCCCTATAAATATGAGGATCTCTCCTTTGCACCGCTTAGGGCCTTATGTTCCATTAGGAAGCAGAAGACAGGCATAAGCCCAACCACCCAGCATCTCATAAATATACTTAAGCTGGATGATATCTCAGGGCCTAGTGGGCCTGATGGGGTAGGCATCGTGGGTGGGGCAGCAGGTGAGGGTGGGCCTAGGGCTAGAAATTCCCCTGACCCTACCTCTAATGCTGACCAGACTGATGACAATGACCAGAATCTGGTGAACACAGCTCTCCTGGATGAGGATGAGGAGGATGACAGCAATGCTCATTCATTTATTCCTCCAGGAAGAGTTGAAAGTAGGGCTAGAAGGGATAGATCTCTGTCAAGGGGATCTGTCCAGTCTAACTCCTCTATAGGGACCTCTGTCTCTTCTCACAGAGGGAGGGAAACCTCCCAGGAGAGGAGAGAGAGACTGCTGAAGTTTGAGCAAGACAAGTTCAACCTCAGAAAGCAGCAGATGGCCTTAGATAGGGAAGCCCTAGAGCTCTACAGAGCTAGAAAAAAGGAGGGACTTGAGTCCCTTGTTGGCCGCAATATCCCTAGAGATAGGGAGAGGTCTTATGACCATAGAAACCGCAGTAAGATTGTCCCTCGCTACAAGAGTGGGGATGACATCCACAAATGGATAACTGCCTTGGAGAGGGCCTGTAAAGTACAGAAGGTCCCTCGAGGTTAGTGGGCAGCAATCTTATGACTCTCATTTGCAGACAAAGGTAGAGATAAGCTCCTCACTGTAAGAGAATAGGATGCTGATGATTACCAGGTCTTGAAAAGTGCACTGATAGATGGGTTTGGGATAACCACTGAACAATACAGGTTAAAGTTCAGAGACACCCAAAAAGCACAAACTCATGACTGGGTTGACTTTGTTGACTGTTCTGCTAAGGCTCTGGAAGGTTGGTTATTGGGCAGTAAAGTGTGTGATTTCATAGGATTGTACAATCTGATAATGAGGGAGCAGATTCTTAATAACTGTCACAATCAGCTGTTGCACCAGTACCTGGTAGACTCTGATCCGACCTCTCCCCAAGAATTGCGAAAGAAGGCAGACAAATGGGTCAGAACCAGGGTGAGGCAGAAGGTACAGAACCAAGGTGGTGACCCAAAGAAGCAGGATTTTAAGAACTCTGACAAGGGTGGGGACAAGGGTAAAGACCAGAAGTCTTTTCAAGGGCCCCAAAAATCTTCTTCTAATGGGGAGTCACAGTCAAGTAAGGGTAAAGGCCAAAAGAAACCTTGGTGCAAAATCTGTAAACAGAAAACTCACTGGACCAGTGACTGCACCAAGTCCAAAGAATCTACTCCAGCCACCATTGCCCCTAAGGCAACTGTTCCCCCTAGTACAGCTACAATAGGTGGTGGCAATGTTCATAATAAGGATGTAGTGGGGTTGACCCTGGGTTCTGAGATGGACTCTGGTCTAGTCAGAGTTCCAACTCAGTCTGTGCTTGTCTGTGATGGGGGCATGGATATGTCCCCCTGTGTAACCTGGGCAAATATAGACAACAGCCTTTGATAAATGGAGTAGAAGCTTGGGCATTCAGGGACACAGGAGCAAGTGCCACAATGGTGACGAAAGATCTTGTGGATCCTGGGCAGATTATACTTGGTGAAATGTACCAAGTGACCAATGCTAGCAATGTCAGAACAGACCAGTCTCTGGCAGTTGTTAACTTTTCCTGGGGAGGGGTAACTGGCCTTAAGAAGGTTGTGGTAAGTGCAGACCTACCAGTACAGTGCTTGCTTGGCAATGATCTAGAAACTTCAGCTTGGGCTGAAGTGGAGCTCAGGACACATGCAGAAATGTTAGGGATCCCTGCTCATGTCTTTGCTGTGACTAGGTCAGAGGCCAAAATGTCTAAAGTTGAACAGGCCCTGGATTCTGGAATAATGGACCAGGTGCCTCACAAGAGGAAGAGCAGAAGGGCCAAGGCAGGGCCTTCCCACCTGACTCAGAATGCTGATCAGTCTCCTCTGGGAGATGATCTTGAGCCTGAAGAAGAAACTGTCCCAGAGGAGCTTGAACCTGATCAGTTTGATTTTTTGGGGACAGGGGGCCCTTCCAGGTCTGATTTGAGCCAGGAGCAGAAAACCTGCCCCTCTCTTGAACCCCTCAGAAATCAAGCTGCTGAAGAGGCTGCTGGGAATGCTAGTGGCACCCATAAAGTTTATTGGGATGATGGACTCCTATACTCAGAGAGTAGAGACCCTAAGCCTGGTGCATCCAGGAGGTTGGTTATACCTATGAAGCTTAGGGGTTTCCTATTGATACTAGCCCATGATATTCCCCTAGCAGGACACCTGGGCCAGAACAAGACTTGGGACAGAAATGTCTCTCACTTTCACTGGCCCCACATGTCTGAAGACACAAAGGAGTTTTGTCGCTCCTGTGTAACCTGCCAAGCCAGTGGCAAGGCAGGTGGCACTACAAAGGCCCCGCTAATACCACTACCTGTGGTGGGAGTGCCCTTTGAAAGGGTAGGGATAGACATTGTTGGCCCCATGGATCCCCAAACAGCATCTGGGCACAGATTTATACTGGTGGTGGTAGATCATGCCACCAGGTACCCAGAGGCAATTCCCCTAAGGACCACTACAGCACCTGTGGTGGCAAGAGCTCTCTTGAGTGTGTTCTCAAGAGTAGGCTTTCCTAAGGAGGTAGTATCTGACAGGGATGCAAACTTTATGTCTTGTTACTTGACTGCTATGTGGAAGGAGTGTGGAGTAAACTACAAATTCACCACACCCTATCACCAACAATGCAATGGTTTAGTTGAGAGATTCAACAAAACCTTAAAGGGCATGATTAAAGGACTCTCAGAGAAGCTTAGGCGAAAATGGGACCTACTCTTGCCCTGCCTTTTATTTGCATACAGGGAGGTGCCTCAAAAGGGGGTTGGTTACAGCCCATTTGAACTTTTCATTGGTCACCCTGTCAGGAGTCCATTGTGTTTGGTGAAGGAAGGATGAGAGTTACCTCTCAAGCCCCAAAAGCAAGACATAGTGGACTATGTACTTGGTTTCCGCTCCAGGATGGCTGAGTACATGAAAAAGGCAAACAAATACCTTGAGGCTAGCCAGGAACTGCAAAAAGCCTGGCATGACCAAAAGGCAGTACTGACTGTTTACCAGCCAGGACAGAAAGTGTGGGTTTTGGAGCCTGTGGCCCCAGCAGCCCTCCAGGACATATAGAGTGGCCCCCATACAATAGTTGGACAGAAAGGGAAGGTTACCTCCTTGGTAGACCTTGGAACCCCGAGGAGTCTCCATAGGGTACTTCATGTCAACAGACTTAAACCATATGTTGACAGGGCAGACATGGGCTTGCTCATCGCTACTGATGAAGGACAGGAGGAAGAGAGTGACCCACTCCCTGACCTGCTTTCTCAGAACCCTGATGATGGGTCAGTTGATGGTGTAGCCTTGGCAGGCAGCCTCACTGCCCAGCAACAAACACACTGCAGAAAACTTCTCAGCCAGTTTAGACATATGTTTTCTCTTACTCCAAGTCAGACCACCTGATGCACTCATGAAGTGGACACTGGGGACAGTCTGCCTGTGAAGAATAAGATCTACAGGCAACTTGACCCTTTCAGGGATTGTATAAGCCTTGAACTTCAAGAAGAGGGGGCTTGCAGATCCAAAGGGATGAAGCACCCGAAAACTGTCAAGTTAAAAAAGGAAGGTTCCCTTTGGATGGGATACAAATTCAACCACTCACACTTCTGTCACACTTCTCTTCCACACATACTCTAATAGCTAACGATTGAGGCACTTATAAATCAACTATTTGTTTTAGTAAAAAATATATATTCTTCTGTTTTATTCAATATAAAGAATCTTTTTACAAATACATATTATACACCAGTTACAAAAAACCATAGTAAATTCATTAAAAACGATTAAAAAAAGGTTACAATTCAAAAAGGAGAATCTACAAAGACAATATACTATGTCTTTCATATGCTAATTAGGCTGAACATGTAGACAGCATAGAGCATGGATATAAATTTCCTGTCTATAGCTTGATGCTGACTCTTGCCCAATTTAACACAACTTTATTGACAAGCGTCGACGCGTTTCGGTGGTACATTCGTGATAAGACCACCTTCTTCAGGACATTAACATCTTTTCTCCTTCTATGTTAAAAATCATAATCAGAGATCTGTTTAGTATCAGACCTATAAATAAAAACACAATAAACATATCACTACATAGAACTCAATCAAACTCTAAAATACATCATGAAAATCAATCAATTCTAGAATACTACATCAATTATACACTCCTATCAATGTTGCTTAAAAGCCTCAAAGTAATTCATTATAGTGGAATTGCATTACAGGTTATCTATACCACTTGCACATGTATTATACCATTTATATTGTACCATTTATAAGTGCATCAACCCTCCAAGGTCAATCTGATATAAAACACAAATCATTCCAAACACCCATGCACTCATATTTTACCTTAGTTCTCTAAGGTACCTTCTATAACACACTCACCGGTGCCAACTGCACTCAGTTTTAAGGTTTCAAGTTGCTTAGGCTACTGGTTGAGGTTCAATGATGATTCTCATAGCATCTATAATAGTAAAGGGGATATATTACTCATTTCAGTCCACTCTGTATTTGAATGCCCAACCAGATAAGAATTATATAAAAAAATACTAGTACCTTTTTAAAGAAAAAACTTCAATTTCTAGACGATGATTTCTTGATGAAACATTGGTTTGGGAGCCTCAAAAAACTTCCACACTCGTTGCCTCTGCAAAATATATTTGATAATTTGACTCACTCTCTGCTAATTTCACAGAGAGATTTATCTTAAATATTTCTCATATTGTGTCACAGGATTTTCAATAGACCTCCTCACCTCGGATGAAACCGCACTGGATCTTTACCCAAATCAAAGGGTGTATATATGCAGATGTAGTAACTGCTCGATAGGTAACAACTGCATTGTGGCAAAATCATTTACTCACAACGGATACACGATCAAATCCAGAAGTTTAAACAATTGTAGAAGGAGCAATGTGGATTACATTTTACGCTGCCCATGTGGCTTGGCATATGTGGGGGAAACAGGGCGTGAACTTAGGCTGTGGTTGCTGGAGTACAGATCAGCCATAAAAACAGGAAAGCAAAATGCCCCCTTAGTAGATCACTATAGAGACTTAAAACATTGGCATTCTGAGTTTGAATGGTTTATAGCTGAAAAAATAATGACAGGCAGGAGAGGTGATAACTCAGAAAAAAAGAGAAAAATAGAGAGTAGTGGTACATTTCAACATTGGACAGTATAGAGAAAGGATTGAATACCAAGGAGGACTGGATGCGGATTGTAACCTAAATTATGCAGGTAGATCAACAGCGTAGGGAGGACTAAAATGTAAATATATGAGTACAATTTCAGATGATAAATATTAAATATCTAGTATCAAATAAAAGGTGTATAAAGGGATAGATTGGCCTTAAGAAATAATTACATTTATGAGAAAATAATCAAAATACTATGTATTATATACATGATAATCTAGCGTGAAGTTTGAGATCGGATTTAAGCCCTTAAGAAGGACAAGTGGCGTGAGAAACTACCGCAAATAAAAACGATAGCACAAATCACTTAAATGGACGACATACATTGGGAATAGAAATAAAACATCATAGACATCGTCTTACAACAGTGCAAAATAATACTGTATAGTAGAAGTAATAATGGTACTCGGCTTTGATAGTATATAATCTAAGATGGTGACCGCCAAATAACTAACCCGTATAAATAAAGCTTTGTTGAATTCTGATCTTTTGGTAGTTTTTAAAAAAACGCGGCACGACCGGAAGGGACGTACACAACGTAACGTCGTTCCGACAGACGTAAGTAGCAAAGGTTCAAATAGAAACGAAATAACGCATCGGTAAGAACTGCGGTTGAGGAGATACCTGAGGGGACGTAGTACTCGTTGGATTAAAAAGGTGAGAAATGGGGAAATATGGCTGAGCAGCTATGTGCAACCGTGTCTGGCATTTATGGAGCACTAACGTGGATAGTATAGTGGCTGGAAAGCATATTCAAGAGACCAAACAGTAACAGGGGACTGTGAATAAAATTTAAGAATGCCCGTGCAGTTATGTGTAGCCGGGTCTGTTATTTATGGAGCACTAACGTCGATAGTATAATGGCTGGAAAGCATATTTAAGAGACTAAACGGTAACAGGGGACTGCGAATAAAGTTTAAGAATGCCCGTGTATAACCTCAAAATAAAGGAAGGGGATTAATAATATCATAGCTGAGTGTGGAATTTATAGAGCACCAATGTTGATAGCACAATGGTGGGAAAGCATATTTGCGATTTTAAACGATATCATGGGATTGCAAATAAGGTTTAGGAATGCCCGTATATAGTCTTTAAGTAGAGTACATAAATGAAATATGCCGATTAACTACGTAAAAAATTTGAGGCATCATGTGTATAAAAATGTTTACAGATGGATTGCATAAAACATTGGGTAATAGAGAGTTACTTTATTTTTATACGCAGCCACGAACAAGCTACCCGATGGTTTAGGGATCACGGGAAAACCCTGACACCTACAAAAAAATTGGAATAAAAAGAGTGACTAAGGCGGTGTTATATATATATACACCCCTTGATTTGGATAAAGATCCAGTGTGGTTTCTTCCGAGGTGAGGAGGTCTATTGAAAATCCCGTGACACAATATGAGAAATATTTAAGATAAATCTCTCGGTAAAGTAAGCAGAGAGTGAGTAGAATTATCAAATATATTTTGCAGGGGCAACGAGTGTGGAAGTTTTTTGAGGCTCCCAAACCAATATTTCATCAAGAAATCATCGTCTAGAAATTTAAGTTTTTTCTTTAAAAAGGTACTAGTATTGATTTATATAATTCTTATCTGGTTGGGCATTCAAATACAGAGTGGACTGAAATGAGTAATTTATGCCCTTTACTATTATAGATGCTATGAGAATCATCATTGAACCTCAACCATTAGCCTAAGCAACTTGAAACCCTAAAACTGAGTGCAGTTGGCACCGGTGAGTGTGTTATAGAAGGTACCTTAGAGTACTAAGGTAGAATATGAGTGCATGGGCGTTTGGAATGATTTGTGTTTTATATCAAATTGGCCTTGGAGGGTTGATGCACTTATAAATGGTACAATATAAATGGTATAATACATGTGCAAGTGGTATAGATAGTCTGTAATGCAATTGCCCTATAATGAATTATTTTTAGGCTTTTAAACAACATTGGTAGGAGTGTATAATTGATGTAGTATTCTGGAATTTATTGATTTTCATGATGTATTTTAGAGTTTGATTGATTTCTATGTAGTGATATGTTTATTGTGTTTTTATTTATAGGTCTGATACTAAACAGATCTCTGATTATGATTTTTAACATAGAAGGAGAAAAGATGTTAATGTCCTGAAGAAGGTGGTCTTATCACGAATGTACCACCGAAACGCGTCAACGCTTGTCAATAAAGTTGTGTTAAATTGGGCAAGAGTCAGCATCAAGCTATAGACAGTAAATGTATATCCATGCTCTATGCTGTCTACATGGTCAGCCTAATTAACATATGAAAGACATAATAGATTGTCTTTGTAGATTCTCCTTTTTGAATTGTAACCTTTTTTAA
This sequence comes from Triturus cristatus, assembly GCF_964204655.1. Taxonomy (NCBI): domain Eukaryota; kingdom Metazoa; phylum Chordata; class Amphibia; order Caudata; family Salamandridae; genus Triturus; species Triturus cristatus. The sequence continues at coordinate 1,015,312,895 of NC_140579.1, read as the reverse complement.
AATCGTTTTTAGGTCTCCCTGACTCAGCGCATGCGCTGGTCTGGCGAGACTTTTTGTGAGGGCTCAAAAAAGTGCTACCATGGCAGGCCTAGAGCTACAGTGCATGTGCGCGGGCGCCGCGCTTGATCGCGATCACTTTCCCTTTCGCAGCCGCACGGCCGCTTTGATGTTTGATCGTGATCACTTTCACTTTCGCGGCCGCATGGCCGCTTTGATGTTCTCCATGAGCCTAGCTTCTAAACCCCCTATGCCTAACCCAGCTGTGGAGGTGTTTTAATTAAAAGTCAGCAATCAATAATAATGAAACATTTCAGCATTATAAAACATTTCTTGTCTTATTAAAATACACGCACTGCTGAAATAAAACATTGAAACAGTGAATATTTAGCTCACTCTTAATCTTGCTTGGAGCACATTTGTGATTGTATATTCATTCTATTGACTCTCACGCTAAGTTTTCGTCTCCTCATATGCTCTTGGATCAGTCCACTGCCATTGACACTTCTAATCACTCTTTTATTTCCACTACTCTCACATCACTTAGCATCTCAAGCTCCACTCTTTCCTTGCTTGCCTCCTATCTTCCTGATGCTCCAGCTTTCCATTCTTAACCTTCTGTTGTTTTCTATTTACACCATCCAGCTATCCTACATTAACTATTCTTTCGCCTTTCATGTAATTTCTAGGTTGATGAATCTAAAAGGTTTGCTGCATTCTTTTCCTATGGCACTTCTTCAAGCACCTCGATTTCTGTTTTTCGTCTGTGCAACAAATTCTCGTCCCTTCTCTACTTTTCAAATCTCATGCTTCACTATCAGCAATGCTTTTAATTGCCTTCTCTTGCGTTTATCTTGTAAGGCGCACACCTCTCCTTATTTTGCCTCCCATCACAGGCTTCCTTTTCATTCCTGTGTTCTCTTCTACTTATCAACTTTAAATTTATTTGCAGTCTGTTGCCTCTTTTAAAAAAAAATCTTTGCTTGTTTCTATCTATTCTTTCAGCAATCTGCTGTCTGCCTCGTTGCTTTAGTTTGTTTCCCCATGTCCCCTGTGCCTAGTTTTACTCTGTTAATTTCAATTTCATGCTCCTGCACTGCATTCCCTGCCAACTGCTTATTCCTCTGCTTCTACCATCTGTCACGATGTGCTCCCTGCACTCACATACTTGCCGCTAGGGTCCATACCTGTGGGAATTTCCAATGCTGACCTAAGCTCTTTGTGCTATATCTATGAACTAACTTAAAGTCTCTCAAACAGTATTTGAAACATTTCTGTCTTTTTGGATCCATGTCAGGTTTTGTGACATTAGGACCGTGTTTCCATAGGAAATCTGAAAATTCTATTTTGAATAACTTTGGCGCCGGTTGACGAATCCTCGCAAATTTTTCAAAATAGGTGGGGCGCTCCGCTCCGCTCCTACCCTGAAAGTCTCGGGGTGATTAGTCAAGCGGGGGCCGAGAAAAAAGGGGGGTCCCAAAGCGCGTTTTCCCCATGCATTTTTCCATAGGGACCTTTAGTCCAAGGTACAGCCCGAACGGCTGAACAGAATTACTTGAAATTTGGCAGAGAGGTAGTCCTCAGGTCAGGGAAGTGCCTTTTGAATATCTGGGGTCAATCTGTTCAGTAGTTCCTGAGAATATTTCAGTTAAAAGTACATATATATCTATAAGCGCGCACCGTGCTCGTACGGTAAGCATACCGTAAGCGCACGCTGCCGTGTGCAAGCGTAATTCTGATTGGTGGTTACATGACAGTAAACATTCCAGTCGGTCGAAATCAGGAAGTGTCGGCCGCCATTTTGTGTGTCTCACACTAAAAAACAAAGGTGGAGAACGTGAAAAGGGGGCAAGGTAGAGAGTTGCAGACCCCCTAGCCTTTGTCAGGGGGTCCAAAAAGGACTCAGAAGTGTGAAAAATAAATTATTATTTCTTTTTTTTTTAAATCGCGGGGTATGCGTACCGTGCGCGTACGGTACGCGTACGGCGGAAAAAAATAAAATAAAAAAAATAGAATTAAAAATCAAAATGAAATGTTGAAGGGTGTAATAAATATTTTATTTAAAAAAAATAAATTAAAAAAAGGTGCGCGTACCGTATACATTTTTTTTAAAAAAAACTGATAAAATAAATTTTAAAAAAATTTTGAGGTAGGGTGGCTCTTAAAAGAGCCCTTGTGTTCATACAGGGACAGAGGAAAGAAAGAATGGGAATATTAGAAGGGACTGCACTTGTGCTGCTCAATCTTATTATCTATTAGAGGAATACTAGTTTCCCCCATAGCAATAAGAGAGTAACAAGTGTTGCACCTTATATGTACCCTCTGAAACCGAGGGTAGATGTCCAGAGGAGCAGAAGAGGGTGATGCTCCCACCGCAGAGGAAGTGCTCAGCTGAGCTGCCGAAGATGTACTCGGCTGAGCTTCTGCGGATGTGCTCGGGTGACTTACTGGAGGGTTTGCTTCAGTATGTGGCTCAAAAGTTCTGGGATGTACATCCCTAATGTGTCTAAACATAGTGTAATTACCAAAGGAATACTTCTTCCTTGGATTACCTCTAGATAAGACAAGCTCACAAAGTGAGCAGGTGACTAATGGAGCATTTACCTTTTTCTGCCCCTCTGGAAATGTGAAATATTCCCAAACAAAAGAATTCTTCTGTTTCCTCATTCTCTGTCTGATGATGCTGCTGCCCTGCTCACTCTCAGAAGAGGACTGCTGCTCTGCCATTGTATCCCAAAGACAATTCAGCTCCTTCTCCTAGAGAATCACAAGCAGTAATGAGGGGAATGGGTGTGGTGTTGGAAGTTTCTGGAAATGAAACAAGTTTAAACCAATGAAAAGTGTTGTTTCTGGATCACATGACCTACCGTGCATGCTCCGTACGCTTACCGTACGCACACGGTAAAAGTCGCATGCGCGCACATAAGACACGCGCACACGCACATGCGCATTAGAGGCCGGCGCGTACGCGCACATGCGCATTAGAGGCATGCGCGCACGCGCGCACGTACGTACGGCGGTTCCGCGTAACGTGCGCACGTGTGTGCGCGTAGGGAGCAAGCGCTTACGCGTCGCACAGAAAGTACGGACGCGTACGTAAATCGCGTACGCATGCGCACACGGAGCATAAACATTACGTACGCGCACCGTACATAAAACGTACCGTGCGCGTACGGCAAGCTTACCGTACGCGCACGGTAAAAAATCCTAAAAAAAAAGGTTTGTAGAAGATATTAACTATGTTATTCAACTATATCTAACCATTTATTTAAAAAAGGTGAACCTTTCTATATTGCAGGATACAGTAAATCAATGATTATATACATAGGTAGCATATTGTTTAAAAAAAAAGAAAAAGAAAAAAGAAAAGAAAAAAAAAGGATTTAAAAAACCTTACAAATTCACTTAAAAAACCATAGGTTTCACACACGTTATAGTTAGGAATTAGCATTTAAAAAACCTTGCAAATTCACTGAAAAAACCATAGGTTTCACACACGTTATAATTAGGAATTAGCATTTTAAAAGCCTTACAAATTCACTGAAAAAACCAGAGGTTTCACACATGTTATAGTTAGCTGAACATTTCACTCGTACAAAACCATTGAAATTTCCCCGTTATAGTTAGTTGAGCTAACTATAACTCGCGCGCCCGCAATCCACTGCTGATGACGTCACATATTACATCACTCATGACATGGTCAGTGACATCACTCATGACATCACTGATGACATCTCAAATGACATCACTGATGACATCACTGATGGCATCATCCATGTGATAAATTACCACATCTTCTCACACCCTAATATAACCTTTGATAAACCCACTCAAAATTTAAGAGTTCCATTCTCAAAACCATACATACTGCAATACCAATAACTACATACCCACTTATTAACTCTTAGGTCTTCATACACCTCCACTCACTCACCTGTACAGTCACTCATACTTACAGTTACTCCATACAAAACTATCATATACATTTATACACCTATATATACACTCACACACTAACAAGTATCCATAGAGCTACTCTTACACCTACTCAGTCATGCAAATAATCACACTCCCATTTACTCGCATATGCGGTTATACACACTCAAGTTCACTTACTCATAAAAATAGTATCACATTCTTACACTCTTATAGATTCATTGATACAAGCACACACTCATCCATACAGTCACTTTCACAATCACACACTCTCACATCTACCCACTTATATACTCTTACACGCACATATACTGCCTTTCCCATATGTAGTTAGTCACAAATGTACCACTGAGATATACATTCAATTCCTAACACATCCATACATACACTCACTCAACCATACAGTCCATCACAGATGCACTCCTAAAACCATGCACCCATAGAATCACCCACTCACACATCTATGCATAGAGTCACACACACCCTACCCACACAAACACTCAGGAACCCATACAGATACTGAGACAAGCAATCAATAACTTATTTAGACACTCATATAGCTATTCACAAAACCATGCAGCCACTTATACACCAACATACAGACACATACAGACATTTACACAGTTTAGTCACTAGTCTGCAGTAAGATACATTTAATGACTCACTTATAGAATCATGTTACGCACCACAGAAAATCATCCATTTACACACTTGTACACCCACTCATTCTTCAACAGGCCTTTCCCTATATATATTAAACATATTAAAATTGTTCAGAACACATACTCAATGGATGATGTCATCAGTGATGTCATTTGAGATGTCATCAGTGATGTCATGAGTGATGTCACTGACCATGTCATGAGTGATGTAATATGTGACGTCATCAGCAATGGATTGCGGGCGCGCGAGTTATAGTTAGCTGAACTAACTATAACGGGGAAATTTCAATGGTTTTGTACGAGTGAAATGTCCAGCTAACTATAACATGTGTGTATTTCTGAGAAGACATGCCCTTGTGGCAAATGCCTATTCTGATTTCTATTGTGTTGGGCCTCTGAGTTATGTGGCTCACCTCATGGACAGCCAGCCACTCCTTGACATACTGGATATTGTAGTAGCCCATTGCAGGGTGTCCATCAGTTCCCACATCACCAGGTGTGTTCCTCACAGATTCAAAACAGCAGGCTTCAAAGTCCCTGGGAATGGATAACGACAAAACAAGTGGTCTGGTGGGACTGCGATAGCAGGGGATGATGCTCCTGCTGCTGGATAACGAAACCCCAGAACCACTCTCGGAACCACACCTGCTCCCTCAGCACCAGTAGGATTGGGGCTTGTGGCATTACACTTCTTTAACTATGCCCCAAGTTCCACATACCAGCACATTCCACTTGTGCCTAGTAATGGACAGGTTAACTGCTACTCCAGGAGTGGTGCACGTTCTACACCACCCATTTATGTGACTTTAATAGAGCTTCATTGCCTTTTTAGGTCAAGCTTGAGCCAGCGTGCAATCGTTGCTCTTGCGATCTGTTGTAGATAGAGTACGGAGGAGAAGCCTCACACAGTTTTCATTGGCTTGTGTCTTTACCCTTCATAAATTCTGGCGTCTGATTCCTTAATAGGCCTGTTAGTCTCTCCTTAGTACGGCCATGTCGTCGTTTGTATCCTTCCATGGCTACTGGTCCCTCTACTTCGGGTCTTACACGGTGAGCACTATATTATTTTTAGGTCTCGCTTGACCCAGCGCTTGCGCTGGTCTGGCGAGACTTAAAGTAAGGGCTTAAAAAAATGCTACCGCCGGCCACAGCATGCAGTGCATGTTCGCGGGCACACGCTTGAGCAGAGGCGCCATATGGCGTGATTACTGCTGTGCGCACACCACTTGCGTGCACATGCACTGCAAGCTGTGGCCAGCGTAGCATTTTTCTCCCGCCGCGGCAGTCATTTCTCGAAGCGGGCGCTTGCTTTTTTTTTTTCTGTTTATTACTTCTATGTAGTAATGGTGGCACCAGTGCTTTAGCTTAAACATCTTAGGCTAAAGTCGAGTGCTGAGATTGCTTCAAAAGTAAAGAAATAGACAATTCTTTACTTTTGAAGCAATCTCGGCACCCGACTTTAGCTTAAGATGTTTAAGCTAATGCACGGGTGCCGCCATCACTTGGCATAGACAATAGGTCTCGCTTTTGGGACCTTATACGTATTTAGTTATGCATCTGTTGCATGGCTAAACAATTATAAGGTCCCAAAAGCGAGACCTATTGGCTGTGCCAATGCTTGTTAATGAATTTATTATGTTTTTTTGTAACTGGTGTATAATATGTTTTTATAAAAAAAAATCTTTATATTGAATAAAACAGAAGAATATATATTTTTTACTAAAACAATTAGTTGATTTATAAGTGCCTCAATCGTTAGCTATTAGAGTATGTGTGGAAGAGAAGTGTGACAGAAGTGTGAGTGGTTGAATTTGTATCCCATCCAAAGGGAACCTTCCTTTTTTAAAGGGACTGTATAAGGACAGAAGTCCAAAAGATGTTGGATTTGGGAGTGATTGAACCCTCAGTTAGCCCTTGGGCTAGTCCAGTAGTCCTGGTACCTAAACCTCACACCACAAATGGCAAGAGAGAAATGAGGTTTTGTGTAGACTACAGGGGTCTCAATGAAGTCACTAGAACTGATGCCCATCCCAACCCCAGGGCAGATGAGCTAATAGATACTTTGGCCTCAGCCAAGTTTCAAAGCACATTTGACAGCTGGCTACTGGCAGATCAGACTAGCTGATGATGCAAATCAAGTCCTTACAGGCCTGGAAGACTTTAGTGCAGCATACCTAGATGATATTGCTGTCTTTAGCTCCACCTGGGAGGATCACCTGGTCCACCTGAGGAATGTTTTAGAGGCCCTGCAGAAAGAAGGCTTAACTATCAAGGCTACTAAGTACCAGATAGGGCAGAGTCAGGTTGTGTACCTGGGCCACCTTGTAGGTGGAGGCCAGGTTCAACCATTACAGAGCAAAATCCAGACCATAATGGACTGGGTTGCTCCAACTACCCAGACTCAGGTGAGAGCCTTCTTAGGCCTGAATGGGTACTACAGGAGATTGGTCAAGGGGAATTGATCAATAGTGCCACCCCTGAATGCCTTAACTTCTAAAAAGATGCCCAAAAAGGTTCAGTGGACAGCTAGCTGTCAAAAGGCATTTGATGACTTGAAGCAGGCCATGGGCACTGCTCCCATTCTGCAGAGTCCTGACTACTCCAATAAGTTCATTGTCCAAACATATGCATCTGAATTGGGGGTAGGGGCTGTACTGTCACAATTGAATGATGAAGGTCAGGATCAGCCAGTAGCTTTCATAAGCAGAAGGCTGACCACTAGAGAGAAACGTTGGTCAGCCATTGAGAGGGAGGCCTTTACTGTGGTTTGGGCCCTGAAGACGTTGAGGCCATACTTGTTTGGTACTCACTTCCTTGTTCAGGCAGACCATAAGCCCCTCTTATGGCTAAAACAAATGAAGGGTGAAAACCCCAAACTGCTTAGGTGGTCCATTTCCCTACAGGGGATGGACTTTACAGTGGAACATAGACCTGGGAGTAACCATGCCAATGCAGATGGACTCTCTAGGTATTTCCGCTTAGAACATGAAGACTCAACTTGTCAAGGTTAGTTTAATATCCCTGCGTTTGGGGGGTTGTGTAGGTGAGTAGGATCTGCTTCACATGGGTACCCCCACTTTTTGCTGATATTTCACTGTTTTTCGACCTTAGTCTGGCTGTGGCCCTGCTAATCAGGACCACAGCCTAGCTGCTTCCTTTCTAAAATGGTTTGCATGTAGATTAGGTACATATCTAATTGGATTCTGGAGTGACTTATAAGCCCCTAGTATATGGTATACTATGTACCCAGGGCATAGGTACCTCGGAGGCCTACCAGGGGCTGCAGCATGTATTATGCCACCCCTGGGAAGAACTCCAAAATGACACCACAGATCTGCTACTACAGCCTGGGTAAGGTGGTGCCTGCACCCCTTACTGTGGTACAGGCTAGCTATATCACTGCCATTGCACACACATATAATACCTATAAGTCACTCCTATGGCAGACCTTAACAATCCTGAAGGCAGTGCTTGGTTTGTATGTGAGAGGGTGCCCCTGCATGATCAGAGACCCTCTACAGCATTTGGAGTACCTCCTCTGATGCTGTTTGTGGTGCAGCCTGACCATATACTCTTAAATGCATTATGACCTCGCGGTAAATGCTAACTTTGGACTGGCTACACGGAAACATGTCGTATTTGGTGTCAAACACTTTGGAATACTACCCCCCCCCGCCAGTTCTGGCGGCGGGGGTAGCATTCCACCCTTCTAGAGGGAGAGACATGTTCACACTGGTCTACCCGGTAAAGACTTTTTAAAGCCCTGGCATCACAAAATGGATGCCACAGACACAGGTCTGGCCTCCTGCTGCTGATGGAAACTCTGGCAGGGGAGGCATGCACAATAGGTTTCCTGTCCCAGGGAGTTGTAACCACCTCCCCAGACAGGCAGATGTGCATTGGGGCTGGGTGGGAGCACTCTCTGGTGCTTTGAAGTCCTGCACTGGGGGCACACTTGGTGTCTCTGTGCATAGTCCAGTTCAAACCGGTCCCCAGACTATGTCCAACCCCCTATCTTAGTATAAGTGTAGGAACCCAGTCCTTGAGACTTTGGATTACCCTGGACGAAACTCTGTAACATATATCCTGGACCTTTGACTAGAAGACTGAAGAATTCTCTCTTGGGGCGCAAGGAGTGACTCCCCTGCTTGGCAGGCATGAAAGAAGCAACTGTCTGGTCTGCAACTCTGAAGCTCCCGCCAGATGCTGAAGTCTTTGCATCACCAGAGGTGGATTTACAGACTTCCTGAGGCTACCCTGAGTCCACAGCAAAGCTGAGGCCCGTGGCTATCGTGGGTGACGTGGAACCGTGACCCCTGGACACTCTGAACTTTTTCCGGTACATCACCTTCCTGGTCTTCCTCAAAGTTATGCTTTGGGATCCAAGTTGCCCCAGCCTTGAGCACCGACTGCACTGAAGATCTCTGGCCTCCACTCCACGAGTGACCCGTGGGCTAGTTTCCAGTGCGACTGCTCGAGGCTCCTTTGCGATCGCTAGCCCGTTGGCTAGTGGGTCCCCACGAAGGCAACTCCTCTTCTGCTTGGGCTTTCCTGGTTGCTCCAGATGTGCCCTGACTTACCCTCACTGGGTGAGTACCCCAGACCTTGCTGGTCTGCACCAAAGTCCTTCTTCTATTTCCACTTGACTTCCTGTTGCCAAGGCTTGTTAGGTCCATTCTGGTCGCCGACACTGCAGCACTCGACAGACTTCATTGGTCAGCTCGAATCCAGCTCCTGGTCATCGTCAACGCCTCCTTGACCTCGTGGCTGAAGAGTCAAGACACCTGTCAACTCACCTGAAGCACCCGACATCTGTGGGCATTGGACTACTGTGCCCCTGGTCACTGGTAAGTGACCCAGACTCTGTCCCCTCTGCTTTCAGGTTTCCTCCATCCAGGCTTGGATCTCTTTGGACACTTCTCTTCACGGAAGCAGCACTTCTTTGCCAGCTTCCATTGAAAACAACGCCGCGACCCGACACCAAAAGACACCAATGCACCCAGCTTCCCTGGGTGAGGTAACACGAGTACTCCGGTGCTCCCGTGCTCCCGTGGGTGTTGGCCCTAGACACCTCTAAGTCCAAAAGGGTTTGCATGTAGTCATCCTCTAAGTGTCCTTAATTTGTAATTTTCCAACCGCGACTTTCCCCATAGAAGCTAACGGTGATTTGCGCCTGTGTTCTATCTAGGGGTGGGCGGAATTTGCGAAAGCGACTTTCGCAAATTATCGCGAAAATGTTAAAAATCTCCGCAAACACGCGGAAATATCGCGAAGATGCGGAAGTTTTTTCCCGCCCGTTCGCGGTATTTTCTGCGTGGTCGCGGCTCGCCAACTTACCCATGCGGTTGCTCACGGGCGCGGCCATCTTGTTTTCACTCTTTTCACGGTGCAAGATCGCGAGAAGAAAGACGTAATCGCGCGACGCATGACGTTACTGCGGGCGCGAACTGTCGCGAGACAGCGCAAATGGCTACCAACAATCCAACATCTCGTGGAGAACGCGACCGGATCGGGAAAACTTGTCGGCGAATGCGGGGATTCAGGTAAGGCGATCGCACGCGCGCGAGAATGTATTATTTTACAGCGCGAGCAAGAGCCAAATTATCGCTAAGCTGCGGAATGCAGAAATTTTGACATTTTCGCGCTCTCCGCGGAATGCAAAAATGTCAAATTATCGCAACTTCCGCGAGCGGAACGGAAATTTAGCCCAGGCCTAGTTCTAACACTGCACGTGTCCCCCGTGGGTCCCCTACATCACTACCTTGGGTGATTCCTTGGGGACCAAGCACTTCTAAAGGCTCTAGGTCCTGTGTCTAGTTCAGTCGTGGTTCTTATACCACTTTATTGGTATATGGTTTAGTACGCCCCTAGGGCCCAAACGTGTATTTGTGCTTCTACTGTTGAATACTGACTTGTAACTTAAGTACTTCACACTCCAGCCTCATAAAGAGTCTAGAGGGGTGTGTTTTATCTTAAATATATATATTTTGAATATATACCTGGTGTGGTTGTCCTTTCATTTGGTCAAGAGATTATAGACTGGTAAAACAAGCTGTTTTACATTCCTTCAAGACTTAGCCTGAAGGCTGCTCTCCATAGATACCACTAGGATAGCTTTCAATAAAGGTTGTCTTTAACCTATCACCATAAGGGGTTGTTTGGACTGGTACAAGGTGCCCACTTTAATTAGTGGACAGCATATACCAGGCCAACTTCTCACAGGGGTGCAGAAAGAGGCAAGAGAGGTACAGAAAGAGGCCGGAGGGCTGCACAATGAAGGAAAAGAAATGCAGAAAGAGGCAAGAGAATTGCAGAAAGATGCAACAGAGGTGTAGAAAGAAGCAACAGAAGTGCAGAAAGAGGCAAGTGAATTGTCTGAAAGAAACAACAGAGGTGTAGAAAGAAGCAAGAGAAGAGAAGTGCAGAAAGATACAAGTGAGGTGGAGAAAGAAGCAAGAGCAGTGCAGAAAGAACCCACAGAGGTGCAAAAAGAGGCAAGAGGTGTGCATAAAAAGGTAGGAGGGGTACACAAAGAGGCAACAGAGGTACAGAAAGAGGCAGGAATGGTGCAGAAAGAAGGAAGAAAAGTACAGAAAGAAGTAACAGAGGTGCTGAAAGAGGCATGAAAGGTGCAGAAAGAGGCAAGAGAGTTGCATGAAGAGGGAAAAGGGGTGCACAAAGAGGCAACAGGGATGCAGAAAGAAGTATTTGAGATGCAGAAAGAGGCAAGCAAAGTGCAGAAAGAGGAAAGTGAGATGCAGAAACATGCAAGGCAGGTACAGAAAGAGGGAAGACTATTGCAGAAAGAGGCAACGGGGGCATAAAAAAGCAAGACAGGTGTAGAAAGAAGCATGGGAAGTGCAGAATGAAGCAACAGACATGCAGAAAGAGGCAAGAGAAGAGTAGAAAGAAGCAACAGAGGTGCAGAAGGAAGCAAGAGAACTGCAGAAAGAGACTAGAGAGTTGAGGAAACAGGCAAAAGAGGTACAGAAAGATGTAACAGAGGTGCAGACAGAGGCAATAGATGTGCAAGACAGGTAAAAGGGATGCAGAGAGAGGCAAGAGGGGTGCAAACATTTGCAAGAGAGTTGCAGAAAGAAGCAAGTGCAGCGGAGGGAAGGCAAGATGGCAACTGAGTGTTCCGGTCGCTTGGCTACTCCCCAACCATGACTCGACTTTGGAGGTGAAAAGCGGCAGTAAAGGGCAGCAAAAGGATCGCAAGTCAAGGAGGAATGTACACTGATTGAGAGTGCCAGGTATTTAAAAAGAAAAACTTGAAAAACAAAAGTTTACGAGTGGAGGAAGAGCAGGAGAGAAAAAACGGACCGGAATGCATGAACAAGGTGGAACGGAATTGCCGCTCACCCATCTGTAGCTCTGTGACGGTTCCATTCAGTGGGAAGCCGTGTTGTGCTGTACGGAGCTTGCAAGGGCACTCCTCATCTCTTTGCGTGTGCTGACCACCGGTGGAGAACAGTGGAAGTGCTGCCGATTTTGCTCAGGCTTTTCCTGAGTGTGTTGTGGGGAAACCATGGCCCCAAAGATCCCTGTGGCTACTGCAGTTAAGGGTCTGGGCTGGTGTGGATGCAACCGCTGGCTTGTCTCCCAAGGTAACAAGGTCTTTGGACCCCCACCTGAGACAGGGCGGGGGGAAAAAACAAACCGCAGGGACTGCGGTATCCAGGATTGATAAGATGGAGGAGAAGAAAAATCGTACTGGGGTGCCGCCTACAAATGAGCCTTCTATGTTGGATCTCTTACGGGCAGCGTCAGGATCAAAACATTCACAACACGAAGGTGCAGATCTACTCAGCACCTCTATAACATCATTCCCCAAAGGCTATAATATAGTATCCTCAGTACCCCCAACATTGAACACGGTTCTACAATGCATTCTTTCCCATCGCGAAAAAACGTGCCAAGATAGTAAACGCGAACAGACGGCTATGCGTAAGATTCAAGGGGCCATAAGGAAGGTGGCGAAGTCATGCGCTGACATCAAAGAGCACCTTCCAACTCTGGAAACGCGAACAGAAACCTTAGAGAATGATCTAGCAGCCGCGCACACAACCACTAATGCTAATGATGCCCAAATAGTCCATATACAGTGGAAATTAGAGGACCACAAAAATCGGCAGCGTCAAAATAATCTGCGGGTACTAGATGTACCAGAGGGAAAGGAAGGGTCAGATACCCGGGCGTATATGGTCGACATGCTCTCTAAGACCTTTCCGGATCAAGAGGGTTGGAATTGGCCTTTAGAGATACAGAGAGCTCATCGGGTCCCGTTTAATCTTAAGCATCCAGTGAAACCCGATACAAAGCCCCGGGCTATACTTGTCTATTTTGGCAATTTTCTATTGCGACAGGCAATATATGATAAAGCAAAGCCAACATCGACTTTTGCCACTGCACAATGGAGAGACGATGGCGCCTTCGTCAGATGGTCAAGCCAATACAAGATCGGGGGGGCAAGTATACCTGCTGCATCCAGCGAGTCTGAAAGTGATCAAGGGAGATCATACTCGGTTCTTTACTTCCGAAATTAAAGTTAAGGAATATTTGGAGGCTTGGGACCACAAGTCTTAGACTATCCTCCCTTTTTCTTTTTTTTTTCTTTCTTTCTCTCTCTCTCTTTCTTCCCAGTATTATAGCAGTCAATGAACACTTTACATGGATGACGTTTTCAGTATGCTTGGGGACTCTGGGGAGAGGAAGAGAAGGGTTTGTCTTTTCTGGTTTATTTGTTTTTCTCTAGATCTGTGGTACTTAGCTGCCGGGAATCAAACGATGGGTTGGGGGCAGCACTCATCACAACAAACTTCTCAGTCTGGATGCCTTTCTACAAGGGAAGGGGTGGGGGAAGGGCTTAAGGGCACAGGGGGTGGGGGGAGGAGAAGATGATGGGGAAGGAGGGGGGAAGGAGGGGTTGGGGGTTGGGCACAGGGTGGAGAAATAAATAAATGGAGAGGGTACAATAAAAAGGAATCAGATAGTAACTTTAAATAAGCAAGAGCATCTAGTTCTGCGAAAATTAAACGGTCCAGATGGGTAGAATCACTATTTGTTCAGTTAATATTGGCAGTCTCAATGACAAACAAAAACGTACTAGAGTTGGCGAAATATTAAGAGGCCTAAAAGCCGATATAATATGCCAACAAGAAACACATATCCCCTGGGGGAAAAGAAACATGCTAGCTAGAAGGGGATATAATCTCCTTGCTTGTTCCACCCAAACTTCAACTCTCAGGGAGTAACGATTCATGCAAAGAACTGTATTGCCTCTGCTAAACGGGTATTGGAAGATAAGTGGGGGAGATGGGCTATTGTATAGCTCCATACGGGATTGATTATTTGTGAGATATATGGATCTAATGAGGATGACCCGCAAATTTTTAATGACCTAGAGGCTGAGTTAGCATCATGGTCAGGTCCATTAGTAAATTGTGGCGATCTGAATATTCATTATGATATGGGGTATGGGGGAATCCAGAAGCACCAAGGCAGGAAACCCCAGGTTAATCGTGCCCTTTCGGCCTTGCGGGCTACTTACGACCTGAAGGATGTGTGGGGAGTAAAACACCCTGCTGACCCCGGCTATACTTACTTTTCAAATCCCCACAAGAAATTTGTCAAGCTGGATTCAAGATCTGTATCAGCAGGACATCCTTGATTTTATGCTCCCTAATGAAACTGAGCTAATTCTAGGAAACCATCGTAGGCTCAGTGAAGTACAGTGACAAGAGCTTGATAAAGAAATTAAGATGGAAGAGGTTCTAGTAACTTTGAAATCAATGTCCTCAGCAGGAGGTCTTGATAGAATTCCACTCAAATTATATAAGTTAATTCAAGAGGAAATAACTCTGATACTTTTAGATCTGTTTCTCGGAATTCAATGTAACAGGACCCCCCCGGGGTCTTGGCAGGGAGCAGATATAGTGGTTTTTAAAAAAAAGGGGAAACCTGCCGACAACCCTGCGTCATACAGGCCCATTTCCCTCATGAACGTGGATGCCAAACTCTATTAAAAAATTCTTGTGTCTCGATTAGGGGGGGATCATAGCCGATCTTGTTTATCCGTGGCAGCATGGCTTTATACCTACAAGAAGCACCACGGACCATATTAGACGCGCTATAGCCTTGTTTGACATAACGGAGGCAACGGGTGAAAAGATGGCTATAATCCTCCTAGACGCCGATAATGCATTTGATTGCGTTTTATGGCAATATCTGTGGACAACTATGGTACAGAGAGGATTTGGGCCTGGTTTTTTGACAGCAATAAAAGCAATGTATCATAGGCCATATGCTAGGTTAAATATAATGGGTCAGGAATCAAAATCTATTGACGTTGCAAGAGGGACAAGGCAGGGTTGTCCCATCTCCCCAATATTATTTGCTCTTTATTTCATTTTTTTTTAAAGTATAAAGTATGAAGAAGCTTGTTAAGCGCTCGAATGCCAGTGGCGTCTTGGCGCTGAAGTGTGAGAAGGAAGACAGAGATGGAGGTAGATGACTACGAGACATTAAACATCGTAGACTTCAAGGCTTTCCTAAAAGAAAGGAGATCTGGCTGAAGGCGTAAGGTGACAGGGAGCTTGTTCCATAGTTGAGCTGCACAGGTGGAAAATAAGCGGCCACCCCATCTAGCGCGTCTATATCTCGAAGTGCAGATAAGGCCGAGATTGGCCGATCGTAGGTCACGAGGAGGGACGTAAAGTCTGAACAGATTCTGACAGTTAAATTATTTTTATTGAGTTTCTTATCCTTTTTTATCCAAGGCAACATATACAAAACACAGCATAAGGTTATGATACATTTCCAACATATTGATAAATGTAAATAAAAGCAGCAGAGGTCTAGGAAAGAAAAACATACATCATAAAAGAAGCAAAGCTGCCATGCATTCACTAGGCAGGGTTCCCCAGGCAATAAAGAAAACATTTATAGAAGCATTTCCTGGATCACCATGTTTATACCCCCACAACTACATTAAACCAACCCTAACCTATGGGCACAACCCGCAGCTTAAGAATTTCATCGATCCCAGCAAGGGATCTCCTTATAGATCCTTGTAAACCTACCCAAGTTTATGAGATCCACTCTGATATTGGAGACCAAATGTTGGCGCCCATGGTTCTTTTCCTTCTCCCCTTGGATTTATAAATAGATAATTCAAAATTATGCATGGCTAAAAGTCTGGAGCGTCAGTTGGTGAAGGTGGGAGGATCAGAACGAATCCACTCATTGGTGATACAAGCCCGTACCACCGCCATAATAATGAATAAAAGAGCCGTTGTAGCTTCCGATCTTAAATTGGCCGCCCTATCAGAGCCTACACCAATGATTACTAATTCTCCCGTAATTGTCGTAGGGGATCCAAATATTATGTTTAAGAAATTCTCAATTTCTTGAAAGAACTCCCCCAGTTTAGGACATGAGAAAAACATATGGGATGAATCTGCCGCAAATAATCCACAAAGATTACATTCGTCCACTGCTGTTACGCCCCATCGAGCCACCTTACTAGGAGTGTAATATAAATCATAAAGGGCCATATAATGCTGACTATGTAATCTTCCAGTCATTAAAACTCGGTTAGCAAGCTCACGGGATTTACTTATATTAATATCCTCAACACCAAGTTTATTTTCCCATTTTGTTTTACGTAAATCCAAATCATCCGGAAATACTTCAACTAACTGTTGATAAAATTGACCTATTGATGTTTTCTTCTACATTTTTTTGATTAGGGAGATTTTCGCAAATTGTTGTCCTGTACCTACCCCCAACCTAGCAAGAACACTTCGAATTTGAAGATATTTAAAAAAGTCTTGCTTGCCAAGGCCATATGTCTCCTGTAAGTCTAAGAATGCTAAAAGATATCCTTTATCAAACAAATCTCCTAAACAACGTATTCCTTTTAGACCCCATCTAATTGTTACTAGATCCCGAAAAATTATGGGCAGTGTCCCAGAAGCCAAAAAAGGGGTATAAGCATTCAAACTTAAGATCCGTAACTTTCGTTTAATTTGCTTCCAAACCATATATGCCGCCTTGAGTATCTTAAACTTTGTTTTTTTATAGCAGCTAGGTTCTATTGTCTTCACTAAGCCGCCGTTCATCTCTTCTCCCAGCCCAAATTCGTAAATTGATGGTCTATGACAAAAGGGAATCTCGGCTTTAGTCCCAACAACTAAAGGCCCCATATATTGCATCAAAGCTGCCCAATAATACATTACAAAATGTGGAATGCCCCAGCCCCCCGATGCCTAGGTAAAACCATTTTCTTATATGCCCTTCTCTGTCGTCGATACCCCCACAAAAATCTAGAACATATCCTCTCTAATTTAATAAAACACGACGAGGAGAACTCTAAAGGGATTGTTCCAAACAAATATAAAAATTTCGGAAGAACCAACATTTTTAATACATTACATCTGCCATGGAGGGATAGGTGAAGATGATCTAACCTTTCCAGGGTTGAATTCACCTTTTCCATCACAGGGAGAATATTCAACTCAGGGATCTTATCCACCACAGATGTAATTTTCACTCCTAAATATGTTGCTTCAGGAATAATTGACATATCTTCCGGGGGTTCCTTACCTGAATATAGCACCTGAGTTTTTTCTATATTCAGTTTATAACCAGAAAAACAGCTGAAATGAGCAGCTAGTGACTTAATTGCAGGAAGGGCGGTGACGATATCGCTAGAGACTACAGCTATATCATCAGCATATGCTGATGCTCTGTACTCAATATTGCGAAAACTAACTGGTTTACTACCTATATGCTGATTTAACTTATGCAAAAATAAATCAATATATAATGCAAATAAAAGAGGGGAGCACGGTCAACCCTGCCTTGTGCCCCTGCTGATATTAAATAAGTTGGATTCTAGACCGGAGATGCGTATAGTAGCAACCGGAAATATGTAAAGGGTCTTAACTGCTTGTATAAACTGAGAACAGAAACCTTTCCATCGCAAGACCTCCCACATATATTGCCAGGAAACCCTGGCGAACGCCTTCTCTGCGTCCAACAGGATCACCCCCAATACAGATTCAGCTGCCTGAGCCCAGTCCAGGAGAGCTATCACCCGTCTCACATGATCAGCAGTATCCCTACCTGGGATAAACCCATGCTGAATGTTGGATACTAGAGGAGTGATGACTGCCCCTAGACGCTGAGCAATGAATTTCGAGAACATCTTGTTATCTGAGTTGATCAATGAGATTGGTCTGTACGAGGATGGATACAATGCAGGTTTGTCCTTTTTAAAAAAAACAATAATGGTGTTTTTTCGCCATGAATCTGGTGCTATTCCGCGGAATACCATCCAGACCAACAGCTTTGCCCATGGCTAGCGACAGCATTGCTCCCTCCACTTCCTCCCAAGTTATGTCTGCTGCTAATTCCACATTTTGGTTTTGTGAAACTTTATTAATTTCAATATCAGAACTGAATTCCATCATTTTCTCTTCTGTATCTACTATTTCATCCTCTGTATATAAGTTGACATAAAATTGACGAAAAACATTCAAAACTTCGCCCGGAGATTCCTGTATCTGATTGAGATGGTCCTGTATCCTATAGATTCTATTACTTATTCCCTTTTGCTGTAATCTCTTCGCTAAGATCCTACCAGAGTCTTCCCCCGCTTCATAAATTTGAGCCCTATACATAGCCAATTTCGCTGCGATTTTCGTGGCAAAATGCTGATGGATTTTCATTTTTAATATTGCAATGGCCATTAGAGTTTTATCCATGTTTTGTTGATGGATTACTTCACCCATAAGTTCTATTTCTAATAGCCTTAGCTGCTTCATCCCATCCTTGATTTCTGCCAGAATTTTACCTTGTTTAACTATAGAGTAGCTCAGTGTTTCGCCCCACACCCCGGCCTTGAATGTATCCCAAACAATAGAATCTGAAGCACTTCCTCGATTAATTTTAAAGAATTCAGTAATCCAATCACACATGTGTCTAAAGTATTCAGGATTCAAAAAAGTTTGCGTTCAAAAGTCCACGCCTTTGGTTAGGCCCTAGCACTGATATCGAGTTCTAATACAACCGGATTATGGTCTGAAATTATCCTCGGTATAATCTCTACCTTGGCACTTGTTGCTTTTTCTGCTGAGATAAAGAAATAATCTAAGCGCACATGCTTATTATGAGGAGCCGAGTAGAAAGTGTTTCCTGGAACATTTCTCTTATGAGCGTACCATATATCGACCAGCCCAAACTCTTTAACTAGGCCTTGGGTAGCTTTAAAAAAATTAGTTTTTTTCCCCTTATATGGGCAATCACTAGTAATATCAAAACCGCCCTCTTAGTGAAGATTGAAATCCCCACAGAGGATTAAGGGGGCTGGCCATGCCGCTAATTCAATACTTAAGTAATGCAGCACCTCTGGGTCATCCAGATTAGAGCCATAAATAGAACATATCGTCAATGGCGAGCCATTAACAGTTAGTTCCACAATGACCCAGTGCCCCAAGACATCCTCCTTTACCCGATTGCGAGCACCCAGGCCATATCTCATCAAAATCGCTACCCCTCTTGTAGTTGAACTCTGTTTGGTACACCCAAGTATATCCATGCCCAAATCATTCAGCCACTTTCGATTATTCCACGCAATATGAGCTTCTTGCACACAAACCAGATCAAAACGCAACATCTGCAGAATTTGAGCCATCACCCCCCTTGTCTTTTTATCTTTTAAACCACATATATTCTATGAACATATGGACAATTTACCCATATTGTTATGCACTTAAATCAATCATACCTTGCCTTCCCTGCCAAAAGTCTAAACTAGGTTTAAAAAAACACAGAAAAGACATTGTTTCTCGCAAAAACATGGGTACCATAACCTTTATGCCAGGTGAACACCAAAGGACAAACATGCCTTCCCCCACCACCCCACCACCCTCACCCCCCACCCTAACAACCCCACAGCTACCCTACCCCCCTTCCCTTCCCCTCCCAAATGAGGCATAAGGACTAAGTCCTCGGTGATGGGTAGTGGATTAATACCCCTCCCCCGGACCCCCCCAAAAAAAGAAAGTTAGACCAAAAACCAGGTACTCCCCCCTGAATCCTTAAGAGAAATTTCCCTAGCAACCTAAGGGAACATTTATACAGTTATCTCTTAATTTCTTTCACATTGTACTCAAAAAATCCTTTGCTAATACGTCTGATACAAAAAATAGTTTTTTTCCTTATATATAATTGTTAGCTTGGCAGGATTGAGCAGAAAGGCCTGCGCCCCTTTAGCCTGAATTAGTGGAATCATCTGACGCAACTGCCATCTCTTTTGAATGGTGGCCTGGCAGAAATCCGGATGGACAAAAAAATGACAGCCCTTACCACCTCACTTCCTGTCAGGCCTTGCCAAATCATATAATGCTTCCCGCAACAAAAAATTATTCAAACATATAAGTATCGCCTTAGGTTTTTCATTTGGTCCCCCTGCTCTTCCTCGTTGATTAAATGGGAACTTGTGTGCCCTCTGAAGTTCTACTTCCCAGTTCCAGTGCTTGAGTTCGGGAAAAGCTTCGAAAAACAGTTCAATAACAAACTGCCTAACATCTTTGCCCTCCCGTCCCTCTGGAATGCCCAAAATATGTAAGTTGTTCCTTTTGGAACGATGCTCCAAGTCAATAAGCTTCTAATTGGTGTACTCTCTTAGAGCTTGCAAAGATGCTATCGTAGCCTTCTGCTGTACCATTTCATCTTCCATTGCTGAAATCCTTTCCTCTGCTTCCCCAATCCTCGTGGATATTTCTGTGCAAGTCTTTGCAACTTGGCGCACAGTATTTTGTAGTTTACGAACAGCACCCTGGGTCCGCAGACCCTCAGCCTTGGTCTCCTCCCTATGCGCCATTATTATTTGGTATATTGTGCTGAGGGTAATTTCGCTTTCTCACCCTCCCGCTGCATCAGATGCTACTCCAGAGTTCTTACCCAAAGCACCATTCTTCTCCAAGGGAGAATGAATAATCCCACACTAATGATCCAGCTGTACCAGACTTCTCTTTTGACAAAGGGTTAATAGTGTCTCGCAATTTGCGCACTGTCCCCGGATTAATGGATACCTCCGAATTCAACTCCTCGTCATTCCGCTGATAGTTACTCACGTCCCTCTTATCGTCTGCCCAATCCACTCCCTCGCTTTCATTCTCAGAGGAGTTGGAGGGGTCCAACATTGAATAAAATTCCCCCCTGAATCCCCGAAATCTATATCTTTAATTGACTCCACCTCTTGATAGTGCTGCCGGAATGTTGCTTATCTATACTTTGATTAAAATTCTCCAAAATCAAACCTTCACCCAGGGAGGGTTGAGCAGAAGACCCTACCGCTTGTAAGGGATTGTGTACTTAAGCGATTCCAGTGTCTCAAGCTCCTCAAGTAGCTCTCCCAGCTCTTTTGTGTTGCCAGGTGCTGTATTACCAGCCATTCCTTCGTTTGTTAGCAATAAATCATTCCAAGGCAGCGCCAGTAAAGAATCTTTCTGCCCTGATACATCTGCAAATACTTTGTTGCAAGCAACAGTCATTATCACAGCACCAGGGGATATACTCGTTTAAGTATCCAGTGAAGCCTTACCTTTACCCACTTGCTTTTTAAAAATACTGGGTACTGTTCGTGGTTTTTGCACCAAGCTGCCACCCCTCTGCACACAGCCGGGAGAAGAGCCGCTATCCTCTTGGCGTGCTCCGGCGTCCCCGCCTCGGCCAACCAACTTGATTCTTTACTCCGCTGGAGAGGAAACAGGAGATGCCGGGGTTCTGGACGCAGCCACAGACGTTACCGCTGTGGCGCCCCGGGTCTTAGCGCCCTTGTTTACTGTCTTCGGAGCCATTACGATCCCTGATGGTCGCACTGCGAGTTCGTCCAGCCTCCGTCGCCGAATCCTCCACTGAAGCAGATATCGCTGAAAGTTTGGGGCGGGACACCGAAATCTACTGCAACCGATGTATGCAGTGCTCGGCGAAGTCCAGAGAAAATACCGCCACAGCATCACACGCTCGAGGCATCCATTTCCACGGGTAAGGAACGGAAGGGGGGAGAGGGGGTCTCGGAGGAGAGTCCGCATGCCACTCACTCAGTCGCCATTGCGACCGCCATCTTGCCTCCAACTCAGCAATGCTATTATTTGCTCTTTAGATTGATATTTTTATAGAGCAAATATTCCAAGATCAAGTAATTACACCAGTCAAGAGCAATGGATCTGAAATAAAGATAATGGCCTATGCCGATGATTTGACAGTGGTCACCACTAACCCAGTAAATGCAATCAGCCAAATTCAGAATTCAGCTAATGAATACGGCTGTAAAGCTGGCTATTTATTAACTGCAGGGAAAACCCAGGTCTTATGTGAGAGAATTTAGCCTGATATATGTTGTCCACTAGTTATAGTGGACACCTTGTATCAGTCCAAACAACCCCTTATTGGTTATAGGTTTAAGACAACCTTTATTGAAAGCTATCCTAGTGGTAGCTATAGAGAGCAGCCTTAAGGCTAAGTCTTGAAGGAATGTCAAGCAGCTTGTTTTACCAGCCTATAATCTCTTGAGTCACTAAATGAAAGATATCCACACCAGGTATATATATATAAAAAATATGTATTTATTACTAAACACACCCTCCTAGTCTCTTCATGAGACTAGAGGTCAAAACACATAAGCTACACTTCAATAATAACAGTAAAATAGCACAAATACACGTCAGACCCTAGGGGCGAGCCAAACCATATACTAAAATAGTGGTATAAGAACCACGACTTAACTAGACAAAAGGCCTAGAGCCTGTGGAATCGCTGGGACCCCAAGGAACCACCCAAGGTAGTGACACAAGGGACCCACGGAGGCCGTGTGCAGTGTGTGAACACAGCCGTGAGCACCCATTAGCTTCTATGGGGAAAGTCACGGTTAGATTTTTAAAGATTAGGGACACTTAGAATTGAGTCAGGACCAAACCCTTTTGGACTTAGGAAGTTCTAGGGCTAGCACCCATGGAAGCACTGGTGTACTCGTGTTACCTCACCTAGGGAAGCCGGGTGCATAGGTGTCAGAGGGGACAGAGTCTGAGTCACTTGCCAGTGACCAGGAAGACGATGAGCACATGCCCACCGATGTCGGGTGATTTCAGGTGAAGGAGGAGAAGCTTGACTCTTCAGCCACAAGGACCAGGAGCTGGCAAGGACAACCAGGAGCTGGATTCGAGCTGTCCCATGAAGGATGTCAAGTGCTGCAGCATCGGTGCCTGGATTGGACACAACAAGCCTTGGCAATAGCAACCCACGCAGAAACAAGAAAGATGCTTCGGTGCAGACCAACCAGGTCTGTGGGACTCACCACTTGGATGGGAGTCAGGGCACATCTGGAGCAACCAGGAAAGCCCAAAGAAATGCAAAGTTACCCCCTCAGGGACCCACCAGTCAACAGACCAGGGATCGCGAAGGGACCTCAAGATGAAACACAAAATGGCGGCCCACGGGTCACTCAGAATGACCAGGCCGACAATCTTCAGTGGATTCAGTGCTCAAGGTAGGGGCTACAAGTCAGCCCAAGCATGACTTCAAGAGACGTCGAGAAGTCAATACACTTGCAGAAATGCCCGGTTAACAGGAGTTCCGATTCCACGCTACTCACGAGGGCTACGCGTTTCAGCTTTGCTGGGGACGCGGGTCGGCCTCTGATATGTCTGGAAATCCTCTTCCTGGGCTGCAAATACTTTGGAGTCCAGCGGGAGCTTCAATAATGCAGACCAGCAAATTGCTTCGTTGGTGCCTGCCAAGCAGGGGAGTCACTCCTTGACCACAAGGGAGATTTATTCAGTCCTCTGATCTTGAGCTGAGCGTCGAAGGTCCAGGATTCAGCTTCAGAGTTTCGTCCAGGGTAATCTAAAGTCCTAAGTACAGGGGTCTCATACTTATACTAAGGCAGGGGGTTGGACATACTCTAGGGACCCATCTGTGGGAGGGTTTGGAAAGAGGGGTGGCTACACCCATTTCCTTTGTCCAGATTCATGTCAGAGCAGGGGCTGCAAGCCCCTGAACCGATTTGAGCTGGACCATGCACAGGGACACAAAATGTGCCCCTAACGCAGGACTTCAAAGCACTCAGAGAGTGCTCCCACCCAGCCCTAATACACATCAGCTTGTCTGGTAAGTGGTTACACCTCCCTGTGTCAGGAAACCTATTTTCCAGGCCTCCCCTGCCGGAGTTTCGGTCAGTAGCAGGAGGCCAGACCCGTGTCTGTGGCTGCAGCATCCATTTTGTGATGCCAGGGCTCTATTAGGTTTCTACCGGGTATACCAGTGCTGTCATGTCTCTCCCTCTAGAAGGGTGGGATCATACTCCCACCCTTCTAGAGCAATGCAGCCAGTCCAAAGTTAGCATTTACAGTTTGGTTATAATGCACTTAAGAGTATATGGTCAGGCTGCACTACAAACAGCATCAGAGAAGGGTCTCCGAACGCTGCAGAGGGGCTCTGCTCATGCAGGGGCACCCTCTCACATAAGAACCAAGCACTCTGCCTTCAGGATTGATAAGGCCTTCCATAGGAGTGACTTATAGGTTTATATGTGTGTATATAGGGGGAGATATAGTGAACCCATATCTCAGTAAGGGGTGCATGCCCCACCTTACCCAGGCTGCAGTAGCAGACCTGTGGTGTCATTTTGGGTGGCTTTCCAGGGGTGGCACAATACATGCTTCAGCCCCTGGTAGGCCTCTGTGCTACCTATGCCCTGGGTACATAGTATACCATATACTTGGGACTTATAAGGGCACCTCAGTTCCAATCTGAACTGTACCTAAAGTACATGGAATCATTTCAGAGAGGAAGCAGCGAGGCTGGGGCCCTGATTAGCAGGATCCCAGCCAGACTAAAGTCGAAAAACAGTGAAACACCAGCAAAAAGTGGGAGTAAAAATGTGAAGCAGATCCTACTCTCCTACACAACCCCCCCAAACACAGGGACATTAAACTAACCTTGACCAGTTGAGTCTTCATGTTCTAAGTGGAAATATCTGGAGAGTCCATCTGCATTGGCATGGTTACTCCCAGGTCCTTGTTCCACTGTATAATTCATCCCCTGTAGGGAAATGGACCAACTGAGCAATTTGGGATTTTCACCCTTCATCTGTTTTAGCCATAAGAGGGTTTATGGTCTGTTGGAACAATGAAGTGAGTACCAAATAAGTATGGCCTCAACTTCTTCAGAGCCCAAACCAAAGCAAAGGCCTCCCTCTCAATGGCTGACCAAAGTTTCTCTCTGGGGGTCAACCTTCTGCTTGCGAAAGCTACTGGTTGATCCTGACCTTCATCATTCAACTGTGACAGTACAGCCCCTACCCCCAACTCAGATGCATCTGTTTGGACAATGAACTTTTTGGAGTAGTCAGGACTTTGCAGAATGGGAGCAGTGCACATGGCCTGCTTCAGGTCATCAAATGTCTTTTGACAGCTAGCTGTCCACTGAACCTTTTGGGGCATTTTCTTAGAGGTTAAGTCATTCAGGAGTGTCACTATTGATCCATACCCCTTGACAAATCTTCTATAGTACCCAGTCAGGCCTAAGAAGGCTCTCACCTGAGTCTGGGTAGTTGGAGCAATCCAGTCGATTATGGTCTGGATTTTGCTCTGCAATGGTTGAACCTGGCCTCCACCTAAAAGGTGGCCCAGGTACACAACCTGACTCTGCCCTATCTGGCACTTAGAAGCCGTGATAGTTAGGCCTGCTTTTTGCAGGGCCTCCAAAACATTCCTCAGGTGGACCAGATGATCCTCCCAGGTGGAGCTAAAGACAGCAATATCATCTAGATGTGCTGCACTATAGTCTTCCAGGCGTGTAAGGACTTGATTCACCAACCTTTGGAAAGTGGCAGGTGCATTCTTCAAACCAAAGGGCATTACCACAAATTGATAGTGCCCACTAGGGGTAGAAAATGCTGTCTTTGGCTTTGCATCATCAGCTAGTCTGATCTGCCAGTAGTCAGCTGTCAGGTCAAATGTGCTTAGAAACTTGGCTGAGGCCAAAGTGTCTATTAGCTCATCTGCCGTGTGGATGGGATGGGCAACAGTGCTAGTGACTGCATTGAGACCCCGGTAGTCTACACAAAACCTAATTTTTCTCTTGCCATCTGTGGTGTGAAGTTTAGGTACCAGGACTACTGGACTAGCGCAAGGGCTACCTGAGGGTTCAATAATTGCCAAATCCAACATCTTTTGGACTTCTGTCCTTATACAGTCCCTGACTTGGTCAGGTTGCCTGTAGATCTTATTATTCATAGGCAGAATGTGCCCAATGTCCACTTCATGAGTGCACCAGGTGGTCTGACTTGGAGTCAGAGAAAACATATGTCTGAACTGGCTGAGAAGTTTTCTGCAGTCAGTTTGCTGCTGGGCAGTGAGGCTGCCTGCCAAGGCTACACCATCAACTGACCCATCATCAGGGTTCTGAGAAAGCAGGTCAGGGAGTGGGTCACTTTCTTCCTCCTGTCCTTCATCAGTAGCCATGAGCATCCCATGTCTGCCCTGTCAACATATGGTTTTAGTCTGTTGACATGAAGTTCCCTGTGGGGACTCCTGGGGGTTCCAAGGTCTACCAAGTAGGTAACCTCCCCTTTCTGTTCAACAATTATATGGGGGCCACTCTATTTGTCCTGGAGGGCTGCTGGGGCCCCAGGCTCCAACACCCCCACTTTCTGTCCTGGCTGGTAGACAGTCAGTACAGCATTTTGGTCATGCCAGGCTTTTTGTAATTCCTGGCTAGCCTCAAGGTTTTTGGTTGCCTTTTTCATATACTCAACCATCCTGGAGCGGAGACCAAGTACATAGTCTTCTATGTCCTGTTTGGGGGGGCTTGAGAGGTAACTCCCATCCTTCCTTAACCAGACACAATGGACCCCTGACAGGATGACCAAACAAAAGTTCAAAAGGGCTGTAACCAACCCCCTTTTGAGGCACCTCCCTAAATGCAAATAAAAGGCAGGGCAAGAGTATGTCCCATCTTCACCTAAGCTTTTCTGGGAGTCCTTTAATCATGCCCTTTAAGGTTTTGTTGAACCTTTCAAATAAACCATTGCATTGTGGGTGTACGGCTCTCACACCGCTTGACCTACCCCTAGTGGACAACCTGGTGATGAAATTTGAGTTTGAATCTGGCACTGCCCCATAAGTATGTGTCCTGCTCTATAGATCTCCTCAAAGGATGCCCCTATTTCCCTACTCCCTGGGTGAACAGATAGCTCACTTGGTAACCAACTATGGGAGGGTTATGCTGATTGGCGATTTCAACTATTGGGCCAATGACACCCTTGGCGGCCCCCAATCGGCTGAGTTGAGCGAGCTACTTTCAGGACTAAACCTAACCCAACAGGTACCCATGGCCACTCATATTAAGGGACATATTCTTGACCAGGTCTGGACTGTGAACATTACTATTTCTCCCGTCTCAGTCTCACCATCTACCTGGTCTAACCACCATATAATCCACTTCACCATTCAAGATAATGTAATGAATAAAAACCCTAGTTTAGCTAGGTGTACTCGGAGAAACTAGAACAAGATTGACAAATCTTCATTTCTTGATTCCCTCGTAAACTCGGCTCCCCCGGGCAATTCCCTACTTGACCTTGCTGATGCCCAGCTCACTAACTAGTTATTGGCCGCTAGTGATAAGTTTGCTCCCCTCAGGAATATTCACGCCCCTCGCCGCCATGATGCTCAAAAATGGTTTTCTACTGAATTAAAACACCAAAAACTAGCCCTAAGACAATTGTAAAGAAAGTGGTGAGGCAATTACAAACCTGAAGACAAACAGTCCTACTTAAACTTTTTGAAAACCTACAAAAAATCTATTTCAACGGCGAAAGCGGCACATTTTTCTTCTAAAATTCTATCAGCTACCAACCGCTCGAAAGAGATCTTTCACATTGTAAATGAGTTATCCAACCCCGAAAGAACCTTGTGTATGCCCCCCCTTCTCAAACTTTTTGTAATGCCTTAAACCTCTTCTTTATCGATAAAATGAAAAAAAATCAAGTCCAGCATCCCGGTTAGTCAAAGGCTGTCCCCTAGCCTCCCTCTCATCACTAAGAACAGTACTCTCTCGCATTTCCCCACAATATGTGAGCGTACTTTTTAAAATCTTCTTTCTAAAGTCAAATCCGGATCACCTACCGACTGCTGCCCTCCTAGCATTCTGAAGGAAATTTTCACTACCCTTCCTAGTCCTGCTTTAAATCTCCTAAACAAATCTCTATCCCAAGGCACCGTTCCTGCTACTTTTAAAGAGGCCATTGTTGTCCCCCTCTTGAAAAAGATGGGATCCGACCCGCTAGTTTTGACCAATTACCGCCCTATCTCTCTCCTTCCCTGTCTGGCCAAGATATTGGAAGCTTATGTCACAGGTTGTCTCACTGACTTCTTGAAGAAATCAGAATTCCTTGATTCTCATCAAGCAGGCTTCCGCCAGGCACACTCGCCCAAGGCGGTAATCCTTACAGTATTAGATACCCTCCGTAGTGAGGCTGATAGTGGTTCCTCACAGGCCCTCGTCCTGCTTGATCTCTCCGCTGCCTTTGACACGGTCGAACATTCTCTTTTGGTCGACCATGTCAGGGACGCTGGAATCTCGGGTCCTGCCTTAAGGTGGATCAACTATTTTTTGTAAAATCGCTCCCAGGCAGTTCGCACTGCTCAGTTCACTGCCCCTAGAGTCAAAATCTCTTGTGGAGTCCCTCAGGGCTCTTCCCTCTCTCCCCTGTTGTTTAATCTGTACCTCCTCCCACTTGTCCGAGCCCTGAAGGAGCGCAAAGTCTGCACTTTCAATTATGCAGATGATTTTCAACTCATCTTCTCCATTAGTAATTCTTCTGAGTCGATCCATGCTTTTCAATCTACCATGTTGTTCATCAGTCAATGAATGAACGATAACCATCTGAAACTTAATCTGGACAAAACTGAGCTAATTCTAACTGGTGGCATTGATAAAAATCCTTGTGGACCCCATTTCTGGCCCGGAGAGCTGGGCCAGTCCCCTGTTTCTTCTAGCTCGGGTGAAAGCCTTGGGGTGGTCATTAGTCAAGATCTTTCTCTGAAGCCCCAGATTAGATCTGTGATCTCCACCTGTTTTTTTCAACTTCGAAAAATAAAGAAAATCTGTAAATTTCTCACTCACGATGCTCGGATACAGGTGATTATTGCCTTGTTCATGTCGCATGTCGACTACGCCAATTCATTATATTTTGGCATCCCTCTCTATCTCTTAAAACGCTTACAGATGGTACAAAACCAAGCAGCGCGTCTGATTACTCACCAGCCTCGGCATCATCACATCACCCCACTCTTGAAGCAACTTCATTGTCTGCCGGTTGCTCAGCGGTGTGCCTTTAAGATTGGATGTCTTATTTTTAAGTCACTTAACGGTAACAGCCCGAATTTCATCAACAACATGATTAATAAATATGCTCTCACACGTAACCTTCGCTCAGCGCACAAAAATCTTCTTCTTATCCCCCTTTTAGACTGAAGCGCACCGGTGGTGCCAGGTTTTCCACCTTGGCCCCCTCCTTTTGGAATTCTCTCCCATCTGAAATCCGTTTCTCCACCAATCTCCTTGGCTTCAGAAATCTCTTAAAAACCTGGCTCTTTCGACAGGCTTTCTAAATTCATTCTAAGGGACCTGGATTTCTACCTAACCAGTGCCATGAAAACTCCCCGGTGTACGTGCGCTCTATAAATTCCTATTGACATGACATGACATGACAGGGTATGGTGAACTTGTAGTTCACTCCACACTCCTTCCACATAGCAGTCAATTAACTAGACATGAAGTTTGCATCCCTGTCAGATACTACTTCCTTAGGAAAGCCTACTCTTGAGAATACACCCAAGAGAGCTCTTGCCACCACAGGTGCTGTAGTGGTCTTTAGGGGTATTGCTTCTGGGTACCTGGTGGCATGGTCCACCACCAACAGTATAAACCTGTGCCCAGATGCTGTCTGAGGATCCATGGGACCAACAATGTCAATCCCCACCCTCCCAAAGGGAACCCCCACCACAGGTAGTGGTATCAGGGGGGCCTTTGTGGTTCCACCTGCCTTGCCACTGGCTTGGCAGGTCACACAGGAGCGACAAAACTCCTTAGTCTCTTAAGACATGTGGTGCCAGTGAAAGTGAGGGACAATTCTGTCCCAAGTCTTGTTCTGGCCCAGGTGTCCTGCTAGGGGAATATCATGGGCTTGTATCAATAGGAAGCCCCTAAACTTCAGAGGTATAACCAACCTCCTGGATGCACCAGGCTTGGGGTCTCTACACTCTAAATGACGGAGTCCATCATCCCAATGAACTTTATGGGTGCCACTAGCATTCGCAGCAGCCTCATCAGCAGCTTGCTTTCTGAGGGGTTCAAGAGAGGGGCAGATGTTCTGCTCCTGGCTCAGATCAGACCTGGAAGGGCCCCCTGTCCCCAAGAACTCAACCTGGTCAGGTTCAAGCTCCTCTGGGACAGTTCCTTCTTCAGGCTCAAGATCATATCCCTGAGAAGACTGATCTGCATTCTCAGTCAGGTGGGAAGGCACTGCCTTAACCCTACTGCTCTTCCTCTTGGGAGGCACCTGGTCCATTATTCCAGAATCTGCGGCCTGTACAACTTTAGACATTTTGGCCTTTGACCTAGTCACAGCAAAGACATGAGCAGGGATCCCTAACATTTCTGCATGTGTCCTGAGCTCCACTTCAGCCCAAGCTGAAATCTCTAGATCATTGTCAAGCAAGCACTGTACTGGTAGGTCTGCACTTACCACAACCTTCTTAATGCCAGTTACCCCTCCCCAGGATAAGTTAACAATTGCCACCAAATGGTCTGTTCTGACATTGCTAGCATTGGTCACTTGCTACATTTCATCAAGTATAATCTGCCCAGGATCCACAAGATCTTTTGTCACCATTGTGACACTTGCTCCTGTGTCCCTGAATGCCCAAGCCTCTACTCCATTTATTAAAGGCTGTTGTCTGTATTTACCCAGATTACTGGGACTAACAAAGGGGAAACTATCAATGCCCCCATCACAGACTAACACAGCCTGAGTTGGAACTCTGACTAGGCCAGAGTCCATCTCAGAACCCAGGGTCAACGCTACTACACCCTTATTCTGGACTTTGTCACCACCTATTGTAGCTGTACTAGGGGGAACAGTTGCCTTAGGGGCAATGGTGGCTGGAGTAGATTCTTTGGACTTGGTGCAGTCACTGGTCCAGTGAGTTTTCTGTTTACAGATTTTGCACCAAGGCTTCTTTCGGTCTTTTCCCTTGTTAGACTGTGAATCCCCACCTGAAGAAGATTTTTGGGGGCCTTGTGAAGACTTCTGGTCTTTACCCTTCTCCCCACCCTTATCAGAGTTTTTAGGATCTTGCTTCTTGGGTTCACCACCTTGGTTCTGTACCTTCTGCCTCACCCTGGTTCTGACCCACTTGTCTGTCTTCTTTTCCAATTCTCGGGGAGAGGTCAGATCTGAGTCTACCAGGTACTGGTGCAACAGCTGATTCTGTCCAATTATTAAGGATCTGCTCCCTCATAATCAAATTGTACAATCCTTGATAGTCATGCACTTTACTGCCCAGTAACCAACCTTCCAGAGCCTTAGTAGCACAATCTACAAAGTCTACCCAGTCCTGAGTCTGTGCCTTTTGAGTATCCCTGAACTTTAACCTGTATTGCTCAGTGGTTAGGCAAAACTCATCAATTAAGACACTCTTCAGACTTTTGTAATCATCTGACTCCTCTTCTCTAACAGTGAGGAGTTTATCTCTACCTTTGTCTGCAAAGGAGAGCCATAAGATTGCTGCCCACTGCTCCTGGGGGACCCTTTGTACTTTACAGGCCCTTTCCAGTGCAGTTATCCATTTGTGGATGTCATCCCCACTCTGGTAGGGAGGGACAATCTTATTCAGGTTTCTATGGTCATGAGACCTTTCCCTATCACTAGGGATGTTGCTGCCACCATGGTACTCTAGTCCCAACTTGTTTCTAGCTCTGAAGAGCTCTAGGGCCTCCTTATCTAGGGCTACCTGCTTTCTTCTGATTTCAAGCTGAGCTTCCTCATACTTAAGCAGTCTCTCCCTTCTCTCCTGAGAGGTTTCCCTCCTATGAGAGGAGATTGAGGTCCCTACAGATGAGTTAGAATGGTTAGACTCCACTGAGGGAGATCTTGACCTTCTTGGCCCACCACCAACTCTCCCAGGAGGGACAAAGAGGGGTCCATTTTGGTCCTCTCCATCACTGTCTAAGGGAGCTGAATTTTCCAGATCCAGATCATTGTCATCTTCCTGGCCAGCCTCAGAGGTCAGGTCATGGGGAATTTCACCCCTAGGCCTTTCCTCAGGTGCTGTCCCACCCACTCTGCCTACCCCACCAGACCCTGAAGATCTGTTATGGTCATCCAGCCTGAGTACCTCTGAGATGCTGGTTGGTTGGACTTTTGCCTGTCTTCAGTTTCCTAGTTGTGCATAATGGTCTCAGTTCCATGAATGTGAGTCTATCATACTGGGAATCCTGAAGCCCATTGGCCTCTGGCAAGGACCTACTGGTTCCTGACCTTGAAGACATTACTAGTGTGGTGTGGTGTATTGCACTACCTACTCTAGTGTGACCTACTAAACTCTCTTGAGTTGTAGAAAGGGTGTGCTATCCCTTAACACACAACTCTAAGTTCAGTAGAACTTACTGTATTCTAAAGCTTGTATTATATGTACCTAGGGTACCTTTAGTAGTTTTCAGTTAGTTACTCAATTGAGATTATCTGGTAAAACAATAGCAAGCTGGAATCCCACACGCTGCACACCCATGTGAGAAGTTGGCCTGATATATGCTGTCCACTAGTTATAGTGGGTGCCTTGTATCAGTCCAAACAACCCCTCATTGGTTATAGGTTAAAGACAACCTTTATTGAAAGCTATCCTAGTGGTAGCTATGGAGAGCAGCCTTCAGGCTAAGTCTTAAAGGAATGTAAAGCAGCTTGTTTTACCAGTCTTTAATCTCTTGAGTCACTAAATGGAAGATATCCACACCAGGTATATATATAAAATATATGTATTTATTACTAAATACACCCTCCTAGTCTCTTTATGAGAGCAGAGGTCAAAACACATAAGTTACCTTTCAATAATCACAGTAAAATAACACAAATACACGTCAGGCCCAAGGGGCGAGCCAAACCATATATTAAAATAGTGGTATAAGAACCGCGACTTAACTAGACACAAGGCCTAGAGCCTGTAGAATTGTTGGGACCCCAAGGAACCACCCAAGGTAGTATCCAAACCCTTTTGGACTTAGGAAATTCTAGGGCTAGCACCCACAGGAGCACCGGAGTACTTGTGTTACCTCACCCAGGGAAGCCGGGTGCATAGGTGTCTTTTGGTGTCGGGTCGTGATGTCGATTTCAATGGGAGCTGGCGAAGAAGTGCTGCTGCTGTGAAGATGCGAAGTGTCCGAAGAGATCCAAGCCTGGATCGAAGATGAGAAGAACCTGAAAGCAGACGGGGACAGAGTCTGAGTCACTTGCCAGTGACCAGGAAGGCGATGAGCAGATGCCTACCGATGTCGGGTGATTTCAGGTGAAGGAGGTGAAGCTTGACTCTTCAGCCACAAGGACCAGGAGGTGTCAAGGATGACCAAGAGCTGGATTCTAGCTGTCCCACAAAGTATGTCATGTACTGCAGCATTGGTGCCCAGATTGGACACAACAATCCTTGGCAACAGCAACCCGCGCAGAAACGAGAAAGATGCTTCGGTGCAGACCAGCAAGGTCTGTGGGACTCACCACTTGGATGGGACTCAAGGCACATCTGGTGCAACCAGGAAAGCCCAAGGAAATTCTAAGTTATCCCCTCAGGGACCCACCAGTCAACAGACCAGGGATCGCAAAGGGACCTCGAGACAAAACACAAAATGGCAGCCCACGGGTCACTCGGAATGACCAGGCTGACAATCTTCGGTGGATTCAGTGCTTGAGGTAGGGGCTACCAGTCAGCCCAAGCATGATTTCAAGAGACATCAAGAAGTCAATGCACTTGCAGAAATGCACGGTGAACCGGAGTTCTGGTTCCACGCTACTCACGAGGGTTGTGGGTCTCAGCTTTGCTGGGGACGCGGGTTGGCCTCTGAGATGTCTGGAAATCCTCTTCCTAGGCTGCAAATACTTTGGAGTCCAGCGGGAGCTTCGATAATGCAGACCGGCAAATTGCTTCGTTGGTGCCTGTCAAGCAGGGGAGTCACTCCTTGACCCCAAGGGAGATTTCTTCAGTCCTCTGAGCAGAGCGTCGAAGGTCCAGGATTCAGCTTCAGAGTTTTGTCCAGGGTAATTTAAAGTCCTAAGGACAGGGGTCCCATACTTATACTAAGGTAGGGGGTTGGACATACTCTGGCGACCCACCTATGGGAGGGTTTGGAAAGAGGGGTGGCTACACCCATTTCCTTTGTCCAGTTTCACACCAGAGCAGGGGCTGGAAGCCCCTGAACCAGTTTGAGCTGGACTATGCACAGGGACACCCAATGTGCCCCCAGTGCAGGACTTCAAGGCACTCAGAGAGTGCTCCCACCCAGCCCCAATACACATCAGCCTGTCTGGTAGGTGGTTTCACCTCCCTGTGACAGGAAACCTATTGTCCAGGCCTCCCCTGCCGGAGGTTCGGTCAGCAGCAGGAGGCCAGACCCGTGTCTGTGGCTGCAGCATCCATTTTGTGATGCCAGTGCTCTATTAAGTTTCTACCGGGTATACCAGTGCTGTCATGTCTCTCCCTCTAGAAGGGTGGGATCATACTCCCACACTAGTTACTGGTGTGGGCGTATGATTCCAAGGTGTTTGACACCAAACACGACATGTTTCCATGCAGCCCGTCCAAAGTTAGCATTTACCGTTTGGTTATAATGCACTTAAGAGTATATGGTCAGGCTGCACTACAAACAGCATCAGAGATGGGTCTCCGAATGCTGCAGAGGGGCACCCTCTCACATAAGAACCAAGCACTCTGCCTTCAGGATTGATAAGGCCTGACATAGGAGTGACTTATAGGTTTATATGTGTGTATATAGGGTGAGATATAGTGAACCCATATCTCTGTAAGGGGTGCATGCCCCACCTTACCCAGGCTGCAATAGCAGACCTGTGGTGTCATTTTGGGTGGCTTTCCAGGGGTGGCACAATACATGCTTCAGCCCCTGGTAGGCCTCTGCGGTACCTATGCCCTGGGTACATAGTATACTATATACTAGGGACTTTTAAGGGCACCTCAGTTCCAATCTGAACTGTACCTACAGTACATGGAATCATTTTAGAGAGGAAGCAGCTAGGCTGGGGCCCTGAGTAGCAGGGTCCTAGCCAGACTAAAGTAAAAAAACAGTGAAACACCAGCAAAAAGTGGGGGTAAACATGTGAAGCAGATCCTACTCTCCTACACAATGCAACTCTAAAGCCTTGTGTAATGACCCTCGAATATTAAATGAGGTAATCTATCTTGGTATTAAAATCAGTAGTAAAGTAGAAGCAATCTGGAATATAAACATGATCCCCATGATTGATAAGATCAGCTCAGAGCTACGTAATTTAGATAGGTTTCACTCAACCCTTATAGGAAGGTGTAACATACTTACGATTGTTATGCTTCCTAAGGTTCTTTATGTGTTTAGATTAATCCCATTAGCAATTGAAGATTCACTTTCAAAGAAAGTAGACTGTATATTTAGTAATTATGTATGGAAGTGTTCAAATATTTGACTCTCCCTTAAATTTCTAGCATTACCACAAGATCGAGGTGGATGGTCTGTTCCTAATCTTAGATATTATTATTATGCAACCTTTTTACAAGAAATGGCTCTAGTGATTCTACCAGGTGTGGGCAGCAGCCAATACGCTGTAAATAGGGACCACCCCTCGATCTACGAGTTAGCAATAGGAAGAAATGCACAAGGAGTACTTTTACGACAACTAGAGCCCAGCTATTATGAGAAAACTAAATTTAAGATCATAATTACAATCTGGAGTATATGGAAAAGAATGGTAGAGCTTACGAAGATTTTGAAATTCAACAGGTATACGCCATTGTGGCGATCCCCCCTCTTTCCTGCATTAATCTACGATAATCTGGCCAAGCAATGGGAAGATAGAGGAATATTGAAGTTGGGGATATTTATTTTAATGAACAAAGGCTGTTGTTCTTTGAGCTGCAGCAAAGGTTTGGCATAGCGACCGGAACACACTTTAAATACAGATAGCTTACCTGCTTTGTAAATCAAATTAATGAAGAGAGATCTTCCCTATGCAGGAATTTGCTAATAGAAACCATGTCTCTGCCGCAGTCAAGAATCAAAAATATATATAAGATCTTGAGAGATACTCTTTCTGATGACCTTGAGGCAGTAGAAACCAAATGGGTTACTAAAGTAGGAGATCCCGACATCAATGTGTATAACTCATTAGCTTTAGCCAAAGGGACGTTCCTTGCAGCTAATTTGAAAGCTCAGCATTACTATACGGTATGTGACCTCTATTTCAACCCTGCAAAATTACATCGGTGGGGTAAAAGAGAGGATGATAATTGCCCGTGATGTGATCAAGGGCCAGCAGATATAGTACACATGTTCTACGGCTGTGAGAAACTGAATCCATTGATTAAGCAGATAGGGGAATTCTTGTCAGCTGCAATTGACACGTGTATTAATATAACTCCAACCCTAATGTTGCTGGGATGTGATGAGAAGGCTCAAAGTGATCGTCACAAGGACAGGTTTGTCTTTGTCTCAATAGCGGTAATTCGATTCCTTATTGAAACACACTGGAAAGATGCAGATCCCCCTCAGTTTTGTGCTTGGCTAGGTCGCTTGCTGGCTATTTACCATCTTGAGAAAGCTCTATATAAGTGCAAAGGTCGTAGCGCAAAAAGGCGAGGTAGGGCAATTTGGGCCCCTATGAATAACTGGATTACAAAGCAAAATATTTTTTAAAGAGAAAGGGTAAATCACAATTTATTTTCTTCTCTGGTTAAAGACCCTATGAAATGAAATAATACCCATGAATCTATTGATTTTAGCTCTGTTCTGGGCCTTTGTCTTCTCATTTTTCCTCTTTTCCCGTTCTGATTGAATTGTTATCGGAAATACATATGAATTTGCTCTTGCGATATATGGTTTTAGCTATATGTATATATTATAATGCTTATGAAGTGTAAATGCTTTGCCTATTAATATACTCTCTCCAAAAAAAAAAAAGAAAGAAGCAAGTGCAGAGGAAACAAACCAACAGAGGTGCAAAAAGAGGCAAGTGAGATGCAGAAGGGGACAAGAGAACTGCAGAAAGATACAAGAGAGTTGCTGAAACAGGCAAAAGGGATGCAGAAAGAGGAAGCAGGTGGGCAGACTGAGGCAAGAGATGTTTAGAAAGAGGCAATAGGGGTGCAGAAAGAGGCAAGTGAGGTGCAGAAAGAAGCAAGATAAGTGCAGAAAGAAGCAACAGAAGTGCAGAAAGAGGGAAGAGGGGTGGAGAGAGAGGCAAGAGGTGTACAGAAAGAAGCAAGTCAGGTGCAGAAAGAAACAAAAGAAGTGCAGAAAGAAGGAACAGAGGTGCAGAAAGAGGCAAAAAAGGTGCAGAAAGACATAAGATGGGTACAGAAAAAGGCAAGAGAGGAGCAGAAAGAGGGAAGAAGGGTGCAGAAAGAGGAAAGAGGGTACAGAAAGAAGCAAACGAGGTGCAGAAAGAGGCAACAGACATGCAGAAAGAGGCAAGAGAGATGCTGCACGTAGAAGAGATTTGCATAAAGAGGCAAGAGAAGTGCAGAAAAAGAAAGAAATGTGCAGAAAAAAGATACAGAAATGCAGAAAGAGGCAAGAGAGGCGCAGAGAGAGGCGCAGAAGGAAGCAAGAGTGGCTTGCACACCATTAGTACCAATTTAACACCCACAATTAGCAATAAGGTGACCCTCCTAGGTTTGCAAAGGGCCTTCTTACATGCTGTAACACTTGTCGCTGCATTTTTGGTAACGTTTGAGCCGTTGGAGCTAGAAACAAGGCTTTTTTTGTTGAAATCTAAAGATTAGGGAGCAGATGATGAATTATGTGGCTAATGCGGAAAATATATATTTGTGTGAAAGTAGGTGCAGCCAAACAGTCACATAATTCCAGTGGCCCTACTCATACATCTGACTAGGTCCAGAAGTGCTCCTCAGTGATTCCTTCTTTTTTTGTCTCATTGAGTTCATAGTTGAGCTTCTATGGAAACGAGGAAGTCTAAACCTGACATTACCACTCCACAACACAGACTACCATACCACATAATTACTCTCCATAACATATAATCCCACTGTACATAATTCCTATAAAATAAATACCACATACTTTCTATCCACATAATTTCACTGCACAACTTCCCACATAAGTCCACTACACACAACATACATCCACTCCACTCCGAAAAACATAAAAAACTTTTACATTTACATTGCCAATAGTTCTAACTCTCGCAAATGCGAAACCTATAACATTGCAAACACTTCTTTAACTAGTAGTCGCGTTTGCAGAGTGGTGGAGAAAGGAATTCCGCTGAGTAGGACTTACAGGAGGTACCAGGAGGGCTTCTTGGCCCCCAAAGTCCCTCAGGAGTAAATTGGACTTTTTCCCCCCATTCCGCGTTTGCAGAGTGGTGGAGAAAGGACAGCATAGCCTCCGAAGACGTCTTAGCAATCCCACTCTGCGGGACTTACTGGAGGTAACAAGAGGGGTAGTTGGCCACCAAGGACATCCTTGGGGGCCAACTATCCCTCCTATTACCTCCAGTAAGTCCCACACAGCAGGATTGCTAAGTTCTCAGACTAGGCCAAGCCTCCTTTGCCCACCACTCTACAAACACGCTCCCTGGAGCGCTCTTGGATGGGGATTGAAGTCCTCTTTGCTGCTAGGGGTCCTTTAGTGGCCAACTAGCCTACCTCTTACCTCCAATAAGACCCACACAGTGGGATTGCTGAGAGGTGGACAAAGGCCATGCCCCCTTTCTCCACCACTCTGCAAACGCGCCCCCTGGTGCATTATAAATTGGGGGATTAAGTCCCCTTGAATACGTAGGGTCCCTGGGGGCCAATTAGCCCACCAGGTACCTCCAGTAAGCGCCACACAGCTGGATTGCAGAGAGGTGGTCTGAGGCCACGCCCCCTTTTTATACCACTCTGCAAAAGCGCCTCTTGGTGCACTGCTGCTCGGGGGATGGAGCCCACTTGTGTCCTAAGGTCCTCAGGACACAAGAGGACCTCATCGCCCCACCACCATTGCGCCAAGAGGTGCGTTTGCAGAGTGGTGTAAAAAGGGCGGTGACCTCGGGCCACCTCTCTGCAACGCAGCTCTGTGGTGCAAACTGGAGCTACCTCATGGGATAGTTGGTCCCCAGGGACCCCCAGTATTCAAGAGGAATTAATTCCCCAACTTAGGGTGGGGGCGGGGCCTCTGGCGAGATGCAGCTTTTAAAAAATATTTTGTTTTCAGAAGGGGCTGCGTGGCCACCCTTCTTTTACTATTTTTTGGACCCTGGGGACCCCATCCCCCTGGGCCTGACCCCTTTTTATAATTTTTTTTAAACGGGAAGGGGGCCGTGTGTCCTCCCTCCCGAATCCAATTTAGGCCCTGGGGACCTCATCCCCCGGGGCATAGCCAGACTTTTATTTTTTTTCATTTTTATTTGGAGGGGGGCCGCGTGGCCCCCCCGCCTAAGGCCAATTATGGCCCGGGCACCCCATCCCCTGGGGCCGGCCTTTCAGTTTTTTTAATTATTGGTAGGCTTTCCTGTTTTCAGTTTCTATTTTTGGTAAATTCTGGTGGGGTTTTTTCAGTTTTTTCAATACCTTAAAAAACAGTGGTTATCAGTGGTTACACATTTTTGCGCCATTAAAAACAACAGAAACAGTGTTTTTCCGGTGTTTATGGAATTTTAATTTAATTTTAATTATTGCTTGCTTTCTGCACTGACAGTGCATGTGTATAGGTAGTGTGTGCACAGGGTATATGAGGACCAAATACATTTTTACTGCACCAGAATGGACTATTAAGTCAATAGCATTCTTCATTAACTCTGAAGATTGTAAAGATGCTTTCAGCAAACACTCTAGCAAGTGACAAGAATCTCTTACAGGGAAGCACTTCAGCTCAGGTATCGATTTTGACAGGACATCATACAACTTGTTTATATACGTAGCTGAATTACTGAAAACACAAACAATATCACTCCAATCCTAATTGAACTTGGTAGGAACTTTTTTCAGCAGCATTCCAAGTGACACTGTGTTCCATGTTTACCAAACGCCTGGTGTCATGTTTTCACCACTATCCCAGATGCTTGGTGACAACATTCGTTTCACACATACCTGTCACTACATCTTGCATTGAATGTTTGAAAACTGGTCTGTTTGGCAATTCACTTACAATCAATACTGACTCACTAGAAAGGGGGACAGATGTATCAAAGGACTTCACCCATTCTCTGTCTATGGGTAAATGTGATGCTACATATTAGGAAAGATTCTAATTAATCCAGCCATTTCACCTATCAGTGAAGTCAAATGTAGCCAAAATTTCAAATATGATTTTGATATTTCCCAATTGTCTACAGTTTATAAAATAACTAAATAAGACCTAAAAATGCATCTAAACACTGCATCTTTAGACCAAAGACCACAAACCTAAAAAAAAAGCAGAAGGAAGAAGAGACAATGTTTCATTGACATCTCTAAACAGCAAAACTCAAGCAGAATAATGTTAGCCCAGTCTATCTTGATACTACCTTGTATAACAAAGTTACATTGTATTGGCCCCTTAAGGACGAAATAAAAATGACTCTTTCACTCATCTTTTCCTTTCTTTGAATGGCACTTAGTTTGTGGTTGCAAAGGTGTTTTTTCAGTGTTTATATGATTACACGAGTGATGGCTATTTTCCTTTCGGTGGGGTTTTATCAGTTATTATAGGTTTAAACCTAAAACCAAATAGCCTAATTATTGGGGAGGGGGGCCGCGTGGTCCCCCTCCCAGGCCACTCTGGCCCCAGAGACCCCATCCCCCGGGGCCTGGCCTCTCCCATTGGGGACCTTTGGGGAGCCCCAATGCCACCACAGTACCACCAGCTCCCCGCCTCCTGCGGGAGCCGGCATTGCTTTTGCACAAGAGGAGCTGCTGACATGCAGCTCCCCTTGTACAAAAGCAATCCTGCTTTTCCTGCTCTCGCTTCACTGAAGCAAAGCAGAGTTTGCTATGAGCCGTGTCCCACCCTGTAATAGCAAACGGCAATGTCCTGGGGTGAGCACCCCAGGAAATTGCAGGAGCCGGCCCTCGGGGGTGGTGGTCCCCGGGGCCTGGGGGTCCGTAGTGGACTCCCTAATTTAAGTATAGAGTGCCCCGGGAAGGTGGTGGGCCTGGGGGCGTGTGGGGGGGGCTCAAACCCCCCACACATCTTTTTATTAAAAAACAGAGCCCCAGGGAGGTGGTGGTCCCCGGGGCTGCGGGGAGGCAGCGTGCCCCCTGCATATAATTTGCAAAGCCCCGGGGAGGTGGTGGTCCCTGGGGCATGCGGGGGCTCCCACGGGCCCCCGCTATATGATTTGGGATTGCCCCCGGGACCTGGTTCACCTGGGAGCTTAACAGTAACGAAGCACGGGAGCCCGCGCTTCGTTTTATTTTTATTTTTGCGGCAGGATTCGCGCACCCAGCGCAAATTCTGCTGTTTTAAAAAAAAAAATGCGTTGTTTGGCCATGGGGGTCCCAGGGACCCCCTCAGTAGGCCTAGGGGTCAGGGTGTTTCTACCCTGCCCTCTTTCTTGTAATTAAATATTTTTTTCACTGTTTTCTTGTGACTCGGTTATCGAGTCACAAGATGGCTGCCAACCCTTCCTGGTTTGGAGTGTTGGCAGCCAAGCAGAAATCAGCTTGTGCTCGGGGGGAGTCGCGACTCCTTCTCTGTGCTCAGATATCAATATTTTTATCTTTTAAATTTCACAGGAACTACTGAACGGATTTACACCATTTAAAAAAAAGGTCGCTTTCTAAACCAAGACCAAGAAATTTGCAAAATTTGGTGTAATTCCGTTCAGCAGTTCGGGCTGTAGCCGTTTCAAAAATTTCCTATAGAAATTAACATCGGGAAATCACATTTTAGGACCCTCCTTTTTGGTCAGCCCCCACTTGACGAATCACCCTGAAACTTTTAGGAGCTGACCTGAGCGCCACATTGGTTTTTAAAACTTTGTGAAGTTTCGTCAACTGGCGCCAAAGATATTGGCAAAACAAAAAAAGCTTTTTGAATAGAAACGAGGTCCTAACTATAACCACCTGCCATTACATTCACTGCAGGCCCTCGTAATTCCTTCTCGCCACACACGGACACAGACCACGAAGTAAGTGCTATTTTTTATATATTTATTTTGACGCCGCCATAACGCGTTTTAACTCCTCAAGAGTCTTGATCACATGACATCATTGTGGTTGCATTTTTTCATTTTTAAAGTGATATAGGGCTTTTGAGATTCGTGCAAAGAGTAAACATATCTATGGACATAGAAGAAATACTTTTCAGTGCGTTTTTATCCCAACTGCGTGAATGTTTTAGTCGATATGCCTTGTTAGATTTTTTACAGCAGTATGTAAATAATACATTATTAAAATGCACAACCTGCAATATCCGTATATATAAATATACCTTTTCAATTGAAACAGATTGCAATGTATAAAAAAAAGCTCCATCTAGAATATGCATATTACTTTGTTATGCAGTATCTTCCTATGGATCACAATCCTTAATTGTTTTCATCGTAATCTGCTTATGTAAACAATATTCATTAATAATTGCGTAAAATGCATATATAAAAATCGAATGCAAGCAGACCGTATTTTAGTAATGTGCAAAATACAATTTTTGATACGCAATCAATGTTTTTCTGCAGGCTAATCTTGTATTTCATCATTAGTCCTAATGTGCAAAGAAGTGCAAATAAAGTGTCAGTGCCTAAGTGCTTAAAAATGTTTTTCTCTCCTATTGTACAATTTTGATGTTCCATTGTACCTGCTGACATTGTATCAATATTAGTATTTCAACAGTGGTTGACCCTTTGTAAATCATATGATCTGCTCACTTGGTGGTTTCAATACCTTATGATAGAATTCATATAGATGTAAAGTGTCTGCAGTTAAATCT
Organism: Triturus cristatus; assembly: GCF_964204655.1. Classification (NCBI taxonomy): domain Eukaryota; kingdom Metazoa; phylum Chordata; class Amphibia; order Caudata; family Salamandridae; genus Triturus; species Triturus cristatus. The sequence goes on along the minus strand of NC_140579.1, from coordinate 1,015,270,059 downwards.
GCTTAATTTATTCATGTTCCTGTTTCTTTCCCCTTTGTTCTTTTTATGATTTAATAGCAGCTGATTTTATGTAGGTTTGGTCACATATGTTTAGATATTAAATATTAAATATATAAGTATATATAAATATATAAATATCTTAAAAACATTCTGTGTAAAATAGAAACAAATCTGTAAAAAAATCCTTATTGTATTGAATATACCAGTGTATTTATCTTTTGATACATGGATTTTAGAGGCAGGTGTACATGTCCTCTGTATTGTTCAACCCTCATGGAGATTTAGAATCCATTTCAAGGATATATCTTGACTCGAGTCTCCGCAGCGTGGCCTCCCTATTACCTCCTGTTCCGCTAGGGGGAACTGAGTCTACCAGACAGTATTTTAAATGTTGACTCCTTGAGTTATGGTATTCCTTGAAACGTCTTGTGACAGGGTATGTGTTGGCCTGGTTTGCGATTACTCTAATGTGTTGAAGTACTCGCTTGTGGGCCTGTAGTTTTGTACTTCCTATCTATTGTAGCCCACAGGGACACACTAGAACATATACAACATACTCTGTTTTGCAAGTGAGTAGTTTGTTGATTTTAATCTCCTCATGGCTGAACGGTGTTGTGTATGAGGTCTTATTAATACCTATTTGGCCTGCTTTGCATATCTTGCACCTGTAAAATCCCTTGTGAGACTTCAGCCAGCCACAGCTTTCAATCAGTTCTGGACTTGTTTTCATTAGTTTGTCCCTCATTGAGGTTGCCCTTCTGTGTGTAATGGCTACCTTGTGTGATAAAGTATGACCTATTACAGGATCACTCAATACCAGTGGCCAATTACGTGTGATGATGTTACGTAATTCTTTGTGTTGTCTACTATATTCCATGATTATTCTGAACTCCTCAGTTTTGGATTCAGCTTGAGGAGTTAGAATCACCTGTTGATATCGCTGATTTATAGGTGCACAGGCTCTCCCCAGAGTTCTTTGGAAGTGCCTGCTGTTGTTGTCGGGCCTTCTGAGGGACTGCTTGTCGCAAGGAGCTGGAAGTGCGACTCAAGGGGGAGAAGTGTGCCGCCGTCGGAGCTGTTGTCGTCCCATCTCGTAAAGGGTGTCGCCGCTGCAGCATCGCATCGAGCGGAAGCGTCTCGCATCATCCAGGAAGTGTCTCACAACGCCAAAGAAGCGTGTCGCCATCGCAGCCATCGTAGCTGACGCATCGCACCACATCAAGAGAAGAGTCTCGCATCGAGGAAGAAGCGTGTCGCCATCGCAGCCATCGTAGCTGTCGCATTGCACCGCATCAAGAAAAGCGCCTCGCATCTACGGAGAAGTGTACCGCCGTCGGAGCTGCTGTTGTCGCATCGCGTAAAGGGTGTCGCCGCTGCAGCTGATGCATCGAGTCGAGTCTTCTCGCAACATCGGAGAAGCGTGCCGCATCTGGAAGATCTTCACGTCTTTATTTCTTTGCACCAAAAACTTCATCACATCAACATCGTTGCAACACTTTCGTTGCCCTGCGTGTCGCATCTAAAAGGTACATTGACTTAAAGTGTCGCATTTAAGAACTTAAAAGAACTAAGCAACCTTCTACTATGTAAAGTAGCAGTATTGTGTATTTTTGTCGTTTAATGGTCTTGTGATAACTCTATATAAAGAATACTTATTTTTGATATAAAACCTGTGTGGTGTCCATCTGTAGTGTTGTCACTGGGTTACTGTATGTGTTCACAAATGCTTTACACACTGCCTCTGAGATAAGCCTGTCTGCTCATGCCAAGCTACCAAGGGGGTGAGCAGGGGTTATTTTAGGAGTGTACCCCCTACCCTGACTGGAGGAAAGGTTCCCTGCTTGACACAAGTACCTACCTGTGCCAACCAGAGAACCCGGATTCTAACATTGGTGGTCAGCGGTGAGGATTCTGGACTTGCATTTGTGATTCATGTACAGTGATTGGTGAACACTACCTAGTGAGTGCAGACCTTAACGCAACCAATACTTGTTGCTGGATTTCTTTTTGGGACTGTCTATTTTTGAGTACTGCCAAGCTTAACCATGGTGGAGAAAGCAGCATCCATAGTCTCTGTTGATAATGAATGGGAATGGGAAGGAGAGAAACTGGAAAGCTACAAAGTATCACAGCTAAAGTTCTTCTGCAGGAATTTCAATGTTTGCACCACTGGATGCAAAAATAAGCCAGAGTTCTACAAGGCGCTGAGGGCCTGGGTTGAAGCAAGGAATGCCACTGATGTTGATAATGCAGAGGAGCAGCTGGATGGGCCAGTGGATCCAAGAGGAAGGAGAACCCCTTCCCCAGCCAGTAGCAGTGTTTCTGTTAAAAGTCTATCTCCAGAGGAGTTGGCAGATAGAAGAGAGGGTTGGATGCACGAAATGGAGATGGCAAAGCTCAAATTAAATGGGCAACTGGAGCTGGAAAACAAAAAGCTGGCTCTGGAAGAGAAAAAAATCCAAATGGAGCATGATATGGCTTTGAGGGAATTAGATCTAAAGGCCAAGAGTTTAGAGTCCACTCCCTCTGGTGGCAGTACACCGTCAGTTCAGGTAGAATCAAGGGTGTACATACCAAAAGATGTAGTAAAATAAATGTTTTTAAATGATGTCATAGGGCAGTGGTTCAAAGCCTATGAGGTAGCCATGTCTTCCCACCGGGTCCCTGAGAAGGATTGGGGAGCGGGGTTGTGGGGACGGTTCCTTAGTGAGGGGCGGGACACACTGCTAGACTTGCCTTCAGATGATTATAATTCTTATCCCCATATGAAGGCAGCTTTGATGACTAGGTATGGGTTGACCCCTGAGTTGTATAGGCAAAGGTTCAGGGGTTGCACAATAATTCTAAACAGTACGTATGTTGAGTATGTAACTTTTTTTGCAGAGCACTGGATGGTTGGGTGAAGGGTAGCAAGGTTGATGATTTTCAAGGGCTTCTTGATTTAATGGCATGGGAGCACTTGTCCAGTAATTGTTTCCTGAGATACGCCAGCACCTGATTGATAGTAGGCTGACTAACCCTAGAAAGCTTGCTGAGGAAGCGGACCGCTGGGTCAGTACCAGGGTCCACAAGGGTCCAATGGGAGATTCCGCCAAAGGTGGGCAGGGTCCCCAGCAGAAGTGTGGGGGGGACTGGGGTAACCAGAGGAAGTTCCCAAGAAGGCCCAAAAGTAATCCCCAAGGGAACCAAGGGAAAGGTTCTCAGCCTCCCCCACCCCAGAAACCGACCGGGCCCCGACAGGTCCACCTGTTCAAAAGGGGCCCATCAAATGTTACAAGTGTGGTAACATAGGTCATTTTGCATCTGATTTAAAGTGTCCTTTGTTTGGTAACCAGCACCCACTGGTGCTCCACCCCGTCAGATGGCTAGTGTAGCCTTGGGGGAGGAGAGGGCAGTTGAAGGTGGGTGGGGTCCCGCAGAGATGTCTCTTGTCTCATTAGGAGACTGTGAGATGGTCCCCCAAACCCAGCTGCCTGATAACACTAAGAAATACAGGCAGTGGGTGACCATTAATGGCCGTAGGGTGGAAGCTCTCAGAGATACAGGAGCCAGTGTGACAGCTGTCAAGTGTCACCTGGTGTCTCAAGAGCAGGTGGTCCCAGGAGCATTCTATCCAGTTGTTGCCGCTGACAACACAGAGAGTCACTGCAAGGTGGCTCAGGTTCCCTTTGAGTGGGGGGGTCTCTGGTACTCTTCAGGTAGCTGTGAGGCCTGCCATGCCTGTAGACTGTCTGTTAGGGAATGACTTGGAGAGCTCACATTGGGCTAAGGTGGAGAGGAGTGCTCACCTGGAGATGTTGGGTATGCTGGATTGGGCGTGTATCACCACACGGTCCATGGCAGCAAGTGGAGGTGCTCAAGAGGTCCTGGAGCCTGAGAGGGAGGCCCAGGGGCCGGCCTTAGAGAGAGGAGGCAGGGGGCGTGGGAAACCGGCCCCTGAAGTTCCCACGGCCCAGGAGGAAGCAGACCTTGAGGGGGATGCCCTGGAGCCTACCGGAGAACAGATAGCTGAACTGGGGGACCTGCCTGAGCTAACCCATTGGCAGCAAGAAGGAGGCCCCTCCAGGTAGGACTTTTGTAAGGCACAGAAAGAATGCCCTTCTCTCGTGGGTATGCAGCAGCAGGCTGCAGACCAGGCCGCAGGTGATCAGTCTGGGTCACATTTCATTTACTGGGAGAACGACCTCCTATATACAGAGCCTAAGGTTGCTGAGCCTGGGTCAGCCCGTGCGCTGGTGGTACCCCAGGATTTCAGAGCCTTCCTACTGGGGCTGGCTCACGATGTGCCATTGGCAGGACATTTGGGGTAGGACAAGACCTTTGAAAGGCTTGTCACCCACTTTTATTGGCCCCAAATGCGCAGGAGTTCCGACACTCACTGCAGGACCTGTCAGACTTGCCAGGCAAGTAGAAATAGTGGGAGGAAGCATAAGGCTCCTCTCCAGCCGTTCCCTGTGGTCGGTTCCCCATTCCAGCGAGTGGGGATTGACATTGTGGGGCCACTGGACCCCAGGACAGCCATGGGCAACAGGTTTATCCTGGTCCTGGTGGACCATGCCACCCGGTACCCGGAAGCTATCCCTCTGAGGACAGTGACGGCCCCCGTGGTGGGACGTGCACTGTTGGGAATTTTCTCCCGAGTGGGATTCCCTCTAGAGGTGGTGTCTGACCGGGGTACCAATTTCATATACAAATATATGAAATCCCTTTGGCAAGAGTGTGGTGTAACCTACAAGTTCACCACACCTTACCACCCCCATGGAAACGGGTTGGTTGAGAGATTCAACTGTACCCTCAAGGGCATGATAATGGGTCTGGAAGAACCCATGAGGCGGAAGTGGGACATCCTCTTGCCATGCCTTCTCTATGCGTACCGTGAGGTGCCACAGAAGTCTCTAGGGTTCAGCCCCTTTGAGCTCCTGTATGGCCACCCAGTTAGAGGACCTCTAAGTCTGGTCAAGGAAGGCTGGGAGCAACCTCCCAGGAAACCTCCCCAGACTATATATAGCTACATGCTGGCCTTCAGGAATCAGACTAGGCGATTCAGGCAACTTGCTGATGCAAATCTGGAAGCCAGCCAGGAGGAGATGAAGCGATGGTACGACCAGAATGCCACTCTAGTAGAGCTTCAGCCTGGACAGAAGGTGTGGGTCTTGGCCCCCGTGGAGCCTTGTGCACTCCAGGATAAGTGGACCGGTCCCTTTGAGGTTGTGGAGCGCAAGAGTCCTGTTACCTATTTGGTGGACTTGCGGTCTCCAAGGAACCCCTTAAGGGTCCTTCATGTCAACCGCCTCAAGCCCCACTTGGAGAGGTCCCAAGTGGGCATGCTCTTGGAAACAGATGCTGGGATGGAAGAGGAGACCGAGCCTCTTCCTAACCTCCTGTCAGCCCAGGAGCAAGATGGGTCAGTGGATGGTGTCATCCTCTCTTCCGCCCTGACCCCTGAGCAACAGAATGATTGTCGCCAGCTGCTGGGACAATTTTCTGATCTGTTTTCCCTGGTTCCCGGTGTCACTGATTGGTGCGTCCATGATGTGGACACTGGGGATAGTACACCTGTGAGGCACAAGGCCTACAGGGTGACTGACAGGGTGAGGGCATGCATCAAGGAGGAGGTCTCCAAGATGTTTGCACTCGGGGTAATTGAGTCCTCCAGCAGTCCTTGGGCCAGCCCAGTGGTCTTGGTCCCAAAGGCTGCAGCGCCGGGAGCCACACCCGAACTCCGGTTCTGTGTGGACTACAGAGGACTCAATTCAGTCACCAGGACTGACGCACACCCCATCCCCAGAGCTGATGAGCTCATAGATCGGCTAGGGGCTGCCAACTACCTCAGCACATTTGATTTAACGTCTGGGTACTGGCAGATCGCCTTGACCGAGGGGGCCAAAGAGAGGTCAGCATTTTCCACCCCAGATGGGCACTACCAGTTCCGGGTTATGCCCTTTGGGATGAAGAATGTCCCTGCCACCTTCCAGAGGTTGGTCAACCAGGTGTTGGCTGGACTGGATTCGTTCAGTGCTGCCTACCTGGATGACATCGCAGTGTTCAGCTCCACTTGGGAAGAACACCTGCGCCACCTCTGGTAAGTGTTGATGGCGCTGCGGAGGGCAGGCCTCACAATCAAGGCGAGTAAGTGCCGGATCGGGCAGGGTTCCGTGGTGTACTTGGGGCACCAGGTTGGGAGCGGCCACGTGGCGCCCCTACAACCCAAGATAGAAACCATCCTGAATTGGGAGTCGCCCAAAACCCAGACAGAGGTGAGAGCCTTCCTAGGTCTCACCGGGTACTACAGGAGGTTTGTCAAGGGGTATGGCAACATTGTTGCCCCCTTGACAGCGCTGACTTCTAGGAAGCAGCCCAGGAAAGTGATTTGGACTGACACCTGTCAGAATATTTTGAGGCCCTGAGAATCCAAAGCTGTTGAGGTGGTCCATTTCCCTACAGGGTATGAATTTCACGGTGGAACATCGCCCTGGTACAGATCACGCCAATGCTGACGGTCTATCCAGATTTTTCCGCCTTAGTGATGAGGAACTCCCTGGGGTAGGGTAGATCTCCCCACATTTCAGCTGGAGGGGACACGTGTTAGACCTGGCACCTTGGCGTGAGTCTCCCTTCCACTTTTTGTCGCTGTGCCTCATGTGTTTTGCTGGTGTTAGCTGGTCAGAGCACTGTGACACTGCCAACCAGTGCCACAGTGCAAGTGCTCCCTATTTAAAATGTATATGTTGGTTGGATTCCATGATCAGCTTATTTGGTTTACTGTCAGACCCCAGTAAAGTGCACCAGGAGTGCCCAGGGCATGTAAATACAAATGCTGCTGGTGGGCTTGCAGCACTGGTTGTGCCACCCCCAGAAGCGGCCTAGTCTAAGGTCTGCCATTGCAGAACCTGCATGCAGTCCTGTACTGTCATGCTGACTGGGCAAGTGCACCCACTTGCCAGTCCATAAAGCTTCCCTTAACTTCATATTAGTCACCCCTATGGTAGGCCCAAGGGCAGAGTGCATTGTAAGCATAAGGTAGGACAAGCCCTGATGTGTGTGGCATGTCCTAATAGTGAATTACAGCCAATTTCGTTTTTGACTATTGTAAGGCTACCTGTTCTCCATAGGCCAGAATGGGCTGTTAGAATTGTTACATTCTATGATCCTAACAGACCCAGGGAACATGGTAGAAATTCGAGTTTAGTATGCCTGAACTCAGAATAATAAAATGCATATTTTAGTAAAGTTTATTTTAATATTCTGTGTTTGCAAATGCTACTTTTAGAAAGCTGGTATGTGCTTGCCTAACCATTTCAGCCCGCCTCTGCTAGGATGTGTATCTGCTGTCTGGTTTCTGTGAGTGACAGGGCTGGGGAATTCCAGGAGACAGGCTGGGGCAGCCCGGTGGTGAATAGAGAGATCTACATCCAGATGGGTGGGAGAAGTACACCTGGACTCTGAATAGGGCTGTGCTCTGCCACCACAATGCTGGCTCCACCTCCGGTGGAGTGGCTGATGTCTCTGCCCTGCACCCTGAATAGAAAGTCAGAGTCATGTCAACAAAGTGCTCAGGAACTGGTTTGGACTGGGCAAAGGCCCCTCTACCCCAGAGGAACAAAGGAATTAGGGGTATAAGTTTTGGGACCCTGCTCCCAAGAAATTAGATCCTGCTTGACAAGAAGAACCTCTGCCTGAGGAGAAGGAACTGGGAAAGCTGTAAGGAGCAGAACTTTCCCTGACCAGGGGGATTGGCCGGCACTGGTTGCCTTGCTGCTGAAGGAGAGGAGAAAGACTACAAAAGCCTTTATTTCAACTTGTGCTTAACAAGATCTCCAAGGGCTTGGAATAGAGCTTGCCTCCTGCTGAAGTCTCAGGAACAACAGACTTCACCCCCCAGCTCCCCAGAGTTCTTTGGAAGTGCCTGCTGCTGTTGTTGGGCCTTCTGAGGGACTGCGTGTCGCAAGGAGCTGGAAGCGCGACTCAAGGAGGAGAAGCGTGCCGCCGTCGGAGCTGTTGTCATCGCATCTCGTAAAGGGTGTCGCCGCTGCAGCATCGCATCGAGCGGAAGCGTCTCGCATCATTCAGGAAGTGTCTCGCAACGCCGAAGAAGCGTGTCGCCATCGCAGCCATCGTAGCTGACGCATCGCACCGCATCAAGAGAAGAGTCTCGCATCGAGGAAGAAGCGTGTCGCCATCGCAGCCATCGTAGCTGTCGCATTGCACCGCATCAAGAAAAGCGCCTCGCATCCACGGAGAAGTGTGCCGCCGTCGGAGCTGCTGTCGTCGCATCACGTAAAGGGGTGTCGCCGCTGCAGCATCGCATCGCGCGGATGCATCTCGCAAACGTCGGAGAAGAGTGGCGCTGCCAAGGCCGCTGTCGTCGCATCGCGTAAAGGGTGTCGCCGCTGCAACTGACGCATCGAGTCGAGTCTTCTCGCAACATCGGAGAAGCGTGCCGCATCTGGAAGATCTTCACGTCTTTAATTCTTTGCACCAAAAACTTCATCGCATCAACATCGTCGCAACACTTTCGTTGCCCTGCGTGTCGCATCTAAAAGGTACATTGACTTAAAGTGTCGCATTTAAGAACTTAAGAGAAATAAGCAACCTTCTACCATCTAAAGTAACAGTATTGTGTATTTTTGTCATTTAATGGTCTTGTGATTACTCTATATAAAGAATACTTATTTTTTATATAAAACCTGTGTGGTGTCCCTCTGCAGTGTTGTCACTGGGTTACTGTATGTGTTCACAAATGCTTTACACACTGCCTCTGAGATAAGCCTGTCTGCTCATGCCAAGCTACCAAGGGGGCGAGCAGGGGTTATTTTAGGAGTGTACCCCCCTACCCTGACTGGAGGAAAGGTTCCCTGCTTGACACAAGTACCTACCTGTGCCAACCAGAGAACCCGGATTCTAACATGAGTGAATAACCCCATGCTAGGAATATGGCTTTGGATTCCTCTTGTGCCTCTTTTAATGATTCCTGATTGCTGTTTATCCTCCTCAACCTTAGAATTTCCCCATAGGGGATACTGTTTATCAAGTGTCTTGGGTAGGCACTGCTGGCATGTAAGGTTGAATTGCCCGCTGTTTCCTTGCAGTGCAATTTTGTCTCTATCCTGTTGTTTTGGATTTAAACCTTGGTATCTAGAAAATTGACTGTCATTTCACTTATTGTGGCAGTAAATTAAGTGAATTTCCATTGATGGACTTGACAAATTCCTGAGCTTCCCTTTGGGTGCCTTTCCAGATGGCGAATAGGTCATCGATAAAACGTAGCCATAAAATGATTTGTGTTGTACATTTTCACCATATTCAATTGCGAGAACCAACTCCTCCCACCAGTCCATGTGTAAACACGCATAGCTGGGGAAGAAGCTGGCTCCCATGGCTACTCCTCGTGTTTACTGATAGAGTAGATTATTAAACATAAATACATTGTTTGTTAAACAGTATTCGACCATTTCAACCTCCATCTTACTATAGTCTGTCAAGCTATCTGATTGCGCAGTTAAATAATGTTGCAATGCCCTGATGCCATCAACATGTCTAATGCTGGTTTACAATGACTTGATGTCTAGCGCCATTAATAAATAATCACTTTGCCATTCACAGTCTTTCAGTTTGTATAAAAAGTCACTGGTATCTCGTACATATGATGGTAAGGATTGCACATGTCCTTGTAAATAAAAATCCACATATTGTGACGTATGTTCTAAGAGTCCTCCACGCGCCAAAATAATAGGTCTACCCGGTGGTTTGTTTGCGTCCTTGTGGATTTTAGGTATAAAATATATCGTTGGAGTGATAGGAGAGTCATTTTTTAAGAACCTGTATTCCTCCATAGTTATTAACCCCTTTGCTTTCCATGATGACAATTTAGTGTAGTACCTTTTGTGTATTTCCTTTAAATCTGTTCAGTTTTTTCTGATGTAACACGTTTGATCATTTAATTGTGAAAGGGCCTCTTTTGTGGATTCTTCTTTGTCCCATAACACAATGTTTCCTCCCTTATCGGAGTTTCTGATGACTGTTGATGCTTCATTTTCCAATTTTCTCATTAGTGAATAGTATCCCATATTCCGTTTGTTATATTTGTCTTTGGTGTTCATCACTTTATAATTTAGTTATTTAATCTGGGCTATGATGTGTTCATTGAAGATATCGATTGAGTCTCTAAGACCAGTTGGAGTAAATGTTGACTTGGCTCTGAATGGTGATGGTATTATTGGTTCTTTGGTTGCTCTTGGTTGTGGGATTGTATCTCCAGCTATATTGGCTGTGATTTCCTGGGTGACTGATATATTTACCTCTATCCATAGTTCATTTAGAGCATCTAGGAGGGGCATATCTTACATAGTTGCATCTTGCAAGTTTGAATGTGTTATTCCTTCACCCACCATAGATTTTTCATGCACTGTGTCTTTATTTGATAACGTGATGTTTTTTGACTCTCAGTTTTCTTATACACCGATATACATCCATCCTGGTTTTAGAGTAATTGAAATCACTTTCCAGGCAGTACGATAAACCCAGACTCAATATCTGCTCTTCCGCCTTTGTTAGCTTTATTTTTGCCAGGTTAATGATGGTTTTATTCAATTCCATATTGGTCACTATCTTTGTTTCCATCTTCCCGTGGCTTGCCTCCTGGGATTTGTTGTATTTGTTCCTTGCCTTGCGCCTCTGCCTGCGTTTGTAGTTTTGGTGGCTTGCACTTTGGTTGCTTGATTTCTTGGATGGAGGGTCTTCCTCCTATCCATGCATAAAAAAATAATTTCCTCACCAGGGGCTAGTTTGTTTTGGGCGGAATTATCTTCCTTATTTCTTTAATTCAGAATCCCATCCGCTGTCTGGTACTGAACTTAAATCAGAATTTGAAGTTGGCAGTGTTTGTTTGCTGTTTTGGGATGTATTAGGTATATATAGATATATGTGTGAAGTTTCAAATGTTTGCCAGAATGCCGTGAGCCTACCTATATGTGTCGGTGCCAGCAGTGGCGGCAGGAAGCCACAGAAATCCAAATAATTCAAACCAAAGGAATGAAGCGGCACAAGGGGCCGCCACGAATATGTTTTGTATCCGATTCCTCGTGGCGGCCCCTGGGGTTTGGCGGCCCTGTGCAGGTGCACAGCTTGCACATGCCTAAGGCCGCCCCTGGCACAAAAATTCCATTACGAATGATTTAATCGTGAGAACAAAGTGTTTCAGCCGAGGCGGTCTTTGTGAAGTTACCCAAACGGCTCCAGGCAAATCATTAAGTACATGTGATGTCACAATAAACATAAAAGATTTACTACAGCGTGAAATTGTAGTTCATTGAGGTTAGCGTCCTACAAATATACATGGAGTGTTACATAACAATTGCCATACCATAAAGCATACAACCACAATACAATAAATTATATTTCATTGAAGCTAGGATACAGTGCATATATACCCCCCTAGTGCAGCAAAATTAATTTGAGCATACATCGCAAGCTGAATCTTGGTCACTGTATTGTTGCCTGGATACAGCCCCTATATATTTTTCAATGCGCATATTGGGTCGATGTTAGGCATTTTAAACACATGAGGGCAGAAAAACCCAAATCAATTTACGACACTTCCGCCATTCATAGAATCCTGCACAAATGACTTTCTCTGCATTTCTAAATACATGCAAGCAGAAAAGCCCAACTAATTTACGGCAAATCCGCCATTTGTCCAATCATACTCAAGTGACTTCATCGATAAAAGTTGGATTCATCAAAGTAATGCAGATTCGTGATATAGGGAGGTATCGCTTTCTCCACAGCATACAATTTCAATTCATAAAATAATAATAAATCAAGCAATCAATTAGAAAAGAAAATAATATTATATTATCACAATGATAATATGCCTTCTGGACACCCACAATGACATTATGAATTGATATCAACGGCATGTGCCGCATATTATCCTGGGTGGCCAGCTCGGGATGAAAAAATATATGCGTATTGTCTCTTTAACTTTTGTGTTTTTAAGTGACCATGCTTCGGCGTGAGGTTGGTTGCAGGGCCTGCATCCACCCTCTTGTAAGCAGCTAACGCCACACCACGTTTGGCATTTAGCGCAGGGCCTGGCCCCCAAATCTCCACAGGTGGACAGGGCTGACTATGTTAAGTTCAAATATCAAGGTTGTCATTTTAAGTGAGGCAGACCTACTAACTTTGTTAACCCCTTCGACGCTTATGACGGAACGGTTCCGTCATGCACGTCGGTTGGGCTGTGCTTATGACGGAACCGTTCCGTCATGGCCCCGCCCGCGCTCAGAACCTTCAGCACTGCGCGGAAATCCGCGCAGCGCTGAAGGGGTTAAAGAGTCTAAAAACACCAAAATATAAAAAGTGGACCTATTGGCTTTGTCAAAAAATTACCAATAAATATCTTCATATGTATATTAGGTTAAGTCACACAGTGCAAAAAAAGTGATTGGCATACAAAATGTATCAATAAAGTTTTGTTTGAAAGAAATCAACTTGTCTTTGAGTCTTTCATTAACATTTTTCAAGCTACGAAGTGTAGCCATAGAACCAGCCACAAGGTGGCTCTGCACTCCAGCTGAAGAGCATAGAGCTCCAGCTAGGAGTGCTTTAAATAAATATTGTAAGCTTTCTGCGGGTCATGGATTTAATGACCCAGGAGACTTAGAGGTCTATTAGGATGGCGGTCGGATAGCCGCCGACAGTGGCAACCGCCGTCCCGGCGGCGATCATCCGCCCGCGATCGCAACCCAGAAAACCACCGGTCCCATTAGCATGGTGGTTTGATTTTCCGCACGCTTGCCTGGCGGGGGAGCTGGACCGCTAAAAGGGGGTCGGTACAGGCCCAGGCTCTGCCGGCATGATTATGATACCAGCTGTAGCCAGCCTTTCCGCGACGGTGGAATCGCCATGGAAAGGCATGCGGAGAATGTCTCCGGGGCCCATTGCGGGCCCCCAATGTGTTTGGGGGGGGTGTGGGTGCACTGGAGGGGTGGCACCTCCCTACATGTCCTTGTACCAGGTGGCAGGCACTGTGCAGTGCCTGCCACACAGTGCAGGGATATGCTGGACATGCTTTTTGGGACATCGCGGCGGTGCTGCTGGCAGCAGCAACCGCTGCAATATTAAATGCCGCGATCGTACAGCCGCGGTTGGATTTCGACTGCGGAGCATACTAATTGGACCGGCGGTTATGCCGCAGTCCTAGCAGGCAGTGTTTTACCGGCTACATGGCGGTCGGAGTGATTTTCTGACCCCCATCCTAATAGACCACTTAGGGCCGTAGTACGACAGCAGCTGTGCCAAAAGCCCTATGGCCCGACCGCCACATTTTAATGCTGGCGGTTGGACCACAGCGCTCGGAGTCCAGACCACTGTCTCTGCCCGGATCCCAGATCCTGATCCTGATGGGGCGGTGGTCAGAGTCACAGCCCACAATTGGATATCCCTTTCCGGTAGCCTCTTCATGGCTATCAGCAGTGAATAATAAATGAGAGGCTCCCGACGCTCAATTATTATTAATTATTTTCTTGATTTTTGGGTGCCCTACTGTTCACCCAGGATACCCACTCATTTAATTTTTGTTAGGGGCCACTGGGTGGAGAACCAGGGCCCCCCTCTGCAATACCATCTCCCCGCTAGCAAGAGCTGGCATTTTTTTTTAACATGCCCCAGTGCCCTCCACAACATGTCCTACATTTGTAGCTGTGGGGGGAGCACCAGGAGTAGTTTTCTTTTGCTCCCACCGGACGGGAGTATTCTAGGCTAACAGACAGACAAGACTTCTTGAAACAGCAGCTATGCCTCCCTCTTCCGGGCTGTCTGTGATGAAGCCTATAACAGACATATGCATCCCCAGAGAGAGAAAAAGCAATTCAGAGCCTCAAATGCTGGCCACCGGATTTGGATAATGCCTGAAAAAAATTGACAGTGAGCTGCTGGTCAAACTAAGAAGGGCTGAGTATAAACCTTGGAGCTCCAGACCGGCATAAAAAAGACCTCCACATGACATAACTTATGTAAAGCTGTAAGGGGCCTTTCTGGGAAATTTGGTTTGTGCTCTGACCACTTTCTTGAGGCTTGTATGAAGTCAGAAGCTCTCTCTACCTGCAGAAATGTTGGATTCTGAGGTCCTCCTTAACTGGCCAGAAGGACGAGAGGAGCTGGCTCATAGCATCAGAATGCCATCCATGCCCCATGCAGAGAGCAGCAATGACCTATTTATAAATGCAGGTGAACCACCACCAGGAGCAGTGACTTTCTTGTCAGCCTGTTCCAACTGAACCAACATTTGCTTGCTTCTTGTAGCTGTATGGACATCTCTTTAGCAGATCTAAGACCCCAATGCCCTTATCCAGCATGAACACAGAATAATAGCAGACTCTGGACAGGTCTCTCAGCTGCACTGGGAGGTCATATGAACGTACCACACTGTGAAGTAATACAGCACCCAAATAGAATCAATATCACTAGGTTCTGAGGTCATAGATGCACTGCAGAATCCAATTGTGTCTTCTTCTCCTGAAGGGCAAGTAGACTTTGGGGTAGAAGCCAGTGAAGATTGAGAACCATTTACCCACAGTCAGGACCTTTATTGGAACAGGACTACAGCTTACCAGAATCCAAGGGATCCATCTACTGGAACAAAAGCATTCAGCTGAGTACCAGAATTTGCTGTAAAAAGCAGAATAAGAATCTAAACGGTTCACTGACATTGATGTTAAAAATATCAAATAAAATATAGAATACAAAAATATCGACTCCAATACCTACCTACACAGGAAAGTACAAAAATATTCAATCAAAAATATTGCTGTAAAAAATATAGATGTAAAACATATCGATTTAAATATATATATAACATAAAATATTATATTAAATATATTAAATATTAATATTCATTCCAACAAAATAAATGTAATTTAATATACATTTTGCAAAATATTACAAATAAATGTAATTAAAATAAAAAACACACAAACATAATAATTTACAAATACATAATTTAGTTTAAAATAATTAATAAACTATTATCTTTAATTTATTTTAAAACTTTAAAATTATATAAAAATAAAATATATAAATAATGTATAATATAAAAAACCATTCTAGAATAAATTAAAACATTAAATTATGACAAGAATATTTAAACTTAAATTGCCCAATACAATCAGTGCCAGTGTAACAGTTTTGAAAGTGTTGGATAGTGGAGGGGTAAAAATTACTATTCCCTCTCCAAACAGTGCAAAAGTAGGGAAAGTGTTGGATAGCGGAGGGGTAAAAATTACAATTCCCACTCCAGTGAGAGCAACAGCAGGGAAAGTGTTGGATATCGGAGGGGTGCAAAGTACTATTCCAACTCCAGTGAGTGGA
The DNA here is from genome assembly GCF_964204655.1 of Triturus cristatus. Taxonomy (NCBI): domain Eukaryota; kingdom Metazoa; phylum Chordata; class Amphibia; order Caudata; family Salamandridae; genus Triturus; species Triturus cristatus. The sequence goes on along the minus strand of NC_140579.1, from coordinate 1,015,254,690 downwards.
ACAGCAGGGAAAGTGTTGGATAGCGGAGAGGAAAAAATTACTATTCCAACTCCAGTGAGTGCAACAGTAAGGAAAGCGCTGGATAGCGGAGGGGTAAATATTACTATTCCCACTCCAGTACATGCAACAGTAGGGAACGTGTTGAATACCAGAGAAAAAGCAATCTATTCCCACTCAAACACTTAAAAAACAAATATATATATATATATATATATATATATATATATATATATATATATATATATATATATATAAATTCACTGAAAAAACCATAGGTTTCAGGGGCGTTATAGTTAGCTGGACTTTTCACTCGTACAAAACCATAGAAATTCCCCCGTTATAGTTAGTTCAGCTAACTATAACTCGCGCGCCCGCAATGCACTGCTGATGACGTCACATATTACATCACTCATGACATGGTCAGTGACATCACTCATGACATCACTGATGACATCTCAAATGACATCACTGATGACATCACTGATGACATCATCCAGTGAATGTGTGTTTTTCTGAAAATTACATATGTTTTATGTATGTATATCTCAAGGTCGATGGAAGAATAAATGGGTATATAAGTGTCTAAATGGATGATTTGTTTTTGAAAAATTGATTGTATAACTGACTGATTAAGTGTATCTTAGTGAATACATGGCTTAGTGAGTAATGTTTAAATATGTAAATATCTGTATCAGTCTCTCACTTTGTGTATAAGTGGCTGCATGGGTTGGTGAGTAGCTACATGAGTGTCTATATAGGTTATTAGTTGGTTTTTTGAGTATCAGTATAAGTGTCTGATGTCTGTATGGTTCGGTGGGGGGTATTACGTGGTGCATAGGTGCATGAATGAGTGACTCACTGTTTGTATGTGTTAAAGACAGCATGTGTGCAGGACTGTATGGGTGGATGAGTGTGTGCATGGGTGTGTTAGTGAGTGAATGACTGTCTCAATAGTGTCTCTATGAGTAACTACATATGTTTTAAACTAGTATATGTGACTATTGGTGTATATAAGTGAGTATATGTGAGAGTGAGAGATTGAAAGATTTCCTGTATGAATAAGTATGTGTTTCTATAAGTGATTGTTAAAAAGACTAAGTATGTGTAAGTTTCTGTAGAAGTAAGTGTGGTGGTGTGTGTATAACTGTATATGCAGGTAAACGGATGTTTGATTCTTTATTAGCATGAGTGTCTATGTGTGTGAGTAACTTTATGGATGAGTGGCGTTGTGTAACAGGATGTATAGGTGTATGAGTACATATGATGAGTGAGTACATGTATGAGTGACTGTATAGGACTGTTGGTGAATGAGTGGATGTGGATGTGGATCTTACAATTACTGAATAGGTTGTTGTAACTGGTATTGGTATGTCCATTGTTTTGAAAATTTTAATTTCTATTTTTGAATGTGTGTATCAAAGGTTATATTAGGGTGAGAGGAGGTCTGCCACTCTATCACAAGGATGATGTCATCAGTGATGTCATCTATGATGTCATGAGTGATGTCACTGACCATGTCATGAGTGATGTAATATGTGACGTCATCAGCAGTGCATTGCGGGCGCGCGAGTTATAGTTAGCTGAACTAACTATAACAGGGGAATTTATATAACGCCCCTGAAACCTATGGTTTTTTCAGTGAATTTCTAAGGTTTTTTAAATGCTAATTTCTAGCTATGCCTACAGAGATAGGACATGTGAAGAAAGAAGGAAAAACGCACAGAAAAAAAAAAGAAATGCAGAAAGAGGCAACAGAAGTCCTCAAAGACGAAGAAAAGTGCAGGAAGAAGTATAACGTGCAGAAAGAACAAACAGAAGAGCAGAAATAAGCCTTGTTGCAAAATCATCCTGTACCCTCAACTTTTTCAGACGGATACTGGTGGTAACTGAGTCTGACTAACCAGTCCTAGAGCCAGTGCTATGTTAAAAGACACTCAGAATACAGTGAAAACACCTACATACACTAGGGCACACTATGTGTTGGGGTCCCCCTGTGATTAGCATGACCTCCTCTGTAAGCCCCTAGTATATAATAGGGCAGGGGATTAAAACTACCTCTTAAAATGCACCACAGGGCGTGTTTGAACACGTCACCTCATGCCCCGTACCCTCCCTTCCCCACTGTGTAAACACGCCCTGTAGCCGTTTTAAGTTGGGAGATTAAGTCCCCTTGAATCCTGAGGGTCCCTAGGGTCCAACTAGACCACTAGGTACCTCCAGTAAGCGCCACAGAGCTGCGTTGCAGAGAGGTGAAAAAGTGGCACGGCCTGCACCACCTCTCTGCAACGCAGAGCAGTGGTGCTTACTGGAAGCACCTGGTGGGCTAGTTGGACCCCAGGGTCCCTCAGGATTGAAAGGGAATTATTTCCCCAACTTAAAAAACGTGCCACAGGGACTGTGGGCGTTCTGAGTTGAGAGATCAAGTCCCCTTGATCCCTAAGGGTCCCTGGGGTCAAACTAGCCCACTAGGTACCTCCAGTAAGCGCCACAGAGCTGCGTTGCATAGAGCTGTAAAAAGGGGCGTGGCCTCAGAACACCTGTCTGCAACGCAGCTCCCTGGCGCATACTGGAGATACCTGTTGGGCTAGTTGGCCCTCAGGGACCCTCAGTATTGAAGAGGAATTAATTCCCCAATTTACAACTGGCCAGGGGGCGCGTTTGCAGAGTGCTGCAAGGAGGGGGCGTGGCCTCCAGCGCGATGCCGGTCTTTTATTTATTTTTTTAAGGAGGGCTGTGTGGCCCCCTTTCTTTTTCTAATTTATTAGCCCTGGGGACCCCATCCCCCAGGGCCTGCACCCTAATTTTTTTTGTTGAAAAAAATTCATTTGGCCCTCCCAAGGCCTTAATCGGCCCTGGGGACCCCGACCCCCAGGTCATGGCCTTTTTTTTTTTTTTATTCTTTAGGAGGGGGGCTGTGTTGCCCCCCTCCTCAGGCCACTTATGGCCCCGGGGACCCCAGCCCCCGGGGCCGGCCTTTGTTTTTTATTTTAAAAAAAAAAAATTATATTTATAGAAACACCTAGGACATGCTGGACAAACCGTATGTACCTATCACCATGACGATTTGCGTGATATTCATTAAAAGGCGACTATGCATACAATGAATCCACGTAGAATGTATTCACACCGCTAGTGAAGCTCTGACATGTCTGACACCCTACCGTGCCTAATCCCGGCGCCCCCGCTGGTGGGTACTCTCTAAGTAGACACCTTTGTCGTTCATTTATACAAACATGGGTAGCTATTGACGGGCACATTTAATACACATGCACACCAAGCCATTCAAAGGGGATTCGACAAAAATTCAACCAAACTATGCAAGAAACCACCTCACGGTTAATAAAACACACATCCACCGCCGGATGTGTAATACTTTTTATTTTACTCTCTGCAAAGGAGACAAACCTCACTTGAGAGTCACAGCGTGCTCCTGGCTGAGCTCAATGCTGTGTTACACCCACCAGTGCCCGCCGAGTGCCACACACCTCTGTGTTGTATTCCACCAGCTAGTGCGTATGCTATGAACTCGCTAGCCTATGTGCACTGTAACACCACCCCGTGAATATGTCATGCCACACTTGCCTTCGCACCGGTTATATTGCCCCATCTAACGTGCCTTCCTCGATGCCTATGTTATAAAGCACAGCGCTATGCCATACATATTACAATCTGGGATCCATATCTTTGTCACAGTGCATATACAATGTTACACTACCCAGCACATATTTTATATTACAACTTTAGAGACTACTTAGGTTACACAACACTGCCCTGTGCATATTACACTCCAAGGCGCATATCACATAGCAAGCGCTAGTGCCTGTGCTATCTCGCGCTCTCCAATGAATCTGTCATTGCGCACAATGTATTGCATATTATATTTCATGCCCCGGTTCATCTTATATCACACTTTTTGGTGCATAGTTTATACCATATACTATATCTAGTTTTCATTTTCAATCGTGCTCTCAGGACTATGTTCTATATAACACTGCGTCCACCTACCCTTTTCACGGGCATTACATTTTGCGATGGGGGGTGGAGGGTCAGGGGATGTTTCTGCCAAGTGAGCCCGGAGTCACAGTCCCAAATGTCCTCTTCTTCCTGAATAAAAGTGAGATTATGCTGCATACTTGTTCATATTTTAAGTAGTTCGCACAGACACACATTTTAAAAACAATAAAGTTCCTAATACCCGCCTTCTATGAACAGTTAGCTTGCTGCCCCATCCACCTCCTCCCTATCCTCTGTTGTCTGAATCCATGGACTAGCCTCCTCCCTCCTGCCATGCATGGTCTGATGTGCTGCCACTGCCCTGCATTTAGCATGATGTACCAGTCCACACATCATGCCCTCCATTGCCCATTTCTATGGCCCATCATTGACCTCCTGCTTAACCTCTGTGCTTTGCTTGCTGCCCCTATTCTCCTTCCCCCTGCCCTCCGATGTCTTTGTGCATGCCCCTGCTCCATCCTTTTTGACCACCATGTTCCATGGACCTGCCACTCCTATCTACTCTGAGTGTTCTGTTGAGCTGCCACTCCCCTACCACCTGCCTAGCATTGTCAGATGACTGTAACCTGTCCCTGCCACCTCCACCCTGCCTGTCCACATGCCATGCCCCTATCCCCTTCCTCCTGTCCTCCATGGTCCATTTTACTGCCACACCCTTCTGCCCTCCCTGGTCTGTTGTGCTGCAACTGCTCCTCCTGCCTGCCCCGCGCGGTCTGTTGTGAGGCCCCTTCCCCTGAACTCTCTTGTCTGTGCCCAGGTCCTGACCCTCCCTTCTATCCTCCATGGTCCTTTGTGTATGCCCCTGCACCCTCCTTCTTGCCCATCATAGCCATTGTGCTGCCACTAACCCTCCCGCTTGCCATGCATGGTCTTCTGTGCTGCCATGGCCCCTCCCACCTTCCTTGTGTGGTCAGCTAGCTGCTCCTGACCCCCTCCCACCTTCCCTCCATGGTCTGCGTGTATGCCATCATAGTCTCACTGTTGCTCTCCATGGTGTGTCTTGTTTCTAGTGCCCATCCTGCCTGACCTCCATGGTCATCTTGCTGCTCCTGCCCTGACCCCTTGCCCCCAGCCCTCTGTTACCATGTGCAGACCCCTATTCCCTCCCTCCTGGCTTGTCGGTTCCATTGTAATGCCCCTGATCCGTCCCTCCTGCCCTTTATGGTCTGTTATGCTGCAGCTTTCTCTCCTGTCTGTCCATTATGGTCAGCCAGCTACCATTTCCTCTTTCCCCTCTGTTGTCTGTTGTCCATGTGCATGGTCCTGTCCCCTCCCTATTGCTTTCTATGGATTGTTGTGCTGCACTCCCGTCCCGCATGCCCTGTGTGGTGTATTGTGCTGCTGCAAACCCTGATGCCTGCCCTGTAGGGCCAGTTTGGTGCACCTCTCAATGTCCCTCCAGTCCTCTGTTATCCGAGTCCATGTCCCTACCCCAATTCCTCCTGCCTACCATGATCCAATGTACCATACTTGCGAACATTTTGAACTTGGTAAGAGGGAGATTTTGAAATAAAACTGGGGTATTGATTTTCCCCTTTGAGTTACATTGCAAAAGAGAAAATTGTAGACAGGAAACAGATCAAGTAAAGCCCATTTGAACTTAAAAACATTGGACGTTTCCTGGCTGAAACGGGTCTGTTGGCATGTATGGTTGTATGACCACTGCCTCTTCCTTCTGCCCACAATGGTCTATTACATTGCCACAGCCTCTCTTGCCAGTCCTGTATTGTTGGTTTGTTGCCCCTGCCCCCCTTTCCACTGCCCTCCATAGTCTGTTGTGCTGCCACTGCCCTTCCTGCCTGCCTAGTGTGGTCAAATTGTTGCCTCTGCACTCTCCTACCTTCCTTCAATTTTCAGAGTCTGTGCCCCTGGCCTCTGCCTCTCAACAGTAGCCCAATGAACAACTAGATTGCTAACATTCTATATTTATTACAAAAGTGTGGAATGCCTGACGTCATCTTGATGTAATCAAAACTGTAATGCCTAGAGCATTTCCTTTAGAAATTACATATATGGGAGGGTCTTATTTGCATCCAATTATGGTTAGTGCTCTTAAATACTAAAATGAGGACATATTTTCTGAGTTTTCAAATAGCGACAAAGAACTTTTAAATTATTTGTAATCTTAGTTTTTTTATCCAGTTGACCACTTGATTAAATGTTGCATCCAAGGGGAGAGGGTGTGGTGTTACTTCCAGAGCTGCAGACTTTGCAACTGGGGAACCAGGTTGGAGTTTCTGCTTCAGCTCAACATTCTGTGATTTTGGTCAAATCACTTAATCTCCCCATGTCTACAACCAAAATGAATTTGATCTTGTGTGATGTAACCAATGTTCATGTAAAGCACTCCAATACCTGACAAGTCTGCACTATATAAAACTGCAAATACACAAAAAATAAGTGTTTTGCACACTTCTGTCATTGGGTTACATTTGGGCTACATCTGGGTGATATTTGGGCTACATTTGGGCTCTTTTGTCTCTGGTGGCCATTTTAGGAGATTTATTTGTTATGAAGTTTCCTAATGTCCTCATTTACTGCAGTCTCCTCAGTAGGAAATGCTTTCAGTTTTTTACTTTGATTCCATCAAGAAGGTATTCAGATATGTCAAATATTTGCAATAAATTCTGAATGTTAGCACTCTAGTTGCTCATTAGATCACTGTAGTAAAGCTACTGCTCACCACAAAAGTCTGCTGCTGGTATGAAAAGTGCATGTTTCAGTCTGCATGTCAAATCAAAGTAAAAAACGGAAAGCATTTCCTACTGAGGAGACTGCAGTACATGAGGAAATTAGGAAACTTCATAACAAATAAATCTCCCAAGATGGCCACCGGAGACAAAAGAGCCCAAATGTAGCCCAAAATCACCCAGATGAAGCCCAAATATAGCCCAATGACAGAAGTGTGCAAAGCACTTATTATTTTGTGTTTTTGCAGTGTTATATAGTGCAGACTTGTCAGGTATTGGAGTGCTTTACATGAGCATTGGTTACATCACACAAGAACAAATTCATTTTGGTTGTAGACATGGGGAGACTAAGTGATTTGACCAGAATCACAGAATGTCGAGCTGAAGCAGAAACTCCAACCTGGTTCCCCAGTTGCAAAGTCTGCAGTTCTGGAAGTAACACCACATCCTCTCCCCTAAGTGCAACATTTAATCAAGTGGTCAACTGGATAAAAAAACATAAAGGTAACAAATAATTTAAAAGTGCTTTCTCGCTATTTGAAAACTCAGAAAATATGTCCTTATTTTAGTCTTTTAGAGCACTAACCATAATTTTGATGCCAATAAGACCCTCTCATATATGTAATTTCTAAAGGAAATGCTCTAGGTATTACAGTTTTGATTACATCAAGATGACGTCAGGCGTTCCACACTTTTGTAATAAATATAGAATTTAGCAATCTAGTTGTTCATTAGGATACTGTTGAGAGGCAGAGGCCAGGGGCACGGACTCTGAAAATTGAAGGCAGGTAGGAGGGTGCAAAGGCAACAATTTAACCACACTGAGCAGGCAGGAAGGACCGTGGCAGCACAACAGACTATGGAGGGCAGTGGAAAGGGGGGCAGGGGCAACAAACCAACAATACAGGACTTGCAAGAGAGGCTATGGCAATGTAATAGGCCATTGTGGGCAGAAGGAAGAGGCAATGGTAGTACAACCATACATGCCAATAGACCCGATTCAGCCAGGAAATGTCCAATGTTTTTAAGCTCAAATGGGCTTTATTTTATCTGTCTCCTGTCTACAATCTCCTCTTTTTCAATGTAACTCAAAGGGGAAAATCAATACCCCAGTTTTTTTTCAAAATCTCCCTCTTACCAAGTTCAAAATGTTCGCAAGTATGGTACATTGGATCATGGAAGGAAATGGGGTAGGGACATGGACTTGGATAACAGAGGACAGGAGGGACATGGAGAGGTGCACCAAACTGACCCTGCAGTGCAGGCATCAGAGTTTGCAGCAGCACAATACACCACACAGGGCATGCGGGATGGGAGTGCAGCACAACAATCCATAGAAAGCAAGAGGGAGGGGACAGGACCATGCACATGGACAACAGAGAACAGAGGGGCAAGAGGCAGGACCATAATGGACAGACAGGAGAGAAAGCTGCAGCATAACAGACCATAAAGGGCAGGAGGGATGGATCAGGGGCATTAAAATGGAACAGACAAGCCAGGAGGGAGGGAGTAGGGGTCTGCACATGTAAACAGAGGGCTGGGGGCAAGGGGGCAGGAGCAGCAAGATAGCCATGGAGGTCAGGCAGGATGGGCACTAGAAGCAAGACACACCATGAAGAGCAACAGTGAGACTGTGATGGCATACACACAGACCATGGAGGGAAGGTGGGAGGGGTTCAGGGGCAGCTAACTGACCACACAGGGAAGGTGGGAGGGGCCATTGCAGCACAGAAGACCATGCATGGCAAGTGGGAGGGTTAGTGGTAGCACAATGGCTATGATGGGCAAGAAGAAGGGTGCAGGGGCATGCACAAAGGACGATGGAGGATAGAAGGGAGGGTCAGGACCTGTGCACAGACAAGAAAGTTCAGGGGAAGGGGCCTCACAACAGACCGCACGGGGCAGGCAGGAGGAGCAGTTGCAGCACAACAGACCAGGGAGGGCAGAAGGGTGTGGCAGTACAATGGACCATGTAGGACAGGAGGAAGAGGATAGGGGCATGGCATGTGGACAGGCAGGGTGGAGGTGGCAGGGACAGGTTACAGTCATCTGACAATGCTAGGCAGGTGGGAGGGGAGTGGCAGCTCAACAGAACACTCAGAGTAGGTAGGAGTGGCAGGTCCATGGAACATGGTGGGCAAAAAGGATGGAGCAGGGGCATACACAAAGACATCGGAGGGCAGGGGGAAGGAGAATAGGGGCAGCAAGCTAAGCACAGAGTTTCAGCAGGAGGTCAATGATGGGGCATAGAATTGGGCAATGGAGGGCAGGAGGAGTGGACTGGTACATCATACTAAATTGAGGGCAGTGGCAGCACATCAGACCATGCATGGCAGGAGGGAGGAGGCTAGTCCATGGATTCACACAACAGAGGATAGGGAGGAGGGGGATGGGGCAGCAAGCTAACTGTTCAGAGAAGGCGGGTATTAGGAACTTTATTGTTTTTAAAACGTGTGTCTGTGCGAACTACTTAAAATATGAACAAGTATGCAGCATAATCTCACTTTTATTCAGGAAGAAGAGGACGTTTGTGACTGTGACTCCGGGCTCACTTGGCAGAAACACCCCCTGACCCTCCACCCCCTATCGCAAAATGTAATGCCCGTGAAAAGGGTAGGTGAACACAGTGTTATATAGAACATAGTCCTGAGAGCACGATTGAAAATGAAACCTAGATATAGTGTATGGTATAAACTATGCACCAAAAAGTGTGATATAAGATTAACCGGGCGTGAAATATAATATGCAATACATTGTGCGCAATGACAGATTCATTGGAGAGCGCGAGATAGCACAGGCACTAGCGCGTGCTATGCGATATGCGCCTTGGAGTGTAATATGCACAGGGCAGTGTTGTGTAACCTAACTAGTCTCTAAAGTTGTAATATAAAATATGTGCTGGGGAGTGTAACGTTGCATATGCACTGTGACAAAGATATGGATCCCAGATTGTAATATGTATGGCATAGCACTGTGCGTTATAACATAGGCATCGAGGAAGGCACGTTAGATGGGGCAATATAACCCGTGCGAAGACAAGTGTGGCATGACATATTCACGGGGTGGTGTTACAGTGCACATGGGCTAGAGAGTGTCATAGCATATGCACTAGCTAGTGGAATACAACACAGAGGTGTGTGGCACTCAGCAGGCAATGGTGGGTGTAACACAGCACTGGGCTCTGCCAGGAGCGCGCTGTGACTCTCAAGTGATGTTCGTCCCCTTTCCAGAGAGTAAAATAAAAAGTATTACACATCCGGCAGTGGATGTGTGTTTTATTAACCCTGAGGGGGGTTTCTTGCATAGTTTTGGTCAAATTTTTGTCGAATCCCTTTGAATGGCTTGGTGTGCATGTGTATTAAATGTGCCTGTCAATAGCTACCCATATTTGTATAAATAAACGACAAGGGTGTCTACCGGGATTAGGCACGGTAGGGCATCAGACATGTCAGAGCTTCACTAGTGGTGTAAATACATTCCACGTGGATTCATTGTACGCATAGTCGCCTTTTAATGAATATCACGCAAATCATCATGGTGATAGGTACGTACGGTTTGTCCAGCATGTCCTAGGTGTGTCTATACATATATATTTTTTTAAAATAATAAAAAACAGTGGCCGGCCCTGGGGATTAGGGTCAAACAAATATAATTAGGAGACAGGCCCTGGGGGATGGGGTCATCAGGGCCAATAAATTAGAATAAGAAGAGGAACCACACAGCCCCCCTTCTTAAAAAATTAAAATAAATAAAAGACTGGCATCGTGCCGGAGGCCATGCCCCCTCCTTGCAGCACTCTGCAAACGCGCCCCCTGGCGAGTTGTAAGTTGGGGAATTAATTCCTCTTCAATACTGAGGGTCCCTGAGGGCCAACTAACCCAACAGGCATCTCCAGTATGCACCAGGGAGCTGCGCTGCAGACAGGTGTTCTGAGGCCAAGCCCCTATTTACACCTCTCTGCAACGCAGCTCTGTGGCGCTTACTGGAGGTACCTAGTGGTCTAGTTTGACCCTAGGGACCCTTAGGATTCAAGGGGACTTAATCTCTCAACTTAGAAGAGCCACAGGGCGCGTTTACACAGTGGTGAAGGGAGGGGACGGGGCCTGAGGTGACGTGTGCAAACACGCACTATGGCACGTTTTAAATTGGGGATATAATTTTCCTTCAATACTGAGGGCCCCTGGGGGCTAACTAGCCCACCAAGTGCTTCCAGTAAGCGCCACTGAGCTGCATTGCAGAGAGGTGGTCCAGGCCGTGCCACTTTTTACACCTCTCTGCAACGCAGCTCTGTGGCACTTACTGGAGGTACCTAGTGGGCTAGTTGGACCCTAGGGACCCTCAGGATTCAAATTAACTTAATCTCCCAACTAAAAACGGACACAGGGCGTGTTTACACAGTGGTGAAGGGAGGGGACGGGGCCTGAGTTAACGTGTGCAAAAACGCCCTGTGGCCTGTTTTAAGAGGTAGTTTTAATCCCCCTGCCCTATTATATACTAGGGGCTTACAGAGGAGGTCATGCTAATCACAGGGGGACCCCAACGCATAATGTTCCCTAGTGTATGTAGGTGTTTTCACTGTATTCTAAGTGTCTTTTAACATAGCACTGGCTCCAGGACTGGTTAGTCAGACTCAGTTACCACCAGTATCCGTCTGAAAAAGTTGAGGGTACAGGATGATTTTGCAACAAGGCTTCTTTCTGTTCTTCTTTTTGTTCTTTCTGCATGTTATCCTTCTTCCTGCACTTTTCTTCGTCTTTGAGGACTTCTGTTGCTTCTTTCTGCACTTCTTTTTTATCTTTCTGTGCACTTTTTCTTCTTTCTTCACATGTCCTATCTCTGTAGGCATAGTTAGAAATTAGTATTTAAAAAACCTTTGAAATTCACAGAAAAAACCATAGGTTTCAGGAACGTTATAGTTAGGAATTAGCATTTAAAAAACCTCAGAAATTCACTGAAAAAACCATAGGTTTCAGGGGTGTTATAGTTAGCTGGACTTTTCACTTGTACAAAACCATTGAAATTCCCCCGTTATAGTTAGTTCAGCTAACTATAACCTGCGCGCCCGCAATGCACTGCTGATGACGTCACATATTACATCACTCATGACATGGTCAGTGACATCACTCATGACATCACTGATGACATCACTGATGACATCATCCTTGTGATAGAGTGGCAGACCTCCTCTCACCCTAATATAACCTTTGATACACACATTCAAAAATAGAGACTAAACTTTTCAAAACAATGGACATACCAATACCAGTTACAACAACCTCTTCAGTAATTCTAAGATCCACATACACATCCACTCATTCACCAACAGTCCTATACAGTCACTCATACATGTATTCACTCATCATATGTTCATATGTACTCATACACCTATACATCCGTTTACACAATGCCACTCATCCATAGAGTTACTCACACACATAGTCACTCATGCTAATAAAGAATCAAACATACATTTATTTGCATATACAGTTATACACACACCACCACACTTACTTCTACGGAAACTTACACATACTTAGTCTTTTAAACAATCACTTATAGAAACACATACTTATTCATACAGGAACTCTTTCAATCTCTCACTCTCACATATACTCACTTATATATACCAATAGTCACATATACTAGTTTAAAACATATGTAGTTACTCATAAAGACACTATTGAGACAGTCATTCACTCACTAACACACCCATACACACACTCATCCACCCATACAGTCCTGCACACATGCTGTCTTCAACACATACAAAGAGTGAGTCACTCATTCATGCACCTATGCACTACGTAATACCCCCCACCGAACCATGCGGACACTCAGACTGATACTCAAAAAACCACCTAATAACCTATATAGACACCCATGTAGCTACTCACCAACCCATGCAGCCACTTATACACAAAGTGAGAGACTGATACAGATATTTACATATTTAAACATTACTCACTAAGCCATGTATTCACTATGATACACTTAATCAGTCAGTTACACAATCAATTTTTCAAAAACAAATCATCCATTTAGCCACTTATATACCCATTTATTCTTCCATCGACCTTCAGATATACATATATAAAACATTTAATTTTCAGAAAAACACACATTCACTGGATGATGTCATCAGTGATGTCATTTGAGATGTCATCAGTGATGTCATGAGTGATGTCACTGACCATGTCATGAGTGATGTAATATGTGACGTCATCAGCAGTGCATTGCGGGCGCGCAAGTTATAGTTAGCTGAACTAACTATAACAGGGGAATTTCAATGGTTTTGTACAAGTGAAAAGTCCAGCTAACTATAACACCCCTGAAACCTATGGTTTTTTCAGTGAATATATATATATATATATATTACCTACTGGCGGTCGCCAGTAGGTAGTTATAGTTAGGACCACGTTTCCATAGGAAAACCTCAACATTCTATTTTGAATAACTTTGGCGCCGGTCGACGAATCCTCGCGAATTTCTCAAAATAGGTGGGGCGCTACGCTCCGCTCCTACCCTGAAAGTCTCGGGGGGATTCGTCAAGCGGGGGCTGAGATAAAAGGGGGGTCCCAAAACGCGTTTTTCCCATGCATTTTTCCATAGGACCTTTAGAACGAGCTACAGCCCGAACGGCTGAACAGAATTACTTGAAATTTGGCAGAGAGGTAGTCCTCAGGTCAAGGAAGTGCCTTTTGTAGGTTTGGTGTAAATCTGTTCAGTAGATTCTGAGAAAATAGCCTTTAAATCAATATATATATCTGAGCCCGCTTACGGTACGCTTACCGTACGCTTACGGTAAGCGTACGGCGGCGTGCGCGAGCGCGATTCTGATTGGCTCTTAGATCTTAGTAAACATTCGAATCGGTCGAAACCAGGAAGCGGCGGCCGCCATTTTGTGTATTTCACTCTGAAAAAAAAGAGTGAAAACAAGGAAAGGGGGCAATGAGGAGAGTTACAGACCCCCTAACATTTGTAAGGGGGTCAAAGAAGGAGAGAAAAGTACAAAAAAAACATTTATTGATTTAAAAAAAAATCACGGGGTACGCGTACGGTAAGCTTACGGTAAGCGTACGGTAAAAAAAAAAAAAAAAGATAAATGAAAAGCAGATTTAAGAGTTTAGAAATTAGGGAGCTCTAAAAAGAGCTGTTGTGTTTATGAAGTCATTTTTTTAGTGGTACCTACAAGTAAGTACCGATGCAGAGTCTAAGGTTCAAGAGGAAGACTGTGTTCCCTTTATCATTGAAGTGCACACCATCTCCTCTATAAATGTCTTGCATGTCATAACGCAAGTTGTTGTGGTAAATGGCACCCATACCATAGTCACGGAGGAAAGCAGAAACAGATTTGTTGACGTGCTTTCTTGCTTTGTCAATCTGCGGACAGAAATGATTGGACCAGTTCCATTTTTGCCTTTGGCATATGTTGGAAAACACAAAGGCAGTTTTAGGGAAAAGTGAAAACAGTTGTGCAAAGGTGTCCTTCATAAGCATTTCCAGACCTACCCCAGTCAAAGTGCCTAGGTCATTGCCACCACAGTGCACTATTATGAGGTCAGGGTGTTGGATTTGCATGAAGGATTTCACCAATGGCATCAATTGGTGCCACTTTAACCCTCTCTGACCAATCCATTTAATGTCTACATTTGGCAAAGCAAGGTCTCTCACCATATCTGTTTTCTCTGCAAACTTTTCACTCCAGAAGACATAGCTGTGCCCTACAATCCACACTGTGAACATCTTCAAAGGAGAACTGGATGCACTCAGGAGGTGTCTTTCAGTAGAATGGCAATATGAAAAGAAAGACAGTTTGGAAATGGAGGCATACATATTTTTTTCAAAACAAAAAGAACTGATTGGCTGTTTCATACCATTCTAGAATAGAAACTAGGCTGTATGTGTAAACTAATAGAAGCATGTTTTGTATTGGTACAAAAAAATGTGTTACCAAAGAACAGTACTATGGATTTGCTGTTAGGTTTGAAAAGTCAAGCACTCTTGCTCTGTGGAATTGAAACATTGTGTGGCGAACTTCTGACCTAACTCCACACAGCAGTGTTCCATGAGCTGTTGCTATGGTAGCAGGCAGAAGTCAAGTTGGGGGAAGGGTACTAGAGAAGTCAAGTTGGGGGCAGGGTAATTTTGGAAAAGGGTTGGTTTTCAACCAATAGAAATGTGTGATTACATTTGAAAAAAAGGGGGAAGCACTGAGATTTGAAACTTACATGTATATGTGTGGAAAAATAGAGGGAAAGTTTGCCATTATCTGGTTCTGCTGAGAGGAGAGAGGAGAAAACAACAGAGATCCTGGCTCTGATAATCTGCTGTTTGAGTGTCACATTTCTTTCACAACCAACTAATTTTAAAGGTGAGTTTAGAGTTTGAGAGGGGATGTATGTGGTAACTTAAGAAATGAATAATAGAAATGGAAATTCTTTTTGTTGTAGTTGCGTTTATCATTTTCTGTTTTGGGAGAAATTTAAATGTGAGGAACATGTAAAATAATATGGAGTATGTTTTCACAATAAATTAAGGTGTACTGGAAAAAAAAAGAATAGTTTAAGGGTTTGAGGTTGGACTCAGTAATGCAAATACATTCAGCATCACTAAGGCTGGTTGCCCTTGCTGGAGTGTAGGCAGCCACCCAGGTTACACATGGAGGTGGTCTGAAAAAGAAGTTTGGACATGTGCATTTAAGAAAATCGAAAAAAGTGGTTTCATAATGTGTCAGTCTGTAAAAGTGATTTTCACTTGCCCAAAAAAAAAAGAGCAGTAAGTGTGCTTTCAAATTGGCAAAGAAATTTCGTTTTGGGACTAATGTGAAAACATGACTCTGTATGCAGAGAGGAATTATAGGCAGAGATTTATTGCGTATTGCTCTGGTGATTTCACAGTTGCATTAGATGGAAAGGGGGAGCGATTTTTTGGGGGAAGAAGCAGACTCTTAGCACACACCCATGTGCTTGCCATGTATAATCATGCACAGTATTTACAAGCGAGTGGGGTTTTCAGGTTTCAGTCTGTAATGCAAATACATTCAGCATCACTAAGGCTGGTTGCCCTTGCTGGAGTGTAGGCAGCCACCCAGGTTACACATGGAGGTGGTCTGAAAAAGAAGTTTGGACATGTGCATTTAAGAAAATCGAAAAAAGTGGTTTCATAATGTGACAGTCTGTAAAAGTGATTTTCACTTGCCCCAAAAAAAAAGAGCAGTAAGTGTGCTTTCAAATTGGCAAAGAAATTTCGTTTTGGGACTAATGTGAAAACATGACTCTGTGTGCAGAGAGGAATTATAGGCAGAGATTTATTGCGTATTGCTCTGGTGATTTCACAGTTGCATTAGATGGAAAGGGGGAGCGATTTTTTGGGGGAAGAAGCAGACTCTTAGCACACACCCATGTGCTTGCCATGTATAATCATGCACAGTATTTACAAGCGAGTGGGGTTTTCAGGTTTCAGTCTGTAATGCAAATACATTCAGCATCACTAAGGCTGGTTGCCCTTGCTGGAGTGTAGGCAGCCACCCAGGTTACACATGGAGGTGGTCTGAAAAAGAAGTTTGGACATGTGCATTTAAGAAAATCGAAAAAAGTGGTTTCATAATGTGACAGTCTGTAAAAGTGATTTTCACTTGCCCCAAAAAAAAAGAGCAGTAAGTGTGCTTTCAAATTGGCAAAGAAAGGATAGAAAATTAAAATAAAAATATGTTTAAAAAAATAGAAGAAAAAAAACAAAATTAGCATTTAAAAAACCTTGCAAATTCACTGAAAAAACCATGGGTTTCACACACGTTATAGTTAGGACTTAGCATTTAAAAAACCTTAGAAATTCAGTGAAAAAACCATAGGTTTCACACACGTTATAGTTAGGAATTAGCATTTAAAAAACCTTCGAAATTCAGTGAAAAAAACCATAGGTTTCACACATGTTATAGTTAACTGGACATTTTACTCGTAAAAAACCATTGAAATTGCCCCGTTATAGTTAGTTCAGCTAACTATAACTCGCGCGCCCGCAATGCACTGCTGATGACGTCACATATTACATCACTCATGACATGGTCAGTGACATCACTCATGACATCACTGATGACATCTCAAATGACATCACTGATGACATCACTGATGACATCATCCAGTGAATGTGTGTTTTTCTGAAAATTAAATATGTTTTATATATGTATATCTCAAGGTCGATGGAAGAATAAATGGGTATATAAGTGTCTAAATGGATGAATTGTTTTTGAAAAATTGATTGTATTACTGACTGATTAAGTGTATCTTAGTGAATACATGGCTTAGTGAGTAATGTTTAAATATGTAAATATCTGTATCAGTCTCTCACTTTGTGTATAAGTGGCTGCATGGGTTGGTGTGTAGCTACATGAGTGTCTAAATAGGTTATTAGTTGGTTTTTTGAGTATCAGTATGAGTGTGAGTGTCTGGTTCGGTGAGGGGTATTACGTAGTGCATGGGTGCATGAATGAGTGACTCATTGTTTGTATGTGTTGAAGACAGCATGTGTGCAGGACTGTATGGGTGGATGAGTGTATGTATGGGTGTGTTAGTGAGTGAATGACTGTCTCAATAGTGTCTTTATGTGTAACTACATGTTTTAAACTAGTATATGTGACTATTGGTGTATATATGTGAGTATATGTGAGAGTGAGAGATTGAAAGAGTTCCTGTATGAATAAGTATGTGTTTCTATAAGTGATTGTTTAAAAGACTAAGTATATGTAAGTTTCCGTAGAAGTAAGTGTGGTGGTGTGTGTATAACTGTATATGCAAGTAAATGTATGTTTGATTCTTTATTAGCATGACTAACTATGTGTGTGAGTACCTCTATGGATGAGTGGCATTGTGTAACAGGATGTATACGTGTATGAGTACATATGATGAGTGAGTACATGTATGAGTGACTGTATAGGACTGTTGGTGAATGAGTGGATGTGTATTTGGATCTTAGAATTACTGTATAGGTTGTTGTAACTGGTATTGGTATGTCCATTGTTTTTAAAATTTTAATTTCTATTTTTGATTGTGTGTATCAAAGGTTATATTAGGGGAAGAGGAGGTCTGCCACTCTATCACAAGGATGATGTCATCAGTGATGTCATCAGTGATGTCATTTGAGATGTCATCAGTGATGTCATGAGTGATGTCACTGACCATGTCATGAGTGATGTAATATGTGACGTCATCAGCAGTGCATTGCGGGCGCGCGAGTTATAGTTAGCTGAACTAACTATAACGGGGCAATTTCAATGGTTTTTTACGAGTAAAATGTCCAGTTAACTATAACATGTGTGAAACCTATGTTTTTTTTCACTGAATTTCTAAGGTTTTTTAAATGCTAATTCCTAACTATAACGTGTGTGAAACCTATGGTTTTTTCACTGAATTTCTAAGGTTTTTTAAATGCTAAGTCCTAACTATAACGTGTGTGAAACCCATGGTTTTTTCAGTGAATATATATATATATATATATATATATATATATATATATATATATATATATATCACTGAAAAAACCATAGGTTTCAGGCCTGATATAGTTAGGAATTAGCATTTAATAAAACCTTTGAAATTCACAGAAAAAAACCATAGGTTTCAGGCCTGACATAGTTAGGAATTAGCATTTAAAAAGCCTTAGAAATTCACTGAAAAAACTATAGGTTTTAGGGGTGTTATAGTTAGCTGGACATTTCACTCGAACAAAACCATTGAAATTCCTCCGATATAGTTAGTTGTGCTAACTACATCTCGCGCGCCCGCAATCCACTGCTGATGATGTCACATATTACATCATTCATGACATGGTCAGTGACATCACTGATGACATCTCAAATGACATGTCTGTATCGTTCGGTGGGGGGTGTTACGTAGTGCATAGGTGCATGAATGAGTGACTCACTGTTTGTATGTGTTGAAGACAGCATGTGTGCAGGACTGTATGGGTGGATGAGTGTGTGCATGGGTGTGTTAGTGAGTGAATGACTGTCTCAATAGTGTCTTTATGAGTAACTACATATGTTTTAAACTAGTACATGTGACTATTGGTGTATATAAGTGAGTATATGTGAGAGTGAGAGATTGAAAGAGTTCCTGTATGAATAAGTATGTGTTTCTATAAGTAATTGTTTAAAAGACTAAGTATGTGTAAGTTTCTGTAGAAGTAACTTTATTAGCATGAGTGACTGTGTGTGAGTAACTCTATGGATGAGTGGCGTTGTGTAACAGGATGTACAGGTGTATGAGTTAATATGATGAGTGAGTACATGTATGAGTGACTGTATAGGACTGTTAGTGAATGAGTGCATGTGTATGTGGATCTTAGAATTACTGAATAGGTTGTTGTAACTGGTATTGGTATGTCCATTGTTTTGAAAATTGTAGTTTCTATTTTTGAATGTGTGTATCAAAGGTTATATTAGGGGGAGAGCAGGTCTGCCACTCTATCACAAGGATTATGTCATCAGTGATATCATCAGTGATGTCATGAGAGATGTCACTGACCATGTCATGAGTGATGTAATATGTGACGTCATCAGCAGTGCATTGCGGACGCGCAAGTTATAGTTTGCTGAACTAACTATAACGGGGGAATTTCAATGGTTTTGTACGAGTGAAAAGTCCAGCTAAATTTAACGCCGCTGAAACCTATGGTTTTTTCAGTGAATTTCTTAGGTTTTTTAAAGGCTAATTCCTAACTATAATGTGCCTGAAACCAATGTTTTTTTTGTGAATTTCAAAGGTTTTTTAAATTCTAATTACTAACTATGCCTACAGAGATAGGACATGTGAAGAAAGAAGAAAAAACGCACAGAAAAAAAAAAAAAAGAAATGCAGAAAGAAGCAACAGAAGTCCTCAAAGACGAAGAAAAGTGCAGGAAGAAGGATAACGTGCAGAAAGAACAAACTGAAGAGCAGAAAGAAGCCTTGTTGCAAAATCATCCTGTACCCTCAACTTTTTCAGACGGATACTGGTGGTAACTGAGTCTGACTAACCAGTCCTAGAGCCAGTGCTATGTAAAAAGACACTCAGAATACAGTGAAAACACCTACATACACTAGGGAACACTATGCGTTGGGGTCCCCCTGTGATTAGCATGACCTCCTCTCTAAGCCCCTAGTATATAATAGGGCAGGGGATTAAAACTACCTCTTAAAACGCGCCACAGGGTCAGTTTGGTGCACCTCTCAATGTCCCTCCTGTCCTCTGTTATCCGAGTCCATGTCCCTACCCCAATTTCTCCTGCCTACCATGATCCAATGTACCATACTTGTGAACATTTTGAACTTGGTAAGAGGGAGATTTAGAAAAAAAACTGGGGTATTGATTTTCCCCATTGAGTTACATTGAAAAAGAGGAGATTGTAGACAGGAGACAGATCAAATAAAGCCCATTTGAGCTTAAAAACATTGGACGTTTCCTGGCTGAAACGGATCTGTTGGCATGTAGGGTTGTACTACCACTGCCTCTTCCTTCTGCCCACAATGGTCTATTATATTGCCACAGCCTCTCTTGCCAGTCCTGTATTGTTGGTTTGTTGCCCCTGCCCCCCTTTCCACTGCCCTCCATAGTCTGTTGTGCTGCCACTGCCCTTCCTGCCTTCCCAGTGTGGTCAAATTGTTGCCTCTGCACTCTCCTACCTGCCTTCAATTTTCAGAGTCCGTGCCCCTGGCCTCTGCCTCTCAACAGTATCCCAATGAACAACTAGATTGCTAACATTCTATATTTATTACAAAAGTGTGGAACGCCTGACGTCATCTTGATGTAATCAAAACTGTAATACCTAGAGCATTTCCTTTAGAAATTACATATATGAGAGGGTCTTATTTGCATCAAAATTATGGTTAGTGCTCTAAAAAAGTAAAATGAGGACATATTTTCTGAGTTTTCAAATAGCGACAAAGAACTTTTAACCCCTTCGATGCTCATGACGGAGCGGTTCCGTCATGAGCATCGGTTGGGCTGTGCTGATGACGGAACCGCTCCGTCATGAGCACAGCCCCTGGGGAAGCGCTGGCTCTCCCCCCCTGGGATATCGATCCTACCCCCACAGAGGGGGATGGCAGCGGAAGAGTTTCCGCTGCCACCCCCGAACCCCCCCACGCTTCCCCATGATGTCAGCACGCACAGCGCGCGCCGACGTCATCAGGAAGCGTTGGACGCGCTGGAATTCATTTCTTCCAGCTCGTCCAACGGAGCAGGTAGGTTTTTCGCTCCGGTGTGGCGGGGGGTGGGGGGAATTGGGATGCCTTGAGGCATCGGGGGAGAGGAAAGAGTATTTCCTCTCCTCTGATGTCTCAATGCTGGGCATTCCTGCTCCACGATCGCGCACAGCGTCGCGATCGTGGAGCAGGGATGCCCCACTAGACACCAGGGATGTGTTTTTGTTTTTTCGGGAGCGACCCCTTAGGCAAGGGTCGCTTCCTGGGGGTGAATTTTGTTTATAAGACTTTTCTGCCCCCCCTGGGGGCAGATCGGTCTCATAATTTGCCGTTTCTGCTCCCGGGGGGGGCAGAAAAGCCCACTAGACACCAGGGATGTCTTTTTTTAGTATTAGGAAGCGACCCCTTAGGCAAGGGTCCCTTTCTGGGGTGATTTTTTTTATATAAGACTTTTCTGCCCCCCCTGGGGGCACATCGGTCTTATAATTAGC
The DNA here is from genome assembly GCF_964204655.1 of Triturus cristatus. Lineage (NCBI taxonomy): Eukaryota > Metazoa > Chordata > Amphibia > Caudata > Salamandridae > Triturus > Triturus cristatus. Next base: position 1,015,233,315 of record NC_140579.1, on the reverse strand, counting down.
CGTTTTTGCTCCCGGGGGGGGGGGCAGAAAAGCCCACTAGACACCAGGGATGTATTTTTTAGTATTAGGAAGCAACCCCTTAGGCAAGGGTCGCTTCCTGGGCCCCCATTTTTTTGGTGAGACTTTTCTGCCCCATCGGTTTCATTTTGATGCCGTATCCACTCCCAGGGGGGGCAGAATAGCCCACTAGACACCAGGGATGTGTGTGTTGTTGTAGGAAGCGACCCCTTGGGCAAGGGTATCTTCCTGGGCCCCCATTTTTTTTGTAAGACTTTTCTGCCCCCTCTGGGGGAAGATCGGTCGTTTATGTAGCCGTTTCTGTTCCCAGGGTGGGCAGAAAAGCCCACTAGACACCAGGGATGTGTTTTTTTGAGTAAAGGAAGCGGCCCCTTGGGCAAGGGTCGCTTCCTGGGGGCCCAAATATTTTTCAAGACTTTTCTGCCCCCCTGGGGGCAGATCGGTCTTATAATTTGCCGTTGCTGCTCCAAGGGGGGGCAGAAAAGCCCACTAGACACCAGGGATGTCTTTTTTTAGTATTAGGAAGCGACCCCTTAGGCAAGGGTCGCTTCCTGGGCCCCCATTTTTTTGGTGAGACTTTTCTGCCCCTCTGGGCAGATCGGTTTCATTTTGATGCCGTATCCACTCCCAGGGGGGCAGAAAAGCCCACTAGACACCAGGGATGTGTGTGTTGTTGTAGGAAGCGACCCCTTAGGCAAGGGTCGCTTCCTGGGCCCCCATTTTTTTGGTGAGACTTTTCTGCCCCCTCTGGGCAGATCGGTTTCATTTTGATGCCGTATCCACTCCCAGGGGGGCAGAAAAGCCCACTAGACACAAGGGATGTGTGTGTTGTTGTAGGAAGCGACCCCTAGGGCAAGGGTGTCTTCCTGGGCCCCCATTTTTTTTGTAAGACTTTTCTGCAGATCAGTTGTTTATGTAGCTGTTTCTCCTCCCAGGGTGGGCAGAAAAGCCCACTAGACACCAGGGATGTGTTTTTTGGAGTAAAGGAAGCGGCCCCTTGGGCAAGGGTCGCTTCCTGGGGGCCCAAATATTTTTCAAGACTTTTCTGCCCCCCCTGGGGGCAGATCGGTCTTGTAATTTGCCGTTTCTGCTCCCAGGGGGGGCAGCAAAGCCCACTAGACACCAGGGATGTCTTTTTTTAGTATTAGGAAGCGACCCCTTAGGCAAGGGTCACTTCCTGGGCCCCCATTTTTTTGGTGAGACTTTTCTGCCCCTCTGGGCAGATTGGTTTCATTTTGATGCCGTATCCACTCCCAGGGGGGGCAGAAAAGCCCACCAGACACCAGGGATGTGTGTGTTGTTGTAGGAAGCGACCCCTTGGGCAAGGGTCGCTTCCTGGGCCCCCATTTTTTTGGTGAGACTTTTCTGCCCCCTCTGGGGCAGATCGGTTTCATTGTTATGCCGTATCCACTCCCAGGGGGGGCAGAAAAGCCCACTAGACACCAGGGATGTGTGTGTTGTTGTAGGAAGCGGCCCCTTGGGCAAGGGTATCTTCCTGGGCCCCCATTTTTTTTGTAAGACTTTTCTGCCCCCTCTGGGGGCAGATCGGTCGTTTATGTAGCCGTTTCTGCTCCCAGGGTGGGCAGAAAAGCCCACTAGACACCAGGGATGTGTTTTTTTGAGTAAAGGAAGCAGCCCCTTGGGCAAGGGTCGCTTCCTGGGGGCCCAAATATTTTTCAAGACTTTTCTGCCCCCCCTGGGGGCAGATCGGTCTTTTGTGTAGCCGTTTCTGGCCCCAGGGGGTGGGGCAGAAAATCCCACTAGACACCAGGGAATTAGTGTAAATAAAAATGGAAGTGACCCCTTGGGCAAGGGTCGCTTCCAGGGTGCAATTTTTATAATATGTATTTGGCCCACCCGCCCCGGGACAGAGTAGCCTTTTTTTTTCCTGCTGTTTTCTGCCCCACCTGGCACACAACCCGATTGACCATTTGGGAAGTAACATAGCATGTTATAATGTTTATTGTTATATTTTTTGTGAATTGCAATTGTAATGGTTTTTTTTTTACTTTATTGTTCTAGGTGAAGGCTTTTGCTCTTTTCAGTTTGCCGTTTTGTTACTGGTGGTTCTGCTGTTTGTGTAGTTTGGTAAGAGACTTTTTTTTGTACAATGTAAATGTGTTTGATTTCTCTGCAGGATTTTTTTTTGCAAATGGTGTAATAATAGCAGTATGTTTGGTTTTTGAGTGTCAAAAACCTTTTTGCATTGGTGCTCGATGTGTATTTTGTTGTCTTGTGAGTAATTTTTTTTTTTTCTTCTTTCTAGTTGGATATCGTTGGTTTTTGCTGTGTCACTGCAGAGTTGGTTTCTGGTGAGTGCAGCTGTCTCTTGTAATTGAATTGTATAGTTTTTGAGTACATTGATCTTTGTGATAAAGGTACACATTTCTTTACTTACTTGGTTTGCACATTGTTGGTTGTTGTTGACTTGTTTGTGCAGTCTTCTATCTTAGTAAGTATAATGGCTAGCCGCAGGATTACTGCTCAGCAGGTTGTTGGTTTGCTGTTTGAGTCTTCCTCTGACCATGGTTCAGAGACTGACTCTGCATCTGAGGGAGAGGAGGCAGGGGACAATTCTGGCAGTGAGTTTTCTCTCCGTATGGAGTCATCGGATGATGAAGATACTCTTAGTGCGGATGAAGTGCTTGTGTTAGAGGAGGAGACTGATGTGCCGATAGTGCGGCAAGAGGTATCTGGGCTGCAGCCTGGGGCTGCAAGGCTTCCCGTTGGTGTAGTGCGGCAAGAGGCTTCTGGGCTGCAGCCTGCGGCTGCAAGGCTTCCCGTTGGTGTAGTGCGGCAAGAGGCATATGAGCTGCAGGCTGGGGCTGCAAGGCTTCCCTTTGAAAGTGATGACCTCTGGGTTGCCCCTGGCATGGTGCAGCCGGCATTGCCAGAGTTTACTGGTGTTCCAGGGTGTAGAGTGAATACTGAAAACTTTTTGCCAGTAACATTTTTTCAGTTGTTTATGGACGATGTGTTTTTGGCAGAGATTGTTGAGCAGACTAATTTGTATGCCGAACAGTTTTTGAGGGACAACAGTGCCAGTCTTAAGCCACACTCTAGAGCTACCCGGTGGACTCCCACAAATCTTGAAGAGATGAAGAAGTTCTTGGGTTTAACTTTTTTGATGGGCTTGCTAAGGAAGCCATCAATGTCTTCATATTGGTCCAGCAGTCCCTTGATGGCAACATCTATTTTTCCGGCAGTCATGAGTCGTGACAGGTATTTGCTTCTGCTTCGGATGATGCATTTTGTTGATAATGGTTTAGCGTTGCCACGAGATCACCCTGAGTGTGACCGTTTTTTTAAGATTAGGCCTGTCCTTGATCACTTTGTTGATCGATTTTCTGAGATTTATGCTCCTGGGAAAGAAATTGCAGTGGATGAGTCTTTGGTGTTGTTCAAGGGTCGCTTGGTTTTTAGGCAATACATTCCTAGTAAGAGGGCACGCTATGGAATAAAGCTGTATATGCTGTGTGACAGTAGGACAGGATATGTCTCTAATTTCAGGGTGTACACCGGTAAGGAATCCAGGATTAACCTCCCTGGTTGTCCGTCCACTTTTGGAGTGACTGAGAAAATTGTTTGGGAACTTGGTAGAGGATTTTTTAACAAAGGCCACCATTTATATGTAGATAACTTCTACACTGGTGTGCGGTTGTTCAGGGAACTGGCCAAAGTGGACACTCTTGCTTGTGGCACAATCCGCTCTAACCATAAAGGTTTCCCAAAAGAACTTGTTTGTCAAAAGCTTGTGCGGGGACAGTGCAGTGCGTTGCGTTGCCAGGAGCTTCTTGCTGTGAAGTTTTCAGACTGGAGAGATGTCTACATGCTGACTACCATCCATGATGAAAGCACTGCACCTGTGACTGTTTCAAGGTTGGTGTTAGTGCAATGTATTTAGTTGCTGATTTTGTGTTTGAAGGTTTGTATCTATTTGCGATTTGTTTGTGTTTTTATTTTTTTCTAAAAAAATCCTAAATGTGATGGCGGTGTGTGTGGGCTGGCGCTTGGCTGTTGGTGTGTGTGGACTGGCACTTGGTTGGTGGTGTGCGTGGAATGGTGCTTGGCTGGCGGTGTGCGTGGACTGGCGGTGTGCATGGACTGGCGGTGTGCGTGGACTGGTGCTTGGCTGGTGGTGTGCGTGGACTGGAGCTTGGCTGGTGGTGTGTGTGGAATGGTGCTTGGCTGGCAGTGTGCGTGGACTGGTACTTGGCTGGCGGTGTGCGTGGACTGGTGGTGTGTGCGGACTGGTGCTTGGCTGGTGGTGTCCGTGGACTGGGGCTTGGCTGGCGGTGTGCGTGGATTGGCAATTGGCTGCCGGTGTGGCTGGACTGGCGATTGGCTGGCAGTGTGCCTGGTCTGGCGCTTGGCTAGCGGTGTGCGTGGACTGGTGTTTGGCTAGCGGTGTGCGTGGACTGGCGCTCTGCTAGCGGTGTGTGTGGACTGGTGCTCGGCTGGCTGTGTGTGAGTAGTGACTTTCTGCTGGTCACTACACACACTGCTAGCTGAGTGCCACTCCACGCAATCCATCAGCCTGTGTAGTTGCTGTGTCAGGATTGTGGGCGTGTGAAAGTGATGGGCCCTTGAATGGCGCTGTGTGCTGGTGTGAGTTTTGTTATGTGATGGGCCCGCGGCTGGCGGTGTGAATGGTTTTGTATGTCTCACACGTATGAAAGGTGTATGAATGGCCTGTAAAGAGGTTGGTGCCTTGTCGTGGCTTTACAGCTCACGAGCTGTGAGTCAATGGTTCAGTTTCTCGCCCTTTCAATTATTACCAGTGCATTTCATTTTTGTGAAATCACTTACTAATACAATCTACTGAACCATCACTCACCCTCGTGCCAAATCCAACCAGTATGTGTGTGTGCCTGCGGATTAGATGGCTGTGCAGTAATATTTGTCTCTCTGAAGCAGGGTGTACCTTGTCCCTTTTTATGAATTTTGTAATGTGTTGCTTTTGTGCCTGGTGGTGCGAATGGTCTTGTTTGTATCACGTATGAAAGGTGTGTGAATGGCCTGTAAAGTGGTTGGTGCCTTGACGTGGCTTTACAGCTCACGAGCTGCGAGTCATTGGTTTGGTTTTTTGTGAATTTAATTATTGACAGTGCATTTCATTTTTGTGAAATCTCTTGTTAATAAAATTTAATACACTGAACCATGACTCGCCCTCGTGCCAAATCCAACCAGTATGTGTGTGTGTTTGAGGAATAGATGGTTGTGCAGGAATCTTTGTCTTTAGTAGTGGGAGGCCCAAGTACCCGCGGTAGGCAAGGGCCCAAAACGTAGTGAGGCGAAATCAACATTGCCTATCAAAAAAATGTTTGGGCCCATGCCTGCCGCGGGTACTTGGGCCTCCCACACAAGTGAGGCACCATTTTTCCGGGAGACCTGGGGGAACGCTGGGCGGTGGTAAATTTGTGTGAGCCCGGTGATGCCACAACTTTCCCACACCAAAATGTGTGAAAAAAGTGATTTTTTTCAGCTAAAATTGAGGTTTGCAGGGGATTCTGGGTAAGGAAACGTTGGGGGATCCATGCAAGCCATACCTCCCTGGAAGCCGCCGGGTGTCTAGTTTTCAGAAATGCATGGGTTTGGTAGGTTTCCCTATCTGCCGGCAGAACTAGGGTTAAAAAACTACAGCTAGTCACTTTGCCAAAAAGGGGTCATTTTTCACTGCAAAATTGAGGTGTGACCACGTTGCGTTTTGCGCCATTTCCTGTCGCGGGCACTAGGCCGACCCGCACAAGTGAGGTACCATTTTTCTTGTAGGACTTTGGGGAACGCGGAGTGGGTGGAAATTTATGGATCCACGCAGATTCCAGAACTTTCCATCGCAGAAATGTGGGGAAAATGTGTTTTTTTTGTCATTATTTTACGTTTGCAAGGGATTCTGGGTAACAGACCATGGTGGGAGGCACTCAAGACACCCCATCCAGGATTCCCCTGGGTGTCTAGTTTTCAAAAATGTATAGGTTTGCTAGGTTTCCCTAGGTTTCGGCAGGGCTAGGGTTCAAAAACTGCAGCTAGTCACTTTGCCAAAAAAGGGTCATTTTTCACTGCAAAATTGAGGTGTGACCACGTTGCGTTTGGCGCCGTTTCCTGTCGCGGGCACTAGGCCGACCCGCACAAGTGAGGTACCATTTTTCTCGTAGGACTTTGGGGAACGCGGGGTGGGTAGAAATTTGTGGATCCACGCAGATTCCAGAACTTTCCATCACAGAAATGTGGGGAAAATGTGTTTTTTTTGTCAATGTTTTATGTTTGCAAGGGATTCTGGGTAACAGACCATGGTGGGAGGCAGTCAAGTCACCCCATCCTGGATTCCCCTGGGTGTCTAGTTTTCAAAAATGTATAGGTTTGCTAGGTTTCCCTAGGTGCCGGCAGGGCTAGGGTTCAAAAACTACAGCTAGTCACTTTGCCAAAAAAGGGTCATTTTTCACTGCAAAATTGAGGTGTGACCATGTTGCGTTTTGTGCCGTTTCCTGTTGCGGGCACTAGGCCGACCCGCACAAGTGAGGTACCATTTTTCTCGTAGGACTTCGGGGAACGTGGGGTGGGTGGAAATTTGTGGATCCACGCAGATTCCAGAACTTTCCATCACAGAAATGTGGGGAAAATGTGTTTTTTTTGTCAATTTTTTACGTTTGCAAGGGATTCTGGGTAACAGACCATGGTGGGAGGCAGTCAAGTCACCCCATCCTGGATTCCCCTGGGTGTCTAGTTTTCACAAATGTATAGGTTTGCTAGGTTTCCCTAGGTGCCGGCAGGGCTAGGGTTCAAAAACTACAGCTAGTCACTTTGCCAAAAAAGGGTAATTTTTCACTGCAAAATTGAGGTGTGACCACGTTGCGTTTTGCGCCGTTTCCTGTCGCGGGCACTAGGCCGACCCGCACAAGTGAGGTACCATTTTTCTCGTAGGACTTTGGGAAACGCGGGGTAGGTGGAAATTTGTGGATCCACGCAGATTCCAGAACTTTCCATCACAGAAATGTGGGGAAAATGTGTTTTTTTTGTCACTTTTTTACCTTTGCAAGGGATTCTGGGTAACAGACCATGGTGGGAGGCAGTCAAGTCACCCCATCCTGGATTTCCCTGGGTGTCTAGTTTTCAAAAATGTATAGGTTTGCTAGGTTTCCCTAGGTACCGGCAGGGCTAGGGTTCAAAAACTACAGCTAGTCACTTTGCCAAAAAAGGTCCATTTTTCACTGCTAAATTGAGGTGTGACCACGTTGCGTTTTGCGCCGTTTCCTGTCGCGGGCACTAGGCCTACCCGCACAAGTGTTGTACCATTTTTCTCATAGGAATTTGGGGAATGCGGGGTGGGTGGAAATTTGTGGATCCACGCAGATTCCAGAACTTTCCATCACAGAAATGTGGGGAAAATGTGTTTTTTTTGTCATTTTTTTACGTTTGCAAGGGATTCTGGGTAACAGACCATGGTGGGAGGCACTCAAGACACCCCATCCTGGATTCCCCTGGGTGTCTAGTTTTCAAAAATGTATAGGTTTGCTAGGTTTCCCTAGGTACCGGCAGGGCTAGGGTTCAAAAACTACAGCTAGTCACTTTGCCAAAAAAGGTCCATTTTTCACTGCTAAATTGAGGTGTGACCACGTTGCGTTTTGCGCCGTTTCCTGTCGCGGGCACTAGGCCTACCCGCACAAGTGTTGTACCATTTTTCTCATAGGACTTTGGGGAACGCGGGGTGGGTGGAAATTTGTGGATCCACGCAGATTCCAGAACTTTCCATCACAGAAATGTGGGGAAAATGTGTTTTTTTTGTCATTTTTTTACGTTTGCAAGGGATTCTGGGTAACAGACCATGGTGGGAGGCACTCAAGACACCCCATCCTGGATTCCCCTGGGTGTCTAGTTTTCAAAAATGTATAGGTTTGCTAGGTTTCCCTATGTTTCGGCAGGGCTAGGGTTCAAAAACTGCAGCTAGTCACTTTGCCAAAAAAGGGTCATTTTTCACTGCAAAATTGAGGTGTGACCATGTTGCGTTTTGCGCCGTTTCCTGTCACGGGCACTAGGCCGACCCGCAAAAGTGAGGTACCATTTTTCTCGTAGGACTTTGGGGAATGCGGGGTGGGTGGAAATTTGTGGGTCCACGCAGATTCCAGAACTTTCCATCACAGAAATGTGGGGAAAATGTGTTTTTTTGTCAATGTTTTACGTTTGCAAGGGATTCTGGGTAACAGACTATGGTGGGAGGCAGTCAAGTCACCCCATCCTGGATTCCCCTGGGTGTCTAGTTTTCAAAAATGTATAGGTTTGCTAGGTTTCCCTAGGTGCCGGCAGGGCTAGGGTTCAAAAACTACAGCTAGTCACTTTGCCAAAAAAGGGTCATTTTTCACTGCAAAATTGAGGTGTGACCACGTTGCGTTTTTTGCGCCGTTTCCTGTCGCGGGCACTAGGCTGACCTGCACAAGTGAGGTACCATTTTTCTCGTAGGACTTTGGGGAACGCGGGGTGGGTGGAAATTTGTGGATCCACGCAGATTCCAGAACTTTCCATCACAGAAATGTGGGGAAAATGTGTTTTTTTTGTCATTTTTTTACGTTTGCAAGGGATTCTGGGTAACAGACCATGGTGGGAGGCACTCAAGACACCCCATCCTGGATTCCCCTGGGTGTCTAGTTTTCAAAAATGTATAGGTTTGCTAGGTTTCCCTATGTTTCGGCAGGGCTAGGGTTCAAAAACTGCAGCTAGTCACTTTGCCAAAAAAGGGTCATTTTTCACTGCAAAATTGAGGTGTGACCATGTTGCGTTTTGCGCCGTTTCCTGTCACGGGCACTAGGCCGACCCGCAAAAGTGAGGTACCATTTTTCTCGTAGGACTTTGGGGAATGCGGGGTGGGTGGAAATTTGGGGGTCCACGCAGATTCCAGAACTTTCCATCACAGAAATGTGGGGAAAATGTGTTTTTTTGTCAATGTTTTATGTTTGCAAGGGATTCTGGGTAACAGACTATGGTGGGAGGCAGTCAAGTCACCCCATCCTGGATTCCCCTGGGTGTCTAGTTTTCAAAAATGTATAGGTTTGCTAGGTTTCCCTAGGTGCCGGCAGGGCTAGGGTTCAAAAACTACAGCTAGTCACTTTGCCAAAAAAGGGTCATTTTTCACTGCAAAATTGAGGTGTGACCACGTTGCGTTTTTTGCGCCGTTTCCTGTCGCGGGCACTAGGCTGACCTGCACAAGTGAGGTACCATTTTTCTCGTAGGACTTTGGGGAACGCGTGGTGGGTGGAAATTTGTGGATCCACGCAGATTCCAGAACTTTCCATCACAGAAATATGGGGAAAATGTGTTTTTTTTGTCAATTGTTTCCGTTTGCAAGGGATTCTGGGTAACAGACCATGGTGGGAGGCAGTCAAGTCACCCCATTCTGGATTCCCCTGGGTGTCTAGTTTTCAAAAATGTATAGGTTTTCTCGGTTTCCCTAGGTGTCTGCAGGGCTAGGGTTTAAAAACTACAGCTAGTCACTTTGCCAAAAAAGGATCATTTTTCACTGCAAAATTGAGGTGTGACCACGTTGCGTTTTGTGCCGTTTCCTGTCGCGGGCACTAGGCCGACCCGCACAAGTGAGGTACCATTTTTCTCGTAGGACTTTGGGGGAACACGGGGTGGATGGAAATTTGTGGATCCATGCAGATTCCAGAACTTTCCATCACAGAAATGTGGGGAAAATGTGTTTTTTTTGTCAATGTTTTACGTTTGCAAGGGATTCTGGGTAACAGACCATGGTGGGAGGCAGTCAAGTCACCCCATCCTGGATTCCCCTGGGTGTCTAGTTTTCAAAAATGTATAGGTTTGTTAGATTTCCCTAGGTGCCGGCAGGGCTAGGGTTCAAAAACTACAGCTAGTCACTTTGCCAAAAAAGGGACATTTTTCACTGCAAAATTGAGGTGTGACCATGTTGCGTTTTGTGCCGTTTCCTGTCGCGGGCACTAGGCCGACCCGCACAAGTGAGGTACCATTTTTCTCGTAGGACTTCGGGGAACGTGGGGTGTGTGGAAATTTGTGGATCCACGCAGATTCCAGAACTTTCCATCACAGAAATGTGGGGAAAATGTGTTTTTTTTGTCAATTTTTTACGTTTGCAAGGGATTCTGGGTAACAGACCATGGTGGGAGGCAGTCAAGTCACCCCATCCTGGGTTCCCCTGGATGTCTAGTTTTCACAAATGTATAGGTTTGCTAAGTTTCCCTAGGTGCCGGCAGGGCTAGGGTTCAAAAACTACAGCTAGTCACTTTGCCAAAAAAGGGTCATTTTTCACTGCAAAATTGAGGTGTGACCACGTTGCGTTTTGCGCCGTTTCCTGTCGCGGGCACTAAGCCGACCCGCACAAGTGAGGTATCATTTTTCTCGTAGGACTTTGGGGAACGCGGGGTGGGTGGAAATTTGTGGATCCACGCAGATTCCAGAACTTTCCATCACAGAAATGTGGGGAAAATGTGTTTTTTTTCTCATTCTTTTACGTTTGCAAGGGATTCTGGGTAACAGACCATGGTGGGAGGCACTCAAGACACCCCATCCTTGATTCCCCTGGGTGTCTAGTTTTCAAAAATGTATAGGTTTGCTAGGTTTCCCTATGTTTCGGCAGGGCTAGGGTTAAAAAACTGCAGCTAGTCACTTTGCCAAAAAAGGGTCATTTTTCACTGCAAAATTGAGGTGTGACCATGTTGCGTTTTGCGCCGTTTCCTGTCGTGGGCACTAGGCCGACCCGCACAAGTGAGGTACCATTTTTCTTGTAGGACTTTGGGGAACGCGGGGTGGGTGCAAATTTGTGGATCCACGCAGATTCCAGAACTTTCCATCACAGAAATGTGGGGAAAATGTGTTTTTTTTTGTCAATGTTTGACGTTTGCAAGGGATTCTGGGTAACAGACCATGGTGGGAGGCAGTCAAGTCACCCCATCCTGGATTCCCCTGGGTGTCTAGTTTTCAAAAATGTATAGGTTTGCTAGGTTTCCGTAGGTGCCGGCAGGGCTAGGGTTAAAAAACTACAGCTAGTCACTTTGCCAAAAAAGGATCATTTTTCACTGCAAAATTGAGGTGTGACCACGTTGCGTTTTGTGCCGTTTCCTGTCGCGGGCACTAGGCCGACCCGCACAAGTGAGGTACCATTTTTCTCGTAGGACTTTGGGGAACGCGGGGTGAGTGGAAATGTGTGGATCCACACAGATTCCAGAACTTTCCATCACAGAAATGTGGGGAAAATGTGTTTTTTTTGTCAATGTTTTACGTTTGCAAGGGATTCTGGGTAACAGACCATGGTGGGAGGCAGTCAAGTCACCCCATCCTGGATTCCCCTGGGGGTCTAGTTTTAAAAAATGTATAGGTTTGCTAGGTTTCCCTAGGTGCCGGCAGGGCTAGGGTTCAAAAACTACAGCTAGTCACTTTGCCAAAAAAGGGTAATTTTTCACTGCAAAATTGAGGTGTGACCACGTTGCGTTTTGCGCCGTTTCCTGTCGCGGGCACTAGGCCGACCCGCACAAGTGAGGTACCATTTTTCTTGTAGGACTTTGGGGAACGCGGGGTGGGTGGAAATTTGTGGATCCACGCAGATTCCAGAACTTTCCATCACAGAAATGTGGGGAAAATGTGTTTTTTTTGTCACTTTTTTACCTTTGCAAGGGATTCTGGGTAACAGACCATGGTGGGAGGCAGTCAAGTCACCCCATCCTGGATTTCCCTGGGTGTCTAGTTTTCAAAAATGTATAGGTTTGCTAGGTTTCCCTAGGTACCGGCAGGGCTAGGGTTCAAAAACTACAGCTAGTCACTTTGCCAAAAAAGGGTCATTTTTCACTGCAAAATTGAGGTGTGACCACGTTGCGTTTTTTGCGCCATTTCCTGTCGCGGGCACTAGGCTGACCTGCACAAGTGAGGTACCATTTTTCTCGTAGGACTTTGGGGAACGCGTGGTGGGTGGAAATTTGTAGATCCACGCAGATTCCAGAACTTTCCATCACAGAAATATGGGGAAAATGTGTTTTTTTGTCAATTGTTTACGTTTGCAAGGGATTCTGGGTAACAGACCATGGTGGGAGGCAGTCAAGTCACCCCATCCTGGATTCCCCTGGGTGTCTAGTTTTCAAAAATGTATAGGTTTGCTAGGTTTCCCTAGGTGCCGGCAGGGCTAGGGTTAAAAAACTACAGCTAGTCACTTTGCCAAAAAAGGGTCATTTTTCACTGCAAAATTGAGGTGTGACCACGTTGCGTTTTTTGCGCCATTTCCTGTCGCGGGCACTAGGCTGACCTGCACAAGTGAGGTACCATTTTTCTCGTAGGACTTTGGGGAACGCGTGGTGGGTGGAAATTTGTGGATCCACGCAGATTCCAGAACTTTCCATCACAGAAATATGGGGAAAATGTGTTTTTTTTGTCAATTGTTTACGTTTGCAAGGGATTCTGGGTAACAGACCATGGTGGGAGGCAGTCAAGTCACCCCATCCTGGATTCCCCTGGGTGTCTAGTTTTCAAAAATGTATAGGTTTGCTAGGTTTCCCTAGGTGCCTGCAGGGCTAGGGTTAAAAAACTAAAGCTAGTCACTTTGCCAAAAAAGGGTCATTTTTCACTGCAAAATTGAGGTGTGACCACGTTGCGTTTTGTGCCGTTTCCTGTCGCGGGCACTAGGCCGACCCGCACAAGTGAGGTACCATTTTTCTCGTAGGACTTTGGGGAACGCGGGGTGGGTGGAAATGTGTGGATCCACGCAGATTCCAGAACTTTCCATCACAGAAATGTGGGGAAAATGTGTTTTTTTTGTCAATGTTTTACGTTTGCAAGGGATTCTGGGTAACAGACCATGGTGGGAGGCAGTCAAGTCACCCCATCCTATATTCCCCTGGGTGTCTAGTTTTCACAAATATATAGGTTTGCTAGGTTTCCCTAGGTGCCGGCAGGGCTAGGGTTCAGAAACTACAGCTAGTCACTTTGCCAAAAAAGGGTCATTTTTCACTGCAAAATTGAGGTGTGACCATGTTGCGTTTTGCGCCGTTTCCTGTCGCGGGCACTAGGCCGACCCGCACAAGTGAGGTACCATTTTTCTCGTAGGACTTCGGGGAACACGGGGTGTGTGGAAATTTGTGGATCCACGCAGATTCCAGAACTTTCCATCACAGAAATGTGGGGAAAATGTGTTTTTTTTGTCAAATTTTTACGTTTGCAAGGGATTCTGGGTAACAGACCATGGTGGGAGGCAGTCAAGTCACCCCATCCTGGATTCCCCTGGGTGTCTAGTTTTCAAAAATGTATAGGTTTGCTAGGTTTCCCTAGGTGCCTGCAGGGCTAATGTTAAAAAACTACAGCTAGTCACTTTGCCAAAAAAGGGTCATTTTTCACTGCAAAATTGAGGTGTGACCACGTTGCGTTTTGTGCCGTTTCCTGTCGCGGGCACTAGGCCGACCCGCACAAGTGAGGTACCATTTTTCTCGTAGGACTTCGGGGAACACGGGGTGTGTGGAAATTTGTGGATCCACGCAGATTCCAGAACTTTCCATCACAGAAATGTGGGGAAAATGTGTTTTTTTTGTCAAATTTTTACGTTTGCAAGGGATTCTGGGTAACAGACCATGGTGGGAGGCACTCAAGACACCCCATCCTGGATTCCCCTGGGTGTCTAGTTTTCAAAAATGTATAGGTTTGCTAAGTTTCCCTAGGTGCCGGCAGGGCTAGGGTTAAAAAACTACAGCTAGTCACTTTGCCAAAAAAGGATCATTTTTCACTGCAAAATTGAGGTGTGACCACGTTGCGTTTTGCGCCGTTTCCTGTCGCGGGCACTAGGCCGACCCGCACAAGTGAGGTACCATTTTTCTCGTAGGACTTTGGGGAACGCGTGGTGGGTGGAAATTTGTGGATCCACGCAGATTCCAGAACTTTCCATCACAGAAATGTGGGGAAAATGTGTTTTTTTTGTCATTTACGTTTGCAAGGGATTCTGGGTAACAGACCATGGTGGGAGGCAGTCAAGTCACCCCATCCTGGATTCCCCTGGCTGTCTAGTTTTCAAAAATGTATAGGTTTTCTCAGTTTCCCTAGGTGCCTGCAGGGCTAGGGTTTAAAAACTACAGCTAGTCACTTTGCCAAAAAAGGATCATTTTTCACTGCAAAATTGAGGTGTGACCACGTTGCTTTTGTGCCGTTTCCTGTCGCAGGCACTAGGCCGACCTGCACAAGCGAGGTACCATTTTTCTCGTAGGACTTTGGGGAACGCGTGGTGGGTGGAAATTTGTGGATCCACGCAGATTCCAGAACTTTCCATCACATAAATGTTTGGAAAATTTGTTTTTTTGTCACTTTTTTACCTTTGCAAGGGATTCTGGGTAACAGACCATGGTGGGAGGCAGTCAAGTCACCCCATCCTGGATTCCCCTGCGTGTCTAGTTTTCAAAAATGTATAGGTTTGCTAGGTTTCCCTAGGTGCCGGCAGGGCTAGGGTTCAAAAACTACAGCTAGTCACTTTGCCAAAAAAGGGACATTTTTCACTGCAAAATTGAGGTGTGACCATGTTGCTTTTTGTGCCGTTTCCTGTCGCGGGCACTAGGCCGACCCGCACAAGTAAGGTACCATTTTTCTCGTAGGACTTCGGGGAACGTGGGGTGTGTGGAAATTTATGGATCCACGCAGATTCCAGAACTTTCCATCACAGAAATGTGGGGAAAATGTGTTTTTTTTGTCAATTTTTTACGTTTGCAAGGGATTCTGGGTAACAGACCATGGTGGGAGGCAGTCAAGTCACCCCATCCTGGATTCCCCTGGATGTCTAGTTTTCACAAATGTATAGGTTTGCTAAGTTTCCCTAGGTGCCGGCAGGGCTAGGGTTCAAAAACTACAGCTAGTCACTTTGCCAAAAAAGGGTCATTTTTCACTGCAAAATTGAGGTGTGACCACGTTGCGTTTTGCGCCGTTTCCTGTCGCGGGCACTAGGCCGACCCGCACAAGTGAGGTATCATTTTTCTCGTAGGACTTTGGGGAACGCGGGGTGGGTGGAAATTTGTGGATCCACGCAGATTCCAAAACTTTCCATCACAGAAATGTGGGGAAAATGTGTTTTTTTTGTCATTCTTTTACGTTTGCAAGGGATTCTGGGTAACAGACCTTGGTGGGAGGCACTCAAGACACCCCATCCTTGATTCCCCTGGGTGTCTAGTTTTCAAAAATGTATAGGTTTGCTAGGTTTCCCTATGTTTCGGCAGGGCTAGGGTTAAAAAACTGCAGCTAGTCACTTTGCCAAAAAAGGGTCATTTTTCACTGCAAAATTGAGGTGTGACCATGTTGCGTTTTGCGCCGTTTCCTGTCGCGGGCACTAGGCCGACCCACACAAGTGAGGTACCATTTTTCTTGTAGGACTTTGGGGAACGCGGGGTGGGTGGAAATTTGTGGATCCACGCAGATTCCAGAACTTTCCATCACAGAAATGTGGGGAAAATGTGTTTTTTTTGTCAATGTTTTACGTTTGCAAGGGATTCTGGGTAACAGACCCTGGTGGGAGGCAGTCAAGTCACCCCATCCTGGATTCCCCGGGTGTCTAGTTTTCAAAAATGTATAGGTTTGCTAGGTTTCCCTAGGTGCCGGCAGGGCTAGGGTTAAAAAACTACAGCTAGTCACTTTGCCAAAAAAGGGTCATTTTTCACTGCAAAATTGAGGTGTGACCACGTTGCGTTTTGTGCCGTTTCCTGTCGCGGGCACTAGGCCGACCCGCACAAGTGAGGTACCATTTTTCTCGTAGGACGTTGGGGAACGCGGGGTGAGTGGAAATGTGTGGATCCACACAGATTCCAGAACTTTCCATCACAGAAATGTGGGGAAAATGTGTTTTTTTTGTCAATGTTTTACGTTTGCAAGGGATTCTGGGTAACAGACCATGGTGGGAGGCAGTCAAGTCACCCCATCCTGGATTCCCCTGGGGGTCTAGTTTTCAAAAATGTATAGGTTTGCTAGGTTTTCCTAGGTGCCGGCAGGGCTAGGGTTCAAAAACTACAGCTAGTCACTTTGCCAAAAAAGGATCATTTTTCACTGCAAAATTGAGGTGTGACCACGTTGCGTTTTGCGCCGTTTCCTGTCGCGGGCACTAGGCTGACCCGCACAAGTGAGGTACCATTTTTCTCGTAGGACTTTGGGGAACGCGTGGTGGGTGGAAATTTGTGGATCCACGCAGATTCCAGAACTTTCCATCACAGAAATGTGGGGAAAATGTGTTTTTTTTGTCAATTATTTACGTTTGCAAGGGATTCTGGGTAACAGACCATGGTGGGAGGCAGTCAAGTCACCCCATCTTGGATTCCCCTGGGTGTCTAGTTTTCAAAAAAGTATAGGTTTTCTAGGTTTCCCTAGGTGCCTGCAGGGCTAGGGTTCAAAAACTACAGCTAGTCACTTTGGCAAAAAAGGATCATTTCTCACTGCAAAATTGAGGTGTGACCACGTTGCATTTTGCGCCGTTTCCTGTCGCGGGCACTAGGCCGACCCACACAAGTGAGGTACCATTTTTCTCGTAGGACTTTGGGGAACGCGGGGTGGGTGGAAATTTGTGGATCCACGCAGATTCCAGAACTTTCCATCACAGAAATGTGAGGAAAATGTGTTTTTTTTGTCACTTTTTTACCTTTGCAAGGGATTCTGGGTAACAGACCATGGTGGGAGGCAGTCAAGTCACCCCATCCTTGATTCCCCTGGGTGTCTAGTTTTCAAAAATGTATAGGTTTGCTAGGTTTCCCTATGTTTCGGCAGGGCTAGGGTTAAAAAACTGCAGCTAGTCACTTTGCCAAAAAAGGGTCATTTTTCACTGCAAAATTGAGGTGTGACCATGTTGCGTTTTGCGCCGTTTCCTGTCGCGGGCACTAGGCCGACCCACACAAGTGAGGTACCATTTTTCTTGTAGGACTTTGGGGAACGCGGGGTGGGTGGAAATTTGTGGATCCACGCAGATTCCAGAACTTTCCATCACAGAAATGTGGGGAAAATGTGTTTTTTTTGTCAATGTTTTACGTTTGCAAGGGATTCTGGGTAACAGACCCTGGTGGGAGGCAGTCAAGTCACCCCATCCTGGATTCCCCGGGTGTCTAGTTTTCAAAAATGTATAGGTTTGCTAGGTTTCCCTAGGTGCCGGCAGGGCTAGGGTTAAAAAACTACAGCTAGTCACTTTGCCAAAAAAGGGTCATTTTTCACTGCAAAATTGAGGTGTGACCACGTTGCGTTTTGTGCCGTTTCCTGTCGCGGGCACTAGGCCGACCCGCACAAGTGAGGTACCATTTTTCTCGTAGGACGTTGGGGAACGCGGGGTGAGTGGAAATGTGTGGATCCACACAGATTCCAGAACTTTCCATCACAGAAATGTGGGGAAAATGTGTTTTTTTTGTCAATGTTTTACGTTTGCAAGGGATTCTGGGTAACAGACCATGGTGGGAGGCAGTCAAGTCACCCCATCCTGGATTCCCCTGGGGGTCTAGTTTTCAAAAATGTATAGGTTTGCTAGGTTTTCCTAGGTGCCGGCAGGGCTAGGGTTCAAAAACTACAGCTAGTCACTTTGCCAAAAAAGGATCATTTTTCACTGCAAAATTGAGGTGTGACCACGTTGCGTTTTGCGCCGTTTCCTGTCGCGGGCACTAGGCTGACCCGCACAAGTGAGGTACCATTTTTCTCGTAGGACTTTGGGGAACGCGTGGTGGGTGGAAATTTGTGGATCCACGCAGATTCCAGAACTTTCCATCACAGAAATGTGGGGAAAATGTGTTTTTTTTGTCAATTATTTACGTTTGCAAGGGATTCTGGGTAACAGACCATGGTGGGAGGCAGTCAAGTCACCCCATCTTGGATTCCCCTGGGTGTCTAGTTTTCAAAAAAGTATAGGTTTTCTAGGTTTCCCTAGGTGCCTGCAGGGCTAGGGTTCAAAAACTACAGCTAGTCACTTTGGCAAAAAAGGATCATTTCTCACTGCAAAATTGAGGTGTGACCACGTTGCATTTTGCGCCGTTTCCTGTCGCGGGCACTAGGCCGACCCACACAAGTGAGGTACCATTTTTCTCGTAGGACTTTGGGGAACGCGGGGTGGGTGGAAATTTGTGGATCCACGCAGATTCCAGAACTTTCCATCACAGAAATGTGAGGAAAATGTGTTTTTTTTGTCACTTTTTTACCTTTGCAAGGGATTCTGGGTAACAGACCATGGTGGGAGGCAGTCAAGTCACCCCATCCTGGATTCCCCTGGGTGTCTAGTTTTCAAAAATGTATAGGTTTTCTAGGTTTCCCTAGGTGCCGGCAGGGCTAGGGTTCAAAAACTACAGCTAGTCACTTTGCCAAAAAAGGGTCATTTTTCACTGCAAAATTGAGATGTGACCATGTTGCGTTTTGCGCCGTTTCCTGTCGCGGGCACTAGGCTGACCCGCACAAGTGAGGTACCATTTTTCTCGTAGGACTTTGGGGAATGCGTGGTGGGTGGAAATTTGTGGATCCACGCAGATTCCGGAACTTTCCATCACAGAAATGTGGGGAAAATGTGTTTTTTTTGTCAACTTTTTTACGTTTGCAAGGGATTCTGGGTAACAGACCATGGTGGGGGGAGGCAGTCAAGTCACCCCATCCTGGATTCCCCTGGGTGTCTAGTTTTCAAAAATGTATAGGTTTGCTAGGTTTCCCTAGGTGCCTGCAGGGCTAGGGTTAAAAAACTACAGCTAGTCACTTTGCCAAAAAAGGGTCATTTTTCACTGCAAAATTGAGGTGTGACCACGTTGCGTTTTGTGCCGTTTCCTGTCGCGGGCACTAGGCCGACCCACACAAGTGAGGTACCATTTTTCTCGTAGGACTTTGGGGAACACGGGGTGGGTGGAAATTTGTGGATCCATGCAGATTCCAGAACTTTCCATCACAGAAATGTGGGGAAAATGTGTTTTTTTTGTCAATGTTTTACGTTTGCAAGGGATTCTGGGTAACAGACCATGGTGGGAGGCAGTCAAGTCACCCCATCCTGGATTCCCCTGGGTGTCTAGTTCTCAAAAATGTATAGGTTTTCTAGGTTTCCCTAGGTGCCTGCAGGGCTAGGGTTAAAAAATCTACAGCTAGTCACTTTGCCAAAAAAGGGTCATTTTTCACTGCAAAATTAAGGTGTGACCACGTTGCATTTTGCGCCGTTTCCTGTCGCTGGCACTAGGCCGACCCACACAAGTGAGGTACCATTTTTCTCGTAGGACTTTGGGTAACACGGGGTGGGTGGAAATCTGTGGATCCACGCAGATTCCAGAACTTTCCATCACAGAAATGTGGGGAAAATGTGTTTTTTTTGTCACTTTTTTACCTTTGCAAGGGATTCTGGATAACAGACCATGGTGGGAGGCAGTCAAGTCACCCCATCCTGGATTCCCCTGAGTGTCTAGTTTTCAAAAATGTATAGGTTTGCTAGGTTTCCCTAGGTGCCGGCAGGGCTAGGGTTCAAAAACTACAGCTAGTCACTTTGCCAAAAAAGGGTCATTTTTCACTGCAAAATTGAGGTGTGACCACGTTGCGTTTTGCGCCGTTTCCTGTCGCGGGCACTAGGCTGACCTGCACAAGTGAGGTACCATTTTTCTCGTAGGACTTTGGGGAACGCGTGGTGGGTGGAAGTTTGTGGATCCATGCAGATTCCAGAACTTTCCATCACAGAAATGTGGGGAAAATGTGTTTTTTTTGTCAATTTTTTACGTTTGCAAGGGATTCTGGGTAACAGACCATGGTGGAAGGCAGTCAAGTCACCCCATCCTGGATTCCCCTGGGTGCTAGTATTAAAAAATGTATAGGTTTGCTAGGTTTCCCTAGGTGCCTGCAGGGCTAGGGTTAAAAAACTACAGCTAGTCACTTTGCCAAAAAAGGGTCATTTTTCACTGCAAAATTGAGGTGTGACCACGTTGCGTTTTGCGCCGTTTCCTGTCGCGGGCACTAGGCCGACCCGCACAAGTGAGGTACCATTTTTCTCGTAGGACTTTGGGGAACGCGGGGTGTGTGGAAATTTGTGGATCCACACAGATTCCAGAACTTTCCATCACAGAAATGTGGGGAAAATGTGTTTTTTTTGTCATTTACGTTTGCAAGGGATTCTGGGTAACAGACCATGGTGGGAGGCAGTCAAGTCACCCCATCCTGGATTCCCCTGGGGGTCTAGTTTTCAAAAATGTATAGGTTTGCTAGGTTTTCCTAGGTGCCGGCAGGGCTAGGGTTCAAAAACTACAGCTAGTCACTTTGCCAAAAAAGGGTCATTTTTCACTGCAAAATTGAGGTGTGACCATGTTGCGTTTTGTGCCGTTTCCTGTTGCGGGCACTAGGCCGACCCGCACAAGTGAGGTACCATTTTTCTCGTAGGACTTCGGGGAACGTGGGGTGGGTCGAAATTTGTGGATCCACGCAGATTCCAGAACTTTCCATCACAGAAATGTGGGGAAAATGTGTTTTTTTTGTCAACTTTTTTACGTTTGCAAGGGATTCTGGGTAACAGACCATGGTGGGAGGCAGTCAAGTCACCCCATCCTGGATTCCCCTGGGTGTCTAGTTTTCAAAAATGTATAGGTTTGCTAGGTTTCCCTAGGTGCCTGCAGGGCTAGGGTTAAAAAACTACAGCTAGTCACTTTGCCAAAAAAGGGTCATTTTTCACTGCAAAATTGAGGTGTGACCATGTTGCGTTTTGTGCCGTTTCCTGTCGCGGGCACTAGGCCGACCCACACAAGTGAGGTACCATTTTTCTCGTAGGACTTTGGGGAACACGGGGTGGGTGGAAATTTGTGGATCCATGCAGATTCCAGAACTTTCCATCACAGAAATATGGGGAAAATGTGTTTTTTTTGTCAATGTTTTACGTTTGCAAGGGATTCTGGGTAACAGAACATGGTGGGAGGCAGTCAAGTCACCCCATCCTGGACTCCCCTGGGTGTCTAGTTCTCAAAAATGTATAGGTTTTCTAGGTTTCCCTAGGTGCCTGCAGGGCTAGGGTTAAAAAATCTACAGCTAGTAACTTTGCCAAAAAAGGGTCATTTTTCACTGCAAAATTAAGGTGTGACCACGTTGCATTTTGCGCCGTTTCCTGTCGCTGGCACTAGGCCGACCCACACAAGTGAGGTACCATTTTTCTCATAGGACTTTGGGTAACACGGGGTGGGTGGAAATCTGTGGATCCACGCAGATTCCAGAACTTTCCATCACAGAAATGTGGGGAAAATGTGTTTTTTTTGTCACTTTTTTACCTTTGCAAGGGATTCTGGATAACAGACCATGGTGGGAGGCAGTCAAGTCACCCCATCCTGGATTCCCCAGGGTGTCTAGTTTTCAAAAATGTATAGGTTTGCTAGGTTTCCCTAGGTGCCGGCAGGGCTAGGGTTAAAAAACTACAGCTAGTCACTTTGCCAAAAAATAGTCATTTTTCACTGCAAAATTGAGGTGTGACCATGTTGCGTTTTGCGCCGTTTCCTGTCGCGGGCACTAGGCCGACCCGCACAAGTGAGGTACCATTTTTCTCGTAGGACTTTGGGGAACGCGGGGTGTGTGGAAATTTGTGGATCCACACAGATTCCAGAACTTTCCATCACAGAAATGTGGGGAAAATGTGTTTTTTTTGTCATTTACGTTTGCAAGGGATTCTGGGTAACAGACCATGGTGGGAGGCAGTCAAGTCACCCCATCCTGGATTCCCCTGGGGGTCTAGTTTTCAAAAATGTATAGGTTTGCTAGGTTTTCCTAGGTGCCGGCAGGGCTAGGGTTCAAAAACTACAGCTAGTCACTTTGCCAAAAAAGGGTCATTTTTCACTGCAAAATTGAGGTGTGACCATGTTGCGTTTTGTGCCGTTTCCTGTTGCGGGCACTAGGCCGACCCGCACAAGTGAGGTACCATTTTTCTCGTAGGACTTCGGGGAACGTGGGGTGGGTGGAAATTTGTGGATCCACGCAGATTCCAGAACTTTCCATCACAGAAATGTGGGGAAAATGTGTTTTTTTTGTCAACTTTTTTACGTTTGCAAGGGATTCTGGGTAACAGACCATGGTGGGAGGCAGTCAAGTCACCCCATCCTGGATTCCCCTGGGTGTCTAGTTTTCAAAAATGTATAGGTTTGCTAGGTTTCCCTAGGTGCCTGCAGGGCTAGGGTTAAAAAACTACAGCTAGTCACTTTGCCAAAAAAGGGTCATTTTTCACTGCAAAATTGAGGTGTGACCATGTTGCGTTTTGTGCCGTTTCCTGTCGCGGGCACTAGGCCGACCCACACAAGTGAGGTACCATTTTTCTCGTAGGACTTTGGGGAACACGGGGTGGGTGGAAATTTGTGGATCCATGCAGATTCCAGAACTTTCCATCACAGAAATATGGGGAAAATGTGTTTTTTTTGTCAATGTTTTACGTTTGCAAGGGATTCTGGGTAACAGAACATGGTGGGAGGCAGTCAAGTCACCCCATCCTGGACTCCCCTGGGTGTCTAGTTCTCAAAAATGTATAGGTTTGCTAGGTTTCCCTAGGTGCCTGCAGGGCTAGGGTTAAAAAATCTACAGCTAGTAACTTTGCCAAAAAAGGGTCATTTTTCACTGCAAAATTAAGGTGTGACCACGTTGCATTTTGCGCCTTTTCCTGTCGCTGGCACTAGGCCGACCCACACAAGTGAGGTACCATTTTTCTCATAGGACTTTGGGTAACACGGGGTGGGTGGAAATCTGTGGATCCACGCAGATTCCAGAACTTTCCATCACAGAAATGTGGGGAAAATGTGTTTTTTTTGTCACTTTTTTACCTTTGCAAGGGATTCTGGATAACAGACCATGGTGGGAGGCAGTCAAGTCACCCCATCCTGGATTCCCCAGGGTGTCTAGTTTTCAAAAATGTATAGGTTTGCTAGGTTTCCCTAGGTGCCGGCAGGGCTAGGGTTAAAAAACTACAGCTAGTCACTTTGCCAAAAAATAGTCATTTTTCACTGCAAAATTGAGGTGTGACCATGTTGCGCTTTGTGCCGTTTCCTGTCACGGGCACTAGGCCGACCCGCACAAGTGAGGTACCATTTTTCTCGTAGGACTTCGAGGAATGTGGGGTGGGTGGAAATTTGATGATCCACACAGATTCCAGAACTTTCCATCACAGAAATGTGGGGAAAATGTGTTTTTTTTGTCAATTTTTTACGTTTGCAAGGGATTCTGGGTAACAGACCATGGTGGGAGGCAGTCAAGTCACCCCATCCTGGATTCCCCTGGGTGTCTAGTTTTCACAAATGTATAGTTTTGCTAGGTTTCCCTACGTTTCGGCAGGGCTAGGGTTAAAAAACTACAGCTAGTCACTTTGCCAAAAAAGGGTCATTTTTCACTGCAAAATTGAGGTGTGACCATGTTGCGTTTTGTGCCGTTTCCTGTTGCGGGCACTAGGCCGACCCGCACAAGTGAGGTACCATTTTTCTCGTAGGACTTCGGGGAATGTGGGGTGGGTGGAAATTTGTGGATCCACGCAGATTCCAGAACTTTCCATCACAGAAATGTGGGGAAAATGTGTTTTTTTTGTCAACTTTTTTACGTTTGCAAGGGATTCTGGGTAACAGACCATGGTGGGAGGCAGTCAAGTCACCCCATCCTGGATTCCCCTGGGTGTCTAGTTTTCAAAAATGTATAGGTTTGCTAGGTTTCCCTAGGTGCCTGCAGGGCTAGGGTTAAAAAACTACAGCTAGTCACTTTGCCAAAAAAGGGTCATTTTTCACTGCAAAATTGAGGTGTGACCATGTTGCGTTTTGTGCCGTTTCCTGTCGCGGGCACTAGGCCGACCCACACAAGTGAGGTACCATTTTTCTCGTAGGACTTTGGGGAACACGGGGTGGGTGGAAATTTGTGGATCCATGCAGATTCCAGAACTTTCCATCACAGAAATATGGGGAAAATGTGTTTTTTTTGTCAATGTTTTACGTTTGCAAGGGATTCTGGGTAACAGAACATGGTGGGAGGCAGTCAAGTCACCCCATCCTGGACTCCCCTGGGTGTCTAGTTCTCAAAAATGTATAGGTTTGCTAGGTTTCCCTAGGTGCCTGCAGGGCTAGGGTTAAAAAATCTACAGCTAGTAACTTTGCCAAAAAAGGGTCATTTTTCACTGCAAAATTAAGGTGTGACCACGTTGCATTTTGCGCCTTTTCCTGTCGCTGGCACTAGGCCGACCCACACAAGTGAGGTACCATTTTTCTCATAGGACTTTGGGTAACACGGGGTGGGTGGAAATCTGTGGATCCACGCAGATTCCAGAACTTTCCATCACAGAAATGTGGGGAAAATGTGTTTTTTTTGTCACTTTTTTACCTTTGCAAGGGATTCTGGATAACAGACCATGGTGGGAGGCAGTCAAGTCACCCCATCCTGGATTCCCCAGGGTGTCTAGTTTTCAAAAATGTATAGGTTTGCTAGGTTTCCCTAGGTGCCGGCAGGGCTAGGGTTAAAAAACTACAGCTAGTCACTTTGCCAAAAAATAGTCATTTTTCACTGCAAAATTGAGGTGTGACCATGTTGCGCTTTGTGCCGTTTCCTGTCACGGGCACTAGGCCGACCCGCACAAGTGAGGTACCATTTTTCTCGTAGGACTTCGAGGAATGTGGGGTGGGTGGAAATTTGATGATCCACACAGATTCCAGAACTTTCCATCACAGAAATGTGGGGAAAATGTGTTTTTTTTGTCAATTTTTTACGTTTGCAAGGGATTCTGGGTAACAGACCATGGTGGGAGGCAGTCAAGTCACCCCATCCTGGATTCCCCTGGGTGTCTAGTTTTCACAAATGTATAGTTTTGCTAGGTTTCCCTACGTTTCGGCAGGGCTAGGGTTAAAAAACTGCAGCTAGTCACTTTGCCAAAAAAGTGTCATTTTTCACTGCAAAATTGAGGTGTGACCATGTTGCGTTTTGCGCCGTTTCCTGACGCGGGCACTAGGCCGACCTGCACAAGTGAGGTACCATTTTTCTCGTAGGACTTTGGGGAACGCGGGGTGGGTGGAAATTTGTGGATCCACGCAGGTTCCAGAACTTTCCATCACAGAAATGTGGGGAAAATGTGTTTTTTTTGTCAATTTTTTACGTTTGCAAGGGATTCTGGGTAACAGACCATGGTGGAAGGCAGTCAAGTCGCCCCATCCTGGATTCCCCTGGGTGTCTAGTTTTCAAAAATGTATAGGTTTGCTAGGTTTCCCAAGGTGCCGGCAGGGCTAGGATTCAAAAACTACAGCTAGTCACTTTGCCAAAAAAGGGTCATTTTTCACTGCAAAATTGAGGTGTGACCACGTTGCGTTTTGCGCTGTTTCCTGTCGCGGGCACTAGGCTGACCTGTACAAGTGAGGTACCATTTTTCTCGTAGGACTTTGGGGAACGCGTGGTGGGTGGAAGTTTGTGGATCCATGCAGATTCCAGAACTTTCCATCACAGAAATGTGGGGAAAATGTGTTTTTTTTGTCAATTTTTTACGTTTGCAAGGGATTCTGGGTAACAGACCATGGTGGAAGGCAGTCAAGTCACCCCATCCTGGACTCCCCTGGGTGTCTAGTTCTCAAAAATGTATAGGTTTGCTAGGTTTCCCTAGGTGCCTGCAGGGCTAGGGTTAAAAAATCTACAGCTAGTAACTTTGCCAAAAAAGGGTCATTTTTCACTGCAAAATTAAGGTGTGACCACGTTGCATTTTGCGCCGTTTCCTGTCGCTGGCACTAGGCCGACCCACACAAGTGAGGTACCATTTTTCTCATAGGACTTTGGGTAACACGGGGTGGGTGGAAATCTGTGGATCCACGCAGATTCCAGAACTTTCCATCACAGAAATGTGGGGAAAATGTGTTTTTTTTGTCACTTTTTTACCTTTGCAAGGGATTCTGGATAACAGACCATGGTGGGAGGCAGTCAAGTCACCCCATCCTGGATTCCCTAGGGTGTCTAGTTTTCAAAAATGTATAGGTTTGCTAGGTTTCCCTAGGTGCCGGCAGGGCTAGGGTTCAAAAACTGCAGCTAGT
The DNA here is from genome assembly GCF_964204655.1 of Triturus cristatus. Lineage (NCBI taxonomy): Eukaryota > Metazoa > Chordata > Amphibia > Caudata > Salamandridae > Triturus > Triturus cristatus. Next base: position 1,015,207,348 of record NC_140579.1, on the reverse strand, counting down.
CACTTTGCCAAAAAATAGTCATTTTTCACTGCAAAATTGAGGTGTGACCATGTTGCGCTTTGTGCCGTTTCCTGTCACGGGCACTAGGCCGACCCGCACAAGTGAGGTACCATTTTTCTCGTAGGACTTCGAGGAATGTGGGGTGGGTGGAAATTTGATGATCCACACAGATTCCAGAACTTTCCATCACAGAAATGTGGGGAAAATGTGTTTTTTTTGTCAATTTTTTACGTTTGCAAGGGATTCTGGGTAACAGACCATGGTGGGAGGCAGTCAAGTCACCCCATCCTGGATTCCCCTGGGTGTCTAGTTTTCACAAATGTATAGTTTTGCTAGGTTTCCCTACGTTTCGGCAGGGCTAGGGTTCAAAAACTGCATCTAGTCACTTTGCCAAAAAAGGGTCATTTTTCACTGCAAAATTGAGGTGTGACCACGTTGCGTTTTGTGCCGTTTCCTGTCGCGGGCACTAGGCCGACCCGCACAAGTGAGGTACCATTTTTCTCGTAGGACTTTGGGGAATGCGGGGTGGGTGGAAATTTGTGGATCCATGCAGATTCCAGAACTTTCCATCACAGAATTGTGGGGAAAATGTGTTTTTTTTGTCAATGTTTTACGTTTGCAAGGGATTCTGGGTAACAGACCATGGTGGGAGGCAGTCAAGTCACCCCATCCTGGATTCCCCTGGGTGTCTAGTTTTCACAAATGTATAGGTTTGCTAGGTTTCCCTACGTTTCGGCAGGGCTAGGGTTGAAAAACTGCAGCTAGTCACTTTGCCACAAAAGGGTCATTTTTCACTGCAAAATTGAGGAGTGACCATGTTGCGTTTTGCGCCGTTTCCTGTCGCGGGCACTAGGCCGACCCGCACAAGTGAGGTACCATTTTTCTCGTAGGACTTTGGGGAATGCGGGGTGGGTGGAAATTTGTGGATCCATGCAGATTCCAGAACTTTCCATCACTGAAATATGGGGAAAATTTGTTTTTTTTGTCAATGTTTTACGTTTGCAAGGGATTCTGGGTAACAGACCATGGTGGGAGGCAGTCAAGTCACCCCATCCTGGATTCCCCTGGGTGTCTAGTTTTCAAAAATGTATAGGTTTGCTAGGTTTCCTTAGGTGCCGGCAGGGCTAGGGTTCAAAAACTACAGCTAGTCACTTTGCCAAAAAAGGGTCATTTTTCACTGCAAAATTGAGGTGTGACCATGTTGCGTTTTGTGCCGTTTCCTGTTGCGGGCACTAGGCCGACCCGCACAAGTGAGGTACCATTTTTCTCGTAGGACTTCGGGGAACGTGGGGTGGGTGGAAATTTGTGGAAGCACGCAGATTCCAGAACTTTCCATCACAGAAATGTGGGGAAAATGTGTTTTTTTTGTCAATTTTTTACGTTTGCAAGGGATTCTGGGTAACAGACCATGGTGGGAGGCAGTCAAGTCACCCCATCCTGGATTCCCCTGGATGTCTAGTTTTCACAAATGTATAGGTTTGCTAGGTTTCCCTAGGTGCCAGCAGGGCTAGGGTTCAAAAACTACAGCTAGTCACTTTGCCAAAAAAGGGTAATTTTTCACTGCAAAATTGAGGTGTGACCACGTTGCGTTTTGCGCCGTTTCCTGTCGCGGGCACTAGGCCGACCCGCACAAGTGAGGTACCATTTTTCTCGTAGGACTTTGGGGAACGCGGGGTGGGTGGAAATTTGTGGATCCACGCAGATTCCAGAACTTTCCATCACAGAAATGTGGGGAAAATGTGTTTTTTTTGTCACTTTTTTACCTTTGCAAGGGATTCTGGGTAACAGACCATGGTGGGAGGCAGTCAAGTCACCCCATCCTGGATTTCCCTGGGTGTCTAGTTTTCAAAAATGTATAGGTTTGCTAGGTTTCCCTAGGTACCGGCAGGGCTAGGGTTCAAAAACTACAGCTAGTCACTTTGCCAAAAAAGGGTCATTTTTCACTGCTAAATTGAGGTGTGACCACGTTGCGTTTTGCGCCGTTTCCTGTTGCGGGCACTAGGCCTACCCGCACAAGTGTTGTACCATTTTTCTCATAGGACTTTGGGGAACGCGGGGTGGGTGGAAATTTGTGGATCCACGCAGATTCCAGAACTTTCCATCACAGAAATATGGGGAAAATGTGTTTTTTTTGTCATTTTTTTATGTTTGCAAGGGATTCTGGGTAATAGACCATGGTGGGAGGCACTCAAGACACCCCATCCTGGATTCCCCTGGGTGTCTAGTTTTCAAAAATGTATAGGTTTGCTAGGTTTCCCTACGTTTCGGCAGGGCTAGGGTTCAAAAACTGCAGCTAGTCACTTTGCCAAAAAAGGGTCATTTTTCACTGCAAAATTGAGGTGTGACCATGTTGCGTTTTGCGCCGTTTCCTGTCACGGGCACTAGGCCGACCCGCACAAGTGAGGTACCATTTTTCTCGTAGGACTTTGGGGAATGCAGGGTGGGTGGACATTTGTGGGTCCACGCAGATTCTAGAACTTTCCATCACAGAAATGTGGGGAAAATGTGTTTTTTTGTCAATGTTTTACGTTTGCAAGGGATTCTGGGTAACAGACTATGGTGGGAGGCAGTCAAGTCACCCCATCCTGGATTCCCCTGGGTGTCTAGTTTTCAAAAATGTATAGGTTTGCTAGGTTTCCCTAGGTGCCGGCAGGGCTAGGGTTAAAAAACTACAGCTAGTCACTTTGCCAAAAAAGGGTCATTTTTCACTGCAAAATTGAGGTGTGACCACGTTGCGTTTTTTGCGCCGTTTCCTGTCGCGGGCACTAGGCTGACCTGCACAAGTGAGGTACCATTTTTCTCGTAGGACTTTGGGGAACGCGTGGTGGGTGGAAATTTGTGGATCCACGCAGATTCCAGAACTTTCCATCACAGAAATATGGGGAAAATGTGTTTTTTTTGTCAATTGTTTACGTTTGCAAGGGATTCTGGGTAACAGACCATGGTGGGAGGCAGTCAAGTCACCCCATCCTGGATTCCCCTGGGTGTCTAGTTTTCAAAAATGTATAGGTTTGCTAGGTTTCCCTAGGTGCCTGCAGGGCTAGGGTTAAAAAACTACAGCTAGTCACTTTGCCAAAAAAGGGTCATTTTTCACTGCAAAATTGAGGTGTGACCACGTTGCGTTTTGTGCCGTTTCCTGTCGCGGGCACTAGGCAGACCCGCACAAGTGAGGTACCATTTTTCTCGTAGGACTTTGGGGAACGCGGGGTGGGTGGAAATGTGTGGATCCACGCAGATTCCAGAACTTTCCATCACAGAAATGTGGGGAAAATGTGTTTTTTTGTCAATGTTTTACGTTTGCAAGGGATTCTGGGTAACAGACCATGGTGGGAGGCAGTCAAGTCACCCCATCCTGGATTCCCCCGGGTGTCTAGTTTTCACAAATGTATAGGTTTGCTAGGTTTTCCTACGTTTCGGCAGGGCTAGGGTTCAAAAACTGCAGCTAGTCACTTTGCCAAAAAAGGGTCATTTTTCACTGCAAAATTGAGGTGTGACCATGTTGCGTTTTGCGCCGTTTCCTGTCGCGGGCACTAAGCCGACCCGCACAAGTGAGGTACCATTTTTCTCGTAGGACTTTGGAGAACGCGTTGTGGGTGGAAATTTGTGGATCCACACAGATTCCAGAACTTTCCATCACAGAAATGTGGGGAAAATGTGTTTTTTTTGTCAATTTTTTACGTTTGCAAGGGATTCTGGGTAACAGACCATGGTGGGAGGCAGTCAAGTCACCCCATCCTGGATTTCCCTGGGTGTCTAGTTTTCAAAAATGTATAGGTTTGCTAGGTTTCCCTAGGTACCGGCAGGGCTAGGGTTCAAAAACTACAGCTAGTCACTTTGCCAAAAAAGGGTCATTTTTCACTGCTAAATTGAGGTGTGACCACGTTGCGTTTTGCGCCGTTTCCTGTTGCGGGCACTAGGCCTACCCGCACAAGTGTTGTACAATTTTTCTCATAGGACTTTGGGGAACGCGGGGTGGGTGGAAATTTGTGGATCCACGCAGATTCCAGAACTTTCCATCACAGAAATATGGGGAAAATGTGTTTTTTTTGTCATTTTTTTATGTTTGCAAGGGATTCTGGGTAACAGACCATGGTGGGAGGCACTCAAGACACCCCATCCTGGATTCCCCTGGGTGTCTAGTTTTCAAAAATGTATAGGTTTGCTAGGTTTCCCTACGTTTCGGCAGGGCTAGGGTTCAAAAACTGCAGCTAGTCACTTTGCCAAAAAAGGGTCATTTTTCACTGCAAAATTGAGGTGTGACCATGTTGCGTTTTGCGCCGTTTCCTGTCACGGGCACTAGGCCGACCCGCACAAGTGAGGTACCATTTTTCTCGTAGGACTTTGGGGAATGCAGGGTGGGTGGACATTTGTGGGTCCACGCAGATTCTAGAACTTTCCATCACAGAAATGTGGGGAAAATGTGTTTTTTTGTCAATGTTTTACGTTTGCAAGGGATTCTGGGTAACAGACTATGGTGGGAGGCAGTCAAGTCACCCCATCCTGGATTCCCCTGGGTGTCTAGTTTTCAAAAATGTATAGGTTTGCTAGGTTTCCCTAGGTGCCGGCAGGGCTAGGGTTAAAAAACTACAGCTAGTCACTTTGCCAAAAAAGGGTCATTTTTCACTGCAAAATTGAGGTGTGACCACGTTGCGTTTTTTGCGCCGTTTCCTGTCGCGGGCACTAGGCTGACCTGCACAAGTGAGGTACCATTTTTCTCGTAGGACTTTGGGGAACGCGTGGTGGGTGGAAATTTGTGGATCCACGCAGATTCCAGAACTTTCCATCACAGAAATATGGGGAAAATGTGTTTTTTTTGTCAATTGTTTACGTTTGCAAGGGATTCTGGGTAACAGACCATGGTGGGAGGCAGTCAAGTCACCCCATCCTGGATTCCCCTGGGTGTCTAGTTTTCAAAAATGTATAGGTTTGCTAGGTTTCCCTAGGTGCCGGCAGGGCTAGGATTCAAAAACTACAGCTAGTCACTTTGCCAAAAAAGGGTCATTTTTCACTGCAAAATTGAGGTGTGACCACATTGCGTTTTGCGCCGTTTCCTGTCGCGGGCACTAGGCTGACCTGCACAAGTGAGGTACCATTTTTCGCGTAGGACTTTGGGGAACTCGTGGTGGGTGGAAATTTGTGGATCCACGCAGATTCCAGAACTTTCCATCACAGAAATGTGGGGAAAATGTGGTTTTTTTGTCAATTTTTTACGTTTGCAAGGGATTCTGGGTAGCAGACCATGGTGGAAGGCAGTCAAGTCATCCCATCCTGGATTCCCCTGGGTGTCTAGTGTTCAAAAATGTATAGGTTTGCTAGGTTTCCCTAGGTGCCGGCAGGGCTAGGGTTCAAAAACTACAGCTAGTCACTTTGCCAAAAAAGGGTCATTTTTCACTGCAAAATTGAGATGTGACCACGTTGCGTTTTGCGCCGTTTCCTGTCGCGGGCACTAGGCTGACCCGCACAAGTGAGGTACCATTTTTCTCGTAGGACTTTGGGGAACGTGGGGTGGGTGGAAATTTGATGATCCACACAGATTCCAGAACTTTCCATCACAGAAATGTGGGGAAAATGTGTTTTTTTGTCAACTTTTTTACGTTTGCAAGGGATTCTGGGTAACAGATCATGGTGGGGGGAGGCAGTCAAGTCACCCCATCCTGGATTCCCCTGGGTGTCTAGTTTTCAAAAATGTATAGGTTTGCTAGGTTTCCCTAGGTGCCTGCAGGGCTAGGGTTAAAAAACTACAGCTAGTCACTTTGCCAAAAAAGGGTCATTTTTCACTGCAAAATTGAGGTGTGACCACGTTGCGTTTTGTGCCGTTTCCTGTCGCGGGCACTAGGCCGACCCACACAAGTGAGGTACCATTTTTCTCGTAGGACTTTGGGGAACACGGGGTGGGTGGAAATTTGTGGATCCATGCAGATTCCAGAACTTTCCATCACAGAAATGTGGGGAAAATGTGTTTTTTTTGTCAACTTTTTTACGTTTGCAAGGGATTCTGGGTAACAGACCATGGTGGGGGGAGGCAGTCAAGTCACCCCATCCTGGATTCCCCTGGGTGTCTAGTTCTCAAATATGTATAGGTTTTCTAGGTTTCCCTAGGTGCCTGCAGGGCTAGGGTTAAAAAATCTACAGCTAGTCACTTTGCCAAAAAAGGGTCATTTTTCACTGCAAAATTAAGGTGTGACCACGTTGCGTTTTGCGCCGTTTCCTGTCGCTGGCACTAGGCCGACCCACACAAGTGAGGTACCATTTTTCTCATAGGACTTTGGGTAACACGGGGTGGGTGGAAATCTGTGGATCCACGCAGATTCCAGAACTTTCCATCACAGAAATGTGGGGAAAATGTGTTTTTTTTGTCACTTTTTTACCTTTGCAAGGGTTTCTGGATAACAGACCATGGTGGGAGGCAGTCAAGTCACCCCATCCTGGATTCCCCTGAGTGTCTAGTTTTCAAAAATGTATAGGTTTGCTAGGTTTCCCTAGGTGCCTGCAGGGCTAGGGTTCAAAAACTACAGCTAGTCACTTTGCCAAAAAATGGTCATTTTTCACTGCAAAATTGAGGTGTGACCATGTTGCGTTTTGTGCCGTTTCCTGTCACGGGCACTAGGCCGACCCGCACAAGTGAGGTACCATTTTTCTCGTAGGACTTCGAGGAACGTGGGGTGGGTGGAAATTTGATGATCCACACAGATTCCAGAACTTTCCATCACAGAAATGTGGGGAAAATGTGTTTTTTTTGTCAATTTTTTACGTTTGCAAGGGATTCTGGGTAACAGACCATGGTGGGAGGCAGTCAAATCACCCCATCCTGGATTCCCCTGGGTGTCTAGTTTTCACAAATGAATAGGTTTGCTAGGTTTCCCTACGTTTCGGCAGGGCTAGGGTTCAAAAACTGCAGCTAGTCACTTTGCCAAAAAAGGGTCATTTTTCACTGCAAAATTGAGGTGTGACCATGTTGCGTTTTGCGCAGTTTCCTGTCGCGGGCACTAGGCCGACCCGCACAAGTGAGGTACCATTTTTCTCGTAGGACTTTGGGGAACGGGGGTGGGTGGAAATTTGTGGATCCACGCAGATTCCAGAACTTTCCATCACAGAAATGTGGGGAAAATGTGTTTTTTTTTGTCAATTTTTCACGTTTGCAAGGGATTCTGGGTAACAGACCATGGTGGAAGGCAGTCAAGTCACCCCATCCTGGATTCCCCTCGGTGTCTAGTTTTCAAAAATGTATAGGTTTGCTAGGTTTCCCAAGGTGCCGGCAGGGCTATGATTCAAAAACTACAGCTAGTCACTTTGCCAAAAAAGGGTCATTTTTCACTGCAAAATTGAGGTGTGACCACGTTGCGTTTTGCGCCGTTTCCTGTCGCGGGCACTAGGCTGACCTGCACAAGTGAGGTACCATTTTTCTCGTAGGACTTTGGGGAACGCGTGGTGGGTGGAAATTTGTGGATCCACGCAGATTCCAGAACTTTTCATCACAGAAATGTGGGGAAAATGTGTTTTTTTGTCAATTTTTTACGTTTGCAAGGGATTCTGGGTAACAGACCATGGTGGAAGGCAGTCAAGTCACCCCATCCTGGATTCCCCTGGGTGCTAGTATTCAAAAATGTATAGGTTTGCTAGGTTTCCCTAGGTGCCTGCAGGGCTAGGGTTAAAAAACTACAGCTAGTCACTTTGCCAAAAAAGGGTCATTTTTCACTGCAAAATTGAGGTGTGACCACGTTGCGTTTTGTGCCGTTTCCTGTCGCGGGCACTAGGCCGACCCGCACAAGTGAGGTACCATTTTTCTCGTAGGACTTTGGGGAATGCGGGGTGGGTGGAAATTTGTGGATCCATGCAGATTCCAGAACTTTCCATCACAGAATTGTGGGGAAAATGTGTTTTTTTGTCAATGTTTTACGTTTGCAAGGGATTCTGGGTAACAGACCATGGTGGGAGGCAGTCAAGTCACCCCATCCTGGATTCCCCCGGGTGTCTAGTTTTCACAAATGTATAGGTTTGCTAGGTTTTCCTACGTTTCGGCAGGGCTAGGGTTCAAAAACTGCAGCTAGTCACTTTGCCAAAAAAGGGTCATTTTTCACTGCAAAATTGAGGTGTGACCATGTTGCGTTTTGCGCCGTTTCCTGTCGCGGGCACTAAGCCGACCCGCACAAGTGAGGTACCATTTTTCTCGTAGGACTTTGGAGAACGCGGGGTGGGTGGAAATTTGTGGATCCACACAGATTCCAGAACTTTCCATCACAGAAATGTGGGGAAAATGTGTTTTTTTTGTCAATTTTTTACGTTTGCAAGGGATTCTGGGTAACAGACCATGGTGGGAGGCAGTCAAGTCACCCCATCCTGGATTCCCCTGGGTGTCTAGTTTTCAAAAATGTATAGGTTTGCTAGGTTTCCCTAGGTGCCGGCAGGGCTAGGATTCAAAAACTACAGCTAGTCACTTTGCCAAAAAAGGGTCATTTTTCACTGCAAAATTGAGGTGTGACCACATTGCGTTTTGCGCCGTTTCCTGTCGCGGGCACTAGGCTGACCTGCACAAGTGAGGTACCATTTTTCTCGTAGGACTTTGGGGAACTCGTGGTGGGTGGAAATTTGTGGATCCACGCAGATTCCAGAACTTTCCATCACAGAAATGTGGGGAAAATGTGGTTTTTTTGTCAACTTTTTACGTTTGCAAGGGATTCTGGGTAGCAGACCATGGTGGAAGGCAGTCAAGTCATCCCATCCTGGATTCCCCTGGGTGTCTAGTGTTCAAAAATGTATAGGTTTGCTAGGTTTCCCTAGGTGCCGGCAGGGCTAGGGTTCAAAAACTACAGCTAGTCACTTTGCCAAAAAAGGGTCATTTTTCACTGCAAAATTGAGATGTGACCACGTTGCGTTTTGCGCCGTTTCCTGTCGCGGGCACTAGGCTGACCCGCACAAGTGAGGTACCATTTTTCTCGTAGGACTTTGGGGAACGTGGGGTGGGTGGAAATTTGATGATCCACACAGATTCCAGAACTTTCCATCACAGAAATGTGGGGAAAATGTGTTTTTTTGTCAACTTTTTTACGTTTGCAAGGGATTCTGGGTAACAGACCATGGTGGGGGGAGGCAGTCAAGTCACCCCATCCTGGATTCCCCTGGGTGTCTAGTTTTCAAAAATGTATAGGTTTGCTAGGTTTCCCTAGGTGCCTGCAGGGCTAGGGTTAAAAAACTACAGCTAGTCACTTTGCCAAAAAAGGGTCATTTTTCACTGCAAAATTGAGGTGTGACCACGTTGCGTTTTGTGCCGTTTCCTGTCGCGGGCACTAGGCCGACCCACACAAGTGAGGTACCATTTTTCTCGTAGGACTTTGGGGAACACGGGGTGGGTGGAAATTTGTGGATCCATGCAGATTCCAGAACTTTCCATCACAGAAATGTGGGGAAAATGTGTTTTTTTTGTCAACTTTTTTACGTTTGCAAGGGATTCTGGGTAACAGACCATGGTGGGGGGAGGCAGTCAAGTCACCCCATCCTGGATTCCCCTGGGTGTCTAGTTCTCAAATATGTATAGGTTTTCTAGGTTTCCCTAGGTGCCTGCAGGGCTAGGGTTAAAAAATCTACAGCTAGTCACTTTGCCAAAAAAGGGTCATTTTTCACTGCAAAATTAAGGTGTGACCACGTTGCATTTTGCGCCATTTCCTGTCGCTGGCACTAGGCCGACCCACACAAGTGAGGTACCATTTTTCTCATAGGACTTTGGGTAACACGGGGTGGGTGGAAATCTGTGGATCCACGCAGATTCCAGAACTTTCCATCACAGAAATGTGGGGAAAATGTGTTTTTTTTGTCACTTTTTTACCTTTGCAAGGGATTCTGGATAACAGACCATGGTGGGAGGCAGTCAAGTCACCCCATCCTGGATTCCCCTGAGTGTCTAGTTTTCAAAAATGTATAGGTTTGCTAGGTTTCCCTAGGTGCCTGCAGGGCTAGGGTTCAAAAACTACAGCTAGTCACTTTGCCAAAAAATGGTCATTTTTCACTGCAAAATTGAGGTGTGACCATGTTGCGTTTTGTGCCGTTTCCTGTCACGGGCACTAGGCCGACCCGCACAAGTGAGGTACCATTTTTCTCGTAGGACTTCGAGGAACGTGGGGTGGGTGGAAATTTGATGATCCACACAGATTCCAGAACTTTCCATCACAGAAATGTGGGGAAAATGTGTTTTTTTTGTCAATTTTTTACGTTTGCAAGGGATTCTGGGTAACAGACCATGGTGGGAGGCAGTCAAGTCACCCCATCCTGGATTCCCCTGGGTGTCTAGTTTTCACAAATGTATAGGTTTGCTAGGTTTCCCTACGTTTCGGCAGGGCTAGGGTTCAAAAACTGCAGCTAGTCACTTTGCCAAAAAAGGGTCATTTTTCACTGCAAAATTGAGGTGTGACCATGTTGCGTTTTGCGCAGTTTCCTGTCGCGGGCACTAGGCCGACCCGCACAAGTGAGGTACCATTTTTCTCGTAGGACTTTGGGGAACGGGGGTGGGTGGAAATTTGTGGATCCACGCAGATTCCAGAACTTTCCATCACAGAAATGTGGGGAAAATGTGTTTTTTTTGTCAATTTTTCACGTTTGCAAGGGATTCTGGGTAACAGACCATGGTGGAAGGCAGTCAAGTCACCCCATCCTGGATTCCCCTCGGTGTCTAGTTTTCAAAAATGTATAGGTTTGCTAGGTTTCCCAAGGTGCCGGCAGGGCTATGATTCAAAAACTACAGCTAGTCACTTTGCCAAAAAAGGGTCATTTTTCACTGCAAAATTGAGGTGTGACCACGTTGCGTTTTGCGCCGTTTCCTGTCGCGGGCACTAGGCTGACCTGCACAAGTGAGGTACCATTTTTCTCGTAGGACTTTGGGGAACGCGTGGTGGGTGGAAATTTGTGGATCCACGCAGATTCCAGAACTTTTCATCACAGAAATGTGGGGAAAATGTGTTTTTTTGTCAATTTTTTACGTTTGCAAGGGATTCTGGGTAACAGACCATGGTGGAAGGCAGTCAAGTCACCCCATCCTGGATTCCCCTGGGTGCTAGTATTCAAAAATGTATAGGTTTGCTAGGTTTCCCTAGGTGCCTGCAGGGCTAGGGTTAAAAAACTACAGCTAGTCACTTTGCCAAAAAAGGGTCATTTTTCACTGCAAAATTGAGGTGTGACCACGTTGCGTTTTGTGCCGTTTCCTGTCGCGGGCACTAGGCCGACCCGCACAAGTGAGGTACCATTTTTCTCGTAGGACTTTGGGGAATGCGGGGTGGGTGGAAATTTGTGGATCCATGCAGATTCCAGAACTTTCCATCACAGAATTGTGGGGAAAATGTGTTTTTTTGTCAATGTTTTACGTTTGCAAGGGATTCTGGGTAACAGACCATGGTGGGAGGCAGTCAAGTCACCCCATCCTGGATTCCCCCGGGTGTCTAGTTTTCACAAATGTATAGGTTTGCTAGGTTTTCCTACGTTTCGGCAGGGCTAGGGTTCAAAAACTGCAGCTAGTCACTTTGCCAAAAAAGGGTCATTTTTCACTGCAAAATTGAGGTGTGACCATGTTGCGTTTTGCGCCGTTTCCTGTCGCGGGCACTAAGCCGACCCGCACAAGTGAGGTACCATTTTTCTCGTAGGACTTTGGAGAACGCGGGGTGGGTGGAAATTTGTGGATCCACACAGATTCCAGAACTTTCCATCACAGAAATGTGGGGAAAATGTGTTTTTTTTGTCAATTTTTTACGTTTGCAAGGGATTCTGGGTAACAGACCATGGTGGGAGGCAGTCAAGTCACCCCATCCTGGATTCCCCTGGGTGTCTAGTTTTCAAAAATGTATAGGTTTGCTAGGTTTCCCTAGGTGCCGGCAGGGCTAGGATTCAAAAACTACAGCTAGTCACTTTGCCAAAAAAGGGTCATTTTTCACTGCAAAATTGAGGTGTGACCACATTGCGTTTTGCGCCGTTTCCTGTCGCGGGCACTAGGCTGACCTGCACAAGTGAGGTACCATTTTTCTCGTAGGACTTTGGGGAACTCGTGGTGGGTGGAAATTTGTGGATCCACGCAGATTCCAGAACTTTCCATCACAGAAATGTGGGGAAAATGTGGTTTTTTTGTCAATTTTTTACGTTTGCAAGGGATTCTGGGTAGCAGACCATGGTGGAAGGCAGTCAAGTCATCCCATCCTGGATTCCCCTGGGTGTCTAGTGTTCAAAAATGTATAGGTTTGCTAGGTTTCCCTAGGTGCCTGCAGGGCTAGGGTTAAAAAACTACAGCTAGTCACTTTGCCAAAAAAGGGTCATTTTTCACTGCAAAATTGAGGTGTGACCATGTTGCGTTTTGTGCCGTTTCCTGTCGCGGGCACTAGGCCGACCCGCACAAGTGAGGTACCATTTTTCTCGTAGGACTTTGGGGAATGCGGGGTGGGTGGAAATTTGTGGATCCATGCAGATTCCAGAACTTTCCATCACAGAAATATGGGGAAAATTTGTTTTTTTTGTCAATGTTTTACGTTTGCAAGGGATTCTGGGTAACAGACCATGGTGGGAGGCACTCAAGACATCCCATCCTGGATTCCCCTGGGTGTCTAGTTTTCAAAAATGTATAGGTTTGCTAGGTTTCCCTACGTTTCGGCAGGGCTAGGGTTCAAAAACTGCAGCTAGTCACTTTGCCAAAAAAGGGTCATTTTTCACTGCAAAATTGAGGTGTGACCATGTTGCGTTATGCGCCGTTTCCTGTCACGGGCACTAGGCCGACCCGCACAAGTGAGGTACCATTTTTCTCGTAGGACTTTGGGGAATGCAGGGTGGGTGGAAATTTGTGGGTCCACGCAGATTCTAGAACTTTCCATCACAGAAATGTGGTGAAAATGTGTTTTTTTGTCAATGTTTTACGTTTGCAAGGGATTCTGGGTAACAGACTATGGTGGGAGGCAGTCAAGTCACCCCATCCTGGATTCCCCTGGGTGTCTAGTTTTCAAAAATGTATAGGTTTGCTAGGTTTCCCTAGGTGCCGGCAGGGCTAGGGTTAAAAAACTACAGCTAGTCACTTTGCCAAAAAAGGGTCATTTTTCACTGCAAAATTGAGGTGTGACCACGTTGCGTTTTTTGCGCCGTTTCCTGTCGCGGGCACTAGGCTGACCTGCACAAGTGAGGTACCATTTTTCTCGTAGGACTTTGGGGAACGCGTGGTGGGTGGAAATTTGTGGATCCACGCAGATTCCAGAACTTTCCATCACAGAAATATGGGGAAAATGTGTTTTTTTTGTCAATTGTTTACGTTTGCAAGGGATTCTGGGTAACAGACCATGGTGGGAGGCAGTCAAGTCACCCCATCCTGGATTCCCCTGGGTGTCTAGTTTTCAAAAATGTATAGGTTTGCTAGATTTCCCTAGGTGCCTGCAGGGCTAGGGTTAAAAAACTACAGCTAGTCACTTTGCCAAAAAAGGGTCATTTTTCACTGCAAAATTGAGGTGTGACCACGTTGCGTTTTGTGCCGTTTCCTGTCGTGGGCACTAGGCCGACCCGCACAAGTGAGGTACCATTTTTCTCGTAGGACTTTGGGGAACGCGGGGTGGGTGGAAATGTGTGGATCCACGCAGATTCCAGAACTTTCCATCACAGAAATGTGGGGAAAATGTGTTTTTTTTGTCAATGTTTTACGTTTGCAAGGGATTCTGGGTAACAGACCATGGTGGGAGGCAGTCAAGTCACCCCATCCTGGATTCCCCTGGGTGTCTAGTTTTCACAAATGTATAGGTTTGCTAGGTTTCCCTAGGTGCCGGCAGGGCTAGGGTTCAGAAACTACAGCTAGTCACTTTGCCAAAAAAGGGTCATTTTTCACTGCAAAATTGAGGTGTGACCATGTTGCGTTTTGCGCCGTTTCCTGTCGCGGGCACTAGGCCGACCCGCACAAGTGAGGTACCGTTTTTCTTGTAGGACTTTGGGGAACGCGTGGTGGGTGGAAATTTGTGGATCCACGCAGATTCCAGAACTTTCCATCACAGAAATGTGGGGAAAATGTGTTTTTTTTGTCATTTACGTTTGCAAGGGATTCTGGGTAACAGACCATGGTGGTAGGCAGTCAAGTCACCCCATCCTGGATTCCCCTGGGTGTCTAGTTTTCAAAAATGTATAGGTTTTCTCGGTTTCCCTAGGTGCCTGCAGGGCTAGGGTTTAAAAACTACAGCTAGTCACTTTGCCAAAAAAGGATCATTTTTCACTGCAAAATTGAGGTGTGACCACGTTGCGTTTTGTGCCGTTTCCTGTCGCAGGCACTAGGCCGACCCGCACAAGCGAGGTACCATTTTTCTCGTAGGACTTTGGGGAACGTGTGGTGGGTGGAAATTTGTGGATCCACGCAGATTCCAGAACTTTCCATCACATAAATATTTGGAAAATTTGTTTTTTTGTCACTTTTTTACCTTTGCAAGGGATTCTGGGTAACAGACCATGGTGGTGGCAGTCAAGTCACCCCATCCTGGATTCCCCTGCGTGTCTAGTTTTCAAAAATGTATAGGTTTGCTAGGTTTCCCTAGGTGCCGGCAGGGCTAGGGTTCAAAAACTACAGCTAGTCACTTTGCCAAAAAAGGGACATTTTTCACAGCAAAATTGAGGTGTGACCATGTTGCGTTTTGTGCCGTTTCCTGTCGCGGGCACTAGGCCGACCCGCACAAGTAAGGTACCATTTTTCTCGTAGGACTTCGGGGAACGTGGGGTGTGTGGAAATTTATGGATCCACGCAGATTCCAGAACTTTCCATCACAGAAATGTGGGGAAAATGTGTTTTTTTTGTCAATTTTTTACGTTTGCAAGGGATTCTGGGTAACAGACCATGGTGGGAGGCAGTCAAGTCACCCCATCCTGGATTCCCCTGGATGTCTAGTTTTCACAAATGTATAGGTTTGCTAAGTGTCCCTAGGTGCCGGCAGGGCTAGGGTTCAAAAACTACAGCTAGTCAATTTGCCAAAAAAGGGTCATTTTTCACTGCAAAATTGAGGTGTGATCACGTTGCGTTTTGCGCCGTTTCCTGTCGCGGGCACTAGGCCGACCCACACAAGTGAGGTATCATTTTTCTCGTAGGACTTTGGGGAACGCGGGGTGGGTGGAAATTTGTGGATCCACGCAGATTCCAAAACTTTCCATCACAGAAATGTGGGGAAAATGTGTTTTTTTTGTCATTCTTTTACGTTTGCAAGGGATTCTGGGTAACAGACCATGGTGGGAGGCACTCAAGACACTCCATCCTTGATTCCCCTGGGTGTCTAGTTTTCAAAAATGTATAGGTTTGCTAGGTTTCCCTATGTTTCGGCAGGGCTAGGGTTAAAAAACTGCAGCTAGTCACTTTGCCAAAAAAGGGTCATTTTTCACTGCAAAATTGAGGTGTGACCATGTTGCGTTTTGCGCCGTTTCCTGTCGCGGGCACTAGGCCGACCCACACAAGTGAGGTACCATTTTTCTTGTAGGACTTTGGGGAACGCGTGGTGGGTGGAAATTTGTGGATCCACGCAGATTCCAGAACTTTCCATCACATAAATGTTTGGAAAATTTGTTTTTTTGTCACTTTTTTACCTTTGCAAGGGATTCTGGGTAACAGACCATGGTGGGAGGCAGTCAAGTCACCCCATCCTGGATTCCCCTGCGTGTCTAGTTTTCAAAAATGTATAGGTTTGCTAGGTTTCCCTAGGTGCCGGCAGGGCTAGGGTTCAAAAACTACAGCTAGTCACTTTGCCAAAAAAGGGACATTTTTCACTGCAAAATTGAGGTGTGACCATGTTGCGTTTTGTGCCGTTTCCTGTCGCGGGCACTAGGCCGACCCGCACAAGTAAGGTACCATTTTTCTCGTAGGACTTCGGGGAACGTGGGGTGTGTGGAAATTTATGGATCCACGCAGATTCCAGAACTTTCCATCACAGAAATGTGGGGAAAATGTGTTTTTTTTGTCAATTTTTTACGTTTGCAAGGGATTCTGGGTAACAGACCATGGTGGGAGGCAGTCAAGTCACCCCATCCTGGATTCCCCTGGATGTCTAGTTTTCACAAATGTATAGGTTTGCTAAGTTTCCCTAGGTGCCGGCAGGGCTAGGGTTCAAAAACTACAGCTAGTCACTTTGCCAAAAAAGGGTCATTTTTCACTGCAAAATTGAGGTGTGACCACGTTGCGTTTTGCGCCGTTTCCTGTCGCGGGCACTAGGCCGACCCGCACAAGTGAGGTATCATTTTTCTCGTAGGACTTTGGGGAACGCGGGGTGGGTGGAAATTTGTGGATCCACGCAGATTCCAAAACTTTCCATCACAGAAATGTGGGGAAAATGTGTTTTTTTTGTCATTCTTTTACGTTTGCAAGGGATTCTGGGTAACAGACCATGGTGGGAGGCACTCAAGACACTCCATCCTTGATTCCCCTGGGTGTCTAGTTTTCAAAAATGTATAGGTTTTCTAGGTTTCCCTATGTTTCAGCAGGGCTAGGGTTAAAAAACTGCAGCTAGTCACTTTGCCAAAAAAAGGTCATTTTTCACTGCAAAATTGAGGTGTGACCATGTTGCGTTTTGCGCCGTTTCCTGTCGTGGGCACTAGGCCGACCCACACAAGTGAGGTACCATTTTTCTTGTAGGACTTTGGGGAACGCGGGGTGGGTGGAAATTTGTGGATCCACGCAGATTCCAGAACTTTCCATCACAGAAATGTGGGGAAAATGTGTTTTTTTTGTCAATGTTTTACGTTTGCAAGGGATTCTGGGTAACAGACCATGGTGGGAGGCAGTCAAGTCACCCCATCCTGGATTCCCCTGGGTGTCTAGTTTTCAAAAATGTATAGGTTTGCTAGGTTTCCCTAGGTGCCGGCAGGGCTAGGGTTAAAAAACTACAGCTAGTCACTTTGCCAAAAAAGGGTCATTTTTCACTGCAAAATTGAGGTGTGACCACGTTGCGTTTTGTGCCGTTTCCTGTCGCGGGCACTAGGCCGACCCACACAAGTGAGGTACCATTTTTCTCGTAGGACTTTGGGGAACGCGGGGTGAATGGAAATGTGTGGATCCACACAGATTCCAGAACTTTCCATCACAGAAATGTGGGGAAAATGTGTTTTTTTTGTCAATGTTTTACGTTTGCAAGGGATTCTGGGTAACAGACCATGGTGGGAGGCAGTCAAGTCACCCCATCCTGGATTCCCCTGGGTGTCTAGTTCTCAAAAATGTATAGGTTTTCTAGGTTTCCCTAGGTGCCTGCAGGGCTAGGGTTAAAAAATCTACAGCTAGTCACTTTGCCAAAAAAGGGTCATTTTTCACTGCAAAATTAAGGTGTGACCACGTTGCATTTTGCGCCGTTTCCTGTCGCTGGCACTAGGCCGACCCACACAAGTGAGGTACCATTTTTCTCATAGGACTTTGGGTAACACGGGGTGGGTGGAAATCTGTGGATCCACGCAGATTCCAGAACTTTCCATCACAGAAATGTGGCGAAAATGTGTTTTTTTTGTCACTTTTTTACCTTTGCAAGGGATTCTGGATAACAGACCATGGTGGGAGGCAGTCAAGTCACCCCATCCTAGATTCCCCTGAGTGTCTAGTTTTCAAAAATGTATAGGTTTGCTAGGTTTCCCTAGGTGCCGGCAGGGCTAGGGTTCAAAAACTACAGCTAGTCACTTTGCCAAAAAATGGTCATTTTTCACTGCAAAATTGAGGTGTGACCATGTTGCGTTTTGTGCCGTTTCCTGTCACGGGCACTAGGCCGACCCGCACAAGTGAGGTACCATTTTTCTCGTAGGACTTCGAGGAACGTGGGGTGGGTGGAAATTTGATGATCCACACAGATTCCAGAACTTTCCATCACAGAAATGTGGGGAAAATGTGTTTTTTTTTGTCAATTTTTTACGTTTGCAAGGGATTCTGGGTAACAGACCATGGTGGGAGGCAGTCAAGTCACCCCATCCTGGATTCCCCTGGGTGTCTAGTTTTCACAAATGTATAGGTTTGCTAGGTTTCCCTACTTTTCGGCAGGGCTAGGGTTCAAAAACTGCAGTTAGTCACTTTGCCAAAAAAGGGTCATTTTTCACTGCAAAATTGAGGTGTGACCATGTTGCGTTTTGCGCCGTTTCCTGTCGCGGGCACTAGGCCGACCCGCACAAGTGAGGTACCATTTTTCTCGTAGGACTTTGGGGAACGGGGGTGGGTGGAACATTGTGGATCCACGCAGATTCCAGAACTTTCCATCACAGAAATGTGGGGAAAATGTGTTTTTTTTTGTCAATTTGTCACGTTTGCAAGGGATTCTGGGTAACAGACCATGGTGGAAGGCAGTCAAGTCACCCCATCCTGGATTCCCCTGGGTGTCTAGTTTTCAAAAATGTATAGGTTTGCTAGGTTTCCCAAGGTGCCGGCAGGGCTAGGATTCAAAAACTACAGCTAGTCACTTTGCCAAAAAAGGGTCATTTTTCACTGCAAAATTGAGGTGTGACCACGTTGCGTTTTGCGCCGTTTCCTGTCGCGGGCACTAGGCCGACCCGCACAAGTGAGGTATCATTTTTCTCGTAGGACTTTGGGGAACGCGTGGTGGGTGGAAATTTGTGGATCCACGCAGATTCCAGAACTTTCTATCACAGAAATGTGGGGAAAATGTATTTTTTTTGTCAATTTTTTACGTTTGCAAGGGATTCTGGGTAACAGACCATGGTGGAAGGCAGTCAAGTCACCCCATCCTGGATTCCCCTGGGTGCTAGTATTCAAAAATGTATAGGTTTGCTAGGTTTCCCTAGGTGCCTGCAGGGCTAGGGTTAAAAAACTACAGCTAGTCACTTTGCCAAAAAAGGGTCATTTTTCACTGCAAAATTGAGGTGTGACCACGTTGCGTTTTGTGCCGTTTCCTGTCGCGGGCACTAGGCCGACCCGCACAAGTGAGGTACCATTTTTCTCGTAGGACTTTGGGGAATGCGGGGTGGGTGGAAATTTGTGGATCCATGCAGATTCCAGAACTTTCCATCACAGAATTGTGGGGAAAATTTGTTTTTTTGTCAATGTTTTACGTTTGCAAGGGATTCTGGGTAACAGACCATGGTGGGAGGCAGTCAAGTCACCCCATCCTGGATTCCCCCGGGTGTCTAGTTTTCACAAATGTATAGGTTTGCTAGGTTTTCCTACGTTTTGGCAGGGCTAGGGTTCAAAAACTGCAGCTAGTCACTTTGCCAAAAAAGGGTCATTTTTCTCTGCAAAATTGAGGTGTGACCATGTTGCGTTTTGCGCCGTTTCCTGTCGCGGGCACTAAGCCGACCCGCACAAGTGAGGTACCATTTTTCTCGTAGGACTTTGGGGAACGCGGGGTGGGTGGAAATTTGTGGATCCACACAGATTCCAGAACTTTCCATCACAGAAATGTGGGGAAAATGTGTTTTTTTTGTCAATTTTTTACGTTTGCAAGGGATTCTGGGTAACAGACCATGGTGGGAGGCAGTCAAGTCACCCCATCCTGGATTCCCCTGGGTGTCTAGTTTTCAAAAATGTATAGGTTTGCTAGGTTTCCCTAGGTGCCGGCAGGGCTAGGATTCAAAAACTACAGCTAGTGACTTTGCCAAAAAAGGGTCATTTTTCACTGCAAAATTGAGGTGTGACCACATTGCGTTTTGCGCCATTTCCTGTCGCGGGCACTAGGCTGACCTGCACAAGTGGGGTACCATTTTTCTCATAGGACTTTGGGGAACTCGTGGTGGGTGGAAATTTGTGGATCCACGCAGATTCCAGAACTTTCCATCACAGAAATGTGGGGAAAATGTGTTTTTTTTGTCAATTTTTTACGTTTGCAAGGGATTCTGGGTAGCAGACCATGGTGGAAGGCAGTCAAGTCATCCCATCCTGGATTCCCCTGGGTGTCTAGTGTTCAAAAATGTATAGGTTTGCTAGGTTTCCCTAGGTGCCTGCAGGGCTAGGGTTAAAAAACTACAGCTAGTCACTTTGCCAAAAAAGGGTCATTTTTCACTGCAAAATTGAGGTGTGACCACGTTGCGTTTTGTGCCGTTTCCTGTCGCGGGCACTAGGCCGACCCGCACAAGTGAGGTACCATTTTTCTTGTAGGACTTTGGGGAACGCGGGGTGAGTGGAAATTTGTGGATCCACGCAGATTCCAGAACTTTCCATCACAGAAATGTGGGGAAAATGTGGTTTTTTTGTCAATGTTTTATGTTTGCAAGGGATTCTGGGTAACAGACCATGGTGGGAGGCAGTCAAGTCACCCCATCCTGGATTCCCCTGGGTGTCTAGTTTTCAAAAATGTATAGGTTTGCTAGGTTTCCCTAGGTGCCTGCAGGGCTAGGGTTCAAAAACCACAGCTAGTCACTTTGCCAAAAAAGGGTCATTTTTCACTGCAAAATTGAGGTGTGACCACGTTGCATTTTGCGCCATTTCCTGTCGCGGGCACTAGGCCGACCCACACAACTGAGGTACCATTTTTCTCGTAGGACTTTGGGGAATGCGGGGTGGGTGGAAATTTGTGGATCCACGCAGATTCCAGAACTTTCCATCACAGAAATGTGGGGAAAATGTGTTTTTTTTGTCACTTTTTTCTTTTTTACCTTTGCAAGGGATTCTGGGTAACAGACTATGGTGGGAGGCAGTGAAGTCACCCCATCCTGGATTTCCCTGGGTGTCTAGTTTTCAAAAATGTATAGGTTTGCTAGGTTTCCCTAGGTGCCGGCAGGGCTAGGGTTCAAAAACTACAGCTAGGCACTTTGCCAAAAAAGGGTCATTTTTCACTGCAAAATTGAGGTGTGACCACGTTGCGTTTTGTGCCGTTTCCTGTCGCGGGCACTAGGCCGACCCGCACAAGTGAGGTACCATTTTTCTCGTAGGACTTCGGGGAACGTGGGGTGCGTGGAAATTTGTGGATCCACGCAGATTCCAGAACTTTCCATCACAGAAATGTGGGGAAAATGTGTTTTTTTTGTCAATTTTTTACGTTTGCAAGGGATTCTGGGTAGCAGACCATGGTGGAAGGCAGTCAAGTCATCCCATCCTGGATTCCCCTGGGTGTCTAGTGTTCACAAATGTATAGGTTTGCTAGGTTTCCCTAGGTGCCTGCAGGGCAAGGGTTAAAAAACTACAGCTAGTCACTTTGCCAAAAAAGGGTCATTTTTCACTGCAAAATTGAGGTGTGACCACGTTGCGTTTTGTGCCGTTTCCTGTCGCGGGCACTAGGCCGACCCGCACAAGTGAGGTACCATTTTTCTCGTAGGACTTTGGGGAACGCGGGGTGGGTGGAAATTTGTGGATCCACGCAGATTCCAGAACTTTCCATCACAGAAATGTGGGGAAAATGTGGTTTTTTTGTCAATGTTTTACGTTTGCAAGGGATTCTGGGTAACAGACCATGGTGGGAGGCAGTCAAGTCACCCCATCCTGGATTCCCCTGGGTGCCTAGTTTTCAAAAATGTATAGGTTTGCTAGGTTTCCCTAGGTGCCTGCAGGGCTAGGGTTCAAAAACTACAGCTAGTCACTTTGCCAAAAAAGGGTCATTTTTCACTGCAAAATTGAGGTGTGACCACGTTGCATTTTGCGCCATTTCCTGTCGCGGGCACTAGGCCGACCCACACAAGTGAGGTACCATTTTTCTCGTAGGACTTTGGGGAATGCGGGGTGGGTGGAAATTTGTGGATCCACGCAGATTCCAGAACTTTCCATCACAGAAATGTGGGGAAAATGTGGTTTTTTTTGTCACTTTTTTACCTTTGCAAGGGATTCTGGGTAACAGACTATGGTGGGAGGCAGTGAAGTCACCCCATCCTGGATTTCCCTGGGTGTCTAGTTTTCAAAAATGTATAGGTTTGCTAGGTTTCCGTAGGTGCCGGCAGGGCTAGGGTTCAAAAACTACAGCTAGGCACTTTGCCAAAAAAGGGTCATTTTTCACTGCAAAATTGAGGTGTGACCACGTTGCGTTTTGTGCCGTTTCCTGTCGCGGGCACTAGGCCGACCCGCACAAGTGAGGTACCATTTTTCTCGTAGGACTTCGGGGAACGTGGGGTGCATGGAAATTTGTGGATCCACGCAGATTCCAGAACTTTCCATCACAGAAATGTGAGGAAAATGTGTTTTTTTTGTCAATTTTTTTACGTTTGCAAGGGATTCTGGGTAACAGACCATGGTGGGAGGCAGTCAAGTCACCCCATCCTGGATTCCCCTGGGTGTCTAGTTTTCAAAAATGTATAGGTTTGCTAGGTTTCCCTAGGTGCCGGCAGGGCTAGGGTTCAAAAACTACAGCTAGACTCTTCGCAAAAAAAGTGTAAATTTTCAGTGTGAAAATGTGGTGTGTTCACCTTAGGTTTTGAGCCACTTCCTGTCGTGGGCACTATGCCTACCCACACAAGTGAGGTACCATTTTTTTCGGGAGACTTAGGGTAGTTCAGATTTGTAAATCAACTGTTATTACCTATTGATTTTTGATGCATTTCTCCCGTCCAAATGAAAGACATTGTATAAAAAAAAAGTCATTTTGAAAAATGACCAATAATTGTCATGCAAGTATGGGTATTCCCAATTTCGAAAATGTGCAAATATGCACTGTTTCTAAACTCTGTAATTTGTTCCCATTTCAGATATACATAGGTGTCTTTCATACTGATGTTTCCATGTATACATTTTCCCACTATAATTGCTATATACCCGGAACAAAAAAAAAAACCATTTCAAAATGCTGCTGAGTTTTTTACTCCGGGTTCGTTGGGCTCTTGGTGAACCTACAAGTCCTATATATCCCCACAACCAGGAAGGTCCACTGGATGTAACGGTACATTGCTTTCAAAGAGATGTCATAATTAGAAGAAGTTACAGGTGAAAACGTTGACTCAAAAGGCTGCTTTTTTTCAACAAATTTTTAATTTTTCCTATATTTACCTTTTAGTTTCTATAAAGAGACCTTGATGGATCTACACAAATGACCCCTTGCTGAATTCAGAATTGTGTCTTCTTTTCAAAAATGTATAGCTTTCCAGGATCCATTATTGCTTTTCTACCCATTTCTACCATTATCTGGAAGGAGGTTGAAAGCACAAAAAATAGCAAAAATAGGGTATGTCCCAGAAAAATTTCAAAACTGTGTAAAAAATGTTGGATTTCTGACAAAAATCTGTCATTCCCTAAAAGCTGGAGAAATGGTGATTTCAGCCCCACAAACCCTTTTTTGATATCATTTGCAGAGAAAAACCCAGACGCTTTCATTTGCAGCCACTTTTCCCCATTTTTCACAAAAAAAACAAATTGTTGCTGTATTTTGACTAATTTCTGGGAACCCTCTAGGAGAATCCACAAACCCAGGGTACCTTTAGAATCCCCATGATATTGGAAGAAAAGGACGCAAATTTGGCGTGGATACCTACTGTGGTCAAAAAGTTACAGAGGCCTAAGCGCGCACTACCCCAAATAGCCCAAAAAAGGCTTAGCACAGGAGGGGAAAAGGCCTAGCAGCGAAGGGGTTACATTATTTGTAATCTTTATGTATTTTTAACCAGTTGACCACTTGATTAAATGTTGCACCTAGGGGAGAGGATGAGGTGTTACTTCCAGAGCTGCAGACTTTGCAACTGGGGAACCAGGTTGGAGTTTCTGCTTCAGCTCAACATTCTGTGATTCTGGTCAAATCACTTAATCTTCCCATGTCTACAACCAAAATGAATTTGATCTTGTGTGATGTGACCAATGGTCATGCAAAGCACTCCAATACCTAACAAGTCTGCACTATATAAAACTGCAAATACACAAAAAATAAGTGTTTTGCACACTTCTGTCATTGGGCTACATGTGGGCTACATCTGGGTGATATTTGTGCTGCATTTGGGCTCTTTTGTCTCTGGTGGCCATCTTGGGAGATTTATTTGTTATGAAGTTTCCTAATTTCCTCATTTACTGTAGTCTTTCAGTTTTTTACTATGATTCCATCAAGAAGGTATTCAGATATGTCACACATTTGCCATAAATTCTGAATATTAGCACTCTAGTTGCTCATTAGATCACTGTAGTAAAGCTACTGCTCACCAGGGAAGTCTGCTGCTGGTATTGAAAGTGCATGTTTCAGTCTGCATGTCAGAATGTTTTAATGAAATAGAAGAGGATTTGAGAAGTCACTCAAAATGTGCCCTAATTTTTCTTTCTGCAGCACTAATCATACTTTCTATGGCAAAATGAACCCCCTCATTGTGTTCCTTTTTAAATTAAATGTTTTAAGAGTTACCACTTTATTCCAATCAAGATGGCTTCAGGTGTGCAATACGTTTGTCATAAGTAGGACTGTTAGCGCTCTAGTTGTTCTTTAGAACACTCTGGAAAGCTGCAGTAGCAGACAAAGGAATCAACTGACAGTCTCTGCCCTTGTTGGATGTACATGTTTTACTGAGAATGTCAGACTTCATTCTCACATGACTGAGAAAGATAATGTGAATTTACAGAAAATATGCTCTCAGTTTAGCTTATAGCTCACCTTCCAAACCACTGTGGGAAAAGCATGAGAAAATAGTTTTCTCTCGGACATGATTCATGATATCACAGCAGAAGGCTTTTTCACATTGTAAAATCACCTTAGAACACACCACAATTCCTAAAATGAGTATTTTACCATCCACAAATGATTTATAATGTAACTAAAGTCTTAAAACCTTCTATTAACTGCAATGCTTTTTAATGAGGTGCTATCATGTATATTGGTCCCAAGATGGATGCCAACACTTCTTGAATGAAGTACTGACAGCCAATCAGATCTCACGATGAGCTGTGTGGTTAGGCTCCGCCCAGATATATCTATCTTTTTAACTCTAATTTTCTCAGGAACTACTGAACGGATTTACACCATTTAAGCAAAAGGCACGAGTCTGAACTGAGGACTACCTCTTTGCCAAATTTGGTGTAATTCCATTCAGCAGTTCGGGCTGTAGCTGCGTCAACAGGTCCTATGGGAAAATGCATGGGGAAAACGTGTTTGGGACCCCCCTTTTTTCTCGACCCCCGCTTGACGAATCTCCGTGACATTTTCAGGATAGGAGCGGACCGGAGCTGGCCAAAAGTTTGGAAAATTCCGCGAAGATTCGTCAATCGGCGCCAACGTTATTCCAAATAGAATGTTGCGGATTTCCTATGGAAAATAGGTCCTAACTATAACTACCTACTGGCGACTGCCAGTAGGTAATATATTTATATATATGCAAAAAAGAAGCAGAGAGCTCTGGGTAGTTCTCAAGTTTAGGTGGAAAGGGGTTGCTTTTACTCATTTCAGGTTGGCTTGGTTGGTATTTTACCAATTCAAAGCTGTAATAGTGTGCCTGGAGTGGTAAATGGCTTTTGTCATTTTACAGCTCGGCAAGGACAGCACTGTGCTAGTCCTATGCTTAAAGACTTTGCTGTAGAAATGACAAAAGACTTTGATCTTTTCTATCTCAGCGTGGATGGCACTGTGCTAATCCTATGCTTAAAAACTTTGATAGAAAAGCAGACATTTGAGGTGAGCAGATCTAGAGTGTCACTGGTGTTGGAGAGTGCTCGATACAGAAGCTGCTTTCCACCTAAACTTGAGAACTACCCAGAGTTCTCTGCTTCTTTTTTGCATAATGTATTTGTCACTCTATGCCTGAAAGGGTATTTTATATATATATATATATATATTATCTACTGGCGGTCGCCAGTAGATAGTTATAGTTAGGACCGAGTTTCCATAGGAAATCTCAAAATTCTATTTTGAATAACTTTGGCGCCGATTGACGAATCCTCGAGAAATTTTCAAAACTAATGGGGTGCTGTGCTCCGCTCCTACCCTGAAAGTCTCGGGGTGATTCGTCAAGCAGGGGCCGAGAAAAAGGGGGGGTCCCAAAACACGTTTTCCCCATGGATTTTTCCATAGGGACTTTAGTCGCAGCTACAGCCCGAACGGCTGAACAGAATTACGTGAAATTTGGCAGAGAGGTAGCCATAAGGTCCATGAAGTGCCTTTTGCAGGTTTGGTGTAAATCTGTTCAGTATTTCCAGAGAAAATAGCATTTAAATCAATATATATCTGTACGCGCGCAGCGTGCGCGCTGGGTGCGCGCACCTTGCCGTGCGCGAGCGCAATTCTGATTGGTTGTGGGACACCCCCGCGCCACACGGCCACCAGCTGCTGCGTGTGCCCCTTGCCTGCCCTCTGCCTCGCTGCTGCCTCGTTTGCCGGTTGCCGGCTGCCTCCGCTGCGGTTGTTTTTGCTCTTGTTTTGTCGATAATTTGTGCCTGTTTTGTTTTAATTTCATTTTCCCCGTGTTTTGTCGATAATTTGTGCCTGTTTTGTTTTATTTCATTTTCCCCGTGCTTTGGTTTTCCTTCCTTGTTGTCCGCCTACCTCGCCGCCCTCCGCCCTCCCTTCCCGCCACCGCCGCTTTTTCCCGCCCCTTTTTCGATTCTGTACCCTCCCCGCTCCCGCCTCCCAGCTGCTCCGCCCACCCGCGCACTTGGCCTTAAATGGCGACCGTGCGACGCAGGTGAGTGTGACCCACTTGTGGGACACCCCCGCGCCACACGGCCACCAGCTGCTGCGTGTGCCCCTTGCCTGCCCTCTGCCTCGCTGCTGCCTCGTTTGCCGGTTGCCGGCTGCCTCCGCTGCGGTTGTTTTTGCTCTTGTTTTGTCGATAATTTGTGCCTGTTTTGTTTTAATTTCATTTTCCCCGTGTTTTGTCGATAATTTGTGCCTGTTTTGTTTTATTTCATTTTCCCCGTGCTTTGGTTTTCCTTCCTTGTTGTCCGCCTACCTCGCCGCCCTCCGCCCTTCCTTCCCGCCACCGCCGCTTTTCCCCGCCCCTTTTTCGATTCTGTACCCTCCCCGCTCCCGCCTCCCAGCTGCTCCGCCCACCCGCGCACTTGGCCTTAAATGGCGACCGTGTGACGCAGGTGAGTGTGACCCACTTGTGGGACACCCCCGCGCCACACGGCCACCAGCTGCTGCGTGTGCCCCTTGCCTGCCCTCTGCCTCGCTGCTGCCTCGTTTGCCGGTTGCCAGCTGCCTCCGCTGCGGTTGTTTTTGCTCTTGTTTTGTCGATAATTTGTGCCTGTTTTGTTTTAATTTCATTTTCCCCGTATTTTGTCGATAATTTGTGCCTGTTTTGTTTTATTTCATTTTCCCCGTGCTTTGGTTTTCCTTCCTTGTTGTCCGCCTACCTCGCCGCCCTCCGCCCTCCCTTCCCACCACCGCCGCTTTTCCCCGCCCCTTTTTCGATTCTGTACCCTCCCCGCTCCCGCCTCCTAGCTGCTCCGCCCACCCGCGCACTTCGCCTTAAATGGCGACCGTGCGAACGCGCAGCGGTCACGCGCAGCGGGCGCGCCGATTGTGCGCCGAAGGCGCGCCAAAGGCAAGCCCGTCTGCGCCCGTCCGCGCCTGGACCGCGCCCAGTGCCAGGACCCCTGGCCCACGAGGACCCCGACCGACCCGCCTGACGTACTCCGCCGCCACCCTCATCGCACTCAACACCGGCCGACTCCCAGATTGCCATCAAGCCACTCCACGACGTACCCACGGACCTTTCAGCTGCCACGCCTGCAAGTTCACCTGCATCCGGACCAGCCTCGCACCAGCACCCGCCAAGTCGAACACCAGCAGCACCCACCTCAAGTGCATCCTGCTCAACACCCGCTCCGTCCACAGACACGCCATCGAACTCTGGAACCTCCTAGACGCCACAGCCCCTGACGTTGCCTTCCTCACGGAGACCTGGATGAACGCCTCTTCAGCTCCCGACATCGCCATCGCCATCCCAGAGGGCTACAAGATCGTCCGGAGGGACCGAAACGCCAACCAGATGGGAGGAGGCATCGCCATCATCCACAGGAGCACCATCCGTCTCACGACCAGCACCGACAACACCCTGACCAGCGCCGAACACCTGCATTTCCAGATCCACACCAACCCGAACACCACCCTCAGAGGCACCCTGATCTACCGACCCCCTGGACCACGCACGCAATTCAGCGAGGACATCGCCGACTTCGTCAGCCCGCATGCCCTCCCCTCCGCTGACTACATCCTCCTGGGAGACCTCAACTTCCATCTGGAGAACAACAACGACTGCAACACCAGCACCCTGCTCGACAACCTCGCCAACCTGGGACTCAAGCAACTGGTGTCCACCCCCACCCACCTCGCCGGACACACACTCGACGCAGTCTTCTCTTCCAGCACAGACATCGACTTCAGCCACGCCACAGAGCTTCAATGGACGGACCACAGCTGCGTCCACTTCACCTTCAAGAGAACGACGACCCACCAACACCAGCAACAGGCCGCCCGCAGAAGCTGGAACAAGATCACAGCAGACCAGCTCACCACCTCCCTGAGCCAGCACCCACCTGCCAGCTCAGCGAACCCCAGCCAGGCCGCCGACAACCTCACGAAGTGGATCAGCAACTGCGCGGACGAACTCGCCCCACTGAGGACCCCGCCTAGCAGACCCGGCAGCAAGAAGGCCCCATGGTTCACCGACGAACTCAAGAGCTCCAAGAAGAACTGCCGAGCCCTCGAGAAAGTCTGGAGAAGGGAACCGACACCGGACAACAGGACCTCCTTCATACTTGCCACCCGGAAACACCACCAGCTGATCCGCGCCGCCAAGAAAACAGCATTCAAGGACCGGTTGGGCAACAACGCACACAACTGCAAGGAACTCTTCAACATCGTGAAAGAGCTTTCCAACCCCAGCGCAGGAAACAACGACATCACCCCATCGCAAGACCTCTGCAACTCCCTCGCTTCATACTTCCACAACAAGATCGCGGACATACACAACAGCTTCAACAACCAACCAACGCACACCATGACCGAGCAACCACCCCCCACCACCACCCTCCACGCCTGGACCCCGATCAGCACCGAAGACACCATCCGCACGATGAACTCCATCCACTCCGGATCACCGACCGACCCCTGCCCTCACCACGTCTTCAACAAGGCCGACGCTGTCATCGCACCCCACCTGCGAGACATCATCAACACACCCTTCGACACCACCATCTTCCCTGAGAGCTAGAAACACGCCGAACTCAGCGCTCTACTCAAGAAACCAACAGCGGACCCCACCGACCTCAAGAATTACCGCCCCATCTCGCTCCTCCCGTTTCCAGCCAAAGTCATCGAGAAGACCGTCAACAAGCAGATGGCCGCCTTCCTCGAGACGAACGGATCCCTCGACCCCTCACAGTCAGGCTTCCGAGCCAACCACAGCACCGAGACCGCCCTCATCGCCACCACCGATGACATCCGAGCCCTGATGGACAATGGAGAAACAGCGGCCCTCATCCTCCTAGACCTCTCCGCGGCATTCGACACGGTCTGCCACCGCACCCTAGTACGGCGCCTCAGCAACATCGGAATCCAGGACAAGGCGCTGGAATGGATCATCTCCTTCCTCGACGGAAGAACACAGAGATTCCGCCTACCACCGTACAAGTCAGAGGCCTCCGAAGTCATCTGCGGCGTCCCCCAAGGATCATCTCTGAGCCCCACCCTCTTCAACGTCTACATGAGCCCCCTCGCGGCCATCGTACGCAAACACAACCTCAGCATAATCTCCTACGCCGACGACACCCAGCTGATCCTCTCCCTGACCAACGACCCCGCCGCCGCCAGAGCCAACCTGCACGAAGGGATGAAAGAGGTAGCCGAGTGGATGACGACCAGCCGCCTGAAACTGAACTCGGACAAGACGGAGGTCCTCATCCTGGGCTCCTCACCCTCCGCCTGGGACGACTCCTGGTGGCCTCCCGCCCTGGGCACCGCACCCAAACCGACAGACCATGCACGCAACCTGGGCTTCATCCTGGACCCCTCCCTCTCCATGACCAGGCAAGTCAACAACGTCTCCTCGGCGTGCTTCAACATCCTACGCATGCTACGGAAGATCTTCTGGTGGATCCCCACCGAGACCAGGAAGACCGTCACCCAGGCCCTCGTCACCAGCCGACTGGACTACGGCAACGCCCTCTACGCCGGTACCACCGCCAAGCTCCAGAAGAGACTCCAGCGGATCCAGAACGCCTCAGCCAGACTCATCCTCGACATCCCACGAACGAGCCACATCTCCGGACATCTGAGAGACCTTCACTGGCTCCCCGTCAACAAATGAATCACCTTCCGCCTCCTCACCCACGCACACAAAGCCCTACACGACCAAGGCCCGAGCTACCTCAACAGCCGAGTCAACTTCTACGCTCCCAAACGCCACCTCCGATCAGCCAACCACGCCCTCGCCGCCGTCCCCCGCATCCGAAGAGCGACTACAGGAGGAAGGTCCTTCTCCTACCTGGCCGCCAAGATCTGGAACTCCCTCCCGACCGACCTGCGCCTGACCCAAGACCACCTCTCCTTCAGGAAGAAGCTGAAGACCTGGCTGTTTGAGCAGTAGCTGCACCCCCTCCCCCCCAGCGCCTTGAGACCCTACGGGTATGTAGCGCGCTTTATAAGTGTCACTGATTGGTTGTTAGATCTTAGTAAACATTCGAATCGGTCGAAACCAGGATGTGTCGGCCGCCATTTTGTCTCTCGCACTCTGAGGGGGTGAAAAACAAATGTGGAGAACGTGAAAAGGGGGCAGGGTGGACAGTTCCTGACCCCCTAGCCGTGGTCAGGGGGTCCCAGAAGGACCCCCAAGGGCCAAAAAACAATTTCTTTTTTTTTTCGAAAAATCGCCGAGTGCGCGCACCCTGCGCGCACCACCCAAACGGAAAAAATTCTGCGAAGTTCGCCCAGCGAGCGCGCACTATGCGATTTATCGAAAAAAAAAATGTATTTGGCCCTTGGGGGCGAAGCGCTCCGTGCGCGCACGGCACGAACTTTGTAAAGTGGCCGGGCGGGGCGCGAAGCGCTCCGTGCGTGCACGGCATGAACTGCGTAAAGTGGGCGCGCGGTGCGCTTCGCAGTTCATGAAGCGCCGTGCGTGCGCCGTGAAAAAGTTTTGTTTAAAAAAATATATTAATAAATACATAACTTAGCATTTAAAAAACCGTACAAATTCACTGAAAAAACCATAGGTTTCACACACGTTACAGTTAGGAATTAGCATTTAAAAAACCTTGCAAGTTCACTTAAAAAACCATAGGTTTCACACATGTCATAGTTAGCTGGGCATTTCCCTCGTAAAAAACCAATGAAATTCCCCCGTTATAGTTAGTGCAGGAAACTATAACTCACGCGACCGCAATCCTCTGCTGATGACGT
Source organism: Triturus cristatus (assembly GCF_964204655.1). Taxonomy (NCBI): domain Eukaryota; kingdom Metazoa; phylum Chordata; class Amphibia; order Caudata; family Salamandridae; genus Triturus; species Triturus cristatus. The sequence continues at coordinate 1,015,176,173 of NC_140579.1, read as the reverse complement.
CAGATATTACATCACTGATGACATATGTGTCTTTCTAAAAGAAAAAAAATGTAATATATGTATAGCTAAAGATGAATGGAAGAAGACATGGGTAAATAAGTGTCTAAATACAGTGATGTAATATCTGACGTCATCAGCAGAGAATTTCAAAGGTTTTTTAAATGCTAACTTTTAAGTGTGATAGTAGTTATATCTATTTTTTGTACTGATTTTCTACAGTTTTTTAACTGTTTATTTATAAATATTTTATTCATTAAATAACATTATATATTTTTCTGAAAATTGCAAAAAACTTTTTTTAATTAAAACTGAAATATTGATTAATTTTCTTGTTTTCATTTTTTATTTTAATATATTTATATCATTTTCTTTTAAAAAAAAATCCCATTTTTTTCGCAGTCGCGCACTCAAAGTGTACACATCACGGTTGGTGCGTGCATTCTAGCCGCCATTTTAGAAAAGTCATGAAGGATCCGTGTATGGTGTGCGACGGCTGCGTGCTTTTCATATACATTTAATATCACGTGATATGCGCGATTGGTATGCGACCAGTCTGCAACTCCTGCTCCCGCGCATTCGCGACACATGCGCATTACGGTACGAGATGTTTACACGCTTGCGGGTCCTGCGTGACATCATATACGTGCTGGGGTGCGCTGGGTGCGCGACTCCTGCAAAAAAAATGTATGTTTCAAAATGATATGTATGTGTCTTTAATATACATATTAAGGCAAGAGATTATGTAAGATATTCATCAAAATAATATATTTGTACTTATAAGAAACTTATATTATTTTTAAATGTATTTTCGCGAAGTCGGGTCGTGCGTCGTGAGTGCAGAAAACCAGGTCAGCAGAGCTGCTGTAGAGCCAGAGAACCAGGTCAGCAGAGCTGCTCTAGAGCCTAAGAACTAGGTCAGCAGAGCTGCTCTAGAGTCAGAGAACCAGGTCAGCAGAGCTGCTGTAGAGCCAGAGAAACCAGGTCAGCAGAGCTGCTTTAGAGGGAGAGAACCAGGTCAGCAGAGCAGCCTTAGAACCAGAGAACCAGGCCAGCAGAGCTGCTTTAGAGCCAGAGAACCAGGTTAGCAGAGCTGCTTTAGAGCCAGAGAACCAGGTCAGCAGAGCTACTCTAGAGCCAGAGAACCAAATCAGCAGAGCTGCTTTAGAGCCAAAGAACCAGGTCAGCAGAGCTGCTTTAGAGCCAGAGAGCCAGGTCAGTAGAGCTGGTCTAGAGCCTAAGAACCAGGTCAACAAAGCTGCTCTAGAGCCAGAGAACCAGGTCAGCAGAGCTGCTGCAGAGCCAGAGAAACCAGGTCAGTAGAGCTGCTTTAGAGGGAGAGAACCAGGTCAGCAGAGCTGCTTTAGAGCCAGAGAACCAGGTTAGCAGAGCTGCTTTAGAGCCAGAGAACCAGGTCAGCAGAGCTGCTCTAGAGCCAGAGAACCAAATCAGCAGAGCTGCTTTAGAGCCATAGAACCAGGTCAGCAGAGCTGCTTTAGAGCCAGAGAGCCAGGTCAGTAGAGCTGGTCTAGAGCCTAAGAACCAGGTCAACAGAGCTGCTCTAGAGCCAGAGAACCAGGTCAGTAGAGCTGCTTTAGAGGGAGAGAACCAGGTCAGCAGAGCTTATATAGAGCCAGTGAACCATGTCAGCAGAACTGCTTCAGAGACATAGAACTGGGTCAACGGAGCTGCTTTAGAGCCAGAGAACCAGGTTAGCAGAGCTGCTTTAGAGCCAGAGAACCAGGTCAGTAGAGCTGGTCTAGAGCCTAAGAACCAGGTCAACAAAGCTGGAGCTACTCTAGAGCCAGAGAACCAAATCAGCAGAGCTGCTTTAGAGCCAGAGAACCAGGTCTGCTGAGCTGTTGTAGAGCCAGAGAACTAGATCAGCAGAGCTGCTCTGTAGCATAAGAACTAGGTCAGCAGAGCTGCTCTAGAGCCAGAGAACCAGGTCAGCAGACCGGCTGTAGAGCCAGAGAAACCAGGTCAGCAGAGCTGCTTTAGAGAGAGAGAACCAGGTCAGCAGAGCTGCTTTAGAGCCAGAGAACCAGGTCAGCAGAGCTGCTCTAGCTGACACTGACTGATTGACACTGACTGACTGACACTGACTGATTGACACTGACTGACACTGATTGACACTGACTGACACTGACTGACTGACACTGACTGACTGACACTGATTGACTGACACTGACTGACTGACACTGATTGACTGACACTGACTGACACTGATTGACTGACACTGACAGACTGACTGACACTGACTGACTGACATTGACTGACATTGACTGACACTGACTGACTACTCTCTACTACTCTACTACTGACTCTCTACTACTCTACTACTCTCTCTCTACTACTCACTCTCTACTACTCACTCTCTACTACTCTCTACTACTCCCTCTCTACAACTCTACTACTCTCTACTACTCACTCTCTACTACTCACTCTCAACTACTCACTCTCTACTACTCTACTACTCACTCTCTACTACTCACTCGCTACTACTCTCTACTACTCACTCTCTACTACTCACTCTCTACTACTCACTCTCTACTACTCACGCTCTATTACTCTCTACTATTCACTCTCTACTACTCTCTACTATTCACTCTCTACTACTCACTCTCTGCTACTCACTCTACTACTGTCTACTACTCTCTACCACTCACTCTCTACTACTCTACTACTCACTCTCTATTACTCTCTACTACTCACTCGCTACTACACTCTACTACTCACTCTCTACTACACTCTCTACTACTCTCTCTCTACTACTCACTCTATACTATTCACTCTCTACTACTCACTCTCTACTACTCTACTACTCTCTCTCTACTACTCACTCTCTACTACTCTCTCTACTACTCTCTACTATTCTCTACTACTCACTCTCTACTACTCACTCTACTACTCTCTACTACTCACTCTCTACTACTCTCTCTCTACTACTCACTCTCTACTATTCACTCTCTACTACTCACTCTCTACTACTCGCTCTCTACTACTCACTCTCCACTACTCACTCTCTACTACTCGCTCTCTACTACTCTCTACTACTCACTCTCTACTACTCACTCTCTACTTCTCTCTATTATTCTCTCTGCTACTCACTCTCTACTACTCACTCTCTACTACTCTACTACTCTCTACTACTCGCTCTACTACTCACTCTCTACTATTCTCTACTACTCACTCTACTACTCTCTCCTACTCTCTACCACTCACTCTCTACTACTCTACTACTCACTCTATACTACTCTCTCTACTACTCACTCTCTACTACTCACTCTACTACTCTACTACTCACTCTGTACTGCTCTCTACTACTCACTCTGTACTACTCACTCTCTACTACTCACTCTCTACTACTCTCTTCTGCTCACTCTCCACTACTGATTCTCTACTACTCGCTCTCAACTACTCTCTACTACTCACTCTACTACTCACATTCTACTACTCTACTACTCTCTCTACTACTCACTCTCTACTACTCTCTCTACTACTCACTCTCTACTACTCACTCTCTACTACACACTCTCTACTACTTGCTCTCTGCTACTCGCTCTCTACTACTCTCTAGTACTCACTCTAATACTCACTCTCTACTACTCACTCTACTACTCACATTCTACTACTCTACTACTCTCTCTACTACTCACTCTCTACTACTCTCTCTACTACTCATTCTCTACTACTCACTCTCTACTACACAATCTCTACTACTTGCTCTCTGCTACTCGCTCTCTACTACTCTCTAGTACTCACTCTAATACTCACTCTCTCCTACTCTCTACTAATCACTCTCTACTACTCCACTACTCTCTAATACTCACTCTCTACTACTCATGCTCTACTACACTACTACTCTCTACTACTCTCTCTCTACTACTCACTCTCTACTACTCCACTACTCTCTAATACTCACTCTCTACTACTCATGCTCTACTACACTACTACTCTCTACTACTCTCTCTCTACTACTCACTCTCTACTACTCACTCTCTACTACTCTCTCTACCACTCTCTACTACTCTCTCTCTACTACTCTCTACTACTCACTCTGCTACTCACTCTCTACTACTCTCTACTACTCACTCGCTACTACTCACTCTCTACTACTCTCTACTACTCACTCTCTACTACTCTCTACTACTTACTACTAATCACTCTACTACTCACTCTCTACTACTCTCAACTACTCACTCTCTAATACTCACTCTGTACTACTCACTCTACTAATCTCTACTACTCACTCTCTGATACTTTCTCTACTACTCTCTACTACTCCCTACTACTTACTCTCTACTCTCTATTACTCGCTCTCTACTCTCTACCTCTCTACCTCTCTCTCTACTACTCTCTACCTCTCTACCTCTACCTCTCTACCTCTACACCTCTACCTATACACTTCTACCTCTCTACCTCTCTGTACATGCACACATATGCACATATATATATGCATATCTATGCATATGCATGTATATATATGTATGTGTATATATTATCTACTGGCGGTCGCCAGTAGATAGTTATAGTTAGGACCGTGTTTCCATAGGAAATCCGCAACATTCTATTTGGAATAACTTTTGCGCCGGTTGACGAATCCTCGCGAAATTTTCAAAATAGGTGGGGCGCTCCGCTCCGCTCCTACCCTGAAAGTCTCGGGGGGATTCGTCAAGCGGGGGCTGAGAAAAAAGGGGGGTCCCAAAACGCGTTTTCCCCATGCATTTTCCCATAGGACCTTTAGTCCGAGCTACAGCCCGAACGTCTGAACAGAATTACTTGAAATTTGGCAGAGAGGTAGTCCTCAGGTCCGAGATGTGCCTTTTGCAGGTCTGGTGTAAATCTGTTCAGTAGGTCCTGAGAAAATAGCATTTAAATCAATATATATATCTGTAAGCGCGCTACGCGAGCTCAATTCTGATTGGTGGTTACATGACTGTAAACATTCGAATCGGTCGAAATCAGAAAGTGTCGGCCGACATTTTCTGTCTCTCGAACTGAAAAACAAAGGTGGATAACGTGAAAAGGGGGCAACGGAGAGAGTTGCAGACCCCCTAGCGTTTGTCAGGGCGTCCACGAAGGACCAAAAAGTACGAAAAATACATTTAATAATTTTTTTAAAAAAATCGCCGAGTGCGCGTACGGTAAGCTTACCGTACGCGCACGGCAAGCTTACCATACGCGCACGGCAAAAAACAAAAAAAAAAAAAAAAACAAAATAACAATCACATATATTAAATAAATTGAAGGACCCGCAAGGGAAAAAAAAAATTGTTACTGTGTAAAAAAAGGCGAGGCGCGCACGGTATCAACTGCGCACCTGGGCGCTCGTTGCGCGAAGCGCACCGAGTGCCCACAGCGCGCGCACGGTGCGCGAAGCGCACCTTGCGCGCAGGGTGTGCGCACGGTGAAAAACCAGAAATTTTTTTTTGAAAAAAAATACATACCTTAGCATTTAAAAAAACGTACAAATTCACTGAAAAAACCATAGGTTTCACACACATTATAGTTAGGAATTAGCATTTAAAAAACCTTGCACATTCACTTAAAAAACCATAGGTTTCACACATGTTATAGTTAGCTGTACATTTCACTCGTAAAAAAACAATGAAATTCCACGTTATAGTTAGATCAGGTAAGTATAACTTGCGCGACCGCAATCCACAATGTGTCATTTCAGATGTCATCATTGATGTGATGAGTGATGTCACTGACCATGTCATGAGTGATGTAATATGTGACGTCATCAGCAGTTTATTGTGGGCGCGCAAGTTATAGTTACCTGATCTAACTATAACGTGGAATTTCATTGTTTTTTTACGAGTGAAATGTACAGCTAACTATAACATGTGTGAAACCTATGGTTTTTTAAGTGAATATATATATATATACATATATAAACATATAAATATAATCTGAATATCTATATAAATATAAATCCATGCAAACATATACGTATATGCATACATATGCATGGTATGTATATGAAAGTTTGTAAAACTCTAATACAAGCAAAGCTAAAAAGCCACCTAATTACAAACAGAATTGCTTTAACTTAAACGAGGGCGAGACCTATTGCATTTTCAATGCTTGTTTACTTTGATTCCATCAAGAAGGCATTCAGATGTGTCACACATTTTCCATAAATTCTGAATGGAAGCACTCTAGTTGCTCATTAGATCACTGTAGTAAAGCTACTGCTCACCAGGGAAGTCTGCTGCTGGTATTGAAAGTGTATGTTTCAGTCTGCATGGCAGAATTTTTTAATGAAATAGAAGAGGATTTGAGAAGTCACTCAAAATGTGCCCTAATTTTTCTTTTTTCCTCACTAATCATAATTTCTATGTCAAAATGAACCTCCTCATTGTGTTCCTTTTAAATTAAACTACTCACTCTCTACTACTCACTCGCTACTACTTTCTACTACTCACTCTCTACTACTCACTTTCTACTACTCTCTAGTACTCTACTATTCTCTACTACTACTCTCTACTACTCACTCTCTACTACTCACTCTCTACTACTCTCTACTACTCTCTACCACTCACTCTCTACTACTCTACTACTCACTCTCTACAACTCTCTACTACTCTCTCTCTACTACTCACTCTCTACTACTCACTCTACTACTATCTACTACTCACTCTCTACTACTCTACTACTCTCTACTACTCTCTACTACTCACTCTCTACTACTCACTCTCAACTACTCACTCTACTACTCTCTGTACTACTCACTCTCTACTACTCTCCACTACTCACTCTACTACTCTCTACCACTCACTCTCTACTACTCACTCTCAACTACTCACTCTCTACTAATCTACTACTCACTCTCTACTACTCACTCGCTACTACTCTCTACTACTCACTCTCTACTACTCACTCTCTACTACTCACTCTCTACTACTCACGCTCTATTACTCTCTACTATTCACTCTCTACTACTCTCTACTATTCACTCTCTACTACTCACTCTCTGCTACTCACTCTACTACTGTCTACTACTCTCTACCACTCACTCTCTACTACTCTACTACTCACTCTCTATTACTCTCTACTACTCACTCGCTACTACACTCTACTACTCACTCTCTACTACACTCTCTACTACTCTCTCTCTACTACTCACTCTATACTATTCACTCTCTACTACTCACTCTCTACTACTCTACTACTCTCTCTCTACTACTCACTCTCTACTACTCTCTCTACTACTCTCTACTATTCTCTACTACTCACTCTCTACTACTCACTCTACTACTCTCTACTACTCACTCTCTACTACTCTCTCTCTACTACTCACTCTCTACTATTCACTCTCTACTACTCACTCTCTACTACTCGCTCTCTACTACTCACTCTCCACTACTCACTCTCTACTACTCGCTCTCTACTACTCTCTACTACTCACTCTCTACTACTCACTCTCTACTTCTCTCTATTATTCTCTCTGCTACTCACTCTCTACTACTCACTCTCTACTACTCTACTACTCTCTACTACTCGCTCTACTACTCACTCTCTACTATTCTCTACTACTCACTCTACTACTCTCTCCTACTCTCTACCACTCACTCTCTACTACTCTACTACTCACTCTATACTACTCTCTCTACTACTCACTCTCTACTACTCACTCTACTACTCTACTACTCACTCTGTACTGCTCTCTACTACTCACTCTGTACTACTCACTCTCTACTACTCACTCTCTACTACTCTCTTCTGCTCACTCTCCACTACTGATTCTCTACTACTCGCTCTCAACTACTCTCTACTACTCACTCTACTACTCACATTCTACTACTCTACTACTCTCTCTACTACTCACTCTCTACTACTCTCTCTACTACTCACTCTCTACTACTCACTCTCTACTACACACTCTCTACTACTTGCTCTCTGCTACTCGCTCTCTACTACTCTCTAGTACTCACTCTAATACTCACTCTCTACTACTCACTCTACTACTCACATTCTACTACTCTACTACTCTCTCTACTACTCACTCTCTACTACTCTCTCTACTACTCATTCTCTACTACTCACTCTCTACTACACAATCTCTACTACTTGCTCTCTGCTACTCGCTCTCTACTACTCTCTAGTACTCACTCTAATACTCACTCTCTCCTACTCTCTACTAATCACTCTCTACTACTCCACTACTCTCTAATACTCACTCTCTACTACTCATGCTCTACTACACTACTACTCTCTACTACTCTCTCTCTACTACTCACTCTCTACTACTCCACTACTCTCTAATACTCACTCTCTACTACTCATGCTCTACTACACTACTACTCTCTACTACTCTCTCTCTACTACTCACTCTCTACTACTCACTCTCTACTACTCTCTCTACCACTCTCTACTACTCTCTCTCTACTACTCTCTACTACTCACTCTGCTACTCACTCTCTACTACTCTCTACTACTCACTCGCTACTACTCACTCTCTACTACTCTCTACTACTCACTCTCTACTACTCTCTACTACTTACTACTAATCACTCTACTACTCACTCTCTACTACTCTCAACTACTCACTCTCTAATACTCACTCTGTACTACTCACTCTACTAATCTCTACTACTCACTCTCTGATACTTTCTCTACTACTCTCTACTACTCCCTACTACTTACTCTCTACTCTCTATTACTCGCTCTCTACTCTCTACCTCTCTACCTCTCTCTCTACTACTCTCTACCTCTCTACCTCTACCTCTCTACCTCTACACCTCTACCTATACACTTCTACCTCTCTACCTCTCTGTACATGCACACATATGCACATATATATATGCATATCTATGCATATGCATGTATATATATGTATGTGTATATATTATCTACTGGCGGTCGCCAGTAGATAGTTATAGTTAGGACCGTGTTTCCATAGGAAATCCGCAACATTCTATTTGGAATAACTTTTGCGCCGGTTGACGAATCCTCGCGAAATTTTCAAAATAGGTGGGGCGCTCCGCTCCGCTCCTACCCTGAAAGTCTCGGGGGGATTCGTCAAGCGGGGGCTGAGAAAAAAGGGGGGTCCCAAAACGCGTTTTCCCCATGCATTTTCCCATAGGACCTTTAGTCCGAGCTACAGCCCGAACGGCTGAACAGAATTACTTGAAATTTGGCAGAGAGGTAGTCCTCAGGTCCGAGATGTGCCTTTTGCAGGTCTGGTGTAAATCTGTTCAGTAGGTCCTGAGAAAATAGCATTTAAATCAATATATATATCTGTAAGCGCGCTACGCGTGCTCAATTCTGATTGGTGGTTACATGACTGTAAACATTCGAATCGGTCGAAATCAGAAAGTGTCGGCCGACATTTTCTGTCTCTCGAACTGAAAAACAAAGGTGGATAACGTGAAAAGGGGGCAACGGAGAGAGTTGCAGACCCCCTAGCGTTTGTCAGGGCGTCCACGAAGGACCAAAAAGTACGAAAAATACATTTAATAATTTTTTTAAAAAAATCGCCGAGTGCGCGTACGGTAAGCTTACCGTACGCGCACGGCAAGCTTACCATACGCGCACGGCAAAAAACAAAAAAAAAAAAAAAAACAAAATAACAATCACATATATTAAATAAATTGAAGGACCCGCAAGGGAAAAAAAAAATTGTTACTGTGTAAAAAAAGGCGAGGCGCGCACGGTATCAACTGCGCACCTGGGCGCTCGTTGCGCGAAGCGCACCGAGTGCCCACAGCGCGCGCACGGTGTGCGCACGGTGAAAAACCAGAAATTTTTTTTTGAAAAAAAATACATACCTTAGCATTTAAAAAAACGTACAAATTCACTGAAAAAACCATAGGTTTCACACACATTATAGTTAGGAATTAGCATTTAAAAAACCTTGCACATTCACTTAAAAAACCATAGGTTTCACACATGTTATAGTTAGCTGTACATTTCACTCGTAAAAAAACAATGAAATTCCACGTTATAGTTAGATCAGGTAAGTATAACTTGCGCGACCGCAATCCACAATGTGTCATTTCAGATGTCATCATTGATGTGATGAGTGATGTCACTGACCATGTCATGAGTGATGTAATATGTGACGTCATCAGCAGTTTATTGTGGGCGCGCAAGTTATAGTTACCTGATCTAACTATAACGTGGAATTTCATTGTTTTTTTACGAGTGAAATGTACAGCTAACTATAACATGTGTGAAACCTATGGTTTTTTAAGTGAATATATATATATATACATATATAAACATATAAATATAATCTGAATATCTATATAAATATAAATCCATGCAAACATATACGTATATGCATACATATGCATGGTATGTATATGAAAGTTTGTAAAACTCTAATACAAGCAAAGCTAAAAAGCCACCTAATTACAAACAGAATTGCTTTAACTTAAACGAGGGCGAGACCTATTGCATTTTCAATGCTTGTTTACTTTGATTCCATCAAGAAGGCATTCAGATGTGTCACACATTTTCCATAAATTCTGAATGGAAGCACTCTAGTTGCTCATTAGATCACTGTAGTAAAGCTACTGCTCACCAGGGAAGTCTGCTGCTGGTATTGAAAGTGTATGTTTCAGTCTGCATGGCAGAATTTTTTAATGAAATAGAAGAGGATTTGAGAAGTCACTCAAAATGTGCCCTAATTTTTCTTTTTTCCTCACTAATCATAATTTCTATGTCAAAATGAACCTCCTCATTGTGTTCCTTTTAAATTAAACTACTCACTCTCTACTACTCACTCGCTACTACTTTCTACTACTCACTCTCTACTACTCACTTTCTACTACTCTCTAGTACTCTACTATTCTCTACTACTACTCTCTACTACTCACTCTCTACTACTCACTCTCTACTACTCTCTACTACTCTCTACCACTCACTCTCTACTACTCTACTACTCACTCTCTACAACTCTCTACTACTCTCTCTCTACTACTCACTCTCTACTACTCACTCAACTACTATCTACTACTCACTCTCTACTACTCTACTACTCTCTACTACTCTCTACTACTCACTCTCTACTACTCACTCTCAACTACTCACTCTACTACTCTCTGTACTACTCACTCTCTACTACTCTCCACTACTCACTCTACTACTCTCTACCACTCACTCTCTACTACTCTCTCTCTCTACTACTCACTCTCTACTACTCACTCTACTACTCTCTACTACTCTCTCTGCTACTCACTCTCTACTACTCTCTACTACTCACTCTCTACTACTCACTCTCTACTACTCTACTACTCTCTACTACTCTCTCTCTACTACTCACTCTCTACTGCTCACTCTCTACTACTCACTCTCTACTACTCTCTACTACTCTCTACTACTCTCTCTCTACTACACACTCTCTACTACTTGCTCTCTACTACTCACTCTACTACTCATTCTACTACTCACTCTCTACTACTCCCTACTACTCACACTTATACTCACTCTCTACTACTATCTACTACTCACTCTCTACTACTCCACTACTCTCTACTAATCACTCTCTACTACTCACTCTGTACTACTCTCTACTACTCACTCTCTACTACTCTCTACTACTCACTCTCTACTACTCCCTCTACTACTCACTCTCTACTACTCACTCTCTACTACTCACTCTCTACTACTCTCTCTCTACTACTCTCTACTACTCTATACTACTCACTCTCTACTACTCTCTATTACTCACTCTCTACTACTCTCCCTACTACTCTCTACTACTCACTCTACTACTCATTCTCTACTATACATTCTCTACTACTCTCTCTCTGCTACTCAGTCTCCACTACTCACTCTCTACTACTCTCTACTACTCACTCTCTAATACTCACTCTCTACTACTCTCTACTACTCACTCTCTACTACTCTCAACTACTCCCTCTACTACTCACTCTCTACTACTCTCTACTTCTCACTCTCTACTACTCTCTACTACTCACTCTCTACTACTCACTCTACTACTCTCTCCTACTCACTCTCTGCTACTCTCTCTACTACTCTCTACTACTCTCGCTCGACTCTCTATTACTCATCCTCTACTCTCTACCTCTCTACCTTTCTCTACCTCTCTCTCTACTACTCTCTACCTCTCTACCTCTACCTCTCTACCTCTGCGTCTCTACCTCTACACCTCTACCTCTCTACCTCTCTCTACCTCTCTCTACACGCACACATATGCACATATATGCATATGCATTTATATATATGTATGTGTATATGTATATATACATACATATATAAACATATATATAATCTGCATATCTATATAGATACAAATATAAATGCATGCATACATATACATATATGCATGTTATGTAAATGAAATTTTGAAAAACAGTCATAAAAGCAAAGCTAAAAAGCCACCTAATTACAAACAGAATTGCTTTACCTTAAACGAGGGCGAGACCTATTGCATTTTCAATGCTTGTTTACTTTGGTTCCATCAAGAAGGCATTCAGATGTGACACATTTGCCATAAATTCTGAATGGTAGCACTCTAGTTGCTCATTAGATCACTGTAGCAAAGCTACTGCTCACCAGGGAAGTCTGCTGCTGGTATTCAAAGTGCATGTTTCAGTCTGCATGTCAGAACTTTTTAATGAAATAGAAGAGGATTTGAGAAGTCAAAATGTGCCCTAAGTTTTCTTTCTGCAGCACTAATCATAATTTCTATGGCAAAATGAACCCCCTCATTTTGTTCCTTTGCAAATTAAATGTTTTAAATGTTACCACTTTATTCCAATCAAGATGGCTTCAGGTGTGCCATACCTTTGTCATAAGTAAGACTGTTAGCGCTCTAGTTGTTCTTTAAAACATTCTGGGATTTCTGTCATTGGGCTATACTTGGGCTACATCTCGGTGATATTTGTGCTACATTTGGACTCTTTTGTCTCTGGTGGCCATCTTGGGAGACTTGTTATGAAGTTTCCTAATTTCCTCATTTACTGCAGTCTCCTCAGTAGGCATACTGTCAGTTTTTTACTTTGATTCAATGAAGAAGGCATTCAGATGTGTCACACATTTGCCATAAATTCAGAATGTTAGCACTCTAGTTGCTCATTAGATCACTGTAGTGAAGCTACTGCTCACCAGGGAAGTCTGCTGCTGGTATTGAAAGTGCATGTTTCAGTCTGCATGTCAGAATTCTTTAATGAAATAGAAGAGGATTTGAGAAGTCACTCAAAATGTGCCCTAATTTTTCTTTCTGCCGCACTAATCATACATTCTATGGCAAAAGGAACCCTCTCATTTTGTTCCTTTTTAAATTAAATGTTTTAAATGTTACCACTTTATTCCAATCAAGATGGCTTCAGGTGTGCCATACTATTGTCATAAGTAAGACTGTTAGCGCTCTAGATGTTCTTTGGAACACTCTGGGAAGCTGCAGTAGAACACAAAGGAATCAACTGACAGTCTCTGCCCTTGTTGGATGTACATGTTTTACTGATAATGTCAGACTTCATTCTCACATGACTGAGAAAGATAATGTGAATTTACAGAAAATATGCTCTCAGTTTAGCTTATAGATCACCTTCCAAACCTCTGTGGGAAAAGCATGTGAAAATAGTTTTCTCTCAAAGATGATTCATGATATCCCAGCAGAAGGCTTTTTCACATGGTAAAATCACCTTAGAACATACCACAATTCCTAAAATGAGTATGGTACCATCAACAAATGATTTATAATGTAACTAAAGTCTTAAAACCTTCTATTAACTGCAATGCTTTTTAATGAGGTGCCATCATGTATATTGGTCCCAAGATGGCTACCAACACTTCTTGGATGAAGTGCTGACAGCCAATCAGATCTCACAATGAGATGTGTGGTTAGGCTCCGCCCAGATATGTATATGATTTTACTTTTGATTCTCTCAGGAACTACTGAACCAATTTACACCATATATGCAAAAGGCACATGGCTGACCTGAGGACTACCTCTTTGCCAAATTTCAAGTAATTCTGTTCAGCCGTTCGGGCTGTACCTTCGACTAAAGGTCTTATGGGAAAATGCATGGGGAAAATGCATTTTGGGACCCCCCTTTTTTCTCAGCCCCCGCTTGACGAATCACCCCGAGACTTTCAGGGTAGGAGCTGAGCGGAGCGCCCCATTAGTTTTGAAAATTTCACGAACATAAGTCAACCGGCGCCAAAGTTATTCAAAATAGAATTTTCAGATTTCCTATGGGAACTCGGTCCTAACTATAACTATCTACTGGCGACCGCCAGTAGATAATATATATATATTACCTACTGGCGGTCGCCAGTAGGTAGTTATAGTTAGGACCGTGTTTCCATAGGAAATCTCAAAATTCTATTTTGAATAACTTTGGCGTCGGTTGACGAATCCTCGTGAAATTTTCAAAACTAATGGGGCACTCCGCTCAGCTCCTACCCTGAAAGTTTTGGGGTGATTCGTCAAGGGGGGGCTGAGGAAAAGGGGGGGTCCCAAAACGTGTTTTCCCCATGGATTTTTCCATAGGGACTTTAGTCGCAGCTACAGCCCGAACGGCTGAACAGAATTATGTGAAATTTGGCAGAGAGGGAGCCATAAGGTCCATGAAGTTCCTTTTGCAGGTTTGGTGTAAATCTGTTCAGTATTTCCTGAGAAATTAGCATTTAAATCAATATATATATCTGTAAGCGCGCAGCGTGCGCGCACTGAGCAAGTCCTGTGCGCGCACCCTGCCGTGCGCGAGCGCACTTCTGATTGGTTGTTAGATGTCAGTAAACATTCGAATCGGTGGAAATCAGGAAGCGGCGGCCGCCATTTTGTCTCTCGCATAAAGAGGGGGTGATAAACAAAGGGGGAGAATGTGAAAAGGGGGCAGAGTGGGGAGATATTGACCCACTAGGCATTGTAAGGGGGTCACAGTAGGACCTTGTAAGGCAAAAAAAAAGATTTATATTTTGAAAAAAAATATCACCGAGTGCGCGCACCCAGCGCGCACCCGAAATTTTTTTTAAAACAAAAAAAAATTAAAAATCGCATTTAAGTGATTAGATATAAGGTGGCTCCAAAAAGAGCCCTTGTGTTTATTGTGTGTTTTTTGGTACCTACAAGTAAGTACCGATGCAGAGTCTAAAGTTCAAGAGGAAGACTCTGTTGCCTTCATCAGTGAAGTGTACACCATCTCCTCTATAAATGTCTTGCATGTTGTAACGCAAGTTGTTGTGGTATATAGAACCCATACCATAGTCTCTGAGGAAAGCAGAAATAGATTTGTTGACGTGCTTCCTTGCTTTGTCAATCTGTGGACAAAATTGGTTGGACCAGTTCCACTTTTGCCTTTGGCATCTATTAGAATATACAAAGGCAGTTTGTGGAAAAAGCGACACCAATTGCACAAAGGTGTCCTTAATAAGAATTTCCAGACCTACCCCAGTTAAAGTGCCTAGGTCATTACCACCACAGTGCACAATAATAAGGTTAGGCTGTGGGAGATGTAGAAAGGTTTTCACCAAAGGCATTAATTGGTGCCACTTTAACCCTCTCTGACCAATCCATTTAATGTCTACATTTGGCAAAGCAGGGTCTCTCACCATACCTCTTTTTTCTGAAAATTTTTCACTCCAGAAGACATAGCTGTGACCTACAATCCACACTGTGAACATCTTCCAAGGAGATCTGGATGCACTCAGGAGGTGTCTTTCAGTAGAAAGGCAATATGAAATGAAAGACAGTTGAAAAATGGAGGCACACATAGTTTTTTTTATAAAAAGAACTCATTGGCTGTTTCAAACCTTTCTACACTAAAAACTAGGCTGTATGTTTAAATTTTTAAAAGCATGTTTTGTATTGGTTCAGAAAAATGTGTTACCACAGAACATTACTATGGATTTGCTGTTAGGTTTGAAAAGTCAAGCACTCTTGCTCTTTGGATATGAAACATTGTCTGCTGAACTTCTGACCTCTCTCCTCACAGCAGTGTTCCATGACCTGTTGCTATGGTAGCAGGCAGAAGACAAGTTGGGGGAAGGGTACATTTGGAAAGGGGTTGAAGTTTTCAACCAATAGAAATGTGTGATTTCATTTGAAAAAAAGTGGGAAGCACTGAGATTTGAAATTAACATGTATATGTGTGAAAAAAGAGAGGGAAACATTGCCATTTACTGGTTCTGGAGAGCGGAGAGAGGTGTGGAGCTCTGATATTCTGACTCTGATAGTCTGCTGTTTGAGTGGCACATTTCTTTCTCAACTAACTAATTTTAAAGGTGAGTTATGAATTTGAGAGGGGATGTATGTGGTGATTTTTGAGATAAATATTAGAATTGTGAATCTTCTTCAAAAGTTATGTTTTACATTTTGAGGTTTGCGAGATATTTAACTGTTTTGAACTTGTAAGATATTATGGAGTATGTTTTCACAATAAGTTAATGTGTACTGGTAAGAATGAGGAATACTGTTTTGTGCCTACCATCAAACCATGAGTCTGTGTGCAGAGAAGAATTGTTGACAGAGATTTAATTTGTGTTGCTGTTGAAAAGTAAGACTTGCAGTTGAAAGGAAAGGACAGCTTGTTTTTAATTGTGATGGTTAGGATTTAGCAGAAATAACTTTGAAAGAAAAGAGAGGAAAATGGCAGCACATTTGAAATTAGCATTAGTTCTGTAAGAATTGCAGATCCAGGAAAGGGGCAGCCTGTGTTTTGTGCCTACCAACACAGCATGAGTCTGTGTGCATATAGGAATTGTTGTCTGAGATTTAATTTGTGAAGTTGTTGTTCTGTAAGGATTGCAGACCCAGGAAAGGGGCAGCCTGTGTTTTCTGCCTACCAACACAGCATGAGTCTGTGTGCATATAGGAATTGTGGCCAGAGATGTATTTTGTGTTGCAGTTCTTCTGTAAAACATGCACTTGCAGGAAAGGGACAGCTTGTTTTCTTCAAATGTGGTGGTTAGCAGTCAACAGAAATCACTTAATCTGAAATGAGAGGCAAAAGCTAAAACATTTGAAACCAATAGGGTAGATTTTCCATTCAAAATAGCAAAGGCACAGGTAGTTGCCATATGTTCAAAACTGAAAATAACCCTTAGCACACATGCACTGTTACATACATCCCAGCAGTCTTCATGCAGTTTTGGAAGTCTCTTTGCTCATCTGTCTTGTACCAGACAATACACAGTCTCAAGAAACACACTCTTGGCACACACGCAGCAGCTTCTCTCACACTCCCATGTGTAGTACTCAGGTCTGTGTGGTGTTTCAGATAGCACTGTGTAACGCAAACACATTCAACGTCATCAAGGCACATTTCGTTTGCTCTAGTGTAGTCACTCACCCAGATTGCACATGCTCATGGTATGATGTAGCTGTTAGGACATGTGGTCTTTTCTGCCTCTGTGATCTAGAAGGAAAATGTGTCAGGCTGTAACAGTAATTATCACTTGTTCTACCACAGTAGTAAATGTGCTTTGAAATTGCAAATCAAATACTGTTTTCTGCTTAGACGCACACTATGAGGCTGTGTGCACACAGGAATTGTGGCCAGAGATGTAATTTGTGTTGCAGTTGTTCTGTAAAACATGCACTTGCAGGAAAGGGACAGCTTGTTTTTTTCAAATGTGGTGGTTAGCACTCAGAAGAAATCACTTAATCTGAAATGAGAGGCAAAAGCTAAAACATTTGAAACCAATAGTGTAGATTTCCCTTTCAAAATAGCAAAGGCACAGGTAGTTGCCATATGTTCAAAACTGAAAATAACCCTTAGCACACATGCACTGTTACATACATCCCAGCAGTCTTCATGCAGTTTTGGAAGTCTCTTTGCTCATCTGTCTTGCACCAGACAATACACAGTCTCCAGAAACACACTCTTGGCACACACGCAGCAGCTTCTCCAACACTCCCATATGTAGTACTCAGGTCTGTGTGGTGTTTCAGATAGCACTGTGTAACGCAAACACATTCAACGTCACCAAGGCTCATTTTCTTTGATCTAGTCTAATCACTCACCCTGTAACACATGGTCATGGTCTCAAGGAGCTGTTAGGACATGTGCTGTTTTCTGCCTCTGTAAATGATAAGGAAAATGTGTCAGGCTGTAACAGTAATTTGGTACTATTCAGGAACACTGTTTTGTTCCAAAAAACATAGCATGAGTCTGTCTGTATACAGGAATTGTGGGCAGAGATTTAATTTGTGAAGTTGTTGTTCTGAAAGAAATGCAGTCCCAGGAAAGGGGCAGCCTGTGTTATGTGCCTAAAATGATGATATGAGTCTGTGTGCACACAGGAATTGTGGGCAGAGATTTAATTTATGAAGTTGTTGTTCAGTAAGAATTGCAGTCCCAGGAAAGGGGCAGCCTGTGTTATGTGCCTAAAATGATGGCATGAGTCTGTGTGCGCACAGGAATTGTGGGCAGAGATTTAATTTGTGAAGTTGTTGTTCAGTAAGAATTGCAGTCCCAGGAAAGGGGCAGCCTGTGTTATGTGCCTAAAATGATGGCATGAGTCTGTGTGCGCACAGGAATTGTGGGCAGAGATTTAATTTGTGAAGTTGTTGTTCCGTAAGAATTGCAGTCCCAGGAAAGGGGCAGCCTGTTGTCTTTACACAAATTATCCCTTAGCACACATGCACTGTTACATACATCCCTGCAGTCTTCATGCAGTTCTGGAAGTCTCCTTGCTCATCTCTCTTGCAGCTGACAATACATAGTCTCCAGAAACACACTCTTGGCACACACGCAGCAGCTTCTCCAACACTCTCATGTGTAGTACTCAGCTCTGTGTGATGTTTCAGATAGCATTGTGTAATGCAAACACATTCAACGTCACCAAGGCCTCATTTTCTTTGATCTAGTCTAATCACTCACCCTGTAACACATGGTCATGGTCTCAAGGAGCTGTTAGGACATGTGCTGTTTTCTGCCTCTGTAAATGATAAGGGAAATGTGTCAGGCTGTAACAGTAATTTGGTACTATTCAGGAACACTGTTTTGTTCCAAAAAACATAGCATGAGTCTGTGTGTATACAGGAATTGTGGGCAGAGATTTAATTTGTGAAGTTGTTGTTATGAAAGAAATGCAGTCCCAGGAAAGGGGCAGCCTGTGTTATGTGCCTAAAATGACGATATGAGTCTGTGTGCACACAGGAATTGTGGGCAGAGATTTAATTTATGAAGTTGTTGTTCAGTAAGAATTGCAGTACCAGGAAAGGGGCAGCCCTTGTTATGTTCCTAAAATGATGGCATGAGTCTGTGTGAGCACAGGAATTGTGGGCAGAGATTTATTTTGTGAAGTTGTTGTTCAGTAAGAATTGCAGTCCCAGGAAAGGGCCAGCCTGTGTTATGTTCCTAAAATGATGGCATGAGTCTGTGTGCGCACAGGAATTGTGGGCAGAGATTAAATTTGTGAAGTTGTTGTTCAGTAAGAATTGCAGTCCCAGGAAAGGGGCAGCCTGTTGTCTTTACACAAATTATCCCTTAGCACACATGCACTGTTACATACATCCCTGCAGTCTTCATGCAGTTCTGGAAGTCTCCTTGCTCATCTCTCTTGCAGCTGACAATACATAGTCTGCAGAAACACTCTTGGCACACATGCAGCAGCTTCTCCAACACTCCCATGCATAGTACTTAGCTCTGTGTGATGTTTCAGAAAGCAGTGTATAACGCAAACACATAAAAACATCATCAAGGCCTCATTTTCTTTGCTCTACTCTAAACACTCACCCAGGTTGCAGATGCTTATGGTATGAAGTAGCTGTTAGGAAATGTGCTCTTTTCTGTCTCTGTAAACTATAAGGAAAATGTGTCAGGCTGTAACAGCAATTATCACTTGATCTACCACAGTAGTAAATGTGCTTTGAATTTGCAAATAAAATTCTGTTTTCTGCTTAGAAGCACACCATGAGGCTGTGTGCGCACAGGAATTGTGGCCACAGATATAATTTGTGTTGCAGTTGTTCTGTAAAACATGCACTTGCAGGAAAGGGGCAGCTTGTTTTTTTTCAACTGTGGTGGTTAGCACTGTGCACAAATTAGTAAGTCACAAATGAGAGGCAAATGGTAAAACATTTGAAATTAATGAAAAGATTAAAAAATATTTTAATGAATTATAATTACAAAAAAGATTTTTTTTTAAGTTTCTTGCAGGTATTGCTGAGCAACAGTGAAAAAATAAAAAAATGCCTTTAAGGACAAGAAAGAGGAAAGAAAAGCAACAACAAGTATATCTGGACAAAACTGGGAAAAGAAAATAGGAGGAGAAGCTGGTGATGGCAAAAAGAAAAAGTCTACTGGTAAGCAGAGTAGAGATTTCTTAAAAAGATCTTCAAAAAACAAAAAAATTGCAAAAATAAATGTAAAACAAAGTGTTTTATGTACAAAGCAACAACAGAGTCAACAGAAAAAAAAAGCTAATGTACAATCAGAAGTATGTAAAAATGATTTAACACG
Organism: Triturus cristatus; assembly: GCF_964204655.1. Lineage (NCBI taxonomy): Eukaryota > Metazoa > Chordata > Amphibia > Caudata > Salamandridae > Triturus > Triturus cristatus. The sequence continues at coordinate 1,015,155,783 of NC_140579.1, read as the reverse complement.
AAAATTAGATTTTAAAAACATTCGTCGAAAAATGTTTCAGAGAAGAGTGATGTTAAATTTGCTAAAGAATGTGAAAAAATATAAGAAAAAAACAAAATGTATTAAGAATTTTTTTTTAATGGAAAATATTGTAAGTAAGGCTTTGGAAATAAAAAGAAAACTTTTTATTCTAATTTTGAATAGGATGCGTAGATTAGATAAATTAGTCAATGCAATGAAGTCACAAAGCAAAAGGAAAAGAGAAGTGAAAAAAAGTAACTTTTGTAAAGTGTTCTTGGGAGAATGGAAGCACAGTTCAAGTTCTGAACCATTTTTTAATGAAGAGAGTTATCTTCAAAGTAATAGTTTGTTGCATGCAGTTGGCACCAATGGTAGAGCATATGAAGTTAAGGATGGTTGTGTGATGGAAAAAGAGAAAATGGTCCCAAGAAATGAGGAAGAAGTAATGGCTGCTGAGGCTATGGGGAGACGTCCAAAAGCCCCAGTGTACACTTGGAACTGTAGTAGTATTTGTACTGTGCATCAGGAATCTATTGATAAATTACGTGACTTTCTAAGAGAATATAGTAAAAAGAGTGTAAAACAGAAGATGAAGGTGCTTCAAACACTAGATCCATGCAGAGTGAGAGAGAATACTGGTTTGCAAGGACATTCTCTGGCTTGTCTATCTAGAAAAGTGTGTAAAAGTGTTTTTCATCATTTTAGGATGCTGGCTGTTCATCATACTGAAATGAGAAAGTTTGTGAGAACATTGTATTTTGCTAAAAGTCCAGCAGTAAAGTTGAATGAGTTGAATAATGCTCTGTTCCGTGGATCTGTATCAGATGTAGTGAAGGTTACTGATGAGATTCAGTTTTGTTACTTTGGTCCAGAACAAGAAAGTGCAGAAAAGGACACAGTTAATGAGGAAAATGAGGAACAGAATGTAGAACTCATTATTACTAAAAATTTTGAGGAAGAAATGACAAAATTTACTATCATCTCTAATGAAAGACCAAATATTACTTGTATTTGTTGCTGCAGAAGCCATTATAAAATTCAAACAAGGAATGTTGATCTGTATAAAAAAAGTGAAAATGAAGATAATTATAAGTGGAAGGATTTTGCAACATATATATTTCTGGAAAATTGTTTTGAATTGGGTGAAGATCAGCGTATTTGTAAATACTGTTATAACAAGTTAGAAGAAAATAGAATGCCGACCAGAGCTGTACATAATAATTTAGAATTGGATGCTATTCCTGCCGAACTTTCTGATTTAAATACATGTGAGTCTATTCTCATTCAATGTGTTCATCCGTTCCAGACCATAGTACGTATGGAGCCCAAAACTGGTAAATTACCTCCTTCAGATTTACTGAGAGGTTTAAAAGGAAGAGTGGTGTATTTGCCCTTGGATTTGAAAAAAAATATGGAAACTATTGATGCAGATACTTTGGAAACTGAACCATTAGTTATTCTGGTTAATAGTGTACCTACAAAGAATAAGAAGATTTGGCAGGAGCTGGTAGATGTACGGAAAGTACAAAGAGCAAATTTATATTTGAAAAGGAATAATAAATGGTATGAATCAATTTATATAGATGAAGAAGAAGAAGATTTACAAGAAGACACAGAAACACCAACTGGACAAATTGAAAAAGTGGACAAGTCAAAGGAAGAAGAAATTTATGAACATTTTAGCATACATCCTCTTCATTCAAAAGAGGTTATGGGAGACACTATTGATCTGTTTCAGATGAAGAAAGCAAAAGGAACTCCAGTGAGTGTATGGGAGAAGAGCTTGGAAGCTCGATGTTTTCCTCAGCTGTTTCCTACAGGAAAAGGTGGACGATACGATGAACGCCCAGAACAGATTCCAGCTTCTGAGTATCGGACTACAAGACTATGGGCCTCATGTAGGTAGCCAAATACCGGTCGGTAACGGCCGATTTTCGGTAAATATGCCGTTACCGACCGGTATTCAGACAAGTGAGATGTAGGAGTCCAAAAACCACCTTTCGGTAAATATGAGGCGGTAAATACCGAATCATATTTACCGAATTCTAAAATACCGAATCAGATTTACCGAATACATACTTAACGAATCGGTAAAAATGAAGTGGTAAATATGAAGTGGTAAAAATTAAAATGACATGTAGGAGCACTCGGTAATTAAGAAATCCAAGAAAATCGGTAAATAAGAGTCGGTAATTAACACGGATTGAAAGCAGGTGGTAACCATCAACAGTGCAGATTAGCAACCCCAAAATGCAACAGCGTGGACAACATGGCCGCTATGTATGTCATTGCAAGGCGCCTACGTCTACAGGCAGCAGGACTGAGGGTTTGGCGACGGGAGGAACGCATCTACAGACAGCGCATCACACTATTCCAGCTGACTGATGCAGAGATACATGAGAGGTACAGGCTACACCCCGAAACCATCATGGACTTAATCAGGGACCTTCACCCACTCCTAGACCAGCCAATAAGAAGGGCGCACGCCATACCCCCACATGTGCAGGTGCTCTGCAGCCTACATCTGCTGGCATCCGGCAGTTATCAGGTGGTGATAGCTGCGGTGGGTGGGGTATCCCAGAGTTGCCTGTCACGTTTCTTCAGGAAGTTCCTGGATGCCATGATGCAGAGAATGCACCACTACATCAGCTTCCCCAACACACAGGCTGCACTGCATAAAACAAAAACAGACTTTTATCACATGGCACAGTTCCCCCATGTCATCGGCTGTATTGATGGTACACACATCCCAATCTGTCCACCAGCTGACACAGAGCACATCTACAGGAACAGGAAGTCCACCCACTCCATCAATGTGCAGGTGATCTGTGATGCAGGGAACATCATCACAGATATTGTTGCAAAGTTTCCTGGAAGCACCCACGACTCTTACATCTTCCAGAATAGTGGGATCTACACACGACTGAGTGCAGGAGAATTCGGAGAGGGATACCTGCTAGGTAAGTAACAGTGACGCCCCTTGCAACCTGCAAATCATAGTGTATAGAGGCATGTTACTGATGTCACCCTTTTACTCATCTAGGCGACAGTGCATATGCATGCCGGTCATTCATCCTCACTCCCTACCTACACCCAGCAACCCAGAGTGAGAGACGATACAACGTGGCACACAAAACAACACGCAATGTGGTGGAGCGCACGTTTGGACTACTGAAGAGCAGGTTCCGCTGCCTCCACAAGAGCGGAGGCGCACGCCAGTACAAACCCATCACCTGCTGCAAGATTATCGCCACTTGTGCAATGCTGCACAACCTTGCCACGAAAAAAGGGACAGATGTGGAACTAACATATTTTGAGGACAACGAGGATGAGTCAGGACAGCCACAGGGCAACGCAGCTAGAGTGCCAACTGCAATAGATGGGAGAGAGAGACGGGCAGAGATCACATGCAACTATTTCTGAGTAAGTAAGGGGACACAGCCAGTTGTGAGAAGTCATGACGTAGTTTAATGTGGCACCACGCCATGAACACATGAACAAGCCAATCTGGCAATATCCCATCTATACAAGAAGTAAGTCCAGGGTTACGTCACCCAATGGGAAGTGGCTAAGCAGGGCCACATCAATGTTTGCGCATACGCGCTGCAGTGGTGGATGGCACGGCCTGTGCATCCTCACTAGAGCCAACCCCAAGCCGCCTGCTGCTCCTGCGTGCTTCTGGGACGGGGGGTGTGATGCTGCTCCTGCTGCTGGTGTCGATGCTCTCCGCAGCATCCCCTGCAGCAGTTGTCGACGCCTGACTAGTCAATAGCACCCCTAGTGCACTTGTCACCTGCACCATCCCCCGAGACAGGTCGCTGCAGCACTGTGTTAGGCCCTCCTGCATCGTCACAGAGCGCCGGCACAGTAGAGAAGTCGCCGTTGCCAGACGGTTGAGTGCCCTGTTGGTAGTGTCCCTTCTCTGGCGTTCCCGACGCCGTGCTTCGATGTCAGCATCTAATTTGCTGCACAACTGCTGGATTGACTGGGACATGCCCCGAATGCCCGCAGCCATGCCGCTGATGTTATTGTCCATGGTGACTAATGTGGTTTTCATCACCCGCATGTGCCTCTGGACTGACATGACTGCCTTTGTTTGCAGGCGCTGTTGCTTCAACATTTGGCCCTCGAGACCCAAGAAGACACCATGGCCGTCAATGGGTGCTGGTGGACTCTGGACACGCGACCTGCGGCGCCCTCTTGCTCCCGTCTGTGCTGCCTGTGAGGTGTGGGGCACAGTGGCATGGCTCCCTTCCTGGGACATGGTGAGTTCGTCAGGGCCCATGCTGTCGTCTGACGAGGTGTCTAAGGCTCGTAGCCTGGCTGCTGGACGCCTCATCATTCTCACACCTGCAAGCGGAGATGTGGCCGGTGACTCAAACATGAGTGGCAATGCTGGCTCTTGGTGAGGTGATGCTGGCTCTGGGCGAGGTGATGCTGGCTCTGGCTGCGGCGAGGCTGCCTGTGTTGGTGCTGCGGGTGCCAGTGGGCCTGCTCCCTGGTCTGTACTTGTGCTGGCTAGAGGTGATATTTGTGGCCGGTGTGCCGTCTCTCCTGCAGCATGCCCTGTCTTGCATGATGTCACATCTGTGGACAGAAATACAACATTGGCTCAGTGTCCCCGAAGGGCTGCATTGAAAGCGTCACAATAAATCATTTCACATTCCAAAATGTCCTCTGTCTCCTTGTGCCTCGAGTGCGTGACATGCCTTGTTGCCCTGTTACATTTACGTCATGGTTAGTGTTTCCCTGACTACATCTCCCGGAATGCATTGCCTGTCTGCACTGACACGTGTGGACTGCAGTGTGATTCTCGTTTCACAATGGGGGATGTGGGATAGGGATAGGGGGTGCTACATTGCTGTGCTTTCGTCTTACCTTGTTGTGTGGCGGCTCTGGCAGAGCTGTCGGCGTCCCCAAGACCCACGACGCTCTCTTGCTCGATTGTGGCCCCCACCAGCTCCTCCAGTTCGGTGAGGGCAGGTGCCCTGTTGGTTCCACCTCCAGTCTGGCTGGCCTCCTTCTGGATGTCGCCCATCTTCCTCTTGGTTACAATCCTCAGGTCATACCAGCGCTTCTTTAGGACCTCTATGTCCCTGTGGGTCACTCCCACTGCATTCACCTGGGCCTGGATGGCCAGCCATATGTTGCGCTTTTCCGCCTCAGGCACTTGCAGGGATTGCCTTCCGAACAGCTTCTGGTGCTGCTTCACCACCTCCTCCACCAGCACCTGGAGTTCCTTGGGGCTAAATTTCAGCTTCCTCCTCCTTTCCCCTCCGTCTCTCTGTGTTCTCTGGCTGGACATGATGTTCGTTTTCCCGCTCGCACAGGCACCGGCTCCCTGCCTCTCCTCTGCACTCCAAGACTCTCCAGGGTCAGCTAATTATGTACACCTGCCTGGGTGTGGCCACTTCCTGGTTGGGTGGGCTGTGGTTGCACGGGATTAGCTGTTTCGTCAAGTCATGTGATTTTATTTGCCGAATCCGTACATACCGATTCGGTATTTTCCGATTCGGTAAATACCACCTCGGTATTTTCCGATTCGGTAAATACCACCTCGGTATTTTCCGATTCGGTAAATACCACCTCGGTATTTACCGATTCGGTGGATTCCGAATCGTGATTACCGAATGTTACCGAATCGGTAACTGTTACCGAATTTTTACCTACATATAACTTACCGATTCTAATTTACCGATTCGGTACGGCTCGGTATTTAAGAAACGGTAAAATTTATTTACCTACATGAGGCCCTATATGCTGAAGATTCAAGATTTCGTCAAAGTATTCCTTATTTGTTTCATCTTTTATTTGAAAGCGACTTGTCTGCATTATCTTATGCAGTAAATCACATTTTAAAAAGTGGAGTACATCTACATAATGTGTCTGCTAAGGATTTTATGGAGAAAGTGCAGCACCGCGATGATCATTTGGAAACACAACTGATCAATCTGATGGCTTGTCAGCATGGGACAAATGAATATTGGTACCGACGCCATGGTGAATTAAAATGCATGTTAAGGAATTTAGGAACTCCTACATGGTTTGTAACCCTAAGCTGTGCCGAGTATGCTTGGGATGATTTATTGGATTTTCTACGAGAGGCAAATTCAAACATTAAAAACATTGAATACAAGACAGCAGGAGAACTGTGCTCATTGGATCCGGTTAATGTTTGCAGATATTTCAATCATAGATTTGAGGCTATGATGTCCTTCATCTGCAATAAAAAAAATCCACCTCTTGGAGAAGTAGTGGATTTCTTTTGGAGAAAAGAGTACCAGGCAAGAGGTGCTCCTCATATTCATATGCTGTTGTGGATCAAGGATGCCCCAAAATTTGGAACAGATGCTGATGAAGCAGTGTTATCTTTTATTGAAGAATATGCAACATGTGCTATACCTAATAGCACAGAAGAGAAAAAGTTAAAAGAACAAGTTTTACGTTTCCAAAGTCATCGGTGTGGAAAATACTGTCGACGGAAGTACAAGACCAAAGATAAATTCTACACAAAGTGTCGATTTGGATTTCCTAGACCTGTTCTTTCAAAAGGAAGAGTCAACAGTTTTATGTCAGCTGTGCGACATACTATAACCAGAAAATCTCCCAAAAATACATACAACTTAAGAAGAAAAGAAGAGTCAAAATTTATAAATGACTTCAACCCAGTCATTTTATCCATGTGGAATGCTAACATGGATATTCAGTATGTGGCAGACAATTCTATTGCTGTTGCTCGGTATGTCACATCTTACATCACTAAATCTGAGAAAACAGAATTGAAGGAAATGTGGGAAGAGAGTTCTCACGAGAAGACTGTCAGTAAGAAGCTGTACAGTTTCAGTTTAAAGATGTTATCGTATCGAGAAATTGGATCCTAGGAATGCTCAGATAGGTTATCATCTGCAAGTCTTTACTCGAAATCCAGAAGAATAATTTGGGTCAGTTTAGGCCTTGCAGGAATGCGAAATCGGGTACTGAAATCTGTTGGAGAAATTGAATATTTGGCCAGGAACCACCCAGAAAGTACAGATATTTTGAAAACAAACATGTTGGACACATATTACCCAAAAAGAAGTCATCATCTTGAGAACATGTGTCTCTATGAAGTGCTGCAGAACTACATTTTTTCACGGAAAGCCACAGAAGACATCAACAATGGAAAATATAAAGTCATTAGTGAGGAAGGATGTTTGGTGAAGCAAACAAAAGGAAGTTTGATAAATCACAGGAAGATGAGTTGCGACACTACTGACAAAAAGGAATTTTACTACTTGGCTCTTTTACAGCTGTTTAAACCATGGCGTTCAGAGGACGAACTACTGGGAGAATTTCAAAGCTATGAAGATTCTTTTAATGCTAGCAAAGACAGCATAGAATGCAGTACTTTCACAACTTATGTCCAAATGTTAAATGAAGAAAATGAACAGGAAGCACAAATTGCAGCTGAAGTAGCTAGAGACAGTTCTCAAGACAGCCAAAGTTCAGAAACACTTAGTCAAGATCCCCTAGGACAACCAATCGTAGAAAATGAAGCTGCAGTAGCCATGACTGAAGTAGAAACGGCTATGAATCAAGCACAGGAAGATTCAATCGACTTACTAAATCTGGAACAACAACTGAATGAAGAACAAAAACAAATTTATGAAGAAGTCACCAAAAAAATTGATCATGGATTACTACATGAAAAAAAACAGTGCTCATGCACATCATTTGAACCAATCAGGATGTATGTGAGTGGACAAGCTGGAACTGGTAAAAGTTTCTTAATAAAAGTCATCAGAAGCTACCTACAGCAAAAAACAGCTTCAAATTTGTCTTGTGTGGTAACTGCTCCAACTGGTTTAGCAGCCTATAACATAAAAGGAATTACCTTACATCGCTTGCTAATGTTACCAGTGGAGCATGAGAACAAAATAGAATACCACAAGCTAACTGGAGAAGCATGCTTCGAAGTTTCAAGAGTGTTGAAGAAGATGCAAGTTCTCATTATTGATGAGGTGAGCATGGTTTCAAACTTAATGCTTGCCTTTGTGCATTTAAGAATGCAACAAATTCTTAAGAGAGACTATGACGTGTTATTTGGAGGTAAACACGTCATAGTTTTTGGAGATCTTTTACAGCTCACTCCAGTTAAAGGACAACCAGTGTTTAATACTGTGACACATGAAGACACGAAGAAGTCATTAGGAAGCATTGGTAATGCGAATATTTGGTCGTTCTTTGAGTACAAAGAACTCACTACCAATATGAGACAAGCAAACGACGAAGATTATGCAAGTATTCTGAAAGATATCAGAATTGGACTACTCACAGAAGTTGGCAAAAAAGCATTACAGAGTCGGTTGCTACATAATTTATTTCCAAATGAAGAAATAGTTGCAGAGAAAATATACCAGAACATTGCAGAAAATAATACTGTAATCTGCTTAATGCCAAAACTACGTGAGTGCTCAATATTCAATGAGGAACTTTTGAAATTGGAAAAGGAAGAGATTAAGAAAATGGAAGCAGAGGACAAAATTCAGCATGAAAGAATTACTTTTACATTAACAGGCAAACTGAAAAATAAATTGGATTCACTAGAGAAGAACATTTCCAAAACAGCTGGATTCGAAAAAAAACTATATGTTTGCATGAATTGTCGAGTGATTTTAAGGAGAAATTTGGATGTAGAAAAAGGTTTAGTGAATGGAGCTATGGGAAGAGTTGTGGGTTTTATTAATTATCAGAAAAAAGAAGGAATTGAATGTTTAAAAATAAAATTTGATCAGATAGAAGAAGTTAAAGACATTTGTCGTTGTTCAGTTCGTTTCATGCTTGTGAAAGACTTATATGTACGTAGGAAGCAGTTTCCATTTTCTCTAGCATATGCTGTAACTATTCACAAGTCTTAAGGATTGACTGTAGATAGTGCTTTTGTAAACATTGGTTCTACTGTGTTCAAAGAAGGTATGGCATATGTTGCTTTGCCACGAGTGAAAACATTTTCTGGTTTATTTATGATAGACTTTGATGACTCAAAAGTTAGTGCTGATGCAAACTGTGTAAAGGAGTATAATAGATTAAGAAGAACCTATGCTCCTCATTTAGGACAGTATCCTGTGATTGAAAAACATGTTGTTTCTCGGAAAAGGAGATTTGAAAATATCTGTAATGTGGATGAACAGAACAAAAAAAAAAAGGACAGTGATGTGATAGCAAGGAAAAAGAAAAAGGACAGTGTTGAAGAGGTTGTTGGTTGCCATTTTGAAAATAGCTCTGGTGTCAACTGCTATGCAAATGTAGTGCTGAATGTTGTATTTTATCTTGAAAAGTTGCTGGAACAGATAATAGTAAATCATGGGAAAAGATTGTGTTCTCTGCTGAGTCTCCTTTATGAGAAGCTGAGTAATGATAAAACTGAAATAGAAAGTGCTACTGATGTTAGAAATCTTTTAGATGTATGTTGTGGTTCTACACAGTTTAAAGAAAATGTCCAGCAAGATGCACAGGAATTCTTAATATATATTTTGAGTGTACTTGAAGATGAAGGAGTAGAAGTAGAAAACTTATTTGGTGTCCCTTACAAATGGGAACATTGCTGTGAAAACTGTATGAACACATGTAGTAGTAATGTTGATTCAGAAAGGTTCATATTTTTACCATTACCACAAAGTAAATGAGTGACTTTTAGTAAATTAGTTAAAGATGCCAATCACAACATGGAATGTTCTGAATGTAAATCTGACATGTTTTCCACGTTATTTTTACAGAAATATGGTCAGTATGTAATTTTAATGATGCAACGTTGTAGAGCTGATGGTTCAAAATTGGATACTTTAATAAAGAAGTTTACAGGACAACAATTATCAATTTCTGGAAAAACTTTTGTTACAGTTGCAATAATTTTTCACGAAGGACCTACTGTAACTTCTGGACATTACACAGTTTATCTTAAATGTGAAAAAGGCTGGACACTGTGTAATGATTCCCAATTGATTTTCAAGCAACGTTTGCCTTATGATTTACGCAATTCTTACTTAATTTTTCTGAAACCTAAATTTTGAAAACTAAAAACTGCATCTGAAGAAAACATTTTTTGTAATTTTAAAGGATTATAATTGAAGATATCACTTAAAAAGGATTTTGAAATTACTATTTGGCCTAAAGGAAAAGTAATAAAAACAATTGTGGACTCCTTTGACAGAAATTATTTTGGCATGTGTGCTTTTGCGACAAGGTTTAAAGACGGTTTATCTAGAACATTTTTATTCATCTAGAAAAGTACTTGTAATATATATGTAATATTTCTAACAAGGTATATTTTAGTGAGGATAGTTTTTGGGCTTTTTTTAAACAATCTTTCAGATTGTTTTTTTTTTGCCCGCTGTTAAATGATGAATACAATTGTTTTCACTATTTTAAGTGAAAATTAAAAAATTCTGAAAACAGCAAAAAAAGGGCAAAAAATTGCTTTGTAAAATATGTAAAAACAAGTAATGCTTTTTGTACTGTATGATTGAATATTAATACTTTTTTTCTTTTTTTGCAGAACTAGAAAGAAAAAATAAAAAAAGAAATTCTATTCCCTTGCAAAATACTAAAAAAAAAATTTTTCAAAATAATTTATTTTGTTTAAAAAGTGAAAAATATTTTTATTTCTCAATCCTCCCTTTTCATGCTTCCCCCCAAAAAATAAAAAAAAATAAATCCCCCCAAAAAATTTGGGGGTTTAGTTTTTAAGTGGCTCTTAAAAGAGCCCTTGAGTTAATGGAGGGAAACAGGAAGAGAAAAAAGAAAAAAAAGAAAAAACATCTATGGCCTACTGCACTCATGCACATCAAATTTTCTCTGAATGTGATCAAGACTGGTCTCACCCACAGAAATAAGTCGACCGCAAATAGTGCAGCGTGTGGACAAACTCGCAAAACAAGGTGGTCCAAAAAGAGGTGTGGAAGAAGGCAAAGGCACCACTGCAGAAGAAGTGCTCGCCTGAGCTGCCGAAGATGTGCTCGGCTGAGCTGCTGCAGATGTCGTCGGCTGAGCAGGTGGAGGGTTTGCTCCAGAAGCTCAACAAAAAGTCACTGGATGCATTTTGTCAACATGCCTCAACATAGTGTGAATGCTAAAAGAATACTTCTTGTTAGGATTCCCACGTGACAAGACTTTTTGACAAAGTACACAAGTCACTTTAGGTGCATTTACCTTTTTTTGTCCCTCTGGAAAAGTGAAAAACTGCCATATAAAGCTGTCTTTCTGCTTCCTGCTCCTCTGCCTCTCAAGAGTGTCCTGGTCACTGTCTGAAGATGGTTGCTATTCAGCCATTGTCTCTCAACAACAGAATAGCTCCTTCTCCAAAGGAATCAGAACTAATAATGAGGGGAGTAGGTGTGGTTTGGGAAGAATCTGGAACTGAAAGTACTTCAAACCAATCAAAAGTGATGATTCATGATCACATGACTTGCCATGAGGGGATTGGGTGTGGTGTTGAAACAATCAGAGACTGAAAGTAATGATAACCAATAAGAAGTGTTGTTTTATTAAGCATATAACCCGAGGTGCGCGCACTGCGCAAGCTCCGAGCGCGCACCTTGTGATTACGCATGCGCGAACGCGTAGGAGCGCATGTGCATACGTCATATGCGCGTACATAACGCTCATACGTTGAACACGCGTATACGCGAACGTTATTGCGCGTAATTTAAGCGTATGCGGAAGTGAACCGCGTGGAGCGCGTACGACGCACGCACGCATGCGTACGTACCTACACATACGTACTGGGTGCGCGCTCCCAGCGCGCACTATAACGTATGTATGCGTACGTAAATAACGTACGACGGTATTCATAAAAAACTTACGAAAACGTACTAGGAGCGCGCTCAGAGCGCGCACCCCAAGAGTTTATATAAAAAAAAAAGGAGAAAAATTAATTGCAAAAATTAAAAAAACTGTTCAACTTTATCCTAATTGAAATTTAAAAAAAGAGCAAAAACAAATAAAAGGATACAGATAATATATAAATGAATACATAGTAATTTTATTTTTATTATAAAAAAAAAAAAAACATTTATAATTCAAAAATTTGCATTTAAAAAACCTTGCAAATTCACTGAAAAAACCATAGGTTTCACACATGTTATAGTTAGCTGGACATTTCTCTCATACAAAACCAATGAAATTCCCCCGTTATAGTTAGTTCAGCTAACTATAACTCGCGCGCCCGCAATGCACTGCTGATGACGTCACATATTACATCACTCATGACATGGTCAGTGACATCACTCATGACAGCACTGATGACATCTCAAATGACATCACTGATGACATCAATGATGACATCATCCTTGTGATAGAGTGGCAGACCTCCTCTCACTCTAATATAACCTTTGATACACACATTCAAAAATAGAGACTAAACTTTTCAAAACAATGGACATACCAATACCAGTTACAACAACCTATTCAGTAATTCTAAGATCCACATACACATCCACTCCTTCACCAACAGTCCTATACAGTCACTCATACATGTACTCACTCATCATATGTACTCATACACCTATACATCCTGTTACACAACGCCACTCATCCATAGAGTTACTCACACACATAGTCACTCATGCTAATAAAGAATCAAACATACATTTATTTGTATATATAGTTATACACACACCACCACACTTACTTCTACGGAAACTTACACATACTTAGTCTTTTAAATAATCACTTATAGAAACACATACTTATTCATACAGGAACTCTTTCAATCTCTCACTCTCACATATACTCACTTATATACACTGATAGTCACATATACTAGTTTAAAACATATGTAGTTGCTCATAAAGACACTATTGAGACAGTCTATCACTCACTAACACACCCATGCACACACTCATCCACCCATACAGTCCTGCACACATGGTGTCTTCAACACATACAAACAGTGAGTCACTCATTCATGTACCTATGCACTTCGTAATACCCCCCACCGAACCATACAGACACTCAGACACTCAAACTGATACTCAAAAAACCAACTAATAACCTATATAGACACCCATGTAGCTACTCACCAACCCATGCAGCCACTTATACACAAAGTGAGAGACTGATACAGATATTTACATATTTAAACATTACTCACTAAGCCATGTATTCACTATGATACACTTAATCAGTCAGTTACACAAGCAATTTTTCAAAAACAAATCATCCATTTAGACACTTATATACCCATTTATTCTTCCATCAACCTTGAGATATACATATATAAAAGATATTTAATTTTCAGAAAAACACACATTCACTGGATGATGTCATCAGTAATGTCATCAGTGGTGTCATTTGAGATGTCATCAGTGATGTCATGAGTGATGTCACTGACCATGTCATGAGTGATGTAATATGTGACGTCATCAGCAGTGCATTGCGGGCGCGCAAGTTATAGTTAGCTAAACTAACTATAACGGGGGAATTTCATTGGTTTTGTATGAGAGAAATGTCCAGCTAACTATAACATGTGTGAAACCTGTGGTTTTTTCAGTGAATTTGCAAGGTTTTTTAAATGCTAATTCCTGACTATAACGTGTGTGAAACCTTTGGTTTTTTCAGTGAATATATATATATATATATCATTGCCACAAACGTCCTGCCACGAAGGGAGCACTTTCACAGCCGGTGCTCACGTCAAGATCAGGACAGCGATCTCGTGGAAAGTATCAATCTCAAGTCAAAGAATGACGCGGCACTCCTCTCGGCAGAAAAGATGTTATTTTAATTCCAAATCGTAAACCTCCCTACGCGTTTCGAACTGAAGTTCCTGGTCACGGTAGATTGTTACATTGGTCCTACTTTAATTTTTAATTTTTATACTCTTGCATCAAGGTGCCATTGTAGTGCATTGTGGTTATGGTAGTTTACATACTTGCAGATGCAGGGAATTTCATTCATTCCTATGCCAGAGTTTACATTTTGACATACTACCAAGTAAATGTGATCTGGTTAGTGTTATACCGGCCTTGATTGGCGCATGGTCATTAAAATAATGGCTAGGCAATTATCATCTGAAATACAATGATAAAATTTGCGCATGCAATTCGCTGATGAAAATATAACATCACATTAATGGCCTATAGATTCATTGACAGTGTTTGACATGATTTACACATTAACTAGTCTTAAGTGACAATTTGAAACTTAGTGTAGTTGCACATTACAGGGCTGAGTGCCCGTTATTCCATCTCACATTCTGGAGTATGTTATAGTAGTTCAAGTTGACATGCACTGTATGCTACACATATATTGGTTAAGGCTGGCTGTTAGAAAGTTCGGTTGGGGTTCAGTACCCATTTGGATCCTGATGCTAAGGGAGAGAACACATTCTATTAATTTTCAAGGGTATATCACTGTTATGTTTCTGTTGATTAGTTAAGTACATCAATTGCCATTGGATGTCTACAGATGGACATGGAGCTCCTCATCCCCATTCAAACCTAGAGGATGTTTAGTTTTGAACCTCATTATCATGCGTGATTCTAGCCTTCACAATTTTTGAATACGATTCCCTCCGCGCTCATTTGGAGGTACTGTCACAAGTCCTGAGTATTTTTTATTTTTTTTTATTTTATTTTTTTAAGTTTTTGAAAACCTTTATTTCAGCATTCCACAATCATACATCCTCTTGCCTACAACCTCACGGGCCGGCTATAGTAGACAGTTTATCGAAACATCAAACCACCTAGTACACAGCCAATCTGCCGACAACCCGGAGGTCCGGCGGCACGTCTATATATACCTTTCTGAATGTCAGTCATGTGAAATACATTGCAATCACGGGCCGTGAGATGAGTGTTCGCCCATGAGGCACATCTGGTCTATGTGCCACCAGCTATCAACAAACATGGGGTATGAAAGAACAGGAGCGCATCAGCCTACTAGAGGTCAGTCGAGTCGCAATCACTCTAGGTTTGCAAACATAGCGCCCTGCGAAACAAGTCCCCACTTGTCACTTCTCCACCACAGCCAAGCCGCACTGAGCATCTGCTAGTCGGATGCCATACCATTCAGCACTACACTCGCCGGTACCTGACTCTCCCCTTCAGTGGAGCTGGTCTGCGCCGCCAGATATGCTCTAAACGGATCCCATATGTCTTTAGCCCTGCTCTTCAATGGTTGCGTTTCGGCATAGACCGCGTTCTGGTCCTGGCAGTACAATACATCCTCTATCCACTCCTTGAATTTCGGTGCTCGACCCCTACCCCACCTACATGCAACCCGCCGTTTCGCAAGCAACAATACAATGCTCACAAATTTACGGTGCACCTTGGGTATCGACGCTGTATGGCCCAGCAGCATCATGAGCGGGTCCAGTTCAACCACAGCCCCCACCATTGCCGTAAGCGCCGTATGGACTTTCGACCAGTAGTCAGCCACCCACGGACACATCCAAGCCAGATGCAAAAAACCAGCCCCCTCCGAGTGACACCTTTCACATTGGTCAGTATCCGACAGCCGAAATCGAAACTTTCTAACAGGAGTGTAGTACCAACGCTGCAGAAACTTATAATGAATAATACGCAATCTGCAGCTGGAAGAGATCTGGGAAGTGAGCTCACAACAATACGCCCACTGTGCCTCCGTGATGTCCCTACCCAACTCTACAATCCAACTTCCAAGCGCTTCACAGACTTCATTCCCACCATACTCTCGAATACTGCGGTATAGCTGAGAGACTAAGTGCCTACCATCCGTAGAAGTAAGCAGAACTTGCAACGGGTTCACCACCTCAGGTTCCTCCGGATAGTGCGGTATCACCAGTCGCATCCCCTGCCGCAACCGGAGATAATAAAAGACCTCCAGCGGATTAGGCTGATATCCCCCGAACAATTGCTCCTTCGTCTTGAACTGACCATTCACAAAGAGATCTCCCCATTGTCGGACCTTTATCTTAGCACATAACCCGCGAAACCCTCCTTCCTGCAACAGAGAGAGGCTCGGATGATAAACCAGCGGCAAAGTCGGAGCATATAGAAGACTAAGTGTCGTCCTGCGCATTATTCGCTGCCAAGCATCAATCGTACACGTCACGGTGGTGAACGGCATCTCAATCGCAGTGACGGGACCGTGAATGATACCCTGCAGTGGCAGAGGCCTGACTATCCAGTCCTCTATCGCCAGCTGCGGCATGCATGGCGTAGGGGTAAACCAATGATAAGCACAGTGTGTCTGCGCGCTCAAGTAATACGCTTGGAAGTCGGGAACATCAAATCCCCCCTTACTGTACGGCTGGGTGATAGTCGACCAAGCCAGTCTGGGCTGTTTACCAGCCCAGAACAGTCGCAGTAACTCAGAGCGCAATGTCCGGAAAAAAAACGCACCTGGATAGTACGGAATGTTCTGGAAGAAATGTAAGAAGCGAGGCAACACCACCATTTTAATCAATGAAGCCCTACCAGCCATGGTCAATGGCAACGATATCCAGCGTGTAACATCCTCTGCCAACTTACTCATGGCTGTGCCATAATTCAAACGTAAAGTCTCTTCCCGGACCTTCGAAATTTTAACCCCTAAGTATCTGAGATCCGACTCACACCACTCAAGCGGGTAATCCAGTGAGTATCTCCCCACCGCAGTCGTCAGAGGAAAAAATTGCGATTTCTTCCAGTTAACTTGAATGACCGACAATCTCCCAAACACCACGAATTCGCGGAGCAGTGGATTTAGGTTATTCTGCGGATCCACCACATATAGCGTTAGGTCATCAGCATATAAGGACACGTCAATCTGCCTTTGAAAACATTTGAAGGCACTTTGCTTGTGCAGTTGTCGGATACGACATGCCAGAGGTTCGATCGCTATAGCGAACAACAGTGGGGACAGCGGACACCCTTGTCTGGTCCCCCTGGTTAATGGAATCGGATCAGACAGCTCCCCATTGATTAGCACTCTCGCTGTAGGGTCAGTATAGAGCAGTTTTATCCAAGCGACAAAAATTTTGGGAAAACCCATCCTGTACAGAATAGCGAACAGGTAATTCCACTCAACTGAGTCGAACGCCTTGGTAGCGTCAAGGAATATAGCCGCGACAGGTAGCTCCGGCGCTATTGTTTGAAGTAAGGAAAAAAGAGTCCGCAAATTACTCATTTTAGTCATTAACAGAGAGAGTCTAGTGGCCAACACCTTCGCCAAAATCTTGGCGTCACAATTTATCAGGGATAGTGGTCTATAGGAGTCGCAGTCCGCCGCGTCCTTATCTGGTTTCAGCAGGGAGGTTATCTCCACCTCTCTCATCGTTCCCGGCAGCACTCCTATCTCCAGGGACTCCTCATAAACCTCACGAAGCACAGGGGCCATGATATCAATATAGCATTTGTAAAATTCCGCAGGCAAGCCATCCATTCCAGCAGCCTTACCATTACGCAAAGACATAATCGCCTCCCGTATCTCATCCAGCTCAAATGGGGCTCCCAGAAATTGCCTGTGTTCATCACTCAGCCAACATAATGCTACATCATCTAGGAAATCCCCAAACTGAACCTCCCCACCATCCCGGGCAGCATATAACCCTTCATAATGCTCAGTGAATTGCTTTAAAATCCCCTTTGTGTCTTGATGTATAACACCACTCGATGCACGTATCTCTAATATGTGCAAGGTGCCCCGTGGGTGCCTAGTGATCCCCGCCAAGGCCCGACCTGGTCTCTCTCCCTCACAATATCGACGGGCCTGCCAATATTTAACCCCTGAATTTGTCCTCTCTATCTGCCTCCCGCTCGTATTGCGACAATTTTTCCTGAAATTCCTGGTGGAGAGGGCCCATCGGCTCCTGGGACATTCTAGTTTCCAGCTCCCTAAGTTCGGACTCCAGTTTGGTAAGCGAGCCACGGATGGCCTTTAATACACCAAAGCTTTTAGAGATGTAATAACCCCTGACCGTTACCTTAAACGCCTCCCAGATGGTCTCAACACTGTCTACCGTGCCTTTGTTGCGCGGAAAAAAATCCGCTATCTCCTCCCCCAATTCTATCTGGAACAGGGGATCCAATAATGCCGTGGGTTGCAAACACCACGGCGATGCTGCCCTACCATACCCCGGGATAGTTACCTGAGCCAGCACCGGACAATGGTCCGAATAAGACCTCGGCAAGTGCGTCACTCTACCTAGGTCTACCGCTAATCCACGGGACAGTAAGCAATAATCAAGTCTAGCCCAAGTGTTGACATACGTTGTGTAGTGTGTCCCCTCACGGACCCCAGCATGCACTAACCTCCAGCTATCTATGAGTTCTCCTTCCTCCATTATGCCCGCCACCGCATCCCTCGCACTTCTGTTATATTGGGGTCTACCATCCGATCTATCCAGTCCAGGTGTCAATGTAATATTAAAATCCCCACCCCATATGATATGCATGGATCCTCTATTCAGTATCGCACCCCACAACTTGGTGTAAAACGTAGGCGAGTCCACATTTGGCCCATAGCAGCTTACAATCGTAACCGTATCAGTACCCAGTCTACCCCATAAGAGTACAAATCTACCCTCATCATCCGTGCGTTCACCCAACCGCACAAACAGTACCGTTTTTTTAATCAAAATCGCCGTACCTCTAGCGTACCCAGAATATGAGGAGAAACTACGCACGGCTGCCCATTTGCTCGCAAAAGTGTAAGTAGCCCGGGGACTGAGATGCGTTTCCTGCAGCAGTGCGATGTGCACCTGATGCTGTTCTAGATAGGCCACCACCCTCCGACACTTCCTCGCGTCATTCAACCCACGAACATTCCAGGTCATTATCGTTATTCTGGAATTCCGATCTTGTTCAGTCATCCTCAGTCGATCACACAGGATCCGAATAGCCACCCAACTTCAAATGCATCTTCTGCCAATGGGACCATTCATACCACACCTGACCCCAGCGACATCTTGCCATTGGGAACTCATTAGCATCCGTGGTACCAGCGCTGTGCACTTCTAGCCACTCCCTGTTCGGTAGCCCACCACCACCGCACCCCAGCGATACACTCATCTCAATATTCGAACTCACAACATTCAAACCATTACTGTAACCCTTGTACACACCCCCCTCCCACTGAAGCAATCCCCAACCTGCCAGCAACGTACCCCCCCATCCCTCCCACAAACACCCCGAGATCTAGGGCTAAGACACCCCGCAACCCCAAAACCATATGCTAGGGTAATTCCCATCGGGAAACTTGTCCAGGTGGCAACACTAATACCCCCACGTGACCGTTAGCCCGAACCACACAACGTGCAGCTCAACCCGGCAATCAGGAGGGGCGTCCGGCGCTATGATCAGAGGCTTCTGGGACATGCCATCAGCGACTAATGATATCAAGAACCCCGTAACATCAAGAACCACCTGCGTCGCAGCCGGAGTAGGACCCGATACCACAGGAGCCCCCAAAGCAGCTGTCCATCATGCCATGTTCTCAACCCCCACACCTACCATACCAATACCACGAACAGTACTATGCCCTTCAACAATAAGTCCCAATCTGAACTCTGGGGCAACGCTCTGCGCTCTACATTAGTACTGGATGCAGACCCAGTACTCTCCACTCACGGTTCACCATCCTCCAGCATCTCCTGAAGAGGGTCCATTTCATCCTCCGCTCCAGTCCCCAACCTCTGAGTTCGTTTATGCTGCTTGAGAAAATCCTCCACCTGCTGTGGATTTGTGAAGAACTTCTGTCTCCCCTGGTACGTGACCCGCAGGCACGCCGGGTAGAGCAATGCGTAGTCTATTTGCAGATTTCGCAATTTTGTCTTGACTGAAAGGAATTTCCTACGTTCCTCTTGGACCAGTGGAGTAAAGTCCGGATACAGCGTGAAGGAGTTACCATCATAAGACAACGACCTCGTACTTCTTGCCGCTCTTAAGGCCGCATCCCGATCTCGATAATTTAGCATCCGGGCTATGATCGGCCTAGGCGTCGCTCCCGGCTTTGGTCTGGGGCCCAGGGCTCGATGCGCCCGCTCCACTATAAAGTGTGTAGAAAAAGCGTCTGAGCCAATCGCCGCCACCAGCATCTTCTCGACGTACTCTTCCATTTTACCCACATTTGTCGTTTCTGGAATACCCACAATGCGTACGTTGTTCCGCCTGCTTCTCGCTTCTAAATCCTCATTTTTAGCCGCGATGACACGTAGGAGATTGTCCATTCTGGATAACTGCGAGGTGTGCTGTGTCACAGTATCCTCGGAGTCTGATATGCGCTGTTCCGCCTCTTTCAAGCGACCCTCGTGCGTATCCAGCTTGTGCACCACCGCATCCATACGCGACGAGATCCTATCCACTTTGTCCGCAATTGTCACAAACCCTTGGCGCACCTCTCGGAGAACGTCTTATAAATTCATCGCCATATCCACAGCTCCCCCGGCGCTACCGCCGTCTCCGCCGAGTTGCGCGCCGCCTCCCCAGGCGCTGTCGTTTTCTTGCTAGCCTCAAACGTGAGTTTGGGCTGCCTAGCGTCCGTCCTGCCCATCGCTATCCCAGGGCCGAGCTCTCCGGTACCCCCTGCAGACAACCACTACAGTTACCCCCGTCTTCAGCACAGTCACGGCGACAAACCCACTTCCGATCCTTCTTGAGCTTTCACTTCGCCAATCTTCGAAACCAGGAGGTTAATACGTATAGTCTTAATAGTGCTCGTCCCTCGTTGCAGGCAGCCACATCCGCACCCAGTTTAGGATTTTATCGCACGTACAACTGCCCCAGCTCTACATCAGTACCTTTGACCACGTGCATTCTATCTGCTCCCAACTCGCCTTATAAATCCACGCACCGCAGTGCATGCGATCGGGGCACACCAGCCGTTATCTTCACTCCCAGGGGAACAGTACGTGTGCACCTTCTCCGAGCTCCAGTGGTACCAATCGTGTCCACCTCCGCACCTCTGCCTAGTATCGTCGTACCATGCCAATAGCGCGTCAGGTATGGCCTCTTCTGTACCCGGAGCACGTCGCGCTGCTCCTCTCGCAATACCTGGGGGAGGAGGGAGGAGGGGGGGATCGACACCCCGTGCCTCAGTCCCTAGTTCCAAAAAAGACTGCTCTGAGGTCCCCTCCAAAGTGCCAGCTGATGTCTAACCAAGTCCAGGCCGTAGTAGGAGCTCAGGCCCCGCAACCACTCCAGGCGGGGTGGGGGGGGGGAGGATGCCCTCCTGCTCAATCTCACCCGGCAATCCGTCTCTCTGACCCGGAGTTCTCACCCAGCCAAGTCGCGGCGATTCCGGGGGGCGTCCCACGCCGTCTCCGTTGTTCGCTGCCTTCCGCCGTTTCCTCAGCCACAGCCTCGCCTACCAGCCCAATCCGGGACTTCGGCCCAGCGTCCACAGCCTTCACCTCCACCGCAGCTTGCGCCTCCTCTCACTTCGACCTCACAGCGGTGAGGGTCCTCCACGGCCGCCTGTACACTCCTGCCACCTTGCTGGACCTCCGCACACGATTACGGCTCCCAGGTGTGCCCGGTAAGGATTATTAAATGGATTTTTGCCGCCGGACAGCGGGAGCCCTACTAGAAGGCGTCCATTCGCTAGTGCGCCACCTAGCGTTAAGTCCTGAGTATTTTACATCAAGCCAGGATTTGCCCATGTGAGAGGACATATGTTTTGCGATTGCATAGGTACTGTCCATATTTTGTATGGCATGCGTATGTTCCAGTATGCGTTTCTTTAAGGGGCATATTGTACTTCCTATGTATTGTTTCCCACAGAAACATTGAAGTATGTAAACAACAAAGGTTGAATCGCATGTTATGGTCTCTCTGATTTCAAAGATCTTGCCAGTTGGGTCTTTTAGATTTTTTAGATTTTTTCCAATCTTGCATGCTTTGCAAAACATACACTTTGAAAAGCCTTTAGATCTGGACTGCAGCCAAGATTCAGATTTCATTGCTTGGAAATGACTTCTTACTAGGTGATCCGAGAGATTCGGCGCTCTTTTGTAGGATATCAATGGATGTTCTCCTATGTTTGTGCCTATATCAGGATCTTTCTGTAGCACATTCCAGTATTTGTTCAATATCTTTCTGATCTTAAAGGTTTCCTTGCTGCAGGTCAATATTAGTCGAGGCTGATTTTCATCAGTTTCTTCTCTTGTAATTTCAGCCTTTTTCTCCTTTAACTTGGTTGTCAATATTTCTGCTCTGCTTTTTTCTTTCATTTTTAGTTCTCCTTGTTTGATATCAGCATGTCTATATCCATGTTGTAATAAACAGACTTTGGTTTCATCACATTTTTTCTGCATTTCTTCTTCTTCTGAGCAATTTCTCTTCATACGCAAAAGTTCGCCGTACGGTATACTCTTTTTCAGCGAACGAGGGTGAAAGCTCTCGCCATGTAGAAGACTGTTGGTTGCTGTCTTTTTTCTCTGAAGTGTTGTATGTATATGCTCATCCTTGATGTAAACCTTGGTGTCCAAGAAATCAATTTCTTTGGAGCTCAAATTGTATGTGAAGCTTAGTCCCACATCATTGTTGTTCAGTTCCGTGAAAAAACATTCAAATTCTTTTTCAGTTCCTTTCCAAAGTAGAAATAAATCATCTATGAAGCGTAGCCAGAGGGCTACGTTCACCATGTGGTGGTTGTTTTCTTCTCTCCAAGCTATGCACCTCTCCCACCATCCCATCATGAGGTTCACATAGCTTGGAGAGAAAGAAACTCCCATTGCAGTACCGCAGCGTTGCACATACATTTTCTTATTAAATAGAAAGATATTGTTATTAACCTCTTCTGTGCCCATGACGAGATAGTCTCGTCATGGAGCACGGTCGCGCTGTGCCCATGACGAGACTATCTCGTCATGAAACCCACCCGCGTGGGAAACGCCCAGCACAGGAGGGAGAAAGGGCATGGCACCGAAGGGGTTAAGGCACATGGAGATCATTTCAATTAACATCTCAGAGTGCGCTAGTTCACCAATTGGTCTCTGTTTCAAGAAATAGGAAATGGCATGTAGTCCTTTGTCGTGATTAATCGAGGTATATAAGGACACTGCGTAAATTGTTATCAGGAGATAATTAGGTTGCCATTGGGTCTCCATTATAATACGTAAAAAGTCTCCAGTGTCTTTTATATAAAAACTGAGTGTTGGAACGATAGGTGCCAGAAAATGGTCCACATATAAAGACATGTTCTCGTATAAGCTTCCACAGCTGGAGATGATCGGGCGTCCTGGTGGTTTATTCAGTGTCTTATGCACTTTTGGAAGAAAATAAATGGTGGGTATTATTGGATTCTCCACCATAAGAAATATCTTCTCATCTTCCGTTAGTAGACCCTTGCCTTGCCATTCATTTAGCTTTTCGCTCAGTTTCAATTTGCTGTTTGTCTTGAATTACAATATTACCACCTTTATCGGCTGGTTTGATTTCAATTGAATTGTTGTTTTTGAGTGTTTGTAGGGCACATAGCTCTTTTTTAGTTAGATTCTCTCCATTGTTATTATTTTGGACGTTTCGCATTTCCTCCAGATCCGCTAGGACCAGTTCGTAGAATGTATCAATCTTATTTCCAGGATGTAGGGCTGGACAGAACCTTGATTTTTTCTTAAATTGTGTAGGTCTTCGTTTATCTGTTTGAATATCCATTTCCTTCAGGATTTGATTGTCTGAGATTTCAGTTGCATCCATTTCATTGGCTAATTCATATGCAATACGTAATTGCGGTATTTCTCCAATTTTATAAGGGTCAGGATTTTCCATATCTGTTATCTGTAGTGGTGCATCCACTGTTTTGAATGATTGTTTAGCAAAGAATTTCCTTAATTTAAGTTTCCTTATGTACTTGTAAAGATCTATCTTTGTTTCAATCAAGTCCTGATGTATTTCGGGACAGAATGATAGGCCTTTATTTAAAACATCACGTTCAGATTTTGTGAGCTTATATCTTGAGAGATTGATGACTAGATTCTGAGTTTTTGGACATGTGAGCTCTATTTTCTTGTCACTGTTCTGTTTCTCAGGTTGTATCTGCCGCTTCTTCCGTTTCCCCCTTCTTGTCTTTCTTCTTGTTCCCCTGGGAGACAGGTGCCCCTTCCTCTTCCTCTCATTCTGCCTTTGCCTCGGCCTCTTGGCTTGTTCCTGGTAGAGCAGCTTCATCTCTTCTAAAAAAGAGAATTTCCGTGATGTTAGTGGTCTTTGTTCGCCTTCACTTAGGTCGGACTCAGATTCACTGGTTACTTGACCTGTAAGAGGATCGACGGTCACCTTGTTTGTTTCCCATTGCTTTTTATAGACTTCAAATTTCTTTGCAAAAGTGAAAATTGTGCCGAACTCGTAGTCATCTTCATCTCTGCGAAATTTTCGTTGTTTGCGTTGCACCACTTCATCCTCGTGTTTCTCAAGATTGCGTTCCATATCTCCACGTAATTTTTTTATGGTCTCTTTACTTTCATTGCTTGATGATATCTGGGTTTCAATCTCCGTTATTTGTAGATGTAGTTCTTCCACATCCTTTCTTGCGTATTTGATAATTATAAGCATCATATTTCTGGAGCATTCCATATTGTTTTTGCCCCATTCTTCCAGAATTTCACGTTTCGTGTCTGGATGGTTGGGAAGCGTGAAAACGCGCAGTCCTCTTGGTACCATGTTGTTCACCACATATTTTTCAAGAGTAATAATTTCCCAGCTACGCGACGTTTCTTTATGTAGTAGTTTCTCCAATTGTGTAAAGAGTTGTTTGATTCTGGTCACATGAGGCGGTGTTGTTTTTGCCTTTGTTCCCATATTTTTGGAAGTTGATGCTCCCCTCTGGAACATGTTCTCTGCTTCAGGCATCCTTTTGGATGCTCTTTCCTCCATTTTGACACAATGTATTTATGTTTTTGCCAGGCTGCACACTTTAGTCAAATTAATAGTGATGTAAGCACCTCGTTATATTGAAAGCGTGGGACCTCGTAACAATTCAAAATGGTTCTTTTAACGGGAAGTGAATAGCGAGTACCCCTTCGGTACGATTTGTTTGTAACCGCCGAGAGAGCACAATACAGATTATTCGATCCTTAATGTGCGCGGCTAAACATAGCAATATTACGCGCTCAAGGCCTTAACCAATATATGTGTAGCATACAGTGCATGTCAACTTGAACTACTATAACATGCTCCAGAATGTGAGATGGAATAACGGGCACTCAGCCCTGTAATGTGCAACTACACTAAGTTTCAAATTGTCACTTAAGACTAGTTAATGTGTAAATCATGTCAAACACTGTCAATAAATCTATAGGCCATTAATGTGATGTTATATTTTCATCAGCGAATTGCATGCGCAAATTTTATCATTGTATTTCAGATGATAATTGCCTAGCCATTATTTTAATGACTGTGCGCCAATCAAGGCCAGTATAACACTAACCAGATCACATTTACTTGGTAGTATGTCAAAATGTAAACTCTGGCATAGGAATGAATGAAATTCCCTGCATCTGCAAGTATGTAAACTACCATACCCACAATGCACTACAATGGCACCTTGATGCAAGAGTATAAAAATTTAAAATGAAAGTAGGACCAATGTAACAATCTACCGTGACCAGGAACTTCGGTTCGAAACGCGTAGGGAGGTTTACGATTTGGAATTAAAATAACATCTTTTCTGCCGAGAGGAGTGCCGCGTCATTCTTTGACTTTGAGATTGATATATATATATATTCACTGAAAAAACCATAGGTTTCACACACGTTATAGTTAGGAATTAGCATTTAAAAAACCTTAGAAATTCAGTGAAAAAACCATAGGTTTCACACATGTTATAGTTAGCTGGACATTTTACTCGTAAAAAACCAATGAAATTGCCCCGTTATAGTTAGTTCAGCTAACTATAACTCACGCGCCCGCAATGCACTGCTGATGACGTCACATATTACATCACTCATGACATGGTCAGTGACATCACTCATGACATCACTGATGACATCTCAAATGACATCACTGATGACCTCACTGATGACATCATCCAGTGAATGTGTGTTTTTCTGAAAATTAAATATGTTTTATATATGTATATCTCAAGGTCGATGGAAGAATAAATGGGTATATAAGTGTCTAAATGGATGATTTGTTTTTAAAAAATTGATTGTGTAACTGACTGATTAAGTGTATCTCTCACTTTGTGTATAAGTGGCTGCATGGGTTGGTGAGTAGCTACATGGGTGTCTATATAGGTTAGTAGTTGTTTTTTTGAGTATCAGTCTGAGTGTCTGTATGGTTCGGTGGGGGGTATTACGTAGTGCATAGGTGCATGAATGAGTGACTCACTGTTTGTATGTGTTGAAGACAGCATGTGTGCAGGACTGTATGGGTGGATGAGTGTGTGTATGGGTGTGTTAGTGAGTGAATGACTGTCCCAATAGTGTCTTCAGGAGTAACTACATATGTTTTAAACTAGTATATGTGACTATTGGTGTATATATGTGAGTATATGTGAGAGGGACAGATTGAAAGAGTTCCTGTATGAATAAGTATGTGTTTCTATAAGTGATTGTTTAAAAGACTAAGTATGTGTAAGTTTCCGTAGAAGTAAGTGTGGTGGTGTGTGTATAACTGTATATGCAGGTGAATGTATGTTTGATTCTTTATTAGCATGAGTGACTATGTGTGTGAGTAACTCTATGGATGAGTGGCATTATGTAACAGGATGTATAGGTGTATGAGTACATATGATGAGTGAGTACATGTATGAGTGACTGTATAGGACTGTTGGTGAATGAGTGGATGTGTATGTGGATCTTAGAATTACTGAAGAGGTTGTTGTAACTGGTATTGGTATGTCCATTGTTTTGAAAATTTTAGTCTCTATTTTTGAATGTGTGTATCAAAGCTTATATTAAGGTGAGAGGAGGTCTGCCACTCTTTCACAAGGATGATGTCATCAGTGATGTCATCAGTGATGTCATTTGAGATGTCATCAGTGATGTCATGAGTGATGTCACTGACCATGTCATGAGTGATGTAATATGTGACGTCATCAGCAGTGCATTGCGGGCGCGCGAGTTATAGTTAGCTGAACGAACTATAACGGGGCAATTTCATTGGTTTTTTACGAGTAAAATGTCCAGCTAACTATAACATGTGTGAAACCTATGGTTTTTTCACTGAATTTCTAAGGTTTTTTAAATGCTAATTCCTAACTTTAACGTGTGTGAAACCTATGGTTTTTTCAGTGAATTTCTAAGGTTTTTTAAATGCTAATTCCTAACTATAACGTGTGTGAAACCCATGGTTTTTTCAGTGAATTTGCAAGGTTTTTTAAATGCTAATTCCTTACTATAACGTGTGTGAAACCCATGGTTTTTTCAGTGAATTTGCAAGGTTTTTTAAATGCTAATTTTTTTTTTTATTCTTCATTTTTTTCAAACATATTTTTAATTTAATTTTCTTTCATTTTATAAAGACTATGCTTAAATTTTTAAAATCCTTAAATATTTTTTTTTAATATATTTTTTAAAATAAACATGTAAAATTTATTTCCAGATTTTTTATTTTATTTTTTTTTATTTTTTTTTTTAGTACGCGTACCGTAAGCTCACGGTAAGCGTACGGTTTTCGCAACGTCCGTAATCTATCTACGCTGCTTGCGTATAGTTACGCAATTTGCGTAGCCGCGCGTACTGCGCTTGGGACGCGTGCGCGCTTACGCCACACGCGCACGTTACGCGGAAGTGCCGGGGAGTGACTGTTATGCGCATGCGCGGAAGCGCGTGTCTTTTTTACGCGCACGCGTACTTTTTGCCGTAAGCGTACCGTAAGCGTACCGTAAGCGTACGGTAGGTCATGTGATCATGAAACACAACTTTTGATTGGTTGAAACTACTTTCAGTTCTAGAACTCTCCTACACCACACCCATTCCCCTCATTTCTGCTTGTGATCCCTTGGGAGAAGGAGCTGGTTTGTCTTTGGGATACGATGGCAGAACAGCAGAGCTCTTCTGAGAGTGAGCCTAGCACCAGCAGCACTGTCTTGAGGCAGAGATCGAGGAAACAAAAGCCTTCTTATGTTTGGGATTATTTTACTTTTCCAGAAGGCCAGCAAAAGGTGAATGCACCCTTAGTTACTTGCTGTCTGTGTAAGCGTGTACTTTCTAGAGGTAATCCTAACAGGAAGTATTCCTTTGGGAATCACACCATGAAGAGGCACCTCCAGGATGTACACGGAAGGACACATGGTCATCTTTTTGGAGGTAACTCTTCAGAAAGACGAGCCAGTACATCCACAGCAGCTCAGCCTGGACCATCATCTGCAGGGCTGACTCCTTCTTCTGCAGGTCAGGTGAGCCCTTCATCTGTGGGGGGAGAATCTCCTTTTGCTGGCCCTCTGGAAATGAACCTTCGATTTCGGAAGGTTGATATTCATTGCACATTTTGTAAAGGTCTAATTTGTCATAGGGAGACCAGTGTTTCCCTAGTGAACAACAAAATAGATCAGCACATTTGTAGCTTTGAATGATTTTCCCATGCTTCCTTTCCTCTGTCCCTGCATGAACACAACGGTTCTTTTAAGAGCCAACCTTATCTTTCATCTTTTTTTTACATATGTTTTTTAAAACCTTTTTTTTTTTTTTTTTACCGTACGCGTACGGTGCGCGTACCTTTTTTTTATTTTTTAAAAAAAACACTAAAAATCAATTATCACATTACAAGGTCCTTGAGAGACTACAATTATTATTATTGACTTACCATACTCACTCCAAAAAATATGTATTCATTTGTTTTTTTAAAAAATAGTTTTAAAAATGGTTGTAGTTTTCGAAAATTTTCTATATCGATCTGAAAAAAAAGAAAAAAGTATTAATATTTTTTTAACAATTTATAATACAGTATACATATTTACATTTTTTTCAAAAAAATATTTTTGCCTTATTTTTGCTGTTTTCAGAATATATTGCATTTCACTATAAATTGTGAAAGCAATTGCATTCATCATTTTACAGCGGGCAAAAAAAAATAACAATCTCAAAGATTGTATTAAAAAAGCCCAGAATCTCTTCTCACTTAAACTTATCATTACAGAAATGCATATTATTCTAAAAAAATATCATCTAAAAACAATACTTATTTCTTTAAAATACCGTCTGATATGTTTGTTTCAGAAGTATAATCACAATATTATATCTCAAATAACTCCAAAATACATCTGATTTCATTTCCTTTAGGCCAAATAGTATTTTTTTTTTTTTTTTTGGAATAAATTTCCAAGGGAAATCCATTAAAATTCTAAAGTTTAATCTGTCCAGATCTCACCGATTCTCTGTAACATTTTGGTTCACGAAAATTTTTTGAATAATTTATTTAGTCCACAATAGAATTGCTTACTTTTCCACATGGCCAAATAGTAATTTTTTAAATCATTTTTGAAAAAATTTCCAATGGCAGTCCAATAGCATTCCAAAATTTAAAATGTGCAGAAGTTACCGATTATCTATAAATTATTGGTTTTTCAAAATTGCATTAAAAATTAAAAAAGTCCACATTACAATTGGTTATCTTTCCTTTAGGCCAAATGATAATTTTAAAAATATTTTTTCTACAAAATTGCAATGGTAATCCAGTAAAATGGTAAAATTATTTTGTCCAGATCTTGCCAAGTCTCTCTAAAATTTAGGTTTCAGGAAGATTAGATAGGAATTTGCTAAATCAAAAGGCAAACGTTGTTTGAAAATCAATTGGGAATCATTACACAGTGTCCAGCCTTTTTCACATTTTAGATAAACTGTGTAATGTCCAGAAGTAACAGTAGGTCCATCATGGAAAATTATTGCAACAGTTACAAAAGTTTTTCCTGAAATTGATAATTGCTGTCCTGTAAACTTCTTTATTAAAGTATCCAATTTTACAATTGGAAATCACTTTTACAGACTGACACATTATAAAACCACTTTTTTTGATTTATTTAAATGCACATGTCCAAACTGTTTTTTCAGACCACCACCATGTGTATTCTCTGTGACTGCCTACACTCCAGCAAGGGCAACCAGCCTTAGTGATGCTGAATGTATTTGCATTACAGACTTAAACCTGAAAACCCCACTGGCTTGTAAATACTGTGCATGACTATACACGGCAAGGACATGGGTGTGTGCTAAGCCTCTGCTTCTTCCCCCAATAATTCGCTCCCCCTTTCCATCTAATGCAACTGTGAAATCACCAGATCAAGACGCAATAAATCTCTGCCTATAATTCTTCTATGCACACAGAGTCATGTTTTCACATTAGTGCCAAAACGAAATTTCTTTGCCAATTTGAATGCACACTTACTGCTCTTTTTTTTTCGGGCCAAGTGAAAATCTCTTTTTACAATTTGAAATCACTTTTACAGACTGACACATTATGAAACCACTATTTTTGATTTATTTAATTGCACGTGTCCAAGCTGTTTTTTTTTCAGACCACACCATGTGCATTCTCTGTGACTGCCTACACTCCAGCAAGGGCAACCAGCCTTAGTGATGCTGAATGTATTTGCATTACAGATTTAAACCTGAAAACCCCACTGGCTTGTAAATACTGTGCATGACTATACACGGCAAGGACATGGGTGTGTGCTAAGCCTCTGCTTCTTCCCCCAATAATTCGCTCCCCCTTTCCATCTAATCCAACTGTAAAATCACCAGAGCAAGACGCAATAAATCTCTGCCTATAATTCTTCTATGCACACAGAGTCATGTTTTCACATTAGTCCCAAAACGAAATTTCTTTGCCAATTTGAAAGCACACTTACTGCTCTTTTTTTTTTTCGGGGCAAGTGTAAATCACTTTTACAGACTGACACATTATGAAACCACCATGTGTAACTACAACAAAAACAATTCCCATTTCTATTATTCATTTCTTAAGTTACCACATACATCCCCTCTCAAACTGTAAACTCACCTTTAAAATTAGTTAGTTGTGAAAGAAATGTGACACTCAAACAGCAGATTATCAGAGCCAGGATCTCTGTTGTGTTCACCTCTCTCCTCTCAGCAGAACCAGATAATGGCAAACTTTCCCTCTATTTTTCCACACATATACATGTAAGTTTCAAATCTCAGTGCTTCCCCCTTTTTTTCAAATGTAATCACACATTTCTATTGGTTGAAAACCAACCCTTTTCCAAAAGTACCCTGCCCCCAACTTGACTTCTGCCTAGTACCCTTCCCCCAACTTGACTTCTGCCTGCTACCATAGCAACAGCTCATGGAACACTGCTGTGTGGAGTTAGGTCAGAAGTTCGCCACACAATGTTTCAATTCCACAGAGCAAGAGTGCTTGACTTTTCAAACCTAACAGCAAATCCATAGTACTGTTCTTTGGTAACACATTTTTCTGTACCAATACAAAACATGCTTCTATTAATTTACACATACAGCCTAGTTTTTATTCTAGAATGGTATGAAACAGCCAATCAGTTCTTTTTGTTTTGAAAAAAATATGTATGCCTCCATTTCCAAACTGTCTTTCTTTTCATATTGCCATTCTACTGAAAGACACCTCCTGAGTGCATCCAGTTCTCCTTTGAAGATGTTCACAGTGTGGATTGTAGGGAACAGCTATGTCTTCTGGAGTGAAAAGTTTGCAGAGAAAACAGATATGGTGAGAGACCTTGCTTTGC
Organism: Triturus cristatus; assembly: GCF_964204655.1. NCBI lineage: Eukaryota > Metazoa > Chordata > Amphibia > Caudata > Salamandridae > Triturus > Triturus cristatus. The sequence continues at coordinate 1,015,124,187 of NC_140579.1, read as the reverse complement.
CAAATGTAGACATTAAATGGATTGGTCAGAGAGGGTTAAAGTGGCACCAATTGATGCCATTGGTGAAATCCTTCATTCAAATCCAACACCCTGACCTCATAATAGTGCACTGTGGTGGCAATGACCTAGGCACTTTGACTGGGGTAGGTCTGGAAATGCTTATGAAGGACACCTTTGCACAACTGTTTTCACTTTTCCCTAAAACTGCCTTTGTGTTTTCCAACATATGCCAAAGGCAAAAATGGAACTGGTCCAATCATTTCTGTCCACAGATTGACAAAGCAAGAAAGCACGTCAACAAATCTGTTTCTGCTTTCCTCCGTGACTATGGTATGGGTGCCATTTACCACAACAACTTGCGTTATGACATGCAAGACATTTATAGAGGAGATGGTGTGCACTTCAATGATGAAGGGAACAGAGTCTTCCTCTTGAACCTTAGACTCTGCATCGGTACTTACTTGTAGGTACCACTAAAAAAATGACTTCATAAACACAACAGCTCTTTTTAGAGCTCCCTAATTTCTAAACTCTTAAATCTGCTTTTCATTTATTTATTTTTATTTTTTTTTACCGTACGCTTACCGTAAGCTTACCGTACGCGTACCCCGTGATTTTTTTTAAAATCAATAAATGTTTTTTTTGTACTTTTCTGTCCTTCTTTGACCCCCTTACAATTGTTAGGGGGTCTGTAACTCTCCTCATTGCCCCCTTTCCTTGTTTTCACTCTTTTTTTTCAGAGTGAAATACACAAAATGGCGGCCGCCGCTTCCTGGTTTCGGCCGATTCGAATGTTTACTAAGATCTAAGAGCCAATCAGAATCGCGCTCGCGCACGCCACCGTACGCTTACCGTAAGCGTACGGTAAGCGTACCGTAAGCGGGCTCAGATATATATATTGATTTAAAGGCTATTTTCTCAGAATCTACTGAACAGATTTACACCAAACCTACAAAAGGCACTTCCTTGACCTAGGGACTACCTCTCTGCCAAATTTTGAGTAATTCTGTTCAGCCGTTCGGGCTGTAGCTCGTTCTAAAGGTCCTATGGAAAAATGCATGGGAAAAACGCGTTTTGGGACCCCCCTTTTATCTCAGCCCCCGCTTGACGAATCCCCCCGAGACTTTCAGGGTAGGAGCGGAGCGTAACGCCCCACCTATTTTGAGAAATTCGCGAGGATTCGTCGACCGGCGCCAAAGTTATTCAAAATAGAATGTTGAGGTTTTCCTATGGAAACGTGGTCCTAACTATAACTACCTACTGGCGACCGCCAGTAGGTAATATATATATATATATATATATATATATATATATATATATTACCTACTGGCGGTCGCCAGTAGGTAGTTATAGTTAGGACCCCTTTTCCATAGGAAATCCGCAACATTCTATTTTGAATAACTTTGGCGCCGGTCGACAAATCCTCGCAAATTTCTCAAAATAGGTGGGGCGCTACGCTCCGCTCCTACCCTGAAAGTCTCGGGGGGATTCGTCAAGCGGGGGCTGAGAAAAAAGGGGGGTCCCAAAACGCGTTTTTCCCACGCATTTTTCCATAGGACCTTTAGACAGGGCTACAGCCCGAACGGCTGAACAGAATTACTAGAAATTTGGCAGAGAGGTAGTCCCTAGGTCAAGGAAGTGCCTTTTGTAGGTTTGGTGTAAATCTGTTCAGTAGGTCCTAAGAAAATAGCATTTAAATCAATATATATATCTGAGCCAGCTTACGGTACGCTTACCGTAAGCTTACCGTACGCGTACGGTGGCGTGCGCGAGCGCGATTCTGATTGGCTGTTAGATCTTAGTAAACATTCGAATCGGCCGAAACCAGGAAGCGGCGGCCGCCATTTTGTGTGTTTCACTCAGAAAAAAAAGAGTGAAAACAAGAAAAGGGGGCAAGGAGGAGAGTTACAGACCCCCTTACATTTGTGAGGGGGTCAAAGAAGGACAGAAAAGTACAAAGAAAACATTTATTGATTTTAAAAAAAATCACGGGGTACGCGTACGGTAAGCTTACGGTAAGGGTACGGAAGAAAAAAAAAATTAAAAAAGAAATGAAATGCAGATTTAAGAGTTTAGATATTAGGGGGCTCTAAAAAGAGCCGTTGTGTTTATGAAGTGATTTTTTAAGTGGTACCTACAAGTAAGTACCGATGCAGAGTCTAAGGTTCAAGAGGAAGACTCTGTTCCCTTCATCATTGAAGTGCACACCATCTCCTCTATAAATGTCTTGCATGTCATAACGCAAGTTGTTGTGGTAAATGGCACCCATACCATAGTCTCGGAGGAAAGCAGAAACAGATTTGTTGACGTGCTTTCTTGCTTTGTCAATCTGTGGACAGAAATGATTGGACCAGTTCCATTTTTGCCTTTGGCATATGTTAGAAAACACAAAGGCAGTTTTAGGGAAAAGTGAAAACAGTTGTGCAAAGGTGTCCTTCATAAGCATTTCCAGACCTACCCCAGTCAAAGTGCCTAGGTCATTGCCACCACAGTGCACTATTATGAGGTCAGGGTGTTGGATTTGCATGAAGGATTTCACCAATGGCATCAATTGGTGCCACTTTAACCCTCTCTGACCAATCCATTTAATGTCTACATTTGGCAAAGCAAGGTCTCTCACCATACCTGTTTTCTCTGCAAACTTTTCACTCCAGAAGACATAGCTGTGCCCTACAATCCACACTGTGAACATCTTCAAAGGAGAACTGGATGCACTCAGGAGGTGTCTTTCAGTAGAATGGCAATATGAAAAGAAAGACAGTTTGGAAATGGAGGCATACATATTTTTTTCAAAACAAAAAGAACTGATTGGCTGTTTCATACCATTCTAGAATAAAAACTAGGCTGTATGTGTAAATTAATAGAAGCATGTTTTGTATTGGTACAAAAAAATGTGTTACCAAAGAACAGTACTATGGATTTGCTGATAGGTTTGAAAAGTCAAGCACTCTTGCTCTGTGGAATTGAAACATTGTGTGGCGAACTTCTGACCTAACTCCACACAGCAGTGTTCCATGAGCTGTTGCTATGGTAGCAGGCAGAAGTCAAGTTGGGGGAAGGGTACTAGGCAGAAGTCAAGTTGGGGGCAGGGTACTTTTGGAAAAGGGTTGGTTTTCAACCAATAGAAATGTGTGATTACATTTGAAAAAAAGGGGGAAGCACTGAGATTTGAAACTTACATGTATATGTGTGGAAAAATAGAGGGAAAGTTTGCCATTATCTGGTTCTGCTGAGAGGAGAGAGGTGTAGAGAACAGAGATCCTGGCTCTGATAATCTGCTGTTTGAGTGCCACATTTCTTTCACAACTAACTAATTTTAAAGGTGAGTTTAGAGTTTGAGAGGGGATGTATATGGTAAATTAAGAAATGAATAATAGAATTGGAATTCCTTTTGTAGAAGTTGTGTTTATTATTTTCTGTTTTGGGAGAAATTTAAATGTGAGGAACATGTAAAATAATATGGACAATTTTTTCATGATAAATTAAGGTGTACTGGTAAAAATAAGGAATACTTTAAGGGTTTGAGGTTGCAGTCAGTAATGCAAATACATTCAGCATCACTAAGGCTGGTTGCCCTTGCTGGAGTGTAGGCAGTCACCGAGGATACACATGGTGGTGGTCTGAAAAAGCAGTTTGGACATGGGCTTTTTAAGAAAATCTAAAAAGTGGATTCATAATGTGTCAGTCTGTAAAAGTGATTTTCACTTGCCAAAAAAAAAGAGCAGTAAGTGTGCATTTAAATTGGCAAAGAAATTTCGTTTTGTGACTAATGTGAAAACATGACTCTGTGTGCAAATAGGAATTACAGGCAGAGATTTATTGCGTATTGCTCTGGTGATTTCACAGTTGCATTAGATGAAAAGGGGGAGCGATTTTTTGGTGCAGAAGCAGACTCTTAGCACACACCCAGCTCCTGTCCATGTATAATCATGCACAGTATTTACAAGCGATTGGGGTTTGCAGGTTTCAGTCTGTAATGCAAATACATTCAGCATCACTAAGGCTGGTTGCCCTTGCTGGAGTGTAGGCAGTCACCGAGGATACACATGGTGGTGGTCTGAAAAAGCAGTCTGGACATGTGCAATTTAAAAAAATCTGAAAAGTGGTTTCATAATGTGTCAGTCTGTAAAAGTGATTTTCACTTGCCAAAAAAAAAGAGCAGTAAGTGTGCTTTCAAATTGGCAAAGAAATTTCGTTTTGGGAATAATGTGAAAACATGACTCTGTGTGCAAATAGGAATTACAGGCAGAGATTTATTGCGTTTTGCTCTGGTGATTTCACAGTTGCATTAGTAGGAAAAAGGGGGAGCGATTTTTTGGGGGAAGAAGCAGACTCTTAGCACACACCCAGCTCCTGTCCATGTATAATCATGCACAGTATTTACAAGCGAGTGGGGTTTTCAGGTTTCAGTCTGTAATGCAAATACATTCAGCATCACTAAGGCTGGTTGCCCTTGCTGGAGTGTAGGCAGTCACCGAGGATACACATGGTGGTGGTCTGAAAAAGCAGTCTGGACATGTGCAATTGAAAAAAATCTGAAAAGTGGTTTCATAATGTGTCAGTCTGTAAAAGTGATTTTCACTTGCCAAAAAAAAAGAGCAGTAAGTGTGCATTCAAATTGGCAAAGAAATTTCGTTTTGGGACTAATGTGAAAACATGACTCTGTGTGCAAATAGGAATTACAGGCAGAGATTTATTGCGTTTTGCTCTGGTGATTTCACAGTTGCATTAGTAGGAAAAAGGGGGAGCGATTTTTTGGGGGAAGAAGCAGACTCTTAGCACACACCCAGCTCCTGTCCATGTATAATCATGCACAGTATTTACAAGCGAGTGGGGTTTTCAGGTTTCAGTCTGTAATGCAAATACATTCAGCATCACTAAGGCTGGTTGCCCTTGCTGGAGTGTAGGCAGTCACCGAGGATACACATGGTGGTGGTCTGAAAAAGCAGTCTGGACATGTGCAATTTAAAAAAATCTGAAAAGTGGTTTCATAATGTGTCAGTCTGTAAAAGTGATTTTCACTTGCCAAAAAAAAAGAGCAGTAAGTGTGCATTCAAATTGGCAAAGAAATTTCGTTTTGGGACTAATGTGAAAACATGACTCTGTGTGCAAATAGGAATTACAGGCAGAGATTTATTGCGTTTTGTTCTGGTTATTTCACAGTTGCATTAGTAGGAAAAAGGGGGAGCGATTTTTTGGGGAAAGAAGCAGACTCTTAGCACACACCCAGCTCCTGTCCATGTATAATCATGCACAGTATTTACAAGCGAGTGGGGTTTTCAGGTTTCAGTCTGTAATGCAAATACATTCAGCATCACTAAGGCTGGTTGCCCTTGCTGGAGTGTAGGCAGTCACCGAGGATACACATGGTGGTGGTCTGAAAAAGCAGTCTGGACATGTGCAATTTAAAAAAATCTGAAAGTGGTTTCATAATGTGTCAGTCTGTAAAAGGGATTTTCACTTGCTAAAAAAAAAGAGCAGTAAGTGTGCATTCAAATTGGCAAAGAAATTTCGTTTTGGGACTAATGTGAAAACATGACTCTGTGTGCAAATAGGAATTACAGGCAGAGATTTATTGCGTTTTGCTCTGGTGATTTCACAGTTGCATTAGTAGGAAAAAGGGGGAGCGATTTTTTGGGGGAAGAAGCAGACTCTTAGCACACACCCAGCTGCTTACCATGTGGAATCATGCACAGTATTTAGAAGCGAGTGGGGTTTTGAGGTTTCAGTCTGTAATGCAAATACATTCAGCATCACTAAGGCTGGTTGCCCTTGCTGGAGTGTAGGCAGTCACCGAGGATACACATGGTGGTGGTCTGAAAAAGCAGTCTGGACATGGGCTTTTTAAAAAAAATCTGAAAAGTGGTTTCATAATGTGTCAGTCTGTAAAAGTGATTTTCACTTGCCAAAAAAAAAGAGCAGTAAGTGTGCATTCAAATTGGCAAAGAAATTTCGTTTTGGGACTAATGTGAAAACATGACTCTGTGTGCAAATAGGAATTACAGGCAGAGATTTATTGCGTTTTGTTCTGGTGATTTCACAGTTGCATTAGTAGGAAAAAGGGGGAGCGATTTTTTGGGGGAAGAAGCAGACTCATAGCACACACCCAGCTCCTGTCCATGTATAATCATGCACAGTATTTACAAGCGAGTGGGGTTTTCAGGTTTCAGTCTGTAATGCAAATACATTCAGCATCACTAAGGCTGGTTGCCCTTGCTGGAGTGTAGGCAGTCACCGAGGATACACATGGTGGTGGTCTGAAAAAGAAGTCTGGACATGGGCTTTTTTAAAAAAATCTGAAAAGTGGTTTCATAATGTGTCAGTCTGTAAAAGTGATTTTCACTTGCCAAAAAAAAAGAGCAGTAAGTGTGCTTTCAAATTGGCAAAGAAATTTCGTTTTGGGACTAATGTGAAAACATGACTCTGTGTGCAAATAGGAATTACAGGCAGAGATTTATTGCGTTTTGTTCTGGTGATTTCACAGTTGCATTAGTAGGAAAAAGGGGGAGCGATTTTTTGGGGGAAGAAGCAGACTCTTAGCACACACCCAGCTCCTGTCCATGTATAATCATGCAAAGTATTTACAAGCGAGTGGGGTTTTCAGGTTTCAGTCTGTAATGCAAATACATTCAGCATCACTAAGGCTGGTTGCCCTTGCTGGAGTGTAGGTAGTCACCGAGGATACACATGGTGGTGGTCTGAAAAAGCAGTCTGGACATGGGCTTTTTTAAAAAACTGAAAAGTGGTTTCATAATGTGTCAGTCTGTAAAAGTGATTTTAACTTGCCAAAAAAAAAGAGCAGTAAGTGTGCATTCAAATTGGCAAAGAAATTACGTTTTGTGACTATTGTGAAAAGAAATGTAGTAATATATTTAAATAAAATAAAGGATTTTTTTTTTAGTTTTTTTCAGGTATTGCTGAAGAGCAGTGGACAAACTTTAAGATGCCTACAAAATCCAGAGTTCAAAAAACGCACAAAAAAAACCTATATTTGAAGACAACTAGAGGACCAAAGTTAGTAGAAGATGCTCAAGTTGGGAAAAAGAAAAAATCTTCTGGTAAGCAGAAATAACAATTTCTAAAAAATATATTCAAAAGAATGAAAAATGTACAAAATGTCTGTACTCGAAAGGATGTTTTGAACAAAAAAGGAGAGGAAAAAATTGAAAATTTAGTTAATGCAAATATACCTTCAGCAACTGAAAAGAATAGAAAAACAGCGTTTAAAGAGATACGTAGAAAAATGTTTCAGAGAAGAGTTATGTCCAATTTGATGAAGGATGTGAAGAAATATAAGAAAAAGACAAAGTTTTATAAAAGAAAAAAAGAAATAGAAGCCATTGCAGCAAAGGCATTAGAATTAAAAAGGAAACTATTCATTTTAATTTTGAATAGGATGCGTACATTAGACAAAATGGTTAATGTACTGAAATCACATAGCAAAAGGAAAAGAGTAGTGAACAGAACAAACTTTTGTAAAGTGTTTTTAGGAAAGTGGATGCATAGTTCAAGTAGTGAACCTTTTTTTAATGAAGAGAGCTATTTTCAAAGTAATAGTTTGCTGCATGCAGTTGACACCAGAGGTCGTTCTTACGCAGTAAAAAATGGTTGCATAATGGAGAAGGAGATAATGGTTCCAAGAGATGAGGTACAAGTGATGGCAGATGAGGCTATGGGGAGACGTCCTAAAGCCCCAGTGTACACTTGGAATTGTAGTAGTATTTGCACTGTGCGTCAGGAATCTATTGACAAATTTCGAGAGTTTCTAAGAGAATATAGTAAAAAAAGTATAAAACAGAAGATTAAGGTGCTTCAAAGTCTGGATCCATGCAGAGTGAGAGAGAATACTGGTTTGCAGGGTCATTCTCTGGCTTGTCTATCTAGAAAAGTGTGCAATAGTGTTTTCCATCATTTTAGGATGCTGGCTGTTCATCATACTGAAATGAGAAAGTTTGTGAGACGGTTGTATTTTGCCAAAAGTCCAGCAATAAAGTTAAATGAATTGAATAGGGCTCTGTTCCGAGGAACGGTATCAGATGTAGAGAAGGTTGTTGATGAAATTCAGTTTTGTTACTTTGGTCCTGAACAAAACAGTGCAGAGAAGGACACAGTAAATGAGGAAGAAGTGGAAGAGAATGTAGAACCCTCTGTAAGTAACACATTTAATGATCATATAACAAAATTTGCAATAGTCTCTAATGAAAGACCAAATTTTACTTGTATTTGTTGCCGCAGAACTCATTATAGAAAACAAACTAGGAATGTTGATCTCTACAGAAAGAGTGAAAATGAAGATAATTATAAGTGGAAGGATTTTGCCACATATATATTTCTAGAAAATTGTTTTGATTTGGGTGAAGATCAGCGTATTTGTAAATACTGTTACAACAAGTTAGAGGAAAATAGAATGCCGACCAGAGCTGTACATAATAATTTAGAATTGGATGCTATTCCTGCTGAACTTTCTGAATTAAATACATATGAGTCTATACTCATTCAATGTGTTCATCCGTTCCAGACCATAGTACGTATGGAGCCCAAAACTGGTAAATTGCCTCCTTCTGATTTACTGAGAGGTTAAAAAGGAAGAGTGGTGTATTTGCCCTTGGATTTGAAAAAAAATATGGAAACTATTGATGCGGATACTTTGGAAACTGAACCATTAATTATTCTGGTTAATGGTGTACCTACAAAGAATAAGAAGATTTGGCAGGAGCTGGTAGATGTGCGGAAAGTACAAAGAGCAAATTTGTTATTTGAAAAGGAATAACAAATGGTATGAATCAATTTATATAGAAGAAGAAGAAGAAGAAGATTTACAAGAAGACACAGAAACACCAACTGGACAAATTGAAAAAGTGGACAAGTCAAAGGAAGAAGAAATTTATGAACATTTTAGCATACATCCTCTTCATTCAAAAGAAGTTATGGGAGATAACATTGATCTCTTTCAGATGAAGAAAGCAAAAGGAACTCCCGTGAGTGTATGGGAGGAGAGCTTGGAAGCTCGATGTTTTCCCCAGCTGTTTCCCAAAGGAAAAGGAGGACGATACGATGAATGTCCAGAACAGATTCCAGCTTCTGAGTATCGGACTACAAGACTATATGCTGAAGATCCCAGATTTCGACAAAGTATTCCTTATTTGTTCCATCTTTTATTTGAAAGCGACTTGTCTGCACTGTCTTATGCAGTAAATCACATTTTAAAAAGTGGAGTACATTTACAAAATGTGTCTGCTAAGGATTTTATGGAGAAAGTGCAGCACCGAGATGATCATTTGGAAACACAACTGATCAATCTGATGGCTTGTCAGCGTGGGACAAATGAATATTGGTACCGACGCCATGGTGAACTAAAATGCATGTTACGGAATTTAGGAACACCAACATGGTTCGTTACCCTAAGCTGTGCGGAGTACGCTTGGGATGATTTACTGGATTTTCTACGAGAGGCAAATTTAAACATTAAAAACATTGAATACAAGACAGCAGGAGAACTGTGCTCATTGGATCCGGTTAATGTTTGCAGATATTTCAATCATAGATTTGAGGCTATGATGTCTTTCATCTGCAATAAAAAAAATCCACCTCTTGGAGAAGTAGTAGATTTCTTTTGGAGAAAAGAGTACCAGGCAAGAGGTGCTCCTCATATTCATATGCTGTTGTGGATCAAGGATGCCCCAAAGTTTGGAACAGATACTGATGAAGCAGTGTTATCTTTCATTGAAGAATATGCAACATGTGCTATACCAAAAAGCACAGAAGAGAAAAAGTTAAAGGAGCAAGTTTTACGTTTCCAAAGTCATCGGTGTGGAAAATACTGTCGACGGAAATACAAGAGCAAAGATAAATACTACACTAAATGTCGGTTTGGATTTCCTAGACCTGTTCTTTCAAATGGAAGAGTCAACAGTTTTATGTCAGCTGTGAGACATACTATCACAAGGAAATCACCTAAGAATACCTACAACCTAAAAAGAAAAGAAGAATCCAAAAATATAAATGACTACAACCCAGTCATTTTATCCATGTGGAACGCTAACATGGATATACAGTATGTAGCTGACAATTCCATTGCTGTTGCTCGATATGTAACGTCTTACATTACGAAATCAGAAAAAACAGAATTGAAGGAAATGTGGGAAGAGATTTCTCACGAGAAGACTGTCAGTAAGAAGCTGTACAGTTTCAGTTTGAAGATGTTATCGCATCGAGAAATTGGATCCTACGAATGTTCAGATAGGTTATCTTCTGCAAGTCTCTACTCGAAGTCAAGAAGAATAATTTTGGCAAGTTTAGGCCTTGCAGCAATGAGAAATCGGGTACTGAAATCTGTTGGAGAAATTGAATATTTGGCCGAGAATGACCCAGAAAGTACAGATATTTTGAAATCAAACATGTTGGACACATATTATCCCAAGAGAAGTCAACATCTGGAGAACATGTGTCTCTATGAAGTGCTGCAGAACTACATTTATTCACGGAAAGCCGCAGAAGACATCAACAATGGAAAATATAAAGTCGTTGGTGAGGAAGGATGTTTGGTGAAGCAAACAAAAGGAAGTTTGATAAATCACAGGAAGCTGAGTTGCGACACTACTGACAAGAAGGAATTTTACTACTTGGCTCTTTTACAGTTGTTTAAACCATGGCGTACAGAGGATGAACTACTGGGAGAATTTCAAAGCTATGAAGATTCTTTTAATGCTTGCAAAGACAGCATACAATGCAGTACATTCTCAAGTTATCTGCAAATGTTAAATGAAGAAATTGAACAGGAAACTACAATTGCAGCAGAAATAGCTAGAGACAGTTCTCAGGACAGCCAAAGTTCAGGAACACTCAGTCAAGATCCCCTAGGACAACCAATCGTTGAAAATGAAGCATCAATAGCCATGAATGAAGTGGAAACGGCTATGAATCAAGCTCAAGAAGAATTTATAGACTTAGAAAATTTGGAAAGACAACTGAATCAAGAGCAGCAACAAATTTATGAAGAGATCAGAAACAAAATTGAACACGGATTTCTACATGAAAAAAAAGAGTGCTCATGCACATCATTTCATCCAATCAGGATGTATGTAAGCGGACAAGCTGGAACTGGAAAAAGTTTCCTTATAAAAGTCATCAGAAGCTACCTACAGCAAAAAACAGATTCTACTTTGTCTTGTGTGGTTACTGCTCCAACTGGGTTAGCAGCATATAACATAAAAGGAATCACTTTACATCGTTTGCTAATGTTACCAGTGGAGCATGAGAACAAAATACAATACAACAAGCTAACTGGAGAAGCATCCTTGGAAGTTTCAAGAGTATTGAAGAAGATGCAAGTTCTCATTATTGATGAGGTGAGCATGGTATCAAACTTAATGCTTGCCTTTGTGCATTTAAGAATGCAGCAAATTTTGAAGACAGACTATGACATGTTATTTGGTGGAAAACACGTCATAGTTTTTGGAGATCTTTTGCAACTTACTCCAGTTAAAGGACAACCAGTGTTTAGTACTGTCACACATGAAGACACGAAGAAGTCATTGGGAAGCATCGGAAATACAAATATTTGGTCCTTCTTTGAGTACAAGGAACTTACTACTAATATGAGGCAAGCAAGCGATGAAGAATATGGAAGTATTCTGAAAGATATCAGAATTGGACTACTCACAGAAGTTGGCAAAAAAGAATTACAGAGTCGGCTGCTACATAATTTATTTCCAAAGGAAGAAATAGTTGCAGAGAAGATATACAAGAACATTGCAGAAAACAAAAGTGTCATCTGCTTAATGCCAACTCTACGTGAATGCTCAATATTTAATGAGGAGCTTTTGAAATTGGAAAAGGAAGAGATCAGGAAATTGGAAGCAGTGGACAAAATTGAGGATGGAAGAATTACTGTCACAGTAACAGGCAAACTGAAAAATAAATTGGACTCACTAGAGAAGAACATCTCCAAAACAGCTGGATTAGAAAAAAATCTATATGTTTGCATGAACTGTAGAGTATTTTTAAGAAGAAATTTGGATGTTGAAAAAGGTTTAGTTAATGGAGCTATGGGAAGAGTTGTGGGTTTTATTAATTATCAGAAAAAAGATGGAATTGAATGTTTAAAAATAAAATTTGATCAGATAGAAGAAGTTAAAGATATTTGTCGTTGTACAGTTCGTTTCATGCTTGTGAAAGACTTATATGTACGTCGGAAGCAGTTTCCGTTTTCTCTAGCATATGCTGTAACTATTCACAAGTCTCAAGGATTGACTGTAGATTGTGCATTTGTGAACATTGGTTCAACTGTGTTCAAAGAAGGTATGGCATATGTTGCTTTGTCACGAGTGAAAACATTATCAGGTTTATTCATGATAGACTTTGATGATTCAAAAGTTAGTGCTGATACAAACTGTGTAAAGGAGTATAATAGATTAAGAAGAAGCTATGCTCCTCATTTAGGTCAGTATCCCTTGTTGGAGAAACGTGTAGTTTCTCGTAAAAGAAAAAATGAGAATATCTGTAATGAAGATGTAGAGAAGAGGAAAAAAAAGAGGAGTGATGTAATTGCAAGCAAAAAGAAAAAGGAAAATGAAGAACAGGTTGTAGGATGTCATTTTGAAAATAGCTCTGGTGTCAACTGCTACGCAAATGTAGTGCTGAATGTTGCATTTTATCTGGAAAGTTTGCAAGAGCAGATAATAGTAAATCAGGGAAAAAGATTCTGTTCTGAGCTGAGTCTCCTTTTTCAAAAGCTGAGTAAAGATAAAACTCAAATAGAAAGTGCTACTGAAATTAGAAAACTTTTAGATATATGTTCAGGACGAACACATTTTTCTCAAAATGTACAGCAAGATGCACAGGAATTCTTGATGTATTTTCTTCAGGTACTGGAAGAAGAAGGGGTTCCCATTGAAAATGTATTTGGTCTCTCTTATAAATGGGAACATAGTTGTGAAAACTGTTATAATATATGTGGCTCTAATGTTGATAATGAAAGGTTTATTTATTTGACATTGCCAGACAGTAAAACAGTCACTTTTGCAAAATTAGTTAAAGATGCTAATCATAGCATGAAATGCGGTGAGTGTAAATCTGACATGTTTTCAACATTAATTTTAAACGAATACGGACAGTATGTAATTTTAATGATGCAACGATGTAGAGCTGATGGTTCAAAATTGGATACTTTAATAAAGAAGTTTACAGGACAGCAATTATCAATTTCAGGAAACACTTTTGTAACTGTTGCAATAATTTTCCATGATGGACCTACTGTTACTTCTGGACATTACACAGTTTATCTTAAATGTGAAAAAGGCTGGACACTGTGTAATGATTCCCAATTGATTTTCAAACAACGTTTGCCTTTTGATTTAGCAAATTCCTATCTAATCTTCCTGAAACCTAAATTTTAGAGAAACTTGGCAAGATCTGGACAAAATAATTTTACCATTTTACTGGATTACCATTGGAAATTTCTAAAAAAAAGATTTTTTAAATTATCATTTGGCCTAATGGAAAGATAACCAATTGTAATGTTGACTTTTTTAATTTTTAATGAAACTTTCAAAAACCAATAATTTAGAGATAATCGGTAACATCTGCACAATTTAAATTTTGGAATGTTATTGGAGTGCCATTGGAAATTTTTTCAAAAATGATTTTAAAAATTACTATTTGGCCATGCGGAAAAGTAACCAATTCTATTGTGGACTTATTAAATTATTAAAAAAAAATTCTTGAACCAAAATGTTACAGAGAATCGGTGAGATCTGGACAAATTAAACTTTAGAATTTTATTGGATTACCGTTGGAAATTTAATCCCAAAAAAATTTTAAAATTACTATTTGGCCTAAAGGAAATGGAATCAGATGTATTGTGGAGTTATTTGAGATATAATATTGTGATTATACTTCTGAAACAAAAATATCAGACGGTATTTTAAAGAAATAAGTATTGTTTTTTGATGATATTTTTTTAGAATATTATGCATTTCTGTAATGTTAAGTTTAAGTGAGAAGAGATTCTGGGCTTTTTTAATACAATCTTTGAGATTGTTATTTTTTTTTTGCCCGCTGTTAAATGATGAATGCAATTGCTTTCACAATTTAAAGTGAATGCAATATATTCTGAAAACAGCAAAAATAAGGCAAAAATATTTTTTTAAAAATATGTAAATACGAGTACTGTATTTTAAAATGTTTAAAAAATATTAATACTTTTTTCTTTTTTTTCAGATTGATATAGAAAATTTTCGAAAACTAGAACCATTTTTAAAGCAATTTTTTTTAAAAAAAAACAAATGAATAAATATTTTTTTGAGTGGGTATGGTAAGTCAATAATAATAATTGTAGTGTTTCAAAGTCCTTGTAATGTGATTATTGATTTTTAGTGTTTTTAAAAAAAAAAAAAAAAAAATTACGCGCACCGTACGCGTACGGTAAAAAAAAAAAAAAAAGTTTTTAAAAACATCTATAAAAAAAAGATGAAAGATAAGGTTGGCTCTTAAAAGAGCCGTTGTGTTCATGCAGGGAGAGAGGAAAGAAAGAATGGGAAAATTAGTCTCTGTGACAAGTGTGCTGATCTATTTTGAGGTCCACTAGGGAAACACTGGTCTCCCTATGACAAATTAGATCATGACAAGAGGCACATCGAATATCAACCCTCAGAAATCGAGGGTTAATTTCCAGAGGGCCAGCAAAAGGAGATGCTCCCCCCACAGATGAAGGGCTCACCTGACCTGCAGAAGAAGGAGTCAGCCCTGCAGATGATGGTCCAGGCTGAGCTGCTGTGGATGTGCTTGGTTGACTTTCTGAAGGGTTACCTCCAAAAAGTCGAGCATGTGTCCTTTTGTGTACATCCTTGAGGTGCCTCATCATGGTATGATTCCCAAAGGAATACTTCCTGTCAGGATTACCTCTTGAAAGTACACGCTTACACAGCTTGCAAGTCACTAAGGGTGCATTTACCTTTAGCTGGCCTTCAGGAAAAGTAAAATAATCCCATACATAAGAGGTCTTTTGTTTCCTCGCTCTCTGCCTCAAGGTAGTGCTGCTAGTGCTAGCCTCACTCTCAGAAGAGCTCTGCTGTTCTGCCATCGTATCACAAAGACAACCCAGCTCCTTCTCCTAAGGGATCACAAGCAGAAATGAGGGGAATGGGTGTGGTGTAGGAGAGTTCTAGAACTGAAAGTAGTTTCAACCAATCAAAAGTTGTGTTTCATGATCACATGACCTACCGTACGCTTACGGTACGCTTACGGTGCGCTTACGGCAAAAGTGCGCATGCGCGTAAAAAAGACACGCGCTTGCGCGCATGCGCATAACAGTCACTACCCGACACTTCCGCGTAACGTGCGCGTGTAGCGTACACGCGTACGCGTCCCACGCGGAGTACGCGCGGCTACGCAAATTGCGTAACTATACGCAAACAGCGTAGAAAAATTACGGACATTGCGTACACCGTACGCTTACCGTAAGCTTACGGTACGCGTACTAAAAAAAAAATTAAAAAAAAAGGAAAAAATGTATTGCTTATAAATTTTACCTTTTTATTTTATAAAATATTTTTAAAAAAACATATTATAGAATTTTAAAAATTTAACCACAGTCTTAAAAAAAGGATAGAAAATTTAAAAAAAAATATGTAAAAAAAATAGAAAAAAATACATAACTTAGCATTTAAAAAACCGTACAAATTCACTGAAAAAACCATAGGTTTCACACACGTTATAGTTAGGAATTTGCATTTAAAAAACCTTGCTAATTCCATGAAAAAACCATAGGTTTCACACACGTTATAGTTAGGAATTAGCATTTAAAAAACCTTAGAAATTCAATGAAAAAACCAAAGGTTTCACACACGTTATAGTTAGCTGGACATTTTACTCGTAAAAAACCATTGAAATTCCCCCGTTATAGTTAGTTAAGCTAACTATAACTCGCGCGCCCGCAATGCACTGCTGATGACGTCACATATTACATCACTCATGACATGGTCAGTGACATCACTCATGACATCACTGATGACATCTCAAATGACATCACTGATGACATCATTAATGACATCATCCTTGTGATAGAGTGGCAGACCTCCTCTCACCCTAATATAACTTTTGATACACACATTCATAAATAGAGACTAAACTTTTCAAAACAATGGACATACCAATACCAGTTACAACAACCTCTTCAGTAATTCTAAGATCCACATACACATCCACTCATTCACCAACAGTCCTATACAGTCACTCATACATGTACTCACTCATCATATGTACTCATACACCTATACATCCTGTTACACAATGCCACTCATCCGTAGAGTTACTCACACACATAGTCACTCATGCTAATAAAGAATCAAACATCCATTTACTTGCATATACAGTTATACACACACCACCACACTTACTTCTACAAAAACTTACACATACTTAGTCTTTTAAACAATCACTTATAGAAACACATACTTATTCATACAGGAACTCTTTCAATCTCTCACTCTCACATATACTCACTTATATACACCAATAGTCACATATACTAGTTTAAAACATATGTAGTTACTCATAAAAACACTGTAGAGACAGTCATTCACTCACTAACACACCCATACACACACTCATCCACCCATGCAGTCCTGCACACATACTATCTTCAACACATACAAACAGTAAGTCACTCATTCATGCACCTATGCACTACGTAATACCCCCCATCGAACCATACAGACATCAGACACTTATACTGATACCCAAAAAACCAACTAATAACCTATATAAACACTCATGTAGCTGCTCACCAACCCATGCAGCCACTTATACACAAAGTGAAAGACTGATACATATATATGGTTCGGTGGGGGGTATTACGTAGTGCATAGGTGCATGAATGAGTGACTCACTGTTTGTATGTGTTGAACACAGCATGTGTGCAGGACTGTATGGGTGGATGAATGTGTGTATGGATGTGTTAGTGAGTGAATGACTGTCTCAATAGTGTCTTTATGAATAACTACATATGTTTTAAACTAGTATATGTGACTATTGGTGTATATAAGTGAGTATATGTGAGAGTGAGAGATTGAAAGAGTTCCTGTATGAATAAGTATGTGTTTCTATAAGTGATTGTTTAAAAGACTAAGTATGTGTAAGTTTCCGTAGAAGTAAGTGTGGTGGTGTGTGTATAACTGTATATGCAAGTAAATGTATGTTTGATTCTTTATTAGCATGAGTGACTATGTGTGTGAGTAACTCTATGGATGAGTGGCATTGTGTAACAGTATGTATAGGTGTATGAGTACATATGATGAGTGAGTACATGTATGAGTGACTGTATAGGACTGTTGGTGAATGAGTGTATGTGGATCTTAGAATTACTGAAGAGGTTGTTGTAACTGGTATTGGTATGTCCATTGTTTTGAAAATTTTAGTCTCTATTTTTGAATGTGTGTATCAAAGGTTATATTAGGGTGAGAGGAGGTCTGCCACTCTATCACAAGGATGATGTCATCAGTGATGTCATTTGAGATGTCATCAGTGATGTCATGAGTGATGTCACTGACCATGTCATGAGTGATGTAATATGTGACGTCATCAGCAGTGCATTGCGGGCGCGCGAGTTATAGTTAGCTTAACTAACTATAACGGGGGAATTTCAATGGTTTTTTACGAGTAAAATGTCCAGCTAACTATAACGTGTGTGAAACCTTTGGTTTTTTCATTGAATTTCTAAGGTTTTTTAAATGCTAATTCCTAACTATAACGTGTGTGAAACCTATGGTTTTTTCATTGAATATATATATATATATATATATATATATATATATATATATATATATATATATATATATATATTCACTGAAAAAACCATAAGTTTCATGCATGTTATAGTTAGGAATTGGCATTTAAAAAACCTTAGAAATTCACTGAAAAAACCATAGGTTTCAGGGGTGTTATAGTTAACTGGACATTTCCCTCATACAAAACCCTAGAAATTCCCCCGTTATAGTTAGTTCAGCTAACTATAACTCGCGCACCCCCACAATGCACTGCTGATGACTTCACATATTACATCACTCATGACATGGTCAGTGACATCACTGATGACATCACTGATGACATCTCAAATGACATCACTGATGACATCACTGATGACATCATCCAGTGAGTCTGTGTTTCTGTAAAGTTTTAATATGTTTAATATATATAGGGGAAGGCCTATGGAAGAATGAGTGGGTGCATAAGTGTGTGAATGGATGATTTTCTAGGTGCGTGACTGACTCTATAAGTGAGTCATTAAATGTATCTTACTGCAGACTAGTGACTAAACTGTGTGAATGTCTGTATCTGTCTGTCTGTTGGTATATAAGTGGCTGCATGGTTTTGTGAATAGCTATATGAGTGTCTATATGGGTTATTGATTGGTTGTCTGAGTATCTGTAAGGGTGCCTGAGTGTTTGTGTGGGTAGGGTGTGTGTGCCTCTGTGCATAGATGTGTGAGTGGGTGATTCTATGGGTGCATGGTTTTAAGAGTGCATCTGTGATGGACTGTATGGTTGGGTGAGTGTATGTATGGGTGTGTTAGTGATTGAATGTATATCTCAGTGGTACATGTGTGAGTAACTACATATGTGAAAGGAAGGGTATATGTGTGTAAGAGTATATAACTGGGTATATGTGAGAGTGTGTGATTGTGAGAATGGCTGTATGGATGACTGTGTGCTTGTATTAGTAATTGTATAAGAGCGTAAGAATGTGGTATTATTTTATGAGTAAGTGAACTTGTGTGTGTATAACTGTATAGGTGAGTCAATTGGAGTGTGATTAATTATTTGCATGATTGACTAGGTGTGTGAGTATGTCTATGGATGATTGGCGGTGTCTGAGTGTCTATATAGGTGTATAAAGTCATATGATAGTCCTGTACTGAGTGACTGTAAGTATGAGTGGCTCTACAGGTGAATGAGTGGAGGTGTGTGTAGACCTAAGAGTCAAAGAGTGGGTATGTAATTATTGATATTGGAGTATCTATGGTTTTGAGAATGGCCGTCTGAAATTTTGAGTCGGCTATATTAGGGTGTGAGAAGATGCACTAATTTATTACATGGATGATGTCATCAGTGATGTCATCAGTGATGTCATTTGAGATGTCATCAGTGATGTCATCAGTGATGTCACTGACCATGTCATGAGTGATGTAATATGTGACGTCATCAGCATGTGCATTGCGGGGGCGCGCGAGTTATAGTTAGCTGAACTAACTATAACAGGGGAATTTCTAGGGTTTTGTACGAGGGAAATGTCCAGCTAACTATAACACCCCTGAAACCTCTGTTTTTTTCAATTAATTTCTAAGGTTTTTTAAATGCCAATTCCTAACTATAACGTGCATGAAACCTATGTTTTTTTCAGTGAATTTCAATGGTTTTTAAATGCTAATTCCTATCTATAATTTATCTCTAAAGCTATGATCTTTAATGATTTTCATTGATTTTCTAAATTTTTCAATTTCAGTGTGTCAATTCCTTTATTATGTTTTTTTAAAATACTTTTTATCACCTTTATTTTAACTTTTTTTCTCAATTAATTATTTTAAAAATTAAAACATATTATTTGTTTGTATTGGGTTTTTATAAAATAATTGTTAATGTTTTAATATATATTTTTATATTTTTTTAAATATGTTTTAAACTATATTTGCAAAACTTTATTTGGTATTTTTTTTTCTCTATTTTTTTGGGATCCGCGCACCCTATGCGCACCGTTCTCGATCTCTACGCGAAAGCATCCACGTTGGGTACGTGTTTGGTGCGCGATTGCAATGCGACCGGTACGCGACTCGAAGCCTATACGCGACACGTACGATACACGTTACGCGACGCTTCCGCGCTTCCGCGATGCGTCATATGCGTGTATGACGCGGTGGGTGCGCGAATCCCGCAAAATATTTAACATTTAAAAAATATATATATATGTATTTCATGTGAATATTACTTGAAGACAAACTCTAAACTACTCATAATAGTAATATATTTTTACATCTAATCCTTTTAAATTCAATTTCGCAGATGCGCGCTGGGTGCGTGCTGCGTAAGCGTACGTTGCGCGGATCCCATGTGACCTGAAAAAAAGAGATTTGATTGGTTCATCACACTTCCTGTTCTAACTATTGAAAGACCCCACCCATTTCAATCATTCTTCTTAGACCTTCTTTGGAGGAGCATCTCTCTGCTGAGAAGAACTTTTTTTGGCTAAGTTTAAACTTCAATCTTTTTTGCAAAACAATGGCTTCAGGGCAGGAGGGATCTCCAGCATCTCAACATTCTTCTGGAGATGAATTTCTGGTTGAAGCACCACGCCCGGAAAGATATTCATCCATCGTCTGGATATTTTTTACCTTTCCAGAGGGGCAATCCAAGACCAATGCCACCAAAGTGACATGCAAGATATGTCAAAGAGTGCTCTCCCGTGGCGATCCAGAAAAGAAGTACTCATGTGGTACAGCCAGCATGAAAAAACATCTCAAAATCATATATCCAATAAACCTGGCACGGGAAGAGTGCCGAAGAATGAGAGTTCTTCCTGGACCTTCACAGACATCAGAGCCAAGTACTTCTTGCGTGCATCCATCAGACCAACACCTGGACATCCGTCCTCAGTTTGCCACACTGAAAGTCCTCTGCTTGAAGTGTAATGCAGTGCTATGCTACGGAGAGCAATCTATTGACTTAATTTGCAGGATGCAAGAAAGCCATCATTGTTAGTTTTTTTTTGTTTTTTTCCCTGAAGTTAATTGTTTTGTTCCTCCAGTACTGTTTTTTCCTTTTTTTCTTTTCAAGAAAAAACATTTTTTTTTTTAATTGTTCAAAAACCACAAAAAAATATATAAAAGAAAAAAGAAGAAAAAAGTTCTTCTAAGAACTAACTTACCTGGTTTAAAAAAAGAGCTATATTTGTTTGTTAGTGTGTGAAAGTTTAGATGAATGTATGTGTAGTATGTAATTGACTGAATGAATGCATTAGTAGTGTATGGTGAATGTATAAGTGCAGAACTATGAGGAAGTGCTGCAGCATCACACAGTAACCTCTTTAACTGCAGTGTGCTGTAGTACTTCCGAAGCACAGGGATGCAACATATGTACATAAATATGTTGCAAATCTATGCTTCTCTCTGCACGGCTGCTTAAACTGCAGGCATGTGGTGACACAGGCGCCCTTGCACCATGGTGCAAGGATATTTGTGTCATGTGCTGTTTGTTTTTGTGCAGGAAGACACACCTTCCTGCACAAAATGAGTCAGAAAACACATTTTTCTCCTTCAATGTATGCTGAACATTTTAGCATGCATTGAAGATTTAAAAATGAGGAGAAATGAAAACAATTCTCCTTGTTGTGCTTTCATACACCAATTGGAGAATGGCGCAGCATTCACACATACATCGAGATTTATGATTTCAGTTAAATCTGGAGCTGTGTATTGTTCTATGAGTATTCAGTGCAATCATGCACAACAACACTTATAGAACACCCTTTCAACGCAAAGTGATGTGTATGATGAAGTTGTATTTACATGGAGTAGAAAAAGTACACAGAGTGCCTTTTCCTCTCTTTGTAAATATGAAAGAGTGTCTTGCGCAATAATTATGTTACAAAAAGTGACATATTTCTGTTTTTAAAATTGCTTGCGAATGATAGAAGGTAAGCACAGAGTTTTGTCTGCAAAGATGCTCAAAGAAGAATGATTGCAATGATTGCGGTCCTTCAAGAGGTACAATGAGAAATATTATGAACCACTCAAATCTGTTTTTTTGGAGGTCACATGATATCCGATAAAAGAGAGATTTCAAAACTACATAGGTGTAAACAGAGTGTTTTTAAAAAGGTGTTCAAACTTTGTAGCTTCTTGCAGATCTCCCCATTCTGCATATTAATACTTAATAATTAATACATTCACAGTAATAGAAATTAAAAATGGTATACATTTTTTTCAGATTTGTTTTGCAATGTAAATTGATGTAAATTGCTTATTTTAAAATTAGGATCTGTGAATAGAAAAGAAAAAATAGTTATAACATGTAATAATACATTTTTTACAACACAGCATAATTTAAACAAAGTAATTTGTTTGCCTTTTTTGCTGTTCTCAGAATATTTTGAATTTCACTAGAAATAGTGACTTCAATCGTACTCATCACTTAACAGCGGGCAAAAAACAAAAACAATCTAAAAGATTGTTTAAAAAAAAACAACATGCTATTCTCAGTAAAATACCAGAAAATACAAATCACACATATATGAAATGCTTATGGCTAACAAAATTTTTTAACTTTAACTTATAAAAACTGTAAAGGTTGTCGCTTTAAAATATTCACCGAGTCAATGAGCACGAAAAAGTCCATAATTCAAACATATACCTTTCCTTGAGGCCAAATGGTATTTTTGCACTCCTTTTTATGTAAATTGTCAAATGGCAATCCTATTAAATTATAATAATAAATTCCTCAGAGAATGAATTATCTTCCTTAAACTTTGACTTTAAAAATATTAGGTATGAATTTGGTAATTCCCTAGGCAAACGTTGTTTGAAAACCAACTGGGAATCATTACAAAGTGTCCTGCCTTTGTCACATTTTAGATAGGCAGTGTAATGTCCATATGTGGTGGAAGGACCATCATGGAAATTTATTGCAATTGCTACAAAAGTCCTTCCTGATATTGATAGTTGTGTTGCTACAAACTGCTTTATTAAAGTATCCAATTTTCTTCCATCAGCTGTACAACGTTGCATCATTAAAATTATGTATTGTCCATATTTTGTTAAAAATAATGTGGATAACATTTCTGATTTACATTGGCTACACTCCATGTTTTGATTTGCACCTTTAACTAATTTATTGAAAGACACTGATTTACAGTCTGGTAATGTTAAATACAGTAATCTTTCAGTGTCTACATTAGTGGTACATGTATACATGCAATTTTCACAATGATGTTCCCATTTGTAAGAAAGGCCAAAAATATTTTCTATTTCTACACCTTCATTTTCAAAAATGGTAAGCATATACATTAAAAATTCCTGAGCATCTTGTTGGATATTTTGTGTAAATTGTGTAGAACCAGAACACACATCCAAAAGATTACGAACATCTGAAACAGATTGTATTTTACTTGTATCTGTTGTCAATTTTATCATAAACAGAATGCAACAGAGAACAAAATCTTTTTTGCTGATTCTGCATAATTTGTTCTTGCAAACCTTCAAGATAAAAAACAACATTGACCACTACATTAGCATAGCAGTTTACACCTGAACTATTTTCAAACTGATAACCAACAATCTCTTCAACAGTGTCCAATTTCTTTTTACTTGCAACATTATCTTGTTATTTTCCCTTCTCGACACCTTCAGAACATATATTCTCAAACCTTCTTTTTCGACCAACCATACACTTTTCAAATACAGGATATTGACCTAAATTCGGAGCATACACCCTTCTTAACCTATTATACTCTTTTACACAGTTTGCATCTGCAGTAACCTTTGTCTCATCAAAATCAATCAAAAACAAACCAGATAATGTTCTGACTCGCGACAAAGCACCATATGCCATACCCTCTTTAAATACAGTAGATCCAATGTTCACCAATGCACTGTCTACACTTAATCCTTGAGATTTATGAATAGTCACTGCATATGCCAGAGAAAATGAAAATTGTTTCCTACGGACATATAAATCTTTAACAAGCAAAAAACGAACTGAACAACAACCAATTTCTTTAACTTCTTCAATCTGATCAAATTTAATATTTAAAAATTCAATTCCTTCTTTTTTCTGATAATTAACAAAATCCACCACTTAACCCATTGCGCCATTAACTAACCCTTTTTCTACATCCAAATTACGCCTTAAAATTACCCAACAGTTTTAGATATTTTTTTTTCTAAAGAATCCAGTTTTGTTTTCAACTTTCCCGTCAAAATAATAGTGATTCCTTCATGCTCTATTTTATCGATGGCTTCCATTTTTATAATTTCTTCATTTTCCAGTTTCAATAGATCTTCGTTGAATATGGAACACTCGCGCAGTGTTGGCATTAAACAGATCACTGATTTATTTTCAGCAATTTTCATGTACACTTTTGCAGGAACTACATTTTCATTTGCAAACACATTGCAAAGTAATCGACTCTCCAAAGCTTGTTTGCCATGTTTTGTAAGAATTCCAATTCTTAAATCTTGAAGAACACTTCCATATTCAGCATCATTTGCCTGTCGCATATTTGTTGTCAGTTCTTTGTATTCAAAATTAGTCCAAATATTCACATTACCAACACTACCAAGAGACTTTCTGGTATCTTCATGTGCAAGTGTTTTAAATACCGGTTGTCCTTTTACAGGAGTCAGTTGCAATAGATCTCCAAAAACTATGAATTGTGTTTTCCTCCAAATAACACGTCATACTCTGTTTTAAGAATTTGCTGCATTCTTAAATGAACAAAGGCAAGCATCAAGTTTGAGACCATGCTCACCTCATCAATAATGAGAAGTTTCATTTTCTTCAGCACTCTTGAAACTTCACAACAAGCTTCTCCAGATAGCTTGTGGTATTCCAATTTGTTCTCATGCTCCACTGGCAGCATTAGTAAACGATGTAAAGTAATTCCTTTAATATTATGTGCTGCCAACCCAGCTGGAGCAGTGACAACAAAAGACAAATGCGACTCAGTTGTTTTCTGCAGATAACTTGTAATTACTTTAATTAAGAAACGTTTTCCTGTTCCAGCTTGACCACTCACATACATTCGGATAGGTTGAAATGATGTACATGAGCACCCTTTCTTTTCATGAAGTAATCCATGGTCAATCTGCTCTTTCACGTCTTCATATATTTGTTTCTGTTCAACATTTGGGTGCCAATTACGATCCTGTAAAAAATTTCCCCGTACGACTCGTATCCGGTCTTTTTACCGTACGAATCGTACAAGTGCCGTACAAACTGCCAACTACGATTCGCGTGGGAAAAAGACCATACGAATCGCATTGGGAATTATTCCTCACACGTCCTCGGGTCGGAAAATGTGTCCGACACGTCCTCGGACGATTTACCGTACAAATGTGAAAAGTGAAGTCCGACCGCGGAAGTACGATCCATCCCGTGCGTCCGATGTTACAACCGTATGGAAAAAACACCATCCGCACCAAACTCACATAGCAACCATGGAGACATGTGCCCGCATACGCGCCCAACACTCCCCCCAGCCCTCCTATGTACGAGTCGAATCCCTACCTGCGTACGTATGGAGCGTAACCCCACCCCAACCGTGTATGTACAGACCGTACCCCCACCCCAACCGTGTATGTACGACCTGTACCCTCACCCGCGTACGTATGGAGCGTACCCCCACCCCAACAGTGTATGTACGACCCATACCCTCACCCGCGTATGTATGGAGCGCACCCCCACCCCAACCGTGTATGTACGGACCGTACCCCCACCCCAACCGTGTATGTACGACCCGTACCCTCACCCGCGTATGCATGGAGCGTACCCCCACCCCAACAGTGTATGTACGGACCGTACCCCCACCCCAACCGTGTATGTACGACCCGTACCCTCACCCGCGTACGTATAGATCGTACCCCCACTCCAACCGTGTATGTATGGACCGTACCCCCACCCCAACCGTGTATGTACGACCCGTACCCTCACCCGCGTACGTATGGAGTGTACCCCCACCCCAACAGTGTATGTACAACCCGTACCCTCACCCGCGTATGTATGGAGCGCACCCCCACCCCAACCGTGTATGTACGGACCGTACCCCCACCCCAACCGTGTATGTACGACCCGTACCCTCACCCGCGTATGTATGGAGCGCACCCCCACCCCAACCATGTATGTACAGACCGCCACCCCAACCGTGTATGTACGACCCATACCCTCACCCACGTATGTATGGAGCGTACCCCCACCCCAACGGTGTATGTACGACCCGTACCCCCACCCCAACCGTGCATGTACGGACCGTACCCCCACCCCAACCGTGTATGTACAACACGTACCCTCACCTGCGTACGTATGGAGCATACCCCCACCCCAACAGTGTATGTACGACCCGTACCCTCACCCGCGTACGTATGGAGCGCACCCCCACCCCAACCGTGTATGTACGGACCGTACCCCCACCCCAACCGTGTATATACGACCCGTACCCTCACCCGCGTATGCATGGAGCGTACCCCCACCCCAACCATGTATGTACGGACCGTACCCCCACCCCAACCGTGTATGTACAACCCGTACCATCACCTGCGTACGTATGGAGCGCACCCCCACCCCAACTGTGTATGTACGGACCGTACCCCCACCCCAACCGTGCATGTACGGACCGTATCCCCACCCCAACCGTGTATATACGACACGTACCCTCACCCGCGTACGTATGGAGCGTACCCCCACCCCAACATTCTAAGTACGGAGCGCACCCCAGGCCCCAACACCAGCACCTTCACACAACATCGCGCATGTACGAGTCGTACAAAGCCAGACACAAGGACAGCACTGTACAACAAAATTGCCGAAGTACACACCGTACACACGCTAAAAACGCACGTACACAACCAGGACAAAGCAAAACAACACAAGAATACACCATTCGAATGGCACAAAGCCACAAAACATGTCCAACAAGCACAAAAACAACACATTCACTGACCTGCAACTGCCAAAATCCAAAACAGAGGCCCAAAACACAACCACTCCTGATAACACACCCACCCAAACTTCAAACACAGCCACATCCACCAATGGACCAATAAAAAGGGCCCACACACACAAACCATGAGCCTTTGCAACAGACTCACTGCTGCCAGACCCCACAGACAACCTACAGCACCATACTTGAACCTTTACTACACCTTACACTTGCACACCTTCACACACACACCTTCACAAACACCCCCTCATCACATTCACACACACACCTGCACAACCACACCCACACACTCACAACCATCCACACCCCCCCCCACAACCATCCACAACCACACCCCTCACCATGCCCACTAACAAGAATCCAAAGTTCACTAGCCGAGAGTTGGAGGTCCTTGTCGACGAAATCCTCAGAGTCGAGCCACACCTCTTTGGAACATTGGTCAGACAGACCAGCATGTCCGAAAAAACAGCCATGTGGCAGAGGATTGTCGATGCTGTGAATGCTGTTGCGGCCACCAGAAGGACCAGGCATGAATGCCAAGCCAGGTGGTACGATCTGCGGGGGAGGGTCCGAGCCAAAATGACCGACGACCACAACCAGGCCAACGTCACTGGAGGAGGGCCGCCCCGCAGACCCGTACACTACCATCCCTGGGAGGAAAGGGTGATCGCCATACTGCCGGTGGTGTCAGTGGACGGATTAGAAGGACTCCGAGACCCGGGTGAGTACACAAACAACTCACATCACATGGGGGAACGTCATCCACAACCAAACTCACAAACAGGCACACAACCACCCCAAGCTATCGCATGACTCAACCACACTCCATGAACACGCACATGCCACTGGCGCCACCATGCCCCATGCACCCAGCTGGACAATGCAAAGTCACAGGCCACAGAAAACACCAACACAAGACACGGTAACCCGGATGGCGGGAGTGTGGGCCCCAAAAATCACATAGTGCAACTCAGAAGCAGACAACAATGCCCCCTGCCCATATGGCCTAGGTCACAGCTAGACAAACAGTGTGTCCCCACACAGGAAAGACTTGCCAGCAAATGGCGGACGCCTTGCATTAACACATGGGGGTGACGGCACGTTTTTGCACATGACAGCAGCTAATGAACAGCCAACACTGTGAAAGAGTGGCAGCACACACCACCACAGCAGCAGCGCAGACACAGACACTACACCCAATGGGTGCCTGGAGATCAGAAACAAACTCACATCAACAAGCCAAGGGGCATTCAAAGATCTGCTAAAAGTGTGTGCCTAGGAAGCTGGGCTGAGGTGACAGAGGGTGACACACAGAGGGAGGGAGAGGGGGAGAGAGAGGGAGGGAGACACAGGGAGATGGACAGAGGGAGGAGGCTGACACACAGAGGGAGGGAGAGGGGGACAGAGAGGGAGTGAGAAAGGGACACACAGGGAGACCAATTCAGCCTTGGGGGTGTGGGAATGTCTGCTCGTCAGCAGGTGGACTGCGTGCATGTAGACAAGGGTAGCCAGTGCCTGAACCCCCCTCTTCTCCATGGCAAAACACAGGGCCATGTCTCAACCTGTGCACGAGCACAACGCCAGCTACCTGCATCATAGAAGTGTGTGGAACAACTCCATGTGCCCACGTACAGTGCAACACGGAAGGCGCCAATGCATGGCTCGCCACACCTGCTCACTCCACTGCTGACTGCAGTCACAATTGACGCAGCAAGTAAGACTGTGCCACACATAGGTAAAGTTGCAAAAGCTGTGGCCAACGGACATACCCATGCACAAGTGCACTGTGAGTGGAATGCAAGACATATCCAAATTCCCAGAGGAAATGTGCCAACTTAGGAACGAATGAAACATGGATGTTGCATGGAACAAAATTAACATTGTCTCTCTCACACACAGGTCAACGTCGTGGATCACCCCCCAACACTGGGGGGGAAGACTCACAGGACCCGGCTCAGCGGGATGACGGACCCACCGGCAGCGACGACTCTCACGACGAACCCGACCCCGACCAACCTGGCCCCTCTGGTGTCCAACCACCTGCAGCACCTGCATCAGGTACAACTGGGCCAACCACCACCCCCACTCCTGCCACATCCCAGGAGACACCCAGGATCCCTGCCCCACCACCACAATGCAGCCAGGCTGGCCAGGAGGGACACGGTGTACCGGGCACCCAGGAGGAGGCAGGCGACAACGCCAATGCCACCCCTCAGGGGTCCCGGAGACCCGATGTGCCCACAAGTGCAGGCCAGGTGCAAGTGGGCAGGGGTGGTGGGAGTGGAGGACGCCGGAGGCGCGAGCCTGACCGGTTGGCTGCGGAACCGGTATATTCCCATGTCAGAAACATCCTGGACACATACCGGCAGGACACCACGGGCATGGCCCAGGTTGTGTCCATCCTCGAGGAGATCAAGACCCAGCAGGCCCAGCAACATGCGGAGCAACATGCCTGTCTACTGCGACACCAAGGGCAGATGGAGGACAGACAGGCTGAGCTCGTGACGGTGTTCACGGGAATTCACAGTACACTCCGTCGGATAGCCGACAACATGGGCAACCCTCCCTGTGCCAGCATGCGTAGAACATCACCACCCACAGGGAGGGATGAGGAGGAGACATCCGACGGAGCATCCCAAACATCGTCACGGCCTGATTCTGAGGGTCCCCGCAGAAGGGCGGGTCGTCCACGGAAAAGACCGTGAGGGTCAGCGCAACAGCACCATCTCCCAGGACACCTGGCCTGGCACCTGGCCCACTGGACCAACAGCAGCACAGCAGCAAATGACATTCTCTGCCACATGGACTTGCTGGTCACTGTCTGACCAATGTTGGCAAAGACTGTGGCATGGACTCTGAGGATTTCCAATGGCAAGGACACCAACTCCCCTAGTGAACTTTGGATTCCACACACCCGGAAAGCCCCTCATGTCATACCCCCCCCACGTACCCCAACCAAAATAAAAAGTTACACCATAAAGAGAAGATGCCCACATTTTGCATTAATACCTTACATGTGTCTTGTAAAGTCTAACCATGCCTGAGTTCTCATTTGACTTCAACCATCCACACCCTGGGGCCTGAGTCTGGTACAGGACACACATGGGTCACATTGTATTAGGCAAGACAGACATGGAGCACCATACACACCCGTGATGGGCCCAACCAGCTGAGGGGGTGGCCGCACAACCGTGCCGACAGACATATTGAGTACAGCGACAGCCATGCGCAGAGGTCAGGGATCATGTGGAGTGTCCTGTGGGGCACCCAGGTATGTGTGGACAGGTTGCAGAACCATGTCCTGCAAGCTTGAGTCAGGTGGATGCAGAGAATGGTGGCCTGGCCAACGTTGGTTGCATGGGGATGGCACATGTCACAATACCCACACAGTCATGGACATCATGCACAATACACAGTCTAATCCCACACACACAGCTAGCATCTTGCTACTCTACACATAGACACATAGCCACTATCAAGGAAAACCATGCCAGACATGCCGGATGCACCGTGGCAACACACCAGCATTGACTGAGAAGAGGCACCTTGGAGGCATAGGGACACCTTTATTATTCATGTATTCAGGAATGCAGAGGCAACTCGGAGTACACATGAACAGGTCATGTGGAGTAACATGTGGGTCCAACACTGGAACCCCCCTTCTGCAGCACAAATGTGTGATAGCCATGGAACTGGCACACAAGTGTCGGCTAACAGCTAAACACCCCCTGCTGCTCACGGAGAGGCTGCCATACACCATTGATCCTCTGATGTGGAAGTCCCACACCATGTCAAGCCAATGCAAACCGTATGTGTCCGAGGGCAGTGTAACACACATTGATGCCATCATCACAATCCACAATCCCATAACAGATGACTGTCAACAAGTCTGACCATCTATTCAGGTGTACCCAGCTGCATGTCATGTGTCCCATGGTGATGCGACATGTCTGCAGAGGAACCAAACATCGACAGGGGTAGTGTGCACACATCGTAAATAACTGCCACACCCAATACACCCCTGATGCATCCCTTAACCTAAGGAGACTTCCAAACTTGTCCGTGCGTGTAACGCTGAGTCAGCACACGATGACGTGTCCATGAGGAATAGCAGTGCCACAACAATGCAACCAGCAGACGGCATGCGCAAGTACCTGGGGATGAGAGACACACAAGAAGTCAGCCACAAAAAGCACAGCCACTTGCATGTGCATGTACTCGACACATGTAAGGATGACAACATGCTAGGTCACAATTATGACTGGGGAAATACACTCATCACTGGCACCATCACTCCAGTGACACATCCACACACACCTCTGACTCACGTGCCATACATGCAGATGGACACACACATCGCAACACATGCCACAAGGGGACCAATGCGTGCACACACAGACACTGGTACTCACCACTAAGCAAAGAAGTCGCATATGAGCCGACTCCGGATGTCCTCTTGCGGAACCACATCCTCCACATCACTAGCCCCATTGCCAAGCCCTTCGTCCTCCACGGGTGGATGGTCCTGATCATCTTGATCCAGGATGAGTGGCACAGCTTTCTCAACTGCCATGTTGTGCAGCATGCAGCAGACCATGAAGATTTTGCAGACCTTCGCCGGGGCATATGGGAGGGCGCCGCCGGTCTTGTGGAGGCATCTGAATCGGCTCTTCAGGAGGCCAAATGTCCTCTCTATCACTCGCCTTGTCCGGCCATGGGCAGTGTTGTAGTGGAGCTGGGCCGGCGTGATGGGGTCGCGGAGAGGTGTGATCAGCCATGGCATGTTGGGATAGCCAGCGTCCCCTACATGGAAACCACATGGACATAAGTAGGACAGGAGAAGCGGTCGTGCTGGAAGTCTACGCAAAATACAGGACAGAGAGTGTACCCACCAACAACACATGCTCGTTCGTTGCGCAGCTGCGTCATCATTTCAGGCACCCTTCTACGCCTCATGATGTAGGCATCGTGCGCTGATCCTGGAAAACGAGCACAGACATGTGAAATCACCATGTTGGACAGACACACCACAAGGGCATTGATGGAGTGATAGTGCTTGCGATTCCTGTACGCTACCTCCTGTGCCTGTGGTGGTACCAAAGCCACATGTGTCCCATCTATGGACCCAATGACATGGGGCATCCCTTCCAGGGCATAGAATCCACGCTTGACCCCAGTCAACATTTCAGGAGTTGGGAAATGGATGAACTCATCCAGGTGAAGCAACATGGCCTCTAAGAAATCATGCAGCACACGGCTGAACATGCTCTGGGACATGCCACCAACATGAGCTATGGTATATTGAAAGGTACCCGTGGCAAGAAAATGTAGGGCTGCCATTACCTTCAGCTTGGGTGTCAGTGCCGTAGGATACCTGTGCAGCGGTTGCAGGTGTGGTGCCAGCCTCGCCGTCAACTCCTCAATCAACGGTTGGGGGAAGCGGTAGCACCGGATACAGTCATTCTCCCGCATGTCAGCCAAGTCCGGAATTGGTCGGGGAAGAGGCGGCGCTCTGCAGTAATTTGGAAGTGACAAGGAAGAGTGAGTGCACTACAACAACAATTTATTTGTACTGAGCACATGTTAATCTGTCAATACACATATGCGACATACGGAGTCAGGTATTTGCCACATGCCCTGGACACGTATGGCTGCCAGGTGACACTCCTACCAAGACCCAGCTACACACGGAGATTGTGAACCTCCACATGCCATGGCATGGGATTAGCTGTGTCCCAGTGTAAGTGAACAGCCAGACGCAACACAGGAGTGACATACATCAACACATCAGCAGAAGTAGGATGTCGATTTCAGAGACTGGTAGAGGAACACTAGAGCCACAGGTCACATGACATGACACTAGGACAGCCCACACACCTTGCCAATAAGGTGTACATGTAATGACTCAACACACATTCATTGAGAGGATGCAGACATGTCCTTGTGACGCTACTCCGTGTCCCATGCATACATACGCACCTCACATCCGATACCACATGTGGCCTGGTGTGCGTAACAGTGTGCCATGTCCATCTACACACAGACACATGTTGGTTGCTGCAACAGCTGATGCTTTTGAGGGAGCACCCACATCAAGCTAATGGGAACACCCCACACATACATGACATAGACACATCGTGCACCGTGTGTAGTCACATGTCTGGTGTGGTAACCCCTGTAGCGGGCATCAGGGGACACTTGCGTGTGTTGTTGACTGTGCCATGCCAGTGACGCTCATCCCAAGTGTGCAGTACGACATGCACACATGTCAAAGGAGTTAAGGGCATGCCTGGCACACATTGCACCGTCACACATGACATCTGTACACATCTCATCATACATCTGGTGCCTTCTCGACTCAGGAGTAATGTGCCACATCACAGCCTTTCACACCTGTGCCCCACACATGTAGTACTGCCCAGACAATGCCTTGATGTCCATCCATGGACAAGTATGTCAGCCCTATTCCTTCCTGTGTGCTGCCTGTCACCACTGTGATGTGTGAAAGGCACCGTACATTCGGTCAGAGGGCCTGTGTACGTTCCCTATCACTATGGGAGTGCTGCCGTATGTGTACCCATAGTGATAGCGAGCGTACGCACGCGTGTACGATCCGTACCACTATGGGTGTGCTCGCGTATGCGTACCCATAGTGATAGTGAGCGTACAGGCGTGTGTACGGTCCGTACCACTATGGGTACGCATACGCGAGAACACCCATAGTGATAGTGAGCGTACAGGCGTGTGTACGGTCCGTACCACTATAGGTACGCATATGCAAGAACACCTATAGTGATAGTGCGCGTACAGGCGTGTGTACGGTCCGTACCACTATGGGTACGCATACGCGAGAACACCCATAGTGATAGTGAGCGTACAGGCGTGTGTATGGTCCGTACCACTATGGGTACGCATACGCGAGAACACCCATAGTGATAGTGAGCGTACAGGCGTGTGTACGGTCCGTACCACTATGGTGCACACCCATAGTGATACGGACCGTACACACGCCTGTACAGGCCGTTGCTATGCTTTTGGGGTGCCCTAGGGCCCTGGTACGCACCGTACATGTGTGTGAACCTCCAAATTACATAGGGGACACATGAGGGACAAGTATAAAGGCCTACATGCATGCTGGTTGTCATGGAGACCAAGTTTAAAGTTTGAATTTTTTTCAGCAGGTGCACAGCAGAAGTCAGTTTGAATAAATCTACTTTGTTGCAATGTGGTTCTGGCGTTGACATCATGCTCAAGAAAAAAACACAATCAGAACACACTGACTGTGCTAGGTTTGAAGGGATTGGAGGAAACATAGGATGCAAATGTGAGTGTCCAATCACTCTGTACTCCTGTGCATGAAACAGGCCAGCAAGGCAGATATAAGGCAGCCAGGTCCCATGAGGGAGCACTTGCCTGCACATCTTTGGATTCTACGACCCAGCTTTTGCTACTGATTCCCTGGAACCATGTCAAGGTATGTGGAGAGGTCACAGCCTTTCACCCTGGAGGAGAACCTGGCATTGCTGGATGTGATCCTCCCACAGTACCCCCTGCTGTATGGGCGACCAGGGTATCAGGTGAGTGCAGAGTCTACTAGCACAGACTGTGTCCCTTGTTTGTGTTGGACCCGGCCTCGTAGAATGGCCCTCCGTGCCCCCGCACCACCGAAACCTGGTACATACAGCCCAAGCCCCCGGCCCCGCCGAACCTCCCCACCAGGACACACGCACCGACCCGGACATCCCCGTCCCTGGCCTCTCCCCTTTCGGCCACCCCGGGCCCGCGTGCCCACTTCATGCACCAAGATGGCCACCCGGCCCCAGCGCGACCCGGGCATAGAGGCGCCACTCCGGCTGGAGGACATCCCGCTTCCAGCGGATGAGAGAGGGAGGAGCAGTTTCTATCGCACCTCTGAACTCCCCCGGGACGATGGGTTTCGATCGGCCCTCCGGCCTCCCTGAGGGCTGGCTCCACGCCTGCTGGGTGTCTGGGACTCCTCCCGACCCGGCCCTGAAAGAATCAAAAGACTATAGCAGGAAATCCCGACAAGCGACCCCCAGGTGACAAGACCCCTGCCTGCACAGACTCCGGACATCAAAGAGGGGTCGAACTATAACAAGGGGTGCTCTGGGGCTGTCCGGAGATTCGACGCTGGAACAACGAGAGCCTGCTGACGTGGTCGCGGCTCCTGGAACTGGAACTTGTACCTGAGCCCTGCTGAGTGACTCGCGGCTCCCTGAAGATCGTAAGACCTCCGAACTTGTACCTGAGCCCTGCTGAGTGACTCGCGGCTCCCTGAAGATCGTAAGACCTCTGAACTTGTACCTGAGCCCTGCTGAGTGACTCGCGGCTCCCTGAAGATCGTAAGACCTCCGAACTTGTACCTGAGCCCTGCTGAGTGACTCGCGGCTCCCTTAAGATCGTAAGACCTCCGAACTTGTACCTGAGCCCGCTGAGTGACTCGCGGCTTCCACAGACTCCACCGGTCCCGCCGGACCCCACGACAACCAGCCTACCCCCCAGCTCGAGGATTGTGAGCTGTGCGCCGGGTACGTCCCTCCTTTGAACCGTTACCAGAGACAGTCCCGCTACCCCCTACCTTTCCGAGACTCTTGAGCCCGTGCTCACCTTGTACATATTTGCAGTGATACCTGTTTGATAAAACTTGTTCTGAGAATACCCAGTGTGGTCCCTCTGTGTCGTGTGGTGCCAGAAGTACGATCCTAGTTGCGAGAGTCCTTCTCCTGGGGAATCTCCCGCCAGTGCCCGGCTACGATACTTTGAGGGTGGGTCTCAGGGTAGTCAGGACCCCTTTCCGG
The DNA here is from genome assembly GCF_964204655.1 of Triturus cristatus. Classification (NCBI taxonomy): domain Eukaryota; kingdom Metazoa; phylum Chordata; class Amphibia; order Caudata; family Salamandridae; genus Triturus; species Triturus cristatus. The sequence continues at coordinate 1,015,088,665 of NC_140579.1, read as the reverse complement.
GCTCCTCTGAGGTCGCCGTCTAACATTGGTGGCAAGCGACGGGATTCGGGCCCATCACCTAGAGATCGTACAGTAAACGACGGACGCACGACCAACAAAGATGGCAGAAGGAAGCGCCATGAGCTCCGCAGAAACCAACGCCAACAGAGTGTTCCAGGTGGAGCATCTGGAAGAATACACACACAAAGAGCTAAAACAATTTTGCAAAGAACTTAAAATCGCTACCACTGGCCTCAACACTAAGGAAGACTTGCAGAAAGCACTGAAAACTTGGGTGGAGACCGGGGCCTCCCGCCCGGAAGGCACGGGGGAGCGCCCCGACGAAGCCGAACCCCCCCAAAGTGAAAGCAGTAGCAATCAGGTGCGAGGCATCGTACCAGACGGGGGCCTATCCCCGGAAGAGCTCGCGGACAGAGAGAGAAGCCGCAGTCATGAACTCGAGTTAGCCAAACTCAAAATCGAGGGCGAATTGAAGTTAGCGGAGAAGAAGCTAGCAGTAGAGCAAATGCGTGTACAAGGCGAACTGGAAGAAAAGAAGCTCCAACAGGAGAACGAAGGAAGAAAGCTCCAACTGGAGCACGAACGGAGCTTAAAGGAACTCGAGCTCAAGGCCCGAAATGAGGACGGGAGGCCCTCGGGGAACCGAGAGACGGCCCCCCCAGCGGAACAGAAGGTCCACATCCCCAAGGATGTGGTCAAAGAATATTATAAAAACGATGACATTCAGCAATGGTTTCGGGCCTACGAGGTCGCCATGACCTCCCATCGGATTCCACAGAAGGACTGGGGGGCGGGGTTGTGGGGACGGTTTCTGAGCGAAGGAAGGGACACCCTGCTCGACCTACCCCTCTCCCTCCAGACCTCCTACAGCCACATGAAAGAGGCTCTCCTCACAAGATACGGCCTCACCCCAGAAATGTACCGCCAACGGTTCCGGGACTGCAGGAAGATCCCGGGCACCACCTGGGTGGAGTATGTAAACTTTTTTAGTCGGGCCTTCGATGGGTGGGTCAAGGGCAGCAAAGTCACCACCCTTGCCGAACTCACTGACCTCATGTTATGGGAACATCTGGCTGCGAACTGCTTCGTAGAGCTACGTCAACATCTGCTGGATAGCAAGCTCACAGATCCCCGGAAGCTGGCCGTGGAGGCCGACCGCTGGACCAACACCCGGGTCTCCCGGGGCATGGTAGGAGAGTACCCCCGAACCAGTCAGGGACCACCCCGCCAGAGAGGGGGAGGGAACCCAGGAGGGCCGAGGGAGTCCCAGCCTAGCACCCCGAAGACACCACCTCCACCTTTCCCGGCGCCCCCCCCACCAGTAACAGGGCCCCCTGGGAGACGGGGACACCGGGTGACCGTCACATGTTTCCGCTGCCAGAAACCCGGGCACTACGCCAATGACCCAGAGTGCCCCATGGCCACCCAAGTCACCCCTGCGAGACAGATAGCCAACGTGGCCCTAGGGGAGGAGGTTGAGGAAGCCGAGGAGTGGGAACCAGCCGCGATGGCCCTAGTATCCCTGGGAGATAGGGAAATGATCCCTGGTAGCCTCCTACCGTCCAACACACAGAAATATGGGCAGCTCGTCAAGATCAATGGCCACCAGGTAGAGGCCCTGCGGGACACCGGGGCCAGTATCACCGGTGTCCTCAGGCACCTAGTTCCCGAGGAGCAGATCCTCCCCAATGTCTTTTGCCCCGTGATATCTGCAGACAATAGGGAAAGTATGTGTCAGGTGGCCCTGGTACCATTTGAGTGGGGAGGGGTGATAGGTAAACTCAAGGTGGCCGTAAGAACCTCCCAGCCGGTCGACTGCCTCTTAGGGAACGACCTGGAGAGTTCTCCCTGGAAGCACGTAGAGCGCAAGGCCCACCTAGGAATGATGGGACTCCCCGAGTGGGTGTGTGCCACCACCCGATCTATGACAGCCCGACTCACTCCCCGGAGAGAAATCGAGAGCACCCCGGTCGAAGTAGCCAGCACCGTCCCCGCCGAGGGTCCTCCCGTTCCCCCATCGGAAGGGTCCGTCGCCAGCGACGAACCCGCACCATCCGACCCCGCCCCGGTCCCCGAGTTGGGGGATCTACCCGAGTTGGCCCATTGGCGCCACGAGGGCGGGCCCACCCGAGAAGAATTTTGCCAGGAACAAGCCACCTGTCCTTCCCTGGTCGGGCTGCGGCGCCAGGCCGAGGGCCAAGCCGCAGGTGACCAGACCGGAACGCACCGAATCTATTGGGAGAATAACGTCCTGTATAGTGAGCAGAAATCAGTGGAGCTGGGATCCGGACGGGTACTGGTGGTACCTCTCCGCTTCCGGGATTTCCTCCTGGGCTTAGCCCACGATGTCCCCCTCGCCGGTCACCTGGGTCAGGACAAGACCTACAGCCGTCTCGTGACCCATTTTTATTGGCCTAAGATGAAAGCAGCGGTAGAGGCCCACTGCAAGTCCTGCCCCACGTGCCAAGCCAGTGGGAAGAGTGGGGGGAAGCGCAAGGCTCCCCTCCAACCCTTCCCGGTCGTCAGTACCCCCTTCGAACGAGTCGGGATCGACATCGTGGGGCCACTGGACCCCCCCACCTCCCAAGGTCACCGGTTCATCTTGGTCCTAGTGGACCACGCCACCCGCTACCCAGAGGCTATTCCCCTGCGCACCATTACGGCCCCCGTGGTGGGCCGGGCCCTGATGGGGATCTTCTCCAGGGTGGGTTTCCCTCGCGAGGTCGTGAGCGATCGCGGCACTAATTTTATATCCAGGTATATGACGTCCCTATGGCAACAATGTGGGGTGTCCTATAAGTTCACCACCCCGTACCATCCCCAAGGGAACGGCCTAGTAGAGAGGTTTAATAGGACTTTGAAAGGGATGATCGCTGGCCTAGAAGAGCCCCTCCGGCGTAAGTGGGACGTCCTGCTCCCCTGCCTCTTGTTCGCTTACCGGGAGGTCCCCCAGAAGTCCTTAGGGTTCAGCCCGTTTGAATTACTCTATGGGCACCCCGTCCGAGGTCCCCTCAGTTTAGTTAAGGAAGGGTGGGAGGCAGCACCCCAGACCACCCCCCGAGAGGTGTTCCAATATGTCCTGGCCCTCCGGAACCAGACCAGGAGGTTCCGAGAACTGGCCGAGGCCAACCTGGAGGCGAGTCAAGAAGAAATGAAGCGCTGGTACGACCAGAATGCTACTCTGGTCGAGTTCCAGCCGGGCCAGCAGGTGTGGGTCATGGCCCCCGTGAAGCCTGGCGCTCTCCAGGACCGATGGACTGGGCCCTACAAAGTGGTCGAGAAGAAGAGCCAAGTCACCTACTTGGTGGACGTCCAGTCGCCTCGGGATCCCCTCCGGGTCCTGCACGTGAACCGCCTCAAGCCTCACTTCCAGCGGACAGAACTGAGCCTCCTGCTGGCCACCGATGACGGGGCCGAAGATGAGTCGGATCCCCTCCCGGACCTCCTGTGTATCAAGGAGCAGGATGGCTCCGTGGAAGGAGTGAACCTCTCCCCAGCCCTCACTGCCCAGCAACAAGCGGACTGCCGCCAGCTCCTAAGACAATTTTCTGACCTCTTCTCCCTGACCCCCCGGGTCACCAACTGGTGTGTTCATGATGTGGACACCGGGGACAGCCCGCCGGTGAGACACCGAGCCTACCGGGTTCCTGACCGGGTCCGGTCCTGCATTCAAGCGGAAGTCTCGAAGATGTTGACCCTGGGGGTGATCGAGCCCTCTGACAGTCCCTGGGCCAGCCCCGTGGTCCTGGTCCCGAAGGCAGAGGCCCCCGGTGTCGCCCCCGAGCTCTGATTCTGCGTGGACTACCGGGGGCTCAATGACGTTACCCGAGCCGATGCCCACCCCATTCCACGAGCCGACGAACTCATTGACCGACTAGGGGCAGCCCGGTTCCTCAGCACATTCGACCTCACCTGCGGATACTGGCAGATTGCGCTCACCGAAGGGGCCAAAGAGCGGTCCGCTTTCTCCACCCCCGATGGGCACTACCGCTTCCGTGTAATGCCCTTCGGGATGAAAAATGCCCCGGCCACTTTCCAGCGACTGGTGAATAGAGTCCTGGCCGGGCTAGAACAGTTCAGCGCGGCATACCTGGACGACATCGCTGTCTTCAGTTCAGAGTGGAGTGAGCACCTCCAGCACCTCCGAAGGGTGCTAATCGCCCTGCGCCAGGCAGGCCTCACAGTAAAAGCCAGCAAGTGCCAGATCGGGCAAGGATCCGTGGTCTACTTGGGGCACCAGGTCGGGAGTGGCCAGGTCGCCCCGCTACAGCCAAAGATCGACGCCATCCTGGCCTGGGAACCACCCATCACCCAGACGGAGGTCCGAGCCTTTCTGGGACTCACGGGCTACTACCGAAGATTCATTCGGGGGTATGGCAGCCTTGTCGGCCCTCTCACAGAACTCACGTCTAAAAAACAGCCAAAGAAAGTGCAGTGGACGGCTGCCTGCCAGGAAGCTTTCGATGCCCTAAAAAGGGCCATGTGTACTGCCCCCGTCCTCCAGGCTCCCGACTACGCCAAGGAGTTCATAGTCCAAACCGATGCCTCCGAGCATGGCATTGGGGCCGTCCTGTCCCAAGTAAATGACCAAGGCCTAGACCAGCCCGTCGCCTTCCTCAGTCGGCGGCTGTTGCCCCGAGAACAAAGATGGAGCACCATAGAGCGCGAAGCCTTTGCCGTGGTCTGGGCACTCAAAAAGCTACGACCCTACCTGTTTGGCACCCATTTCAGAGTCCAAACTGACCATCGGCCCTTACGTTGGCTCATGCAGATGCGAGGAGAAAACCCCAAGCTACTGCGGTGGTCAATCTCCCTCCAGGGGATGGATTTCACCGTGGAACACCGCCCTGGTACGGACCACGCCAATGCTGACGGCCTCTCCCGGTTCTTCCGCCTCAGCGAAGAGAACCCCCCAAGCTGATGGGCAGTTCTCTCCGGCTTTCAGCTGGGGGGGACGCGTGTTGGACCCGGCCTCGTAGAATGGCCCTCCGTGCCCCCGCACCACCGAAACCTGGTACATACAGCCCAAGCCCCCGGCCCCGCCGAACCTCCCCACCAGGACACACGCACCGACCCGGACATCCCCGTCCCTGGCCTCTCCCCTTTCGGCCACCCCGGGCCCGCGTGCCCACTTCATGCACCAAGATGGCCACCCGGCCCCAGCGCGACCCGGGCATAGAGGCGCCACTCCGGCTGGAGGACATCCCGCTTCCAGGGGATGAGAGAGGGAGGAGCAGTTTCTATCGCACCTCTGAACTCCCCCGGGACGATGGGTTTCGATCGGCCCTCCGGCCTCCCTGAGGGCTGGCTCCACGCCTGCTGGGTGTCTGGGACTCCTCCCGACCCGGCCCTGAAAGAATCAAAAGACTATAGCAGGAAATCCCGACAAGCGACCCCCAGGTGACAAGACCCCTGCCTGCACAGACTCCGGACATCAAAGAGGGGTCGAACTATAACAAGGGGTGCTCTGGGGCTGTCCGGAGATTCGACGCTGGAACAACGAGAGCCTGCTGACGTGGTCGCGGCTCCTGGAACTGGAACTTGTACCTGAGCCCTGCTGAGTGACTCGCGGCTCCCTGAAGATCGTAAGACCTCCGAACTTGTACCTGAGCCCTGCTGAGTGACTCGCGGCTCCCTGAAGATCGTAAGACCTCCGAACTTGTACCTGAGCCCTGCTGAGTGACTCGCGGCTCCCTGAAGATCGTAAGACCTCCGAACTTGTACCTGAGCCCGCTGAGTGACTCGCGGCTTCCACAGACTCCACCGGTCCCGCCGGACCCCACGACAACCAGCCTACCCCCCAGCTCGAGGATTGTGAGCTGTGCGCCGGGTACGTCCCTCCTTTGAACCGTTACCAGAGACAGTCCCGCTACCCCCTACCTTTCCGAGACTCTTGAGCCCGTGCTCACCTTGTACATATTTGCAGTGATACCTGTTTGATAAAACTTGTTCTGAGAATACCCAGTGTGGTCCCTCTGTGTCGTGTGGTGCCAGAAGTACGATCCTAGTTGCGAGAGTCCTCCTCCTGGGGAATCTCCCGCCAGTGCCCGGCTACGATACTTTGAGGGTGGGTCTCAGGGTAGTCAGGACCCCTTTCCGGGCTCCTCTGAGGTCGCCGTCTAACAGTTTGTGACTGTGACTTCTGGCATTGTGTCCAGGTGTGACACACATGCTATGTACTGTAGGGGGGGTCCCAGGGGGGGGAATGCCTGATGTCTCCCAGCCAGAGCATGCTGTGGTGCATGTCTGCCGTCCTCACTTGCATTGTGTTTACTGTGACAATCACTGCATGGTGCATGCCACATTCTTCCTGTCTTGTCCTCCTGGGAATGTAGCCTCTACAGTCCTCATGTGATTATGTGGTCAGCCCAGTGTGACAGGTGACTGTACCAACAGATGTGTGTTAGTTCTGTGTACCTGTGCTGAGAGTGTCCACATGATGTGTTCGTACCCTGGACATCGGTGTGTGTGTAAGTCCCCTGTCATGTGGGTGGGTGTAGATGTGGAGTGTGGCACCCGGGCTGCATGAGGGATGGATATACCCTGCCCATGTGATGTGAGCAGGGAGCAGTGCTGTGTGTCTGACGTGCAGAGCCAGCCCCACACCTGTGAGCCCCCCCGTCTAGTGGCACATGTGCAGAGTGAGGTTTGTCGCTGCATTTGGCAATGGCAGGTGAATGTCCTGTGCCTGTGTGTGTCTGTGTACTCTGCTGAGGTAGCGTCAGTGGCCTGTGGCATGTGACTGCTTAGAGGTGCTGCATATTATCCTGGTGTAGCTTGTGATGCACAGTGTGAGCCTGGATCATTGATTGTGTCGTTGCCCTCATTCCACCTGTGTACTTTCAATGGCACGTACTGCTTTTGCCCTTCCCATCATGTCCCTATGACAAAGGTGCAATGCGTTGGATGCATACTATGCCTTGTTGTAAACAGCAAATTGGTTCTAATATGTGTCTCTGTGACATGTGCCAGGTGTATTGATGTAGTGTCACTTGTTCATCCTCACAGGTAGGCTCCTCTGCCAAGAAGCAGATATGGATGAACGCCGTGAGGAGGACGGACGGTCGCAAGCAGCGCCTGGCCCAGGTGAGGAAACGCTGGCAGGATATCTGGTGCTGGACGCGGAGAATCGCACGGGTCCTGCTGGGGGACTCACCTGAGACCCATAAGAACCGCGGGCGCCGCCGTCTGACCCACATCCACAAGCGTGTGCTGGCGGTGGTATTTCCAGACTTGAACAGGCGCTTACAGGAGAAGCAGCAGCAGGAAGGGGGTAGGTACCTGTGTGTTTGTTGTGTGTCACCAGCATTTGTAAGTGCACAGTTGCATGGATACACTGCCAGGGTTTAAAGGTGCTGTGCAGATCCTGTTACCCACAGTATAGCGGTGCTCTCCTGCCTCCCTTCCCCTCCTTGCAATGTGTTCCCTGGTCTGTGTGTAGTCACTCCTTCACAAGGTTATGTAGGTTGGCACTTTCTCCACGTGAACTATGCCTGTAGCATCATGTGTGGGGGTGGTGTGTAACAGGTTTTGGGACCTTGCCTGTGCCCTGTCCAGTTCAGTACTTGTGGGTTCCATGTCAGTTGGCACTGATGCTGAGTCCAGACATGGGAGTTAGTCTCTCAAGTGTCATGCCTTACAGCATGCATGTCCTATGTTGTGGCCTGTGACATGATGTGCATGAGTGTGCGATACGCATAGTGCAGGGATGGTGACGTGTGTTGCAGTCATTCCCATTCAGGTCAGGACCATGGAGTTGTGTGGCCACTACTGTCGCCTGGGGCATATTTTCATAGGTGTCATGTGTGTCATCACAAAATGTGGACACTCTCAGTGTCTACAGCATAGGTTGTGCTCTGTGCCATTGTCCCCTGGCACCATGTATATTGACGTAATATGTAGTACAAGTGTCCACTGTACAGCCTGACCTGATTTTCCTTGTTCATACTCACGGTGGCCAGTGCCTGTGTGTCTTGTTACAATCATCTGATGATGACCATTTGTACATGATTATTTGGACAGGTGCACCTTGGGTATTTGTTGTCCAATCTTGCATTTATGCAGCCCCTGTGTATTTCACCCAGACTAAAAGATGTAAGTGCTTCCTGTGTCTCAACAAATTGTCTCATGTAGGGGGTGGTTGGTGCGGGCAAAGCCTACATGTCAAAACCTGATGTCTCCTTGCTAGGTCTGGCCAGTGTGTGATGTTTGTCTGGACATACACTCAAGGTGCAGTGAGCCAGTCATGGTGGGCATGTTTTCAGTATTACCTATGCAGCATGTGCCTCAAGTTCATGGATATGGTCCCTGCTCATCCCTATTTTCGGCAATGCTGTGTGGTGCAGATGCAGTGCTGGATTGTCCCCAGGGCCTGGCTCCTCTGTCAAACTCCATTTCATGTCATTTGCTATTGTGTCATGCTCACCATGGTTTTTCAGTGGCATGGTGGGTCAACCAACTGTGTGTTGCATGCCCTACATCTGTACCTTGTTTCGTAGATGTTACTGATCTTTCTTTTTAGGCTATGCACTGTAACCTATGTAGATTGCACTCATGTGACATGTGTATACAGGTGTATGATTAATTGCTGTCTCTTCACCTTGCCCACAGCATCGTCGGGGGACACGGAGGGAGACATGAGCACAGACGGAGCGGAGGGACCGAGCACCAGTGCCAGCGTTGACATCGTGGCTGGCACATTGAGTGGAACTGAGGCGGAGGAGAGTGAGGCCGAGGACCTGTCCACTGGCACGACAGAATATGAAGCTGACGGGTCCGAGGATGATCTCTCTGAGTGGGCGGAGGCTGCACCAGCAGCTGACAGCGGCACAACATCTCACCCCGCCCCCTCCATTGCCATCAGCCGCCTCCCACTTGCTCGTGTCCCTTCCCAGCGTGCCCGGTCACCACATGTCTCCTTCCTGCCAGGCACCGCACCCCCTGCCCCTGTCTCCACTGCTGCCGCCAATGCCGAGTCTGTGGACATCCAGCGGCAGTTGCAGGTTGGTCAGGCTGCGATGCTTAATGTCCTCCATGGCCACAGCCAAGTTCTGAACAACATGGAGGCATACTTGGAGGGCATTTTCTCATCGCAGGCTGACCAACGCAACTTGCTGAGGTCCATTGACTCGACACTGACTGCAGCAGTGGGTCTCCTGCAGCGCTACGTCCAACCCCCTACCCCTGACCCATCCACACTTCCCACTCCCATGCCTGTCCCACGTACACCCAGACGTCAGCATGCACCCACCACAACAGACACAGGCACCACACCAGCAGGGAAGGTCATACGCACACCTCCTGGCACGCACACACAGGGTGAAGTAGGCACACCCACTGGGTCGGGGGGCAAACGTAAGCCACGCAGCCAGAGTGGGAGTCCGCATTCCACCCAATCCACTCCCTCCAAATCCCCTCCCCTCAGCTCTCCTGGCCACATATCCGGCAAAGACTCCTTCATGGCCGCTCTGTCCCTGGGCCCCACTGTGACACCACCCCGCAAGAGGTCAAGGGAGTCCCCGGTCAGGGTGGTTGAGTCCCCACCTGTCCACACCCTCCCCCAGTGGCGCTGCGACCCATCCCTCTGGCCCCCCCCTCCTTGGGGCCTGTGGTTCCTTCGGGTGCAGGGGAGTCTCTGGAGGACCTTGCTAAGGTGTGCAGCGACATCCTGGCCTCCGCCTTTGGCCCTGCCCCACCCCCTGTGGTGGAGTCCTCCATCCCTGCACCCACGACGCCTACCCTTTGCCCTCATGTCCCTGCGGTGCCTGGTCCTTCCCCCCCACATGATGCCCTCCCCGCTCTGGAAGACGAAGGAGTCTGACTGTGCAGGCAAGCTAGGGGACACGCATCCCACTGTGTCCCCCACCTGGATTCGAACTTTGGATTGCCCTATGGGCATTGTCTATTTTGAACTTTCAAGGGACAAACTGATTTTTGGATGCTGAATAAAGCAATTTATTTTTCCTTAGTACACTACTGTCTGTCTGGTACTGCTGTTGGTCGACCTGCCCCATTATTTTGGGTGGTGATAATGTGTTGGGTGTGTGGGAATTGTAGTCTTGTGCTGGTCATAGGGTGGATCCTGGTATCTGTGTGCCATCACAAGCTGTTGGCTACATAACTTTGTTCATGTAAGCAGTTACTGCATGGTGACATCGTCCCAAGGTGTGTTCCTTCCTCTGTGTAACCTGACATCTTCCCTGCAGGGTCTTTCCAATATGTGGTGCTGAGCTGTGTCTACATTGGCTGGGTGTGTGACGGACTCGTTAGACTTGGTCCATGCATGCTGAGCGATGTCTCCACCTGCATCATTCGTGGCGTCCTTGGTGGTCACTGTACTTGTGTATGTAGACTGTTGTCATGACTTCATGTGTACATGTTTTCTTTTTGGCGCTATGCATGTGTATACTCCCAGCCTCGCACACATGTGGTACATGTACTGCAGGATCTTTGTGCACCTGACTGACATTTGTGGGCATTGGATCTGTGGGTACTCCACCCTTTTCTTTGCAGGGGCACTGCTGGGAGTGTTGGGCACCCGCCCCTCCTGTGTCTGGGCACTGCTGGGAGGACTCTGCACCCACCCCTCCTGTGTCTGGGCACTGCTGGGAGGACTCTGCAGCCACCCCTCCTGTGTCTGGGCACTGCTGGGAGGACTCTGCACCCACCCCTCCTGTGTCTGGGCACTGCTGGGAGGACTCTGCACCCACCCCTCCTGTGTCTGGGCACTGCTGGGAGGACTCTGCACCCACCCCTCCTGTGTCTGGGCACTGCTGGGAGGACTCTGCACCCACCCCTCCTGTGTCTGGGCACTGCTGGGAGGACTCTGCACACACCCCTCCTGTGTCTGGGCACTGCTGGGAGGACTCTGCACCCACCCCTCTTGTGACTGGGCACTGCTGGGAGGACTCTGCACACACCCCTCCTGTGTCTGGGCACTGCTGGGAGGACTCTGCACACACCCCTCCTGTGTCTGGGCACTGCTGGGAGTGTTAGGCACCCACCCCTCCTGTGTCTGGGCACTGCTGGGAGGACTCTGCACCCACCCCTCCTGTGTCTGGGCACTGCTGGGAGGACTCTGCACCCACCCCTCCTGCGTCTGGGCACTGCCGGGAGGACTCTGCACCCACTCCTCCTGTGTCTGGGCACTGCTGGGAGGACTCTGCACCCACCCCTCTTGTGACTGGGCACTGCTGTGAGTGTTAGGCACCCACCCCTCCTGTGTCTGGGCACTGCTGGGAGGACTCTGCACCCAACCCTCCTATTTCATGATATGTACGCTTAGAACATACACGGGTGTGTGTTCGCTCCATGCATACGCGGGTGAGGGTACGGGTCGTACTTACACTGTTGGGGTGGGGGATACGCTCCATACATACGCGGGTGAGGGTGCGGGTCGTACATACACGGTTGGGGTGGGGGTACGCTCCATGCGTACGCGGGTGAGGGTACGAGTCGGACCTACACTGTTGGGGTGGGGGGTACGCTCCATGCATACGGGGGTGAGGGTACGAGTCGTACTTACACTGTTGGGGTGGGGGGTACGCTCCATGCATACGGGGGTGAGGGTACGAGTCGTACTTACACTGTTGGGGTGGGGGGTACGCTCCATACGTACGCGGGTGAGGGTACGGGTCTTACTTACACTGTTGGGGTGGGGGGTACGCTCCATGCATACGGGGGTGGGGGTACGGTCCGTACATATCCGTACCCACACTATGGAATGCTTGTGTGGGCCGTACCCAGGCCTTTGCCACGTGGGTACAGCCGTCCCGCCATTGTTGGCGTGACGTAGGTGTGGGCGTACCCATGCCTTAAGAGCGTGGGTACGGGACGTACCTGTATTGTTGTGTTGCCGGTTCGCGTCGTCAAGCACTTCCGTTGTGGCGGACGCTGGCTTTGCTGGACACGCCCCCACCCCCTCGTAGTGACCAGGGCCTGGGGGTCAGGTCTGTCCAGGGCATGTGTGCTGTGTGACTTTGGTGGGGGTTTTGTGGCCTGCCCCTGGTCCTGCCCCCCCCTTTCTCCCCTTTCTTTGTTGTTCTGACCTTCTGCGGCGTCTGCGTTGTAACCTGTAGAGGAGGTCGACTGCTATGAGGGCCGGGATGACACATAGGTTCGGGTCCATGTCTGTCCGTCGCGTGCAGGTACTCCTTGTTCGCGTCGTCCTGATTTCCCGGCAGTTTTTGGCTGCCGGAAAATATTGTCCGTGCGGGATGACGTCGGTGCGAATCGTAATGCCTGGTTCGTGAATGGCAGGCTGCGTGCGTCCCGACGTCACGTCGGCGCTTTCCCGGATCACATTTGTATGTTTATTTTCGTCGGTCGGGGTTTTGTACGATTCGTACGGAAATGGTATTTCCGTGCGAATCGTACTTCCATGTTTGTATATTTTGACGACCGGGTACGCGTCGGACGGAGAATATGCTCCGTCCGACGGTTCGTACCCGGTTTTTACAGGATCGTGATCGGCACCTTAGTTGTTCTTCCAAGTTTCCTAACTGTATTACATCTTCTTGAGCTTGATACACTGCTGTTTCCACCTCATTCATGGCAGTCGCTGCTTCATTTTCAACATTTGGTTGTCCAAGTGGATCTTGACTCAGTGCAGCAGAACTTTGACTGTCTTGAGAACTGTCTCTAGCAATCTCAGCTGCAATTGTAGCTTCTTGATCAATTTCATCATTCAACATTTTCACATAATTTGCAAAAGCACTGCATTGTATGCTATCTTTACAAGTATTAAATAAATCTTCATAGCTCTGAAAATCTCCAAGTAATTCCAGTTCTGAACGCCACGGTTTGAACATTTGCAAAAGGGCTAAATAGTAAAATTCCCTTTTGTCAGCAGTGTCGCAACTCAGTTTCCTGTGATTAATTAAATTTCCTTTTCATGACATCCTTCGGAACCAATCACTGCATATTTTCCATCATTGATGTTCTCTGTAGTATTACGTTTAAAAGTGTAGTTTTGCAGCACTTCATAGAGACACATGTTCTCAAGGTGATGACTTCTGTTTGGGTAATATGTGTCCAACATATTCGTTTTCAAAATATCTGTACTTTCTGGTTCTTTTTCTGCTAAATATTCAATTTCTTGAACAGATTTCAGTACCCGATTTCACATTCCTGCAAGACCTAGACTCACCCAAATGATTCTTCTACCTTTGGAATATGGACTTGCAGATGATAACCGATCTGAACATTCATTTGCTCCAATTTCACGATGCGATAACATCTTCAAACTGAAACTGTATAATTTCTTACTTAGAGTCTCTTCCCACATTTCTTTCAATTCAGTCTTTTCTGACTTAGTAATATAGGACGTTACATATCGAGCAACAGAAATGGAATTGTCCGCAACATACTGAATATCCATGTTAGCATTCCACATGGATAAAATAACTGGATTGTAGTCATTTATGTATTTCGATTCTTCGCTTCTTCTTAAGTTGTAGGTATTTTTCGGAGACTTTCTTGTGATGGTATGTCGCATAGCTAACATAAAACTGTTCACTCTTCCTTTGGCTAATACAGGACGTGGAAATCCAAAACGACATTTGGTATAGAACTTATCCTTTTACTTGTACTTTCGTCGACTGTATTTTCCACACCTATGCCTTTGGAATCGTAAGACTTGTTGTTTTAAGTTTTTATCTTCTCTGCTATTGTGTACAGCACATGTGGCATAATCTTCAATGAAAGACAAAACAGTTTCATCTGAACCTGTTCCAAATTTGGGGGCGTCCTTGATCCATAACAACATATGTATATGAGGAGCACCTCTTGCTTGATACTCCTTTCTCCAAAAGATATCCACAACTTCTCCAAGAGGAGGATTCTTTTTATTGTCGATGAAAGACATCATGGCTTCAAATCTATGATTGAAATATCTGCATACATTAACAGAATCCAAGAAACACAATTCTCCAGGTGTCTTGTGTTCAATATTTTTTATATTGGAATTTGCCTCTCGAAGAAATTCAAGTAAATCGTCCCAAGCATACTCAGCACAGCTTAGTGTAGCAAACCATGTAGGAGTTCCCAAGTTCCGTAGCATACATTTCAGTACTCCATGACGACGGTACCAATATTCATTAGTCCCACGCTGACATGCCATCAGATTAATCAACTGAGATTCTGATGCACTTTATCCATAAAATCCTTTGCAGTTACATTTTGCAGATGCATTCCAGTTTTTAAAATGTGATTTACTGCATATGAAAGTCCAGACAAGTCACTTTCAAACAGAAGATGAAACATATAAGGGATACATTGTCGAAATCTTGGATCTTCTGCATATAATCTTGTTGTCCGATATTCCAATGCAGGAATCTGCACAGGACGTTCATCATATCGTCCAACTTTTCCTGTTGGAAACAACTGCGGGAAACAACGAGCTTCCAAGCTCTCTTCCCATACACTCATGGGACTTCCTGTTGCTTTTTTCATTTGAAACAACTCAATCGTATTCCCCATCACCTCTTTGGAATGAAGTGGATGTACACTGTAATGTTCATAGATTTCTTCTCATCTGGACATGTCCACTTTTTCAATTTGTCCACTTAATGTTTCAGTATCTTGTGCTTAATCTATTTCTTCTTCTCCTACAAACACATTTCTATAGTACTCATTATTTTTTAACACATACAATGATGCCTTTTGCACTTTTCTAACATCCACTAACTCTTGCCAGATTTTCTTATTCTTAGTAGGAACACCATTAACTAGAATGACTAGTGGCTCATTTTCTGCATGGTCTACACCAATAGTTTCAATATTTTTCCTTAAATCTAACGGTAAATACACAACTCTTCCTTTCAATCCTCTTTGCAACTCTGATGGAGGTAATTTACCTGTTTTAGGCTCCATACGAGCAATAGCCTGAAATGGGTGAACACATTGAAGGAGAATAGACTCATACGTATTTAAATCTATCAGCTCTGGAGGAATAGCAACAAACTCTAGATTATTATGAACAGCTCTAGCAGGCATTTAATTCTCATCTAATTTGTTATAACAATATTTGCAAATACGCTGCTCAGATCCCAAATCAAAACAATCCTCTACCAACAAATAAGTTGCAAATTCCATCCACTTATCATTATCTTCTATTTCACTTTTAAAATACAGATTGACTCCCCAGTCTGCTGGAAGTGTATGAATACTGACATGGATATTGATGGTGTGAAAGACAAGTGTGTAGGTGATTAGAGACCTACATGCATAGTGGACACATGTTTGAATCCATCCATATGATAAGGCCTGTCTCAGTCCAATAGTACTTGCATACTGACTGAATGTTTTCAGTATTGCAAGGAGAGTGCCAGGATGAATTTATAAGTATTTGTATTTTGGTGCAGTAAATACATTAGTACATGGTGCTGAATAAGTCACTGGATAAGTATAAGGGGAGTGACAGAGTGTTTGCGGGAACTGTATAAATACTGTCTGGGATATTGAAGGTGTGAAAGACAAGTGTGTAGGTGGCTAGAGACCTACATGCATACTGGATAGACGTTTGAAACAGTCCATAAAGTAACACTTGGATCACTGCAAAGCTACCTGGAAGTGTATGAATACTGACTGGGGAATTGAAGGTGTGAAAGACAAGTGTGTAGGTGGTTAGAGGACTACATACATAGTGGATAGGTGTTTGAAGAAGTCCATGTGCTAAGGCCTGGCTCACTGCATGAGTACTTGGGCACAGACTGAATGATTAGAGTACTGCAAGGAGAGAGCCTGGGTGAATCTATAAGTGGTTGGCTTTTGGCACAGTGAATGGATTAGTACATGGTGCTGAATGGGTCACTGGAAAAGTAGAGAGTGACAGAGTGTTTGCGGGAACTGTATGAATACTGTCTGGGATATTGAAGGTGTGAAAGACAAGTATGTAGGTGGCTAGAGACCTACATGCATAGTGGATAGACATTTGAAACAGTCCATTGAGTAACACTTGGATCACTGCAAAACTGCCTGAGTACTGACTGAATCATTAGAGTACTACAAAAAGAGTGACTGGGTGAATCTTTTTAAGATTTTGGATTCTAGTTCAGTGAATAGATTAGTACTTACTGCCAAATGAGTCAATGGAGGTGTGCAATTAAAGTGACAGAGTGTTTATTGGAGTTTATAGATACTGACAAAGAAATTGAAGGTCTGAAAGGCAATTGTGTTGGTAGTTAGAGGCCTCCATGCATAGTGGAAACACGTTTGAATCAATCCATGTGCTAAGGCCTGCCTCACTCCATTAGTACTTAGGTACTGACTGAATGATTAGACTATTGCAAGAATCGTACCTGGGTGAATTTATAAGTGTTTCAGTTTTGGCGCAGTGAATGCTTTACTACATGGTGCTGAATAAGTCACTAGAGCAGTGCAAGGGGAGTGACAGGATGTTTGCTGGAAGTACATGGATTCTGACTGGGGAATTGAACCTGCTAAAGACAAGTGTATAGTATGTTAGAAGACCGCATGCATACTGCATAGACATTTGAAGCAGTCTATGTGGTAATCCATGGTTCACTACATGAGTACCTGGGAACTGACTGAATCATTAGACTACTGCTAAAAGAGTGCCTGGGTAAAACTTTTAAGTTTTTCCGTTTTGGAGCAGTGAAGAGATTACTACATGGTACTGGATCAGTCACTGGATGAGTGCAAGATGAGTGACAGGATGTTTATTGAAGTATATAGATACTGATTAGTTAATTAAAGACGTGAAAGACAAGTGTGTAGGTGACTAGAGGCCTGTATGCATACTGGATAGGGGTTTGAAGCAGTCAATGTTGTAAAGCCTGGCTCGCTGCATGAGTACTTGGATACTGTCTGAATGATTAGAGTACTGCAAACAGAGTGCCTGGGTGAATTTATAAGTTTTGGGTTTTGGCACAGTGAATGGATTAGTACAAGGTGCTGAATGGGTCACTAGAGGAGTACATGGGGAGTGACAGGGTGTTTGCTAGAAGTGTATGGATACTGTGGAATTAAAGGTGTGAAAGAGAACTGTGTAGATGGTTAGAGGACTGCATGAATAGTGGATACGCATTTGAATCAATGCATGTGCTAAGGCCTGCCTCACTCCGTTACTACTTGAATATTAACTGAATGTTTACAGTATTGCAAGGACAGTTCCTAGGTGAATACATAAGCAATGACTGCCTTCTAATTCTACCAAAACTTGAGAACAGGAAAGTTTTTAAGCAGTTATTCGTTTTCAAAGATGTGAAGTACCCGAATGCTTCTCTCACAGTGGTTCCCAAATGCACACAGACTCACAGTGTTATTCTAGACAAGCAACACTATCCCTAGGAGTTTACCAAAATTCATTCACCACTGTGGAAGGGGTAAGGGGACTGCACACAATCTACATATTTCAGTACTGCACTTTACTGTCAATGCCTGACTCATTTTATCAATGCATAAGCAAAGACTGACTTCTAATGCTACCAAAACTTGACAACATGACAGGTTTTAAAATAGTTATCTGTCAGGAAATACATGATGTTACCAAATGCTTCTCTCACAGTGGTTCCCAAATGCACCCAGACTCACAGTGTAATTCTAGACAAGCAACACTATCCCTAGGAGTTTAACAAAACTCATTCACTACTGTGCAAGGGGTAAGGGGACTGCACACAATCTACATATTTAAGTACTGCACTTTGGTGTCAAAGCCTAACTCATTTTATCATAACCAAAGACTGGCTTTTAATGCTACTAAAACTTGACAACATGACAGGTTTTAAAACAGCTGTCTGTCAGCAAATACACGATGTTATCAAATGCTTCTCTCATAATCCTTACCCAAATGCACACAGACTCACAGTGTAATTCTAGACAAGCAACACTATCCCTAGGAGTTTACCAAAACTCATTCACTAGTCTGGAAGGGGTAAGAGTACTGCATACAATCTACATATTTAAGTACTGCACTTTAGTGTCAAAGCCTGACTCATTTTATCAATGTATAAGCAAAGACTGGCTTCTAATGCTACTAAAACTTGACAACATGACAGGTTTTAAAACAGTTATCTGTCAGCAAAGACACAATGTAACCAAATGATTCTCTCACAATCCTTACCCAAATGCACACAGACTCACAGTGTGATTTTAGACAAGCAACACTATCCTAGGAGTTTACCAAAACTCCTTCACTACTGTGGAAGGGTAAGGAGACTGCATACAATCTACATATTTCAGGACTGCACTTTAGTGTCAAAGCCTGACTCATTTAATCAAAGCACAAGCAAAGACTGGCTTCTAATGCTACTAAAACTTGACAACAAGCCAGGTTTTAAAACATTTATCTATCAGCAAATACACGATGTTACCAAATGCTTCTCTCACAGTGGTTCCCAAATGCACACAAACTCACAGTGTGATTCTAGACAATCAACACTATCCCTAGGAGTTTACCAAAACTCATTCACTACTGTGGAAGGGGTAAGGGGACTGCACACAATCTACATATTTCAGGACTGCACTTTAGTGTCAAAGCCTGACTCATTTAATCAAAGCATAAGCAAAGACTGGCTTCTAATGCTACTAAAACTTGACAACAAGACAGGTTTTAAAACATTTATCTGTCAGCAAATACACAATGTTACCAAATGCTTCTCTCACAATCCTTACCCAAATGCACACAGACGCACACTGTGATTTTAGACGAGCAGCACTATCCTAGGAGTTTACCAAAACTCATTCACTAGTCTGGAAGAGGTAAGGGTACTGCACACAATCTACATATTAAAGTACTGCACTTTAGTCTCAAAGCCTGACTCATTTTATCAATGCATACGCAAAGACTGGCTTCTAATGCTACTAAAACTTGACAACATAACAGGTTTTAAAACAGTTATCTGTCAGCAAATACATGATGTTACCAAATGCTTTTCTCACAGTGGTTCCCAAATGCACACAGACTCACAGTGTGATTCTAGACAAGCAACACTATCACTAGGAGTTTACCAAAACTCATTCACTACTGTGGAAGGGGTAAGGGGACTGCACACAATCTACATATTTCAGTACTGCACTATACTGTAAATGCCTGACTCATTTTATCAATGCATAAGCAAAGACTGGCTTCTAATGCTACCACAACTTGACAACATGACAGGTTTTAAAATAGTTATCTGTCAGCAAATACATGATGTTACCAAATGCTTTTCTCACAGTGGTTCCCAAATGCACAGAGACTCACAGTGTAATTCTAGACAAGCAAAACTATCCCTAGGAGTTTACCAAAACTCATTCACTACTGTGGAAGGGGTAAGGGGACTGCACAAAATCTACATATTTAAGTACTGCACTTCAGTGTCAAAGCCTAACTCATTTTATCAATGCATAAGCAAAGTCTGGCTTTTAATGCTACTAAAACTTGACAACATGACAGGTTTTAAAACAGTTGTCTGTCAGCAAATACACGATGTTACCAACTGCTTCTCTCACAATCCTTACCCAAATGCACAGACTCACAGTGTGATTTTAGGCAAGCAACACTATCCTAGGAGTTTACCAAAACGCATTCACTAGTCTGGAAGGGGTAAGGGTACTGCACACAATCTACATATTTAAGTACTGCATTTTAGTGTCAAAGCCTGACTCATTTTATCAATGCATAAGCAAAGACTGACTTCTAATGCTACTAAAACTTGACAAAATGACAGGTTTTAAAACAGTTATCTGTCACCAAATACACGATGTTACCAAATGCTTCTCTCACAATCCTTACCCAAATACACACAGACTCACAGTCTGATTTTAGACAAGCAACACTATCCTAGGAGTTTACCAAAACTCCTTCACTACTGTGGAAGGGTAAGGAGACTGCATACAATCTACATATTTCAGGACTGCACTTTAGTGTCAAAGCCTGACTCATTTAATCAAAGCATAAGCAAAGACTGGCTTCTAATGCTACTAAAACTTGACAACAAGACAGGTTTTAAAACATTTATCTGTCAGCAAATACACAATGTTACCAAATGCTTCTCTCACAATCCTTACCCAAATGCACACAGACGCACACTGTGATTTTAGACGAGCAGCACTATCCTAGGAGTTTACCAAAACTCATTCACTAGTCTGGAAGAGGTAAGGGTACTGCACACAATCTACATATTAAAGTACTGCACTTTAGTGTCAAAGCCTGACTCATTTTATCAATGCATAAGCAAAGACTGACTTCTAATGCTACTAAAACTTGACAAAATGACAGGTTTTAAAACAGTTATCTGTCACCAAATACACGATGTTACCAAATGCTTCTCTCACAATCCTTACCCAAATACACACAGACTCACAGTCTGATTTTAGACAAGCAACACTATCCTAGGAGTTTACCAAAACTCATTCACTACTGTGGAAGGGGTAAGGAGACTGCACACAATCTACATATTTCAGGACCGCACTTTAGTGTCAAAGCCTGACTCATTTAATCGAAGCATAATCAAAGACTGGCTTCTAATGCTACTAAAACTTGACAACATGACAGATTTTAAAACAGTTATCTGTCAGCAAATACACGATGTTACCAAATGCTTCTTTCACAGTGGTTCCCAAATGCACACAAACACACAGTGTGATTCTAGACAAGCAACACTATCACTAGCAGTTTACCAAAACTCATTCACTACTGTGGAAGGGGTAAGGGGACTGCACACAATCTACATATTTCAGTACTGCACTTTACTGTCAATGCCTGACTCATTTTATCAATGCATAAGGAAAGACTGGCTTCTAATGCTACTAAAACTTGACAACAAGACAGGTTTTAAAACATTTATCTGTCAGCAAATACACAATGTTACCAAATGCTTCTCTCACAATCCTTACCCAAATGCACACAGACGCACACTGTGATTTTAGACGAGCAGCACTATCCTAGGAGTTTACCAAAACTCATTCACTAGTCTGGAAGAGGTAAGGGTACTGCACACAATCTACATATTAAAGTACTGCACTTTAGTCTCAAAGCCTGACTCATTTTATCAATGCATACGCAAAGACTGGCTTCTAATGCTACTAAAACTTGACAACATAACAGGTTTTAAAACAGTTATCTGTCAGCAAATACATGATGTTACCAAATGCTTTTCTCACAGTGGTTCCCAAATGCACACAGACTCACAGTGTGATTCTAGACAAGCAACACTATCACTAGGAGTTTACCAAAACTCATTCACTACTGTGGAAGGGGTAAGGGGACTGCACACAATCTACATATTTCAGTACTGCACTATACTGTAAATGCCTGACTCATTTTATCAATGCATAAGCAAAGACTGGCTTCTAATGCTACCACAACTTGACAACATGACAGGTTTTAAAATAGTTATCTGTCAGCAAATACATGATGTTACCAAATGCTTTTCTCACAGTGGTTCCCAAATGCACAGAGACTCACAGTGTAATTCTAGACAAGCAAAACTATCCCTAGGAGTTTACCAAAACGCATTCACTAGTCTGGAAGGGGTAAGGGTACTGCACACAATCTACATATTTAAGTACTGCATTTTAGTGTCAAAGCCTGACTCATTTTATCAATGCATAGGCAAAGACTGACTTCTAATGCTACTAAAACTTGACAAAATGACAGGTTTTAAAACAGTTATCTGTCACCAAATACACGATGTTACCAAATGCTTCTCTCACAATCCTTACCCAAATACACACAGACTCACAGTCTGATTTTAGACAAGCAACACTATCCTAGGAGTTTACCAAAACTCCTTCACTACTGTGGAAGGGTAAGGAGACTTCATACAATCTACATATTTCAGGACTGCACTTTAGTGTCAAAGCCTGACTCATTTAATCAAAGCACAAGCAAAGACTGGCTTCTAATGCTACTAAAACTTGACAAAAAGCCAGGTTTTAAAACATTTATCTATCAGCAAATACATGATGTTACCAAATGCTTCTCTCACAGTGGTTCCCAAATGCACACAAACTCACAGTGTGATTCTAGACAATCAACACTATCCCTAGGAGTTTACCAAAACTCATTCACTACTGTGGAAGGGGTAAAGGGACTGCACACAATCTACATATTTCAGGACTGCACTTTAGTGTCAAAGCCTGACTCATTTAATCAAAGCATAAGCAAAGACTGGCTTCTAATGCTACTAAAACTTGACAACAAGACAGGTTTTAAAACATTTATCTGTCAGCAAATACACAATGTTACCAAATGCTTCTCTCACAATCCTTATCCAAATGCACACAGACGCACACTGTGATTTTAGACGAGCAGCACTATCCTAGGAGTTTACCAAAACTCATTCACTAGTCTGGAAGAGGTAAGGGTACTGCACACAACCTACATATTAAAGTACTGCACTTTAGTGTCAAAGCCTGACTCATTTTATCAATGCATAAGCAAAGACTGACTTCTAATGCTACTAAAACTTGACAAAATGACAGGTTTTAAAACAGTTATCTGTCACCAAATACACGATGTTACCAAATGCTTCTCTCACAATCCTTACCCAAATACACACAGACTCACAGTCTGATTTTAGACAAGCAACACTATCCTAGGAGTTTACCAAAACTCATTCACTACTGTGGAAGGGGTAAGGAGACTGCACACAATCTACATATTTCAGGACCGCACTTTAGTGTCAAAGCCTGACTCATTTAATCGAAGCATAATCAAAGACTGGCTTCTAATGCTACTAAAGCTTGACAACATGACAGATTTTAAAACAGTTATCTGTCAGCAAATACACGATGTTACCAAATGCTTCTTTCACAGTGGTTCCCAAATGCACACAAACTCACAGTGTGATTCTAGACAAGCAACACTATCACTAGCAGTTTACCAAAACTCATTCACTACTGTGGAAGGGGTAAGGGGACTGCACACAATCTACATATTTCAGTACTGCACTTTACTGTCAATGCCTGACTCATTTTATCAATGCATAAGGAAAGACTGGCTTCTAATGCTACTAAAACTTGACAACATGGCAGGTTTTCAAACAGTTATCTGTCAGCAAATACATGATGTTACCAAATGCTTCTCTCACAGTGGTTCCCAAATGCACACACACTCACAGTGTGATTCTAGGCAAGCAACACTATCACTAGGAGTTTATCAAAACTCATTCACTACTATGGAAGAGGTACGTGGACTGCACACAATCTACATATTTAAGTACTGCACTTTAGTGTCAAAGCCTGACTCATTTTATCAATGTACAAGCAAAGACTGGCTTTTAATGCTACTAAAACTTGACAACATGACAGGTTTTAAAACAGTTGTCTGTCAGCAAATACATAATTTTACCAAATGCTGATTGTAGACAGACAACTATCCCTTCTACAAAATACATTTACTAGTCTACAAGATCTAAGGTGACTGCACACATTGCACAAAATCTACTACTACAGATTAGTACCAAAATGTTTCTCTCAAAATGATTCCTAAATGCACACAGACTCACTGTGTGATCCTAGACAAACAACACTATCCCTTGCACTATACCAAAACACATTTCTTAATCTAAGAATACTACAGTTTAGAGCAGAAACATGACTCATTTTGCAAATTCATAAACAATGACTGATTTCTAATTGTACCAAAATATAAAAACAGCACAGTTATCTGTCAGCAAACACATGAAAAACACAAATGCTTATCACAGAATGATTTCTACATGCACACACACTGTCAATAAGATTGTAGACAAAAAAAAGTACTCCCTGCACTTTAGCAGGAGAAATACATTAGTCTGATTAAAATCAAAATAGACCACATACATCACCTCATAATTAAATAACTCACCTTTCAAGTTATTTTGTAGATTAAGAAGTATATCAGTCACACACCAGATTTTCTTATACAGAATCTCTGCATTGTGCACCTGTCAGCACAACCAAATAATGGCAAAGTTTCCCTCTCATTTTCCACACATATTCATGTAAACATCAAATCACATTCCTTCCCACATAAATTCAAAAGCAAACACACATTTCTATTGGTTAACCATTTCAACCCTTTCCAAATGACATAAATTTGAACCCTTCTGCCTGTTACCATAGAAACAGGTCATGGAACACTGAACTGAGCACACAAGTCACAAGTTCAGCACACAATGTTGCTAATCAAAACAAGTGTGCTTGACTTTTCAACATATCAGCTTATCATATATAATGTTCCTTTCAATCAGTTTTTGTTAACCAATAAGAATCATGCGTTTAAAAAACAGAAACACGCACCCTACCTTTCAGTGTAGAAGGTTGTCAAACAACCAATGATTTCTTTTCTTTTTTCAAAACTGCATCTTAGCCACCATTTTAGAAAAATCTTACTTTTCAAACTGCCATTTCATTTACAGAGACCATCTGAGTGCATCCAGACCTCCCTTCAAGATGCTGAGAGTGTGGATTGTGGGACACAGCTATATTTTCTGGAGCCAAAGGTATGCAGAAAACAAAGGCATTCACAAAGACCTAGGTTTGACAAATGTAGACATCAAATGGAAAATGGATTGGACAGAGAGGGTTAAAGTGGCACCAATTGATGCCATTGGTAAAATCCTTTATGCATATCCAACACCCTGACCTCATAATAGTGCACTGTGGTGGCAATGACCTAGGCACTTTGACTGGGGTAGGTCTGGAAATGCTTATGAAGGACACCTTTGCAGAATTGATTTCACTTTTTCCCAAATCTGCCTTTGTGTATTCTAACATATGCCAAAGGCAGAAATGGAACTGGTCCACTCATTTTTGTCCACAAATTGAGAAAGCTAGGAAACATGTGAATAAATCTGTTTCTGCTTTTCTCCGAGACTATAGAATGGGTTCCATTTACAATAACAATCTGCGCTTTCATATGCAAGAGATGTATAGGCGTGATGGAGTACACTTTACTGATGGAGGAAACAGAGTTTTCCTCAACAACTTTAGACTCTGTATAGGTACTTACTTATAAGTACCAAAAGCTCTCAATGAACATAACGGCTCTTTTTAGAGCCACTCAAGAACAAAACACTTAAGCTTGATGTTTATCTCCCAAAAATTTCAGTTTTTTTCCCTTGGATCCACGCACCCAATGCGTTAGGGACCGCGCACCCAATGCGAGAGAAACCGTGCATCCAACGCGTTAGGATGCGCGACTCCTAATTTTACCATTAAAAAAAAATAGCCCCTATCACTAATTTTTATTATCCCCGGGGACCTCATCCCCCGGGGCTTATAAAAAAACGTTGGGGACCGTGGGGGGAGCCCCAACGCCCCCACGGTCCCAGCCGGCTCCCCGTGTCCTTCGGGAGCCGGTATTGCTTTTCCACATGGGGAGCTGCTAACATGCAGCTCCCCGTGTGGAAAAGCAATATCGTTTGGATTTTGAAAGAGAGAGCAGGTTTCCCTGCTCTCTCTTTCAAAATCCTAACAAAGTTTGCTATGGGAGGGCGGGAGACTCTCGCCCTCTCATAGCAAACAACAGTGTCCTGGGGGTGGGCACCCCAGGACACTGTAGGAGCCGGCCCTGGGGGTGTCGGTCCCCAGGGCCCTCGAGGGCTCCAGGAGGGGGGCCACGCAGCCCCCCTCCCCCTATTAACTTATAACAATTTGCCCCCGGGATTTGGCCCACCCAGGGGCTAAATATTAACGAAGCACGGAAGCCCGCGTTTCGGGGTTTTGTTTTTTCCGTCCGGATCAGCGCACCCTGCGCGCATTTCGCCATTTAAAAAAAAAAAAGGCCCCAGAAGGACCCCCTAAGCAACACTAGAGGATCAGAGTATTTCTACCCTGCCCCCTTTACATCTTTCACACACTTATTTCCTTTACTTAATCAGCCTCGCTTCAACCGGGGCACAAAATGGCTGCCAACAGTTCCTGGTTTCGAATATAGACAGACACTTGACAGCCAATTAGCATTCAGCGCATGATCGGGAGGGTGCGTGCACGGTTCGGGGAGGGTGCGCCTAGGGTGTGCGGATCCTCCGAGGGCATAGATATATCTATCTTTTTTTACTCTAATTTTCTCAGGAACTACTGAACGGATTTACGGATTTACACCATTTATGCAAAAGGCACGAGTCTGAACTGAGGACTACCTCTTTGCCAAATTTGGCGTAATTCCGTTCAGCAGTTCGGGCTGTAGCTGCGTCAACAGGTCCCATGGGAAAATGCATGGGGAAAACGTGTTTTGGGACCCCCTTTTTTCTCGGCCCCTGTTTGATGAATCACCACGAAACTTATAGGATAGGAGCAGACCGGAGCTGGCAAAAAGTTTGGAAAATTTTGCGAAGATTCGTCAACCGGCGCCAGACTTATTGGGAATAGAATGTTGCGGATTTCCTATGGAAAATAGGTCCTAACTATAACTACCTACTGGCGATCGCCAGTAGGTAATATATATATATATATATATTCACTGAAAAAAACCATAGGTTTCAGGGGCGTTATAGTTAGCTGCCCATTTCACTCGTACAAAACCATAGAAATTCCTCCGTTATAGTTAGTTCTGCTAACTATAACTCACGTGCCCGCAATGCACTGCTGATGATGTCACATTTGCATCATTCATGACATGGTCAGTGACATCACTGATGACATCTCAAATGACATCACTGATGACATCACTGATGACATCATCCACTGAATGCGGTTTAGTTTGAAATTTAGCAGAACTAACTATAACGGAGGAATTTCTATGGTTTTGTACAAGTGAAATGGGCAGCTAACTATAACACCCCGGTAATGGCAACTGGCTTCCCATTCATTCCTATGGGCCTCCAGACCCATAGGAATGAATGGGAAGCCAGTTGCCATTACCGAATCGGTAAATACCGATTCTAAAATACCGACACTTACCGATTCGGTAATATTTTACCTACATTACATTTACCGATTCATAAATACCGAATCTGTAAAATTCGGTATTTAAGAATCGGTAAATGTAATTTACCTACATATGGCCCTTTATTCATTAAATAACATTATATATTTTTCTGAAAATTGCAAAAAAAACATTTTTTAATTAAAACTGAAATATTGATTAATATTCTTGTTTTCATTTTTTATTTTAATATATTTATATCATTTTCTTAAAAAAAACAAATTCCAATTTCTTTCGCAGTCGCGCACTCAAAGTGTACACATCACGGTGGGTGCGCGCATTCTAGCCGCCATTTTAGAAAAGTCATGAAGGATCCGCGTATGGTGTGCGACGGCTGCGTGTTTTTCAGTTACATCATATACATTTAATATCACGTGATATGCGCGATTGGTATGCGACCAGTCTGCGACTCCTGCTCCTGCGCATTCGCGACACATGCGCATTACGGTACGAGATGTTTGCGCACTTGTGGGTCCCACGTGACATCATAAACATGCTGGGGCGCGCTGGGTGCGCAACTCCCGCAAAAAATATTTATGTTCCAAAATGATATGTATGTGTCTTTAATATATATATTAAGGCAAGAGATTATGTAAGATATTCATCAAAATAATATATTTGTACTTATAAGAAACTTATATTATTTTTAAATATATTTTCGCGAAGTAGGGTGCGTGCGTCGTGAGTGCAGAAAACCAGGTCAGCAGAGCTGCTGTAGAGCCAGAGAACCAGGTCAGCAGAGCTGCTCTAGAGCCTAAGAACTAGGTCAGCAGAGCTGCTCTAGTGTCAGAGAACCAGGTCAGCAGAGCTGCTGTAGAGCCAGAGAAACCAGGTCAGCAGACCTGCTTTAGAGGGAGAGAACCAGGTCAGCAGAGCTGCTTTAGAGCCAGAGAACCAGGTCAGCAGAGCTACTCTAGAGCCAGAGAACCAAATCAGCAGAGCTGCTTTAGAGCCATAGAACCAGGTCAGCAGAGCTGCTTTAGAGCCAGAGAACCAGGTCAGTAGAGCTGCTCTAGAGCCTACGAACCAGGTCAACAGAGCTGCTCTAGAGCCAGAGAACCAGGTCAGCAGAGCTGCTGCAGAGCCAGAGAAACCAGGTCAGTAGAGCTGCTTTAGAGGGAGAGAACCAGGTCAGCAGAGCTTCTATAGAGCCAGAGAACCATGTCAGCAGAACTGCTTCAGAGCCAGAGAAACCAGGTCAGCAGAGCTACTTTAGAGAGAGAGAACCAGGTCAGCAGAGCTGCTTTAGAGCCAGAGAACCAGGTCAGCAGAGCTGCTCTAGCTGACACTGACTGACTGACACTGACTGACTGACACTGACTGACACTGATTGACACTGATTGACTGACACTGACTGACTGACACTGATTGACTGACACTGACTGACTGACACTGATTGACTGACACTGACTGACACTGATTGACTGACACTGACAGACTGACTGACACTGACTGACTGATATTGACTGACACTGACAGACACTGACTGACTACTCTCTTACTACTCTACTACTGACTCTCTACTACTCTCTACTACTCACTCTCTACTACTCACTCTCTACTACTCTCTACTACTCACTCTCTACTACTCTACTACTCTCTACTACTCACTCTCAACTACTCACTCTCAACTACTCACTCTCAACTACTCCACTATTCACTCTCTACTACTCACTCGCTACTACTCTCTACTACTCACTCTCTACTACTCACTCTCTACTACTCACTCTACTACTCACGCTCTACTACTCTCTACTACTCACTCTCTACTACTCTCTACTATTCACTCTCTACTACTCACTCTCTACTACTCACTCTACTACTTTCTACTAGTCTCTACCACTCACTCTCTACTACTCTACTACTCACTCTCTACTACTCTCTACTACTCACTCGCTACTACTCTCTACTACTCACTCTCTACTACACTCTCTACTACTCTCTCTCTCTACTATTCTCTACTACTACTCTCTACTATTCACTCTCTACTACTCACTCTCTACTACTCTCTACTCCTCACTCTTCTACTCTCTGCTGCTCTCTAGCACTCACTCTCTGCTACTCTACTACTCTCTCTCTACTACTCACTCTCTACTACTCTCTCTCTACTACTCTCTACTACTTACTCTCTACTACTCACTCTACTACTCTCTACTACTCACTCGCTACTACTCTCTCTCTACTATTCACTCTCTATTATTCACTCTCTACTACTCGCTCTCTACTACTCGCTCTCTACTACTCATTCTCCACTACTCTCTCTCTACTACTCGCTCTCTCTACTCTCTACTACTCACTCTCTACTACTCACTCTCTACTACTCTCTACTACTCTCTCTGCTACTCACTCTCTACTACTCACTCTCTACTACTCTACTACTCTCTACTACTCGCTCTACTACTCACTCTCTACTATTCTCTACTACTCACTCTACTACTCTCTCCTACTCTCTACCACTCACTCTCTACTACTCTACTACTCACTCTCTACTACTCACTCTACTACTCTCTACTACTCACTCTGTTACTCTCTCTCTCTACTACTCTCTACTACTACTCTCTACTATTCACTCTCTACTACTCACTCTCTACTACTCTCTACTCCTCACTCTACTACTCTCTGCTGCTCTCTAGCACTCACTCTTCACTACTCTACTACTCTCTCTCTACTACTCACTCTCTACTACTCTCTCTCTACTACTCTCTACTACTCACTCTCTACTACTCACTCTACTACTCTCTCTCTACTATTCACTCTCTACTATTCACTCTCTACTACTCGCTCTCTACTACTCGCTCTTTACTACTCGCTCTCTACTACTCATTCTCCACTACTCACTCTCTACTACTCGCTCTCTACTACTCACTTCTACTACTCACTCTCTACTACTCTCTACCACTCTCTCTGCTACTCACTCTCTACTACTCACTCTCTACTACTCTACTACTCTCTACTACTCGCTCTACTACTCACTCTCTACTATTCTCTACTACTCACTCTACTACTCACTCCTACTCTCTACCACTCACTCTCTACTACTCTACTACTCACTCTCTACTACTCTCTCTCTACTACTCACTCTTTACTACTCACTCTACTACTCTCTACTACTCACTCTGTACTACTCACTCTCTACTACTCACTCTCTACTACTCTCTACTTCTCACTCTCTACTACTCTCTCTACTACTCACTCTCTACTACTCACTCTCTACTACACACTCTCTACTACTTGCTCTCTGCTACTCGCTCTCTACTACTCTCTAGTACTCACTCTAATACTCACTCTCTACTACTCTCAACTACTCACTCTCTACTACTCCACTACTCTCTACTACTCACTCTGTACTACTCTCTACTACTCACTCTCTACTACTCTCTCTACCACTCTCTACTACTCACTCTCTACTACTCTCCACTACTCACTCTCTACTACTCGCTCTCTACTACTCTCTACTACTCACTTCTACTACTCATTTTCTACTACTCTCTACCACTCTCTCTGCTACTCACTCTCTACTACTCACTCTCTACTACTCTACTACTCTCTACTACTCGCTCTACTACTCACTCTCTACTATTCTCTACTACTCACTCTACTACTCTCTCCTACTCTCTACCACTCACTCTCTACTACTCTACTACTCACTCTCTACTACTCTCTCTCTACTACTCACTCTCTACTACTCACTCTACTACTCTCTACTACTCACTCTCTACTACTCACTCTCTACTACTCACTCTCTACTACTCTCTACTTCTCACTCTCTACTACTCACTCTCTACTACACACTCTCTACTACTTGCTCTCTGCTACTCGCTCTCTACTACTCTCTAGTACTCACTCTAATACTCACTCTCTACTACTCTCAACTACTCACTCTCTACTACTCCACTACTCTCTACTACTCACTCTCTACTACTCTCTACTACTCACTCTCTACTACTCTCTCTACCACTCTCTACTACTCACTCTCTACTACTCTCTACTACTCATTCTCTACTACTCTCTCTCTACTACTCTCTACTACTCACTCTGCTACTCACTCTCTACTACTCTCTACTACTCACTCTCTACTACTCACTCTCTACTACTCTCCACTACTTTCTACTACTCACTCTACTACTCACTCTCTACTACTCTCTACTACTCACTCTCTAATACTCACTCTCTACTACTCACTCTCTACTATTCACTCTACTACTCACTCTCTGATACTTTCTCTACTACTCTACTACTCTCTACTACTCACTCTCTACTCTCTATTACTCGCTCTCTACTCTCTACCTCTCTACCTCTCTCTCTACTACTCTCTACCTCTCTACCTCTACACCTCTACCTATACACCTCTACCTCTCTACCTCTCTGTACATGCACACATATGCACATATATATATGCATAAGAATCCAAACAGCTATCTCCCACCTCCAGCCGGCGAGGAAGAAGCACACGGACACCAGATCGTGCTTCAAAGGTATATAATGTTGTTCAGCACCCACACAGCACGCCATTACGCGTTTCGGCCACCAGATGGCCTTGATCACATGAAGTAACTGCTGAAACATTATGCTTTTATACTTCAAGAGCACTCTAACATCTCGTGATACTTGTGTCCATGGACATGGAAAAAATACTACATTGGTTTCTAAGTTTGTTATACAGTGATGGAAAACATGTAACAAATACAAATACATTGGCAAATGAACCAGCGTGGGTCGGAAACGTTAAATAGTAATGCAAATCGGTGAACCTGATTCAAACTGCTCTTTTATGTTGATAGCGATATCACAACCTTATAACTACAAGTTATTCTACATAGGTTAAAGGGACAGTGCTACGTTGTGCAAATACGCAATAGTAGGTGCAAGATTTCATATCTAAAGTGCAAAGAGGTACTGTCAATGTGCAACAAAATGCAAATGTGCAAAATACGCAAAGGTAGTGCAAACTGCAAATAGATGCATATTAGTGCATATGGAGACCATAGATACTGTCCTTAAATATTGCACAATCAGAATTCATTACCACCCATCAACATTTGTTTAGAGGAATATCCGATGATGAAATCTAAGTGAGCGACCAAAAATAGCTGTTAAAATCAATAGCCAATGTTAACGATCCTAAAACCAATCTAAAAGTGAGTAAAGTGCAAAACTAGTGAAATAATGATAAAAATCCAGCGGGAATCCAGCGAGGAGGTAGATAAGAGAAACTACTACTCTCTACCACTCTCTCTGCTACTCACTCTCTACTACTCACTCTCTACTACTCTACTACTCTCTACTACTCGCTCTACTACTCACTCTCTACTATTCTCTACTACTCACTCTACTACTCTCTCCTACTCTCTACCACTCACTCTCTACTACTCTACTACTCACTCTCTACTACTCTCTCTCTACTACTCACTCTCTACTACTCACTCTACTACTCTCTACTACTCACTCTGTACTACTCACTCTCTACTACTCACTCTCTACTACTCTCTACTTCTCACTCTCTACTACTCTCTCTACTACTCACTCTCTACTACTCACTCTCTACTACACACTCTCTACTACTTGCTCTCTGCTACTCGCTCTCTACTACTCTCTAGTACTCACTCTAATACTCACTCTCTACTACTCTCAACTACTCACTCTCTACTACTCCACTACTCTCTACTACTCACTCTCTACTACTCTCTACTACTCACTCTCTACTACTCTCTACTACTCATTCTCTACTACTCTCTCTCTACTACTCTCTACTACTCACTCTGCTACTCACTCTCTACTACTCTCTACTACTCACTCTCTACAACTCACTCTCTACTACTCTCTACTACTTTCTACTACTCACTCTACTACTCACTCTCTACTACTCTCTACTACTCACTCTCTAATACTCACTCTCTACTACTCACTCTCTACTATTCACTCTACTACTCACTCTCTGATACTTTCTCTACTACTCTACTACTCTCTACTACTCACTCTCTACTCTCTATTACTCGCTCTCTACTCTCTACCTCTCTACCTCTCTCTCTACTACTCTCTACCTCTCTACCTCTACACCTCTACCTATACACCTCTACCTCTCTACCTCTCTGTACATGCACACATATGCACATATATATATGCATATATATGCATATGCATTTATATATTCAATGAAAAAACCATAGGTTTCACACACGTTATAGTTAGGATTTATCATTTAAAAAACCTTGCAAATTCAGTGAAAAAACCATAGGTTTCACACACGTTATAGTTAGCGGACATTTTACTCATAAAAAACCATTGAAATTCCCCCGTTATAGTTAGTTAAGCTAACTATAACTCGCGCACCCGCAATCCACTGCTGATGACGTAACATATTACATCACTCATGACATGGTCAGTGACATCACTCATGACATCACTGATGACATCTCAAATGACATCACTGATGACATCATCCAGTGAATGTATGTTTTTATAAAAATTAAATATGTTTTATATATGTATATCTCAAGGTCGATGAAAGAATAAATGGGTATATAAATGTCTAAAAGGATGATTTGTTTTTGAAAAATTGATTGTGTAACTGACTGATTAAGTGTATCTTAGTGAATACATGGCTTACTGAGTAATGTTTAAATATGTAATTATCTGTATCAGTCTCTCACTTTGTGTATAAGTGTCTGCATGGGTTGGTGAGTAGCTACATGGGTGTTTATATAGGATATTAGGTTGTTTTTTGAGTATCAGTGTGTGTGTCTGCATTGTTTGGTGGGGGGTACTACGTAGTGCATAGGTGCATGAATGATTGACTCTCTGGTTGTATGTTTTGAAGACAGCATGTGTGCATGTCTGTATGGGTGGATGACTGTGTGTATGGGTGTGTTAGTGAGTGAATGACTGTCTCAATTGTGTCTTTATGAATTTATAAATATGTTTTAAAGAAGTATATTTGTTTATTGGTGTATATAAGTGTGTATATGTGTGAGAGTGAGAGATTGAAATAGTTCCTGTATGAATAAGTATGTGTTTTTATAAGTGATTATTTAAAAGAGTAAGTATGTGTAAGTTTCCGTAGAAGTAAGTGTGGTGGTGTGTGTATAACTGTATATACAAATTAATGTATGTTTGATTCTTTATTAGCATGAGTGACTATGTGTGTGAGTAACTCTATGGATGAGAGGCATTGTGTTACAGGATGTATAGGTGTATGAGTACATATGATGTGTGAGTACACGTATGAGTGACTGTACAGGACTGTTGGTGAATGAGTGGATGTGTATGTGGATCTTAGAATTATTGAAGAGGTTGTTGTAATTGGTATTGGTATGTCCATTTTTTTGAAAATTTCAGTCTCTATTTTTGAATGTTTGTATCAAAGGTTATATTAGGGTGAGAGGAGGTCTACCACTCTGTCACAAGGATGATGTCATCAGTGATGTCATTTGAGATGTCATTAGTGATGTCATGAGTGATGTCACTGACCATGTCATGAGTGATGTAATATGTTACGTCATCAGCAGTGGATTGCGGGTGCGCGAGTTATAGTTAGCTTAAATAGTAAAATGTCCGCTAACTATAACGTGTGTGAAACCTATGGTTTTTTCACTGAATTTGCAAGGTTTTTTAAATGCTAAATCCTAACTATAACGTGTGTGAAACCTATGGTTTTTTCAGTGAATTTGCAAGGTTTTTTAAATGCTAATTCCTAACTATAACATGTGTGAAACCTATGGTTTTTTCAGTGAATTTGCAAGGTTTTTTAAATGCTAATTTCTAACTATAACGTGTGTGAAACCCATGGTTTTTTCAGTGAATTTGTATGGTTTTTTAAATGCTAATTCTTACCTATAACATATGTGATTCCCATAGTTTTTTTATTGATTTTGTATGATTTTTTATTATAAATTCTTATATTATATGTGTTTTTTTTTTTTAAAAAGCAAGTTTTTTTTTTAAACTTTTTATTCTCTTAAAACACTATGTTTTTTTTAAAAAAAAATCTGCAATATATCAATTTTTTTTTATTTTTTTTTACCAAACAGGTAAGATATATTAGTATAACATAGAAAATCTTTTTTTTTTTTTTTTTTTTTTTAGTGCGCGTACGGTAAGCGTACGGTAAGCGTACGGTTTACGCAATGTTCGTAATGTATCTACTCTTTTTGCGTATAGTTACGCAATTTGCGTTGCCGTGCGTACTGCGTGCGGGGCGCGTAAGCGTGTACGCTACACACGCACGTTACGCGGAAGTGTTGTGGAGTGACTGTTATGCGCATGCGCGCGAGCGCGTGTCTTTTTTACGCGCATGCGTACTTTTACCGTAAGCGCACCGTAAGCGTAACGTAAGCGTAACGTACGCGCACGGTGGGTCATGTGATCATGAAACACAACTTTTGATTGGTTGAAAATACTTTCAGTTCTAGAACTCTCCTACACCACACCCAATTCCCCTCATTTCTGCTTGTGATCCCTTAGGAGAAAGAGCTGACTTGTCTTTGTGATACGATGGCAGACCAGCACTCTTCTACTGAGAGTGAGGCTAGCAGCACCACCATCAGGCAGAGAAGGAGGAAACAGAAGAGCTCTTTTATATGGGAGTATTTCAGTTTTCCAGAGGGTGAGAAAAAAGTCAATGCTGCCTTGGTGACTTGCAAGCTGTGCCAGCGTGTACTTTCGCGAGGTAATCCCAACAAGAAGTATTCCTTCGGGAATCACACTATGTTGAGACACCTTGAGGATGTACATCCTAGGACACATGCACGACATACTAGAGGCAACCCTTCAGTAAGTCGAGCAAGCACATCCACAGCAGCTCAGCCGAGTCCTTCTTCGGAAGCTCAGCAGAGCCCTTCATCTGTGGGGGCAGATTCACCTTTTTCTGATCCTGTGGAAACGAACCCTCGGTTTGCGAGGGTTACTATGCGGTGTTCATTTTGCCATGGTCTAATTGTTCATAGGGAGACCAGTCTTCCCCTCATTAACAACAAAATAGACCAGCACATATGTCCTACCAGCTAATGTTCCCATTCTTCCTTTCCTCTGTCCCTGCATGAACACAACGGCTCTTTTAAGAGCCAACCTTACCTCTCAACTTTTTTTTATTTTTTCTTTAAAACTTTTTTTTTTTTTTAAAAACACTAAAAATCAATCACCACATCTCAAGATCCTTGAGGAATTAATAACTAAATACTAAAAATCTTTTTGAGATAAAGTGGAAGAAAGGGTCCATCTAATTTCTGACTTACCTGACCCACCCAACAATTTAAGTTTTAATTAAAATGTAATTGAAATTACTTGAAAAAATGGTTGGTTTTTTTTGAAAATTTTCTTTCACAATCTGAAAAAAAAGAAAAAAGTATTAATATTTAATAAATCAATATATAACACAGTTCACGTATTTACATATTTTCCCCCAAAATTTTTTTGCCTTTTTTTTGCTGTTTTCAGAATATATTGCATTTCACTATAAATTGTGAAAGCAATTGCATTCATCATTTAACAGCGGGCAAAAAAAAAATAACAATCTCAAAGATTGTTTTAAAAAAGCCCACAATCTCTTTTAACTTAAACATAACATTATAGAAATGCATAATATTCTAAAAAAATATCATCTAATAACAATAATTATTTCTTAAAAATACCGTCTGACACTTTTGTTTCAGAAGTATAATCACAAAAATATTATATCTCAAATAACTCCACAATACATCTGGTTCCATTTCCTTTAGGCCAAATAGTAATTTTAAAATTCTTTTTTGATTACATTTCCAATGGTAATCCAATAAAATTCCAAAATTTAAATTGTACAGATCTTACCGATTCTCTCTAACATTTTGGTTTCCGAAAGATTAATTAATAATTAAATAAGTCCACAATACAATTGTTTACCTTTCCTTATGGCCAAATAGTAATTTTAAAAATCTTTTTTGAATAAATTTCCAATGGCAATCCAATAACATTCCAAAATTTAAATTGTGCAGATGTTACCGATTTTCTCTAAATTTTTGGTTTTCGAAAGTTTCATTAAAAAATAAAAAAGTCCACATTACAATTGGTTACCTTTCCATTAGGCCAAATGACAATTTGAAAAATCTTTTTTTTTGAAAATTCCAATGGTAATCCAATAAAATGGTAAAATTGTTTTGTACAGATCTTGCTAAGTCTCTCTAAAATTTTGGTTTCAGGAAGATTAGATAGGAATTTGCTAAATCAAAAGGCAAACGTTGCTTGAAAATCAATTTTGAATCATTACACAGTGTCCAGCCTTTTTCACATTTAAGATAAACTGTGTAATGTCCAGAAGTAACAGTAGGTCCTTCATGGAAAATTATTGCAACTGTTACAAAAGTTTTTCCTGAAATTGATAATTGCTGTCCTGTAAACTTCTTTATTAAAGTATCCAATTTTGAACCATCAGCTTTACATCGTTGCATCATTAAAATTACATACTGTCCGTATTCCTTTAAAATTAACGTTGAAAACATTTCAGATTTACAATCACCGCATTCCATGCTACGATTAGCATCTTTAACTAATTTAGCAAAAGTGACTGTTTTACTTTCTGGCAATGTTAAATAAATAAACCTTTCAGAATCAACATTAGAGCCACATGTATTGTAACAGTTTTCACAACTATGTTCCCATTTATAAGAGACACCAAACATATTTTCAATGGGAACCCCTTCTTCTTCCAGTACCTGAAGAAAAAACATCAAGAATTCCTGTGCGTCTTGCTTTACATTTTCAGAAAACTGTGTTCGTCCCGAACATACATCTAAAAGTTTTCTAATTTCAATAGCACTTTCTATTTGAGTTTTATCATTACTCAGCTTTTGAAAAAGGAGACTCAACTCAGAACAGAATCTTTTTCTCTGATTTACTATTATCTGCTCTTGCAAACTTTCCAGATAAAATGCAACATTCAGCACTACATTAGCGTAGCAGTTGACACCAGAGCTATTTTCAAAATGACATCCTACAACCTCTTCTTCATTTTCCTTTTTCTTTTTGCTTGCAATTACATCACTCCTCTTTTTTTTCCTCCTCTCTACATCCTCATTACAGATATTCTCTATTCTCCTTTTATGAGAAACTACACGTTTCTCTAACACAGGATACTGACCTAAATGAGGAGCATAGGTTCTTCTTAATCTATTATACTCCTTTACACAATTTGTATCAGCACTAACTTTTGAGTCATCAAAGTCTATCATGAATAAACCAGATAATGTTTTCACCCGTGACAAAGCTACATAAGCCATACCTTCTTTGAACACAGTTGAACCAATGTTTACAAATGCACAATCTACAGTCAATCCTTGAGACTTGTGAATAGTTACAGCATATGCTAGAGAAAACGGAAACTGTTTCCTTTGCACATATAAGTCTTTCACAAGCATAAAACGAACTGTACAACGACAAATGTCTATAACTTCTTCTATCTGATCAAATTTTATTTTTAAACATTCAATTCCATCTTTTTTCTGATAATTAATAAAACCCACAACTCTTCCCATAGCTCCATTAACTAAACCTTTTTCAACATCCCAATTTCTCCTTAAAATTACTCTACAGTTCATGCAAACATATAGATTTTTTTCTAATCCAGCAGTTTTGGAAATGTTCTTCTCTAGTGAATCCAATTTATTTTTCAGTGTGCCTGTTAATGTGATAGTAATTCTTCCATCTTGAATTTTGTCCACTGCTTCCAATTTCCTGATATCTTCCTTTTCCAATTTCAAAAGCTCCTCATTGAATATTGAGCATTCACGTAGAGTTGGCATTAAGCAGATGACACTTTTCTTTTCTGCAATGTTCTTGTATATCTTCTCTGCAACTATTTCTTTCTTTGGAAATAAATTATGTAGCAACCGACTCTGTAATGCATTTGTGCCGGCTTCAGTCAGTAGTCCAATTCTGATATCTTTCAGAATACTTCCATATTCTTCATCGTTTGCTTGCCTCATATTAGTAGTAAGTTCCTTGTACTCAAAGAAGGACCAAATATTTGCATTACCAATGCTTCCCAATGACTTCTTTGTGTCTTCATGTGTCACAGTATTAAACACTGGTTGTCCTTTAACTGGAGTAAGCTGTAGAAGATCCCCAAAAACTATGACATGTTTTCCACCAAATAACACGTCATAGTCTGTCCTTAGAGTTTGCTGCATTCTTAAATGCACAAAGGCAAGCATTAAGTTTGATACCATGCTCACCTCATCAATAATGAGAACTTGCATCTTCTTCAATACTCTTGAAACTTCCAAGCATGCTTCTCCAGTTAGCTTGTGGTATTGTATTTTGTTCTCATGCTCCACTGGTAACATTAGCAAACGATGTAAGGTGATTCCTTGTATGTTATATGCTGCTAACCCAGTTGGAGCAGTAACCACACAAGACAAAGTAGAATCCGTTTTTTGCTGTAGGTAGCTTCTGATGACTTTTATTAAGAAACTTTTTCCAGTTCCAGCTTGTCCGCTTACATACATCCTGATTGGATGAAATGATGTGCATGAGCACTCTTTTTTTTCATGTAGTAATCCGTGATCAATTTTGTTTCTGATCTCTTCATAAATTTGTTGCTGCTCTTCATTCAGTTGTCTTTCCAAATTTGGTAAGTCTATAAATTCTTCTTGAGCTTGATTCATAGCCGTTTCCACTTCATTCATGGCTATTGCAGCTTCATTTTCAACGATTGGTTGTCCTAGGGGATCTTGACTGAGTGTTCCTGAACTTTGGCTGTCTTGAGAACTGTCTCTAGCTACTTCAGCTGCAATTGTAGTTTCCTGTTCAATTTCTTCATTTAACATTTGCACATAAGTTGTGAATGTACTGCATTGTATGCTGTCTTTGCAAGCATTAAATGAATCTTCATAGCTTTGAAATTCTCCCAGTAGTTCATCCTCTGTACGCCATGGTTTAAACAGCTGTAAAAGAGCCAAGTAGTAAAATTCCTTTTTGTCAGTAGTGCCGCAACTCAGCTTCCTGTGATTTATCAAACTTCCTTTTGTTTGCTTCACCAAACATCCTTCCTCACCAATGACTTTATATTTTCCATTGTTGATGTCTTCTGCGGCTTTCCGTGAATAAATGTAGTTCTGCAGCACTTCATAGAGACACATGTTCTCCAGATGATGACTTCTCTTGGGATAATATGTGTCCAACATGTTTGATTTCAAAATATCTGTACTTTCTGGGTCATTCTCGGCCAAATATTCAATTTCTCCAACAGATTTCAGTACCCGATTTCT
Source organism: Triturus cristatus (assembly GCF_964204655.1). NCBI lineage: Eukaryota > Metazoa > Chordata > Amphibia > Caudata > Salamandridae > Triturus > Triturus cristatus. Next base: position 1,015,048,573 of record NC_140579.1, on the reverse strand, counting down.
CATTGCTGCAAGGCCTAAACTTGCCCAAATTATTCTTCTTGATTTCCAGTAGAGACTTGCAGAAGATAACCTATCTGAACATTCGTAGGATCCAATTTCTCGATGCGATAACATCTTTAAACTGAAACTGTACAGCTTCGTACTGACAGTCTTCTCGTGAGAAATCTCTTCCCACATTTCTTTCAATTCAGTTTTTTCAGATTTAGTAATGTAAGACGTTACATATCGAGCAACAGCAATGGAATTGTCAGCTACATACTGTATATCCATGTTAGCATTCAACATGGATAAAATGACTGGGTTGTAGTCATTTATATTTTTTGATTCTTCTTTTCTTTTAAGGTTGTAGGTATTCTTAGGTGATTTTCTTGTAATAGTATGTCTCACAGATGACATAAAACTGTTTACTCTTCCATTTGAAAGAACAGGTCTAGGAAATCCAAATCGACATTTAGTGTAGTATTTATCTTTGCTCTTGTATTTCCGTCGACAGTATTTTCCACACCGATGACTTTGGAAACGTAAAACTTGCTCCTTTAACTTTTTCTCTTCTGTGCTTTTTGGTATAGCACATGTTGCATATTCTTCAATGTAAGATAACACTGCTTCATCAGCATCTGTTCCAAACTTTGGGGCATCCTTGATCCACAACAGCATATGAATATGAGGAGCACCTCTTGCCTGGTACTCTTTTCTCCAAAAGAAATCCTCTACTTCTCCAAGAGGTGGATTTTTTTTATTGCAGATGAAGGACATCATAGCCTCAAATCTATGATTGAAATATCTGCAAACATTAACCGGATCCAATGAGCACAGTTCTCCTGCTGTCTTGTATTCGATGTTTTTAATGTTTGAATTTGCCTCTCGTAGAAAATCCAGTAAATCATCCCAAGCGTACTCAGCACAGCTTAGGGTAAGGAACCATGTTGGTGTTCCTAAATTTCGTAACATGCATTTTAATTCACCATGGCGTCGGTACCAATATTCATTTGTCCCACGCTGACAAGCCATCAGATTGATCAGTTGTGTTTCCAAATGATCATCTCGGTGCTGCACTTTTTCCATAAAATCCTTAGCAGACACATTTTGTAAATGTACTCCACTTTTTAAAATGTGATTTACTGCATATGATAATGCAGACAAGTCGCTTTCAAATAAAAGATGGAACAAATAAGGAATACTTTGTCGAAATCTGGGATCTTCTGCATATAGTCTTGTAGTTCGATACTCAGAAGCTGGAATCTGTTCTGGACGTTCATCGTATCGTCCTCCTTTTCCTGTAGGAAACAGCTGGGGAAAACATCGAGCTTCCAAGCTCTCCTCCCATACACTCACGGGAGTTCCTTTTGCTTTCTTCATCTGAAACAGATCAATATTGTCTCCCATAACTTCTTTTGAATGAAGAGGATGTATGCTAAAATGTTCATAAATTTCTTCTTCCTTTGACTTGTCCACTTTTTCAACTTGTCCAGTTGGTGTTTCTGTGTCTTCTTGTAAATCTTCTTCTTCTTCTTCTATATAAATTGATTCATACCATTTGTTATTCCTTTTCAAATACAAATTTGCTCTTTGTACTTTCCGTACATCTACCAGCTCCTGCCAAATCTTCTTATTCTTTGTAGGTACACCATTAACCAGAATAACTAATGGTTCAGTTTCCAAAGTATCTGCATCAATAGTTTCCATATTTTTTTTCAAATCCAAGGGCAAATACACCACTCTTCCTTTTAAACCTCTCAGTAAATCTGAAGGAGGTAATTTACCAGTTTTGGGCTCCATACGTACTATGGTCTGGAACGGATGAACACATTGAATAAGTATAGGCTCATATGTATTTAATTCAGAAAGTTTGGCAGGAATAACATCCAATTCTAAATTATTATGCACAGCTCTGGTCGGCATTCTATTTTCCTCTAACTTGTTGTAACAGTATTTACAAATACGCTGATCTTCACCCAATTCAAAACAATTTTCAAGAAATATATATGTGGCAAAATCCTTCCACTTATAATTATCTTCATTATCACTTTTTCTGTAGAGATCAACATTCCTAGTTTGTTTTCTATAATGAGTTCTGCGGCAACAAATACAAGTTATATTTGGTCTTTCATTAGAGATTATTGCAAATTTTGTTATGTGATCATTAAATGTGTTACTTACAGAGGGTTCTACATTCTCTTCCACTTCTTCCTCATTTACTGTGTCCTTTTCCGCACTGTCTTGTTCAGGACCAAAGTAACAAAACTGAATTTCATCAATAACCTTCTCTACATCTGATACCGATCCACGGAACAGAGCCCTATTCAATTCATCTAACTTTATTGCTGGACTTTTAGCAAAATACAACCGTCTCACAAACTTTCTCATTTCAGTATTATGAACAGCCAGCATCCTAAAATGATGAAAAACACTTTTACACACTTTTCTAGATAGACAAGCGAGAGAATGACCCTGCAAACCAGTATTCTCTCTCACTCTGCATGGATCTAGACTTTGAAGCACCTTAATCTTCTGTTTTACACTTTTTTTACTATATTCTCTTAGAAACTCACGAAATTTATCAATAGATTCCTGACGCACAGTGCAAATACTACTACAATTCCAAGTGTACACTGGGGCTTTAGGACGTCTCCCCATAGCCTCATCCGCCATCACTTGTACCTCATCTCTTGGAACCATTATCTCCTTCTCCATTATACAACCATTTTTCACTTCATTAGCACGACCTCTGGTGTCAACTGCATGCAGCAAACTATTACTTTGAAAATAACTCTCTTCATTAAAAAAAGGTTCACTACTTGAACTATGCATCCATTCTCCTAAAAACACTTTACAAAAGTTTGTTCTTTTCACTACTCTTTTCCTTTTGCTTTGTGATTTCAGTACATTAACCATTTTATCTAATGTACGCATCCTATTCAAAATTAAAATGAATAGTTTCCTTTTTAATTCTAATGCCTTTGCTGCAATGGCTTCAATTTCTTTTTTTCTCTTATAAAATTTAGCCTTTTTCTTATATTTCTTCACATCCTTTATCAAATTGGACATAACTCTTCTCTGAAACATTTTTCTACGTATCTCTTTATACGCTGTTTTTCTTTTTAAGTTAATCTTTATTGTTTCTGAAGGTATATTTGCATTAACTAAATGCTCAATTTTTTCCTGTTCTTTTCTATTGAAAACATTCTTTCCAGTACAGACATTTTGTACATTTTTCCTTTTTTTTGAAGATGTTCTTTAAAAAATCTTTTGTCTGCTTACCAGAAGACTTTCTGTTTTTCCCAACATGAGCATCCCCAACTAACTTAGGTCCTCCAGTTGTCTTCAAATATAGTTTTTTTTTGTGGTTTTTCCTTAGTCTGGATTTTGTAGGCCTCTTAAATTTTGTTCACTGCTCTTCAGCAACACCTGAAAAAAACTAAAAAAAATTCCTTTTTTTAATTTAAATATATTACTACATTTTTTATGATCTTTTCAAATCTTAAAATACTAAGTACCCCTTTCCTACAAGTGAAAATCACAATAACACCTTCACAAATTAAATATCTAAAAACAATTCCTGTGTGCACACAGAGTCATGGTTTGAAATTAGGCAGAAAACGAAATTTCTTTGCCAATTGGAAAGCACACTTCCTACTGCTTTTTTGGCAAGTGATAAGTACTTTTACAGTCTGACACATTTTGAATCCACTTTTCAGATTCTGAAAAAATCACATGTCCAAACTGCTTTTTGAGACCAGCAACATGTGTAACCTGGGTGACTGACTACACTCCAGCAAGGGCAACCAGCCTTAGTGATGCTGAATGTATTTGCATTACTAAGTGCAACCTCAAACCCCACTCGGTTGTGAATACTGTGCATGATTCCACAGGATAAGCAGCTGGGTGTGTGCTAAGAGTCTGTTTCTGCATAAAAAAATAGCTCCCCCTTTCCATCTAATGCAAATGTAAAATCACCAGAGCAATACCAAACAGCTTTTTGAGACCAGCAACATGTGTAACCTGGGTGACTGACTACACTCCAGCAAGGGCAACCAGCCTTAGTGATGCTGAATGTATTTGCATTACTGACTGCAACCTCAAACCCTAAAAGTATTCCTCATTTATACCAGTACACCTTAATTTATGGTGAAAACATAGTCCATATTATTTTACATGTTTGTATTTGCATTACTAAGTGCAACCTCAAACCCCACTCGGTTGTGAATACTGTGCATGATTCCACAGGATAAGCAGCTGGGTGTGTGCTAAGAGTCTGCTTCTGCATAAAAAAATAGCTCTCCCTTTCCTACTAATGCAACTGTAAAATTACCAGAGCAATACACAATAAATCTCTGCCTGTAATTCCTCTTTACACACAGAGTCATGTTTTCATATTAGTCTGAAAACGAAATTTCTTTGCCAATTTGAAACCACACTTACTACTCTTTTTTTTGGCAAGTGATAAGTACTTTTACAGTCTGACACATTTTAAATCCACTTTTCAGATTCTTAAAAAAGCACATGTCCAAACAGCTTTTTGAGACCAGCAACATGTGTAACCTGGGTGACTGACTACACTCCAGCAAGGGCAACCAGCCTTAGTGATGCTGAATGTATTTGCATTACTGACTGCAACCTCAAACCTCACTCGGTTGTGAATACTGTGCATGATACCACAGGATAAGCAGCTGGGTGTGTGCTAAGAGTCTGCTTCTGCATAAAAAAATAGCTCCCCCTTTCCATCTAATGCAAATGTAAAATCACCAGAGCAATACGCAATAAATCTCTGCCTGTAATTCCTCTTTGCACACAGAGTCATGTTTTCTTATTAGTCAGAAAACGAAATTTCTTTGCCAATTTGAAAGCACACTTACTACTCTTTTTTTTTGCAAGTGATAAGTACTTTTACAGTCTGACACATTATGAATCCACTTTTCAAATTTTTTAAAAAGCACATGTCCAAACAGCTTTTTCAGACCAGCAACATGTGTAACCTGGGTGACTGACTACACTCCACCAAGGGCAACCAGCCTTAGTGATGCTGAATGTATTTGCATTACTGACTGCAACCTCAAACCCCACTCGGTTGTGAATACTGTACATGATTCCACAGGATAAGCAGCTGGCTGTGTACTAAGAGTCTGCTTCTGCATAAAAAAATAGCTCCCCCTTTCCTACTAATGCAACTGCAAAATTACCAGAGCAATACGCAATAAATCTCTGCCTGTAATTCCTCTTTGCACACAGAGTCATGTTTTCATATTAGTCAGAAAACGAAATTTCTTTGCCAATTTGAAAGCACACTTACTACTCTTTTTTTTTGCAAGTGATAAGTACTTTTACAGTCTGACACATTATGAATCCACTTTTCAAATTTTTTAAAAAGCACATGTCCAAACAGCTTTTTCAGACCCGCAACATGTGTAACCTGGGTGACTGACTACACTCCACCAAGGGCAACCAGCCTTAGTGATGCTGAATGTATTTGCATTACTGACTGCAGCCTCAAACCCCACTCGGTTGTGAATACTGTACATGATTCCACAGGATAAGCAGCTGGCTGTGTACTAAGAGTCTGCTTCTGCATAAAAAAATAGCTCCCCCTTTCCTACTAATGCAACTGCAAAATTACCAGAGCAATACGCAATAAATCTCTGCCTGTAATTCCTCTTTGCACACAGAGTCATGTTTTCATATTAGTCAGAAAACGAAATTTCTTTGCCAATTTGAAAGCACACTTACTACTCTTTTTTTTTGCAAGTGATAAGTACTTTTACAGTCTGACACATTATGAATCCACTTTTTAGATTATTAAAAAAGCACATGTCCAAACAGCTTTTTCAGACCAGCAACATGTGTAACCTGGGTGACTGACTACACTCCACCAAGGGAATCCAGCCTTAGTGATGCTGAATGTATTTGCATTACTGACTGCAACCTCAAACCCCACTCGGTTGTGAATACTGTACATGATTCCACAGGATAAGCAGCTGGCTGTGTATTAAGAGTCTGCTTCTGCATAAAAAAATAGCTCCCCCTTTCCTACTAATGCAACTGCAAAATTACCAGAGCAATACGCAATAAATCTCTGCCTGTAATTCCTCTTTGCACACAGAGTCATGTTTTCATATTAGTCAGAAAACGAAATTTCTTTGCCAATTTGAAAGCACACTTACTACTCTTTTTTTTTGCAAGTGATAAGTACTTTTACAGTCTGACGCATTATGAATCCACTTTTCAGATTCTTAAAAAAGCACATGTCCAAACAGCTTTTTCAGACCAGCAACATGTGTAACCTGGGTGACTGACTACACTCCAGCAAGGGCAACCAGCCTTAGTGATGCTGAATGTATTTGCATTACTAAGTGCAACCTCAAACCCCACTCGGTTGTGAATACTGTGCATGATTCCACAGGATAAGCAGCTGGTTGTGTGCTAAGAGTCTGTTTCTGCATAAAAAAATAGCTCCCCCTTTCCATCTAATGCAAATGTAAAATCACCAGAGCAATACCAAACAGCTTTCTGAGACCAGCAACATGTGTAACCTGGGTGACTGACTACACTCCAGCAAGGGCAACCAGCCTTAGTGATGCTGAATGTATTTGCATTACTGACTGCAACCTCAAACCCTAAAAGTATTCCTCATTTATACCAGTACACCTTAATTTATGGTGAAAACATAGTCCATATTATTTTACATGTTTGTATTTGCATTACTAAGTGCAACCTCAAACCCCACTCGGTTGTGAATACTGTGCATGATTCCACAGGATAAGCAGCTGGGTGTGTGCTAAGAGTCTGCTTCTGCATAAAAAAATAGCTCTCCCTTTCCTACTAATGCAACTGTAAAATTACCAGAGCAATACACAATAAATCTCTGCCTGTAATTCCTCTTTACACACAGAGTCATGTTTTCATATTAGTCTGAAAACGAAATTTCTTTGCCAATTTGAAACCACACTTACTACTCTTTTTTTTGGCAAGTGATAAGTACTTTTACAGTCTGACACATTTTAAATCCACTTTTCAGATTCTTAAAAAAGCACATGTCCAAACAGCTTTTTGAGACCAGCAACATGTGTAACCTGGGTGACTGACTACACTCCAGCAAGGGCAACCAGCCTTAGTGATGCTGAATGTATTTGCATTACTGACTGCAACCTCAAACCTCACTCGGTTGTGAATACTGTGCATGATACCACAGGATAAGCAGCTGGGTGTGTGCTAAGAGTCTGCTTCTGCATAAAAAAATAGCTCCCCCTTTCCATCTAATGCAAATGTAAAATCACCAGAGCAATACGCAATAAATCTCTGCCTGTAATTCCTCTTTGCACACAGAGTCATGTTTTCTTATTAGTCAGAAAACGAAATTTCTTTGCCAATTTGAAAGCACACTTACTACTCTTTTTTTTTGCAAGTGATAAGTACTTTTACAGTCTGACACATTATGAATCCACTTTTCAAATTTTTTAAAAAGCACATGTCCAAACAGCTTTTTCAGACCAGCAACATGTGTAACCTGGGTGACTGACTACACTCCACCAAGGGCAACCAGCCTTAGTGATGCTGAATGTATTTGCATTACTGACTGCAACCTCAAACCCCACTCGGTTGTGAATACTGTACATGATTCCACAGGATAAGCAGCTGGCTGTGTACTAAGAGTCTGCTTCTGCATAAAAAAATAGCTCCCCCTTTCCTACTAATGCAACTGCAAAATTACCAGAGCAATACGCAATAAATCTCTGCCTGTAATTCCTCTTTGCACACAGAGTCATGTTTTCATATTAGTCAGAAAACGAAATTTCTTTGCCAATTTGAAAGCACACTTACTACTCTTTTTTTTTAGCAAGTGATAAGTACTTTTACAGTCTGACACATTATGAATCCACTTTTCAAATTTTTTAAAAAGCACATGTCCAAACAGCTTTTTCAGACCCGCAACATGTGTAACCTGGGTGACTGACTACACTCCACCAAGGGCAACCAGCCTTAGTGATGCTAAATGTATTTGCATTACTGACTGCAGCCTCAAACCCCACTCGGTTGTGAATACTGTACATGATTCCACAGGATAAGCAGCTGGCTGTGTACTAAGAGTCTGCTTCTGCATAAAAAAATAGCTCCCCCTTTCCTACTAATGCAACTGCAAAATTACCAGAGCAATACGCAATAAATCTCTGCCTGTAATTCCTCTTTGCACACAGAGTCATGTTTTCATATTAGTCAGAAAACGAAATTTCTTTGCCAATTTGAAAGCACACTTACTACTCTTTTTTTTTGCAAGTGATAAGTACTTTTACAGTCTGACACATTATGAATCCACTTTTTAGATTATTAAAAAAGCACATGTCCAAACAGCTTTTTCAGACCAGCAACATGTGTAACCTGGGTGACTGACTACACTCCACCAAGGGCAACCAGCCTTAGTGATGCTGAATGTATTTGCATTACTGACTGCAACCTCAAACCCCACTCGGTTGTGAATACTGTACATGATTCCACAGGATAAGCAGCTGGCTGTGTATTAAGAGTCTGCTTCTGCATAAAAAAATAGCTCCCCCTTTCCTACTAATGCAACTGCAAAATTACCAGAGCAATACGCAATAAATCTCTGCCTGTAATTCCTCTTTGCACACAGAGTCATGTTTTCATATTAGTCAGAAAACGAAATTTCTTTGCCAATTTGAAAGCACACTTACTACTCTTTTTTTTTGCAAGTGATAAGTACTTTTACAGTCTGACGCATTATGAATCCACTTTTCAGATTCTTAAAAAAGCACATGTCCAAACAGCTTTTTCAGACCAGCAACATGTGTAACCTGGGTGACTGACTACACTCCAGCAAGGGCAACCAGCCTTAGTGATGCTGAATGTATTTGCATTACTAAGTGCAACCTCAAACCCCACTCGGTTGTGAATACTGTGCATGATTCCACAGGATAAGCAGCTGGTTGTGTGCTAAGAGTCTGTTTCTGCATAAAAAAATAGCTCCCCCTTTCCATCTAATGCAAATGTAAAATCACCAGAGCAATACCAAACAGCTTTCTGAGACCAGCAACATGTGTAACCTGGGTGACTGACTACACTCCAGCAAGGGCAACCAGCCTTAGTGATGCTGAATGTATTTGCATTACTGACTGCAACCTCAAACCCTAAAAGTATTCCTCATTTATACCAGTACACCTTAATTTATGGTGAAAACATAGTCCATATTATTTTACATGTTCCTCACATTTAAATTTCTCCCAAAACACTAAATGATAAACACAACTTCAACAAAAGGAATTCCAATTCTATTATTCATTTCTTAATTTACCACATACATCCCCTCTCAAACTCTTAACTCACCTTTAAAATTAGTTAGTTGTGAAAGAAATGTGGCACTCAAACAGCAGATTATCAGAGCCAGGATCTCTGTTCTGTACACCTCTCTCCTCTCAGCAGAACCAGATAATGGCAATGTTTCCCTCTCTTTTTCCACACATATACATGTTAGTTTCAAATCTCAGTGCTTCCCCCTTTTTTTCAAATGTAATCACACATTTCTATTGGTTGAAAACCAACCCTTTTCCAACAGTACCCTTCCCCCAACTTGACTTCAGCCTAGTACCCTTCCCCCAACTTGACTTCTGCCTGCTACCATAGCAACTGCTCTTGAAACACTGCTGTGTAGAGTTAGGTCAGAAGTTCACCACACAATGTTTCATTTCCAAAGAGCAGGAGTGCTTGACTTTTCAAACCTAACAGCAAATCCATAGTACTGTTCTTTGGTAACACATTTTTCTGTACCAATACAAAACATGCTTCTATAAATTTACACATACAGCCTAGTTTTTAGTGTAGAATGGTATGAAACAGCCAATCAGTTCTTTTAAAAAAAAATATATATATGTATGCCTCCATTTCCAAACTGTCTTTCATTTCTTTTTACCATTCTACTGAATTACACCTCCTGAGTGCACCCCGATCTCCTTGGAAGATGTTCACAGTGTGGATTGTAGGACACAGCTATGTCTTCTGGAGTGAAAAGTATGCAGAGAAAACAGGTATGGTGAGAGACCTTGCTTTGCCAAATGTAGACATTAAATGGATTGGTCAGAGAGGGTTAAAGTGGCACCAATTGATGCCATTGGTGAAATCCTTCATGCAAATCCAACACCCTGACCTCATAATAGTGCACTGTGGTGGCAATGACCTAGGCACTTTGACTGGGGTAGGTCTGGAAATGCTTATGAAGGACACCTTTGCACAACTGTTTTCACTTTTCCCTAAAACTGCCTTTGTGTATTCTAACATATGCCAAAGGCAAAAATGGAACTGGTCCAATCATTTTTGTCCGCAGATTGACAAAGCAAGAAAGCACGTCAACAAATCTGTTTCTGCTTTCCTCCGAGACTATGGTATGGGTTCCATTTACCACAACAACTTGCGTTACGACATGCAAGACATTTATAGAGGAGATGGTGTACACTTCAATGATGAAGGGAACAGAGTCTTCCTCTTGAACCTTAGACTCTGCATCGGTACTTACTTGTAGGTACCACTAAAAAATCAAATCACTTCATAAACACAACGGCTCTTTTTAGAGCCCCTTAATATCTAAACACTTAAATCTGAATTTTATTTCTTTTTTTATTTTTTTTTTCTACCGTACGCGTACGCGTACGGTAAGCTTACGGTAAGCTTACCGTACGCGTACCCCGTGATTTTTTTTTTAAATTAATAAATGTTTTTTTTGTACTTTTCTGTCCTTCTTTGACCCCCTTTCAAATGTTAGGGGGTCTGTAACTCTCTTCCTTGCCCCCTTTTCAAGTTATCACCCTTTGTTTTTCTGAGTGAAACACACAAAATGGCGGCCGCCGCTTCCTGGTTTCGACCGATTCGAATGTTTACTAAGATCTAACAGCCAACCAGAATCGCGCTCGCGCACGTCACCGTACGTGTACGGTAAGCTTACCGTAAGCGCACGGTAAGCGCACCGTAAGCTGGCTCAGATATATATATTGATTTAAATGCTATTTTCTCAGGAACTACTGAACAGATTTACACCAGACCTACAAAAGGCACTTCCTTGACCTGAGGACTACCTCTCTGCCAAATTTCAAGTAACTCTGTTCAGCCGTTCGGGCTGTAGCTGTGTCTAAAGGTCCTATGGAAAAATGCATGGGAAAAACGCGTTTTGGGACCCCCCTTTTATCTCAGCTCCCGCTTGACGAATCCCCCCGAGACTTTCAGGGTAGGAGCGGAGCGTAGCGCCCCACCTATTTTGAACATTTCGCGAGGATTCGTCGACCGGCGCCAAAGTTATTCCAAATAGAATGTTGCGGATTTCTTATGGTAAGAGGGTCCTAACTATAACTACCTACTGGCGACCGCCAGTAGGTAATATGTATGTGTATATATATATATACATATATAAACATATAAATATAATCTGCATATCTATATAAATATAAATTCATGCAAACATATACATATACATATATGGATACATATGCATGGTATGTACATGAAAGTTTGAAAAACTCTAATACAAGCAAAGCTAAAAAGCCACCTAATTACAAACAGAATTGCTTTAACTTAAACGAGGGCGAGACCTATTGCATTTTCAATGCTTATTTACTTTGATTCCATCAAGAAGGCGTTCAGATATGTCACACATTTTCCATAAATTCTGAATGGTAGCACTCTAGTTGCTCATTAGATCACTGTAGGAAATCTACTGCTCACCAGGGAAGTCTGCTGCTGGTATTGAAAGTGCATGTTTCAGTCTGCATGTCAGAATTTTTTAATGAAATAGAAGAGGATTTGAGAAGTCACTCAAAATATGCCCTAATTTTTCTTTTTTCATCACTAATCATAATTTCTATGGCAAAATGAACCTCCTCATTGTGTTCCTTTTAAATTAAACTACTCACTCTCTACTACTCACTCGCTACTACTATCTACTACTCACTCTCTACTACTCACTTTCTACTACTCTCTACTACTCTCTACCACTCACTCTCTACTACTCTACTACTCTCTACTACTCTCTCTCTATTACTCTCTCTCTACTACTCCCTCTATACTACTCACTCTACTACTCTCTACCACTCACTCTCTACTACTCACTCTCTACTACTCAACTACTCTCTACTGCTCACTCTGCTACTCTCTATCACTCTCTCTGCTACTCACTCTCTACTACTCTCTACTACTCACTCTCTACTACTCTACTACTCTCTACTACTCTCTCTACTACTCACTCTCTACTACTCACTCTCTACTACTCTCTCTCTACTACACACTCTCTAGTATTTGCTCTCTACTACTTGCTCTCTTCTACTCACTCAACTACTCACTCTACTACTCACTCTCTACTACTCCCTACTACTAACTCTACTACTCACTCTCTACTACTCTCTACTACTCACTCTCTACTATTCCACTACTCTCTACTAATCACTCTCTACTACTCACTTTGTACTACTCTCTACTACTCACTCTCTACTACTCACTACTACTCACTCTCTACTACTCACTCACTACTACTCACTCTCTACTACTCACTTTCTACTACTCTCTCTACTACTCTCTACTACTCACTCTACTACTCATTCTCTACTACTCATTCTCTACTACTCTCTCTCTGCTACTCTCTCTCCACTATTCACTCTCTACTACTCTCTACTACTCACTCTCTAATACTCACTCTCTACTTCTCACTCTCTACTACTCTCTACTACTCCCTCTACTACTCACTCTCTACTACTCTCTACTACTCTCTGCTTCTCACTCTCTACTACTCTCTACTACTCACTCTCTACTACTCACTCTACTACTCTCTCCTACTCACTCTCTGCTACTCTCTCTACTACTCTCTCTCTACTCTCTACTCTCTATTACTCATCCTCCACTCTCCACCTCTCTACCTTTCTCTACCTCTCTCTCTCTCTACTACACTCTACCTCTCTACCTCTACCTCTCTACCTCTACGTCTCTACCTCTACACCTCTACCTCTCTACCTCTCTCTACCTCTCTCTACACGCACACATATGCACATATATGCATATGCATTTATATATATGTATGTGTATATATATATTCACTGAAAAAACCATAGGTTTCAGGGGTGTTATAGTTAGCTGGACTTTTCACTTATACAAAACCATTGAAATTCCCCCGTTATAGTTAGTTCAGCTAACTATAACTCGCGTGCCCACAATGCACTGCTGATGACGTCACATATTGCATCACTCATGACATGGTCAGTGACATCACTCATGACATCACTGATGACATCTCAAATGACATCACTGATGACATCACTGATGACATCATCCAGTGAATGTGTGTTTTTCTCAAAATTAAATATGTTTTATATATGTATATCTCAAGGTCGATGGAAGAATAAATGGGTATATAAGTGTCTAAATGGATGATTTGTTTTTGAAAAATTGATTGTGTAACTGACTGATTAAGTGTATAATAGTGAATACATGGCTTAGTGAGTAATGTTTAAATATGTAAATATCTGTATCAGTCTCTCATTTTGTGTATAAGTGGCTGCATGGGTTAGTGAGTAGCTACTTGGTTGTCTACATAGGTTATTAGTTGGTTTTTTGAGTATCAGTTTGAGTGTCTGCATGGTTCGGTGGGGGGTATTACGTAGTGCATAGGTGCATGAATGAGTGACTCACTGTTTGTATGTGTTGAAGACACCATGTGTGCAGGACTGTATGGGTGGATGAGTGTGTGTATGGGTGTGTTAGTGAGTGAATGACTGTCTCAATAGTGTCTTTATGAGTAACTACATATGTTTTAAACTAGTATATGTGACTATTGGTGTATATAAGTGAGTATATGTGAGAGTGAGAGATTGAAAGAGTTCCTGTATGAATAATATGTGTTTCTATAAGTGATTGCTTAAAAGACTAAGTATGTGTAAGTTTCCGTATAAGTAAGTGTGGTGGTGTGTGTATAACTGTATATGCAAGTAAATGTATGTTTGATTCTTTATTAGCATGAGTGACTATGTGTGTGAGTAACTCTATGGATGAGTGGCATTGTGTAACAGGATGTATAGGTGTATGAGTACATATGATGAGTGAGTACATGTATGAGTGACTGTATAGGACTGTTGGTGAATGAGTGGATGTGTATGTGGATCTTAGAATTACTGAAGAGGTTCTTGTAACTGGTATTGGTATGTCCATTGTTTTGAAAATTTTAGTCTCTATTTTTGAATGTGTGTATCAAAGGTTATATTAGGGTGAGAGGAGGTCTGCCGCTCTATCACAAGGATGATGTCATCAGTGATGTCATCAGTGATGTCATTTGAGATGTCATCAGTGATGTCATGAGTGATGTCACTGACCATGTCATGAGTGATGTAATATGTGACGTCATCAGCAGTGCATTGCGGGCGCGCAAGTTATAGTTAGCTGAACTAACTATAACGGGGGAATTTCAATGGTTTTGTATAAGTGAAAAGTCCAGCTAACTATAACACCCCTGAAACCTATGGTTTTTTCAGTGAATTTCTGAGGTTTTTTAAATGCTAATTCCTAACTATAACGTGCCTGAAACCTATGTTTTTTTCTGGGAATTTCAAAGGTTTTTTAAATGCTAATTTCTAACTATGCCTACAGAGATAGGACATGTGAAGAAAGAAGAAAAAATGCAAAGAAAGAAAAAAAAGAAGTGCAGAAAGAAGCAACAGAAGTCCTCAAAGACGAAGAAAAGTGCAGGAAGAAGGATAACGTGCAGAAAGAACAAAAAGAAGAGCAGAAAGAAGCCTTGTTGCAAAATCATCCTGTACCCTCAACTTTTTCAGGACGGATACTGGTGGTAACTGAGTCTGACTAACCAGTCCTAGAGCCAGTGCTATGTTAAAAGACACTTAGAATACAGTGAAAACACCTACATACACTAGGGAACATTATGCGTTGGGGTCCCCCTGTGATTAGCATGACCTCCTCTGTAAGCCCCTAGTATATAATAGGGCAGGGGGATTAAAACTACCTCTTAAAACAGGCCACAGGGCTTTTTTGCACACGTTAACTCAGGCCCCGTCCCCTCCCTTCACCACTGTGTAAACACGCCCTGTGTCCGTTTTTAGTTGGGAGATTAAGTTCATTTAAATCCTGAGGGTCCCTAGGGTCCAACTAGCCCACTAGGTACCTCCAGTAAGTGCCACAGAGCTGCGTTGCAGAGAGGTGTAAAAAGTGGCATGGCCTGGACCACCTCTCTGCAATGCAGCTCAGTGGCGCGTACTGGAAGCACTTGGTGGGCTAATTAGCCCCCAGGGGCCCTCAGTATTGAAGGGAAATTATATCCCAAATTTAAAACGTGCCATAGTGCGTGTTTGCACACGTCACCTCAGGCCCCGTCCCCTCCCTTCACCACTGTGTAAACGCGCCCTGTGGCTGTTCTAAGTTGAGAGATTAAGTCCCCTTGAATCCTAAGGGTCCCTAGGGTCAAACTAGACCACTAGGTACCTCCAGTAAGCACCACAGAGCTGCGTTGCAGAGAGGTGTAAAAAGGGGCTTGGCCTCAGAACACCTGTCTGCAGCGCAGCTCCCTAGCGCATACTGGAGATGCCTGTTGGGCTAGTTGGCCCTCAGGGACCCTCAGTATTGAAGAGGAATTAATTCCCCAACTTACAATTCGCCAGGGGGCGCGTTTGCAGAGTGCTGCAAGGAGGGGGCGTGGCCTCTGGCACGATGCCAGTCTTTTATTTATTTTAATTTTTTAAGAAGGGGGGCTGTGTGGTTCCCCTTCTTATTCTAATTTATTGGCCCTGATGACCCCATCCCCCAGGGCCTGTCTCCTAATTATATTTTTTTGACCCCAATCCCCAGGGCCGGCCACTGTTTTTTATTATTTTAAAAAAATATATATTTATAGACACACCTAGGACATGATGGACAAACCATACGTACCTATCACCATGACGATTTGTGTGATATTCATTAAAAGGCCACTATGCAGACAATGAATCCACGTGGAATGTATTTACACCACTAGTGAAGCTCTGACATGTCTGATGCCCTACCGTGCCTAACCCCGGTAGACACCCTTGTAGTTTATTTATACAAACATGGGTAGCTATTGACGGGCACATTTAATACACATGCACACCAAGTCATTCAAAGGGGATTCAACAAAAATTCGACCAAAACTATGCAAGAAACCCCCCTCACGGTTAATAAAACACACATCCACTGCCGGATGTGTAATACTTTTTATTTTACTCTCTGGAAAGGGGACGAACATCACTTGAGAGTCACAGCGCGCTCCTGGCAGAGCCCAATGCTGTGTTACACCCACCATTGCCTGCTGAGTGCCACACACCTCTGTGTTGTATTCCACCAGCTAGTGCATATGCTATGACACTCTCTCTAGCCCATGTGCACTGTAACACCACCCTGTGAATATGTCATGCCACACTTGTCTTCGCACGGGTTATATTGCCCCATCTAACGTGCCTTCCTCGATGCCTATGTTATAACGCACAGTGCTATGCCATACATATTTCAATCTGGGATCCATATCTTTGTCACAGTGCATATGCAACGTTACACTCCCCAGCACATATTTTATATTACAACTTTAGAGACTAGTTAGGTTACACAACACTGCCCTGTGCATATTACACTCCAAGGCGCATATCGCATAGCACGCGCTAGTGCCTGTTCTATCTCGCGCTCTCCAATGAATCTGTCATTGCGCACAATGTATTGCATATTATATTTCACGCCCGGTTCATCTTATATCACACTTTTTGGTGCATAGTTTATACCATACACTATATCTAGTTTTCATTTTCAATCGTGCTCTCAGGACTATGTTCTATATAACACTGTGTTCACCTACCCTTTTCACAGGCATTACATTTTGCGATAGGGGGTGGAGGGTCAGGGGGTGTTTCTGCCAAGTGAGCCCAGAGTCACAGTCACAAACGTCCTCTTCTTCCTGAATAAAAGTGAGATTATGCTGCATACTTGTTCATATTTTAAGTAGTTCGCACAGACACACGTTTTAAAAACAATAAAGTTCCTAATACCCGCCTTCTCTGAACAGTTTGCTTGCTGCCCCATCCTCCTCCTCCCTATCCTCTGTTGTGTGAATCCATGGACTAGCCTCCTCCCTCCTGCCATGCATGGTCTGATGTGCTACCACTGCCCTCAATTTAGTATGATGTACCAGTCCACTCCTCCTGCCCTCCATTGCCCAGTTCTATGCCCCATCATTGACCTCCTGCTTAAACTCTGTGCTTAGCTTGCTGCCCCTATTCTCCTTCCCCCTGCCCTCCGATGTCTTTGTGCATGCCCCTGCTCCATCCTTTTTGCCCACCATGTTCCATGGACCTGCCACTCCTATCTACTCTGAGTGTTCTGTTGCGCTGCCACTCCCCTCCCACCTGCCTAGCATTGTCAGATGACTGTAACCTGTCCCTGCCACCTTCACCCTGCCTGTCCACATGCCATGCCCCTATCCTCTTCCTCCTGTCCTACATGGTCCATTGTACTGCCACACCCTTCTGCCCTCCCTGGTCTGTTGTGCTTCAACTGCTCCTCCTGCCTGCCCCGTGCAGTCTGTTGTGAGGCCCCTTCCCCTGAACTTTCTTGTCTGTGCACAGGTCCTGACCCTCCCTTCTATCCTCCATCGTCCTTTGTGCATGCCCCTGCACCCTCCTTCTTGCCCATCATAGCCATTGTGCTGCCACTAACCCTCCCACTTGCCATGCATGGTCTTCTGTGCTGCCATGGCCCCTCCCACCTTCCCTGTGTGGTCAGTTAGCTGCCCCTGACCCCCTCCCACCTTCCCTCCATGGTCTGTGTGCATGCCATCACAGTCTCACTGTTGCTCTTCATGGTGTGTCTTGCTTCTAGTGCCCATCCTGCCTGACCTCCATGGCTATCTTGCTGCTCCTGCCCTGCCCCCTTGCCCCCAGCCCTCTGTTTACATGTGCAGACCCCTAATCCCTCCCTCCTGGCTTGTCTGTTCCATTGTAATGCCCCTGATCCGTCCCTCCTGCCCTTTATGGTCTGTTATGCTGCAGCTTTCTCTCCTGTCTGTCCATTATGGTCAGCTAGCTACCATTGCCTCTTGCCCCTCTGTTCTCTGTTGTCCATGTGCATGGTCCTGTCCCCTCCCTCTTGCTTTCTATGGATTGTTGTGCTGCACTCCCGTCCCGCATGCCCTGTGTGGTGTATTGTGCTGCTGCAAACCCTGATGCCTGCCCTGCAGGGTCAGTTTGGTGCACCTCTCCATGTCCCTCCTGTCCTCTGTTATCCAAGTCCATGTCCCTACCCCATTTCCTTCCATGATCCAATGTACCATACTTGCGAACATTTTGAACTTGGTAAGAGGGAGATTTTGAAAAAAAACTGGGGTATTGATTTTCCCCTTTGAGTTACATTGAAAAAGAGGAGATTGTAGACAGGAGACAGATCAAATAAAGCCCATTTGAGCTTAAAAACATTGGACGTTTCCTGGCTGAATCGGGTCTGTTGGCATGTATGGTTGTACTACCATTGCCTCTTCCTTCTGCCCACAATGGTCTATTACATTGCCATAGCCTCTCTTGCAAGTCCTGTATTGTTGGTTTGTTGCCCCTGCCCCCCTTTCCACTGCCCTCCATAGTCTGTTGTGCTGCCACGGCCCTTCCTGCCTGCTCAGTGTGGTTAAATTGTTGCCTTTGCACCCTCCTACCTGCCTTCAATTTTCAGAGTCCGTGCCCCTGGCCTCTGCCTCTCAACAGTATCCTAATGAACAACTAGATTGCTAACATTCTATATTTATTACAAAAGTGTGGAACGCCTGACGTCATCTTGATCTAATCAAAACTGTAATACCTAGAGCATTTCCTTTAGAAATTACATATATGAGAGGGTCTTATTGGCATCAAAATTATGGTTAGTGCTCTAAAAGACTAAAATAAGGACATATTTTCTGAGTTTTCAAATAGCGACAAAGCACTTTTAAATTATTTGTTATCTTTATGTTTTTTTATCCAGTTGACCACTTGATTAAATGTTGCACTTAGGGGAGAGGATGTGGTGTTACTTCCAGAACTGCAGACTTTGCAACTGGGGAACCAGGTTGGAGATTCTGCTTCAACTCGACATTCTGTGATTCTGGTCAAATCACTTAGTCTCCCCATGTCTACAACCAAAATGAATTTGTTCTTGTGTGATGTAACCAATGCTCATGTAAAGCACTCCAATACCTGACAAGTCTGCACTATATAACACTGCAAAAACACAAAATAATAAGTGTTTTGCACACTTCTGTCATTGGGCTATATTTGGGCTACATCTGGGTGATTTTGGGCTACATTTGGGCTCTTTTGTCTCCGGTGGCCATCTTGGGAGATTTATTTGTTATGAAGTTTCCTAATTTCCTCATGTACTGCAGTCTCCTCAGTAGGAAATGCTTTCAGTTTTTTACTTTGATTCCATCATGAAGGTACTCAGATTTGTCACACATTTGCCATAAATTCTGAAAGTTAGCACTCTAGTTGCTCATTAGATCACTGTAGAAAAACTACTGTTCACCATGGAAGTCTGCTCCCGGTATTAAAAGTGCATGTTTCAGTCTGCATGTCAGAATTTTTTAATGAAATAGAAGAGGATTTGAGAAGTCACTCAAAATGTGCCCTCATTTTCTTTCTTCAGCATTAAGCATAATTTCTATGGCAAAATGAACCCCCTCATTGTGTTCCTTTTTAAATTAAATGTTTTAAGTGTTACCAGTTTATTCCATCAAGATGGCTTCAGGTGTGCCATACTTTTGTCATAATAAAGACAGTAAGCGCTCTAGTTGTTTTTAAGAACACTCTGGGACATTCTGTCATTGGGCTATACTTGGGCTACATCTGGGTGTTATTTGGGCTACATTTGGGCTCTTTTGTCTCTGGTGGCCATCTTGGGAGACTTATTTGTTATGAAGTTTCCTAATTTCCTCATTTACTGCAGTCTCCTCAGTAGGAAATACTTTCAGTTTTTTACTTTGATTCCATCAAGAAGGCATTCAGATGTGTCACACATTTGCCATAAATTCAGAATGTTAGCACTCTTTTTGCTCATTAGATCACTGTAGTAAAGCTACTGTTCACCAGGGAAAACTGCTGCTGGTATTGAAAGTGCATGTATCAGTCTGCATGTCAGAATTTTTTAATGAAATAAAAGAGGATTTGAGAAGTCACTCAAAATGTGCCCTAATTTTTCTTTCTGCAGCACTAATCATACTTTTTATGGAAAAATGAACCCCCTCATTTTGTTCCTTTTTAAATTAAATGTTTTAAGAGTTACCACTTTAATCCATGCAAGATGGCTTCAGGTGTGCCATACGTTTATCATAAGTAGGACTGTTAGCGCTCTAGTTGTTCTTTGGAACACTCTGGGAAGCTGCAGTAGAACACAAAGGAACATACCACAATTCCTAAAATGAGTGTGGTAACATCAACAAATGATTTATAATGTAACTAAAGTCTTAAAACCTTCTATTAACTGCAATGCTTTTTAATGAGGTGCTATCATGTATATTGGTCCCAAGATGGCTGCCAACACTTCTTGGGTGAAGTGCTGACAGCCAATCAGATCTCAGGATGAGATGTGTGGTTAGGCTCCGCCCACATATATATATGATTTTACTTTTGATTTTCTCAGGAACTACTGAACAGATTGACACCAGACCTGCAAAAGGCACTTCCCTGACCTGAGGACTACCTCTCTGCCAAATTTCAAGTAATTCTGTTCAGCCGTTCGGGCTGTACCTTGGACTAAAGGTCCCTATGGAAAATTGCATGGGGAAAATTCGTTTTGGGACCCCCCTTTTTTCTCAGCCCCCGCTTGACGAATCCCCCCGAGACTTTCAGGGTAGGAGCGGATCGGAGCGCCCCACCTATTTTGAAAATGTTGCGAGGATTCGTCAACCGGCGCCAAAGTTATTCCAAATAGAATGTTGCGAATTTCCTATGGAAACACGGTCCTAACTATAACTATCTACTGGCGACCGCCAGTAGATAATATATAAATATATATATATATATATATATATTTATATATGTTTCCACAAAGTGGCTCCTTCCGACCGCTGGGGCCCCAGTGGAGGTAGCACACATGCCGGCGGAGCGCGCCGGTAAGAAATTCACAACAAAAGGTTCCCAATGAAGTGCGCTCTCAGTGACACAAATTCCACCAGATTTATCAGAGTTCCAAGGGTGTTTATTCACAACATGTTTCGGCTTTCAGAGAAGCCTTTATCACGTGAATGTATGTGCACAAATCAGGACAAATAAAACTAAGAGCAAAGACATAAACATCAACATAGGACTGACGAATAACGAATATAGTCAAAACATATGGCGGACATCTTGTAATGTCTATAACGCTTGCTCAGATGTTGCATGATTGCTCCACATTGATAGACAACTCAACTGTATAAATACGGTCTTAAGGCGAATGCCTAATTGTGACATTTAACTATGGAATTCATGCTTGCGTGGATTAACAAACCCATAAGACGAGCAAATACCCTGGATTTGAAACTATAGGGGATGCCCGTAAAATCACGGAATATACGCAGATGACAATACCAAATGTCTCTTGCAGGATAACTCGTACAATACATGGTAGGTAAAAAATAATAATATAAATATAAATATAAACCTTTTGAACACACAGGGGGTGTTATTTGATGTGTCAGGCCTCTGATGGGCGCACTGGGAGTCACGTAAGTCAATGAAACAGAATATCTGTAACGGTGCTACAGAGGAGGGAAAATACCCCTAAACCCTCCAATGGTGGACGAAGGTCCACTGATATCAACAAATTACCAATTGTGCACACGTTAAAAGTAAAATTGCATATATAGCATGAAGTATTCAAAACAAAACAACTGTATAGGTAATGGATGACAAGAAAAGCAGGTAAGTCTTTCGTTATGTAGCTTTGGGTGACCGGCGTGTATGTCGATATGCGCATATCGACATACACGCCGGTCACCCACTGTACGGTTGGAAGCACTTCGGTCTGGATGTACTCGTCACAGATTGGATTCATAACTTTATTGAAAAGACAATTTCCTTAAGAATAGATACACGAGTAATTTTCTCCTATGACCTACCGGGTCGGAATTATCACCGGTTCAAAGGTCTATACTCCTTCAACACACGTAGAAGCCCTGAAGAAGTCTGGGGTTTATACCCTCTGACGAAACACGTGTTGGCTGGTTGGATCCACAGAATTTCATATAAAGCTACATAACGAAAGACTTACCTGCTTTTCTTGTCATCCATTACCTATACAGTTGTTTTGTTTTGAATACTTCATGCTATATATATAAATATAAACCTATCAGCCATGTGATGGTACCTGCGAAAGAGGTTCATGGGAACTTCAGGGTGAGATCAAAGTTCAAGCAAAATTTCAAGTAATATATTAATGGTGCCTAATCACTAGAAATGCTGGAACCCCGATATTCTAGGAGAATCACAACAGAATAAATTGGGCAAGTGCCCTGCTCATTCATTACTGGGTGAGAATGACTATTAGCATGAAAAGATCTTACTTGGAATGTCAAGTAGTTCTTGCCCTTATTAATAAAGAAGAACGGAGTTCCAATCGTGCGCTCGGATCTTGTGTAAGAATCACCAAAGACCAGGGATCATTCAAAGGGGTTTCTTATTGTCATAAACCCGACGTGACGCGTTCCACCCTCTGGGGGCTTGTTCAGACACCGATACGCCCACCGGCCCAGGCTTACATACATTTCCGGTTCTCACATATGGATAGACAGAGGACTGGGAAGTCCGTTTTAGGCGCCATTTTGCAGTAGTACAATTGTGTATGAAAATATAGGCGACATTTCACAAAGTTTCACATTGTGCAAATTAAAGTACAGTTCTCAAATATGTCAGCATTTAAAACCAGAGAGATCGGAAAGCCCAAATTGTGTGACCCATGCACACTGGCTCGTATTAGCATTACATGTTTAATGGAGCTGTCCGTGTAAGTTATCACCTTGCTGATTGTATTGCCCCACGCTGCGTGCGGTGTTCCCTGGGATATGAAGTGCTAAAAGACTCTGCTACCCTGATTAGTGGGTGAGGTCTATTCCGTTTAGTGCACATGCGATCTAGTGTCGAGGGGACATACTTTCTATTAATCCAGTCTTTGATAGGACGTGAAATGGAATACAAAGTATGTAAATTGGTGGAAGCGTGATTGTAAGCTCCTTAGGATTGTAATGCCAGCGTCTGTTGTGCATAGGTGTATTCATATATGCTGTTGTCACATTGACTTGAGTGTAGCGTTTTCCCTGAAACTGTAAGCAGGACTACTGCTGTAGGTGTTGCTTCTGTCAGCGTTCTTCTTTATTATTAATTACCGGCATACTCCACCGGTATCGTGACACCCCTCAATGGGCTACGATCTCCCTCAGGAGTGCTCTTTGTTTGGAGATATATATATATATAAATAATAATAAACAATATTTAAAAAATAAAAAATTAAAATAAAAAATATTAAACATATAAAAAGAACACATATTATAATATTAATTACATATAACAAAGACCTACAAATATTCTATAAAATAAAATATATACATTTATAGTAAAATAATTCTTTTAAACTAGAAAGTATTTACAGCAAACAACGAAAAACTGTATTAAAACATAAATGTATTTATTTTATTTCCTACCCTATAACACCACACCAATAACAAAACATTTTAACATATTTAATTAAATGTATTTACATAATTAACATAATTAATAATCTATTAAACAAATATTAATTAAAAAACCTAATAAACATTAATTGACTACACACACCTAAATTAAACTATAAAGTAATAAAACACAATTAAAACTTATTTTAAAATGAAAAATTATTACTATTAACAACTAATATTTAAATCATTTAAATGTATTTAATACCCACCCTTTACCCCTTTAAAACTAAAAACAGCACACACAAAAATAAACAATTACCCAAAATAAATATCAAATAATTAACATTAATTAACAACTATGGGGTCGATTCCGATCCTGGATAAACCGGGTACGAACCGCCGGACAGAGCGTTTTCTCCGTCCGACTCGTACCCGGTCGAAATACCTTACAAACATGCAAGTACGATTCGTACGCAAACACCATTTGCGTACGAATCGTAAAAAACACCGACCGAACAAAAAATACCCACAATTCCGATCCGGGACACCGCGGACATGACGTCCGGACGGAGTCAGGCAGCGTTTCACGAACCAGCAAGTACGATTCGTATCGACGTCACTCCGTACCGACAATATTTTACAGGAGCCAAAAACTGTCGGGAAATCAGGACGACGCGCACAAGGAGCACCTGTACACGACGGACAGCCATGGACCCAAACCTACGTGTCATCCCGGCCTTCATTGCAGTCCACCTGGTGTACAGGAACCGACGCAGATGCCGCAGAAGGTCAGAACAACACCCAGGGGCAAAGGGGGGGGCAGGGGCAGGAAACTTAACCCCCACCCAAGTCCTAAATCAAACATGCCCTGTACATACCTGACCCCCAGGGCCTGGTCACTTCGGGGGTGGGGGCGTCTCCACCAAGGCCTGCGTCCGCCACAACGGAAGTCAACATGGACGCGAACCGGCAACGCAACAATTGTGGTAAGCACCGTACCCACGTCACCCCAACAATGGCGGTACGGCCCGTACCCACGTCCCAAAGGCATGGGTACGAGCCGTACCTCCATTCTTGGGGTGACGTAGGGGTGGGCACGGTACGACCCATACCCACGCTATTAAGGCGTGGGTACGGTGCGTACCCCTACGGCACCCCAACAATGGTGGTACGGCCCGTACCCACGCCCCCAGAGCATGGGTACAGCCCGTACCACGCATACCCCTACGTCACCGCCACAATAGGGGCACGGCTCGTACCCGCGTCCCACAGGCATGGGTACGGCCCGTATCACCATTGCAGCACCACATCTACAATACTACGCACATATGTAGGCCCTGCACCACACAGTTGGTTGACCCACCATGCCACTGAGAAACAATGGAGAGCATGACACAACAGCAAAGAACTTGATATCAAATTAGACAGAGGAGCAAGTCTCTGGGGACAGTAGAGTACAGCATCTGGACCACACACCGTAGCCAAAAAAGGGATGAGCAGGAACCATGTCTAGTAACTTTTGGCACATGCTGCTTTGCAAATACATTAAACCCTGCCCAACATGACTGAGTCACTGCATGTTGAGTGTATGTCCAGACAACCATCACACACAGGCCAGACCTGGCAAGGACACATACGGTTTGGACATGTAGACCTTTCCTGCACAAACCCCCCCCTTCCTGAGACAATGTGAGTGACACAGAGGAAGTACTTACACCTCTTACTCAGGGATTACTAAAATGCCCTTCAATAAATCCTGAATGTACATGAACTAACCCTTGTGCACCTGTCCACACATAAAATTGACAAACAACCATCATCAGATAGTTGTACCAAAACACACTGGCACCGGCCACTGTGAGTATGCACAAGCCAAATTGGGTCACCCTGTACAGTGGACACATGTATCACACTTTACGTATATACACATTAGGCCAGGATACAATGCCACAGAGCCCAACCTATGCTGAAGACACAGTGAATGTCCACATTGTTGGATGACACACATGATACCTAGGAAAATGTGCCCCAGGGGACTGTAGTGGCCACACTCCTCCATGGTCCGGGATGGATATGACTGCAACAGAAGCAAACGTCCCTGCACTATGCATATCTCCCACTCATGCACATCATGTCTGAGCAATGGGCACTTGGATTAACTGGCAGCCTAGATGACCTTGTGCAAGAGTGACTACACACAGACCAGGGAACACGTGTCAAGGAGGGGAAGGGAGGAAGAACAGCACCGGTTTACTTTAGGGAACAGGATGTGTACTGCACATATGAACCCTGGCAGTGTATCCATGCAACTGTGCACTTCCAAAACCTGGTGACACACAACAAACACACATGTACCTACCCCCTTCCTGCTGCTTCTTCTCCGCTAGGCGCCTATCCAAGTCAGGGAAGACCACCGCCAGCACACGCTTCATCTGGTGGGTCAGGCGCTGGTGCCCACGGTTCTTGTGGCTCTCAGGTGAGTCCCCCAGCAGGACCCGGGCGATCCTCCTGGTCCAGCACCGGATATCCTGCCAGCGTTTCCTCACCTGGGGCAGGCGCCGCCTCCGACCCTTCACTGACCTCACAGCACTGACGGCTCTCCTCCAGATCTCCCCCTTGGTATCGACGCTTACCTGTGAGGATGACAAAGTGAGACAACATCAATACACCTGCTACATGTCACAGAGACACACATGTGAACAATTCGGCTGGTTTGAACAGGGCATAGTATGCAGCAAAATCATTGCACCTTCATCATAGGGACATTATCCTCTGGGGAAGGCCAAATGCACGACGTGGCATTGAAAGTACACAGGTGGAATGAGGGGTGCAACACAATCACTGATCCCGGCTCACACTGTGCATCACAAGCTACACCACGATTATGTACAGCACCTCAAAGCAGTCACATGCCCCAGGCCACTGGCGCAACGTCAGCAGGGTACACAGACACACACAGGCACAGGACAATCACCTGCCATTGGCAAATGCGGGTACAAACATCACTCTGCACATGTGGCACTAGACCGGGGGGTGTCACAGGTGTGGGGCAGGCTCAGCACGTCAGACACACAGCACTGCTCCCTGCTCACATCAGATGGCTAGTGTATATGCATCCCTCATGCAGCTGGGGTGCAACACTCCACATAGACACTAGCCCACATGACAGGGGACTTACACACACACCAATGTCCAGGGGACGAACACATCATTTGGACACTCTCACCATAGGTACACTCAACTCACACACATCTGTGGGTACAGTCACCTGTCTCCCTGGGGGGAACACAGAATCACATCCGGACTGTAGAAACAACATTCCCAAGAGGATTAGCCAGGCTGAATGTGGCATGCACCATGCAGTGATTGTCACAGTGAGCACTATGCAAGTGAGGAGTGCAGACATGCACTACAGCATGCTCTGCATGGGAGACATGAGGCATTCCCCCCCCTGGGACCCACTCTAATGAACATTGCATGTCTGTCACACCTGGACACAATGCCAGAAGTGACAGCCACAAAAAAGGGGCACAGTCTAAGCTAATGGAGTCAGCACTCACCTGCTCCCCTGGTCTCCCATACAGGCAAGGGTACTGTGGGAGGATCACATCCAGCAGGGCCTGGTTCTCCTCCTGTGTGAATGGCTGGGCCCTCTCCACAGACCTGGACATGGTGCCAGAGGAATCACGAGCAGCAGCAGTGGTGTGGAATGAAAGGTTGTGCAGGCAAGTGCTCTCTCATGGGGCCTGGCTGCCTTATATTTGCCTTGCTGGCCTGTTTCAGTTACAGGAGTACAGAGTGATTGGTCAATCTCATTTGCATCCTACGTTTCCTCCAATCCCTTTAAACCTACCCCAGTGTGTGCCTTTGCATGTTATAAAAAATGAGCATGATGTCAAGTCAACAACCACTTTGCAACTTTGTATATTGTCTCCAACCGACTTCTGCTGGCCACCTGAAGAAAAAATGTGAACTTGAAACTGGGTCTCCATGACAACCAGCATGCATTTAGGCCCTTATAATTGTCCCTCATGTGTCCCCTATGTAATTTCACTATACACACACAGGTACGGAGCGTTCCATGCCCCTAGGGCACCACTACTCCAGTGATACGGTCCATACACGCATGTGTAAGGTCCGTACCACTATGGTTGTGTCGCCGTAGGCGTACGCCATGGTGATACGGTCCGTACACGCATGTGTAGAGTCCGTACCAGTATGGTTTTGTTGCCGTAGGCATACGCCATGGTGATAAGGTCAGTACACGCGTGTGTAGGGTCCGTACCACTATGGTTGTGTCGCCGTAGGCGTACGCCATCGGGATACGGTCTGTACACGCATGTGTAGGGTCCGTACCACTATGGTTGTGTCGCCGTAGGCGTACGCCATCGGGATACGGTCCGTACACGCATGTGTAGGGTCCGTATCACTATGGTAGTGTTGCCGTACGCGTACACCATGGTGATACGGACCTTACACACCTGGGCCCAGAGCGAGGGTAGGACAACAGCAAGTTGCTCGCCTACTCATATATCGGAGCAACCAAGGTGCTCTGATCCAACCCCCGTCAGCCGGGACTGGGTAACTAGGGTTTTTTAACACAAGCCCAGTACCAGTTCCTTAGTACACCTCCTACCGCTTCTAGCAACTTTACGCATAGTGCTAGACGGCAGTGCACTCACTACACATCCTTCACATTGGTCCTGACGAAGTGCCATTGACCCCGGTTGGGGCAGTTGGGGCACGAAACATGTTGACCACGTCCACCTCTGATTAGCCCTTTTTGGAACATTACTCCTATACAAAGGCTTCCATATAGTTTTAATTAGGCTGGAGCTACCTCAACAATTAAATCATTGAATCAAGTAGGACGGCTCTATACCTATTTTATTAACTTCCTACCTTGTGCACTACCTAGCCCTCACACCCACACACACCCATACGGCTTCTTCTAAAGATCCCCGACAAAGAGCCCCGGTTTCGGGAGCCCGTCAGGCATTGCAGCGCCGGCTTGACGAGGGGCAAATGCCCAAATGATGAAGCATGACATACCTTGGGGTGTGTGAGGGCATTTTAAAGAAAGACCTGTTCTTCCCCCCCCTTATAGTCTGTTATTCCTAGGAACTGCTCACTTCTTACATAGTACTCTCCCTGGTGCCTATGAGCAGGACCTCAAAAACTTGGCTCCTTGTCCCTCCTTTGGTAATAATAACCACATTACGCTACACCATGATGTTGAGGCCACCCACCAAGCAATGTCCATCCAATAGATCTGTTGCATGCACTCAGGCATGCACTCATCGCCCACACAACACCTTTGCATAATGAGTGTGCAACTCCAACTGCCTACACAGCACTGGCACGCCTTCCAGGCCCTGTCACACCAACCAGGTCATGTCCCTCCTACTCCCCACCGGCTCTGTACCCCAACATGGCCATGTGAGTGGTACTCCAGGTCTCTGCATGTAGTATGGTGTCGTTGTGGGACACATGGCACAGGTATCATGTCTCAGCGTGTCAGTCTACAATGTGTCCAGGACACCCCTCTACACCATGATATGCGCACTGCATCTCATCATCATCTGGTGTCCCATTGACAAGCAGGTGCTCCTCACCCTCCCCAAAGATGCAGTCCTTGCCAGTTCCCATATTGAATAATGCATGGTATCCATTGGCAGATGGCTGCACGTTGGCCACCTGATGCTGGACTTGCACACGACTGAGGTGTTCATCTGCAGATTGTCCCCTTACAGCTGGGTCAACTGATTGTGTCCCACCCGCAAGGGCCCTGCACAGGCACACAGTGTCCACGCACACGAGCTGGTGTGCATCATGGAATGCTTGCTCACATGTGCTATGCTGATCACCAGCATCTGTACCTCAGGCCTCAGAACACTGCATTATGCACACGGTCCACTGTTCGATCCACCTCAAGGCAAGACAGACCATCCCCCAGGTCAACTTCGACATCCATGTCCAATCCTACCCTGCACTCTTGGGAGAAGTACCTTACACCTCCCATGACACTTCTCCACATCCAGGGTGCATCTGCACAGCTCTGCTTCAACATCCGGCAACCCAGCCACATCACCGTCCAACAGGGATAGCGGCAATGGATCACTGTCATCTGCAGGATGACCTTCACAATCCACGGCCACACTAAGATGCAGCCCACGACCACGCTCCCAACACAACCTTGTGGCACTGTCATCCAAGACCCCATTGTGCCATCTCCATGCATCCAACCTTGGCCTGGCCACCATTCTCCACATCCACCTGACGCCTGCTTGCAGGACATAGTTCTCCCACCTGGCTACACATACCTGGGACTCCCACCCCAGGACACTCCACATGATCCCTGACCTCTACGCATGACTGTTGCTCTTCGAAATCGGTCTGTCCGCACAGTTGTGCAGGCACCCCCTCAGCTGGTTGGGCCCATCACGGGTGAGTATGGTGCTCCATGTCTGAATTGGATGATACATTGTGACCCATGTGTGTCCCGTGCCAGACTCAGACCCCAGGGTATGCATGGTTGGAGTTACTTCAAAACTGAGGCATGGTTTGACTTGCCAATACACACATGTAATGGAATAATGCTAAATGACGGCATCATCTCGTGATTTCTAATATTTTTATTGGTGGTGGGGTACGTGTTTGGGGGGATGCAATTAGGTGCTGTACCGGGGGAATAGAATACAAAGTTCACAGGGGGAGATGGTATCCTTGCCATTGGAAGTCATCAGAGTCCATGCCACAGTCTTTGTCAACATTGGTCAGACACTGACCAGCAAGTCCATGTGGCAGAGAATGTCATTGGATGAGGTGCTGCTGTTGCGCCAGAGGGACAAGTGCCAGGCCAGGTGACCTGGGAGATGGTGATGGTCCGCTGACTCTCACGGTCTTTTGCGTGGACGACCCACCTTCCTCCGGGGACCCTCAGAAGCAGGCTGTGACGATGTCTGGGATGCTCCGTCGGACGAATCCTCCTCCTCCTGATCCCTCCCTGTGGCTGGTGGTGATCTACGCCTGGTGGCACAGGGAGGGTTGCCCATGTTTTCGGCAATCCGACAGAGTACACGGGTCATGTCCGTTTGCACCGCCACGAGCTCAGCCAGTCTTGCCTCCATCCGTCCTTGGTGTTGCTGTTGACTGGCATATTGCTCGGCCTGCACGTTCTTTATCTGGTTGAGGGCCTCCATGGCCTGGCTGATGCCCCTGGTGTCATGCCGGTATGTGTTCAGGATGTTGCGGACGTGTGACATAACCGGTTCCTCAGCTGGCTGGTCAGGCTCGCGCCTCCGCCGTCCTCCACTCCCACCACCCCTGCCCACTTGAGCCTGGCCTGCCCTTGTGGGCACGTCGGGTCTCCGGGACCCCTGAGGGGTGGCATTTTCGGGGTCGCCTGCCTCCTTCTGGGTGCCTGGGGTCCGGAGCAGGTGCTGCAGGTGCTTGGGCACCAGAGGGGCCAGGTTGGTCGGGGTCATCCACGCTGTGGTGAGAGTCGTCGCTGCCGGTGGGATCATCCTTATGCCGAGGCTGGTCCTGTGTGTCTTTCCCCCCAGTGTTGGGGGGAGATCGACGACGTTGCCCTGTGTGTGAGAGAGAGACAATGTTAATGGTGTTACATGCGTCATCCATGTTTCATACATATTCAAGCTGGCACAGTTGCTCTGGGTAGTTGGATATGTCTAGCATTCCTCTCACAGTGCACTTGTGGATGGGTATGTTGCAGGGGTCAGATTGATATGTACTCCTGGTTATTTGTCCTGTCTAATGAGTGTTGGGATGCTTATTTGGCTATGGATTGGTCTTGTTGTGTCACATATCCATTGTGGGAGTGCCAATTTGCGTTGGCTGCCCCGGGGGTGTGTGCTTGTGTAAGGGGGGGGAGTGTGACCGGGCATGCTGTTGGGTGTGGTGTGATTTGTCATTGGGTCCACCAGGTGATGTGTCTATGCCCTCATGGTGCCTGCTGGCATGACAGTGAATGTGAGTTCCTGTGGTAGGTAGGTGGCATGTAGAGTTTGTGTTTGAGTGTACAGTGGTCACAGGTTTGCCTTGTGCTGTCTACAGCAGGGCCAAGTGTCATCTACCTTGTCTGTACTTGGCAAGTCCCTGTGCATTGTGCATGGTGCATGGGTATGTCCCTTGGCCACGGCTGTCAACACTTTTCCTATGTGTGACACACTCTTTGTTGTTGCATCAGTTTTGAACGCAGGGAGCAGTGTAGCAAGCGTGCGTAGGGAGCGCTGCAGGACCGACTTACGTGTTGCACTGTACGCGGCCAAATGTTGCTTTGTCATGTCTATTGGAGAATGCAGGTAGGAAAATGATGCATTTGTGACTGGGTTCTAACAAACACAGTGAGTGGGTATTCTGGGTGTGAGGTTAGGTTTGTGCCTGCAGCGAGGATCGACTCGTGCACAGTTTGACACATGGGCCAGTGCTTTCCAAACAAACGAGGGGTGTTTCACGCACTGCCAGACCTTGTCAACATTCACACAGTCCACCTGCTGATGGGCGGACATGCCCACACCACCCAAGGGTGATTTTGTCTCCCTCTGTCTCTCTCTCTCCCTCCCTCTGTCACCCTCCTCCCTCCCTCTGTCTGTCTCCCTCTGTCTCCCTCTGTCTCCCTCCCTCTCTCTCCCTCTCCCTCCCTCTCTCTCCCTCTCCCTCCATCTGTCTGTCACCCTCTGTCGCCCTCTGTCGTCCTCTGTCTCCCTCCCTGTCTCTCCCTCCCCCTCCCTCTGTCTGTCTCCCTCTGTCGCCCTCTGTCTCCCTCCCTCTCTCTCCCTCTCCCTCCGTCTGTCTGTCACCCTCTGTCGCCCTCCGTCTCCCTCCCTCTCTCTCCCTCTCCCTCCGTCTGTCTGTCACCCTCTGTCACCCTCTGTTGCCCTCTGTCGCCCTCTGTCTCCCTCTCTCTCTCTTCCTCTCCCTCCGTCTGTCTGTCACCCTCTGTCGCCCTCTGTCGCCCTCTGTCGCCCTCTGTCGCCCTCTGTCTCCCTCCCTCTCTCTCCCTCTCCCTCTGTCTGTCGGTCACCCTCTGTCGCACTCTGTCGCCCTCTGTCTCCCTCCCTCTCTCTCCCTCTTCCTCCCTCTGTCTGTCACCCTCTGTCGCCCTCTGTCTCCCTCCCTCTCTCTCCCTCTCCCTCCGTCTGTCTGTCACCCTCTGTCGCCCTCTGTCTCCCTCCCTCTCTCTCCCTCTCCCTCTGTCTGTCTGTCACCCTCTGTCGCCCTCTGTCGCCCTCTGTTGCCCTCTGTCTCCCTCCCTCTCTCTCCCTCCATCTGTCTGTCACCCTCTGTCGCCCTCTGTCGCCCTCTGTTGCCCTCTGTCTCTCCCTCCGTCTGTCTGTCACCCTCTGTCACCTCAGCCCAGCTTCCTGGGCACACATACTTTGCTGGTCTTTCAAAGGCCATTGGCTTGTTCATGTGGCTTTGTATAGAATCTCCCGGACCCCATTGGGCAGAGTGTCTCTGAGTCTGCGCTGCAGTGGCGGTGTGTGCTGACACTCTTTCACAGTGTTGCCTCTTCATTAGCTGCTGTTATGTGCGAATTGGGCCTTCATACCCATGTCATCCTGCGACGCAGCCGCCATTTGCAGGCGACACAGTACAGTGTCGGGACACACTGTTTGTATAGCTGTGCCCTAGGCCATATGGGCTGAGGGCATTGGTGTCTGCTTCTGAGTTGCACAATGTGATTTTGGAGGCCCCCCTCCCGGCCTCACGGTCATCCTGTCTTGTGTTGGTGTTTTGTGTGGCCTGTGACTTGGCATGGCCTTGCTTGGTGCATGGGGCATGGAGCCGATAGTGGCATGTGCGTGTTGTTGGAATGTGGTTGCGTCCGGTGATGGCTTTGGGGTAGTTGCGTGCATTATCGGGAGTTGGATTGTGGACGCGGTTACCCCCATGTGGGGTGATTTGTTTGTGTACTCACCAGGCTCAGCGAGTCCTTCTAGTCCGTGTACTCCCACCGGCGGCAGCGTGCGCATCACCTTCTCCTCCCAGGGATGGTAGTGCACCAGTCTGCGGGGCGGCCCACCTCCAGTGATGTTGGCTTGGTTGTGTTCGTCGGTCATTTTGCGGCGGACCGTCCTCCGCAGATCATACCACCTGGCTTAGCATTCATGCCTGGTCCTTCGGATGGGCGCAACAGCATTCACCCTCTCGATGATCCTCTGCCACATGGCTGATTTTTCTGATACGCTGGTGTTTCTGACCAATGTTCCAAAGAGGTGTGGCTCGACTCTGATGATTTTGTTGACAAGGATCTCCAGCTCCGCTGTTGTGAACTTTGGATTCCTGTCTGTGGGCATGGTGTGGGGTGTGGGTGTGGATGGTTGTGGGTGTGTGTGTGTGGTTGTGAAGGTGTGTGTGTGAATGTGATGAGGGGGTGTTTGTGAAGGTGGCTGTGTGAAGGTGTGCAAGTGTAAGGTGTAGTTAAGGTTCAAGTCTGGTGCTGTGTGTTGTCTGTGGGGTCTGGCAGCAGTGGGTCTGTTGCAAAGGCTCATGGTTTGTGTGTGTGGGCCCTTTTTATTGGTCCATTTGTGGGTGTGGCTGTGTTTGAACTTTGGGTGGGTGTGTTATAATGGGTGGTTGTGTTTTGGGCCTCTGTTTACCTGTTTGGCTGTTGCAGGTCAGTGTATTGGGTGTATTTGGGCTTGTTGGACGTGTTTTGTGGTGTTGTGCGATTCGAATTGACTCTCCTTGTGGTGTTTGGCAGTGTCCTGGTTCAGTACGTGTGTTTTTCGCATCTGTGCGGTGCGTACATCGACCCTGTTGTTGTACAGTGCTCACATTTGCTATGGCTTGGTACGACTCGTACATGCGCACGGCTGGGTGAGGGTGCTGGTGTAGGGGCCTCGGGTAGGGTGCGTACAGGCACGGGCAGGGTGTGGGGGCCTGGGGGTACATGCTGTACATACGTGAACCCAGGGTACGACGCGTACATGGGGGGCTGGGGGTACGGGGCGTACATACGGGGTGCTGGGGGTACGGTGTGTGCCCCCACCCCCGTATGGACGGTGCGTACCCCCAGCCCCCATATGTATGCGCCGTACACACGCCCCCCCGTATGTATGTGCCGTACCCCCAGCCCACCCTATGGATGGAGCGTACCCCCACCTCCCCTCCTAGGTACGGAGCGTACCACCACCCCCGTAGGTACGCTGTGGCCCCCCCAGCGCGTAACGCACCGTACATAGGGGGGGTGGGGGTTCGCCTCGTACCTACGGGGTGGTGGTATGCTCCGTACTTACGGGGTGGTGGTACGCTCCGCACCTACGGGGGTAGTGGTACGCTGCGTACCTATGGGGTGGGGTGGGGGTACGGCGCGGACATGGGGGGGTGCTGGGGTACGGCGCATACGTGGTGGGTGTGCTGGGGGGTGTGTTCGGCGCATATGCGGGCAACTATTTGGACGTCTCCATAGTTGCTATGGGAGTTCGCACCGTACGGTGTTTTTTACATACGGTTGTGCATTCGGACGGACGGGACGGATCGTACTTGCGCGCTCGGACTTCAGTTTCCCGATTTGTAGGTAAAAATGTCCGGGGACGTGTCGGACACTATTTCCGACCTGAGGACGTGTCGGGGTATTTTCCCAATGCGACTCATATGGATTTTTTCACATACGAATCGTACTTGCCAGTTTGTACGGCACTTGTACGATTCGTACGGTAAAAAAACCGGATACGAGTCGCACGGGGGAAATTTTTTACGGATCGGAATCGACCCCTATATATTAATTAAACACAAATTCCTTCCCACCCTTTACTCCTATAAACACCATAACACACACATAAAATTAATCACACAATTACCACAATTAATTACCAATTAATTAATTAAAATGAACTAACAACTAATTATTAATTTATCAATTAAAAATAAATTACTTCCAACCCTTTCCACCTATAAAAATCACAACACACACCTAAAATTAATTACACAATTAACAAAATTAATTCCTCATTAATTAAAATTAATTAACAACCATTTATTAATTAATACATTAAAATCAATCAATCAATTAGAGTACTTGTATAGCGCGCTACTCACCCGTGAGGGTCTCAAGGTGCTGAGGGGAGGGGGAGCCGCTACTGCTCGAAGAGCCAGGTCTTGAGGAGTCTTCTGAAGGCGAGCAGGTCTTGGGTCTGTCGTAGGTGGGTAGGGAGGGTGTTCCAGGTCTTGGAGGCGAGGTAGGAGAAGGATCTGACGCCGGAGGTTGTTCGTTGGATGTGGGGGACATCGGCGAGGGCGAGGCTGGTGTAGCGGAGCTGGCAGGTCGGGGTGTAGAAGTTGAGTCTGCTGTTCAGGTAGGCTGGTCCGGCCTTGTGGAGTGCTTTGTGTGCATGGGTGAGGAGCTTGAAGGTGATCCTCTTGTCGACGGGGAGCCAGTGTAGGTTTCTCAGGTGGGGGGTGATGTGGCTGCGGCGGGAGACGTTGGCGATCAGTCGGGCGGAGGCGTTTTGGATGCGTTGTAGTCGTCGTAGGTGTTTGGCAGGGATTCCTGCGTAGAGTGCGTTGCCGTAGTCCAGGCTGCTGCTGACAAGGGCCTGTGTCACCGTTCTTCTTGTTTCGGTCGGGATCCACTTGTAGATCCTGTGGAGCATGCGGAGGGTATTTCTAGCAGGAGGAGGAAACGGTGTTGACCTGTTTAGACATGGAGAGGGAGGAGTCGAGGATGAAGCCTAGGTTGCCTGCATGGTCGGTGGGTGTCGGTGCTGCTCCCAGTGTGGCCGGCGACCACGAGTCGTCCCAGGCTGAGGGGGTGGGTCCGAGGATGAGTACCTCCATCTTGTCCGAGTTTAGCTTCAAGCGGCTGTTCTGCATCCAGTCGGCGACAGCCTTCATTTCCTCGTGGAGGTTGGTTATGGCGGTGTGCGGGTATTTGGTGAGGGAGAGGATGAGCTGGGTGTCGTCAGCGTAGGAGATGATGTTGAGGTTGTGTTGGTGGGCCACTTGTGCGAGGGGGGCCATGTAGATGTTGAACAGCGTCGGGCTGAGGGATGAGCCCTGGGGGACGCCGCAGATAATGTCGGTGGCCTCGGATCGTAAGAGCAGGAGGCGGACACTCTGGGTTCTGCCGGAGAGGAAGGATGTGGTCCAGTCTAGGGCCTTCTCTTGGATTCCGGCTTCTAGGAGGCGTGTCTTTAGAGTGCGATGGCAGACCGTGTCGAAGGCGGCTGACAGGTCCAGGAGGATGAGGGCTGATGTTTCACCATTGTCTAGTTGGCACCTGATGTCGTCTGTGGCAGCGATGAGGGCAGTCTCGGTGCTTTGGTTTCGTCTGAACCCGGACTGGGACGGGTCCAAGATGTTGTTGTCTTCCAGGTGGGGGGCCAGTTGCATGTTGACGATTTTCTCGATGACCTTTGCCGGGAACGGTAGCAGGTAGATGGGCCGGAAGTTCTTGAGGTCCTTGGGATCCACCTTGGGCTTCTTGAGGAGGGCGCTGATTTTGGCATGTTTCCAGCTTTCCGGGAAAGTCACTGTTTCAAAGGAGATGTTGATGACCTTCCGTAGTTGGGGTGTGATGGCAGCATCTGCATTGTTGAATACGTGGTGTGGGCACGGGTCTGACGGAGATCCTGAGTGGATGGAGTTCATGACCTTGCGTGTCTCATCGTCATTGACGTTGGACCAGGAGGTCAGGCGGTTGACGCTGGTGGTGTCCACAGGGGAGGTGGGGTCTGGCGTAGTCGGAGAGGTCATGGTGTTGAGACTGTCATGGATGTCAGCGATCTTGCAGTGGAAGAAGATGGCCAGTGAGTTGCACAGTTCTTGTGAGGGCGGTGTGTCGTTGGCGTTGGCGCTGGGGTTGGAGAGTTCCTTTATACTGCTAAAGAGCTCTTTGCTGTCATGTGCGTTGCTATCCAGGCGGTCTTTGAAGGAGGCTCTCTTGGCTAATCTGATGAGGTGGTGATGTCTGCGGGTGGCGTCTTTGTGGGCTGCGCGGTTGTCCGGAGTGCGTTCGTGGAGCCATATCTTCTCCAGTTTCCGGCAGGCACGTTTGGAGGTCTGCAGCTCGTCGGAGAACCAGGCGGCTCTCTTGCTGGTGTGGTTGTTGGAGGGTTTCTTGAGCTGGGCGAGGGTGTTGGCGCAGTCGTCGATCCACTGTCTGAGGTTGCGGGCTGCGGCATCTGGGTTGGTGGGGTCGGTGGGTGGGTTCTGGGCGAGGGTGGTGATCAGCTGGTCTCCGGTGACTTTGCTCCAGCAGCGGCGAGGCCGCTGTTGGGTGCGGTGGTGCGTGGTTGGCTTGTTGAACGTGAAGTGGATGCAGCGGTGGTCGGTCCAGTGGAGTTCGGTGGTGTGGTTGAAGGCAACATGGGTGCCTGTGGAGAAGATGGGGTCCAGTGTGTGGCTAGCGGCGTGGGTGGGTGCGGTGATGAGTTGTCTGAGGCTGAGGTTGTCGAGGTTGTCGATCAGGGTGGCGGAGTTGGCGTCGTTGTTGTTCTCGAGGTGTAAATTCAGGTCCCCTAGGAGGATGTAGTCTGTGGAGGCGAGTGCTTGGGTGCTGGCGAGGTCGGCAATGGAGTCGCTGAATTGTGCTCGGGGTCCAGGTGGTCTGTAGATGAGTGTTCCTCTGAGGGTGGTGGTGGGGTCGGTGTGGATCCGGAGGTGCAGGTGTTCGGCGGTGTTAAGGGTGTCATCTGCGTGGGTGGCGACCTTGAGGGTGGACTTGTGGATGATGGCTATTCCTCCTCCGATTCAATCAATCAATCAATCAATCATGGAACTTATATCGCGCACTACTCACCCGTAAGGGTCTCAAGGCGCTTGGGGAAGGGGGGCTGCTACTGCTCGAACAGCCAGGTCTTGAGCTGTTTCCTGAAGGCCTGGTGGTCCTGGGTCATCCGCAGGTGGACGGGTAGGGAGTTCCAAGTCTTAGCTGCCAGGTAGGAGAATGACCTTCCTCCGGTGGTGGCTCTCTGGATGCGAGGGACGATGGCGAGGGCGAGGTTAGCGGAACGTAGCTGGCGGGTGGGCGTGTAGAAGGTGAGGCGGCCGTTGAGGTACCCTGGGCCTAGGTCGTGGAGGGACTTGTGTGCGTGGGTGAGGAGTCTGAACGTGATCCTCTTGTTGACAGGGAGCCAGTGCAGGTCTCTCAGGTGGCACGAGATGTGGCTGCGTCGGGGGACGTCCAGGATGAGTCGGGCGGAGGCATTCTGGATACGCTGAAGTCTTTTCTGAAGCTTGGCTGTAGTACCGGCGTAGAGGATGTTTCCGTAGTCTAGTCTGCTGGTGACGAGAGCCTGGGTGACCGTCTTCATGGTCTCGGTCGGGATCCATCGGAAGATCTTTCGGAGCATGCGGAGGTTGTGGAAGCAAGCTGAGGAGACGGCGTTGACTTGTCTGGTCATCGATAGGGAGGAGTCCAGTATGACGCCCAAGTTGCGTGCGTGGTCCGTCGGTTCGGGTGCGGTGCCTAGTGCCGGAGGCCACCAGGAGTCGTCCCATGCGGAGGGTGATGGTCCCAGGATGAGGACTTCTGTCTTGTCCGTGTTCAGTTTCAGGCGGCTGATGTTCATCCATTCAGCGACGTCTGTCATCCCTTCGTGCAGGCTGGCTTTGGCGGTGTCGGGGTCTCTGGAGAGGGAGAGAATCAGCTGGGTGTCGTCGGCGATTCCATTGGCGCGATCCCTACGGGTGATCTTGTAGCCGTCCGGGATGACTTTGGCGATGTCGGGCGCCGAGGAGTCGTTCCACCAGGTCTCGGTCAGGAAGGCCACATCTGGGGCAGAGGTGTCGAGCAGATCCCAAAGCTCGACGGCATGTTTGCGTGCGGAGCGGGTGTTGAGGAGTATGCAGCGGAGGTGTTTGTGTCGGGTCCTTGGAGGTTTGGTGGTTCTGTCGCAATAGAAGCTGCAGGTGTGGCAGATGAAAGGTCCGTGAGTCCGTTTCAGTGGGGCTTGGAAGCAGGTGTGGTTTCAGCCGGCGTTGAGTGCGTGGAGGGTGCTGGCATCGTAGCAGAGTCTGGTGGTGTGGCGTTCGTGGGGTCCAGGGGTTCTGGCGCTGGACACGGTCCAGGCGCAGACGGGCACAGACGGGCTTGCCTTTGGCGCATCACTTATACCTATAAACACCACAACACACACCTAAAATTTATTACAAAATTACCAACATTTATAACCAATTATTTAATTAAAATTAATTAACCAATTATTAATTCATAAATTAAAAATAAATTACTTCCCACCCTTTACACCTATAAACACTATAAGACACACCTACAATTAATTATACAATTACCATAATTAATTACCAATTAATTAATTAAAATTAATTAATAACTAATTATTAATTAATTAATAAAAAATTACTTTACACATTAAACACTATAACATCTCAATTAAACAAATATTAATAAATAAAAATGTATCAATAAATGTAATATAATTCAATTACTTCCCACCCTATTCCCCTATAATACCACAACCCGCTACGGAACCAAAAGCGCAAAACTCAAATTAAAAAAAATTAATAACTACTAAAAATGTAACACACGTTTTAAAAATACAAACAATTCTTATGCAAAAAACATACAGCACATACATATAAAATATATACTAAAATACATAACAATAATAAAAAACTATATTTTTGCAAATTGTATTAAACACTTCGATATTTTTAAAATCGATATTACTTACCGTAAGTCGATATTCTTGGCCATGATATTCTTGCTGTCGAGATTTCTGACCCACGATATTAATGACTCGAAATTTGTGCAAATCGATATTTTGTACTCGATATTCTGTCTCTGCACCATCTAAACACTAAAGGCATCATTAGGATGTCCGCCCGCCATCCTGACGCAAAACGGGACCGCCCACCATATGTGCGGCGGTCCCGTGGGGGAGATCAGGATGCGCCTGCCACACTGGCGGGTGCATCACGCATTTTTAACATTGCGGCTGGCAGTGCTTTCAGCAGCACCTGCCGCAATGGTATAAATGCATGTTGTGCATTTGCATGCGCAAAGTGGCAGGCACAGTGAGGTGCCTGCCGCATTGTGCATGCAAATGCAGGGGGGTACCATAGGTACCCCCCATGTGCACTCCCCACCCCCTCACTTCCTGGGGACCCGCAACGGGCCCCCAATTGTGAACTCTGCATGCCTTTCTGTGGCGGCAACGCCGCCACAGAAAGGCTGCTCTCTGCCTGCATACTAATATGGATTGCGGTGTCTGGCAGACACCGCCACCATATTAAACCCTCGTCCACCCAGTCGACTCGTCGACCGGGCAGAAAAGCGGCGGACGGTCTTCCCGTCTGCCATGGTACCCCCCGCCATACTGATATGGCGGGGGTAATTGGCATGCGGGTGGTGTAGTATGGCGGGCGGATCGCCACCACCGTTTGGGTGGTGGCGATCCGCCCACCATACTAATAGACCCCTTAAATTTACTATTCCTTTTTGAATTCTGTATCAAGAAATATCAGAGTATCACCATTCATTCTCATTTTTAATGTTTGAAAGTGTTCATTAAAGAGGTATTTATTTCCAAGCAATAACCATGATTGATGACTGTGGATTTATCTTTGTAGTAATTGTAATACTTATGCTTTACTGTATCTGACTCAACCTTAACACAACTTTCCATGACCAAGGCCTTGATTAGTTGTCCAAGCTACCCAGGAGAGCCAAGGAGCCTGTGTAGTCCCAGCTTTCTGCTGTAAACCCTGGTTTTTGCATCCTGGGTAGTAGGGAATACATACAGTCACACCTTTCAAAGTATTACAACTTTGTGAATTTGGGAAAAAGGCCTGACAAAGACGATCCATTGGGTGAAAGGAAAACAGGAAAGAGGGGGATATAATAAAAATAAAAGGTAGAGAAAAGAATTGGAGAGCAAAGAGAGAGCACACACGGGTCAGATACAGAGCAGAGGAAATGACCCAAGAGTATCATAAAAAAGATCTGTAGAGAAAGAGCAAGAAAAAGGAAGGAAAGAACATGTACAGAGCAGAATACGAGAGACTAATGGGCATATCATCAAGCGCAATGATATTTATCACTGGCCGCAATTAGCGCGTAAAATTTTAACGCCGACTATCGCTGAAATCTATCGCCCGGTTAGCGCACTATTACCAACGCGCATCGCCGAGGCGATAGAAATCCAGGCAAAAGGGGCAGAAAGAGTCAAAGTCGCCGGAATTCCAGCAATAGAAAACCATGTTGGGGAAAACCTTGTAGATAGAGAGACGTGGACTCAGCATAACAATCAAC
This sequence comes from Triturus cristatus, assembly GCF_964204655.1. Classification (NCBI taxonomy): domain Eukaryota; kingdom Metazoa; phylum Chordata; class Amphibia; order Caudata; family Salamandridae; genus Triturus; species Triturus cristatus. The sequence continues at coordinate 1,015,006,676 of NC_140579.1, read as the reverse complement.
CTCCCATTATAGATGTGGCTTAGTAAGAAAAATAGCAGGCGTTACAAACCGGCGAAATACCCGGTTAGCGCTGATTTTAATATGGCGATGCGGGTTAGCGATACACTTGTAAATAGAGAGAAGCTGGGTTAGCGATAATATCCCATGTTGTTTCTCGGGACATGCCTCCATTGCATCTCATTAGCGATGCAAGGCGATGCGATGTTGAAGCCAGCGCTAATCCCATTAAATACACGTTAGCGTGCTTTTGTAAATAACGTGATATTTTTGTTGGCGCATTTCGGCCGAAAACGCGGCGATAAAAATATCGCTAGCCCTTGATAATATACCCCTTAAAGTTAAATGAATTGTAGAAAGGACAGAAACAAGTGAGAGGCCAAACAACAAATACAATAAAGTAGAAGAAAGAGAAATTTGTCAGAGAACGACTGTCAGGTGTAGCCACCCTCTCGCTCTCGATAACTCACTCTGACCGCTCAGGTTTGGAGCTTACTCAGAGAAAATAAAAGGTCTGTTCTTCCAGAGGAAGGTACTTCACACCTCAATGACTAGATGCTTCAAGGCCAAAAAGAGATCTTGAGCCTAATGAGTGTGTACAGCATTACAGGAGGCAAGGACATGGACTGACTTCATAGGATTAGCCAGCAGTATTGTCCTTTAGCATTTATATGTCTTCATGCGAATCCCTGTACCTAAAACTATCTTGTTGCTTTTATTTGAATATGCCCTCATTGTCTGTCTTCATGTTCAGTTTTAATATATCATGTAACACTCTTGTGCTTCCTCCTTGATTTTTGTCCTGCACCTTCTTTGTGTTTCAAAGATCTAGTAGTCATTGGGTTTGATTTACAAAGGAACATTTACACATGGGATTTACTCACTTAAATCCACTATTGCAACTAGGTGTAAATCAACAGTTTTTTGTTATTCATGATTTCCAAATTCAGAATTATACCTAAGTATAGACGTTTATGCCTCCAACCCTTGGTAAAGCCTCCTTCAACAGGACTTCTGAGTGTGAAGTTACTAATAGTAACTTGCCACATGTAGGTGGTGAACCTCCACCCCCATGATGGAGAGCTCCCAATTGGAAAGTATATGGGAAATAGTGCAGTGTATAAATTTGTAAAATATACATTAAAAAAAAATGACAATTATAAACCTGTAACTATTATAATAAAATATTACATTACATTAACTCCTAAAGTTAAATCTACATTATTCAATTACTTAATTAGCTAAAAAATATTTGTATTTCATTTATAAAATTAGTACCCAACTCTATTCTTTTATTTATTTAATTATTTAATATGTATTACATGTTCTTAAAAGTTAAATTATATATCATTGTTTAACAAACGTTTGAGTGTAATTTACTCTTATTATTAAATATCTATTTCATTATTTACAAATTTTACAAATTTTATAAATATGCATATATATATTACCTACTGGCGGTCGCCAGTAGGTAGTTATAGTTAGGAACTTGTTTCTATTCAAAAAGCGTTTGTACTTTTCCCAATAACTTTGGCGCCAGTTGACGTTGGTCTCGCTCCGGTCAGCTCCTATCCTGAAAGTTTTGCGGTGATTCGCCAAGCGGGGCCCGAGAAAAAAGGGGAGTCACAAAACGCGTTTTCTCCATGTTATCTCCCATAGGAAACTTTAGACACGACTACAGCCCGAACTGCTGAACAGAATTACACCAAATTTTGCAAAAAGGTAGCCCTTGGTTCAGAAAGAGACCCTTTTTTTAAATGGTGTGAATCCGTTCAGTAGTTGCTGAGAAATTAAAAAAATAAGAGTAAAAAAATCCATTTCCCATAGGAAATTTTATGCAAGGATACAGCCGAAACTACTGAACGGATTTACCCTGAATTTGGCAAAAAGGTACTGCTTGGCTCAGAAAGCGACCTTTTTAAAAATGGTGTCAATCCGTTCAGTAGTTGCTGAGAAAATCAAAAATAAATGTTTCGATATTTAGAGGCACAGAGGATCTGCGCACCCTCCCGATCACAAGCTGCATTCTATTTGGCTGTCAACACTTCAAACCAGGAAGTGTTGGCAGCCAACTTGTGTCTCGGTTGAACCGAGGCACAAGAAAAGAGAAAAACAAAGGCGCAAAACAAGAAAAGGGGGCAGGGTAGAATAACCCTAACCCCATAGGCCTGCTTCGGGGGTCGCACAAGGACCCCCAGGGCCAAAAAAAGCATTTTTTTTTTTAAATCGCGGGATGCGCTAAGGTTCCCACGCTTCATTATTAATTAGCCCCCGGGTGGGCCAAGTACCGGGGGCATCTCAAAAATATAGTTGCGGGGGCCAAGGGGGACCCCCGCAGCCCCGAGGACCGCCACCCCCGGGCCTTTCTAAACATATTTGTGAGGGGCACATCTCCCAGGGCTTATTTTTAAATGGGTAGTGGTTCCAAGGCCCCCCAAGCCCCGGGGACCACCACCCCCGGGGCCTATCGAAATATTTGCAGGGAGCTCACGCTCCCCCACACGCCCCGGGGGCCGCCACCTCCCCAGGGCACTAAGTATGCAATGTGGGGGTCCGTTATGGACCACCACCTCCCTGGGGCTTTGCTAACGTTGGGAAACCCCCCTCCTGGAGCCAGTGATGGCCCTGGGGACCACCACCCCCCAGGGCCAGCTCCTGCAGTGTACTGGGGTGCCCAACCCCGGGACACTGCTGTTTGCAATGACAGGGCTGGAGCCTCGCGGCTCCCACCCTGTCATTGCAAACTCTGGTTTGGGTTTTGAAAGCGAGAGCAGGAAACCTGCTCTGGCTTTCAAAAATTCAAACCACAGTGCTTTTCCACACGGGGAGCTGCTAAGATGCAGCTCCCCGTGTGGAAAAGCAATGCCGGCTCCCGCAGGAGGTGGGGAGCCGGCGGGACCGTGGGGGAATTGGGGACCCCCCCACGGTCCCCAATGAAAGGCCAGGCCGCGGGGGATGGGGTCCCCGCGGCCATAAATGGCCTGAGGAGGGGGGCCACTCAGCCCCCCTCCAATAATTAAAAACATGTATGCGCCAGAGAGCTGCATTGCATAGAGGTATTCAGAGGCCATGCACCTTTTTACAACACTCTGCAACACAGCTCTGTGGCGCTTATTGGAGGTACCTGGTGGGCTAGTTGGTCCCCAGGGACCCTCAGGATTGAAGAGGAATTAATTCCCCAACTTAAAATGCGCCACAGGGCGTGTTTGCACACATATCACCTCAGGCCCCTCCCCCTACCTTCACCACTGTGCACACGCGCCCCGTGGGGTGTTTTAAGTTGGGGGATTAAGTCCCCTTGAATCCTGAGGTCCCCTGGTGGCCAACTAGCCCACCAGGTACCTCCAGTATGCGCCAGGGAGCTGCGTTGCAGAGAGGTGTTCAGAGGCCACACCCCTTTTTACAACACTCTGCAACGCAGCTCCGTGGCGCTTAGTGGAGGTACCTGGTGGGCTAGTTGTCCCCTGGGGGACCTCTGGATTGAAGAGGAATGAATTCCCCAACTTAAAACGCGCCACAGGGAGTGTTTGCACAGTATCACCTCAGGGCCCGCCCTCTGGCGCGTTTTAAGTTGGGAGATTAAGTCCCATTGAATCCTGAGGTCCCCCGGCGGCCAACTAGCCCACCAGGTACCTCCAGTAAGCGCCACGGATCTGTGTTGCAGAAAGGTGTAAAAAGGGGCATGGCCTCATTACATCTCTCTGCAACGCAGCTCCCTGGCGCATACTGGAGGTTCCTGGTGGGCTAGTTGGCCCCCAGGGACCCCAGTATTGAAGGGGAATTCGTTCCCCCTCTGCAAATGCGCCAGGGGGCACGTTTGCAGAGTGATGAAAGGAGGGGGCTCCCACCCTGCCATTGCAAACAGCAGTGTCCCGTGGGTGGGCACCCGGGAAACTGCAGGAGCCGGCCCTGGGGGGTGGCGGTCCCCAGGGCCATCTTTGGCTCCCACTTAATTTACAACGCCCTGGGGGTGGTGGTCCCCAGGGCTTGGGGGTCTGTAACGGCCCCCCTATTTTAAATAACTAGTGCCCTGGGAATGTGGCGGTCCCCGGGGCGTGTGGGGGGGCCATGAGCCCCCCCACATACATTGAAATAAAGCCCGGGGGTGGTGGTCCCCTGGGCAGTGTGGAGGGGATTGGGACCCCCCACACTTTTTTGTTTTAAATTATGCCCCCAGGATTTGGCCCCCGGGGCCAAATTAGAATATTCAGTGCGGGAGGCCGCGCTGAATTTTTTTTATTTTTCGGCCGAAATTCGCGCTGGGTGCGCGAATCTCACCGATTTTTTTTTATTATTATTTTTGGGACCCCCTGATATATATATATATATATTATCTACTGGCGGTCGCCAGTAGATAGTTATAGTTAGGACCTATTTTCCATAGGAAATCCACAACATTCTATTTGGAATAAATGTGGTGCTGATTGACGAATCTTCACAAAATTTTCAAAACTTTTGGCCAGCTCCGTTCTGCTCCTATCCTGGAAGTTTCACGGTGATTCGTCAAGCGGGGGCCGAGAAAAAAAGGGGGTCCCAAAACTTGTTTTTCCATGCAATTTCCCATAGGACCTTTAGCCGCAGCTACAGCCCGAACTGCTGAACAGAATTACACCAAATTTAGCAAAGAGGTAGTCCTTTGTTCAGACTCGTGCCTTTTGCTTAAATGGTGTGAATCCGTTTAGTAGTTCCTGAGAAAATGACATTTAAAAGTACATATATATCTATGGCCTCGAAGGATCCGCGCACCCTATGCGCACCCAGTGTGCACCCTGCCGTGCACGAGCTGTATTCTAATTGGCTGTCAACACTCCAAATCAGGAAGTGTTGGCAGCCATCTTGTGCCTCGGTAGAACCGAGGCACCAGAAACCTAAAAAACAAATGCGAAAAACTCAAAAAGGGGGCAGGGTAGAAACACCCTGACCCCCTAGGCCTGCTCAGGGGGTCCCACAAGGACCCCCAGGGTCCAAAAAAGCATTTAAAAAAAAAAAAAAAAAAGCGAGATTCGTACACCCAGCGTGAATTTCGACCGAAATTTTGTAAAAAAAAGAAACGCGGACTCCAGCGCTTCTTTGGTAATTGGCCCCCGGGGGGGCAAAATCCTGGGGGCCATTGTTATGTAAAGGGGGGCCCAGAGGGGCCCCCAGCCCCGGGGACCGCCACCCCCCTGGGCTTTATTTAAATATGTGTGGGGGGGCTCTCAGGCCCCCCCAGCCCCGGGGACCGCCACCCCGGGGGTTATTTCAATTGTGTGGGGGGCTCTCAGGCCCCCCCAGCCCCAGGGACCGCCAGCCCCTGGGGCTTCTTAATATTCATTGGGAGCTCTCAGGCCCCCCCAGCCCCAGGGACCGCCACCCCCTGGGGCTTATTAATATTCGTTGGGGGGCTCTCAGGCCCCCTCAGCCCCGGGGACCGCCACTCCCCGGGGCTTCAAGTTCTTTGTTCGGGGACTCTCAGGCCCCCCCATCCCCGGGGACCGCCACCCCCGGGGCTTAAAAAAAGGAATGGGGGACTCACGGTCCCCCGCAGCCCCGGTGACCGCCACCCCCTGGGGCTTTATATTTTAAAAATATACCCTGTGTGGGGGGCTCAAGCCCCCTGACATGCCCCGGGGACCGCCACCTCCCCGGGGCTCAAGATATGTAAATTGGGGGTCTGAGACGGACCCCCCAGCCCCGGGGACCACCACCCCCTGAGGCTTTGAAACAGGTGGGAGGGGGGCCACGCGGCCCCCCTCCTGGCCCTTGATGGCCCTGGGAACTGCCACCCCCCAGGGCCAGCTCCTGCAGTGTCCCAGGGTGCCCACCCCCGGGACACTGCCATTTACAATGACAGGGCGGGAGCCTCGCGGCTCCCACCCTGTCATTGCAAACTGCTTTGCTATTTGGAAGAGAGAGCAGGAAACCTGCTCTCTCTTCCAAATAGCAAAGCAGACTGCTTTTCCACATGGAGAGCAGCATGTTAGCTGCTCCCCATGTGGAAAAGCAATGCCGGCTCCCGTAGGATGCGGGGAGCCGGCTGGGACCGTGGGGGGATTGGGGACCCCCCCCACTGTCCCCAACAGAGTGGGCCAGCCCTGAGGATGGGGTCCCTGGGGCTATTAGTGGCCCGGGAGGGGGGCCACGCGGCCCCCCTCCCGAAAATGATTTTTTTTTTAAATAAAAAAAAAAGGGCCGGCCCAGGGCGATGAGGTCCCCAGGGCCATAAGTGGCCACAGAAGGGGGGCAAGGCAGCCCACATCCAAAATAAAATTTAAAAAAGGGCCATGCCCCGGGGGATGGGGTCCCCGGGGCAAATTATGGCCTCGGCAGAGGGGCCACACGGCCCCCTTCCCGATTTTTATATTTTTATTTAAAAAATTGGGGGCAGGCCCTGTGGGATGGGGTCCCCAGGGCCAATAAATTAGAAAAAGAAGGGGGGCTACACAGCCCCCCTTCTTTAAAAAAAAAAATACGGGATCAGGCCGGAGGCCATGCCCCCTCCTTGCTCCACTCTGCAAACGCGCCCCCTGGCGCGTTTGCAGAGGGGGAACAAATTCCCCTTGTATACTGGGGGTCCCTGGTGGCCAACTAGCCCACCAGGTACCTCCAGTATGCGCCAGGGAGCTGCGTTACAGAGAGGTGTTCTGCGGCCACGCCCCGTTTTACACCTGTCTGCAAAGCAGCTCTGTGGCGCTTACTGGAGGTAGCTGGTGGGCTAGTTGCACCCCAGGGACCCTCAGTATTCAAGGTGAGTTAATCCCCCAACTTAAAACGCGCCACAGGGCGTGTTTGCACAGTGGTGAAGGGAGGGGGCGGAGCCTGAGTTCACATGTGTGCAAACACGCCCTGTGGCCCGGTTTAAGTTGGGGAATTAATTCCTTCTCAATACTAAGGGTCCCTGGAGGCCAACTAGCCCACCAGGTACCTCCAGTAAGCGCCACAGAGCTGCGTTGCAGAGTGTTGGAAAAAGGGGCGTGGCCTCTAAGCACCTCTCTGCAACGCTGCCTTCTGGCGCATACTGGAGGTACATGGTGGGTTAGTTGGCCCCCAGGGACCCACAGGATTGAGGAGAAATTAATTCTCTAACTTAAAACGCGCCACAGGGTGTGTTTGCAGACATATCACCTCAGGCCACGCCCCCTTCCTTCACCACTGTGCAAACGCGCCCTGTGGCACGTTTTAAGTTGGGGAATTAATTCTCTTTCAATACTGAGGGTCCCTGAGGGCCAAATAGCCCAACAGGTATCTCCAGTATGCGCCAGGGAGCTGCGTTGCAGACAGGTGTTCAGAGGCCACGCCTCTTTTTACACCTCTCTGCAACGCAGCTCTGTGGCGCTCACTGGAGGCACCTGGTGGGCTAGTTTGACCCTAGGGACCCTTAGGATTGAAGGGGACTTAATCTCTCAACTTAGAACAGTGACAGGGCATGTTTACACAGTGGTGAAGGGAGAGGACGGGGCCTGACGTGATGTGTGCAAACACGCCCTGTGGCACTTTTTAAGTTGGGGAAACAATTCCACTTCAAACCTGAGTGACCATGGGGGCCAAGTAGCCCACCAGGTGCTTCCAGGAAGCGCCACTGCACTGCGTTGCAGAGAGGTGGTGCAGGCCGTGCCCCTTTTGACATCTCGCTGCTACGCAGCTCTGTGGCGCTTACTCGATGTACTATGAATTCCGATTTACTCACCTGTTATCAGGAGAGATCCCAGTGCTGCATCTTTTAGCCCAGCACTGACCCTGAAAAGTAAATCTAACCGTACTTACCAGTAACTTGTATTTCCTTCAACTGGAATCCATTGTCTGGTTTTCAGCAGAAAAGTTCCTGTGTGTCTATTTTCACAAACTAAACATATTCCTTAAAAATCACATGTATGACTTAAACGCATTCTTTCAACTGTTTACAGGAGATGCACCAGTGCTGGATCCAGGATCCACCACTGAGTAAGAAAAAGTAACGATCACACTACTTACCTGCTAAGTGAGTTTCTTTCCATAGGGTAACATTGACTGGTTTCACTTGAAAATTCTTCTAAGTGTTTTTGAACTTTAAAATATTCCTATAAAATCAGCAGAACTACGAATTCCGATTTACTCACCTGTTATCATGAGAGACCTCAGTGGTGCATCTTTTAGCCCAGCACTCACCCTGAAAAGTATTTCTAACCGTACTTACCAGTAACTTGTATTTCCTTCCATAGGAATCCATCGTCTGGTTTTCAGCAGACAAGTTTCTAAGTGTCTATTTTCACAAACTAAAAATATTCCTTAAATAACGCCTGTATGACTTAAACGCATTCTTTCAACTGTTTACAGGAGATGCACCAGTGCTGGATCCAGGATTCACCACTGAGTAAGAAAAAGTGACGATAACACTACTTACAAGCTAAGTGAATTTCCTGCCGTAGGATAACATTGGTGATTCTATGTGAAAACATTTCTAAGTATCAACTTTTAAAATACAATAATATTCCTTAAAAATCACTACTGTAACCAAAACGCTTTTACTCAACTGTTTACAGGAGATGTCCAAGGACTGAATCTAGTATCCAGTCCTGTGGTTAGAAAAGTAATCCATAAAGTAACTAATTTAATTTAACCCCTTCAGTGCCCATGACGAGCTGGACTCGTCATGGGCTGCGGTGGCGCTGTGCACATGACGAGTCCAGCTCGTCATGAACTCCGCCCGCTAATAAAAAGCGCGGCACTGGGCGGGGAAAGGGGCGGGCATGCAAGGGGTTAACTAGAAATTCACATTGAGCTCAATGGTGCATTGTGTTCGAAATTGTGTTGCCCATTGCAACAACTGTAACTACTGTACTTAAAAGTCCATTGCCTATTTGCAAAGTATTTAAACTAAAGTAATTCATTCTGAGAAAGTATATTTTGTAATGTAATGTATAATGTAATTAGAATGTAATTTAAAAAATAAAATATCTAAAAATGAATAGTTTAAAAAAATGTAGGAAATCAGTCTAAAAAAAATCAATAAAACAATTAATACAATTAAACATTGTCATTTACAAAACCTTTGAAATTCACTAAAATAAACATAGGTTTCTGGCACGTTACAGTTAGGAATTAGCATTTAAAAAACCTTAAAAAATTCACTGAAAAAACCATAGGTTTCAGGTGCGTTATCGTTAGTTGGACATTTCTCTCGTACAAAACCATTGAAATTCCCCATTTATAGTTAGTTCAGCTAACAAAAAACTCACTGCTGATGATGTCACATATTACAAAGCAGTACAAAAGGGGGTGGTGATGGACAGAGCATCAGAACCAATCAAACACTCACACCCAGTCAACAGATATGGGTTTGATCCATCACCGTTCTTTAGCCCACTCTGCCACCCCAGTTCAGACATGGCCATATGCAAATCAGTCTGACCCTGTGCATCATGGGAACAGTCCAGCCCGAACTGCCAAGCCATGCCTTCCCTGGACCGGAAACAAGCTTCCTAGGACCGGTTTCTGGCATTTCAGCTGTCTTCAGCCAGGCTTGCTTGATAGGGTGTGAGTGTTTGATTGGTTCTGATGCTCCGTCCATCACCACCCCCTTTTGTACTGCGATGTCACATATTACATCACTCATGACATGGTCAGTGACATCACTCATGACATCTCTGATGACATCTCAAATGACATCACTGATAACATCACTGATGACATCATCCTTGTGATAGAGTGGCAGACCTCCTCTCACCATAATAGAACCATTGATACACACACTCAAAAACAGAAACTAAAATTTTCAAATGAATGGACATAGCCATACCACTTACAACACACCAATTCAGTAATTCCAAGATCTACACACATATCAACTCATTCACCAACAGTGCTATACAGTCACTCATACATGTACTCACTCATCATATGTACTTATAAACCTATACATCCTGTTACACAGTGACACTCATCCATAGAGTTACTCAGACACATAGTCAACAAAGTATCAAACATCCATTAAATTGCATATATACAGTCATACACACACCACAACACTTACTGCTACAGAAACTTACACATACTTACTCTTTTCAACAATCACTTATAGAAACACAGACTAATTTATACAGGAACTCTTCCAATCTCTCACTCTCACATATACTCACTTATATACACCAATACTCACAGATACTAGTTTAAAACATGTGTAGTTACTCATAAAGACACTATTGAGACAGTCATTCACTCACTAACACACCCATACACACACTCATCCACCCATACAGTGATGCACACATGCTGTCTTCAACACATACAATCAGCGAGTCACTCATTCATGCATCTATGCACTATGTGATACCCCCCACCGAACCATGCAGACACTCAGACAATCATACTGATACTCAAAAAAACAACTAATAACCTAGATAGACACTCATGTAGCTACTCAACAACCCATGCAGCCACTTATACACAAAGTGAGAGACTGATACAGATATTTACATATTTAAAGATTACTTACTAACCCATGTATTCACTAAGATACAATTAATCAGTCAGTTATTAAATCAATTTTCCCCAAAAGAAATTCATCCATTTAGACACTTATATACCCGTTTATTCTTCCATCGACCTTGAGATATACATATATAAAACATATTTGATTTTCAGAAAAACACACATTCAGTGGATGATGTCATCAGTGATGTCATTTGAGATGTCATGAGTGATGTAATGAGTGATGTCACTGACCATGTCATGAGTGATGTAATATGTGACGTCATCAGCAGTGCATTGCGGCGCGTGAGTTATAGTTAGCTGAACTAACTATAACGGGGGAATTTCAATGGTTTTGTACGAGAAAAATGTCCAACTAACTATAACGCACCTGAAACCTATGGTTTTTTCAGTGAATATATATATATATGAAAAGAAACTCTCCAATACCCACAGAGAGAACACAATATGCACCCAACTGCAAGCAATTCCTTTATTGAGTCCGGACACAAACACGGGTATGCCTCCCCGACGCGTTTCGGTCTTAACACCTTAATCATGGGTTCCAGCGGCAACAAACAATTTTGCGAAAGCAGCTGACGTTGTTTTATACTTGCTGAAGGACCACCAATAGAAAACATTCTCAATGCATGCTGGTTCCCACTGCATTGTGGTCAAGATGGTACGACACAGTCCTTTCAATTACATATTCTGATATGCAGCCGCTTTTCAAAAAATGATAAACCATTTAATCTTCATTCAAGCCCAAGTGGGTTCACCTTATTTGTGTCCTTTAAAAACAATTTCACCAGCTAGCAGTCCCAAAGTCACCATGTATTCACAGCAATACGGGCCCTCTACGCAGTTCATCTGCGATGGCTCCAGCCACCCGTCTTCCTCCTGGCGGCATACAACCAATATTCTCGAGGTGGTGCACTCGCAGGCGCCGTTGGGCTACGGCGTCTATTTATGAAAAGAAACTCTCCAATACCCACAGAGAGGACACAAGATGCACCCAACTGCAAGCAATTCCTTTATTGAGTCCGGACACAAACACGGGTGTGCCTCCCCGACGCGTTTCGGTCTTAACACCTTAATCATGGGTTCCAGCAGCAACAAACAATTTTGCGAAAGCTGTGAATACATGGTGACTTTGGGACTGCTAGCTGGTGAAATTGTTTTAAAGGACACAAATAAGGTGAACCCACTTGGGCTTGAGTGAAGATTAAATGGTTTATCATTTTTTGAAAAGCGGCTGCATATCTGAATATGTAATTGAAAGGACTGTGTCGTACCATCTTGACCACAATGCAGTGGGAACCAGCATGCATTGAGAACGTTTTCTATTGGTGGTCCATCAGCAAGTATAAAACAACGTCAGCTGCTTTTGCAAAATTGTTTGTTGCCGCTGGAACCCATGATTAAGGTGTTAAGACCGAAACGCGTCGGGGAGGCACACCCGTGTTTGTGTCCGGACTCAATAAAGGAATTGCTTGCAGTTGGGTGCATCTTGTGTCCTCTCTGTGGGTATTGGAGAGTTTCTTTTCATAAATAGACACCGTAGCCCAACGGCGCCTGCAAGTGCACCACCTCGAAAATATTGGTTATGTGCCGCCAGGAGGAAGACGGGTGGCTGGAGCCATCGCAGATGAACTGCGTAGAGGGCCCGTATTGCTGTAAATACATGGTGACTTTGGGACTGCTAGCTGGTGAAATTGTTTTTAAAGGACACAAATAAGGTGAACCCACTTGGGCTTGAATGAAGATTAAATGGTTTATCATTTTTTGAAAAGCGGCTGCATATCAGAATATGTAATTGAAAGGAGTGTGTCGTACCATCTTGACCACAATGCAGTGGGAACCAGCATGCATTGAGAACGTTTTCTATTGGTGGTCCTTCAGCAAGTATAAAACAACGTCAGCTGTTTTCGCAAAATTGTTTGTTGCCGCTGGAACCCATGATTAAGGTGTTAAGACCGAAACGCGTTGGGGAGGCACACCCTTGTTTGTGTCCGGACTCAATAAAGGAATTGCTTGCAGTTGGGTGCATCTTGTGTCCTCTCTGTGGGTATTGGAGAGTTTCTTTTCATATATATATATATATATATATATATATTACCTACTGGCGGTCGCCAGTAGGTAGTTATAGTTAGGACCACGTTTCCATAGGAAAACCTCAACATTCTATTTTGAATAACTTTGGCGCCGGTCGACGAATCCTCGCGAATTTCTCAAAATAGGTGGGGCGCTACGCTCCGCTCCTACCCTGAAAGTCTCGGGGGGATCCGTCAAGCGGGGGCTGAGATAAAAGGGGGGTCCCAAAATGCGTTTTTCCCATGCATTTTTCCATAGGACCTTTAGAACGAGCTACAGCCTGAACGGCTGAACAGAATTACTCAAAATTTGGCAGAGAGGTAGTCCCTAGGTCAAGGAAGTGCCTTTTGTAGGTTTGGTGTAAATCTGTTCAGTAGATTCTGAGAAAATAGCCTTTAAATCAATATATATATCTGAGCCCGCTTACGGTACGCTTACCGTACGCTTACGGTAAGCGTACGGTGGCGTGCGCGAGCGCGATTCTGATTGGCTCTTAGATCTTAGTAAACATTCGAATCGGCCGAAACCAGGAAGCGGCGGCCGCCATTTTGTGTATTTCACTCTGAAAAAAAAGAGTGAAAACAAGGAAAGGGGGCAATGAGGAGAGTTACAGACCCCCTAACAATTGTAAGGGGGTCAAAGAAGGACAGAAAAGTACAAAGAAAACATTTATTGATTTTAAAAAAAATCACGGGGTACGCGTACGGTAAGCTTACGGTAAGCGTACGGTAAAAAAAATAAAAATAAATAAATGAAAAGGAGATTTAAGAGTTTAGAAATTAGGGAGCTCTAAAAAGAGCTGTTGTGTTTATGGAGTCATTTTTTTAGTGGTACCTACAAGTAAGTACCGATGCAGAGTCTAAGGTTCAAGAGGAAGACTCTGTTCCCTTCATCATTGAAGTGCACACCATCTCCTCTATAAATGTCTTGCATGTCGTAACGCAAGTTGTTGTGGTAAATGGCACCCATACCATAGTCACGGAGGAAAGCAGAAACAGATTTGTTGACGTGCTTTCTTGCTTTGTCAATCTGTGGACAGAAATGATTGGACCAGTTCCATTTTTGCCTTTGGCATATGTTGGAAAACACAAAGGCAGTTTTAGGGAAAAGTGTAAACAGTTGTGCAAAGGTGTCCTTCATAAGCATTTCCAGACCTACCCCAGTCAAAGTGCCTAGGTTATTGCCACCACAGTGCACTATTATGAGGTCAGGGTGTTGGATTTGAATGAAGGATTTCACCAATGGCATCAATTGGTGCCACTTTAACCCTCTCTGACCAATCCATTTAATGTCTACATTTGGCAAAGCAAGGTCTCTCACCATATCTGTTTTCTCTGCAAACTTTTCACTCCAGAAGACATAGCTGTGCCCTACAATCCACACTGTGAACATCTTCAAAGGAGAACTGGATGCACTCAGGAGGTGTCTTTCAGTAGAATGGCAATATGAAAAGAAAGACAGTTTGGAAATGGAGGCATACATATTTTTTACAAAACAAAAAGAACTGATTGGCTGTTTCATACCATTCTAGAAAAAAAACTAGGCTGTATGTGAAAATTAATACAAGCATGTTTTGTATTGGTACAAAAAAATGTGTAACCAAAGAACAGTACTATGGATTTGCTGTTAGGTTTGAAAAGTCAAGCACTCTTGCTCTGTGGCATTGAAACATTGTGTGTCGAACTTCTGACCTAACTGCACACAGCAGTGTTCCATGAGCTGTTGCTATGGTAGCAGGCAGAAGTCAAGTTGGGGGAAGGGTACTAGGCAGAAGTCAAGTTGGGGGCAGGGTACTTTTGGAAAAGGGTTGGTTTTCAACCAATAGAAATGTGTCATTACATTTGAAAAAAAGGGGGAAGCACTGAGATTTGAAACTTACATGTATATGTGTGGAAAAATAGAGGGAAAGTTTGCCATTATCTGGTTCTGCTGAGAGGAGAGAGGTGAACACAACAGAGATCCTGGCTCTGATATTCTGCTGTTTGAGTGTCACATTTCTTTCACAACTAACTAATTTTAAAGGTGAGTTTACAGTTTGAGAGGGGATGTATGTGGTAACTTAAGAAATGAATAATAGAAATGGGAATTGTTTTTGTTGTAGTTACACATGGTGGTTTCATAATGTGTCAGTCTGTAAAAGTGATTTTCACTTGGCCCGAAAAAAAAAGAGCAGTAAGTGTGCTTTCAAATTGGCAAAGAAATTTCGTTTTGGCACTAATGTGAAAACATGACTCTGTGTGCATAGAAGAATTATAGGCAGAGATTTATTGCGTCTTGCTCTGGTGATTTCACAGTTGCTTAGCACACACCCATGTGTTTGCCATGTATAGTCATGCACAGTAATTAGAAGCGAGTGGGGTTTTCAGGTTTAAGTCTGTAATGCAAATACATTCAGCATCACTAAGGCTGGTTGCCCCTGCTGGAGTGTAGGCAGTCACAGAGAATACACACGGTGGTGGTCTGAAAAAAAAACAGCTTGGACATGTGCATTTAAATAAATTTAAAAAAAAGGTTTCAGAATGTGTCAGTCTGTAAAAGTGATTTCAAATTGTAAAAAGAGATTTTCACTTGGCCCGAAAAAAAAAGAGCAGTAAGTGTGCTTTCAAATTGGCAAAGAAATTTCGTTTTGGCACTAATGTGAAAACATGACTCTGTGTGCATAGAAGAATTATAGGCAGGGATTTATTGCGTCTTGCTCTGGTGATTTCACAGTTGCAGTAGATGGAAAGGGGGAGCGAATTTTTGGGGGAAGAAGCAGAGGCTTAGCACACACTCATGTGCTTGCCATGTATAGTCATGCAAAGTAATTAGAAGCGAGTGGGGTTTTCAGGTTTAAGTCTGTAATGCAAATACATTCAGCATCACTAAGGCTGGTTGCCCCTGCTGGAGTGTAGGCAGTCACAGAGAATACACACGGTGGTGGTCTGAAAAAAAAACAGCTTGGACATGTGCATTTAAATAAAATTAAAAAAAAGGTTTCAGAATGTGTCAGTCTGTAAAAGTGATTTCAAATTGTAAAAAGAGATTTTCACTTGGCCCGAAAAAAAAAGAGCAGTAAGTGTGCTTTCAAATTGGCAAAGAAATTTCGTTTTGGCACTAATGTGAAAACATGACTCTGTGTGCATGGAAGAATTATAGGCAGAGATTTATTGCGTCTTGCTCTGGTGATTTCACAGTTGCAGTAGATGGAAAGGGGGAGCGAATTTTTGGGGGAAGAAGCAGAGGCTTAGCACACACCCATGTGCTTGCCATGTATAGTCATGCACAGTAATTAGAAGCGAGTGGGGTTTTCAGGTTTAAGTCTGTAATGCAAATACATTCAGCATCACTAAGGCTGGTTGCCCCTGCTGGAGTGTAGGCAGTCACAGAGAATACACACGGTGGTGGTCTGAAAAAAAAACAGCTTGGACATGTGCATTTAAATAAATTTAAAAAAAAGGTTTCAGAATGTGTCAGTCTGTAAAAGTGATTTCAAATTGTAAAAAGAGATTTTCACTTGGCCCGAAAAAAAAAGAGCAGTAAGTGTGCTTTCAAATTGGCAAAGAAATTTCGTTTTGGCACTAATGTGAAAACATGACTCTGTGTGCATAGAAGAATTATAGGCAGAGATTTATTGCGTCTTGCTCTGGTGATTTCACAGTTGCAGTAGATGGAAAAGAGGAGCGAATTTTTGAGGGAAGAAGCAGAGGCTTAGCACACACCCATGTGCTTGCCATGTATAGTCATGCACAGTAATTAGAAGCGAGTGGGGTTTTCAGGTTTAAGTCTGTAATGCAAATACATTCAGCATCACTAAGGCTGGTTGCCCCTGCTGGAGTGTAGGCAGTCACAGAGAATACACACGGTGGTGGTCTGAAAAAAAAACAGCTTGGACATGTGCATTTAAATAAATTTAAAAAAAAAGGTTTCAGAATGTGTCAGTCTGTAAAAGTGATTTCAAATTGTAAAAAGAGATTTTCACTTGGCCCGAAAAAAAAAGAGCAGTAAGTGTGCTTTCAAATTGGCAAAGAAATTTCGTTTTGGCACTAATGTGAAAACATGACTCTGTGTGCATAGAAGAATTATAGGCAGAGATTTATTGCGTCTTGCTCTGGTGATTTCACAGTTGCAGTAGATGGAAAGGGGGAGCGAATTTTTGGGGGAAGAAGCAGAGGCTTAGCACACACCCATGTCTTTGCCGTGTATAGTCATGCACAGTATTTACAAGCTAGTGGGGTTTTCAGGTTTAAGTCTGTAATGCAAATACATTCAGCATCACTAAGGCTGGTTGCCCCTGCTGGAGTGTAGGCAGTCACAGAGAATACACATGGTGGTGGTCTGAAAAAAAAACAGCTTGGAAATGTGCATTTAAATAAAATTAAAAAAAAGGTTTCAGAATGTGTCAGTCAAATAAGGCAAAAATATTTTTTGGTAAAAAATGTAAATATGTGTACTGTATTATAAAATGGTTTAAAAATATTAATACTTGTTTCTTTTTTTTCAGATCGATATAGAAAATTTTCGGAAACTACAACCATTTTAAAAACTATTTTTAAAAAAAACAAATGAATAAATATTTTTTTGAGTGAGTATGGTAAGTCAACAATAATAATTGTAGTCTCTCAAGGACCTTCTAATGTGATAAATGATTTTTAGTGTTTTTTTTAAAAAATAAAAAAAAAGGTACGCTTACCGTACGCGTACGGTAAAAAAAAAAAAAAAAAAGTTTTTAAAAACATATGTAAAAAAAAGATGAAAGATAAGGTTGGCTCTTAAAAGAACCGTTGTGTTCATGCAGGGACAGAGGAAAGAAAGATTGGGAATATTAGACGGTACGACAAGTGTGCTGATCTATTTTACTGTTCACCAGGGAAACACTGGTCTCCCTATAAGTAATTAGATCGTGACAAGTGGCGCACCGTACTTCAACCCTCGCAAACCGAGGGTTAATTTCCAGAGGGCCAGCAAAAGGAGATTCTCCCCCCACAGATGAAGGGCTCACCTGACCTGCAGAAGAAGGAGTCTGCCCTGCAGGTGATGGTCCAGGCTGAGCTGCTGTGGATGTACTGGCTCGTCTTTCTGAAGAGTTACCTCCAAAAAGATGACCATGTGTCCTTCTGTGTACATCCTGGAGGTGTCTCTTCATGGTGTGATTCCCAAAGGAATACTTCCTGTTAGGATTACCTCTAGAAAGTACACGCTGACACAGCTTGCAAGTAACTAAGGGTGCATTCACCTTTTGCTGGCCTTCTGGAAAAGTAAAATAATCCCAAACATAAGAAGGCTTTACTTTCCTCGCTCTCTGCCTCAAGACAGTGCTGCTGGTGCTAGCCTCACTCTCAGAAGAGCTCTGCTGTTCTGCCATCGTATCCCAAAGACAAACCAGCTCCTTCTCCCAAGGGATCACAAGCAGAAATGAGGGGAATGGGTGTGGTGTAGGAGAGTTCTAGAACTGAAAGTACTTTCAACCAATCAAAAGTTGTGTTTCATGATCACATGACCTACCGTACGCTTACGGTACGCTTACGGTGCGCTTACGGCAAAAAGTACGCGTGCGCGTAAAAAAGACACGCGCTTGCGCGCATGCGCATAACAGTCACTCCCCGGCACTTCCGCGTAACGTGCGCGTGTTGCGTAAGCGCGCACGCGTCCCACGCGCAGTACGCGCGGCTACGCAAAGTACGTAACTATACGCAAGCAGCGTAGATAGATTACGAACGTTGCGTAAACCGTACGCTTACCGTGAGCTTACGGTACGCGTACTATAAAAAAAAAAAAAAAAAAAAAAAAAAAAAATCTGGAAATAAATTTTACATGTTTATTTTAAAAAATATATATAAAAAAAATATTTAAGGATTTTAAAAATTTAAGCATAGTCTTTATAAAAGATAAGAAAATTAAATTAAAAATATGTTTGAAAAAAATGAAGAATAAAAAAAAAAAATAGCATTTAAAAAACCTTGCAAATTCACTGAAAAAACCATGGGTTTCACACACGTTATAGTTAGGAATTAGCATTTAAAAAACCTTGCAAATTCACTGAAAAAACCATGGGTTTCACACACGTTATAGTTAGGAATTAGCATTTAAAAAACCTTAGAAATTCACTGAAAAAACCATGGGTTTCACACACGTTATAGTTAGGAATTAGCATTTAAAAAACCTTAGAAATTCAGTGAAAAAACCATAGGTTTCACACATGTTATAGTTAGCTGGACATTTTACTCGTAAAAAACCAATGAAATTGCCCCGTTATAGTTAGTTCAGCTAACTATAACTCGCGCGCCCGCAATGCACTGCTGATGACGTCACATATTACATCACTCATGACATGGTCAGTGACATCACTCATGACATCACTGATGACATCTCAAATGACATCACTGATGACATCACTGATGACATCATCCTTGTGATAGAGTGGCAGACCTCCTCTCACCTTAATATAAGCTTTGATACACACATTCAAAAATAGAGACTAAAAATTTCAAAACAATGGACATACCAATACCAGTTACAACAACCTCTTCAGTAATTCTAAGATCCACATACACATCCACTCATTCACCAACAGTCCTATACAGTCACTCATACATGTACTCACTCATCATATGTACTCATACATCTATACATCCTGTTACACAATGCCACTCATCCATAGAGTTACTCACACACATAGTCACTCATGCTAATAAAGAATAAAACATACATTTACTTGCATATACAGTAATACACACACCACCATACTTACTTCTACGGAAACTTACACATACTTAGTCTTTTAAACAATCACTTACAGAAACACATACTTATTCATACAGGAACTCTTTCAATCTCTCCCTCTCACATATACTCACATATATACACCAATAGTCACATATACTAGTTTAAAACATATGTAGTTACTCCTGAAGACACTATTGAGACAGTCATTCACTCACTAACACACCCATACACACACTCATCCACCCATACAGTCCTGCACACATACTGTCTTCAACACATACAAACAGTGAGTCACTCATTCACGCATCTATGCACTACGTAATACCCCCCACCGTACCATACAGACACTCAGACTGATACTCAAAAAAACAACTAATAACCTATATAGACACCCATGTAGCTACTCACCAACCCATGCAGCCACTTATACACAAAGTGAGAGATACACTTAATCAGTCAGTTACACAATCAATTTTTCAAAAACAAATCATCCATTTAGACACTTATATACCCATTTATTCTTCCATCGACCTTGAGATATACATATATAAAACATATTTAATTTTCAGAAAAACACACATTCACTGGATGATGTCATCAGTGATGTCATCAGTGATGTCATTTGAGATGTCATCAGTGATGTCATGAGTGATGTCACTGACCATGTCATGAGTGATGTAATATGTGACGTCATCAGCAGTGCATTGCGGGCGCGCGAGTTATAGTTAGCTGAACTAACTATAACGGGGCAATTTCATTGGTTTTTTACGAGTAAAATGTCCAGCTAACTATAACATGTGTGAAACCTATGGTTTTTTCACTGAATTTCTAAGGTTTTTTAAATGCTAATTCCTAACTATAACGTGTGTGAAACCCATGGTTTTTTCAGTGAATATATATATATATATATATATATATATATATTCACAGAAAAAACCATAGGTTTCAGGCACGTTATAGTTAGGAATTAGCATTTAAAAAACCTCAGAAATTCACTGAAAAAACCATAGGTTTCAGGGGTGTTATAGTTAGCTGGACTTTTCACTTGTACAAAACCATTGAAATTCCCCCGTTATAGTTAGTTCAGCTAACTATAACTCGCGCGCCCGCAATGCACTGCTGATGACGTCACATATTACATCACTCATGACATGGTCAGTGACATCACTCATGACATCACTGATGACATCACTGATTACATCATCCAGTGAATGTGTGTTTTTCTGAAAATTAAATATGTTTTATATATGTATATCTCAAGGTCGATGGAAGAATAAATGGGTATATAAGTGTCTAAATGGATGATTTGTTTTTGAAAAATTGATTGTGTAACTGACTGATTAAGTGTATCATAGTGAATACATGGCTTAGTGAGTAATGTTTAAATATGTAAATATCTGTATCAGTCTCTCACTTTGTGTATAAGTGGCTGCATGGGTTGGTGAGTAGCTACATGGGTGTCTATATAGGTTATTAGTTGGTTTTTTGAGTATCAGTCTGAGTGTCTGCATGGTTCGGTGGGGGGTATTACGTAGTGCATAGGTGCATGAATGAGTGACTCACTGTTTGTATGGGTTGAACACAGCATGTGTGCAGGACTGTATGGGTGGATGAGTGTGTGTATGGGTGTGTTAGTGAGTGAATGACTGTCTCAATAGTGTCTTTATGAGTAACTACATATGTTTTAAACTAGTATATGTGACTATTGGTGTATATATGTGAGTATATGTGAGAGTGAGAGATTGAAAGAGTTCCTGTATGAATAAGTATGTGTTTCTATAAGTGATTGTTTAAAAGACTAAGTATGTGTAAGTTTCCGTAGAAGTAAGTATAGTGGTGTGTGTATAACTGTATATGCAAGTAAATGTATGTTTGATTCTTTATTAGCATGAGTGACTATGTGTGTGAGTAACTCTATGGATGAGTGGCATTGTGTAACAGGATGTATAGGTGTATGAGTACATATGATGAGTGAGTACATGTATGAGTGACTGTATAGGACTGTTGGTGAATGAGTGGATGTGTATGTGGATCTTAGAATTACTGAAGAGGTTGTTGTAACTGGTATTGGTATGTCCATTGTTTTGAAAATTTTAGTCTCTATTTTTGAATGTGTGTATCAAAGGTTATATTAGGGTAAGAGGAGGTCTGCCACTCTATCACAAGGATGATGTCATCAGTGATGTCATCAGTGATGTCATTTGAGATGTCATCAGTGATGTCATGAGTGATGTCACTGACCATGTCATGAGTGATGTAATATGTGACGTCATCAGCAGTGCATTGCGGGCGCGCGAGTTATAGTTAGCTGAACTAACTATAACGGGGGAATTTCAATGGTTTTGTACAAGTGAAAAGTCCAGCTAACTATAACACCCCTGAAACCTATGGTTTTTTCAGTGAATTTCTGAGGTTTTTTAAATGCTAATTCCTAACTATAACGTGCCTGAAACCTATGGTTTTTTCTGTGAATTTCAAAGGTTTTTTAAATGCTAATTTCTAACTATGCCTACAGAGATAGGACATGTGAAGAAAGAAGAAAAAATGCACAGAAAGAAACAAAAGAAGTGCAGAAAGCAGCAACAGAAGTCCTCAAATACGAAGATAAGTGCAGGAAGAAGGATAACGTGCAGAAAGAACAAAAAGAAGAGCAGAAAGAAGCCTTGTTGCAAAATCATCCTGTACCCTCAACTTTTTCAGACGGATACTGGTAACTGAGTCTGACTAACCAGTCCTAGAGCCAGTGCTATGTTAAAAGACACTTAGAATACAGTGAAAACACCTACATACACTAGGGAACATTATGCGTTGGGGTCCCCCTGTGATTAGCATGACCTCCTCTGTAAGCCCCTAGTATATAATAGGGCATGGGGATTAAAACTACCTCTTAAAACAGGCCACAGGGCGTTTTTGCACACGTTAACTCAGGCCCCGTCCCCTCCATTCACCACTGTGTAAACACGCCCTGTGTCCATTTTTAGTTGGGAGATTAAGTTCATTTGAATCCTGAGGGTCCCTAGGGTCCAACTAGCCCACTAGGTACCTCCAGTAAGTGCCACAGAGCTGCGTTGCAGAGAGGTGTAAAAAGTGGCACGGCCTGGACCACCTCTCTGCAATGCAGCTCAGTGGCACTTACTGGAAGCACTTGGTGGGCTAGTTAGCCCCCAGGGGCCCTCAGTATTGAAGGGAAATTATATCCCCAATTTAAAACGTGCCATAGTGCGTGTTTGCACACGTCACCTCAGGCCCCGTCCCCTCCCTTCACCACTGTGTAAACGCGCCCTGTGGCTGTTCTAAGTTGAGAGATTAAGTCCCCTTGAATCCTAAGGGTCCCTAGGGTCAAACTAGACCACTAGGTACCTCCAGTAAGCGCCACAGAGCTGCGTTGCAGAGAGGTGTAAAAAGGGGCTTGGCCTCAGAACACCTGGCTGCAGCGCAGCTCCCTGGCGCATACTGGAGATGCCTGTTGGGGGCGCGTTTGCAGAGTGCTGCACGGAGGGGGCATGGCCTCCGGCACGATGCTAGTCTTTTATTTATTTTAGTTTTTTAAGAAGGGGGGCTGTTTGGTTTGGTTTGCCCTGATGACCCCATCCCCCAGGGCCAGTCTCCTAATTATATTTTTTTGACCCCAATCCCCAGGGCCGGCCACTGTTTTTTATTATTTTTAAAAAATATATATTCATAGACACACCTAGGACATGCTGGACAAACCGTACGTACCTATCACCATGACGATTTGCGTGATATTCATTAAAAGGCAACTATGCATGCAATGAATCCACGTGGAATGTATTTACACCACTAGTGAAGCTCTGACATGTCTGATGCCCTACCGTGCCTAATCCTGGTAGACACCCTTGTTGTTTATTTATACAAACATGGGTAGCTATTGACGGGCACATTTAATACACATGCACACCAAGCCATTCAAAGGGGATTCGACAAAAATTCGACCAAAACTATGCAAGAAACCCCCCTCACGGTTAATAAAACACACATCCACTGCCGGATGTGTAATACTTTTTATTTTACTCTCTGGAAAGGGGACGAACATCACTTGAGAGTCACAGCGTGCTCCTGACAGAGCCCAATGCTGTGTTACACCCACCATTGCCTGCTGAGTGCCACACACCTCTGTGTTGTATTCCACTAGCTAGTGCATATGCTATGACACTCTCTAGCCGATGTGCACTGTATCACCACCCCGTGAATATGTCATGCCACACTTGTCTTCGCACGGGTTATATTGCCCCATCTAACGTGCCTTTCTCGATGCCTATGTTATAACGCACAGTGCTATGCCATACATATTACAATCTGGGATCCATATCTTTGTCACAGTGCATATGCAACGTTACACTCCCCAGCACATATTTTATATTACAACTTTAGAGACTAGTTAGGTTACACAACACTGCCCTGTGCATATTACACTCCAAGGCGCATATCGCATAGCACGCGCTAGTGCCTGTGCTATCTCGCGCTCTCCAATGAATCTGTCATTGCGCACAATGTATTGCATATTATATTTCACGCCCGGTTCATCTTATATCACACTTTTTGGTGCATAGTTTATACCATACACTATATCTAGTTTTCATTTTCAATCGTGCTCTCAGGACTATGTTCTATATAACACTGTGTTCACCTACCCTTTTCACGGGCATTACATTTTGCGATAGGGGGTGGAGGGTCAGGGGGTGTTTCTGCCAAGTGAGCCCGGAGTCACAGTCACAAACGTCCTCTTCTTCCTGAATAAAAGTGAGAATATGCTGCATACTTGTTCATATTTTAAGTAGTTCGCACAGACACAATGTTTTAAAAACAATAAAGTTCCTAATACCCGCCTTCTCTGAACAGTTAGCTTGCTGCCCCTTTTCCTTCCTCCCTATCCTCTGTTGTGTGAATCCATGGACTAGCCTCCTCCCTCCTGCCATGCATGGTCTGATGTGCTGCCACTGCCCTCAATTTAGTATGATGTACCAGTCCACTCCTCCTGCCCTCCATTGCCCAATTCTATGCCCCATCATTGACCTCCTGCTTAAACTCTGTGCTTAGCTTGCTGCCCCTATTCTCCTTCCCCCTGCCCTCCGATGTCTTTGTGCATGCCCCTGCTCCATCCTTTTTGCCCACCATGTCCCATGGACCTGCCACTCCTATCTACTCTGAGTGTTCTGTTGAGCTGCCATTCCCCTCCCACCTGCCTAGCATTGTCAGATGACTGTAACCTGTCCCTGCCACCTCCACCCTGCCTGTCCACATGCCATGCCCCTATCCTCTTCCTCCTGTCCTACATGGTCCATTGTACTGCCACACCCTTCTGCCCTCCCTGGTCTGTTGTGCTGCAACTGCTCCTCCTGCCTGCCCCGTGTGGTCTGTTGTGAGGTCCCTTCCCCTGAACTTTCTTGTCTGTGCACAGGTCCTGACCCTCCCTTCTATCCTCCATCGTCCTTTGTGCATGCCCCTCCACCCTCCTTCTTGCCCATCATAGCCATTGTGCTGCCACTAACCCTCCCACTTGCCATGCATGGTCTTCTGTGCTGCCATGGCCCCTCCCACCTTCCCTGTGTGGTCAGTTAGCTGCCCCTGACCCCCTCCCACCTTCCCTCCATGGTCTGTGTGTATGCCATCACAGTCTCACTGTTGCTCTTCATGGTGTGTCTTGCTTCTAGTGCCCATCCTGCCTGACCTCCATGGCTATCTTGCTGCTCCTGCCCTGCCCCCTTGCCCCCAGCCCTACTCCCTCCCTCCTGGCTTGTCTGTTCCATTGTAATGCCCCTGATCCGTCCCTCCTGCCCTTTATGGTCTGTTATGCTGCAGCTTTCTCTCCTGTCTGTCCATTATGGTCAGCTAGCTACCATTGCCTCTTGCCCCTCTGTTCTCTGTTGTCCATGTGCATGGTCCTGTCCCCTCCCTCTTGCTTTCTATGGATTGTTGTGCTGCACTCCCGTCCTGCATGCCCTGTGTGGTGTATTGTGCTGCTGCAAACCCTGATGCCTGCCCTGCAGGGTCAGTTTGGTGCACCTCTCCATGTCCCTCCTGTCCTCTGTTATCCAAGTCCATGTCCCTATCCCATTTCCTTCCATGATCCAATGTACCATACTTGCGAACATTTTGAACTTGGTAAGAGGGAGATTTTGAAAAAAAACTGGGGTATTGATTTTCCCCTTTGAGTTACATTGAAAAAGAGCATATTGTAGACAGGAGACAGATCAAATAAAGCCCATTTGAGCTTAAAAACATTGGACGTTTCCTGGCTGAATCGGGTCTGTTGGCATGTATGGTTGTACTACCATTGCCTCTTCCTTCTGCCCACAATGGTCTATTACATTGCCACAGCCTTGAAGGAGGGTAGATTTTGTATCACAGGGGGCCCCTGGCCCGTTCTGTCCACACCTGAAGTATGAGACCCTTGTCCTTGCCCTGCCAGCTGCATTTGTAGGCCGTATTAAATTGACCAGCGGGTCCTGTGTTGCTATATAATTATCCTGAGACATCCTTACCACTCAGCCAGCATAAAACCCCTGTGTAGGCCCTTCTGTTCAATATGTAGGCCTCTTTGTTAAATTGACCATAGCTCTGCAATTTTAGTGTATAGCAGTCTGAAGGCAGGTCTGCGAGGCCTTCTGATCCAAACTAGTAGCCCCCACCCTACCCGAGTGCTCCGTGCTCGGTATCAAAGTTCAACATCCCCCTGAAGCTGTCGACATACAGTAGGCTGCATACTGGACTGGTACTTGCTTCCTGGGCAGGTTTCCCGCTTTTAAGGAAGTGGCAACCGCAGAGCGTCAAGTTAGGAGAACTGAGGAGATTTTATACATGAATATATTGAATTCCCGTACAATACCCATTATTTTCTGCTTGCTCTATGGAACTTACGATAAGCGATTGGCCTGAGAGACTGACCTTTTCACCCAGTCCATTGTCAGCATTAAGTGGGTAAATGACGAAATGTCTGGTAAAATCTGCAGACGAAGCTTTTGGGTAGCATACGTAGGTAGATGTAGCGTGCAAAGGAGCCCACAAAATGATATAAAAAGGAGCACCCACAGATATCGACGGACTACCTCGCCGTCTGTATGTAGGTTAACAGGCAGTGCAGGTTTTCCCCAAGAGCTGGGAGCTCTTGTCTTCCTTTGCTTAAAATGTCTTGCTCTGCTTTGCTTGAAGTATCTTATTCTATTTTACCTATATGAAATGTCATGTTATGTTTAACCATTGTTCTCTTTACTTTTGCATTTAAAAGATTTTGTATTGTAATTGCAGGAATGCTTGCTCTAAGAGTAAACGTGAGTGTTCCTAGGTAACATTTTCCTTGGTGTAACTTGTTTCTCATGATGCATTTATAGATGTGTTTTCTCTCTCTCTCTGTCAGTACATTAATTGAGATACAGAGAATATTATGACAGCTGTATGATTATCTGGATTCTGTATTTTGTACTTTATGTCTCTATTCTGCGGTTTCTTTGAAGTTGCATCTTCTCATTAAACTGCCATTGTATTCTGCCTCCAATTCCATGTCTCATATGTCTGTTTTCTTCATTTTTGGAGCAAGCGTTCCTAGGCACCCCGGCTCAAATTAAGGTGCCCCTTTTGTCCCTGACTCACTCTCCTGCTCAGTTCTGTGGTGGCTCCCGGGGATCTGGGGACCGCCCCTAGCTTCCTTGACCCGTAATAGATCTTCCCTCCAACAGCCTCTCTTGCAAGTCCTGTATTGTTGGTTTGTTGCCCCTGCCCCCCTTTCCACTGCCCTCCATAGTCTGTTGTGCTTCCACGGGCCTTCCTGCCTGCTCAGTGTGGTTAAATTGTTGCCTTTGCACCCTCCTACCTGCCTTCAATTTTCAGAGTCCGTGCCCCTGGCCTCTGCCTCTCAACAGTATCCTAATGAACAACTAGATTGCTAACATTCTATATTTATTACAAAAGTGTGGAACGCCTGACATCATCTTGATGTAATCAAAACTGTAATACCTAGAGCATTTCCTTTAGAAATTACATATATGAGAGGGTCTTATTGGCATCAGAATTATGGTTAGTGCTCTAAAAGACTAAAATAAGGACATATTTTCTGAGTTTTCAAATAGCGACAAAGCACTTTTAAATTATTTGTTATCTTTATGTTTTTTTATCCAGTTGACCACTTGATTAAATGTTGCACTTAGGGGAGAGGATGTGGTGTTACTTCCAGAACTGCAGACTTTGCAACTGGGGAACCAGGTTGCAGTTTCTGCTTCAGCTCGACATTCTGTGATTCTGGTCAAATCACTTAGTCTCCCCATGTCTACAACCAAAATGAATTTGTTCTTGTGTGATATAACCAATGCTCATGTAAAGCACTCCAATACCTGACAAGTCTGCACTATATAACACTGCAAAAACACAAAATAATAAGTGTTGTGCACACTTCTGTCATTGGGCTGTATTTGGGCTACATCTGGGTGAATTTGGGCTACATTTGGGCTCTTTTGTCTCCGGTGGCCATCTTGGGAGATTTATTTGTTATGAAGTTTCCTAATTTCCTCATGTACTGCAGTCTCCTCAGTAGGAAATGCTTTCAGTTTTTTACTTTGATTCCATCATGAAGGTATTCAGATATGTCACACATTTGCCATAAATTCTGAATGTTAGCACTCTAGTTGCTCATTAGATCACTGTAGTAAAACTACTGCACCATGGAAGTCTGCTCCTGGTATTAAAAGTGCATGTTTCAGTCTGCATGTCAGAATTTTTTAATGAAATAGAAGAGGATTTGAGAAGTCACTCAAAATGTGCCCTCATTTTCTTTCTTCAGCATTAATCATAATTTCTATGGCAAAATGAACCTCCTCATTGTGTTCCTTTTTAAATTAAATGTTTTAAGTGTTACCAGTTTATTCCAATCAAGATGGCTTCAGGTGTGCCATACTTTTGTCATAATGAAGACAGTAAGCGCTCTAGTTGTTTTTAAGAACATTCTGGGACATTCTGTCATTGGGCTATACTTGGGCTACATCTGGGTGATATTTGGGCTACATTTGGGCTCTTTTGTCTCTGGTGGCCATCTTGGGAGACTTATTTGTTATGAAGTTTCCTAATTTCCTCATTTACTGCAGTCTCCTCAGTAGGAAATACTTTCAGTTTTTTACTTTGATTCCATCAAGAAGGCATTCAGATGTGTCACACATTTGCCATAAATTCAGAATGTTAGCACTCTTTTTGCTCATTAGATCACTGTAGTAAAGCTACTGCTCACCAGGGAAAACTGCTGCTGGTATTGAAAGTGCATGTTTCAGTCTGCATGTCAGAATTTTTTAATGAAATAGAAGAGGATTTGAGAAGTCACTCAAAATGTGCCCTAATTTTTCTTTCTGCAGCACTAATCATACTTTTTATGGAAAAATGAACCCCCTCATTTTGTTCCTTTTTAAATTAAATGTTTTAAGAGTTACCACTTTAATCCAAGCAAGATGGCTTCAGGTGTGCCATACGTTTATCATAAGTAGGACTGTTAGCGCTCTAGTAGTTCTTTGGAACACTCTGGGAAGCTGCAGTAGAACACAAAGGAATCAACTGACAGTCTCTGCCCTTGTTGGATGTACATGTTTTACTGAGAATGTCAGACTTCATTCTCACATGACTGAGAAAGATAATGTGAATTTACAGAAAATAAGCTCTCAGTTTAGCCTATAGATCACCTTCCAAACCTCTGTGGTAAAAGCATGAGAAAATATTTTTCTCTCAATCATGATATCCCAGCAGAAGGCTTTTTCACATGGTGAAATCACCTTAGAACATACCACAATTCCTAAAATGAGTATGGTACCATCAACAAATGATTTATAATGTAACTAAAGTCTTAAAACCTTCTATTAACTGCAATGCTTTTTAATGAGGTGCTATCATGTATATTGGTCCCAAGATGGCTGCCAACACTTCTTGGATGAAGTGCTGACAGCCAATCAGATCTCAGGATGAGATGTGTGGTTAGGCTCCGCCCACATATATATATGCTTTTAAATGCTATTTTCTCAGG
The DNA here is from genome assembly GCF_964204655.1 of Triturus cristatus. NCBI lineage: Eukaryota > Metazoa > Chordata > Amphibia > Caudata > Salamandridae > Triturus > Triturus cristatus. Next base: position 1,014,977,443 of record NC_140579.1, on the reverse strand, counting down.
AAATACTGAACAGATTTACACCAGACCTGCAAAAGGCACTTCCTTGACCTTATGGCTACCTCTCTGCCAAATTTCAAGTAATTCTGTTCAGCCGTTCGGGCTGTAGCTGTGTCTAAAGGTCCTATGGAAAAATGCATGGGGAAAACGCGTTTTGGGACCCCCCTTTTTTCTCGGCCCCTGCTTGACGAATCCCCCCGAGACTTTCAGGGTAGGAGCGGAGCGTAGCGCCCCACCTATTTTGAAAATTTCGCGAGGATTCGTCGACCGGCGCCAAAGTTATTCCAAATAGAATGTTGCGGATTTCCTATGGAAACAGGGTCCTAACTATAACTACCTACTGGCGACCGCCAGTAGGTAATATATATATATTTATATATATATATTACCTACTGGCGGTCGCCAGTAGGTAGTTATAGTTAGGACCGTGTTTCCATAGGAAATCTCAAAATTCTATTTTGAATAACTTTGGCGCCGGTTGACGAATCCTCGCAAAATTTTCAAAACTAATGGGGCGCTCCGCTCAGCTCCTACCCTGAAAGTTTCGGGGTGATTCGTGAAGCGGGGGCTGAGAAAAAGGGGGGGTCCCAAAACACGTTTTCCCCATGGATTTTTCCATAGGGACTTTAGTCGCAGCTACAGCCCGAACGGCTGAACAGAATTATGTGAAATTTGGCAGAGAGGTAGCCATAAGGTCCATGAAGTGCCTTTTGCAGGTTTGGTGTAAATCTGTTCAGTATTTCCTGAGAAATTAGCATTTAAATCAATATATATATCTGTAAGCGCGCAGCGTGCGCACACTGAGCAAGTCCTGTGAGCGCACCCTGCCGTGCGCGAGCGCACTTCTGATTGGTTGTTAGATGTCAGTAAACATTCGAATCGGTGGAAATCAGGAAGCGGCGGCTGCCATTTTGTCTCTCGCATAAAGAGGGGGTGATAAACAAAGGGGGAGAACGTGAAAAGGGGGCAGAGTGGGGAGATATTGACCCACTAGGCATTGTAAGGGGGTCACAGTAGGACCTTGTAGGGCAAAAAAAAAGATTTATATTTTGAAAAAAAATATCGCCGAGTGCGCGCACCCGAAAAACATTTTTTTTAAAAAAAAGAATAAAAAATCGCCTTTAAGTGATTAGATATAAGGTGGCTCTAAAAAGAGCCCTTGTGTTTATTGTGTGTTTTTTGGTACCTACAAGTAAGTACCGATGCAGAGTCTAAAGTTCAAGAGGAAGACTCTGTTGCCTTCATCAGTGAAGTGTACACCATCTCCTCTATAAATGTCTTGCATGTTGTAACGCAAGTTGTTGTGGTATATAGAACCCATACCATAGTCTCTGAGGAAAGCAGAAATAGATTTGTTGACGTGCTTCCTTGCTTTGTCAATCTGTGGACAAAATTGGTTGGACCAGTTCCACTTTTGCCTTTGGCATATATTAGAATATACAAAGGCAGTTTGTGGAAAAAGCGACATCAATTGCACAAAGGTGTCCTTAATAAGCATTTCCAGACCTACCCCAGTTAAAGTGCCTAGGTCATTACCACCACAGTGCACAATAAAAAGGTTAGGCTGTGGGAGATGTAGAAAGGTTTTCACCAAAGGCATTAATTGGTGCCACTTTAACCCTCTCTGACCAATCCATTTAATGTCTACATTTGGCAAAGCAAGGTCTCTCACCATACCTCTTTTTTCTGCAAACTCCAGAAGACATAGCTGTGACCTACAATCCACACTGTGAACATCTTCCAAGGAGATCTGGATGCACTCAGGAGGTGTCTTTCAGTAGAAAGGCAATATGAAATGAAAGACAGTTGAAATATGGAGGCACACATACTTTTTTTTATAAAAAGAACTCATTGGCAGATTCAAACCATTTTACAGTTAAAACTAGGCTGTATGTTTAAATTTTTAAAAGCATGTTTTGTATTGGTTCAGAAAAATGTGTTACCACAGAACATTACTATGGATTTGCTGTTAGGTTTGAAAAGTCAAGCACTCTTGCTCTTTGGATATGAAACATTGTCTGCTGAACTTCTGACCTCTCTCCTCACAGCAGTGTTCTATGAGCTGTTGCTATGGAAGCAGGCAGAAGTCAAGTTGGGGGAAGGGTACATTTGGAAAGGGGTTGAAGTTTTCAACCAATAGAAATGTGTGATTTCATTTGAAAAAAAGTGGGAAGCACTGAGATTTGAAATTAACATGTATATGTGTGAAAAAAGAGAGGGAAACATTGCCATTTACTGGTTCTGAAGAGAGGAGAGAGGTGTAGAGCTCTGATATTCTGACTCTGATAGTCTGCTGTTTGAGTGCCACATTTCTTAAACAACTAACTAATTTTAAAGGTGAGTTATGAGTTTGAGAGGGAAAGTATGTGGTGATTTTTGAGATAAATATTAGAATTGTGAATCTTCTTCAAAAGTTATGTTTTACATTTTGAGGTTTGGGAGATATTTAACTGTTTTGAACTTGTAAGATATTATGGAGTATGTTTTCCCCATAAGTTAATGTGTACTGGTAACAATGAGGAATACTGTTTTGTGCCTACCATCAAACCATGAGTCTGTGTGCAGAGAAGAATTGTTGACAGAGATTTAATTTGTGTTGCTGTTGAAAAGTAAGACTTGCAGTTGAAAGAAAAGGACAGCTTCTTTTTAATTGTGATGGTTAGGATTTAGCAGAAATCACTTTGAAAGAAAAGAGAGGAAAATGGCAACACATTTGAAATTAGCATTAGTTCTGTAAGAATTGCAGTCCCAGGAAAGGGGCAGCCTGTGTTTTGTGCCTACCAACACAGCATGAGTCTGTGTGCATATAGGAATTGTTGTCTGAGATTTCATTTGTGAAGTTGTTGTTCTGTAAGGATTGCAGACCCAGGAAAGGGGCAGCCTGTGTTTTGTGCCTACCAACACAGCATGAGTCTGTGTGCATATAGGAATTGTTGTCTGAGATGTAATTTGTGTTGCAGTTGTTCTGTAAAACATGCACTTGCAGGAAAGGGACAGCTTGTTTTCTTCAAATGTGGTGGTTAGCACTCAGCAGAAAACACTAAAACGCAAATGAGAGGTAAAAGCTAAAACAATTGAAACCAACAGGGTAGATTTCCCTTTCAAAATAGCAAAGGCACAGGTAGTTGCCATATGTTCTGGTAACAATGAGGAATACTGTTTTGTGCCTACCATCAAACCATGAGTCTGTGTGCAGAGAAGAATTGTTGACAGAGATGTTTCAAAGGTGTGCTGAAACTATGCACTGTTACATACATCCCAGCAGTCTTCATGCATTTCTCTTGCACCAGACAAAAAACAGTCTCTGTGTGCTGTTTCAGATAGCACTGTGTAACGCAAACACATTCAACGTCACCAAGGCACATTTCCTTTGCTCTAGTGTAGTCACTCACCCAGATTGCACATGCTCATGGTATGAAGTAGCTGTTAGGACATGTGCCCTTTTCTGCCTCTGTGATCTACAAGGAAAATGTGTCAGGCTGTAACAGTAATTATCACTTGCTCTACCACAGTAGTAAATGTGCTTTGAAATTGCCAATCAAATTCTGTTTTCTGCTTAGAAGCACACCATGAGGCTGTGTGCGCACAGGAATTGTGGCCAGAGATGTAATTTGTGTTGCAGTTGTTCTGTAAAACATGCACTTGCAGGAAAGGGACAGCTTGTTTTCTTCAAATGTGGTGGTTAGCAGTCAGCAGAAATCACTAAATCACAAATGAGAGGCAAAAGCTAAAACATTTGAAACCAACAGGGTAGATTTTCCTTTCAAAATAGCAAAGGCACAGGTAGTTGCCATATGTTCAAAACTGAAAATAACCCTTAGCACACATGCACTGTTACATACATCCCAGCAGTCTTCATGCAGTTTTGGAAGTCTCTTTGCTCATCTGTCTTGCACCAGACAATACACAGTCTCCAGAAACACACTCTTGGCACACACGCAGCAGCTTCTCCAACACTCGCATGTGTAGTACTCAGCTCTGTGTGCTGTTTCAGATAGCACTGTGTAACGCAAACACATTCAACGTCACCAAGGCTCATTTCCTTTGCTCTAGTGTAGTCACTCACCCAGATTGCACATGCTCATGGTATGAAGTAGCTGTTAGGACATGTGCTCTTTTCTGCCTCTGTGATCTACAAGGAAAATGTGTCAGGCTGTAACAGTAATTATCACTTGCTCTACCACAGTAGTAAATGTGCTTTGAAATTGCAAATCAAATTCTGTTTTCTGCTTAGAAGCACACCATGAGGCTGTGTGCGCACAGGAATTGTGGCCAGAGATGTAATTTGTGTTGCAGTTGTTCTGTAAAACATGCACTTGCAGGAAAGGGACAGCTTGTTTTCTTCAAATGTGGTGGTTAGCAGTCAGCAGAAATCACTAAATTGCAAATGAGAGGCAAAAGCTAAAACATTTGAAACCAACAGGGTAGATTTTCCTTTCAAAATAGCAAAGGCACAGGTAGTTGCCATATGTTCAAAACTGAAAATAACCCTTAGCACACATGCACTGTTACATACATCCCAGCAGTCTTCATGCAGTTTTGGAAGTCTCTTTGCTCATCTGTCTTGCACCAGACAATACACAGTCTCCAGAAACACACTCTTGGCACACACGCAGCAGCTTATCCAACACTCCCATGCGTAGTACTCAGCTCTTTGTGATGTTTCAGATAGCAGTGTGTAACGCAAACACATTCAACGTCACCAAGGCCTCATTTTCTTTGCTCTAGTCTAATCACTCACCCTGTAACACATGGTCATGGTCTCAAGGAGCTGTTAGGACATGTGCTGTTTTCTGCCTCTCTAAATGATAAGGAAAATGTGTCAGGCTGTAACAGTAATTTGGTACTATCCAGGAACACTGTTTTGTGCCTAAAAACACAGCATGAGTTTGTGTGCATAAAGGAATTGTGGGCAGAGATTTAATTTGTGAAGTTGTTGTTCTGAAAGAATTGCAGTCCCAGGAAAGGGACAGCCTGTGTTATGTGCCTAAAATGACGGCATGAGTCTGTGTGCGCACAGGAATTGTGGGCAGAGATTTAATTTATGAAGTTGTTGTTCAGTTAGAATTGCAGTCCCAGGAAAGGGGCAGCCTGTGTTATGTGCCTAAAATGATGGCATGAGTCTGTGTGCGCACAGGAATTGTGGGCAGAGATTTAATTTGTGAAGTTGTTGTTCAGTAAGAATTGCAGTCCCAGGAAAGGGGCAGCCTGTTTTCTTTACTCAAATTATCCCTTAGCACACATGCACTGTTACACACATCCCTGCAGTCTTCATGCAGTTCTGGAAGTCTCCTTGCTCATCTCTCTTGCACCAGAGAATACACAGTCTCCAGAAACACACTCTTGGCACACACGCAGCAGCTTCTCCAACACTCCCATGCGTAGTACTCAGTTCTGTGTGATGTTTCAGATAGCAGTGTGTAATGCAAACACATAAAAACATCATCAAGGCCTCATTTTCTTTGCTCTAGTCTAATCACTCACCCAGGTTGCACATGCTCATGGTATGAAGTAGCTGTTAGGAAATGTGCTCTTTTCTGCCTCTCTAAATGATAAGGAAAATGTGTCAGGCTGTAACAGTAATTTGGTACTATCCAGGAACACTGTTTTGTGCCTAAAATCACAGCATGAGTCTGTGTGTATACAGAAATTGTGGGCAGAGATTTAATTTGTGAAGTTGTTGTTCTGAAAGAATTGCAGTCCCAGGAAAGGGGCAGCCTGTGTTATGTGCCTAAAATGACGGCATGAGTCTGTGTGCGCACAGGAATTGTGGACAGAGATTTAATTTGTGAAGTTGTTGTTCTGAAAGAATTGCAGTCCCAGGAAAGGGGCAGCCTGTTTGTCTAAACTCAAATTATCCCTTAGCACACATGCACTGTTACATACATCCCTGCAGTCTTCATGCAGTTCTGGAAGTCTCCTTGCTCATCTCTCTTGCACCAGAGAATACACAGTCTCCAGAAACACACTCTTGGCACACATGCAGCAGCTTCTCCAACACTCCCATGCGTAGTACTCAGCTCTGTGTGATGTTTCAGATAGCAGTGTATAACGCAAACACATAAAAACATCATCAAGACCTCATTTTCTTTAATCTAGTCTAATCACTCACCCAGGTTGCAGATGCTCATGGTATGAAGTAGCTGTTAGGAAATGTGCTCTTTTCTGTCTCTGTAAACTATAAGGAAAATGTGTCAGGCTGTAACAGCAATTATCACTTGCTCTACCACAGTAGTAAATGTGCATTTAAATTGCCAATCAAATATTGTTTTCTGCCTAGAATCACACCATGAGGCTGTGTGCGCACAGGAATTGTGGGCAGAGATTTAAAGTGTGTTGCAGTTGTTCTGAAAGACTTGCACTTGCAGGAAAGGGGCAGCTTGTTTTTTTCAACTGTGGTGGTTAGCACTCTGCACAAATCAGTAAATCACAAATGAGAGGCAAATGGTAAAACATTTGAAATTAATGAAAAGCTTAAAAAATATTTTAATGAATTATAATTACAAAAAGGAATTTTTTTTAAGTTTCTTGCAGGTATTGCTGAGCAACAGTGAAAAAATAAAAAAAATGCCTTTAAGGACAAGAAAGAGGAAAGAAAAGCAACAACAAGTATATCTGGACAAAACTGGGAAAAATAAGATAGGAGGAAAAGCTTCTGATGGAAAAAGGAAAAACTCTACTGGTAAGAAAACTAAAGTTTTCTTTAAAAATATCTTCAAAAAAACAGAAAATGGCAAAAATAAATGTAAAACAAACAGTGTTTTATGTACAAAGCAACAACAGAGTCAACAGCAAAAAAAAAAGCTAATGTACAATCAGAAGTAAGTAAAACTGATTTAAAACGAAAATTAGATTTTAAAAACATTCGTCGAAAAATGTTTCAGAGAAGAGTGATGTTAAATTTGCTAAAGGATGTGAAAAAATATAAGAAAAAATCAAAATTTATTAAGAAAAAAAATTAATAGAAAATATTGTAAGTAAGGCTTTGGAAATAAAAAGAAAACTTTTTATTCTAATTTTGAATAGGATGCGTAGATTAGATAAATTAGTCAATGCAATGAAGTCACAAAGCAAAAGGAAAAGAGAAGTGAAAAAAAGTAACTTTTGTAAAGTGTTCTTGGGAGAATGGAAGCACAGTTCAAGTACTGAACCATTTTTTAATGAAGAGAGTTATCTTCTAAGTAATAGTTTGTTGCATGCAGTTGACACCAATGGTAGAGCATATGAAGTTAAGGATGGTTGTGTGATGGAAAAAGAGAAAATGGTCCCAAGAAATGAGGAAGAAGTAATGGCTGCGGAGGCTATGGGGAGACGTCCAAAAGCCCCAGTGTACACTTGGAACTGTAGTAGTATTTGTACTGTGCGTCAGGAATCTATTGATAAATTACGTGACTTTCTAAGAGAATATAGTAAAAAGAGTGTAAAACAGAAGATGAAGGTGCTTCAAACACTAGATCCATGCAGAGTGAGAGAGAATACTGGTTTGCAAGGACATTCTCTGGCTTGTCTATCTAGAAAAGCGTGTAAAAGTGTTTTTCATCATTTTAGGATGCTGGCTGTTCATCATACTGAAATGAGAAAGTTTGTGAGAACATTGTATTTTGCTAAAAGTCCAGCAGTAAAGTTAAATGAGTTAAATAATGCTCTGTTCCGTGGATCTGTATCAGATGTAGTGAAGGTTACCGATGAGATTCAGTTTTGTTACTTTGGTCCAGAACAAGAAAGTGCAGAAAAGGACACAGTTAATGAGGAAAATGAGGAACAGAATGTAGAACTCATTATTACTAAAAATTTTGAGGATGAAATGACAAAATTCACTATCATCTCTAATGAAAGACCAAATATTACTTGTATTTGTTGCCGCAGAAGCCATTATAAAATTCAAACAAGGAATGTTGATCTGTATAAAAAAAGTGAAAATGAAGATAATTATAAGTGGAAGGATTTTGCAACATATATATTTCTGGAATTTTTTTTGAATTGGGTGAAGATCAGCGTATTTGTAAATACTGTTATGATAAGTTAGAAGAAAATAGAATGCCGACCAGAGCTGTACATAATAATTTAGAATTGGATGCTATTCCTGCTGAACTTTCTGATTTAAATACATATGAGTCTATACTCATTCAATGTGTTCATCCGTTCCAGACCATAGTACGTATGGAGCCCAAAACTGGTAAATTACCTCCTTCAGATTTACTGCGAGGTTTAAAAGGAAGAGTGGTGTATTTGCCATTGGATTTGAAAAAAAATATGGAAACGATTGATGCAGATACTTTGGAAACTGAACCATTAGTTATTCTGGTTAATGGTGTACCTACAAAGAATAAGAAGATTTGGCAGGAGTTGGTAGATGTACGGAAAGTACAAAGAGCAAATTTATATTTGAAAAGGAATAATAAATGGTATGAATCAATTTATATAGATGAAGAAGAAGAAGATTTACAAGAAGACACAGAAACACCAACTGGACAAATTGAAAAAGTGGACAAGTCAAAAGAAGAAGAAATTTATGAACATTTCAGCATACATCCTCTTCATTCAAAAGAAGTTATGGGAGACACTATTGATCTGTTTCAGATGAAGAAAGCAAAAGGAACTCCCGTGAATGTATGGGAGAAGAGCTTGGAAGCTCGATGTTTTCCCCAGCTGTTTCCTACAGGAAAAGGTGGACGATACGATGAACGCCCAGAACAGATTCCAGCTTCTGAGTATCGGACTACAAGATTATATGCAGAAGATCCAAGATTTCGTCAAAGTATTCCTTATTTGTTCCATCTTTTATTTGAAAGCGACTTGTCTGCATTATCTTATGCAGTAAATCACATTTTAAAAAGTGGAGTACATCTACATAATGTGTCTGCTAAGGATTTTATGGACAAAGTGCAGCACCGAGATGATCATTTGGAAACACAATTGATCAATCTGATGGCTTGTCAGCGTGGGACAAATGAATATTGGTACCGATGCCATGGAGAATTAAAATGCATGTTATGGAATTTAGGAACTCCTACATGGTTCGTAACCCTAAGCTGTGCCGAGTACGCTTGGGATGATTTATTGGATTTTCTACGAGAGGCAAATTCAAACATTAAAAACATTGAATACAAGACAGCAGGAGAACTGTGCTCATTGGATCCGGTTAATGTTTGCAGATATTTCAATCATAGATTTGAGGCTATGATGTCCTTCATCTGCAATAAAAAAAATCCACCTCTTGGAGAAGTAGTGGATTTCTTTTGGAGAAAAGAATACCAAGCAAGAGGTGCTCCTCATATTCATATGCTGTTGTGGATCAAGGATGCCCCAAAATTTGGAACAGATGCTGATGAAGCAGTGTTATCTTTCATTGAAGAATATGCAACATGTGCTATACCTAAAATCACAGAAGAGATAAAGTTAAAAGAGCAAGTTTTACGTTTCCAAAGTCATCGGTGTGGAAAATACTGTCGACGGAAGTACAAGACCAAAGATAAATTCTACACAAAGTGTCGATTTGGATTTCCTAGACCTGTTCTTTCAAAAGGAAGAGTCAACAGTTTTATGTCAGCTGTGCGACAAACTATAACCAGAAAATCTCCCAAAAATACATACAACCTAAGAAGAAAAGAAGAGTCAAAATTTATAAATGACTACAACCCAGTCATTTTAACCATGTGGAATGCTAACATGGATATTCAGTATGTGGCAGACAATTCTATTGCTGTTGCTCGGTATGTCACATCTTACATCACTAAATCTGAGAAAACAGAATTGAAGGAAATGTGGGAAGAGATTTCTCACGAGAAGACTGTCAGTAAGAAGCTGTACAGTTTCAGTTTAAAGATGTTATCGCATCGAGAAATTGGATCCTACGAATGCTCAGATAGGTTATCATCTGCAAGTCTTTACTCGAAATCCAGAAGAATAATTTGGGTCAGTTTAGGCCTTGCAGGAATGCGAAATCGGGTACTGAAATCTGTTGGAGAAATTGAATATTTGGCCGAGAATGACCCCGAAAGTACAGATATTTTGAAAACAAACATGTTGGACACATAATTACCCAAAAAGAAGTCATCATCTTGAGAACATGTGTCTCTATGAAGTGCTGCAGAACTACATTTTTTCACGGAAAGCCACAGAAGACATCAACAATGGAAAATATAAAGTCATTGGTGAGGAAGGATGTTTGGTGAAGCAAACAAAAGGAAGTTTGATAAATCACAGGAAGCTGAGTTGCGACACTACTGACAAAAAGGAATTTTACTACTTGGCTCTTTTACAGCTGTTTAAACCATGGCGTTCAGAGGACGAACTAGTGGGAGAATTTCAAAGCTATGAAGATTCTTTTAATGCTAGCAAAGACAGCATAGAATGCAGTACTTTCACAACTTATGTCCAAATGTTAAATGAAGAAAATGAACAGGAAGCAAAAATTGCAGCTGAAGTAGCTAGAGACAGTTCTCAAGACAGCCAAAGTTCAGAAACACTTAGTCAAGATCCCCTAGGACAACCAATCGTAGAAAATGAAGCTGCAGTAGCCATGACTGAAGTAGAAACGGCTATGAATCAAGCACAGGAAGATTCAATAGACTTACTAAATCTGGAACAACAACTGAATGAAGAACAAAAACAAATTTATGAAGAAGTCACCAAAAAAATTGATCATGGATTACTACATGAAAAAAAACAGTGCTATGTGAGTGGACAAGCTGGAACTGGTAAAAGTTTCTTAATAAAAGTCATCAGAAGCTACCTACAGCAAAAAACAGCTTCAAATTTGTCTTGTGTGGTAACTGCTCCAACTGGGTTAGCAGCCTATAACATAAAAGGAATTACCTTTCATCGCTTGCTAATGTTACCAGTGGAGCATGAGAACAAAATAGAATACCACAAGCTAACTGGAGAAGCATGCTTCGAAGTTTCAAGAGTGTTGAAGAAGATGCAAGTTCTCATTATTGATGAGGTGAGCATGGTATCAAACTTAATGCTTGCCTTTGTGCATTTAAGAATGCAACAAATTCTTAAGAGAGACTATGACGTGTTATTTGGAGGTAAACACGTCATAGTTTTTGGAGATCTTTTACAGCTCACTCCAGTTAAAGGACAACCCGTGTTTAATACTGTCACACATGAAGATACGAAGAAGTCATTAGGAAGCATTGGTAATGCGAATATTTGGTCGTTCTTTGAGTACAAAGAACTCACTACCAATATGAGACAAGCAAACGATGAAGATTATGCAAGTATTCTGAAAGATATCAGAATTGGACTACTCACAGAAGTTGGCAAAAAAGCATTACAGAGTAGGATGCTACATAATTTATTTCCAAATGAAGAAATAGTTGCAGAGAAAATATACAAGAACATTGCTGAAAAAAATACTGTAATCTGCTTAATGCCAACACTACGTGAGTGCTCAATATTCAATGAGGAACTTTTGAAATTGGAAAAGGAAGAGATTAAGAAAATGGAAGCAGAGGACAAAATTCAGCATGAAAGAATTACTATTACATTAACAGGCAAACTGAAAAATAAATTGGATTCACTAGAGAAGAACATTTCCAAAACAGCTGGATTAGAAAAAAATCTATATGTTTGCATGAATTGTCGAGTGATTTTAAGGAGAAATTTGGATGTAGAAAAAGGTTTAGTGAATGGAACTATGGGAAGAGTTGTGGGTTTTATTAATTACCAGAAAAAAGATGGAATTGAATGTTTAAAAATAAAATTTGATCAGATAGAAGAAGTTAAAGACATTTGTCGTTGTTCAGTTCGTTTCATGCTTGTGAAAGACTTATATGTGCGTAGAAAGCAGTTTCCATTTTCTCTAGCATATGCTGTAACTATTCACAAGTCTCAAGGATTGACTGTAGATAGTGCTTTTGTAAACATTGGTTCTACTGTGTTCAAAGAAGGTATGGCATATGTTGCTCTGTCACGAGTAAAAACATTATCTGGTTTATTTATGATAGACTTTGATGACTCAAAAGTTAGTGCTGATACAAACTGTGTAAAGGAGTACAATAGATTAAGAAGAACCTATGCTCCTCATTTAGGTCAGTATCCTGTGATTGAAAAACATGTTGTTTCTCGGAAAAGGAGATTTGAAAATATCTGTAATGTGGATGAACAGAACAAAAAAAAAAGGACAGTGATGTGATAGCAAGGAAAAAGAAAAAGACAGTGTTGAAGAGGTTGTTGGTTGCCATTTTGAAAATAGCTCTGGTGTCAACTGCTATGCAAATGTAGTGCTGAATGTTGTATTTTATCTTGAAAAGTTGCAAGAACAGATAATAGTAAATCATGGAAAAAGATTGTGTTCTCTGCTGAGTCTCCTTTATGAGAAGCTGAGTAATGATAAAACTAAAATAGAAAGTGCTTCTGATGTTAGAAATCTTTTAGATGTATGTTCTGGATCTACAAAGTTTAAAGAAAATGTCCAGCAAGATGCACAGGAATTCTTAATATATATACTGAGCGTACTTGAAGATGAAGGAGTAGAAGTAGAAAACTTATTTGGTGTCTCTTATAAATGGGAACATTGCTGTGAAAACTGTATGAACACATGCAGCACTAATGTTGATTCAGAAAGGTTCATATTTTTACCATTACCACAAAGTAAATCAGTGACTTTTAGTAAATTAGTTAAAGATGCCAATCACAACATGGAATGTTCTGAATGTAAATCTGACATGTTTTCCATGTTATTTTTACAGAAATATGGTCAGTATGTAATTTTAATGATGCAACGTTGTAGAGCTGATGGTTCAAAATTGGATACTTTAATAAAGAAGTTTATAGGACAACAATTATCAATTTCTGGAAAAACTTTTGTTACAGTTGCAATAATTTTTCATGAAGGACCTACTGTAACTTATGGACATTACACAGTTTATCTTAAATGTGAAAAAGGCTGGACACGGTGTAATGATTCCCAATTGATTTTCAAGCAACGTTTGCCTTATGATTTACCCAATTCTTACTTAATTTTTCTGAAACCTAAATTTTGAAAAGTAAAAACTGCATCTGAAGAAAGCATTTTTTGTAATTTTAAAGGATTATAATTGAAGATATCACTTAAAAAGGATTTTGAAATTACTATTTGGCCTAAAGGAAAAGTAATAAAAACAATTGTGGACTCCTTTGACAGAAATTATTTTGGCATGTGTGCTTTTGCGACAAGGTTTAAAGACGGTTTATCTATACAATTTTTATTCATCTAGAAAAGTATTTGCAATATATATGTAATATTTCTAAAAAGGTATATTTCAGTGAGGATAGTTTTGGGGCTTTTTTTAAACAATCTTTCAGATTGTTTTTTTTTGCCCGCTGTTAAATGATGAATACAATTGTTTTCACTATTTTAAGTGCAAATTAAAAAATTCTGAAAACAGCAAAAAAAGGGCAAAAAATTGCTTTGTTAAATATGTAAAAACATGTAATACTTTTTAAAATTTATGATTGAATATTAATACTTTTTTTCTTTTTTTGCAGAACTAGAAAGAAAAATAAAAAAAAGAAAATCTGTTCTCTTGCAAATTACTAAAAATATTTTTTTTCAAAATAAGTTATTTTAAAAAAAAAATAAGTGAAAAATATTTGTATTTCTCAATCCTCCCTTTTCATGCTTCCATTTCTTCACCTCTCTAAGTACATAATTTAAAAAAAAATAAATAAATAAATACATTTTTAAAAAACACCCTAGGGTGCGCGCAGGGTGCGCGCACCCCCCAAAAAAAAAAATAATAATAAATCCCCCAAAAATTTTTAAGGGTTTAGTTTTTAAGTGGCTCTTAAAAGAGCCCTTGAGTTAATGTAGGGAAACAGGAAGAGAAAAACGAAAAAAAAGTAAAAACATCTATGGCCTACTGCACTCATGCGCATCAAATTTTCTCTGAATGAGATCAAGACTGGTCTCACCCACAGAAATAAGTCGACCGCAATCAGTGCAGCGTGTGGACAACCTCGCCAAACAAGGTGGTCCAACAAGAGGTGTAGAAAAAGGTGAAGGCACCATCGCAGTAGAAGTGCTAGCCTGAGCTGCCGAAGATGTGCTCGGCTGAGCTGCTGCAGATGTCGTCGGCTGAGCAGGTGGAGGGTTTGCTCCAGAAGCTCGACGAAAAGTCACTGGATGCATTTTGTCAACATGCCTCAACATAGTGTGAATGCTAAAAGAATACTTCTTGTTAGGATTCCCACGTGACAAGACTTTTTGACAAAGTGCACAAGTAACTTTCGGTGCATTCACCTTTTTTTGTCCCTCTGGGAAAGTAAAAAACTGCCATATAAAGCTGTCTTTCTGCTTCCTGTTCCTCTGCCTCTCAAGAGTGTCCTGGTCACTGTCTGTAGATGGTTGCTGTTCAGCCATTGTCTCTCAACAACAGAATAGCTCCTTCTCCAATGGAATCAGAACTAATAATGAGAGGAGTAGGTGTGGTTTGGGAAGAATCTGGAACTGAAAGTACTTCAAACCAATCAAAAGTGATGATTCATGATCACATGACTTGCCATGAGGGGATTGGGTGTGGTGTTGAAACAATCAGAAACTGAAAGTAATGAAAACCAATTAGAAGTGTTGTTTTATTAAGCACATAACCCGAGGTGCGCGCACTGTGCAAGCTCCGAGCGCGCACCTTGCGATTACGCATGCGCGAACGCGTCGGAGCGCATGCGCATACATCATATGCGCGTACGTAACGCGCATACGGAGCACACGCGTATACGCGAACGTAAACGCACGTAATTTAAGCGTATGCGGAAGTGGACTTCGTGGAGCGTGTACGACGCACGCACGCATGCGTACGTACGCACGCATGCGTACTGGGTGCACGCTCCCAGCGCGCACTAAAACGTATGTATGCGTACGTAAATAACGTACGACGGTATTCATAAAAAACGTACGAAAACGTACTAGGAGCGCGCTCTGAGCGCGCAACCCAAGAATTTATATTAAAAAAAAAAAAGTGGAGAAAAATTAATAGAAAAAATTTAATATACTGTTCAACTTTATCCTAATTGAAAGTTAAAAAAAAACCAAAACAAATAAAAGGATACAGATAATATATAAATGAATACATAGGATTTTAAAAAAAATATATATATATATATATATATATATAATTTAATAATTCAAAAATAAGCATTTAAAAAACCATACAAATTCACTGAAAAAACCATAGGTTTCACACACGTTATAGTTAGGAATTAGCATTTAAAAAACCTTGCAAATTCACTTAAAAAACCATAGATCTCACACACGTTATAGTTAGCTGGACATTTCTCTCGTAAAAAACCATTGAAATTCCCCCGTTATAGTTAGTACAGCTATACATCCCTGCAGTCTTCATGCAGTTCTGGAAGTCTCCTTGCTCATCTCTCTTGCACCAGAGAATACACAGTCTCCAGAAACACACTCTTGGCACACATGCAGCAGCTTCTCCAACACTCCCATGCGTAGTACTCAGCTCTGTGTGATGTTTCAGATAGCAGTGTATAACGCAAACACATAAAAACATCATTTTCTTTGCTCTAGTCTAATCACTCACCCAGGTTGCAGATGCTCATGGTATGAAGTAGCTGTTAGGAAATGTGCTCTTTTCTGTCTCTGTAAACTATAAGGAAAATGTGTCAGGCTGTAACAGCAATTATCACTTGCTCTACCACAGTAGTAAATGTGCATTTAAATTGCCAATCAAATATTGTTTTCTGCCTAGAATCACACCATGAGGCTGTGTGCGCACAGGAATTGTGGGCAGAGATTTAAAGTGTGTTGCAGTTGTTCTGAAAGACTTGCACTTGCAGGAAAGGGGCAGCTTGTTTTTTTCAACTGTGGTGGTTAGCACTCTGCACAAATCAGTAAATCACAGATGAGAGGCAAATGGTAAAACATTTGAAATTAATGAAAAGCTTAAAAAATATTTTAATGAATTATAATTACAAAAAGGAATTTTTTTTAAGTTTCTTGCAGGTATTGCTGAGCAACAGTGAAAAAATAAAAAAAATGCCTTTAAGGACAAGAAAGAGGAAAGAAAAGCAACAACAAGTATATCTGGACTAAACTGGGAAAAATAAAATAGGAGGAAAAGCTTCTGATGGAAAAAGGAAAAACTCTACTGGTAAGAAAACTAAAGTTTTCTTTAAAAATATCTTCAAAAAAACAGAAAATGGCAAAAATAAATGTAAAACAAACAGTGTTTTATGTACAAAGCAACAACAGAGTCAACAGCAAAAAAAAAAGCTAATGTACAATCAGAAGTAAGTAAAACTGATTTAAAACGAAAATTAGATTTTAAAAACATTCGTCGAAAAATGTTTCAGAGAAGAGTGATGTTAAATTTGCTAAAGGATGTGAAAAAATATAAGAAAAAATCAAAATTTATTAAGAAAAAAATTAATAGAAAATATTGTAAGTAAGGCTTTGGAAATAAAAAGAAAACTTTTTATTCTAATTTTGAATAGGATGCTTAGATTAGATAAATTAGTCAATGCAATGAAGTCACAAAGCAAAAGGAAAAGAGAAGTGAAAAAAAGTAACTTTTGTAAAGTGTTCTTGGGAGAATGGAAGCACAGTTCAAGTACTGAACCATTTTTAATGAAGAGAGTTATCTTCTAAGTAATAGTTTGTTGCATGCAGTTGACACCAATGGTAGAGCATATGAAGTTAAGGATGGTTGTGTGATGGAAAAAGATAAAATGGTCCCAAGAAATGAGGAAGAAGTAATGGCTGCGGAGGCTATGGGGAGACGTCCAAAAGCCCCAGTGTACACTTGGAACTGTAGTAGTATTTGTACTGTGCGTCAGGAATCTATTGATAAATTACGTGACTTTCTAAGAGAATATAGTAAAAAGAGTGTAAAACAGAAGATGAAGGTGCTTCAAACACTAGATCCATGCAGAGTGAGAGAGAATACTGGTTTGCAAGGACATTCTCTGGCTTGTCTATCTAGAAAAGCGTGTAAAAGTGTTTTTCATCATTTTAGGATGCTGGCTGTTCATCATACTGAAATGAGAAAGTTTGTGAGAACATTGTATTTTGCTAAAAGTCCAGCAGTAAAGTTAAATGAGTTAAATAATGCTCTGTTCCGTGGATCTGTATCAGATGTAGTGAAGGTTACCGATGAGATTCAGTTTTGTTACTTTGGTCCAGAACAAGAAAGTGCAGAAAAGGACACAGTTAATGAGGAAAATGAGGAACAGAATGTAGAACTCATTATTACTAAAAATTTTGAGGATGAAATGACAAAATTCACTATCATCTCTAATGAAAGACCAAATATTACTTGTATTTGTTGCCGCAGAAGCCATTATAAAATTCAAACAAGGAATGTTGATCTGTATAAAAAAAGTGAAAATGAAGATAATTATAAGTGGAAGGATTTTGCAACATATATATTTCTGGAATTTTTTTTGAATTGGGTGAAGATCAGCGTATTTGTAAATACTGTTATGATAAGTTAGAAGAAAATAGAATGCCGACCAGAGCTGTACATAATAATTTAGAATTGGATGCTATTCCTGCTGAACTTTCTGATTTAAATACATATGAGTCTATACTCATTCAATGTGTTCATCCGTTCCAGACCATAGTACGTATGGAGCCCAAAACTGGTAAATTACCTCCTTCAGATTTACTGCGAGGTTTAAAAGGAAGAGTGGTGTATTTGCCATTGGATTTGAAAAAAAATATGGAAACGATTGATGCAGATACTTTGGAAACTGAACCATTAGTTATTCTGGTTAATGGTGTACCTACAAAGAATAAGAAGATTTGGCAGGAGTTGGTAGATGTACGGAAAGTACAAAGAGCAAATTTATATTTGAAAAGGAATAATAAATGGTATGAATCAATTTATATAGATGAAGAAGAAGAAGATTTACAAGAAGACACAGAAACACCAACTGGACAAATTGAAAAAGTGGACAAGTCAAAAGAAGAAGAAATTTATGAACATTTCAGCATACATCCTCTTCATTCAAAAGAAGTTATGGGAGACACTATTGATCTGTTTCAGATGAAGAAAGCAAAAGGAACTCCCGTGAATGTATGGGAGAAGAGCTTGGAAGCTCGATGTTTTCCCCAGCTGTTTCCTACAGGAAAAGGTGGACGATACGATGAACGCCCAGAACAGATTCCAGCTTCTGAGTATCGGACTACAAGATTATATGCAGAAGATCCAAGATTTCGTCAAAGTATTCCTTATTTGTTCCATCTTTTATTTGAAAGCGACTTGTCTGCATTATCTTATGCAGTAAATCACATTTTAAAAAGTGGAGTACATCTACATAATGTGTCTGCTAAGGATTTTATGGACAAAGTGCAGCACCGAGATGATCATTTGGAAACACAATTGATCAATCTGATGGCTTGTCAGCGTGGGACAAATGAATATTGGTACCGATGCCATGGAGAATTAAAATGCATGTTATGGAATTTAGGAACTCCTACATGGTTCGTAACCCTAAGCTGTGCCGAGTACGCTTGGGATGATTTATTGGATTTTCTACGAGAGGCAAATTCAAACATTAAAAACATTGAATACAAGACAGCAGGAGAACTGTGCTCATTGGATCCGGTTAATGTTTGCAGATATTTCAATCATAGATTTGAGGCTATGATGTCCTTCATCTGCAATAAAAAAAATCCACCTCTTGGAGAAGTAGTGGATTTCTTTTGGAGAAAAGAATACCAAGCAAGAGGTGCTCCTCATATTCATATGCTGTTGTGGATCAAGGATGCCCCAAAATTTGGAACAGATGCTGATGAAGCAGTGTTATCTTTCATTGAAGAATATGCAACATGTGCTATACCTAAAATCACAGAAGAGATAAAGTTAAAAGAGCAAGTTTTACGTTTCCAAAGTCATCGGTGTGGAAAATACTGTCGACGGAAGTACAAGACCAAAGATAAATTCTACACAAAGTGTCGATTTGGATTTCCTAGACCTGTTCTTTCAAAAGGAAGAGTCAACAGTTTTATGTCAGCTGTGCGACAAACTATAACCAGAAAATCTCCCAAAAATACATACAACCTAAGAAGAAAAGAAGAGTCAAAATTTATAAATGACTACAACCCAGTCATTTTAACCATGTGGAATGCTAACATGGATATTCAGTATGTGGCAGACAATTCTATTGCTGTTGCTCGGTATGTCACATCTTACATCACTAAATCTGAGAAAACAGAATTGAAGGAAATGTGGGAAGAGATTTCTCACGAGAAGACTGTCAGTAAGAAGCTGTACAGTTTCAGTTTAAAGATGTTATCGCATCGAGAAATTGGATCCTACGAATGCTCAGATAGGTTATCATCTGCAAGTCTTTACTCGAAATCCAGAAGAATAATTTGGGTCAGTTTAGGCCTTGCAGGAATGCGAAATCGGGTACTGAAATCTGTTGGAGAAATTGAATATTTGGCCGAGAATGACCCCGAAAGTACAGATATTTTGAAAACAAACATGTTGGACACATAATTACCCAAAAAGAAGTCATCATCTTGAGAACATGTGTCTCTATGAAGTGCTGCAGAACTACATTTTTTCACGGAAAGCCACAGAAGACATCAACAATGGAAAATATAAAGTCATTGGTGAGGAAGGATGTTTGGTGAAGCAAACAAAAGGAAGTTTGATAAATCACAGGAAGCTGAGATGCGACACTACTGACAAAAAGGAATTTTACTACTTGGCTCTTTTACAGCTGTTTAAACCATGGCGTTCAGAGGACGAACTAGTGGGAGAATTTCAAAGCTATGAAGATTCTTTTAATGCTAGCAAAGACAGCATAGAATGCAGTACTTTCACAACTTATGTCCAAATGTTAAATGAAGAAAATGAACAGGAAGCAAAAATTGCAGCTGAAGTAGCTAGAGACAGTTCTCAAGACAGCCAAAGTTCAGAAACACTTAGTCAAGATCCCCTAGGACAACCAATCGTAGAAAATGAAGCTGCAGTTGCCATGACTGAAGTAGAAACGGCTATGAATCAAGCACAGGAAGATTCAATAGACTTACTAAATCTGGAACAACAACTGAATGAAGAACAAAAACAAATTTATGAAGAAGTCACCAAAAAAATTGATCATGGATTACTACATGAAAAAAAACAGTGCTATGTGAGTGGACAAGCTGGAACTGGTAAAAGTTTCTTAATAAAAGTCATCAGAAGCTACCTACAGCAAAAAACAGCTTCAAATTTGTCTTGTGTGGTAACTGCTCCAACTGGGTTAGCAGCCTATAACATAAAAGGAATTACCTTTCATCGCTTGCTAATGTTACCAGTGGAGCATGAGAACAAAATAGAATACCACAAGCTAACTGGAGAAGCATGCTTCGAAGTTTCAAGAGTGTTGAAGAAGATGCAAGTTCTCATTATTGATGAGGTGAGCATGGTATCAAACTTAATGCTTGCCTTTGTGCATTTAAGAATGCAACAAATTCTTAAAAGAGACTATGACGTGTTATTTGGAGGTAAACACGTCATAGTTTTTGGAGATCTTTTACAGCTCACTCCAGTTAAAGGACAACCCGTGTTTAATACTGTCACACATGAAGATACGAAGAAGTCATTAGGAAGCATTGGTAATGCGAATATTTGGTCGTTCTTTGAGTACAAAGAACTCACTACCAATATGAGACAAGCAAACGATGAAGATTATGCAAGTATTCTGAAAGATATCAGAATTGGACTACTCACAGAAGTTGGCAAAAAAGCATTACAGAGTAGGATGCTACATAATTTATTTCCAAATGAAGAAATAGTTGCAGAGAAAATATACAAGAACATTGCTGAAAAAAATACTGTAATCTGCTTAATGCCAACACTACGTGAGTGCTCAATATTCAATGAGGAACTTTTGAAATTGGAAAAGGAAGAGATTAAGAAAATGGAAGCAGAGGACAAAATTCAGCATGAAAGAATTACTATTACATTAACAGGCAAACTGAAAAATAAATTGGATTCACTAGAGAAGAACATTTCCAAAACAGCTGGATTAGAAAAAAATCTATATGTTTGCATGAATTGTCGAGTGATTTTAAGGAGAAATTTGGATGTAGAAAAAGGTTTAGTGAATGGAACTATGGGAAGAGTTGTGGGTTTTATTAATTACCAGAAAAAAGATGGAATTGAATGTTTAAAAATAAAATTTGATCAGATAGAAGAAGTTAAAGACATTTGTCGTTGTTCAGTTCGTTTCATGCTTGTGAAAGACTTATATGTGCGTAGAAAGCAGTTTCCATTTTCTCTAGCATATGCTGTAACTATTCACAAGTCTCAAGGATTGACTGTAGATAGTGCTTTTGTAAACATTGGTTCTACTGTGTTCAAAGAAGGTATGGCATATGTTGCTCTGTCACGAGTAAAAACATTATCTGGTTTATTTATGATAGACTTTGATGACTCAAAAGTTAGTGCTGATACAAACTGTGTAAAGGAGTACAATAGATTAAGAAGAACCTATGCTCCTCATTTAGGTCAGTATCCTGTGATTGAAAAACATGTTGTTTCTCGGAAAAGGAGATTTGAAAATATCTGTAATGTGGATGAACAGAACAAAAAAAAAAGGACAGTGATGTGATAGCAAGGAAAAAGAAAAAGACAGTGTTGAAGAGGTTGTTGGTTGCCATTTTGAAAATAGCTCTGGTGTCAACTGCTATGCAAATGTAGTGCTGAATGTTGTATTTTATCTTGAAAAGTTGCAAGAACAGATAATAGTAAATCATGGAAAAAGATTGTGTTCTCTGCTGAGTCTCCTTTATGAGAAGCTGAGTAATGATAAAACTAAAATAGAAAGTGCTTCTGATGTTAGAAATCTTTTAGATGTATGTTCTGGATCTACAAAGTTTAAAGAAAATGTCCAGCAAGATGCACAGGAATTCTTAATATATATACTGAGCGTACTTGAAGATGAAGGAGTAGAAGTAGAAAACTTATTTAGTGTCTCTTATAAATGGGAACATTGCTGTGAAAACTGTATGAACACATGCAGCACTAATGTTGATTCAGAAAGGTTCATATTTTTACCATTACCACAAAGTAAATCAGTGACTTTTAGTAAATTAGATAAAGATGCCAATCACAACATGGAATGTTCTGAATGTAAATCTGACATGTTTTCCATGTTATTTTTACAGAAATATGGTCAGTATGTAATTTTAATGATGCAACGTTGTAGAGCTGATGGTTCAAAATTGGATACTTTAATAAAGAAGTTTATAGGACAACAATTATCAATTTCTGGAAAAACTTTTGTTACAGTTGCAATAATTTTTCATGAAGGACCTACTGTAACTTATTGACATTACACAGTTTATCTTAAATGTGAAAAAGGCTGGACACGGTGTAATGATTCCCAATTGATTTTCAAGCAACGTTTGCCTTATGATTTACCCAATTCTTACTTAATTTTTCTGAAATCTGTTGGATGCGTACTGGGTGCGCGCTCCCAGCGCGCACTAAAACGTATGTATGCGTACGTAAATAACGTACGACGGTATTCATAAAAAACGTACGAAAACGTACTAGGAGCGCGCTCTGAGCGCGCAACCCAAGAATTTATATTAAAAAAAAAAAATTGGAGAAAAATTAATAGAAAAAATTAAATATACTGTTCAACTTTATCCTAATTGAAAGTTAAAAAAAAACCAAAACAAATAAAAGGATACAGATAATATATAAATGAATACATAGGATTTAAAAAAAAAATATATATATATATATATAATTTAATAATTCAAAAATTAGCATTTAAAAAACCATACAAATTCACTGAAAAAACCATAGGTTTCACACACGTTATAGTTAGGAATTAGCATTTAAAAAACCTTGCAAATTCACTTAAAAAACCATAGATCTCACACACGTTATAGTTAGCTGGACATTTCTCTCGTAAAAAACCATTGAAATTCCCCCGTTATAGTTAGTACAGCTATACATCCCTGCAGTCTTCATGCAGTTCTGGAAGTCTCCTTGCTCATCTCTCTTGCACCAGAGAATACACAGTCTCCAGAAACACACTCTTGGCACACATGCAGCAGCTTCTCCAACACTCCCATGCGTAGTACTCAGCTCTGTGTGATGTTTCAGATAGCAGTGTATAACGCAAACACATAAAAACATCATCAAGACCTCATTTTCTTTGCTCTAGTCTAATCACTCACCCAGGTTGCAGATGCTCATGGTATGAAGTAGCTGTTAGGAAATGTGCTCTTTTCTGTCTCTGTAAACTATAAGGAAAATGTGTCAGGCTGTAACAGCAATTATCACTTGCTCTACCACAGTAGTAAATGTGCATTTAAATTGCCAATCAAATATTGTTTTCTGCCTAGAATCACACCATGAGGCTGTGTGCGCACAGGAATTGTGGGCAGAGATTTAAAGTGTGTTGCAGTTGTTCTGAAAGACTTGCACTTGCAGGAAAGGGGCAGCTTGTTTTTTTCAACTGTGGTGGTTAGCACTCTGCACAAATCAGTAAATCAAAAATGAGAGGCAAATGGTAAAACATTTGAAATTAATGAAAAGCTTAAAAAATATTTTAATGAATTATAATTACAAAAAGGATTTTTTTTTAAGTTTCTTGCAGGTATTGCTGAGCAACAGTGAAAAAATAAAAAAAATGCCTTTAAGGACAAGAAAGAGGAAAGAAAAGCAACAACAAGTATATCTGGACTAAACTGGGAAAAATAAAATAGGAGGAAAAGCTTCTGATGGAAAAAGGAAAAACTCTACTGGTAAGAAAACTAAAGTTTTCTTTAAAAATATCTTCAAAAAAACAGAAAATGGCAAAAATAAATGTAAAACAAACAGTGTTTTATGTACAAAGCAACAACAGAGTCAACAGCAAAAAAAAAAAGCTAATGTACAATCAGAAGTAAGTAAAACTGATTTAAAACGAAAATTAGATTTTAAAAACATTCGTCGAAAAATGTTTCAGAGAAGAGTGATGTTAAATTTGCTAAAGGATGTGAAAAAATATAAGAAAAAATCAAAATTTATTAAGAAAAAAAATTCATAGAAAATATTGTAAGTAAGGCTTTGGAAATAAAAAGAAAACTTTTTATTCTAATTTTGAATAGGATGCGTAGATTAGATAAATTAGTCAATGCAATGAAGTCACAAACCAAAAGGAAAAAAAAAGTGAAAAAAAGTAACTTTTGTAAAGTGTTCTTGGGAGAATGGAAGCACAGTTCAAGTACTGAACCATTTTTTAATGAAGAGAGTTATCTTCTAAGTAATAGTTTGTTGCATGCAGTTGACACCAATGGTAGAGCATATGAAGTTAAGGATGGTTGTGTGATGGAAAAAGAGAAAATGGTCCCAAGAAATGAGGAAGAAGTAATGGCTGCGGAGGCTATGGGGAGACGTCCAAAAGCCCCAGTGTACACTTGGAACTGTAGTAGTATTTGTACTGTGCGTCAGGAATCTATTGATAAATTACGTGACTTTCTAAGAGAATATAGTAAAAAGAGTGTAAAACAGAAGATGAAGGTGCTTCAAACACTAGATCCATGCAGAGTGAGAGAGAATACTGGTTTGCAAGGACATTCTCTGGCTTGTCTATCTAGAAAAGCGTGTAAAAGTGTTTTTCATCATTTTAGGATGCTGGCTGTTCATCATACTGAAATGAGAAAGTTTGTGAGAACATTGTATTTTGCTAAAAGTCCAGCAGTAAAGTTAAATGAGTTAAATAATGCTCTGTTCCGTGGATCTGTATCAGATGTAGTGAAGGTTACCGATGAGATTCAGTTTTGTTACTTTGGTCCAGAACAAGAAAGTGCAGAAAAGGACACAGTTAATGAGGAAAATGAGGAACAGAATGTAGAACTCATTATTACTAAAAATTTTGAGGATGAAATGACAAAATTCACTATCATCTCTAATGAAAGACCAAATATTACTTGTATTTGTTGCCGCAGAAGCCATTATAAAATTCAAACAAGGAATGTTGATCTGTATAAAAAAAGTGAAAATGAAGATAATTATAAGTGGAAGGATTTTGCAACATATATATTTCTGGAAATTTTTTTGAATTGGGTGAAGATCAGCGTATTTGTAAATACTGTTATGATAAGTTAGAAGAAAATAGAATGCCGACCAGAGCTGTACATAATAATTTAGAATTGGATGCTATTCCTGCTGAACTTTCTGATTTAAATACATATGAGTCTATACTCATTCAATGTGTTCATCCGTTCCAGACCATAGTACGTATGGAGCCCAAAACTGGTAAATTACCTCCTTCAGATTTACTGCGAGGTTTAAAAGGAAGAGTGGTGTATTTGCCATTGGATTTGAAAAAAAATATGGAAACGATTGATGCAGATACTTTGGAAACTGAACCATTAGTTATTCTGGTTAATGGTGTACCTACAAACAATAAGAAGATTTGGCAGGAGTTGGTAGATGTACGGAAAGTACAAAGAGCAAATTTATATTTGAAAAGGAATAATAAATGGTATGAATCAATTTATATAGATGAAGAAGAAGAAGATTTACAAGAAGACACAGAAACACCAACTGGACAAATTGAAAAAGTGGACAAGTCAAAAGAAGAAAAAATTTATGAACATTTCAGCATACATCCTCTTCATTCAAAAGAAGTTATGGGAGACACTATTGATCTGTTTCAGATGAAGAAAGCAAAAGGAACTCCCGTGAATGTATGGGAGAAGAGCTTGGAAGCTCGATGTTTTCCCCAGCTGTTTCCTACAGGAAAAGGTGGACGATACGATGAACGCCCAGAACAGATTCCAGCTTCTGAGTATCGGACTACAAGATTATATGCAGAAGATCCAAGATTTCGTCAAAGTATTCCTTATTTGTTCCATCTTTTATTTGAAAGCGACTTGTCTGCATTATCTTATGCAGTAAATCACATTTTAAAAAGTGGAGTACATCTACATAATGTGTCTGCTAAGGATTTTATGGACAAAGTGCAGCACCGAGATGATCATTTGGAAACACAATTGATCAATCTGATGGCTTGTCAGCGTGGGACAAATGAATATTGGTACCGATGCCATGGAGAATTAAAATGCATGTTATGGAATTTAGGAACTCCTACATGGTTCGTAACCCTAAGCTGTGCCGAGTACGCTTGGGATGATTTATTGGATTTTCTACGAGAGGCAAATTCAAACATTAAAAACATTGAATACAAGACAGCAGGAGAACTGTGCTCATTGGATCCGGTTAATGTTTGCAGATATTTCAATCATAGATTTGAGGCTATGATGTCCTTCATCTGCAATAAAAAAAATCCACCTCTTGGAGAAGTAGTGGATTTCTTTTGGAGAAAAGAATACCAAGCAAGAGGTGCTCCTCATATTCATATGCTGTTGTGGATCAAGGATGCCCCAAAATTTGGAACAGATGCTGATGAAGCAGTGTTTTCTTTCATTGAAGAATATGCAACATGTGCTATACCTAAAATCACAGAAGAGATAAAGTTAAAAGAGCAAGTTTTACGTTTCCAAAGTCATCAGTGTGGAAAATACTATCGACGGAAGTACAAGACCAAAGATAAATTCTACACAAAGTGTCGATTTGGATTTCCTAGACCTGTTCTTTCAAAAGGAAGAGTCAACAGTTTTATGTCAGCTGTGCGACAAACTATAACCAGAAAATCTCCCAAAAATACATACAACCTAAGAAGAAAAGAAGAGTCAAAATTTATAAATGACTACAACCCAGTCATTTTAACCATGTGGAATGCTAACATGGATATTCAGTATGTGGCAGACAATTCTATTGCTGTTGCTCGGTATGTCACATCTTACATCACTAAATCTGAGAAAACAGAATTGAAGGAAATGTGGGAAGAGATTTCTCACGAGAAGACTGTCAGTAAGAAGCTGTACAGTTTCAGTTTGAAGATGTTATCGCATCGAGAAATTGGATCCTACGAATGCTCAGATAGGTTATCATCTGCAAGTCTTTACTCGAAATCCAGAAGAATAATTTGGGTCAGTTTAGGCCTTGCAGGAATGCGAAATCGGGTACTGAAATCTGTTGGAGAAATTGAATATTTGGCCGAGAATGACCCAGAAAGTACAGATATTTTGAAAACAAACATGTTGGACACATATTACCCAAAAAGAAGTCATCATCTTGAGAACATGTGTCTCTATGAAGTGCTGCAGAACTACATTTTTTCACGGAAAGCCACAGAAGACATCAACAATGGAAAATATAAAGTCATTGGTGAGGAAGGATGTTTGGTGAAGCAAACAAAAGGAAGTTTGATAAATCACAGGAAGCTGAGTTGCGACACTACTGACAAAAAGGAATTTTACTACTTGGCTCTTTTACAGCTGTTTAAACCATGGCGTTCAGAGGACGAACTAGTGGGAGAATTTCAAAGCTATGAAGATTCTTTTAATGCTAGCAAAGACAGCATAGAATGCAGTACTTTCACAACTTATGTCCAAATGTTAAATGAAGAAAATGAACAGGAAGCAAAAATTGCAGCTGAAGTAGCTAGAGACAGTTCTCAAGACAGCCAAAGTTCAGAAACACTTAGTCAAGATCCCCTAGGACAACCAATCGTAGAAAATGAAGCTGCAGTAGCCATGACTGAAGTAGAAACGGCTATGAATCAAGCACAGGAAGATTCAATAGACTTACTAAATCTGGAACAACAACTGAATGAAGAACAAAAACAAATTTATGAAGAAGTCACCAAAAAAATTGATCATGGATTACTACATGAAAAAAAACAGTGCTATGTGAGTGGACAAGCTGGAACTGGTAAAAGTTTCTTAATAAAAGTCATCAGAAGCTACCTACAGCAAAAAACAGCTTCAAATTTGTCTTGTGTGGTAACTGCTCCAACTGGGTTAGCAGCCTATAACATAAAAGGAATTACCTTACATCGCTTGCTAATGTTACCAGTGGAGCATGAGAACAAAATAGAATACCACAAGCTAACTGGAGAAGCATGCTTCGAAGTTTCAAGAGTGTTGAAGAAGATGCAAGTTCTCATTATTGATGAGGTGAGCATGGTATCAAACTTAATGCTTGCCTTTGTGCATTTAAGAATGCAACAAATTCTTAAGAGAGACTATGACGTGTTATTTGGAGGTAAACACGTCATAGTTTTTGGAGATCTTTTACAGCTCCCTCCAGTTAAAGGACAACCCGTGTTTAATACTGTCACACATGAAGATACGAAGAAGTCATTAGGAAGCATTGGTAATGCGAATATTTGGTCGTTCTTTGAGTACAAAGAACTCACTACCAATATGAGACAAGCAAACGATGAAGATTATGCAAGTATTCTGAAAGATATCAGAATTGGACTACTCACAGAAGTTGGCAAAAAAGCATTACAGAGTAGGATGCTACATAATTTATTTCCAAATGAAGAAATAGTTGCAGAGAAAATATACAAGAACATTGCTGAAAAAAATACTGTAATCTGCTTAATGCCAACACTACGTGAGTGCTCAATATTCAATGAGGAACTTTTGAAATTGGAAAAGGAAGAGATTAAGAAAATGGAAGCAGAGGACAAAATTCAGCATGAAAGAATTACTATTACATTAACAGGCAAACTGAAAAATAAATTGGATTCACTAGAGAAGAACATTTCCAAAACAGCTGGATTAGAAAAAAATCTATATGTTTGCATGAATTGTCGAGTGATTTTAAGGAGAAATTTGGATGTAGAAAAAGGTTTAGTGAATGGAACTATGGGAAGAGTTGTGGGTTTTATTAATTACCAGAAAAAAGATGGAATTGAATGTTTAAAAATAAAATTTGATCAGATAGAAGAAGTTAAAGACATTTGTCGTTGTTCAGTTCGTTTCATGCTTGTGAAAGACTTATATGTGCGTAGAAAGCAGTTTCCATTTTCTCTAGCATATGCTGTAACTATTCACAAGTCTCAAGGATTGACTGTAGATAGTGCTTTTGTAAACATTGGTTCTACTGTGTTCAAAGAAGGTATGG
The DNA here is from genome assembly GCF_964204655.1 of Triturus cristatus. Taxonomy (NCBI): domain Eukaryota; kingdom Metazoa; phylum Chordata; class Amphibia; order Caudata; family Salamandridae; genus Triturus; species Triturus cristatus. Next base: position 1,014,948,518 of record NC_140579.1, on the reverse strand, counting down.
CATATGTTGCTCTGTCACGAGTAAAAACATTATCTGGTTTATTTATGATAGACTTTGATGACTCAAAAGTTAGTGCTGATACAAACTGTGTAAAGGAGTACAATAGATTAAGAAGAACCTATGCTCCTCATTTAGGTCAGTATCCTGTGATTGAAAAACATGTTGTTTCTCGGAAAAGGAGATTTGAAAATATCTGTAATGTGGATGAACAGAACAAAAAAAAAAGGACAGTGATGTGATAGCAAGGAAAAAGAAAAAGACAGTGTTGAAGAGGTTGTTGGTTGCCATTTTGAAAATAGCTCTGGTGTCAACTGCTATGCAAATGTAGTGCTGAATGTTGTATTTTATCTTGAAAAGTTGCAAGAACAGATAATAGTAAATCATGGAAAAAGATTGTGTTCTCTGCTGAGTCTCCTTTATGAGAAGCTGAGTAATGATAAAACTAAAATAGAAAGTGCTTCTGATGTTAGAAATCTTTTAGATGTATGTTGTGGTTCTACACAGTTTAAAGAAAAGCAAGATGCACAGGAATTCTTAATATATATTTTGAGTGTAATAGAAGATGAAGGAGTAAAAGTAGAAAACTTATTTGGTGTCTCTTATAAATGGGAACATTGCTGTGAAAACTGTATGAACACATGCAGCACTAATGTTGATTCAGAAAGGTTCATATTTTTACCATTACCACAAAGTAAATCAGTGACTTTTAGTAAATTAGTTAAAGATGCCAATCACAACATGGAATGTTCTGAATGTAAATCTGACATGTTTTCCACGTTATTTTTACAGAAATATGGTCAGTATGTAATTTTAATGATGCAACGTTGTAGAGCTGATGGTTCAAAATTGGATACTTTAATAAAGAAGTTTATAGGACAACAATTATCAATTTCTGGAAAAACTTTTGTTACAGTTGCAATAATTTTTCATGAAGGACCTACTGTAACTTATGGACATTACACAGTTTATCTTAAATGTGAAAAAGGCTGGACACGGTGTAATGATTCCCAATTGATTTTCAAGCAACGTTTGCCTTATGATTTACCCAATTCTTACTTAATTTTTCTGAAACCTAAATTTTGAAAAGTAAAAACTGCATCTGAAGAAAGCATTTTTTGTAATTTTAAAGGATTATAATTGAAGATATCACTTAAAAAGGATTTTGAAATTACTATTTGGCCTAAAGGAAAAGTAATAAAAACAATTGTGGACTCCTTTGACAGAAATTATTTTGGCATGTGTGCTTTTGCGACAAGGTTTAAAGACGGTTTATCTATACAATTTTTATTCATCTAGAAAAGTATTTGCAATATATATGTAATATTTCTAAAAAGGTATATTTCAGTGAGGATAGTTTTGGGGCTTTTTTTAAACAATCTTTCAGATTGGTTTTTTTTGCCCGCTGTTAAATGATGAATACAATTGTTTTCACTATTTTAAGTGCAAATTAAAAAATTCTGAAAACAGCAAAAAAAGGGCAAAAAATTGCTTTGTTAAATATGTAAAAACATGTAATACTTTTTAAAATTTATGATTGAATATTAATACTTTTTTTCTTTTTTTGCAGAACTAGAAAGAAAAATAAAAAAAAGAAAATCTGTTCTCTTGCAAATTACTAAAAATATTTTTTTTCAAAATAAGTTATTTTTAAAAAAAAATAAGTGAAAAATATTTGTATTTCTCAATCATCCCTTTTCATGCTTCCATTTCTTCACCTCTCTAAGTACATAATTTTTAAAAAAATAAATAAATAAATACATTTTTAAAAAACACCCTAGGGTGCGCGCAGGGTGCGCGCACCCCCCCAAAAAAAAAAAAATAAATAAATCCCCCAAAAATTTTGGGGGGTTTAGTTTTTAAGTGGCTCTTAAAAGAGCCCTTGAGTTAATGTAGGGAAACAGGAAGAGAAAAACGAAAAAAAAGAAAAAACATCTATGGCCTACTGCACTCATGCGCATCAAATTTTCTCTGAATGAGATCAAGACTGGTCTCACCCACAGAAATAAGTCGACCGCAATCAGTGCAGCGTGTGGACAACCTCGCCAAACAAGGTGGTCCAACAAGAGGTGTAGAAAAAGGTGAAGGCACCATCGCAGTAGAAGTGCTAGCCTGAGCTGCCGAAGATGTGCTCGGCTGAGCTGCTGCAGATGTCGTCGGCTGAGCAGGTGGAGGGTTTGCTCCAGAAGCTCGACGAAAAGTCACTGGATGCATTTTGTCAACATGCCTCAACATAGTGTGAATGCTAAAAGAATACTTCTTGTTAGGATTCCCACGTGACAAGACTTTTTGACAAAGTACACAAGTAACTTTCGGTGCATTCACCATTTTTTGTCCCTCTGGGAAAGTAAAAAACTGCCATATAAAGCTGTCTTTCTGCTTCCTGTTCCTCTGCCTCTCAAGAGTGTCCTGGTCACTGTCTGTAGATGGTTGCTGTTCAGCCATTGTCTCTCAACAACAGAATAGCTCCTTCTCCAATGGAATCAGAACTAATAATGAGAGGAGTAGGTGTGGTTTGGGAAGAATCTGGAACTGAAAGTACTTCAAACCAATCAAAAGTGATGATTCATGATCACATGACTTGCCATGAGGGGATTGGGTGTGGTGTTGAAACAATCAGAAACTGAAAGTAATGAAAACCAATTAGAAGTGTTGTTTTATTAAGCACATAACCCGAGGTGCGCGCACTGTGCAAGCTCCGAGCGCGCACCTTGTGATTACGCATGCGCGAACGCGTCGGAGCGCATGCGCATACATCATATGCGCGTACGTAACGCGCATACGGAGCACACGCGTATACGCGAACGTAAACGCGCGTAATTTAAGCGTTTGCGGAAGTGGACTGCGTGGAGCGTGTACGACGCACGCACGCATGCGTACGTATGCACGCATGCGTACTGGGTGCGCGCTCCCAGCGCGCACTAAAACGTATGTATGCGTACGTAAATAACGTACGACGGTATTCATAAAAAACTTACGAAAACGTACTAGGAGCGCGCTCTGAGCGCGCAACCCAAGAATTTATATAAAAAAAAAAAAAGTGGAGAAAAATTAATAGAAAAAATTAAATATACTGTTCAACTTTATCCTAATTGAAAGTTAAAAAAAAACCAAAACAAATAAAAGGATACAGATAATATATAAATGAATACATAGGATTTAAAAAATATATATATATATATATATATATATATATATATATAATTTAATAATTCAAAAATTAGCATTTAAAAAACCATACAAATTCACTGAAAAAACCATAGGTTTCACACACGTTATAGTTAGGAATTAGCATTTAAAAAACCTTGCAAATTCACTTAAAAAACCATAGATCTCACACACGTTATAGTTAGCTGGACATTTCTCTCGTAAAAAACCATTGAAATTCCCCCGTTATAGTTAGTACAGCTAACTATAACTTGCGCGACCGCAATCCACTGCTGATGATGTCACATATTACATCACTCATGACATGGTCAGTGACATCACTCATGACATCACTGATGACATCTCAAATGACATCACTGATGATGTCACTGTTGAATACATCAATGTGATAAATTACCACATCTTCTCACACTCTTATAAAACCTTTGAAATACCAACTGAAAATTACACAGTTCCATTGTCAAATCCATAAATAATGCAATACTAATAACTGCATACCCAAAAAATAACTTTTAGGTCTTCATTCACCTCCACACACTCACCTGTACAGTCACTCATAGTTACATTCAGATCATAAAAAAGTGATCATATGAATGTATACATACAACTATATAGACACTCACACACTAACAATCATCCATAGAGGTACTCTCACACCTAGACATTCATACAAATAATCACACTGCCATTTACTCACCTATGCAGTTATACACACTCAAGTTCACTCACTCACAAAAATAGTATCATATTCTTATGCTCTATTAGAATCATTGACACAAGTACATATTAATCCATACAGTCACTGTCACAATCACACACTCTCACATCTAGCCACTTATATACTCTATACTCTTATACACATATATAATGCCTTTTACATATTTAGTTAGTCACAAATATACCACTGAGATATACATTCAAACCATAACACACCCATACATACACTCACTCAACCATACACTCCTTCAGAGATGCACTTTAAATAACATCCAGTCATAGAATCACACACTCACTCATCTATGCACACTCACACACACTTTACCCACACAAACACGCAGGAACTCATACAGATACTGAGACAAGCAATCAATAATCCACATAGACACTTATAAAGCTATTCACAAAACCATGCCACCACTTATACACCAACACACAGACACATACAAAACATTTATACAGTTTATGCACTAGTCTGAAGTAAGATGCAGTTAAAGGACTCACTTGTCGAGTCAGTTACGCAACACAGAAAATCATCCCTTTACACACTTGTACACCCACTCATTCTTTAACAGGCCTTTCCCTATATTTATAAAAAAGTTTGCAAATTAAATATTCACTGGGTGACATCATCAGTGACGTCATCAGTGATGTCATTTGAGATGTCATCAGTGATGTCATGTGTGATGTCACTGACCATGTCATGAGTGATGTAATATGTGACGTCATCAGCAGTGGATTGCGGTCGCGCAAGTTATAGTTAGCTGTACTAACTATAACGGGGGAATTTCAATGGTTTTTTACGAGAGAAATGTCCAGCTAACTATAACGTGTGTGAGACCTATGGTTTTTTAAGTGAATTTGCAAGGTTTTTTAAATGCTAATTCCTAACTATAACGTGTGTGAAACCTATGGTTTTTTCAGTGAATATATATACACACATTTATATATAGATATATATTAAGACATTAGAATGCCGCATAAATTATGCAAAAAATAAGCAGAGAACTCTGGGTAGTACCCAAGTTAGGTGGAGAGCAGCTCCTGTACAGAGCACCCAAAAATGTCTGTTTTTCTACCAAAGTTATTAAGCATAGGATTAGCGCAGTGCCATCTACCCCGAGCTGTAAAATGACAAAAGCCTTTTACCACTCCAGGCACAGTATTACAGCTTCGGATTGGTATAAATACCATCCAAGACAACTTGGAATGAATAGAAGCAACCCCTGACACGTGTTTCGCTATCATATTAGCTCTTGAGAGAGGTTTAGTTTTGACCAGACCCAAGGAATCACCCAGTATATTTCAAAACAAAACCTTTTCAGGGTTGGGCGCCGCATAAATTATGCATAAAAGAAGTAGAGAACTCTGGGGATTTTCCAAGTTGAGGTGAAGAACAGCTCCTGCATAGAGCACCCTACAACACCAGCGACACTCTGAATCTGCTCACCTCCAACGTGTGTTTTTCTAGCAAAAGTTTTTATGCATACGATTAGGACAGAGTGCGGAATGTGGGACAAGTGTCAAAGATTATACAGATCGAGAGGGGTACACAGCAGGGATGCCCTCTATCCCCGCTACTGTTCATATTAGCGATAGAACCCTTGGCAGTGAAATTGCGGAGGGATATGGCGGCGTGGGGTATAATGGTAGATGGCCGTAAGCATGTGGTCTCCATGTATGCGGACGATGCGCTCCTCTACATTAGGGAACCACAAGAGGCGATCAGGGTGGCTCTAAAAATATTAACCTCATTTGGGGAGACCTCCAGCCTTCGAATTAATTGTCAGAAAACAATATTTTTCCCGCTCACAGCCCTAGTGCTGGCAACTCCCCAGGACCTCCCTGATGTGGGATTGGACTGGGAATGTGATCACTTTCAATATCTGGGCATCCAGGTGGCCCATCGACCTGAGAGCCAGTTCGAGCTCAGCATGGGAAGAGTTCTCACGGGATTGCGGGCATCGATACAATTTTGGAACAAACTTTCACTGTCGGTTATGGAGAGAGTGAAAGTACCAAAGATGGTGCTGCTGCCCCGCTGCCTCTATGTCCTGCAGAACTCCTTCTCCAGAATCCCAAAGTCCATGTTCGATACATTAAATGGACTCCTGATGTCGTTAGTGTGGGTGGGAGGACGGAGTAGAGCCAAGCTAGAGACACTTAAGCTGGATATGGCCTCGGGGGGCCTTGGATTGCCCGACCTCAGATTATACCATATAGCAGGACTGCTGCAGTGTGCACTGCAGGGGTGCATGGAGGACCGTATGGTGGAGACAGAGTTATTAGGGAGCTGGAAAGATGGAATGCAGCTGCAGAGGTTCCTTATGATGGGCGCAAGGGTTCCCTAGGACTGCCCCCATATAATACGACAGGTGACTGAGTCTTGGGAGCACGCAGTCGTGTTGGTTCTCCACAGGGCACCGTATGACAGCGTGCTGCCATTCCGGTGTCTGCAGGGATTCCAGAGCATTCAGGTGACCATGGATATTTCGAAATGGTTTGATGGAGGATGCGAAACGATGGGAGATGTATACCAAACAGAATCTTTCTGACCTTTGACGAGGCACAAGACTGGTGCCAGATACCAGCTGGGCACTTTTTGCAATATGCAAAGAACTCACGCACGGTTCGTGAGATTTGGACTACGTTTCTGGAGGTACCGCTGGAGTCGCGCACATTGACGACGCTGCTGGGCCCGGGCTCCAGTAGGGGCCTTATCTCACGTATATACAAAGTACTGAAGGAAGACCGTGGGGCTAACCTATCGGTAATCAGGGGGAAATGGGATGAGGACTTACTTATTCTGTTGACCAATGGACAGTGGAAAAAAGCTCTGGCACAGGTGGCCGAAGTAACAAGTAACGCGAGGTTTAAGCTCACCCAGTTCCACAATCTGCATCACACTTACCTAACTCCACAGCATCACGCACAGTTTACCCCAGGGCTAATCCCTTCTTACCCATGATGCGGCACAGACCCTGCCACATTCTTACATATGACCTGGAGCTACATGTGCTTACCAATGTATTGGACTTGGGTGGTACAATGCCTCTGCAAAGCAACAGCGGTGCGAATAGAAGCATCCATAAAACAATGTATACTAGGCGTACTCCCAACGCCGAAGAAAGGGACACGTATACAGCATAAGTTTGCCATGCTGGGTCTGGTCCTGGCTAAAAGACAGATTGCTATTCATTGGATCCATCCGGTGCCCACCAAATGGGATAAATGGAAGAATGATGTATGTGAGTTGGGAGTGGTAGAGGAATGTTGCCTTAGAGCAGTAAGAGTAAATGAGAATGCTGAGAGTGATTTGATAAAATGGGGACAACTGCTAACAGAAATATCCGCAACGATAGCACAAAGTAATAACGAAACTGTAACTACAACACCATCCACTCACAATTCACCGGTATCCAACGCAGAAACACTCCAATAGCCCTCTCACAGAAACTTAAACCAATTGCCTGATTGCCCACATAATAAACAGTGATGTTACCATTTGCTGCCAGGAGGAGAGAGGGGTGGGTATTTTTCGTTTTAATTTGCTGTTTTGCTTTTTGATTATGTTCCACAATTATTATTAAACTCAAAGCACACTGCAGCGCATAGTAATCCACCACGCGAGTGGTGATGGTAATGTAAAGTCATGTGATCAATTACTCACAACAAAAGGATGGTAATAATGTATTACATATGCAACAAATGCTTGTGTTGTGCTCTGATGCAGTGCTTTCGATAAAAACAAGTTAAAAAAAAAGCATAGTATTAGGATTGCTGTATTCCGCTTTAGGTGTCCGTATATAGGTTTTCATGAAACATGTCCTTATATAGGCACAATTTGCATTGCCCTTATATAGGCACAAGATCACAGCCCTCATTTCGGCATTAGCCATGCTATCCAAGTACAGGCATGGTCACCTACATCCGTCCACCCCAACGACACAACAAGTTCTTAGAAACCAGACCCTTTAGCTCTTGGGAGTTTACCAAGCCCATGATTACTGATTTCACCAAGAACTCATTTATTATGCATGAACCGCTATTCCTTAAGGGTTCATTCCTGACGTCTTCACGTCTATGTCGAAGGATACAGTGTTCCAAAATATTGTGCACCTTATCTTTGTTTCCTTGAAACTTGTTCTACATTCTTTCAAAAACAATGTCCCAGAACGGGGATAATGCTGAGACTGATCCAGTCGTAACAGCTTTTAATTTTACAGGTTTAAATGAAACCAATGAGGGTGTTATAAACATCCCTCCAAACCTAAGGAGAGCCATCACTCTAAAACTTATAAAACATGGCCTAACACCAAGAGGTGGTAGAGCAGTTTTTGTGATAAAGGCACACAAATCTTTTCAGAGAGAGGTATTCTATTCATGGATTGTATTCCCAGAATCAAATCCAGTAACAAAAGTATTTCACTTCTGTAAAGAAGATGAACCACCTGAGGAATATATTCCTTTTGAGGATATTGAAATTCCACTCACATACCAGGAGCCTAATCTCTGGTTTAAAGGCGCCCTAAAACATCGCAAAAACATTACCAGGCTCGGTCCACTAGGTAGACCAGGAGCAACATGGCCGATTTTAGCCGGCTACACACCTCATCCTGACATCGAAGTGATGTCAGATGAGGAATTACTTACTCAACTACAAGAGTTAATAAAAATTTACAGACAATTAGTGCAATATGTCATCTGGACTTTCAAAGTGCAACCACCAATAACCATTCAAAATCTAACCCCTCAACAAGGGTATACACTAAAAATTACTCCACAGACTTGGAGTAAAATGCCCACAAAACGTGAACAAATTCCATTCTGGATAGCTCAAAAAATTACTCAAATCGAAGCAGTATTTCCTAATTCTAGCCCTTATGAGAAATACAGAATTCTAACAATCTGTTTACCAATGGGGATCACACCACAACTGGAAGACTGCACCTCTTGGGGCACAGTCTTTGCTGCCATCTATACTAAAACACATGTGGTGCCAATTACGATCCGGTAAAAAAATTCCCCGTCCGACTCGTATCCGGTCTTTTTACCGTACGAATCGTACAAGTGCCGTACAAACTGCCAATTACGATTCGCATGGTAAAAAGTCCATACGAACCGCCTTGGGAATTATTCCCCACACGTCCTCGGGTCGGAAAATGTGTCCGACACGTCCTCGGACGATTTACCGTACAAATGTGAAAAGTGAAGTCCGACCAAGGAATCACGATCCATCCCGTGCGTCCGATGTCACAACCGTATGGAAAAAACACCGTCCGCACCGAACTCCCATAGCAACCATGGAGACATGTGCCCGCATACGTGCCCAACACTCCCCCCAGCCCCCGTACGTTCGAGACGTACCCCCCGTGTATGTACACCCCCACCCGTGTATGTACACCCCTGTACGTGTCCTACCCCCGTGTATGTACACCCCTGTACGTTCGAGTCGAACCCCCACCCCTGTACGTGTCCTACCCCCCGTGTATGTACACCCCTGTACGTTCGAGTCCTACCCCCACCCCTGTACGTGTCCTACCCCCGTGTATGTACACCCCTGTACGTTCGAGTCGTACCCCCACCCCTGTACGTGTCGTACCACCGTGTATGTACACCCCTGTACTTGTCGTACCCCCATGTATGTACACCCCTGTACGTTCGAGTCATACCCCCACCCCTGTACGTGTCCTACCCCCGTGTATGTACACCCCTGTACGTTCGAGTCGTACCCCCACCCCTGTACGTGTCCTACCCCCGTGTATGTACACCCCTGTACGTTCGAGTCCTACCCCTACCCCTGTACGTGTCGTACCACCGTGTATGTACACCCCTGTACGTGTCGTACCCCCGTGTATGTACACCCCTGTACGTTCGAGTCATACCCCCACCCCTGTACGTGTCCTACCCCCGTGTATGTACACCCCTGTACGTTCGAGTCGTACCCCCACCCCTGTACGTGTCGTACCACCGTGTATGTACACCCCTGTACGTGTCGTACCCCCGTGTATGTACACCCCTGTACGTTCGAGTCGTACCCCCACCCCTGTACGTGTCGTACCCCCGTGTATGTACACCCCTGTACGTTCGAGTCATACCCCCACCCCTGTACGTGTCCTACCCCCGTGTACGTACACCCCTGTACGTTCGAGTCGTACCCCCACCCCTGTACGTGTCGTACCCCCGTGTATGTACACCCCTGTACATTTGAGTCCTACCCCCACCCCTGTACGTGTCGTACCCCCTGTATGTACACCCCTGTACGTTCGAGTCGTACCCCCACCCCTGTACGTGTCCTACCCCCGTGTATGTACACCCCTGTACGTTCGAGTGTACCCCCACCCGTGTATGTGTCCCACCCCCGTGTATGTACACCCCTGTACGTTCGAGTCGTACCCCCACCCCTGTACGTGTCGTACCACCGTGTATGTACACCCCTGTACGTGTCGTACCCCCGTGTATGTACACCCCTGTACGTTCGAGTCGTACCCCCACCCCTGTACGTGTCATACCCCGTGTATGTACACCCCTGTACGTTCGAGTCGTACCCCCACCCCTGTACGTGTCCTACCCCCGTGTATGTACACCCCTGTATGTTCGAGTCGTACCCCCACCCCTGTACGTGTCGTACCCCCGTGTATGTACACCCCGGTACGTTCGAGTCCTACCCCCACCCCTGTACGTGTCGTACCCCCCTGTATGTACACCCCTGTACGTTCGAGTCGTACCCCCACCCCTGTACGTGTCGTACCCCCGTGTATGTACACCCCTGTACGTTCGAGTCGTACCCCCACCCCTGTACGTGTCCTACCCCCGTGTATGTACACCCCTGTACGTTCGAGTCATACCCCCACCCCTGTACGTGTCGTACCCCCGTGTATGTACACCCCTGTACGTTCGAGTCGTACCCCCACCCCTGTACGTGTCGTACCCCCCTGTATGTACACCCGTGTACGTCAGAGACGCACCCCCACCACAATCTCCTAGGTACGGAGCGCACCCCAGGCCCCAACATCACAACCGCATGTACGAGTCGTACCAAGCCACACACAAGGACAGCACTGTACAACCAAATGGCCCATGTACACACCGTACACACGCTAAAAACGCACGTACACAACCAGGACAAACCAAAACAACACAAGAATACAGCATTCGAATGGCACAAAGCCACAAAACATGTCCAACAACCACTAAAAAAACACATTCACTGACCTGCAACTGCCAAAAACAAACAGAGGCCCAAAACACCACCACTCCTTATAACACACCCACCCAAAGTTCAAACACAGCCACACCCACCAATGGACCAATAAAAAGGGCCCACACACACAAACCATGAGCCTTTGCAACAGACTCACTGCTGCCAGACACCACAGACAACCTACAGCACCATACTACAAGCTTCACCACACCTTACACTTGCACACCTTCACACAACGACCTTCACAAACACCCCCTCATCACATTCACACACACACACACCCAAACAACCACACCCACACACCCACAACCATCCACACACCCCCCCACCATCCACACCCACACCCCTCACCATGCCCACTAACAAGAATCCAAAGTTCAGTAACCGAGAGTTGGAGGTCCTTGTCGATGAAATCCTCAGAGTCGAGCCACAGCTCTTTGGAACATTGGTCAGACAGACCAGCATTGCAGCAAAAACAGCCATGTGGCAGACCATCGTCGATGCTGTGAATGCTGTTGCGGACACCAGAAGGAACAAGCAGGAATGCCAAGCCAGGTGGTACGATCTGCGGAGGAGGGTCTGAGCCAAGATGACGGACGAACACAACCAGGCCATCCTCACTGGATGAGGGCCCTCCCGCAGATCCGTACACTGCCATCCCTGGGAGGAGAGGGTGATGGCCATACTGCCGGTGGAGGCAGTCAAAGGATTAGGAGGACTCCGAGACCCGGGTGAGTACACAAACAACGCACCTCACATGGGGGGAACGTCATCCACAACGAAACTCACAAACAGGCACGCAACCACCCCAAGCTATCGCATGACCCAACCACACTCCATGAACACGCACATGCCACTGGCGCCACCATGCACCATGCACCCAGCTGGACAATGTCAAGTCACAGGCCACACAAGACACCAACACATGACACGGTAACCCGGATGGCGGGAGGGTGGGCCCAAAAAATCACATAGTGCAACTCAGAAGCAGACAACAATGCCCTCTGCCCATATGGCCTAGGTCACAGCCAGACAAACAGTGTGTCCCCACACAGGAAAGACTCGCCAGCAAATGGCGGACGCCTTGCATCAACACATGGGGGTGAAGGCACTGTTTTGCACATGACAGCAGCTAATGAACAGCCAACATTGTGAAAGAGTGGCAGCACACACCACCACAGCAGCAGCGCCGAGACACACACTACACCCAATGGGTGCCTGGAGATCAGAAACAAACTCACATCAACAAGCCAAGGGCCATTCAAAGATCTGCTAACAGTGTGTGCCCAGGAAGCTGGGCTGAGGTGACAGAGGGTGACACACAGAGGGAGGGAGAGGGGGATAGAGAGGGAGGGAGAGGGGGACAGAGAGGGAGGGAGACACAGGGAGACGGACAGAGGGAGGAGGCTGACACACGGAGGGAGGGAGAGGGGGACAGAGAGGGAGGGAGACACAGGGACACGGACAGAGGGAGGAGGCTGACACACGGAGGGAGGGAGAGGGGGGCAGAGAGGGAGGGAGACACAGGGACACGGACAGAGGGAGGAGGCTGACACACGGAGGGAGGGAGAGGGGGACAGAGAGGGAGGGAGACACAGGGACACGGACAGAGGGAGGAGGCTGACACACAGAGGGAGGGAGAGGGGGACAGAAAGGGAGGGAGACACAGGGACACGGACAGAGGGAGGAGGCTGACACACAGAGGGAGTGAGAGGGGGACAGAGAGGGAGGGAGACACAGGGAGACGGACAGAGGGAGGAGGCTGACACACGGAGGGAGGGAGAGGGGGACAGAGAGGGAGGGAGACACAGGGACACGGACAGAGGGAGGAGGCTGACACACGGAGGGAGGGAGAGGGGGACAGAGAGGGAGGGAGACACAGGGACACGGACAGAGGGAGGAGGCTGACACACGGAGGGAGGGAGAGGGGGACAGAGAGGGAGGGAGACACAGGGACACGGACAGAGGGAGGAGGCTGACACACGGAGGGAGGGAGAGGGGGACAGAGAGGGAGGGAGACACAGGGACACGGACAGAGGGAGGAGGCTGACACACGGAGGAAGGGAGAGGGGGACAGAGAGGGAGGGAGACACAGGGAGAGCAAATCAGCCGTGTGGTGTGTGGGAATGTCTGCTCGTCAGCAGGTAGACTGCGTGCATGTAGCCAAGGGTGGCCAGTGCCAGAACCCCCCCCTCTTCTCCATGGCAAAACACAGGGCCATGTCACAACCTGTGTACGAGCACAACGACAGCTACCTGCATTATGTAAGTGTGTGGATCCACTCCATGTGCACATGTACAGTGCTACACGGAAGGCGCCAATGCATGGCTCGCCACACCTGCCCACTCCACTGCTGACTGCAGTCACACTTGACGCAGCAAGTAAGACTGTGCCACACATAGTTAAAGGGGCCAAAGTGTTGCCCAAGGGACACACCCATGCACAAGTGCACTGTGAGTGGAATGCAAGACAGATCCTAATTCCAAGAGGAAATGTGCCAACTTTGAAACTGATGAAACATGGATGTTGCATGGACCAAAATTAACATTGTCTCTCTCACACACAGGTCAACCTCGTGGTTCACCCCCCAACACTGGGGGGGAAGACTCACAGGACCCGGATCTGCGGGAGGCCGATCCCACCGGCAGCGACGACTCTCACCACTCTGTGGACGACCCCGACCAACCTGGCCCCTCTGGTGTCCAACCACCTGCAGCACCTGCGTCAGGTACAACGGGGCCAACCACCACCCCCACTCCTGCCACATCCCAGGAGACACCCAGGATCCCTGCCCCACCACCACAAAGCAGCCAGGCTGGCCAGGAGGGACACGGTGTCCCGGGCACCCAGGAGGAGGCAGGCGACAACGCCAATGCCACCCCTCAGGGGTCCCGGAGACCCGATGTGCCCACAAGGGCAGGCCAGGTGCAAGTGGGCAGGGGTGGTGGGAGTGGAGGACGGCAGAGGCGCCAGCCTGACCAGTTGGCTGGGGAACCGGTATATTCCCATGTCCGTAACATCCTGGACACATACCGGCAGGACACCACGGGCATGGCCCAGGTTGTGTCCACCCTCAATGAGATGAAGGGGACCCTCGATGAGATAAAGACCCAGCAGGCCCAGCAACATGCCTGTCTACTGCAACACCACGGAGGATGGAGGACAGACAGGCTGAGCTCGTGACGGTGTTCCAGGGGATTCACAATACACTCCGTCGGATGGCCGACAACATGGGCAACCCTCCCTGTGCCAGAAGGCGTAGAACATCACCACCCACAGGGAGGGATCAGGAGGAGGAGGAAACATCCGATGAAGCATCCCAGACATCGTCACGGCCTGCTTCTGAGGGTCCCCGCAGGAGGCCGGGTCGTCCACGGAAAGGACCGTGAGGGTCGGCGCTACATCACCATCTCCCAGGACACCTGGCCTGGCACCTGGCCCACTGGAGCAACAGCATCACAGCATCAAGAGACATTCTCTGCCACATGGCCTTGCTGGTCACTGTCTGACCAATGTTGACAAAGACTGTGGCATGGACTCTGAGGACTTCCAATGGCAAGGACACCAACTTCCCTACTGAACTTTGGATTCCAAACTCCCGGAAAGCCCCTCACGTCATACCCCCCCCCCCCCAAAATAAAAGATTCACACCATTAAGAGAAGATGCCTGCTGGTTGCATTATTACCTTACATGTGTCTTGTAAAGTCTAAACATGCCTGAGTTCTCTTTTGACTTCAACCATCCACACCCTGGGGCCTGAGTCTGGCACAGGACACACGGGTCACAGTGTAGTAGGCAAGACAGACATGGAGCACCATACACACCCGTGCTGACAGACACATTGAGTACAGCAACAGTCATGCGCAGAGGTCAGGGATACAGTCCGGTGTCCTGGGGGGCACCCAGGTATGTGTAGACAGGTGGCAGAACCATGCATGTCCTGCAAGCTTGAGTCCGGTGGATGCAGAGAATGGGGGCCTGTCCAACGTTGGATGCATGGGGATGGCACATGTCACAATACCCACACAGTCATGGACATGATGCACAATACACAGTCTCAGCCCACACACACAGCTTGCATCTTGCTACTCGACACATAGACACATAGCCACTATCAGGGACAACCATGCCGGACATGCTGGATGCACCGTGGCAACACACCAGCATTGACTGAGAAGAGGCACCTTGGAGGCATAGGGACACCTTTATTAGTCATGTTTTCGGGATTGCAGAGGCAACTTGAAGTACACATGAACACTTCATGTGGAGTAACATGTGGGTCCAACACTGGCACCCCCCTTCTGCAGCACAAATGCGTGATAGCCATGGAACTGGCACACAATTGTCGGCCAACAGCTAAACACCCACAGCTGCTCACGGAGATACTGCCATACACCATTGATCCGCTGATGTAGAAGTCCCACACCATGTCAAGCCAATGCAAACCGTATGTGTCCGAGGGCAGTGTTACACACATTGATGCCATCATCACAATCCACTATCCCATCACTGATGACTGTCAACCAGTCAGACCATCTATTCAGGTGTACACAGCTGCATGTCGTGTCCCATGGTGATGCTACATGGCTGCAGAGGAACCAAACATCGACAGGGGCAGTGTGCATACATCGTGAACAACTGCCACACCCAATACACCCCTGATGCATCCCTTACCCTAAGGAGACTTCTAAACTTGTCCGTGCGTGTAACGCTGAGTCAGCACACGATGACGTGTCCATGAGGAATAGCAGTGCCACAACAATGCAACCAGCAGACGGCATGCGCAAGTACCTGGGGATGAGAGACACACAAGAAGTCAGCCACAAAAAGCACAGCCACTTGCATGTGCATGTACTCGACACATGTATGGATGACAACATGCTAGTTCACAATTATGACTGGGGAAATACAACCATCACTGCCACCATCACTCCAGTGACACACCCACACACACCTCTGACTCACGTGCCATACATGCAGGTGGAGACACACATCACAACACATGCCACACGTGGAGCAATGCGTGCACACTCAGACACTGGTGCTCACCACTAAGCAAAGAAGTCGCGTATGAGCCGAGTCCGGATGTCCTCTTGCGGCTCCACATCCTCCACATCACTAGCCCCATTGCCAAGCCCTTCGTCCTCCACGGGTGGATGGTCCTCGTCATCTTGATCCAGGATGAGTGGCACAGCTTTCTCAACTGCCATGTTGTGCAGCATGCAGCAGACCATGAAGATTTTGCAGACCTTCGCAGGGGCATATGGGAGCGCACCGCCGGTCTTGTGTAGGCACCTAAATCGGCTCTTCAGCAGGCCAAACGTCCTCTCTATCACTCGCCTTGTCCGGCCATGGGCGGTGTTGTAGCGGAGCTGGGCCGGCGTGATGGGGTTGAGGAGAGGTGTGAGCAGCCATGGCATGTTGGGATAGCCAGCGTCCCCTACATGGGAAGCACATGGATATCGTTAGAACTGGTGAAGCGGTCATGCTGGTAGGCTATGCAAAATACAGGACAGACAGACTGTACCCACCAACAACACATGCTCGTTCGTTGCGCAGCGGCGTCATCATTTCAGGCACCCTGCTACGCCTCATGATGTAGGCATCGTGTGCTGATCCTGGAAAACGAGCACAGACATGTGAAATCACCATGTTGGACAGACACACCACAAGGGCATTGATGGAGTGGTAGTGCTTCCGATTGCGGTACGCTACCTCCTGTGCGTGTGGTGGTACCAAAGCAACATGTGTCCCATCTATGGACCCAATGACATGGGGCATCCCTCCCAGGGCATAGAATCCACGCTTGACTCCAGTCAACTGTTCTGGGGTTGGGAACTTGATGAAGTCATCCAGGTGAATCCACATGGCCTCTAAGAAATCATGCAGCACACGGCAGAACATGCTCTGGGACATGCCACCAACATGAGCTATGGTATTTTGAAAGGTACCCGTGGCTAGAAAATGTAGGGCTGCCATTACCTTCAGCTTGGGTGTCAGTGCCGTAGGATACCTGTGCAGCGGTTGCAGGTGTGGTGCCAGTCTCGCCGTCAACTCCAGAATCAACCGTTGTGGGAAGCGGTAGCACCGGACACGATCATTCTCCCGCATGGCAGCCAAGTCCGGAATTGCTCGGGGAAGAGGCGGCGCTCTGCAGTAATTTGGAAGTGACAAGGAAGAGTGAGTGCACCACAACAACAAATAAGTTGTACTGAGCACATGTTAATCTGTCTATACACATATGCTACATACGGAGTCAGGTATGTGCCACATGCCCTGGACACGTATGGCTGGCAGGTGACACTCCTACCAAGACCCAGCTACACACGGAGATTGAGAACCTCCACATGCCATGCCATGGGATTAGCTGTGTCCCTGTGCAAGTGAACAGCCAGACGCAACACAGGAGTGACATACACCCACACATCAGCAGAAGTAGGATGCCGATTGCAGAGACTGGTAGCGGAACACTAGAGCCACAGGTCACATGACATTACACTAGGACAGCCCACACACCTTGCCATGAAGGTGCACATGTCATGACTCACCACACATTCATTGAGAGGATGCAGACATGTCCTTGTCACGCTACTCCATGTCCCATGCATACATACGCACCTCACATCCGATACCACATGTGGCATGGTGTGCGGAACAGTGTGCAATGTCAATCTACACACAGACACATGTTGGTTGCTGCAACAGCTGCAGCTTTTGAGGGTGCTCCAACATCAACCTAATGGGAACCCCCCACACATACATGACATAGTCACATCGTGCACCGTGGGTAGTGACAAGTCAGGTGTGGTAACCCCTGTACCGGGCATCATGGGACACTGCCGTGTGTTGGTGTCCGTGCCATGCCAGTGACGCTCATCCCAAGTGTGCAGTACGACATGCACACATGTCAAAGGAGTCAAGGGCCTGGCACACATTGCACCGTCACACATTACAAATGTACACATCTCATCATACATCTGGTGCCTTCTCGACTCAGGAGTAATGTTCCACATCACAGCCTGTCACACCTGTGCCCCATACATGTAGTACTGCCCAGACAATGCCTTGATGTCCATCCATGGACAAGTATGTCCGCCCTATTCTTTCCTGTGTGCTGCCTGTCACCACTGTGATGTGTGAAAACCGCCGTACTGCTGCTAAGAGGGCCTGTGTACGTTCCAATATCACTATGGGAGTGCTGCCGTATGTGTACCCATCGTGATGGTGAGCGTACAGGCATGTGTACGGTCCGTACCACTACGAGTACGCATACGCAAGAACACCCATAGTGGTAGGGCCGTACACGCGCCTGTACGCTCCCTATCAGTATGGGTGTCCTCGCGTATGCGTACTCGTAGTGGTATGGGCCGTACACGCGCCTGTACGCTCCCTATCACTATGGGTGTCCTCGCGTATGCGTACACGTAGTGGTACGGGCCGTACATGCGCCTGTACGCTCCCTATCACTACGTGTACGCATACGCGAGAACACCCATAGTGATATGGAGCGTACAGGCGCGTGTACGGCCCTACCACTATGGGTGTTCTTGCGTATGCGTACACATAGTGATAGGGAGCGTACAGGCGCGTGTACGGCCCGTACCACTACGAGTACGCATACGCGAGGACACCCATAGTGATAGTAAACGTAGGCACGCGTGTACGGGCCGTTGCTATGCATTTGGGGTGCCCTAGGGACCCGGAACGCACCGTACCTGTGTGTGAAGCTCCAAATTCCATAGGGGACACATGAGGGACAAGTATTAAGGCCTACATGCATGCTGGTTGTCATGGAGACCAAGTTCAAATTTTGAATTTGTTCAGGAAGCTGCATGGCAGAAGTCAGTTGGAATGAATCTACTTTGTTGCAATGTGTTTGTGGGGCTGACATCATGCAGGAGAAAAAAACAGATTGAGAACCCACAGACTGCTAGGTTTGAAGGGATTGGAGGAAACATAGGATGCAAATGTGAGTGACCAATCACTCTGTACTCCTGTGCATGAGATGGGCCAGCAAGGCAGATATAAGGCAGCCAGGTCCCATGAGGGAGCACTTGCCTGCACATCTCTGTATTCCACGACCCAGCTGCTGCTACTGATTCCCTGGAACCATGTCAAGGGCTGTGGAGAGGTCACAGCCATTCACCCTGGAGGAGAACATGGCTTTGGTGGATGTGATCCTCCCACGGTACCCCATGCTGTATGGGCGACCAAGTTATCAGGTGAGTGCAGTGTCCACTGGCACAGACTGTGTCCCTTTTTTGTGACTGTGACTTATGCCATTGTGTCCAGGTGTGACACACATGCTATGTACTGTAGGGGGGGTCCCAGGGGGGGGAATGCCTGATGTCTCCCAGCAGTGCCCTGAGACAGGAGGGGTGGGTGCAGAGTCCTCCCAGCAGTGCCCTGAGACAGGAGGGGTGTGTGCAGAGTCCTCCCAGCAGTGCCCTGAGATAGGAGGGGTGGGTGCAGAGTCCTCCCAGCAGTGCCCTGAGACAGGAGGGGTGGGTGCCTATCACTCCCAGCAGTACCCTGAGACAGGAGGGGTGGGTGCCTAACACTCCCAGCAGTGCCCTGAGACAGGAGGGGTGGGTGCCTAACACTCCCAGCAGTGCCCTGAGACAGGAGGGGTGGGTGCCTATCACTCCCAGCAGTGCCCTGAGACAGGAGGGGTGGGTGCCTAACACTCCCAGCAGTGCCCTGATACAGGAGGGGTGTGTGCAGAGTTCTCCCAGCAGTGCCCTGAGACAGGAGGGGTGGGTGCCTATCACTCCCAGCAGTGCCCTGAGACAGGAGGGTTGGGTGCCTAACACTCCCAGCAGTGCCCTGAGACAGGAGGGGTGTGTGCAGAGTCCTCCCAGCAGTGCCCTGAGACAGGAGGGGTGGGTGCCTATCACTCCACTGAGACAGGAGGGGTGGGTGCCTATCACTCCCAGCAGTGCCCTGAGACAGGAGGGGTGGGTGCCTAACACTCCCAGCAGTGCCCTGAGACAGGAGGGGTGTGTGCAGAGTCCTCCCAGCAGTGCCCTGAGACAGGAGGGGTGGGTGCCTATCACTCCCAGCAGTGCCCTGAGACAGGAGGGGTGGGTGCCTATCACTCCAAGCAGTGCCCTGAGACAGGAGGGGTGGGTGCCTAACACTCCCAGCAGTGCCCTGAGACAGGAGGGGTGTGTGCAGAGTCCTCCCAGCAGTGCCCTGAGACAGGAGGGGTGGGTGCCTATCACTCCCAGCAGTGCCCTGAGACAGGAGGGGTGGGTGCCTATCACTCCCAGCAGTGCCCTGAGACAGGAGGGGTGTGTGCCTAACACTCCCATCAGTGCCCTGAGACAGGAGGGGTGTGTGCAGAGTCCTCCCAGCAGTGCCCTGAGACAGGAGGGGTGGGTGCCTATCACTCCCAGCAGTGCCCTGAGACAGGAGGGGTGGGTGTGATGCACAGTGTGAGCCTGGATCATTGATTGTGTAGTTGCCCTCATTCCACCTGTGTCCTTTCAATGGCACGTACTGCTTTTGGCCTTCCCCCAGAGGATCATGTCCCTATGACAAAGGTGCAATGCGTTGGATGCATACTATGCCTCGTTGTAAATAGCAAATGTGTTATAATCTGTGTCCCTGTGACACGTGCCAGGTGTATTGATGTAGTGTCACTTGTCCATCCTCACAGGTAAACACCTCTGCCAAGGAGAAGATATGGCTGGACGCCGTCA
This sequence comes from Triturus cristatus, assembly GCF_964204655.1. Lineage (NCBI taxonomy): Eukaryota > Metazoa > Chordata > Amphibia > Caudata > Salamandridae > Triturus > Triturus cristatus. The sequence continues at coordinate 1,014,927,727 of NC_140579.1, read as the reverse complement.
GCGCCGTGAGGAGTGCGGATGGTCGGAAGCGGCACCTGTCCCAGGTGAGGAAACGCTGGCAGGATATCTGGTGCTGGACGCGGAGGATCGCACGGGTCCTGCTGGGAGGACTCTGCACCCACCCCTCCTGTCTCAGGGCACTGCTGGGAGGACTCTGCACCCACCCCTCTCATGTCTGGGCACTGCTGGGAGTGTTAGGCACCCACCCCTCCTGTGTCTGGGCACTGCTGGGAGGACTCTGCACCCACCCCTCCTGTCTCAGGGCACTGCTGGGAGGACTCTGCACCCACCCCTCCTGTCTCAGGGCACTGCTGGGAGTGATAGGCCCCCACCCCTCCTGTCTCAGGGCACTGCTGGGAGTGATAGGCCCCCACCCCTCCTGTCTCAGTGCACTGCTGGGAGTGATAGGCACCCACCCCTCCTGTGTCTGGGCACTGCTGGGAGGACTCTGCACCCACCCCTCCTGTCTCAGGGCACTGCTGGGAGGACTCTGCACCCACCCCTCCAGTCTCAGGGCACTGCTGGGAGGACTCTGCACCCACCCCTCTCATGTCTGGGCACTGCTGGGAGTGTTAGGCACCCACCCCTCCTTTGTCTGGGCACTGCTGGGAGGACTCTGAACCCTCCCCTCTCATGTCTGGGCACGGCTGGGAGTGTTAGGCCCCCACCCCTCCTGTCTCAGGGCACTGCTGGGAGTGATAGGCACCCACCCCTCCTGTCTCAGGGCACTGCTGGGCATGTTAGGCACCCACCCCTCCTGTCTCAGGGCACTGCTGGGAGGACTCTGCACCCACCTCTCCTATTTCACAATATGTACGCTCATGACATACACGGATGTGGGTACGCTCCATGCATTCGAGGTGGGGGTACGTGTTGTACTTACACTGTTGGGGTGGGGGGTACGCTCCATGCATTCGAGGTGGGGGTACGTGTCGTACTTACACTGTTGGGGTGGGGGTACGCTCCATACGTCCGCGGGAGAGGGTACGGGTCGTACTTACAATGTTGGCATGGGGGGTACGCTCCTCGCATACGCGGGTGGGGGTGCGAGTCATACTTACACTGTTGGCATAGGGGGTACGCTCCATGCATTCGAGGTGAGGATACGGGTCGTACTTACACTGTTGGGGTGGGGGTACGCTCCTTGCATACGTGGGTGGGGGTGTGTGTCGTACTTACACTGTTGGCATGGGGGGTACGCTCCATGCATTCGAGGTGAGGGTACGGGTCGTACTTACACTGTTGGGGTGAGGGTACGCTCCATACGTATGCGGGTGGGGGTACGGGTCGTACTTACACTGTTGGGGTGGGGGGTACGCTCCTTGCATACGCGGGTGGGGGTACGGGTCGTACTTACACTGTTGGCATGGGGGGTACGCTCCTTGCATGCGCGGGTGGGGGTGCGTGTCGTACTTACACTGTTGGCATGGGGGTATGCTCCATGCATTCGAGGTGAGGGTACGGGTCGTACTTACACTGTTGGGGTGGGGGTACGCTCCATACGTACGCGGGTGGGGGTATGGGTCGTACTTACACTGTTGGGGTGGGGGGTACGCTCCTTGCATACACGGGTGGGGGTACGGGTCGTACTTACACTGTTGGCATGGGGGGTACGCTCCTCGCATACGCGGGTGGGGGTGCGTGTCGTACTTACACTGTTGGCATGGGGGTATGCTCCATGCATTTGAGGTGAGGGTATGGGTCGTACTTACACTGTTGGGGTGGGGGTACGCTCCATACGTACGCGGGTGGGGGTATGGGTCGTACTTATACTGTTGGGGTGGGGGGTACGCTCCTTGCATACGCGGGTGGGGGTACGTGTCGTACTTACACTGTTGGCATGGGGTGTACGCTCCTTGCATACGCGGGTGGGGATACAGGTCGTACTTACACTGTTGGGGTTGGGGGTACGCTCCTTGCATACGCGGGTGGGAGTACGTGTCGTACTTACACTGTTGGCATGGGGGGTACGCTCCTTGCATACGCGGGTGGGGGTACGTGTCGTACTTACACTGTTGGCATGGGGGTACGCTCCATGCATTCGAGGTGAGGGTACGGGTCGTACTTACACTGTTGGGGTGGGGGTACGCTCCATACGTACGCGGGTGGGGGTACGGGTCGTACTTACACTGTTGGGGTTGGGAGTACGCTCCTTGCATACGCGGGTGGGGGTACGTGTCGTACTTACACTGTTGGGGTTGGGGGTACGCTCCATGCATACGGGGTGGGGGTACAGTCCGTACATATCCGTCCCCACGCTATGTGATGCTTGTGCGGGCCGTACCCAGGCCTTTGCCACGTGGGTACGAGCCGTCCCGCCATTGTTGGGGTGACGTAGGTGTGGGCATGGTACGACTCGTACCCACGCTCTTAAGGCGTGGGTACGGGATGTACCTGTCTGGTTGTGTTGCCGGTTCGCGTCAAGAACTTCTGTTGTGGCGGTCGCTGGCTTTGCTGGACACGCCCCCACCCCCTCGTAGTGACCAGGGCCTGAGGGTCAGGTATGTCCAGGGCATGTGTGCTGTGTGACTTTGGTGGGGGTTTTGTGGCCTGCCCTGGTCCTGCTTTCCCCCCTCCCTTTCCCCCCTCCCTTAGTTGTTCTGACCTTCTGCGGCGTCTGCATCGTAACCTGTAGAGGAGGTCGACTGCTATGAGGGCCGGGATGACACGTAGGTTCGGGTCCATGTCTATCCTTCGCGTACGGGTACTCCTTGTTCGCGTCGTCCTGTCTGTCCGTCGCGTACTGGTACTCCTTGTTCGCGTCGTCCTGATTTCCCGGCAGTTTTTGGCAGCCGAAAAATATTCACCGTGCGGGATGACGTCGGTGCGAATCGTAATTCCTGGTTCGTGAATGGCAGGCTGCGTGTGTCCCGACGTCAGGTCGGCGCTTTCCCGGATCGCATTTGTATGTTTATTTTCGTCGGTCGGGGTTTTGTACGATTCGTACGGAAATGGTGTTTTCGTGCGAATCGTAATTCCATGTTGGTAGATTTTGACGACCGGGTACGCGTCGGACGGAGAATATGCTCCGTCCGACGGTTCGTACCCGGTTTTTAACGGATCGTGATCGGTGCCATGGTGTTCTGTAAATTACAGTAATACCAGATGTCCTGAAACAAATTCAAAAGGGATACGGGGCAGAGCCTGATCTGAATTTAGGTATGAAATTACTGAAAAACTTTGACTAGGTCTCAACAATAATATCATCTAATATTAAAGGGGAGGCAGCATCAGTGGCGATCCGCCAACGCTTAAGGGAATTTGATGTACCAGAACATCAACATGAACTACCCAGAATAATAGAAAAATCTTATGCAGAATTAGGCAGAGGCAGTTTGGGTGGAAAACCTTTGAAGCCAAAACTGTCTGAAGGTCCTGAGGAGGACTCTAATATTCAAAATCCTACATCTTCTAAAAAGAAGTGGGAAACTAATAACCAAAATTCAAAAGAGAAACGTTCTCAATCCCAAGGTACGTCTTCTCAAAAGGAGCCCTCTGAAAGGAGGTATAACCTCAGGAATAGGGATACTTTAAGAAAACCTGACAGGTATCAAGATACTGATATACGTTCCTCTCGTACCTTTCAGATATCGTCACAGACATCAGAAAAAAGAGGACGGTCGGATCACAAAGAAGAACGCGTGAAGTCCAAAGACGATCACCACATTCAGAAAAATAAATCAAAACCTCAATTCATAAAAAAGAAGGTTGCAGGTCTGAAGATCAGACATGCCGAGAATACTGAGAACACAGCTCAAGAACGGAGAATGAGCTCAGACAATGCTGGACAGTGCAACAGAAGTAACAATAGCTCGCCAGAACCTGAAGGAACTTCTGGAGATAGTGGACTTGAATGAGTACATCACAGTAGAGACTGTAGACACCCGGGTTAGTACTCCACAACAGTTATATGAAATAACACTCCGAATGGAGGGAGACATACCAAGAAAAGTGAAAGCCCTCTTTTGGGAGAAACTTTCAAGTGGTTATGATATACTTCTAGCAGAACAGGACTGGCCAACAAAATGTGTTAGGGAGTGCCCACATGGCGAGGACATCATTAAGACAGCCTTCTCCAACCATATTCCAATTCACTTAAAATATACTTATGCCAGGAAATGGGCAGTAGCCCAGGCCCCAGCATTATACAAAAATCATGTGGGATGGCATGAGGACTCTCCTCACCACAAAATACAGCCTACTGCACAAAGGCAGTACCCAATAAAGCAAGAAGCTAAAAAACAGGTCAGGGCGATCTTAGACCAACTTGAATACCAAGGGGTGATTGAAACATGCACCTCCTCAATGACCAATCCTTTGTTTCCTGTATCCAAACCAGACAATAAATCTAGTTTTGGATTACAAACACTTGAACACTTGTTTCAAAACGTTTGCAGTGCAAAATGCACATAGTTCTGCATTGATGAATAACATTGTGCGTAAAAAATATAAAACCACATTGGACATTTCAAATGGTTTCTTTTGTCAAAACATAGCACCTGAAAGCAGGTACTTATCAGCTTTCTCAATAATGGGGACCCAGCGTCAATTTTGTAGACTCCCACAAGGGTTCAAAAACAGCCCGGGGTTATGCTCAGCAAGGGTAACAGAGTTACTATAAATTTATGATAACGAGGCATTGTCATATTTCAATGACATCTATCTGACAGACGATGACCTAGATAGGCACTTGAACAGGGTGAATACCATTATACTGGTCTTCGCCTCTGAGAGCTATAAATGCAACTTTAAAAAATCCAGATTTGCCCATCTCAATGTCCTTTTCCTAGGATATGAGCTTTCAAGTGAAGGCAAGAGCCTGGCAGCTACCTTTTTAGAAAAATGTGCGCTGCTCCAACCTCCAAAAACACTGAAAGATTTACAGTACATCTTGGGTTTCTTAGATTTTGATTCAAAAAAGTGTAGTGCACGTGAACCAATATACATTACATTAAAATACCCTCTTTTCTTCAGTCAGGGCAGTGTAGAAATCTGTATACTCTCATTGTGGCTACAGCTGTGTGGTCGAGACTGCTCCTGACCGTGCCTAGCACTGTAAAAATGTAACTTCCCTTGGCAAGAGCAATGGATGCCCGGATATAACCGGGAATTTCATAAGGGTGTTCCCTCCTCTGAACCTACCCCGTCCATGCGTATGCCGGGGTAGGGACTGAAGAAAAGAGGGTATTTTAATGTAATGTATATTGGTTCACGTGCACTACACTTTTTTGATGATTTTGGTCCTGAAGAAGCGCCACTGACCTTTATGGCGATCTAGGCGCGAAACATGTTGACCTATGACCTCTGACACCCAGGCATAGTGTGCCTTTGGGGCGATATTTTTACTACAAAGGGTAAAATGTTTACAACTACGCTGCAAGTTTACCCTTGATTATTATTATTATTTTGTATCACTTTGCACGCACCTTTCTTACCCTCTGAAGCCCCTCCCTTCACACACCCTCATGCACCATCCGGCAGTCCTGAAAAGATCTCCGACAAAGTGACCCTTCGGGGGACCCGTAGGGAATTGCAGCGCCGGCCCTACGAGGAGCAATTGCCCGATGATGAAGCATGACACCCCTTGGGGTGTGTGAGGGCACTAAAAGGACAAAGAATTATTTTTCTTTTCCCCTTTTCTATGGACTCTCCATACCTAGGATTCTCTTTCCTCTTTCCTTTTTCTTCCCCTAATTTTATATGGGTGACTTTTGCACCCCGAAGCATGGGTGACTTTTTGCACCCTGCTATAGGAACAGTGTCCTTTTGTTGTTTATATAGGCATTAGGAGCATGGACACTGGACCTTTATTAGCTCCTAGGTCCCCCCTCTTCTCTTTTTGGATACACATGAATGTCCTCTGCCCACTGAAATTCTGCCTTTGATCAGTACGAATTTATAATTTATACTGACGGATCAGCACAACCCGCTACAGGGAGTAAGCAAGCTTACAGTGCAGCGTGCGCAATCATTAAAGGTCGCATGCGCAATGGTATCTTCAGACCAATGGTCACAAAAACTCAATCTCTAGGAGATTGTACAGCTCAGCGAGCTGAACTACAAGCATTCAAACTGACACTTGAAAATACAGATCGCAAACTCCCCACACTCATAGTGTGCGATTTCTTTCACTGTGTCCAGTCATATAATGAATATTTACAGAATTGGCTTCAAAACAGATTCAAAGATGAAAAAGGTGGCACAATAAAGCATAAAATGCTTTGGGAACAAGTAGTTCAGTTGAGAAACGAACTACCAAAAGCTCACGTGAAACACACGCTGAGTCATCAACGTGATGGCATTCACGTTGCAGGGAATTCATTGGCTGATGAAGCTGCAAAGGGGGCTGTACAAACGGCTTCCATAGCTGCGATCACTCATTCAAAAACGAGAATAGACAGTGAGATATTGTTCGATGTCAATGCTTTAAGCAAAGACAGTGGTGCAGCGTTACCAAAGAAATTTCCACTCAAGTACTCCTATGTAATTGATGCGAACAACGTTCTTTTTGCTCGAATCCCTGGAATGGGGTATAGGGTAATTCCAAACATGGAACGTAGAGCAGCTTTGATTTATGAAGCACATCTGGTGGAGGGTCTGTCACATCAGGGGATCTACAAAACAATATTAACATTAAAAGAGATGTACTGGTGGCCTGGAATGAATACACTGATTCACATCTTCATCAATGACTGCAGATACTGCAATAGAAAGCGTAATGCAGAACGCCATCAGACACCAGACTACGAAGTGGCCTGCCCAGTACATACACTATTGTTAGACAGCATTAGACTATCTACGCGCAGGCATCCGTTATGACAAATGCATTCCCACAAACAATAACTCAAGGTTCCTATGGATGTGGCTTCAGCGCTTGGCTGACGCTCGAACTGTTATAACAGATTTGCGAGTCTTTATCGGCACATAAGCAATTGGCACACTACATTCTGACCAGGGCCCTGCATTTAGATCTCGGGCTCACAAAGAAGCCATGGCCAGTTTGGGCGTAGCATTGCGGTTTTCCTCTCCGTTTCATCCTGAGGGAAACTCTGTTGTGGAAGGGAAAAACTGGGACATAAAGCAGTCTATAACAGCTAGAGTACTAGGTTTGGGTGATGGGTGGGTCAAACATCTTTATGGGGTCCAACGCTCATCAAATAATTTGCCAAGAAGTTCTCTAGGGGGGGGGTCACTCCATATGAGGTCCTATTTGGGACAAGAATGTGGGTTCCTGATCTCGAATGTACAGGCACAGTGGTGGAAAATAAACCCTTTGATATCAAAGATCGTTTGGCTGTTTTACAGGATCTAAATGAACTAAGATCAAAACAAAGCAACGTGTTCCTGAAGCCAACCACCACTGGGTAAAAACCGCAGTCCCAGCACGGCCTGTCTGGATCCCAAAAGTTGGGGATGTAGTCAGAGAGAAAATTGCGGACAAGAAGGAATTTGGACCTTCTTACAGAAAACCAGTACCTGTCCTACCCATCCACGGAACAAGAACAGTACTTCTGCCGCTGCTTGCTGGAAAAAAGGAGAAAAGATTTGCATCAATCCACCTCATCAAACCACACTATGTGGCCGATACTAAATAGTAGGCCTCGTGGACTCCGACCTAGTAGCAGTTGCACTCCTCTCGCTACTATCCAAGAGGTTCAGACTGAAAGACTCATAACCATTGAGAATTCAGCAGTAAAAGAGGAAGGACTAAGCAACAATGCTATGGAGCTCATCCTTCTTGAAACTCAAGTACCAGTTCGTCCAGATACACCTGTCTACACAAATGTAACACATGATCAACTGGTTCCAGCGATTTCGACGAAACCTGATGCAGTTCCAACAATTGACCGAACTGCTTCTGGCTACTTCATTAACTTTGATACTTCTTCTGAGGATCCAAGTGAGCCTGAAACAACGCGAGCCCTAAAACCTTTCAATCAACAAGTACAAGAATGTTTTCATTTTCTGAAAGACACTCATCTGGTTCCACCATGGATTGAACTATGGATTATTTCTGGAATACTTTTCTTTCTGCTTTGGCTAGCTTTGGTAATGACTCTTAGCATGCTTATGAATGGCGGATACATTCATATGGACACTGAAAGTAAAAATGTGAACTTACTTTTAAAACCACACCAATCTTCCCATCGTGAAGCAAGAGATTTGTCAGCAGTTTAAATCACCGCCGTTCCTAGACAGGATGGTATAGTTTGGGACAAAACCGATTTTGACATACTCAGCCCGACGGAACTTCTGAAGAGTCCACATTTATTTAAAATTTCAATAAGTGACTTTATTACCTCCAGTACCTCTTCTGATGATTGGGACTTTGAGACTGTTAATAAGATGATGTCTGATCTAGAAAGGTCTGCTGTGTTCTCTAACAATGAAAACTTAGAGGGTTCATCAGACTACGAACAGCTTTTTTGTTACAACCACTATGGTCATCATTTCTTGCATAGATCTGTAACACCTAGAAATTTATTTATGTTTAACCAATGGGAACATTGTCCTACACCACTAAAGGGTAGTTCAAAAATGTTTGCAAATAAGTTTCCATATTTTTCAGGGTACAATATATCTGATCCAGAAACATATTTCGATAAGAATGTGAACACAACAGGACAGAACAAAATGTTAACTAATACAAAACAGATTTATTCTGCAGCCTTTATTGCCCAACTGTCTAGACAAGGATTTGACTTTTGGAAAGACACAATTGACACAAAATCTGTCTGGGTTCTAAAGATTGGCAAGTGCAGGGGATAGAAGCTTTGTTTAGAGCATGTATCATCCCACAGCAAATAATGTTTTTGAATGACACTGTGCAACACACATCTTGCCTTGGATTAGCCAAGATCAAAGACATGAAAACACCATCTATGCCAACACCTGCAAGTTATGACACTACACTGAGAGCGGTCACAGTAGACACACTACTACAAAACAACAGATCAGATCCTGATTGGGAAAAATGGTTGCTCTGGCCCACAGACACAAACATCTGTCAAGAAAGATTCCTGAAAAAAATACAGGGCTTTACTATCCATAGGCCAGACCCACGTTATGTTCAACGACAGCATCCGGGGGGCATCCGGGGGGTAGTAACAACATAATTTAATTTAAATTTAATTGTGGGTTTATATAGCACTAGAATCGACTCCCGGAGGAGTATCTCTGCGCTTCGACCGCTGGGGAACCCGTCCTGGCTCACCCTGAGAGATGGTCCCTAATGGGTATCTCTAAGGTGCGACCAAGCATCCCCAGCGGTCTGGGGGGGCTGTTGTGAAGATGAGGCAAGCTAATGCCCAGAGTTGCCGAGTGTGGTCCCTGACTGGAGTAGGCACCGAGGCGAAAATTATCGAGCCCGCTGACCCTGGTACACAACCCTGCCGCGTCGGGAATCGAACCCTGGTCCCAGGCCGTCCTCTGCTTACGGGTCTGCCGCCTCTAACCAGTGAGCCACACCTCTCACATACAGTGTAGGAAAATTGTGCCCCGACTGGCTACAAAGATCTACACTCGAGGATGTGAAACAACACTTATCTTTACTTAAAGAAGACGCAGACCTTAGGGATTTCTTGCTAGGACCGAGAAAACCGCGTCAAAAACGTTTCATATATATGTCGGCATTTATGCTGCTTATAATGAAATATGGTAGGTTTCACAGGCCGAGGCCGCAGAAAGAATACGTGAGCTGGATCGTATTAACTTAGAGAAATCTCTTACTGTGGTCGACAATGGGTTAACAACTTTGTCATCTAGAGTATATTCCCTGGACAACATTGCATCCTCTGCTATTGACATACTGGAACAAGATTTAGCCATGTTACAACAAGGCCAATCTCATTTACATTCTATTATGTTATTAGGCTGGACGCTGCAATCCTTGCATGTAGGCTATGTGACTTGATGTTTTATCAACACGTCATCTCTGTTGTCTGAATAGAATCTCACAGATAAACAGATCAAAATGGCACAAAGGGGAGCAAAGTATACAGTGCTGAGCATTGAAAAACTGGAAAAATTACCATTTAAGGTAGCAGAAAAAACAGCTACAGAATGGCTTATCCATGGCAAAATAACTCTGTCTGTCACTACTTTTCATTTTCAATATTGCCTCAAACAAATGCAAGCAGGCAAATATGAAAGGTTGGGTAAAGAATACATTAAGACATCCTGGGTTTTACCTTACGAATACAGATGTTGGAGTGGGGATCGTGAAGTGTTTCTAAGCGGTACACACTGTAAAAATGCACTGAGCGGATCTCTCATATGTCGGGACATTTCTTTACACGGGCTTGTAATGTTTCTGTGGCAAGCTTGTCCTGCCACCTACAGGGTGCACCAGCTGCTGTGATTAATCCAACGTTTGGCCAACTTTCTAAAGGGAGTTACCTCATGTTGAATGATCAAGGTTGCTGTGGCATGTTGCCAGGAATCCCATATCTGGCAACGGTTAGCTCCAGGGTTACTTGATGTATGCAAGTATTGCTCCCCCCAGAGTCAGGGAGTCGCCTCTATGGCCTTCATTGAATGTTTCTTTTATACGTTTTGATACTTTACGCAGATTGAAAGCCGTGCTTTTGCAACAGACCGTACCTTTGACCTTGGCCAAAGAAACCTATGATCTACAAATTGCAAGGACTTCGGCTGAGATACAGGCTCTAATTCGTACAAACTGCCCTCTACATTTCGTAGAAATGATGGGACGTATCTTAAACATGTCTGATACGAGAGGGGTTGTACATGTATTTAAGAACATATGTTCAGGACTGTTAACACCTTTTCAGGCAGTCCTTGGAATCATTCCAAACTTCATGCATTTGGTGTTTGGTGGTCTGCCATTAGTTCTAGTACTCATTGCAGGAATCCTGTTTACATTCCTATTGCTGCGCTATGGCAAGCCTATCCACCGGCATCACTCCCAGCAACTTGGAGAAAGCTCTCCTAGAACGGAAGTGCTGTGAGCGCATAGTGCAACTTTTGGGCATACCTCGTCCACGGGAACTTAATACAACATGTTTTCTGTCATATAGACCAATCTGGTAAGATTGCATCATACCTGTTCTACGCTGCCTGCTTTGCGGTGAAGAACGCGTGCTAGACATATGTCTAACACTCCCATCAGTCATGCCAATGGATATCGATACTCTGCTGGACCTGATAACGGCTCATGCTCTGTGTTGTCCCCAGAGGCTACCAATCCTGATGACGGCATTCGTTGAGATCTCACAGATGCTTCCTGCTGCTGCTGAGGTACGAGGTGGATCAACAGGCATATAGGTAACGGACGACAACATTGCTGCGGCATCCCATGCTGAAGGCGATGCTTCACATCTCTGTGCAGTTAACCTTCTAAACGATGTGTTCCAACTATCACGACATCAGTAGACGATCTTTTGTCTACAAGAGTAGATGATTTCATGTTTTCACCAGATCTATACAATGACTTTGATTCGGCTCACAGTGTACAAGGAAAGCAATGAATTTGGCCTCCATATTTTCATAACAGAACAGAACTTGGAACTTTTCCTAAAAATTATCTTTTTCTAAATTTGAAAATACATGGCAAATCAATCTGCTTACAGTAGAACTATTCCTATAGAATGGACTTCTTTGAATACTTCCAGGGACACATTGTCACCTTATTTACCACAATTTCATTTAGTACCATGTTATGAAATGGCTTTGATTTTTTGAATACTTGTCGACCATTTCGTCATTTGTATGTATTTCTATTCATTCCTATTGCATTTATTTACGATATATGCTTAGAATGAAAAACTGCTTTAAAATGTACAGTACCTTTGCATTACATGTTTTAGCAAAGTTTTTTTTAATAGACTTCTTTTAGTATGCTTTTACAAATGTTTTTAGCAACATGTGGTACTCAGTTTAATGTTTAGCATTTTATGTTTAGCATTTAGTATTATCGTTCATTCGAAAGTGAAGTGGGTGTTGTATTCCGCTTTAGGTGTCCGTATATAGGTTTTCATGAAACATGTCCTTATATAGGCACAATTCGCATTGCCCTTATATAGGCATAAGATCCCATTCCTTATTTAGGCATTCGCCATGCTATCCAAATACAGGCATGGTCATCTACTTCCGTCCAACCCAATGTCACAACGAGTTCTTAGAAACCAGACCCTTCAGCTCTTGGGAGTTTCCCTAGCCCAGGATTATTGATTTCTCTAAGAACTCATTTATTATGCATGGACCGCTATTCCTTAAGGGTTTATTCCTGACGTCTTCCTCTGCCCGACTTTACGTCAATGCTAACATTCCAAGGCACCTACCAGGTATAAATATACCTTCCATTGCCCAAGCAAGTAGGAGGAGACCTCGACTTTAGAGGAGCCCGTGTCCCGGCCAGACGCACTGACAAGAGACGCTGTCATCCCTGCTCACAGAGAATCCAGCTCCCAGTGTTCTGACTCCCTTCACGGGGTGTTAGAGTTCAAGACCCAGAAAGAGATTCCCACCTCTCTCATTCTCAAGGTATGGAGCTGACTAGAACCTAGAGGGACTCTTGGCATACCAGACTTAGCATACTAAACTAAACTATAGAATAACATCCTATAGAATACAGCACCTACTTCTTACATAATACTACACTTAGGTTAGGTACACTGGGGTAGAACTAGTTAGAGAAGCATCTCATGAGTACTCACATTTTTAGCTTATGTTGTTTATGTATATGAATATATTGTCATAGCTAAAAGATAATGCTAGCACAGTATTATTTATTTATACTGCTTACGCTGTACATAATATATCTTGCTTACTGTCCTGTGATTATAACAGCTCATATCTCTTACACGAGAAACAAGACTGTTCAATAAATCCTTTTATTGAAACGTCCGTCTATTCTTTCTGTGTAAACTCTGAAGAAACTAAGCATGCATGATTAGCTGAGTGAAACTGTTATCTATTGTGTCCACGATTCGGAGAGTGTTCCGATTCTAAAGGGGAACAAAGTTGTCATGTTTATGCGGTTGCCAGAAACTACTCCCTTCTTGTCTGCAAGGAGTTTCTAGTGGCCTCTGAGTTAGCTGGTACAAATTAATTAAGTTTAATTCACTCGATAGGGGCATACTGACCTCAGTCCTATGCCAAATCTATAGGGTATATTATTCCAATGCGCAGAGCCTATTAGGGAAATAGGAACTACACTACAGGATTGACTTGACTAACTTGACTGTAATAAACACAATAGAAACTGAAAGATGATTAATTCAAACGTCAGTCTAATATTCTAAAATGGCAGTGGTTTATGTCCATTTAGATTAATACTGAAGGAGTCATGCGAATATCTCAATTTTATAAATATAGACCACTACTGCTATTTATGTCGTTGATTGAATGACACTCAGTTATCTTTACTGACGAGCGCATTGTCATATAAATTATGGATTGAGACATGATTACAGCAGCAATTTGTGGAAATTTTATCGTAACACTTTAATATGTGAAGTATGTTCAAACTTGCAGATATTACTTTCCACAATGAGTTGCAATATGCTTGTTTCTATTTACTTTATGGGCACTCCATAATGGTGGCTGCTATTGTAGTAATTTAATGTATTTTCTGGTTACTTGGACTGCTTTCACTGTTTATGTTGTTCTATAAAATGTGGGTAATTGCTTCACGCCAGAACCCTTGACAAAGGATACAGTTGAAGCGCATCAAGAGGAGCCAGTTTTGGAATAAAAACACTGGCAGCAAATCAAGAGTGTGTGGAGTTTCCTTGCATTGGGAGAGACTGGTGTATTCATATTATGGGCTGGCGGAGCCCGACTCGGGCTGCCGCACTTGAGACAAGCCCAAGCTTTTCTGAACAGTGCTGGTGAATATATATAAATATATAGTACCTACTGGCAGTCGCCAGTAGGTAGTTATAGTTATAGGACCTATTTTCCCCAGGAAATCCGCAACATTCTATTTGGAATAACATTGGCGCCGATTGACGAATCTTCGCGAAATTTTCCAAACATTTGGCCAGCTCTGGTCTGCTCCTACCCTGAGAATTTCACAGTGATTCGTCAAGCGGGGGCCGAGAAAAAAGAAGGGGTCCCAAAACGCATTTTCCCCATGCATTTTCCCATAGGACCTGTTGACGCAGCTACAGCCCGAACTGCTGAACGGAATTACACCAAATGTGGCAAAGAGGTAGTCCTCAGTTCAGACTCGTGCCTTTTGCTTAAATGGTGTAAATCCGTTCAGTAGTTCCTGAGAAAATTAGAGTTAAAAAGATAGATATATCTGGGCGGAGCCTACCCACACATCTCATCGTGAGATCTGATTGGCTGTCAGTACTTCATCCAAGAAGTGTTGGCAGCCATCTTGGGACCAATATACATGATAGCGCCTCATTAAAAAGCATTGCAGTTACTAGAAGGTTTTAAGACTTTAGTTACATTATAAATCATTTGTTGATGGTACCATACTCATTTTAGGAATTGTGATGTGTTCTAAGGTGATTTTACCATGTGAAAAAGCCTTCTGCTGTGATATCATGAATCATGTTTTAGAGAAAACTATTTTCTCATGCTTTTCCCACAGAGGTTTGGAAGGTGATCTATAAGCTAAACTGAGAGCATATTTTCTGTAGATTCACATTATCTTTCTCAGTCATGTGAGAATGAAGTCTGAAATTCTCAGTAAAACATGTACATCCAACAAGGGCAGAGACTGTCAGTTGATTCCTTTGTGTTCTACTGCAGCTTCCCAGAGTATTCTAAAGAACAACTAGAGCGCTAACAGTCCTACTTATGACAAACGTATTGCACACCTGAAGCCATCTTGATTGGAATAAAGTGGTAACTCTTAAAACATTTAATTTAAAAAGGAACAAAATGAGGGTGTTCATTTTGCCATAGAAAGTATGATTAGTGCTGCAGAAAGAAAAATTAGGGCACATTTTGAGTGACTTCTCAAATCCTCTTCTATTTCATAAAAACATTCTGACATGCAGACTGAAACATGCACTTTCAATACCAGCAGCAGACTTCCCTGGTGAACAATAGCTTTACTACAGTGATCTAATAAGCAACTAGAGTGCTAACATTCTGAATTCATGGCAAATGTGTGACACATCTGAATGCCTTCTTGATGGAATCAAAGTAAAAAAACTGAAAGTATTTCCTACTGAGGAGACTGCAGGAAATGAGGAAATTAGGAAACTTCATAACAAATAAATCTCCCAAGATGGCCACCAGAGACAAAAGAGCCCAAATGTAGCCCAAATATCACCAAGATGTAGCCCAAGTATATCCCAATGAGAGAATGTCCCAGAGTGTTCTTAAGAACAACTTGAGCGCTTACTGTCTTACTTATGACAAAAGTATAGCACACCTGAAGCCATCTTGATTGGAATAAACTGGTAACACTTAAAACATTTAATTTAAAAAGGAACACAATGAGGGTGTTCATTTTGCCATATAAATTATGATTAGTGCTGAAGAAAGAAAAATTAGGGCACATTTTGAGTGACTTCTCAAATCCTCTTCTATTTCATTAAAAAATTCTGATATGCAGACTGAAACATGCACTTTTAATACCAGCAGCAGACTTCCGTGGTGAGCAGTAGCTTTACTACAGTGATCTAATGAGCAACTAGAGTGCTAACATTCTGAATTCATGGCAAATGTGTGACACATCTGAATGCCTTCTTGATGGAATCAAAGTAAAAGACTGAAAGTATTTCCTACTGAGGAGACTGTAGTAAATGAAGAAATTAGGAAACTTCAAAACACATAAGTCTCCCAAAATGGCCACCAGAGACAAAAGAGCCCAAATGTAGCACAAATATCACCCAGTTGTAGCCCAAGTATAGCCCAATGACAGAATGTCCAAGAGTGTTCTAACGAACAACTAGAGCGCTAACAGTCTTACTTATGACAAAAGTATGGCACACCTGAAGCCATCTTGATTGGAATAAAGTGGTAACACTTAAAACATTTAATTTACAAAGGAACAAAATGAGGGGGTTCATTTTGCCATAGCAATTATGATTAGTGCTGCAGAAAGAAAAATTAGGGCACTTTTTGAGTGACTTCTCAAATCCTCTTCTATTTCATTAAAAAATTCTGATATGCAGACTGAAACATGCACTTTTAATACCAGCAGCAGACTTCCGTGAAAGCATTTCCTACTGAGGAGACTGAGGTAAATGAGGAAATTAGAAAACTTCATAACAAATAAATCTCCCAAGATGGCCACCAGCGACAAAAGAGCCCAAATGCAGCACAAATATCACCCAGATGTAGCCCACATGTAGCCCAATGACAGAAATGGGCAAAACACTTATTTTTTGTGTATTTGCAGTTTTATATAGTGCAGACTTGTCAGGTATTGGAGTGCTTTACATGAGCATTGGTTACATCACACAAGATCAAATTCATTTTGGTTGTAGACATGGGGAGATTAAGGGGCATATCAGCAACAACCGGCGATAATTATCGCTAAGCGCACTTAGCGCTAGGATAATTATCGCCGGCTAGCGTGGATTTTTATCGCTGAGATAGCGTGCTATTAGCAACGCTTATCTCATAAGCGATAAAAATCCTCACGCTAACTGCCTAACGTGAAATTATCGCTGGAAACCCAGCGATAATCTGACGCAATGTAGCGTTAGCTTGATGATATGGACTCACAAACTTAGCCATGATATCCACCTTCCATAGGATATTATGGCTAAGTCAGTCCTGAAGCAGGCGTAAGGAAAGTAGCGATAACAGGGGTTATCGCTACTTTTCTTGCCGCTATGCTTCATAGCGTGGGGCTTGATGATAGGAGAAATGTCGCTTAGCGACATTTCTTCTGTCATGTCAGGTCAGGGACGCCCACTTTGCAACTCATTAGAGATGCAAAGCTGGGCGTTAGGAATTCCTACGCTAACGCAAGTTTTCACGCGTTAGCGTGAGCTTGCTAATTAGGCGATAAAATTATTGCCGCTTTTCGGACGAAAACGGCCACAAAAGCGGCGATAATTCTATCGCCTCGCCTTGCTGATATACCCCCGAGTGATTTGACCAGAATCACAGAATGTTCAGCTGAAGCAGAAACTCCAACCTGGTTCTCCAGTTGTAAAGTCTGATGCTCTGGAAGTAACACCACATCCTCTCCCCTAAGTGCAACATTTAATCAAGTGGTCAACTGGATAAAAACATAAAGATTACAAATAATTTAAAAGTTCTTTGTCGCTATTTGAAGACTCAGAAAATATGTCCTCATTTTAGTTTTTTAGAGCACTAACCATAATTGTGATGCAAATAAGACCCTCTCAGATATGTAATTTCTAAAGGAAATGCTCTAGGTATTACAGTTTTGTTTACATCAAGATGACATCAGGCGTTCCACACTTTTGTAATAAATATAGAATGTTAGCAATCTAGTTGTTCATTGGGATACTGTTGAGAGGCAGAGGCCAGGACCACGGACTCTGAAAATTGAAGGCAGGTAGGAGAGTGCAGAGGCAACAATTTGACCACACTGGGCAGTCAGGAAGGGCAGTGGCAGCACAACAGACTATGGAGGGCAGTGGAAAGGGGGGCAGGGGCAACAAACCAACAATACAGGACTGGCAAGAGAGGCTGTGGCAATATAATAGACCATTGTGGGCAGAAGGAAGAGGCAGTGGTAGTACAACCATACATGCCAACAGACCCGTTTCAGCTAGGAAACGTCCAATGTTTTTAAGCTTAAATGGGTTTTATTTGATATGTCTCCTGTCTACAATCTCCTCTTTTTCAATGTAACTCAAAGGGGAAAATCAATACCCCAGTTTTTTTTCAAAATCTCCCTCTTACCAAGTTCAAAATGTTCGCAAGTTTGGTACATTGGATCATGGTAGGCAGGAGGAATTGGGGTAGGGACATGGACTCGGATAACAGAGGACAGGCGGGACATGGAGAGGTGCACCAAACTGACCCTACAGGGCAGGCATCAGGGTTTGCAGCAGCACAATACACCACACAGGGCATGCGGGACGGGAGTGCAGCACAACAATCCATAGAAAGCAATAGGGAGGGGACAGGACCATGCACATGGACAACAGAGAACAGAGGGGAAAGAGGCAATGGTAGCTAGCTGACCATAATGGACAGACAGGAGAGAAAGCTGCAGCATAACAGACCATAAAGGGCAGGAGGGACGGATCAGGGGCATTACAATGGAACAGACAAGCCAGGAGGGAGGGAATAGGGGTCTGCACATGGAAACAGAGGGCTGGGGGCAAGGGGGCAGGGCAAGAGCAGCAAGATGACCATGGAGGTCAGGCAGGATGGGCACTAGAAACAAGACACACCATGGAGAGCAACAGTGACACTATGATGGCATACACACAGATCATGGAGGGAAGGTGGGAGGGGGTCAGGGGCAACTAGCTGACCACACAGGGAAGGTGGGAGGGGCCATGGCAGCACAGAAGACCATGCATGGCAAGCGGGAGGGTTAGTGGCATCACAATGGCTATGATGGGCAAGAAGGAGGGTGCAGGGGCATGCACAAAGGACCATGGTGGATAGAAGGGAGGGTCAGGACCTGGGCACAGACAAGAGAGTTCAGGGGAAGGGTCCTCACAACAGACCATGCGGGGCAGGCAGAAGGAGCAGTTGCAGCACAGCAGACCAGAGGGCAGAAGGGTGTGGCAGTAAAATGGACCATGGAGGACAGGAGGAAGGGGATAGGGGCATGGCATGTGGACAGGCAGGGTGGAGGTGGCAGGGACAGGTTACAGTAATCTGACAATGCTAGGCAGGTGGGAGGGGAGGGGCAGCTCAAAGGAACACTCAGAGTAGATAGGAGTGGCAGGTCCATGGAACATGGTGGGCAAAAAGGATGGAGCAGGGGCATGCACAAAGACATCGGAGAGCAGGGGGAAGGAGAATAGGGGCAGCAAGCTAAGCACAGAGGCTAAGGAGGAGGTCAATGATGGGTCATAGAATTGGGCAATGGAGGGCAGGAGGAGTGGACTGGTACATCATGCTAAATGGAGGGCAGTGGCAGCACATCAGACCATGCATGGCAGGAGGGAGGAGGCTAGTACATGGATTCAGACAACAGAGGTAGGGAGGAGGTGGATGGGGCAGCAAGCTAACTGTTCAGAGAAGGTGGGTATTTGGAACTTTATTGTTTTTTAAATGTGTGTCTGAGCGAACTACTTAAAATATGAACAAGTATGCAGCATAATCTCACTTTTATTCAGGAAGAAGAGGACGTTTGTGACTGTGACTCCGGGCTCACTTGGCAGAAACACCCCCTGACCCTCCACCCCCCATCGCAAAATGTAATGCCCGTGAAAAGGGTAGGTGGACGCAGTGGTATATAGAACATAGTCCTGAGAGCACGATTGAAAAAGAAAACTAGATATAGTATATGGTATAAACTATGCACCAAAAAATGTGATATAAGATGAACCGGGGCGTGAAATATAATATGCAATACATTGTGTGCAATGACAGATTCATTGGAGAGCGTGAGATAGCACAGGCACTGGCACGTGCTATGAGATATGCGCCTTGGAGTGTAACATGCACAGGGCAGTGTTGTGTAACCTAACTAGTCTCTAAAGTTGTAATATAAAATATGTGCTGGGAGTGTAACCTTGCATATGAACTGTGACAAAGATATGGATCCCAGATTGTAATATGTATGGCATAGCGCTGTGCGTTATAACATAGGCATCGAGGAAGGCACGTTAGATGGGGCAATATAACCCATGCGAAGGCAAGTGTGGCATGACATATTCACTGGGTGGTGTTACAGTGCACATGGGCTAGAGAGTGTCATAGCATACGCACTAGCTGGTGGAATACAACACAGAGGTGTGTGGCACTCGGCGGGCACTGGTGGGTGTAACACAGCATTGGGCTCAGCCAGGAGCATGCTGTGACTCTCACGTGAGGTTCGTCTCCTTTCCAGAGAGTAAAATAAAAAGTATTACACATCCGACGGTGGATGTGTGTTTTATTAACCGTGAGGGGGTTTTCTTGCATAGTTTGGTCGAATTTTTGTCGAATCCCCTTTGAATGGCTTGGTGTGCGTGTGCATTAAATGTGCCCGTCAATAGCTACCCATGTTTGAATAAATAAACGACAAGGGTATCTACTTGGAGAGTACCCACCGGCGGGGGCGCCGGGATTAGGCACGGTAGGGCGTCAGACACGTCAGAGCATCACTAGCGGTGTAAATACATTCCACGTGGATTCATTGTATGCATAGTCGCCTTTTAATGAATATCACGCTAAATCGTCATGGTGATAGGTACATACGGTTTGTTCAGCATGTCCTAGGTGTTTCTATAAATATATATTTTTAAAAAATAATAAAAAACAAAGGCCCGCCCCGGGGGATGGGGTCCCTGGGGTCATAAGTGGCCTGAGTATGGGGGCAACGCAGCCCCCCTCCTAAAGATTTTTTTTTTAAAAGGCCATGACCCAGGGGCTGGGGTCCCCGGGGCCGATTAAGGCCTTGGGAGGGGGGCCACGTGGCCGCCTTCCAAATTTATTTTTTTCAACAAAAAGAAATAGGGTGCAGGCCCTGGGGGATGGGGTCCCCAGGGCCAATACATTAGACAAAGAAGGGGGGCCACACAGCCCTCCTTCTTAAAAAAATTAAATAAATAAAAGACCGGTATCACGCAGGAGGCCACGCCCCCCTCCTTGCAGCACTCTGCAAACGCGCCCCCTGGCCAGCTGTAAGTTGGGGAATTAATTCCCTTTCAATACTGAGGGTCCCTGAGGGCCAACTAGTCGAACAGGTATCTCCAGTATGAGCCAGGGAGCTGTGTTGCAGGCATGTGTTCTGAGACCACCCCCCTTTTTACACCTCTATGCAACGCAGCTCTGTGGCGCTTACTGGAGGTACCTAGTGGGCTAGTTTGACCCTAGGGACCCTTAGGATTCAAGGGGACTTAATCTCTCAACTTAGAACGGCCACAGGGCGCGTTTACACAGTGGTGAAGGGAGGGGACGGGGCCTGAGGTGACGTGTGCAAACACGCCCTGTGGCGCGTTTTAAGTTGGGGAAAAAATTCCCTTTCAATCCTGAGGGACCCTGGGGGCCAACTAGCCCACCAGGTGCTTCCAGTAAGCGCCACTGCTCTGCGTTGCAGAGAGGTGGTCTAGGCCGTGCCCCTTTTTACATCCCTCTGCAACGCAGCTCTGTGGCGCTTCCTGGAGGTACCTAGTGGTCTAGTTGGACCCTAGGGACCCTCAGGATTCAAGGGGACTTAATCTCCCAACTTAAAACGGCCACAGGGCGTGTTTACAGAGTGGGGAAGGGAGGGGAAGGGGCCTGAGGTGACGTGTGCAAACACGCCCTGTGGCGCGTTTTACGAGGTAGTTTTAATCCCCTGCCCTATTATATACTAGGGGCTTACAGAGGAGATCATGCTAATCACAGGGGGACCGCAACGCATAGTGTTCCCTAGTGTATGCAGGTGTTTTCACTGTATTCTGAGTGTCTTTTAACATAGCACTGGCTCTAGGACTGGTTAGTCAGATTCAGTTACCACCAGTATCCGTCTGAAAAAATTGAGGGTACAGGATGATTTTGCAACAACACTTCTTTCTGCACTTCTTTTTGTTCTTTCTGCACGTTATCCTTCTTCCTGCACTTTTCTTCGTCTTTGAGGACTTCTGTTGCTTCTTTCTGCATTTCTTTTTTTTCTTTCTGTGCGTTTTTTCTTCTTTCTTCGCATGTCCTATCTCTGTAGGCATAGTTAGAAATTAGCATTTAAAAAAACTTTGAAATTCACGGAAAAAACCATAGGTTTCAGGCACGTTATAGTTAGGAATTAGCATTTAAAAAACCTTAAAAATTCACTGAAAAAACCATAGGTTTCAGGGGTGTTATAGTTAGCTGGACTTTCGTACAAAACCATTGAAATTCCCCCGTTATAGTTAGTTCAGCTAACTATAACTCGCGCGCCCGCAATGCACTGTTGATGACGTCACATATTACATCACTCATGACATGGTCAGTGACATCACTCATGACATCACTGATGAAATCTCAAATGAAATCATTGATGACATCATCCTTGTGATACAGTGGCAGACCTCCTCTCCTCCTAATAAAACCTTTGATACACACATTCAAAAATAGAAACTAAATCTTTCAAAACAATGGACATACCAATACCAGGTACAACAACCTATTCAGTAATTCTAAGATCCACATACACATCCACTCATTCACCAACAGTCCTATACAGTCACTCATACATGTACTCACTCATCATATGTACTCATACACCTATACATCCTGTTCCACGACGCCACTCATCCATAGAGTTACTCACACACATAGTCACTCATGCTAATAAAGAATCAAACATCCATTTACTTGCATTTACAGTTATACACACACCACCACACTTACTTCTACAGAAACTCACACATACTTAGTCTTTTAAACAATCACTTATAGAAACACATAGTTATTCATACAGGAACTCTTCCAATCTCTCACTCTCAAATATACTCACTTATATGCACCAATAGTCACATATACTAGTTTAAAACATATGTAGTTACTCATAAAGACACTATTGAGACAGTTATTCACTCACTAACACACCCATGCACACACTCATCCACCCATACAGTCCTGCACACATGCTGTCTTCAACACATACAAACAGTGAGTCACTCATTCATGCACCTATGCACTACGTAATACCCCCCACCTAACCATACAGACACTCAGACACTCATACTGATACTCAAAAAACCAACTAATAACCTATATAGACACTCATGTAGCTACTCACCAACCCATGCAGCCACTTATACACAAAGTGAGAGACTGATACAGATATTTACATATTTAAACATTACTCACCAAGCCATGTATTCACTAAGATACACTTAATCAGTCAGATATACAATCAATTTTTCAAAAACAAATCATCCATTTAGACACTTATATACCCATTTATTCTTCCATCGACCTTGAAATATACATATATAAAACATATGTAATTTTCAGAAAAACACACATTCACTGGATGATGTCATCAGTGATGTCATCAGTGATGTCATTTGAGATGTCATCAGTTATGTCATGAGTGATGTCACTGACCATGTCATGAGTGATGTAATATGTGATGTCATCAGCAGTGCATTGCGGGCGCGCGAGTTATAGTTAGCTGAACTAACTATAACGGGGGAATTTCAATGGTTTTGTATGAAAGTCCAGCTAACTATAACGCCCCTGAAACCTATGGTTTTTTCAGTGAATATATATATAAATATATATATACATGAGTGGAAGAGGCAGGCGACCGCAATTGTACAGCTGGGAAAAGAGGTGTATCAACACGAGGGGAAGGGGCAGCACACGGCAAGCTCCGTCCAGGGTATCCATAAATTGCAATGAACAATAACCGCTTTAAACAAACGCTATGGCAGCCGACGCGCTTAGAGATCTGGAGGCGGCGGCGGCGAAAATTTTGATGATGCACGACTACCCAAAACAAACTCAGTCTCCCACAATGCAGCCGCAGGCAAAAGTAACGTCAGCCTGAGGGACAAAGTAAAGCATTTGGAAAAACTAATGAAAACAGAGCAAAGCAAATGGTGGGAAGCTAAATCCCTTCAACGATATTTAGACGTGGGGAGGGTCCCACGGGGATTACGAATTTTAATAGCCCCCAGCTATGAGAATCCTGACCAAGAGATGATGAAAGAATGGGCGGAGATGAATATAGAATCATCCAAGACATTAGTCACCATTCTGGTCATGTATGCCGAAAAAGATCGCATTAAATAACAGGAACAAATAGAATTAATCAATGATGAACTGAACGAGTTGGGGTAAAATGAAGAACTGGTTAAATTAAGGGAGGAAAGGATCAAGAGACTCCGTAAGTAAAAAAGTATGATTCGTTAAAAATATCCAAATACAGTGGAGTACAAGCTGTGAAATCAAACTCCGCAAACGGGAGGACAAGACCAATGACTGCATTAAATTTGGATCTCTGAGTTCTGCAATCGAGAGCGAGACCGAATCAGATCCCCGAGACCATCAGGCTAAACATATACCATCCAAATTATCGCTTGCTGATGAGGTGGATTTTTTAAGTCTAGAGCACAGGCAAACATTGGGCCCAAGAAGTCAAACAAACAAACAAGGAAAAACAGATCCAGCAAACGACACGAGAGGCGAAAAGCAAAGTAACGAAGAGCCTAAAAGGCAAGCACTGCGGAAATAGAAACGCAGGTAATCTGCGAACAAACCGGTAGTCAAACTATAATAAACCTTGCTAAAGTGGATTTAAATAAGGCAGAGGAGCAACTATTATCTCTCGGATTATCATACTGTCCAGAGAGCACATTTAATTATGCATCCACAAGAAAGGACATTTTTAAGAGTTACACGGATTAAAGTTGAAAAAATATTATCTGCTACAAAATAAATCACTGGACAGGACATCAATCAGTCAATTTGATCAACCCTCACGTATATCCCCTCCGCTCAACCTCACGGCATCGGACATGTCAATCCTACGGGATATGCAGGACTTCTTAAATGAGAACATCACTTCTCTCAAGACAACAAGGAAATTAAACTTACCAATAGAAGGACTGATCGAAACACTGAAATTACACCTTTTAAACCCCGCTCCACCTATAACCCCATTACACCGAGGGATGCCATCGATATTTTCCATGAGTAAACAGTGACTGGTATTAAACAACTAAACCATAGAGTACAAAGAACCACAACACACAAGACCAACAAACAAGAACTCCAGTACCTTCTTTTAATGACTAAATTAAGGACTGACACAGAAATTGTCACACGCAACTCAGATAAAGGGGGTAATTTGGTATTATGGAGATAAGCTGGCTCTGTAGAAGAAGCAATGAGCCAGCTAGCAGACAGAGAATGTTACCGCAAGAGCGATCCAGTGTCTCTAAAAACCAGGTACAACAACTACCACATGAAATTAGTGGCATGGTAAAATGCAGGGATGCTGACCCCACAAGAATACAAATTCTTAAGAAATGACAACCCGGTAACACCAATCCTCTACTTTATACAAAAAATACACAAAACCCTCTGAAACCCCCAGGACAACCAATAAAATCGTCCCGCAACAGTCTACTGGAGAAATCATCCCAGTATGTGGACTATTTCCGGCAGGAACATGTGCAGCAGCTCCCTTCTTACATCAGGGACACTGGGGATTTCTTGTAAAAAATACTTTGAGTGGCAGGACAACTACATACTAATTACCTTAGACGTAACTTCACTTTATACGTCTATCAATCATCAAGATGGTCTGAGGGCATTGCAATTCTTCCTGGAAAGGAGACCACCTCAGTGTGCACAACACAGTAAAATGTTAGTTAATATTGCTGAGTTTTGTCTATATAATAACATCTTTATGTTTCAAAACACACTCTATCAACAACAATGAGGCATAGCAATGGGGGCCAGCCTCTCCCCTAGCTATGACTGTTTGCACATGGGATGGTGGGAAGAGCTGGTCATACACAAGGAACATAAGGCATATTGTGTAAACAACATTCTTTGGCTGAAGTTTATAGATGTCCTTTTTGTAATCTGGCAGGGGACCCTGTCAGAAGCTGAAACATTTATTGAACGTCTTAAAATCAACAGTTTAAACCTACAATTTACGGCCACTATGAGTTCCAACACAGTTAATTTTCTAGACGTCCAGATCTATAGTAGAGAGGGCTACTAAATGTGTCAATGATGCCATTAAAGAAAAGCAATATGATAGCAAGAGAAATCGTACTCAACAAGTCCCCTAAACTTGATAAAACAGCATTCAAGTTAAAAAAGAGACAGGAGGAAGGAGGGGAAGCCTTTAGAGTCATCTTAGGGTATAACAAGCAGGAAAAGGCTATCAAAAACATCATCAGAAAAAAATTGGTCGCTGGTCCTCAGTGACCCAGTTATTGGCCATCTGATACCAAAAAGAGTGGCCATAACATACAGCAAAGCACCCACTATGAAGGACACTTTGGTCCAAAATGATCCTGGCGGCCAAACTAGAAGTATGTGGCTATCCCAGAGAAAAGGTGTTAGAATCTGGGTTCTCTGGTTGGCACAGGTAGGCACTTATGACAAGCAGGGAACCTTTCCTCTAGTCAGGGTAAGGGGTTACACTCCTAAAATAACCCCTGCTCACCCTCTAGGTAGCTTGGCGCGAGCAGACAAGGCTCATCTCAGAGCGTTATAGGTTAAGCATTTGTGAACACATACGGTAACCAAGTGACAACACTACAAATGGACACCACACAGGTTTTTATATTAAAAATAAGGATTCTTTATATAGTGTTACCACAAGACAATTAAACGACAAAAATACACAATACTGTTACTTTAGATGGTAGAAGTTTGCTTAGTTCTCTTAAGTTCTTAAATGCAACACTTTAAGTCAATGTACCTTTTAGATGCGACACACAGGGCAACGAAAGTGTTGCAACGTTGTTGATGCGATGAAGTTTTTGGTGCAAAGAAATAAAGACGTGAAGATCTTCCAGATGCGTTACGCTTCTCCGATGTTGCGAGAAGACTCGACTCGATGCGTCAGCTACAGCGGCGTCACCCTTTATGCGATGCGACGACAGCGGCCTTGGCAGCGGCACTCTTCTCTGACGTTTGCGAGACGCTTCCGCTCGATGCGATGTTGCAGCGGCGACACCCCTTTACGCGATGCGACGACAGCAGCTCCGACGGCGGCACGCTTCTCCGTGGATGCGAGGCGCTTTTCTTGATGCGGTGCAATGCGACAGCTACGATGGCTGCGATGGCGACGCGCTTCTTCGGCGTTGCGAGACACTTCCTGTGCGATGCGAGACGCTTCCGCTCGATGCGATGCTGCAGCGGCGACACCCTTTACGTGATGCGACGACAGCAGCTCCGACAGCGGCACGCCTCTCCTTCTTGAGTCGCGCTTCCAGCTCCTTGCGACACACAGTCCCTCAGAAGGCCCAACAACAGCAGCAGGCACTTCCAAAGAACTTTGAGGAGCTGGGGGGTGAAGTCTGTTGTTCCTGAGACTTCAGCAGGAGGCAAGCTCTATTCCAAGCCCTTGGAGATCTTTTTAAGCTCAAGTTGAAATAAAGTCTTTGTAGTCTTTCTCTCCTTTCAGCAGCAAGGAAACCACTGCAGGCCAATCCCCCAGGTCAGGGACAGTACTCCTCCTTACAGCTTTCCCGGTTCCTTCTCCTCAGGCAGAGGTTCTTCTTGTCAAGCAGGATCTGATTTCTTGGGAGCAGGGTCCCAATACTTATACCCCTCATTCCTTTGTTCCTCTGGGGTAGGGGGGCCTTTGCCCAGTCCAAACCAGTTCCTGAGCACTTTGTTGACATGACTCTGACTTTCTATTCAGGGTGCAGAGCAGAGACATCAGCTGCTCCACAGGAGGTGGAGCCAGCATTGTGGTGGCAGAGCACAGCCCTATTCAGAGTCCAGGTGCACTCCTCCCACCCATCTGGATGTCAATCTCTCTATTCACCACCAGGCTACCTAGCCCTGCCCCTCTGGGTTTTCCCAGCCCTGTCACTCACACAAACCAGACAGGCAGATACACATCATAGCAGAGGCGGGCTGAAATGGTTAGGCAAGCAAAGACCATCTTTCTTAAAGTGTTATTTGCAAACACAGAATATTAAAATAAACTTTACTAAAAGATGTATTTTATTATTCTGAGTTCAGGCATACTAAACTCGATTTTCTACCATGTTCCCTGGGTCTGTTCACTATTAAGACATGCCACACACATCAGGGCTTGTCCTACATTATGCTTACAATGCACCCTGCCCTTGGGCCTACCATAGGGGTGACTAATATGAAGTTAAGGGAAGGTTTAGGGACTGGGAAGTGGGTGCACTTGCCCAGTCAGCATGACAGTACCAGACTGCACGCAGGTTCTGCAATGGCAGACCTTAGACACATCTTACTAGGCCGCTTCTGTGGGTGGCACAACCAGTGCTGCAAGCCCACCAGCAGCATTTGTATTTACAAGCCCTGGGCACTCCTGGTGCACTTTACTGGGGTCTGACAGTAAACCAAATAAGCCAATCATGGAATCCAACCAACACATACATTTTAAATAGGGAGCACTTGCACTGTGGCACTGGTTGGCAGTGGCACAGTGCTCTGAGCAGCTAACACCAGCAAAACACATGAGGCACAGCGACAAAAAGTGGAAGGGAGACTCACGCCAAGGTGCCAGGTCTAACAAAAGGATTCTATAGATGCAAACTATGCAATGCATGCCAATTTGATGTCAACAAGACACCTTATATGAAACCGTTTGGAGACCAGGAACGACTGATCAACAAAGCCCTAACATGGAAGTCAGATTATGTTGTCTATGTGCTGGAGTACCCTTGTGGCCTACGATATGTAGGAAGTACTATACTTCAGGGGCACAAAAGGGTACTCCAGCACATTAGGGTCATTAAGAACCAAGACCAATCCTACCCTGTGGCGCAGCATTTTGGTGAAGCTCACAACGCAGATCCAAAAGATTTGAAATATTTTCTAATCGATGCCATTCCGCCCCAAAAAAAGAGGAGGAGACAGGGAGAAGGCCCTTAGGAGACTAGAGACACGTTACATCCTTGATTTAGATTTATCATTAGATGTAATAACTCATTTTATTCACATTACGTGTAGTCACGAACCCCTGGTTCATTTGTTTCCTTTTTTGTCCTTTCACAGGAGGAAAGGAAGGGACCCACCTTACATCGACGGACACTTCACTGGTTCCCTACCTTTTTCTTCCCCGGGCTCGGGTTTGCACTTTGGACAAGATAAGGAATATTTTATTCACTTTGAATATACCATTCAGAAACTTTAGTGTTGTCACTCATATGTGGTCTATATGTTGGTTAATTTGGACTGCTCTTGGGCATAACTTGCCACTTGGCGAATGAAATTGTGTATGGCTTTTGTTTTCCATGTTACTCGGCCATCTGGCGACCATGACATGGTTCTTTTTGCAAACACCAATTTTGTCAACATCATAATACATAGCTAATCGGCGTTCACGATCACAGCCATCTGGTGGCGAAACATCCCCCTAGCAAGCTTCACTGTTTTATAATTTCCACTAATGCCAAGCAGTTCCTACTAAGGTCTACATTAGCTGAGACAGCACAAAACAACAAGGAATTGCAATTGCTTGATATATAACTGTCTTGCTATTTACATAGATTTTACATGAAGTATGGTTTTCCATTTGATTTAAATGGCTACTATTGCATGGTCGTATCATTTCTGACTATGTTTGATTTCTTTAAATGATAATCATAAAACTCGTACCATCACAGCGTTTTTTAATGTGTTTCCTCACTAGAAGTATGCATTTCTGCGGTATTACACATTACAAGATGGCCACCACTGCACTTGCTTGACAAACAAAAATAGTCTTGCTTTTTGCTTTTTACACCAACTGTACTTTAACTGTGGCTTTGCATTTGACCCGAAGCACTGCCCCTGTATGGTCCCATTATTTCTGGCAATGTTTGTTTTTATTCATGATCAAACAATTAGGGCTATTACAGTGTTTGCTAAATGCGTTTCCTTACTTGAAGTATGCAATTCTGTAGCTATTACACATTAGAATATGGCCGCCGCTGTAACACCATTTCAGAACAATTATGAGTAACAGTCCTTTTTTCATGTCACTTATCTATGTAATGCACTTTTGTTCAATTGCTCAGCATGTGAATTTACTGCAGAAACGCGTTCCAACTGAGGAATTAAGGTATTTTGCACAAGCAGAGGATCGTTTGAGTGTGCGCTCTATTGAACTTTGTTTTGGATATATATATATTTATGAAGTATTTTGCTCGCACCACCACTCTGGCAAGGAAGCCTGCACTCCAGGGTAAATCCTTTGTTGCTTATTTCAACTGACGTGTTTCGACCACACTGGTGTTTGTTAAAGCATCAAAAACAGTGTAACATTGTGCTCTATTTACTCTAGAAAAACACAGTTACCATTGTGCATAAACATAGGAGAAAGACTTCCAAAATACAATGCCTGCATGTATTTCAGTCCAGAAAACAACCATAACACACAAAACAATTTTGTGCAAAAATAATAAAACAAAATGTAAATTAAAATTAAATTGCATCAGGAAATAAATATATGAAAATCGTAGTGCAACCTGAGAAAGGCCCATATTGGTACTAAACAAACAAGTCAAGTGACTGATAAAAGCTTAGTCCAAAGTTGGCTGCTCCAAATGCCTTTTTAAACTTCCAGTAGACATAGAATTCATCCAGGTCAAGTGACCGAAAAATACATGTCTATCAGTGGCGTAGCTAGGGGGGACCCGTGGCGGCGGCCTTTATAATTTATTTGGACACTTGCTGACACTACTGTCAGTCACTACAGTAGTGTCCGTGTCCCCAAATAAATTATGAAGGCCACCGCCATGGGCCGCAAGTGCCTCGCGGCCCCCTTGTGGACAGCAAGTGCACCTGCTTGTTAAGCGACGTACCCCGTTTGTGGTTCCCGTCCCGGGGCCGTCAAGCTTGTAGTGCGCGAAAGCGCTACCAATGACGGCCCTTGGCATGTTTGGCCAGCCCTCACGCTCATTTCTCACTCCTTACTGCTGCCAAACCCAATTCCTAAAGCAACAGGTGTGAAGCAAAGCATTCAAAACTGCTAGCCCACACAATTCTTCAGGGCATGCCTTAAAGTCAACCATTCTATCCGGGATACAAGAAAAAGAGGGTCTATACTTACAGACAAAAAAAGTCACGCAGTGGCTGAAATATTCTTTTCAAGTACTTAAAATGTTATTTAGCGCGGCTGGAGAACTATTGTTGCAGCTGAAAACATTAAACATTCACAACAGGAGAGTCCATATTGGAACTCTAGGTGGCGCTTCATTCAACGGAAACGGAGCGCAGAACATTCACATTTTCACACTTCTAAATTATTAGGGCTGCAGAATGCTAAATATAAATGTGATCCCAGCACCTCCAAAACGAATGAGCAAGAATATGCAGACTCCACTAATGTGCCATTTTTTTAAACTTACATATATTTCTTTTCGATGCACAATAAATAACTCTGCCACGCGTGTGTGGATATATCAGGCTTCTAAGTAACTAAGAATTGTGGCATTTACTTCATGACTTATTTTTCTAATAATTATATCCTTTAAAAAATAAATAAACTTCATTTATGCTATTATATGCTGCCATCACTTCACTATCCAGAGCAGATGGTTCATTGCCCAACATACTATTATTATACACGATTTATAAAGCGCATGGCTGCCTAAAGTAGGTTTTGTGTGCAGGCTCATCACAGTAACGTATCATATCAAATTTGCGATCCTCAGATTTAGAACAGTCAAGTTTTTAACAATTTACGGAAGGCTGAGAAGGAATGACAGGCTCAAACCTCGACCTCCTTGGCGGGATTTCCTCACTTGGTAATCACGGCTAACTTGAGATTGCTTGAGCTCAGAGGGTGCTTGGGTGAGTACGAAGACACCTACGAACTCAGATATAAAGGCCCAGAGTTGGATAGGCATATATGCATGTAGCATAAAGCTTTAAATTGTACGCAGGGTACAATTGTCAGCCAGTGGTGGTCATGCAGCAGGCTGGCTGTGGAAGTAAATTTAAGGGGGTGAAGTAGGGAGACGTGAGGCGGTGTTTTGCACTATAGACCAATGTAAAACTAGAATTCCAATGATACATGTGAGAAGTATTTGTGCCTGAAATTTGACAGTGAGGTGAGTTTCAAAATTCAAGTCCGAGACTTAAGCTCACACAATCACAGGGCTGCGGATGCCATGGGCGACAATCTGAGGCATAGCCCCGGGCACCACAAGCTCTAGCTACGCCTCTGATGTCTATTGAGCACGCCAAGAAAAAACATAATAAAAATCAAACGACCTAATGTCAACTGCTCTATAGGTACTCACTTTTAACTGAAACACACAAGATTTATCATCAAGTGCATACCATGGGCTGTTAAACAGGGAAACTGACGAAATTTGAAGTACTCAACACTGAATAGGTTGTACTCCAAAGGAAACACCAAAACAATCATAGCCAAATATCTTTTCCCTCACAGATAATCAAAGGAATTCTGTGTAATTGAAATAAAGGAACTGGACAAGATGGAAGGGAAGAGAGAGAATCTTTTGCTGTAGACTAAGGAGGGAAGAAGCGTGGGGGTATATATATTTATTTTTCAAGCAAAAAAGATGCTGCTGTACTCCATTTCCTCATAGATTGCATGATTTTATTATAATATTTAGCAAACACCAATGTGTTTCGACTCTGAACAAGTCTTGCTCACAACCTTTTTTTTTTTTACATAAACTTGGTGTTCCCTTATGTCTGGACAAAGCTAAACTGCGTTGGCAGCATCTTTTTTGCTTGAATATTGTAAGGGAGTATCGGGTGCTCTCACCATCAATTGAGTGCACCGTGACCAGCATGACTGCATTGCGTGATATATATATCACACAACTAATATACTTCCAAATATTACCCAGTGGTGGTTGCCACTGGGTAGTTATAGTTAGGACTACTTTGTCATAAGGAAAGCATCTTTTGGTTTGCTTATAATTGTGGTACCATTTAACACATCTTCACAAAATTGCCCAGAACTAATGCTCTTCCACCTCAGCTCTTTCCTGGAATGTTTTGAGGTGATACATCAAGTGGGGGCCAAGAAAAAAAATCTTTTTCCTAATCATTTGTCCATAAGAAAGATTAGACTCTGCCACTGCCAAAGCGGGTGAAAGGATTTACACCAAATTAGAAAACTAGATCTTGGTTCACAAAGTTTGCTTTTGTGATTTGGTGTAAATCCGTTTTAGAGAAATTAAGGTTAAACAATAATCATGCAGAGTAGGAGCCACACATTCAACATATAAAGTTTTGATCTGCTTGCCTGACACCACATAAACAAAGATAGGGTAGTAGCCATTTCAGGACTCTGGGACTCAGACCCCTGTCAAGAGAAAAAGGAAAAAACATACGGGCGGGCAAGACAGGGATACCCTGCCCCCTGAGGCCAAAAAACAGATATATGTGTAAAATGTTGCCACAAATTCATGGAAATTCCTCCTTGCAAACTACTGCGACATCTAGCAATGTCGATCTTTTTCTCCCTCAAACAAAGGTGAGGTTCCACCACCATTTTGCATGTGTGTCTGTTTTAGATGCAGGGTGGCTTGCCATCCACATACATGACATGGACAGCCCACAGCCACCATATAGGATCAGGTTTATCAACAATGTGCCGGTTCAAAGTGATGCAAAGTAGCAAAAAAGTGTTGATTTGTTATTTACTTTTGCAGTCCATTTCCTCTGATTATATCTGTACTCTGAGAACCTCTATCTTTAGCTGTCACTTTTTGTCTGTGGCCACTTGATCACCCTTCTCTTTTGCTAGCTCCACCAAACTCCCTTTCCTGACCCAGTTAGCTCTCCCTATTGTCTTAACTCTCTTTCCCCCCGTTTCTCTGGTTTACGGCTACCTTGCCTTCTCTGTCTCTCCTAAATCCCATTTATTGTGTGTTCTATCTTTCTCTTATATTCTTTTTAAGGTCTATCTGTCCCTTTTCTCTTGAATCATAAGTTGAGCTTGCAACATCATTTTCAGGCTGTGACAGGCATCGGGGGAGCAGTAGGGTTAAATATGGGCATGCTTGGACAGGCGGGTGCTCCTGATGAGGGTTGAAGTGCATTACAAAAACGTATGGGAACTGTGGTTCTGAATGAAATGGGGTGGGGTCATTGAAAGTGGGGGCCGGGGCAAAGGCGTGGCTAAAAAGAACAAAATAGTCTGAAAGTATATTATTGGTCTTTCACTTTCAGGTAACTGCAAATAAAGTAATGCACATCCTAAATGAAAAATAAATGCAAGTTAAACTAATCAATAGGAATTGTGCTATTTTACATTATGAAACCACTGTTGGTTAATGCAATGATTGAGGGGTCTGTGTGGATAACCAGAGAACCACAGAATTGAATCTTGGTTGGTGCATTGGGGAATAGTGACTGGCGCATTTTTAGTGCAATGAGCTCCTAACCTGTGACAGAAAGCACTGTGGACATAAAAGTCATTATTCTGAACTTGCATTACATACAGCATATGATAGGCTGCCATCAAATGTGCAACAAGATTTTGGTTTGGTTAAGATTGAAAAAAAAGTGCTTCCAAAATATAGAATTTAATAACATGCAGACTATTCCGAATGTAAAATGTTTATACCTGTCCATTAAAAGCATGCATTCCATAGGTCATCTTTTAACACCCTTACAATACCTCTCAAAAATAATAAATCATTGTCACCGCAAAGCTTCAAGTGACTCTATCAATTAAAGCCAGCCATACCTGCTTTTCCCAGTAGCCTGTCACAGTGTCCCTGCTCTTCACTGGCATGTCTTTCCTCCCCCTGCTCTTACTTTATTTTCCCATTTCTCACCCCTCATCTTTGTGGCTTGTGTGTGCATCACCAGGCTATTACCCGCCTCGTCCTCTGTGCCCTGCCTCTTCCTAAACCCTGTCCACCTTGCTCCGTCCTTTCGCTCTTCCTCTCCCTGCCCCAGTGGCGTAACGAAACTTGAGGGGGCCCCCCTGCAAAGTACATGGAGGGGGCCCCCCATTCTCCTCGCCAGTCAAGAGCCCTCATGCCAGCGACCCGCCATACTGCAGGGGCTCACCCCAGCCATAAAAAAAGGATTCTGGTTCCTCTATTGGTCACATCCACCCTCTCATCGAGCGATTTACATACATCAGTAAATGCTGCTGCGCCCTCCAGCAAAGTAACATAACACTGCCTCCAGCCGGCCCACCAAACACATCCTCCTACTTGATGACCCACCTTCAACGAAGCCCGCTCAGTTAACCACCTCCAAACTCAGATCACTTCCGTCGTGCCTGCAACTAACTCATCCATTACACTCTACCCTCACCCCTATGAAACCCGCAATAATGCTTTTCTGCCCGCCTTTAAAACCACCCCTCGGATGTCACTGCAAACCTGTGACCGCCGCCTACTGCTCCCCTGTCCATCACCCACAGAAAGACTGATGACCGGTCACCATCTAACCACTGCCTACCAGTAAAGACAGAGCCTTTCAGCTGCTGGCCTCCCCAATGCCACTAGGGAAGTTTTAAAAATGTTGAACAATCTCTGCAACTGACCACCTCAAAACATTTCTTCCTGCTAGCCTATATGGCATCAAAGCCGTTCCTGCTACTTTTCATCCTCTGCATGATGCACACAATAATATCAAATGTACAAAGGGTCAGATTTTTGTTTCCTCACGCCAACATAAATTTACACTATGTACCCCACTAAACCATACCTGCTGTCAAAGGCAAACCAGATCCCATATGTAGCACCAGTCAACAAGTACCCCAAGGACAAACACCAGAGAGAATGAGCAATTCATGAATTAAACCTACAATGACAACGTAGCATTTCCCCACCAACTGTCAGCCCAGCGAAGTCTGCAACCGCACAGGAGCCATCAATACCGGCAACATCTAAAGCGCATTTCCACTTCCTTTCTTTGGCAGCTCCTGATACATATACGTATGCCTTCTGGGCGCTATCTACCACAGATCACAGCATTCTTTGTGTCCCTAAGACTAACCGAATGCTGTTGGTGAACGCTTCTCTTCCCCCTTCCTTACTAATAACTAATGGAGGATAACGAAAAAAAAATATAGTATTTTCTTATGCAAATAGTGTATCAAGCACTTGCTGCCCGCAGTCCTCGCCAGATCCACCCAAATCAATATTCTGCTATCGCACCATCCTGTCACCCCTATTATTATCTGAAGATATTTTTTTATCCCTTCCTTGAACTGGGAAAAGCAATACTTTGCACAAAAACAAGTCCCTTTAAAACCTTTGCTACTTACAGACTCGCAAAGCACTTCCTTGTTTTACTAACTGTTGTAAAGCAAATGGATAACTCATTCTGGGATTGGGATTATTGTTTAGAGGTGTGGAAGTTAATACTGAGACATAGGATGATTTTTTGCATACACTCGTTCTTCCCTGCATGCGCACACAAAGCAACATTACAATTTAGCTAAACAAATTGTTCAGAAATGTACCGAAAGGTAAAGAAACAGCCCAAATAATTTTTACAAAGAAAAATAGACAATCGTCAACTTTATACCCCATGACATAAAAGCCTTAGCGTGCACAGCTTGCTCAAATCCACGCTACCTAATTCTACCAAACTCAGCACATTTGAACATCTCATAATTCCATGCCACACAATTCAACTATAAATAATTTAACCCTACATTCCATACCACATAATTACAATCCTAAAAATGAAAAAACATATATTTCTACTTCACTCCATACCCCATAAGTCCACATCACATAATAACATTCCACACAACTTAATAGCACTCCAAACCGCATAATTACACTCCACACAACAAAATTTAAGTATACATAATTCCACTTCAACCTATATAATTATACGTCACACAACATGTTTACACTCAACTTTAAAACACAGAATTACCCTCCACAAAATACAACTCTGCAACATGCTACATAATTCCACTCCGCACAATTATACACCACACCATGCCACATAATTCCACACGTCTCACAATTCCACAATTCATCCCCACACAATTCATCACACATAATTACTCCACATAATACCACTCAGCACCACATAATTAACCTCCACATAATTATGCTCTCATCCATATTGCATAAATACACTCCACATAAATCTAGTCTATGCCACGTAGCAACATTCCACATACACTCGTTCTTTCCTGCATACGCACAAAAAGAAACATCACAATTTAGCTTAACAAATTGTTCAGAAATGTACCGGAAGGTAAAGAAACAGCCCAAATTATTTTTACAAAGAAAAATAGACAATCGTCAACTTTATACCCCATGACATAAACGCCTTAGCGTGCACAGCTTGCTCAAATCCACGCTACCTAATTCTACCAAACTCAGCACATTTGAAACTCTCATAATTCCATGCCACACTATTCAACTATAAATAATTTAACCCTACATTCCATACCACATAATTACAATCCTAAATATGAAAAAACATATATTTCTACTTCACTCCATACCTCATAATTCCACATCACATAATAACATTCCACACAAGTTAATAGCACTCCAAACCACATAATTACACTCCACACTACACAATTCAAGTACACATAATTCCACTTCAACCTATATAATTATACGTCACACAACATATTTACACGCAACTCCAAAACACAGAATTACCCTCCACAAAATACAACTCTGCAAAATGCTACATAATTCCACTCCGCACAATTATACACCACACCATGCCACATAATTCCACACGTCACAATTCCACAAATCATCCCCACACAATTCATCACACATTATTACTCCACATAATACCACTCAGCACCACATAATTAACCTCCACATAATTATGCTCTCATCCATATTGCATAAATACACTCCACATAAATCCAGTCTGTCACGTAGCAACATTCCACATAACTACACTTCGCACCATGCCTCATAATACCACTCAACATAATTTTCACCCAGCAGCGAACACTTCCACGTCACACATTTCAACTCTACACATTTCCATTCCACACCACATAATTCAACAACAAACTACATAATTCAAACCAACAACAGAATTACATAACACACCACATACATCCAATCTACACCACAAAATTCCACATCATGCTGTAATATTTAACAGCACACCACATAAGTAAACTCCACTACATACTACTCCACAACGCAAAATACCATTCCAGATAATCTCATTCCAAGACACACAATCCCACTCCATGACACACAATCCCACTGCACATAATTCCAGTACACTCAATACCACACAATTACTATCCACATAATTGCATTATTTCGCTACACAGATCCAATCCACACAATACAATTCCACAACTAACAATTCCAATCCAAACAACATATGTCCACTTGACACCACACACATTCACTCCACTCCAAGCAGAAAACACATAGGTAAAATACACTGTCCTTTACAATGTCAATAGCTCTAACTCTCACAAATGCGAGACCAATTGCATTGTAAATGCTTGTTTACCTTCCAATGCGACCGAGCAGATCCTGTTCATTTTTTTTATTTTTATTTATTTTATGGAGTTTTATATAGCTCGAACTTGACCCGTATCGGGTATCATAGCGCTTTACATGAGCACCAGTTGCGTTACATGAGGACACATTCATATTTGTTAGGCACAGGTAGATTAAGTGATTTGCCCAGAATCACAGGATGTTCAGCGTCATTGTTGAAACTCGAACCCTGTTCCCCAGATTCGAGGTCGACCGCCCTAGCCGTTAGGCCAACTCCTCTCCCAAGTATGAGTAAGAATAGGCATAAGAAGGGCTAAGCTGAAGAGCTGAAGTATTTAGATGTAAAAGTAGTGGAAGGTAGGTTCAAGTAGGAGTATGCAGGAGTAAGAGTGCAAGTAGGAGTAGGTAGGACTAAGTTAATGGTAATAAGGGCATTGGTAAATACGGTAGCAAAAGTAAGAATAGCAGTTAGAAGACGTAATAGGAGTAAGAGGAGAAATGAGTAAGAGCAGGAGGAAATAGGCGTAATAAATTGTAAGTGGAAGCAAGAGTATGTTGGAATAATAAAACGTAAGAGTGGGAACAAATATGAGGTGTAAGAGAAAGGTAAAATTAAGAGGTTACGTAGCACAGTAAGAGGAAGTATGCAACATATGAGTAGAAACAAAAATCAGAAGTAGGCATAAGTAGGAAAAGTTAGTAACTTAACTGCAAGATTAATGAAAGTAAGATTGAAAGAGACCAAGATGAGAAAAGAAAGACGAAGACAGCAAATCCTTCCATATTCTTCTACGACTCCAGTGCTAACAAAGCATGACATGCTTTTCATTTTATGTACACATAAGATGAAGAGCAAGGACCTTCCATTAAGCGCTATTGTAACACGCTTCAGTTGGTAACTTGCGTGCAGCTGAAATAGGTACAATTTATGTGTTTTATAGCGCTCACAAACAGCATAAGCGTGTTTCTTGGCACTATTTCAACAAAAGGTAACACTATGCCACTGGCAGAGGTGCAATTTGTTTTATTAATGGGTTGCACACAGACCGGTCTCTGTGACGTGCTGTTCGACGAAAAAGTGCAAGAAAAGACTTCTTAATACCACGTGAGCAGCACTTCAGAACTGTTTGGATAAAGCTTAGCCGATGCCCGGGAGCCGAATAGTGATTTTTGTGTGTCTCTGCCGCCCAGTAGCAGTGCGTTTACCCCGAGGGCCACATTTGGCATGTTCTGATTTGAACTCACCATTATAGAGAGAATGTAATACTAGGTCATTTATTGTCACATTCAACAAGGGTTGTCAATCCCGGCCCCCTTTCTCTGTAGTCCCCGGCTCCTGTTTAGAGGTGGACAGGAAGGAGCCCTCTCTCCTTCCAGCACAGCAAGCAATACCACAGAACAGCGCCAAGACCAACACAAACGGCTCCCGGTAGCTCAGCTCATGTGCCCCGGTAGATGTGAGGCTGTGAGCTGATGAGTAAGAGGTTTAGGAGCAGGGTGAGGAGCTGGCAGCCTACACCAGGGTGGAGCAACAGCACCGAGGCGTCTACAGCAACAGGGGACGGGTCTCCTCAGCTCCGAAGTGTGAGGCCAGCACGTGGGAGCCATGCAGCGGCAGCCAATGCTTGTGAAGCAAGTAATCAAGCATTGGCAAAGGTAAAATAAAACCAAGCTAGTGCCAACTAACACGAAGGGTGGGACGGGGAATGGTAAAATTGGGGGCAGGAGGCAGGCCCGGCTCCAGGAATTTTTATTTGGGTGGGCCAAGGGTACATTCGGGTGGGCCACTGCTGGCCCAATTTATCACTTATATGTCTAGCCAGGCCTGCTTCTGGGCCCTCCTTTATCTCTCCTTACTCTTACAAGGCACAGTAAAACGCACTCTTTTCAAAGTCTCTTTCTAAATGTTATCACTCTCAAAAAGTGCTTTTCTTCCATGCAATGTCCCTTTGATGGGAAGAGGAAGTTTCTAAGGTGGGAGTATCAAGCAAGTTACACTACCCGGGCTTCCTCTGTGCGAGCCTTCAGGGAGAATCCCTCTTCATTACTACCTCCACCTGACCTCTGACTCTGCAGCGCACTCTCTTACAGGCTTGATTATCCACTTTTCTACCACCCTTCTCCATCACACCTTATCTCACACCTGACCTTGGGCCCTAGCCCCATATCAGCCACCATTCAGTTCCACTTTCACTATTCCCAGTAAAAAACAATAGTAAAATCACCTTCAAACTTGAAACATTGAATATAGCAGTAAAAATAATTAGCATGCATGATAAAGTATGCTCCACAGTTGTCCTAATCACCTGACTGTTAATTAAATAAATGAAAACAGAAAGGCCATGACAGGGCCGGCTTTATTGCTGGTGCAAACATCTTTTTGACCTCTTTTTTGACCTCTTTCTCTGTAGATAGCTTAACTACCACCCTCCTAACAGTACCCTTCATCTCGCCATAGCCACTCCCCCTCATGGCCTCCTCCTCAGACTCCCTAACTACCACCCTCCACCAGTGTCCCCCATCTTTCTGTAGCTCCCCCACACCCCATGACCTCCTCCTCAGATTCCCTCACTGCCACCCTCCACCAGCGCCCCTCATAGCTTCGTATTTCCCCCCACTCCATGACCTCCTCCTCGGATTCCCTGCCACCCTCCACCAGTGCCCCTCATCTCTCTGTAGTTCCCCCCCCATGACCCCCTCATCAGATTCCTTCACTGCCACCCTCCACTAGTGACCCTCATCTCTCTATAGTTCCCCCACCCCATGACCTCCTCCTTGGCTTCCCTCACTGCCATCCTTCACTAGTGCCTCTCATTTCTCTGTAGCCCCCCCACCCCATGACCTCCTCCTCAGATTCCCTCACTGCTCCCTCAACCAGCGCCCCTCATCTCTCTGTAATTCCCCCCGAGCCCCCTGACCTCCTCCTCGGATTACCTCACTGCCACCCTCCACCAGTGCCCCTCATCTCTCTGTAGTTCCCCCCCCACCCCTGACCTCCTTCTCAGATTCCCTCACTGCCACACTCCACCAGTGCCCCTCATTTCTCCATAATTCCCCCCACCCCCATAACCTCCTCCTCAGATTCCTTCACTGCCACCCTCCACCAGCACCCCTCATCTCTCCGTAGATCCCCCCACCTGTGACCTCTTTGGATTCCCTCACTGCCACCCCCCACTAGTGCCCCTCAGCTCTCTGTAGTTCCCCCACCTCATGACCTCCTCCTCCGCTTCCCTCACTGCCAACCTCCACTAGTGCCCCTCATTTCTACATAGCCCCCCCACCCCATGACCTCCTCCTCAGATTCCCTCACTGCTCCCTCCACCAGCGCCCCTCATCTCTCTGTAGTTCCCCCCACCCCATGACCTCCTCCTCAGATTTCTTCACTGCCGCCCTCCACCAGTACCCCTCATCTCTCTGTAGTTCCCCTCCACCCTGTGACCTCCTCCTTGGATTCCCTCACTGCCACCCTCCACTAGTGCCCCTCATCTCTCTGCTGTTCCCCCCACCCCGTGACCACCTCCTCTGACTCCCTCACTGCCACCCTCCACCAGTGCTCCTCATCTCACTGTAGCTCCCCACCCCATTACCTCTTCCTCGTTTTCCATCAATGCCACCCTCCACTAGTGCCCCTCATCTTTCCGCAGCTCCACCCCCACTCCAGGACCTCCTCCTCGGCTTCCCTCACTGCCACTCTCCACTAGTGCCCCTCATCTCTCTGTAGTTCCACCCACCCCGTTGACCTCCTCCTCTGACTCCCTCACTGCCACCCTCCACCAGCGCCCCTCATCTCTCCGTAGCTCCCCACCCCATGACCTCTTCCTCGGATTCCCTCACTGCCACCCTCCACTTGTGCCCCTCATCTCTCCATTGCCCCTCTCTCATATCCATTCCATTTGTTGTACAGCGCTACTCATATGAGTGTAGGGTGTCACAGTACTTTACATAACAGCACGCATTATACAGAGACAATAAATCAGTCTATGGGGAATGTCACATAAGCCAATGAGGATTACAAGGTGTAGAAATCACGTCATCCATACTGGTGGGCAATATA
The DNA here is from genome assembly GCF_964204655.1 of Triturus cristatus. Classification (NCBI taxonomy): domain Eukaryota; kingdom Metazoa; phylum Chordata; class Amphibia; order Caudata; family Salamandridae; genus Triturus; species Triturus cristatus. The sequence continues at coordinate 1,014,885,559 of NC_140579.1, read as the reverse complement.
TTTTACGGGGGTTTGGACTGGAGAAGCACAAACTCAGGATTTAAAGAGTACTCCAGTGGTTGGGGGTCAGCTTTACTGATTAAAATGTATAACTGCCCAAACAAACTCTTTTTGGCAACATTAGAATAATGAAGGAATGGAGAAGTTCTAACTATATCACAATACAAAAAAGCGAAGTTTGTATGCAGCTCTTTAAAGACAGTTCATAGGTCACTGTCCTATGTTAGGATAGTAACTTCTGAACTGCAAGTAACACAAGGATATCTGTGACAGAGGTAGTAACCCACTGAGCTATTCCCATAAAATTCAGTTTATCAGCACTTAAAAACTACCAACAGACAAATGGTTACTCTGCAGCAGGATCGTAAATCACCAGTTATCTGCACAGTTTTTATTGTAGTTGTACATCGGTGGCAGATTCACTGGGAGGGCCATGGCTCATGTTTGGGTGGGCCAGGCTCATGTTTGGGTGGGCCTGGCCCACCCGGCCCACCCCACCCTCTAGAACCGGGCTTGGCAGGAGGTAACATATCCTGCACTTGTTAGTGGTGTGAGACAAAGAAAAGGGTCAGCGACAGGAGGATATTTACAGCTGGGACTAATTAAAGTCCCAGATAACCTATCTGTAGAAATGTAAATGCTGCATTTTAAAACATATCAGGCATTTGTTATCAACCCACAACATAGCATGTTTTTTGAAGGAGCTCACAATGAAAACTCACAATTAAAACTGCTAGACTTACCGACAACGCTGCAGAATGTTATCTGTCCTGCTCTTTACAAGTCTAACCTCTCTCCCTGAAAGCCCCGGTGTTTCTGAAGAGTGCAGGGCCCCATCCTTTTTCCGGCCGGGCTCTGACTGAAGAGAAACAATGTAACTTGTTACTTTGTTTCTCTTCAGTCCTGCCCTGGGTCAGCACGAGGAGCTCAGAGCAGGCTGCAGACTGCACCTGCTTTCTAGAGCAAAGCATTTCTCTCCCAGCTCTTTACCGAAGAGCTGAGGGGGCCCCCTTCACCTAACCGAAGACCAGGGGCGTAACAAACGCCCCCGCAGTCCCCGCGGTGCGGGGGGGCCCCCAGTCTTCGGTTAGGTGAAGGGGGCCCCCTCAGCTCTTCGGTAAAGAGCTGGGAGAGAAATGCTTTGCTCTAGAAAGCAGGTGCAGTCTGCAGCCTGCTCTGAGCTCCTCGTGCTGACCCAGGGCAGGACTGAAGAGAAACAAAGTAACAAGTTACATTGTTTCTCTTCAGTCAGAGCCCGGCCGGAAAAAGGATGGGGCCCTGCACTCTTCAGAAACACCGGGGCTTTCAGGGAGAGAGGTTAGACTTGTAAAGAGCAGGACAGATAACATTCTGCAGCGTTGTCGGTAAGTCTAGCAGTTTTAATTGTGAGTTTTCATTGTGAGCTCCTTCAAAAAACATGCTATGTTGTGGGTTGATAACAAATGCCTGATATGTTTTAAAATGCAGCATTTACATTTCTACAGATAGGTTATCTGGGACTTTAATTAGTCCCAGCTGTAAATATCCTCCTGTCGCTGACCCTTTTCTTTGTCTCACACCACTAACAAGTGCAGGATATGTTACCTCCTGCCAAGCCCGGTTCTAGAGGGTGGGGTGGGCCGGGTGGGCCAGGCCCACCCAAACATGAGCCTGGCCCACCCAAACATGAGCCATGGCCCTCCCAGTGAATCTGCCACCGATGTACAACTACAATAAAAACTGTGCAGATAACTGGTGATTTACGATCCTGCTGCAGAGTAACCATTTGTCTGTTGGTAGTTTTTAAGTGCTGATAAACTGAATTTTATGGGAATAGCTCAGTGGGTTACTACCTCTGTCACAGATATCCTTGTGTTACTTGCAGTTCAGAAGTTACTATCCTAACATAGGACAGTGACCTATGAACTGTCTTTAAAGAGCTGCATACAAACTTCGCTTTTTTGTATTGTGATATAGTTAGAACTTCTCCATTCCTTCATTATTCTAATGTTGCCAAAAAGAGTTTGTTTGGGCAGTTATACATTTTAATCAGTAAAGCTGACCCCCAACCACTGGAGTACTCTTTAAATCCTGAGTTTGTGCTTCTCCAGTCCAAACCCCCGTAAAATATATTGCCCACCAGTATGGATGACGTGATTTCTACACCTTGTAATCCTCATTGGCTTATGTGACATTCCCCATAGACTGATTTATTGTCTCTGTATAATGCGTGCTGTTATGTAAAGTACTGTGACACCCTACACTCATATGAGTAGCGCTGTACAACAAATGGAATGGATATGAGAGAGGGGCAATGGAGAGATGAGGGGCACAAGTGGAGGGTGGCAGTGAGGGAATCCGAGGAAGAGGTCATGGGGTGGGGAGCTACGGAGAGATGAGGGGCGCTGGTGGAGGGTGGCAGTGAGGGAGTCAGAGGAGGAGGTCAACGGGGTGGGTGGAACTACAGAGAGATGAGGGGCACTAGTGGAGAGTGGCAGTGAGGGAAGCCGAGGAGGAGGTCCTGGAGTGGGGGTGGAGCTGCGGAAAGATGAGGGGCACTAGTGGAGGGTGGCATTGAGGGAAAACGAGGAAGAGGTAATGGGGTGGGGAGCTACAGTGAGATGAGGAGCACTGGTGGAGGGTGGCAGTGAGGGAGTCAGAGGAGGTGGTCACGGGGTGGGGGGAACAGCAGAGAGATGAGGGGCACTAGTGGAGGGTGGCAGTGAGGGAATCCAAGGAGGAGGTCACAGGGTGGAGGGGAACTACAGAGAGATGAGGGGTACTGGTGGAGGGCGGCAGTGAAGAAATCTGAGGAGGAGGTCATGGGGTGGGGGGAACTACAGAGAGATGAGGGGCGCTGGTGGAGGGAGCAGTGAGGGAATCTGAGGAGGAGGTCATGGGGTGGGGGGGCTATGTAGAAATGAGGGGCACTAGTGGAGGTTGGCAGTGAGGGAAGCGGAGGAGGAGGTCATGAGGTGGGGGAACTACAGAGAGCTGAGGGGCACTAGTGGGGGGTGGCAGTGAGGGAATCCAAAGAGGTCACAGGTGGGGGGATCTACGGAGAGATGAGGGGTGCTGGTGGAGGGTGGCAGTGAAGGAATCTGAGGAGGAGGTTATGGGGGTGGGGAGAATTATGGAGAAATGAGGGGCACTGGTGGAGTGTGGCAGTGAGGGAATCTGAGAAGGAGGTCAGGGGTGGGGGGGGAACTACAGAGAGATGAGGGGCACTGGTGGAGGGTGGCAGTGAGGTAATCCGAGGAGGAGGTCAGGGGGCTCGGGGGGAATTACAGAGAGATGAGGGGCGCTGGTTGAGGGAGCAGTGAGGGAATCTGAGGAGGAGGTCATGGGGTGGGGGGGCTACAGAGAAATGAGAGGCACTAGTGAAGGATGGCAGTGAGGGAAGCCAAGGAGGAGGTCATGGGGTGGGGGAACTATAGAGAGATGAGGGTCACTAGTGGAGGGTGGCAGTGAAGGAATCTGATGAGGGGGTCATGGGGGGGGAACTACAGAGAGATGAGGGGCACTGGTGGAGGGTGGCAGGGAATCTGAGGAGGAGGTCATGGAGTGGGGGGAAATACGAAGCTATGAGGGGCGCTGGTGGAGGGTGGCAGTGAGGGAATCTGAGGAGGAGGTCATGGGGTGTGGGGGAGCTACAGAAAGATGGGGGACACTGGTGGAGGGTGGTAGTTAGGGAGTCTGAGGAGGAGGCCATGAGGGGGAGTGGCTATGGCGAGATGAAGGGTACTGTTAGGAGGGTGGTAGTTAAGCTATCTACAGAGAAAGAGGTCAAAAAAGAGGTCAAAAAGATGTTTGCACCAGCAATAAAGCCGGCCCTGTCATGGCCTTTCTGTTTTCATTTATTTAATTAACAGTCAGGTGATTAGGACAACTGTGGAGCATACTTTATCATGCATGCTAATTATTTTTACTGCTATATTCAATGTTTCAAGTTTGAAGGTGATTTTACTATTGTTTTTTACTGGGAATAGTGAAAGTGGAACTGAATGGTGGCTGATATGGGGCTAGGGCCCAAGGTCAGGTGTGAGATAAGGTGTGATGGAGAAGGGTGGTAGAAAAGTGGATAATCAAGCCTGTAAGAGAGTGTGCTGCAGAGTCAGAGGTCAGGTGGAGGTAGTAATGAAGAGGGATTCTCCCTGAAGGCTCGCACAGAGGAAGCCCGGGTAGTGTAACTTGCTTGATACTCCCACCTTAGAAACTTCCTCTTCCCATCAAAGGGACATTGCATGGAAGAAAAGCACTTTTTGAGAGTGATAACATTTAGAAAGAGACTTTGAAAAGAGTGCGTTTTACTGTGCCTTGTAAGAGTAAGGAGAGATAAAGGAGGGCCCAGAAGCAGGCCTGGCTAGACATATAAGTGATAAATTGGGCCAGCAGTGGCCCACCCGAATGTACCCTTGGCCCACCCAAATAAAAATTCCTGGAGCCGGGCCTGCCTCCTGCCCCCAATTTTACCATTCCCCGTCCCACCCTTCGTGTTAGTTGGCACTAGCTTGGTTTTATTTTACCTTTGCCAATGCTTGATTACTTGCTTCACAAGCATTGGCTGCCGCTGCATGGCTCCCACGTGCTGGCCTCACACTTCGGAGCTGAGGAGACCCGTCCCCTGTTGCTGTAGACGCCTCGGTGCTGTTGCTCCACCCTGGTGTAGGCTGCCAGCTCCTCACCCTGCTCCTAAACCTCTTACTCATCAGCTCACAGCCTCACATCTACCGGGGCACATGAGCTGAGCTACCGGGAGCCGTTTGTGTTGGTCTTGGCGCTGTTCTGTGGTATTGCTTGCTGTGCTGGAAGGAGAGAGGGCTCCTTCCTGTCCACCTCTAAACAGGTGCCGGGGACTACAGAGAAAGGGGGCCGGGATTGACAACCCTTGTTGAATGTGACAATAAATGACCTAGTATTACATTCTCTCTATAATGGTGAGTTCAAATCAGAACATGCCAAATGTGGCCCTCGGGGTAAACGCACTGCTACTGGGCGGCAGAGACACACAAAAATCACTATTCGGCTCCCGGGCATCGGCTAAGCTTTATCCAAACAGTTCTGAAGTGCTGCTCACGTGGTATTAAGAAGTCTTTTCTTGCACTTTTTCGTCGAACAGCACGTCACAGAGACCGGTCTGTGTGCAACCCATTAATAAAACAAATTGCACCTCTGCCAGTGGCATAGTGTTACCTTTTGTTGAAATAGTGCCAAGAAACACGCTTATGCTGTTTGTGAGCGCTATAAAATACATAAATTGTACCTATTTCAGCTGCACGCAAGTTACCAACTGAAGCGTGTTACAATAGCGCTTAATGGAAGGTCCTTGCTCTTCATCTTATGTGTACATAAAATGAAAAGCATGTCATGCTTTGTTAGCACTGGAGTCGTAGAAGAATATGGAAGGATTTGCTGTCTTCGTCTTTCTTTTCTCATCTTGGTCTCTTTCAATCTTACTTTCATTAATCTTGCAGTTAAGTTACTAACTTTTCCTACTTATGCCTACTTCTGATTTTTGTTTCTACTCATATGTTGCATACTTCCTCTTACTGTGCTACGTAACCTCTTAATTTTACCTTTCTCTTACACCTCATATTTGTTCCCACTCTTACGTTTTATTATTCCAACATACTCTTGCTTCCACTTACAATTTATTACGCCTATTTCCTCCTGCTCTTACTCATTTCTCCTCTTACTCCTATTACGTCTTCTAACTGCTATTCTTACTTTTGCTACCGTATTTACCAATGCCCTTATTACCATTAACTTAGTCCTACCTACTCCTACTTGCACTCTTACTCCTGCATACTCCTACTTGAACCTACCTTCCACTACTTTTACATCTAAATACTTCAGCTCTTCAGCTTAGCCCTTCTTATGCCTATTCTTACTCATACTTGGGAGAGGAGTTGGCCTAACGGCTAGGGCGGTCGACCTCGAATCTGGGGAACAGGGTTCGAGTTTCAACAATGACGCTGAACATCCTGTGATTCTGGGCAAATCACTTAATCTACCTGTGCCTAACAAATATGAATGTGTCCTCATGTAACGCAACTGGTGCTCATGTAAAGCGCTATGATACCCGATACGGGTCAAGTTCGAGCTATATAAAACTCCATAAAATAAATAAAAATAAAAAAAATGAACAGGATCTGCTCGGTCGCATTGGAAGGTAAACAAGCATTTACAATGCAATTGGTCTCGCATTTGTGAGAGTTAGAGCTATTGACATTGTAAAGGACAGTGTATTTTACCTATGTGTTTTCTGCTTGGAGTGGAGTGAATGTGTGTGGTGTCAAGTGGACATATGTTGTTTGGATTGGAATTGTTAGTTGTGGAATTGTATTGTGTGGATTGGATCTGTGTAGCGAAATAATGCAATTATGTGGATAGTAATTGTGTGGTATTGAGTGTACTGGAATTATGTGCAGTGGGATTGTGTGTCATGGAGTGGGATTGTGTGTCTTGGAATGAGATTATCTGGAATGGTATTTTGCGTTGTGGAGTAGTATGTAGTGGAGTTTACTTATGTGGTGTGCTGTTAAATATTACAGCATGATGTGGAATTTGGTGGTGTAGATTGGATGTATGTGGTGTGTTATGTAATTCTGTTGTTGGTTTGAATTATGTAGTTTGTTGTTGAATTATGTGGTGTGGAATGGAAATGTGTAGAGTTGAAATGTGTGACGTGGAAGTGTTCGCTGCTGGGTGAAAATTATGTTGAGTGGTATTATGAGGCATGGTGCGAAGTGTAGTTATGTGGAATGTTGCTACGTGACAGACTGGATTTATGTGGAGTGTATTTATGCAATATGGATGAGAGCATAATTATGTGGAGGTTAATTATGTGGTGCTGAGTGGTATTATGTGGAGTAATAATGTGTGATGAATTGTGTGGGGATGATTTGTGGAATTGTGACGTGTGGAATTATGTGGCATGGTGTGGTGTATAATTGTGCGGAGTGGAATTATGTAGCATTTTGCAGAGTTGTATTTTGTGGAGGGTAATTCTGTGTTTTGGAGTTGCGTGTAAATATGTTGTGTGACGTATAATTATATAGGTTGAAGTGGAATTATGTGTACTTGAATTGTGTAGTGTGGAGTGTAATTATGTGGTTTGGAGTGCTATTAACTTGTGTGGAATGTTATTATGTGATGTGGAATTATGAGGTATGGAGTGAAGTAGAAATATATGTTTTTTCATATTTAGGATTGTAATTATGTGGTATGGAATGTAGGGTTAAATTATTTATAGTTGAATAGTGTGGCATGGAATTATGAGAGTTTCAAATGTGCTGAGTTTGGTAGAATTAGGTAGCGTGGATTTGAGCAAGCTGTGCACGCTAAGGCGTTTATGTCATGGGGTATAAAGTTGACGATTGTCTATTTTTCTTTGTAAAAATAATTTGGGCTGTTTCTTTACCTTCCGGTACATTTCTGAACAATTTGTTAAGCTAAATTGTGATGTTTCTTTTTGTGCGTATGCAGGAAAGAACGAGTGTATGTGGAATGTTGCTACGTGGCATAGACTAGATTTATGTGGAGTGTATTTTATTGTGTGGGGATGATTTGTGGAATTGTGACGTGTGGAATTATGTGGCATGGTGTGGTGTATAATTGTGCGGAGTGGAATTATGTAGCATGTTGCAGAGTTGTATTTTGTGGAGGGTAATTCTGTGTTTTAAAGTTGAGTGTAAATATGTTGTGTGACGTATAATTATATAGGTTGAAGTGGAATTATGTATACTTAAATTTTGTTGTGTGGAGTGTAATTATGCGGTTTGGAGTGCTATTAAGTTGTGTGGAATGTTATTATGTGATGTGGACTTATGGGGTATGGAGTGAAGTAGAAATATATGTTTTTTCATTTTTAGGATTGTAATTATGTGGTATGGAATGTAGGGTTAAATTATTTATAGTTGAATTGTGTGGCATGGAATTATGAGATGTTCAAATGTGCTGAGTTTGGTAGAATTAGGTAGCGTGGATTTGAGCAAGCTGTGCACGCTAAGGCTTTTATGTCATGGGGTATAAAGTTGACGATTGTCTATTTTTCTTTGTAAAAATTATTTGGGCTGTTTCTTTACCTTTCGGTACATTTCTGAACAATTTGTTTAGCTAAATTGTAATGTTGCTTTGTGTGCGCATGCAGGGAAGAACGAGTGTATGCAAAAAATCATCCTATGTCTCAGTATTAACTTCCACACCTCTAAACAATAATCCCAATCCCAGAATGAGTTATCCATTTGCTTTACAACAGTTAGTAAAACAAGGAAGTGCTTTGCGAGTCTGTAAGTAGCAAAGGTTTTAAAGGGACTTGTTTTTGTGCAAAGTATTGCTTTTCCCAGTTCAAGGAAGGGATAAAAAAATATCTTCAGATAATAATAGGGGTGACAGGATGGTGCGATAGCAGAATATTGATTTGGGTGGATCTGGCGAGGACTGCGGGCAGCAAGTGCTTGATACACTATTTGCATAAGAAAATACTATATTTTTTTTTCGTTATCCTCCATTAGTTATTAGTAAGGAAGGGGGAAGAGAAGCGTTCACCAACAGCATTCGGTTAGTCTTAGGGACACAAAGAATGCTGTGATCTGTGGTAGATAGCGCCCAGAAGGCATACGTATATGTATCAGGAGCTGCCAAAGAAAGGAAGTGGAAATGCGCTTTAGATGTTGCCGGTATTGATGGCTCCTGTGCGGTTGCAGACTTCGCTGGGCTGACAGTTGGTGGGGAAATGCTACGTTGTCATTGTAGGTTTAATTCATGAATTGCTCATTCTCTCTGGTGTTTGTCCTTGGGGTACTTGTTGACTGGTGCTACATATGGGATCTGGTTTGCCTTTGACAGCAGGTATGGTTTAGTGGGGTACATAGTGTAAATTTATGTTGGCGTGAGGAAACAAAAATCTGACCCTTTGTACATTTGATATTATTGTGTGCATCATGCAGAGGATGAAAAGTAGCAGGAACGGCTTTGATGCCATATAGGCTAGCAGGAAGAAATATTTTGAGGTGGTCAGTTGCAGAGATTGTTCAACATTTTTAAAACTTCCCTAGTGGCATTGGGGAGGCCAGCAGCTGAAAGGCTCTGTCTTTACTGGTAGGCAGTGGTTAGATGGTGACCGGTCATCAGTCTTTCTGTGGGTGATGGACAGGGGAGCAGTAGGCGGCGGTCACAGGTTTGCAGTGACATCCGAGGGGTGGTTTTAAAGGCGGGCAGAAAAGCATTATTGCGGGTTTCATAGGGGTGAGGGTAGAGTGTAATGGATGAGTTAGTTGCAGGCACGACGGAAGTGATCTGAGTTTGGAGGTGGTTAACTGAGCGGGCTTCGTTGAAGGTGGGTCATCAAGTAGGAGGATGTGTTTGGTGGGCCGGCTGGAGGCAGTGTTATGTTACTTTGCTGGAGGGCGCAGCAGCATTTACTGATGTATGTAAATCGCTCGATGAGAGGGTGGATGTGACCAATAGAGGAACCAGAATCCTTTTTTTATGGCTGGGGTGAGCCCCTGCAGTATGGCGGGTCGCTGGCATGAGGGCTCTTGACTGGCGAGGAGAATGGGGGGCCCCCTCCATGTACTTTGCAGGGGGGCCCCCTCAAGTTTTGTTACGCCACTGCCGAAGACTGGGGGCCCCCCGCACCGCGGGGACTGCGGGGGCGTTTGTTACGCCCCTGCCCTGCCCTCTTTCTTTCTCCTCAGTCTATCTGCCCTCCCTCCCTCACTCACGCCATACGCTGGAGATGCCAGTCATGCTCGCACAGCTTGGCTCGTTTTTGGCTCGAGGGTCCTTGATAGCCTTGAGCTGAGCCACAGTCAGTCATCTGGCTCGAGGCTTCAGTGGTTCACCCATCCCCATCACTTTTAACCATTATGCTGCCCTCTCTCTCCCCATCCCTTCCTACTGTATTCTATCTTACTCTCTCGTCTCCTCTGTCACCATGTCCCTTCTCTTTGTCAGTCTCCTCTGTGTCTCTCGCCATATCCATCCTCTTTGTCTGCCCTCTAGCCGCCTCTTTCACTTCTCCCTCTCTCCCGCCCCACCCATCTTTCTCCCCTGTTACTTTCCTAGGATGCTCTCTCTGCCTCCTCTCTTGCTTCCTCTGGGTCTCTCCTCTGTCTCTTCTGTTGACTGCCCCTGGCCTCCGTGTCTCTTATATTTCCATTCCACCCTGCTCCTTCCCTCTTGTCTCTCCCTCACCCCTCTGCTCCCCCCGCAGCAATTTGCTTGTCACAGACTCAGCCGTTCTTTTGCGCCCAGTACGGCTCCTCGGCCCCGCCCCTTCACTTCAGTGCGCTCAGGTCTGACCTTTCAGAGCTCACCTGTTCTCCCCGAGACACACAAAAATAGCTCGCAAAATGGGAGCAGTCTGAGGGGGTGGCGGCACCACCGCTGAAATGCAAATAACAAATCAGTGGCTTGTAGAGAGGGGGGCATGGGGTAGCGGAAGAGGGAGAAGGAAGAGACAGAGGAGAGAGAACAGGAACAAGGAGGGCGAGGGCATCAGAGAACGGGGCTGGGGGAGAGAGGGAGGATAACTCGGGACAGGGAAGATAAGAAGGGAGTGGATGGAGAGGAGGGAGAGAACGGGAAAACGGGGGGCAGAAGTGGGAGGAAGCAGGGCTATGGGAGCTGGAGGTAAAAGAAGAACAGAGGAGAAAGGGGGAGAGCTAGGGACAGGGAGGTGAATACAGGGAGTAAATGGCAGACAGTGAGAAGAACGGGGTAGAGCCAGAAGATCAAAAGAATAAGGGAGGAGAAGAGAGCACAGAGAGAGCAGCAAGGGGGAGAGAGAGAGGGAGCAGGGGAGGAAGGAGGAACTGGGAATATAGGAGAATGACCTGTTACTCACCGGTAATATTCATTACTCCGAGTCGTAGCCCTCCCCGTCCCAGTCCTAACTGCATGAGCATAGCTCTTCCCACCAGAAACTCCCAAGCAACTTAAAACCCATCCTTTCCCTCCAGACCACACCCACACCCTGAGGCATATAACTCTGTGACCCGCCTATCCACAACCTGTACTACCAAGCACAAGAAGCCGAACAAGGCGGGAGGGATGGGAACCAGGACTGGGGCGGGGAGGGCTATGACTCAGAGTAATGAATATTGCCAGTGAGTAACCGGTCATTACCTCCTCGTCAGCCCTCCCAGTCCTAACTACATGAGCAGATACCAAAGCAAGAATCGTCTTCACTCAGTAGCAAAAACAGACTTTATTAAAGTACAGTAAAAGTCACACTACCGGAGCAGAACGCAACACCTGATCCCCAAACCCAGCAGAATCAGGACCCACAGCATCCCCAAACCCAGCAGAATCAGGACCCCCCACCACCAAACGATAATGGGACATAAAGGTGTGAGGAGAACTCCAGGTAGCAGCCCTGCAGATCTCGGCCATGGAAGCCCCTTGAAAACAAGCCGAGGAAGCAGCCACCCCCCGAGTCGATCTCCCCTGAACAGACCCACCAGCCAGCCCAAAGGTCACACAAAGGGATTCCACCTTACGAAAAGGCTCAGTACGCATCAAATAGATCTCCAGAGCCCTCCGAAAGTCCAAACAGTGCAGCGCACCTCAACCTCCGAAAGAGGACCAGGATAGAAAACAGGCAAAACCAGATCTGCAGAGCAGTGAAAAGAGGAAGGGATCTTGGGAACAAAGGATGGATCAGGCCGCAGAACCACCCGATCAGGAAAAAATCGTAAGGGACCGAACAAAGCAAGGATCAACTCCCCAATCCACCGAGCCGAGGTAATAACTACAAGGAAAAACACCTTGATTGTCGGAAACCTCAAAGAAACCTCATGCAGAGCCTCAAAGGGCGCCACCTTCAAGGCCCCCAAAACCAGAGGCAGATCCCAACTAGGAGCAAAGGACCTAATGACAGACTTCTGAAGGAAACAACTCCTTAACAATCGGGACACCAGGGGAACCACAGGCTCACAGACCAAACCTCGAAAGACCCGAACAGCCACCCATTGAGCCATCAGGGAGGATACAGCTAGACCCAAGTCAAATCCGTCCTTCAAAAACTCCAAGACATGCACCGGATCCACCTCCAACACAGGCCACCCTCGTGCAGTACACCAAGACTGAAAAGATACCCAATGTCTGGCATAGGACTTGAGAGTCGAAGGACGCCTGGACCACTGAATAAATTCAGCCACTGAAGGCGAACACCACAAGGCTACAAGGTTCATCCTCTCAACAGCCAACCCACTAGTCGCAGGCGGACCAGACACTCCTGAGACAGAGTGGGAAACAACAAGAGACAAGGGACCACCAGCAACCTCCAGCAAGGCCTCACCACCAACTTCAATAACAGAGGGAACCAAGGTCTCCTGGAACAATCTGGAGCCAGCAGGATCACTGAAGCCCGATCCAGTTTGACCTTCAGTACACGCGGAGTTAAAGCAATAGGGGGAAAGGCATACATCCAGAGAACAAAACGTCTCCCTCAAGGCGTTCTCCGGGGCTGCAAACAGGTCCACCACCAGGACCCCGAACCAGGCCATCAGGCAACCAAACACGTCCATCGACAGGCAGATGTCCTACAGGGAGGGAAACACCCTGCTCAGGCGATCTGCCTCCGAGTTCAATATCCCCGGTAAATGTAAAGCTCTCAGAGACAAGTGAGACTCCGCCCACAGGCCGGTACGTTGTGCCAACAAATTGAGGGAAGCCACCTTCGCACACCCCTGGTGGTTGATATAACACACCACCACCGTGTTGTCTGACCGCACCATCAGATCCCTCTGGAGGACCCAAGGCAGAAAATGAGTCAACGCCAACTGAACCGCCTTCAACTCCCTCCAATTCGAGGACATTACCACTTCTGGCACAGACCAAAGACCCTGCACCGACTCCTGACCCAAGACCACTCCCCCACACAGTTCGCTGGCATTGGTCGCCAGGACCAACCTCTCCCGGGACACAAAGGGCGATCCCTGCAAGAGGTTCCGATCCACCAGCCGCCAGGACAACTCCCGGGCGATGGACACACCCCCGAGTATCAACAGCTCGTAATTCAGAGAGGGTGGATCCCAATGCCCCAGAAGATGATTCACCAGGGGGTACAAGTGTAAACGGGCCCAAGGTACAATCATCAACGTAGCTGACATCAGCCCTTAAACACGCAACCACTAGCGAGCCGTGGAAGACTGAACCCCCAACACCTTTCTCAGTTCGGGCACAAGAGTCAGTCTGCGGGGTTCCGACACCCCCCCAATGAACAGCAGTTCCTGAGTGGGGCAAAGACGGGATTTCTCCAAGTTCAGAATCCACCCGAACCTTTGAAGGAGACTGCAAACCTCCAGGGTATGTGCCTGAGCCTGAAGGAAAGAAGAGGAATAAATCAACCAATCGTCCAAGTAAGGGAACACCTGTATATCCTGAGCATGCAACAAACGCACCAAGGGTGCCAACACTTTAGTAAACATCCTCAGAGAGGCAAACAGGCCAAACGGTAATACCTGGAAGTGGTAATGATCTACCCCCACACAGAAACGCAGGAACCTCTGCGAATCTGCTTGCACCGGCACATGAAAGTAGGCGTCCCGGAGATCGAGAGAAGCCAGGAAATCCCCCACTGACAGGAAGGGAAGAATCAACTGTAGAGTCACCATTTTGAAGGACCGATGAGGGATACACAAGTTTCCAGCCTTCAGATCCAGGACAGGACGGAAGTCCCCATTTGGCTTCTGGATCAAAAATAGGATTGAGTAAACCCCCCAACCTTGTTGACTTACGGGCACCTTCACCACAGCCCCCTTTGACACCAAGTCCCGAACTCCGTCCAACAGAGCTCGACATCTTGTCTGAGACCTGGGAACAGGGGTAGCTCTGAACACATCCACCAGAGGAGTTCCAAATTCTATTCTGTAGCCCAGCCGGACCACCTGCAGGACCCACTGATCCCAAACAAACTCCTCCCAAACAGGAAAAAAAGAGGTGAGGCGACCCCCAACTGGTACCCCCAATGAACTCTCCACATAGTCACAACTTGGAGGGACCTGCAGAAGAGGAAGCACCCTGTTGACCCCGGGACTTGTGGAAGGAAGGGACACCCCAGCCACGTCCCCTACCACGAAAGGGCTGGGCTGCCATCTTAGATTGAAACGCCTGCCCAAAAGCCCGCTTATAACCCGCAAACTTCCCCTACTGAGAAGAGAGGACCGGAGCCAACAATTTCTTGTCCTCAGCTGCTTTCTTTATCAAAGCCTCCAATGGCTCCCCAAACAGCTCAGAGCCTGTGAAGGGAAGCTTCATCACGGCAGCCTTCTGAGCAGCTTCCACCTTCCAGGACTTAAGCCACAACTGCCTCCTAGCAGCAACAGAGGCACCAGCAGCCGCCGCCGCAGCTCTATGGGAGTCGAAGGACAAATCTGCCATGAAACGCAACTGTTGTTCCAACATGGACAAAGACTCTGAGGGATCTGCATCCTGCATGAGCTGCCCAGAAATACCCTGAAAGTCCTTTAGAAGCGACTGAACAAGATAGCTGGTGTAAGCTGCAGACCAAACTGCAAGATTAGAGGCAGCAAAGGACCGCTTCAAGGCCCCTTCCACCCGCTTGTCCCCAGGATCTGAATAAACCGCATCCTCAGACACCACCAGGCTCTGAGACGCCATACCAGCTAGCAGGGAATCCCCCTTCACCATAGCCGGGAATTCCTCAGTGAATCCCTGCAAAGGATACCTCTTAGCCAGAAACCGGGGAAAGGCATGTTTGTCAACATCCTTCCACTCCCCCTCCAGCACATTCCTCACAGATTTATGAATGGGAAGGCTTTCAGGTTCCTTCTTTAGGTAATTGGCGAAGAGGTCTTCAGACTCCCCACCCTCCACGGGACCAGGGAACCCCAAATTGTCTCAAACATGCTTCAGAACACAGCAAAGGTCTGCCCCCTGGACAAAACGACCCTTCACCTCCTCATAAGAGTCAATGTCTGGATCGACCTCTGCCGAGGCATTCAATTTCTGCTTCTTAGGCACCTTGGTTTCATGAGCCACAAAGGCCGCCGCCACACCAGCCTCAATCATCTTTTGTATATCCGCTATGGAAGGAGCAGTGAAAGATCCAGCGACCACCACCTCATCTTCACAGCCGAGCTCACGTATGTTTGCACCTCCACCCTCCATGTTGTGAACAGGAGAACAGAGAACCAGTCCCCAAGAAATACCCCAGACCAATCAAAGAAAAAATCCCTAAGGGCCAACCAGGGAACGCCACCCGGACCCACAGCCAATCCCCAAACAGGACCGAAGGCTGACCTCTAAACTGGCCAATCAGAGACAACCACAAACCTACTAAAGGAAAGACTGAACAGGGCTTAACTGTAAGGATCGGAAGGAACCCAGAAGCCCCCTCTCCAGGAACCAGTGAACACACAGGTAAGAAACTCCCAAATGCCCCCGCAGCTCTGAAGGGGGCAGGGGATTAGAGCCACAAACATACCATATGTCCCCCATAGCCAGCAAACACTGACTCGATGACAGGGAAACCCCCACCAGGGTGCCCGCCCAGCATCGGTAAACGGCAACCTATGCAAGCAGAGGGAGCCCCCAGAATAATCGGGCACCCAACGCACTACTCAACATGAGATCCGACTAGGCTTAGACCGCCCAGCAGGAAACAAAAAGTGAACAACACAGGCTCGAAACAAGATTTGATAATTGGCGAAGTCAGCACGAGTCCATGAAACACATCTCCGTGGAGGAGCCAAACCGCCATGTCATCGGCACGCAGAAAAGCCAGCCGCGCCCAACACACCTCCCCTCCTTCCCCAGGTGCTCTCGCTAGAGCAGGGAACGAACCCGGAAGAGGGGAGGCCGCAGCAGGGAGTCACCACATAATCAACAGGTACTTTTAGGGGTTTAAACAGCCGCTGAGCAGTCTGTTTCGCACTTACCCGATAGGAGGCACAGGAGGCATCCAAATTCTCCAGCACCCCCCACGATGACGAAGTCTGCCCGGAAGTGATTCCGCAGAAAAAACAAACATGATGTGGATAGGCGGGTCAAATAGTTATATGCCTCAGGGTGTGGGTGTGGCCTGGAGGGAAGGGATGGGTTTTAAGTTGCTTGGGAGTTTTTGGTGGGAGGAGCTATGCTCACGTTGTTAGGGCTGGGACGGGGAGGGCTGATGAGGAGGTAATAAACATTAGAATAAGTCAGGAGAGTGAAGGAAGAGCGGAGGCAAGCAAGATAGAGAAGTGTAATGGTTGGGGGGGAGGCGGGGTGGGTTAGGGGGAATCAAGTGGTCTTCAGGTGAGTGAGGGAAAACAGGTGAATAAGGGGTGAGCTGGGAGAACTAGGGATGTGGAAATAAATTGGAGTGAGAAGCACAAGGGAGAGAAAAGGGAAATAAATTAGGGAGGTGGGAGGAACCAAGGAGCATCAGTAGAAGAGCTGAAATTGGGTAATAGAAGAAATGGTGATGAGAAGAAACACTGGTAGAGAATATGAAGAAGAAATTAAAGGAATGGGAAAAGGGAATTTGACAGTGAGGAGAAAAATGAGATTTGTTGCAAGAATGTCGCAGAGTGCTGTTGCAGGGCATTTTTGCTCTGTGATGGAGTATTTCAGTGTTTGGGTCCAGCTGTGGGGGGCAACGTGTGACAGGAAGAGAGTGCACAGGCAGCGCTGTGTGCTGGGCCCAGCGCTAGGGGGCGCACACTGGACTGGCCTTTAGCATGGGCAAGCCGGGCCCAGGCCCAGGCCACCAATATCCTCCTGAGGGGCTTATGGAGCTGTGTGCATTAAAGTTATGACAACAGCAGCGCTTGCTTCAGCCTTGTCCTTGTCCCTGCCTGTTCATTTCTGTCTGATTTGCCAGTTTAAAGTGGTTTTCGTCCTTCATTATCATAGGCCAGGGGGTGTTTTTAACACCCCTTTATCCCCTTTCCTTTCCCTCTCCTCGCCCTCTGACCCCTGCTGGCACAGATCAACAAAACCATCATCTGTGTGAGGCAGCTAAGCTTTTTGGTGAGGTGGGAGGGGGTCCGGGCAGGGCTCGAGTCGGGGTACCACGCGGGTGGACGGCGTCCCCCCACTTATTTTACCAGGTTTTTCCGGGTGGACGCCGTCCCCCCTGCCCAAAAGCTGGACAGCATTGTGTGAGCAGAGAGCCCGGGTGGGAGGGAAGTTTCCCGTAAATTACCAAAGATATGCTAATATTTGTAATTGGAGACTTTAAGAGGCACCGGTGGTGTGTGCAGGCTGGAGGGATTGGGAGGCGGAGCGAGCAGGCGTTGGCGGTTAACGCTTGGAATGTGTGTCCTTCTGTATCTTGTGCACTTTTGAGCACTTCGTTGTGCAACTGGGGCACCCCCTCGGGGGAGTGGGGGGGAGGGGGGTTGCAAAGGACATCGAGGAACAGACCAGGGGTAGCAGTGCTGTGAAATGCCCCGTCATCTAAAGGCATATGAATACTCATGAGATTCCTGTTGTGACGTCACTTCCGGCGACAGCGTCCCCCCACTTCTTTTCATGGGATTCCTGTTGTGACGTCACTTCCGGTGACAGCGTCCCCCCACTTCTTTTTTTAGGACTTGTGCCCTGGGTCCGGGGGATGTTTCTGTTCAGGGGCCAGTCCCTGTTCATCCAGGTACTGACCAATGAACACAAAAGGGACCCCCTGCTGCCTCATTTAATTCACTACCATGAGCAAGGGCGCCACATTTCTCTCCACCCACGCCCAGGGCGCTATCTTAGGAAAGACCACCTCAGGGCCCGAGGAACGAGGTACGCTGGCTGAACTGTGCGCCCTATCAGGTTAATGACCCCCCACGCACTGGTGATGTTAGCAAAGCTCTTTCCTGTTTTCTGTACTGCAGACAGACGAGGGGGTGTTTGCAGAGAGCCCGGTCTGTCAACAGAAAACGCATTTTCTGCTTCCCCTGCCTGCGAGAGTTGCACAATTCACCGAAAGGGAGACCGAGGCTGACAGAAGCACTGACACATCAGCAGCCAGCAGGCAGGAGCAAGCTTAATTGACCTAGCAAGAGTCCCCTCTGCAGAGTCTTCGGTGCCTCCTGCCCGCTCTGCTGCACGCACTTCCCTAGAAAGGTCTCATCCTGTTAGTTTCGATGGCTGAGTTTAATATCTCCCTATCTCCCTATTTCCTCTGGTGTTCGTGGACATGGGGCAGAGACTGGGGGTTGATGAGAAAATGGGAGCAAGGAGAGAGCAAAAGACAAGTAAGGAGTTGAAGAGGAGTTACTAACTGCTAGGGCGGGCAAACTTGAATCTGGGGAACTGGGTTGGAGTTTCGGCAAAGACGCTGAACATCCTGTGATTCTGGGCAAATCACTTAATCTCCCTGTGTGTCACAAAAATGAATGTGTCCTCATGTATCCACTGGCGTGACGAGTGTTGAGGGGGACCCCCTTCAAGGTACATAAAGGGGCGCCCACTCCGTATTTACAATGGAGATCTCAGGACTGAGTAGGTGCGGAGGGGGGCCCCTGGGCCCCCCTGCACCGCGGGGGCTGCGGGGGCCTGTGTTACGCCCCTGCATGTGACGCAACTTGTGCTATGTAGAGCGCTCTGATACCCGATACCTTTGGGTCAAGTTCGCGCTAAATAAAACTCAGTAAAAAAAAAAAAGTCTGGAGTGGTGGGGCTAGCAGGGGAGTGAGTGATGCCCTGCCCCTCCCCACCCCCCCTGCACTAATGCGTTAGGGGCTAGCACCCAACTTTGTGTCTGCTCTGACCTGGACCTGGTACACATGTGTGCCTGCAATCCCTGTATAAAAGTCTGGCTCTAGTTTCATCAGTGCAGGAGTTGTGAGGGGTCTAGTTACCTGTAATAAAGAAATGACATAGTTTCTGAACTGTTGTAAGTTATTATAGTCGAGTTCTGACAGTGGAATACTTAGTGCAAGAGCCAGCAGCCAGGGTCAAAGTCAAGTCACAGACCATAATAACTACTGCAGTTTAAACAAAGGAAAGGAGAACTGGGTTTTCCTTATTCAATGAAAAAGTGATCAGCAGAATAGGGATATTTTTGGCAACATGTTTATTTTGTACACACAATAGGTAACTGAAGGAAAGACAGAATTGATGCATGGTATTGTGAGAGGAAAATGGTACCTCGAAATTTAGACACCCCAAAAAATTTACCTTAATCAAACCTCCCACATTTACTAGATCAGAGATTGTGTTAAACCTGGATTTCATGAAGCAGTTTGTCCCTGCGTTAAAGCACCTCGCCACATATCAAATCAACTCATTAAGTAACAGGGTTAACTCAATAACTGAATTCTAGATTAAGGAAAAGTTAAAAGGTTTTATTACAAGAATTCAAAATAAGTGGTACAGAGTCCATGCCATGAAGTCTATCAGATGCAAAGTTAGACAGAGTAGGCAAAAATCTGAAAATATTCTGTGTGTCAATGAGCAGCAAAATCAGAAAGGAACTGGGCAACATCCCTAATAGAACAGGAAAGACTTCTTTAAAAGCTCTGGCTCACCCCCAAAATCAAGGGGCTTATATACATGATTCTTGCATGTTAAATTAACAATTCTGTAGTTTCATCGTGGTGTAAGTAAATGTATAATTTCTTCAGCATAACAGAGCACATAAAATAAACAACATATTGCCTTAGAACATAAGCATTGGCCCATTTCTTAATATTTATTCTACACCCGCTATGCATTCAGAGATGTTTGAACAAAATATGAAACATTGACAATAAGATTTTGCTAAAGTGAATAGGTTCAGTGTTAAAACGGAAGATGGCGTAACAAATAACAATTGTACATCCCCACCACGGAAAGTTGATAGTGAGCAAAACAATACAACAATGAAAATAAACTAACATGACCTCATCTTGAATGTGTGCTGCATAGCTTGTGGGAAGAGGATGTGCACAGGGGAGGAAGCACAAGTGATTAATAGAGAAGGCAACCATCTTGTCCAAGACAGCGTTTTACATAGAAATGCGGCATAACTAAAACACTTTATTAAACACACTTCTACACATCAGAAGATATTTGTTTAAAACGTAATTACACTGTAGCTGTCTGTAAATATCAAATTGTGAGTGAAAATGCATTTTACACATTGTTGATGAAAGCAAAAATATAAATCTTTAAAATGCTTCATCAGTACTACACAATCTGAGACACACCATCTTGAAATTTGACTTACACTAAACTGATTCTAGTATCTTGTTTTTCAAACAATTACAGTTTTTGATGTATTTAACTTTAGAGTATAGTGTCTACTTATATTCTTCTTTTGTGCAAAATGAAGATGAAAGAGCAAGACACTCAGGGGCTGATTACGATGGCATAACGATCGCCACCGCCGCGCTGGCGGTAGGGACCCTTACGCCATCGTAACGCAAATTTCCAACCACCATATTACGATGGAGGTGGGTATCGCGTGTAGGAGAGTAGGATCTGCTTCACATGTTTACCCCCACTTTTTGCTGGTGTTTCACTGTTTTTCGACTTTAGTCTGGCTGGGACCCTGCTATTCAGGGCCCCAGCCTAGCTGCTTCCCCTCTAAATTGATTGCATGTACTTTAGGTACACCACAGATTGGATCCTGAGGTACCCTTGTGAGTCCCTAGTATATGGTATACTATGTACCCAGGGCACAGGTACCCCAGAGGCCTACCAGGGGCCGAAGCCTGAATTGTGCCACCCCTGGAAAGCCATGCAAAATGAAACCACAGGTCTGCTACTGCAGCCTGGGTAAGGTGATGCATGCACCACTTACTGAGGTATAGGTTCACTATACCTCACCTATCACTGCACATACAAACCTATCAGTCACTCCTATGGCAGGCCTTAACAATCCTGAAGGCAGAGTGCTTGGTTATATGTGAGAGGGTGCCCAGGCATGAGCTGAGCCCCTCTGCAGCCTTCAGAATCTCTTCTCCGGGGTTGTCAGTGGTGCAGCCTGACCATATACTCTTAAGTGCATTATATCTTAAACGGTTAATGCTAACTTTGGACTGGCTGCACGGAAACATGTCATGTTTGGTGTCAAACACCTTGGAATCATACCCCCACATCAGTTCTTGATGTGGGGATATGATCCCACCCTTTTAGAGGGAGAGACATGGCAGCACTGGTATACCCGGTAGAAATATAATAGAGCCCTGGCATCACAAAATGGATGCTGCAGCCACAGACACGGGTCTGGTCTCCTGCTGCTGACCGACACTCCGGAAGGGGAGGCCTGGACAATAGGTTTACTGTCACAGGGAGGTGTAACCACCTCCCAGGCAGGCTTATGTGTATTGGGGCTGGGTGGGAGCACTCTCTGAGTGCTTTGAAGTCCTGCACTGGGGGCACATTTGGTGTCCCTGTGCATAGACCAGCTCAAACCGGTTCAGGGGCTTCCAGCCCCTGCTCTGGCACAAAACTGGACAAAGGAAATGGGTGTAGCCACCCCTCTTTCCAAACCCTCCCATAGGTGGGTCCCCTGAGCTAGTCCAACCCCTTCCTTAAGTATAAGTAAGGAACCTCTGTAACCAGAACTTTAGATATCCTTGGACGAAACTCTGAAGCTGAATCCTGGAACTTTGATGCTCTACTAAAGACTAGAGGACTGAAGAAATCTCCCTTGGGGTCAAGGAGTGACTCCCCTCCTTGGCAGGCAAAAACAAAGCATTTTGCCAGTCTGCATCTCCGAAGCTCCCGCTGGACTCCGAAGTAATTGCAGCCCAGGAAGAGGAGTTCCAGACATCTCAGAGACCCACAGCCCTCATGAGTAGTGGGGAACCAGAACTCATGGTCACCGTGCACTTTTGCAAGTGCATTGACTTCTCGAAATCTTGCTTGGGATTACTTGTAGCCCCCACCTCAAGCAGAGAATCCACTGAAGATTGTCAGCCTAGTCACCCCGAGTGGTCCGTGGGCCGCCATTATGTGTTTCCTCTCAAGGTCCCTTCGCGATCCCTGGTCTGTCGACTGGTGGGTCCCTGAGGGGGTAACTTTGATTTTCCTTGGGCTTCCCTGGTTGCTCCAGATGTGCCCCGACTCCAAACCAAGTAGTGAGTCCCTCAGACCTTGCAGGTCTGCACCGAAGCATCTTTCTCCTTTCTGCGTGGGTTGCTGTTGCCAAGGCTTGTTGTGTCCAAAGTGGGCACCGACACTGCAGCACTCGACATCCGTCATGGGGCAGCTCGAATCCAGCTAAAGTTTGTCCTCAACGCCTCCTGGTCCTCATGGCTGAAGAGTCAAGCTTCACCTTCTTCACCTGAAATCACCCAACATCGGTGGGCATCTGCCTATCGTCCTCCTGGTCACTGGCAAGTGACCCAGACTCTGTCCCCTCTGCTTTCAGGTTCTTCTCGACTTCAATCCAGGCTTGGATCTCTTCAGACATTTTGCCTCTTCCCGGCAGCAGCACTTCTTTGCCAGCTCTCATTGAAATCGACGACCCGACACCATTTGACACCTATGCACCCGGCTTCCCTGGGTGAGGTAACACAAGTACTCTGGTGCTCCCGTGGGTGTTGACCCTAGAACTTCCTAAGTCCCAAAGGGTTTGGTCCTGACTCATTTCTAAGTGTCCCTAATCTTTAAAAATCTAACCGCGACTTTCCCCATAAAAGCTAACGGGAGCTCGCGGCTGTGTTCTCACACTGCACACGGCCCCCGTGGGTCCCCTGTGTCACTACCTTGGGTGGTTCCTTGGGGTCCCAGGGATTCTACAGGCTCTAGGCCTTGTGTCTAGTTAAGTTGTGGTTCTTATACCACTATTTTAGTGTATGGTTTGGCTCCCCCCCTAGGGCCTGACGTGTATTTGTGCTATTTTACTGTCATATTTGAAGTGTAACTTATGTGCTTTGACCTCTAGCCTCATGAAGAGACTAGGAGGGTGTGTTAAGAAATAAATACATATATTTTATATATATACCTGGTGTGGTTGTCTTTCATTTAGCCATTCAAGAGATTATAGACTGGTAAAACAAGCTGCTTTACATTCCTTCAAGACTTAGCCTGAAGGCTGCTCTCCATAGCTACCACTAGGATAGCTTTCAATAAAGGTTGTCTTTAACCTATAACCAATAAGGGGTTGTTTGGACTGGTACAAGGTGCCCACTATAATTAGTGGACAGCATATACCAGGCCAACTTCTCACATCGCGGCGGACGGAAAGTCCATATGCCGCTTTTCCGCCGGTCGGCAATCGTTACGTGGCAGAGCTGGGCCTTATATATGGTGGCAGTGTGTAGCAGGCACCGCTATCCATATTATGATGGCGGGCTTTCAAAGCCTTTCCATGGTGGTATCGGGCTGGCAGGGATTTGCTTTGTGGACCTGTTGTGGGCCCCCAGGGGTGTGGGGGGCTGCCCTTGGGGGGTACCCATGGTACCCCCCTCGTTGTCCATGCACAAGTTGGCAGGCACCATGCGGTGCCTGCCACGTTGTGCATAGAAATGCACACAATGGCATTTTACCATTGCTGGGGGCGCTGCAGCCAGCAGCACCCGCCACAATATTAAAATGCCAGATGCAACTGCTGCGGCGGCGGTCCCATCATGATCAGGGGTGTGGGCCTCCCGCATGGCAGGTGGGCAGTCCCGTTCCCGCTAGGATGGCTGTTGGACCCAGGTTTACCCGCCATCCTAATAGGCCCCTAAGGATTTAGGTGGTTTGTGGGAAGGGTGATGGTGTGACCATGTATTATATGGAATAAAGTGCCCCCTGCCAAACATTGTAAAGTTATTGCAAGTCACCTAAGCGTACCATGACCTTATAAAGGAACTCAGCCTTCAGCTTTATTTCTGTATATGGTGATTGAACTCTGTGGTGACTTGCAAGATCCTATTATGTATGACAGGGACTACTTTATCTCAGACATCATTTAATTTACCTACAGCCATATGGCATAAATCAAGACACCGTTCATTGGGAGTCAGAGCATCTTGACTCTGTGCACCACCAAGACTTCTTTACAATGTAGTGGCGTAGCAAGGGAGGGGGGCGGTGGGGGTGGTCTTCTTGCGGTTGCTGTAGGGCGGCAATCGCGGGACTATCGTCAGCATCCCCCCTGTTCTCACGTCCGCCGCTGGCGACAAAAGCAGGGTCCGCCACGGGCGGCAAAGTGGCTAGCTATGCTACTCACACAGTGAGTAACTGGCAGCAACTGCCTCAGCAAGTGCAGCTTTACTAATGTCATATCATCCCCTCATGCCCTGGCGTTATAAAGTTCCCTGTGAAACAACAATATTGGCTCATAATGAGATTAAACTAACTTGTCAAATACCTGTCACTGATTTCAGAGTGATTATCAGTTTTGTACCTGCATTCCCGGCTAAAATGTTATCATACCCACTCAAACACTACTACGCAAATGAACACCATTGTTGCAGCTTCCCTTTATCACTTAGAGCTCGACTCCTAATGGGGTAGTAGTTTGTAAGATTCCACTCAGAGGCACAGCTAAAGCCCCCCACCAAACCCTAGCTACAAAGTGGATAATCAGCCTTAATATTATAGTAACCTAGTGGCATGCCCTGTTGTTGAATTACCTGTGAGATGGCCCAGTATTCACCAACTGTAGTGAGATGACCTAGTATGCACTGGTGAGTGAGCAGATTTAGTGTTCAATTGCCCGAGTGAGCGGGCATAGAATTCACTGACTTGTTAGTGAACAAGCCTAGTATTCAACGACCTTGGTGAGCAGACCTCGTTGTCGATGGCCTTAGTGAGAAGGCCTGGTGCTCATGAACCAAGTGAGCAAGTGTAGTGTGTAGGCCCTGTGTAGTTTGTGGACTATCTACGGTTCAGACCCGGGCATCTGAGACTTTGCAACAGTCAGTGAACTGTCAATAGAGGATACACAGTGCACAGGTCACTACACAGTAAATGGAGGCTAAAATGTATCTAACAAAACACACAATCCATGGAGGATGCACTGCAGCCAGTGCACCAAGCAAGCG
Source organism: Triturus cristatus (assembly GCF_964204655.1). NCBI lineage: Eukaryota > Metazoa > Chordata > Amphibia > Caudata > Salamandridae > Triturus > Triturus cristatus. The sequence continues at coordinate 1,014,860,669 of NC_140579.1, read as the reverse complement.
GTGATGGTTGCACATCGTGCAGTCAATGGAGGCTGCTCTTTATCCAGTTCATGAAACAGTCTATGGAAACTACTCTCTATCCAGATCCAGTGCACTACGCCATCCGTGGTGGATACACTGTATCCAGTAAGCATGCAGTCTGTGGAAGCTACACCAGCGTTTTCCAAACTGTGGGATACAACCCGCTGGTGGGTTGCCAGCCGATTTCTGGTGGGTGGGGAAAAAGCAATAAACATAGATGCCTTTAACCTTTGCATTTCTCCTGTTATATTTGCTGTGCATCAAAGATAGAGTCAAATGTCAGGCTACTTCTGATAAATTGGGGATTGGTGTTTACTTTTCTTTCTTAGACTGCAAAGTGAGAGAAGTTTTTAAAGTGAACTGTGTGACATTTTTGCCCGGGTACAGGAATTATGAAAGGACATCATTTTTGGGCAGTGATAATAATAATATCTATTTGTAAATTGCAAACATGTCACCCATTAAGCGTTTGAAGGCGCTGGCGGCCATCGGGGAGATTAAGTAAGTTATTGCCCAGATTCACATGCTGCTGAGCTGAGCTGCCACCGGCAATCAAAACGAGAGTGCTCTGCTCCAGAGTCAGCCACTCTGGCTGCTGCGCCACACCTCTCTCCACTGTAACACACAACAAAGTTTTAAAACCTGAAAATGAACACATATTGCAGAATATATCAGTGGCTAGGAAAGCAAAAATGAAGTAAATATTTTTGTAATTTCTGAAGTGAGATGGAAACACATCGTTGCAAGCATTCCCAAGCAAGACTCAGAGTAAACATTCCAGTATATTTTGGTGCTGTTTTTTATTTCACAAATCTGTTTCAACAGACAATGTGCTCCCTATATGTGATCACACAAAATCATCCCACTGCTGAATGACTCTCACACATGAATTGAGAAATATGGTTGTGACCTAACGGCCAGAGATGTCAACATTGGATCTGAGGTTAAAGTCCTGGCTTTGGCTATTATCAAACCACAACCTACTTAATCTTCTTTGATTAAAATACAATTAATCTGACTTTATGTAATCTGGTGTTTGTGTAAAGTGCTCCAAAACTCTTTGGCAGTGTTTGTGATGTACAAAACTGCTAGATAGACAGACAGACGGACAGATTGATAGATAGATAGTATCTAAAATACACCACTTTGCCTTGTTTTAACCCAAAAGTAGATATACAATCTTACCTCATACTCTGCTTCAGAAGGATTTTTTAATATTAGATCTTACCTCATACCCTGCTGCAGACAGATTTTTCAAATTTGCTAAAATCACTGGTATCAGCACCAAGATTTTTCAGAAACCTTCTGAATTCAATGAATAGTTACCACAGGTCAGTGTCCCTTTCTAGTTCCAGCTCCAGTGCATTTCCCCTTCTGCCACTTTTATGGGCAGATGAACATCATGGCCACAGTCCGATAATACATATTGAAGGGAATGGTCACGGACAAATACAAACAATTGCTGTTAGAGAGGAACACAAGAAATTGTAAAGAGTATGGGGGATATTATCAAGGACGGCGTTAAAATTAGCGCCGCTTTAGCGGCAGAAAACTGCAGCTAAAAGCGGCGATAATGGGCTTGATAATATGCCACAGAGAATTCCAATAGAAGCCCATGTTCTAGTGTGAACATGGGCTTCTATTGGAATTCTCTGCGGCATATTATCAAGCCCATTATCGTCGCTTTAGCAGCAGTTTCCTGCCGCTAAAGTGGCGATCATTTTAACGCCGTCCTTGATAATATGCCCCTATGTTATTTTGGTAATTCACAGAATTTTGAAAGCATGTCTAATATTTCATTAAAAAAATCACCCCGCCTCATCTCTGTTAAAGCTAGGTGGGTCGCAAAAGTTTGTCATTCTAAAAATTGGGCTGTAGTTCAAAAAAGTTTAGGAGCACTGGACTAGACTATACTAAGCGCACCACATAATTAATAAAGGCTTCCCAGTATCCAGTCTATCACGTAATCAAAGCAGAATATACTGTATCCAGTGGGTAGGACAGTCAAGGGAGATTACACTGTATCCAGAGAACCAGACAGTCAATGGAGGCCACACCGATAAAGGAGGTTGGACTGTGTGTGGTGGAACACACAGGCAGTGGAGGCTACACTGTAACTTATGAACCATACATCAGTGAAGGCTGCAGTGTACTCAGTGGACCTGTCAGTGGAGGTCGTAGTAAAATGATGGGACAGAGAGCCAGTGGAGTCTTAAGTTTATCTAATACACTGGAAGTCAATGGCGGCTGCAATATATCCCATGGAAATGACAGTTTCACACCTCAAATACTCCAAAGTTTAGGAAAAGACTACGGTGTAATGGGTTTAGACTATTGATACTGTGATTGATCAGAAAAATCAAAATAAAACCAAATAGTGCGGGCTCTCCTATATGCCCATAGTTCCATCAATCCTCTGGGGACGGATAGCCAGAGGGGATCAGCAGATGGACTGCTGCTGGTTGTGGTTGATCTTACTTGGGTTGCTTCTGTGTTTTCCAGACTCCTGAAACCTTACACAAAAGCTGTAGGGGCTGCCTGACATTTTCACCCATGACCTTCACGTGCATCGAGGTGTAGTTTAAGCTCACTAGGGAAACTTCAAAGCCCTGATATCATGAGAATGGCTGATTTTCTAGGCAGCCTCTCTAGAAGACACATAGGTTTAATCAGCCCACTTAAGGATGGCTATGGTGCAGTAGAAGGGCAGCATGAACATAGTGAAGTGCCATACTTGGTCCCTTAGCTCCAGGCTTCCAATGTGCTCTGTCCACCCAGGGTGGTCCACCTACTGCTGATGAACAGGAAAAGCGTGGGTCAGATACCCAGGCAGGATATCTCTGTACAGCTACATGTAGGACGAGAGCTGGTGTTGACACTAGAAGCAAGCCCCCTATGCCCCTTTTGTTCCCATCTACCCAAATGGCCAGGCACTTAAATTTAATGGAGTGGAAAAACATGGTTTGCACAGCTATGAGACCTAGATAGAAAGAATGGGTTTTTACATTCAGGGAGATGCATGGCATATATTGGATACAGGAAGCACAAATCCTTCAGCTTGCAAGGGTTTTGAAAGTGTGTGTGTGGGGGGTAGGGTGTAAGGGGTAGTTTTGGAGCGGTATTAGACATACCTCCGGCATGAAATATTTTACTTACAATGCGGAACGGGGAGCTAGAGGAAGTAGTCACAGCTTTATATAATGTCATTAAGAAAGCTAAAAGAGTTTCCAACTTCAAGAGCAGATGCAATAGGAGCTTACATAATGAAATATTGAGAAGAATATTGTGTCAAAAATATAATCAATAAAATCTATAGTTTACTTACTTTGGATGTAAATTACCAAAATATTGTGTCAAAAATATTGTAGAACAGACTGACATCAAAACAAAATTACGTATATTGAAATATATTTACGTATAATACTATGGGCATAATTACGATGCATCTACTGCTGCGATCTGACCGACTTCTTACAATGTGTGAGGTCTGAGGCAGCAGTCAGAGGGACCGACCGATGCTTTCCATGAACCCGTCAGTCGGAAAATCACTATAATCCCTTTGGGACTGCATTTCCGCTGTCGGGATTATGATGTCGGTTTCCGACAGCCATTCTATGCCGGCTTTACCAACATTGAAAGGCTATCGGAAAGCGGCATTAGGGCTCCCTACCAGGGCCCCCTTCCCTCTGTGGCCTCCACATTTGGCCCCGTGGGGCACCTATGGGGCTCCCCTGAACAGGCACCTGTCACATCGTGCAGGGATGTACACAAACTTCCATTTCTCAATGGGAGTTTGTGTGGCAGTCGGTTTCCACCTACTGCACAAGCTCCCATAGAAAAATTGAAGTTTCCGACCGCACTATGGGGCCGATTACGATTGCGGAAGGCCCATCACCGCCAGCCATGTGGTGGCGGTCCTTCCGCAATTGTACCGCGCTTTTCCCACAGCCACATTACGAAGGCAGAGGGAATCACGCTTGGACTGTGGCGGACGCAAAAAACCATCCACCTCTGGTCCGCCTAAAGCAATCTCACAGATTTCCTGGTGGACAGTCCTTTAGGCCAGATATGGTGGCGGTGCCTAGCAGGCACCGTCCACCAAATCATGATGGGGCTACAGCTGGCATTTCAATGGTGGCGATGCAGCCATGGAAAGGCTGGTGGGGATAGGTGATGGGGGCCCGTTTTGGGCCCCCCATGTGTAGGGGGGCGGTAAGTGTGTACTTGGGGGGAACCATGGTACCCCCCTACATTTTACAGCGCCACATGACAGGCACCGCGTGGTGCCTGTCACGTAATGCTGTGAAATGCAACACCCGGCATTTTTGCATCGCAGCGGGTGCTGCTGTCAGCAGCAACCGCCACAATGTTAAAATGCAGGATCAGTCCGCCATGGTGGCGGACGCACCTTGATCCGGTGTGCGGGGCCGCCACATGTATGGCAGATGGTCCCGGTTTACTCCAGGATGGTGGACAGACTATAGTCCGTCCTCCATCCTAATGAGCCCCTCTGTGCAGTCACATCATAATTAGGTGTTCAGAACTGCCAACCTATGGTCGGGCGTTTCCCTCACCGAAACGGTGTCGGTCGGAGGGATCTCCAACCGACATCATAATGAGGGCCAAAGATTCATTTATTTAAGATATTATACTACAAAATAATAATAGAATTAAAAATAAATAGTTTAAAATATTAATGTATATAAAGTACACACACACATATATATATACAAATATATATACATATTACCTACTGGCGGTCGCCAGTAGGTAGTTATAGTTAGGACCGTGTTTCCATAGGAAATCTCAAAATTCTATTTTGAATAACTTTGGCGCCGGTTGACGAATCCTCGCGAAATTTTCAAAACTAATGGGGCGCTCCACTCAGCTCCTACCCTGAAAGTTTCGGGGGGATTCGTCAAGCGGGGGCCGAGAAAAAAGGGGGGTCCCAAAACGCGTTTTCCCCATGCATTTTTCCATAGGGACTTTAGTCGCAGCTACAGCCCGAACGGCTGAACAGAATTATGTGAAATTTGGCAGAGACGTAGCCATAAGGTCCATGAAGTGCCTTTTGCAGGTTTGGTGTAAATCTGTTCAGTATTTCCTGAGAAATTAGCATTTAAATCAATATATATATCTGTACGCGCGTACCGTGCGCGCACTGAGCAAGTCCTGTGCGCGCACCTTGCCGTGCGCGAGCGCACTTCTGATTGGTTGTTAGATGTCAGTAAACATTCGATTCGGGGGAAATCAGGAATCGGCGGCCGCCATTTTGTCTCTCGCATAAAGAGGGGGTGATAAACAAAGGGGGAGAACTTGAAAAGGGGGCAGAGTGGGGAGATATTGACCCACTAGGCATTGTAAGGGGGTCACAGTAGGACTTTGTAGGGCAAAAAAAAAGATTTATATTTTGAAAAAAAAATATTGCCGAGTGCGCGCACCCAAAAAAAACTTTAAAAAAACAAAATAATAAAAAATCGCATTTAAGTGTTTAGATATAAGGTGGCTCTAAAAAGAGCTCTTGTGTTTATTGTGTGTTTTTTGGTACCTACAAGTAAGTACCGATGCAGAGTCTAAAGTTCAAGAGGAAGACTCTGTTGCCTTCATCAGTGAAGTGTACACCATCTCCTCTATAAATGTCTTGCATGTTGTAAATCAAGTTGTTGTGGTATATAGAACCCATACCATAGTCTCTGAGGAAAGCAGAAATAGATTTGTTGACGTGCTTCCTTGCTTTGTCAATCTGCGGACAAAATTGGTTGGACCAGTTCCACTTTTGCCTTTGGCATATGTTAGAATATACGAAGGCAGTTTGTGGAAAAAGCGACATCAATTGCACAAAGGTGTCCTTAATAAGCATTTCCAGACCTACCCCAGTTAAAGTGCCTAGGTCATTACCACCACAGTGCACAATAATAAGGTTAGGCTGTGGGAGATGTAGAAAGGTTTTCACCAAAGGCATTAATTGGTGCCACTTTAACCCTCTCTGACCAATCCATTTAATGTCTACATTTGGCAAAGCAAGGTCTCTCACCATACCTCTTTTTTCTGCAAATTTTTCACTCCAGAAGACATAGCTGTGACCTACAATCCACACTGTGAACATCTTCAAAGGAGATCTGGATGCACTCAGGAGGTGTCTTTCAGTAGAAAGGCAATAAGAAATGAAAGACAGTTGAAAAATGGGGGCACACATACTTTTTTTTATAAAAAGAACTCATTGGCTGTTTCAAACCATTCTACACTAAAAACTAGGCTGTATGTTTAAATTTTAAAAAGCATGTTTTGTATTGGTTCAGAAAAATGTGTGAGCAAAGAACATTAGTTTGGATTTGCTGCTAGGTTTGAAAAGTCAAGCACTCTTGCTCTTTGGAAATGAAACATTGTCTGCTGAACTTCTGACCTCTCTGCTCACACCTGTGTTCCATGACCTGTTGCTATGGTAGCAGGCAGAAGTCAAGTTGGGGGAAGGTTACATTTGGAAAGGGGTTGAAGTTTTCAACCAATAGAAATGTGTGATTTAATTTGAAAAAAAGTGGGAAGCACTGAGATTGGAAATTAACATGTATATGTGTGGAAAAAGAGAGGGAAACATTGCCATTTACTGGTTCTACAGAGAGGAGAGAGGTGTAGAGCTCTGATATTCTGACTCTGATAGTCTGCTGTTTGAGTGGCACATTTCTTAAACAACTAACTAATTTTAAAGGTGAGTTATGAGTTTGAGAGGGAAAGTATGTGGTGATTTTTGAGATAAATATTAGAATTGTGAATCTTCTTCAAAAGTTATGTTTTACATTTTGAGGTTTGGGAGATATTTAACTGTCTTGAACTTGTAAGATATTAAGGACTATGTTTTCACCATAAGTTAATGTGTACTGGTAACAATGAGGAATACTGTTTTGTGCCTACCATCAAACCATGAGTCTGTGTGCAGAGAAGAATTATTGACAGAGATTTAATTTGCGTTGCTGTTGAAAAGTAAGACTTGCAGTTGAAAGAAAAGGACAGCTTGTTTTTAATTGTGATGGTTAGGATTTAGCAGAAATCACTTTGAAGGAAAAGAGAGGAAAATGGCAGCACATTTGAAAAAAGCATTAGTTCTGTAAGAATTGGTGACCCAGGAAAGGGTCAGCCTGTGTTTTGTGCCTACCAACACAGCATGAGTCTGTGTGCATATAGGAATTGTTGTCTGAGATTTAATTTGTGAAGTTGTTGTTCTGTAAGTATTGCAGACCCAGGAAAGGGGCAGCCTGTGCTTTGTGCCTACCAACACAGCATGAGTCTGTGTGCATATAGGAATTGTGGCCAGAGATGTATTTTGTGTTGCAGTTGTTTTGTAAAACATGCACTTGCAGGAAAGGGACAGCTTGTTTTCTTCAAATGTGGTGGTTAGCACTCAGCAGAAATCACTTAATCGCAAATTGGAGGTAAAAGCTAAAAAATTTGAAACCAACAGGGTAGATTTCCCTTTCAAAATAGCAAAGGCACATGTAGATGCCATATGTTCAAACCTGAAAATAACCCTTAGCACACATGCACTGTTGCATATATCTCTGCAGTCAGTCTCTTTGCTCATCTGTCTTGCACCAGACAATACACAGTCTTCAGAAACACACTCTTGGCACACACGCAGCAGCTTCTCCAACACTCTCATGTGTAGTACTCAGCTCTGTGTGCTGTTTCAGATAGCAATGTGTAATGCAAACACATTCAACGTCACCAAGGCCTCATTTAAATTGATCTAGTCTAATCACTCACCCTGTAACACATGGTCATGGTCTTAAGGAGCTGTTAGGACATGGGCTGTTTTCTGCTTCTGTAAATGATAAGGGAAATGTGTCAGGCAGTAACAGTAATTTGGTACTATTCAGGGACACTGTTTTGTTCCAAAAAACATAGCATGAGTCTGTGTGTGCACAGGAATTGTGGGCAGAGATTTAATTTGTGAAGATGTTGTTCAGTAAGAAATGCAGTCCCAGGAAAGGGGCAGCCTGTGTTATGTGCCTAAAATGATGGCATGACTCTGTGTGCACACAGGAATTGTGGGCAGAGATTTAATTTATGAAGTTGTTGTTCAGTAAGAAATGCAGTCCCAGGAAAGGGGCAGCCTGTGTTATGTGCCTAAAATGATGGCATGAGTCTGTGTGCGCACAGGAATTGTGGGCAGAGATTTAATTTGTGAAGATGTTGTTCAGTAAGAATTGCAGTCCCAGGAAAGGGGCAGCCTGTTGTGTTTACACAAATTATCCCTTAGCACACATGCACTGTTACATACATCCCTGCAGTCTTCATGCAGTTCTGGAAGTCTCTTTGCTCATCTGTCTTGCACCAGACAATACACAGTCTTCAGAAACACACTCTTGGCACACACGCAGCAGCTTCTCCAACACTCTCATGTGTAGTACTCAGCTCTGTGTGCTGTTTCAGATAGCACTGTGTAATGCAAACACATTCAACGTCACCAAGGCCTCATTTAAATTGATCTAGTCTAATCACTCACCCTGTAACACATGGTCATGGTCTTAAGGAGCTGTTAGGACATGTGCTGTTTTCTGCTTCTGTAAATGATAAGGGAAATGTGTCAGGCTGTAACAGTAATTTGGTACTATTCAGGGACACTGTTTTGTTCCAAAAAACATAGCATGAGTCTGTGTGTGCACAGGAATTGTGGGCAGAGATGTAATTTGTGAAGATGTTGTTCAGTAAGAAATGCAGTCCCAGGAAAGGGTCAGCCTGTTGTGTTTACACAAATTATCCCTTAGCACACATGCACTGTTACATACATCCCTGCAGTCTTCATGCAGTTCTGGAAGTCTCTTTGCTCATCTGTCTTGCACCAGACAATACACAGTCTTCAGAAACACACTCTTGGCACACACGCAGCAGCTTCTGCAACACTCTCATGTGTAGTACTCAGCTCTGTGTGCTGTTTCAGATAGCACTGTGTAATGCAAACACATTTAACGTCACCAAGGCCTCATTTAAATTGATCTAGTCTAATCACTCACCCTGTAACACATGGTCATGGTCATAAGGAGCTGTTAGGACATGTGCTGTTTTCTGCTTCTGTAAATGATAAGGGAAATGTGTCAGGCTGTAACAGTAATTTGGTACTATTCAGGGACACTGTTTTGTTCCAAAAAACATAGCATGAGTCTGTGTGCGCACAGGAATTGTGGGCAGAGATTTAATTTGTGAAGATGTTGTTCAGTAAGAAATGCAGTCCCAGGAAAGGGGCAGCCTGTTGTGTTTACACAAATTATCCCTTAGCACACATGCACTGTTACATACATCCCTGCAGTCTTCATGCAGTTCTGGAAGTCTCTTTGCTCATCTGTCTTGCACCAGACAATACACAGTCTTCAGAAACACACTCTTGGTATACACGCAGCAGCTTCTCCAACACTCTCATGTGTAGTACTCAGCTCTGTGTGCTGTTTAAGATATCACTGTGTAATGCAAACACATTCAACGTCACCAAGGCCTCATTTAAATTGATCTAGTCTAATCACTTACCCTGTAACACATGGTCATGGTCTTAAGGAGCTGTTAGGACATGTGCTGTTTTCTGCTTCTGTAAATGATAAGGGAAATGTGTCAGGCTGTAACAGTAATTTGGTACTATTCAGGGACACTGTTTTGTTCCAAAAAACATAGCATGAGTCTGTGTGCGCACAGGAATTGTGGGCAGAGATTTAGTTTGTGAAGTTGTTGTTCAGTAAGAATTGCAGTCCCAGGAAATGGGCAGCCTGTTGTGTTTACACAAATTATCCCTTAGCACACATGCACTGTTACGTACATCCCTGCAGTCTTCATGCAGTTCTGGAAATCTCCTTGCTCATGTCTCTTGCAGATGACAATACATAGTCTGCAGAAACACACTCTTGGGACACACGCAGCAGCTTCTCCAACACTCCCATGCGTACTACTCAGGTCTGTGTGTAATGCAAACACATTCAACGTCACCAAGGCCTCATTTTCTTTGCTCTACTCTAAACACTCACCCAGGTTGCAGATGCTTCTGGTATGAAGTAGCTGTTAGGAAATGTGCTCTTTTCTGCCTCTGTGATCTACAAGGAAAATGTGTAAGGCTGTAACAGCAATTATCACTTGATCTACCAGAGTAGTAAATGTGCTTTGAATTTGCAAATCAAATTCTGTTTTCTGGTTAGACGCACACCATGAGGCTGTGTGCGCACAGGAATTGTGGCTACAGATATAATTTGTGTTGCAGTTGTTCTGTAAAACATGCACTTGCAGGAAAGGGGCAGCTTGTTTTTTTTCAACTGTGGTGGTTAGCACTGTGCACAAATTAGTAAATCACAAATGAGAGGCAAATGGAAAAACATTTGAAATTAATTAAAAGTAAAAAAAAAATATTTTAATGAATTATAATTACAAAAAGGATTTTTTTTTAAGTTCCTTGCAGGTATTGCTGAGCAACAGTGAAAAAAAAATGCCTTTAAGGACAAGAAAGAGGAAAGAAAAGCAACAACAAGTATATCTGGGCAAAACGGGGGAAAAAAAATAGGAGGAGAAGCTGGTGATGGCAAAAAGAAAAAGTCTACTGGTAAGCAGAGCAGAGATTTCTTAAAAAAGATTTAAAAAAAAAAAATGGCAAAAATAACTGTAAAACAAACAGTGTTTTATGTACAAAGCAACAACACAGTCAACAGCAAAAAAAAAGCTAATGTACAATCAGAAGTATGTCAAACTGATTTAACACGAAAATTAGATTTTAAAAACATTCGTCGAAAAATGATTCAGAGAAGAGAGATGTTAAATTTGCTAAAGGATGTGAAAAAATATAAGAAAAAAACAAAATTTATTAAGAATTTTTTTTTTATAGAAAATATTGTAAGTAAGGCTTTGGAAATAAAAAGAAAACTTTTTATTCTAATTCTGAATAGGATGCGTAGATTAGATAAATTACTGAATGCAATGAAGTCACAAAGCAAAAGGAAAAGAGAAGTGAAAAAAAGTAACTTTTGTAAAGTGTTCTTGGGAGAATGGAAACACAGTTCAAGTATTGAACCATTTTTTAATGAAGAGAGTTATCTTCAAAGTAATAGTTTGTTGCATGCAGTTGACACCAATGGTAGAGCATATGAAGTTAAGGATGGTTGTGTGATGGAAAAAGAGAAAATGGTTCCAAGAAATGAGGAAGAAGTAATGGCTGCTGAGGCTATGGGGAGACGTCCAAAAGCCCCAGTGTACACTTGGAACTGTAGTAGTATTTGTACTGTGCGTCAGGAATCTATTGATAAATTACGTGAGAATATAGTAAAAAGAGTGTAAAACAGAAGATGAAGGTGCTTCAAACACTAGATCCATGCAGAGTGAGAGAAAATACTGGTTTGCAGGGACATTCTCTGGCTTGTCTATCTAGAAAAGTGTGTAAAAGTGTTTTTCATCATTTTAGGATGCTGGCTGTTCATCATACTGAAATGAGAAAGTTTGTGAGAACATTGTATTTTGCTAAAAGTCCAGCAGTAAAGTTAAATGAGTTAAATAATGCTCTGTTCCGTGGATCTGTATCAGATGTAGTGAAGGTTACTGATGAGATTCAGTTTTGTTACTTTGGTCCAGAACAAGAAAGTGCAGAAAAGGACACAGTAAATGAGGAAAATGAGGAACAGAATGTAGAACTCATTATTACTAAAAATTTTGAGGATGAAATGACAAAATTTACTATCACCTCTAATGAAAGACCAAATATTACTTGTATTTGTTGCTGCAGAAGTCATTATAAAATTCAAACAAGGAATCTTTATCTGTATAAAAAAAGTGAAAATGAAGATAATTATAAGTGGAAGGATTTTGCAACATATATATTTCTTGAAAATTGTTTTGAATTGGGTGAAGATCAGCGTATTTGTAAATACTGTTATAACAAGTTAGAAGAAAATAGAATGCCGACCAGAGCTGTACATAATAATTTAGAATTGGATGCTATTCCTGCCGAACTTTCTGAATTAAATACATATGAGTCTATACTCATTCAATGTGTTCATCCGTTCCAGACCATAGTACGTATGGAGCCCAAAACTGGTAAATTACCTCCTTCTGATTTACTGAGAGGTTTAAAAGGAAGAGTGGTGTATTTGCCCTTGGATTTGAAAAAAAATATGGAAACTATTGATGCAGATACTTTGGAAAATGAACCATTAGTAATTCTGGTTAATGGTGTACCTACAAAGAATAAGAAGATTTGGCAGGAGCTGGTGGATGTAAGAAAAGTACAAAGAGCAAATTTGTATTTGAAAAAAAATAATAAATGGTATGAATCAATTTATATAGATGAAGAAGAAGAAGATTTACAAGAAGACAGAGAAACACCAACTGGTCAAATTGAAAAAGTGGACAAGTCAAAGTAAGAAGAAATTTATGAACATTTTAGCATACACCCTCTTCATTCAAAAGAAGTTATGGGTGACACTATTGATCTGTCTCAGATGAAGAAAGCAAAAGGAACTCCCGTGAGTGTATGGGAGAAGAGCTTGGAAGCTCGATGTTTTCCTCAGCTGTTTCCTACAGGAAAAGGTGGACGATACGATGAACGCCCAGAACAGATTCCTGCTTCTGAGTATCGGACTACAAGATTATATGCAGAAGATCCAAGATTTCGTCAAAGTATTCCTTATTTGTTCCATCTTTTATTTGAAAGCGACTTGTCTGCATTATCTTATGCAGTAAATCACATTTTAAAAAGTGGAGTACATTTACAAAATGTGTCTGCTAAGGATTTTATGGAGAAAGTGCAGCACCGAGATGGTCATTTGGAAACACAACTGATCAATCTGATGGCTTGTCAGCGTGGGACAAATGAATATTGGTACCGACGCCATGGTGAATTAAAATGCATGTTACGGAATTTAGGAACTCCTACATGGTTTCTAACCCTAAGCTGTGCCGAGTACGCTTGGGATGATTTACTGGATTTTCTACGAGAGGCAAATTCAAACATTAAAAACATTGAATACAAGACAGCAGGAGAACTGTGCTCATTGGATCCAGTTAATGTTTGCAGATATTTCAATCATAGATTTGAGGCTATGATGTCCTTCATCTGCAATAAAAAAAATCCACCTCTTGGAGAAGTAGTGGATTTCTTTTGGAGAAAAGAGTACCAGGCAAGAGGTGCTCCTCATATTCATATGCTGTTGTGGATCAAGGATGCCCCAAAGTTTGGAACAGATACTGATGAAGCAGTGTTATCTTTCATTGAAGAATATGCAACATGTGCTATACCTAAAAGCACAGAAGAGAAAAAGTTAAAAGAACAAGTTTTACGTTTCCAAAGTCATCGGTGTGGAAAATACTGTCGACGGAAGTACAAGACCAAAGATAAATTCTACACAAAGTGTCGATTTGGATTTCCTAGACCTGTTCTTTCAAAAGGAAGAGTCAACAGTTTTATGTCAGCTGTGCGACATACTATAACCAGAAAATCTCCCAAAAATACCTACAACCTAAAAAGAAAAGAAGAGTCAAAATTTATAAATGACTTCAACCCAGTCATTTTATCCATGTGGAATGCTAACACGGATATTCAGTATGTGGCAGACAATTCTATTGCTGTTGCTCGGTATGTCACATCTTACATCACTAAATCTGAGAAAACAGAATTGAAGGAAATGTGGGAAGAGATTTCTCACGAGAAGACTGTCAGTAAGAAGCTGTACAGTTTCAGTTTAAAGATGTTATCGCATCGAGAAATTGGATCCTACGAATGCTCAGATAGGTTATCATCTGCAAGTCTTTACTCGAAATCCAGAAGAATAATTTGGGTAAGCTTAGGCCTTGCAGGAATGAGAAATCGGGTACTGAAATCTGTTGGAGAAATTGAATATTTGGCCGAGAATGACCCAGAAAGTAAAGATATTTTGAAATCAAACATGTTGGACACATATTACCCAAAGAGAAGTCATCATCTTGAGAACATGTGTCTCTATGAAGTGCTGCAGAACTACATTTTTTCACGGAAAGCCACAGAAGACATCAACAATGGAAAATATAAAGTCATTGGTGAGGAAGGATGTTTGGTGAAGCAAACAAAAGGAAGTTTGATAAATCACAGGAAGCTCAGTTGCGAAACTACTGACAAAAAGGAATTTTACTACTTGGCTCTTTTACAGCTGTTTAAACCATGGCGTTCAGAGGACGAACTACTGGGAGAATTTCAAAGCTATGAAGATTCTTTTAATGCTAGCAAAGACAGCATAGAATGCAGTACTTTCACAACTTATGTCCAAATGTTAAATGAAGAAAATGAACAGGAAGCAAAAATTGCAGCTGAAGTAGCTAGAGACAGTTCTCAAGACAGCCAAAGTTCAGGAACACTTAGTCAAGATCCCCTAGGACAACCAATCATAGAAAATGAAGCTGCAGTAGCCATGACTGAAGTAGAAACGGCTATGAATCAAGCACAGGAAGATTCAATCGACTTACTAAATCTGGAACAACAACTGAATGAAGAACAAAAAGAAATTTATGAAGAAGTCACCAAACAAATTGATCATGGATTACTACATGAAAAGAAAGAGTGCTCATGCACATCATTTGAACCAATCAGGATGTATGTGAGTGGACAAGCTGGAACTGGTAAAAGTTTCTTAATAAAAGTCATCAGAAGCTACCTACAACAAAAAACAGCTTCAAATTTGTCTTATGTGGTAACTGCTCCAACTGGGTTAGCAGCCTATAACATAAAAGGAATTACCTTACATCGTTTGCTAATGTTACCAGTGGAGCATGAGAACAAAATAGAATACCACAAGCTAACTGGAGAAGCATGCCTCGAAGTTTCAAGAGTGTTGAAGAAGATGCAAGTTCTCATTATTGATGAGGTGAGCATGGTTTCAAATTTAATGCTTGCCTTTGTGCATTTAAGAATGCAACAAATTCTTAAGAGAGACTATGACGTGTTATTTGGAGGTAAACACGTCATAGTTTTTGGAGATCTTTTACAGCTCACTCCAGTTAAAGGACAACCAGTGTTTAATACTGTGACACATGAAGACACGAAGAAGTCATTAGGAAGCATTGGTAATGCGAATATTTGGTCGTTCTTTGAGTACAAAGAACTCACTACCAATATGAGACAAGCAAACGACGAAGATTATGCAAATATTCTGAAAGATATCAGAATTGGACTACTCACAGAAGTTGGCAAAAAAGCATTACAGAGTCGGTTGCTACATAATTTATTTCCAAATGAAGAAATAGTTGCAGAGAAAATATACCAGAACATTGCAGAAAAAAATACTGTAATCTGCTTAATGCCAACACTACGTGAGTGCTCAATATTCAATGAGGAACTTTTGAAATTGGAAAAGGAAGAGATTAAGAAAATGGAAGCAGAGGACAAAATTCAGCATGAAAGAATTACTTTTACATTAACAGGCAAACTGAAAAATAAATTGGATTCACTAGAGAAGAACATTTCCAAAACAGCTGGATTAGAAAAAAATCTATATGTTTGCATGAATTGTCGAGTGATTTTTAAGGAGAAATTTGGATGTAGAAAAAGGTTTAGTGAATGGAGCTATGGGAAGAGTTGTGGGTTTTATTAATTATCAGAAAAAAGAAGGAATTGAATGTTTAAAAATAAAATTTGATCAGATAGAAGAAGTTAAAGACATTTGTCGTTGTTCAGTTCGTTTCATGCTTGTGAAAGACTTATATGTACGTAGGAAGCAATTTCCGTTTTCTCTAGCATATGCTGTAACTATTCACAAGTCTCAAGGATTGACTGTAGATAGTGCTTTTGTAAACATTGGTTCTACTGTGTTCAAAGAAGGTATGGCATATGTTGCTTTGTCACGAGTGAAAACATTATCTGGTTTATTTATGATAGACTTTGATGACTCAAAAGATAGTGCTGATACAAACTGTGTAAAGGAGTATAATAGATTAAGAAGAACCTATGCTCCTCATTTAGGTCAGTATCCTGTGATTGAAAAACATGTTGTTTGTCGGAAAAGGAGATTTGAGAATATCTGTAATGTGGATGAACAGAACAAAAAAAAAAGGACAGTGATGTGATAGCAAGGAAAAAGAAAAAGAACAGTGTTGAAGAGGTTGTTGGTTGCCATTTTGAAAATATCTCTGGTGTCAACTGCTATGCAAATGTAGTGCTGAATGTTGTATTTTATCTTGAAAAGTTGCTAGAACAGATAATAGTAAATCATGGAAAAAGATTGTGTTCTCTGCTGAGTCTCCTTTTTGAGAAGCTGAGTACTGATGAAACTGAAATAGAAAGTGCTTCTGATGTTAGAAATCTTTTAGATGTATGTTGTGGTTCTACACAGTTTAAAGAAAAGCAAGATGCACAGGAATTCTTAATATATATTTTGAGTGTAATAGAAGATGAAGGAGTAAAAGTAGAAAACTTATTTGGTGTCTCTTACAAATGGGAACATTGCTGTGAAAACTGTATGAACACATGTAGTAGTAATGTTGATTCAGAAAGGTTCATATTTTTACCATTACCACAAAGTAAATCAGTGACTTTTAGTAAATTAGTTAAAGATGCCAATCACAACATGGAATGTTCTGAATGTAAATCAGACATGTTTTCCACATTATTTTTACAGAAATATGGTCAGTATGTAATTTTAATGATGCAACGTTGTAGAGCTGATGGTTCAAAATTGGAAACTTTAATAAAGAAGTTTACAGGACAGCAATTATCAATTTCTGGAAAAACTTTTGTTACAGTTGCAATAATTTTTCATGAAGGACCTACTGTAACTTCTGGGCATTACACAGTTTATCTTAAATGTGAAAAAGGCTGGACACTGTGTAATGATTCCCAATTGATTTTCAAGCAACGTTTGCCTTATGATTTACCCAATTCTTATTTAATTTTTCTGAAACCTAAATTTTGAAAACTAAAAACTGCATCTGAACAAAGCATTTTTTGTATTTTTAAAGGATTATAATTGAAGATATCACTTAAAAAGGATTTTAAAATTACTATTTGGCCTAAAGGAAAAGTAATAAAAACAATTGTGGACTCCTTTGACAGAAATTATTTTGGCATGTGTGCTTTTGCGACAAGGTTTAAAGACGGTTTGTCTTTTGAGATGTCATCAGTGATGTCATGAGTGATGTCACTGACCATGTCATGAGTGATGTAATATGTGACGTCATCAGCAGTGCATTGCGGGGGCGCGAGTTATAGTTAGCTGAACTAACTATAACAGGGGAATTTCATTGGTTTTTCACGAGTGAAATGTCCAGCTAACTATAACATGTGTGAAACCTATGGTTTTTTCAGTGAATTTGCAAGGTTTTTTAAATGCTAATTCCTAACTATAACGTGTGTGAAACCTTTGGTTTTTTCAGTGAATATATATATATATATGTTGACACGGCGGCCCCGCCGTGAGAAGCTGCACCATCTCGATACCAGGAATGAGAGGCTGTGAGTTGGAACTGTTTCTTAAACTCATTCACAGTGCTTCAAAAGAGGAGGGAAAAAAACGGACAAGCTCAGCATAATGGCCCACCGGAGGGTAACAAGATATGAAATTACATGCACGAAGTAGAACCTACTAAAGGGAGAAATAATATACTCTGATCTTGACTTCAAGTTCCAGCCTGCATAGCAAGATTCACGTAACCAATGAGGCCCACTGAGGGCATTTAAATGAGGCAGGCTGTCAGAGCCATCTACGTAGAGCATGCAGACGATCCATGATTAAGAGGCAGGCGCCTCGAAACGCGTTGGAAAGGAAAAGAACTTCACATGAATGCTGTAACCTGCTTTCCATGCCTAATAAACCGTAAGGTTTCTTTTGAATGCGAGTGCGCTTCTGATGCTTTGGGCACTTTGAAATACAAATGTTGACACGGCGGCCCCGCCGTGAGAAGCTGCACCATCTCGATACCAGGAATGAGAGGCTGTGAGTTGGAACTGTTTCTTAAACTCATTCACAGTGCTTCAAAAGAGGAGGGAAAAAAACGGACAAGCTCAGCATAATGGCCCACCGGAGGGTAACAAGATATGAAATTACATGCACGAAGTAGAACCTACTAAAGGGAGAAATAATATACTCTGATCTTGACTTCAAGTTCCAGCCTGCATAGCAAGATTCACGTAACCAATGAGGCCCACTGAGGGCATTTAAATGAGGCAGGCTGTCAGAGCCATCTACGTAGAGCATGCAGACGATCCATGATTAAGAGGCAGGCGCCTCGAAACGCGTTGGAAAGGAAAAGAACTTCACATGAATGCTGTAACCTGCTTTCCATGCCTAATAAACCGTAAGGTTTCTTTTGAATGCGAGTGCGCTTCTGATGCTTTGGGCACTTTGAAATACAAATGTTGACACGGCGGCCCCGCCGTGAGAAGCTGCACCATCTCGATACCAGGAATGAGAGGCTGTGAGTTGGAACTGTTTCTTAAACTCATTCACAGTGCTTCAAAAGAGGAGGGAAAAAAACGGACAAGCTCAGCATAATGGCCCACCGGAGGGTAACAAGATATGAAATTACATGCACGAAGTAGAACCTACTAAAGGGAGAAATAATATACTCTGATCTTGACTTCAAGTTCCAGCCTGCATAGCAAGATTCACGTAACCAATGAGGCCCACTGAGGGCATTTAAATGAGGCAGGCTGTCAGAGCCATCTACGTAGAGCATGCAGACGATCCATGATTAAGAGGCAGGCGCCTCGAAACGCGTTGGAAAGGAAAAGAACTTCACATGAATGCTGTAACCTGCTTTCCATGCCTAATAAACCGTAAGGTTTCTTTTGAATGCGAGTGCGCTTCTGATGCTTTGGGCACTTTGAAATACAAATGTTGACACGGCGGCCCCGCCGTGAGAAGCTGCACCATCTCGATACCAGGAATGAGAGGCTGTGAGTTGGAACTGTTTCTTAAACTCATTCACAGTGCTTCAAAAGAGGAGGGAAAAAAACGGACAAGCTCAGCATAATGGCCCACCGGAGGGTAACAAGATATGAAATTACATGCACGAAGTAGAACCTACTAAAGGGAGAAATAATATACTCTGATCTTGACTTCAAGTTCCAGCCTGCATAGCAAGATTCACGTAACCAATGAGGCCCACTGAGGGCATTTAAATGAGGCAGGCTGTCAGAGCCATCTACGTAGAGCATGCAGACGATCCATGATTAAGAGGCAGGCGCCTCGAAACGCGTTGGAAAGGAAAAGAACTTCACATGAATGCTGTAACCTGCTTTCCATGCCTAATAAACCGTAAGGTTTCTTTTGAATGCGAGTGCGCTTCTGATGCTTTGGGCACTTTGAAATACAAATGTTGACACGGCGGCCCCGCCGTGAGAAGCTGCACCATCTCGATACCAGGAATGAGAGGCTGTGAGTTGGAACTGTTTCTTAAACTCATTCACAGTGCTTCAAAAGAGGAGGGAAAAAAACGGACAAGCTCAGCATAATGGCCCACCGGAGGGTAACAAGATATGAAATTACATGCACGAAGTAGAACCTACTAAAGGGAGAAATAATATACTCTGATCTTGACTTCAAGTTCCAGCCTGCATAGCAAGATTCACGTAACCAATGAGGCCCACTGAGGGCATTTAAATGAGGCAGGCTGTCAGAGCCATCTACGTAGAGCATGCAGACGATCCATGATTAAGAGGCAGGCGCCTCGAAACGCGTTGGAAAGGAAAAGAACTTCACATGAATGCTGTAACCTGCTTTCCATGCCTAATAAACCGTAAGGTTTCTTTTGAATGCGAGTGCGCTTCTGATGCTTTGGGCACTTTGAAATACAAATGTTGACACGGCGGCCCCGCCGTGAGAAGCTGCACCATCTCGATACCAGGAATGAGAGGCTGTGAGTTGGAACTGTTTCTTAAACTCATTCACAGTGCTTCAAAAGAGGAGGGAAAAAAACGGACAAGCTCAGCATAATGGCCCACCGGAGGGTAACAAGATATGAAATTACATGCACGAAGTAGAACCTACTAAAGGGAGAAATAATATACTCTGATCTTGACTTCAAGTTCCAGCCTGCATAGCAAGATTCACGTAACCAATGAGGCCCACTGAGGGCATTTAAATGAGGCAGGCTGTCAGAGCCATCTACGTAGAGCATGCAGACGATCCATGATTAAGAGGCAGGCGCCTCGAAACGCGTTGGAAAGGAAAAGAACTTCACATGAATGCTGTAACCTGCTTTCCATGCCTAATAAACCGTAAGGTTTCTTTTGAATGCGAGTGCGCTTCTGATGCTTTGGGCACTTTGAAATACAAATGTTGACACGGCGGCCCCGCCGTGAGAAGCTGCACCATCTCGATACCAGGAATGAGAGGCTGTGAGTTGGAACTGTTTCTTAAACTCATTCACAGTGCTTCAAAAGAGGAGGGAAAAAAACGGACAAGCTCAGCATAATGGCCCACCGGAGGGTAACAAGATATGAAATTACATGCACGAAGTAGAACCTACTAAAGGGAGAAATAATATACTCTGATCTTGACTTCAAGTTCCAGCCTGCATAGCAAGATTCACGTAACCAATGAGGCCCACTGAGGGCATTTAAATGAGGCAGGCTGTCAGAGCCATCTACGTAGAGCATGCAGACGATCCATGATTAAGAGGCAGGCGCCTCGAAACGCGTTGGAAAGGAAAAGAACTTCACATGAATGCTGTAACCTGCTTTCCATGCCTAATAAACCGTAAGGTTTCTTTTGAATGCGAGTGCGCTTCTGATGCTTTGGGCACTTTGAAATACAAATGTTGACACGGCGGCCCCGCCGTGAGAAGCTGCACCATCTCGATACCAGGAATGAGAGGCTGTGAGTTGGAACTGTTTCTTAAACTCATTCACAGTGCTTCAAAAGAGGAGGGAAAAAAACGGACAAGCTCAGCATAATGGCCCACCGGAGGGTAACAAGATATGAAATTACATGCACGAAGTAGAACCTACTAAAGGGAGAAATAATATACTCTGATCTTGACTTCAAGTTCCAGCCTGCATAGCAAGATTCACGTAACCAATGAGGCCCACTGAGGGCATTTAAATGAGGCAGGCTGTCAGAGCCATCTACGTAGAGCATGCAGACGATCCATGATTAAGAGGCAGGCGCCTCGAAACGCGTTGGAAAGGAAAAGAACTTCACATGAATGCTGTAACCTGCTTTCCATGCCTAATAAACCGTAAGGTTTCTTTTGAATGCGAGTGCGCTTCTGATGCTTTGGGCACTTTGAAATACAAATGTTGACACGGCGGCCCCGCCGTGAGAAGCTGCACCATCTCGATACCAGGAATGAGAGGCTGTGAGTTGGAACTGTTTCTTAAACTCATTCACAGTGCTTCAAAAGAGGAGGGAAAAAAACGGACAAGCTCAGCATAATGGCCCACCGGAGGGTAACAAGATATGAAATTACATGCACGAAGTAGAACCTACTAAAGGGAGAAATAATATACTCTGATCTTGACTTCAAGTTCCAGCCTGCATAGCAAGATTCACGTAACCAATGAGGCCCACTGAGGGCATTTAAATGAGGCAGGCTGTCAGAGCCATCTACGTAGAGCATGCAGACGATCCATGATTAAGAGGCAGGCGCCTCGAAACGCGTTGGAAAGGAAAAGAACTTCACATGAATGCTGTAACCTGCTTTCCATGCCTAATAAACCGTAAGGTTTCTTTTGAATGCGAGTGCGCTTCTGATGCTTTGGGCACTTTGAAATACAAATGTTGACACGGCGGCCCCGCCGTGAGAAGCTGCACCATCTCGATACCAGGAATGAGAGGCTGTGAGTTGGAACTGTTTCTTAAACTCATTCACAGTGCTTCAAAAGAGGAGGGAAAAAAACGGACAAGCTCAGCATAATGGCCCACCGGAGGGTAACAAGATATGAAATTACATGCACGAAGTAGAACCTACTAAAGGGAGAAATAATATACTCTGATCTTGACTTCAAGTTCCAGCCTGCATAGCAAGATTCACGTAACCAATGAGGCCCACTGAGGGCATTTAAATGAGGCAGGCTGTCAGAGCCATCTACGTAGAGCATGCAGACGATCCATGATTAAGAGGCAGGCGCCTCGAAACGCGTTGGAAAGGAAAAGAACTTCACATGAATGCTGTAACCTGCTTTCCATGCCTAATAAACCGTAAGGTTTCTTTTGAATGCGAGTGCGCTTCTGATGCTTTGGGCACTTTGAAATACAAATGTTGACACGGCGGCCCCGCCGTGAGAAGCTGCACCATCTCGATACCAGGAATGAGAGGCTGTGAGTTGGAACTGTTTCTTAAACTCATTCACAGTGCTTCAAAAGAGGAGGGAAAAAAACGGACAAGCTCAGCATAATGGCCCACCGGAGGGTAACAAGATATGAAATTACATGCACGAAGTAGAACCTACTAAAGGGAGAAATAATATACTCTGATCTTGACTTCAAGTTCCAGCCTGCATAGCAAGATTCACGTAACCAATGAGGCCCACTGAGGGCATTTAAATGAGGCAGGCTGTCAGAGCCATCTACGTAGAGCATGCAGACGATCCATGATTAAGAGGCAGGCGCCTCGAAACGCGTTGGAAAGGAAAAGAACTTCACATGAATGCTGTAACCTGCTTTCCATGCCTAATAAACCGTAAGGTTTCTTTTGAATGCGAGTGCGCTTCTGATGCTTTGGGCACTTTGAAATACATATATATATATATATATATATATATGTATATATTATCTATTGGCGGTCGCCAGTAGATAGTTATAGTTAGGACCTATTTTACATAGGAAATCTGCAACATTCTATTCCCAATAAGTCTGGCGCCGGTTGATGAATCCTCGCGAAATTTCCGAAACTTTTGGCCAGCTCCGCCCCGCTCCTACCCTGAAAGTTTTGTGGTGATTCGTCAAGCGGGGGCCGAGAAAAAAGGGGGGTCCCAAAACGCGTTTTCCCCATGCAATTTCCCATAGGATCTGTTGTCGCAGCTACAGCCTGAACCGCTGAACGGAATGACACCAAATTTGGCAAAGAGGTAGTCCTCAGTTCAGACTCGTGCCTTTTGCATGAATGGTGTGAATCCGTTCAGTAGTTCCTGAGAAAATTAGAGTTAAAAGTACATATATATCTATGGCCGGGGAGGATCCACGGACACTACCCGCACCGTAAGCGCACCCTCCCCGAACCGAGCGCGCAGCCTCCCGATCGCGAGCTGAATGCTAATTGGCTATCGAGTGTCTGTCTACATTCGAAACCAGGGACTGTTGGCGGCCATTTTCTGCCTTGGTAGAAGCGAGGATGAAGAAGGAAGGGAAATAAGTGTGTAACACATTTAAAGGGGGCAGAGTGGAAATACTCTGACCCTCTAGAGGTGCTTAGGGGGTCCCAGAAGGACCCCCTGGGGCCCCCTTTTTTTAAATTTTTTAAACGGCAAAATGCTCGCAGGGTGCGCGCATCCTATCGCGTTGGGTGCACGGATTCTCTCGCGTTGGGTGCGCGGATCCAAGGAAAAAAAAATTGAAAAAAGACAAGAAATCATTGGTTGTATTACAACTTTCCACACTGAAAGGTAGGGTGTATATTTCTGTTTGTTAAAGGCATGATTCTTATTGGTTAACAAAAACAGTTTGTAAGGAACATTATATATGATAAGCTGATATGTTGAAAAGTCAAGCACACTTGCTGTCTTGTTTAGCAACATTGTGTGCTTAACTTGTGACCTGTGTGCTCAGTGCAGTGTTCCATGACCTGTTTCTATGGTAACAGGCAGAAGGCAGATTGGGGGAAGGGTTGAAATGTATTTAATTTGGAAAGGGTTGAAATGTTTAACCAATAGAAATGCGTTTGCTTTTGAATTTATGTTGGAAGGATTGTCATTTGATGTTTACATGTATATGTGTGGAAAATGAAAGGGAAACTTTTCCATTCTTTGTTTTTGCTGAGAGGTGCACAGTGCAGAGATTCTGTAAAAGAAAATCTGGTGTGTGACTGATATACTTCTTAATCTACAAAAAGTTGAGTTATTTAATTGTGAGGGGATGTATATAGACTATTTTGATTTTAATCAGACTAATGTATTTCTCCTGTTAAAGTGTAGGGTGTACTTTTTTTCTCTACAATCGTATTGACAGTGTGTGTGCATGTAGAAACCAGTCTGTGATAAGCATTTGTGTTTTTCATGTGTTTGCAGACAGATAACTGTGCTGTTTTTATATTTTGGTAGAATTAGAAACCAGTCATTGTTTATGAATTTGTGAAATGAGTTATGTTTCTATACTAAAATGTAGTACTCCTTCTAGATGAAGAAATGTGTTTTGGTATAGTGCAAGTAGTGGTCATGTTGTCAAGTTTTAGTAGCATTAGAAGCTAGTCTTTGGTTATGCATTGATACAATGAGTCAGGGTTTGACACAAAAGTGCAGTCCTGCAATATGTTAATAGTGTGCAGTTCACTTACCACTTCCATAATAGTGAATGAGTTTTGGTAAACTCCTAGGGATAATGGTTGTTGTCTAGAATCACACAATGAGTCTGTGTGCATTTGGGAACCACTGTGAGAGAAGCATTTGTTAACATCGTGTATTTGCTGACAGATAACTGTTTTAAAACCTGTCATGTTGTCAAGTTTTAGTAGCATTAGAAGCCAGTCTTTGGTTATGCATTGATAAAATGTCATGCTTTGACACTAATGTGCTGTACTTTAATATGTAGATTGTGTGTAGTCTCCTTACCCCTTGCACAGTAGTGAATGAGTTTTGGTAAGCTGCTAGGGATAGTGTTGCTTGTCTAGAATCACACTGTGAGTCTGTGTGCATTTGGGAACCACTGTGAGAGAAGTATTTGGTAACATTGTGTATTTGCTGACAGATAACTGTTTTAAAACCTGTCTTGTTGTCAAGTTTTAGTAGCATTAGAAGGCAGTTATGGCTTATGCTTTGATTAAATGAGTCAGGCATTTACACTAAAGTGCAGTCCTGAAATATGTAGATTGTGTGCAGTTTCCTTACCACTTCCACTGTAGTGAATGAGTTTTGGTAAACTCCTAGGGATAGTGGTGCTTGTCTAGAATCACATTGTGAGTGTGTGTGCATTTGGGAACCACTGTGAGAGAAGTATTTTGAATATTGTGTATTTGCTGACAGATAACTGTTTTAAAACCTGTCTTGTTGTCAAGTTTTAGTAGCATTAGAAGGCAGTTATGGCTTATGCTTTGATTAAATGAGTCAGGCATTTACACTATAGTGCAGTCCTGAAATATGTAGATTGTGTGCAGTTTCCTTACCACTTCCACTGTAGTGAATGAGTTTTGGTAAACTCCTAGGGATAGTGGTGCTTGTCTAGAATCACACTGTGAGTGTTTGTGCATTTGGGAACCACTGTGAGAGAAGGATTGGGTAACATCGTGTATTTTCTGACAGATAACTCTTTTAAAACTGGTCATGTTGTCAAGTTTTAGTAGCATTAGAAGCTAGTCTTTGCTTATGCATCGATAAAATAAGCATGGGTTTGACACTAAGGTGCAGTACCATGTACTATTCTCTTCACTGTGCCAGAACTGAAAATGTTAAAGTTTTACCCAGGCACTGTCCTAGCAGTAGTCTGATGATTTAGTCAGTTTCTAAGTACTTATGTTGTGAACTATACATTACCACATAGACTGCTTCAAATGTCTCTGCAGTATGCATGCAGTCTTCTCACATACTATACACTTGTCTTTCACACCTTCAATTCCCTAGTCAGTATCCATACACTTCCAGGAAACAACCTGTCACTCCCTTTGCACTCCTCTAGTGACCCATTCAGTACAAAGTACTAATCCATTCACTGTGCCAAAAGTCAACCACTTATCAATTCACCCAGGCACGCTCCTTGCTGTACTCTAATCATTCAGTCAGTACCGAAGTACTCATGCAGTGAGCCAGGCCTTATCACATAGACTGCTTCAAACGCCTATTCACTATGCATGCAGTCTTCTAACCACCTACACAGTTGTTTTTCACACCTTCAATTCCCTAGTCAGTATCTATACATTTCCAGGAAACACCCTGTCACTCCCTTTGCAGTCCTCTAGTGACCCATTCAGCACCATGTACTAATCCATTTACTGTGCCAAAACCCAAACACTTATAAATTCACCAAGACACTCCCTTTGCAGTACTCTAATCATTCAGTCAGTGCCTAAGTATTCATACACTGAGCCAGGGCTTAGCACATGGACTGCTTCAAACCCCTATCCACTATGCATGCAGTCTTCTAACCACCTAGACACTTGTCTTTCACACCTTCAATTCCCTAGTCAGTATCCATACAGTCCAGCAAACATCCTGTCACTCCCTTTGCACTCCTCTAGTGACCCATTCAGTACCAAGTACTAATCCATTCCCTGCGCCTAAAGCCTACCACTTACAAATTCACCCAGGCACTCTCCTTGCTGTACTCTAATCATTCAGTCAGTACCCAAGTATTCATGCAGTGAGCCAGGCCTTATGACATAGACTGCTTCAAACGCCTATTCACTATGCATGCAGGCCTTTAACCACCTTCACAGTTGTCTTTCACACCTTCAATTCCCCAGTCAGTATTCATACACTTCTAGCAAACACCCTGTTACTCGCCCAGTGTGTCTCCTTATAGTACTGTAATCATTCAGTCAGTTAGCATGTAGTCTTTTAGTGAGGTAGGCTTTAGGGCATGAACTGCTTCAAAGTAGTATGCACTATGCATGTAGTGTTTTATCGATCGTCACACTTGTGGTTCAGGGCTATAGTTTCTTAGTCAGTTTTTATATAAAATGTGTTCGTACAGTAATGGAATAGTATAAATTTGAAAGTTATTAATATACATTTATTTGTGATTCTTTTTTACAGATACAGAACAGGAGTGTTTCTCATCTGTTTGCACTCTTCTCGTGCAAGATTGTTTGGATGAAGGGTCCTTCGGTGTTTCATCATACTTGCCGTACCGTACGAGTATTTCTTGTTAGGATCCCCTTGCAACAGAACTTTTTTGCAAATCTTGCACGTGACCAAGGTGGCATTGATCTTTGTTTGCCCCTCGGGAAAAGTAAAAAATTTCCACACCACTGAAGGAAAACGTTGTGGGCGTGGTGTGTCCTCCAAAAATTCATCCTTAGATTTGGTGAATATTTTAAAGCGACAACATTTACAGTTTTTGTAAGTTAAACTTATAACATTTTGTTAGCTGTAAGCATTTTATATATCTGTGATTTGTATCTTGTGGTATTTTGTTGAGAATAGCATGTTGGTTTTTTTTTTAACAATCTTTTTAATTGTTTTTTTTTTGCCCGCTGTTAAGTTATGAGTACGATTGAAATCACTATTTTTAGTGAAATGTAATTTATTCTGAGAACAGCAAAAAAGGCAAACAAATTACTTTGTGGAAATTATGCTGTGTTGTAAAAAATGTATTATTACATGTTATAATTTTTTTTTCCTTTTCTTTCACAGATCCAAATTTTAAAATAAGCAATTTATATAAATTTAGATTGCAATGAAAATCTGAAAAAAATGTATACCATTTTTTATTCCCATTACTGTGAAGGTAAGTTTAACTAAATCTCAATATGCAGAATGAGGAGGTCTGCAAGAAGCTACAAAGTTGAAACACGTTTCTTAAAAGACTCTGTTTATACCTATGTAGTTTTGAAATCTGATAATCAGATATCATGTGACCTGCAAAAAAAGAGATTTGAGGGGTTCATAATATTTCCCATTGTAGCTATTGAAGTACCCCAATCATTTCAATCATTCTTCTTTGAACATCTTTGCAGACAAAACTCTGTGGTTACCTTCTATCATTTGCAAGGAATTTTAAAACCGGAAATATGTCACTTTTTGTAACATAGTTATTGTGCAAGACACTTTTTCATATTTACAAAGAGAGGAAAAGGCACTCTGTGTACTTTTTATACTCCATGTAAATACAACCTTAT
Organism: Triturus cristatus; assembly: GCF_964204655.1. NCBI lineage: Eukaryota > Metazoa > Chordata > Amphibia > Caudata > Salamandridae > Triturus > Triturus cristatus. Next base: position 1,014,832,742 of record NC_140579.1, on the reverse strand, counting down.
TATGCACACCACTTTGCGTTGAAAGGGTGTTCTATAAGTGTTCTTGTGCATGATTGCACTGAATACTCATAGAACAAGACACATGTCTAGATTTATCAGAAATCATAAATCTCGATATTGTGTGAATGCTGCACCATTCTAAAATTGGTGTAGGAAAGCACAACAAGGAGAATTGTTTTCATTTCTCCACATTTTTATATCTTCAATGCATTCTGAAATGTTCAGCATACATTGAAGGAGAAAAATGCATTTTCTCATTGTTTTTGTGCAGGAAGGCGTGTCTTCCTGCACAAAGACAAACAGCACATGACACAGATATCCTTGCACTATGGTGCAATAGTACCTGTGTCACCACATGGCTGCAGTTTAAGCCGCCGTGCAGAGAGAAGCATAGATTTGCAACATATTTATGTACATATGTTGCATCCCTGTGCTTCGGAAGTACTACAGCACACTGCAGGTAAAGAGGTTACTGTGTGATGCTGCAGCACTTCCTCATAGTTCTGCACTTATACATTCACCATACGCTACTAATGCATTCATTCAGTCAATTACATACTACACATACATTCATCTACACTTTCACACACTAACAAAGAAATGTAGCTCTTTTTTTAAACCAGGAAAGTTAGTTCTTACAAGAACTTTTTTTTTTCTTCTTTTTTGTTTTTTATTTTTTGGGGGGGTTTTCTGAACAATTAAAAAAAAAAGGGGGTTTTCTGCAAAAAAAGAAACAAAAAACAAGACAGGAGGAACCAAACAATGAACTTCAGGGAACAATAAAAAAAAATAAAAAAAACCTAGCAAATGTGACTTTCTTGCCGGCGGCAGATCTGATCGATCGACTGCTCACCGTAGCACAAAGTTGCATTGCACTTAGTGCAGAGCACTTTTAAAAATTGAAATTGAGGACGGATGTCCAAGTTTTGGGCTGATGGATGCACTCTTGAAGTGATCGGCGGCGGTGAGGTGGAAGGCGAAGGAGCAGGAGTATTTCATATCCGTTTGCACTCTTGTCGTGCAAGATTGTTTGTATGAAGGGTCCTCAGGTGCTTCATCATACTAGCCGTGCTGCACGAGTATTTCTTGTTGTTGTCATTTGAGATGTCATCAGTGATGTCATCAGTGATCTCACTGACCATGTCATGAGTGATGTAATATGTGACGTTATCAGCAGTGCATTGCGGGGGCGCGAGTTATAGTTAGCTGAACTAACTATAACAGGGGAATTTCTAGGGTTTTGTACGAGGGAAATGTCCAGCTAACTATAACACCCCTGAAACCTATGGTTTTTTCAGTGTATTTCTAAGATTTTTAAATGCCAATTCCTAACTATAATGCCCCTGAAACCTTTGGTTTTTTCAGTGAATTTCAAACGTTTTGTAAATGCCAATTCCTAACTATAACGTGCATGAAACCTATGGTTTTTTCAGTTAATATATATCAAAACATGTAAAGCATATTTAAACAATGTTAAAAGACGTTAAAATATTAACAATAGTTAAAAATAAGAATTAAAATATATATGATATAGTTATATAGATATGTGCCACAGGAGATTCTTGAGTGATAAGAATCAGAGAGACACAGCGGGGAATGCAGGAAGGATCTTTAATTCACAAGAGCAATGGCATGACGCGTTTCGGTCTGTGCCTTCATCAGATGCCTGCTCCAACAGAGTTCTCTCGCCAAATGTCCCACAGGTGTGTTCCCAATCGTTCCGCCATTAATGACTATTCAGGTGGGCGGAGTTAGAGTCATATATAGTACTGCAGCCGCATTGGCGGACTGCAAGTACCAGCATGCACTTCTCACGGCTTGCAGGTAGGTTACTCCACTCATGTCCAAGTATCCCTTTAGGGGCCCTGAATTTTAATGAAGAATGTGGTCTGTGATCTTGGTCAGAACTGTGCTAGTGAAGCAAGCATCCCTCCTTAGTCCTCAAGACGCCTCAACCACACGGGTCAATTACAACTGTCCAAGAGTGGATCACACTCTTGGACACGTCACCCCTGCTACTATACTAACTCGAACCGATTTATTGAAGGTTCATGATAGATTGATCTAAGATTACAATCTTAGAAGTGGGTGCTTCATTCTGGATTAATACTCTACACCCCAAGAACCACCTGGTGGTATTACCAGTGCCCTGATGAAGCCCTGTTTAGGGAGAAACGCATTGGCCGCACGTGTACTTGACTGAAGCTATTAAAGAAGAATTTTGTACATCATCTGAAGACTCAAGAACATTTATTTGGTCATTTGACTGTTTATATATGTTGCCTCTCTTTCTCTTATGTTTTGTGTAACTTTATTACATGGTCTATAAGCGGCAGACCTTAGAGGTGGGCAATAGTTTACACCAAGAAAACTAACCAGTTGACATACCCTGAAGTGACTACCTGGGCTGTGCGGCTTTAATCACCCTTGGCTGCTTTTTGGGAGAATGTAGAAGTGATAAACAAATTAGTTCTGCCCTGCTTGCTGTGACTATGTGACGCTCCGTCAGTGTGGGTACGAAAGTCAGGCACTTTTCACGAACAAATGCACTAGTGCGCATGTGTCAACCTCTGTAGTTATGTTGGATTAAACCAGGGCTTACTGTGTTTAAGCCCTGACTTGCAGATCTTCAGGCCCTCCAGGGAGCACCCATTAGGACGCACTGCAAGCGTCACTTTTTAAGACAGCCCCGGGCGTTGTGAGTCCTGTTCGGGGCTATGTATCAATCACTGAAGGCTCAGGCGGAAGAGGCAGCACGTGTGGGAGGGTGGAGGGAGGAGGGTGGATCATGCCTTCGCCATGTGACCATGCAGTAAACAGATACAATGCACATGCTTTAGGTGTCAATGCACAGTGTATCTGTTTACTTTCACTTTCTACTTTCTCCTTTGAACTGAAGTTCGAGAAACCTGCCAACACCATGCCTCCGTTAAGGTTAAGTCGCCTCTCCAGTCCTGCCAGCCTTTTCCCAGGTGTCTATTGTTATGTTATTTCTGTATTGTGACCCTAGCCGAGATGGCAATGGAGCTCTGTACAAGGCCTAAGGCAAATTGTATGTCTGGGCAACTCTGTGCTTAGCATAGTATGCCATCTGCCTTATATTTTGCTGCTTCTATCATTGCATGCAGACATATGATACAACAAGTAACATCAAACCTACAAAAAGTCAGGACTATTGGCCTTGTCAATGGTTGTTAGTTAAGATAAATAAGCAGCAACTATGGATTGCATATAATATTGAAAAAGCTTCCACTTAAATCTCTGGTGACACCACAACACTGTTGCTGCTCCTGCGTTTCAAAAACAGAAGGGAAATTCAGAAAGAAAATGACTCTTCAACCCCTTCGCCTGCTAGGCCTTCCTCCCCCCCCCCCGTTTGCTAAGCCTTTTTTTGGGCTATTTGGGATAGTTGGCACTTAGGCCCCTGTACCTTTTTGACCACATAAGGTATCCACATAAAATTTGTGTCCTTTCCTTCCACCATCATGGGGATTGTAAAGGTACCCAGGGTTTGTGGATTCTCCTGGAGGGGACCCAGATTTGCTTTTGGGGGGGGGTAGAATGGGAAGTGCTGCAAATGAAAGCATCTGTTTTTTTCCCTGCAAATTGTATCAACAAAGGGTTTGTGGGGCTGAAATCACCATTTCCCCAGCTTTTAGGGACAAGCATACTTTTGCCAGAAAACCAACATTTTTTACACAGTTTTGGCATTTTACTGCGACATAGCCGATTTTTGCAATCTTTTGTGCTGTCAACCTTCTTCCAGTTAATGGTAGAAATGGGTATTAAAGCAATAATGGATCCTGGAAAGCTATACATTTCAGAAAAGTAGACACAATTCTGAATTCAGCAAGGGGTCATTTGTGTAGATCCTTTAAGGTTTCTTTATAGAAACTAACAGTTGAATAAAGGAAAAATTGAAAATTAGTTGGAAAAAACAGCCATTTTGTGCCAACGTTTGCACCTGTAACTTCTTCTAATTATGACAGTTGTTTGAAATCATTATACTGTTACATCCGCTGGACCTTTCTGGTTGTGGTTATATATAAGACTTGTAGGTTCACCAAGAACCCCATGAACACAGAGCCAATAACTGAGCACCGCCTTGCAATGGTTTTTTATTATGTGCCGGGTATATAGCAATTAATTTGGGAAAATATATTCATGGAAAAATCGGTATGAAAGACACCTATGTATTTCTGAAATTGGAACAAAATATAGAGGTTAGAAACAGTAGATATTTGCACATTTCCAAAATTGTGAGTACCCATACTAGCATGAGAACTATAGGACATCTTTCAAAGTGACTTATTTTTTACACATTGTCTTATATTTTGGAAGGCAGAAAACTTTTTTGAGGTTTGCAAGGGATTCTGGGTAACAGAACCTGGTGAGAGCCAGACAAGTCACCCCATCCTGGATTACCCTGGGTGTCTAGTTTTCAAAAATGTATAGGTTTGCTAGGTTTCCCTTGGTGCCAGTAGAGCTAGGGTTCAGAATCTACAGCTAGGCACTTTGCAAAAAAAAGTCTGTGCCTAGTGGGCTTTCTGCCGCCCTGGGGGGAATCGGGGGGGTGCCCGGATATATCCCCAAGGGGGGCCGAAAGACTGTGGCTTTTTTTTAGGAGGGTGGAGGCAACCCCCACCCCATGCATAAAAAAAGCCAGCATAATCGCTGGTGCATAGTGGTCTTTCTGCCCCTCCGGGGGCAGATCAGGGGACATTGACCCATCTGCCCCCCGTGGGGGGCAGAAAGACTGGAATTTCTCTGGGGGGGTGGGGGTATTGTCATGGCCGTTTTGGGCAGCCCCTACATGAATACAAAAAAAAATCCTTGGTGTATAGTGGGCGTTCTGCCCCCCAGGGGAGACAGAAAGACTGTAATTTTTGCGGGAGGGGGGAGGGGGCATAGGCATGTCCATATTGGGCAGCCACCACCCTAATTCAAATTGCCCAAAAAGAATCCCTGGCATCTAGTGGGCTTTGTGCCCCCCCTGGGAGGGCAGAAAGGGTGAAATTTTGGTGGGGGGTGAAGGCATTGGCATTCTCATTTTGGGCAGCCCCCACCCTAATTAAAATTGCGATAAGAATATACCTGGCTTCTAGTGGACTTTCTGCCCCCCTGGGGGGCAGATTGGGAGCTATTGCTCCCATCTGTCCCCCAGGGGAGGCAGAAAGACTGTAATTGTTACGGGGGGTGGGGGTATTGGCATGCCCATTTTGGGCAGTCCTCGCCCTAATTCAAATTGCCTCAAAAAATCCCTGGTGTCTAGTGGGCTTTTTGCCCCCCCCCCCCAGGAGGCAGAAAGGCTGTAATTTTGGTGGGGGCATGGGGGCATTGGCATGCCCATTTTGGGCATCCCCACCCTAATTAAAATTGCGAAGAAAAAAATCCCTGGCGTCTAGTGGGCTTTTCCCGGGAGCTCAGGAAGAGCCTCGGGAGTTCTTCCCCAGCTCCCGAGGCTATGGGGGAGAAAGAGAAATTCCTCTGGTGCCTGCACCAGAGGGATTCCCTGTGCCATGGCGTCAGACGCGCGGGAGTCGTCTGACGCCCATGAGCATTTATGCTTCGGACAGCTCCCGCGCATCCGACGCATAGAAGGCATTAAAAGATTTTTCCTTCCTGTCTGACATGACGTCACGCCGTATCTTCTCTTGTGTGCTGTCACTGCAGTCTGGGGAAAAAGGGCCGCCTGTGCCATGACACAAAACGGAGCCCGATAGAGACTCGTTTCGATGCCCCCTTTAAAAAACTGCCGGTGCTCAGCACCGGTGAGGCCCGGCCCACTTAAAGCCCTGTTGATAACTGAAAACAACCTTAACTTAGAGTGCTGCCAAGAACCACCGAATGGTGAGGATGAAGGAGGTATAGTAAGAGGGATGACAAGAGTGCACACCGGGTTTCACTTAATTTAATAGCTGCTTTGCTTCTCCATGCCATGCTGGTCACATTCTGTCTATCATTTTGTAAACTAACAGAGCATTGCAGGAGTGTAATGTAGGGCCCTGTAAATCCTATGGCACTGCGGAGGAGGGGGTAACCATCAGAGGGCCCCTTTTCAGCCCAAGGTCCATGAATATCTGTGAGATATGCAAGGCTTAGGGGCCCTCACCATATTCTGGGGGGCGGGAGGGTATGGGAAAGGGGCTATCCTTTTCTGTTATACCACTGGAGCATGTTGTTCAATGTTGTTTCACTTTTGGGTATAACTATTATAACTAGAGACATCACGCATGACATGCAGGTGCTTAGCTATGATAATCTTTAATACCTTCATATATCTGTCAGCAGTATTCTCTTCAGTGGTAACAATTTTAACTCTTGAAAGGATAAGGTGGCCCTGCCAGAGTTCAAACTGTGACCTAACGATTGCACAGAAACATCTGCAACAGACACATAAATCATTCAGTATTTTTGCATGTTTGTTCAATAATGTTTTTTCTCTGTTCTGGAAAACCTGTTTTATTCATAGGTGAGAGTCTCCCTTTCTAGTGTATCTGACTGTAGTTGATTTTGTGATGTTTGCTTAAGACCTCCAAATGGGATGATGACCAGTCTCGCTCTTGGCCACTCTCAGAGACTCTATTGACTTAAAAGGAGTCTTGGAAAGAATCCAACTGCTGTAAGAGGCAGATGATAGAAGCCAGCAGATCTCGCAGTCCGTACAGAGAGGGCAAACAGCCTGAGTTCCAGAAGCACTCCTGCTCTAGGGGGTGAGCAGAAGTTATTCTCATGCAGTGGAGTGATATTTCAATCAACACCTGGGAAGTCAGAAAAAGTGTCAGCATGGAGTGTGTGCACATGTAAGTGGCCAGGATGTTCAGTGACCTGCAGCACGCACAGGAACTTCAGGAAAAGAAAAGAGAGGGGAAGCTTTAATGACCTGAAGTTGAACAGTAGCGTCAGGGACTTAAGGCAAAGAGAAGCGTCAGGAAACTTAGAGTGAGGAGTGTTACAGAATTTGAGGTTAAGCAGGGTGAGCTAAGGGTTAGCAGGAGCCCCTGGGAACTAAGATTGAGGCAAAGCAAACACAAGGAGATGATGGACAGAGCACTGAAACTTTTCAGACACTCACCTCAGTCACTACTTGATCTGTGTTGAGTCCATCATTGTTCTTTAGCTCACTTCGCCATATGCAAATCAGTCCTGGACCAGAAACAAGCATCCTGGGACCAGTTTTGGAGTTACAGTATTCCATCCATCATCTTGTTGTGTTTGCTTTGTTTGCCCTAAGTGGCCATGGGTACGCCCAGATGTGGGTCCCTTGCTTGCCGTACAACTGGATTCAAGCTAGCCTGGCTGATGAGGGGTGAAAACCCGAAACCGGTCCCAGGCTGCTTGATTCTGGTCTAGGGAGGACCTGGCCTGGCACTTTGGGCTGGACTGTTCCCATGAGGAACAGGATCAAGACTGATTTGCATATGGCTGGGTCCAAACTGGGGTGGCATAGTGAGCAAAAGAAAGATGGATTAAACCCAGATCTGTTGACTTGGGATGAGTGATAGAAATGTTTCAGCACTCCATCCACCATCTTGTATTAACTAAGATTAAGGCCACAGCCTTTGAGGCCTGACCGTAAGCTCGAGCCTTGAGGGCCTAAATTGAGTATAGCATTAGCGGGGATCTTAAGAGTGAGTATGTGGGGCATAGGGGTCAGCAGGAACTTTGGAAATCTAGTGGACAGTGGGAACCTCAGGACATTTGTGCGTGTAGAGCACCAGGCGAGGTGGGAGTAAACAGAAGCATCACCGAATCTCATGGTAGACACAGACCTGAGGGTGATCAGGAGCTTCGAGGTAAGAGTTAGCAAGAGATACAGGACCTAATGGTTAACAAAGATATTAGAAGAACTAATGTTTAGCAGGATTCCAAGACAACAGGGAGTGAACAGAATTGCAAGGGCACCTAAAAGTGAGCAGAAGCCTCTTAGGTTCACTGTGTGAGAGGATCCTTAGGGACGTGTCTCTAAGCAGGAGTCTCAGAGGCCTACAGATTGGAAATCAGTTTAGTGTTCTGAGGATGAGTGAGTGATTTTAGGACCAACTGATGATGAGCAAGATGTTCACTGTCTTAGGACTGTCAGAGTGAATAGACATCAGACCTAAGGGTGAACATGACCCTGTGGGGGCCTGTAGGTCAGTGGACAGTTGGGATCCCCATGAATAAGCAGGAGTTTCAGGAAATAAGGAGAGAGATTTGAGGGTGAGCAAGGGCAAAGTGAGATTCGTAGACCTGCAGATGAGTGTTAGTAGACCCGCAGGTGGGATGCAGTTGAAAACTGAGTTTTCAGCCCTATCCAGTGTTACTGGACTACAGGTTATAAAAGGCTTTATTTATCACAAAGCTCTCAAAATTTTAATCACATGACTAACCAAGCAATACTTCACGAAAGGTTGTAATCTGCAAATGTGAGTCACATTTTTTGGGGTGCTTCAAAATGGATTGCAGGTCTTTGGGGAAAAAGAGGAGAGAATGGGGGTGAGGAAGGGGAAGCATCACACACAGGAGTGAGCAACACTGGGACGCGGGAGAAAAACAAACAAGAGAAGAACATGGAGCTAAGGTTTGGAGGGGAAGCAAACGAGAAAGCAAGAAGCACCCATAATTGACAGCATCAAAGCAGGAGCCGAGATGCACACACGGGAGGGGAGACTGGGTGTGAAGTACACAAGAGAGAAACACAGCACAAGGGTGGGCACTTGGGGTGAGCATACAGAGGGGAGAAGGAAAGAGCTAAAAACACATGCACTCTTATGGAGTTCTTAACCCAAAAGGAAAACAGACGGTTGCTAAAAGTGATCAGTGAAAGGATAGAAGCCAGCCAATACGAGAGATGGTAAGCAGACTTTGCTCCAAGGGAGGGACAGGAACATGATAGACAAGCTGGGAAAAAGAAATCCATTGAATAAAATGTAAGCAAATGAGACTGATAGTAAAGGTAACCAAAGGTGAGCAATGGCTGTTTGTAAGCCCCTGTAAGTCATTGAACTGTCTGGCAGGCTCGACCTACAAATGTACTTCACACAGTAGAAGACAAGTTCCTTAACAGCTTTTAGACTTGCTAATTAACTAATTGCATACATTTACATTTTTTCAGGTAACAGGCACCCTGGAGAGAAGGCTTGTTTTTTCTGTGGCTGTTTTTCCCTCCTTTTGCTTTGCACCATGGGAGACCCTCTCTTTCCTTTTCAGCCTGAGGCTACTGAAGATCAGGGTTAACTGTTCAGGAGTGGCTGTTTTTACAAAAATTATTGGATCTGTTTTGGTAAAATTAAGAAAGCTTGGGAATATCGTTTCCAGTACATACTTTAACCTTTGTGCAGGTCTCTCAAGCAGAGTTCTCCACAGATATCAGCATCATGTGCACCATCCCTCTCAGCTCCCCCAGCAAAGTATACTATTGAGATTGGAAGCTCTGACATGTAATTTACAAATTGAACCCTCACTTAATCTCTCTGCTCACTGTTAAACGTCTTTCTCTCTCTATTCCCTTTTCTCTATCTGTTCCCTCCTCTCATCTACCTTGCCATTCGTCTCTGCCTCTCTAATATCCCACATTCTTTCTCTCTGTTCCCTCTACCTCGCCTTTTATATGTCCCCCAAGCTTCGTTCTCCTTTCAAATGTCTCTCTGTCACCTTCAGCATTATTCTGTACCTTTTTTTTGCTACTTTCTCTGCTCCTTCTGTGATACTCTTTTCTTTTTCATCATCCGTGCTTTCTCTCAGCTGAGCGACCTTCGTTGACTTTCTTTTGACACTGTTCACTCTCACTGTTCAATATTCTGTCTCTCCATCCCTGCATGTATCCTTCTCTCCTCCTTTCTCACCATTGTTTCTCTCTCAGTTTCACACTCTCTACTAGTGCTACTGTATGTGAACTCTAAGCCTATGTTCAGTAACACAGTGCTGCTTTTGGCACTATCATTCATGGTGGGCTGGTAAATTTTGCCTGGATTGTATATGCTTCCTAGTTTTTCCATTGTTAAATACAAAAAAAGGGCACCGCAATGGGAACAGTAAAAATGTTCCAGCACAGCATGGATCCTGAAGTCCATGCCATGATGGAACTGGAGGTGCAAGCAGACGGTGGGAGCACATGTTGTGCCCCCCGAAATGCATCCCCATGGTGGGGAACATGGAGGCCCTGTAAAGTCCCCTTTGTTTCCCCACCACCAGTCTTTTCGTGATGGGCTCACTGCAATGAAAAGGCTCGCAGTGGAGGAACTCGAAATATGCTCAGCGGGACTGCGCCTCCGCCGTGTCACCACCAGGGAACAGCACTTCCCTGGCGCAGCTGGTGGTCCATCGCTGGAACGATGCAGACCCTCATACCCCAGTGGTCAGACCACCTCCACCGCGAGTCTGGTGGTCCATGGACCACCAGACTTGAAATCAGCCCCATAAACCTATTTTGGCTTGTACTATTGGCAACTGTCTATTTTATAATCATGCAACCTCCTCAGATGTGTCAGTAAAAGTGACCTTTTGTTATGAATTTATGTCCTGAATTTTGACTCTTAATCCTAAATGTTTGTCCTGTATTTTGACCCTTTATCCTGTCTTTTTACTGTCACCATCCATTAGCCTTTAAGGTCTCACACATTTTCTTCCCTGTGGATGATTCAGGTAGTTCCTCTGCGTATATTTTAAGTCAATCATTACAATATGTGAGCTCTTTTGACCATTGATCCCAATACTTTGCAATTCATCTCTATGCCATGAGCAATGCTACAGCTACAAACCATCTTACAACTGCCTGTATTGATTTCACTAACTCCAAGAGGCAGAGTTGGGGGGACATTTCTAAATTGTCCAGGGGCGGCTCCTCCATTATATTCTTGTGACAAGCCAGCCAGACATGCTCACATTAAACCTTTCAACCCAGCTGTCTAAATACACCTGGGTTGAGAGTAAGTTCAGGCATCCAGTGTCCTCCGGAGTGCCGACAGAGGCTGCTCCCTCCAATCAGGGCGCTGCTCTCATGAGTATGAGAGCAGCGCCGGAATTGGCTTGGGAGTCTGCCTCGAGGAGAGAAGATGATTAAGTATGTTGGGCTTGTTGCAGGAGGGTAAGTGAGTTTTATTTTATTTCAAATATTCTTTCTTTTTTTTTTGCCACCCCCTACCACAATCGGGACATGCCAGCCGTCACTGTAGAAGCAGAGGATAACAACTGGCATTTTGCAGTACCGCCCATCAATACCAGCGCCAGGAAGGAAATCTCTGACAGAACAGTGGTCTGTCCACAACAAACACAACAGCATTCTGCCATGAACAAACAAAGGACAAGGGCCACAAGGTTGGTAGAATAGCACAGTCATTCCATATCTGCGGCCCTTGTGATGCTAATGGCAGGGCAATGGGAGGAAGACTGTGAGGACTTTTGAGTTGGCAATGGCTCAGGCACTTTGCTTGGGGCTCAAGCACTGTGAGGGGAGAGCTTAAGACACTAGCAAAGGTAGCAAGTGGAGCTTAGAATCCCCAAAAGGCCATTAATATATAGAGAGGCTTTGGGGTGAAAGAGCTGTAGTGATTTATGATGTTAAAATGATACCTTTCTGTGATCCCTATTTGGAGGAGTATTATAATAACTGTGGCCTTATTATCCAGGCAACTCTCCTGAATGTGTTGGTTAGTGAAAAGAGGGACAGAAGTGGCTCAAGTGCATGGGTTATGTATTGTGTACAGCAACATGCCACTCCATGTGCTGAGAGACATTCACCAAGATCAGATTTGTTTCTCCCTGTAACTTCCCCTCAGAGTAAACCCTAATATTCCCTTTTCTATTTTCATGTCTCTACGTGTCTCTCCCATGTCCCCTGATTGGTGATGGAGTCACTGTCCCCCCCACATTTGCTGTCATGTTCCCCCACTATCCACTGTATCATAAAGTAGTGGGGTGGCGTTCAGACCCAGGCTCACAGTGTGCAGAGTGCAGTTGAGCCCGTGCAGAGCATGGTTGAGTGTCATCAGAGTATAGCTGTAATGGAGAAGACCATAGTTAAGGGGTTATGTTAGGCTTCTGTAATTGATAACAGGAGTTTGTGGCTAATGTAGAAAAATACAGAAGGAGTTTTATGTGCAGATCCTTAAGATACTGAATAAATAGCCATGTTTTAAACACCTTGAAGAACTTCAAGAGTTAGGATATCCACCTCCTGGCAATGAATAATCATCATAAAGAGAAAGGTCTGCAGAGCATGATCTCAGACTACCCTGCCAAGAACATAAAAACACAATCCACCGTTTATCTAAAACATCCTGCAATATCTTCAATGGAGCTCACTCAACAACTCTCAAGTCCCTGTACAAATCTTTCAAATCAGGATGTTTACCCTCAAACCTGCCCTATCTGTCCATTCAAATGCTCAGAATATAAATGTGCTCTCACCTGCACAGAGGTGGAAATCCCGGATCTGGGAAAATGCCAATGTCTATGATAAGTATGTTGGCAATCTTACCTTCACACTCAATTCAGACCAATCTGCATACAAGCAAGACATGATATCCTATCTCAGACTCCAGCCATGGATTCTACTTGCATGATGATCTCCCTGCTCTCCGCACCTTGTCCCATCATTGAATCGTTGCATAAATCGGCCACAACCCAGCGTCCTCTCCTGTTACTCACTTGACTTTATGGTAGTCTTTGACCCTGTTCAGAGCTCCTATGCCTTTTGGCTAAGTTTGCGTTATAGAAATACCACCTAAATGCATACTTCGCTCTATCCAATTTCACCACTAGCAACTCTATATCATCTCTTTCAAAATATCCACCATCGGTAATGCACTATTGATACTCCTGACTGCCCTCTCAGAACCCACCTCAGTCTGCCCAATTCAATACATTGTCCCCTTTTCCCACAGAAGAGCTCACCATACTCAGTTTGGTTATATGACAGAAAAGCAACACAAAAATATTGTGGTGCAAAAATATTGTCAAAATATTAGCAAACAAAATATCGACTTTAGTTACGTATAGGGGCCGATTCCGATCCTGTATTTTTTTTTTCCGTACGACTCGTATCCGTATTTTTTTCCGTATGAATCGTACAAGTCACGTCTGACCCGTGAAGTACGATCCGTACGGGAAAAAGTACATACGGATCGGCCCGATCCGTACGAATCGTAGCAGGAAAAGTTGTACGAGACGGACCCGGACACTTCTCCGTACAAATCGTAAAACTGAAGTCCGATCGTACAAGTACGATCCGGACCAGCGTTACAATTTACGATTCATACGGAAAACGTCCCGTACACGGGGAATGACTTTGCCCGCTAGGAAGCGAAGTTTGTACGCACCGTACCCCCAGCGTGAATGTATGGTGCGTACCCCCAGCACGTAGGTATGAACCGTACCCCCAGCACGAATGTACGGTGTGTACCCCCAGCACGTAGGTACGCACCGTACCCCCAGCGCGAATGTACGGTGCATACCCCCAGCGCGTAGGTAAGCACTGTACCCCCATAGCGAATGTACGGTGCGTACCCCAGCGCGTAGGTACGCACCGTACCCCCAGCGCGTATGTACGGTGCATACACCCAGCGCATATGTATGCACCGTACCCCCATAGCGAATGTACGGTGCGTACCCCCAACATCACGTATGTACGGTGGATGATGCGGGTACGCGATGTTGTGGGTACGCACAGTACATTCGCTATAGGGGTACGGTGCGTACCTATGCGCTGGGGGTACGCACTGTACATTCGCACTGGGGGTACGGTGCATGCCTACGCGCTGGGGGTACGCACCGTACATTCGCACTGGGGGTACGCACCGTACATACGCGTTCGGGGTACGCACCGTACATATGCGCTGGCAGTCTATGCACCCGCACCGTACAGAAGCAACGGGGTGTACGCACCGTACATAGCAATGTCCGTGTACACGCCGTACATACACAACGCATGGGGGTGTGTGGCTGTACGACTCGTACCCCAGTACCGTACTGAACCACGGACACTGTAAAACAGCACAAAGAGGGCCTATTCGACTCGCACAACACCACAAAACACGTCTACACTGCACAAAAAATGAAAAGGACTGACCTGGACACATCCAAACAGGCAAACAGAGGGGCAACCTCACAACCACCCCTTATAACACACCCACCAAAAATTCAAACTGAGCCCCACCCACAAATGGACCAATAAAAAGGGACCACACACACAAACCATGAGCCATTGCAACAGACTCACCACTGCTACAGAGCACACACAAACCACTGCACCCATCCACCTAAACATATACACCTACACACACACCCCTTCACACATACCCCCTCTACACATTAACACGCACACCGTCACATTCAGACCCACACACCCGCAACCATCCACATCCTCACCCCACACCATGCCCACCGACAAGAATCCAAAGTTCACATGGGAGGAGCTGGACATCATTGTCAATGAAGTCATCAGAGTCGAGCCACAGCTCTTTGGAACATTGGTCAGACAGACCAGCATAGCTGAAAAATCACGCCTGTGGCAGAGGATCGTTGAGAGGGTGAATGCTGTCGCACCCATCAGAAGGACCAGGAATGAATGCCAAGCCAGGTGGTACGATCTGCGGAGGCGGTCAAGAGAAAAATGAATGAAGAGCATGCCCAGACCAACATCAATGGAGGTGGTGTGCCCCGCAGACCAGTACATTACCATCCCTGGGAGGAGAAGGTGATGGCCCTGCTTCCGCCGGTGGGAGTACATGGACTCCAACGACTTCCAGAGCCTGGTGAGTACACAATCCACTTACGTAACATGGGGGTAATGGCATCCACACCCCAACTACACCTAATGCACGCAACTACCCCCAAGCCCTCACCCGCCAGAACCACAGTCACAAACAACGCAAATGCCAATAACATGTGTATGCCCCATTGAGAAAGCAAGGCCATGCCATGTCCCATGCTACACGAAGCACCAACTCAAGAATGGATGTCCCGTATGCTGGGAGGGTGGGTGCACCAAAATGCATTTTTGAATTCCAAATCAGCCACAATTGCCCTCATCCCATATGGCCCAGCTAGATACCCATGCACCATGTGCAATGCACAGGGATTGGGAAAGTACTGATAAAATAGCTCACACTTGGCCCTGGTGTAGGCAGCACAAGGCCCTCCTGTGACCAGTGCAAACACAAACACCAACACAACAAGGTCCGATATCTAGGATAGGATCTCACTGTAATGGCAGCATGCTCCATGGGGGGACAGCTACATCACCTGGGAGCCCCAGTGCCAAATCACACTACACCCACCAGCAGGCCCTGTCACACACACCCCTTACACAAGCACACACCACCAGGACAGGCAATGGATTTACCCACTGCCACAATGGACATGTAACACAACAACGCCAATACCTAGCCGAAGATGTATCCAAGCCACAAATGGACATGTCAAAGACTAAGGCGAAACATATCAATCTGTCCCCCACAACATACCCATACACAAGTGAACATTGAGGAGAATGCTAGGCACATACAACTACCTGGAGGAACTGTGCCAACTTGAATGTGTATGAAACATGCATGTTGCATTAAACAGCTTTAACATTGTCTCTCTCTCACACACAGGGCAACATGATGAACATCCCCTCAACAATGGGGGGGAAGAATCTCAGTCACAGGCTTGGGAGGAACTGGGTCCCAGCAGCAGCGACGCCTCTCAACACTCCATGGATGACCCCGACCGACCTGGACCCTCTGGTGTCCAAACCCCTGCAGCACCAGGTGCAGGAACATCTGTGCCAACCACCACCCCCATTCCTGCCACATCACAGGAGACACCCAGGAGCCCTGCCTGCAGTGAACAGAGCCAGTCTGACCAGGAGGGACAAGGTGCGGCGGGCACCCAGGAGGAGGCAGACAACACTGCCACTGCCATCACTCAGGGGTCCCGTCGACCCGATGTGCCCACAACGGCAGGCCCGGCTCGTGTGGGCAGGTGTGGCGGGAGTGGAGGGAGGCGGAGGCGAGAACCTGACCAGCCAGCTGAAGGGACCGGTATGTCACACATCTGCAACATCATGGAGGAATACCGGCGTGACACCAGGGAGATCAGCCAGGTAGTGGTGACCCTCACAGAGATCAAAAACCAGCAGGCCGAGCAACACGCCAGTCAACAACAACACCAAGGACGGATGGAGGCAAGACTGGCTGAGCTCCTGACGGTGCAAAGGGACATAAGCCATTCACTCCGTCGACAACATGGACAAACCTCCCTGTGACACCAGGCACAGACCAGCACCAGCCACAGGGAGGGAGGAGGAGGAGGATTCGTCCGACGGAGCGTCCCAAACATCGTCAAGGCCTGCATCTGAGGGTCCCCGGAGGAAGGTTGGTCGTCCACGGAAAAGACCGTGAGAGGCAACGTGCCAACCACATCTCCCAGGTCACCTGGCCAGGCACCTGGCCTTCATGTGCGACCGCATCACCCCATTGACTGACATCATCTGCCACATGGACTTGCTGGTCACAATCTGACCACTGATGCCAAACACTGTGGGCTGGACTCAGATGACTTCAAATGCCAAGGATCCCATCTCCCCCTGTGAACTTTGGATTCTATGTTCCCTGCATTTCCCCTTTTCTGTGCACAAATCACGCCCCAGAGTTCAAAATTAAAAATGTAATTCTTGAAATTTCATGTTGCAGTCATTCAGCATGAGCCCACAAGCTACGTATGGGGATATGTTAAAGTATGCCTGTGTGTGGAACTAACTCCAGCCATCCATACACTTGGATCTGAGTCCGGTCGAGGACACACATGGCTCACAATGTATCACCAAATGCAGCCGTGATGGCCTCAAGCTGCTGAGGGGGGGCTTGCTATATTGCTCTGACAGACAAATTTGGTAGAGTTACATGAAGGTGTAGAGGTCATGGGTCATTTTGATGTGCCCGGGGAGGGAGTACCAGGTCTGTTTTGCGAGGTGGGAGAACTATCTCCTGCATGCAGAGGTCACGTGGATGTGATGAATGGTGGCCAGGGCAAGGTGGGCTGCATGGAGTAGGGCCAACGGGGTGTTGGATGACACACATCCAAGGTCGGTTTGCGTCAGGGGTTGTGGACTGCCTCCTGAGTGTGGTTGAGGAGTCTGAAGGTGATCCTGCAGCACACAGTGAGCCATTGTACCTATCTCAGGTGAACAGTGATGTGGCTGGGGCGGGGGATGTTGCAGATGCACCCTGGATGTGGATAAGTTCTCCTGCATGTTTGCTGTTGTCCTCTGTAGAGGCCGGTGCTGTATTTGAGCCGGCTGGCGTCCTGGACCAGGGGGACGGTCTGTCTTGCCTTGGAGTGGATCTATCTGGGGGCCATCAGCAGCATGTGGAGGGTATTGCAGCATGAGGTACAGATGTTGGTGAGTTGCATGTTAATTGTGAGCGATGGGTCCATGACGAACACCAGCTTGCCTGCGTGGCCACTGGGTGCTGGTGCGGTGCACAGACCAGTGGGACGCAAGGAGTTGACCCAGCCGTAAGGTGACAATCCTCAGATGATGACCTCTGTCACGTCCAAGTCCAGCCTCCGATGTCTGATGTTCAGCCATTCATCAACGGATCTCATGGCTTCGTGAAGTTTGGATCTGTCAATGGCTGGCTCTTTGGTGAGTTTGAGGAGCAGCTTGCTGGTGAGCTACTTCCTGAGTGAATCCTGGGCCCTCCTCTGGATACCACTGTTGGAGATGTGTGAGCTGACAGTGTGGTAGCACATGGTGTAGAATGGCGTTGAGAGTACAAGGGTGGTGGGCTCACCATTGGTGAGCAGGGCAAAGTAGTCGTTGGTGTTGGCAATGATGACGGTTGCAGTGGTGTGATTACAGTGTAAAACGGTCGGGTGCCAGTTGGCTGGAGCTGGTTGCATGTAGGAAATTGGACAGTTGCTAGTTGAGTGTCTTCCTTGTGACATTTGCTGGGTAGGGAAGTAGGCTGATGTACCAGGAGATCCTGTGGTACTGCCGTCCGTTGTTTAAGAAGGGCCTGGGGCTCTGCATGCCTCCTGCAGCCATGGAATGTGGCTAACTCAAAGGAGACATTCATGACGTGCAGGACGTGGGCTTCAAGGATGGCGAATGATGTGGTTGAGAAGTTGTGTGGGAAGGGGCCTGATGGAGAGCCAGAGTGGATGGTGCACATGATCCTGGTTGTGTACTTGCTGCTGATGGGAGTCCATGACCTGAGGGGGTTTGTCCAGCGGAAAATAGTGCTGTCTGCCTCTGTGTGCCAAGGCTGTTGTCCATGACCATGAGCTTGCAGTGGTACAAAGTAGCAAGGGATGGGATCTGCCTTGCAAGGGTGGGGTGTCTTGGATGGAGATCTGCTGTCAGTTCACTCACAATGCTGAAGAGCTCCTTGATGTTGTGTGTTTGGGTGTCTCGGCACTATCTGAAGGATCTCCACTTGTCCTTGCTGAAGATATGGTGATGGCTGTGTGTGGTGTTTTCCAGGGCTGTAAGGAAAATGATGGCTCTTTGTGTTGCAAGGTTCGCACTAGAGTCCGGCTAGGTCTGTAGGAATCCAGTAGGTCTGCCTTGTCCCAGGTGCCTTAACTGTTGTTGTGCTTCACAGGAAAGTCTGTCAATGTGGCAAGATTGATGGATCAGTTGCTGATCCAGTGTGTGAGTTTGCAGGGTGTGGCGGTGGTGTTGTTCTGTGTGTCCCACACAGCTTGTCTGAGGGATCGGTAGCGGGGTGAGTGGCACTGTGTTGCTTGTTGGAGACGTGGATTCAAATGTTGATGGACCAATGATGGATGGTGGTGTGTGTCCCCTCCCGCAAGAAGTTACTGGCACCCAGCCACATGTAGCCTGTGGAGGTGAGGGCCTGCGTGCAGATGTACGTGTTGGTGGCTTAGCGGAATTGTGGATGTAGGCCTGCAGATCTGTAGATGAGTGTTACTCCGAGGGTTGCTAGGGAGTTGCTGCAAACCCGGACTTGTGACTCTGAGGGTGTACTTGTCAATAATTACCTATTCAGCCCCCGGGAGTGGTGTTGGCGTCCCTGCGGGTGATCTTGAATCCGTCTGAGATGGCAATGAAGACATGTGCTGAGGATGCTTTTGTCCAGGTTACTGTCATGAAGGTGATGTGTGGGGCTGCAGTGTTGAGGAGGTAACAGAGTCCAATGGCGTGCTGGTGGATGGAGCAGGTGTGGAGTAGGAGGCACCTAACCTGGTTGGAATGACAGGGTCTGGGAGGCTGGGCAGCGCTGTGTAGGCAGTTGGAGTAGCACACTCAGCATGCGAAGGTGTTGTGTGTGTGCTTAGGGGTGGCCTGATGGCAGGAGGATGATTGTCACGAGGACATTGCTTGGAGAGTGGCTGCAGCATGAGCCTGTTGTGTGATGTGGGTAATGCAAAGACTAGAGGGTCGTGCACTGTGCATGTTGCAGGTGCAGACGGCCGTTCTTTTGCACGGTGCTGGGGCTACAGTGGCACAGAAAAGCTGCTGGCTGCATTACAAATGGGTGGAGGGGGAAGGGCTGTGCATTTCAGAGGCGTGGGGGTTGCAGAATCAGGGCACTCGGAGTGGCGGGCCGCAGGTGAGGCAGCAGCAGGCGGAAGGGGTTAGAAATCATTGAAAAATCAACACACAAATACAAGGAGGTCTGCAAGGCACAGTGCAACAGGTGTATGTCAAGGAAGGAGTGTCAGCTCACTCATGGGTCACTCCCAGAAAGTGTATGATCAATCACCATAAATGACAACCGCTGTGTCAGGCAACAAAATGCGGAGATGCACAAAGGAGACACACTATCAGCAGGCATTCACGTCCTGTTGTGGGCAGCAACCTGCACAAATACATACACAACCAGGCACGTCATGCACAATAGAGATCATTAGCCATGAAGCACTGCATGCATGTTGCCAAAGTACACATACACTCATATGCCCAATCTTTGTCAAGTCTGCCATAGATGACGCATGCAAACTGGTAAGAGATCTGCAGTGACCGAGATGAGGCACTTTGGATTGTGCTGAACACCTTTATTCCACATACACACACAAAGGGATATGCCTCCATATGAACAGACTCGCAAGTCAGTTAACAGAATATGTGGGACATACGCTGGACACCCCCTTCACAACACGGATGATGTCAATCCCAATGAACTGGCACACAAGGTAAGGGGATGAGCAGAACACATCCTGCTGCACACTGAGAGGCTGCAATTCCCCATAGAGCATGTTGTTGTGATGTCCCCCACGATGTCCACCCATAGCCTCTGCAATGTTTCAGAGCCAAGGTACACACACATTGAAGCCTTCATCAGACGCCATATTCCACTACAGATGACTGTCAAGAAGGCGGACTATCATGTCATGGGAGTGATGCTACATGTCATATGCTCCATGGTGAGAAGACATGTATGCATGGTACCACAACATGCACAGCAGCAGTCACCACACATTCACAACCTGTATCACCACAAAAAAGCCTTGCTGCAATATTCACCCAAACTGACATTTCCACATGTCCGTGCATGGAACACTGATTCAGCACACGTTGCAATCCACACGAGGAATAGCAGGAGGACAACGATGACACAACCAGACAACAGGTGCCAAATACCTGGGAATGACAGACACACGAGAAGTCACCCAAAAAAGATTTTCAACGCACACATGAAAGTGTACAAAACAGCAACAATGTTGGACACATGTAAATTGCCAATCAAGTCTCTCTGCAAAACTGTGTTGCAAGACATCATCACTCGAGTGACACATCAGAACACACATCCAAGTCACTGTGCATTCAGTCAGCTGGACACACACATTAAAACATATGCCACTCAACGCTCAAGCTTGCACACTCATGGCCAGTGACTCACCATTATGAGAAGAAGTTGCGTATGAGCTGACTATCATCCCCCTCCTCCTCATCATCACTAGCCTCGTGACCAAGCCCTTGATCCTCCACAGGTGGATGCTCCTGCTCATCTGGATCCAGGATGAGTGGCACTGCCTTCTCAACTGCCATGTTGTGCAGCATGCAGCACACAATGAAGATTTTGCAGACCTTCTCCGGGGCATAAGGGAGGGACCCGCCTGTCTTGTCCAGGCACCGGAATCTGCTCTTCAGGAGTCCAAACGTCCTCTCAATCACTCGCCTGGTCTGGCCGTGTGCATCATTGTACCGGTGATCTGCAGCTGTTCTTGGGTTGCAGAGAGGTGTCAGCAGCCATGGCATGTTGGGATAGCCAGCGTCCCCTACATGGAAACATCATGTAAATAAGTGGGTCAGGAGATGCCGGAAGAGACAAAGATACCGCAACACATAGGACAAAAAGACTATACCCACCAACAAGACATGCTCGTTCGTTGTGCAGCCGCAGCATCATTTGTGGCACCCTGCTACACCTCCTGATGTAGCAAAACAGAACAAATAGTTCAAGCTAAGACTGACTAAACCTTATGCTTTTACAACTCCTAAAATGAAATGAAACATGAGAGGAGGGTTTTATAAATTTCCTTTTTAGTCGATGGAAATGTTTTTAATTAATTTCACATTTCAAAACAATTTTGCGCTATAACATTACTTCATTGCGCATTTATCTTTTGTACAAATCCATATCTGACATTACATATAATACATCAACATAATACTCATGATCCCCTAAATGAGTAAAACAGACATACATACACTCTTCAAACAATCATGGCCAATATACTCATGCATACACCAAACTACACACACACTAAAAAACTCGGTCCTTGTAGCAACCTTTCTTCTCTGGTAGATTGACTACAAATCAATTTGAACAACAAAAACGTTCTGTCTTTTTTGTTGAAACAATAAAGTTCCAGTATTATTTTTGAAACAAGCAAAAAAAAAAATTTTTATGGACGGTGCAACACAAGGACCGAACTGGTCGACGCGTTTCGAACCACTATATTTTGGGTTCTCCTCAGGACCAACCAATTTCTGCAATAAAAAATAAAAAATCTGTTTTAGGTATTGTACTACAGCTCAGAATTCCTACAATGCACCACCAAGAACTCACTTCACCCACCTTCAAAATGGAGATCTATCTGCCTGAAATATATCCGACTCGTCCCAAATGATGAGGAACCTAAACAAAAAACCGTTTGTATTATCGTTTCTTGCTTGTCTAAATCAGGCTATACACACAACACTGGACAAACACAAGACTGTTGAACAAAAATGGGGTGCTAGCTCCACTTACCGGATTAGGGGATGATGCCCTCTTTTCCGGCTGACAAAGCTTGTTTAATTGTTGCTTTGCTAAAACCAAAAATGAACATTGATTACTAAAAAAGTCATTCCCCGTGCACATGCTGGTTCTCGACATGCCTTGGGAATAGAAAGGCTTACCTAGGTGAGTTCGCTTGTTCGTCTCACGTAGGGTGCCCGCGCCGGATTCTATAAACAAAAAAGCGGTATAAGTCGTCACAAAGGCTACTCCGCCCTCCGTACTGAAGTCCTCTAAGCTATCCTAACCCTTAGTGTTCTTTCCTTAGCCGCCAGAACACTTACCGGGATTCTCCTCTCGTGGCTCGATGTCCGTGTCAATCCATTGGTAAAGCTCGTTTTGCATTGTGGGAAATGGTGACGATTTAAACAATACCAACTAACGGAAACCCGATGATTGCTGGGAGATGTAGTTTTACTTGGCGACCTTCGTGTCAGGTGTAGACAAAATAGTTGGAAAAGTGCCAAGGACTTTTAGACAAATGCTTGTTAATGTTTAGAATATTAGGAAAACTGAAGAGTTCACGGCGCTTTCTCTGTACTAAGTTGAAATTGCGTAATTAACCACAAAAACCAGATGACTGCTGGGGTATGTAGTTTGATATAACGACTGAAAGACTAGGTATATTTAGAAAGGGATACTGATGCAATAGTACGCGATGTATTAAAGTGTTCTTTGCCAATACTTGATACTGTTATAACCGTAAGTATGTGTAACCTCTAACGAAGGTGTGGGTTTTTTTTGTCTTTATTGTGTGTTTAAGTACACGCTATAAAAATAACGTGACAAACAGCGGAAGGCATTCCATAAGGACCAGAGGTTGGGTGGCTGCATGACAGCTGGCACTGTCAACAAACTTTTGTAAACACACTCAGTTTACAGGAAATCCGTACATTGTCTGTTATATTTGGAAAAGCAGATCGAACAGGAAAGGCAGTGGGTACCTCTGAACAATGTTATTCTCCATTTAGACCAATGGTCTGAATATCTCCGCTACTTCATTCAGGCCGTTAATCGCCGTGTTAAATTTCATGATGAGTAATGCCTCGCGTTGGCTTAATTGGCCTTCCAAATCGCCCCCACGCGGGTCTCTTTCAATCTTGGACAACACTGTCCATTTCAAATCCACCTCACTGTGTGTCATTGTGGCCCAGTGGCTGACTAATGGGGCATTTTCCACTCGTCGTCTAATCCTTGACTTATGCTGGATGATACGTTGTCGGACCTCCTGGGTTGTCTTCCCAATATACAACTTTGGGCAGGGACAAGTTACTGCATAGACAACATTCTTCGTTTTGCAATTGGTAAACGTGTTGTGTTTCCAGTGGGTAGTATTAAATGTGAAGACATCACCCTCTATGGTTTGCTCACAACATGTACACGTTCCACATTTTTGTACACGTTTTTGTTGTTCAAATTGATTTGTAGTCAATCTACCAGAGAAGAAAGGTTGCTACAAGGACCGAGTTTTTTAGTGTGTGTGTAGTTTGGTGTATGCATGAGTATATTGGCCATAATTGTTTGAAGAGTGTATGTATGTCTGTTTTACTCATTTAGGGGATCATGAGTATTATGTTGATGTATTATATGTAATGTCAGATATGGATTTGTACAAAAGATAAATGCGCAATGAAGTAATGTTATAGCGCAAAATTGTTTTGAAATGTGAAATTAATTAAAAACATTTCCATCGACTAAAAAGGAAATTTATAAAACCCTCCTCTCATGTTTCATTTCATTTTAGGAGTTGTAAAAGCATAAGGTTTAGTCAGTCTTAGCTTGAACTATTTGTTCTGTTTTGCTAGTTAATTGGGCTCAGTTCAGCTGAGTGTTTTGAGCCAAAACCCGGTGTTGATTTTTTGCTTGAGGAGCGGGCAGATGCCCGCGAGGTTGTTTTGAGTGGCAAAAAAAGCCACGATCCTTTAGAGATCTTTATTGTTCACTTCAGTGGAGTTGGAGTTGCACTTGTCAGTATTGTTAATTGACTGTTCAATGTTTAGTTTGTCTTTGTTTGTCTGAGTCTCTGTCATTCCCCATCGTAGTCTGTGATGGCAGAAAAAGATGCCTTCGCCTATAGCGAAGAACACATTCAGAATTTAATACGAGCACCGCCGGTCTTTGCATCGGCCACCTTGAGTGTCACAGCAAAAACACAGAATGAGTCGGACAAATTAACAAGATTACGAAAAAAACAAATACGCACGGACCTTCACGGACATTTTTTATTACAACACCTAAAGGAAGGCACAATTCCATCGGGACTTCAGATACGGAATATTCCGGTGGTGTTCATTGACGATCCAATCTATAAGAAAGGATATAGCTGCATAGAGACGAAATGTAGCAGGGACCTCATGGTCCTAACGGTGGAGACAGCACATAGACTGTCGTTGATACAACTACAAGAGATCGCCGACTTGGAAACTGAAATCAAAAATAACCCTAATCTAACTGACGCAAAAGCCCTATTAGAAAAGGTTGAGAAAGAAATTTTGGAGTTTAAAGACTACACGGTAATCCAAAAAAGTAATAAATTTGAGCTGGACAAAAAGAATTTTTCGTTGGAGTCCACTTATCCCTACTTGAACAAAGACTTTTATACCACTAACGATTCAAGAAATTACCTTCAAAACTATCAAGGACGATCACGGAAAAGATTTATTAATTTCTCGGAATCATCATCATCATCGAGTGAGACCACAGATACTAACACTAGGGCTAATCAGAATCAAAGGGCAAATCAACATAATCAGGACCCGCAAACATCTAACCAGGAGGTACGTTTTTTAGGCCGAGGCCAACGACAAGGCAGAGGACGGTTGCGATATTCCCAACCATGGGAAATGAGGACACGCCGCCAATATTACAGGAGCTAGTTTCATCGCCAATTTTCAACCTGTCTGATAAAATCCTAACAGGGGCGGAAATTTCTATTTTGCAGAAAGGACTTAGTTTTGTTCCTTCTAGATCAACAGACTGTAAAAATGAAGCTCGAAACCATGGAGTTTTGTCGCAAAATCCGTTTAAAAACGTTCTTTTCGGATGCAACTGAAGCAGTCACGGCTGAAATAACTGGACTCAAAAGAAAATCAACCTTTTGTCCAATAGGCCCCAAGGTCCCCAAAGAAATTACTACTTTTGAGAGAACCATCTTATCTGGAATCCAGGCAATGGAAAGTAAAAAAAGCTTTGTCAGGTTCAACTTAGCTAAACAGGAGAAAGATGCCCTGATTGACCTGCAAAATGATAGATCAATAGTGGTGAAACAGGCGGACAAAGGTGGGGCAATTGTCCTATGGGACGTGAACAAATACAAGAAGGAAGTATTACGCCAGTTAGAAGATGTGACATGCTATCGTAAAATTAAGAAAGATCCAACAAATGAATTACAAGATCAACTTTTCCATATTATTGAAGATGGTTTTTCACAAGGTTTTGTAGGCCCTAAAGAACGCCTCTTTCTTAAGAACATGAATCCGAGGATACCGGTCTTCTATGCCTTGCCCAAACTGCATAAAAATGAACTTGACCCCCCAGGACGGCCCATAGTGTCCGGGTGTGAGTCACTTATTGAGCCAGTGGCTCAATATATTGATTTTTTCCTCAAACCATTTATCAATGAAGTCCCGGCCCATTTGAAAGATACTACTGCCTTTCTTAATAGAATAGCATCCGTGCAGTTTGATAAAACTAAACAACTGTTGGTTTCATTGGATGTGGTTTCACTTTACACCCAGATTCCTCAGGATCAAGCTTTGGAGGCTTTAGAGTGGTTTTTAGGTCAAAGAGAGCGACCAGTTCAAGTTCCTACGGAATTTCTTTTGACTTTGGCAAAGTTTGCATTATCCAAAAATTACTTTGCATTCGATTCGCAGTTCTTTTACCAAATAAGAGGCGTGGCGATGGGATGTCCTTTTGCCCCGGAGTTGGCGGTGTTATATATGGGGTTATATGAAAACAATTTCATATATAACAACAACCCATTTTTTGCAAACATTTCCAGCTATATGCGTTATATCGATGACATTTTCCTAATTTGGACTGGCACACAGGAATCATTGGATGAGTTCGTCGGTTGGCTCAACGAAAGATCTAATGATATCAAATTCAGCAGTGTATCATCAAACGAATGGATTACATTTTTGGATGTCAAGGTAGTGGCTTTAGATGGTGAGCTAGAAACCACACTTTTCAGGAAACAGACAGACAGGAACAAGGCATTACATTATACCAGCAACCACCCTCGGAGTCTGAGACAAAATTTACCTTATGGTCAGTTCTTGCGAATTCGTAGGAACTGCACAAAAAAAGAGGAATACTTCATGCACGCCAATAAATTAAGAGATCGTCTTCTGGAGAGGGGATACCCCAAGAAACTACTCAAACACTCTTTGAAGAGAGCTTGGTGGACACCAAGAGAAACATTGTTGGAGCAAAGAACTAGGAACAAGGGCAGTAGACCAGTTTGTGTAACGACATTCTGCCCTAATACCCACCAACTCCGGAAACTCATCCTAGCCAATTGGCATTTGATTAAGGACCTCCATGAAGAATTTTCCACTCCTCCCATGTTTGCATATAAGAAGGAGAAAAGTGTAGCCGACTATATAGTCCGGGCGGCTCTACCAAAACAAGAACATCGGACTTTAAGAAGCATGCTGGATTTACCGCCAGTTGTTGGTCACCACAAATGTGGAACGTGTACATGTTGTGAGCAAACCATAGAGGGTGATGTCTTCACATTTAATACTACCCACTGGAAACACAACACGTTTACCAATTGCAAAACGAAGAATGTTGTCTATGCAGTAACTTGTCCCTGCCCAAAGTTGTATATTGGGAAGACAACCCAGGAGGTCCGACAACGTATCATCCAGCATAAGTCAAGGATTAGACGACGAGTGGAAAATGCCCCATTAGTCAGCCACTGGGCCACAATGACACACAGTGAGGTGGATTTGAAATGGACAGTGTTGTCCAAGATTGAAAGAGACCCGCGTGGGGGCGATTTGGAAGGCCAATTAAGCCAACGCGAGGCATTACTCATCATGAAATTTAACACGGCGATTAACGGCCTGAATGAAGTAGCGGAGATATTCAGACCATTGGTCTAAATGGAGAATAACATTGTTCAGAGGTACCCACTGCCTTTCCTGTTCGATCTGCTTTTCCAAATATAACAGACAATGTACGGATTTCCTGTAAACTGAGTGTGTTTACAAAAGTTTGTTGACAGTGCCAGCTGTCATGCAGCCACCCAACCTCTGGTCCTTATGGAATGCCTTCCGCTGTTTGTCACGTTATTTTTATAGCGTGTACTTAAACACACAATAAAGACAAAAAAAACCCACACCTTCGTTAGAGGTTACACATACTTACGGTTATAACAGTATCAAGTATTGGCAAAGAACACTTTAATACATCGCGTACTATTGCATCAGTATCCCTTTCTAAATATACCTAGTCTTTCAGTCGTTATATCAAACTACATACCCCAGCAGTCATCTGGTTTTTGTGGTTAATTACGCAATTTCAACTTAGTACAGAGAAAGCGCCGTGAACTCTTCAGTTTTCCTAATATTCTAAACATTAACAAGCATTTGTCTAAAAGTCCTTGGCACTTTTCCAACTATTTTGTCTACACCTGACACGAAGGTCGCCAAGTAAAACTACATCTCCCAGCAATCATCGGGTTTCCGTTAGTTGGTATTGTTTAAATCGTCACCATTTCCCACAATGCAAAACGAGCTTTACCAATGGATTGACACGGACATCGAGCCACGAGAGGAGAATCCCGGTAAGTGTTCTGGCGGCTAAGGAAAGAACACTAAGGGTTAGGATAGCTTAGAGGACTTCAGTACGGAGGGCGGAGTAGCCTTTGTGACGACTTATACCGCTTTTTTGTTTATAGAATCCGGCGCGGGCACCCTACGTGAGACGAACAAGCGAACTCACCTAGGTAAGCCTTTCTATTCCCAAGGCATGTCGAGAACCAGCATGTGCACGGGGAATGACTTTTTTAGTAATCAATGTTCATTTTTGGTTTTAGCAAAGCAACAATTAAACAAGCTTTGTCAGCCGGAAAAGAGGGCATCATCCCCTAATCCGGTAAGTGGAGCTAGCACCCCATTTTTGTTCAACAGTCTTGTGTTTGTCCAGTGTTGTGTGTATAGCCTGATTTAGACAAGCAAGAAACGATAATACAAACGGTTTTTTGTTTAGGTTCCTCATCATTTGGGACGAGTCGGATATATTTCAGGCAGATAGATCTCCATTTTGAAGGTGGGTGAAGTGAGTTCTTGGTGGTGCATTGTAGGAATTCTGAGCTGTAGTACAATACCTAAAACAGATTTTTTATTTTTTATTGCAGAAATTGGTTGGTCCTGAGGAGAACCCAAAATATAGTGGTTCGAAACGCGTCGACCAGTTCGGTCCTTGTGTTGCACCGTCCATAAAAAATTTTTTTTTTTGCTTGTTTCAAAAATAATACTGGAACTTTATTGTTTCAACAAAAAAGACAGAACGTTTTTGTTGTTCAAATTGATTTGTAGTCAATCTACCAGAGAAGAAAGGTTGCTACAAGGACCGAGTTTTTTAGTGTGTGTGTAGTTTGGTGTATGCATGAGTATATTGGCCATGATTGTTTGAAGAGTGTATGTATGTCTGTTTTACTCATTTAGGGGATCATGAGTATTATGTTGATGTATTATATGTAATGTCAGATATGGATTTGTACAAAAGATAAATGCGCAATGAAGTAATGTTATAGCGCAATATTGTTTTGAAATGTGAAATTAATTAAAAACATTTCCATCGACTAAAAAGGAAATTTATAAAACCCTCCTCTCATGTTTCATTTCATTTTAGGAGTTGTAAAAGCATAAGGTTTAGTCAGTCTTAGCTTGAACTATTTGTTCTGTTTTGCTAGTTAATTGGGCTCAGTTCAGCTGAGTGTTTTGAGCCAAAACCCGGTGTTGATTTTTTACACCTCATGATGTAGGCATCGTGTGCTGATCCTGGAAAACGTGCACAGACATGGGAAATCAGCATGTTAGCAAGACACACCACAAGGGCATTTATCGAGTGGTAATGTTTGCGGTTGCGATAGGTTTGTTCCTGTGCCTCTGGTGGTACAAAAGCCACATGTGTACCATCAATGGACCCAATTACATGGGGCATCCCACACAGGGCATAGAAATCCCCCTTGACATCCCTCAACCCCTCTGGACTTGGAAATTTGATGAATTCATCAAGGCGCTCCAACATGGCTGCTAAAACATCACGCAGGACATGGCTGAACATAGTCTGGTTCATCCCACCCACATCAGCTATGGTGAATTGAAACGTACCTGTTGCAAAAAAATGTAAGGCTGCCATCACCTACATCTTGGGGGTCAGCACAGTAGGATACCTGTGTTGCGGTTGGAGGTGTGGTGCCAGCCTGTTTGTCAGGTCCTCAATCAACTGTTGAGTGAATCTGTAACGGCGGATGCAGGAACGTTCCATTATGGCACCCAAGTCTGGCATTAGTCTTAGGACAGGTGGTACCCTGCAAAACATAGTTTAGAGGAATGAAGATTGAGAGTCGGCAAACCTCAATGTCAATGAACATAGCACATGCTACACTGCTAATACACATCAGGTAACTATGGAGTCTGGTGTGTGCAATACATCCAGGACACAGATGGCAGCTTACTGGCAATCCTACAAAATGCATGATACACCTGTTGATTGTCAAGTCAACATGACATGCCATGAAAAGATTTGGGGGCCAGTCTGAGTGAAGAGCCACAGATATGACCGGAGTGACACACAACCACATAGCTGCATTTGAAGGATGTCATCTCATCCAGACAGCTGCAGCTGACTGCAAGGCACACGCACAGGTCACATGGAATGTCAAATGTACATGTCAAACACAGTGCGATGAAGGGGTACACATGACAACACAAAGACACAGCCATTGAGATGACAAACACATGTATGACTGAAAATATATGATGTCCCATGCACACAGACCCTACAGCCTTGGGAATCCACATGTGGCATGGTGTGCGTAGATGTGTTACATGACCATCTCCACACAGACCCCTGTTGGATGCACCAACAGCAGATGCCGTTGACGGGACACCGATATGAAGCTCATGGGAACACATGACACACAGCCGACATAGTCCCAAAG
Source organism: Triturus cristatus (assembly GCF_964204655.1). Lineage (NCBI taxonomy): Eukaryota > Metazoa > Chordata > Amphibia > Caudata > Salamandridae > Triturus > Triturus cristatus. The sequence continues at coordinate 1,014,802,340 of NC_140579.1, read as the reverse complement.
GGGCACGCTGATCGTGACAGGTCAGTTCATAAGTGTCCCTGTCCCTGGCATCAGGAGACAGGTGCAGGTGTTGATGACTGTGCCACCCACTGCTGCTATGCATGACACAGTTGGACTACAGACACACATGTGGCACGTGTCAAGGTGATGTGTGCCACATCGTGCCCCATCACACATGACATGTGTCCACAGGTCAGAACACATCAATTGTGCAACGAGATGGAAGGACCTGTGCAAGATGACAGGCTAACACACCTAGGGACTGCACCTGAAAGTATGCAATGATAAGTACTTGATGGACATCCATGTGCGACTCGTAGCCCTCCATTCCTGGAATGTGTACGGCTGTATCATCTTTGTAAGCGTGTGAAATGCGTACACGTACGTGTACGCACCAGTGGTACACGTACGTGTACAACTGGTGCGTACACGGACATCTACAACTGGTGCGTACACGTACGTGTACTACCAGTGCCTACACGTACCTGTACATGTACGTGTAGGCACTGTTAGTACAAGTACGTGTAGGCACTGGTAGTACACGTCTGTGTACGCACCAGTTTTACACGTAACTGTACAACTGGTGCGTACACGTACGAGTCCAAGTACGTGTAGGCACTGGTAGTACACGTATGTGTACGCACCGGCTGTACACGTACGTGTACAACTGATGCGTACACGGACGTGTACTACCAGTGCCTACACGTACCTGTATACATATGTGTAGGCACCAGTTGAAAACGTACGTGTACGACTGGTGCGTACACGGACGTGTACAACTGGTGCGTACATGTATGTGTACTACCAGTGCCTACATGTACCTGTACACGTACGTGTAGGCACCAGTTGTACACGTACGTGTACGACTGGTGCGTACACGGACGTGTACAACTGGTGCCTACACGTACATGTACTAACAGTGCCTACACGTACCTGTACACGTACATGTAGGCACTGTTAGTACACGTACGTGTAGGCACTGGTAGTACACGTACGTGTACGCACCAGTTGTACACGTACGTGTACAAGTGGTGCTTACACGTACGTGTACAACTGGTGCGTACACGTACGTGTACTACCAGTGCCTACACGTACCTGTACACGTATGTGTAGGCACTGATAGTACACGTAGATGTAGGCACTGTTAGTACACGTACGTGTACAACTGGTGAGTACACATCCGTGTACGCACCAGTTGTACACGTATGTGTACTAACAGTGCCTACATGTACGTGTACAGGTATGTGTAGGCACTGGTAGTACACGTACGTGTACTACCAGTGCCTACACGGACGTGTATGCACCAGTTGTACACATACGTGTACTACCAGTGCCTACACGTACGTGTACTAACAGTGCCTACAGGTACGTGTCACACGCACAGTGCAACTGGTGCCATAAGGGTATGTGTGAAACGCACCGTACCTGTGTGTGGCTTTCAAATTTGCATAGGGGACACATAAGGGACAGGTATTAGGCCCTAAATGCATGCAGGTTGCCATGGATACCGAGTTTTGTCTTCAAAATTTTCCAGCAGGTGTCCTGGAAAAGTCAGTTGGCCACAATATACAATGTTGCAAAGTGGTTGTTGACTTGACATGATGCTCTAAATTTGAACGATGCAAATGCTGTCACTGCTGTATGTTTAAAGAGATTGGAGTAAACGTAAGATGCGAATGATTCAGACCAATCACTATGTACTCCTCAAAATGAATGGCCCTCAGCAAGACAGATATAAGGCAGCCAGAAGCCATGAGAGGGCACTTGCCTGCACAACTTTCCTGTTGACGACATTGCTGCTGTCTCTGCTTCCCTGGACCATGTCTTGTGCTGTGGAGAGGGCCCAGCCATTCACCCTGGAGGAGAATCAGGCCCTGCTGGACGTCCTCCTCCCACAGTACACCAGCCTGTATGGGAGACCAGGGGAGCAGGTGAGTTCTGAGTCCACTACCTTTGCCTATGCACCTGGTGTGTGACAGTCAATATTGTGTCCAGGTGGGACTGACATGCAATGTTGTTCAGTGTGTGTCCCGGGGGGGGGCATGCTTATGTCACTCATGCAGTGCATCATGTAGTTCCTGTGTGCACTCCTCACTTGCATGGTGCTTACAGTGACTTTCACTGCATAGTGCATGAGACATTCAGCCTGGCTAATCCTTGGGGGCTTTTCTTCATGTTGTCCTGAGGTGATTCAGTGTTCCCCCCGGTGTGACAGGTGACTGTACCCACAGATGTGTATGAGTTGGGTGGACCTGTGGTGAGAGTGTCAAAATGACGTGTATGACCTCATGGACATTGACGTGTGTGAATGTTCCTTGTCATGTGGGTGAGTGTCTATGTGAAGTGTTGCACCACACCTGCATGTTGAAGGCTACTGATCTAACCATCTGATGTGACAAGTGATCCGTGCTTTGTGTCTGACTTGCAGAGCTGCCACGACCCCTGTGACTCCCCCCTGGCAAATGGCACATGTGCAGAGTGAGGGTTGTATCCGCTGTAGTCAATGACAGGCCAGTGCTCAGTGGCTGGGTGTGTCTGTTTAGTCTGCTGAGGGTGCGTCAGTGGAGTGGGACATGTCACTGCATGGCACGTGCTGCCCACCAGCCTGCTGTTGCATGTGCTGCACAGTGTGTGGCATGTGCATTGAGTATTTTGCACCCCTCATGCCACCTGTAGACTTTCAATGCCATGTACTGCATTGGCGCTTGCACACAGGCCACTTGCATGTTGTGAATGAGGCTATTCCTGTCAGCATCCTATGCCCTGTTCAACATTTCAAAGATGTTCTGATGTGTGTTTCTGGGACATGGAGCAGGTGTATTGATGTTGTGTCACTTTGTCATCCTGACAGGTAACTGCCTACGAGAAGGGGGTCATCTGGACCAACGTCATCAGGGCCGTGAGGACTGCGGGGGGGGCGTGATCGGCAGCTGGCCCAGGTCCGCAAGAGGTGGCAGGACATCAAGTGCTGGACCCGGCGAATCGCCCGGGTCCAGCTGAAGCTCTCTCCACCTCGCCGCCATGGTGGGCGCCAACACCTGACCCTCCACATGAAACGTGTCCTGGCAGTGGTCTTCCCTGACCTCGAAAGGCAGTTAGAGGAGGGACAGCAGCAAGGAGAGGGTAGGTACATGGCTTTTTGTTGTGTTATGTGTCGCCAGCTTTAGGAAGTGCTATTTTGCATGACTACACTCCCAGAGTTCATATGTGCAGTGCATTTTCTCTTTCTAAATGTCACCTGGCCATCTTGTTCATCCCTTCCTCTCCTTGACATGTGTCCCCTGGTGTGTGTGTAATCACATTTGCACATGGTCATCTATGGTGGCAGTACATCTAACTGCACATTGCTTTCTGCATCATGTGGGTAGGTGGTCTGTGACTTGTGTCGGTACCTTGCCTGTGCCATGACCTGTTCACTATGTAGGGGGTCCATAGTTGTTGTCACTGATGCTGATTCTCAACATAGGAGTGTGAGCCTTCAACTGGACACCCTTGCAGCATGCATGTGCAATGTTGTGGCCTGAGACATGATGTGCATGAGTGTGAGATATGCATAGTGCCATGACGGTTGTACATGGTAGAGTCAGCTCAGTCCAGGACCATGGATCAGTGTGCCCACTACAGTCCCCTGAGACACCCTGGCCTCCTAATCATGTGTGTTATCCAACACTGTGCACATTCTCTGTGTGTGCTGCATAGGTCTGCCTCTGTGGCATTGTTCCCTGCCCTACTTTGATTTGGTTAATGTGTGCTACATGTGTCCACTGGACAGGGATACAACATTTTGCTTGTGCATACTCACACTGGGCATTGCCTGTGTGGCTATTCACAACAATCTGTTGATGGTTGATTGTCACAAATATGTGTTGTCAGCCCCACGAGGTGATGTGGTGTCAATGAAGCAATTTTGCAAGCACAGTTGTTGTAACCCTGAATAAGAGGTGTCACTTCTTGATCTGTATACATCACATAGACTCAGGTATTGGGGGAGGGGGGTGCGGGAGAGGCATACATGTGCAACTCTGATTTTTAAGTGGCAGGTCTGACTTGTGTGGGAGAATTGGCTGGACTAAAATACATTGGGCAGTGCCCCTGTGATGCTGGCCAGTGCTCAATGTACGTGCTTTGCAGCCTGTGTCTTTTTTTTACCAACAAGAATCCTGCTCATACATTTTTTGGCACGTGTTTGGACTGTGTGTGCTGACATCTGTGTGTACATTCAGGCTTGCCATGAGGGTGTCCCCACAGTACAGCTGGCCTTTTTTAACACCCAATTGCAGTCCCATTGGCTTATGCATTGTCCTGGGTGTGGACATGTGTGCGACTCCAGATGACAGGCAGTAGGTCATATGTGTAGCCAACTGTGTAATCAGGTGACGGATGGCCTGGTAAGAACTGACATGATTCTAGTTGTTACTCTTCATGATTTGTACCTTGGCACTCACAGCACTTGTCAACTGTTGTTCATGCTTCACATGTGGAAATTCGTTGATTTGTGTTAAGAACACTAATGTGCCTGCATGCAATATGTCGCACAAGGCAGTGCACACAAAAGTACATTGACACTGTCATGGAATGAGCTGGCACATTTTCTATGAAGCCACTGTTTTAAATAAATGTTGTCACAGATTCTCCATATACATGTGCCCACGGTGGTCTTGATTTTGTGAGACTCATTACTTGTCGGTGATACAAACTAATGAGTGTCAAGACGTCCAGACCTCCGTGGGCCCATGTATATGTACTTTCTGCAACACAATCTATTTCTGACAGTGGCTCCTCTGAACAGATGGCAGCTTCTTCAATGACAGTGTCAATGTACTTTTGTATGCACTGCCTTGTGCAACATCTTGCATGCAGACACATCAGTGTCCTTTTAGCAAAATGGCCAATTGGCACAGACCAAACATGTAGATTGGTTGAAGTTGTGTGAGTCCCAAGGTACCAACATTTGTTCGTTTTGTGTTCCAAGGGACTTACAGGTCTCTCAGTGTGGTGACACCTTGAGTATTGAGGTGTGTTAGTTTACCTTGAGTGCACCACTCCTGGCATGGTGGGTCTACCAACTGGGCAGTACAGCGCTTACATATGTGCGGAGTTATCCAGCTGTTACTCATGATTAGGCTTTCCTGTTTTCAGTTTCTATTTTTGGTAAATTCTGGTGGGGTTTTTTCAGTTTTTTCAATACCTTAAAAAACAGTGGTTATCAGTGGTTACACATTTTCGCGCCATTAAAAACAACAGAAACAGTGTTTTTACAGTGTTTATGGAATTTTAATTTAATTTTAATTATTGTTTGCTTTCTGCACTAATGAGGTATATGAGGTCCAAATACATTTTTACTGCACCAGAATGGACTACAGAGTCAATAGCATTCTTCATTAACTGTGAAGATTATAAAGATGTTTTCAGCATACCGTCTAGCAAGTGACAAGGATCTCTTACAGGGAAGCACTTCAGCTTAAGTATCGATTTTGACAGACCATCATACAACTTTGACTTACTTAGCTGAATTACTGAAAATACAAACAATATCACTCCAATCTTTATTTAACTTGGTAGGAACTTTTTGCAGCAGCATTCCAAGCGATACTGCGTTCCATTTTTACCAAACGTCTGGTGTTATGTTTTCACCACTATCTCAGATGCTTGGTGACAATCTTTTTTTTCACATATAACAGTCCCTTCATCTTGCATTGAATGTTTAAAGCTTGGGGTGTTTGGCAATTCACTTGCAATCAACAATGACTTACTAGAAAAGGGGGTTGATGTATCAAAGGATTTCACCCATTCTCTGTCTGTGGGTAAATGTGATGGTACAAATTAGGAAAGATTCTCATGAAACCAGCCAAATGTAATCAAAATATCAAATATGATTTTGATATTTCCACATTCTCTACAGTTTATAAAATAACTAAATAAGACCGAAAACATGCTTCTAAACACTGCATCTTTAGACCAAAGACCACAAAACTTAAAAAAGCAGAAGGAAGAAGAGACAATGTGTTAGTGACATCCCTAAACAACAAAAATCAAGCAGAATAAAGTTAGTCCAGTATTTCTTGATGCTACCTTGCATAACAAAGTTACAATGTATTGGCCCCTTCAGGAAGAAATAAAAATGTCTCTTTCACTCATCTTTTCCTTTCTGTGAATGACACTTAGTTTGTGGTTGCAAAGGTGTTTATTCAGTGTTTATATGTTTAGACCAGTGATGGCTATTTTCCTTTCGGTGGGGTTTTATCAGTTATTATAGGTTTAAACCTAAAACCATACAGCCTACTCATGATGCATTGCCTGATATGCACTGTGACCTATTGTTCTTGTGCTCATGTGTCAGATGTATACAGGTGACTGATGCTTTCTGGTTTCTTCTCCTTGCCCACAGCATCATCATCCACATGCGAAGGAGACACCGGCATGGACCTTGAGGAGGGACCCAGCGACAGTGCCACCAGTGCTGTGGAGTCAGCAGGAGACAGTGGCACGGAGGGCGAGGGGAGTCAGTCGGAGGACCTGTCCGGAGGCGAGAGCATGTACGACACCGACGGGTCCCAGGCTGACATCCTTGAGGAGGCAGAGGATGCAATAACATCTGGCAGCATCCCACCATCTGTACCCGCCTCCTCCATTGACATCTCCGCCCTCCCAGTTGCTCCCGTCCCTTCTGTCCGTGCAGGGTCCCACCGTGTCTCCTTCGGACCAGGCACCGCACCCCCTGCCCCTGTCACCCCTGCTGCCCTCAGTGAAGAGTCTGTGGACACACTGCACCAGTTGCAGGTTGGTCAGGCATCGATGCTGCATGTCCTCCATGAACACACTAGACTGCTCACACAGTTGGTGTCATTCGTGGAGGGCATGTCATCAACGATGACTGAGCAACACAGGTTTCTGCGGTCCATGGACTTTTCACTGAAGGAAGCAGTGTATCTCCTGCGGCGCTCCGTCCCCCCCTACCCCGGACCCAGCCACACTGCCCTCTCCCATGCCTGTCCAAAGCACACACAGACAGTCACAGGCACACACCACAACAGACACATCCAGCACACCCCCAACTAAGGCACAGCGCACACCTCCTGGCACGCACACTCAGGGGGATGTAGTCACACCCAGAGGGTCTGTGGTCAGAGTCCGCAGTCCTCACGACCCACTTCCTCCAAATCCACTCCCCTTAGCTCCCCTGGCAAAATGTCACCCAAAGAGACCTACATGGCTAGTCTGTCCCTCAGCCCCACTGTGACACCACCCCGCAAACGGTTGAGGAAGTCTCCGGCCAGGGGAGTTGAGTCCCCCCCATGTCCACCACCTCCCCCGAGAGCGCTGCACCCCATCCCTCAGACACCCCGCCTCCGTTGGCCATGGTGTTTGTTCTGGTGCAGGGGTTCCTCTGGACACCCTGGCTGCAGTGTGCAGCGAGCTGCTCACCACCACCTTTGGCGCTGCACCACCCCCTGTGGTGGATGCGTCCAGCCCTGCACCCACCACACCTACCCAACCCACTCCTGTCCCTGCGGTGCCTGGTACTCCCACTGATGATGCCCCCCCCCCGGTCGACAACCCTTGAGGTGACTTTGTGCAGGCAAGGTGGGGGGGGACACACTCGCATCCGTCCACCCTTGGTTGGACTCAAACTATGGACTGGCCATTGGCCTTTGTAAATAGTGTTTTATTACAAGTTCTTTTGTTTGTGTGCTGAATAAAGCCTTTTCTTTTAGTTTCCACACTATTGCATTTCAGGTACTTGATGTTGGTGATGAGGCCCATGAAGTTGGTGTTCTGGTAATGTGTTAGGGTTCTGAGAAATGTTTTAGTATGATGGTCATGAGGTGGACCATGGTGTCTGTGTGCCATCTCAATGTCTGTGAAAATATTAATTTGTAGTGTGTGTTCCTTTGGATTGTGAGACATTGTCCCAGGAAGTGTTCCTTCCTCTGTGGCACCTGACATGTTCCCTGCAAACAGTTGCACAATTGTTGTGCTGACCTATGTCAACATATCCTTTGTTGGTGACGGATCCCTTCACCAATGGCCATGCATGCTCACCAATGTCTCCTGCTAACTCGTCTGCGCCATCCTTGCCACTCACTGTACTTGTGTTTTGTGTATGTAGGAATGGCATCAGGGAGCAATTGGCCCTTTTCAGCACTATGCATGTGTGTAATCACGGCCTAACACACATATGGCACGTGTAATGCAGGGTATTTGGGCACCTGACTCACAATTGTGGGCATTGTATCTAGTGGCAGTGAACCCTATTTCTCACATGAGAGACATCATCTGAGTGGCTGGACCAGCACCTGGACATTCCTATCACTCCTGTGATGTGCGTGACAGTGTGTGGTCCCCTTGGCTAACTTATTTTAGTATGCATTTCCATGACTATACAGTCTGTTGGCATTAAATCCGGGTGTGTATTGTGGGGCATCCGCCATGGGTGGGTATACATGTGTTGTATGTCCTCACACCCACATGTGGTGTGTTATGCAGTGTGTGAATGACATCCATCCTCCTGGGAGTGGGGCACTGCTGGGAGTGATATGCACACACCCCTCATATGTCTCGGCACTGCTAGGAGTCCTCTGCACCCACCCCTCATATGTCTGGGCACTGCTGGGAGTGATATGCACCCACCCCTCATATGTCTGGGCACTGCTGGGAGTGATATGCACCCACCCCTCGTATGTCTGGGCACTGCTGGTAGTCCTCTGCACCCAACCCTCATATGTCTGGACACGGCTGGGAGTGATATGCACACACCCCTCATATGTCTGGGCACTGCTGGGAGTCCTCTGCACCCACCCCTCATATGTCTGGCCACTGCTGGTAGTCCTCTGCACCCACCCCTCATATGTCTTGGCACTGCTGGTAGTCCTCTGCACCCACCCCTCATATGTCTGGGCACTGCTGGGAGTGATATGCACCCACTCCTCATATGTCTGGGCACTGCTGGGAGTCCTCTGCACCCACCCCTCATATGTCTGGGCACTGCTGGTAGTCCTCTGCACCCACCCCTCATATGTCTGGACACTGCTGGGAGTGATATGCACCCACCCCTCATATGCCTGGGCACTGCTGGTAGTCCTCTGCACCCACCCCTCATATGTCTGGGCACTGCTGGGAGTCCTCTACACCCAACCCTCATATGTCTGGGCACTGCTGGTAGTCCTCTGCACCCACCCCTCATATGTCTGGGCACTGCTGGGAGGGCTCTGCAACCACCCCTCATATGTCTGGGCACTGCTGGTAGTCCTCTAGACACACCCCTCATATGTCTGGGCAAAGCTGGGAGGCCTCTGCACCCACCCCTCATATGTTTGGGCACTGCTGGGAGTCCTCTGCACCCACCCCTCATATGTCTGGGCACTGCTGGGAGTGATATGCACCCACCCCTCATATGTCTGGGCACTGCTGGTAGTCCTCTGCACCCAACCCTCATATGTCTGGGCACTGCTGGGAGTGATATGCACCAACCCCTCATATGTCTGGGCACTGCTGGGAGTCCTCTGCACCCACCCCTCATATGTCTGGACACTGCTGGTAGTCCTCTGCACCCACCCCTCATATGTCTGGGCACTGCTGGTAGTCCTCTGCACCCACCCCTTATATGTCTGGGCACTGCTGGGAGTGATATGCACCCACTCCTCATATGTCTGAGCACTGCTGGGAGTCCTCTGCACCCAGCCCTCATATGTCTGGGCACTGCTGGTAGTCCTCTGCACCCACCCCTCATATGTCTGGGCACTGCTGGGAGTCCTCTGCACCCACCCTTCATATGTCTAGGCACTGCTGGGAGTCCTCTGCACCCACCCCTCATATGTCTGGGCACTGCTGGGAGTGATATGCACCCACCCCTCATATGTCTGGGCACTGCTGGTAGTCCTCTGCACCCACCCCTCTTATGTCTGGGCACTGCTGGGAGAGCTTTGCAAACACCCCTCATATGTCTAGGCACTGCTGGTAGTCCTCTACACCCACCCTTCATATGTCTGGGCACTGCTGGGAGGCCTCTGCACCCACCCCTCATATGTCTGGGCACTGCTGGGAGTCCTCTGCACCCACCCCTCATATGTCTGGGCACTGCTGGGAGTGATATGCACCCACCCCTCATATGTCTGGGCACTGCTGGGAGTGATATGCACCCACCCCTCATATGTCTGGGGACTGCTGGTAGTCCTCTGCACCCACCCCTCATATGTCTGGGCACTGCTGGGAGGGCTCTGCAACCACCCCTCACATGTCTGGGCACTGCTGGGAGGCCTCTGCACCCACCCCTCATATGTCTGAGCACTGCTGGTAGTCCTCTGCACCCACCCCTCATATGTCTGGGCACTGCTGGGAGAGCTCTGCAAACACCCCTCATATGTCTGGGCACTGCTGGTAGTCCTCTACACCCACCCTTCATATGTCTGGGCACTGCTGGGAGGCCTCTGCACCCACCCCTCATATGTCTGGACACTGCTGGGAGTCCTCTGCACCCACCCCTCATATGTCTGGGCACTGCTGGGAGTGATATGCACCCACCCCTCATATGTCTGGGCACTGCTGGGAGTGATATGCACCCACGCCTCATATGTCTAGGCACTTCTGGTAGTCCTCTGCACCCACCCCTCATATGTCTGGGCACTGCTGGGAGGGCTCTGCAACCACCCCTCATATGTCTGGGCACTGCTGGGAGTCCTCTACACCCACCCCTCATATGTCTGGGCACTGCTGGGAGGCCTCTGCACTCACCCCTCATATGTCTGGGCACTTCTGGGAGTCCTCTGCACCCACCCCTCATATGTCAGGGCACTGCTGGGAGTGATATGCACCCACCCCTCATATGTCTGGGCACTGCTGGTAGTCCTCTGAACCCACCCCTCATATGTCTGGGCACTGCTGGGAGGGCTCTGCAACCACCCCTCATATGTCTGGGCACTGCTGGTAGTCCTCTGCACCCACCCCTCATATGTCTGGGCACTGCTGGGAGTGATATGCACCCACCCCTCATATGTCTGGGCACTGCTGGGAGGCCTCTGCACCCACCCCGCATATGTTTGGGCACTGCTGGGAGTCCTCTAAACCCACCCCTCATATGTCTGGGAATTGCAGGGAGTCCTCTGCACCCACCCCTCATATGTCTGGGCACTGCTGGGAGTGATATACACCCACCCCTCATATGTCTGGGCACTGCTGGGAGTGATATGCACCCACCCCTCATATGTCTGGGCACTGCTGAAAGTCCTCTGCACCCACCCCTCATATGTCTGGGCACTTCTGGGAGGGCTCTGCAACCACCCCTCATATGTCTGGGCACTGCTGGTAGTCCTCTACACCCGCCCCTCATATGTGTGGGCACTGCAGGGAGTCCTCTGCACCCACCCCTCACATGTCTGGGCACTGCTGGGAGTGATATACACCCACCCCTCATATGTCTGGGCACTGCTGGTAGTCCTCTGCACCCACCCCTCATATGTCTGGGCACTGCTAGGAGGGCTCTGCAACCACCCCTCATATGTCTGGGCACTGCTGGGAGTGATATGCACCCACCCCTCATTTGTCTGGGCACTGCTGGGAGGCCTCTGCACCCACGCCTCATATGTCTGGGCACTGCTGGTAGTCCTCTGCACCCACCCCTCATATGTCTGGGCACTGCTGGGAGGGCTCTGCAACCACCCCTCATATGTCTGGGCACTGCTGGGAGTCCTCTACACCCACCCCTCATATGTCTGGGCACTGCTGGGAGGCCTCTGCACTCACCCCTCATATGTCTGGGCACTGCTGGGAGTCCTCTGCACCCACCCCTCATATGTCAGGGCACTGCTGGGAGTGATATGCACCCACCCCTCATATGTCTGTGCACTGCTGGTAGTCCTCTGAACCCACCCCTCATATGTCTGGGCACTTCTGGGAGGGCTCTGCAACCACCCCTCATATGTCTGGGCACTGCTGGTAGACCTCTACACCCACCCCTCAAATGTCTGGGCACTGCTGGGAGGCCTCTGCACCCACCCCTCATATGCCTGGGCACTGCTGGGAGTCCTCTGCACCCACCCCTCATATGTCTGGGCACTGCTGGTAGTCCTCTGCACCCACCCCTCATTTGTCTGGGCACTGCTGGGAGGGCTCTGCAACCACCCCTCATATGTCTGGGCACTGCTGGTAGTCCTCTGGACACACCCCTCATATGTCTGGGCACTGCTGGGAGGCCTCTGCACCCACCCCGCATATGTTTGGGCACTGCTGGGAGTCCTCTGCACCCATCCCTCATATGTCTGGGCACTGCTGGGAGTGATATGCACCCACCCCTCATATGTCTGGGCACTGCTGGGAGTGATATGAACCCACCCCTCATATGTCTGGGCACTGCTGGTAGTCCTCTGCACCCACCCCTCATATGTTTGGGCACTGCTGGGAGTGATATGCACCCACCCCTCATATGTCTGGGCACTGCTGCGAGTGATATGCACCCACCCCTCATATGTCTGGGCACTGCTGGTAGTCCTCTGAACCCACCCCTCATATGTCTGGGCGCTGCTGGGAGGGCTCTGCAACCACCCCTCATATGTCTGGGCACTGCTGGTAGTCCTCTACACCCACCCCTCATATGTCTGGGCACTGCTGGGAGGCCTCTGCACCCACCCCTCATATGTCTGGGCACTGCTGGGAGGGCTCTGCAACCACCCCTCATATGTCTGGGCACTGCTGGTAGTCCTCTAAACCCACCCCTCATATGTCTGGGAATTGCAGGGAGTCCTCTGCACCCACCCCTCATATGTCTGGGCACTGCTGGGAGTGATATGCACCCACCCCTCATATGTCTGGGCACTGCTGGGAGGCCTCTGCACCCACCCCTCATATGTCTGGGCACTGCTGGGAGTCCTCTGCACCCACCCCTCATATGTCTGGGCACTGCTGGGAATGATATGCACCCACCCCTCATATGTCTGGGCACTGCTGGGAGGCCTCTGCACCCACCCCTCCTATGTCTGGGCACTGCTGGTGTCTGGGCACTGCTGGGAGTGATAGTACTCATGGGGCCGTAAGGGTTCACACCGTACTCACGCATGTTGTTCTCACCTTCTGCGGCGTGGGCGTCGGGTGCGGTGCACCAGGTCGTAGGCCAAGAGGACCGGGATGACACGTACGATGGGGTTCATGGCTGAACGTCGCGTACCGGGGCTCCGTGGCGTTGCCGTTCGCGTCGGACTCTGCTTTTCCGTCTGTGTTTGGCTCCCGTAAACAAAGAGCCGTACGGAGTGATGTCGGTACGAATCGTACTTGCTGGGCCGGAAAACGCCGGTGAAATACGTACTGACGTCGCGTACAAGCATTTCCGGATCGGAATCGTGGGTATTTTTTTGCTGTATGGTCTTTTGTACAATTCGTACAGAAAAAGGCTTTCTGTATGAATCGTACTTCCTAGGTTGTGAAATGAGTTTACCTGGTACGAGTCGTACGGAGAAAACGCTCCGTACGACTATTCCTAGGGCCTTTTTACAGGATCGGAATCGACCCCATAATGTAAAGTAGAAAAATATCATCCAAAATATTGTGGGCCAAACTATTGAAACTAAACTGGTAAGTACTTGTAGTTAAATATAATTAACATTATTATACTAAAAAAAGTTCTAAGCAATCTATTAACTAATATCACTCTTAAAACACATATAATTTTAAATTAATATAAAAACAAACTATAAATTACAATAAATTGATGATACAAATGCAACATGCTTTAAATAAAAAATATGTATTTATATTGAACAATAAACGCAATATGAATGCATATCATTATTAATAATTTAGAAATTGAAAATATATTTTAAGTATGTCAAATAATTCTGAATATTTGAAAATATAAATAAAAATTCAATATTTTAAAAGGCTTAAACACAAAACAAAAAAGAGAAAATAATTTAACAAATCCAACACAAATGATAATTAAATGCATCCAAAAAAGTAAACAGTACGGTCTTTTAAATTAAATGTTCGTTAAATATCTTAACAGATTACAATAACATGAAATAACCTAACTCCAGCACAAAAGCATTACAAATAAAATAATAAAAATCAATCCAAATACACTAACTACAATCCTACAAACGTTATAGAAAACCTATAATCTGTGGGGAGGACAGTTTCAGTTTTCTAAGTCCAGTCTAACAAACATTGAGGAAAATACATACATTGGTGGGAAGAGTGGGGCCAGATTTTGGGAAAGTCCATACACTGGGGAAAATCCATACTTTGGAAGCCAGATGTACTATTCTAAATCCATGCTAACAGTGGGGTTGTTAAGGATCTCGCAAAATTCTGGATAATCTGTCAGGCACACTAACAGCATACAGAGCATGGCAAGGTAACAGCACAGTGCTGGCGCTCTGCAGGGATAAATGCTTTCCAGAGAAGGAGCTAAATAAACAAGAGCTTACCTGAAGGCTGGGAGGAAATAAGGATAGAAGCTGAGGACTGAAGCAGGTTGAAGGAGGAAGTGAATAGGGAACTGGAGAGTCTACAGTGGAACCTATGAACCTGTTACAGGAGTATCAATAACAGGAAGGTGAACGCAGGGAGACAATATAATTTATGATAGCATATCTGCTCCTCTGAAGTGATCTCTCTGTGAAGTGAAAAAGATCTTTCAAGAAGGGAAGGAGCAGAATAATCTCACAGAGCCCAGGAAGACACTCAGAAGCTCTTGTGGAGAAGAAGCACGGGGTGGTTCTCCGTGCCAAAGGCACAAGCCTTGGTGTCTAAGTCGCATCTTTTGAAGCAAAGAAAATATACATTAGGATATAATACAAGGGAGGCAAGGAGAACAGTTGAAGGCACACCAAAACAGGAACTGGGCTCAGGGAATAGCGCAACATTAATAGGGATCACGGTAAGCACTGGAATACACAGAACTAAGAATACCGGAAATCTGCACACTAATTAGGACAGGAATATACAGTCAGAACAGGAACATGGAATACAAGAATAGGAATCTGCATGTGCAAGACAGGTCTAGATGTGTGCATTCAGAACTAGCAACAAGGCAAACACAAGAACCAAGAGGCAGGAAGAACAAGAGGCAGGCAAAAGACGCAAATAACTAATAACAGGGACATGGAAATAAACAATTATGAAAACAGAAGTCAAATGTCAAGCCTGGAATAAAGTAGCAGGATCAAATGGGGCACAAGAAGACTCAGCAGCAAGGTATGATGTTAGTCGCTGCACTCTGAGCAGAAGTAGAAATACCAGGAGGCCCAGGGGATGAGCACCGGTGCAGGGAGAGATCCAGGTGAAAAGTATCTACCGGGTGCAGGAGAACCACCAATGAAGGGAAGTAAGAACTGGAACTTGGACAGGAAAAGAGCAGCAAAACCAGGAGCCACAGGGCAGAACACAAAAAAGCTAGAAACAGAGTATAGGTCGGAGTATAGGTCGGAGCCAAGAGAGGGGTGTGGGAGATTTTTTTGTACAGTATTCTGGGTAGCATTGTGACGTACACCCACATGATGTTGTCACTAAAGGGGCAGGTTAGCCGCAGGGACTAGTAGCCATTGGCCACTGTCCCTCATGCCCTTAACACCCCCTAAAACTAGGACTTTAGGGGCTCCCCTGGCATCAGAACTTCAGTTCTAAGTTGGAATCTGAGGAGAGTCACAAAGAAGAGACCGTTACCGAAAACAGGACTTTGGACTCTGCAGCAGCGCAAATAAATGACACGTAGGTGTCCTTAATAGACCATACTGAAACTGTGTGTCGAATTGTGTCTGTGTTGAAAGCTCATTGCTCCCAGCAAGAGGGACTCCAGTGGACACCAGAAATCCAAAGCAGACTCCCATGACTGGTGGAACCAGTCGAGTGCAACCTGCAGAAGAATCAACGTGCTGCGTCACAAGAATTGCGACCCACTGGGCCTGTCAAGAGTGAGCCCAAAGAGAAGTGGTGTCCTGCAAACCCAGAGTGGTAGCCAAGCTCTCACTAAGTTTCGAGCTGCTAGTCCACTCCTGTCGACCTCCAGCCGCCGAAGTACCTGAGGACTACATTTGCTGCAGCCAAGACTTAGTGGTCACCAGTTGGGTGATCGACTTTGTAATTGACATCTCCAGCCAAATACCCCTTCACAGCAACAGCAACCTATGTCAGCAATGACCCGCTTCTGTGTATCTGCTTCCTGAAGAAGTCTCATCGAGTGTGTGGCAAAGCATCTTTGGCCCTGGTGAGTGACAGCTGCCAGCTACCTCTGCACCTGGAACCGACAAGCAGGGTAGAAGAAATCCAGCTGTTGCACCCGGGTCCTGGGAGCCCAAAGGACTCTACTTTCCGAGGCTTGAGTGTATCTTCATCGACAAGTGTGGTTTTGCCAAGTGCTATTTTTGACAGCTCCCGTGGATCCCATCAGCACCAAGGACAGCCAAGTAACCTCTGCACCTAGTTTAGGACACCCCCCGTGCCGCACGGCCACCAGCTGCTGCGTGTGCCTCCAGCCTGCCTGCCTCGCTGCCCCGGCTGCCGCCGCGTGACCACGCCCCCTGCCACCGAGCGGCGTGGTCCGTGCTCGCCTGACCTGTAGGCTCCTGGGCCCCGCTTTCTTGCCCTGTGCCCCTGTATTTATTGTATTGTATTGTAAATGTGTATTTCTGTAGTGCCTGTTTGCCTGTTTTCTTGTTGCCCCCGTCTCTTCCCTCCCCGCTCCCCGCTTCCCGCCACCGCCGCTAACCACGCCCCTTTTCTCCTTCTGTACCCTCCCCGCTCCCGCCTCCCAGCTGCTCCGCCCCCCCTCGCACTTCGCCATATATGGCGACCGTGCGAACGTGCAGCGGTCACGCGCAGTGGGCGCGCCGATTGTGCGCCGAAGGCGCGCCAACGGTAAGCCTGTCTGCGCCCGTCCGCGCCTGGACCGCGCCCAGTGCCAGGACCCCTGGCCCCCACAGACGGAAGACGACCCAATTGTCCTACAACGCCACCGAACTCAGCGCACTCAACACCGGCGGCATCCCTGGATGTTACCGAGCCACCCCGAAGCACACCCACGGATTCTTCAGCTGCCACGCCTGCAAGTTCACCTGCATCCGGACCTGCCCCACACCAGCACCCGCCAAGCCGAACACCAGCTGCAACCACCTCAAGTGCATCCTGCTCAACACCCGCTCCGTCCACAGGCACGCCATCGAACTCTGGAACCTCCTCGACACCACAGCTCCTGACGTTGCCTTCCTCACGGAAACCTGGATGAACGACTCCTCAGCACCCGACATCGCCATCGCCATCCCAGAGGGATGCAAGATCACCCGGAGAGACCGCGACAAACCAGACTGGAGGAGGCATCGCCATCATCCACAGGGACACCATCCACATCTCGACCAACACCAACGACACCCTGAAAACAGCCGAACACCTGCACTTCCAGATCCACACCGACCCGAAGACCACCCTCAGGGGGACCCTGATCTACCGACCCCCGGGACCACGCACACAATTCAGCGAGGACATCGCCGACTTCGTCAGCTCGCATGCCCTCCCCTCCGCTGACTACATCCTCCTGGGGGACCTCAACTTCCACCTGGAGAACAACAACGACCGCAACACCACCACCCTGCTCGACAACCTCGCCAACCTCGGACTCAAGCAGCTGGTGTCCACCCCCACCCACCTCGCCAGACACACACTCGACGCAGTCTTTTCATCCAGCAAAGACATCGCCTTCAACCACGCCACTGGACTCCACTGGACGGACCACAGCTGCGTCCACTTCAAAGAACGACGATCCACCACCACCAGCAACCGGTTGCTCGAAGAAGCTGGAACAAGATCTCAGCCGACCAGCTCGCCGCTTCCCTGAGCCAGCAGCACCCCCCGCCAGCTCAGCGAACCCCAGCCAGGCCGCCGACAACCTCACGAAGTGGATCAACAACTGCGCGGACGAACTCGCCCCACTGAGGACCCCGCCTAGCAGACCCGGCAGCAAGAAGGCCCCATGGTTCACCGACGAACTCAAGAGCTCCAAGAAGAACTGCCGAGCCCTCAAGAAAGCCTGGAGAAGAGAACCAACACCGGACAACACGACCGCCCTCAAGCTGGCCACCCGGAAGCACCACCAACTGATCCGCGCCACAAAGAAAACTGCATTCAAGGACCGGCTGGACAAAAACGCACACAATTGCAAGGAACTCTTCAACATCGTCAAAGAGCTCTCCAACCCCAACGCCGGAAACAACGACATCACCCCACCGCAAAACCTCTGCAATTCCCTCGCCTCCTACTTCCACAACAAGATCGCGGACATACACAACAGCTTCAGCACTCAACCGACGCACGCCACAACCGAACCACCGCCCCCCACCACCACCCTCCGCGCCTGGACTCCGATCAGCACCGAAGACACCATTCGCATGATGAACTCCATCCACTCCGGATCTCCGACCGACCCCTGCCCTCACCACGTCTTAAACAAGGCCGACGCGGTCATCGCACCCCATCTACGGGACATCATCAACACCTCCTTCGACACCGCTACCTTCCCGGAGAGCTGGAAGCACGCCGAACTCAGCACCCTTCTAAAGAAACCTACAGCGGACCCCACCGAACTCAAGAATTACCGCCCCATCTTGCTCCTCCCGTTCCCAGCCAAAGTCATAGAGAAGACCGTCAACAAGCAGCTGGCCGCCTTCCTCGAGACGAATGGATCCCTCGACCCCTCCCAGTCTGGCTTCCGAGCCAACCACAGCACCGAAACCGCCCTCATCGCTGCCACCGATGACATCCGAGCCCTGATGGACAACGGAGAAACAGCGGCCCTCATCCTCCTAGACCTCTCCGCGGCATTCGACACTGTCTGCCACCGCACCCTAGTGCAGCGCCTCAGCAATGTCGGAATCCAGGAGAAGGCACTGGAATGGATCATCTCCTTCCTCGACGGAAGAACACAGAGAGTCCGTCTACCACCGTACAAGTCAGAGGCCACCGAAGTCATCTGCGGCGTCCCTCAAGGATCCTCGCTGAGCCCCACCCTCTTCAACGTCTACATGAGTCCCCTCGCGGCCATCGCACGCCAACACAACTTCAACATCATCTCCTACGCCGACGACACCCAGCTGATCCTCTCCCTGACCAACGACCCCGCCGCCGCCAGAGCCAACCTTCACGAAGGGATGAAAGACGTAGCCGAGTGGATGACGACCAGCCGCCTGAAACTGAACTCAGACAAGACGGAAGTCCTCATCCTGGGCTCCTCGCCCTCCGCCTGGGACGACTCCTGGTGGCCCCCCGCCCTGGGCTGCGCACCCAAACCGACAGACCACGCACGCAACCTGGGCTTCATCCTGGACTCCTCCCTCTCCATGACCAGACAAGTCAACGCCGTCTCCTCGTCATGCTTCTACATCCTGCGCATGCTACGGAAGATCTTCCGGTAGATCCCCACCAAGACCAGGAAGACGGTCACCCAGGCCCTCGTCACCAGCCGACTGGACTACGGCAACGCCCTCTACGCCGGAACCACCGACAAGCTCCAGAAGAGACTCCAGCGGATCCAGAACGCCTCAGCCAGACTCATCCTCGACATCCCACGTCACAGCCACATCTCCGGACATCTGAAAGACCTGAATTGGCTCCCCGTCAACAAAAGAATCACCTTCCGCCTCCTCACCCACGCACACAAAGCCCTACACGATCAAGGCCCGAGCTACCTCAACAACCGCATCAACTTCTACGCTCCCAAACGACATCTCCGATCAGCCAGCCACGCCCTCGCCGCCGTCCCCCGTATCCGAAGAACGACAACAGGAGGAAGATCCTTCTCCTACCTGGCCGCCAAGACTTGGAACTCCCTCCCGACCGACCTGCGCCTGACCCAAGACCACCTCTCCTTCAGGAAGAAGCTCAAGACCTGGCTATTCGAGCAGTAGCGGCACTCCCCCCCCCCCTAGCGCCTTGAGACCCTCCGGGTAGGTAGCGCGCTATATAAATGTCTGTGAATGATTGATTGATTGCACCCGGACTCCCTGGGCAAGGTAACAAAGTAAGGACTGTTGAGTCTTGGTCTAAGGACCCGCACAACCTTTCACCACAATAGGGTTCATTTGAACTCGACAATGCAACTTGAATTTTGCTAAGTGTGTTTTTCCCCATTGACTTCAATGTGGAACATTGGACAGCTTTCATTGCATTTATTGTGAGTGCATCTCCGGTTATATGCAACATATCAAGTTTGTTTTGGTGCCAATATTTATATAAAAATACAATCTATTTTTATAAATTGGTGTCCGGATTTCTTTCGAGTCATGTCGCTTACTTATTGTCAGTACTGATACTGTTAAATGCTTAACACGTTCCTCTGAGTAAGCCTGACTGCTCTACTCCACACTACCGGGACCAGGCTAAGGGTGAATCCGAGGACCACTTTTGAGTAGTGTGTTCGTATTGCATGATAAGGTCCACCAGCCATATCACATAATGCTTCCACCTTGCAATAGATGTTAAAGAAGCTGTTCTCAAAGTGAGAGAAAACACAATAAAATGAAAGAAAGGCAGGGAAGCCATCCAAGAAGCAAGCAAATGAGACAGACACTTTGGTATAGTCTATAAAAGGTCTTTGACAACTGAAAAAGCTGTCTGTAGGGGAGACATAATGAGGCTTTCTTTGCCCTCAGAGGCGGCTGGCTAAAAGAGAAGGGTGTTTTCTGCCAGAATTATGCACTGAAAGCATGTAAGGTATTAAGAAACAGTCTCATTAATTCACAGTCACAAGTAAGATTCAACTGTAGTTTTTCAATATTATGAGTTCAGAACAGGGGGTGCAGCTTTGTACTTGAAACACAATTGGGCTGTTCATAAACTATGACAGGAAAAGGCATTTCTGAAAGAAGAACAAATGTCCCTGCTGGAGTGTTGCTGTTTTTGTAACTTTACAACTTGCTTTGCCTCATTCATGGGCTGCTTTGGAGTGGAAAAGCATGGGCATTAAAGTATATCTTTGCACCACACACATTGCTTCACTTGCTGGTTATAAACCATCATTCTTTCCAATAGGACACCATTATAAGTGCCATGTTACCCACATTATCATGATATTTATTGTCACCCGACGTAGCCATTTTCACCAACAACACTTTGGATTCCGAGACTTGTTGTTTTGTTCTTCCAAATATATGCACGGGGGGCCTACAATCCGAGCATGTTCTGTAAAGTTGGCTTAAATTCAAGGGCCAATGGGCATCTTCATCTATAGATGTGAGAATGCATCCAAACCATGCATCTGCTTGTGCCTTAAATCAAGTGAATTCTTCATTTATATTAACAAAAGGCTGCAGGTGTCATGTGTATATAAGGAGGGAGTCAGTTATACTGGATGTTAGAGTACATCTCCACCATCGAGCGCTCTATGTGAGCAGTTCTCTTTCTTCTTCTAAGTGTGCTCCTCTTATCCAAACATGAATTATTTCATTGCTTTTTAGCCACAGAGGAAGTGGTGCATGCATTGTGTAAGCGTCGGTAACACGCTGCACACAACGCTAGATTACCTGGTTCCTGCTTGAAGTCAATAAACCCATGGGGAGTCGTATTTGGCTTCGAATGCTTGTGTCGGGCTGTTTTATTGTTTTTTCTCATCAGCACCTCTGAGGCCTGGTGGGGGGTGGGGGAGGTGCGCTGCCCCAGGAGAGCAGCAGACCCCGTTCTTTAAACATTAACACTGTAAATCAGGGAATAAGCTAATGCAGAGCACACTGTTCCCTCAGCCTCCCTGCCCCTGCACTCTAGTTCTATGGTTTAAAATGCTTTACATTTTGGATTAAGTGTAATCTAGAAACTGGCAGTATTTGGTTGCAGTCTGCTGTAACCCACACCATACTCTATAACAAGCATTGGCATAGCCAATAGGTCTCGCCTTTGGGACCGTATAAGTGTTTAGCCATGCAACACTTGATGTTGTTGCACCAAGGATATTGTACTGGATAACTAAACACTTATGAGGTCCCAAAGGGGAGACCTATTGGCTATGCCAATGCTTTTTTTTTTTTGAGGACAAACAGTGCAATCAGGCTCCAGCTGCCACTTAGTCCACAGCATTCCACGTACGCGCTGCAGCCATCTTTGAGAGAAGTAGAGAGGGAGAGAGAGAGAGAGAGAGAGAGAGGTAGAGAGGTGGAGAGAGGTAGAGCGAGGTAGAGAGGAAGAGAGAGGTAGAGAGAGAGAGGTAGAGAGAGAGGTAGAGAGGTAGAGAGAGAGGTAGAGAGATAGAGGTAGAGAGGTAGAGACAGGTAGAGAGGTAGAGAGAGGTAGAGAGATAGAGAGAGGTATAGAGGTGTAGAGAGAGGTAGAGAGGTAGAGAGAGGTAGAGAGAGGTAGAGAGGTAGAGAGGTAGAGAGAGAGAGGTAGAGAGAGGTAGAGAGAGAGAGGTAGAGAGAGATGTAGAGAGAGGTAGAGAGGTAGAGAGAGGTAGAGAGAGGTAGAGAGAGATAGAGAGGTAGAGAGAGGTAGAGAGAGAGAGAGAGAGAGAGAGAGAGAAAGGTAGAGAGAGAGGTAGAGAGAGAGGTAGAGAGAGAGGTTGAGAGAGAGATAGAGACATGGAGGAAGAGAGAGAGGTAGAGAGAGGTAGAAAGAGGTAGAGAGAGGTAGAGACAGAGAGGTAGAGAGAGAGGTAGAGAGAGAGAGAGAGGTAGAGAGAGAAGTAGAGAGAGAGAGGTAGAGAGGTGTTGAGAGGTAGGTAGGTAGAGAGAGGTAGAGAGGTAGAGGTAGAGAGGTAGAGCTAGTGAGGTAGAGAGAGGTAGAGAGAGGTAGGGAGGTAGAGAGAGGTAGAGAGAGGTAGAGAGAGAGGTAGAGAGAGATGTAGAGAGAGGTAGAGAGAGGTAGAGAGGTAGAGAGAGG